>NC_142706.1:73243981-75743981 GCF_055471065.1 Atractosteus spatula | reverse complement strand
ACAAAGAGTTTACAGAAGATAACTAAATCTATACGTCGAATGGCACACTGTTGTTGAAGTGACTTATTCTGTGTGTTACATGATGGGTTTGTGCTGCAGCAGAAAGAACCTGCACAGTCGAGGAGCCTAGTCTGTTGCAGCACAGCAGAGTAAAAATCACAGAGACGCTGTGGTGAAGAAATAAAGTTCATTGCCCGAATTCTCCAAAAAGCATAAATATCAGGTGTATTAGACCCTCAAGCCACAGAATGCTGATGAAAGCAGAATAATCAGGCTCATGTTTTATTCTGTGTGATGCTTCTGCGCCTGTTTGGAGCTCATATGTACTCTGGAAACAGGTATTCTCTGTGAAAAGCAAAGTTTAGGTCTCCATGAGACTTGGCTTGTCGAAACAGTGAGTGATGTTGAAGGCCCTGGTTTGACTTTTCTGGATTGTCCAGAGTAATGAGCACGGATACAGAGGAATCCTAACCCTAATTATGGTGTCTTTCTGGAGCTGCTTGAAGATGTGGCTAGTGTGCAGATTCGCCTGAGGTCTCACAGCCCATTCAATAATAATTCCTCTTGGATAAAAGCTTAAAATATCAGCTTTACACTGAACAACTTAAGAGTGCTGCTGTCAGAGCTCAGTAAACAAGCAAACTTTCATTTTCCAAGAGCCGATACCTGACAAGAACTTGAAGCAGTTGTCCATAGCTAAAGCAAACTTTTATCAGAAGATGAGCCTAAAATATCCACAGTCAGATACTAGGGTTTGTGTCAGAGCTGGGCTTGCTTGATCATGTAATGGAAAACAAGTGGTACGGTAGAAAGTGCAAAAGGCAGTAGCTACAAATTTACAGTCACATGCCGAAAGTGACTCTAACACAAGACTCAAACTGTGAGCTGACATTCCAATAGATAATTGAATTTCTCTGCCTATCATCCAGATACATGGATATGGTAATTGGGCGACTTTGTTTTTCTGTCAACATGTATCAAAGTTTAATTTGCAAAACATAACATTGTCTCTCTTTTGTCCTTGGTTGTCATCACTAAGCTTGTGAAAGTTTAAGTACTCATTTGTTTGCTAGTGTTTATGACTGGGAATCTGTTGTGTGCTCCAGGCAAGAAGCTCGCACAGCAGCAGCAAACGTCTGAAAGGATAATATGCAAGGCTGTACTATAAATCAGCGGATAGCTTTGATTCTGTTGGATTATTGAGTCCTGATTATTGGTTTCACTTTCCTTTCCAAAAGGTGTACCCCAAGATTCCACACTGGGGCCCACACTCTTCCCCATCCACACTATCAATGTAGCCAAGACAGCTCTGTCATTCTACTGCAGATGGCACAACTTTATAATCTCTAGAATATACAAAATCTAATGACTGTGCTTTTAAGAAGTGAATTAATAGCTCATATTGATAAGCTTGGGTTTTTATGTCAAAATGATCATGCTTCATGCAATGTATAAAATATATTGTGGGCCAGCAACCTGTACTTCTATGTTAGATTACAGAGATGTATGGAATCTGCACCTTGGAAGCATAAGGCGCAAGATGTGACCCAACTTGGCCAGTCCATCACAGGACATTCACACACCCTGGACAGGACAGCATCCCATCACAGGACGCACACATACCCTGGACAGGACACCAGCCCATCAGAGGACACACACACACCCTGGACAGGACGCCAGCCCATCACAGGACACTCACACACCCTGGACAGGACGCCAGCCCATCACAGGACACACACACACCCTGGACAGGACGCCAGCCCATCAGAGGACACACACACACCCTGGACAGGATGCCAGCCCATCACAGGACACACACACACCCCCTGGACAGGACGCCAGCCCATCACAGGACGTACACACTCTGGAAAAATATTGCTAATGCATTTATATGGGATAACAACTACTATATCTAAACTGCTATGTACTATATCTAACCTATCATCTAAACTGCTTTGGAAGATACTTTTTTTTAGCTTTTTTGGAGATAAATCATTACATTTTCTTTAGTGAATTATTTCATTTCGGTATTTCAGATTGCTGCTTTGCGCTTTTTTAAGCCTTCTGCAAACAGACGTTGTAATATTCCTTAAAAACACCAGATGGCGACAGAGCCTTAATTACACAGTCTACTTTTTAACTTCTCATGCACACGTACTGTAGTAACATAATTCAGAGCACTTGTTTACTTTCTGTTCTGTTGTTAACGCTATATCTTATGCTGTGGAGTTTTAAAATAACACAGAAAAAGTATATATCATTAATATTATTTATATTTTGTCCCTTAATATTTTTAGGTTGTGTAGCTTCATAAAAACATATCAACGATTACCTAAATCTGAAAGCAATAAATTACTAACATTTCTTAAAAGTAAGAATTTTTCAAATGAAATGAGGCCATTGAGGTCATTTGACTTTTGTCAGATAATTGATTTGAGACTGTTACTTAACCACTTCTGGAAACAAAAAACAGGGTATCACCTTCAACAACACAGTGGGGGTCTTGTTCCACACTCCCACAACCTTTTGTGTAAAGAAGGGGCTCCTGTTCTCCATTTTCATTTCACTTCCACGCAGTTTCCCCTTGAAACCTCTGCTTCGCGAGTCACTGTTAATTCTGCTGGAATCCACCGGGCTGACTTTGTCAGTGTCTTTGAGGATTTGAATACCTAACTCGGGTTCCTCAGCAAGCTTCAGCGTTGAAGTCTAAAGGGATTCGGTTCACTCGGCCTGCAGGTGGAGAAGATTGCTGTGCGCTGCAGAATGGATCTGGTCTCTCCTCCACGGACTGACTCCAGAGCAGAGAGGTCTTTCCTATAGTGCAATGACACCCTATTCTGGGTACCACTGATATCTTCCTCACTAGTCTCACCAGTGCATTGTACAATTTTAACATGCCTGGATTTAAACACTACACTTCTAACTGCACACACTGACAGTTTGCTTCCACAGTTCCTGCAAGAGGAAACAACGAGTGGCTCAACTCAGTCATCAGGCTGAATTTTTGCGTTGACTGGTTCCAGTAGCACAGCACAGCTGTGTTCAATAGCTCCAGCCTGGCTCTGTGTCCCTCGTGTTGGGTCCTAAAGGAACCTCTGCTCGGGATAAAGTCCTGGGGTACCGGTGCTGCCCTGTGTCCTCCCCAGTCTCAGCTGGTCCAGTGGGGGTCACTGCAGGTGACCGGCCCTTTGCACAACCAGCCTGTGCATCAACCTCGGACCCCCACGCCAGTCCGAGCCGAGTCCAGCAGGGCCAGCGGGCAGCACCCCACTAGCTGCTCCGCGTCCGGACGGCCGGCAGGGCTGAGGAGGGGCGTGTGGGGGTGGGGCAGGTCTGGAGCTGGACAAGAGCCTGCTGGGGACACAGAGCAGGGGCAGGGGCTACCCCATCCTGTGAGACGAAGGCGGCACCGGCGATGGCCCTGGGGCCTCGGGGGCGAGAGATCTGGCCAGGCCGGGATCAGGAGCCCAGGACCAGCCCACCTCCAGCACAAGGCAGGCAGGACACTTGGCCAGATGGGGGCAGTGTGCGGAATCAGACACATCCCTTCTCACTGTGCCTGCCCGGGCTGTAGCTGGGGTTGGACACAGTCATAGAGCTCTCCAGACGGGCTTGAGTGGAGACCCGGGTCTGGGGAGTGGAGACTGGTCGAATCCCCGTGTCCCGCTGTGGACAGAGCCGCGCCGGCTGCTGGCCAGGCGTGTCGCGACCGCCTCCCACGGGGCCCGTGCGGCTCGCGCGGACCCGGCTGCCGTCCCCGCCGCGCGTGGGGGCTAAGCCTCGAGCACGAACAACACCGTTCGGTGTGCCTCCACGCACGCCGCACACGGACAGGACGAGCGCGGCTGGAACAGCCTCTCCTCAGCGCCCAGTGCAGAGCACCGCGAGTTGAGACCTGTGTGCCGACGGACTGTGCGCGCACGGCGGGGACATGGAACAGCTTCTGCCGAAGGGCCATTGTGCAGCCGTCCTCTAGGACTGGCAAATGCATATTTAAATCAGATATTCATATATTTTATTTACCATATGTTGACCTTTTTTTGGTAACCTTCCGCAAACAGTAAAGATTTATCTTTTAAATATTTTCAAGTGCCGTCGTTATTTAGCTTCTGTGTGTACAAACGACATCGAGGAGCTGCTACGAAAACTACCTACGGAGTTTAAGGCACTTCGTTTCGTTCATTCGCACATGCGAATGATATGAAAATAAAATCTTAGTTTATAAAGTAAAAACAGAAAGCAAGCAAAATATGACGTGTTTTTGAAAGGACATAGATACGAGATTTATTGTCAGTAGAAGAAAAGGCCCATTAAATCATAAAGTTTCTGAGGAAGAGGAAAGATTCGCGCGTTTAATTTGTTTATTATAATCGAATAAGGGCAAAACTCGCAGCGCACTCGGCGAAACACTCAGGTGTCCGATTTATAGCACGGTAAAGTTATTATTACTGTGAAAAAATAATTAATTGGGTTAACTTTGCAATTTACAGAACACGACGTTTCTGATTCCCATCAAGGAGTGAAATAATACGCGGGCAGTCGTGCCATCGTGGGGAGCTAAAAACAAAAGCAGGTGGAAAACAACTCCATTGCTTTCTGGACCCGAGGCTCGGTGTGCACGGACACATAAAGATGATCCAGATTGTTTTTGAATTATATCAACGCAATTAGTAGCCTCGTATTTAGTAAGATGCGCGAAAAAGGATCAGATTAAAAATGTCAATTACAGATTCATTATATATATATACAAACTGCTGTTGAGCAATTTTCAGGTTAGAGTATAAAAACACATTAGCATTTTTAATTAACTTAACTTACAAACTACCACTTAAAAGCTCATTGCTCTGAAGCAGAGAATTCACAGTTTTGTCACTGACAATGCATATCATAAACACAAATTAAAATTATAAATAAAAAAGAATTGTTTATCCTTATTTTAAGTAGACTTTCATTCTCGATTTATAAAACGCAGTTTCAAAGGAAACGGCTACTGAAATCTGAAAGTTAGAACATATTTGTGTTTTTCTGTGTTTAATCTACGTTATTTGTATATATATATATGTGCGTTTTATATCGTTTCTCAGTAAAGGCTTTTCTGTATTCCCAAAGGAGCGTTTTTGGAGATTTAAGCAGTCATCTAATCCTGCTTTTATTTTACATAAATGTTTAATTCGTATGCACTCTAGTTTATCTAAATAATGATATAACTCTTAATTAATGAAAGGTCTGAATTGAAACTTATTTAGGATATTAATTTTTAATTAAAAATGCACAACGAAGTTTTTAAACTTCAAGTAGTTGACATTATATGTCAGACAACGATGCCTCAATTTTTAATAATAAAAGTAATTTACAATCAGATGTCCTGTACTTGACGTTAAAATTGCAATCATGCGTCTTTGCAACCTGACAAAAGTGTTACAGATCCAGCTGTTTGATCTTGTTAATCTTATTCAACATTTTTTTTTCAGTTTACGTGTTTCGTTTAACAGTCCTCAAGAATGTCTGTTAGTTGTTAATAAATAACTTTATTTTAAATTCTGTAAACTCTATAACTTTATAAAAGCCAGTTTAAAATGCGGAATAATGCTCTGTGTATATATTCGAATTTCCACATAAAATCCCGTCTTGAATGAGCAAATTACAAAATCAAAACGTGTATTTTCAAACCCTTTATAAAATTAGAAGTGGTTCTAGACATTTGCGATAATGATTTATGCAGCAAAGTATTAAGCAATGTTTTATCATCTTTTTTAAAATAAAATAGTTTCTAAATGTTTTCAATAAATTGATAGATAGCGAGATAAAAATAATTTAAAACCATAACTGGAACGGTTGAGATACAGCGCTGCAACACTGCATTAAATTCAAAGAAACAAACGCGTATCTAGTTATCGCTCTCTGCATAGGTTTAGTCAATGACTTGAGCAGAACTATGGATCTGAGATGTTAATAGACAATATCCCCGCCAGCTGCTGTCCTGCCTGACACGCAGCCTGTGTTCACTGTGTGAGGGAAGTATACTACAGCATTTTACTAGCGCTTTACTATACTCTTATACTAACGCACATACTACAGCATGTGCGCTAGTATAATAACTAGAGTTATATAGCGTCTTTTACTTTGTCAAGACCACACCTTAACGCTGACGCAGATAGTATTGCAAATCATTTAACTCCGTGTCTTGCAAAAACTATCCGCAGCGTTTTTTAACACATTCCCGGAGAACGAACTGTTGCTTTCCCGAAGCACGGACAATGTCAGGTAATTGCCAATTAGACAGGGGCGAGATGAAGACGGGGGGGTGCCCTGCGATGTGACGCACTGCCACTGTGTTCCCGGCCCCGACACGCGCGCTCTCTCACTGAGGGGTCCCTCAGAAAGCTGTGGCGTGTGTTTCGGGGAGCCCGAGTCCGCGCACACGCCAGCGCGCTCGCTTTCCCTGCCAGCGCTTCGCTCCCCAGTCCCGGCCTGCGAATTTAGTGCGGCGAATTTAAAAAATGACGCAAGCCGTGACTCTCTCCAATGGCCGGCGAGCGGCGCGGCTCGCATTCAAACGATTTTCCCTTTTTTGGGCGAATCCCCGCCCTTTCCTCGTCCATGCGGTTCCCCCTGAGAGCCCCGAGCCTCCGAGCCCGAGAGAAGGTGCGCTCCGTCGGGACAGAGGAGGCATAAAGAGACGGGGAGGGAGGGAATGAGATTTCTCGCTACCCAATCGCCCTTTTCCCGTGGGAGAACAAGCCTTCCCTGCTCCATCCCTGCCTCTTGTTTGGTAATCATTTCATTTTACTCCTTTTTGAAGCAGACGCCTGTTTTATCCCACTTTTCATTTCACAATTCCGTGCGCGTGTGTTCGTCTTCGTCTCCTTCAGAGCAAGTTCAATTTCTCGCTTCTTTTTTCTTGCGCCTGAAAGGTCTTCAAGATCCCGGCTGATCCCTCTCCTCTGAGATGCTCTGAGGCTGTTGCACTTACTTTCTCTCCCCCCTCCTATAACTTGAGACCGGTTATTCTTGAGCGCGCTGATCTTGGGCTTGGGATCTTAAAAAAAGGGAACACCCGCAGGGATACAGAGCTCGTCTTTGGATAAGGACCGCTGTTTCCTTTTTTCCTCTTGCTCTTTTGGGGAAGAGTCCTTGTGTCCTCTCCTCTGTTGTTGGTGTTAATCCGGTGGCCTTGCTCTGCGCGGAAGGAGGATTATTTAGTTTGAGCCGGTGTTAAGGAAAGGACCCCGCCAGGTTTTTTTGATGTTCTCCATTCAGGACAGTCTCCCCAGGGGAGCCTTAACCATGAAGGAGGAACCCCTAACCAGCGGGATGACACCGGTCCGGTCCTGGATGCAGAGCGCGGGGATCCTAGACGCCAATACGGCAGCGCAAAGGTAAATCCTCACCGCACAGAAACTCCGATCTCGAACTTGCTTTCCCCAAAGCGGAAAGCTAGAATGTATAAAACTAAAACATAGAAAGAGCAGTCAGTCACCGCTACTGCAAATAATACATCCGATCAGCAGTCTCCTTCTCCGGCGCTGTCTGCACAGTCATCCGTGTGTCAGGAAACATCCAACTCCTACACGATTTCGTGGCCGAAACGGATATTTTCCATTACGCTCCAGTGCTGTGCTCTATTGCGATTTTTAAATCTTGCCTTATGTGTAACTCAAATACTGTCCTGTGCCATTTCATGCAGATAGGTTTTAGTTGACCGTTTACGGAGATTTACAGTTTTCAGATACTGAAAGAGCCCGAATACTTTCACTTCCGAGTTGAATTGCTCTCCCTAGGACGCCCCAAGTTGTGTCTGCGAGTAGTGAGGATATTAATCGTGCGGGCAAGCCCTGAAAACACCCGGGGGCTCGCGGAGGTGCCCGGGCCACTCGACACATTTCTTTCATTTTTGACAGATGTCAAAAGGATCGTTTAACCCACTTTCCGTGGGAGCTCTTTGAATGGGCAGGAGCTGATGTGTTCAGGGATCGTGTTGCAGTTTGTCTGGCGGCCGAGCGGAGTGCCGCGTCTATGCTCGCAACGTGGTGCGGATTTACTATACAAATATTGACACAGATTTTGCGAGACGTCGCATCCTTGACATCCGCCGATGCAGCCAGCGGCCCGTTAGCTGTACACGCGTGTAGAAAGCACGCCGTGCTTATCACTGGCCGTCACATTAGCTGGCGATACACCTGACAGTCGCGGCTGTGTCTCATCCCAACACAATTGGGGACACAAATTAAAAAAGTGAAGGCGAGAATAAAACATTCAAAAAAGACATAAATCAACTACAACTGCGAGATTACTGCGTTGTGATCTCTAGATGTGTTTTACCGCGTGAGCCGTACCCCCTTCAGCCGATTTCGCACTTGTCGATAAGTTATTTTAATAAATCTTTTATTGATCACTTGTATTGTCCAGCTTTCAAGCAGGTGAATATGTTTTGCTTCACCGCTGCATGTTTTCAATTTAACCGAAGTACCTAATTATCAAACCGCATGTCTTTGATCGTTTAACTATTTTGCAAGCACAATGTTTTTAAAATTTGGTGCACACTTGTTTTTTGAGTGAAAAATAAATATTCGGATATGTCGTCATCGTTATTTATAACCCCGATTATACTGTATTAATCGTCATATTGAAATAATCACGGAACATCTCATAAGAAACAAAACCCGAAGAGGTCTTTGCAGTATTTACTTAAATTACTTAAATGTTACTTAAAGATACTGAAATTCCTAACTTACTCCAGTTACAGCAATAACTTTTCGTTAATGATACGCGTGCACGGTGTCCGTTTATTTCTGAAATCTGTATTATAATAATAATAATAATACAAAAATAATAATATAATAATATTTTATGTTCGTTTACTTATGACTTAACACAACACATTATCAGACGTACAAAACAGAAAAACTAATGAAATGTATTGAAATAATTAAATTAAAAAAATATTATAATGAAGTAAACGTGAGCTTGAAGTTCCAATTTAACAATAAAAATGTAATTTGATGTTTAAATGGTCGCAATCGGTATGCTTGCACCAGGCTGAGGAAGAGCTGTACTTCCGTATTCTGTAATCTGCACTAAAATTATGTTATTTTTTATTATTTCAATATTAATATTTTATATTTCTGGTAGAATTATTCTCTGTATAAAAACAACTTGAATTGATCATTTTTATTGTGGATTTTGTTTTAAAAAATGCTAGAGCCTTTTCTATGAATTTGTTTAAATTTTGATCAAATGAATTTTGATTTATCAACAAAACGGCCCTTGTCTTTTTGGACAAAATGCCTATAAGATACATCTTGTTTTTGCTGGGGAAGATCACATATTGGGAGAGCCATATATAAACCAATACATTTTATAGTCTTTGTGCAAATGAAGTGACACTTTGCAAATATTTTAAGAATTTAATAAAATCTTTCAAAAGTTGGGGTCAGGTCATTGAAGACTTTAAAGCGTGTTTTTTAGTGGATAAGCTGTGATTTGGGACATGCAGTATCGTGTCCGTCTTTTGGTAGTGCTTTGAGGAAAACGTTCAGCAGTGTGCAGTGTGAAAGCTGCAGTGTTCTGTGCAGTTCACTGACAGGGCTAGGGTGCAAGCTTTTGTCAGTAAAGTGGATCTTTACCCTAATTTCAGCTCTGTTATGGTTTACAAATGACCTAAGACATTTGTTTTTTAAATAAACGTACTTTTTTCTCTGAGCCTGCACAAATCAGCAGTGCAGTGTGAGGTTCTGTGGACTGTGTTCTCTGGAAAAGGAGCCATGCATGCTGTTAACATTTACACAAGAGCAGGGAGATCTCTCTGGCCCGCAGTCTTGCTTTGTAAACTATCAGATATGTCTCCTGTTTTCTGCAGAGGATTTATTGAAAGACGGGCCAGTTGTTGTTCCCATAAATCCAGTGTTCACTGGAGGCACAGCACGACCTTTACATCTCCCTGTTCTGTAAAATAAAAAACTTTAAGTCAAAAATAAATCTTCTCCCACAGATAATGAAAATGGTTTTGGTGCTTACCGCAATCAGCTGAAAATTGTGCATGCACAAAATGTATTACAGCAATAAGTCTTAGCATGTTAGCTGTGGAAATATGTGTATCATCAGTGATCCTGGGGTCTTTCAACATCAGACACCTTTGCCCAGACAGCCTGACCAAGGCTGAACACCTGGCCTGTGTCCATGTAGCACTACCCTGAGCCCATTGAACCCATTTCTTTCTAACCTGTGGTATCAGAAGTACTGTATCTTGAGCCTTGCATGACTTTTCGGTAGGTTCGTTTTTCATCTTTGTAAGACACAGTTGTCTTCTTGGTGTCTGGACTACACAATAACAGCCAGAAAACTGAAAACTAAATATTCCTTCACCTAGTGTGTTGCTTTTAATAAAAAAAGGGGGGCAGAAGGACATTTACTGCTCGAATTTTATTTCTTACAAAGGAGCTTGAGCTAAAGTAGCCTATTTAAATAGTTCACATGCTATTAAGGGATTTGCTTAGTCCGTGCAATTGAACCCATTGAAGGAACCTACCTATTTGCCTGTCTGTGTAATCTGACAGTTCTCATGCTGACAGATCTTTCAATATGTTATGTTTTTGCTAGCCTCACTGTGTTACTGACATGCAGTAGTAATAGTCTTCCTACATTCTACTGTAATATTATCACAACTGCTAAAGCGGTATTGATCAATGGATATTCAGCTGATGGTGTCGAGCCCTTGTAGCAGAAGTCTGCTGGCCTTGTTTTCATATTTAAGCCTAGTTTTACACTAAAGGATGGAAAATGAAACAAGCTGTACAGTAAGACCTGTAGCAGGTGATGAGCCAAAAATGGATTTTTGTAATAAGATTTAAATTGATTTTTATTTTGTTTAAAAAAGATCTTAGTAAAAAAAAAGATCTTAGTTACCTTATCATGTGTATGTTTAATTTAACACTCAGATGCATAAAAAAAATACTGACACAGCTTGCACAATAGCAAAAGCAAAGAATAATAGATGCAACCTTTTTGAAGTTTTGCTTAACAAAATCTATCCCACCTCGACTTTTCAGGAAATACTTTGTAAAGGAATTATCCATTTTATATTTGAAAAGAATTGTGATAATTTAGTTTTTGTTTATGGTTTTTAAGAATTGTACACTATTTCCCCTTACAGTAGCAATAAAGAAAGTTAGCAGTAGAATTTATATGATTATGATTATACATTTTTATTCATTCTTTACATATACTGATAGTAATAATTTCATAGAGAATACATTTTTGTGCTATAAATATGTATCTAGTAACTGACAGTTATCTCAGTGTGAATTTATTGTAGAAGAGAGACAGATGTCTGCACAACCTTTTGTAATTTATAAGGAAACGCTTTATTTATATCATATTTGTACAAGGTATCTAGTGAAACACTGTAATAAAGCAACAATCTACACCTCTGAAAATTACAAAAAAATGCAGGGTTTGTGTTATTAAAGTAAAATCATTCATCTTGACTAATCAAATTTGGAATCGTTATTTAAACTAAGCAGTGTCCTACTACTTAAATTGATTACCATTGACGTTCCGTAAAAACACAGGAAAGTCCATCTGCAGATTGTCTCTTGCATGTTCTGGAATTGCTTATAATATAGTGCGCATATTATGCTCATCAGCTTCACTTCTGAATTTGTTTGGGATGCTGAGGATCATAACACTGCTAGAATTCGCCTGTGTGAGGAGAGAAACGAGCTGAAACTCTTCTACACCAGCGTGAACAGTTTCCTCCCCGCGGTCAGGCACAGTGCAAACAGGAGTGTTAGAAGAAGCAACTTAGAGAAACTTTCGCCTCATTTTATCTGGAGGATTGGATTTGGATATCCACGCCAAAGTGTAACATTCATGTTGACATGCAAGACTTGCCTCCTCTTCAAGAACAAAAACACGAATGAGTGTAAACTGATATTGAGCTCTGCAATTAACATGCACCACGGTCGCCAAAACGAGTGGTGACGGTTCGAATTTTTTAACCCGATTTGGAGCAGGCTTTGTTTTCAACTGTAGGTTCTGCATTTGCAGTATCTGTGCTTCTTCGGTTAAAAGCAAGTTAAACTAATCCAGACTCGAATCTAGAAGGGTGTGCACAGTGCCTTCTATTAATGACAAAAGCAGCAATGGTCAGGAATGTTTTAATGCCAGTTTAGTGCCTGATGTCTGTGGTCTGCATGTAGTCTGAAACAGCATTTTAGTATTGGATGCAATGATTCCAGGCCTGTTCAAAGTGTTATGAGATACTGCAGAATGGAACGTTCTGTTATCATATACCTCTGTTGTATAAACATACATGAGTATAGTGCATATATGTACCGGAATCTATCCATTTCCAATCCACTTGATCTCACGAGGGTCACTGCTCAGTGTAAACATTTGTCATACAATGTTTCATGCATTGCATTGCGTTTTTCCTGTATGGGTGTAAGCATTCGTGCAGTGCTTGTATAAATAGGTGCTTGTGTCTCACAAATAATTCCCCCGTTTATGCCAAAGTCAAGGTATTTAGTTCGACACAGTTAAAGACAAGGGCGTCAAGCTGTATCCTAAAATTCACTTTAATGGCAATGTGTGCAGTTAGAGCACGAAATTACGTGATTTCATCCAAAGTAAACAGAAAGAACATATTTTATTTCCTCAAGGAATTCCTTTTTACAGGAAAGTACGATAACTAGATATACCATGCACTGTGTTTTGTATTCATTTCAGTTAATTTTAATACCAAGCCTGTATGCATTGTATCTACCCCTCAATTTCACCCCACCTGAATGTGTTGGGTCATTATCGGGAGGTAGCCAGTATTCCACAAATGCTCAAGTTTTCTTTTCTTTGTAAGGGTAAAGTCAAAGAAAACAGGGCTGCCACACTTTTCTCATTCTGGCTATTTAAACAAACTCAGGAGGGCTGTTCTTGTTTCCTAACATTTAATGGAGAACAGAACGATATGAGTAAGTGAGTAATTTTACTACGTATTTCCCTAGCAGAAGGTTAATTGCTGTGATATACACTGATTCAGTTAGGTGCTGTGAAAGGGAAAGTACATATTGAAACAAGTGTTTTATTAAAGCAGGAAAAAATGTGCAAACAATTAGTCAGTGACTGCACAAGAGCTATATCATTTATAACCCCATTAGAAGAATACAGGTGACCAGCTAATGACTTCAGCTGCAGGCTACTAATTATATCTATAAATGTTTGCATGCTTGTAGCGCATGGTGGCTGTATGATTTGCAGTGTCATAAAACGCAGGTGTGGCCACACTAACCGGACCAGCGAACAAGCAAAGGAAATCTTTGGCTTGGCTTTGCCGAATAGTGTATCTGAATAAAACAGCCCAGACACTCAGGGAAAACTGCAGGCGTGTTTAGACTTTGAACTCATTGGCTTTATTTTTTGTTCTAATTTTCTAGTTAGGGCAGCTAACACTTACTTATTCCTTAGATAAAAAACAATAAAGGCTAGCTAATGTGAAGTTTGTTTTGTCAGTATCAATACATTTTCCCAGGAATACATAAAATATTTTTTTATTTTAGAGAATGTCTCTACATACAGTACTGCTAGTACTACTACTACTAATCGTTCTGGTGCTATGTTATTACGATCAGCACGTAGAATGTCTTTACTACCCCTTGACTGCAGTTTCTACCAGTTCCTGGATTTTTAATTTCTGTGTCTTAATGGTTAGTAACATTTATCTGTAATTTGCTCAGCAAGCTACATAAAATAATATCAAGTTGCTAAAAATGTTTTTCTTATCTAGCTGCAATTACTAACAAATTAGATATTAGCTGGAAGCCTTTAGCTACAGTAAGTAATAATGTTTATGATTAAAGAAGCAGTGCATTGCAATTCTAATGTGCTATAGAGCTTGAAAGTGCTAGAGCTGTTTGTAGGGCACTTATGTATTGAATACAGTCCGCTTGAAAGAGTTGGTATTTTTTTCTGTGTTTAATAAAGGTTTAGAAAATTAAATCAAGGAATCACAGAATGCTGTAAACAATGAAAATTATATTTGAGTTTGTACTTAATTACAGAACAATACATGTGGCTGACTAAAATAAGCAAAAATAAGTATTTCAAAAATTAAAATTGTTTCCAGTGAAGTTGCATGTGTTGAAATCATTTCTGAAAGCTAGCAGAATGAAACTCGAATACTATTCTTACCTTACGCGTGCTACATTTTAATGCCATACAGTGAGAAGAAGGCTTCCAAAAGGCTTTTACAATGTGCCTATTGATTGTCGTGGATTTTCTCAAGTGGCTTGGCTTGAACAGAGTTAAAATGTACAGGACATTCTGCGGACTGAACATATTCAGCGCCTTGTCGGTGTTTCTGTAAACAGAAGGAGGCAAAGGATCATCAGGCTTATCAAGGTTAGTGCAGCAACTGGCTGGAATGTTACAGAAGCACAACTAAGTATCTTGAATTAATGTCACCAGTGTGAAGCATGAGTCAAAAGATTTGCTTTTTGCTTGTTAATGAAATGCGGGAGAAAGTTCAGGATGTCAGGTCCTCCTGCTGATCTCAGTCTGGTCGTCAAAGTACTGGACTTGCTAAGAGACCTGCCTTTTCCCCATCCCTCTGCTTACCAATAAGTATTGATTGTTCAAAAACCAATTGCTTAATGTCTCTCTCCCCTGCCTCATTAGACTGCTAAAATAAGCCACAAACAGCTGTAGTATTTTCTCCCCGAAATGACAACCTGTCCAGGTTCAGTGTCCTGTTTTTAAATCTTGAGTGATTTATGCAGAGTTCTTCCACTGAGAAAAGACCTGACACTTTGAACTCTGCGCGAGGTAAAATATGGAAATGCAGCCGTCATTAGCTCAGATTCCCTGCGGCTTACTTAAGGAGCGTGTTTTGTCAATCCACATCGAGAGGAGAAAATTCGCTAAAACTCTGTCAGGCAAGTCTACCTGTTGTGCTGTTGCACCCGTGGAATCGAGCCCGTCCACATGGGACCCTGCTCCTACTGTACATAGCGGCGCGAGGCGAGGGGCAGGGGGACCACTTTTAGGCACACCAGTGCTTACCGAAAAAAAAAACCCAACATCCTGTGATGTATTAAACTGAGATTTAAAGGAAATTCATTTCGACCTTAACTAGATTGTGCCTTAAGTGCTCCAATTTCGTGTCAGTTTCTTGAAATAATTGGGAAGTGACGCCAATAGGAACTCAAGAAAACATTTAATTTTAAAAGGTGTAAAAGGATTTAGATCAAGGATTTAATTAAGTCAAAACCAGCATTACAGGATAGCTTTATTTTCAGTTATTTCACTTCTTGCGAATGTTACCTGAGCACATGCACAGTGCATGTTATTGGAATAGTAGTGACATGGTACTACTGTATATACAGCATCTTATACAGTATATATGGATGGACACTAAATCTGATTTGTTTGTGGAGACATACCAAATCTGATCAGTGTTAATATTTTGCACATCTCCCCTGCGTCTTAGGAAAGGACGCAGTGCGTGTCTGCATTGTACTGGCAAGGTCAGTGATCCCAGTGACTGGTCACTGCGCAGAAGAGCTCAGATTGCCTGTCTGTACCCCAGAGAGCCCAGAGGGCACTATTTCATCACACAGGAACTGCTGTCCTTCCATGGGACCAAAACGCCCTGGTGGGCTGGACCCCTCATAAAGAATCATGACGGTGTGCAGGAAGTTTAGTTCCTTCGCAGACCCAGATTTGAAATGACATCACGACGGGGAGACCGATGGATTTTGCTGCGGCTTGCAGCTATTTCAATGTGCAGTCCAGTCCTGTCCAGTCTGCATTGTCCGGTGCCGCCACTGTGTGGAGACCCCCACCCGACTCTGAGAGGAGAGAGGGTGTGTGCGTGAGTGACACTGAATCTGGTCTGTGGAGAAATCACCCAAAGGCTCGGGGGACACCAGTCCCAGCGAAGTGTTGGGGCGCACTTCCTGCAGTCCTCTGCTTTTGCATTAGGGGTCAATCATTTCAGGAAAAAAAAGCAGCAAAAAACTGTTGGAGCCCGATTTTGTGAGATAATTCTGCCTTTAATCCAAGTTTCTTAGTCATGCAGGTTTGTTGAAGTTTAGCCTTAAGAACCCATGGAAATATTAATGAATAGTATTATTTTTATTTGTTATTAATTCATCTGTTTGGCACCGTGATATGAGCAAGCGTCTGTATTTTAATTCTAAACAGGAGGCACAGATGATTAAGCCCTGATAAAGGCAGATGTCAAAACATGTGCCAACTTCTTGTGCACTACCTCACCGGCTCCCTGATTTGCATTTAGCTCTGGAAGAAAGCAGTGTTACGCAAAAGTCTCATTGATGTCAGTGTTATAATGCTATATTGCACACGTGCAATTGCTTCAATATGTTGAATTTGCCACGTAAATGTAATACTGTTTTTTTTGTCTACTTTATCGTAACCTATTCTGATTAAAAAGCCAATATTGGCAATGCACCCAAATAAAATTTAACGGGCAGAGAGCGCCGTATTCAATTAGTTTGCGTGCGTTAAATGAAATCAAGCTTTCCATAGGCTCTCGATGCAGTGGGTAGCTGTCTTGGAGGATGTTTCAAAAACTTCACTGCGCTGTGAGCTGGAGAGCTGCTCTAGCCGAACAAAATTATAGCACTAAAGCCTCTTTAAAAAGAGAATCTGATGAACGTTTTAGGCCGTCTTTTTATATTTTATTATTTATCACTGGCTTTTATAGTCTTAAGTGTCTAAAACGCAGGCGTCAGTGAGAAATGGAGAAATGCTTAATTTTAAATTGTGTCTGTTTGACTGAAAGAGGACCACATCCTCTCTAATGATATTACCCCATGCTGAGTGTCTGAAAGGTCTTTTCAGTGTCAGGATTTTGACAGAGGCTTTTCTTTTTCGGTGGTTCTCTCAAAGGGGAGAGCATGACATCCTTGTTCATTTTTTAAAGCCAGGTGTAGATTCTATACTGTATTTCCCAGATTTTAAGTCATTAGCTAGTGTTACACTTCTAATAAGGGGTAGATGAATGTGTGGAGGGAAGGTGATTTTTACAGTAGATGTGAAAAAATATGCAGCTGTAATTGCATCTCTATGAATAAATTACAGACTCTACTGAACATATATAATATGTACATATTATACTCTCAAAGACAGTTCCTCTGTGATTGCTGTATTCAAGGTAGAATACATCATTTAGAACACAGAAACATGAGAAAGGTTACAAATGAGAAGAGGCCATGTGGCCATTCTTTCTTGTTTAATTGCTAGTAGTTTAATGGTTTAAAAATTTGATTGTTCTAATTTCACTTCATATAAGACAATCACAATTTCTGTATATGCAGGTATTATGCAGCGTATTATGAGCAAGGACTGACTATGTGTACAACAACACATACACATGCTTGAGTTTCCTAATGTATCCACCGTGACACAGTGCAGGTTCCTCTGTGTTATCTTAAGGAATGCAACCTGAAGCCACTGGCTGAAAGCTCAGCGGTAGCTAGCGGGAGAATTGTGGGAGGATTGATCGTTGCTGATTTGATTAACATCATGGCAACGGGCCAGAACTGGATTATTTTTAAGTGTCAGATCTGTACAAACAAGGTGGCTGTGTTTGGTTCGTTAACTGCAATAGCCCATTCATTCTTTAAATAAGCACCAGAGCTCGTTAAAGACTTCCTCGTCATACCTCATCACTCTTGTTATTAATATGCTAACGCTCTGTGTTTTATATCAGCTCCTGACATTGGGATCAAGGGCTTGGCTCTAAGTGAGCTGGCGTTTCTGAGCCATCGCATGAGCCCGTTATTTTCCTCCCACGATACAGGTGACCCACTTAGATATTAATATTCCCATATGACTTATTCATTGCGAGAGAAGTGAAATGCTGTCTTGCAAGAAGTTTACACCTGGAAGGCAGGTTCTCAATCTAGTGATTGAATGATGAAGAGTCCTAGACTATCCCAGGACGACTTCACACAGTCCAATATCATTTTAGAAACCCCGGCCAGCAGTGGCTGATGACCAGTCCAATGAGTTGTTCGTTTACAGCAGCGCCTGAACTGCAAATCGACGTGGACCTGTAGAATAATGTGATGAGGGCTGTTTCGTCATCTGTAAGACACAGACACAGTTATCCGGGTCGCTTCTTGGACCGATGCAGACAGTGTTGCTGCAGTAGCTCTGCGAGCTTGTGCGCGATTCTGATCGGTATAAACTGCGGTCCGTTTTAGTTTCTGGTCCCACGGGCGGCCGAGCGGCCGGTGCGAGCCCGTTGAGCGGCAGTAGAGATGAGAGCGTGGACACCGCGGGGTGGAGACCACACACGCCAGCCAGCCCTGCAGAGACAGAGCGGGAGATGTTGAGCGCAACACTGCAGGAAGGGACCAAGGGTAATTTAACAGAGCAGTGTTTAACATATGGCAGAGACACTTCCCCTTCATGCATTCTTTGGGGAAAATAAAAAAGTCAATTGAGGTGTTTATTTAATTTATTTTTATTCCAACTGAGAACAAATTAGTTTTACAGTGTCTGCCTCAAGACCCTTTGATACAGCAGATTTCACGCTGAGGGAAGTTGCTGGCTCTTGGGCAGGATAGCACTTCCCGTCCCAGACTGGACCCCCAGTCCTGCTGATACAGCCCAGAGCTCTGTCCGCCCCTGCATTCCACCAGAAGGAGACCTTGCTGTAGCTGCAGGGCGGCACTGAGAGCTACTTATTGCTGGGTCCGAGATTTGGGGATAATTAGGAAGTTTGTTTTAAATCGTGTCTGCCTTTACTGCCACATCTTCCGCTCTCTGTCTTCGGGTTCAGTGTAAGACGGAGCACTGCAGTGCGCGTCGTCAATGAGCAGGCCTCATACGGAAGAGGATGTGTATTGGGTAGGACAAGCGTCACGGCCGCCTCAGGATAAGAGAGCTGTACAGAATGTAAAATCTACTGTATGGGTTATCCACATACATACTCGAAACATTTGTTTTACAGGCCAGTTTCTTTTAATTGTTTTTTGTACATTAACTGAGATTTCTCCCTTTTAAAATTGCTTCACAGACTCTCGGCTTAATATCCATTTCCCCAACGTTTTAAGGCCCTCAAGCTGGAATAGTTCTAGCCTCGGGTCAGTTTTTTCATTTATCATAATTACTATTTGCTACATTGAATGAAAACGAACGAGCCATAAACTGGATACAGGGAGCCCGGCCTTCTGTGAAAACTCCGCGTCTAGGCATCTGCAGCTTTGATGCATTTATCATTATTATTTTGTGCAATTTCTACTCCTAATGAGAAAAGTCCCTGGTAATTAACTACCACACTTTCTAGCATTCTCGTCTTTTTAATAAAGCCCGTCATTGCCAATTTCATCTTTATTTAAAACAAAACTTCTCTGTTGTGCTTGAAGCGGGCTGAGTGCCTCGCATGTGGGTGAAAATCCGTGTGTGGCGCCTTCTTTCTCGCGCGCCGCGACTCAGCCATTTGGCGAGAAAACCTGTCGAAGCAGAAAGCGGATCACACCTGTGTAGCTGGGATGCGTAGAGGTGGCGGTTTGATTTCCTTCTCCACCGTGCGAGTTTCAAATTGATGGACAGATTTAATTTCGACGGAGACGCGTGGATGCATATTAACAGACATTTCGGCGTAACGTACAGAGATTTCTGTCCTTCGAGTCTGATGGTTAGCCCGTTAAAAAAATTAAATAAGCCCGTGTCGGTGCAATAGCTGCGATTTCTGCACTTACGGTCAATTCTTATTTTTTCATCTGTTTGACTAGCTCCTTTGTGTTCCTACATGATTTTTTGTTTTATTAATTTAATTTGTTTCCCCTTATTGTATCTGCGAATTTGTTCCTTATAGATACTGTACATTCACTGTAAATTTTAGATCTAGTTAGTCACCCTGGAAAAGGCTGTCTGCAGTACAACTAATAACATCAGCACAAACATCACTGTATTAATTTGTTTCGTCAAAGATTGATCGCATTCCAAACTTTCTATTTTTCTTTATATTCACGAAAAGGTTATAGGTATATATTTCTGAGCGTGCAGCGCATCGAATTTTTTCCCTTGTCGGTGGATTTCTAATTCGTAAGACCTTTCAGTTTTATTGAGTCAAATGATTATTTTTTGCTTTCAGCAGAAAATGTCTGTATCGAGTTAGTTTAATTTAAAAGAATAATAATAATAATAATAAAAACAAAACAAAACTGGGCGAACAGTCACAACTGAAATCACGGCGGAGGCTGACAGTTCGTTCCGCACCTGTCCGTGTTGGTGCTGGAGCATGTGGGACAGTTTCGCGGTGCTCTGCTGGCAGTCCTGCGCGGCAGAATGGATTAATTCTGCAGAGCCTGTAGCTAGCCTAGTTGAGTGTTGTTTGCACTGCGTTAGAAACAGCCACCTATTACCACAGTTTAGGATGCAGATGAAAAATTAATCGCGAGGATATAACACGATTTTCCAAAAAGATAAAGTGTACAATAACTTACTGTTGCTTGTTCATTGCTATGAATGATAGAAAGTGATTTTTGTATTAAACTATCATTTAAGCCCTTAACATTTCCTAAACTACCTGAACACATCTGAACTCTTGATAGATTTTAAGCTTTCTAGGTATACAGTAGCTATGTATGCTAATAGGAACATTCATGTAAAAACGGAATTTCTCCATCTCCAAAGAATATTTTTTTTTCTTCAGTGCAATTAAACTCTGCCAGTGTGTTGCGACAGAATATCGTCTTGAATCCAGTTCGCCTTGTGAGCAGCAGGAGTGCCTTTAGATAAGCTGTTGTTTCAGGAGATGGCTTTTAACAATCTGGTTGTTTCTGCCAATTAGCGATTGAGTACTGCTACAGAGGCTTGACGAGGGCAGCAGCAGCCGTAATCATGTGGATTGCGAAAACATGAATAACAAAGACACAAATCTGTCTTTTTTCTGAGGGAACAATTCTGCTTTTTGCTATGAAATTAAAGCATAACCCAGGCAGCAAAGTTAAAATCAAAATAGTACATTTCAGTTCCTTCAAGGAGAGGAAGCATTTCTTTTTGAACACAAGAGTTAACCACAAAGAGAAAGGAGAGAATTTGTTTGATTTTGTATGTGCACATAGACATATGTAGTCATGGATGTAGAAGTTAATTTTCTGTTTTATAAGGTACCCATGAGAAGGGTATCTGTCAAGCCAATTTAAAATGTATGTATTGAATATTTAGGAAAAGGACTGCCGGAGCAGCAATATTCCAGACAAAGACAGAAATGCTAGCAACACAATCCCACATCGGTGCGATCAGAGTAAAAAAAATCAGTGACATTATCTTTCAACATGATAGTCTGTAATTACTCTTTTTATGATAAAAATTATTATAAATAGCTAGAGGTTCCTATCACATGTTTTTGCAACTGTTCTATTTGTCTGTCAATGTTTCAGTCAGATTTCAGATTTTGCTTATCCATTGTAGCCACAGATTAATTGTTTCCTATGGTAGCAGGGTTTTCTAAAATGGTAGACAGCTGTCCATTTTAAATTGCTTCCCTTATTGTTTAAATAGCTAAACATCAGTTTCTTAGTTCATTACTAGATATCGTCACCCAGACATATCAAGGAAAATCTTTTGCTTCTTTTGTAAAGCACAGTGAGGGGCAAACAGAGACTAAAGACCTTCATGACTATGACTTTCAAGTAGTTTTTAGGATTCTATAGCAATCACATTTCTGATTCGGCTGTCGATATACAGTAGCTGCTTCGCAAAACTTCTTTCTCACTCCTAAAAGAGAGGATGCAAAAATATGGAAGCTTTAGGATGGTTAGAATGATTTCGTCTGTCCAAATTTTTGAAGTAAAAAATCAAAAGAGCCTTAATGGTTAAGCCAGGCTTCCTACAATAAAGGAAGAAACGGAATTGGTTGCATCCCACAGTGTCTGTCCGAGGCAGGCGGGCAGGAAGCTAGCGGGTGATACGGCCTCTCCACCGGTGTCGGGCTGGAGCCTCTCGTTGGCACTCCGGGAGAGCCGGGGTGCAGGTGTCCTGCAGGCCCAGGGGAGGCGAGCACAGCGAAGGGCCTTGGGCTGGCAGGCTGTGGAGCTGCTCGCCGGTTGCCAGCAGCACCTGACAGCAGCAGCAGCAGACGGTGTATTTTGGGGGCTTTCCAATCCAAATGCCTACATTGTTGCAGTGGAAACAAAAAGCCAAACAAAAGTGAATCCGAGAAACACACACAGAAACAAGGGCCGTGGATGTGATGGGGGGGAGAATCGGCAGCCTGCCGGTGAGGATGAGGCTGATTGAATCCGCTTCATTTTCAGCAGGAATGAGCCAGGGAGCTGCTACAGGGGTGGAGATGGGGTGGTGGGAGGGGTGGGAGAGAAGCACGCTAATGGAAGCCTGGAAGATGAGATATACACGTGAGAAAGCAGACGTGGGCAAGATTAGGACCTGATCTTCCTCCTGAACTTCTGTACCGCTCCATTTCTCGTACAAAGGTAAAATTTCATTTCTTTGCTTGGTCTCCTCTCTCGGCTCTAGTGGCGTGGGGCTGGCACGGGCTCATTACGAGAAGCAGCCTCCCTCCAACCTGCGCAAGTCCAACTTCTTCCACTTCGTCCTGGCGCTGTACGACCGGCAGGGCCAGCCCGTGGAGATCGAGAGGACCTCCTATGTGGACTTTGTAGAGAAAGACAAAGTAAGTGAGCTCCTTCTCTGTTCAGGGTAGGAGACTGAGGTTTTGACTGTCCCTTTGGTGACTCTCATCCCCGCTCCAGGGTTGTGTATCATCTGGGCTTCTCAGGTCTAGTTATGGCAATGAGAAAACTTATTCATGAATAGAGTCTTAAAGGACTGTCACTGCACACATGCTCCTCCTTAATATGTTTGCTGTGTGGGGTACAGCCTTTTGTTTGAAGAAAATGAGGTTGTTCAACATAAATATAGTGGGAGTAATGTATATCAACTCTTCAAAAGAACTGTATTCAAAGAGAAAGGAGATGAGGAAAGTTTCAGAATGACCTACCTTTCTCCTCATCTTTTCTTTCATTGGGATTCCTCACTATCGGACTTTCCTTTCCATTCCAGTGCAGTCTTTTCTAAAATCAGCCCCTTAATAGTGCAATTGGATGCACCCGATAAAATATTTAAGGAGGAGAGTATGCCAAAATCTTACTGTGTAATGGATAGGTATCACTTCTTCAAGAGATCATGGATCCAATACATTGGACTGTGTCACCATTTTGTCCTGAAAGAAAGAAAATGTCAAACATTATAATATGTGCATTTTCTGTTTACATATGCCATGAAAATTAAGCATTTGTACTCCTGTTGGTGAGGTTTCTTCATTTTGTCTCTTTCACAAATGATAATGCAAGCATGCCTTAATGCTAGCAGACTGGTTGTGTCAGAAGCCCTTTCCTTCTCAAAGAAAAAAATTAAGTGCTAAAATGGCGCGAAAAGTCTTTTTACAGTGAAAAAGGGTGGAAGTGCACACCTTGTCTATAAAGTTAAAATGGTAAATCCATTAATGTCAACAGAAATTATACAGTGAAATTCTTTAATCTATACATCTCTATTATACATATATAAATAAATAATAAGAAAGCGCTTGCATGAATGTAAGAGCTTTGGTTTCTCTTGCTGGAGAGCCAGGAACTGCATTAAAGATAATGCAGACTCAGTGATCGTATTGTAGCTTCTTCTAGCGAGGACATGAAGAGTAGAGTAGAAAATGGGAAAATTAACTTAGTTTTGAAAAAGGTCAAGAAGAGAGAAATTGAGAGAGTGAATTGTCATGACTTCTGAAGCCACTGTATGCAGTGTCAGTGCAGGGCTAAACTACATATCCAAGACATGTTTTCTTTGTAGTATGACATATTTGAGGTTTTTGTGCATTTTCGTTGGGTTGTGTAAAACTGTGACATTATTTGCTGATATTGTCCAAACGTGTGTGATTATCTTAGGCTATAAGGTACTGCACTGTGTGCAGGGTCTTGTCGTCTGTGGGGCTGATTTTCTGTGTAAAGATTATAGAAGGTGCTGGAAGAAACCCTTTTTTCTGAAACAGAAGCTTCGATTTCCAAAGTGCATGACATGAGTGACCGCACCGGTGCCCTGTGGGAAGGAGGGCACAGCAGAGAGGCTGTTCCTAGGACAGACCCCCAGGGGGCGATGTGCACCCCTGAGGCAGCAGCTCTCAGAAAGCAGAAAGAGTCTAGAACACCATGATACAAGCTGCAGAGCAATCTGAGGCATTCGTCTCTACAAGGCAGGATGAGGATATTGTTTCCAGAGGACTGTTAAATTGTTTTTCCAGCCGGCATGATGATGTGCATTGCCAGAGTTTGGAAAGAGGTTTTTCATTTTATGGTAAAAGGTGTGGGTCAGAGCTGTACAGTGTTTAGCCATATTCTTTTACAGACTTGCTCATACACGTACAATGACCCATTTCTTCAGCGCTTAAAATAATAGTAGTAAAGTTTTTTATGAACCTGTCTGAGTTTGAATTACAAACAACTTTAACAAAATAAAATGCCAGGGCTCTCCCTGAACACTAGTCTACATTGAACAAAGTGTGTGAAAATATTAAGAATTCCAGTGTGCTCGTTAAAGACGTTTTTGTACCAGTTTAAACTGGTATGTTGACCCTGTCTGCAAAGCCCGGTAAGCAGATTCAAAAGAAGTAAAATTTATCAAATATACAAAGGCTCTTGTAGTTGTTTTTTTTTACAGGACGTAGGTATTTACTTTTGTGAACCTTATTTTGTATCTTAACAGGTCTCAGTAATGAGGGTTCTAATTTAAAGCAGCATATTAATGGTACTTTCCATACAAATGTGCTTTTCTTTCTCTGTCTGTTGGATAATACTGTTGTCTTTCTGTATTGTCCAGCCAAGAGTCCAGATCCCTGCAGAATATCGAGGGAGGTGGAGACTGAACAGATTGTGGAAAAAAAAATAATCTTGAGCATTTTTCTGAAGTAATAGTGCTGCAACCATGCAGAAAGGCACAGTAACAGGAACTGAGATATAATTGCTGTCAAATGCTGCCCTAATGCCTGTTAAAGACTTGAAGCTCCTTCATTTTTTGCCTCTTTCTGGATGTTATGGGTAATGCAGTATAGTGTTTATTAGCCAAAACATGTGCATTCTTTCAGCTTGAGGAGTCTGTTGTAAGAGCATTATAACCAGCATCATCTGAGTCTCAGATGAGCAGGATACCGTCTCTGTATCCTGCAGTACTTCAGTTAATGTGGTCAGCGTGTCTGTATTTGACCCAGAAAGACATATGATGTACAACTCTGGGCTAAAAACATCATACACAGGGCAGCCTTATTTACTTCACACGTAGTGGACAGACAGGGTAGATTCTGGTTGGACCTTTTTGGATCTGAGGATTACAGCAGTAACACGTTCTGCACAATAAAAACGAGCAAAAGAAGTTATTCACATGGAATTCCTTCCGCATCCTTCTGAGTTAAACAGTATGTGCATGGACCTGTTTATTGCCCAGCTCGCTGGATTGGTATCAGTGCAGCGTCAGCGCTGGGAATAGGTGAGGGAGACTAGCACTGGCGGCTGCCAGGGGCACTGCCAGTTGGCAGCCGGTGGGTCCTCCTGTCCCGCCAGCCCGCCTCTGTCTCGACCTCAGCTCCCCCCTTGCTCCAGGCCCGGGCCCTGGCTGGGGCGCAGTGGCCGAACGGGGGGGAGCCCCCTGGTGGCCAGGCCACCACACACCCCTCCGCTCATTCCAAACTCATCAGTCTCTTTGCCTGGCCTCTCCCCTGGCAGCAGAGAACATCGAAAAACAAAAGGTTTCGGTTCTGTTGTCGGCGCATCCGTCTTGTCAGAGTGCGCATTGTGCAAGTTGCAGTGTGTACGTTGTGCGTTTGTGTGTCTGTGATGCTCCCTGCTGTCGACAGTGTTGGGCGGTGTGACAGAACAGCTGCTCTGCGGGGTTCTAGGCAGACAGTTTTGCATAGTACCTCGCAGAGGAGCTGTTGTGGGATTTTGTGTGCAGTGTTTCAATTTACTGAGCCGGACATGGCTCAGTAGTGTAACACACATACACACTTTCAGAGTTAATGGAAAGACATTTACTAAAAAGAAAATGGGCTTGCTTGGATTTAACCCTACCACCTCGTGTTATCGTACCAAAATCCAAATGAAACGATGCTTCGCTGTCTGGTGGTGTGCTTGTTGTTTGTGTGGTGTAGATTGTGAGGCAGTCCTGTATGGTCTGTACAGCTTTCGAAAGCCTACTGTACAACAATTCCCTTTGTACAGTACAAACAAGTCACTGTTGGATAATATTTGTCTTAGAGTTAATTTGAGAAACAGGGTTTAGTTAATTGCGTGCAAATCCAACTGTATATGAGCTAATGTGCTTCATCACTATCTGTATGTATATATGGATTCCATATAATTTTGGATAGAACTGGAAGACCTATAAGAGGCATTCTATAGGTTTTATCTCAAGCAGGCTGACGGAAGTGCCCGCAGGCATATAACAGTTTTTAAGGGTGATGTTCACTAGCATCACCTATGTAGTGTTTCATAGCCGTTCAGGGACGCCAAATAAATAATCATAGTGGCTCTCTGAAGGCACCAGTTCTGTAGGGTTTGGGCATTTACTGAGACAATTATTAATTGTAGCAGTAAATCACAAAGTTGATTCTTTTGATGGCTTTAGAATCCAACCATGCGATATAACTCAAACAACGCACACACACAGGTACTAATACACGAGGATACATTTATTAATACATAGAGTATGCCTTAAACCTAACAGATCTTATCGAGAGGGTTATCAGAATACAAAAGATATATATTCAATCAGTTACGAAGTGTTACACATATCAAGAGGACATACGTTCAGTATATCATTCATTAAGACCGTTTCGTAAATGAACTTGGTTACAACTTCTACATTAGATACTCAAAACAAGTACATAACTCTTAGGAATTAAATTGATATCAACTGGTTGGGATAACAATTGAATTCTCGAGCTGTAATGCATTGAAGTTGAATACTCATCCAATTTCTGGGGATTCAGATCTCCTGCAGGCACAAACAATCAGCTGCAGGCTTGTTGCTGTCCAATCCGCGCTCTCTGGCTCCGTGCCAGGCTGTGCTGTGCGGCTTGCGACGGTGCGCTGCAGATGCTCACTGACCGGCTAGTTAGTGTTGGCTTTAACTAGCAAAGTTTGTGCACAGGAGAAAAGATGACTGTGGGTCCCAGCAAGTCAGGAAGAGGACTGGTTCGTTCCTGATGAAGAGCTAGTTCTGAATGGTGATTCAGCTGTCCACAGTTCTGACCTGTTCACGAGGCCTGCTGCTGGTTACTCTCTGGCAACCTCCACTCTAGACTCTTAGAACAAAGGAAAGTTCTGGCACTCGGACACACTGGCCGTTCCGTGGTTGTCCGGGCTGAGTCTCGGGATGGTCAGGAGGCGCGCTGCGAGAATGTCCTGCCCTTGGGAGCCTTCTGCTCCTGGGCCGTCCTGCCCTGGAATTCTCCTTTGAATTCCCTTTAGAACAGTCCACAGAATCCTCTCCAGAATCTTACTGAATCTCCCGAATCTGAATCTTGTTGAATCTTTCAGGCTCTCTGTGTTGCCTGTTTTTACCTGGAGGAACTTCAGCTCGTTGATTGGCTGAAAGTTCCATGGGCATCAGAGTCCCACGTGGGTTACTCAGCCCTACCAGTCCCTGATTGGTTGATCAAGGTGAGATATGAGTCACTTAGTCCTGACACTTAGTAATGCAGTCCAGATGTCCATCCGGCACTCCCTAGACTGATAGGCGCCAGTGGATGACCATTGATCATGATAGCCAGACTTAGCTAAGTGCATCCCCCTTTGGGAGCTGTCCTAGGAAACCTTAAATCATCTTGCATGAATAGTTTCTCTGTGGCTGCACCACAGAGATGAACAGAGAAATGGGGCCTCATTTGGGAAGCTCAGAAACACTTAATTCTGCCTTATTATTAAGCCTCGCCGCTACATATCCCCCCTTTTTGAAGGTCACGAGGTCCTGAGGCGTTGTTGCCTTCAAAACAAAAACAGAGTTAAGTGATGTCCCTTGCCATTAGAACATTAATCTTAAATGTCCACATTACTCCTCGAGAATTCATACCAGAACCAGCATTGGATACAAACAGGATGAATAACATCTGGAGAATGTATAAACACGGTAGGAGACATTATCTAAGTCTAGGAATTACACATCAGGAAGTTCACTGTCAATATCTGATACCTCTGTGGTAGATATTTGGGGAGAAGTCACTTCCTTTCTTTTGACATGCTACCTTTGACTCATTCATGCTACCCGGAGTACATCTTGATGTGAGAGTACAGCATTCAGAGTACATCCAGTCATGATCCAGCTACCCGGCGGTAGTGTTACAATAACAACAGTTCCTGTTCCCAGCCCCCCGATAAACCAGAACACCTGTGTTGGGTATCTGCTAGGGTGGTTTGGAGGTTTGTTCCATTAAAGCAAACTCAACTACCTGTACCTCTTCAGGGCTTACTGTTTCTTGGATTTCTATCCAATTCAATAGTGTGGCACCTGAAGGCATCCACGACCTCAAGTTTGGTCTTATATTGTCTGGTTCCAGACCGTACAGTGTTAAGTTCAAGCTGTACTATGGCCTCCTCGGGAACTTACAGGAAACTGTTGGTTAGGTAGCTGCATTGTGGTAGCTGTCACAAGTCACAGTGTCAGTTAAACGTGGTGTGCCGACCAGCCATTTACTTCCCACCTGCTCTTCATGGGGTTCATTAACCTCTCTCTGCTCGTTAGTAGCTTTACATCCTTCATTGGTGAATCGTTTAGACACAGCCAATGGATAGCTTTGGTAGCCATACCCGTCTCAAGATTTGGAACCAAATTCAATCTTGGATTGTCTTCTGGGTGAGCTATGAGCGATGGGGTTAATGTCACACACTCCTCTACTGAGAAGAGTGGAATCAAATGGGTTGGGATTTGTGCCATGGTTAGACTGGCTACAGTGGCACTAAACTCCCTTAACAGGTCTTGTGTCAACATTCTGGCCTGTTGCACACAAGCATAAACCCACTGTATAACACCAACAATCATGTCCACTGGTTGGGGAATAAGGTTTAACCCTGTTGCATAGGAAGTTGCCTGTAGGGTTTTCCCTAAGCTTTCCAACTTTTGCTGCTGTCGATACAGTCTGTCACTACCCTCTGGCATCTCCTTCACCTGCCTTCTTGGGGCAGTCAGGGTGAGAGTGCCAGTACCAAACAAACCTACCAAAAAGAGCAAACGTGCAACAGTGGCGGCAGCAATCAGTCCTCCCAAAAGTCTTTTCGGGTGGCTGACCCCAGTCATCTCCTTCTGAGTGACTGTTGTCTTTCTAAGCTGGCGCAGCATGTACATGGTGTCTTTCTCAGTATGCCATGTGGCATCTTGGGCACCAACATCCTGGAAATCTGGGGAAATCTGACGCAGCGGCTGATGCTGCTCCTCCTTTTCCAGGGCATCTGCATTTTCAATTTGTTCATGCCTGTGCTCTAGGAACCCTGCAGGGGGTGGTGCAGCGGTGGAGCATGCCTGACCCTCGGCTGAGTGGTCATCTGGAGCACCTGAGTGATCTGGGATTGTTATCCCATTCTCACTGTTCAGGTCCACCCTGCACACTTCCTGATTGAGGAATCCCTCTATCGGCATGTTTACAATCGTTCGCTGGGCGTGGGTGTAGGACACCTGCTCGCTCCCCCCTTCCCTCGCTAGGGGTTCAGGGAGCTGCCCCAGCACTGGGATAGCTAGTTCATTGTCTTTGAACTTACTATCACCCACCAGGCCCATGTCAGTGCAGGCGGGGATTCTGACACCCCTCTTTGCGATGTCCTGCACTGGCAGGCGGGTGACTTGACCATCCAGCTCCAGTCTGGCTGAACCACTGTTGGTCAGACTCAGACTGACAGACTGAGCTGGTGGCTGTAAGAAAACCGGCTCGGCTTTCATTCCCTGTCCCTTCTGGGGGACTGGGTGTGTTGGCAACCCTGCTGTCGAGGCAGGAACAATCAGGTCAGTCTCACTCACTACCTGGTAGTTGTGAGAAATAATGTTACCTGACTGCAGGTTCCCTGGGTCACAGCAGAGGGAATCGGCATCTGGGATCAGGTGTGTCCACAGCGCAGTAGTCTCAGCGTCCAGCTGGACCTCCTGTCTAACCTGTGAATGTTGCACCAGGGGCACCTGGCGGTGGCCCTGTGACAGCTGCTCAAGCCGATCCTCACTAATAGAGGACCTCTCAGGGCTAAGGGTGAGGGCTACATCACCAACCTGCTCTCCTGCCATCTGGATCCCTTCCACCACTGCAGGGTGGTGGTCCTGACCCCTCTTGGGTGCCAGGGTGCACAGGGAAAGCTCCTTTTCATCGCCAGGTGGGGAGATCTGCTCCTCTTTAGGGATGTAAAAGGTGTGTGCTTTACCTGGTGGATCAGGCGGCTGCTCGGAGCACCGCTCCTGTGGCATGGAGGCTGTTGGGACCTTGGCCAGGGCACGACTTCCCTGTATATCCGGGGAACAAGAAAATATTTTTATTTCTTGTCCAGAGGGAACAGAAGGAATCTCCACATAGGCTTCTGTGTTCGGTGGGCACTGTGTGAGCACAGTCTGCCTCTTGGCCCCCCTTTCCTTCTGTACAGAAGGCTTAGGAGCCTTGACCTGTTTCCACACTTTGCCTTTCTGGTGATCCACCAAAGGTTCCACTCTGAGTCGCATACCCTTTTCTTTTTCTACCCGTTTGAGCTTGCCGTGTGACATCAAACACCTTTCAACCTCAGTGTCAATCAGTGTCTCACTGGGTAAGACATCTCCCATGGCAGCCTTGAGGTAAAAGCTTCGTGCTTTTCCTCTGTGTTTTACTGCCTGCTCTGTGACTTCAGGGGTGGAGTCAGCACTCGCTTGGGAGTGGCTGACCTCATCCAGGCAGGAACCCTTCCGCTCAATCAGATAGACTGAGGGAGGGAGAGGGGGCGGGTCTCCGCCTCCTCCAGTGGAGAGTATCAGCTCATTCACGCTTCCGGCAGCCTTGGGGAGCGGTTGTCCCTGTCCTAATAAAGCTTGTTCAAGCCTGGCCAGGCGGGCGGCTACTGAATCCTTTTGTTCAGCCTTTTCTAGCCCTTTCCCTTCCCCGGTGTTCTCATGGCACTTAGGACGCTGGGTGCGGTCCTGTGTGAGTGCTTTGGAACGGGGCTTAGCCAGCTCAGGAGCCTGTGCTCCTTCGAGCAGGGGGGAATTAACCCTGCTGGCTCTGACAGCGAACACAGTCGCTTTAGCAGCTTTTTGCTCAGAGCGACTTTGGACATCATACTCCCAGGCTTTCTGCGCGAATCTCTTAATATCAGTCATTTTCATGGTCTGTGCATCTGTATGCATTAAGATCATCTTTCTGACTGACGGGTGGAGATTCGCAATGAATAAACCCTTGAAATGTGTGTTCTCTTCGCAACCCTCATCATTTCGCCCTGCAAAATAAGTTCGTCTAAGTCTCTCGTAATATTCGCGAGGGGACTCTGTTCTCTCGTGCTTAATGTTAAGGGCGGCGGCTATCGCGGCAGTCGGGTCAATAAACGCACTGTATTCTTCGATAAGTGCTTGACATAGCTGCTCAAAGTCATTACAGACTTCTTTCATCTGCCTAGCCATCCACTCATGTACAGCTCTGCTGGTAGTTTTCCTGACCAGAAACACTTTCTCCTGTTCTGTGGCGTTTGGCAGGAACTGCAGGTTATACCTGAGGTCTTGAATATAACTCTCGATATTATTCTCTGACACTGCGGGGTCAAATCTCTCTATGTCCTTCGCTAGCTCTCTCAGAGAATGGAGATTTATTCTTCTAGCTTCTCCGCTGACGGAGATATGGAAGAGATCGTGGTCAGACTTGTCGCTGCTAGAGAGAGTGCTTAAAAGCGACTCGAATTCAGACCTTTTAGCAACCATCGTTAAACTTAAAGAGTATTACTTTTAAGTACGAAATCACAGTTTTACCACAGAAAACCACAAGATCAGGTATGCAATCAACCTGGTAGATTGCAAAAGATCACAAAACAATCAAGCACTGCTTAAAGAGCAAGGGGAACTTTTTTCCTTTCGGCTTTCAGCACACTGTATTGTCGTGTATGAAACCCGCGGCGTTTTATATGAATTATTCCGCTTGGTTGATTCATTTCAGTCTTGCCACGCCCACCCAGGGACGCCATAAATGTAGTGTTTCATAGCCGTTCAGGGACGCCAAATAAATAATCATAGTGGCTCTCTGAAGGCACCAGTTCTGTAGGGTTTGGGCATTTACTGAGACAATTATTAATTGTAGCAGTAAATCACAAAGTTGATTCTTTTGATGGCTTTAGAATCCAACCATGCGATATAACTCAAACAACGCACACACACAGGTACTAATACACGAGGATACATTTATTAATACATAGAGTATGCCTTAAACCTAACAGATCTTATCGAGAGGGTTATCAGAATACAAAAGATATATATTCAATCAGTTACGAAGTGTTACACATATCAAGAGGACATACGTTCAGTATATCATTCATTAAGACCGTTTCGTAAATGAACTTGGTTACAACTTCTACATTAGATACTCAAAACAAGTACATAACTCTTAGGAATTAAATTGATATCAACTGGTTGGGATAACAATTGAATTCTCGAGCTGTAATGCATTGAAGTTGAATACTCATCCAATTTCTGGGGATTCAGATCTCCTGCAGGCACAAACAATCAGCTGCAGGCTTGTTGCTGTCCAATCCGCGCTCTCTGGCTCCGTGCCAGGCTGTGCTGTGCGGCTTGCGACGGTGCGCTGCAGATGCTCACTGACCGGCTAGTTAGTGTTGGCTTTAACTAGCAAAGTTTGTGCACAGGAGAAAAGATGACTGTGGGTCCCAGCAAGTCAGGAAGAGGACTGGTTCGTTCCTGATGAAGAGCTAGTTCTGAATGGTGATTCAGCTGTCCACAGTTCTGACCTGTTCACGAGGCCTGCTGCTGGTTACTCTCTGGCAACCTCCACTCTAGACTCTTAGAACAAAGGAAAGTTCTGGCACTCGGACACACTGGCCGTTCCGTGGTTGTCCGGGCTGAGTCTCGGGATGGTCAGGAGGCGCGCTGCGAGAATGTCCTGCCCTTGGGAGCCTTCTGCTCCTGGGCCGTCCTGCCCTGGAATTCTCCTTTGAATTCCCTTTAGAACAGTCCACAGAATCCTCTCCAGAATCTTACTGAATCTCCCGAATCTGAATCTTGTTGAATCTTTCAGGCTCTCTGTGTTGCCTGTTTTTACCTGGAGGAACTTCAGCTCGTTGATTGGCTGAAAGTTCCATGGGCATCAGAGTCCCACGTGGGTTACTCAGCCCTACCAGTCCCTGATTGGTTGATCAAGGTGAGATATGAGTCACTTAGTCCTGACACTTAGTAATGCAGTCCAGATGTCCATCCGGCACTCCCTAGACTGATAGGCGCCAGTGGATGACCATTGATCATGATAGCCAGACTTAGCTAAGTGCATCCCCCTTTGGGAGCTGTCCTAGGAAACCTTAAATCATCTTGCATGAATAGTTTCTCTGTGGCTGCACCACAGAGATGAACAGAGAAATGGGGCCTCATTTGGGAAGCTCAGAAACACTTAATTCTGCCTTATTATTAAGCCTCGCCGCTACACCTATAACTGTTTACCTGTCTGTGCCTCCTCAGTGGAGGATTAGTGCATTATGTTTGGAGTGCTTATTCCACCCAGGAAACACTCAGTTCCGCTTCATTATTGTTTATCACCTTGCTAAATGAACATATTTCTATTCCGCCAGCTCACCTACAGCTTTTGAATTTCGTCGTGTTTAAGTCTGCCCCAGGCTTAGACTGGGCTTTCCTTATTTTTGTTGCTGGGTTAGCATGCTGTTTTGAAGTGTTTCTTGATGCGATCTTGTCTCTTTGCTTTCCTCACTAGCTTTTCTCAGTGTTACTTTTTTTTTTGCTTCCTTTTAATTTTCTACCACTAGTTGGTGGATGTACTGGTGATCACTGCACCACGTTTAACTAGGATTACTGCTGACAGTTTTGGCCTCCCAGCTCCTTTAAGAGCTGCGAATAAATCTCAGACACTGTACTCTGTAAGGCCTTAACACTGATTCTTCACATATTAACGTTGACTTATTCATAGCTGCCTTCTAATGCAAAGTGATTCTGAGCACTGTCTTATTATTAGTTTGGATATTCCCAGGGCACTGGATGTAGTCTTAAGACTTGGAATGCAACATCTGCCAGGATTGTGGCTGGATATTTGAATGTCCGTGATAGGGAGGATTTAGGGATCAGCTCGGATAAAGAGATGTTTTTTTCCAGTCAGAGTGGTGTGATCTCATTAGGCCCTAGTTAATGATGACTTCATCTGAGGTGAGCTCTCGTGGCAGGGGAACACACACAGGGAGGGCCCTGATTGATTTCTGTCTCTCTCTTCCAGGAGTACAATGGGGAGAAGACCAATAACGGGATTCACTACAGGCTACAGCTTCTATACAGCAATGGTAAGAGAATGAACCTGCGAGTCTTACGCACGATCCAGAGAAGATTGTTTAGCCTGTCAGTCAGCTGGTGCCTTAGCAAAAGTGAAGGGAAGAATAGGAAGTAAGGACAATTATATAGATGTAAATAAGAAATGAATACTTGTCATATCTGCACCCTGAAGTTAATGTACCTAATCCTGCATTTGATGTTCTTCTAGAAGAAACAGTTTTTTAGGGGGGTGCTATTACAGCACATCACATGCATGTCAAACACACTCATTGTGCATGAATCCACAGACCCCTCTGTTGTGAGTCCTAGATCATGCTGTCAGTCAGCGCTGTGCAGGATAAGGGCCAGGCCTCCCAGAATACAGACCCTTCTTAAGTATATGGTGTGTGTGACTTTTTCCGAGACACGAGTTGATTCATTTCAAACCAAGGCAGAGTATATGAAAAATCAATTCTCTTTTCCGTGACTAAGATCTTACATTTTTTTAAGAAAAGTACGTTTCCAAAAAAAGAAGTTGATCAAATGACTTATTCAAGGCAGTATGTTTTTTTATGTTATGGTTTTATTGGCTGTAACATATCCCAGTAGTTTGCTTTAACAGAATTTTACATTCATTTTAAAAGGTAGCAGAACCGTACCCTCAATAAAATCCTGTTCATTTCCTTGCAACATTCCTGCAGTGAAGAGACTTGGAAACCCTAAAGACCAGAGTACACTGGGATCACAGCTCGTGTCAGAATCTTCTGCACACTTTCGAAGTTCTTGGATAGCTTTCTGAGAGCTGTTTTCTTCTCAGCCTTTAAATTGCCTTTGTATACCAATAACGCCACACTATACAGCTCATGGAATAAGGTTCTGGTTTACTTCATTCATCAGGACATTTGATTTCTTCCTAAAGGAAAAGGCACATGGGACTTGAAAGTATGCAAAACTCCATAGTAAAAGCTTAGAATAAAAAAAATGTTGATGTGCATAAGTGCTTTGAAGTACAAAAAATATTTTTGTTTGTTTTGATTGCCAGCCTAATTTGTATCATGAGTGTCAAGAAATTCTAAAGCCACTGTGCACCAGGTAAATTAAGAGTACATTTCCAAAAAAGAAAACCCTAGTCTCTTTTAATTTTGAAAAGTGTACAAAGTGTACATAGTGTATTTCATCCTAAAGACCAATCATGTGTATTGGACTGGGACAAGAGCTCAGGGACGTATCAACTTTGTGTCTTCACAAGGCTTGATCCACAACCAAGGGGGGCTTATTTCATTCTGGCAGGTCCTTTTTTTTCTCTTTTGGACTGAATTTAAATTATTATCCGACCAGGGGAAATAGATATTCACTTTTACAGCCTTGTGTTTTACAGTACATCCCATTCCCTGTTTGGTAAGGGAAAAAATCCCAGCTGGATCTCGAGAGTGTTTTGTGCACCTTAATGAGTGTAAAGACACTGTCAGAGTCCTCCACTCTGTTCTTTATAGGATTCTGTTATCAGCTGCTCCCGCCCTGCGTATTGATTTGTCTTGTTTTTCTTCCAGGCATCAGGACAGAACAGGACTTGTACGTACGGTTGATAGACTCAATGACAAAACAGGTAAGACTGTCGTCTGAGGGTGCCCCAGAGAGAGACAGCTACAGGGGTCATGTCAGGCCTGCAGTGACGCTGATGGTGCTGTACGCTCCTGACTCTGGCTTCTCATGAGAGAATGCAAGTCTAGAACAAGGCCTCCCAAGCCCAGTCCTGCGGGGTATTATCCTAGTGCAACTCTGAACCAAGCGATGGAGCTCATTATTGGCTTAATTGACAAAGCTGGATAGATTTTTCCAGCTCTTCAGGAGCTCCTGATTAAAAGGCGCCTCTAAAAAATTGCCCCTCTAGGACTAGAGCTGGGACCTTTGAAAGATAAGGAGTAATGACTCTGGATACAATCAGGCAGTCATTACATCTGACCTCAGCAGCTCTGAAATCTCAGGCCGTGCCTGTATCATCCATGGTGTTCAATTCTTCTCCACTTAGTGCAGGTGTCACAGCGCGTTAAATTATCCATTTTGCTGATACCTCGAACCAGTGCCTTGGCACATTCAGCGAAGAGTCTGTTTTGCTTGTGACACTAGACGGATTCACTAGAGGCCAGTGCAGAGTAGAGCCTATAACATCACAACACGGGTTCGACTGAGGGGAGGCGTGTCGGCGCGCGATCGAGCAGAGGTTAATTCATGCTGAGAAGTAGAAAGAGAAAAGCTCGTTCTCACACAGCAGAAGTGATCATTACCATGATTATGTTACTAGAACTGTTCTTCTAACAACACCGCGAACAAACCAGCCAAAAAGCAACAATGCCGAATGTTTTATCCTATTCAGTACTGTATTTACTTTTTTAAATGAAATTCAAAAACATATTTTTTTTGTTTTCTCAGAGAAGCGCAGTGCTAACGCTTTTTGACAGCTGTGGTCAAGGATGAATGAGCACAGGAGTGTTACTATTGTGGTGCTAAAGCGGACCCTAGTCTTCCTCGCAGACAAAACCGAGCTTCACACACAGCGACAGGGTCATCTTTCTTTTTTAGAAAATAAAAATTTTCTAAAAATTTAGACGTAAAAAACTTCAATCTGCCTGGAGCTGGTAGCCTAACCTCTACCGATTGTTGCAAATACAGAAGAATTCCCAATTCCCATACAAATTCCCAATCCCGGTGCCACCGTTCCCCGCTCCCCCTGCCTGCAGCGATCCTGGGGTCCTTGTCGCTCTGTCCCCAGTGGGGCTGGAGGGGTGCGCCCCCTCTGGCCATGTTCCTGCGCGCTGTCCTGGCTCTGAATCTGTCTCCATAAGGCACGCCTGGGAGGGGAACCAAAAGGTCATATTTCTTTATAAGAGCTTATGTCAGGGGCTTTGTGAAACCCTAATAGTTTTCAATTTACTCCTAACTGCTCCCATTCATTCTTTTATTGTTTTCCATCTGTTCCAATCCCCAAACCGAAGCTGTTGACAGACGAATGGAGAGATACCAGTATATTGTATTATAAAGCACTCAGCCCTCCCAGCCCAACGTAATCGATAGGCACCCGTCTGCTGTGCCTGGGAGGGGATCAATCACTGGCCCGCTGTGTCCCCGACTACCTGACACAGGGCTGATCGTGTCGGCAGTGCCCCGCGGGTATTTCAAGCCAGAGGGGTTAATAGGTTGGCAAGTCACATTGCTGAGATCGCAGCCTCCCGCTTGTGGGTTTGTGGGAACCTGCAGTGCCGTGCAGCGGGTGGGGTGCAGATCCTGCCCGTAAAAAATTGCCCCCCCACCCTCTTGAGTGACAGAGGAGCAACCTTGCTCAAGTGGGCTGATACACGGTACCTCTGTAAGTAAGATGGGTGCCGTCGAATCACAGTTTTCATAGCTGTCACCTTGGTTAGCTAGAGCTCGTTAACACTTTCGCTGCCCAGCGCTATGTATTTCGCACTTACAGTAGAAAATGAAACAGCAAATGGGCAGTAGAATCACAGGTGCAAATAAACTGTTGTGTTAAGAAGTGCTTTTTTTATTTTGTTTCCATATCTATGTTTCCAGAACATACGAAGATCAGAGTGATTCAGCCAGAAAAGGACAGTTTGGTAGTTAGTAGTTAACTGATCTGATGATCTCATCCAGCCATGACAAAAGTCAGGGTATCGCCTTCAGCTACCTGGCTGGACACCTTGTTCCAAACTCCTACAACCTTTTGTGTAGAGAAGTGCCTCCTGTTTTCATTTTAAGTGCACTTTCCCTTCTGTTCCTTGCTATGTGTTTCACTGTTTATTCTGAAGAAGCCCACTGGGTTGATTTGATCAGTGCTTTTGATAGTTAGGAATACAAGAATTGGGTACCCCCATAGTCTTCTCCTTTTAAGACTAAAGACATTCAATTATTTTTATATGTCAGAGCATAACATTTCTGCTTACTTCATTTCTAGCCCCAAATGTATCTGGTCACTCTTTTCTGACCTAATTCAAGAGTAGCATTTTTTTGTATCATAGCAACTGGAATTGTACATACAGTAATAGTGAAGTCTTAATAGTGCTTTGTACAATTTTAACACACCATGCTTAGGTTAAAAAACTAGACACCTTTAACTATATATCCCTTATTGCTTACCGACATTACTTAGAAGATGTAATTGGTGTGTCAACATAAACACCCGAGTCTTTGTCATAAGAAAGCTTGATGTTTCTGTTTTGTATTGTGGTTTGTGCCTTTTCTACCTGAATGTAACACACTGCGCTTGTCTACAGCAAATATCATCTGATAGGTGTTGGCCCAGTCTTGCCTTTTGACTGAATCCTTTTGAATTTTCTTTTCTTCTTCAACAGTGTTGGCTAATTTTCCTATTTTGGTATAATCTTCAGCGTGTCTAGTTTACTGTACCTGTTATACCAGAGTCTATGAAGAGCATTGGCCCTCATGCAGACCACTGGGGTATGCTACTAATTACATCACCCTCATTTAAACATTCACTACCTATTTACTGCCCTCTCTTCCTTTCCATTAACCCGATCTCAATCCAGATACATGCATTATCTTGATTGCAAGCCTTTTACAATTTGAAAATTAATCTTTTATGAGAACTTTAATACAAACCCTCTCAAATTCAAACTTCACCATATCATATCATAGGCTCTTGCATTAATTGCTGCTCCTATTTGTTCAACATTTCTTCTTTGTGCAAGACCTGTTTATTCTAAATGCATACTGACTGTCCCCTGGGAATCTACAGTATTGCCATACAGATGATATACTGTATCCTGTAGTTTGGTTCTAATTATCATTTTTTACATAACCTTACCAGAAGTTAACCATAATTAGTAGAAATAATACTTGTTTTGATTTTGTAATCCTTTTAATAGATGGGAGATATGTTAGCAACTTTCCAGTGAATGGACACTACCCTTGTCTTGAGTGACTGTTGGGAGAGTTGTGTTCACAGCCTCTGAATAGCTTCTTTTGTTTCCTGAGGTACAATTGACAGAATACTATCAGCCCTTTGAGATTTCCAGATCTTAAGTCAAATCTAGTGCCTCTTGTGCTTCTACTATTTCTGTGCTAATATTATTTAATACAGAGCTTTGTTTTTCTCGACCCTGAGGCCTGGTGCCATTGTTTTTTGTGTCATTTGAATTGCTTTTGAGGACATTGTGGCTGAGAAAATGATGGGTCTCATCCGGGAAGAGTATTGAATGGCTACGGTTCAAATCAGGTAATAGTGAGAATTGAACCTCTTCTCCTGTTACTGACAGCATCGCGACATGCTCACTAAACTGAATTCACTCACGAGCTGATAGACATATACTCTGCAGTGCAAGGGTCTTAGACATTTTGCACTGTTCTGTGCTTTTCACTCAGTGTTTCTTTCTTTCTGCAAAATAATTCTATAGTGATCCTCAAATGTCCTCAAAAAAGTTTTATTTCATTTTATTGTAGGTTCTGAAAGATCTTATTTTGTAGTACAGCATGCACCATTTCAGTCTTTTTCTACCTATAGAGTTCCTGTAAAGAGGAATAATGTTAATTAAAAGGAACTCGTGACACTGAGTCAATTCAATTTAACTGGCATCTGTGATGGATCTGCCTGTATGAGGCTTTACACTGGCTGCTCATGTACGGTAGACCTGTGAGCTGTTGAGATCAGGTTTTTGAAGATTCTGATCAATGGGATTTAAAGATGCCTAAAATGCACAGTCTGGTTTCTTCTTATCCACAATAAGCTATTAATGATACTCAAAGTTGTTACAACAAAAAAAATTGTAGTGGAGGCTTTGAGTAAAATGCTGATCTACGAATTCCTGAATGCGTTTAATACTCTTGCACAGCAGTGTAGATAAATAAACTATTTTTATAGTCATGCATACTACCCACATATTTTAATCTTATTTCAGTAAGCTTTTTGTCATATTATCATATTAAAATAATTATTATTTAAAATAACACCAAGAAGCAAAACGAGCCAAATGGAACCTGAAATAAGAACAGCCAGATCTTTAAAGAAAGAGCAACTTTTGTGCCTTTTGAACGACATTATAACAGGTAGAAGCCAAAGAAGCTCTTTGTATTGATCAGAATTCCGTTGGAGTGGATTCATTCACATTTGTAGAAAACTAAAAAGAAACCAATTCAATGCAGCAGGTCTTGTCTTGTGCAGTTTGAAGCTGAAGAAGCAGGAGAGTGACACTGGCCAGCTGCAGCACAGCAGCTCTTTTTTCGCTTTGTGGGGTTTATGGGTTAGATGATTAAAATCACAGGTGACTGATGCCTTTGCGGCTCTTGTCCTGTTATGATTCCCTTCCCCTCATCAGCCAGGTATCAAACACTCTTGGTCACCATGCCCAGTGCCTGCAGGGCCCTGCAAGTTGCACATCTGTACCCACATCCTCCTGTCAGCAATCAGCAGGGCAGCCTGCTGATCCACAGAGTCTCAGCCCAAGAGATTCATCAATATTCTTAATGAAACTGCAGCTACCTGCTGGAAATAATGACCCCAATAACACCAAGGGGTAACATTGTCATCACCTGCGGTGCCAGTGCACGGCACTTCCCAGAATACTGCCCCCTACCGCAGGACCTGCTGGTCTGAGTCGCAGTTTTGTGTTTGGCCAAATACTTGAATTAGGTCCCATCACTGTATCTTCTGATCAAGACCACAGCTTGTCAGGTTTTTTAGCTTGTCCAGTGTAGGACATTTCTTTATACTGTATGCGGTTGGTCTTCTCTGAGCGGCTTCCAGCGCAGAAATATCATTTTTGCAATGTGGTGCAATGTGGTGAGCAAAATTGTGCACGGTATGGTCAATGATGTTTTGCCAGTCTATTGTGAGCACTAGTTTGCCTTGAAGAATATGTGAAATGTGCACGACTAGAGTGTGCAGAGGTAACAGAGACATGCCCAAGACTTGAAGCAGTAAATACTGCCAAAGCTGCTTCCACCAATATTGACTCACGGGGCAGAAGACTTACGCAATCAAAATATTGTAGCTTTGTCATTTTTTTCTGCACCATATGCTGACATCTCACATTTTTTCAGCTTGAGGATTCAAGTTTTGATTCGAAATATTCACTTTAAAAAAAATGTGTGTGCATCGTTTGTAATTCAACAAAACGGAACATTGTTGGAAGACAGGCAATATAAATATTAACAAGAGTTAGAACTCTATATTGTCATTCTTCAAGGATGTAACAGGTACAAACGTTTTCATAATAACACAAGCCTAATTAACAATTAGCCTTGATAATCGTAACCCTATCCCTAAGGCATGCAATAACGAGCTCCATGAAACTGACACTCCAACAAACAGCAAACAGTGAAAGCCAACGCATTCGTTAGTGCTCAGTTGGTGCCGGTTTGTGCCGTTGAAAGTAGCGTCTGACGTGTTTTTGTTACGGAGATAAAGCACCTTCATTTTTCAGGGAGTAACGTGATGCTTGTCGCTGTTTCAGGGGGCTGAGTGACGTCAAACCCCGAAAACGAAGGTGCTACAGTATATCTCAGAAACGAAAGCAGCACGAAGTCTGCTCTCAACGGCACAAACCAGCAAGGGCAGAGCACTAACGAATGCAGTGGGGTTCGCTGTTGGTGCTGTTTGCCAACTTCTCAGAGCTGCTATAATGTGCTCTCTGACAAATGTTTTATTAACATAACATAAAGGATTATGAATGTGGTTGTAGCATCATATGTAACCTCTCTGATAGCGTTATGAAAGCTGCATAAGGATGCACTCAAAGACAGCAATAACTGTAAAGGTGATTGATGCATGCAGATACTAGCTTCGCTGAAAACTCTGAACCCTTGCAGCATTTTCAACGCAGAACAAAAAAGACAGTTTGTGATGAATTCAACAGACAATTTTACACGTGTCACTATTATGGTCACATACGGTAAATACAATTTCCTGAACCATGATGCCGCAGTGAAAACCTGCAGTATGTACAGTATTGTGTGGTTATTGGACATGCGGTTTGAATGCAGGCGGGGAGGCTCCCATTGTGGTGGGTGGAAAGCAGTGCATGTGCAGCAATGACCAATCGCAGGCCTGTATTGACAGCAGCTCTGGTTATTCAATGAGCTGTGTATCTGAAAAAAGCTGCACACCCCCGTATGAATCTCCTGATGAAACCGAGAGGCGTAATTGTCAGCCACTGAGCTCGTTTGGCAGCGTGCCTGAGTAGAGTAGTAGCAGTTGCTTGAATGTATGCTGATTATCCTGCTTGGAGAGAAGCTAAGGAAATCAAAACCTCTCGGCAGGGATTGTGGGTGATGGGAGAACAGTCTTTCCTTCTCCAGTTCTCAGGTGATGTCTTCACCTGCAGGAGTGGAGTACAGTGTGATTTCTCTTGTCACTGCGGTTGTGAATGGGTGACCAGATAAGACATAATTGTAACGATTGTGTGGTGTTTTGGGGTGGCATGGTGGCACAGTGGCTATCTTAGCTGCCTCGCAGTGCTGGGGCCCTGGGTTCAGTCCCAGACTGGGGGTGCTGTCTGCGTGGAGTTTGTTTGTTTTCACTGGGTTCTCTGGTTTCCTCCCATAGTTCAGTGCAGGTTAATTGGCTTCTGGGAAATGTGGCCCTGGCGTGAGTGTGTGTCTGTGTCTGCCTGCCCTGATGGACTGGAGTGCTGTCCAGGGTGTACCCCGTCTTGTTCTTTTATTTCATAGTAAAACACAACTCAGATATTTTGATATTGCACAAGGCAGAGAAAATGTAACTTAATTTGATCATTTTTAAAGCACCCGTCACATTGAAGTGTCACAAAGTGCTTTCCACGTGATATGATCTAGATAAAATACATCGAAAGCATAAACATTTGCAACGATTAATGTGTCATTTGAAATTTTAAGTGCTATTTTTAAATGGTGAATTTTAAATTTTCAATGAAGTGAAAATTGTATCTATTAAGCTTTTCTTACTCTCAATATGCTGAAGCCAGCATTCAGAATCAGTCGACTAATCAGGACGGTACTCACTATTGTCACTGCATCTGTGACAATAGCTGTAAGACACTGCGTATCTAAATGAATTAGTCTTAGCTCCTTGTGAAAATGGAGATTTTTTAATATGCCATGCTCCAACTGAGCCTTTTTTATTAATGCTGTGATTATTTGGCATCCTAGCTTTCTTAGCAAGAGGTGCTTCTGAAATGAAACATTTCAGCTGAACATACAGTAGTGGAGTGCAGGGAGGTATTAAAGTTGCACAGATATGACCACACCTGTGCTTCCTCTATAGCTGTGTCTCAGATTGCTTCCCTAATATCAGACAGGTCTCTGCTTTTGGCATATTAGAGAGCAGCACAAGTGCTCAGTATTTAACCTATGAGGTGTTGTTTTACTCTGAATAGTTAAAGCCATGAGCTCTCTGTGAATCTGAGTGAACTTTGCTGTGTCTTATGTGACTGGAACAATACTCAGTGTTATGCCTCAGTATCCCCCAACCACATACAACATTTACAGAATGAAGGAGCTTTGAAAGTGTCAGGTGTCAGCTGCAGCGCCGATCCATAGCCTTGTCAGAAGCTACCATTATACATCGAATCCCAGGCGAAATTGGAAGTTGTTAATAAAGAAGAAAGGGCTTAGTCATTCAGAGATCAATAACGCAAAAGTGGTCGTTATCCTCAAAGAATCTCACTCTGGGGAGCAAGCCGGCACTGTATGGCCAAGCGGCCACCTGCGTGTTGTATGCCGGGTTGACCCCCCCTGCTTTCATGGGGAGGCAAAAGGAGAAAAAATATGGTATTTCTCCAGTTAATATGCAGTACTCATCCTTCATCAGAGTCGAGAATGACACAGTTTATTGATGAATGTCTGGTGGTAGCCTCTTTCATCTCTTGATTGATGAGAGGTTGGAGTGTTTGAAGTCACAGATGAGCAAAAGCCTTTCTTTTCCAGGAAAGGGTCTTAAACGCATCCTTTGTTTAACCTCAAACTTTGTGCATCGCACTGCACAACTGGAATCTAAAGAATAGGTGACTGCTGGTTTGAGCTCTGCAATACCTTTAATTACAGAACTGAAAAGGTGAAACAAAAATTCATGGTAGCTCTGTCCTTCAGCATTCTCTTTCTCTCTAATGTAAAATGGTTTTTCACTTCTTCTCCATTGACTTTCCTTGTTCATCTGTCAAAGCCGTATATTAGGTGTTTCAGAGGGTGTTATAACAAAGTATACTGTATGTCCAGAGCAGTTCAGGGGCATTTAACCTTAAGGACTGCAGGCCAAGGAACTCACAACAGGTCAGTTCTGGTGGCATCAGGAAAGCTTGTAGCTCAGTACTAGAAGTATAGGGAATAAAATCCAGCAACTCAAGGCTAACATATTAGCATGGGACTATAATATTATGGGAATAGTGTCTGAAAATGGCCAGGGGATGAATCCAAAGTTAAGGGTTCCATGTGTTTTTGGAAAGATGGACAGGACGTAGAAGTGTTGGGTGAGATTCGTCTGTATATATACAGGTCCTTACAGATCTATTCACACCCTTCCCATGATGTCCCATTTGGTGAAATTATAAAATGATGCAGACACGTTTTTAAACTTAATATTTTCTTTATAACCTGAATCATTTATCTGAAAACTTCCTAGGGTCAGATACGGTAAGTTACTACTGTAGGGAAGCACATTGCTGCCATCAAGAAAAAAAATCATGTGTGTCTTGTAATTACGTGACAATTATGCCATTATTTTGAGATCATAAATTGTCTCATTATTACAAGATAGTACATTATCACATAGTATACAGTATGTGATAATCACATGATAGCACAATTGTCATACAATACCTACTGTGCATTATCATTAGTGGACTTTTAAGTAATGGATTCAGTTGCGCAGTTCGGTCTTTATTGTTTAAGGCTTATAATGATTCCATTCACAACCTAAAAATTGTAACACTTCTTTATGACTAAACCTCACTGGAAAGTAATTGTGTGCACATTCTTCAGCACTGGGCCCTGTCACGAACACTGAATCCACAGTTCCAGCTGAGCTTATGGTAGTTTTTAGGCCCTGTCATTGTACAGTGTAATAGGCTGTTCATGAAATCAAATAATCACTTGGACCTTGCAATTCCAAGATAATGTACTATCTCGTAATAAGTAAATCATTTTTACATAATTACAATTTAATGTTCTCGTAATGACGAGATACACATTTTCTTGAGGCAGTAATGGGCTTCTGTAAGATACAGTAAAACGTCAGCGAAAACTAAAGAGAAAAAACTGATATCTGTTGATTGCCCGTGAGTCTAAAATTTGGTGGAAGCACCTCAATTACTGCTGCAAGTCTTTCTGGGTAAATCTCTGCCAGTTTAGCACGCTGGCTTGGTGTGCTGTTTGCCCTTTGTTCTTGGCTGATTTGGTCAAGATCTGTCTTGGGAATCATCTGTGGATACTTCCTCTACCCTTCTCGTGATTGGTGCCTTACAAAGACTTTTGTCTCTAACTTGCGTTGGAAACTTCTTAGTCTTCATGGTTCTGTCTTTGCTGTTAATTCACTACCTGACCAAGGAACCTCACAGAGACAGGTGTTAGTTCTCTGAAATCCCAAGAAGCACTGTTACTGCACAAAGAGACCACTCAGCTATTTTTGTGGCTCATTAAGGTAATGTTGTACACCTAAATTAAGCTGGATTAGCCACGGCAAAGGGTTTGAATGCGTGCGCAATCTTGGCTTTTCAGTTTTTCTTTTTGATTTTTCACGACTGGAAACTAAAAGGAAATTTATTTAGGATGGAAGGGAAGAATGTCTTCATTCCATAGAAATTTCCATAGAAATTCAGCCTAGGTGTCAAGCTCCAAACTCTGGACTTTTGTTTTGAGAAAGTGACATTTGTGAGCTTAGCAGATAAATTACCAAAAGAGTGTCAGACGGCCTCTCCTCCTTTGCAACCTTTTTTACTTGCTCGTGCTCCTTTGCTGTGACAGACCTCTGTGACGCTGGTGTGTAATGTCAGTCATACGCGCTGATTCCCCTCCACCTCCTTCTCATTTCAGCCAATCATATACGAGGGCCAGGACAAGAACCCGGAGATGTGCCGTGTTCTCCTCACCCACGAGATCATGTGCAGGTAAGATCCCTCCTCGCCTGCAGCCATCTCTCTGCAAGGCTCTGCATCGCCATGGTTTGATGCAGATGAAAATGAACACTTTAGACTCGGGTGGTATTTACGGTGCTTAACCCTGTGGTGTTCCGTTCTATAAGAGCGATTTCTGAATTATGCAGTGCAGCTGGATTCAGGTAGGACCTGTCTAGAAAGGACAAAAACAAGGAATCTTTCCTCGTTAGGAATACATTTCAGTGGGAAGACCAGTGAATGAAACTTCCTAGCCAGCTCCTTTTTAGTTTTAGGGGAAGCGATAACTTTACCGGACAAGACTAGAAGCGCAGTCGAACCACTCACTGTGTTTGGATACAAGAAGAGCTACAGTGGAGGAGAGCAGATGTGTCTCAGCTTTGGATGTGTGCTAGACATTTCAGCAGTCTCGCAGTCCTAAAGTCTTCGCGAGGAGAAGAAATGCTGAGAGATTTACAATGTTTCCATGCAAAGGTTTTTGTTATGTGAGTAAATATTACAAATCCACGCGTGGATGTATTCCATCTGGAGTTTAATCTGATGTGCAATGCAGTACGTATTTCTTGAGAGAATTCTTTCTGGCACTCACAATACACATCTTGGTTAGATTACTTTTAAGAGGTCAGGCAACATATAGTCGCTCTGGAATGTATCTGCAATGAACAACTAGTGGTTAATTCAACACTGACCTCTGTTATTAAAATCTAGGCAAAACAAGTGAGCGTTTGTTTTATAAGAACATAGGAATGGTTTAAACAAGAGGATTCTGTTCATCCCCTCCGTTCGTTTGGTAGTTGGAAATTAGTTGATCCCATGATCTAGTCCTACTGGTTCTTGAAAGAAGCCACTTGCAGTTTCAGCACCACGGCTGTGCAGTTGGTTCCAGACCCCTACGATCTTTCATCACTTTGTCAGAAATCTTTTTCCCTATGTCAGGTCTCCACCCCTGTAGCTGCTTTTGCAAAGCCCTGTTCAGTGATGGGATGTGTGCTGTCTGTGTAAAGCGGAGAGGCATTGTTAGTGCGCCTGCAGCTCTGTGGAAATCTCACTGGGTTTGGGAATTAGCAGGTTAGGATGCACCTTAGACATCTCATTGATTCTTCTTACAAATAGATGCATAAACAGCTATACATATTTTTAACATACTGTATGCAGCACAATATTACATTTTCAGCCTCCTATCAGTCATACAGGAGTCACAAGTGAGGTTTCTTCGGGTTCCTCTGAGCACCAGGAGGCCCCAGAGTGACAGTGCGGCCTCTGTGCTGGCTCCTCACAGGGACCAGAGGGGACAGGCGGCTTGGCTTTTCTGCTGCTGTTAAGTAGCACGAACATCCACCTAGATCCCCTTTAACTCTTCCCCTGCTCTCACTGCCCATCTCTGTGGCCTTGGATGCAGCTCTAACAGAAGAGAGCCTGGTCAGCCCAATCCTTCATTACAACGTGACACAACCTGCGTTAAGAGATGTTCCTCTCTCCTCTGCCTTATGTCGGAAGGGATTCTCAGTGTGTTTTCTAGCCTGCTGGGCTGGCTAGTTAGAAGGCTCAGAGCAGGGGAAGTTTTCATGAGGTCCTGTGCATTACTGAGTATATTGCAGGTTTTCCAGAACATGCTAAGTTAGCTTTTTTTTATTTGAGTATGAATGTTCAAGCTGAATAAAGCTAATTTTTTATTGTGATATTTATTATAGCCATCATTCGATGACTGAGAACAATTATTACCTGTTAGATGCTAATTTATGACTGGTTTCCATTTGCAAAAGGGATTGATCTTAACCATTTACTTTTACAATGACCATCTGAGCACATTCTCCTTGTTATCACCCCCACATCTGTCCTGAAAGTGCTCTCTTCTATTACTGCAAAGGTGGGGTAGAATCAGGGCAAGACCTCTTTCTCATAATATTTGACATCACCATCACTGCTTGCCTGACTGCAACTTGAGAGCTGTTTCCCTTGGTTTGAAATCAAGCCCTCATTATCTCTGTCAAAACTGCAAAGCAGTTTATACAGTTCTCAGGCTTGAAGAAATTAACGGGAACAATTTTGTACAATATGCAGCTCTCTCTGGGCAGCAGTTGGAAATAAGGCTCTCTTTTTCTATAAGTGAGATACAAATCTTTTAAGTGATTTTAGTGTATGATGTATTTTGGCAAGACATTCTGGCATCAAACACATGCACATTCGTACCATACATCCTCGGTTTTGAAGTGTTGTTCCAAGAAATCAATTATGTTTCGCCGTTTTTTTAACAGTTGTGTGCTACAGCAGCGGTTGGCATTTTCCACCAGAAAGAGAATGGAAGTAGCTCCTGTGGGCGAGTGTTTGCCTCCGTGTGTTTCGAGGAGACAGCCTGCCAATGTGGACGAGGGGGAGTGTGACAGGGTGCCTTCTCCTGCTGTGCAGAACCGAGCAGATTGCTGCATATCATTAGTTCTGGCTGCGGACACCAGTTCGTGTTTGGTAATTACTGCACGTGTCCTGCGAAAACAAGCCATGAACTGGGACCGATTTTATTTCTCCTGTTGTCAAGGGAGGAGGCTATATAAAATTCCTTGATGATGTTAGCTTCACACGCTTCAGCTGGGGCAGTGCACTCCATTGTTTCATAACCCATTTACACAGGACAAATATTTTTGTCACTGCAGACATTTCTAGCTTCAAATGCAAGCCAGCTATTCGGTATCATGAAGTGTGGATGGGGACCAGTGTTGGGGAGAATTACTATTAAAATGTAATCCATTACATTTACAAGTGACTTGTGTTAGGGATTACTTTTTTCAATCAATAGGATGTTGGTGGAAACTGCTTTTAAGAGGTAGTGGTAGAATATTGCTTTACATAATAACTAGCAACAGACTACATACAGCACCTTTTGAAAAGTTTTAGGGCAATCAACGGAGTTTAAATTGGGATTTTAATTGTGCATGACTGCTAAGTGCAGCTCTTGAATATTTTATTTTTCAATAAACTCAGTTCCATTGTTTTGGGTAAATTTAAGAAATCAGTAGTGTTGAAACTCTATTTTGAAGGAGCAAAAGTATTGGGACAACCTGTCTGTCAGGTGTCTCCTGTTGGTCAGTGTAACGATGTGTAGTTCTGGACCCTGTGCAGACGGTATAATCCGGAAGTGAGTGGAGTAGGACAACGGGGAGGAGACGATGAGGATCAGGGCAGGTTGACGAACAGGGGGGCGTGACGACAATGAACTTATGAATAGGGGGTCGTGGCGACAGTGAACTCGTGAATAGGGGGTCGTGGCGACAGTGAACTCGTGAATAGGGGGGCGTGGCGACAGTGAACTCGTGAATAGGGGGGCGTGACAACAGTGAACTCGTGAATAGGGGGGCGTGACGACAGTGAACTCGTGAATAGGGGGGCGTGGCGACAGTGAACTCATGAATAGGGGGGCGTGACGACAGTGAACTCGTGAATAGGGGGGCGTGGCCATGGCAAACAAGTCCAGGGGGAAATTCGGGGTGAAAGTCCAAGGTCCAAATCCGGTCGATCCATCGGTGACAAAGAAAAGACAAAGTTAAAAACCGGAACAGGATCCTGTACAGGGACAGGGAAATAAAAACAGGATCACGAGTCCAGGCGCTCTGAGCCGCGGGCGTAGGGCGACTTGATGGTAGGCGGGCTTCTGGGCGTCCGTCTTCCAATGCAGAGCCCAGAGTAGCGAGAGCGCCAGGATTAAATAAGGAGGGGCAGGATTGAGGGCAGGTGCACAGAATGAGCAAAATGTGAAAGAGCCGGAGCGCCCTTAAGAGGAGGGATTACGATCGTGACAGTCAGGAACTTGATGTTGGGTCATTAGGCTCACAAAAGAGTTGCAAACAGCCCATAAATGAGATTCAGTATTTCAAAATGAAAATCAAAGATCAAGTAAAACCCTCAAACAAGTTTCAGTGAAATCGCCAAGAACCTATAGAGTGCACAGGTGAGGGTATCTCATACCGTGGGTCACAGTCACACATTCCATCACAAAGACATTAACCTCTTCAGCACCAAGAGCAGGATTCTGGATTCGAATGTGCATGGCAGTACAAGATGGCTTGAGAGAGTTGAGACCAAGAAACACTTTTACCAATGTGAGAAGATTAAGGTGTGGAGAAGGAAAAGAAGTGAAGGAAAAGTGCAGAAAACAAAGCATCTGGCAGGATCCCACAAAGAGTGTTCAGCTCCATGGCTCATAGATTTCATGCAGATGAAGCATGGCTTTTACACGTCAAATGAATGATTCCCAATAGTTATGATCATACGGAAATCTTTGGGTTGATCACAAAGTATTTTTTTTCCAATATGATAAAACATATGCACGGACTTACCCCCAGAATAAAGCACATCTTGTGTTATCATTCATACTGATTTCATTAACACTAATAGACATTGTAAAACGAAAAATAATTTATGACTTTGCTTTCCCAGTAGTTTGAGGACATTGTAAACTATTGTAACCAATGACTTTTAAATTTTTTTCACAGACATCTTATGAGTTTTAAAAAATCCCTTTACATAAGTAACGGTAATCCAGTAAAGTACAGTAGCTAAAGTAACTTTCCCCAGTGCTGTTGTGGACACAAGTTGGCAATGCACAGCAAGAATCATTTCATTGAGGAAACTCCCTGGTGTTACACTGATAGGATTCCCCATCACATTTCCTCTCGTTAACCTTTTCAGGAGCCATTATTTTATTTGCAGGCAGGAGTCTAGACAGAATCGATAGCTGAGCATCACACACATCCCATTCAGTAGGACATGCATCAAGCTAAAAATTAAATAACAGTTTTCTGCCAGTGCTCATAAGATTCTTTTAAAACAGGCGCAGACTGCTGTTACCTCATCCTTTGCTGATAATGTAATGCTTAAGTGGTTGTCCTTTTCAAAAGTAAAAATAAAATACTGATTAATATGACTCAAAGGCTGCATTAAAATGTTAAACATTCTTAAAATAGATAATTTCATCATTCTCACACTGTATGAAAAAAGTATTCCCCCAACGAACGATTTATTTTCTTCCACTTGCAAAGGATCTTTGAGACAAACCTGCAGTGAGTATTGACTGAGCTCAATATGGTTACTCTCAGCTTTCCTAAAGCACCAACAGTCACACGTTTCCTGTGTGTGGGTCAGTGGTTGAGGTTGTGGACTTGTAACTGAAAGGATTGTGGGTTCAAATGCTCTGTCAGAAATTGCTGTTGTGCCCTTGAACAAGACGCTTCACCTGAACATTTCCAGCAAAATAACCAGCTGTCGTCATGGGTGAAAATTAAAGCTGCTTTGGACGAAAGTGCCAGCCGTATACATCAGTAATTAGTAGTCTGTTTGGCTAAGTCACACCCGCATGTGTTGTGGAGTGTTGGACTGCCGTATTAAAAGCTCGGCCGGCTCTCCTCCTTCAGAAGCAGCAGTGCTTGTGAGTTTGTGCCATAGCAAATGCTTGTTGTTGTTGGAGCCCGACTTCAAACTCCGTTTCAGGACTGTTTTCCCACTCATTAACTCAGCAGGGTGTTAACTTGGGAGCGCTCAGGGGATTGTCATTAAGGCGGCATTAGAACACTCTGCCAAGGTTTGTTTTCATGTCTGAGGGGCCTGGTCCCCAAGGCCGTGGAGAGCTCCTTGGGTCCTGTTTGTTTATAACACCTCTCTCGCAGTTTGAGGAGACTGTCACCACAGCAGCACCATTGGGCTTCCAATGCTAATTGGTCTCCTGGAACCTTTGCTCACAGTCCGCGCTGCTGGGGGAATAAATTAGTGTGACGTGAGCTTAGGCAACAGTCACAAAAATACTTTGTGTACCATCTTTCTGCTTGGAAACTAAACAGTCTTAAATGATCTGTAAGATTTGTTAATTTTGCCTGTCAAGTTCTTATTTTAGAACAGTAGCCCAGATAATATCTAAATACAGAGGAGTGGGTTGTTTATTTGTTTTTATCTCTAATTAACCCTCATCTTCACAAGGGTCAATGCAGCTGAATTTGTAAGAGGAAGGGTCCATAAAAGTAGTGCTTAAGGGCTACAGCATTCCCCATTCACAACTGCAGCTTGTATTATTTTGTTTGGCATGCCAATAGGATTTTAAGACTAGAGGCTTCTATGAAGACCCTTCATATTTAATGTGTACCATAATGTTACAGCACAAGACAGATCAAATAATAATATTGTACTGAATATTTCAATATTAACCTTTCTTAGTGTAGAAGCCTTCTAAGTGTAGTGTGTATTAGTGTCTGCATGTATTGTGACATGCAGTCACAATAAAATTAAACATATATAAATTTTTACACACTTTAGCCAGCATCTCCATACTTTTAAATAATGAATAGCAATGTACTTTTACAATTGTTTGAGAGTTCTTACTTTGTTGTTACCTAATGCCAAAATTCACACAGTTTGTTCAGTGTTATTTTTCACTTTCCATAAAATTGGAGTAATAAAAAAAAGAAAAATATTCATAATTAATGACTTTTGTAAAGACAACAACAACAACAATAATAATAAGAAGAAGAATTCCTGACACTTATATAGCGCTTTTCTGGACACTCCACTCAAAGCACTTTATAGGTAAATCCCCACCACCACCAGTGTGCAGCCCCACCTGGATGATGCTCCAGTACACTCCCCACACACCAGCTCTCAGTGGGGAGGAGAGCAGAGTGATGAAGCCAGTTCAGAGAGGGGGATTATTAGGAGGCCATGACTGGTGAAGACAGGGGGAAATTTGGCGGCTTTTTTAGTACAGTTGGTGGGTGTATAAAGTTGCCCCTGTGAGAATGAGAGTTAAAAAATACAATAAAAGCCAACTTATGTTTTTGTACAATATCAGAACTGATCTGTGTTCTAGGATACATTTGATTTTTAGTTCATTTATTTTGGGTTAGAGTCATCCTTCTAATATGTGGGGGGAGAAAGACCCTAATTTTGGAACTGGACATCCCTGTGATTTTCCTCTTCCCTGCTGGAGAAATTGGAACAGGTCTTTGCACAGAGCATCAGGGAACTGCACAGACCGATTCACTGTTTTATTGTGACTGGACTTAGGTTTTCCTGCTGGAGGTGAGCATTTTACTGATGCCTTTACAGTATGAAATGAAACAAGGCCATTTTTTTATTTTTCCAGAAGACCTTTATTAACGTAACAGTAGAAATAGTAGTTATGCTTCAAAATAGGCATTCAGCACCTGTCTGGGATGCATTTTGTTTGTATGAGTTTTTTACTCGGAAGAAAACAAACACCAGGGGTGTAACCTACTGCACTGAATTTCCTTGACATCAGAAAAGCTGGTGCCAGGCTGGATGTGGGCACTGCATGCCATCGGATCAGGATGCTCAGGACAAGAAGACTGGAAGAGGACTTGGAGACAGGGAGCCTCTGGTCGGTGCCCAGCCTGCTGCTGCCTCATTGCGTGACCTTGGCCAAATCACAACAGCGGCTCAGGCCAGCTGTATGGCTGGATGGGAGTACGTGTGGGAGGCAAGATGGCCTCAGTCCAGCTGGGCTGTGCAGGCAGATTCGCTCCAGCTCCAAGCTGGGTTTGGAACCCGGTATTAGCTCTGTTTGGAAAACCACTTTTTTTTTACCATGGGGAACATTGTCTACCTAAGAGCTCTGCTGTCTGACTCTAAAGTGCTGGTTCATTGGTCTGCAAGCCTGTGAGCTGGCCTCTCTGATTTTCAATCCCATGTGACTTGTGGTGATGCTAGATCACACCGAGGCGCCACAGCCCTCCAGTTCTGAAGAAACTCGACTGGTTTTCCATGCATTCAGGTCGGACTGAAAGGCCCTTCCAATTGTCTTGACTTATTCTGTCATAAAACTATTGAATTTCTGGGTTTTTAGATCAACTTTTGGATCACAGAATACAGCTTGTTTTGTACCTTCCTTTCTGTGCACTCTTTGACGTAAGTGGCTGCAGTCCGTGGGGTTACGGCTCTTCAGCTGTGTAGTCTGTGGAATAGTGTTCTAAATCTCCTCAGAAGTCCAGGTGCAGTTTTGAATTCCCTGGCTCCCCCAGAGCTGCAGTGACTAATGCGTACCTACTGTACATGGTGAAGGACTTGGGAAGAGAGTCGTGTCAGATCAAGAGAGGTTTGAATGGCCAGCTGCACCCGCGTGCTCTGGCTGCACAGGAGCAAGTGGAGGTTAGTTGCACGCTGGAAACACGCTGCCACACACACCTCAGGAGCAGAAGCCTCCACTGCTAAAAGGTGGATTTTCTTCTATTTCTCTACTTCAGTTCTACAGCTGAAAACCGGTTCTCCTCTCAATAAAACATTCTTGACACTCATGAACAACAATACATAACGTTTCCCTGTAAAGTGCCCCAACTTCTCACAAAGTAGATGCGTGCCTGTTGTTCTTGACCCAAACAGGCAAGAGGCTTGTTTCAATGGTCTATCTGGTGGAATGGGAAATATAACATAGTATCATTTATACTTCCAGGTGCACATTTCGCTGTTCATGTTGGCTTGAAGTAAAGTTTTGCACTGCAGAGTCTTTTGAACTTTCTGATCTAGAAAGGATGTGTTTTATTTTCCAAAGTGCACACTGCCAATGTTCTATATAACTATGGTTTGAACAGGAACTCAGTATCTCTACCTCTGGGTCCATTCTCATTTTCAGAATGTAGAGTCAATGTCGAATTACGAATTCAGAAATGGTTGCAAACAAAGCAAATTACAGTGGGTGCTCGTGTCAACAACGAGGGTTAAATACCACCGTAGAAAAACACTTCCAAAACATAAACCGTTTTGGAAACGAGTAAAAGCAGAGCCAAAGAAGTTGTCAGTTCATACTCCCGGGCTGTTTGGTTAAACTGTTCTTTCTGCTTCTTTCAGTCGGTGTTGTGACAAAAAGAGCTGTGGGAACCGCAATGAGACTCCGTCAGACCCCGTCATCATCGACAGGTAGGACCCTGGCTCTTCTCCCTCCCTGCTCAGCTCAGCACCTGGACAGGACCAGCGTTACTGTGTGAAAACCTAAGCTTTGCTAAAGGCAGTCAGCAGGCTATTTAGCAATCTGGACTCTTTGCTTAGGTGCTGGTGCAAAATATCTGTTCGTTGTTTGTTTTTTTACCCTCTTGCTTTTTAAAGCCAGTTTTTTCTGTGGCTGATAACTTCCACCAGCTCTATGCAAAAAACCCACCCTGGTGCACTTGAGTAGCACGTTAGCCACTGTTTGCTAATGACAGACATTGTGATGTGCCTGTGCGAAGGCAGATGCATTCTGTCTCCTGTTTCTCTCCAAGTTCGCTTTTCTCTCAGTAGTGTTTTCTGAGCGGCGTCTCTGTTTCCTAAGTGTGTGATTGAACTTGCCTCTAGAGTTAACAGCCAACAAGCCTCAGAGAAATAACAGTCCGTGGAGTCTGAGAGCTGGAACAGAAGGGCATTCAGCTGACAACTTGAGAGCCGATGTCTTGATACGTCATTGTGCTTTAGTGCTTAGATATTAAATTTCTATTTTAGTAGGTCCTTTTGTGGGAAATGCCACAAGCTCGCAAATGTGTTTTATTTTACTTTATACAGTTTTGCTATTCCCACACCCTCGCTTTCACTATAAAAGGAAAAATTCCATATTTACTTACACAGAAGTGCTGTGTAAATACTCTTGGTCCTCGTGTGTTAAGATTTGTTCAGAGTTTTAAAGATCCTCCGGTTCTCTATAGCCTACTTGTCATTAATGTGGAAATGAAAGCTGATTTATAATGAGGCATCTTTTACCACAGTGATAAAATAATGTTTCAAATGAGAAAGAAGAAAATTCTTATCTGCATTTTCCTTGTGCTCCTCCTCCTCTTCCTCCTAATTATCCTCATCCTCCTTTATAGAGGTGGCCTTTTGCCTTTGCCAAGTCCACTGTGCCTATGGGTTTGAAACCAGCTACGTACTTCTTATATTTCTCTTTCTGCATTGTTCATTTCCTTTTTGTCATGTTAACCATGTGTTAATAGCAAATGACTGCTTTTGTCTGAGTGAATACGTGTTTGCAGGAGTACCTCTGAGTCTGCTGGAAGAAGGTCTCAATCTGTCCTGTTCCGTGTTGGTACCAGTTTTCTTATGCCCTGATCAAGCCATCAACCAATAAGCCAACCAACAAACCCACTGACCGACCAATCAATCAATCAACCAATCAATCAATCAATCAATCAATCAGTTTAGTCAAAGTTTTCATTATTTTTAAATAAAAAATAATGTAATATTTTTTATTACAATAATTTTTAAATTAAAACTTGGTATTTATGAAGTTTCCTGAGTTTCATTTTGTAAAACAGCAATGTCCTATAACTGTCATAAATGTACTGTTGTATCTTGAGTCTTTATAATTAGAATTAGAGTACTTTGTTTTGCAGTAACCATATTTCAGGGTAACTTGTAAAACCTCCAATTTACATCACAAAGCAGACAAAATCTCCAGGTCCGCGCAGCGCCATGTTCTTTGATTCAGAAAGAGGCAGCAAAACCTCCGTAAAGCGTTGCAGCCATATTACACTGTAAACAAGCAGGCTCTTTTAATCCCATAGACATATTGCTCTCGACTTTGACACAGTTTTGTCGACAAATATTACTTACTTGTTAACCCTGCATGCAGATGACATTGGAACATTTTGGAAGTGCAATGTCTCCCGCACAACCTGAATTTATACACTTGTACGTCACATTATTTTATTCATTACAGTGACTAGTGAGCAGGAAGGGCCGAACCACATCGCAATTCGTGGGAACTCGAATGTGAGTTTGCGACAACATGGCGACTTACAGTACTTTCACAAAGTTCACAATTTTGTGCTTAATTGGGCATTTATTAAATGTTTCTATAACATCAATGAATTTATTTTGTTAATTTATTACTGAAATTAAATTGGGAAATTGGGACTGCAGCTCCCCTTTAAAACTAACTGAACAGCGTTACGTGCTACATGTCTCACTTTGTCACTGGACTCATTAACCTTTAGAATTCCAGTTTGTAATTATTACTTTGAAAAGCTAGGCACTGTGTTTTCAAGTAACATGAAAGCTACTTTTGAGATTAAGTTTGCTTTATTTGCAACTAAAAGTTATGTAATGCTAAGTTTTATGAGTTCACACACACAAAGAGATGGTAGAAGAATTTAGATTTACCACCCACTTCAAATGTGGTCAATATTTCCTTTGGACGAATGCCAGGTACTGTAGCTCTGTTTTAAGAAAATAGAGGCCTTTGGCTTCAGATAGGAGAGATTAACATAACAGTGTACATTCATAATTTCCTCTGGAACTTCAGAATAGTTTAATTCCCAGTTTACACCAAGTTAATATCGTGCATCTGAGCCAGTATCAGCAGACACTAGAAGTGGCCGTGCTTGTGAAGTGCTGTAGATCTATGAAACCAGGGATGATTTTATCAGCAACTGAGGGTTGCAATGGGTTTTGCTTTCAATGATTTGATCTTGTGAGAATGACATTGCCTTTCTGGGTACATATATTTCACGCTTCTATCAAAATGCCCTGTATGCAGACTGCCTTTCTGTGACCATCGGACAACAGCCTTCACAGAGAACTCTTTGATCAGAGCCTCTTAAATATACTTCCTCAGACAGTCACATACTTTAAGTTCATTGTGCCTCAGCCTCAGTTTTTCTTACTGCCATATTAAATTTTAATTGTGCCTGTGAGTGCTCATAGCTGTGCAGCCTCTTAAAACGTTGGGTCCTCTTTTCTGAATGCATGGCCTTAGCACCAGAGCTCATGGTGTACTTGCAGTATTCTGATGGTCTTTCACTTCATTTAATTTGTTATTATTCCTTTCAGCTTTCATAAGGTAGATGAAGTCCGTATTAATCCAGTATTAATTCCGTATTTCATAAAACGACTTATCAAAATGCCAAATGCTTGTGAAGCTCTGTCAAACGACTTGAATCCTGCAGCAAAGTCAACAGAGGGTTTGCTGTGTACGTCCTTCTAAAGGCAGACTGATGCCCCGAGACTTTGATTGGCGGAGAGAGCAGTTGGCGTTGCCCTTCTTGTTCTTTGCTGGGGTGGCTAACTGTGATCGGGTTACAGGCAGCCATGTCTCTACAGGGCAGCAGAGCTTCCTGTGAGAGTCTTGGCTCAGGCAGTAGCGCTAATGACTCAGGCTCCTCTTCGAAACAAATGCTGCTGGATCAGCTTCGGGTTTTTGTGTGTGTCGTGTGTGTTTTCGTTTCCAAAGGACAGAGTCTCCTAAGGAGCAGGGTCATTACCAGATCCATGTTGGCTCGTTAGCTATGGGCTGGAGAAGGTCCAGGGTCTCTGAAAGAGGAGCTGTAGTACTGACCCCTCGCCCCACATGGGACGCCCCCCCCCCCAAGCCTGCGACACCTCGCGCTGCCATGGCGAGAGCCTGATTGCTGTGGGGACAACAAACCGGAGAGAAAAGGTCACCTTTGCTCTGTGAACAATAGCATCTCGCCAAACACATGGCGGTGCACCTGTTTTTATAGCACAAAATAACCCGTGTGTGACTGACGGAGCTCACTCTTGTCACTGATTCCAGCCAAATATCCTTCACTTTCCGCTTTGACTTCATGTTCCAGGGTTATATTAAGCGCTGCTTGGTATGCTTTTCATTTGTGATGTTTTGGTGACGCTTAACAGGTGCATAGTAGCAGGATTTTATAAATATTAGCAGGCACTTTAGCAAATAGCTTTAGCTAAACTTACATCGACAAAAATGCTTTTTTCTTTTGGCTGTGGTCTTATTGTTGCAGATCAAACTTTTTACGTTTTTTTAACAAGAGAAGGTTTAAGTAAAAGAATTAATACTGTGAAAGGACTCTGTCTGCACTTACAGTATATCTTAGATACAATGCATAACATGATGAACTTTTCTTAAAACACCATGTGAGCTGCGCTGGAAGATGTACACTGTTTCCGTGTGTTTCTGCGCTGTTTCAAATAACACGTTTCTACCAAGCTGTGGAGCAGATGGTCCACACCCTTGTCTCAAGCCAGCTGTTGTGTGCTGTTCAGGAGAGGGTATTGTTTCAACCGAAAGGTCCAAATACAATCCTGACTTTGTTTTTCTAATGCACGGTGGAGTGTGGCCCCTAAACCCTCTACTTCGGGGGTGTAAGATGCGATTCTCTGTAGCACCTAGTGCATCACTCCCAAGTGGGGATCAGCAGGGAGAAATGTATTCTTTAATGTCGCCACAGCAGACGGGTGTTGAAAGTGTGTCTCCTGGGTGTGTCTATGACTGTTGCCCTTCAGTAACCTGCACGGCTTGAAGAAGCTGAGCCGGTCAAGACAGTAAAGACTGGTGGAAGTCCCTTCTTGAGAGGGACGGCTGAGTGCGTCCCCAGCCCTCTGCTTCAGCCGGAGGGGAGGGACGAGCCCGTGCCCCCCTCTCCAACTCGTAGCCCATCCATTAGCAACCTCTCCACAATAAACACAGCACCAGCACTTTCCTCGCATTGATGTGGATCTAAATAACAAGCACGGCGCGCCTACGGGTTTGCCCACTGGGGAAAACAAAAAAGAAAAATGTTGTCGGCATAATTGGCTCTGATTGTGGGGAAGACATCCCAACCTGGCCGCTCATTAGTTGAAAATAATTCTAATATGTTTACGGGTGACAACAGAGGAGCTGATTTAAGGCCAACCAATCCATACAACTGCATTTTAGTTTCCTATTAAGAAATGTAAAATTTATGAGTGCACAACCCCCGGCTCCTTAAACCAACAAATAAATCACAGCAACGAGAGAGGCTTCGGCGGCCCAATGCAAATTATGACCGTCACTTGTCTCCGTAAAGCGGCTAATGACCGAAATTCATCGCCTCCTTCCCCGGCGTTGTTTCAAATTAAGCGGCGCTTTGTAAATCACCATGCCGTTATCCGATGCCTGCGCCGTGTCCTTTCCCTGCATCATAAATTTCCCTCGTTCGCTGCCACGTCTTCCTGCTTCCCTGTTCTTTATTTGAATCTTTTCCCCCTTTTCTTATCCTGCTCCTGGTCATCATGAATGAGGGTGTCAGACTTTCCCGGCTGTCTGTCTGTCTGTCTGTCTGTGTCTAGCGATCTGTCTGTCTGTCTTTATCTATTGATCTCTCTTCTGTCTGTCAGTTTATTGATGTGTCAGTCTCTCGGTCTTTCTGTCTGTCAGTCTGTCATTATCTGTTGATCTACAGTATCTGCCTCTGTCTATACTGTATATCGATGTGTCTGTCGGTTAGTCTATCTGTCTTTATCAATTGATCAGTCAGTCTCTGTCTATATATCAATCTGTCTCTGTTTATCTATCGACCTATATCTGTCAGTCTGTCTGTGTATTTCTCTGTCGATCTATCTGTCTCTCTATATAGATCTCTATATAGGTCTATCCACCTGTTTTCTATCCATAGCTTTCTCTTTCCTATCTGTTCTGCTTTCTGCTGCTGTTACAGTCCTGCATGGGGTCACTGAAGGTAGCTGTCTGAGTGCTGAGCTAAGAATAAGTTTGGTGTAATGTACAGCATTAAGTACTTGAGCACTTCAAAGGGTGGTAAAAAAAGCAAAGATGAAGATTGCATTGATCATACAACAGGGTATGAGTCTAAAATAAAATATTTTTAGTCTTGGGGCCGTAGATTGCGTCAGTCTGAGCTATAAAGCTCAGAAAGCAAAGTTCTTGTGGTAAATTAAAAACAATGCTGCTCTTGTGTTTGACTCACGATTTCCAGTAAGTCAACATAAGAGTCTTGGTTTTGAATCTCAGTGTGTGTGGAGTCTAGATGTTCTCTGTGTCTTTGTGTGGGTTTCTCAGGGTAACCTGAGCTCTGCCCACTTTTCAAGGCTGTGCTGTGCAGGTTAATTCCTATTGCTAATTTGCCCCCTGTCTGCATGTCTGCATGTGTGCATGCGTGCATGTGTATGTGTCCTGCAGTGCACTGCTGTCTGTGTACTGTATGTGTCCTGCAGTGCATTGCTGTCTTATTTAGGGTGCCATGCAGCCCTGTGCCTGCCAGGTCACTGCAACCTTCAAAGTGGTTATTGAAAGCAGATAGATGTGATCCAGGAGTATGGCTGTTCTTTATACAATAATAATCAATGTGTACTATTAGTCTACATTAGCGCACGTATTAGCTCACAGCGCTGCCTGCCTGTTGCAGATGCTCATAGCTGTACAAAATCTGAGTTTGCTCAACTGATGGAAGCACTTCTGCAGTCCTTTGCTCTTTCACCTGGTGCAAGCCATGGCTTGCCATCACCTTCCAAGAAGCAGTAACCTGTGATGCTTTCAGCTTGCCAGGCTTGGCAAGAGCTGCACACCTGTCTCTGCAATGACATGCACATGTCCACTATAGCTCTCCCAGTCACGCACATACCTTTACTGTTCCACAATTATTCCATTCTCCACTCGATCCCTCAAAATACCGCCGCTTAAGGAAGTGTCATTTACTTTGGGCAATTAAATCATACATCACGAGAATCAATGTAACATTTGAGTGGATCCCAAGTACAACCAGTGTGGATATTTCTCATTTCTGTCAGTGTTTTACACTGCTGAGGTCTGTACCTGTTCTCCTCACTATCACGGGTCAGCAGTGTGCTCTGTGCCTGTCTGGGACAAGAGCAGCCAAGTTTGTTTTCCTCTGGTGTCAAGTTGCATGAAAAAACTAAGGGAGAGAGAAGAAGGATAGAGGAAAGACGGCTCAAGGCAGCTACAGTATGTCCCACCTACGTCACTTACTGATTTGTTCGTTCCAGATTTCCTCATTTAGGGCGAAGTACTGCAGAGGCAAGCGAAAACGACATTAGGCTCCATGAAATATTAGTAGCCGACGTTTAAAACAGGTGTTATTACAAGCTAATATTGCAATTAGATCGCCCAGCCGGCTCCCTGGTGGGACCATAAATTCAGCCAGGCTGTCAAGGCTAACAGGAGCCCTTGCCTAATTGCCGAGCACAGGCCCTCACGTTAATGTGGTCAGGACAGGATTGTTTCAAGTCCATTTCAGCCGGAGTCATTACAGTGAGCAGGGCTGGGGGGCTCGTTCTCTTCTTCCCCTTGTTTCCAGACCATCATGTCTAATGGCGCTGGTCCCTGAAGCTACGTTGGCTCATTCAGGGCAGCCTTTCGGCCATTCATCACGGAGAGTGTACCACAGAGGGCCATCACTTTGCACACAGTCCACTCGACGAGCAAGGTGTTCTTCAACGTACTGTCAGGGGGTCGTTTGACTTCTTTTATAAGCCTGCTTCCAGAGGACTATTCTCCGAACAGATCCTCAAAGAGCCTTGTTTAAAGAAGCAAACAAATTTGTGCCCTAAACCTCAAATGTTCTTGGCTTATGTTTGCTTTAAAGTCTAGCCTCACAATTACAGGTACTGTATGAAATCTATTTCTCTGCAGCCCCCTCTCTTTTCTCCCTCCTGTTTTCTGTCTTAAAATACTGTTTTATAATAACAGTTTTAATAATGTTTTCTCTTTAAATGTTTTTTTCTTGTTCTCATTCCTGGAAAGTTCTGTCCCAGCTCTTTGGAAAAAATCCTTTTTTTCACATTTCTGGAGAATTACATCATTACACTCAAAGGGATACAACCACCTGCCTTGTGATAGGCCACTGAGGTCCAAGTTGTACAGTGAACACCAGTCGCTGTAGATCAGCGATATTGTGCAAGTGTTTAACAGTGAGCTAATTTCTCTGAGTGACAAGATGTTTTCTTAATGAGGTCTAGAAAGGTGCTTATAAGAACATACGAAGGCTTACAAACATTCAGTCCATCTAGCCTGTTGGGTAGTTAGTGGCTAATTAATCCAAGAGTCTCATCCAGCTGTTTCTTGAAAGAAACCAGGGTATCGGCTTCACCAGAATGGCTTGGTAGCTTGTTCCAGACTCCCACAACCTTGTGGATAAACAAGTGGCTCCTATTCTTATTTTTAAATGTGCTTCTTTGCAGTTTTCCACTTGTGTCCTATGGTTTAAGGAAGTTCACTGGGTGGAATGTGTCAAAATATTTGAAGACTTTGAATGTTTGTTTCAGGTCACCCTCAAAGTGTTCTGTGTTCAAGACTAAAGAGATTCAGTTCCTTTAGGCTGTCAGTGTAGGACATGTCCTCAAGATCAGAATGTAGATCAGAATCTTTTCTGGACTGATTCTAGAGCAGCAACATCTTTTTTTATAATGTGGTAACCAGAACTGTACACATCGTTCTAAAATGTCAATTGTATTTTTATTTTTACACTTTATCTGAAATCAGTGGACCTTTTCATCCATCCTGTTGTGCTATGATTTTGGATGGAGACTGAAATCCAATTAAAACCATGGAATGGACTTGGGATGAAAAATCATTCACAAGCATGTTAAAAACCTGTCCTGACTGCACACAACTGTACTGACTGTGTGATATAGCTCTTTAGCAGGTGCAGAGAAGTCTCAGATTTTAAAGGTAAGAAAGAATGAGGATTCCTGCAGATCAACAGTCTTGAAGACTCCAAGACAGTTTTGCTCATTGTTTACAATGTGGAGCTTAGAGCTCCAACATCTGCAGATGACATTTAATGTAGACATTAAATGCTTCATGTAGGGTTCTGCATGAGAATATTAAAAACATAAAACTGTAAATACACAATGGGAAACACTGAGCTTGAAGAAACTACGAATGAAGAAGACTTAGGTAGGGGGACGCACTAAAATATATACATACTGTACTACATATGTCAGAATTAATCAATTAATTATTAATTCACTACTATCTACCAAACTGGCTAGATGTGTAAAACGGCCTCCTCTCGTTTGTAAGTGTTCTTGTGTTCTTATGAGTAGGTGGTTCATATTGTTGTAATTATTAGAATAAGAACAACATTATCTCTTCTTTTTATTCTAACCTCTTTTAGTCTTGCACTCTAGATTTAAACATTGTTCCTGCCTCTTCTGCTCCATCTCTTTCTGTCTCTCACTATTGTTTTTCTTTATGCTCACGGGTCTTTCTTCCAGGAGAACCAGTTTATTTTTGTGGATAGTTCTTCCGAATGGCTTATTTTAGAGTGCCCATCTGACAAGAGTGTCTATAAGGTGACGTTAGAGTGTGTTCACAAATGGAACAATCGTGCTGCCTTTTATGTAGATCTATATTGTATTGAAGGTTTCCTTTTAGTTTCTTGCATTGTGTTCTTCATTTTTATTGCTTGCTGACGTTTGATACCTGGGACTTACTGACACCCAGCACTTACCTGCTTTTATAGCTGGCAATGGTAGGCGTTTATGGGCAAATGCAGTATGGGAAATCTGGGATACCCAGAAAGCAAGAAATTAACTAATGTCAGGGAATATAGTGTGTAGTTAGACCAGCTTTTAGTTGTTTTTTTCTCTTGGAGGTCCAACTTTACAGTTCCCGTAAAATAAAAGAGTGAACGCTCACAATGAGATGGTTACAGATCACAGTTCTGTGCGTGATGAGATATAAAACTGCATAGCTGTATAAGGGATTGTTTTCCTTCCCTTGCCCCAGCCCTTACAGCCTGTTCTGTATGGCTACAGCAGCAAATGGCATCTACCACCCTCAGCCTGCTCTGCCTCTGAGAGCAACACATTGAAGTGTTGGCTTCCGGGGCACACAGAGGTGGCGTGGGGGCTGGTGGGCTCTGTGGAGGAGCAGACAGCGGTAGGGGACTTTGGGTGCGAGTGGAGAGGAGGAGGGGCTCTTCTGGAAGTCTCTCTGGGCTCTTCCCAGCATCCCCGCAATCGCGGCATATTGATCATCAGCCCAGCGGATCGGAGCCTGCTAGATTAAGAGTATAGATTTGCAATAAAAAGGGGACATTACTTGGCTGCCGGAATAAAATTGAAAAAAATGATGCGGTCCCGCAAGTGGAATTAGTCAAGTAGGAGGGGAAAGGTTGCTCTGGAGTCAGAGGTCAAGGGTATTCTGCTACCAGGGAAACTGGAATTCAAGGATGTATTTTTTGTCTTTGAATTTATAACCAGAAAGCTTTTGAGCTTCTGTCTGGTGTTAGTGAGCAGAATTCATCAGTGGCAAGTTCTTTCTCGATGTTGTTTTTTGAATCTGGTTCAATGATAATGGTAGGGCAATTCTTCCTGACTTTCAGGAGAAAAAAACACTAAAGTTTCTTGGGAGTCATTCAGTTTTATTTTAAAACGTGCTGCACGGGCATTGTACTCTTGTACTCTTGGCAGCAGTGCCAAAAATAGAGGTGGAGATTGAGAAATGGGGACAGTGACAGCACCTGGAGCCAACTCTGCCACCTCAGCATCGCTTCAGATCTCATTTCTCCACTGTGCTGAAACCATTTAACACACCAGAGTAAGAGTATTTTTTTCTCATTCTCTTTTTTTCTCTCCACAAACTCTAACAGAATAACAACAACTCAGTCTGGAATAAACAGTGAAATGCTTGTTTATTGCCTGTACCAGAGTGCTACTCACCAGAATGGAATGAATTTAAATGCTCAAGAACTGCAATTACCTAAATTAAAGTATCTGGAATAAATTTAAATGTTCAAGTAATTATCAAAGTTAAAGTATCTGGAATTATTTGAAATGTTCAAGTAATTACCTAAATTCAAATATCAACTCGTGCCTTTAAATATATATTTTTTGTCTAGTTACTGTCCTACCACCTACATCTGCAGTGGAGAGTGGCTGTATGGTCTCAGAAAGGCACAGCACAGCAATAAAGCTCTCAATATCTCCTCGGGTAGGGCCGAGATTACAAATAAGGTTATTATCAAAGCGACTGTCATAAACTGTTACAGCAAGTAGAACAGGAGTTGTGTAAAAGTCCTTGCAACCTTATTTCTTGAATGAAAGTATCCAGGCAGCTGTTAATAGTCAGAAGCGGTGCTGTATATACTGTCATATAGTGTTTTTATCTTTTGGGGGCTGCTTTTCCTCCAGCTTCTTGTAGAGACAGAAAACGCTCAGCTGGTGATTGAAAGACGCATGCACATTTAGCTGTTACATCAGCAGAAAGCAACGACAGCACGATTTTGTAAAAGAATAGCTCCTAGTTAATTGCGAAACAGATGAGATGTGGTTTGCTGAACTACTTTCCATTATGGAGGAGGAAAGAAGGGAGATTCCATATCATGTGTGCCATGAAATCCTACCTCTTCAGCATTGTCTCTTTTAAAAGATTATTAAGATCCTCTGCTCTGTATCCGTCAAGCGGCACAGGTCCTAATTACCGACAAGAGCAGCAGAGCATGATGGGACGGCCCGTGCTCTCTGGGCTCTCCCTGGTCCCCACGTTCAGCAGTTTCATGTGGTTACAGCTGGAATGACCTTCAAGGCCCTCTCACATCACACTGGGGCCTGGGGGACTTCGCGACAGGCAGGGCTGTGTGTCCTGTGGTTTCTCCCCTCCACTGTTGTCAAGAATATCCCCTTGGAGCTGCCAAAAAGAGAGGCAAATTCTCTCTGTCGTATATCAGTCCCCCTCAGAAACCGCATGCCGTCCTCACTGCGATGTATCAGATGGCTACCGTGGTGCTCTCACGCGAATGTCCCAGCACCTTGTGTCCCGAGGTCGGCGTGGTCACAGCTGGGTTTCAGCTCATTTTCTCAGCACACCCTCTTGACCTGTATATGTTTACCCCAACCCCAACCTAATTTCATTTCACATGTAGGGGATTGATATTCGATGGAGTGAATTGGCCTTTCTTTTTGGAAGCTGAAACGGGATGTTCTTGAGGACAGTGGAGAGGTGAAGTCACAGGACACACAGCCCTGCCTGCCAGCCCTGTTTAATAGGTGAGGTACAACACCAGTATTTCACTCAGGAGCTGCCTGAGGAAGACATCGACAACAGGCCTCAGGCAACCGAAGGACAATGTTCTATCTTGGACAGTATCGGCATAGGAGAGGAAGATGTGCTTCTGGTACTAGGATAGATAGATAGAGAAGTTTATTTGCCATATGTACATGTGCAATGGAATTCTTACAGTCAAGATTAATAAAAACCCAGCGCCCAATGGTATCTGTTGGACTCAAGGAAGTGAGACTTGCTTCCAACAGTCCCCTCTGACTGGGTCATACTCTGGGACTGAAGAATATCTAATGTAGTGCCCATCCGTAAATAGGGTGAGAAATGCAAAAGACCAGTCTACATCATCCTTATCACCTACAAGACTTTACTAGTAGCACCTCCACTCATATTGAAATGCCAATGTTACAAACAGTACCAACCTAGAAATGACTGCAATGCCTTCTGAAACCGGGGGTTTTTCTCTTACCTGAGAAGTGGGGTCCGGTGTCTCCGGCTGACCCCGAGAGTCTCAGGATTCTCTTTAGACAGGACCAGCTGAGGCTGCTGCGCGAAGTGAGTGTGGAGGCTGCTCCAGGCGGTGGGAGAGCAGCAGCATCCAGAGGTGTGTGTTACAGCTCCACGGAGAGTTACCACAGCAATCCTCATAGCCTCGTGTTAGAAGCAAGAAACCAAGGGCTGTTGTTGTTTTACAGAGATTAGCTGTCAGTAGCTTGACTAAAAATAAATATATCACAGGAAAGAAAACTTTTAAGCCACTGGTTTTGGTCTACCTGTTACCTTTAAATTGGAGTGCACATTGCTGAGGGTGATACGGAGGTACGGCGGATATTTTGTCTGCCTCCTGGGTTTGCGGCTCGATTCTAACCTTCTGTGTGGTGTTTGCATGTACTTCCTCCAGCCATGTGGGTTTCTCTGGGTGCTCTGGAGGCCCCCTGGGTCCAGTGATTTGCTGGCTGGGTCGGTTTCTGTCTCTAAGTCGTGAAGAGAACTATTGCAGCTGCTCCTCAGGCTCCTTTCGGTCAACAACTTTCTTCAGCACTAACAAGAGTTGCAGCTTGGTGAGGTGGGAGTTATCCTGACACAAAGGCTTCAAACATTTTCCCCTTTTAAGATGAACGGTACCCGTTTTAAAAGAAATGCTTAGATCAATAACATTTTAACATATTAATAGCATCCCTGCCAGTAGAGGTTACGTCTTATTTTTGCAAAATGTGTATTTTGCGAGTGTATTTCGCAGGCATATGTCAGACATTAAAATTGTACACCACCAAAATATCCTAGAAAATATGTATCATATTTGTTTCTTAAAATGGTGTGCAAATTTGGTTGTCAGCTGTCATTAAAATCAGAATTTTTTATTTTATTCTTATTGCGTGGAAAAAGAAAAAATATCGATCCTGTGGGTTGTGGAGCCGTAGTGGAGATTGTGCTGTTTCCTCTGGCGTTCAAAGCTCTGGTGAGGGAGGGACAGACGCGGCGCTCTGCTGTGCTTGTAAACCGCGTGCTGGCCTCACAGCAGGCAATGGCATTGACTGGACTCAAGGGGTTTTCAAGGCGGTCTGAACACCCTTTCCTTCCTCTTCCTGTGATCTAATGAGAAGACCGAGCTGTCTTTGAGGGCTATCCGGTGGCCGTCGGTAACGAGAGAGATCAGATTGACACAAAGCAGTGTCATCTGCGCTGGCTGTGTGCATTTTCCTCTAGAAGTCACAGCCATGCGGGTCCTGATATGTGATTCTGCGTTGCTGATTACAGCACCGTCCTCTCCCCTTAATCATCATAGTGCCTGAATTAAAATTCAAAGATAATTTTCCTGTTCTAATCAAGTGTGAATGTGGTGAAGCTAATTAGCGAGAGAGATAAGACGCCTGATCCTTTCTGATAGACACATAAGGTGAAAAGTAGATTTCCCAACGATAAGATGTATTCATATATTAGCATCATTTGGGAGAGAAATCACCGACATTTTTAATGTCATTTGTTATTTGGTTCTAATTTTTTCTCTCCTGTAAGCAGAAGTAAAAGCAGTATAAAGTAAGTAAATTAGAAATCGCATAAATTAACCCCTTAATTTAACTTTAGCCTGTGGTCTTTTTAAAGGATGATCATTGCTATTGAGTGTTGTTCTTTATGTTTCCTCTTCTCACTTTTGTCCTGAAGTGCATCAGTTGTTGGCACAGTGTGACATTCAACAGCTTGGAGCTGTGTAGAACCGTGTCAGCACGCAAGCTGCAAGGGAACAAGTGGAGGTTAGTTTCACACTGAATTCAAAAGCAAAAAGAACGACTACAGTACAGAACTTTGTGAAGCAGCCGAAAAGCAACCTAACACATTGAATGAAACACCCCCAGTCTCCTTGAGAGCTCAGGGGAATGATACATATACTGCAGTTGTATGTAGCTCCTTGCACACAATGTGCTCTGCTACACTGCTGCCCGTATAAGGATTGGGGGGTCAGGAAATGGGAGGAAAGGGGGTGTCCCATGGAAAACACTGTCTACTGTACGTTAAATTACAAGTGTTTGTCAGTCTCGGGCCTCAAGACTGTTCATTTCCATACTGAACAGGAATTCTAGCGGATATTTCCAGGGTGGCGTGGCCCAGGTGGAAGGACCGAACAGCTTGTTGGGAAAGAGCTGTGTCCAGTCGGCTGTCCCAGGGGTGTGGCAGCCTCACCCCTGGCTCTGCCCCTTTCCCCCGGCTTCCAGTCTCCGCCTGTGCTCCACGGACGGGAGCTGTCTGGGCTCGACAGCGTCCTTGCAAAGCACAGGCGAGCTGGAGCTGAGGAGATAAGAGGAGGGGATGGGGAAAGCAGATTAAGAGGGTATTGATTTTTATATAAAGATCCAGCAATACGATATGAGGGATGTCATAGGAGAGCGGACAGCGAGGAGGGACAGCGGCTCAATTACATCATCTAAATCAATTAGGGAAATTTACACTTATCACTGTCTGGACAAGACAAACTGATTATTTGATTCGAGCTTTTGACACATATTCAGCAGAGGTGCAATAAACGAAAAGGCAAAGGCATTCTTTCCATTTGTTTTTCCTCTCCTGTCATTTCAAAGCACAATCCCGAATCTATTTCAGCCCCTGTCACTTGTGAAGGATAACCCTTTAGCTGCTGCCAGTATGTGAGTGGTAGATAACGTCATCTGGAGCGGTGCTGTGAAGCAAGGCTTCGGCAGAACTGTTTGCTGTTTGTAACTATTATCTTGGTCTTTTCTTAAAGGGCCAGTGTTACATGGTTGCACTAGTCCCTAGCCCGAGCAAAGCCAATCAAGGGTGGCAGTCAAATTTCTAATAGAAACACACGGTCTATATACCCTGAAAACCGCTCTTTCGATCTCCACTAGTGTTTTAAAATAAAAATAAGTTTAGTCTTTAGAAAACAGCAGAACTCGTGTTCAGGATGTATTCAAATCTTCGATCGACTCCCAAAGAGAGTCAAATCAGTTTATAGAAGGACAGAAGAGGGGAGCTGATAAATTAGACACAGCGGAGGAGACCGGACAGCTTTTGGTCTCCATGTCCACTTCCTGGCTCAGAAAAAAGCTCATTTTCTACAGGGCCGGAGAGGCATGCTGCTCTGTGCAGCGGTGTGTTTGTCTCTGGCGCTGTGTGTTTGGGAATGTCGGCATGTCGCTGAGGCATCGCAATCATCTATATTTGATGCTCTCCTGTAGCCAGAGCAGGAGCAGAGCCACAGTTTCTCTCTCTCTCCCCAGCTCCTACACATTCACTTACCCAGAGCTGGATTCCTCCTCCCTCCACACACACATACAAATCAATACCAATTTATAATTCAGGATCGCTGGAGTTTGGGTCTTAGGGCAGGCAGCCTTCCAGCCTTCATAAATATTACAGTGTTATTGACTGGATCCGAATGAATTGGAGATTTTTTTTCTTTTTCTTGTTTCTGGGTGCTGAGCAGTAAAGTAGCCCTTTATTTATTCCCTTTGAGTTTGAGATGAGAAGTCTAACTGGATACAAATTTGATCCCTGGAATGAAATAAACTAGATAATGGCTGATAGGGTAGGGGCTCCAACAAGTCTATATACACCCAGCACTGTGTAGAGAAGTATTGGTTAAGTGTATCAATCTGTCTGCATTGCCGTCTCTGTGTCTGCTTCTGTAATCAGTCACTTCCACTTTAAATGCAAACTACTTTCATTTACAACGCCAAATAACTGGAAGTCCCAAATAATTCAAATATAAGAAAGAGTGACGATGCCAGTGAAATACAGCTGATATATAAAATAGGTGGCTTTATTTTAGCAATTAAATCCATCTAGTGACCTAAAGAAAACCATGCAAAATGCAAACAAGTATTTCAAGATGATCAGTGTGTCTGTATGTGTCAATGTTTGGTTTTTCAAGCACATATGTCCGTTTTAGAATTATCTTTCGGCTAACTCAGCCACTCAGTGCTCTTAAAAATGGCAGCATGTCTCTTAGGCTGTTACTGTTGTAAGAGAATTAAATATTTAGTGTGAGAGTAGGGTGTTTCTTCTTTAAGTGGCGACATGATGGGTGATATTTCTCTCTAGTGTCTTTCTGGCTGATGTGTCAGGTGGCTGTTGACCATGAAAGATGTTTCCTAAATTGCTTTGTACTTGTTTTTTTTCTCTCCTCACTCTCCTCGACTCCACGTTTCAAGCCCTCTTTCCTGCCTCGTGTCTCTGCTCCGGCCTCCTTTCTCCTGCTGGTGTTTGGGCAGCACAGGAGGAGAGAGGGGGCAGAGGGACTGAAGGAGAGAGATGGGGAAGAAATGGGGAAAGAGGGAGGGGGTGATGGAGGGGGCACTGAGGTCACTCAGCAATGCTGTCACACACACATATGCCCTCCCCTGACCTTCCACCCCCAGCATCCCCTGGGAGCCCACCCGCTGAAAGAAAATCAATCATGTCATAAACCAGCCTGTCAAAAAATTGTTCAGTACCTCGTAATGCTGATGCAGGGACTAAGGTATCTCTTAAAGGCAAAGGAGTGCCTTTGGTCCTGGCAGCAGTGTGTTATTGGATGGAGCTGATGGAGATGACTGGGCACTTTTATTTCTATAGTGCGCATCGTGCACACGTGTATTGAATGGGGTAAATATGGAACGAACCACCCAGTCATGGTGTTGGAGCTGACACTGGCTTCTTTAGAGAAGTGGCTGGATGTGATCCTTGGATCAAGTAGCTCCTAACTTCCAAATGGACTAGATGGGCTGAATGGCCTCCTCTCGTTCCTAAGCTTTCTTATGTTTCTCATGTTTTATTTGTAACAGGAGCTAGAAACCTCCCACCTGGCCAATATATACTAGCGTGTGCACAGCACACACACACGGGTCATGTTCAGCCCCGGAGTTCACCAAACTGGAGGGGCTGGGCATTAAACATGACAGTTACCCGCGAAACTGGTCAACTCCCCGTACTTTTCCGTTCCTTAAAGGGCCTGTACGAATGTAAGATTTTAAGAAGGTTTGCAAACAAGAGGACTTTCTGCCCAGCCAGCCCATTTAGTAGATAATTGATCTGAAGATCTCAGCCAGTCCGTTCGTGAGTCAAATCAAGGGATCCAGTGCCTCCTGGTTATGGGTGCACTTGAGTCCTCTGGCGCCTGCCTCTCGCTCTTCAAGGCGTCCTCCGGGTTGTGTTTTCGAGGATCCTGAATACTTATAAATCAAAGACTTGATACAAGTAATAAATTCCATAAAATAAACCTGGAATTTACCGTTCTGAGCCCTTACCTCGTTTGGTTTCACATTCTTCACTGCTTCCATACAGTTTAGGCCTGGGGGTCTTCAGGTCAGCTTTGCCCGTCTGAATTTGGGCACTTGTGGGGGGGTCACCATGTCCTGGTGGGGGAGGGTATCTCTGGTGTGATGCTTCCCGGAGATGTGTGCACTTTAGCTCAATTGAAAACAGAGGGGCTATTCGGAATAAATCTCATCTACAGCGCATGCAGGAGGACTTTCCATGCCATTTAATGCTCTCTGGTCTGTCCTGTAGTTGGTGTCCTCCGCGTTTCAAGTGAAGCTGACAATACCATCTGCGAAAGCCAGACTTGGGCAGTAAAGCATCTCAACCCAAGGCTTGGGGGCACGTTATCATGCCCACATCGGGACGGGCACACAACCTGCCCTGATGGCCAATGGCTCTCTCGTCGAGCACTTCGAGCAGTGTGGCAAGCAGGAGTGTGTGCTGGGCCGATCGGGAGACTGACTGGGGAGCTGCCGGGTGATGGATTGCTCCTGGCAGCCGGCACCGGTTTCCTCCGAAGACGCAGTCTTGATCCCTCCATGAGGGTGCTTGCTGTTTAGCTAATTGGGATGCTGCTCCGAGATTGGAAAGCCTGCTTTGCCTCTCTTTACACTCTTCAACTGGCAGACGAGCCTGAGCCGTCACAGGCGTCGCTCTGTGGTGACACAAATTTGATTTGACCGTGTTTCTATTTTCTTTTTCTTCCATTATTCAACCACCAGATTTAAAGTGAGAAGTTGGTGGGGAGGAAGGCTGGGGGGGGTCTTCAGATTTATTAATACGCAGTGTCAGTCTGTGCCAGTTTCCTTGTATTGGATTTATCCATTTTTTTCTTTCCCAGAAGAGAAGAAAAATATAAACATGCATCCCGTGTAAAACCTTGAGAGAAAGAGTTGATTAAAATTAAGCATTCTGACATACTAATTGGCACTAATTGGCACTTAGGATGAGATTTAAATCTGTACATGCACTATAAAGGAGAAAATGTTCATTTATCCCCTCTCACAAATGGAAGAGTTACTGGGATTCCTCAACACGTCGACATTCAGACATAGAAGTGGGGACTTTAAACAAATCTCCTTCAATTTAGTCAGAGAAAAAGAAAAAAGAAAGAGGTTGAAAAATGCCCCTACTTAGTTAGTGGAGACTCCTGAACACACCCTGCTGCACTGTTTCTGCACAGAGCCAGGATTATTGGCATTTTTATCCAATTTGAGGTGTCTGTTGCCTCAGGGCCATGTGGAGGGGTTCCTTTTCAGATTGCATGTCAGATAATCGGAGTTAAGAAAAATTCCACTGCTTCAGATCTAATGAGGGAAAAACAAGGCTTCTTTTATCTTTTTCTCACCAAAAATATAACTGAATACTTTGTCAAGTATGTGTTGTGCTTTTAGAAAAACAGTGGACTTTATTTTCTTTCCTGTAAAAAGAAAACTCACTCTCATGTAATGATTTCCTTTGGCCAGTCACCTCTTTTGAAACAAATCCTTTTTATGCTTTTTTTGGATAGAGAATGATCTTGACTGAAATCCTCAATGACACAAATGATCCCTGGCAAGAGTGAGATTTCAGTGTTGGGTCACAGTCCCTTGCTTGATCTCTGTATTAAACACACCTGCCTAGCAGATAGGTGTATCAGGAGATGCACACAGAGAGAAGTGGCCTATGAGGTAGAAATTAAGTCAATAATTTAATTAGCTTTGAAGTTTCATTAACTGTGTAAGGCAGGATAACACTGACATACACACAAATAATGTTTTAAAGTAATTGAAATTGAAATTATTTGTATTTGTTGTAGATCAATTAAAATTTAATACAGTACAGGCACCTTGTTTCAAGGATCTACTGCAAACATTCATTTCCGAACCTTTTTCGCTAAGTGGCACACAGCAATACCTTTGACAGACAGTTCTCATGGTGTGTCTCTGCATGTCACCTTGTAACAACATTTTCTGGTTTTATTTATGGATTTTAACGTGAGAAGCACAGTAATTAATGCATTTCCAACTTAATTTGTGGGATAATTTCATAAAACCTTTGTAACCCAAAGCCTCTTTTTTATAAAAACGAATACAGTACATCATTTCTGGTGTCTAGTTATGTTTGGTGCAGTTGCAAAGAACACATTTTTAATGCAGTTTAACTGTTTATTCCTTAATGTTAACAAGGGAAGATAAGGAAAATATTTAGGATGTTTTTTTACACACTTGTTTAGAACCTTTCTACGTATGGCATTAGGAGTGTACTATGAAACTAAAGTTGTGAAAAAAAAGAATTAGACATATGGGGCTTTCTGTGTGCACAGCTTGGTGACCAACAGTTATAGGAAAGTTTGATTCCATCTTCTTTGATTTCTCTGTGAATTCTAAAATTGTTCGCTTTTGGTGTCTGAGGGATGAACTGATTCCGTTTCTCCTGAATAACGGATTTTGTATGATGGTGCTGGGACACTGTGCTAAACTTTCTACACAAAGCTTTTGTCATTAAGGGCTCTTTTCATCAGAGTTCCTGGCTTCTATAGTGCAGAGAAATAGCATGTTTACCTCTGAATTTGAACCCTTCAAACCCTTTCTGGTCCCTGACCCTGATGTGTCTTGGGGACCACCTGTATGTGCGTAGAAGTGGAGAGGAATGCTAATAAAGATGAGAATTCATTATCTTCTCTTACCAAAGCACTACTGTTGCGATGGAGTTGTGAACTTTGTAAGAACAGAAGAAAGGTTACAAGCAAGAGGAGACCATTAGGAGCCCATTTGGTAGATACCAGCTAGTTTGAATATTTCATCCAGATGTTTCTTGAAAGAAGCATTTATTTATTTGAATGACTGAAGACTGCATTGATGGAATAGCTGTGGCAGTAAGAATGTGAAAATCTATTTGTATTCTCTCACAATAAAGACTGTGAAGCAGATTTGGTTTTCTTGCTGTGGAAGACTGCCCATGGAATGTAGTAGCGATTGGAAGGGCATTTTTCCTGTAGCTGGAAATCAAGAAAAGAAGTCCTGTACAGCTAGTCATTTCCTAATGGCAATAAAACCCCCTTAACTGGCACTGCCATCTGGCAGGATCCTTGTGGGCATGTTAACGTGCCCAAAGCTTTGGGTTGAGATGCTTTACTGCCCAAGTCTGGCATTAGCAGATGGTATTGTCAGCTTCACTTGAAACGCGAAGGACACAAACTAAAAAACAGACCAAAGAGCATTAAATGGTGTGGAAAGTCCTCCTGCATGCGCTGTAGATGAGATTTACTGCTGAGAGCCCCCCTGTTTTCAGTTGAGCAAGGGTGCTTCAGCCTGCTCCGAGCCTGGCCACCAGGGCTGGGTTGGGATATGTGTGGTTCGGCCTGCAGTTTATTGGGAAATTTAGCAGTGATGCTCTACGCTACGTGGTGCCATTTTGCAAAATGTTTAGGACTTGCAAACTCTGCGGTTGGAGGAACTGCAGGATGTGAAACATTTCCTCCCATGGTGGTTTTCCAAAGAGAATATGCTGTATGGCATTAGATGGCTGACATTGTCTTCCTCCTCTTGCAGCACAGTGTACCTCTCGCAGTTGCCTATTACAGGAATGCACCCCTGCAGTTGAACACCATTTTATACACATTTTAGGCAGTTTTCACAGAAATATACAATTTTCCATGTGTGTCATCCTTGCATCAGGGCATGAAGTCATTAGTAAATAATAAGGGATATTGTATCAAGTTGTGGCACAGTAACCTTTCCCTCTTGTCTGCACAATCCCTCACAGAAAAGCTGCTAACATACTTAAGCAAGAGAATTTGCACGTATTAGGATCATACAGGTCTTTCCAAGCAAAGTGCCAACAAATTAGCCTTTTCAGACTAATAACAAGCTACTAACAAGGCAGGCAGTGGAACCGGGACCTGTCGACAAGAGTAGATCTGTGTCCCATTCCACTAAATCAGGAGTGACCAATCCTACTTGCTTTTTCTAAATGACTTCCTTTTGATCACTTCAGCAGGGGGATTGTAGTAAGTACTCGAGCTGAAAATCCCAGCAGCTTGTACCTTCCAAAGTTATGGATGTCCATTACCAATCTAATTGAACTAATTCATTTATAAATTTTCAAAATATCTTCAAAGTCCCCATGAACTGAAGATTTAAGGGTAACCTGTAAGACCTGTTGGACTGTGACTATGTCCTGCGGCTCCTGTAAGAGTACCTGTAACTCTTATTGTAAATAATCCCTGCCCATTGGAGCAAAGAGCTCAGAAAAATACAGTTCAGTGTCGGGTATTAGAGCAGCAGTCTGTCAGGAAAATCTGTATAGACCACCCTTCTGGGCTGAACAGCACCTGAACCACCATAAACAGACCACAAGGAGGCAGAGCAGAATTTACGGAAGGTTATGTGTTTTCATTACTTACACATATAGGATGTTATGTATAATATAAATAGCAAACAATACATAATATAACAACAATACATTTCTTTGTAAATCTTTGGTTTATAGTTTAATAAATGTCCTTGTGTTACAACATGTCCTACTACTAATCTACTGTGGATCGAATCTCTACACACATCTTGCTACAACAAAGCACATTAAACCAAGAACATACTTAACTACAGCTGTGCTTTGTGGTTTTAGCTGTGTGCCTCCTGAATGGCAGGCATGCGTGTTAGTTCAGAGTCACAATTTAAGCAGATCCTGCACTAGAATGCCATACCTGCACCTCTTCTTTCACTTGCTTTCACTTTGCTTGCTTTTTAATTTGTTTTATAATTTAAAAAAAAGTGCTAGATAATATGAAGGAAGAAAGGTAAACCTAAGTGATGATAAAAACTGGTTATCAGCTTTTCAAACATGAGCTGTTATTCTTGCCTGCCGATGAACTTGCAGCAGAGAGAGCAGATGCCAAATGAAAGGCTTTCTGGGATAGAAGTTATTGTCTATTTGGCAAAAAAATGAAACAAAATCCACGATGAAACCTTTAAATTCAAGCGATGAGAGCAATCCCCTTTTTGTCCTAAAAGACAAAACCTACAGTAGATGGACACAGAGCAGTTTGAGGATATGTCTTCCTGCTACCCCAAACAACTGCTCAAACTCAAGCGAAATCAAGCAAAATCAAACTTGAACGGCTTCTGGTGAGTGAAGGACAGAAGCTGTTTCCAAATTTTCCTACAATGCAGCTGTGTTTCAAGACAGCTTTTTTATTTGCGTTTCAAGTTCACTGGGAGCTGGATGACCTCCAATGAGGTAGCTTTAGTGCTGCGTTTTAGGGGGAAGAGTACTTAAAAAGGTGGCAGCCCTTAAAGTCAAGAGCAGCTTGAGGATTGGCAAGCAAAGAACGGTTTAGTTTGATAAAGGAGTTTAATAAGCGCACTATTGTAGTTGAAAGCTGGAAAATAAATGACTGATGAAAGAGAGAGAAAAGATACTAGGGAGAGAAGCTTTTTATGATGTAGCGTAGCCCCCCTTGTTTCATCCTATCCTCCGCAAACACACTTATTCTCCCTCGGCACTGTAGAGCCTCAAGCTAAAGATGAGATTGAAAATTAATTTTGGGGGTTTCATTAAATTCGCTTTTTGGCCCATTTCCCTGAATACTCCCTCAGCACCCTGGCTTGGCATCATTTGCTCGATCGCCTACCTCAGTTCCTGATGGGATCAACTGGGAATATTGGATATTGGATGGAGAAGAGAACAGAAAGCATAAAAAAGCAGGTAGCAAAACGAGACAAAGTGAGGAGAAGAAAGCGACACCAGAGAGCACCGTGCCCAGGTTTGTGGTGGTGCAGCAGACCTCTGCAAGAGACATCAGCCGCTGGTGAAAGAGCGACAGCAGCATAGTCACGAAGCACCAGCTCCAGCGTTGATCTGGATCTTGCAATTCCCTGGGTTGAAAGGAAGAATCTGAAGTGAGGCATTGCTTCTGCAATATGTGCGACACAATACACAGCATTCGAGCAGAACTGTGCAGTAGTCTCTGAATGGGAAATGTTTAAAACCTACTTCTCAGTGAGTCAGATTGTGTCCAGGGCGCTTTACCACACCAGAATACAATTCCTTGAAAACTAGATTTTGAACAGGATGGCTGAAAACAGAGACGGTGAAATGCTCTGGAGGGGGTATATCAGCCATCTTGATCAGCTGATCTTTGCGGGGTGCAGACTCGCTTCCCCATTTCCAGACAGATTTCAGTCTGCTCTGTGCTTTAATTGGACTTTTTTGCAGCGAGTCACTCTGGACACGTTTGACAGATTGCTTTATAAATACAAACTGTAATAAGCCGTGTAATACACATGAATATAACAGAGTTTGGAAGTGAGTGTAGACCATTCTGCTTATCCAACTTTTTGGGTTTTTAATAGCTAAGTGATTAAACTCTTTGTGTATAGCTGTACGTCCTGTTCCTGGCTTTGAATGCCCTGCCCTGTAGTTTCCCTGTTTTCTCTGGTTCATGTTTCACTGCTGCTCCTTAAGAACTCTACAGGGTCAACACCACTCCTGCTCTGTGCTTCAGATAGCAGGATCTATGTCTATTTTCCATAAAATTGATACTGATGTATTTTTTGTATTGTGCCAAACCAATGCCTCAAATCATACCTGTATAGCAAGGTGCACTGGCTGCTAGAAGCCACTGTTCTGTGCAAAACATACGCATCTTTGCCTTCATCTGCAGCCACAGAGCATCTGCACACAAAGGTGATAGCAGAACCACACCGGCAGCTCCACTGCACCTGACATCTCAATGGCAGCTGTAACAAAGCCTTAAGGCATTTTTTTCTTGAAACGACAGGATGTCAAAGCATAATTGTGAGAGGCTGGACAGGGAGGACAGTAAGATGACTTAGGTGTTATTGGAGTCATAACTTCTCTGAGTCTTCCAAATCTACTTCTTTTTAGCATTTGCTTATAGAAATAATGCAATGTGTGTTGAAATGAACAGCTCATTTTTTGTATGCAACAGAATTATATGTAATCTATAATGTCTACGATGTGCATTTACAAGACTTTCACACTGCTATACAGTGTGATCTTCTCTTCTCTGTTTAAGAATTGTAATGAGGCATCTTGAAGCTGGTTGGCGAAAAATGGGCAAAATGGCCGAAAAGTCCATTTGCAGTTATTGTGCGGTGTATTTTGAGAGAGCTGCTAATATTTATCACAACATATCATCTAATTAGTTAATCAATCAATAAATAAGTGCTATAGGTCAGTGATATTTTATTGGTCATTTTCTGAATCTGGTTTTGCTCTGATGTTTCCCAACACACGATACTGTTCTTCCACTTGGTTGCACCATTTTCTTGTCTATTCTTTCGTTCTGGCTGTTGTTTTTCTGATGCTTTCTTTTTTTTCCATTTTTAATAATTTCCTGGATTTCACTTAGACAGAGTCCCAGGTAAATTGAGTTTTCAAGGTGAACATCACATTACAGGAGAAGGTTGACAAATTAATTTGGTGGGCGCCTTGTTGCAATGTGGGTAGCGATAGGGACCAGGCTGTCAATTTGAGAAATGAGGTCTGGCTCTGGGAGCCAGATGGGAGAGAAATTGAACAGCACATTAGCTAATTACTTATGCAAATCACCCTGGTCCCGCACCTTAACTTAAGAGCTGGGGATAATTCTTGGAGTATAGAATAGTTTTGGATACAAATAAACCCCCTTTCCCCACCCCCACTTTGGACAGAAACAAAGACAAAAAGAACCATGAATATCTAGAGGAAGGCAAGACTAGCTCTCAAGCAATAAACTCAAGTGCCGCATTATTCGTAAATTCCCATTTTGATTTTCATTAGTAGTTAAAGTAATAGTCATGATTGTACTATTGTGTTTTCCTTGATCTTTTTCTCTTTTAAAGGTAATATAAGAACAGAAGGGAGTTCCAAACGAGAGGAGGCCATTCGGCCCATCTTGCCAGTTTGCCACAGTTCATTGGTTCAGGAAGTTCATGAGTGAATCATGCCGTTTCGTTAAGACCTGAAGCTTTAGTGGTTCTCACTTCCATCAGTGAATTTCTGAATTTCAGCAGTGGCTTCTTTCAAAACCGAAGCGCTTCTCTTGAAATGCAATGAATGGCCTTAAGTGAATTAGATTCCTTCTGTGAGCTCTGATTCTTCATTTCATGGCTCATGTCAGTCCTGCTGGCCGTGGCTTTGTTCAGACTTGACAGCCTTGACTCGATCTCTGGCCTAGTCAAATCGGCATCTCTTCTGGTGGACTAAGATCTCACTCCATGACCCAGAGATTCCATCCTTACGTTTGGAAGCAAGGTCATAAAGATTCCCCCCTGAGGTTTAAATAGAGGTGTACACTAGGCAATATTTGCACTGGAGAAAATGTGGTGCTTGAGTTACCTATACTTCAGATTTACTTCTTTAATGACAGTTTTCTCTTCTGATTTTTAAAGGCTGTTTGAGTCCTTATTCCTGCAGTGTAACCCAACAATAGACTACACTAGACAAGCATCTCTAGGTGTCTTGCAGTAGTCGTGTTGTCTTTTACATCTTTTAAACCATGGAATACATTAAGCAGATTTTTTAGAATGACTAAATCCAGGAAGGTGGGGCTCAGTGTCAGCTGAGCTCTGTAATACTAGGCCAGAATAGGCCATTTCACAACAGCAGACACATTCACCAGCCCACAGACGAGTCGCTGTGAGTGGATCCTTTCATGCCCAATGAAACTGGCTGTTCCTTGGAGTGAAACAGGCCATCCTGAGAAAAAAACCTAGAAAAGTCGTGGCCAATAAGATGGTCTCACACGGCATTGGGAAAATAAACCCATTGGGAAAATACCGTCCAATCACTCTCTCTGATATTTTATTTCTGCATTTCAGGCCTTTTCTAGCACTGCCATATTTTCTGTTCAGGGTAAAGGATAATGTCTCAGTAAATTAGAGCACTGAAGTCGTTGTTCTGCTGGAGATGAAAGTGAAGGTTTTTGTCTTGCTCTAATCAGTGCTTTGGGAATGCATAATGCACTTCTCCTCATGATTAAGGCCTGTGGCACAATGCTGGTATGCTGCTTACACTATGCATAAGAAATATCTAACAATTACAGGAAGAGAATTTATTAGAATTGAGACCAAGTGTCCCGGAATTTTGCAGTGAGATTGAAAAAGGTAAATAAACTTCAGTGTTGGAAACAGAGACATCCTTGTGCTCATCCCAGTTTCCCAGGCTTCATGAGCAGGTGGGGTTTTAACAGTTTCTCGTATAATTGTGAGGGATTCTGCCAGGAGCCGGGGCAAACTGGGCCTGCCCTTGTATCGAAAAAGGGTTGCACAGTCTTCTGAAAGACCAGCACGGTGCATGTCATAGCAAGGCTTTCAATCAACAACGCTCTGTCTCTAGATAGTGGAAAGAGCTTTTGCCCACGCTGTCTTATTTTCACTGGCTCTTCGTGAGCCACAATCAGAAAGCCTGCAGTCTGAGAGGACGAACTTTCTCTGGGGAAAGTATACAAGCTGCAGCTGATGTCCCGTGCTGTCCTGAGCACAGAGGACTTCTGCATGTGGTGTTCAAAATAAACTAAAGCATATTTTAGGATGAAGCCTCACTGGACTGTGGGATTCTGCACTTTTTACCCTTTGCTTTGTGGTTCTTGTTAAATTGCAAGCTGTGAAGTGGTGGCTCACTAGCAATAACTTTAGTTGGAAATATAAACTCACGCAAAGCCTTCCTTTCCCTGCAGCACTTGAGCCTGGAGAGACCGGCGCTCTTTATGTGTGCACTGGCTCAAGTGACGAGACCATTCCATTTGTGGCAGATGTGTGGGCGCCTCGGTGGGGTCCCCTGGGGTGGGAGGAGCTCCTCTAAGGAGGCCCTTCACTGCTCTGCCTTGCCCACCTCTTTTAAAAGCCTCTTTTCATTGGTCAGTTCTTTGGAAAACGTGTCTGCAGCTATTATTTTCAATGGACGACTTCAAATGGACCAGGCTGTCTCTTGTAGAGTGGCACTGCAATGTTTCTGCAAGAAGCTTTTGCCAGGAGGGTGACTATTACACTCACATGTATTCATTTGGCAGACTCTTTTATCCAAGGCAACTTGTAGGATAACAGATTAGTGGCGTAAAACAGCAACAAAGCCTCAGAAAAGTGTGTGCAGTGCTAATGAAGTGCTGGGACGCTGCTCTGTGCTGAGGAGTCCTAGTGCTGCTGACAGACAGGCGGTAATAACAAGGGCATAATCAGTACGTGAGGGATAGTCATGGGCCTCTGACTACTCTGACTGTAGCAGGTAGGATGTTCTACCACTGGGGGTAGCAGCACAGAGGACAGCTGGGCCTGAGACGGGCAGCCCCTCAGTGATGGCAGTGCCCCAGCAGGAACAGAGAGCCTGACTCTTGCCTGGGGGCGTGCTGGAGCAGTCCACAGTGAAGCCCAGAAGAGTGCATCTCGGGACGTACTGGATATTATAGCTTGCATTTGTCAGTCGTCATTTTCAATATTTTTCACACTGCTCCTCTCGATCCCCCAGTTTGGGCACTCTTTCTGTCCCTTATATTCCAGCCGTCTTCCTCACACCTGAAGAAGACCCAACAGGCCCAAACATTGCACTTCTTCTTCCCAGCACAGAAGTAGCCTTTGCTTGTTCCTGAATGTTTAATTTGGTGTGTCTGATATTTTCATCAGAAGCCACTCACATTTTCAGCTGGCTTTTTTACTGGAGAAACTAGGGTGAAGTACTTTGCTCAAGGGTCAAAGGCTCAGGGGGCCCTTTGACCTTCTGGTTACAAGTCCAACAGCGGAGTGGCACTATGGAACAATAATCAAAGGTGCTTTGGACTGTCAGTTGCCTGGGTCTCTCCTGTGCTTAATATGTGAGATAGCAAACAACACAAACCTGCCTGAAAAAAACAATTCAGCATGAGGGAGGTACAGTTCCAGAGGTGAATATCCTCCTGGAGAAACACCAGTTAGTCATACGGTGACACGCATGGAGGGCAATATATCTGGCCCTCGGGCTGTGGGGTGAAGCTGGAACAAACGTAGAAAACCCACACTGACACTGGAGGATCGTGCAAACTCCCACACACAGAAGGTGATAAGGGTCAGAATCAAACCTAGGACCCACAAGGTGCAAGGCAGCAGCACTAATCAACATCCAACCATGCTTCCTGTAAGTACTATTAATTAAATAACTCATGAATTACTTAGTTTAATGGCTATGAATCCTTCGAGTAAAATTCGAGTTAGCGTTGCCGGACTGAAGTGATCAGCTGCACGGGCTGGTTCTTGATCTGTGTGGATAATGGAAATAGGTTAGTAAAAGTGCACCCTGGGATTGTCGGAGGAGCCAGCCAGTACGCATATCCAAGAGCTGGCTTTGTCCTTTAGTCTGACAGCCGGAAGGAAGGACCTGACCATTCTCGGCAGATAGAAAGGCTTGTTAAGTCCCTGAGTAAGACTTTGTGATTTTACCTGTTTCTGTACTGAGCTTTGTAGATACTACAGAAAGTTAAAATGGGTAGGTATGTAAAGTGTTAAGTACCCTTGCCCACCATCTTGGCTCAAACCAGACCCGATGGGTTGGCCTTGAGCCAGGATGGTTACCAAGTAATTGAAAAAGACCTGCAGCATCAGACCCTCTGAGCTGAATGAGTGAGTGAGTGTTAGCACTTGGAGTAGATGGGATACCACAGGAGGGGAAGGAGAGGTTAGGATAGGCTCATCATGGAATTAGCCATGTCTTGGAAGCCAAACAAGAGGATTATAAGAGAGGATTCTGAAGGGAGACTACCACAGGAAAGTAACATGAAACCAGCAGCTGCTGTATCAGGGATACTAGTGCTTGTTACAGAGAATATCAGCTAGAAGGAGAGACTACAGGCTCTGTAAAAAGGGGTTCTTTACTGAGCCAGGTAAGTCTGACTATCAGATCTGTGAGGCCCAGTGAGCTACAGTATGACATAGGTTGTGGAGATCTGAAGAATGCTGTAAAATGCACCAGTGATCTGGACTAAAGGGTTGTATGGTTGCTTAATTGCCCAGTGGCAAAGACTGGTGTACTCTCTAGCAACAGGACTGGCTTGCTGGACATGGCTATGGACTGGACAAAGGGACACTGGCTTGCTGGACAACAAAATAAATTGCAACAGTAACAGCACAGTCTGATTTTTCAAGGTGCAAGTCTAAGTGAGAGTTGCAACTGTGTGCCGTTTTCAGGTGAAAGAAGAGTCTTGTGAAGCTTTTTTTGCATTTATCGGGCAGTTAGGGGTTTTCTCATTTTCCTGTCTGCAGCAGGATCACCTGCCATCCTTTTGCACCACATTGTTCTGCCCCATGGAGTTGTGTTCAGAGTTCCTCACCTAATTTGTTCAGTGGCTTCAAGATACAGATGATGTAAATAAAGCAGTTGTCATATGACAACAAACATGATTGAATAATACTGACATCATGCTCCTCTGTGTTCTCGTGGGCTCTGAGGAAAGGCACTTCTCCAGCGAGAGACAGGCGCAGAAGAAGAGTACTGCCCCTCACTCTTGCTAAGACTACTGGGGTCCCTGGACTGGCCAGGACGGTGATTTCAGAGTGGGGAGGAAGCAGGAAGCCCTGAGCAGCCTCTTCCTCAGAGCAGCCCCAGTGCAATGCAGTCTGGCCCCAGGGGCTCAGAGTCCACGGCTACCCTGCGTGATGGCACACACACAAGGACAAACAAAGACTTACACGACAGTTAACTCCAGCTTTTCTGACTGTCCTCAGAGCTGCTTCAACAACAACAGCAACAAGACAATTTTATTTATGACCATTTCCTAGGAAATAAAAGGCTTTCTGCAGTAGCACGCAACTCACCACAGAAGGAGAAAGACAGAAAGAGAGACAGAATATTAATTTATACAGTTTAGGAATATTTAGGTAACAAAACATTAATAAATAGTCTTTATATTTCATTGCTTAATGCCTAGAAATATTCTGACTTAAACAACACAATTTAGTTATCTAAATGAATGACAGTACATGTGAATGTAAAAGATTGTCTAGCTTAAAATAGATATTAACCACTGCTGGAGCTGTGTAGAAATCATGGGCATCAGGACCCTTACAGCTTGGAAAAAAGGGTATTAGATAAGGGCCATACCCTGCCATTGTATAAACTTTATAGTGTACTGTACAGTAGATACTGTACTGGATATACTACTGTGTATAGGACTGGAGTAATGCTCGTCAGTGTTCGGACACAAATGATAATTGAGGAAATCCTTCATTTTGGATTACTGCTTGTATCATTTAATTGTTTTTTAGGGTCTAAGCTTTAGAGCCCTTACACGGGTCTGCTCATGCTTATTGGCCTCTTTCCTTTTGCAAAGCTGCAGCCTTGCAAATAGTCATAAGTGAATTGAAAACTTGATTTTTTTTAACTGATCGAGGGTTTTTTGCAATGCTTGTGGCATTTGGGATTCAACCACAGCTGTACGAAATGAGGCCCTTAGTTCTTGTTTTTGGCTGAACAGAACGGAATCCTGTTCTCCATACCTTCTACACATCACTTGGCTCTGTTAATGCCCCAAATATTCAGATTTGTAGATATATTTGTACACAAAGAAGTCCAGTGCTGCTCAGTATTCTGTGTCTTATAATGGGCACAGGGGCTTAAAGTGTAAGAAAAAGTAGATGCTTATAGTCCAGGTAAAGAGTCATTGAGATGTATTCTTTCTGCAGCTTTGAGACATGTTATTTACCATCTCTGTGCTGTAGCTGTCAATGAATATATTTAGAAATACTCCTCGACAACCTCCTGAAAATTTCTTCTCTCTCTTTCTCTCTCTTTCACGGCTCATTCGGAAGTTGAAAATATGTTGGGAAGCATAAAGCAGATGCAGGGAGCTTTGTGTTCTCTGTTTTCTTTAAAAAGACATATGTTGAAAGTCAACTCTTCCATAAAGAATTTAAAAGTGTGAGGTTAAATTAGCAAGAAGAGATGGGGGTGGAGGATCAGAAAGGTGGTGCTGCTGGTATGTTTTTGAACCTAATTTGCTGATTTTTTAGTGCCTTCTGGGGTGTCAAGATTTAGCTTTTTAGCTATTTGTCTAAATAATTGGTACCAAAGACATGAGTGTTGTCGAGTATAACTGCTGTGGCAGTGGCATCTGTCTCTCAGCTAAACAAAAATCCAGATCAAACTGGGGCTTCTTAAACATCACTACGTTAAAACGCCATTCAAGCTGTTCTTAATGCTGCGGAGGTATTTCAGTGTCAGTGGTCTGTTTAACCAGAGAAATAAAATCAACCTCCGAACATTTTGCAGAGGGTGATGTAAAATAAGTGAAGGTATACGAGTGATTTGCACATTACAGATTTTTCTCTGGAAGAGAAGAAGCAGAAAAAACTGTGAAGTTTCATGCAAGTTGACTGTAAATCCAAGTGAACTGCTATAATAATCCCTCAGAAAACAGATGTGCTTCTTATAAAATGTGGATATTGTCGGTTCTGAAATCTGACCGAGATGTTTTATTTACAACAATCAATTTAAAAAAAAAAGGAAATTAACTGCCAAAAAATAAATATATCCAGGCATTCTTTCATCCTTTCAGTTTCTTTAATCAGCATTTTCACAGTAATTTGAAACTAACTAGTGTGTTTAAATTCAAATTAATGAAATTTGAGAGAGAGGTATTTTTGATATTTTAGTTATTTGAAGATATTTCCTGTCTGTGTGTCTGTGTGTCTCATGGAGAGCAAGCTGGGGTATGCGAAAAGACACATTCCTAATACAAGAAATTGGATATGGCCAATAAAGTGAACTTATATCTCTTATCTTATATTTGTCTTACTCTGGAGACATCATGACTTGGCCTAGAGTCCAAACACATGTACTGTATATAAAGTTTATTAAATCTTATACTTATGTGTTTGTACCTTCCATACCTACAAGGAATTACAAGGATTTCTTGACAGCTTACACTTAAAGGCACTGGCACATTTAAAAATGAAACGAAAACATTGCAACAAATACTTCTTATAAAATAACTAGTTTTGTTGTGAGGGGATACTGAAATGTGAGTAAATCTACTGTATTGCAATCAAAATCAAAATAAATAATTGCCTTGCTTGGGCAAAACTGTGCTGTAAACAACAGAAAACGAAGAGCCTGGCTAGAAGGAAATAAAGTTTTTAAAGTTTTTTGTGCTGCTGGGGAAAGCTTGTTTTTTGTGGCTTGTGTCTGATGGATGCAAAAGACAGGAAAATTAACTCTTCAGGCTGAGCTTTTTCTTTCTCTTTGATCAACAGGGTACTTCCATTGCTCAGATATTGGAGCATTGGGGCATTATCACACAACTACCATAGATACACTAGAACACATGTCTATACAGACAGACAGATAGCCATTTGAAGCAATTCCCTAGAGTCACATGCCTAAAGAACATGTATTTATTTTTATTTGTTTTGACATTTTACAAATGCAGCTATTGACCTATGTGAGTAAGAGTATAAAGCTATAGAGAATCCCTTCCTTTCCAAGACAAATGCATATTTACTGGACAGCGACTGCCAATGAATTGTACCAGGTCTTCTTTTCTAATACCTGACAGAATCCATCTGAAACCTTCTAAATCCGGCAATTGCTAGTAGAAATAACAATAATCAAAGACTTACTAAAAAATAATCAACGCATGAGTTACACAGCTCAAGTAACAGAACTATGTAAATCTCCTGTTAGATCTCAGGATTGCAGTGTGCTCTCCAACAGCGGGAATGAATCTTGAGACATCACTTACCCTCCACTCTGCTGCGTGCTTCAGTATTAGGTTATGATTTTCTAATTACTTTTCAAAAGCTGTACCAGCTTGTGCTGTGTAAAGGTAGGGTGCGCTCAGGCTGAGCATTGTTCACTGGTGGCTTCTAGGAGCAGAGAAGGAGCCTGTCACATGCTGGCACAGATGGAGCCGTGAGCCACCTCCGCTACAGGAGGTTGCCACAACGACAGAAGTTAAATGAGCTTTGTGTTTTCGTCTGCGAAGCCCACGTCTGCTGCAATGTCTTTTTGTTAGGCACGGAGTTTAAGTAGCTCGCTCACACGCTCTTTCGCTGTGCTCACAGCCACAGTGCCAGCAGCAGCGCAGGACAATAGTAGGTGTTTCTAACAAAACTCGTGCTGTTTCTGTCCTGGCGGTTCCTGTGCTGCAGGAGCAGCGGACTTGAGTTATATGGGTTGTTTTGGGAATACATGATTAATCGATCTGGGTCTGCGAACCTTGAATTAGAAGATGAACTGACGAACAGACTCATTAGTGGGGTTGCTTCATAATAGCTCTTTTTATTCAGAACCAATTCTCTGTATTAGGTCCGAAATCCTGAGGCCTGGTGGATTTTAGGAGGGCTAAAATTCTGGATACAAGAATTCCTGGGGATTTTTTTGAATGACTTATTGAATGCATTATTATTTTAATTCTTCAAGCTAATCCTATGCAATCCCTGAAGGAAAAAGGGATCACCCTGACAAAAAAAAAACATGATTACAGTATGTAAAAACATGATTATACATGATTATAAAAACATGATTATAGTATGTAAAAACACGATTATACATGATTAGAGTATGTGAAATGTGTAAATGTGGTGCATGCACCAGAATAATACAGCACAATGAAACTGGATGTTTAATAGCCTGTTTCTCGGACAGTAGTGTGGAGCAGTGATCACAGTTCTGGAATTGTAAGGAGAAGGTTGTGGGTTCAAATACTATGTGCACTGGTGCTGTTGTGACCTTGAGCAAGGTTCCCTTCTTGGATTGCTTCAGTAAAATGGCCTGCCTTATTGACAGGTACAGATGTTGGCTGTTTGGTATATAAGCATCAGCCAAATAATAATTAACAGTGAAGTTTTTTAATAAAGGTTCCTGTAGCTGTAGCCCATTCTTTGTTTCAGTCTGCAACAAATTCGAAAAAAATAAATTCGGTAACATGCAGCAGAGGACTGAACATCTGTATTAGTCTTTAAAGCTACAACAGCGGACTTTTTCTTGGTTGTGTTCTGTTTTCTTCTGTTTCCTAGATGTGATGTGTCAATGAAAAAGCCTAATAGAATAGAAAACACACACAGCACCGCGTTAGTAAAGGAGACTTTCTAATAGGAATTGATTTTCTTTTTTAGATGGACAGATTGAAACCAGGCAAATTTAGCGCACGAGTGCCGTGACTTTAGGGGATGTCTTGAGAGCTCGGAACGGGGATAATACAAGCATGCGAGGCGCGAAATGCACTGGGATATTGAGAGGGAAGAATGACAGGCTTAATGAATAATTTCCTCCAGGCTGGGATGTCAGAGCTGGCTCCTTCTCAGAATGGCGGCTGGAGCCTCGCGCTCTCTGCCAGCTGTTGCCCTCCAGCCTTCTGCCTCCTTCGCGCCCCCACACTCTGTTTCCCTCACATCCCCGATATTTACTATAAACACCCGTTAGCGCTGGCGGAGGGGGCGATGACATCCCCCTGGCAGAGCGCGCGCCAGTGACACCCCGACTGGCGCTGCCAGGCCTGGAGCTCTGAGGCCTCTCTCCTGCCAGCGTCAGGTTGCAAGAGGGCCTCAGCAGCGTGACAGACAGGCCGGGAAATGTCAGGTCCCCTCGTCTCCGGCTCACAAGCCAGCACCAGCACGGGCCGCAGATGGAGCGTTGGGAAGATTAGGGGTGGGTTCGCGTGCCCGTTTTATGACTGTGCAGCATCTATAGCGTGTGTTTCCTGCCATCGTGGGTCGTTTCTGGGGAGACCTGACGTGCTTAGCGGCGATTGTAGAAAACAGAAACAAACTCGGCCTCTCCCAAAGCCCTCTCAGTGCTAAATGAAAGAGGTCAGCCACGCTTTGGCTGGAATCCATAATTAAATCCGTCACAAAGTGTTGCACAATCCAGACTCGCATCTCTTGTACACATCTGGCAGTAGGCTTGGAGAATTACAGTACATCTTACATTTCTAAAGCTCGGAATAAATGTTTACTCATTCTCTGCACTTTGTGTACTCAGTCCTTTTTTATTCTGAAAAGTGAAAACATTGAAGTTTTCTTTGAGATTTCCTCCTCACAGAGTGGGAGGAGCTGGTAGTGGACACGCTTTATTATTCAGAGATATTTTCAATGATTGCACGGCTGTGGATCACAGCGAAAAAGAGACCAACAAATTACTGTATAAAGAACTGCTGCAAATTAATTCGAATTCCATACAGAATTAAATGCTTTTTGGCATGAAACTCAAAATCCAGGCACATAAACCAATATAATGTGCAATAATACACCCGATAATCTAATGCTGATTATAATCCAATAAGGAGCTCGTCACAAATTTCTGTAAATGTATTTATGACGGTGGTAGGACACGTGTAGTCCATAGAACTTGTGGCATACCAAAACATAAAAACTGCTAATGGTGAAATAGATCAGCAGGCATACAAAACATTAATGGGCGAGAAACTAAAAACTTCGTTTCGGTTCTTGATCTGTGTGTAGTTTCAAGATTCATTAGAAACCACTTCTTTACACGAAGGGAGATGTGAATCTAGAATCTAGAATCTAGAATCCCTCAAGAAGCAGCTGGATGAGATCTTTGCATCAATTAACTACTAACTAGCAAAACCATTGAAGTCAGTAACATCATGAATGGGAAAGTTAAGAGCTTATGGGAAAAACAGGGCTTGGAAAACTGAAGTCGCTAAACCCCCTCAAACATTTCTTCTCCAAAAGCAAAATAATAACCCTCACACTTATATAGTGCTTTTCTGGTCACTCCACTTAAAGCGCTTTACAGGTCATGGGGATCCCCTCCACCACCACCGCTGTGCAGCCCCACCTGGATGATGCTCCAGTCCGCTCCCCACACACCAGCTCTCAGTGGGGAGGAGAGCAGAGTGATGAAGCCAGTTCAGAGATAGGGATTATTAGGAGGCCATGATTGGTAAGGGCCAGAGGGAAATTTGGCCAGGAATACAGGGTTACACCCCCTATATAAAGTAAAGCAACAACATCTCAGTAAAGCAAAACACAATATACTTGAAAATAACTTTGTATAGGTAGTTTTAAAATCAGTTTCTGACACACTTCTTACATTCATTACTGTGATGACGCCCATCTAGATAATGTTCATGACAGCCATAACTGCACTGGACTTGTCGCACTTTTTCATACGCCATTTTAATTCATTAATGTATTATTCTACTAACGACTGTTTCTTTTATTTAGGAAATCAATATTACTAACACTTTTTTTGCACGATCAAATATCAACAACCGTCAAAGCGCAGTGCGGTAATCTCCACTCGTGCGCAGAGAACACGTTCTCTCGCGAAAATAACTCTCGCGCCCGCATGCATTGCAGTTCACGGATGCTTCTCGACCTCGCGCGTACTCAGAATCTGGGGGTAAATTTGCGTGGATTTTCAAATTTGCATACTATTAATTAACATGTAGCGCGGGATTACTGTACCATTTTTATGTATGTTTTTTTTATGTTAACACTTTAGAATAATGGTGGAACAACTGATAGTGAATTCTCAACTGAATATCACAGGAATAACACCTGAATATCTCAGGCACTTGTGATTTCTGCCAACATTCTGGTAACAAACAATCCTGATCAGAATAGGATTATTAACAGACCCAAATGCCTAGTGAATACAGACTGAATTGCCCATTATTTTAAAATGTTACAATTTTTATATATAAACAGTTCCTAATTATACCAAAATGTGCAGTGTGTGTGTATATATATAGCATATATGTACACAGATACTGCATATTTTGGTATAATTAGGCCCCTTAATGCAGTCTTGAATTATACATGCCTGCCAGTGTTATTTTCCAGCAGGAGAAAAAATACTGCAAAACCTCTTACTTGCTCTACTTGTTTGTTAGACATTTAGCTGCACAGAGAAAAGTCACAAAATTTGATAACAAGGTTTATTTCAATTTCAGTAACAAAGGGATCTTCTCCATAGCTGCGAAGCAGTGAAGTGAGTGAGATCTCAGCACATTAGGTGAAATAATGAACTTAATTAAAATAGTTGCATCTGATAGATAGCCTGTCATCAACTTTCATTTTAAAACTAATTCTTTTTTTCAGTGAAGTGATTATTAGTCTTTTTGTCTATTAGTCTTTCTGTATTTGCATTGTATGGTTTAGCTTTCAACATTATTAGCTTAGAAACCCAGCATACTGTATCTGCTTTGTGAAAGACTGGAGTGCAGTTTGTACTTTGTAGAAGAAACAGGTGTGAAACTCGCTCGAATGTGAACGGAGTGAACGGAGGTATTTGTGATCATGACTGTTGCAGTAGAAGTGAGGGGCTATAATGTGTCTTCCTTTCAGAACCACAAAGTAATTTGTTTTAGAAAAATTATTACATTTAAAACTAATTTTGGAACAAAAATCTTATTGTTCTGTGATTGCCTTTTAAAACAATTTTAACAATGGCGCGTTGAATGGCTAGGCTAAGATAAACTTATAGCAGAACTAAATTATTTTATGACAATAAAACATTTCATAAATTGCATTCACCCTCAAAAGACTGAATGAAAAACCCTAATGAGCTATCAAAACTTTCTTTCTACTTCAAAGATAATTTCACCTTTTTTTTCTCTTATTTAAAAAATATCAAAGTTCTCCCTTTTATTTGTATCCCATTGGAAGTACATTTAATTGAACAGTTTTATCATATTTACAACTCGATCAGCAGTACTAAAACTATAGTATGATATAATATACTGCAGACGTGTGACTAACTGTTTATATGAATCATTAAATAAAATCAGTTGTCTGTATAATATAAAAAAAGGATTTTATCTGTGGATAAGGCATTGTGTAAAGTCACCGGAGTGTACTAATCCTGAAGTCATGTTCCAACATTCTTTGGGACACACAAGTGGAAACAGGCACTCCCACAGTTAAACTGCGCACGCCTGGCCAGGCACGGGCTCTTACGAAAGCTAAATAATTCATTTCATGGGTAATATTCACAGCGGTCTTATTTTTAAAAAAACAATGCCATTTGCCGTTGAAGAAGTTCCTCGATGGAGAATGGCATTGGGAGACGTATTTTTAGTGACCTCAGCTCATCACTTATCATCATTATTTTTTGAGGGACCGGTGAAATTTCCTCTTTTCTGGAGGGCTGTGGATCCCTTTGACTTTGTGTGAGAAATGGAGGATGTGAGAGTGCAGCAAATGTTTAAACCTTTCTTTTTAGAGTGTGGTATTTAAGATTTGGAGCACGTTTAATGTTTAAAAAGCTTAGTGTTTGTCTTCCTTTTTTTCCCAAATAATGACTAATTTGGGACTGGGAGTAGTAGGTGTTGCTACACGCAGTAGACACCGCCACTGCAGCAATGCAACATTTCTGTAAAATTAGTTTCAGTATTCCTGTGGGGTTGCTGTTTTTTGTGAAAGTGCAGTGAATCCACAGAGCAAGATTTTCTCAGCACACAGAGATCCGGTGTCAAGTGCTGGTCTTGACATTGCCATGCAAGTTGAAGTTTTCATTGTGACCTTAATCAGGGGCTCCCCTGAATGGGTCTTCACTGCCTTCTCTGGACACAGGCTTGGCGAAGCTGACCATTTAGAAAAGCAGGTGTCTGAACTGCATAGCATACGCATACGGTACTGTGTATGAAGGCATGCCGGTCACCACATCTCAGATTTTGAACTAAAGATAGTTATATGAAAGAACGTGTCAAAGGAAGGATGCTGATCTAAATGTTTTGTTCAGGAATCAGGTCGTCACTTCCTGTGTAACTCTGACTAACCATGAGAGGAGAAGTGCAGCTTTGGAAAGCTGTTCCAGGCCCAAACCAGAGGTTGCAGAATAATAAACTCTATAAGCACCTGCTAAACACAGTCCTTCTGTATCTCTGGCCTTGGCTGACAACAGCATGGCTTCTCTTGCCTGGTGTCACCTGAAGACTCAGCGCTGTGCTGCTTGCTCAGAGGTGCCTTTGCTGGACGTGGAAGCTGGGAGTCTTGAGGTCCGCTTGCCTGCTGCCCTCGACAGGAGGACAGACGGGCTCCTTGATGCCTGGTGTGGGCAAGGCTCATGGCTGTAATGGAGATCCAGGAAGCTGACCAGGGAAGAAATCTTGTAACTGTATGAGCCCCACTCTGGGGCATTTGGCTGTGATTCCAAGTATGGACCAATGCGCCACGTCCATTGTCATGGTCTTGTCTGCTTGGCCTCAGCCCAACCAACACAGTATCTTGTTCATTGTGCTTGGGGATGTTAAATAGTAAACTGAGCCAAGCTAAGGGAGTGTTGTGAACGGTGAAGCTGTGGGCTGTTCTCGTAGTGTTGCTCTTCCACAGCCTGGCTGTAGGGTAAATACTGGGCAGAGATCACCGCTGCACTGAAGAGTTAGCGCTCCACTGGAATAATTGTAGCATGCTTTGGGTCTTTCAGAGATGGCTAGAAAGTGCTTTCTTTTTTTATTGTAGTTTCATACTAATAACTGAAGACGATAAAGACTGTCCAAACAAATCAAGACAAGATTGCCAGCAGCCATATCACTTTGCAGCTCACAACTGGCAGCCCACTGAAGCTCAGCAGGTGTGAGCCTGGTCAGTACCTGGATGGGAGACCTCCTGGGAAAGCCAAGGTTGCTGCTGGAAGAGATGCTAGTGGGGCCAGCAGGGGGCGCTCACCCTGCGGTCTGTGTGGGTCCTAATGCCTCAGTATAGTCACAGGGACACTTTACTGTAAACAGGCGCCGTCCTTCGGATGAGACGTAAAACCAAGGTCCTGACTCTCTGTGCTCATTAAAACAGTAGGGGTGTGACCCCGGCGTCCTGGCCAAATTTCCCATTGGCCCTTACCAATCATGGCCTCCTAATAATCCCCATCTCTGAACTGGCTTCATTACTCTGCTCTCCTCCCCACTGAGAGCTGGTGTGTGGTGAGAGTACTGGCGCACTATGGCTGCCGTTGCATCATCCAGGTGGGGCTGCACACTGGTGGTGGTGGAGGGGAGTCCCCATTACCTGTAAAGCGCTTTGAGTGGAGTGACCATAAAAGCGCTATATAAGAGCAAGGAATTATTATTAATATTATTATTATTATTATAAGATGCAGCAAAACCTGGAATGTCTGCAAAGGCCGTCTTTAAGTGCTCAGTGGATGATGCTGCCCAGAGATATTATGACTTGAAACGCTCTGCTGTCAGTTCTTGATTTCAGAATTGTGGGGTGATTGCCGTCTGAATTTCCCAGTCTGCAGTTCTAAAGTTGCAGCTTCATCGAATGTCCGTAAATTCCCCACACCAGCTGCTCCGTAACAGAATGGCCACTAGCTGATCCCACTGTCGCCGAAGTGTTCGGATGTGCGCAAGAGTGAAGGAGAGTAAAAGCCATGAATTGTCACGAATTGCAATGAATTGCCAAAAGGTTCATTCTGAATGAAATTTCTACAATCCTGGCATATCAGTACCTGCAAGCAAGGACAGCTTTAGATTGAAGTAATTGTTGTTAGTTGCGATCAGCGGTTACAGTAAAGGCAGTGTACAGAGCTGAGAACCCACCGTTTATCACTGGAATATAAGGTTGATACTGTAAATTCAGATTAACTTCAGAGCTGTGTTTCTGCCTGAGGTGAGAGTAATTCTGTCTTCATGTAGCAGGGAAGAATAAATAAATCAGCAGAACCCCTGCCTTTCTGTTGGCATCTCCAGTTTGTTTTTTGAATGATGGCATTGCAGGTGGTAATCAAACACGAGTCCAAAAAAGAGAAGGCCTCAAAAAAAAAAAAAACAAAAACAAAAACAAAGATTGACATCGACCATACCGCACTTGACAAGCTGCCTCGTCGCGTTTGTTCAGCAAAATTAAACACTTCGGACTTTTTTCACCTGCTCAGGCGGCAGCCGCGCATATGGCCCGCGAGTTAAAAATAAAGACAATGCGCATACATTACCATACATAATGCACCACGACCCCCATTTAATATGCAAATTCCTTGAAATATTACTGAACACCTTCTGTTCAGAGCGAATACATTTGAATTTGCAATTAGAATTATCCTGTATAATTAATGAAAAGCGTCAATTTTTGGCTGCTTAGTAATTTGATTAACATGTTGATGGGGCACTTAGCGGGCTCTCGAGGTGCGGCGAGGTGCGGGGCTGGGCGCTCCCCCGCTCGGCTCCCAGCTGACCGCCCGGGCCGGCTCACGCACGCCGGAGAGCCGGGACCCCAATTAGCCAGGCCGTGCGTGACCCAGCCGTGTGTCAGAGACGGCGCAGAACAAATTGCCTCAGTCGCGGAGTGCCTTTCCCTACAAATCATCCCCGCGTGTTTACACCGGTGTCTGTCGACGGCTGCGTCTCTTTTCCATTTATAACACGTGTGCGCGCCGCCGGGGGCGAGGAGGGGTTCGCGGAGACGCGGGTGACGTCACCTTGAGCTCTCCGACCGCATCGTCGTTGAACTCCAACCGGGGAGGGGGGCGTTTTCGTTTCTAAATATGTCGCCTGGCCCCCCCCCTTTCAAAACCCGTAACCTTCCCGGCCGTTCACGGTGTTGCTCGTTGACGTACAGGACGGAAAACGGCAGGAAAGAGTATTTGGGCGGGCGACGGGCAGAAGGCTTAAGTCCTCCAATGGGTCCACTCCAGCATTTGTCTGCGCTGATAACTTTGTCATCCCCGCACCGTCGAGCAGCAGGGGAGATTCACGCCTTAGTGAAACCCGACAAGGAGCGGTGCTGCCCTTTATTGGGAAATGTCTTTAACCCCTGAAGACTGCATCCTTACACCCAAGTGTTTCACCGAGACAACGACTGGGCAAACACTGATTAATAAAGATCTTTTTTTTTTTTGCCACCGAGTTAACAAAATTATGGCTCGGTTTTCCGCCTTCATCTTTTTAAATCCGAAAGTTTTTTTTTTGGGGGGGGGGGGGAGCGAGGTTTTATTATGACACTTTACAAATTCAGGTGTTTGTTCACATGAAAAATAAAGCTGAATGAATTCATTATAATGAATTATTTTCTGAGAAACGTTCCAGTACTTGTGATTTATCTGTTTATACTTGTTGGAAAACAGCAAGCGCTACTTCATTGAACTAGTTTTTTTCTGTTTATTTTATTTTAATTCTGTAACATCCGATTTGCCTTGACAGTTAAGTGCTGGAGGGAGCCAGTGGATAGAATATTTTATATCACAATTAAGATTTTTTAATATTAGTTTTCTCACTACAGATTTGGCAACTGACAAATGAAACATAAAGTACTGCCATAGTGCTTTTTATTTTTATTTTGTTCTTCTTTTTCTAATCCCAGGACAGTGTTAATCCAGAACTGAGCATCAGGATTTTCATAAAACCAAGAAAATTGGATGTCTTTGCTGTCATTATGTTCCTTCGAACCCGGTATTTGTTCTGCCTTTGCATTGTTTTGTAGATTGATTTGCCACTCGGCCTTCACTACGTGCTTTTACAATCTTCTCTTCTGTGGCAGTCCCACACAGGAAAGAAGTGCCTGCGATCATCGTTCCTCATCCTAGTTCATTAACTTCTGGGCCCAACTGTTTTTTTTTTTTACAGAAACCTGAAATCTTTCAACCCAGATAATGTGCCTTGTTCAAAATAAACTTTCAGACAGGGCTTGAGCTTTCCTAGCTCAAACTGAAGCCTTCTGTGGCTTTTCTGATTTTAAACTGCTCAGCCTTACTGTGTGACCTCATGACGGTGTGTTATCTGATTGCAAAGGAAGGAATTATTGAATTAGTGATAGAGAGTTTCAGTTTCCCTGCAGAATGAAGCCTTTGCCTTTGTGTGGTCGTGTGGTTCACTGTGAGGCAGCGAAGCAGTACCTTTACCAAACTGTGTGTCTTGGGAACAAGATGTTGTCCAAAGAGACCACAACCAAGCTGTGACAGTGGCGGCAAGAGATTGTTATCTGCTTCTTGCTAAAGCCTAAAGCGCCTATCTTTATTATTTCTGGCATTGGTAACTCAGAAAACAAATGTAAAATGATCATGGAACCAAATTACTCAGTAAGAGTAAGACGTTTGCAGTTTTGCCTTGAGTGCAGGCAGCAAAGTTTGGTAATCTGCAATGGTGCTGTCCCTCTTTAAAATGTGATTCGGGCATGTCCCATGATGCAGTGGGGCTCCTGGCGCAGAACGGCCGCCATGTGTCCCGTGTCCGAATCCCGTGTCCGGGTGGGGACAGCATTTTGGGGGTGGATGAAGTGAAGGTCCCCTCCTGTTTGTGAAGCGCTTTTGGGTTCCCTCAGTGTGAAAGGCGCTATATGAACGCAAGGAATTAAAGCCTTCACAACGGAGCTTGGCAAGAGGAGAACCTCCCCAAAATCAGGTGTCTCCAGGACGGGGCAGGGCCTGGTGCGCAGGGAGAGGGAGGAAGGGGGCAGCTCCGGGGAGTCTGGGCGGCCGGGGAGCTGCAGTCAGGCTTCCGTTGGAGCGGAGTTTGGCAGAGCGCGCCTGACGGAGCAGGGAGGGGCCCCGCACCTGCGCGGCTCTCCGAGGACCGCTCTCTCGTGGCAGCGCGCCACGGCACGGGATCAGCTGCTATTGTAACAGGCTGCTATCAATTACAGCTCACTTCGCACCCACTTATGAATATTTATAATATTCATAATAAAGTACCTCTTGAAAATGGGCTTTTGTGGAGTATATTACCTTGTAGCCATCCATCTATCAGCTTTTCTGTCCTACTTATCTATCCATCCATCGGTTTATATCATAACTGGTACAGTATCTTTCACAACTTATATCCAGTATAGGTGTATATTACAACTGGTGTACTGTATATGTATGCAGTAGACGTGTGTCACTGCTGGAATACAGGAAATAACTAATAGGCATACTGTATATACTGTAGGCATTTATTATAACTGCAAAGGAACAAGTAAAGGTTTACAAAGGAACAAGTAACAGGTTTATTCCATGCTGAGAAAAAGAAGAAAGAGAACACAACGTTTTGGCCGTGGAGCCTTCTTCAGGTGCTTCTTCACTACCACCTGAAGAAGGCTCCACGGCCGAAACGTTGTGTTCTCTTTCTTCTTTTTTTCAGCATGGAATAAACCTGTTACTTGTTCCTTTGCAGCCTACGCATGCTGACGCAGCTCCCCACCTGAACTAAGTAAAGGGTTATTGTATGCTGCAAAGAGAAGAAAAGAAAAACAACGGCTTTGGAGCCTTCTTCGGGTGTCACTTATTACAGCTGGTATACTGTACGTCACAATTTGTATGTACTGTATAGGCATGATAACACAACTGTATATACAGACATATAATACAACTAACATCTCAACATCACCTTGGTAATATAGTCATATATCAGAAATGGCAGATAGAGATATGTCATAACAGGTGTATACTGCCCGATGGGTATATGAATTTGCCAGTTGTAATGTTGTTGTAGAATTTTAGCATATTTGCAAGTCGTGAATTTAGATTCGTGCTGTCTTGTATCTGCGTAGTGGAAAGCTGCTGGGTTTGGGATTTTGCAGTTTGGTTGGTGAGTTGGAGTTTGGATTTAATTATTTTATTAATTTAGTTCATTCTGGACAGCCGTAGACAATAATGCTGGAGATACAGTCCACTAATACTTGCGTAACTCTACTATTTTAACTTTTACCAGTTTTCAGGAGGTACAGTATGACTCTTATTATTCTCCTAATTTGCTTTTAAGCCCTTTTTAAAGTAACATAGACCCCAGACATTGTTGCACATGCACACATAATATACAGTATATAGAGAGAGATTGCAATGAGATACTTCATTCCAAAACTATGAACTATCGTGATCCAGTGACCTGCAGGATTTAAAATTAATCTAATATTTATACATTTGCATTGTCAGTTTTTATATTATATAATGACTCCATAAATAGAAATAAATGTAATGTAATAAATAAAAATCAATATGGATCTGTGGTAATTACAGTATGAACAACAACACAGATAATAATAATAATAATAATAATAATAATAATAATAATAATAATAATAATAAGTATTATTATGATTGTTGTTGTTATATTGGATTATTATATTATATTGGACGTTATTATTATTATTATATTGGACAAACACTACTTTTATAAAATGTATTATCTCTGTTATAGGATGGGGTCATGAACATATGTTGTATAAATAAAACAGAAAGGTTAAAAATGATACATTTCCTCAATATTTTTTCATCTGAAGGTTTATCTTTGGCACATTCCGTTACATACCCTTTTCAGTTGTAGTCACAAAGACACCAGGAAGTATAATTGTCAGAACTACCTCAGAAATTTCGTTTAAACTGTTATGACATTTCTACTTTTTATATAATGCAAAAGTGAGTCTGCAGAGAAAAAAAAAACTAAACGCATTTTAACCCATTAATCAATATATTCTAATTTGATGTTTTGTCTCTTGTTACAAAAGGTCGATATTTTCTCATAAAGGAAGAACAGTCGTGTCTGTAGTGACGGCAGTCACATTACTGCCGGTGAGAACCTGTGAGATTAGTACACAATATTATGGTACCGTTCTTTTGAATTCAACTGTGTCAGGATATGCTAAAGAGCCCATCTGTAATTGTTTTAATGATACAAGGGCACATTTTAGGGTTTTGTTTCGGCTTCCCGTGAAGCCCATTGTCATGAGAACATTAGACGGAGCAAACCATGCCTTTTCCGCTGCTCATTAATTGAACTTTTGTTTGCCTGAGTATTTGCATTACTTCCCCCACTACTGGAAGTTATTGGCAGCAATGAAACCATGAACAATCCAGTTAAACCTGGGATAATTAAGTTGAATCTGCTGAGGCTGATACTATTGTCATGCCAGATATGGTAATTGTAAAACAATTGAAATAATTCAATTAAGCCCTCCTTGTCACACAGTTATCGAAGTGTTGTGAGAACATGGCATAAATTCAAAGCTTAGAAAGTCTGATCAGAGCTTTAGTGGGAGTCTATAACCCTGCTGTGATTGCTGCATATTGTCAGCAGGTTCTAGTTCAATAGCCTTAAAGGTTTCGCTGTGAAAACTTTCATTGGATGCTTCCATTCTGGGAATGCACTGTCTCAGCCTTCGCCTTTTTCTTATTTCTCCAGACTAACTTCCAGTTTCCAAGGGGCTTATATTTCTTCACAATAATCTTTTTTTTTCCCACTCGCTCAAAATAAACCGCAACTTTGTTGTCAGTCCGTTAGAGCAGCCGGAGATGTCATTCCCAGGAAGAGGCTACTGAAACGGTCTTGTACGTGTTTTTGGAAATATAATATTCCTTTTTCTTTGTGTTGTTTTCAATTGGTTAAAAACGGCTCAAACTTTGACGACAGGAGAACAAACACAGCTGTGAGAGGGAACTGGGCTTCCGCCTACCGACGCAGGACCAGGACGGAAATCCACCTGGGCAGAAGCACACAGCGGTTGGGGTGTACTTAGGGAGCTCGTTTCAAACCGGTCTATTATAAACACTGCTATTCATCACTTTATTGGCTATATTTTTCAACTGATGATGTAACCGCAACCTTGGGCTAACAAAAGGCCTGTATATAATACAATTTAGCCAGGCTATTACATCAATTTATGACATGAACACATTTTAAAATTGCTCTCCTGTGGGAGGCAAGTACAAACCAGGGGGAATGATTTAAAAAACACGAAAGGGGCGGAAACAAATTCAGCGAGTGTGTGGAAAGACTTGAGCTGAGACGCGAAGTAACCCCTAGATTTCTGCCGCAAAGTGATCCCCGATTTCAGAGGCCACTCTGGGGTGCGTTGAGTGTCTCCTTGCTGGAGACCGTTCTACACAGACTGGGGAAGCAGCCCCAGTTATTCGTGACGCGGGATCATTTAGAGAGTGTATCCTTCGAGCCAGGGGGAATTCGAAAAGAGGGAAAACGAGGGTGGTGACAACTCAACACAATAATATCAACAGTGATTTTTTTTCACCGCCTCAGGGAGCAGTGCAGATTTTAACTTTCTGCCCTCTGACTTGATAACAACTCATTAGAGAAATACTTCGTGCAACGGCAAAAAAAAAATCCTAACTCTCATTAAAAAGTGAAGACAGAATACAGCCGCGTGTCAGGAAATTTCCAAATGCTCTCCCCCCCCCCAAAAAAAAAGTCAAACATCATTTTAACTCATATACTTTTATTCAAATAAACTTGTCTAAGAATAGCCTGACTGGAGCTCTCAGGTGCAGCAAGTTTGCTCTGTCTGGTTTGTTGATGCATCTCCTCCCTGTGCTGCTACTGGGCTTCATAGCCTGCACAATGGGAGGTATGATCCAGGAGAAATTAGGGCCTAACCAAGTGATAGAGCATCTGTCTCTCCTGCCCTAATGGAGGCCGCTGCTCTTCAAGTCCTGGATGATGGAAACGTCTGAGTGGCCTTTGAAATTTTGGACTCAAGGAGCATCTGCAGCTGGCCTAGAATTAAGAAACACAGGGGCTCAGAGTTTATCACAAAGCAGGGCAAAGATACTCACTAAATACACACATATGAAGATGTTTTGGACACATTGTGTTATCCAGTCACACACACTGTCAACCTCTAAAATCACCACAGACACCAGGCTGTTTTTTTAGATGGAAATGTTTCAAAATTCTGTTTCGTTTGTGAGGCAACACCAGTGAGTTCTGTCAGAGATCCAATTTGTGTATTAGACAATATGAAGAAATCTGTTTGGCAGGATGTCGTAGGTGGTTGAAACAGAATCCAGAAAGTGGTATTAGAGACAACACTGTCCAAAAATGTCCCAAGAAACATAGGGCCATATGTTAAATTTTCACCTTGTCCTTTATTGTCCTTCAGATCTTCATTAAACTTAAAATGGGGAGAGGCCAGTCAACAACAGCAAACAGCAACAACTTTTCTTAGTTAAGCCTAATTATAGGCCATCCGTTTCTGAATCATTTACTTACACATTGTAAAACATTAAGGCTGGCACACTTTTGATGGTAATTAGATCTAGAATTTTTTAAAATGGCTCTAAATCTGTGTTTATTTACACATTACGTTTGATACGCCACAACATTTATTTCTTATTTCATATTTATTTTGGTGTAGTGGTTTCAGCTCAAAACACAAACAAGCAGAATTACATCCAGGAGATGAGTGCCTGTGCTGGGTATCTCACAGCAGCAGGGAGATTCCAGAGCTCCTGTGCACTCCTCCTCTCTTCCACTTCATATCTTATTTATTTCAGACTCACAAACAGACTGGATAACCGGTATTTGAAAAGGTTAAAGTAGCATGCACAATATTAAAATGAAATAGCAGTGCAGCACCCCAAGGCATTATTCAAATCATGGAAAGTTATTTTTAATTTTAGTTCAATAAAGCAAAACGCTTACCCATCTCTGCTCAGATACTTAATTAAATACTTCACACATTATATTAGTTTTCTGACGCTATCACGTTTTGGAATTCTAATAGCCATAAAGAGAAACATTTGTCTGACAGATAAAGTGAGGTATAAATCATAATTCCCCTGCAGTACAATTTAAAAATAATAAAATACTCCAGCTCTCTTCGATGAGAGTAATGATATTATTTTGTTTTAAAGAGGCAGTGCCCCCGATAACTGTCTGACCAATCACCCGGATTTCATTAACATGGCTTTAGGGTTTGGGGCAGAAAAGTGCTCAGTTCACAAAACAGAGATTTGTTTTTGCTGCAGCTTGATTTTCCAGGCACCTTGTTTTATTTTACACCTGTTAACCTACCTTCATGGGCTGCTGTTTGGTGGAGGTATTGTTGAGGAATAGTCATTGGACTTACTGCAACCTCATTTGGAGGGCAAGCCGGGAAGCACAGTACAGATCCAGTTACTGCGCAGAGATATTCACATACCCTGGAAATGGGAATTTCGAGGAAATGGTACTGCGACTTGCCTCAGGCAAGCGATTCAGGCAGTAGAAACAGGATCTATCTAATCAGAATTCACGTTCTCCTTCACCCGCATGGCCCTTACAGTGATGCTCTTTCTTCTACACGCCTGTTAACATTGTGTCCGGCCTCATGGGCTCTTTCAGGATCTCCCTGCTGCTCAGCTGACGCCTGGTGCCCTGCTGTGTGCTGTGTCTCTGTAGGCGGTGCTGATTCAAAGCCCCCGCTGGGCTGGGACTGCGAACGGGTGTGGAGCCCCTCCTGCTGCAGGTCACATCAGAGTGACGCTCTGGCGCGCAGTCTCGCACGCGCGTTGTGCAGCAACCTCCCGCAACCAGAGCAGAAAATACGGTTGTTTCTCTGGCACTTTTAAAATTGAAATCGGACCTTGTTTGTCTGAGCCACTGGGGGCCCCCAAATATTGACATTGCACATTTTCTGCACACATCCACCAACCTGATTCCAAAGGAACGTTTAAATGTTATTTATTTCCATTCCTCCCTTCTATAATATGTGCATTTCAGTTTAAAAAACTGTGGAGTGCAGTGAGCTTAGCTCTATGTTGCTGTGTTGTCAGTGACATATCTGTAGACAGTCTGTTAATGGTCTGTACCTACTGTTTGGGCTCCTGCTTAGAAATTGGGTTTTGGGCTTCAAGTCAATGTGGATAACGATCAAAGTTTGCACACTAAAAAAACAAAACAAAACAAAACAACCTTAATTAATAATAATTAATGGAAAAAATAAATGTCGAAAAATCAGCATATTTAGCCAGAAGCTTAAACACTTGCTTCCTATTCACCCTCTCTAGCCCTGTTAGTTCAGTAGACATGAGATTCCAAGTTTCAGACAATTTTGACTTTTTATTTTGAACAATTGGCCAATTACTCCGGTCCTGGCACTTCACACATTTCGAGAGTGGAGGTTTGAATGAGCCTGAGAGCGTAAATGGGGTTAAGTGCTTTTGACGGCATATTGACTGTAAAGTACACCATTGCTAGATGTATGGTGAGTGTATACATGTCATCAGCTTCACTCTCTTCTCAATCTAACTGTACCGATATCAGGTGACATCCATCCAATCCTCGTTAACCTTTTCAGTTGCTGTGCCTCGCAATTCATTTTTAATAGCAAAGAAAGCATTGGATTTTATGTAGAACTTGAGTCTTTGTTTAAAGACACTGCATTTAAAAGACCTGCTTGTTTTCAACTGAAGAATACAATATATTTATTTAAAATAGAAGCTTTTCGTCGGAACATTGGAGTGATCAGGTACGAGAGGAGGCCATTCTGCCTGTGTTCAGTAGTAAAGTGATCTGAGGATCCCACCTGGTGTTTCTCAGAAGAAGCCAGGGAACAACAGTACTAGTGCTCCTGGGTCTGGGACTCTGGGTCTTGGTTGCATTATTTACAAGTATAGTATTGTAACGCTTACGGCCGACAGGTACTGTGTAAGAGCCGGCGTACCAGAGCAGGTGACGTCACCGCCCTTCCCTGTGATAGCAGGACTACAGCTACTGGGCTGTGGAGAGATCTCTCTTTAGCTCACGGGGCTGGGTCGCTGCAGAGAGACGCGGAAGTCCCGGGTTCGAGCCCCGGACGGTGTGGGGCCGACCAGATGCGGCAAGGGCGCCCGCCTGAGCCCCCGTTGCGTTACATTGGTGTCAGAAGCGGGGTGGGATAGCCCTTCGCCGGGGACGGCGATTTAAGCGGGGGAGAGTGTAACGCTTACGGCCGACAGGTACTGTGTAAGAGCCAGCGTACCAGAGCAGGTGACGTCACCGCCCTTCCCTGTGATAGCAGGACTACAGCTACTGGGCTGTGGAGAGATCTCTCTTTGGCTCACGGGGCTGGGTCGCTGCAGAGAGACGCGGAAGTCCCGGGTTCGAGCCCCGGACGGTGTGGGGCCGACCTGATGCGGCAAGGGCGCCCGCCTGAGCCCCCGTTGCGTTACAGTATGTTATATTCCTTTCCTTGCCTGTTCATACACTAACTTTTCACAGCTCTTATTGCCCCATTTCTCTCCCTGTTTAATTATATTCGTTACCTCCGTTCCTCTCCATTATTTGTGCGGGCAGATTTTGTTGATAAAGTTGTAAAGTCGACGTACAGAGCTTTAAAACGACCGTGCAAAGTTGATTAGATCAATCGCAGTTAAGCACAAACAAATGTGTTTTTGACATCTTGGTCCTCAGTAAGTTTGCTTTGCCGTATTTGTTAGCTGTTGTTATTCGGACGATGCGCTATGACAATAATATCTAGCACTGACGCGCCTGAACCAATGGACAGGCGTTTTATGCTTAGAACGCAGCAGGAGTCCCAGTGAAAAATGGGCCCGTTTCCTCTTGTTTGTAAGCCCTGTCAAGAAGCAACACCTCTGGCCTGCTGGTTAACAAATTGAATGTTTAATCTGGTGACATTCCTATCTGGGCCAAGGGCTAATGCATGTGTCTAAGAATAACCATTTGCTAGGTGTGATAGATGGTAAGCTATTATAGGCGTATTTAAATCTGAGAGGACAATACCTCAGTCTTAGGAGCAGATGACAGCTTTATTTCAATATGGACCTCAATGGAGCTGTCACTTTGTATTGGAGCGGTTTAGTTCTCCTGACAAGGTATTAGCCCTCTTCCTGTCAGGCCTTCCAGGCTGAATTGAAAGATGGCTGAGAGACATCTTAAACTCCTCCAGCTGCTGGTGTAATTTCTTCAGATCCTAATCTGAAGTCGTGTCACCTCAGTTCTCCGAACATACACCCAGGAAGAGCTGGCTTAGTGCAGGCAGGGAGGGTTCAGTAAGAAGGCTGGTGATTTGATAGTGTAGTAATAAACCCAGAAATTCTGCCTGAGTAGTCTGCCCAAGCTCAGGCTTAGGTGCACAAGTGTTTTTTTATGCCTGAGATGTGGTTTTACGTCTATTCCGTGTGTGATGATTTGAGACTGTTATTAATATTTTTCCAAAATATTTACTTTTATACTCCAGTTTATACTGTGCATTACACGATATTGAAAATGTACAGGACTGACTGTGCATGGTGCCGCTTTTGAACATCGGTCCTCAGCACAGCACAAAGCTCACTTTGTAACTTGCCTGGTAGCTCCTGCCCCTTCTTCATTTTCTCAACAAATGCTGCTGCACTTATTGATGTCTCATGAAATATGAAAAGAGAGAGATTAAAAAATTACCAGAACAACTGAGTTTTAAAAACAATTTATTTCTTTTTCTATGTAGAATTGAAGAAGAAACACTTATTAAGCCGGATAAACACTGTTAAAATACAGATGCCTTTGATGATATGCCTTGTAAAAAAACCACATGGGCGCGTTGTGGTAAGAGTAGTGTAATATGGTGAATGAAATGTTTTTTTGAGTTTTAATTTGTGATGAGAACAGCCATTTCTGGAGAGCACTCTCAAAAGGCACACAAGGTCTTCACACACTGGTGTCCATCCCCCACAGTGTCCCAAGTTATAACAGTGTTACAGCGAGATTTATAGAGCCCAGCTATGGTCACCCTATGTTATTACCACAAATGGGTGTTAATGAGCGACCATTACCAATCGTATTGGAATCATAGAAAATATTTGTACTCGTGGTCCAGTGGCTTTTCCTGATAATGTAATTCCCACCTTTCAGCTACTCCTCAGGTGTCATGTTTAACGTTTATTAACGACATCACATAGAGCAGATTTCTGTTTAAAATACAATTGCCCTCAGGCCAGAGTCAGGTTTCTACAATGGGAAAGAATTATAAGATTTTAGAACTATCATAGCAAACTAAAATGCAGGATGACTATATGCAAAACTGTGAAATGCCATGTCAACATTTCCTATGTGATGTGATCCAGGTCTGTTGAGCTCACAGTCAGTAACAAAAGTTCTAGTGAAATAACTCCCTCGGGATACAATTCTTCAATACAAAGGGATGCGTTTAGTTTAACAAACAACCTGTATGACACAAAAAATACCACGCTTTAAGGTAATTTAAATAAACGTCACTTGTAGTCAGAGTAAAAATCCTTAACAGAAAATATGATGGGCTGTATTCAAGTCATCAGTCATACAAAACTGTAGTAAACTTAAGATACTGCTGGATTCATTTTTTAGCCTCTCTGGGAAATGATCTGTGTGTCTGACATAGTCTCATACTGCCATACCAAGGCAGTATTCTGAAATGTTTTGTACTCATAATTTAAATAATGTTAAACACCAGATTAATCCACAAGCAAATCCCACTCTTTAATGGCAGCGATGCAAGATTCTCCATGAAGATGGGGACCCGATACAAGTATTCAAGATGCTCAAGGGCATCATCGAAGTCCGCCCAGCAGATTCCTTCCGAATGAACAGGGAAACACAGACCAGAGGCCACAAGCGGGAAGTGGGTGGAGGGGCTTTTAAAACCGAGACCTAGATTGACGTCTTCACCCAGGGGGTTGTGGGAATACGGAGCAAGCTACCCTGTCGCATTGTTGACTCCAGTACTCTGGCTTCTTTCAGGAAACAGCTGGAAGAGATCCTCGGATCAATTAGGTCTACCGAACGCGTGCTAAGATCCTGGATCATAGGCTGCTAAGCTCAGAGCAATGGCTCACACTGAAGGTCTGGCAGGAGGATTCGCTGCTGCAGCTCCTTATTCCTTCAGAGCAGCGCTGTTGCTGCCGCCCTCCTCATGTCCCAGGTCTGTGGACACACCAGGGTTAAGCGAGGAACAGTGAAAGGTTTAGCCGTAACGACATTGCAATTGTTTCTGTAATGACAGCATACAGTACTGCAAGGGGTGAGCCCTGTATTTCCTCCTCAAACAGCTAAATGATATCAAACAGACCTGTACACAGCCTCCTCCACTGTACTCATTTTTCTTCTGCTGTTTGCACAGTGATTTATCTCCATTTCCATGACGCTCTGACCAACATTTTAAAAGCTTCCTTACTGAGATAAATCGGTCAGAGCAGAGATGCCATTCTCTGGAATACAGTGGGAAAATGGGATTGAAGCGCAGAAAGTGTGCTTTGCGGCAGCACATCATTAAAACTAATTTAGGTTAAGGATCTTTAGATCGCCCTTTGTTTAAAATCACATTTCTTCACGCTGGCCACCTTTTGTGCTCTCTAAGCAAACCAATATAAATGCTGCGTTTGTCAGAAATGTTCTACTGCAATGGATCTTCATTTCTCAATGCAGTATCACAGTCTTTCACCCTGTGAGTCTTTAACTCACAGAGTGGCTAATGTACAGTAGAGTACCTTTCTCACACTCCTGTTCAGCAACAGAGTATGGGGTTTATTTGGGAAAAATATCCTGGAATTTGTATAATTTATTTGGAATAAATCATTTTCATCTAAATTTATTTAAATGATTTCATTCATTAATTTTAATTTGATAAATTTAATTTAGGGATCATTGGTAAATTAGTCTAAAAACAATAAAACACCACTGGAATGAAATTAATAAGAGAACAGCAGTTCCAGATGAAGTGCCAGCATTTTGCTAAGGTATGTTTCTGATTGACAGTACTGTGCAGAGTTTCACTATAAGGAATAGCATTGCCTCCTTATTGTTCTTAGCTGCAGTTGTTATTCTAGCCTTTAATTCACAAACAGTCATGTGTACAGGAAATAAGTAATTTCAATTTAATTTCTGACCAATTCCTTGCCGATTAGGTCACCTTGAATTACATTTTCGTTTCGCCTTGTTAGTACATTATGTCATGGAATCATCTAAATGTAAAAACCAAATACTCCTTCACTATGGCAACAGCTAAAAAATACAGCTGAGGAAGGAAAGGGAACTTGATCTCAGAAGAGAAGTTTTCTTAATTTCCAGTTATTTAAAAATAAAGTTGTTTTGGGGATTCTGTTTTTCAGAGTTTTCCCCAATCTTTTTTACTCTACTTTCAAATTCAAACATCTCGATTGCAATAGAACGATGTGTTTATTCTTTCAAGAGCTTTGCAATGAAACACCCCAAACCTGTCTGTTCTTAATCTGAAGCTCATGTGAGCAACGTCACAACAGCTCTGTCTCATCATGAATGGGCTTATAGAATATCTGGTGTGTTTTCTAATACAGGTCTGGAGGACTACTCATCTGCTGCTTGTATTACAGCCCAGCTCTCAGTTGCACAATTAAACTCTTGATTGACTTAATAACAGGGCCTGCTTGAACTGTGTTCAGCTCTTAAACATGTTGGAGTTCACTTTTTAACTATTGCATTTCAGGAGAGAAATTGAATTCCTAACCTTTAAGTATAAAAAAAATGTAAAACATTCCAATCAAGCAATTTGTTAGTTCAATGATGGCTTCAATTAGGTAATTACACTCAGCTGGAGGATTGGTAGCCCCTGCCTAAAGTACTGAATAGGCTCCAATGTGTCCAGAACTCACCTACAGCTTGACTGTACTCCAGCTCATAATATGAGATATCGAGATTTCTTACTCCTCACAATGGGTGAACTTGCTCACACCCACTATAGACTCTACAGTTGTCTACATCTTCATTTCTTGCACAAAGATCCATCATTTTATTACAGGTTTTAAGATGCAATTTCATCACACTCAGTAAAGGCAGTACGTCTGTTTGATGGACCTTTCTCATTCACTTTCATTTTGCTCCTGCTATGCATTGTATTGTGAGCACAAGTGTACAGCATTTATTGATAGGAGCTCAAAAGTAAAATTGTAATATATTCACAGAAAGATGTCTAAAGGAAAGGGATCTGACAATGGCAATATCTTGAATTGGCTGATAATTAGATTCTAGATTTTCAGGAATAAACTGTAACTATATGAATGCAGGACAGGGGCAGTTGTGAACCTGTATGGTTCAACAGGGAAAGACACAGGTTTGGTCATTGCAGATCTTGTAGCTGAAATAGCTCTGGGTGATGAGTCTTCAACAAAACTGCTATGACTAGTAAAACCATAGTCACTTCATGACAAGAAAGGTTCTACTGCTCAGACTCCTGAGGTCAGACACCACATACTGTATATGCTTGAGCTTAAAGGGCTATCCTGTGCTGACTCTCCTTATTCTAGAACAGAGAAGGCTCTGAATGGTCCTGATTCAGGTATTTAAAATCCTTACAGTCATCTCCTTCAGAATCACAACAGTATAACACAACCCAGTGGGCTCAAGTGGACAATACCTGGAACTGCATTTCAAAGTAAGAAGAGGAGGATCTCTTTACCTCAAGAGTTGTGGGAGGATGGAAAAAAACTGCCCAACAATGCTGTTGAAGTCAATGCCCTGCTGGATGAAATCCTGGGATCAATTAACTACTAACTTCCAAATGGGACAGATGTGCTGAATTGCTTCTTCTCAATTGTGATGATCTTTTAACAGCTTATATGTTTATGATGTGTGTTCCACCTCTGTAGAGTCTCCTGATGCGTTTGTATCAGCAAACTGGTGAATGGCTGGTATCCATCTATAGCATACCATTCAGGTTTTCATATGGAAGTAGAGGCAATAAAATGCAATAAATGAGTATTGGAACCCTGTTTTTAAAGCCTCGCAGTTTATGTATATATTGTATTTGATTTTCAGAACAATGTAAGCTATTGACTTTGTCTGGAAAGTCTTTTCCACCTACTCCTCGTGTCTCATTCCAGGCTGTAATTCCTTCTGCACTGACATACTGTAGACACAGGATTCCTTCATGGGAAATTGCTGAGATATAAAAACATCTGCTTACAGCTTTCTGTGTGTGTACGCTCAACATTTCAAAAGACACAAACGAATCGCACTAGAGAGTCTCTGCTTTCTAAATGCAGTCTGCGTTCATGGTGAAGTTTGGGGACCGAGGACGTGATGTCGAGAGGTACTGTAGGCAAGGAGAGCTCGAATGCTGGAGAGGAAGAAGGGTTAGAAGGAGAGAGAGTGGGAGAGACAGACCGAGAGAAACAATGAGAAAGGGAGGAGGGGAGGATAAGAGAGAAAAAGACAAAGATCCATTCCAGGGACTGTTTTAGTGCCTCATAAAATATTTAGTTTGATTGTACATGGTCCTGTAATTGCCATCTCTCTGCCTGAATTATTGATGGTCTGTAGCAGAGCTGAGCAGCACAAGTCTCTGAACACTGGGGAGAGGGAGCTGAGCACTCTGGGCCCATCCTCACCGAGGGGACACGCAGCTGGAGCCTCCTGGGCTCCCCCTGGTCAGGGAGACACTCCTCAGCTTTGGAGAAGTGTGGGACAAGAGACAGTCCCTGAGAGCAGGACCACAGACAGGGCCGCACACTGACCCCTGCTCTTCTGTGGCCCCACTTAGTGTCATCTCAGACTTTCAGGAGGTTCCCCCTTAATTGTGAAGTTTCCTTACTCTGGAAAGATTTCATGCTTTGTTGTTGAAGAAAATAACAAAAATCTGATGATGCTGTTTTTCTTCATATGATATAACTAATGTTACAGGGGAATTTCAACGATTAGAACTGGCGATTGAGTCTGGACTAGGTATAACTGAACAGCCGATTCTGTTTTTCAGATATTGTTCATAAATGTGTCATAAGAACAAAAGAACAGATATAGGTGAGATTCCACCCATCTAGCCTGTTAGGTAGCTAGTAGCTTACTGATCCAAAGATCTCATCCAAGTGCCTCTTGGAAGAAACCAGAGTATCATATTGAAAAAAGTGAATGGGTAGCTTGTTCCAGACAAGACTCCCACAACCCTCTGCAACAGGGTTTGATCATGATGCGCTAGTGTAGAGGTACCCACAAAACAAAGGAGTCTGGACTGTGTTCTTGATTTACACTTTCAGAAAAGCAGGCTTTGAAGGAAGGAGACAGAGCTTAAGAGAGGAGGGACAGGTTCAATATGGAATATAACCTCCTCTGTTTTTCAGCCCTCGCACACAACTGTATCATGAGAAGGGTTTTTAAATGGGAGGTGTCTATTCAGCAGATGTAGCATGTTGGATTGCTAATAGCTAATTGATCTGAGGATTTCATCCAGCCACCTCTTGAAAGGATATCGGCTCTGACAACATGACTGGGTAGATTGTCTCACTCTGTCCTTTTCCTTTGAGCACTTTATGGCATGTTACTGAGCCAAGTGTACATGTCATTTAGTAGCAACAACAAACAAATGAATGCATAATAATTAATAATATTAACATATAAGAATAATAATAATGTTAGTAGGTTTCCTATTGGCGACCCTTAAGACCCATGCCTTCACTGCTGTTTCAGCAGTAACATTATGTTTTCCACTGGTATCCCCTTCCCTGCGGTTTTGTGACTGCCAAGAGGAACTGGCCTGCACGTTGTCCCGCTGCTCATGAACAAGGGTACATCGCCCCGTCTCCCTCTGCTCGGTCCAGGGCACTGAGGGAGCGCAAGACACACCGCACACGCTTCCCGCACGCGGCAGAAGAAACACGAACACGCGCCAGGCTTAAAAACACTCCTGCTAAAATATTGATAGGTCCTCGCCCAATATAATAAGTGAGAGACGTCCAAAGAGTCAGTACATGGGGCTTCTTCACAGGGAGAGCTCCCGCTGCTCTGCTGTGTGTGCAAGCATGCTGCCCGTGAGCAAACACGCGCTATCTGCTGCAGGTCAAGAAGAACAGTTTTATAGTCAGACACTGTGGGCGTGTTTAAAGGCAACATGTATGTTTTTCTACAGTATCATGTTTGTAATATGCAGGGTGGATAACAGGGGAAATATAATTAAATTATTCATATTTTAAAAAGGGACGTAATTATAACCTTCAAGGTAATGTTACTCAACCCCGAGTGTGGGACTGTACTGGGCATTTTATTATCTAGGTCAGCTAGTTAAACATTCCTTACTGTTCACTCCCTGTTAATGCACGGATCCACGCCGACTGCACACGTCGCTCGGGAAAATGGATCCTGGAGGAAGGACTGATTGATTCTGCAAAGTGGTTGAGATGTTGTGATATGAGGAGTGTCCTCAAAGTGCTGGTTCAGCAGATGTATTTACAAAGAAACAGAGACAAACAGATCAACATGTCTTTGGACTGTGGGAGGGAACTGGAGCACCTGGAGGAAGCACACTTAAACATGGGGAGAACATGCAAACTCCACACAGACAGCACCTCAGGAATTGAACCCAGGGCCCTAGTTCTGCAGGACAGAAACGATAACCATGTTGCACTGCTTTTTCATGTTTCTTTGATTTTGAACTGACTAATTATTTATTAGATATTAGTTTAAGTGTTGGGATATTACACAGATATGTTTTGAATACCTGAGAGGTTAAGGTGACATTCCTCCACCTACAATTCCCCCAGCTCTCACAACCTTCAGGTCATTTCAGTGGCTTCACTGCACAACATAGTTCTGCCTTTTGTGAAAGAGATAAAAAGAAAGAAAAAGAAAACAACTCTCGGACAAATCGGTATACGTGTGTGGAGGGAAGTTCGTTAAGAAATCGGAAGGCAAGTGGGAAATGCTTTTTGTCCAGCACAGCAGAAAAAGGTGTGAAAAGGTGTGTTTTCTGTCGGGTTTTCTCAAGTGGGCCTGAGCATAAACGCTAGGAGCTTAAAGACTGAGCCTTTGAAATTGTGAGCCACCATTTAATTTGTGCACAAGAGAGCAAACATTTCCTTCCATCTTCTCAAACCTTGAAGACATAAGAAAGGTCCCAAATGAGGGGAGGCCATTCAGCTTGTTTGGTTGTTAATAGATAATTGATCCCAGGATCTTATCCAATTGCTTCTTGAAAAAGCAGGGTACTGGCTTCACTGGGAAGGTTGTTCCACACTCCCACAACCCTTTGGGTAAAGAACTGTCTCCTGTTGTGGGTTTTTAATGCACTTTCATGTAGTTTCCAGATGTGCCCTCTAGTAGTATTCCAGTTTTTAGTCATTGTTCAGCTGGGTTGACGGGTTCTGCACTCCTCTATGCTCTGGTCAGGCGAATGTCTCTCAACAATGAAAGCTCTCTGTGCACAATTCTCTATGACAACTGTGCTGCCAAGCAGAGCCACAGTCAGTAACGAATAACATGATAACTGTTGTGATGCAGGCAGTAGATCAGGATTAGATTAGAAAAATGGTACAACATGGCAGAACTGACTTTGAGCCCTAAAATTTAATTTTGAGGCTTTCCTACAACTGTGTAAAAAGTGGATGTAAACTTCCTGTCTGTTCCTAACTGGAGATATTTAACATTCTGTTAATTTGAAGAATTATATTGACGGGAAACGTGGTGTTCACAACCGCAGATATTTAGCACAAATATTCATGTTGGGTTACTAAACCATGGCGACACAAGAGATCCGTTTGACGGGGATTTATACTGTGTGGTGAAGAAACAGCGGCTTAATAATGGTACTATAACAAATGCAATCCGAACACATTAAGGATTTCATTACCAGGTCGCGCTGATCACAATGCAATGATAACACTGAAGACTGAAGGACAACTTCTGTTTAGGAATCGTAAAGCAATCGAAATGTTTCGAAACGCATTCGATGTGAAACGAACAGCCTGCAAAATGCAAAACATATAAAAAAAAAAGAAACGACGAATGACTCGAAACCTCAAAAACGAAATAACTGTAAAACTCCGGAATGGGGCGGTGAGCTGGGGACGAACGATTTGGGTCCGTCAGGGCGGCGAGAGAGGGTCGTGACTCCGCAGCACCGAGCTCTGCCTGTGATGAGTCAGAGCTCCCGGCCCAACATCACGGGCTGCCGCTGGGACCGAGCAGGCGCTCCGGTCCCTAATCTGCTACAGGTAATAAAGTGCTTCCTCAGTAATGCACAGCCCATAAGTGTCAGGACGCTCCGTTAATTTATAGTGGCGGTCCTTCCGGACGAGGGTTGTAAATCGTGATACACTGTCTGCCGCACATTAGACGATGACAGGGCCACACATCCAGCCTGTAATTGATGACAGGGCAGTGTAATGAGGTGATGGCTTACAACACGCACGCTGGCTTCCTCATTATCTGCAGCTACTTGCTTTAAGAGAAAAAAAAAACAGAAAAAAGACTAATAATTGAGCTTTGGCTCAAGTCGGTTATTAATTATTTATAATGTTTTAATAAGTTTTTGATCGGGAGGGATGGTGGTAGTGCGGAACTCACACACACTCTCTCTCTCGCTGCCTTCTCTCCCCTGTCCTGTCAAGGAGCTCCCTGATACAGCAGGAGCAAGGGTTTCCTCTGTTCTTTCAGGTGCAGAGGGGGCTCGAACCCGCCACCAAAAGGTTTAACACCTCTGCCTCTTCCAGTTTATACAGTAGTTGTGAAGATTAAATTAAAAAAAAGAAAACAAAAAAAAGAGGAGCAATCAGGTCAATTCTTAGAATGTCAAACTCTTTCATTAATTTTCTAACCACTTCTTCCAGTTCAGGGTCACAGGGGAGCCAGAGTCTATCCAGCAAGCAATGGGCACTAGGCAGGGTACACCCTGGACAGGACACAGTCCATCACAGGACACACACAGACACACACACTCACATACCCTGGACAGGACACAGTCCATCACAGGGCACACACAGACACACACACTCACATACCCTGGACAGGACACAGTCCATCACAGGGAACACACAGATCCACACACTCACATACCCTGGACAGAACACCAGTCCATCACAGGGCACAGACAGACACACACACTCACATACCCTGGACAGGACACCAGTACATCACAGGACACACACACTCACATACCCTGGACAGGACACCTCTTTGGACTTTGGGAGAAAACCCACACAAACAAGGAGAGAACACATTGTACAAACTCCATGGAGACAGCACCCTACGTACGGAATTGAACCCAGTCCCCAGCACTACAAGGGAGCAATGCTAACCAGTGCTCCACCATGCCACTCAGGAATGCCAAAGCTTTCAAACCTATGAGTCCAACCGAAAAATAAACCAGTAAAAACAGATAAAAGAGACAGGTGGCTATTTCTACCTTTCACTGTACAAACATAAAACATAACTGGCTTTTTCTGGGTGAACGGGATCAGTTCAAAGTAATTGCAAATTTGCAAAATTGCAGGCTGTTTTTAAACGTGTAGTTCTAGGAGTGGATGGATCCATTTTCAATAAACAATTAGTCCAATGCAGAGCCCTGGTGAGCTCTCAAGGCAGGACACACCTTGGATGTCCCTCCAGCTCATAAGGGGATATCCACTCATGCTTATGGGGGACCATTATTGGAGATGCCAATTAAACTGGACAGCATGTCTAGGCAAATGGTCAAAAACCCATATGAACACGAGGAGAGTAAGCATCTTCCACATACTGTATAAGAATCAAACCAAATACCCAAGAGCTGTGAGACTGCTGCGTGAAGCTCCTCGCCACTCTGCGGCCCTAATTCTGGAATTGCTCTTTGATTATAATAGGAATATAAAAAAACAGAGCAGGGAATTTTTCACTAGGGGTATGAAGGTTTAGTGGTCATTCAATGACCATACAGACTGTGCCTTAGATCAGACATTTTTACTGGCTGTGGGATCTTGTCACAACCTGCAACAGTTGGGCTTACAAGAGAAGTGGAGTCCCTCCCAATAAGAATGATTCACAATGAAAGGCAATTTGTTTCAATTACACATTCCAGCACAGACTGGAGGAATACAATTGGAAATTTTGAAAGAAATTAATTATGTCTAACTCAGAATAATTCTAATTTTAACTGAGCAATTCCTTGGTTATGCATTGCATATCCACCACTTATTGTGTGCCATTCAGGTTGTAGTCTAAGAAGAAAAAAATCAACATCTATTGTTGACAATTTTACTAGTGCATCAGTATGAATTCATTCACTGTTGGTGCCCTTTTCATGCACTGCACGGTTTGCTGAAAATAGTACTGCAGTTTCTCACAAGCACCATTCTGCTTGGAGATTAGGATGCACTGCTATTGTGAGAAAGCACAATGAGACTATCACACCCTCCTTCGAGGCAGGTGCTGTTTTCCTGATGTGATGATTCTGTTTTTCTTACAGCCCTGAATCGCTGCATGGAAATGATACGTTTCCAAATATTCAGAAGTAATGCACGTGTTCCTCAAAGCTAATACTCCTTGTTGTTTTTAACATTGTCTAACATTGTTGTTTGTAATGAAAGTCACATTACAAACAAGTCTACGCCTAAAGCCCTAGAATTGAATTATTCAACCAATAGCTCTAAAAAGAAAAAGAAAATGAAAAATGTATGCATCTACGTGATTCTTTGTATAGAAAACCAAAAATAAAGAATGAATGGATCAATTGATCGTTCCCAAGATTAAAAAAAACATACTCACATTTATTATCTAGTGTGTAAGATACTCCTGGTGTGGTAACTGTATCACACCTCATTCTGTGTTGATTCAGGCTTTCTGTGAAAACACTGTTGCACATCATTACAAACCCAGTTAATGATAATTGCATTAGAATTGATTTAGTTAATGTATGTGCTTGACTAATGATGTAGTTCCAAATATAGAATCATCTCTTTTCCTGAATATTGTCTTTGTAATTTAAGATCAGCTGTAATGGAACTTTTAGGATATTATTGCATTGAGCTCTCAGAGGAACATGTGTCCTAATGGGTATACTTCGCTGGCTTCATTTTTTAAATCTTTATTAACCATAATGGCCTGAACAAATCTGATGTCAAATGTCAACTGCTTACTTCTGGTGTCCCGGAATTTCATTTATACAGTAAACGTGCCCATTAATTATTCATTGCTATTGTGAAATCAGCCTCCAGATTTTAATAGTTTGCAAACAGGAGGAGTTCCTTCTAGGGTGTCGCTTGTCTGTAGCTTGTTCATCCAAGGTTATCAGCTTCAAATACAATGGTTGGGTAGCTTGTTCCTGACTCCCACAGCACTTTATTAAGAAGTACTGTACTTCCTGTTTGCAGTTTTAAATACACTTCCCCTTAGTTTCCAGTTTCAGTGCTGATTCCACTGGGCTGACTGTGTCAGTGTCTTTGCGATTTCTAAGAACATACAGAAACAGAAACAAGCTGGCAGACGAGATGAGCCATTCAGCCCATCTGGCCTGTTTGGTACTGAAGTTTATTGACCCCAGGATCTCACCCAGCTGTTTCCTGAAAGAAACCAGGGCATCTGCTTCAACAGCATTGCTGTGTAGCTTGTTCCACACCCCCACAACCCTTTGGGTAAAGAAGCGGCTCCCGTCCTGTTTTAAATGTGCATCCACATACAGTAGTTTCCACTTGTGTCCTCTGCTTTGCGTTTCACTGTTTGTTGTGAGGAAGCGCACTGGGTCAACTTTATCAATACTGTGAATCCTTGAATCAGGTCCCCTTGCAATATTCGCCGTTTGAGACTCAATAGACCTGATTCCCTGTGCGTGCACCCGGTCGCTCTGCTCTGAACTGAATCTGGCTGTGCTAGTCCACACTGGCTGCAGTACTTAGTATTGTGTTTCAAGGTGACCATAAAACCTTTAACTCCTGAATTAGATGGAGGTCCTTTCAGCTGAGTCTTGTGGTCTGCTGGAGGGTATGTCCCCCTTTTTCAGTGGCTCAGCCAAGTTCAATTTAATTCTTAATAAACACAGCATTACTCTAATATCAGTCCGTGGGTCCAGTTACCAGCCCATGTCTCCTGCTGTGTTTTAATTCAATCCCTATTGATCCATATCTCTCCTCCCAAGGACTCCAATATCATGTGAATGGAATTCAGGGATGGGTTCCCTATATTATTGTATTCTATAGCCGTAAAGCACATTAGCTGCCTGTGGTGCAGACCAGATCAAGTATCAATCAATACGGGCTAAATAGAGAAGCTGATTCTTTCTACACACTGATTATGAAATGTTCATATTTTTAAAGCTGTAGGGCACTCTGGATTTCTTCTTGCTTCATTACTGGAATTATACCAAAGGGTAAAAATATTTTTTGATCATACAATAGCAAATGTTGAAAAAATAAAATCCAATAATTTTGTATTTTAAAGATATTGTTACTGTTCAATTAGAGCTGAATCGATACGCTCTGAGAATAGGCCCATTAATTCTTCCCTGATATGTGATGACTGACTGAGCCTCCCTTAAAAAAAAAAGGTTTATTTCAGAAATAACACCCGCAATCGCTGAGGTTATTCTCTGGTTAATGTGACAAGCCTGTCTGCAGCCTTTATAGCTGCTAACTTGGAGGATTACCATTGTGATAATGTGCCGATTATTTTAAAATGTTCAATCAAAATAAGGAGGCCGAGTACTGCTGATGAGCGCTCTGAAAAGGCAGGTCTGTGTGAAATGAACACTGGAGTCTATTCTGTTGCCTTCCAACTGTCAAACTGTGTTCCTCCTCACAGACGAAAATTACTTCATGACGCATTGAAAGGACTATAGCACATTTTATACTCATTCTGAGATTAATTAGCAAATTTTACGGGAAGTATTTTAACTAGAAAAAAAAACAGAAAAAATGTTCGAGCAAAATCTAAAGTGAGTGATATTTTAAGATTTTGTGGACGTTTGTGCCACCAAACAACTGCATCCTAAGGCAAGCGCTGCAGTGATGACGAGTGGTGTTCAGGACCCTGGGCCCATAACATGTGAGCTGTGGGTTCAGGTCAGATTGGGTCACTACTGCTGTAACACTGAGCAACCCTCCTGATTCTGTTTCCTTCAGTAGGTTACTAATGAGAGGCCTATCTGGCTCATTTGGTACAGAAAGTAGTAGCTCATCCGTCCCAGGATCTCATCCAGCAGTTTCTTGACAGACGCCAGGGTATCGGATTCAACATCATTGCAGGGTAGCCCGTTTCACACTCCCACAACCCTTTGTGTAAAGATGTGCCTGCTATTTATTGTTTTAAATGCACTTCCACTTGCATGTCCTGGTTCGTGTTCCTCAGGGTTGATTTTGTTGTTGCTTTTGATTTTGAATACTTGAGATCCAGTCGTACTCTTCTCTGTTCGAGCCTAAAACGCCTGTCAGTGTAGGACATTCCCAGTTGTACACAATATTCTAAATGAGGCCTCACTAGCATGTTATCCAATTTTAACATTCTGTTGTATAAATGGGATACTTTGGATAAAAACGACACCCAGATTAATTAAAAACGTAAAATGAGACATTGTAATTCCACACCTAGTGCTGACAGATGTAGATTTGCTAAATGTTTGAAATTAGTGTACAGTATAATGTCATAGTCAGAAAGGGTTGCATCAAAAATTGCAGTCTGTATTGCAACGCGGCCCTACCAGACAAACCTCATGCTCCCCACTGAAGAATGAGGCCAGTAGCATTATGGAACCACCTTTTGATTTTGTCTCACAATTTCTCATCCTGGTATAACACACAAAATCACCCATTGTCTGAGGGATTCAAGGTGCAAAAATACTTCTGACACCTTGTATCAGAAACCACACACGTATTTTATAGTCATTCATGTTGGCTTTGTAGCAGGATGAAAAGTATCTGAATGTTTGTGCTCACAGCACTTATGATCTCTCTGGCATTTAAAGCTGATAATTTAACAATCAGCTTCTCTTAAAAATAGGCTTCACATACTGTATATTGTTTAATGACTCTGGAATTTTGTGTCCTGTACATAAGCCGTACATTGTCTTGAAAAAGACTGTTTTAAATCTACAAAATGGCAAATGCTCATTAGCTGTAGGTGCTCTCATACTAGGGCAGGCAGCACTGAGGGGTTGTTTGCAAGCAAGCAGCTGTGGTTACTGAGGGGTTAATTTCCCTAGTAGGTCCACTCTCATGTGTGCTGTCCATACATAATCCAGGAATAGACACTGCAGCCTGGGCCCATCGTTGCAACAACACATTGTCAGATCTGGTGACATTTCCAAATAATTGGCCATTAGCCATCCCAGAGTGCACTGCGCGGCTGACCTCGGTTAGCTTGTGAATATTTTACCAGCTGGACATTACGGTATTGTTGTGCCTTTAAAATAAAACGCCCAACTGAGATGGACATTCTGAGGGAGGCTCTGCAGTGATTTAAGGGGGATCTGGCAAGCCACCAGGCTGGATGATATGACAGAGATGATGTCAGTTTACTGCGTGGCACAGTGGTTAGCATTGCAGCCTTGCAGTGCTGGGACCCTAGTTTCAATTCCAGACCTGGGCTGCTGTCTGTGTGGAGTTGCTATGTTCTTATGTTTGTGTGGATTTCCTCCAGGTGCTCCGGTTACTCCTCCCACAGTCTGAAGACATTCTGGTGGGAAAATTGTCCCTGGTGTGCGTGTGTCTGTGTGTGCCCCGTGCTGGACTGCTGTCCCATCTGGGGAGTATCCGGTCTTGTGCCTGCTACATGCTGGGATAGGCTCTGGCTCCCCTGCGCCCTGGAATTGCATATATCGGTTAGAAAAGGGATGGATGTTAGTTAACCTGGACTTTCACATAGCCTTTCTAACATATGCCTGTGGCATCTTCCATACTCATAAAATCCTGTGGGAGAAATGTGGGTGAATTTTGTTTATTTGTATTCATTTTTCCTTGACTGTCTCCATCCTGATGGAAAGTGCTAGTAGCTGTGTCATGAGCAGACAGACTTCCTGACTTGTTGAGTGGAACTGCTTCCTGCCTTTTCCGAAGGGACCAGTTTCACCAGACCAGTGTGTGGGGGGGCTTTTCAGACTGACTCATGAGAGAGGGTGGTTTGCCCAATGAAAGATGTGTAAGTTTACAACAGCCAGTTCTCTGGTTATATACCCACCTGATTTGGAATGGCGAATTGTGTTTCCTACGGGTTGGCTTGGAGTGAACTCCCACGAAGATGAAGACTAGGCAGTCTGCCCTGATCCACCCACTTTTAGGAATTTCTCCATTTTAACCACAGCACCCTTTGAGCACTTAATGTAACATGTCCATTCAAAACTGCGAACAAGAGGCACTTCTTTACACAAAGGGCTGTGGGAGTGTGGAACAGGCCATGGAAGCAGCATATCTGCTTCAACAACATGGCTGGACATCTTGTTCCAGACTCCCACAAATCTTTGTGTTAAGAAGTGCCTTTGTGTTTCACTGAATGCTTCCTCATCGTGTCAGGACTTGGAAGCTTCAGCTCCTTCAATCTGTTCGGGTAGTAGTTTCTGTATCTGTTAGTGAAAAACTAAGAAGGAACAATTAAATTATCCAGAAATCCATTTAGGAATATAGTGAAACATATGTACTTTGGTTGAATGTCCAGATAATTAATTGATTCATTCATTAAATACTAAATATTGAATAGATCTGTGTTCCGCATCAGTAACGTTTTGATAATATAACAGCTCTTTTTCATGGTTTTTCCCACAGACATTCATTGTCTGGAGTCAATTCGGTTGTGTGATGAATGAATGTAAAGTCAAGTTGTCTGCTGCAAATATTTAAATAAGAGTAAGAGATGCACGCAGAGATAAGTAAGAAATTATTGCCATTCTGTTTACATATTTTGCCATTTTTAAATCTTATTGAATTTAACGTTAGTGCAGCCTTAAACAATGTTAAACCGCAAAATCTAAACAACTTGGATCCTTGTTTACTGAAAACAGTCTGAATCTGTCAAATACATACAGAGATCATCCATGATCCATTTCAGAGCCTCGCTCTCTGTGTGGTGCTGCCTGTTGCTCAGTTCCACTGTAAGGAGGCCAATATCTGCAAGGCTAAACAATTCACCTAAGTGTTCGATTTCACACATTTCTGACCTTTTCAAAAGTCACATACTGTACCTGGTGTGCCTTTTGCACGAGGCTCTGCAAAAAGACACTTTTTGCTAAAAACAAAATGTGACTTTTTGTCATTTAATAAAAGTGGTTTTTAAAAATTATTTTAATTAATAATTTTAAAATATTATTATGAATATAGATATATTTATCATTATTCTATGATCTAGACTAATGGTACTAAATCTATTTAACAATTTAATATGTGAAAACCAGGGTGGAATAGTGGTGCAGTTGTTAGCAGGGCTGCCTTGCAGTGCTAGAGTCCTGAGTTCAATTCTGGACCTGGAGTGCAGTCTGTGTGGAGTTTGTATGTTCTCCCTGTGTTCCCCCCTTCCTCCAGGAGCTCTGGTTTTGACACTCAGTCCAAAGAAAAGTATGTGTGTGTTAAATTTGTCATAAACCATTGGTGCTCCCCTGGGACGCACCGCAATTCGGGAAGTTTGTGTCTGTCTGCCCTGTGATGGACTGGCGTCCTGTCCAGGGTGTGTCCTGCCGTGTGGCCAGTCCTTCCTGGGAGGATAGGCCCTGGGCCACTGACCCTGTACTGGATGAGCCGTTACCGAAAGTCACGTGTGGGATAATGTCAAACCTCACTCTAGTTAACTGGGACCGAGTGTCATCTATTCCTTATCTAACATGATAACAGCAACCCCATAGCATAAGTCAGGGGCTCTCAAACCTTGTTCTGGGGTCTCCCCTCCCCACACCTGCTGGTTTCTGTTCCACATGAGCACTCAGTTAGAATATAACTGTTAAATTCCATAGCATAAAGGAGGTTTACCACTGCATTTCACGGCTTAAAATCACCAGCCTGTTTCCGGGTGGAAAGAAATAAAAAAACAAAGCCAAGCAGCCTGTTAGTCCAGTTAAGGATTCATTTCAGTCAAGAGCTCAGCTCCAGTGCAAACCAACAGGTGATTCCATGACCAGGATTGGGAAATTCTGGTACAGACCATAAGAATCACAAGGATTTTTTTTTCCTTTTGTAACATCTTGTTAACATTTATCACATTATTAACAGACATACCAGGGAATAAAGGCTCCTGAGGTCTGTTCTTTGTTAGGTATCCGGTCCTGAAATTTGCTGCTGCGACCGTCATTATTACAGCTACCACTAATATTAATGTCTTGTTTTATTTTTCTCTCAGATTCTTCCTGAAGTTCTTCCTCAAGTGCAATCAGAACTGTTTGAAAAATGCAGGGAACCCACGAGACATGCGGCGCTTCCAGGTAGGCAACCTCAGCAGGGCCCTGCCGGACGGACCACCCCTGAGCAGGAACAAACAGGAGCGGAGTTTGTACATTAAGATGAAGAAAGCAACCCGTACCTTTTACAAGTGTCTTGTCTGAAGACCTTCATAGCTGGACACCTAGATAAAGCCCAGGGCCAAGATCATCCCCAGACGGCCCTCTGCTGTGCTTGGAGTAGAGGAGCCTGGACGCAGGAGTGCAATCGCCCGATGCTCCCGATCAGAGCGGCGGCACTCTTTGCTCTCAGGGAATGGGCACTTTGGTCACCTTGCCTGCTGTCTGCCTGTGCGGCTGCAGACAAACATACTGTATAACTTTCACGAACAGACTAGAAATAGAAACAGCAGCAGGTTTGTACTAAATACGTCAAGCCTACTTAGATGCACAATCTGGGGAGTGCATGTTCTTTTCTAGCCGTGCTAAAGATACATTTCACTGTGAACACTTCTATGAGGTGACCAGTTTCCACACTTGTTCCCAGTTCTTCGGGCAGAATCCATAACTGGTCAAACCCTCATCTTTCCCGGCACATAGAGAGTGCTCGTTGCAGTCCAGGTTAAACAGTGAAAACGGAAGGGATTGCTGTATTTTGGAGATGGCTGGTGTTCTTGTTGCCCGGGCCTCTGTGTGTGGGTGGGTGGTAGGGTTCGGGACCTGACGGTGACGCTGGACTTGAGGGCACTGTCTCAGGCTAGCACCACGGCAGACACCCTGCACTGACTCTCTTGTGATGGTAGGAGTCCTTCGGGAAGACCTTTCTCAGTGCGAGTCTGTGCCTGAGCTACTCAAATCCTCAATCTTCCCTCCAATTTACCCTGTGTCTGATGGCACTGCCAGCCTGGAACATGCCGGGAACCCCCTGCAGCTTCCAGTTTTTCCACATGAATTCCTGGCAGTAGCTGCGGCACCTCTAGTGAAAGCAGTAATCGCTGTGTTGTCGTTCGTAAGGTTCAGCGCTGCCCCGTGCTCTCCCTCTCCAGGTTGTGGTGTCGACAACGGTGAATGTGGATGGCCATGTGCTCGCTGTCTCCGACAACATGTTTGTTCACAATAACTCCAAACACGGGCGGAGGGCGAGACGCCTGGACCCTTCTGAAGGTAGGAAGGACTGCTTGTTGTGCCCACATGTGCCCTGTGGGTGCTCACCTGGCAGGTCCCTGCGATAACACCCTTAACTGTACAGTCAAGCCCCCAGGCCTCTTTACCCTGAAGTAGCAGTGTGTTGAATTCCTTAACTCACTAAAGACATCCGGTCCTGCAAAGTTTTCAAACAGGAAAGCCTGGCTATAAAATCTATGACTGTGTCTTGGTGGCAGTGTGCATTGTCACTCAACGCCTCCTCCATTCTGCCTCTCCTGCACGTTTGGTGGGTAACTGATCCGAGGATGCTATCCATATGTTTTCCGAAGTCTCCTGGGGAAGAACATGCCTTGGGGGATCGTTTCAGACACCCACCACCCTTTGAGTAGAAAGAGCCTCTTGTTCTCAGACCACATCAGCACTATTGATCTACGTCAGGGTGTGCTGGGTCCCCTAGTGGAGCTTTATGGTCCTGGTAGATTGCCATGCTCACAACGACGAGTGCTACAGGGTGTGAAACAATATATCACTTGTGAAACAGCATCTTTGCTTACTCTGCCCAGCCCTGTGATAGTTTAAAATACTTCTCCCTTGGCCATGAAAAGACCTCTTTTCACAATTGATCCTAATACGAGGTATCCAGTGTTGTTGAAAAACAGAAAATTAAGGAAGGCAGAGTCTGACACTGACCAGATCAGGAGCCGTAGATGTGTCAGCGTAATGTTCCCATGGCAGCAGGGATGAAAAAGCCCTCCGAGTGTCTATCAGCGGCAGGAAATCTGCCGAGAGTGGAGGCGATCTTGTCTTCCGCCTCTGGACCCCAGAGAACAGGACTGAAGTCAAATCCATTGAGTGGATCTTGTAGACTTTCATCTCTCCTGGCAGACTGCATTGCTTTGTTAGGAGATAAAGGCAAAACCATCTGCTCGTGGCTCTGACTTCTTTGTTGTCTCGATTAATACACTATTTTTTTAAAGATCATTTTTTTATTTTTATCCAGATTTCAATTTTGCAAATATGTCCAGATCCTCAGGAGGAGTATTAATCTACGCATCTGTGGATTACAGTGAAAAATCTAGTTTTCTGCCTCTCATAAACAATGGGAAAAATGAACGATAACACCAGATGTGAAAAAACGCAATAAAATCTTATGTGGATGCTCGTGTAGAGACAATTGGCTCAGATTTATCTAGATTGTCCTTTGTGTTATGACCCATGTAAGTACTGGAATCAAAGCCAAATATTACATATCATAAAGCTTATTAATTTATCACACTAAACAGTGTTTCATGTCATTCAGTGGTACACTTTATCATTGCAGCTCCTTTAAGTAAACTACTGTAAACTCGCAAAATACAAACCTGCAGACCAGCACAATATAGACAGTTTATAACAGAACAATTAGTTCAGATCCCTCCTCAGACATAACAAATTCTGTAGTCCTCTCTAAAATTCAAAATTTACCATTATTATTTTGTCTGTTACAGCTATGGTTTTCTATTTTCATCTTCATAAATTTAACACTGACTACTGATTTTAGCACTAGTACTAGAAAATATGAAATTTCGTTTTACATGACGGCACACATATCCCTTATCCGATCTTGATGTCCCTCCTTGTTTCTTAATCCCACTGTGATAATGAGATATTTGCGAGGATAGCTAACGAACAGAGCGATCGATTGTCAGGTTCTTTCCCAGCCCAGTGAAGTGATCTTGTCACTGGGTCCCTTCAGCGTTATCTGTTTGGGAGGTCAAGGGTTATTTTTCCAGACAAGACTGAATCAATCTAGATGTAAATGTGTATGAGGGAGTCTGGGCCAGCCTGCCTGTCTGTCTCTGTGCTCCTGCAGAATGCCTAGTCAGTGGCCAGGGTATTTTCTGGCAGAGAGTGATTTTTTTAAATGGAATACAGCGTTGTGCTGAGTGAGGCTCTTCAAAACCAGAAATGCTGATATTTAAAATATTGGAAAAGAATTATGGACTATGGAGCAATATTGACTTCCAACAATATGGGGGAACAAACCTATTTTGTTTTATTGAATTCAGGGTCAACAAACAGTAATATAGATGTGCCATCTCTATCGTACTCTGCCTACAAGAAGTAAAACTGCATTGAAAGTAAACTGCTTGGGTAGCACAACACTGTCATGGTAATTAAACTCTTAAAAACACAAACGACAACTAGTGCTACAGCTCTTATTAATATGATGACTAATAATTTATTGTCTGATTTCTCACACATTGGTTTTGCATTTGATCAGCTACTGTATGTGTTTTACACACACAGAGACCTACAAAGAACATAACATTTAAAATAAATATTACTTAGAAGACATCAACCCATACATAGTCCTTACACCTAACACTCCGACAGGAATCCTCATCTTATTGGAGCCTATACAATAGATTAACTCTCCCCACAATCACCTGAGCCCCTGTAATTACTAATTACTAATACTTATTGCACTTGCCCATAAACCACTACTCCTTTAGTGTGGGCTGCGTTATGAAGTAGTATGAGTGAGTGTGGAATAAAGGAATTCCTCATTTTGGCATTTTGTTGGTCTGCAAAATGAGGTATTAGATTTATGCAAGATCAAAACATCTAGTGCTGACGGAATTGAATGAAACGGATCTGCATACTTTTATTCCCATCATGCATTTTTCTCATTTCACTGTTCCCACAACTGAAGCACAGACTGCATGCCCCAAAGAGAACCCTCTCCTCCTGCTTGTCATATGTCCCAGTCCCAGTCCCAGTCCCTGCACTCCCTGGTGACCCATCTCCCTCTCTTACCTTTCCGAAGCAGCTACGCCCTGCATCAAGGCCATCAGCCCCAGCGAGGGCTGGACCACGGGGGGCGCCACTGTCATCGTCATCGGGGACAACTTCTTCGACGGGCTGCAGGTGGTCTTCGGCACCATGCTGGTGTGGAGCGAGGTGGGTGTGCGGTGCCCCGGGCAAAAGAGCCTGAATGACTTCTGTCTCTGGGCTGCGATGGAAACGACACTTGGGTGAGAGGGCAAACGTGTGGTAATGAGGCAACGGACTGGGAGATCCTGGGGACCAGTGGAACGTGCTGGGATGGAAATAAAGATCCCGGTCCCTGCCGCCTCACTGGAAGTCTCAACAGTGACACTCTCCACACTGTGCTCACTCACTCTGGGGTTCCCAGCACCCCCTGCAGCTGGGGGCTGACGACATGTTAAAGCTGGGGTGCCACACCTCTGGAGGGCCTAGTGTCTTCTGGGTAGTCAACTAAATAATTAAGGATTTTGTAGAACTGATTACTGAACAAATAGACTTCAGTAAAAGCACAGTTACCTCTCAAACACCTTCAGGACTGGGTAGCAGTGTTAACAATTGTGCTGTTAATGAAATAATTAGACCAGCTCTGTAACTGAGAGCTCAGGTGGAGCCAGAAGAACACAAAACACAGAAGACACCAGGACATGAGTCTGACACCCCTCTTTTAAAGGAAGCATCACGGGCTGCACCTACCTAGGTGGTGCTGTTCCTTCTGCTCTGTCTCTGCCGTCTCGTAAGCTGGGGAGCAAAGCTGGAATTTGTGCTGGTTCACCTCACTGCACCCCACCCATGACCCATGACCCATGACCCATGACCCATGACCCATGACCCATGACCCATGTCTGGGCAGATCAGCAGACAGCAGATTCTGGACAGTGTTATAAATCTCACCTCCAGACCAGCTTGCATGAGATCCCCATCCCTCAGTCTTTAAATCACCCAAGGAAAGGAACGGGACAATGAATTGTGCAAATCTCCACAGTCACTGAGAGGGCTTGTGTACTTGCCTTTGACTCCACTGTTGGGCTGTGCCTTGCCACTCACACTGTCCACTCACAGGGACAGAGCATCTCTACTGTGAATGTAAAAATCGCAGGCCCTTGGTCAGTGAATCTTGCTTTGCATTCTTCAGTTTATATTAGATTACCACTTGTTTGAGCCCATCAAGGCTCTCATACCATGCTCCTGAAGGGACAGGCAGAAGAGGGAACAACGGAGCCCGAAGAAAGAGAATGAAAACACCGATTGATTGATTGATTGATTCCTGACGTGTTCCGGGTGTGTTTTTTGTTTGTTCGTTTTGCAGCTCATCACACCCCACGCGATCCGAGTTCAGACTCCGCCGCGACACATCCCTGGCGTGGTGGAGGTCACGCTCTCCTACAAGTCCAAGCAGTTCTGCAAGGGAGCACCTGGGCGCTTCGTGTACACAGGTAACACAGCCGGGCTCCGGGGCGAAGCTTCTTAATCCCGTTCGGAGCGGTCCTGTCGACAAACAGCCTTCTGATCTGTCGCTGCTTAAAGCGCAGCTCCAGGATGCTCGCTGCTTATTGATTTCCGCGTCTGGTAGAACCGCGCCATTTTTCACGTTGCGGTGGTTTGTAGCTGATCGGTTCACTGGTTGGATTGCAAGAGGAAACAAACTTCAGAAATGAGTTTTTAAAAGCCTGGAGGAACCGGCATTGGTAGACTAGTAAAAAAAAAATAAAGGCCAATAAATGCTGGACCACACAAATGCATACCAAGGTCTGAATTTCAAATGAACATTTAATTCACAATTCTACCGTCAGCGCTAATCGAACCCAGTTTTTTAGGTTTTGTAGTTTTGTAGGTGCGTGTGGATTTTTTTAAAAATCCTTTGGAATTATTATGGTCCTAACGGAGTGTGTTTCCCAAACCTCTGTACAGTTTTTAAAAATATAACTCAGTAATATGAGGAAACCTCATGAAAAGGGTCTTGTACAGTAATTGGACAAAGGGAGGTGTGTAAAGGAACACCGGAATGAGGTCTAGCACTGCGCTGATTCAGAGCGATTCACCATATGGTTGCAATGAATAATTAATTTAATTTAACTGTATCAGACTGAGACTTCAAAGATATTTTTATGCATCCACGGCGATTGTGCAAGCAGCTCTTAAAAACCCCACAACTTATTCTTACAATCCTTGTCAGGCCAAATTTGCTCAAGATGGGTTACAAATTGATACCGTACGTATTCACAGATTCTTTAATTTTTTTAAATCCTTTTCAAACGGGAACTGGCGTTTCCGTCGAAAGCTTCTGTTCCAATGCAGTTGATGTTTCTATGCTCAAACATCAAAAACGCAACCTGAAACAACTGTAAACAGTAATCTCACAATTTAACTTCTAAATACTGTAAGTGGTAATTAGTTTCAAAGCTGCAGCGCACATACACAGTATATATACACAGTATATATTTAGTTTTCTATGCAGTTTTTGCTATCGTTTAGCGTCTTTCGCCAATGAAAGTGATCAGTTTGAGAATTCAGGTTTTGTTAAATGATATTCACTTTTTTTTAAAAAAAGGCTATATCGTTTGTTTTGCAACACATCACAAGAATACCTTGCAGCAGGTGAATACTTTTGTAAGGCACTTTAATAATAATAATAATAATAATAATAATAATAATAATTCCTTACACTTATATAGCGCTTTTCTGGACACTCCACTCAAAGCGCTTTACAGGTAATGGGGACTCCCCTCCACCACCACCAGTGTGCAGCCCCACCTGGATGATGCGGCGGCAGCCATAGTGCGCCAGAACGCTCACCACACACCAGCTCTCAGTGGGGAGGAGAACAGAGTAATGTAGCCAATTCACTTTATCTGCCTTCTTAAAAAAGACCTGGATGGAGATCCAGGTTGAATCCATCAGGCAAATTCGTATTGTGGAAATACTGTCCTAGCAATGATGAGTCCAAATCAGTGATTCAGAAAAAAACACCTACCTGTCACCTACCAGGCTAAAGGCTACATACTATGTAAAGCACAGGTTACTTACTTTTCTACTCACACCTCTGTATACAGTATATAGTTAAACAGCTCCTTGAATCTGCTGATAGCAGTTTCTGTTAAGTGAGTGTTTCAGGCCTGTGGCAGATGTTTGAGGGTGAACAGGTCTGCGATTTCCTCTCCCTGCAAGCGTTTCCTTCCAAGCAGGCAGATCCTCTGAAACTCGACCCCCGTGTGCAAACAGAACATGGCGCAGGCTTGGATCAGCACCTGCAGAGGCTGGGCCTGAGTCTGGGGCTGTGCCCGTTTGTGAGTCGGCAAGAACCGATGACCTTTGCCCTGGGGCGCCATTATTAAACGCACACACACTAAAATACCGCTTTTATTAATCGGGGCGATGGAAAAACGCTCAGACTGAAGCGTGGAGGCCAGTGGTTGAGTTGATCCAGTTTGTACAAACAGTTAAACGTGCTACAGTATGTGCAGGTCGGCCTGGAGCCTTGGATTTAGAACTTGCTATCTGTAGATAATCAGAGTCTTGCCAACCTCTTCCTACACACCACTGTGCAGGCCGTAGTATCGTCTTGGTAAATCAGTCTTTTCTTTGCCTGACTTTATTACTGAATAATATAGAGACCTTTGAAACCGCAGAAAGGTCAGGGGGAGGAGTGTTTAGCATGATAACAAAATGTCACTGTGTTCAACATAAAAGAAAAGATTTTGTTAAGGCTTTCTGTTAAACTGAAGATTTATCTCGCCATTTTTCTCTTAAAAAGCGTGGCTTTATTCAGACACATGTATATTCAGCACATCCATTATTTTCATCCCTGTAGGTCTGATTCTCTGGCTGCTATTGTGGAATGCGAACAGGCTCCTGTACATTTTTACATGTTCATGTTTTTGTTCTGTTTTAAAAATCAGATATTTGCACAAAGATCTTTTAAGCCTTGAACATACACCCAACCCTGTGCTTCAATGCAGAGGAAGACAAACATTTTAAACAGTCAAGAGTAGAAGCTTTTGTATTAGTGGCTGTAGTCAACAGAAATCGGTATGACACTTATTGTACAATCAGTCATATTTAACTTACAATTTATGGATATGCTCTGAGGTTTAAAGAACATTAAATTATTTGGGCCCTTTTGTCTAAATCTAAACAAACAAAATAATGAAATAGCCTTTTTTAAGAAAAATAATGAAATAGCTTTTTGACAGTTAACTCAGCACAAATTATTATTATTATTGCTATTATTAGCTTGTTCATTGCTAACCAGTGGCTCTGTTTCTGTTCAGCTGTCCTCCTTTGTTTCAGGACTGTCCTGTGTGACCCCTAAAATGTGAGCAAGCATGGACATTAATTTCTTCCAAGACCATTTCCCCTTTCCCAGAATCAAGGCCACAGCACACATGAAGACAATGCAGCAGATATTCATGCTGCAGTTCTTCACTGTACTTACTGCAGCGTGCAGCACGGCCCAGTGAAGCTACACACAGGGCTTTTACATGACTAAATATCCAGGCTTTGTATTATTCATCAGGAAAAAAAAGCATCGGATACAATCATGCTGTTTACATGAGGGACATTATAGGAGGCAATAGCATCACGCATTTAACTATCGTTGGTTCTCAGGACACCGTGTCGCAATCCAGGGTAGAGGAGATTAAAGCATTCAAATGAAACTCTTTAAATTTTTAACGCGCACCATTCTCCAGTGATAAGATCAAAAGAGGTGTAACAAGACACTGGAAAGCAGCTTGCATACTCTGTGTCTATTACTGACATTTTTGAACATAAGAATATAGAGAAAGGTTACGAATGACAGGCCATTCTGCCCATCTAGCCTGTTTGGTCATTAGAAGCTAATTGATCCAAGGATCTCATCCAGCTGTTTCTTGAAGGAAGGCAGGGTATCCTTAGCCATGCCTGTTTCACACTCCCACGGCTCTTTGTGTAAAGATGTGCATCCTGTTTAAAAGGCCCCCCCAAAGAACAGAATGAGAGATCTTGATTTTCTCTGCCAGCAGCGGTACCAGCCCAGGGAAGGTGACAGCGAGTGTGTGAAAGCCTGGCTCTGTCCCTGCCCTGCTCCGTCTGGCTCCTTCTCTTGCCCAGGTTGTTCCTCTTGCTGCTGCTGCTGCTGTTGAAATTTATGGACAAATTAATGAGAGGAGCCGGGAGGTATTGACTTTCCTGGGAAAACACAGCTCTTCGAAAATCAGTGGCAGAGTGCTGCAATAATTCAGCCGCCATTGATCCCTCAGCCTTGTTGCCACATTGATCTTCGTTTTACAAGCCTCAAGTCTGTCTGATAGCATCAGGGGCTGCAGACTGCTCTGCTCTTCACCACCATCATCATCATCATTATTGCCTATAGTAAGGAATGCTTTAGTTGGTTTGTATCATTACTTTAATATTGTACGGGTATGACTGGTGCTTCTTCACAGAGCTGTGGGCAGGCTGGAGCAGGCGCTCGCTGTGGGTCTGCTGTGATTTGATGTGCTGCTGCTCATCCTGCTCTTCTGATCCTTGGGCAGCGCGTGGTCTTTCACACGGAGTGCAGACACTGGCTGAAGCGGAAATTGAGCTTTGGGCAGTCTGACTTTGGCAATGCAACGAAGAGTCGAAATGACTGAAAAATTTGATTGGTGGACAAATCCAGAGCATGCAATCTGATTATCTTCCTTGCAACGCCTTTTTATTTTAGGGGAAGTGCCAGCACCGCCTCAGGGCACAGTCCAAATACTGTAAGAGCATGAGAAAAGATTAGGATGGGAAAAGGCCATATTTATTAGTAGTCACTGAATCAAGGATCTCATCCAGCCATTTCCTGAAGAAAGCCAGTGTATCGGTATGCAATACAGTGGTACAGTATTCCATGCTCCAAGCCATACTGTATGTTCTGTGTGGGTCCCTTATCATTGCTGTTTATCAATGGGCACAACACTGGTCAAATCTCAAATCCATGGGTGCTACCCGGCTTGAATGACTTGAGTTTGTTGCATCAGTGGCTTTTGGAGTTTGTTAGCGGTGATTCAGATGTTTGGGGAAAAGAACAGAATTCCAGTGAAGTGTCATGGTGGCAAATGACATGATTGCTAGGGAAGTTATTAAGGAGGAAAACAATGAGGGAGTAGCCAGCCTTGCAGAGTGCAGGCCAGCGTGAGTACGCCATGATTCTGTCAGACACTAAATTTATTACTCAGTCCTGGAATTAAAGACCATAACCTTAGGATTGCTCGTGTGTAGTAGATTGAATACTGAATCTTCAGATGAAGGAGCCAGTGGTGTCTTTTCTGCTTTAAGAGCGACATGTCCGATGGGACTATAGGCTCCAGATGTCTTGGAAACGGCTTGAAGTGACTGTGGTTGCAGATGTGCTGAACTTTAAAGACAGAATTACATGGGAGAGAGGGTGGAGTAAAGACCTGGAGAGGAGCTTAATATTTTGTTGATGCAACACAGAGCAGCTGTTTTCACAAAACAGGGGATGGGAATGAGCAGGAATGTTCTCGTAATCTGCACTTCACTAACACATATCTGATTCTGTAATTTAGCTAGTTAACACAAAACAGTCGGAGGACTGTGGCGAATCAGGCCCTTTAAAAGCTTAATAATAATTTCCAAAAAGATTAGCTGCAGCATAGAAAATAATGGCAGCAGTTACTGTAGGCATGAGAAGGCTCGGACTGTATCTTGTGAAAATGTGAATTGAAAGCATGGTCAAGCTAGGCTCACTGTAAATAAATTGACAGTTCGTGCTCCACACCACTCGGGATGGAAGTGGGGAAGGTTGTGTTCTTGCCTGAGAATGGTAGGCTCTTCTATCACAGCACATCAGGCAAACCGCCAAGGCAGCAGACCTCACGCTGTCGACGCCAGTGGTGCAGGCTCCTTCAATAAACTCTCTAGTTTGATGAGGTTCTTTGGAAATATAGTTGGCAATTTATTTATGAAGACTGACAGGATGACCTGTTTGTGACCTTTTTCATGCTCCTATATTACCTGAATTAAGGATGTTTGACTTGTGTTAAAGGTGGTCCAGTGGCGTGGCTGACTCACCGCTCTTGGGCCCCGGGTTTCATTGTGGGCAGTGGTGCCTTCTGTGTGGAGTCTGCATGTTCCCCAGGGCCATGTCATCTTTTACTTTTCTCCTCATTCCCAAACACATTGCTGTCTAGGTTCATTTGTGCTTTTGCGTGCCCCCCATGATGGACTGGCATCTTGTCCAAGCTGTAGTCCCTCCCAGGCTAGGCTCTGAGAACAGGTGGCTTTCTGATAACTTTGAAACTGGAAGCTCACAGTGTTTTCCTGAAATGCATTCCCATGACCAAAATCTGGGAAAAATCAAGGCTCTTTCCTGTCCCTCAATAAATAGATCCTGCTGTCTATGTGGGCCCTAATGCCCCAGTATAGTGACGGGGATACTATACTGTAAGAAGGCACCGTCCTTCTGATGAGACATAAAACTGAGGTCCCGACTCTCTGTGGTCATTAAACATCCCAGGGCGTTTCTCGAAAAGAGTAGGGGTGTAACCCTGGCGTCCTGGCCGAATTTCCCCCTGGCCTTTACCCATCTATGAACTGGCTTCATCACTCTGCTCTCCTCCCCACTGAGGGCTGGTGTGTGGTGAGTGTACTAGAGCACTATGGCATCATCCAGGTGGGGCTGCACACTGGTGGTGGTGGAGGGGATCCCCATGACCTGTAAAGCACTTTGAGTGGAGTGTCCAGAATAGCACTATATACTGTAAGTGTAAGGAATTATTATTATTGTTAGTATTTTTAATAAATAGCCATGTACCTCCATACTGTTGATCTGGATCACAGGGTTTTCAATCTCTACATTTCTCTTCACATACTGTATGTATATAAAATGTACTGTAGATCAGTTTGGTGTTTTACTTTATGTAAATGGAGAAAGTTACATAAATTATGTAGAGTATCTTGTAGTACTGTATGTCGTCTATCTTGAGGACATGCAAAAACATATTTTAATGATCTCATTTAATGTCACTGTAGCAGCTGTATCCTAAAGTAAATAGTTCCGATTGAAATAGTTTTTGGTGGGAGCAGTCACCGCAGACCCACACAGAGGGGTACACTGCCGTGCTTTCACGCCTGTTTAGAGTCAGATCGAATTGTGGGCAACCCTTGCTTTAGGCCATTGATTTTGATTTTGTCCCATATACTTACCAAAATGTACCTAAGCAATATGTAAGGAAGCCCTCAGTGAAATGTACATTCTCGTAGTTCCAGTGCCCTGTGATCTGGTAATGTGCTTACGTGCGGTACAGGACCCTGATAATGCTGCCAGGGTGAGGTAGGTACTTCAGCCAGCGATGTGAAAAGAAATGAGAATAATAACAGTAGATATTGTGCCTCGGTCGCCTTCCCTTTCTCAGCAGAGGCTTGGGATAATGGAATCCCCTGATTAGAGCCCTCATCAGCTGCGCTGGGATGTGTAATGCAGCCATTCATGTTATTTATCTCCCAGTTAATTGTATCTGTTGCATCTTGATTAAGCTGAGTGACAAATCTAGGACATGCGCTTCAAGTGATGACCCCACCACGGGAGTATTGTGTGCTGTGGCCCCAAGCGTCTTCGTTGAGCCTCTTACCTCACGACAGATGCCTTTATTAAAGCAGGCAGTGCCACTCTCTGCGTGCAGCAAGTTGCAAGAAACAGCTTTATCAAAGCACTCATCTCTTCAACACAGCCTGACAACTTTCCTGTCAAAGAGAATGGTAGTACGTCTGCCAGGAGGAGGACAGCATTTAAGAAAAGCCTTATTAGAGTCTGGTGCTTTAGCGCAGCACGATTTATATAAATACTGTGGAGTAGCTGATAGCAGGTGTTCCTCAGAATGCGTCATTTATATCAGCTTGGAGACTTTACAAAATATTTTTATAAATTAATGTTATCATTAAGTATCGCTTTGTTTGTATTTTGCATTCATTTTGTATTAAGTTCCAAAATATCTTTTCAAGAAGTAAAAGGGACTGTTCAGTGGCAGAGTTCAGAAGTGTAATGCATATTTTATCTCAGTATATTAGAAAGAAGCCCGTCTCATATAAGGGTTATACTGAAAGAGAACATCTGTTACTGCATAGTGAGATTGGTTGCTGAAGCTCATATCAGGCTTAATATTTGATCATATTTTTGGATTTTAAATTATTTATTTTTCATAAAATGATTTTCATTTTAATAGTGGGGATCTCAGTTTTCTTTATGAAGGTCCCCGACTCACATGTTGCTGACTGTAAACAGTACTAGATCCTCTATGCCGAGCATTCAGTGCAGTCAATAACTGTTCTTGAAGAACAGCTTGTACAGCGCATCAGTAAGGAGATTGTGTCTCTCGGCATAATGAATTTAAAAACGAATCAGCAAAGAAACTCAAACACTTAAATCTCTTCATTAATACCAATGATAAAAATGATAGTCTTTGAGGTATTTGGTGGATAGCAGTGCTTTCTCTCTGCGTCAGTGCAGAAGGGGTAAAAGCAGGTCATTGGGGCTCACGTATTCTGTATTCCTAATGTCATAACACGGCGCTGCAAGACAGTGTGTTAATGACATGGGGCTGCATCTGAGCAAGGCGGTGATCGGCCTCCGTTCACAATTCCTCATCTGCCCTTCTGGGTCCCACTTGAAAAGAGACGGCGCACTTTGTCTCGGCCAGCTCTAGCCGTCAGTCACAGTTTAAAGTTCATGAAATTTCTATGAGCATTGATTTTCGGAGTGAGGTGGGTGCCAGGGCCGGATGATTGATGGGGCTCCTGGCTTTGAAATTTTTAATTTTCTGCGTGTCCGCGTGCGGGCGGGCGCGTGCACGCGTGCGCGCCAGGGGTGGATCGATGCGGCGCGCTCGCCTCTGCTGCGTGGGGGGCTGTGGGAGAGGGCTCGTGGCTGCGTGTGGACACACAGGCGTTTGTCAGCCAGGGGACGTCAGCGCGCTCCGGCCGCAAGGGAGCGCGCACTGTAAGGTGCTGTTCCACGCGGGAGAAAAAGAGATCAGAGAAACCCCGGTAGAGCTCACACCCAAGAAACATCGTGTTTCTTTTTTTAAAAATTATTTTTCATTTGTCGCGGACGGAGTACTGTACCTGTCACCAACTGAAGCAGTCAGATATATTCTTTATTTCAAATATGCACGAAAAAAAATACTCAAGACGAAGGTGGCTGGGTGTTTGAGAATTAGACTAAACATGAAAACGATGAGGGGGTAAAGCACCTCCTGGCAGGGGGCAGGGGGCAGGGGGCAGGGGTAATTGCCCGTGTGCGCTGTGTGAAATCTTCTGTGGGGATTTCCGATGGCACCTGAAACACAGGGCGGTCTTCTTTGCTTGAGGGTGTGGCTCAGCGTGGCTGGAGGTGGGCAGCAGGATGTCTGCTGTAGAGGACACTGAGATTCCCAGGTGGTGGGTGATGAACATCCACTTCTTTATAAAGTGATACACTGACGAGCTGCATTTAAAGTCAACATTTTGGTTCCCTAGGACTCCATACCAACTGCCTGAAGTGACAGGTGTGCTAAGTGTGTGTTAACATACATGTAAATATACAGTGCCTTCCTGGAATTTCTGAAGCCTGGTGTCCAGGCTATGATTAGGACCATCTATTTTCTAATCACTTTATGCAATACAGGGTATCCCAGCAAGGCAGGATACACCCTGGACAGTACGCCAGTGCGTTGCTGGGCACACACAGACATGCACACTCTCACACCCCTTTCCCAGGAAGCCAGTTAACCTGCCCGGGTTTCTTTGAAGACAGTGTCAGAGCACTTGGGGGAAACCCAGGCAAATGTGTGGAGAACATACAGACTCCACACAGATAGTGCCCCAGGTCCCTGGTGTTGTGGGGCAGAGATGCTAACTGCTGTGTCACCGGGCCAGCCTGCAATTAAGTCATAGGGGGACAAAAATGATGCAGAGAAGCCATCTGAAGGTTGTCAAAAAGGCTGAGCTACTTCTCCTTTTCTAGGTTGAAGCCCTTGATACCCCTGTCCATCCCAATCTGCAGAGCACGGTGCCTGCATGCTCCCCTGCTCCCCTGCTGCAGGGAGAGAGGGGGCCGGAGCCCTGATTACCCCCTGTGACAGAGCCCTGGTGTTGTAAGGGGGTGTGCTGCCGTGTGCTTGCTTGTTCATACTGTACATTCGGTGTGCTGGATCCTGTCGGTTTGACTGTATGTTTCCAAGGTCACGCTGGGTGCTGGAGTCGGAGCAGCACCCGTGAGGGTCCTCGTCTTGTCTCCTTGTGCGAAAGGCGCGATCTTCTTTTGAGGCGCTGTAGTACAGCTCATCCAACATCCCAGACACTCTGTCACAAAAGCGTTCTCCCTTTGCGTGGCAAGGAAACAGCTGAAGAAGGTACTGTAGCTAACATCGTGTTTTTAAAAATGAACTGATGCAGTGCAACTGCAGGACCTTCACCAGCCTTTAAGAATGACAGGTCTGCAGATCGGACCACTTGTGAGTGTTGGAATAGGTTTATTATTTAGTTGTTTTAATGCTTTAGAGATGGCTTTTCTATCTTTCATCACGCGGCCTTTCTGCTCCAGATGACCTGCGAGTCTGATCTAGCAGACGCAGAGCTCTCTCATTGCTGCCGAGTTTTTCCCAGCTCTCTGTGGTTATGTCTGGTGTGTCAATAGAAATCGCATTTGCCAGCATCCTGGCCCCCCGTCTTGCTTTTCCAGGCTCATGGTATTCCATTTGTAACCGTAGACTCGAGTAGACTATGTAATCACCTCGGTAGCAGAGCACGAAAAAAAAAGACTCACACGCTCCCTCTCACACACAGTTTCAAGTGAACTACATTATCTTTCCCCGTCTAATCACACGTTCAGCAGAATGCGAAGATGGCCGAAAATCAATACAAATTACGATGGAGAAAGTGGCGCTGATGGCTGGAATTGGAGCATATGTTTACACTAAATCAGGCAATCTATCTTCATATCAGCCGTGTAATGCATCGGAGGTCAGAGTTCAGTTGCGCGTTCCCATTCTCCAATTACCTGGGCTCTTTAGAAAGAGGGACTGTATTGATTGGGTACATGATTGGGATCCTGGCAGCCAATCAGGAGCAGAAGTCAGAGTTCGCCCGCGTTTTAATAAGGAAAAGTAATGGGTTTAATTTAAGGTGCTGCAATCGAGGGGGGAGGCTCGACGCACACCCCGTTGCGAGCTTTATTAAAATGGAAGCGCCGGCTCCCCAAGATCCGCGCTCTTGTCTTTTTCCTCTGCCGCCTGAAAATTACTCGGCTCGGAAGTTCCTCGGCTCCTCTCAGCAATCAGAGCCCCCGCCTGGAGAAGCGGCAGGGAGTGAGCGCCAGCGCCTCCCTTTCCAGGCGAGCCCGGCTCTTGATGAGCTCCCTCCTCGCTCTCCTGTGTGCAATAACATCATGCGCTGGGGTAGGAGTGGAAAACAGAGCGAAAACGGAATTGACCCATACACAAAAAAAATCAGCCTAGGTCTAAATGTAGGCACCGTTCGGCACATGGTGATGACATGCTTTGCGTCTGGAGTACTGTATTTGATTCATTCACCCTTCAGAAACCGCTCCTGCTCTTCCAGCAGAGCGCGGCTTGATATGAGAATTAAAAGTTTCAGTGCACGTTTTTCCCGTCTTGGCAAGACAGCAGAGGCCAAATAACTGACGCAAACCCGGCCTTTTCTAATTTAGGATGGTCTCGTCTTTTCTTCTTTGTTTTTCATTAATAGCTACACACCCGCACGGCTCTCCTCCAAAGCCGTATCGTCAGTGGGAAAAAATAAGAGGGAGAAACCCCCCCGGCATTTATAGAGTAGTGATATATAATGAACAGAAAAGTAGAAGAAACGCAACGAGACCCCAGCCGAGCCACTGAGCAGAGCTCGCTGTCCGAGCTTGCTTGAGCATGGTCATTGACACCCGAGCCGCTTCTCCGACAGGCAGCCGAGAGGCCGCGACAAGGCGCTCACAGAGCAGCCGGGCTCGAAGCCCTTTTCTTCTCCTCTGTACAAACGAGCTTAAACAAATTTGATTTAGCGGCTCGCAGGCCCATTTCGGGAAAGAAAACAAATATTGTTATAGCAGTAATAACATCTATTTGCCGTCGCGACACGCAAGCGCCTGCTTTCAAAAGGCAGATTCGCCGGTGCGCCCTTATTCTTATTCATGAAACCGCCAGTTATGCATATTAGCGTAAACTAGCTATTCTACTCCCGGTATTTGGAGTGTCAATCATCCTTATAAAATACAAGAGCCGCGTGTGACAAAAGCAGAGTGGGCAAGCAGGCTGACAAATTGTCCCCAAAGTCAAATTTGACAGCCTTTTATGATTAATGGGCTTGATTATGGAGAAATTTCTTTAACTCGTTTCTGTTTTTTTGCATAAAGGAATGGAAATTGTAGGCGGGCTATTCTGCAGTACATTCAGGAGAATGGAAATAAAGGAGGTGGTAAGAAAATGGAATCAAATTAGTCTGAAACAATTTCTGAAAGTGATACTGTTGGGCAGTCTTAAAATAGCTCACTAAAGGTCTAGCTGCGCGCTTAATGAGAGAGAGAGAGCGGTAGCGCAGCGAGTCACGGACAGACCCGAGCCCGACTTCAGCCTTAACCCCGCCACACCTGCAGGGGTCCGGGAAATGGGCACGAACTCCTCCCGGGAAGATGAGGAGGATGACACTTCACTCTGCTGCCGACGCCCCCCCAGGGCTGTTTCAAACTGAAATACAGAACTTGAAACTGCAGATGCTTAAACCCCTCACCTGTCTCTCCGTAGGAAGGGACTGAATCAATGAGAGAAAAGACTGATGGCAGGCCGAGATGTTGAATTTGCCTATTTAAAAACACGAGTCTTTCAGATCTGATTTCTGCAGCCCGCTTTCTATAGAAAAGCATCGGCACTGTACTGTACATTTCTGGTGAGAAGCAGTGCATTATACAGCGCTATTTGACGGACTTCCCTGTGACAATTAGGCCCTCTCTTGTGTGACAGGATTGTTTATAAGCACCTCAGCATCATGCAGCTCCTACAGTAGTTAAACACCCAATCCTGTTTTTTCTTTAAAAAGGGTGAATATTTGCAGTATCGCTCTGTGTATAATTTCCATCTTACTGTATACTCTATACAGTATCTACATTTTTGGTGCAGTATCTGATAGAACTTAATCTGGTATCACTTGTGGTCTGTTAGAAAACAAATGTATTTCAAGCGAGCTAGAGTGATTGTACATGCTGATTTAGCATCTGGAATGATATCTAAATAGCTAAGCACTGAAGAATTCGCTACCTTGGGCATTTTAATGTTGTTTGCAGTGCGACTACTAGAGAGACTCCTGTGTTTGCAGATAAATGTGGCCAAAAGTTACTGGCTGGAAGACTAAAAGTTTCCTAGCGAGGATATTACATTTCCAACCACAGCGGTCTGAATGGGAACTGCGGCGGAGGACTGTGGAGCTATCAGACGGCCCTTTTCGGATCGTGATGGTCCTGCTTTATCACACTGTGCTGTGGGAGCAGACGCATTCGGGCTGAGACGAGTGCTGCCATGATAATCGTGTTCTTATTAGGAAGAATCGGACACATGAAAGCCTTTGATCTAAAGTGCAATTAAGAACGTAAGGAAGGTCACAAGCGTAAGCGGGCCCTTCGGTTTCCCTATTGACCTTGTCTGGCTGCTGCCAGTTCAGTGACCTGAGGATCTCATCAAACCATTTCCTGAAGGAAGCCTTAGTGTGAGCTTCACGGTCTTGTTCCATGCTCCCACAGCCCTCTGCGTAAAGAGGTGCCTCCTGGTCTCTGTTCCCAGCCGTCTTCTAGTTTGTGTTTCTAGCTCAGACAGATCAGACAGAGAGGTGATGTTCCATTGCTCCACCAGCTGAAGAGCGGACTTGAGGGAGGCCAGGTGGTACAAGCCCAGAGAGAAACTGAGCCGGGACAGCGGGGTTAATACCCACATGTTTACGAGCAGCCATGCGATATTTAATAACCGGGCAGTCAGGATGCCAGTTTAACATCTCATCTGAGGGGCAGAAACTCCAACAGCGAGGTGTCTTCAGTCACCATCCTGGGGCACTGGTTGAGAAATTCGGGTTGCTTCCTTCTTGCATTGCTGTGCTGTATTTTTGTATCGCTGCCAATTTAAAAAAGGTTTTACACACTTTCTTCATGACCCCCTGCTTTCTTCCTGTAAAGTAAAGCAGCAATATTAATTTGCCATAAATCTGTGTTCAAATATCGATCCGTGATGGAGTCCACATGTTTGTAGGGAAGAAACGGCACCCCTTCTTTCCTGCTATATCTTCAGAGTCTCTGTCTACACTTCCTCTAGCTTTCTTTTCCTGACATCTTCCTCCTGTTGTGGCGTCTCCATTCCATTGGCGGGTCTCAGGTGATCACTTGTGGTTGAGAACTGGACCCCAGAGTCTAATACATACCCTTCATGCGGCGGATCCAACTTCTGAACTTCATTTGTAGCTCATTTCCTCAGGTTCATAGTGCTGAGGGAAAACAGCTTTATTCCTTTTGACTTTTCCAGCCCTGAATGAGCCCACCATAGACTACGGTTTCCAGAGGTTACAGAAAGTCATCCCCAGGCATCCCGGAGATCCTGAGAGGCTACCCAAGGTAAGTGTTTGAAGGTCCCGGGGGTTAGAGATGTGTCGTACAGTTTTTTGTGAAGTCACAGAAGCAGGACCAAAGCAGCATTTTAAAACAAAAGACGATAGAAATATCCCAGACCACTTTACCGCTAAAGCTAAACAGCTTCTGGGAATCCTGATCTAAACCCCAGAGGGCTGTATGAAATACCTGCTACAGGCATTGAAGAAAATGTTTAAAATAAAAATACGCTGTTTTGAAAATCATTGCTGAAATTTTGTTTCGCATTGAAGTAAAAGAATCTACCTTGTTTCCCTATTTTGTATCTAACACAGTGCACAACCATAAAACTAAGAAAAAAGCTTCCTAGAATGTAATTATCTGTCACACCTTATAGTATTAGAAAACACTCAAATATCCTCATTTTTCTTTTTTCAGTTATGAGTTGCCTTTAGCTCTCTGTCACAGATTTGTGCACTCCTTGAGGTTCATTCTTTAGGTGAGAATCAAAGATCCTTCACAGGCGTCGTTCAGTCGGGTCACACTTGAAGAAATGAGACATGTGACCAAACAGGCCTTGCGTCGGGACTCACTACCTGTATTGGCATTGATCTCGGGAATCTGATACGGTTCACAAAAACATCTCATTTGCTTTATTAACAGTTTGCGAAAGGGCCTGTTTTCCAACGCGTCATAATATAAAGGGCTGTGAAGAGGTCCCAGTAGTTTAAAGTTGTTTTCATCTTCTTTGATTCATCTTCTTTTTTATTCTTCTGACAGAGAATTAGATTGCTCTTGTTCTGATTTTATTAGACACCAATAAAGACAACAATAGAAAAGCACAGAAACGCTACACATCAGAAATGCAGGCATAAAGGCGCACCTGGGCTTCCTGGCCAACACATTCTCCCACGACTTGTCCATGGAGCCCTGCTGCCTAGTTAGTATGAAAAGATTATTTTTCCCCAAAACCCACACTGGCTAAGTGAGTGTAATTCCTTTGGGCAGAGAACTGCTGTAGAGGGGATACTATCAGATGGGGACTGACAGTTTAAAACAGCTGCCAAATTGAACCCATTTATCAAATTCTGACATCTAAGATCCATCCTCCAAAAAACAGTTTATTTGTAAATTGATACTAATAGTGAACATACATTGTCTGGTTGCTTTGATGTTCCGTCTTGTGGTGGACGAGCACATTCTGATGTGCTTTTATATGTCTGTGAATATTCAAAAGAGAACTCAAAAGGCATTTTTTTTTACATTATTAAAAGGACATGCTTGCACATCAGAAAAGAAGAGTCTGTCTTGATACATGTATGCTTTTGTGCTAGGGAACTTCATTTTGTTCTCGACATACAGTCCCATCCAAGTGAAGAAACAGCTGTCCGTACTTTGTAGCCATACTGTTGTGACCCAGTTTCTTGATCAAAGAGAAATCAGTGCATACATATAGAATGTATGCATAAAAGGAAAGGAAGATTATGTATTGCACAAGGTAAACATACTGTATATATCATACTGTACATCTATGATATTAAATAATTATCAACTTTAGGACAGTTCAGTCCTTCAGCTATCTAGAAAGAATTGTAACATTTTTTAAAGTAAATGTAAAGGCTACATTATTTTCTCATCAGCTAAAAGGTTGTTTTCCCTTTAACTGATGCGGAGACCTTGAATTTATACGATAGCTATGCTGATAATTATTGGCTCCTACTCCTTTCGATTTCAGGAAATTTGTAAACTTGAGGAAATGCTTTTTTGCAGTTAGTCTTTAGATTATATTCCAGGCAAGTGAAACGTCGGTACATCCCTTGATATTATAGTCCAGTAGCTCTTTTACTATTGCTTTCTAAAAAAGCAATTATTTTATTTCTAGAATAATGTGTGTTGTATCTGGAAAAACTCATACCACACATGTGGCCACACGATGTACACATGCACAGTACATTCACTCACATCTCTCGCTGATACACCCGCATAGCCTACCTTGGAGGAAGCTGACCTTTGAGATGGAGATGACTTCCATCCTGTGCCCAATCACTCCACAGACTCACACACCACCAGCAGAGAGCGTCTAGACAGATGCCAGTTTGCCCTGAGTTGACAGGGGTGTTGTCACCCTGCCAGCTGTTCTGCAGAGAACTGGGGTAAATCCCAGTGAAACAGAGTGAACATGGGCCTGCTTTATCTGAAGAGTTCGAACCCATGTCTTTCACAGCTGCGAGACAGGAAGACACAATTCCTTGTACCAATTCAGCATTCTAGACCATTTCATTGCCTAGATGCACTACTTTTTTATCAAACCTGCTTTAGGTTCGTCTGCAGTTTTAATTGAGCAGAGTCTTTTTTGCGAAGTCACTGGAGGACATCACGATGTCAACCACAAAGGCAAACAGGCGTCTCATTGAATTACCTCGGTCACAGAAGTACAAAACTCCAATTCATTTTTATTTTACAAGTCTGTTAAATCACTAGTTCGTATGAATTTCTAATCCCAAATGACATACTGGTAAATATTAATGGAATACTTCCTCTCCTGATTCATGTTACCACAAAGCAAGTGCATCCAGCACTGCCACTGAGTAATCTGTTGAGTGAGGTCACAGTGCCATTTTCAACCCATGAGCCCTTGCAGTAAGATGGAGAGGAGCAGAAAGAGCAGTGAAAGACCTTGCTAACACAGAAACCCGAAAGTGTGTAGCAGGCTACACTTAACAGCTTCTGCTTTCTTAGTGGTTTTCCAGAAAGAAATGATTTGGAAAAAGAAGTAATAGTGGACAAAGAAATGGAAACACCCACGAGCTGATGGGCGTGGAAAACACTGTCTCGGGTGTCGCTCCACAAAAACCAGTAGTCCATTCCCTGCGCTCTTTCAGGCACTCAAGCGGTTTGTGCACCGCAACCCGACTGTGGTATCTCGCTCTGTGAAGTGTTCGGCAGACCGTTGCTAATGAAAATGGCATCTTGCTCTCCTGGTTGAAATTTGCAGTTGGTTGATCTGCAGTTGCTCACCTGTCATTGCTTGCACGTGGAGCTGAGGCAGGGATGTCGTCATCCCGGAAGGTGCACTTCTGCCCACTGTTGTCCTTTTACTGATGATGCCATTCCCACACTGACAGCATCTTAGACACTTGCTTGTGAAACAGTCAAGTCAGCTAGTTGAGCTGTCTTGGCCACTAAAGCTGCTGACAAACTCGCCCCAACAATCATCCCTCTTTCACTGTCACTGAGGTCTTTGTAGACCGTAATTGTAGATAACCAGACCTGCCCAACATTTTCCACATGACCCTAAGCATGCTGGGATGTTATTTGCTTACATGAACCCCACCAGTGTGAAAGTCCTCGGTTACATGGTACGTCGTGTCCCTCATTTACTCAGGTGTTTCCATTTTTTGTGTACTATATGGATTTTCTAATATCACACTGTATAAACCCGTCTGTCTGTCATTGATTTTTTTAAATGGGTAGATATCCTGCCACCCAGACATTTTCATGTAAAAGCTGCATTGTGCCTCTGTACAATAACCCTTGAATTGAGGACTTTTTTAGAAGAAATGTTCTGTGCTACAGGTAGCTGTCATATTTGTTTATTCAGCAATAAGAGTAATGGTTAAGGCTTTGAGCTCATAAGGGGGAGGTCGTACAGTAGGTTCAGATCCTAGGTGGAACACTGTGGTTACGACAGAACAGACACAGTGAAGCCAAGCACATCACTAATTAAATTTTCAGCGGCATACAGTAAATGTGTACATGTGAAAGTCTGGCTTTCATTCCAGACTTGTGCCAGAGCTACAGCACAGACTTTCACATACATCAGTATTTATTGATGTTTTTCCTTTATTTATCTTATTGTCTCATTCTACAGAAGTGGAAAACAAGATAAATGTGTTTCCGTTCCCATTCAAGAAAGTGATGAGATTGTTGGAGTTAGGAAGAGAAAGACGTGCTGTTCTACTGCAGTTCTTGAAACATAGGGGCTTCTGTGGGAAAGAATGCAAATCAAACACTTAATTGTTTAATAATGTAGCCGAAGAATCAACATCAGAAACGACTCCAAATACTTCATGCCACCCATGCGCTGTTATCTGGGAATAAAGTTGGAATAATCAGCCCTGTAATAAAGACTCCTTAGCAATGGTGAAATTCTCATTCACTTTATTTTGGAGTAGCAGCAGTTGCTTATGTTGTCACATACAGATTTGAGGTGGTGCGCTTCTCCAGATGAGAGCAAACCTTGTTAGTGTGAGTTTATGCCAGCGGACCCTGAGACCCACGCGATGAACATTCATTAAACACGACTTGTCTTCAGACAGAAGGCTGTGACAGTGGAGATCGTTCAGGCTGTGGAAACGTAACCTGGGATTTACACAACGCTTTCTCTCCTCCGTGCCTGGGAGAAGAATTTCGTGTTTTGGAGGCTGATTGTGTTCAGGGGGCCCAGGCGCAGAGCGATTTATCATTGTTAAGGGACCTGTCGGAGGGTTCGTTTGTGGAGGTCAGCTGATCCTGTCCCTCCAGCGCTGGAGCCAAGCGGCTTGTCCACGAGCTCGTCCAGTAATTGAGGCGCTGAAAAACGAGGGCAGAGCAGAAAGCCAAGCTGGCGACTGACTGTGTGGGCAGCACTCACTGCCTGGCGCTGGCGGTCATCTCTGGCCCGTTACTGAGGTCTGGACCCCTCCTCTCAGCGATCGGAAAAGGAAGAAAAACTGTTCGATTCCATTATGTGCACTAAAAGAAATGGATTCTTTCCACCTGCTTCCCATGGGTACTTTGCAACATAATGTTACCCGTGATTTTGATCTCTAAGACTGCCTTCACATCCTCTAGATTGGACCGTTTTTGAGATCAGAAATACAGTGAGTTTGAAAGTCTCTGCTGTGGCCAGAATCAGTCACCGTGCATGTGCAGTATTTATACAGAGAAAAAAAAAAGGGTTTTGCTCTTCTGCGTTGCTGCGGAGAGTGACTCCATACATGAAAGCTGTGATGGGCTTATTTATGGGTAGGCTTAATGAAGGAAAACCCAAAAAAAAGGCAGAGGGAGCTCGGGGTATGTGTGTAGAGGTGGGACTCATTAATCATGATCACTGTATGTAGGGTGAGTTGGAAGGTAATCCATTTTCAATAATAAGTGCAGTACAGGGTCGCAGTGTTGTAGAGTCATAATTGATCATGTACATTGTATTATAATAATTAAAAAAGCTTTCTAAAAAAAATATGGAGTACAATCACCATAGCAATTATAATATTTCCATGTTGATAAGGATGGCATATTTGTACATTTCTTCAAAGAAGGACTTTTGAAAGTTCCTTTGCTAGACACAAGGTTCTGTCAGGCAGTGTGTGTGCTTTACCTCTGCTGCTCTTGAGAATTTTACTTCCAGCTCAGTGGTTTTTCTCCCAGCTTACTATTGTGGGATAGTTCATGTCAGTAGAGCATAGTGGTCAGAGCTCCGGACTTCCAATGAGGGGACTGTGGGCTCCTGTCCCAGTCCGGGCTCCGCTGTTGGTAGTGAGCAGATTTCCTTAGAAAGCTCTCGTAAAATCCCCAGTTCTAGTAATGGGTACGAATGTGTCAGCCTAGTAGTAATGTATCTTAATGTGTTTATGCAGTTGTCTTTTTTTAGAACATTCCTTTGTAATACCTTTGAGTAAAAAAAAAAAACTAGTTAAAAAGGTTAGTATTTCCATCTTGTCACGAGTGTTTATTTAGTGAATATAATAGTGGCTATTATAATTACAGTAAGTCACATAACACAGTTCTGAAGGAAATGTTTTCTCTGCCACCTTATTTAAACAGGTATGCAGGGATCTTGTGCACGACTGTAAAGATAATAATAATCAATCCGATGTAAGAGTCATGGCTGCACGGTATTGATTTTCAGTCTGGGGCCGCAATGGAGTAGTTAATAATGACTTCTGCGAAATGCTTACAAAAAAGCATAGGTGATGGGTTCATTTGGATCACAAGAAAGCACTATAAACTCTTGATAGGAAAAGCTCCAAATCCGCTCAACAATACATCAAAATGTATGTTATCTTCTGTTCTAAAGAGTCAAATATCGTAATATTTCAAATGTTTGTGTAGTTACCGTAACGTGTAGTATATACAAAAGTTTAAAGTATTTATTTCATGTAATTAAAGGACAACAGACTGAAAGAAAGATTATTTGAAATTAAATGACATTAATTAAATGTGGTTTATTACAGTTTCACGTGGTAATCACATTGCTGAAACAGGATTTCCTACATGGTTACAAATAGACAGTTTACTGTACTTTAACATTAAAATTGACAGTGAAGGTGTAGTAATGCAGGATAAATCAAAATAATGCTCAGTCATTATTTTGCATTGTATTTGTTCTCCTGCTGCACGGTTCATTTATAACAACATAACAGCCCAGTCACTGTATTGTAATTACTGTGTACTTATGATTGTATTTAAGACTGAAATACTTTGCAAATCATGCTTCAGGAAATCTGTTATTTACGGCTCTGTTTACAAAATAATATAATTTAAATATGTAACAAAAAACTACTATCAATTTTTTCCAAATACATTACACAATCCAGGAGCCATCATTTATCATCAAGTCATTATTTATTTTATCATTCTAAATACAATTGGAAATGCTTCTTGAAGCGCCACGATTCTCCTGGCCATAAGTACTGTACTTCACACTTGCAAGCATAATGTCACAGATGTACAGGAGTGTTATGCAAGTGTTAAAGGAAGTCTTTTCAAAGATACCTACTGGAAACCCGTTACAACATCAGCAGAATAAAGATGTTGATGTCTGTGCAACGTAAAATGTCAGTACCACCAATTTTTACTCTTAAAGTATCTATCACAAGCACAGGCCCTTGAAGTGATAGAGAGCACGATGTGCCTAATGGCATTCCGAGTTGTTGATCTTTCCTGTTGCTGCAGTATCGTTGTTTGTACTGTAAGTTAATAAGTTAGCCTGGCTTCTGATGGAGGGAGAGTGTCTTCTTTTTGATCACTGCTTTAAATTGGTCGGGGGAGCAACATGTGAATTGTGGCAGTTCTGACTCCAAAAAATTCTTTTAACCACAAATACGCATGCCTGCTTGTTCAAATAAATCGACTGTTTTGAAATCCATTTGTTTAATTTGTTTTAAAGAATCTTTGAAATATTTCATCCGGAGTTGTTCATTTCCTGTGTTTCTGCCGTTGCTCTGTCTGTGTGCTCTGAACAGCAGGTGGTCTTTGAAAGAACTGATGAATGTCAGATTGTTGCTTCTTTTTAATTATCCACCGAATTTCACTGTATATCTGCAAGTCAGTAAAAGAGCAGGATTTGAAACAAGAGTGATCTCATGCAACACTTTCACATTTTATTTTTGCTTCTGCATGGACATTGTTGTTTAACTCCTTCCAGTAATTTGTTGGTGATTGTAGCTGATCAGTACCTGAGATTCATAGTGGGAGTCCTTGAGCCTCTCATACCAGATCTGCAGAGCTATATTAACACAAAGAGCTCTTCGTGGTCAAGGTCCTTAAAAATCTTCAGGAGTTTCTCATCCCTTATGTTCCAGTATGCTCGCTGCGATCTGCAACCTCTGGCTCTCTAGTTTGCCCAATAAGATGCAAGACTTGTGCTGTTATACACCATTATCCAACATTGTGTTAGACATCGGGCAGACTGAAACTCTCAGCTCTTGAAAGGTGTTGGATATATTTTCTTATGTGGGGGTTGTATACAGTAGCTTTAACTCTGTGCAGCACTGTGGTTTGTTCTGGTACAAAGAAAGATACAGGTATACAGGAATTCTGATTTCATAATGAGGAACGGTGGACTGGAGGACTGGAGGACTGGAGGACTGGAGGACTGGAGGACTGGAGGACTGGAGGACTAGAGGACTAGAGGACTAGAGGACTAGAGGACTAGAGGACTGGAGGACTAGAGGACTAGAGGACTAGAGGACTAGAGGACTAGAGGACTAGAGGACTAGAGGAGGGGAGGACTCGAGGACTCGAGGACTCGAGGACTCGAGGACGGGAGGAGGGGAGGACTAGAGGAGGGGAGGACTGAAAGGTCTGAGGATAGGAGGACTGGAGGACCGCAGGGCTGGAGGGTGGAGGTGCTGCAGGCCCAGGGCTGTGAGGAAGAGGAAGAGGGAGGAGTGAGAAGGGCAGGAGGGGATAGAGAGAAGCTGCACCTATTGTGTGAAATTGCTTTCTCTCTCGCTGTAGTGGACCCTCAGCTGTGCGTTAACCCTGGTGTTCTCATAATTGACCCCTTTAAGCTGAAATTATTGACATTTTAACCCATCTCTGTAAGTCTGCATTATACTAAAATATAGTAGTACAGTAGAACATTTTTTTACAGATGCTCTGTTATTATTTATTTTACAGTTTGTCTTCCAGGTAAAGTCATAATGGGCGCATTGATGTTTCAGATAACTGCCTGCAAATCTTCAATATGTGATGTTCTTGTTCAATTGATTTATTGTCATACAGAATATTGCTCTGTGGTTTGTATGCTCTCTCCGGAGATCCCTATGAAATAATCCCAGTGGCCATAGTAACAAGTATCTTTTTTCCATAAGTAGGCTTCTTTTTGTAATTATTTATTGAGAAAGGGCTCATTACCTTTTAACATACCACGAGAGAAGCCCCAGTCTTTAACTTGAAAATTGCTCTCTTGCAATTTGTACTCCAATATTTGAAAGAGAACGTAATGTTATTTTTCCAAGAGCACATAGCAAAGTGTTTCTCAATACGTTGGCGTTTGTTTATTTTAATCACACTCTAGAGGTTACATGGACAGGAACTGACAGGAGCAATATTTCAGGCACTTTAACTGCAGAATGTTAAATGCTGAATAGGATGAGGTTTATAGTTCATATGTTTTGAATTCAGAGGCATGTCATCAAGACCAGGGTGGCACAGTGGTGTCGTGGATACCATTGCTACCACACAGCGCTGGGACCCTGGGTTCAGTTCTGGTGCTGTCTGCGTGGAGTTTGTATGTTCTCCCTGTGTTGACGGGTGCTTTGGTTTCCTCTCATAGTCCACAAATATACTGGTAGGTTAACTGGCTTCTGGGAAGTGAGTGTGTCTGTGTCTGTGTGTGCCCTGTAGTGGGCTGGCGTCCTGCCCAGGGTGTACCTTGCCTAGCACCTGTTGCTTGCTGGGATAGGCTCCAGCTCCCCCACGATGCTGAATTGGATGAAAGGTTAGAAGATGGATGGATGGATGCAAGATCATCCCCATTCAGAAAAGTTCTTGGAATCGGTGCAGCTCGGTGCACAAAGCTTGTTACAGTAGTGCCGCCACCCCCTTTCAGACATCCACAGAAATCCCAGGATCTGGTCTAGGGTGTAGTGCTGTGTGATTCTGAGCCCCTGATTGACCACAATCAAGTCCCAGCAGGGGCAGAGCAGAGCTGCACCCCTCACAAATCATCCAGGCTATGATCTTTCACGTTTCTTGAACATAATAACATTGCAGAATCGCTGTAATGTTTGATGAAGGACTCCTTTAGATGTTATGACATTTGCTGCCATTTCAACATAAAGCAGCCTGTTAAGCAAATTGAACAGTGCACGCATTGCTCAGCTTCTTGTAGCTCAACCACCTTAATTAACAGTCAGCTCCAGCTCAAGCAATGCCGCTCACTTGCTCAGATATAAGTAATCAGACCTGCTCTTATAAATAGATTAAACTGCAATACATGAACTTATTATTAAGATAACTTACATGCAATACTTGACCTTATTATTAAACGAGGAAATGAATGGGCAAACACTGACTTTCAGCTGTGAGTGAGGGTGGTGTGGTTGTTACATACTGGTTTCGATGTGGTAGAGCCTTGTGTTTATCTATTTCTTTTTCTCAGTTAAGCCACTGTTCCCTGTGAAATTGTTCAGTGGTGCCTGCCAGTTCCTGGCTTAAAAAGGTGTGATTTTTTTTTATTTCCTAAATAAATTCCTAAAGGTTCACGGAACTCCAGCAGCTGAAAAGGATAAGCACAATTTAATAAAACTACCAGAGCTGGCAAACAAGCAAACAAATAGGCTCAGCTTAATCCCTGCTTAGCCCTGCTGTTCTAATATAGTCTACTGTAAGACAGAGCATTGCAGGTTAATTCCACTGTCTTCCCCCCTGCAGAGGGCTCTGATAAGAGATTATAATGATAACTGGGAGTCACTATATTACAGTATTGATTGCATTTGCTTTCAGTGATGTTAAAGCATAACGCTCTGATTGCTCGCACTTAACCTGACAGGAATCCAATAGTCTGTCCCTTGGTGTGCTGGGCCCGAGGATGGAACATCAGCCCTGGTCCCTCTTCCGAAGGAGCTGCATCCCTGCAAACAGCCACCCAGACACCAGGCTTAGGAATGTTTAATCATCCAGGTTTCTGGATTGCTCTTTCCAGAGCTGCTGTTTTATAGGATGCTTTTAATTACTCACATGCATGCTTTAAAAAAAAAAATCTGAGTAGCAATCTGACCATCCCTGTATTTTCAGTACTCTTTGTAAAAATTGTGGTTTAGGAGAAGATCAGATTTATCATCCAGAAGTAGGAAACAACCCAGGCTGGAAGTCGTCTCCAGTGCCACCTTGATGTGGGTTATAAAGAGGAATTGTGTATGATATGATTATTGTAGAAACTGAACCGCATTGCTCGTGTAATGCCTCCTCTTGTATGGGCTAAAAACCAAGGGCACGTAGTGGAGAGACGGGGAAGAGGGGCGCGCTGCTGTTCGATCCGAGAGAGGTGGGCCCAACCGCACTCCTTTGTTCCTTGGGTTCAGCTGAGGCTCCTCACAGCTGAAGAAAGCGGGCTGATTTGGCAATGAAAGCAGGCATCATTACTTTAAAGACACTCGGCATCATTGAGCCTGCCACGTCTGTCATTGTCTAATGAAAATAAAATAAGAGGCGGCCGTTGCCGTAATATAAACATGCCATCAGCGGCGCGGGCGCAGGGGCTGCCAGAGAGCCTGGGGCAGGGTGTGCGGCAGCGAGACATTAAGTAACTTCTGTTTTCTAATGGAGATTAATGAAGTCAGTGCTAGCCAGGGGGAGAGAGCTGAGCTGCCTACGCAGGCGCTGGCGTGGAGGGAGGGCACTGGCAGCGCCCGTCCCTGACGGATCGCCTGCTCAGTGCGGATGGCAGGCCCCCTGCCCGGCGCGGAGCGTGTCGAGAGGCGGGGCCCGCTGCTGGAGACGGCGAGAGACGTGGAGCAGCGAGAGTGTAGCACAGTGTGCAGGAAGGCAGCACCAGGACTCTGAGGCGCAGCGCTTCATGCACCAAGCGGAGGGGACGCAGGGGCGGAGACGTAGGGTTTCGATTATAATCTTAATCGTAGATTAAACAGGGATTCATGTAGAGCATATAAGTAAAGATGTCCAGTAAATCGCTGTAACAGGTTATGATGACTTTTCACATACACAATGATCTTGTTTTTTTTTTTTGCGAAAGTGATAAATTATTGTAAGAATTCTAGTTGTGAAATATATGGCTGACTAATTTTTACTTTTCTTTATTTTTACCGTTGAGAACAAATACTTGCTTAAATAACGAGCTGGAGAGTACCCTTTCATAGGGCGGGGCACTTGCGAGAGCACTCTGAATGACATACCCTGCTCAGGGGTACAAGGGAAGAGTCCCCCCCAGGATCTGAACCCTCATCTTTCCGGTCCAGAGCCCTGATCACCTCCCCGTGATTAAGCCACAGTGGATAGATATGGAACTAATAAAACTGAGATCAACAAAGCATTTATACATCACATACTGAAGTCACAGGCTAATGTTTGGCATATATTGTTGGGCAGAAGGATTATGGCAAAAACTGCTCATTTCCCTCCGCACGTTGTCTGTGCTTGTGTGAGGCATTGGACTCTTAAGATTCACACTTACAGTGACTGATCCTAAAAAGGAAAAATATTACAAATACAATGAGCTGTGAAAAATATGTACCTTTATCATTTTTACCTTATAATACGTACCTTATGATTTATGTCTTTGGAATATTGTTTTCCCAGTTCGGTCCTGACTGGGTATAGGATTACAGTATTCTGGGCATGTTCATGGACACTAACTTTGGTCCATCTGTGTGGTTTTGTGTTTAGAGCAGTGGTGTGCCATGATTCCTGTCAAAAATAGACTTCAACCAATATCTCTACTGTGCTCTGGCACAACACAGCAAGCGTCTTGTGATTTTGTAACCTTTTCTCTGTGCATACAGGAAAAAAATGAAGACTCTTCATCACTTATCATATTGTCCTGTAGGATTATTAGACTTATAATCTTTTATATTATATTATTACTATATTATTAGACTTCTTACCTGCTGTAAGTGAAAGTTAAGAGAGAACACTTCAGTAAAAGATGCTTCTTTAAAACTGACAGTTTTAAAGGGGCGTTTCCAATTGTTTAGAAGAACCCTTTATGGGCTCTGGTCTCTTGGTTCAACAGCCACTAATTAAACACAAATTGGCACATGAATATGCTTGTGCATTTTGACTGACTTTTTATTTATGGATGGTATTTGATTTGGATGCATATTTTGCTGTGGTTCTAAATTTGAAAGGGACCATTCAGCCTTTGACATCTAATGAATGAACACCACAAACGAATGCATGACTCCGAAACAAAACAAAAAAGAAAGGTAAATACCAATCTAGGAGGAGGGAGAGAATGCAAGAAAGGGACGCTATTTGTCAGGCTTTAGGAGGTTGTTCTTAGCACCCGGTCAATTCAGCAAATGGGAAAATTAGAAGTAATCAGAGGGTCCTTGTACTGCGATGGGAGTCATGCTCAGGGAAGCCTGTAATTTTTACAATGCGATAATGATAGGGTAGCTCTCCCCCAGCTGCTCGCTGCCTCTTCTGAAGCAGCAAGAACGCCCCCCCTCCGTTCCTCCCCGTCTCTCTCTCTCTTTACACGTCTGTGTCTCCACAGTCACTCAGGCAGCACAGGCACACTGTAATACACCAGAGGATTCCAGTAGGGGCTCCCATAACATCAGTTCTTTTCACAATACCGCAAAGAAAAAAACAACACATTTAAAAACAAACAATTTAATGTGAACTCACCTTCTAAATCCTTCAGAGGTGGAGAATTGTGCAGCCCTGATTGTTTTGTAAAGGGTGGTTTTTTATCTCCCTTTCCTCAAGGTTGGGTGATGCCTACATGTTAAGGTGGCTCCAGAGCTTTGTTTGTTGCCTAGTTAAAAAGGAGCAGTTAACTGCTCAGCTGAGAGGAATAAATTAGGATAAAAAAAATAAACAGAGCAATACGTCTAGGATAGAAAATCCCATAATGAGCTGATTCTATATCATAATGAGATGATATAGACAGATATAGACAGACAGAAATCACTGGCACAGGCCATGCGTGTCCCTCATATGAAATTGCCCCCTGAATTAGTCAAGAATCTGACTCTGCTTGTCATTAATTACTCTCCAGTTATTTTGAATTAAGGGAAAAGCTTTCAATAAATTAGGATTTCAGTTATTGAATCCCCGGTCTCTTTTTGGTTTGGAAGGCTACTTTGCATTCTGAACAGTAGTAAAACAAATTTTCATGTTAATGGTGAAAAAATTCAAGCCGCAAACATTGACACCTCTCACCCTTCAAGCTCATGCTATAGGACGCTCGTGTTGCGTCTCTAAATTAAGTTGTTGTATGTTCAGCTTCCCGCAATGTCTTTCCCAGAGGAAAAATGAATATCCATTAAAATTCTGTGATTCTGTCATAGTTGTCATAGTTAGGACAACGTAGTAATCTTCTTTTCTTGTCCATCTCTCCAAAGTGCTGTTTGAACAAAGACACACAGTCAAATCATATTATAAAGTGCAAAGCTCTTGAAGTCGGACTGCAAAGCAGTTCTGCACTTCAAGTAATGCAATTGGAATGGCATGGTTTTCAAAACTGTGTGGCACATTTCTTCTTGCGTGTTGCAATTTTAGTCTTCCTGCTGTCCCTTACTTGGTTATGAGATGATGCACAAAGTGAACAAGGACAATGGACACAAAGATATAAAGGATTTATCTAGAAATAGCATTTGGTACAATAACAGATCCAAGAATTATTGTTAGTGTTCAGTATGGAACATGATGAACTAGCAGAAAGTCAATATTACACAAGTAGTAGTAAGTACAGTCTCTCTATGCATTAACACAATGAGGCTGACTCACAGACCTGATCAGCCTCTGGACAGATTGCTGTGGGATGTGGATTACTTCCTTTTTTTTTTGTTACTCCCTTTTCCCTCGGTGCAGTGTATAACAGAAGCACAGGAAACAAGGCAAAGGCTTGCCAGCTTCCCAGCAAACAGAAAATAAATGACAAGCCAGGAAGTCTTTGCTTTCTGTTCTGTATTTAAGCCACCCCACCACCTGTCTTCCTTCAGGTGGAACCATGGCAAATCATTCCTCATTGCTCTCTGGCAAATGTGTTTCAGACAAGAACCACTATCTGGGCTGTCTTCTGGGCTCTTACAGTAAATATTTAAAAAGAAATAAAGATGTTTATTGGAGGGGGTAACCCTGAACACTGGTTTAATTCTATTTAAAATTCTCACACAATCCAGTGTTTTTCTCAAGGACTTCTGCGTGTACATTCAACTGACTCGTGCACATGTGTTTTCCAGGAGGTGCTACTGAAGAGGGCGGCAGACCTGGTTGAAGCACTCTATGGAATGCCTCACAATAATCAGGCAAGTGAATAACAATAGCTTTTCAATGGCTTTTGATCAGATAAGGTCAACAGCTTTTGATCAGAAATGCATGTCATTAGAAATGTGTTCTGTTTCTATATGAATTCCCTTTTGAGGGGAAACAAACATTTGGATAGTGAAGTGCTGTAATTGCAATGTACAACATTTTTTAAAGGTCAGATATGTTTCAAGACAGTATGTATTCAACTGGGGGCACAGCACTACCTACTTGAAATTTGCTTTCACTCTAACAAGTGAGATAAAGATAATATACCGCAGTTTAGGTGCAACAAAGAATTTGGTTTTATTTGGTTTGATTAATGAGTTATGGGCTTATTTGTTTTCTGAAAATCCTCTTGGCTGAAAGCAAGCAGCCTGTTAATGGAGGAGGGATCCCTGAGGAAGGCCAGCTATGAAGTCAAGGTAGCAGGCCTGGAAGGGGACTTCCAAACTAGGGAGGGGAGAGAGGGAGGTGACCGCACAGCTGCTTGTGCGGAAACACCCACTCCTGCCATTGTTCCATATCTACAAGATCAAGCACTGCAAGTGGGGTGTGCTGTGAGCTGCCTGCCCCTTGTGCTGCTGTGTCCCAACGCCTTGCTGTCTGGCCCTGCAGGAGATCATTCTGAAGAGAGCCGCAGACCTGACAGAGGCCCTGTACAGTGTCCCCCGCAACCACAACCAGCTGCCCTCGCTCACGGGCTCAGCCGCCCACTCAGGAATGATGGGAGTCAACTCCTTCAGCAGCCAGCTTGCCGTCAACATCTCCGAGACGTCCCAGAGCACAGAGCAGGGTGAGGGGTCAAAGGGCACACTACCCTGCCTGCCAGTTTACCTGGCTTAGCCTCCTTTTCTTTTAAGGGGGTTTGGGATGGGTTACAGTTAACTAAAGCACATGAACTTCCCTATAGGTATTAAATTGTTATTTGGACTTCGCAAAAAAAAATGTTACAGGCTAATATTCTCTATGCTGTACATACTAGGACTGAAGAGATTAAAAATAAATGTAGATCATTGACAAAAATATTTCCAAATCTTAAAATATTAAAACAGAAACATGTGTCCAGAGAACAGCAGTGTGCCACATGTTGTACACGGGGTTCTGATACAATAATTCTGACTCGAATTGAAAATAAATCCTCAGACCATTTTTTCGTGCTGTCAGCCTAGGACTGATGCTCCTTTTGTGGGTTGAAGCCACAACAGTTTTTAATACAGAAATAAATACTGCAAGGACCATCGTTATTGATTGGAAATGTGAAATATCTGTGGGACTTTACACCTCTTTCACAGAACCAGCACTTTAGTTTAAAAAATAAAATTCAACATGGCACAATGGGCCTATTTTATTGTACAAACTACACACTGTCACCTTCTAAAATTCCCAAATGTCTCATAGTGGAATAAACCGTAATTAATGAACAGAAATGTATTATCTACCATGTTTTCTTTAGGTAGCTATAAATATGAATCCCAAAATGTAAACGTGTAAGTAAAGGTATCCTTGTTGGTTGGTAGAGCTCATGCTTTTCTGTGACCCAGCTATGGGCCAGCACCTATTACAGAGGCGGTTTCTTTCTGATGTTGCTGAACATCCTCTTGCGTCTCCTTCAGCCTGTGTGTGTGTCCGAGTGTGTGTATGAGGGCCGGTTTCTCTGTGCTGCTGTCTGCCGTGTGTTTGTGCAGCAGCTGAAAGCTCACTCCGAGAAATAGGCCAATTTGCTGCTGGCTCCCTAACATAGGTAGACAATTCAGGCTTAAATAAAGAAACGTGTCTAGCTGGGGGTCTGCTCTCATAGCTTGGCCACTTAAACCCGTCTTCCTTAATGTGTCCAAGCCCTGCAGTAGTGTCGGATGAAGCACCCAAGCACGCAGGATGTAGGAGGCTCCTGCAAAGCCAAGCCCTGGGTAAAGAGAGGGGGAGATGAAAATCTACCCATTCTATATTTTTTCTTTAACTTTCCACTCAGACTGCTGGCAGCCCTGATTGGAACCGCTTGTTATCAAACCTGGTCCAATTACAGAGGAGCAGCGAGCGGGCTGGGATGAGAGGGGATGCAATCACATGGGTGTGCCCCAGCAACCTTGATAAGCAATCAGAGAGGCTGTGCGGACTCAGATCCAGCCGCCTCTGAGCCACTAAGCCAAGGTGGGCTGCAGCTGCCGACAGCACAGTCAGAGTCTGGTCAGGGTCTCCCTGCCTGTGTGTAATCGGCCTCCCCCTGCCTGACCTTCCCTGCCCTCTGCCTTCAGACCTTTCGAACTTAGAGCTGTTTCTGAGTGCGGTGCTTCTCATTGGCATGACAAAGAGGGCGGCGTCTGGCCATAGTAGACATTTTGACCCTGAATTTCATTCATGAGAAAGGCTCATTTCAAGGGCTTTTCTCCTTGGCTTGCTTTTCTTATTTTGCATTCAAGAAGAAAGACCAAGGAGAATTGTCACGTATGTCTCCAGATACTGCTCAAACCATTTATGGCTACCACTGTCCATTCAATTCTTTGTTTTACCTGTATACAGTTTTGCATATATGACTGTACATACAGTACTGTTTACTGTATATATGCACACAGTTAGAAAGTTGTTAGCTTACAGAAAAACAATCTTGTCTGTCTCATACCATCCATCCCACAGTTTCTAGTACAGTTTATATATATGATTCATTGTACAGGACCTTGACCTTTAATATGCTAACAGGTAACAACAATACTTTTGGGATTTGCATTATTGTACCTCCATGGCATCTGGAAATCAGTATTGGTGAAACCTTCCATTTTATTTAATGACAGAAGCCAAAGCATGCAAATGTGGTGCTACTAAATGAAAACAGAAGATAAAAAAGGAATCTGCACATTTCCAAGACGTTTTCACACTCATTTTGCAGTTGCAATTACTGAGTTCAAAACTGAAAGACGAAAACGCCCTTGTGAACATGTGAACGATTTTTTCTGTTACAGTCATAAAATTAACCTTTTTAGTTTAGACTGATTGACAATGTACAGTAATTTAGAATGCAAAATGAGGTGAAAGATGACAAAAAATGTTGCGACACTTTCATAACAATTCAAAAGTCAAGTTTAAGTCAGCATCTGGTTAAAAACCTACAGAAAGTATTGTTTAATTTTGGCTTGATCTGTTAAAAAAAATTACAACAGGCTTAATAGTTTTTCGACATGATAATAAAATTAATCAATTTAACAGTTCTTCTTGACTCAATATGGAGCCTTTCAGCGTAAATAGGAAGAGAGGACCAAGGTGGTGATTTCATGAGCAGTGGCTTCAGGTTTGGAAGAGCAGTTCTGGGAATTTCAGGATGATGGGGATAAATGGAATGCAAGGCAGGAATTAGAAAGATGGTATCAGAAACAGAGTCAGCATGTCCAGACTCATGAGGCTCACTTCCACGCAGTCTTTCACATAGTATTGAAAATCTTACCTATTCAATTAATACATTGTGAGGGAGGCGTTTAAAACTATGTTGATTATAACATATTTATAATGTAAAGTGACATGGAAAGTAAAGTCCAAGGTGGATGGATAACTTTAAAAATTGTGTTTTCACCTAATATATTATAAAACAGGTCCAGACGTGATCTAATATGAGATAGTATCATGTTTAGCATGGTAATCACGTCATTATATAATATGCATCATATACAGTACACATATATAGTATGTGCCACAGTTTCTTTTAAGGAAATACATGGAAGTTTAACTTATTGATATTGTTTATTGTATGATTGATGATTGTATTTATTTCTTGTGTATTTGCGATGCCTGGTAGTGAAGTGCTTCAGCACTCACTGGAGATTGTCTCTTGCTCAGACAGATTGTTCTGTCGCAAGGCTTGATGTCACAGTTTCTTTCCAATTAAAGGTTACACATTGTTTCACGTACTGTGGAGGAGCAAATGGCTCGTACAGCTAATGCTTGCATGGCTTCTCTGTATTGTCTTTCTGCTGGAATCACACAACAGAGATAACACAGTGCTCGCTCGTGTCAGGGCTCTGATCATGCATGTAGGTTTTGGCACAGCTGTCAGTGACAGAACTTTAAACTGCCATTCATCAGCTGAGAGCTCCGTAAAAAAACAGCTGTCAACAGAGAGGCAGTTGCTAAAATATTCAAACAAATACTTTAAAAAGATGTAGAAGTGCCAGTCAAGACACCAGCCTACTGTCGCTCTATATAAACATCAGACATGAAGGGGCTGCTGCTAATACTGTAAGTTCAGAAGCAAGAAAATTCAGTGGTATCAATAAATCACATGTACATACTGTACACTGCACATGCAGAGTGTGAGGCGTGCTTGGTTGGAGTTGCTTCTTTCAGCCTTGCCTTTGAATAGACCACAGATGAAATTGCTTGTTGTTTACCTTCCTGCTGGGTATCACAGCATCCTACAAAACAGCAGTTTGGCTGACATGCATATGCTAAACATAAGCATAGAAGAAATTGATCAGAGGATCTCACCTGACAGTTTCTCAAACAAAAGTGCTATCAGCTTCGGCAACATGGCTGGTTTGCTTGTTCCACACTCCCACAACCCTTTGGGTAGAGAAGTGCCTCCTGTTCTCAGTTTTATATTGCTTTATTATTGCGCACAACACTTAATGTATACTGAATCCAGATGTCTCTGGATCTTCCTGAGTTTCACAGAAACACAGTGCCCTGTGTGGCGCCTTGTGCAGCATCAGTAATAGAAGTTCTACTCCAGCTCTTACTGCAGTTACGTAGCTGTGTGATGGAGGACCAGGCGCAGTCTGCAGTCCAGCCTGCAGTCTCCACTTGCCTGGTTTCAGATTTACTGATAGCGTTCAACCAGTCTCTTTTACCCAAAGTAACATTGTTAAATAGTTTTTTTAAGAGCCTTATAGAGATATGTATTCTCTCACATAGCATAATATTGAGGTTACACATAGAATATTGTTTTGGCATTCTGGACCCGGAAAAATAACTAAGACTGAATGATAAGACAATTATAATTTTATCCTATACTGCAAGTCTTCACTATTGCCTCATGCTCGATTTCTGCTTGTTTTTCTATATTATTAGATAAGAAAGTGCATTTCTTCAAGAAAAATTGCATTCTCTTTATTTTAAATCTTTTAATGTTACTAATTAGGACAGGTAGATACAGTCAAATCACTTGTGCGTCTCATGCCTGTGAGCTTCTCTGTTATCTGATCTTCAGAATGAGACATACTGTACTGTTACTTTCCAAGTCCTCTCGTCCTCTCGTCCTGCTGAAATATGACTGCTTACCCTGTTCTGTTCCCTGTGCTGGAGCGCTCTGGGAACAGGGAGCAGCCTGCAGTGACCTCACCACAGCTTGCCCTTTTCCCCTCCTTATGTACAAACTTTCAAGTGTTCTGCTCTTCTAGTGTTGCAGTACTGCAGGCATGTATATCCTCACATGCTCTGCCAGATTACACAGAGTCCAAACAGGGGAAACACAAGTGGTCAAACGCTGCAAAACAGAACTCGCATTGAGTGTACTTCCTAGTTAAAAATCCTCTTCCCAGCTGGAAAGTTATTGATGGACCTGTGCCCTGGGCTCAGCAAAAGTGCAGTAAATATGAAACACATGTATGAAAGGGAAAGCAAAGAACAACAAAAAGTACTTTCAGAAACTGGAGACCCGGTTCACAAAGGTCTAAGTAAGGGATGGGCAGCTCTAGTCCTTAAGGGACCACAGGGTCCTGTGGTTTTTATGCAGCCTCTGATCTCAATTTCCGAACTGAACTAATTTTCTGGTTAAGAAGTCAGATCATTTGGGGGGGGGGGTCTTAGCAGTTGTTGATGAAAAAGTACCTGTAAAACCTCCAGGAAACTGGCCTTTTATGGAGTGCAGCTGTTCAGTCCTGCTCTGAGTCATGCCATAACTGAGGAATCTTTTGTTGCTCTTTAATTTTCAAAATCTTGCGTGTTTCGTCAACAAGTCCGGTGCTCCGTTGTAAACGTTCGCTCTCTTTTGCCTCGGTGTGCCGCCGCACTCACAAGGCCTGTGTGTCTGTCCACTACGCAGGTTATTCCCGAAACTCCAACAGCGTGTCTCCCCGCGGGTACGTGCCCAGCTCCACACCCCAGCAGTCCAACTACAACACCATCACCTCCACCATGAACGGCTATGGCACTGCGGGCATGACCAACCTCGGGGTGCCCGGCTCGCCCAGCTTCCTCAACGGGTCCACTACCAACTCTCCCTACGCAAGTAAGTACCCCAGCCGTGCCTGCGAGGACTGGCACAGCGCACAGACCACCAGACCTGTTGGTTTTCACAAAATCAGTATTGTCTGAAAATATTTTAAAGCAGTGAAACACTTCAAGTCAAATTTTTTAGATGTGTTTTACTAAACAGGACAACATTAGTCCATCACAGGATGCACACACACACCCTGGACAGGTCACCAGTCCATCACAGGACACACACACACCCTGGACAGGTCACCAGTCCATCACAGGACACACACACACCCTGGACAAGTCACCAGTCCATCACAGGACACACACACACCCTGGACACAACACCAGCCAATAGCAGTGTGCAAACATAAAAGCACATGGGGAGAATTTAGAGACAGAGATTAATCCACTCAGCATGATCCCACCAGGAGAAAATGCACACAGGAGCAGAACATGTAAGCTCTATGTTCAAAATGGTTTTACATAGTACATAATACATAATAAATATGTTATTTATAAATGCTAGCATAGGAGTAAAACAATCAAAAGATATTTTGGCAATTTAAGAATAAGTACTGTAAAGATAAAGCCCAATTATTACTATTATAATAAATTATAAACATTATAATAAACATCCATTATTGTAACTTAATAAATAATTAAACCTTTGTTACTTTCTAAAACAATAAGGGTAATTCCACCTACTTTTGATTCAGGATTATACACTTTTTATATATGAAACGTGAACATATTTGAGTGCATATTTAGATGATTTTTGTAATACTTATAATACACTTATGATAATAATACCACCCTGCAATAGAACCCTGTGATGATGATGATTACATTGATTATTATTATCCATATTTTCAAATAGTATTGACACTTACCAAGGGATACTTGCAAATATTTCCATTGTGATTGTTTTAAAATATATCTTCATAAGTGATTATCCCAGGTCTAGTGGTCACTTGTTGTTCCAGAATGTTCCAGACTGAGATCATGCTTGTAAAGAAAAATGTTGTATCAGCCAGCACTAACTGACCATGACTATGGCCCTTAGTTATTGAAGGTTTATTTTGAGGGTTAAATAGGCAAGTGCTGCTGTCCATTTTATTTAGTTCATTCCAGCTAAGGATATAAACTGTCTATATGTATCCTTTGTGGGAGAGCAGGTCATTGCATTGAATATATGATAATTCTTTTTCTCTTTTCAAAACGTCATGCCACACAAAAAGGTGTTCCGCCTTGTCCTGTATACTGTCTACGGTATATAGATTGATGTGCATAGAGAAAATGCATTTATCAATGAAAATACAGTATTTTTGTTTGTCTGTTATGGTGCTTCTTTATCATGAAATATGATTGTGCTGACTTTAAATCTGTTCTAATCCTTCACCCCATTTTCTTACATGGCTTTAAATTACTGAATAGAACCATCATGTATGTCTAAAGCAGTGATCTAACAAAAAAATACACATACGATTTTAAAAAAGGTGCATTCTGGCAATAGTTTGTCCAAACATTAGCTAATAGAGCTAATAGAGCTTTTGACAGCTCTGTATGCATCCAAAGCTGCTTTTTAATTTTTCTTTCTGTTTTAGCTTCGGGGTTAGCTTTTTGTAATGATCAAGAAATCTCCACCTTTCACAGAATCACAGTAACCTTTTGAAAGCAGCTGTTTGCATAAGGGTGACATAAAAGAGTGCTTCTTTAGAAAAAGGTAAAAAAAACAACACCTTTTGAAACCCTTATTAGCATTACGTCGAATAAAAATCTCAATCCTGAGGTTGTTCCCATTTCAGGAACCTTATTCAGTTCTCACAGTTGTACTAATTTGATGTAGAACTGTTAATTAGTTAATTAGTTAACAAAATTAACTAATTTAGTTAATTGAAGTGAAAGCACTATTAAAGTTGAGAACAGCAGGAACTTTGTTTTTACACAAAGGGCTGTGGGAGTCTGGAACAAGCTGCCAAGCCATGTTCTTGAAGCCAATACCATGGCTTCTCTCAAGAAATGGCTGGATGAGACCCTCAGGTCAAATTCACTACCAGCGGTCAAACCACCTAGATGGACTGAATGCACTCCTCTTGTTTGTAAACTTTCTGATGTTCTTACAGAGAAAAGTGAAACCAAATGATCAATACGGGAATGTGGGTAAAAAGATATAAATTCTCCCCAAGTGTCCTGTAAAACCTGGAGCAATCACCTTTATTTAACTTAAGTTCATTGTAGCTTAAATCTAACCATATATTGCAATTAAGAAAGGAAGGCAAATTTTATATGCATTAAAAAAAATCTTCAAGTGGTATGGATAACTCTTAATTTTGTATTTCTAAAGAGTTGCAAACATTTTCATCTCCTCAGTCAGTTGTATTAAGATTCCCAGTGCATGTTTCATGAACAGAACACTTTGCTCATTATGAAGTGAAATGTGTTATTTTTCTGAATTTGGTGTCTTGCTCTGAGATAGTGCTGACTAATGCGGCTTGTGTTTGAGTGAAGTTATGGATCAACTTATCAAAGATTGGCACCTCAAGGTCTCCCATAAAGCTGTCCAGCGGATCGATGTACTCTGACTCTATCTGAATAACCTTCTGCATCCCACCCACATCTGTCTGTCTGTCTGTCTGTCTGTCTGTCTGTCTGTCTGTCTGTCTGTCTGTCTGTCTGTCTGTCTGTCTGTCTGTCTGGCGTTTTAGTCATTCCTTCCAGCCCACTGTTCAGAGCTTCTTCCATCACTCTCCCCTCCAGTGTTAACTCCTCTTCCTCCACCACCCAAGCTGCCATTTTCTCACTCTCTCCTGTCAATGTGATCTCTGCAGTCAAACAGAAGAGCGCCTTCGCCCCCGTCGTGCGGCCACAGACCTCCCCGCCCCCCACCTGCACCAGCACCAATGGGAGCAGCCTACAGGGTGAGCACCCCACCCCTTACCTGCCTCTGGGCTCCGCCCACCCCTACTGGGTGTTAGTAGACGAAGGCAGCTAAGATCCCCTACGAGGTATTTCATAGACTGTAAGAGCAAGTGGTTATCCCTCTGTTTCCACACGCGGTTTCTGAAGCAGTAGGACAGGCCATGAAACTGCCTGACAAGCGCCGGCTCTCAGGCAGTTTCATCATCTCTCCCACTGCGCACCTCTCCAAAGGAGGGCAAATGTCCCAAAAAACATGAGGCACCTTTTTGGCCTTTGCGTTCGGCCAGAGTGAGGTCAGAAGGGTTAGCAAATGTCAAAGTTGATCCATAACTTCCGGTCCAATGGTACATACGACAGCCCACCACTGTTAATGTTGAAGACCGATGCAGAAGAGTCTGGAACAAGCTGCCCAGCCATGTTCTTGAAGCCGATACCTTGGCTTCTCTCGTTCCAGTTATAGTTCCAGTGTAGTTCCAGTACAGTTCATTTGTCGTTCCAGTATCTAGCTTGGATTGGGTGTCAAGTCACGCTCACCAGAAAGCTGCCTTGTGTTAGTCATGGTAGTCATGACATGATCTTGTGGAACAGGATCAGAGATTCTCGAATAACGTCTCAGTGTCCTGTGCACAGTAGTTGTTAATGAGGCCAGAAGTTAATGATTATGTGTGGCCAACAGCTCCATGGTAGTATTTGCTAATGCTAAACACTCTGGGTGCTTTGAAAGTCATTTTTGCATTGGGGTTTTCTGAAAGTAATCCCAGTGTCTTACTCCTTATTACCTGAGGTGTACAGCATGTGAACCCATGCAGAGCCTAACTAAAGATACAGCTGTAAATACTCCAGAAAACCAGAAAAGCAGTGGTTTGTTACACTTTCGTTTGGATGAAAGATTTGTTAACACTGGGTTTAAAAGGGCATAATCAAAGTCATGAAATGCAGAAAGTAGCAATTGTTTAAAGCTCTTTTATTCCTTAAATCATGCCCTCTGTAATGGATCAACATTAAAATAGAATTTATCCTAAGTTATGTATTATCTCTCTTTAGAATTTTAGGTTTCTGTGATTGTGAAAATGTTTGTATATAGCTCTGATTTCATTCTTCTAATGATTGTGCACAGGACAGCAAATGAGATAATTTACTAAAATAATTGACACTGCAATGACGTATGTTTAGTGTCTTTAATGGAACTGTTGTGTTTCTACATTACTAGATATAAAGAAAATTGGATATAAATTAAGAAATGTACAGTTCCTCATTGCCAATATCAAACATTAGGTTACAAATTTGATGATGATCATTATTTTCTTGTGAACATGCTTGTTAAGTTATGTAAATGCAAATAAAAAGTACTTTAGTCAGAACTACTGTATATATTTAGACACAAAATAGCTGCAAACCCTGGTCCATGAGAGCCCCAGCCCTGCAGGTTGTATGAATCCCCCTTAAAGCGCTTGTTTGTAAAGGCCTGGAACAAAGTGTGGTTTGACCATCAAAACAAATAATGTGTTTGATTAAGTACAAACTAAATCAAAATCCAGCAGCCTGTAGATCTCAAGGACCACAGCTGGCCATTCCTGACATGACTGAACCAAGGCATTTAGAAATAGTTTGAAGATCATGTCTTCTAAGTCTTTCCAAACTGCTGCTTCAGGGGTGAGCCGTCCTGCTGGATGAGCCCTCACCTGTCAGGAGCACGGCTGGCCATGCCGCTTATACAGTATACGTGTGCTTGTGACGAAGAACAGCCTGTTCTCATTACCCATTAATAATTGTAATAACATTGTAAAAAAGCGCTATAATGTGAACATTAAAACACAATGACATCAGTCTGGAAACCCTGGAAGGTGACATGTTTGTCATCATCATTCATCAGCCTTTCAGTTTTACTTGAGCAGGCAGTAACAAACGTGTCAAGTTATTGATATAGATAAGAACTCAGAATGTACTGTATTCCTGTCAGACATAAGAATGAGGAGTAGATTTATAAGTAACTCAGATCTATAGGAGAGGTGAATACACAGGCAGTACGCACAGGGACTGCTGTGGCAGTAAGACATTTTTCTAAATATCGATCTAAATATTGACGTACTGTATATTCTGACACTGTAAATGTTCCCCTTTGCAATATTTAAGAGCTGTTTAACAGGTCCTTGTATTACTGTTACTTTGGTAAGAACAGAGGAAATGTTGCAAATGAGAGGAAGTCATTCTGCCCCTTTTTGATTGGTCTACCCTGTTACAACAATGAGGGTTTTGTTCAAAATGTGTAATTTAAATCATGAAGCAATCAGGGTCTAGAAGTCACTATACTGTACATACCAGCAATATTGTTATTATAGGCAATTTAACATAACATTTAGGTTTTATTGTCTTTTTCTTGCCTAAGCCTTGAAGTGCATTAACGTCTTGAAGCGTCGATCGCTATATAACAGCTTTGCCTCTCTCTTTAAGCGATGGCGGGTCTCATAGTCCCACCCATGTGAGCAGCTAAACTGTCCAGCAGCTGCGTCCTGGAGGCGAGCTTCCACTGTCCTGCAGCATCTCTCGGACAGCGGCGTCTCAGTGGCTGATGAACTCAATGCAGGAAAGTTCCCAATCAAAACTGAAAAGCAAACACCCCTTCATTTTATATATGTACCTACGTTTTAACGTAAATGTTGTCTGGGTTAATCTCTTGTTTTTACATCTGCTTCCTTGCAAAAGAACCTTGATAACCTGAGTCCATTAGCTTAGGAGTTGTGAGACCAGCAGGTGAAAATTGTCTCAGTTGCTGTAATGGCACTTAAAGATTGATGCTAGTCTGATACAGCTTAGGAGGGAATGGCCTGACCTGACCAGCATTACAGGAGGTACATTCTTATATGCAGAAGGATGTGCACAACATATACAGGACTAGGAGCATTGCTGTAACACCTGTTCTTTAACTCGTTCATACTTGACCTTTGCAGAACACCAGCTTCTCGAAGAGACAGCACCTGAGTGCAGGACGTATAGCCCTAGTGTACTGTATGTGTCCGTGTGTAAGCACTACAGATAACGGCTGTGCTTCCATAGAAAGCGATGACTTTGCCAGTTCTCCTTAGGCTACTGAAACCGTTTTGGCTTAAATCATCTCAGATGATCAAGGTTCTTCTGCACATTGGAAAATGTTATATCTTCTGTCAGATGTCATTTTGACCATTTCTCATTTTTGAGATGTTCCATTCAGAAGGGTTAAACCTGTATTTAAAAAGCTGTAATGTTCTGTACTATCCAGACATGGGCTATTTGCTGGAAAAATTTGTGTCTGTCAATTGGCTAATCAAGTTCTCTCAAACCCTTAGACATTCCAGTTGTGTTCTCAGACTCACAGAATGTACAGTCGTATTTTAATATTTTTTTAAATGTGTGATTGGCAGAGAGTGAGCTATGATTTTAAAATCATTTTTTGGACTCTTATTATCTTTGTTATATATTCCGTAACAACATTTCTGCTTTTGTATTTGACAATTTCTTACCACGTCCTCTTTTATCCCTGGTGAATTGACTACTTGCAATAGTTGTAGGATGCTGGACTAGCTACAGACAAGCAAGAACTGACATTATGATTCCACTTTCTACAAGTCTGTGGATGTTTTAAAAAGATTCAACTTATATCCCTGTTTGTCAACAGTTTGGCTACTTAAATGGAAAGAGCTCTAAAGCTTTTGACAGTAGTTAAGGAAGTTAAATTTATTTTGTTTTTGTTTTTTTGGAAAATAATTAACAGTTTCCATAAATATATTTTCAGGTTTGTTCGTCTGTAGATTTAAGCCAGGAATGCTCACTGCAATTTTAATCACATTTAGGTACTGATTTTATTGTTCAACTTCTTATTGTGCTTTTTTGTATGTATTTATAAAGTATGTTTTGACATTTCTTTGGTGACTTAGGCCTGAATACTAGTATAAAAATATGTAAACACATTTGATGTCTTAATGCCTTTTAGATATTGTACAAAAAAGATGAAAAACTACAACACTTTTGTAAAAAAGAGTCTTAGATGTTCCTTATCACCCTGGTTTTTTAAAGCAGGAAGAATGCTCCACCAGTTTTGTACAAAAATGCTTTCCAATACTATATTTAACTTTTTTTGTATACAGCAGTTGTGTTTTCTTTACTTTTTATTGTCCACGTGTACCATTGTGAAGGGTGTATAATCGCTATTTCTTAATGCACTATTTTAGTTGGAGCGCCTATGAAAGCAATGCATCTTAGCAAAAAATAAAAAAAAAAAAAAAAAGTTTAGTACAGGTATGCACCGAGATGTTTTACATCATTCATTTGAAAGTACTTGTACACAGAATTTTTTTCTTGTCAACTGTAAGGGAGACTCAACTTTTAGAGCGTAATTGGCTTGCAATAGGCATTTTAATTGTAAGACTATAACACTGTCTCTGAAGCATTTAACTCCTGACCTCTCTACAGTGGGCTGCGTTGAAGGGTGTGTTTTCCTTAGGTTCTAAGGCTTTCAAATTGTGGTTCAGAAAGCATCTTTATAGCCAAAGCTCTGTTATGAGATTCCCAGTTGCACCAGAATGCATATCACTTACATTTGCATGAAATCATAAAGGTAGCCCTTTTGCTCAGCTCCAGTGTTTTCATTCTTTGCAATTTGTAAACATAACAACATGATGACTTCAATGTTGCAGTCAGTCACAGAGATGTAGACCAGTGGCACCTCATGTGATAGCCCTGTGTTGTTCATCAGCTTGACTTCATAGCGCAGATGGAGATACAGTATGGGATTAAGGACCTATTAGCTGATACTGCATTGGAGAGTGTCCAGACCCGAATGTCTGTGACAAGCTGAGGAGAGGTGAATAACAGCAGCAGGAACTGCGCGGCGACAAGTAGGAGATTTGCTTTGCGCATGATGGAAAAAGAGACGCCATGGTCATCCGATAGAAAAGGCACCTGTAAGGTTCTTACTGGACATGAACGAGCTTCTTACAAGGTTAACGGGTGTGGTTAGCCATGGCAGTAAGGAAGGAGAGGAAGTGATGTGGGGCGCATGAGTCAGAATGCTCTGAAGAGTGGAATTAAAAGGCTGCTTATGTCTTTCTCCTCAGACAGTAGTTTTATTTTTCAATTCCACCTGCCTGCTCTTGTACAAAATCAAGGCAGTCAGAATACAGAAACTTGGGAAAAGAGACGAGGCCTTGAGGCTGTTTGGTGCTTGTCTTTTTATTCTTTTATTTGCATCTTGACAGGCTTCAAGGTTATCACTGAAGCAGAGGCTACAGAGTACCCTGGCATGCTGTTCTGTACATACAGTAGAAGACAGCAAGGGAAAGCCCTTGTCAGTGAAGCAGAAAGTGAAATCAAAGCATCTGGTGCCACAACGCACACTTACCAAGAATATTCCGTTTGTTTCTTCACTTCTGCCCCTTTCCTCATTGAGCAGAAGGAGGTGAAATTAAAAGCAGTAAGAAACAGATGAAAAGTTGAGTTTCCCTTCATGGGAGAGGAAGTTTTCTTTGATGTTGTTGTTGTAGCTATTGTTGTTGCACACAAATCTGTATCATTTACTTATGCAATTTGTATTACTGTAATGCAAACAACTGTCACTCCACACTATTTCAGTGGAATACTTGTAAAATAAAAAAGAAATATAAGAACTGATGCCTTACGATAATGCCATGTTCCCCACACCTTGTGTTATTATTGAGGTTTTTAACTCTAAAAATATACTGTGAACGTCTACATTTCTTTTTGTGAGATTTCTGTCAAACAGAATACAAATAATTGAATAGGGAAAGGTGGATGCTAGGCCTGACTTCAGCAAGTACCAGTAAGCAAAGCAAGCGGGTTGGTAGATATCAGCAAAGGAAAGAGTTTGGACTTGACTCTTCGAAAAAACGCACACTGCGTGTCAGAGGTTCTTGAGTCCTCTTCACCCACTTGCTAAGCCAGCCATGTGAAGAGAATCTTTCCATTTCACCACCAAATAACTCCAGGCACTTTAATAAAGAACGAGTCAGGAAAGGCTAGCTTGGGTGTTTCAGAAGAAGAAATGCTTTACTTAGTGAATGAACATGTCATATTTCTCGTTGATGAATGGTGGTTCTGTTCTGAGAGTGCCCCAGCATTGTGTTGTTTCCTTGTATAATCTTCCATGAGCAAGGCTTAAACTTGACTTCTACTGTTTCTGCAAGAGCCTTTTCATCTGTTAGCACCAGAGAAAGCAAAACAGTACAGACTTCGATCTGTGCATCCTTCTCCACTGACATGTATGCCATGCATACACAAAACCTCCCAGAGCAAGAGGCCAGCATTTCCCCTCTCCTGTTTTGCCATTTACACTGTTTTTTAAATGCAAACTGCTCTCCCACAGACTTGGTTCAAAATGCACCGCAGCAGTGCTCTTAAATCTTTCTTTATTTTCTTTCCAGGCATTGTACTGAATGAGAAATAATAAGAATTTTAACTCACAAAGATTCAGTTATCTCAAATGTTGCCAGTGCCAGAGGCCTGTGAGTGAATAACAGATTCTTTTTACACAAGGAAGGTAAAACCAAGTGAAACTATCCGAGCACAAGATATCTACTGTATGTGCTGTTCGTATGTATTAACCCATGTTTGACTACATGTTTGTATGAAGTATGTGAATAGCTGGAGTTGAAAAACCAGGCTATGTATATACTTCAGCATGTATGTACATGAATAAAGTTAATTTCTGTAAGAAACGAATTTTAAGGCAATTATCATGAAGGGTTTTTTGCATGCATAGTGTTAAAATGTAGGTGTGTCTCAGTGTGCAGGCAGAAGAACATTTCTGAGTATGTTTCAGCTTTTACTGCTTTACTCCTGCTTTTGCTACTAATAACTCAGCATAGACTCAAGTCTAGGAAGGCCCGTGTGTGAAACTACAGTAAACTGAAGGAATAAACGCTGGTGTGTGACCAAGAATATTAGTGCAGAAAACTGCTACTTATCAGAGCTATGTACCAGCTTTAGATTTTAATAGAATATTCTGTTAAGGTGAGGACTGTCCTGACTGGTTGTTATAATATTCTAAATAAGATTCATGTGAGTAAATTTGTTACTGATCACAAACCTAGGCAGGTTGAATCCAGACTTGTAGGAATGGCTTTCTCGGAGTTCTGACAGAAATTTCTTATCTGATGGCTACAGTACTGTATGTATTCACAGAAGTTCAGATATTACAGAATGGTCTCCACATTTGTGAGGGCTATGTGCAAAGAACCGTTGCGAACAGCCAAATTCACAAATAACCAAGTCCTCCCTTATATCATCACATAATGTACTACAGTATATTGTGTATATGATTAAAAGATAGAAGCAACCCTCTCCTATATGATAATTAAGGAACTAATGCATTCGATCTAAATTAAAAAAAATATTGATCAACTAAAACAGACAACAGTAATCACAAGCTTTCAGTAACCAGCTAAAATAAATGACATGAATCCCTCCTGCCCCTCCAGCAGATGCCTGCACTTTCACTCTTTTCCTAACAGCTGTCATTAAAAGGGCGTCTCCAGCCTGTCAGTCCCTAATACAGAACTGGGAGGGCTCATCACAGTGTAAAAGGAAGAGCAGGCTGAGCTGCGGGTGCTGTGTAGGGGCTGGGAGAGGCTCACTCACTGGCTAGATTAGTCATCACCATCCTGGTCTGTTGCACGAAAGTCGAACTGACAACCTTCGTACCAGTTTGTTCCCTCTCTGCTCTTGTTCCATTCAAATCTCTGTCTGAATCGCAAATAAGTTGACAGGTGTTGAGACCCTACCATACTTCATATTTTTTACTTTTTTATGTTTTTTTTTTACATTTTTACTTTTAAAAATGTTCCCATAATTACAAGTTTTACCCCCCCCCCCCTAGATTTTTTACACTGTTTTTCTTTCATAAGTTAGCTGAATGAAAATTTAAGACTAAGACTTTGTTCACTATGTGAGAAGCAGGATACATCCAATACGAGAGAGGGGGTTCAGGTGACAGAGGGCTGTATTTGATGTTACCCGTCTTCCAAGCATCTGAATAGAGCGCCACCAAGTCAGTCATGTCTACCTTGAGCATAGAGGGCAAGAAATGGTCATTGGGCTCTGTCTTTCATTACGTTGCTTACATTTTTATTAAAAAAGATTTGTAATTGCTGAGCTTTTTTCCAGTTTAGAATAGGATTCAAAATCATGTTTCAAGACGAGAACAGCTGACAATTTTGTAGGCTTGTGATGAACTGCTATGATGGACCTGAGACAGCTGTCAGGATAACCTGGTGCATCGTGGGAGTACAGACTCTCACTGAAGACTAGATATATTAAGGTAATTGTAAATACATTACAGCCTGGTAAAAGAATCATAACTCTATATCCAAATGTCTCTATATACAGGACTTAGTTTTCCAGCAGCCAGCTCAGTTGTGCCATGTTTTGAAACAGTAGCATGGTATTTTCAATGGGTGTGGTACTGTTGTGCATCTCTATTCAGGTTTCCAAGATCTGTGATGAGGATATTAGTGTTGCAAAAAGTCAGAGCCTGGCTTTTCCATTCCATCCTTTTCCATTGATTGGTTACATGTGCTGATTGCTTGCAGAGGATTTTGTTTCTCATACGAGGTTGTAAAAAGCTGGTCTCTGCTTCTGGTGTCCCCAGCAGAGGATTTGAACTACAGAATGTATTTTTTTTATTTCTTTTGCAATGTTTGAATTGAGATGAAAAGGAAATGTGAAGGAGCGCTGCATCTTTATAAAATATAAAAAATATATCATCAAAGTATATCAAAGCACAATGTTTAATTCTCTTCTTTGGAAAAAAAAAGAACTGTACCTTTTTGTTCTCAGAGTCTATGACCGTGCTGTAAATAGGATGCATGTTTTTCTGTGATCCAGTGAGTTTTGTACAGAAACCAACTAATAAAGATAACATTTGGCTTGAATTCCCCCGCTCACATAACCTTTGTGTTTTTTTGTATGACATGTTTGTAGTGTTAATTTATTTTCTGTTCAAAGCATCTCTTCACGTACTTTTAGAACCTGCCTTGGTCTAAAATTGTATTATCTAGAAAAAAATAATTTTGGAGCTAGATAAGTGGAATGGCCTGCTCTTGTTTGGAGCAATTCCTAAAAAACCGAAGACTCATGCTAACTTTAAAAAATATCTCGACACGTACAGAACTACATGGGTGATCACTGGTCCGGTCTGTTCCGGATCTCCCAAATGATAGTCTTGTTCCCATTGGGTCAGTCATCAGTTCTGCAGTGACACCTGATCACGATTCTGAAAGAGACAATCTTTGCTTATCTGATCAGTAACCAAGATACACTTTTGCTTTTCTTTTAAAATCTCCAGCTTCTCCACATTCCTCTTCCCTTCCACAGATGTCATTCTACAGTAATGGAGCAGGTCATTTTTAATAGTAGCCATATGGGCACAGGAAGGAGTTGAATTACAATGCATTTCAGAGTTATTAAAGGTAATAAATGGCATTTTTCTTTTTTTTATTGTTCCAACCTTAACCCCTAATAGAAAGGCTATTCATTTTCAGAAAAAAAGGGCAATGATTAATAGTCTTATTTCATGTGAAGAATATACTCAGTCTAACATTACACAGAAACAGAGTAAATGGCATACTGGTGTTTTTTTTACCAATGCACTGCACATCCAAAAACTCCTAAAACCTTCAAGAGTTAAATCAAAATAATGACCTAAATACTGTAAATTCATTGCAGCTACTGTGAGAGATTAATTTTTCTACATAGCAAAAAACATAAATAAAACCTACTAAGAACTTCAACAGATACCGTCAGAGTACCTTGAACACACTCCACATCCCTCTACCACAGTCCCTAAGAGCAACATTTCACCTTCTCTTCTTAAGGGAAACCTTTAAGTTTATCAGCACCTCACTTCGTTTTGCTCACATTGTATATATTGAAAGAACTTACTGCAACTGTTTTTCCTGCATGCAATAGCAGCAGGTTCCTTTGTTCAAACCCAAGTTATGCTGGCGATCAACTATCTCCATAGGGTAAAGCAGGGACAGGCATTCCTTTAAACTGGGTAGATTTGAAAGGAATACTTTTGATCCAGTAAATTTATATCCATTTTAAAATGTTAACAACAAATTGCTTGTTCTAAAAATATATGCAAAGCAGTTAAGATTCACTTTAATCAGTTGTCTGTTGTTTATTGATAATTGTCTTTAAATGTAAATTGAGTAATTAATACAGGTACGGTACATACACATTTGTGCCTGTATATGTTGTGCTAGGGTGTACTGGAGTACATAATTTTATGTTTGATTTTTAAAATATTTTCCAGCCAAAGGCATTTATTCCTAACTTTTCCGGGTGGCACAAACGCTTTGATCCTTTAATTTACAATTGATAAGAAACTTCAAAATCTTGGCCGCAATAGCTCATTGTGGGGTAGACCTGTGCAGCCACATGATGATCTGGATCTGTAGGAGCTGTTCCCTCACGTTCATCTATATTCACATCCGACAGCCAGATCAAACCAGAGAGCTGCCAAGTGTTCCTTATCACTAGCATGGATTTTTTAATGGTTTAATTTAGCAGGTCAGCCAATTGGGAACAAGCTGTCTAATACGAGGGACAGCTGGAGACCCGCTCATGCATGAGGGCAGCAATCTGAGAGGGTACGACAGTGGTGTCCCATCTGGGGTTTGACCCCCAATCCTGTGGTCTAGCGCCCTGACCGGCGATCCCCATGGCCATCTTGTTTCTTTCTGCGCACCCCGAAAATCAGACTCTACTTTTTGTATGACAGATTACAGGATATCATGTTAGTTTAACATGGCTGAAATTTCAGGAGACCTGTCATAGAACTGTGGTGTTAAAATCGTAGAAAAATGTCTAAAACTTTAGCACAATGCTGTAGAAATGCACATACCAAGCATATTCAGGACATACTCCTTTAGCTTTTTATTAGTGTGATGTAACAAGTGGAAGCATTCATCTTAAGGCTCAGAATCATAACCTTTATTCCTTTTAAATGCTTGGAAATGCAAGTTCACTATCACTCAACCACTACTTCTACAGGATCATTTGTACAGTTTTATTATTCCACATACAGTACGTATGGTCTTTTTTGGGAAAAATGGCTTTTTGGATAACAGGGCCTCAGCTGTGATTCATTGGTCAACAGACTTCACAGAAAGCCGCAGATGACAAACGTTCCAAGTTGAGTAGGGGTGACATACAGATGGTTTAAAAAAACAAATGACCTTGTAGTCATATTGCTGTCCTTGGTAATATTTTGTAGAGCTCTTGGAAGTTCTCTGTTGTGTAATCGGTCCCAGATACGATGACAGTGCCCCTCAATACAGAGATGTTTGAATGTGTCGAACTTGGAAACACTTATTCTCCTCAGAAGTTGAGACTGTGGCACTGGACCATTCCTGTAAACAGAGACAGATACTTAACAACATTGGAAACATCACAAGCAAGAGGTGTTTATTTGGCCCATCTAGTCCATTTGGTAGACAGCGAGTGAAACCCATATCAAAACATGAGGAGAAGGCAACGCTGCTTTGAAACTCTGCAACAAAAAGTTTTCCAGTGAAAGGTTTTGCCCTTTTGAGTGCAGGCAGGTAAATGAAATGCAGTTTAAACGAGGCAGGAAGCAGTGTGCGTTGGCGTGATGTCATCGAAAAATTATGAAAAGAAGAGAAAAAAGTGGTTTTGCAAGCATCACTAATAGCAGGAGACCCCCATGGGAGCATGTTCACGGTTTTCTCATTAACAAATACAGCTTCCTGACACCACTCTAATACACTGGAGTGCAAATCTTCTCTCGGTGACAGCTTCAAACGTGTGCTTCCAGCAGGGGCTGCCGCGCTGAAGTGTTTGAAGGCTCGCTCTCAGAGGAGTCCGCCTTTTCCCCGCTCGCTTTGATGCCATTAAATCTGCTCAAGCCCTGATCGAGGAGCTGGTACAGACCAGGATGTCTGTTCCATGTCTCTTATACACGTGGGAAGGATCAGAAACAGGACTGTCAGACCCGCTGGGCGCCCAAATTAACACAAAAGGAGGTGAGGACCACATATTGCACTTGAGTCTCTGGAGCTCCAGAGCAGACCCTCATGGCTCAGGCCAATGTCCCATATAACGCAGTGGAAAAGTTTACTCGCTTGTATGCTGCCCAGCTTGAGCGAAGTCCATGCGCACCACGTCACACTGCACTGGATCACTGCAGCGGTGTCGTTGCCCTGTACGTCGTAGCCAGCCCTTGGAATTCTGGGAGGCATTACATCCTTTGCAGTTACTAATCTTCAGACATCATTTTCCCACAGCACTTATACTGTGAGAAACAGTTACAGTTCTTCCTGAGTATTACTTGCAGTTAATTCACAATGAATTAACTAATTAAAACTAATAAACTAAAATATCATGCATGAACCTTTCTGCAATTAAAACATTTCGACTTCACTGCAGCGTTCTCAGACAATTATAAGCCCTTAACCTCTTTAGTCAGATGGGTTGCATCTGTCTGAGTCATAGCACGCACCACTACTGATTAAATATCTTCACAAACAATTTACAACAAGAGGCAAAAAGCAAATACTGTACATGTTTGTGACTCTTGGCTTGCACAGATATTTCAAAGTGTGCCGAAGGTGCGCAGCCTACAGGAATCCACCCACCCATCCATTTTCTAACCAATTTATCCAATTCAGCATGGCGGGGGAGCTGGAGCCTATCCCAACAAGCACCAGACACAAGGTAGGATACTTCCTGGACAGGAAGGGCACACACACATACCAGGGCCAATTTTCACCGAAACCAATTAACCTCCCAGTATGTCTTTGGATTATGGGAGAAACTTGGAGCACCTGGAGGAAGCCCACATGAATGTGGGGAGAACATACAAACTCCACGCAGACAGCACCCCAGGAATTAAACCCAGAGCCCCAGCGCCGTGAGGAAGCAATGCAGACCACCTACAGCACCGTGCCGCCCACTGACAGGGGTTTCTTCCCACAATCATGCACACACGTGACACTATGCATTCCTGAATGTGTGTTTAAATGAACTTTCACATTCCTCCACACCCCCAGTTTCACAGTGTGGGTTTGGGAAATATTAAAAATTGCTTTTGCTTAACAAAGAATATGTTTTTTTAACCTTTGCCTTCAAGGTAATTAGAACAACAATGTCGATGTCAGGAGAAAACACTGCAGGAATGAGAGAAAAGGTTGTTGTATGCGAAAGCATTGCAATGATAGTGGTGACACAGCTCTTCCTGGACGGTTTGGGAATATTGAGCTGTAGAAAAACAGCTCCAATTACAAGTTACTGTTTCACTAGATATTCCACATGCAGCTCAGTCTTACATAAGGCACTGCTCTGTGACTTCCAGGCTTGCCTACAGTTATCAGCATTGCTAACTCATTACTTGCTGGCTTTTTTGGTTGGGGTTACACAGTATAAAATTACTACTTTTCATATCGTTATAGATCTCAGTACCTGCAAAATAACGCTGAATTTTGAAAAAAGATCAAGGATTAACAACTTGTAACAAAAGATATAACGAATGTGTTTCTGGAGGTGCTCTAGTACACAACGAACGTCCAACACAGACAAGCTGAAGAAACTGAGCCTATTTAGTGTTGAACAGAGATGACTACGAGGGGACCTGATCAAAGTATTCAAAATCTTAAAAGCATTCACAAAGTCAACCTACTGAATCAACAGTCCTGTTTAATTTCGGAGATCTGAGAACACTGCTCTATAAAGAGATAGTGCCTTTGGCTGCTTGAAAATAAGAAGTTGAAAATTCAATTAAATGCTTGTGAATTTCATACATTTTCAAACACTTGAAATGCCATAAAGATTGCGTTACAGTGCTTCCCAGCACAGGTCCTGGAAGAGAACTGTCTCTACTGTTTTGTATACCAGTTGAACTCTGCATATTCAATACTCATTGATCTGCTTGCTTGTTTAAACTTTTAAATTCAAATTCAGATTCAACGAGCTTTATTGGCATGACAGACAAATTACAGTTTTGCCAAAGCAGATACAATAAACACGTCATTTGCAGTACAAACACATCAATGAACAGTCACATGCATCACATAAAACATAAAACATTTTTGTGAGACAGGCTCACTGTTCCTCAGGCTGGGACAGTAGATCACACACAGTATTATTATTGAGAGACAGGCTCACTGTCTGTTCCTCAGGCTGGGACAGGAGATCACACACTGGGCTGCAGCTCTATTGAGTTTCCTCTCCTCCCCCAGTAGGACTGGAAGCTGTTCTGATTCTGGGATCTGTGGGTATTCTGGGATTAGTTTTGTTATTTTGGGGAAGAATGATTCTCTAATCCCAGAGTATTTCTCACAGTGCAGCAAAAAGTGCTTCTCTGTACCTGCTTCTCCCCGCTGGCAGTAGGAGCATAGCCTGTTCTCTCTGGGCAGCCAGGTCTGTCTGTGTCGCCCAGTTTCTATGTCCAGGCTGTGGTCATTGAGCCTGTCCTCTCTGGGCAGCCAGGTCTGTCTGTGTTGCCCAGTTTCTATGTCCAGGCTGTGGTCATTGAGCCTGTCCTCTCTGGGCAGCCAGGTCTGTCTGTGTCGCCCTGTTTCTATGCCCAGGCTGTGGTCACTGAGCCTCTCCTCTCTGGGCAGCCAGGTCTTCCTGTGTCGCCCAATTTCTATGGCCAGGCCATGGTCACTGAGCCTGTCCTCTCTGGGCAGCCAGGTCTGCCTGTGTCGCCCAGTTCCTATTGTCAGGCTGTGGTTGCTAAGCCCATACTTCGTTAGGGTATGTTTCTTTTTCCTGCCTCTTACCCTGGTCAGTGACCCTGATACTCACATATTGTCTTTTTAAGGCCCTTTAGCATTAATGTTTGTGTTGCATTTGTATCTGTGTGTCCCACTGGTAACTCAGTATTGCTTGGTTTGTTGTGATTTGGTTGGCTTTGATCCGTGTTGTTGTAGCGGTGCTGTCCTTAGCTTCAGGACCAGCTGGCTGAGGGGGCTCTTCTCTGGGCTCAACAGGGTCTTATGATGGTAGGAATTTTGGTCACTATTTTATAAGTGCAACCAATATTTTTAATACTCTCTTTGGCATACTGATTAGCAATGGGAATTGACTGAATTTGGTCCTGCACTCACGAAACAGTTGATCTATTAAACTAACAGTTTTAGTTCATCAACTGCTGATGTACATACACAGGTGGGAGTGACCCTGTATCAGACACACCCACACCGGGAGTGACTCTTTATCAGACACACCCACAGTGGGAGTGACTCTGTATCAGACATACCCACAGTGGGAGTGACTCTGTATCAGACACGCCCACAGTGGGAGTGACTCTGTATCAGACACGCCCACAGTCAGAGTGACCCTGTATCAGACATGTTCACAATGAGCACTGTTTCTTTCTGCAGAGGTCCAGTTGGTTACATTCAGAACTGCTCTCACCTAAATGAGAGCAGTTCTGAAACTTAGAAATCGGTAAAGTGTTGAGAACAATTACTGTACAAATCCCATTTAGATCTGGAAGCAAACTGACAATTAAGCTCCAGATAAAAAAAACTGACATCCATCAGCCTGTGATTAAGAACTCGGCTGGAGCGAAACCCAGAAGAGACAGGAGTCCCCCAGGAGCAGAGTGGGGAACGCCTGTTTTACTGGATAGATATGAGTTTTCTAAAGCAATAGCACATTGAAGCCTTTCTCCCTGCTGCTCCATGCCATGTATGGCCCTCAGTTCTGCTTAGACAATTGAGCCCAGTGATTCAGAGATGGTAGCACTGAATTTCGTCAAATTACTCAAGACCAATATATTATTTTTATTGACCATTATTATTATTATTGTCAGTTTTAGACAGTCACGACCTGAGTCATGACCTGAGTTTTTTTCTTAGTGTAGCAAAGCCAGAGGAATCTGTTGAGCGGATCTCATTCCCAGCCTATCTGAATCATGAAGACCCTGCAGATTTGCAGCATCCTCCTTGCTCATCCTGGAGAAATGCATGGAATTAATCAGGTGGAATGACATGCATAACCAATAATCAAGAGCAGAATGTTTTTTTGCTATTTGGCTATGCTTTTATGTCACCTATCATATCTGCAGGTACTCAATAACTAGAAATGAATACTATTTCACTAAAAGCTACTGCAAGCCCCACATAAACACTGCACATACTGTATGCTAGCATGATTCATTCCACAAAACAAGGGTCCTCATTCATGCTTCTGAGCAACCTCAGTCCAACAGTATTGATACATCACTAGTTAAACATCGTCATACATTTCTAAGGACTTGGGATAATTTTCATTGTGCTCAATGAATTGAGTTAGTTGGTAATTAATTATTTTAGAGGTAATTTAGAACCAGAATGTGATTGGGAACACCTGTAAGTCCAGCATTCAAGTACCAGAATTCTCTTAATTTAAATGAATTGCCTTGTTGATTTTAATGTACAGATGTTCCCTATCTTTAGAAACAGGTGGCGTGTAACACTAATGGAACTGGGACTGGGCGGCTTGCGTGCGCAGCGGTTAGCATTGCTAAGTGCTGGGGCCCTGGGTTCAGTTCTAGATCTGTGGTGCCGTCTCGGTGGAGTTTGTATGTTCTCCCTGTGTTTTATGTGGGTTTCCTTTGGGGTTTTGCTTTCTTCCCACAGTCCAAAAACAAACTGCGAAGTTAATGGGCCCTGGTGCGAGTGTGTGTCTGTGTGTGCCCTCTGACAGACTGGTGTCCTGTCCAGTGTGTACCTGTGTTGTGCCCGTACTGAGACAGGCTCCAGCTCCCTGGTGACCCTGAATTGGAAGAAATGGATGGATGATCTCATAGGGACTGTCCAGGGTTCGAGACCACAGACAATGCATTAGCACCTATTCCAGAGTCCGTCTTAAGAAATGTGGTGATTTTTTGTGGAATTTGCTGCAAGTCTGGGTCAGGACACTAGTAAATGTAATTATTTTTTTTTACTTGTCAAGGACAAATTAATTGGAAAGAAAAGTTGAGTTAGACCCAAAACTTTGTAAATTCATAACTGATTCATTGCTTAAAAAGGCCATTAGCAAGACAGTCACATTTCAGCAAGTATTCAATTACCGTATACACAGAGGTGGTTTGCCTCTAAAAAACAGACATATTTCCCCAATGCCCCCAAAAAGCACATTAGAAAATCAAGCTGCTGATACCAGAGGACCTTGCTGTAATCTTGTGATAGCTGACAAACCCAGCAGTGCTTCTTGGTAATTTAACTGTAGAAATATAGACATAAGACAGACAACTTAACTTAAATAAGTTATCTAAGGTAAAAAGAGATGTTTCTGTTGACTTTAACATGTTTAAAACGTGTTTAAATGTATCATATGGTTAAAAGAATGTAGTGAGCACATTAGGACTGAGGAAAGGCAGTGCTCTTTTACACAAAGGGCTGCTGGAGTCTGGAGAAAAACTGCCCAACCGTGTTGTTGAAGACAATATCCTGGGATCTATTCAAGAATGGGTTGGATGAGATCATAAGACCTATAAAATACTACAAGGAGTTATTTAAAACAGAAGTTTGGAAGAAGGTCAGATTCTAATGTCGCCCACTCACTGAGTATAAATATCTTGTCTTCTGAGCACCTGTGAGAGGGCAGTAACTTCTGACACAATAGTGATCATTCTGTGTGTTTTTAGTGCTGTCTCACAGCTCCGTTCGGTCATTACCCCTTCTCCTTCCACCTAATCTTCACTCTTGCTGCGGCTCCCTGGCTCATTCCTTGTGACAGGGGGAAGGGTCATGTCAGTTTTGTCCCTATGGCTAGGCTGTTGTTCCCTTTAGCCAGGTGAGTTACATCAAATAATCTTCCAATATTTCTGTCTCTATGTCACATTAATTGGTACAGTATTTGACGGAACTGATGAACACCAGATAAGCTGAATGGACTAATTGGACACCATTCCTCAGTGAACCCTATGTCATGTCATGTCATTTGCCAAACCGCTTTATACCATACAGTGTCGCGGGAGTAAACCTCATGTAAACCTTTTTTGTAATAAGTTCTTAAAATACAGCTGTAAGCTTCACATCAATGTGAAGATCAATGCATGGTTAGGGATCCTTCTAGGGCCTAAAGGGTTAAATAATATGCATTTAATATAGTGAAAGTAATACTTTAATAGGAAGCAACTAAAGAATCCCAAATATAATTTGATGTCTTGAGAGATCAAGCTAAAATGCAATGGCATCACTTTTTCTAGATCTGAAATTGAAATTGAATCTAGATGTAATTTTTTTCTTGCTGGTTTTCCCAAATCTGAATTTTTATCTCACTGTTAGACAAAACACTCATATTCCGCCTGTTTTTTTTATTAAAAAAATATCATCAAAAATGGAAACTTCACACAACTGTGAACCAAAAATCCAGGAATACGAAACAGATGTTCTGTGGCACCCTTATTTTCCCTCAAAACCTGTAGAAATGTACATAAAGTCTAGTTTCTTTTAAAAGTGTTTTTTAGTTTTACTCAAACCTTTTGTTACCTGCAAGTTAGAATAAAGAATTTGAAACGTTTAAACAATTCTAGATGTCAGTAAAATATTAAAAAACTACTAAAACAAAAGGTAACCGTATCTGACATACAGTATAATAGACTAGAAGATCAATCTTGAATTAAAAGGGAGATGTGATGAGTTAAGAGTATTGCAAGTACTGTATGTGCTGTGTATTAACCAGCAATGTCAATCGAGAACACGTTCTCATTTACAATAACAACCTGGATGTCACAATGCATGCGGCAGTTTAGGACCCTGTGCAGACGGTATGATCTGGAAGTGACTGGAATAAGACTTCTAAGGAAACACAGCAGGAGCAGGATGGGAAGAAAAAGCAAATCTTAAAAGATTTCTGTTTCTATATTGTCAGACTGCAGCTCTGCCTGCTGTGTGAATGTCTAGGATTTGTAATCACACTGTGAATGCCATACAAACACTGTAACGGAACTGGATGGCTCTGCTGTCAGGTCTCTGATAAGGACAGGATACAGTGGAAACAGTTAGAGGGGTCCAAACCCACTTCCATAGAGTTTTGATCCATTTAGGCTTATAGTGATCCTAGATCTCCTGTTTTCAAACATTACTAACACTTCTATTGGCCTATTAATAAAGTAAATTGTTCATTTAAAGGACATCTATTCCTTTGTGGCTTAATGGTATTCAGTTTTTTATTCCAAATGATCTCTAAATTTCTTAATGGAACAATCACCCTGATTCTGGACAGACCCGTAGTCTAAATGCTGGGTAACATATACCATTTTATTGCAGATAATAATATCCCAAACCAGCAAGTGAATATAGAATAATCCAGGGATCACCCGCATTCTCTGTCCACCATGTCACAGCTGCATGATTGGCTTGTTAGCAGAAGACCGAGTTTCTGCCAACACACCCAGCACAGTTTCAGGTCCTGTCAGGACACTGCAGCGCCAGGCCACCCTGCCTCCAAGGCACAGACACAGACACCCAGAGGGGCAGAAACGAGGCAGGGGGACACAAGAACACAGGGAGTCAACTCAGCCGAGAGCTGCTATTAGATCTGAGGGTCTTATCCAGCCATTTCTTGGAAAATGCCAGGGAACCAACTTTGACAACCCACTGTAGTTGAGTCACTGTAAAGAAGTGCCTCCTGCTCTCAGATCGAAATGCGCCTTCCATAGCTCTGACTTGTGTCCTGTCTGAGTCTGAAGTCCACTGGGTTGACTTTGTCAAAATGAGGATTCTGAGGACTTGAATCTGGCCCTTCCTCCTCTTCTGCTTTCAAGACTGAGAAGAGTTCAGTTCTTTTAGCCTTTCAGCGCAGGACATACCCCTGCACCCTGGAATACATCTGGTTAATCTTTCCTCAGAACAGAAGAACTGAGGCCAGGAGGCATTTTATTATATGAAGCTGTGGGAGTCTGGACCAAGACAGATAGCAGGGATCCTCAGACCCGTTGGCCGCTAGCAACCGAACAAACTGGACGAGCAGAACGGCCTCCTCCTGTTTGGACCTGCTCTTGTATCCCTAGTTTTCAGTGCTGGTGAGTCTGGCAGGGAAGCTGAAGGGCTCCCCTCCCTGTAAGTCACAGATGCTGTGGAAGCTTTCACTGAGGCAGTGTCTCAAAGCTGTAAGGAAAGGAGAAAAATGTTTTCCTGTGTGATGAAACTTTCCGAGTTCTCCTCTAGCAGCCATCATGTCACACTGCTCTTGTCTCGCCTCCAGCTTGCTAATGAGAAACAGACTTTCAGATTTCAGATTTCAGATTTCGGGTTGGAGGGGAGGGATTATGGAATGCTGTACAGTGTAATTGCACTTTCTTTGTGTGTTTCATTTTTTTAGAAAGGGATGTTCGCTGTTCATTAAAAAATACAGTGCTGTTGTGCTGTGGGAAGCAGACGTTTTTTTTAAACCACCAACCAGCGAAAATGCCTCCATTGTACAGTAGACACGCATAAGATGAATCAATAAATTGACAAATAAAATGGTTAAGCGTGTTTTCGAATTACTTTACCTAATGTCTAAAAGAACTGCTCAAACATATACTAATCAATGTTGACTGAACATTAATCTTTAAGGGTGTGACATACTAAATGGATAGAGTAGTGAGAATCTCTCTCAAAATGACTTCCTCAATAGGTGGGTGACCTGCTACCTATAGGAATGAAAACATTTCACCGACCTGCCGGACCTCTGGGCTGAGTCATGGTGTACTGCCTCTTTGACAGATACTTCTTCCAGATCGAATACTGTATATCTGGACAATTACAGTACAGACGAAATTCTAAACAGACATATTTCTGTATGTACTCAAATGAGTGTTCAAGCATATCATTCATTTATGTTTGTCTTCAAACCCTGCTTGAAGAGCTGTTTTCTATTTAACAGGCTACATCTGTCTTTTCATCAGCAGGTAAGGAAAGTCTGTCAAAGCTTTGGCATAGAGCTTAGAAGCTGTCTTCCACCACCACTGTTTAACAGAACCAAAAACATGTATGGCACTTTACTTCCTGTGCTTGGCAGAACCTTACATTTTCACTGTATTGTCCAGGTCATCGATGCAGCCTCTAGGCTGACCACTCCTTCTGTCTAAGAAGCAGCTATGTGAGTGTGCAGGAGTGGACAGGAGTGGACAGGGCTCTGGGCTGGTAACTAGCCAGCTGTGGGTCCAATCCTGGGTTGAGCACTGCTATCATACCCTTTAGCAAGGTGGTACAAATCCATATCTTTATTGAAAAGCATTATCCAAATAAACTAGCAAAAATAAACTGAAACATTTTCATTAACAGGTAGCGGGTGTGCAGAGACGGGTGCTGCTACTGCTCTGCTTTCTGCCCTGACACCTGCTCAAATTGCACCTGTCATCACATCTCTGACAAGCGTTACGAGATCTTCACCATCTCTTTCACTGTTCCTGTTACCATTCCAAACTGTGCCACTTCCACTGTCACATCAAGGAGTGAGCTTATCTGCTCCGTGTTAAATGTAGCATAGCAAACGCACCGCATATTCCACAGACTTTCAGAATACTTATGGCACTGATGCAGTCTGATTATTCTGATTGCATCAGCGTCAGGGGTCTTGTTTTAATTAAAATGCGATGGTTCGGGATGATGAGATACGGTCAACAGTTCTTCGGTATACATCGTGGCGGTCAAGAGCAATCTAGCATGACTGTGCTCAAAACACCATACAGGAGACCTTTTTCATCTGAACTTCTATGATCACAGATCTAATAGCCATTAACATTTTGTTAGGGTGACATCTGAATGTAACCATACGTGTGCCAGACATGCTTGGTACTTTGAAAGGAAAAGAAAACAATAACAATTTCTATTCAATGTCTAAAACAATAACAACATTCTATCTACCTATGGTATCTATCCACCCTGCCCCTGCCTCACTGCACTGGGTTTCAGTGTTTGTGATGATACTTTCACACCCATTACTGAATCTCTGTTTCTGCACATTGCAGCATTTTAAAGAAGAGGACTAATGTCAATATCCCATTCTTTTTACAATGCATATTAAAAGCCATCAGTCTTTTCTAAAACCAAAGACTTAATGCACTAAACCGGTTCCTTGATGAGCAGACAGTAAGAGAGACAGGCACCTCTTTGAGATTTGCTGAACTTGTCTTCACTTTACATTTTTTTTCTTTGTTTTAAAGGATATTTTTACACTCAATTTTGAAGTGTCACCATGAAAACTAAAAGGGGACCATTATATACCAGCCTTTTTGTAGGATCAGTTGCAAACATTTTCACAGAAATATGATAGCAACACACACCAGCCACACAGTATCTTAGGAACACTGATGGTACTGTATCTTTAGTGTTTTTACAAACTCATGAAGATTTGAAATTGTTCAATTGGTAGCATAATTCCATTCAGTTGTGGCCTATAAATGAAATATTTAAGAAACAAGTCACTGTCCTTCTTAGACATTTCCTTCACAGTGTAAAAGACTTAATATCACCATTCACTCTCATTCATATCCCCTGTGCAACTCCTAACATTCAAAGGCTTGTGGAGCTGCACCTCCTTATTCTCTGAGACCCTGAAGGACTCGCTGCAATGATCAGCATTTTCTAAACAGGGAAGCATGTGGTTTCGTTGAAGATCGTAGTTTTCTACAGGAACGTATTTTTACAGCTAAATCCTGCATACCTACAGTATGAAAGACAGAGTATGCTTTCAACAGCTGTAAGAAGCTCTAAGGCAGCGAATCCTCAGTTACCACACCTTCAACAGAAAAACACAGACAATAGCACAGAGAAACTTTATTATTCTACAGCATGACCCATCTATACCCTCTATATTAAAAATACCACTACTAATTCCATATACTGTAGAAGGAAGCCAAATGTACATGATCAACAGTGATCACTTCCTTTTGGGAATTGTTTTATAGGCACTTTTCCATGCAACAGACCAAGATGTCCTAAAAGCACCTTTCATTAACCACTTATTTACATTTCTAAACATTGTAGCCAAATACACATCAGATAAACCAAAGTGCAATTAATCGCTTTGTGGAACATACAGTACATGAAGAATTCAAATCATTACCACACTATTCTCAGCCAGACGCTTGAAAGGCAGTAATCACACTGCTCAAGACAAACCCATCTGTGGATTCACAACAGTTCTGTGGAGCTCATCCCTACCGCAAACAGAGAACCAGAACTGATCTTCACATTGGGGAACTTTGGAACACAGTATTCTGAGATCATCACACAACATCATGCACAGAGGTTTTCAGCAACAACAAGTTTACTGCACTGTGGTTACACTGCCTTCTAAACAGCTGAGGAAGGTTTTTGTTTGAACCTCCCTCAAAGCGCATGATTTTGTTTTTATTTAATCATTTCAACCTTGCATACAGCTCAAAAACATCCTTCTCTTTCTCGGTCATGTTGTGCACTCGGTCAACCTCATAAAACAATTGTCCACCTGCCTATTTCAGAATAACTCCAGTTTAATACACATTTGTGGAGTATATTCAGGTAAACCTTAGGAACATTTTAACTTAATTCCAAAAATATCAACATGGAATTTTACTGGATAGGATACACAGAGTTAAGAAGTGAACTTAAATTGAAAAATGTATGCACCTTTAGTTCCTTGGAGAACAGCAATAGTCCTCCTGACTACAAGTAAGGAAAGGTCTTTGGAATTATTGAATAAGAGCAACATTAAAATCGAATGCTGAAAACAGAAAAACATCAGTATTTGACAGAGCAATGTGTTTCACTGACACAGGGATTTATTTTACCTAAATCTAAAAAAAATAAACAAAAATAAAACTATTTTAATGGTTGCCAGAAAGAAATGAATTAGGGCTCTGTTAAACAGATAATTGCCTTTAGAAAGCAAGTCTGCGGTACTGAGATTGGAGCTTCACTGGTCAAACCCCTGATTGTACTGTACGAGAAAATGTCACACAAAGGCATTCCAGGGGTCCCCTACTGCACATCACCTTCGGAAAGCGATCGCCTAAATTTATAACACAGCTACGAGCCCTTTCTTCCTCTTTTTCCCTGGAAATCAAACCACTCCCTAAGGATTTAGTGGGATCTTGCTGGTCAGAAAAAAAAAACTGTTTTGGTTTTGTTCTGTTTTTTGGGCTCTGCAATGTTTCAGAGACAAGCCCTGCACAGAATACCTCCCTGAAAACAGTACTTTACACCTGTTTCCTTCTTCATCTGTCTTCATTTTCTGGGGGAGGCAGGATGTTTAGTTTGGCTACAACCAGCTTCTATGACTTAATCCCTGGGTGCTATTGTTAAATTTTCAAGAAAATAATGAAAACCGAAAAGCATCGGGGAACTGGTGTTGTGTTTCAGCCGTGCTTTAACAATGTAATATTTCCAGTGGTTGTGGCCAAATAATTCACTTATGTTTCACTTGTAATATTATGCCAAACATGAGATCTTTACTTAGTCAAATCTGGTAAGTATCAAACCCACTATATCAATGGGAAAATGATTTTAATAACCATTCCCACCAGAGGCAGAGAAACACCTATTGCATGGAAAACATTAAAATGGACTGGAAGTGCAGAGAAAGTGCTCTTCCCAGTAACTTATATCCCCTGGGTTATGACTTGGAATAAAACTCAGATTCATTATAAGAATTATGCAGATGACATCAAATTTAAATACAGAATCAGTACACAGGCCTGGGCAGTGCAGCTGGAAAAGGGCAGGGCATTAACTGTTCAATAATTGAAATGCTATTGCATTGTGTTTCCAGGAAAGTACCTTTTGTCCTAAAGCATCGTCTGCACAGACGTCTGTTAGCTGTGCTATAGCTCTGCTGAAGACATTTCCGGAACTGTGGGATGTCAGCATCCCATTGGAAGGGAATACAATAAGACTGGCACAAAGAGAGACAGTGACAGATTCGAAACGATAAAATCATGATCATTTCTGCAGTTAAAGGCACTCTGGCACACCAAAACGTTCTCTCTGGTGCAATCAACCGCCTGCCCAAGCATTATTAGCTCCTTCGAATGCTCAGATCATCCACCCAACATGGCGAATATAGTCATATCGCACACGTCTTTACCCTTTCACATGTGTTGTGGTCCAGTTCTAACAATGCAACTAAGCAACATGTCACCATATAGCAACAGAACTGTGACCTTATATGGCTGTAGTCTTCTTAGCTGTAGCTGCAGCTGTAGCGTATCTTTGATTGATGTGTTTTTGCTTTTATCACTGAACTGACCTGAATGCGTAACTCCACCAGCTCATAGTATAAAAATCTGCAACTGTCATTTGAACTAGATAAGTCACTTGTGCCTTCTGGATGACATTTAGATAGCTTTCAACTGGTCATCTGTCCATCCTGCAAACATGGTTTATGTTCGATATACAGAATGTACTCACATTTCATGAATGAATATTCTGATTCATATATATTTATATGTTAGCTCCTCATTCACATTCTTATCCTGGTAAGACAATTCCCATATTTATTCTCATCCTACAGAGGTGTTTGTGGGTGAGGTCTAATATGTGTATATATTTTTTTCATATTATGAATTTTATATTGGGAGCTTTCAAACACCTAAGCATATTATTAGGCTCAACATAATTGTTTTGGAGACAGAATGGGTTGCTGTAGGTGAGGATGACACAATTGTTCTTAAATATACATTAAAATGAAATGTCCTGAATTAGAACAGTAGAGAAGAGCATTGTAAGAACCCTTAGCTGGTGATTAACCATTAAAATGCTATTGCATCACCTTGTACACCTTGTAAGTATTTTGAGGTAAACGTGTGTGCAGATATTTGTGTGTACTGCTGCAAATTCCCCAGGCTGCTTATGAGACACGTGGGTTCCTCATGTTTAATTATTTTGTAATGAAGTCAGAGGCACCGCCCACAGATTTCAATCAATCAAGCCGTCATGTTACTTTGTTATAGCACCTTTCTATACAGACCATTCTCAACTTACTTTTTGTGAAGTAGTGTATACAATGAAAAACACAATCTACCATTAAACCAGATATATCTAAAAATTCCAAGAGAGAAATAGCTGAAGAAATAAAAGCCATCAAAAACACGTTTTAAGAGGATTTTTTTAAAAAACATCAACAGAAGCTACATTTTTAATATGATCAGTGACAAGAGGTCACCACTTGAAAGTCTTGGTCCCCTAACTTACAATAAGAAGTCCTTGAGACATCGAGTGTGAGGAGAGTAACTCTGGAGGGTTCACAGGAGACAGTCCATGCAGCGCCTGCTAAGTCAAGAAGAGAATTTTAAAGTCTGTGCTGTAAGAGACTGCTGGCCAGTGCAGGTTTTTCAGTGCAGGAAAAAAATGTTCAGAGTTTTTAGAATCGGTCAGCAATTGAGCTGCACACGTCTGGACATACTGTAGCTTCTGCAGTAATTTCTTAAACGACCCAGCTAACGGGGCGTTGCAGTCGTCCAGCCTTGAGGAGATCACAACATGAACCAATTATTAAGGACTAAGTATCAGGCTGTTTGCTTTTTGACGCCCAAGTGCGGAGACATCAGAGTGTCAGAACAGAAGGTAACAGTGACAGTGTTCGCAAAGTGCGCTTAGGAAAGTGAAATTCTATTTTAATGCACAAGGTAAAAATTAATGGTCATTAGATTTGGAGCCATGGTAGCTCAGACGGCAAGGGTGTCTAGCTCCTGCCTGGAAGGTCCCAGGTTCAGTCCCAGGTAGGGGCAAGCGATGGAGCTCTAATTCCTTCCAGACGGCTCCCAGGTCCACTCAGCCTGCTCTCCAAATGAGTACCGGGGGTTAATCCTTCTGGGGGTAATAGGCCGGCCGGAGTGTGGTGCTGACCACCTCACCTCCACCTCCAGTGTCGGATGGTCAAGAAAAATGGTGGCCCTTTCCCCCCATTCCCCATGGGCCTTGATGGCCTGAAAAGGGACTTGCATACCTACCATTAGATTTAAAAGTCCTGAAATTTGAATACAGCACTGTGGAGGGGAGCACTTGGTAAAGACATGTTGTGACACACTGATGAAATTATAAGCTGCCGAATTGTGAGAACCACGAAGTGAGCGCGTGCCAACTGGCCTTCCTGTGCAAAAGCTCAACAGAGCGAAGCTTTCAGGATGCAGCACCTGCCTGTGTGCTCTATCAGCTGATGTGGTGAAGGGCTACACCTCTGTATAGAAGGTACAAGCCCATAATGACAGCTGTATTGTATGTACAGTACAAAATCCAAATCCATCTCACAGGTGGTTGTCAACCTGTTTGATCTTTTGCAGTTTCCTTAAGGCAGAAAAATAAATTATTTTCAAGAAGGGGACTGAGTTTGCTTTTCAGACTGTGCTGAAAAAAAAACAGTTATGTACTGGTGTAAACAACTTACAGCTCCATGAAGTAGCATTACAATCAAGCTTACAATTGACTGATTTCTCAGAAAAGCTCCACAACAGAAATGCAAGAAAGAATAATAGTTGTAGACATTAAAAAGCTCTTGATGAAGATGAAGTGAAGATACCTAGCAAAATAAACAAAATAATGCTCTATATAAATCTGAATTAACCAAATTCTAATGCAGCACACTTCTCTTTTATTGCTTAGATCCAAGTTCTCTGAACTTGTTAGGCATCTTCTGTTTAATTATTAAGGAGAGACAGTCTAGATACAGATCAAAAATGTACAGTATGTGATGGCAAAACATTTTCTTCATACGGGGAAACAAACATACAGAGAATGTTTCTTTACTTTTTGTTTTTGTTTGCTTCGTTGAAAAAATAAAATCCAAGCATAAATATTTAGCATGGTATCGGGAGTTTTTGATTTTGCACTTGAAACTTGTCCAGGTAACCTTTTTGGTTAAAGTAAACTTTCAAAGCTTTCGAGTGAAAATGGTCTGTGAGAAGTGGTGAGAAAGGCTGTGTAGGAGTGGCTGGATTGGGATCACTTGTACAGCACAGCCGACTTTAGAGAAATCATCTGTCTCCTGTTTGCTGTCTCAGGAGAACGGATGCTAATTGCCTCTTTAATATGAACCATAGCTATAATGTGTTGTGGAGTGGGTTTGCTTTTCCTAAAGACTTTTCCAGTTAAATAAGGAATATCATAACTTTACTATTATCCACCACAGTTAAATATTGCCCCTCTTGTCCTAATGTCAGATTGTAGAAACTACATCCCGCAGACCTGGGGGAGCAGCATGACGGGCATCTTGTTGGCATGTCTCGGACGCCCTTTGACTTAAAAACCTTTCATGACATAACAGCACACTCCCGGAGTGATTTGCCTTCTTTGAAGAAAACAGTATTTCCAGTACAATGAAAACACCACTCCATGTTTTAATTAAGGTTTAGTGTATAAACGGAGCCTGGTATTCATATTCCCTACAGAGTGGCACAGTTAATCCCAAACCCTGCCTCAGGCTCACCAGAGATAGGGACTCCGGGACCTTCCTTAGGGATGGGTGGCTCCAGGGCCCCATTCTTCCCGGGATCTGATTTACGTCATTAAGTAATTAATTGGATACAAATTCAGATTAGCTTCTTCTTAAGGTCTTGAGCAGAAAATAGTACATCATTGGTCCAGGAGCCCAGGGCCTAAAATTCAATTGCTGCCATGTTTGAATGTACTGTAGTTTTATACAGTAGCTGTAGGAAGGACTCAGCCTTTCACAAACAGCAGCCGATCAGTGAAATCTAGACCACTGGTTCACATTGAATGGGCTCTTTAGAGAAAAGCTCTGTACCCCGACTATAAATTGCTCACAACAATTATGGGTCTGGAGCAGCCTACCTGTAGCTGTTGTTATCGCTGCATTCAAAATTTAAAAAAACAATCTGCAATTACATGCTATCACAATCTTAAATGAATACAGTATATTGCTTTTTTCCTGCCAATTCTTCTGCTTCATGGTGGTAAAAATCAAACCGTCAGATTGTGAGAACAAAATTTGTTTCTTGATGAAACAGGGTTACTAATCTGAATTGAGTTTATATTAGAAAGTGTAAACTAATCTACTGTACTGATCATAATTTTTTTCCTTCGCAAAACATATTGCGTTTGTTACAGTACCTTCTTTTAATGTTTCTTCTCAGAGATAAGGAATTACAGGATAACTTTGTGTTAAAATATAGGACATCAGGTTCATCCAGGAACACAGAGCTTTTGTTTTCCTTCAGCAGAATAGAAGACAAATGCACCGCTCTTCTTTGCCTAGAAATTATAATTAAAACAAGGTAGGCTTTTCTTAATTAAATTATCATTAGAAAAACAAAAGATGATCTCATTCAAAGTTTGTTCTGGGACAAAAGCAACAGAACTGAACTGATTGCATAGGCAAACTAACATTTTGTGGTTTCAATGAGAGAAACCTGCTGTTGACGTATGGAGAATGTTTATTTACCATCACTATAAATTTAAGATTATTGTAACTCTTTACAGAATAGCACACATTTGTTTCAGAGAAAACAGTGTTTTGTTGTTTGTTATTGGACTAGATACACTGATCTGAGATTAAAAAATGACTTGGATGTGGCTTTGACAAAAACCATGCAAGTCGAAAAAATATATTGTCTGGTGTTTGTGCATGATTTTTCCCTGTCTTAAATAAATGAAATAGTTTATAAATACATACAGTGCCATCCAGAATTACACACAGAGCCATTTATGGATTGAATGGTGTGTCTTGCTTAAAATATTCTAAAAATGTTACTGTATAATCTTAATAGCATTGAACAAAGCATAGTAATAGTTGTCAAAAGTAATATTATTTCTGCATTCCAGAGACAAATTCCTTTTGTTAGGTAACAATTCCTCTTATTTCAAAGAAGAGCAGAACTGTACCAATAGTTAAAACACTTTTATTACAGAGGCCTCTGAAGACAGACTCAGCCCTCTCAATGGAAAGTTACTGCCCCATTAGAACAGACAATGAAAATCTCTCTACCTAAACTTCTAGTATAATGTCATGTCCCAGATTTGGCCAGCCAATCACCATGTTATTGGCTACAGAATATTACCAAAGCAGGCTCTTCTTGGAAGATAAAATAGCAACACCGAAAGCTGTTTCTATAGAGAACGCTACTGTACATCACATGTCTAATTAATAAGTTCCAGTAATGGAGAAAACTTATTGTCTTTAATTAGTTTTATTATCAGAAAGAAATAGCAAAAAGGGCAAACATTTTGAGAAACCTCCTTAGAAAGTTTTATAGCCCAATAAGGATTAGTTATTTAGATTCTGAAGCAGCAGTGCCCAGTCAACGTGGTAAAATAATTGAGGTTGACTGCATGGAAACTTCAGCAAGCTGTTGCTTTTACAGTCTATCCATAGTATAAATATTTACTATGGGTCTGCCAAAGATCCACCCCAACGTGCAGATAACACAGCCCCCTCAGGGATCATGAAAATACAAGTATTCACCCCCTGATTTTTATCCTGGTGAGAAATTATATTAAAACTAAGAAGGCTGTAATGGTTTTTAGAAAAAAAATGCACTATATAATTAGGCCACACAGGAACATCCTTAAAAATATGAATGTAATAAATTAACCATTAGGTGTGTAGTTCATGCACAATAAAAAACCAACAGAGAAATAAAGGAATAGACAGAACCCCATCAATGTGGATCACATGGGGCAATCACCCTTAGCCCTCTGCAAATCTACGTGAATTCCCTTACTTTCATATTTCTGCCTTAATTGTTAAATACTTTGCTGCTGTTTTCAGGACAAGGAAAGAAACCCCAGACAAACAGTAGAAGGGTCCCAAACTATCTGGACTACTGGCTAATATGTGTCCCATCCAGGGAGCTGGATCTGTCACTATTGATGTCTGTTGCAACTGACACAAAGATTGACACCATTCAGTCACCACTCACACAACTGACTCCACGCAGTTACCACTGACACAGCCATGGAGGTTACTGAGTCATCATTGACACAGCCATTGAGGTTACTGAGTCATAATTGACACAGCCATTGAGGTTACCGAGTCATCATTGACACAGCCATTGACTTTATTCAGTGATTATTTATGCAGCTACTGATGTTACTCAGACACGATTGTTGCAGATTGACTCCATACAGTCACCACTCATGCAACGATTGACAGCATTCAGTCACCATTGATTCAATGATTGACGCCATTCAATCGCCATTAATGCAAAGACTGATGGTATTCAATCTCCACTGACAAAAGAGTGAGTTGAAGCCTCCATCTTGCTACCTTTGTCAACTCATTCTCACAACCAAGCTGGAGAATAGTCTCTGAGTGTTAGAATAATGGACCAGGCTCCTGGGTCTACAGCTGGACTCCCGGTTGCCAAAAGCCTCACTGTCTGTTAAGTCAATAGGATCGACTCAGGTGACATGATTCCCATCCCTGCATCCCGCCTTGTTCTTCTTTCAACTGACGGAGGCATGCACTGTACTGTACGGCAGGGTTAGGGAAAGAAAAGTTGCCGTATGGCGAAACAATGCATATAGGGGAATTTTCCCCCATGAAACAGTGGCAATGTGCAGGGTTAGGTACTGTTAGAGTGTAAACTTTGCCCATGTGACTTAAAGTAGGAGGCTTCTCCAGAAGAGCTAATAGAGCTGGGTTAGGGACCATTAGTGACTGTTTCACTTGTAGTGAACCACATAAAGTGCAGAGGGTCCCATTTTGGACCTGAATAATGCAACATTCTGTATAGAAAAATGACTTAGAAATGGGAATTAATGCCCATAAGGAATAACATAATCAGCCTGAGACATGTTCCTGAATTCTAGTTCCGTAATGGGTATCTACAATTAATGTGTTTGTAACCCAAAAGACAAAACAAATAGAGATACCATCACCAATGCCTTTTAAACTGCAGTTTCACTGATACCAATAAAGTCATTTGTTGCTTCAGGACAGATTTCTTTCCACTCACTATTCTTGCACTTAGAGTTAGCGATCACACCTTGATCCGCTGTTTGGCTCAGTGAAGGACTGAACAGTGGTGAGAACTCAACGTTAATGGTGAGGGAAAATGATTTATAATCTAAGTATTATGTAACAGTACTGTCTACAAAACTCATTTTTAAAGTTAGATTTTGCTCTTCACCATTTTTTTTTTCATTTGTGGAAATAAATAATCCACAAACCACCTACCTTAAAAAAGTACAGTACGTACTGCAAGTGTGGGGCTTTTGTACATTAAGCGCCTCAATTCATCAACGAGTCGGTGTGAAGCAATGTTTTGTGGAGTGACCACAGAGACCGTTGTAGTCGGATGCCTTTATGCTGCATCTGATGCAATCCGAGGGGCTGCTTGACCGGCAGCAGAGCTGCCACACTTGCCGGAGGATTGACCATCTGGACGTGTGTGCTCCCCCAGCTGGCCTGTGGTCACCTCTGTGGCGCTTGAACCTTGGCCGCGCTTACGCCACAGAAACTGCTGCACAACAGCGTTGGCACTCTGGCCCATCTGTTGCTGGCTGAGCTTCTAACCGAGAGGGAACATTAAGGCTGCTCCCCCCGTAACCCTGGATCCCTGAAAGAGCAAAGCAGCCACCAGCGGCCAGCGTCTGCTTGGGAGCTCCCACACAGGAGGCTCAACAGAAGAAAGTAGAGCACGAGCTGAGGTCCATCTTCATGGAGACGGAGCTGCGTCCGCCACACTCTGAACTGGCCTAGCACGTGGGCGGAAAAACCCCATCTCTTCACGGCTATTCCTTTCTTTCCCGGAACCAGGATTACAGGAGCAACTTAAGTCTCTGCAGTATTTACACTGAAAGAGGGTTGAAATGAAAGGGGTTGAAACTCTACATCTCCGGTTCTTAGATCTCCAACAATCAAAGTCGTCAATTCCCCAATACAAGGGAACTTGTAGAAGAATAGAAATCCTGGAGATTACTCTAATTATTCTAATAATAATTAGTCTAATTATTAGGCTTTATTATTATTAATTATTAGTCTATTATTCTAATAATAATTAGTAGAATACTCTAATGATAATAGAACAATACGCTATACTGTATAGCTGTATGAAATAATAATTTATTACACCTATACATTATAGCGCTTTTCTGGACAGTCCACTGTAAGCACCTGACAGCTAATGGGCATTCCTTCCACCGACGTACAGCCCCATTTGGATGATGCAACAGCAGGCATAGTACGCCAGTACACTTCCCACACACCAGCTCGCAGTAGGGAGGAGAGCAGAGTGATGAAGCTAGTTCAGAGATGGGGATTATTAGTTGGCCATAACAGGTATAGGCCAATGGGAAATTCGGCCAGGACACTGGGGTAATACCCCTAGCCTTTTCGTGAAATTCCCCGTGATTTTCGACATTCGTGAACCTACTAACACCTCTTTCAACACCAAAGCTTTCCCCGGAGGTCTCCCATCTAGGTACTGACCAGGCTCACTCCTGCTGAGCTTCAGTGGGCTGGCCACTTGTGAGTTGCAGGGTGATATAGAAATTTTCGATGCTTTCACAGCTGGTTTAAAGATGTTTAAAGACACAACCAGCAGTAAGTGAATAAAATGGTGACTAAATAAACTAATTAACTAAATAATTTGGATGATGGCTGTTTACTGTATGTGAAAGAGGATGCTTGCAAGTAATCTTAGGAGTGAAACTGGGGGTTGATCATCACAGCAGCTTATAGCAAGAAAACTCAAACCTCAATGCATTTAATTCATCCGAGTAAAAGTATTTTTTGTCCGAGGAGCTGAATGTTAAGTATTTACATGAAACTGGTTAACAAGTTTATAACTAATACATATCTGCTCCTTTGCATCTTCTACAGCACTGAAAACCCTTATCCCCTGTCATTGTTTTTTTCTTACTGTAATCAGGTACTTTGAACTTTTTGTACTTCATATGCACGTTGTCTATTAATTAATTAATATTGTGTATTTTGAAACTGTGTGCTTGTAATTCTGTCGATTGATTCCCAATAGCCAAGAAAAGCTTACAGTTTCTTTACTGTTGCAAATGATAAATTGTGCCAGTAAGTTCATACAAACCGTAAATATAATAGATGTGTCTGTTTCTAACGTCATTACATTACAATATGTCTATCACAACTGTCCACTGGACAACCACAGCTAACATCCTTGTCAATGCTAATGACTTCCCCACACAGAGCACTGCATGAAATGCTGATTGCCCACCCTACAAGTCTTGAAGCAAGTCAGGCACAGACCAGCTGAAGTCCAATCAAGACTGCAGCGCTGCTCCGTTAATTGCAGATCTGAACTAAAAAGCTGATATCCATGGAATTATTAAAGTTCTCCTAGAGGAGCCCTACAGTTTGATTATTTTATCACCACTGACTTAACTAATATAACTGGCTTTACAGAACAAGTAAAAACACCAAAGTTAACAGCGAGCAGAAAGAACTAAAAGAAAGAAAATCTTGATTAAGGCAATAACTCTTTCAACTACTAATTACAAGTGGTTGTAAAATAAGACAAGCAGGTCAATGTAATGAGCTCACCAGAGACTCATTGTTTAATTCCATTAAAAAGATTTAATTTTTTTTGTTATTGCCTCTGAAAGTAGAATGTCATTAAGAGCATACAGGATTCTCATTTAAAATACAGCAAAATAAACTTGGCCTTGCTTTAAAGATTATGCATGATCAAACTGTATTGTAATGATTTCTAAATTATTTTATTAAACCACATGTACAGTGATAATGACAAAAATAACCAATTTAGAGAATTTGTTTAAAAAATCCATTCAATGTAACACAGGTGTTGAAAAAAAAACCCACAAATAGATCTGGGCTCCTTAGCATTGTATATTCTAAATGTAATATTGTTTCTAAAAATATTTAGTAGTTTTAAAATACTTCTTAATATATTCACATTATAGGGTGCAAATAAGACATTAACAAAGCTATACAGAAGGAACTGAGAGCTCACGCTAAAAACTACAGTATGTCTTGCAAAGAAAACACCATACGACCACAATTCTACTGTTTAAGATAAACAATACAGAGCAGAAAAATACGTTTTATTTTTATGCATGAGTTTATATGGATTTGTGATTGAATGTTTTTGGCACCATTTTGATTAACAGACTATTCATGACACTGTGATACACTCACATGCATTTGACTGTTTCATTAGCACGCAGTCAGCAGTTGCTTGGCTCAAGCAATGAAGAAATGTAACCTACTGAGTGCCTACCCAGGTGACAAACACAGCAGTGAGAGGCATCAATACAGGAGCATAAGAATGAAGACAAATGAGAGGAGCCATGTGCCAGCCAGCCCGTTTGGCAGTTAGTAGTTAATTGATCCAAGGATCTCATCCAGCTGTTTCTTAAATGAAGCCAAAGAATTGTAAAGTAACTTATGTTCTTAATTAATATCATCTAGCTGTTCACTAACTTCATCATCAGTCTGGCTGTGTAAACTACAATAACGGGCGACACCTTTTCAGAAAGCAAGCACAGCACTAGGACTTAAAATGCAGTCAACTTACAGTATATAAAAATATTTCTGCCATATTTATATGTAGTACTGTATATAGCATAGGAGTGATGCGTGACTGTAATACATTCTTATAATTTTCTATTTTATTCCCATTTTATTAAAAAGAAATCAGTTTCAGACTGCACTGCCTACAAGATCCATGTCCTAGCCCAGGAGCACCCGCATGGCTGTTTTCTCAAGCAGTGGCAGTGTTAGAACTGATGTGTGCAAAAGCTGATGTTTTGCTTCATTAATTGATTAAATTCCGGGCCCCCATCCCTCAGCGAGAGCAGAGCGAGGGAGGGAGCGCAGAGCTGTTTTCCATTAACGCCGGGAAAATTCCACACACACAGCAGCTGCACAGAACCTCGTCTCACCACGAGGTCAGGGAAGGGCTCCCTCAAAAAAAACACATCGTGGGACGCTGGTTCTCTTTCATAACCAAAAACACAACAAAGCACTTAAATCGACTCACAGCTGTGTTTAACAAGCATTGTAAGTGGGGTTCAACAAATTAGTTTAAAAAAGCCAACAAAAAAGTTGTTCCAGTTCATGCAGTATAACCATTTCAATAAATACACAGCAGACTGAGTGAGAAGGTAAGGCTTGGAGGTTTGAATCTTTAAACGTGACCGATTTATTCAAAATCCACTTATCCTTTTAATAGTGCTATTTTAGCATGTAAAATGTATTTATTTCACATTTAAATTCAGCCTTTTTTATTTCCATACTGTGATTGTAACATTTTCAATTGGTAATATGATTTCTGGGGAATTATTATGATTGAAAGATTCTAACAGTTACCCCTCACACATCTGTTACGGATATATGGATTTGTAAAAGAATGCAATTGCACAACATTACACTGTGTTCTCCTTATTGTAACATAGATCATACTTGAAACAGACTTCCTGTAGCAAGCTCTCAGGTGCGCTGAGGATTCAGAAAGAATTGTGGTTAAAGAGTACGGATCAGGGGCTCTTTCCTGCGTAGAGCCAAGTATCAAACAGCCATGTTCGCTTAAAAAAGCTCACGTGCCAAAAAGAAAGTCCATTTTTTCATTGCAATGGTCCACATTTCAGTTTGTAGTAAAAGTTACTTCTTGCAGGATTAGTGAAGGTTATTTTATTATGCTGCAAAAGCTTTTCGGGTGTTAAAAGTAAAGAGTGTGGTGTAAAAGGAAAGAGTGTGGTGAGTTTGAAAGGTTTGGGAAGCAATGCACTAACTCCATAGTAAAACCTTTTAGTCTTGAACAGAGAGCACCATGAGGGGATCCGATTCAGATGTTCAAAATCCTCAAAACTAACTGACAAGAGTCATCTGGATGAGACCCTCGGATGAACTGGCTTCTAACTACCAATCAGACTAGGCGGACAAGATAGCCCGGCCCTCACTCCTAACCGTTCTTATGCTCCTTGAGGGTCAGATTGTCGCAGGTCTTAATGGCCAGAGCAGTCCAAGGACGGTGATAGATTGTCTGTGACAGAGAGGATGCAGGGTATTATAATCTGGGATAGCTGAGATCAGGTGGCGTGGATGTCTGCATGGCTAGACACTGTTGTGAAGGTCCTGTAAGCCACAGCCCCTGACCTCTTATGGAAGGCACAAGCCAGACGGGTTGCCTGTTTTCTCCACACTCGCCAGCCTTTGTCAAGGCAGAAAGCGACCCCTCCTACTCTCTCATGAATTGCCCCTGTGGGACATTTTAAATAATAAACCAGCCCGTACGTTGATCCTTTAAATCTAAATCTTGCAGAGCACACTGGTGAGAAGTTAATATCACATAGTTACAGATGAACTTGCAGGTGATTGCAATAAACATTAATTATGTCTTGGGTGATGCAGATGATACCTGCAGCTGATCCATGGTTTGGATTGATACCATCAAACAATGGGAATAAAGGTGTAGATTTCTGTTTCCTTTCTCAATGAAGGGGGTTCTTTTGAACTTTTAGGAATAATAATTAATTGCTTCCAGTCAGTGCTTACATTCAGTGCCTTTCTGGACACTGCACTCACAGCACTTTACAGGTAATGGGGATCCCCTCCACCACCACCAGTGTGCAGCCCCACCTGGATGATGCGCCACTCCGCTCCCCACACACCAGCTCTCAGTGGGGAGGAGAACAGAGCGATGAAGCCAGTTCAGAGATGGGGATTATTAGGAGGCCATGACTGGTAAAGGCCAAGGGGAAATTTGGCCAGGACGCCCGAGTAACACTCCTACTCTTTTCCAAAATTGCTCTGGATTTTTTAATGCGAGTCAGGACCTCAGCTTCACGTCTCATCTGAAGGACGGCGCCTTTTTACAGTATAGGTGTGAGGTGTGGTGTGTCCCCTCCAGCTCCTGCTGGGGGTCTCCCAGGTGCTCCCAGGCCAGAGGAGAGGTGTGACCCCTCCAGCAGCTCCTGGGGGTGTCCCAGGTGCTAACAGCACCACGTTACTGGAGCCACGGCACCGATGCACTGGTCACTCCCACAATCCCCGCTGCCCTCACCCCTGAACAGCACCCCGAGGTACTTAAACCCCTCCACTGGGGCAGCTGTTCCAGCCCTGACTGCTGAGCAAGCCAGTCTTTTCCAGGCCATGGTTTCTTTTTACTTTAACAGGAAAAGTGTTAGTTTTATATCCTTTTTTTACATTCAAAACCTTTTTTTTCCAGAGGCCTTTTTTGGCAACATTTTCCTTGTTTCCCTTGTCTGAAACAATCACACAATTCATTCACGAATACTTCTGAAAAGGGATCAATGGTGCTGGCAGAGTTAAAAGCATAACTTGTTCTAAGGGAGATCCCAGACGGTTTAAATACAGAAAAAGAGAAGTAATTGGAACTAGTCAGCTTTGCAGCAAACAGGTTGCGGGATTCAAATTTGCTGTTTGAATGGCAGAAAATCTGAGATTTTCAATTACCATTTCCTTTTTTTGCATTTAAATGGGATGTGATCTCAGTGGAAATAGTTATGGTTTTAATGAACAGTCTCTGTTCATTAAAGCTCCCATTCTCTTTTTTCATGGGGATCTCTGACAAGTCTAGTGCCACAAACCCTGTCTATTCAATTACAGTACTTTAGTCTGCGCTGGGCTCTGGCTTCAACTCTGAACTAGCTGCTAAATCCTGCTTTCATTAATCAACTTCCAAACTTTATGAGTTCAGAAACTTTAAAGGAATGTTCCAAATGGATAAAATACTGGACTTGTTTTAGGTTTTGTTTCATTCTTATTTCTTTGTACACAGAAAAGGTGCTACGTAAAACAAAAAACGCTGACCTGTCCTCACATTTTTCATTGTTTTAATACTGTGTGTAAAAGGGGAAAATCTGTAGCTACTGTATAAAAATTAAGGGTTCTTAAAAAACAAAATTTAGCAAGCCAAAACCCTAATAAAAAGCATAGAACGAGTGTACAGAACCAAATTTAAAGACTGCTTTACCCAAATTTTATAACTGAATTGGAAATATGTACTCCTAGTTAATGAACTTTGTTAAATTCCTTTATAGCTAAAAATATAATCTGATTAAACTGCTGTGTTGTGTCTTTGAGCCTTATGAATGTTAACTAAACAGCCAGCATCAAAGAGAATAGCTGATTACTTTTAAACCATATGTGGTAATAATAATAGTATTCTGGTGCTTTGTTCCATTTAGAACATTATACATATAATGTTATTTGCAAACACACCACTAATCAATTATTTATGTACACATCATTTGCATTTTGGAACAAGGGCTTTAATGCAGAAAAGTGGTCCAATCTGTAAATAAAAACAGCAGATTTTCACTTAACCTGGGGCCACTGAAAAAACATCTTCAAAAAGCAATATTTGATTAAATACTAATCGTAAATGTTGCTCTACAATGTTTGTGCATTTGAAGTCATAAGCAATATGTAAATAAGAATGCCATTAATTGTATCAGACGCTGGGAAGTCAACACACATGACTCTCAGCTTCAAAAACGGTATATTTCTTGCGTAATTAGGATCCAAAGTTAATGAATTATGCTAATGTAAGCAATTAGCATACTCTGTTGAAGACAGTCAGAAGCCATACTCTCCCATATGGATGCCAACACCTACCATATAGAAGGAGACTGTGGTAGAGAGTGCTGTCTGCGCTAGGATAAAGAATTCTAATTATTTTGTGTTCATTTCCTCACCTGTAACATTCTTTGCTACTCTCCAGTAGCGTGCAGAACCCCATATGTCACGATACGTTAAGTTAGAATTCAACGCAGCTGGGGAGGGCAGGAGGGGAAGATTTGAACTACAAGATTCAAGCCAGAACAGAGCTGGATCTGAAGGCATGAGGACATTTTTTAATTTTTTTAATTCGGTGCCACAGCTTTAGTACCTGCCCAAGAACTGCTCAAAAGGAGCTTTTCAAAAACAATTAAAAATATGCCAGATTACAAAGTGTCTTCCAAATTTTAATTATTTACTCTTTAAGGGAGATTTCTCCAGACACTCCAGAGGCATACTTCTCTTCTGCTAGACATAACAGCTTCGAAGACCATCTCCTTTCAGTCAGCCACAGGATGGACATGATTATAATCGTCCAATGACAACAGAAAATGATACAGCCAATCAAAACTGCAACACAAAACAACATCAAACACAGCAAGAGACCACCGTGGATCTGGTGTTTAACTGACGTCCTCCAGACGAACAGTTTGCTCGCCAGCGTGCAAGTGAGGCAACTGTCAGACACAAAGGAAGTAATACAATAGCTGCACTGCATACTTAGAAACAGTTTAGCAGGACACAGGGCTTCTACATCTCGGTGCCAGAGGATTATCTCTGAATTTAAAGGAAGATATTTAATTTAACAAGGGACAACATACTGTAGGCCTGGAAAACAACAACAACAAAAACCATTCACTTCCCACTACTGGACTGGCTCAGAATACATTCTGATCCTCAGAGAGGGGCTGTGTCATTAGCTGACTGTGACCAGGACGACTCCAGCAGCTGCGCACAACTTTGGGTTTTGATGAGGATGGTGTCATCCAGCTGATCTTTGGGACATGCCAGGTGCCTGCTGGGTTTCAGTATAATGAGCTCTGACTCTACTGAAAGATACCGAGGAGCTGAGGGCGTGTCTGACAGCAAGTGGGCCTGCTGGAGGAGTCTCCACTCCCCTGGCAGAGGAGATAGAGAGGAATTTGTGATTCCTAACTTAACATCAAAGACTGAGAGGGGGTTTTATTTGGCTGTTCCAATTACTCTTTCAGTAGTTTGGTTAGATTCGAATAAATGTGATGGGGGGGGGGGGGTTGGGGGCGAATGCATGAGAGATTTATTGACGTATCTCTCCTAACGGAGAGATCAGCAGCCTGCCGGTAAGAATGAGGTTGACTGAATCCCCTAAATTTTCAGCAGGAATGAGCCAGAGAGCTGCTACAGGGGTGGCGGGAAGGGTGAGAGAGAAACAAGCTAATGGAAACCCAGAAGGTTATACTGTATATATGGGGGAGAGCCAAAAACCAGTAGCTTAGGATAGATGGATACAGTAGATAAGACTTTATTGACCCCGTAGGAAATTGGATCTAACCTTTCTAAATTTTCTAATTTTTTGTTACAAAGTCCATTAGGCACTGACACAGGCAACCCAATAAGCCTCTTCAGAACCAGCAGGGCAGCGAACAGCAGACACTTCTTTATGCAAACAGTTGCCTGGGACTTGTGCGGTAGTGTTTGGAAGGAGAGAAAAAAAATGTAATTTGTTTTTTTTTTATTGAAAGATACATTTCACAGCTGCAATGCTGGTAAAAAACACTTGTTGAGGCCTATATGTGTTCCATGAAATAAGGTACCAGCATTACTCTGCAACTCAGGACTCAGTTAAAGATCCTCAAAGTCATAGCTTTCCCCCCACAGAGCCATTTAAAGATGTACAGTATGTCTCCAGTAAATATTATTATTTTTCCTCTTTCAGTTCTTTACACTGGATACCATAAAGGATGTTCAGTTAAATTTCTACAGTACTTTAGAGGGCTATATTTTTTATTTTTGGAAGGACGTGGTAGTAGGAGAAATTTCAGGAAAAGGTTATTATAGTACTCCAGGGTCTGATTATTGATAAAAAAATATATTAAAAGTAAGTAGAACTATAATTTTTAAGACTACCTTATTTTTTTCATTTGCCAAGGGAGCCACCTTCAGACGCTCAAAAATGTATTTTTTTCTTCCATTAATAGAGATAAAATAAAAATACCTGTAGCTGAAAAATGACACAATACTTTGTTTTATTTTTAAAGGCAGTCAGCCGCAAAAGTAATTTGCAATTAATTCAATAGGTCATTCAAAACACGGAAGAAATCCACACAAGTCTATCTGTGATGTTATTCATTTCTTCCACAGCAGATGAAATCACCAGAATGGAAACAGTTCAAAAGCTGTTTGTTTCTTAGATAATAGTTACAAGTAAAAGCTTTTCATTACACAAAGTCACTCCTAAATCCTTCAAACATCATGTAAAAATTAATTTTATCCTTGGTTCTAAATGGTTTGAATTGTGATTTCATTGCTTTGCAAGTCATTTAATAAACCTAATCACATATCTTACACACAAATAACGAAAAAAGGGAAATCACATTATATTTAGAGAAATGATCCTCTCCATCATCAAATTGTGCTAAAACGACATGTCATGGATGCAGTGTGACTACAGGAAAGCTGCTTAATTGCAGTGAGATAACAGCACCCGATTGCTGTAGCAGAATGCAGAAAGATGTTGATCAAGCACTACCTTGTCTGAACAAGCTGCTGCTACAACCGTAACTTGCACGCTGCCCTGTTTCACTGTCATTAGACTGCATGGCAAATACTGAAGTCAATTGTAAATGATACTTGTTTTTATAATACAATAAAATAATAAATCTTATGACTTAATTAAACGGAACAACGGCACACATTGTAATAGGGGTGACTCTTAAAGTACAGAGAAATAGCTTTGTCTCATTATGTTCTCATACCTCCACCATGTGGGAATGGGATGTCAGTCTCAACCCTCCCAGGACCAGAATTTGGACGCACATATGAGCAAAAGCATGTTGTGCAAATTCACTAGAATCGTATAGTTGCATTGAAGGAGCTCTAGTGCTGCATTTTGTGTTGAGCTATTGTGCTGAGCTACAATCTTTGTACAGACGTTTTTCTTAAATTGTGATTGAAATACACGCTGACACAAACACTCACACAACATACACACACGCTCACTCAAACACAAACACCCACTTGCCTTTTGTGTGACTGAATCTAATGGGAAACCACAGTAACAATACAAAGTATGGCTACCTTTTCAACATAATGTGATAACACTGGCCCTTTTTTAAATGTGCACAAACACATTTGCTAAGAACCACTAGGTCTGGATCGGCAAGAAAAAAAAGGCACAACTTTATTTTCACCTGGTTGGGTTGACCTACATTCTGCCACCCCTTTGCTCTGCGCTCAGTTTCGCATTAGCAAGGCTCGGGCGCACTGGTCCAGATGCTGTGGGTGTTGCTGCCCTCCTCTCCTTTCCTGGAGCTCAGAGAGAGCACCGGCTGTCTGAAGGAATTCTGTGTCAGTGTCCATTTGGAACTTATTAAACACTCTGACAGAGCTGAGTCCTGCACTCCAGAGGCTCACGCTGTCTAAGCTCATTTACAGAGTGTCCTTTTGCTGCCAGATTCTAATTCGCATTCGAATTTAGGTCACATTGATCTGGGCCAGAATCCAACGCAGATCCCCACGGGTGAAAAAGCAGATACATTATCTCGCCGACACCACCCTGCGTTCCAATAAAACCCAACTTTGAGCAAAAAGTACATTGTAATGCAACATGTGATTTAATCTGTGGAGAATGCTCTGTGCCCGAGAACCACTGACCTACTGTAACGGTTTCAGAGGGTGATTCATGCAGACAGTGGTAAGACGGGTCTAAAGTGAACATCCTCACTGCTTTCCAATGCCCGATAGTGAATCAGGAGCTGCTACAGTCTTCACAGGTAAGGCTCAGAGTGATACTGGCCCTTACATAGGGCAAACAGATTTTGGTGGAACTTAATATTAGTTCTATCTGCAATATTTGAGATGATTGTAATGATAATCAAGCTTCCATTAATTCAATAAGGTGCTAGATATTCTTCATGTTAGGTTAAAGAAAATGGAAACTTACAGTAGGTTTTGAAGGATCACCTGTTTATTGTAGGAACATGTAAATAAATAGCAAAGTAGTGTACAAGAGGGGTTATTACTTTGTGGGTCTGCCCACAAATATGGTTTTTGCCCTATAAGTTTGCAGAGCTGTAATATGCTTGGTTTTCCAGTATACCCAAAGGGACGTCTGCCTGTCTGCGCAAAAAGGTATTAATTCTAAAGAAGATACTGACCCTCCGAAATGATGGGTTGAGAGTCAGGGCATTGCAGATCCTCTATTGCAGGGTCAGTCACCGGACATGAAGTCTTAGTCTGGTACTGCGTATTGCCAAAGCGTTAACTCAGTTCCTTTTCTGACTGTGCTGGGCATGGCTGTGGAACAAACAGGCAACCTTTTCAAACCATGCATGGAATTGCATAGTGGTAAATAGCTGAATTATAAAATGCACAATAAAATAATGAAATGAGTAATGCATGTAGCCTTCCCATAACAGCATGCATGCTTCAGTCATCCAAGCTTTTCTTGTGACACAGGGATGACAAAGTCAGGTTTGTGTTTCCCATCGATGCCTACAGGCATGTGTGGCTCATGGAGGCTGTCACGTGGGAGTGTTCTTGCAGTGCAGAGCTGCACAGCCTCACTTACAGTAACATGTCTTTTACCAGTGCCGTTAGCCTTCGTTTAAGGCTTGGTGGTTTAAAACACCTTGTTGAGGGCTTGAAGCACAGCCAGACTAATCATGGACGTCACTGGACAGGGGGTGGGGACTTTGTTATTACGGATTTATGGTGGCTCAGTATGTTCCCATATGCAAGCTTCAACAGCCCACTGATGCAGAACTTTCCCTGGTCTCCATAGCATTAAGCAAACAGAGAGCACAAGAGTCTCCACTATGAGATACCAGTCCATTGCAGAGCCTGCCCCCAGCAAAGGCTGGACCCCATTCATAAAGCTGGGTGGACCCAGGCAATCGAGGTGCGGGGTCTCACTCAAGGTATGAGAGCAGTGACCGCAGGAGAGACCTGAATCTGTCACCACTCCGCTATGCTGTGTCTTGTGATGGGTCAATATGGCTTCTTAAATGCTGCACAACTACTGCAGGTTCTCATGGCTAAATTGAACAAATTAGAGGTTTATTCTGTGCTGAAAAGAGAAGAATGACTAAATTGAGTCTACTGTACTTTGCATGTGGGATTCAAGGAATCCGTGAGGTGCTTGAACACTTAGTTGTTACCAGGCCTTTTGTGCTTGACTGCAGTGCACACAGCATGGGGCAGCAACAGGAGCATGGTGGTACGTGCTGCTGCCTCAGAGTTTTGTGAAAAGGGGGCTAAATTCTGACTTGCGGTCCTTCTGTATGGGGTTTGCATGATCTCACCCACAGACATGCTGGATAGGTTATGTGATGTCTATTGCATGTGCCCTGTTACAGACTGGGAAGTACTTCTTTGCATTCTGTGCCTTCAGGACATGCTCTAGACTGCTGCAATCCTTACAAAGAACAAGATGCCTTCTAGTAATGGATAAATGTGTTTAATAAATCCATCCCGTTTTCATGCACAGCTCCCTTTTTGCACAGGATTTTTACTTAAATCCCGTCTGTGCAGCAATTGCAGATCTGTGTGTGTTTGTTTTTAATGTGGAAACCTTACATTTGTGTGTATTGGAAGTACTTTCCAGTCAATGCTAACTCATTGCACATGCACTTTAATGCCTTTAACAGTCTCTGTTTAAACTTGGAAGATGATCTTTTCTGATGTCAGTCCTCAAGCCCTCCAGAGCCTTCTGCAGTATTTTCAGAATTTTATTTTAGGATTTGAAAGGGGTCATACCTTCAGTTCGAGCCATGCCAAAATAGAACCAAGATTTTTCTCTTTGTCGCTATTGTGCTTCTCAGGAAAGCTACAGAACTGCTACAGATTACAGTATATCACGGTTACGAGGACACAGCTCAAGTTTTATAAGTTTTTACAGATAAATAAGAAGCTTAACCCCCACTGGCATCAGCATGGCACATCTCTCAAGCACTAAATTAATCAAAAATTAAAATAAATAAATTAAGGAGACCCAGCCTATGCAACATAAGCAGCTGCATCATTACAAGAGCTCCTGGGAGACCAAATTAAGCCATGCAATGTATATCTAATATACTATCCTACTAATTATACATGTTAAAAGAGAAAATTTGTAGGCACAGCTTAAAAATTACATGGGTCATTACAACAAATTGAAACACAGATTTATATGCTGCCATCAAGCACATAATTTGTTTTACTTGGTAATCACATACCCCCTATAATTAAACATGGAAACAAAAGTGCTAGCATCTTCTGATTGTAAAACACACTGAGCCCGTCGAATCGTCTGAAATGGCCACAGTGAACGAAGAAAAATGAGCACAGGCTCCACAGAGCAATAAAAGGGTTGGTGTGACATTCTCATTATTTATCATAATCATTATAGCAATATTAATAATGATGATGAGAAAACCTCTATAGTTTGCATGAATTTTCATGCTATCATGATTTATGTTTAAATAATGTTCTTGCAAACAGAACAGAAAAAAACACTGAACTTACTGCCTAGCTGCGAACTTTATTCTCAGTGTCACCCGAGAGTGACTGTGAGAGACTCTACCATGTGCCCTTTGTGTTTGTCTCCGACGACAAACAATAAAAGCAACTAAAAGTGAAAACGTGATGCCTGACTATCTGAAATCTGGGTTTGAAGGAAGACATGGAGATCTGTTCTTCTTTTGTTAACAGTTGCTCTGGACTTCGAGAAGTCATGAAAGTCTTATCGAAGGGTAGTGAGTGGACCCTGATGAGTGAATGCAAATGGGCAAACCAAAGCTGGGATCTAAAAAACAAGTACATCAAGCACCGAAATAATTAATTTAGATAAAAAATAGGGAACAAATGGAGAGCAACTCAATAGCAACAACAATACACATAAAAGGTGTATGGTACACAAGGCTGTGTGTAACAGATTCCAGTGTGCTGGTGTTTGCTCCATTTCAAGGCTGGTGTTTTGAAATAGTTGTTCTATCCTTTTGTCAGGGCTGCTGATTTTAATTTCTTTCCTTAGGTACTGTGGAGGTAGTATCGTACTCTATGTATTGTAACTGGATGTCATCGTCTTCAGTTTCAGCAAACTGTACCACCACCACCCCACGCGCACAGTCTGTCCAGCAAGACAGCTCCAAGGTGCTTTCATGACGCTATACACCGTTCGTCGAAAAACAAGCAAAAACATATCTTTAACGAAGAAAACAGATTGTTTCACTGTTCTTGCATTAAGAACCCGTTGAAAACCCAAAAACTATCTGCGATTTAACAGATATATTTTTCAGCCACAAAGGCTTTTCGAGATCATTAATTTTATTGTTTCGGACAATCTCCTGTAGCAAAAAACAGTTCAGCATAATCATTAGCAGAGCAACTCCCTTGTGTTAATGCAAATTTGCTGCCTCCCCTCCTGCTGCAGCAATTACTGCAGGACCACAGATGCAAAGCTTTCTACAAATACAATAGATATGGCATATAATTTGATTGCTCAGTCATTACATATTGAAGTGCATACATTATGGGCAAAGACCACAATCTGGGCATTGTTGACAATGCCTGGGCACTGCCCAGAATGTAATAAGATTTAAAGAACATAATGCAGATAATTTAATTTTGGCAGTTCAGGACTAAATTCTGATTTACTTAAGAGAAGGAAAATAATTTGATTAATTGATCCTGTGAGTTGCATTTTAATCTGTAGTTTTAAACCAGTCTTTTGAAAGGGATACTTCTAAAATCTCAGGTTTTGGACCAAACCTTAGCAAACAATGCTCAGGCACTCCAGAGCTCATGGAGCTTTCCTGATGGAAAGGGTGATTAGCCCATGAGCCTGCAGGGTGAGCACCTAGGAGAAATGAGACAAGATGTGGACTCCAGAGGAAGCTACACTATGTGTTTTGGGGCATTCAAGCCACTATCAGTTTAACAGAATCCTGCCCCTGAAAACATTTGACATTTGAATATCTTTTACCTTCCTGGGGACAGCAGAGCTGAGCGATGTGGTGTTTGTTGTCGATAGGTTACATCGATAAGAGGACTGATCTCTTGTACTTCATGAACTTGAACTTTCCTTCTTCTTTGCATTTTCCTACATTTAGATGTATTGCCATGCAATACGTTATTACTCTGATTTGATGCTAATAAAATGTAGAATAATTGCAATACATCAACTCTTTAATGGTCAATTTGAAAACTACGTATAATGGATATTATTGCAGAGCTGTAAAATGACTTAATACATTCTAAAGCCATTTAAAATCTTGCTAACCACATTTCTACGCTCCAAATATTTTGGAGAGCAACATAATACAACATTATATTACCTTACATACCACTGGAGAGCTGTGCATATGCTGCTGCTACTCTGCTGCAGGTACTACATAAATCATGTGAGCTGTAAATACTGGACTATGGCCTGGGTTAAACAGAACAAGAGAACATCTCAGGACTGAAGAGGTCAAATCCAGCCAAGGCTGATCACTTACTGGGCTTGGTCACATCTTAAATACTACATTAAAAATCACAATGTGGCTGAAAAGCAGGATCATTTTGGTTACGTCACAAGATGAATTATGCTCTTTAACAGTTTTAAAGTTGCATTGTAAAAAGTTAAAGTTGTGAAGTACAATGGCAATGGAAATAAAGAATGTGAATATACTGCATATCAGGGGTGCCCAGCTTTTTTTAATGTAAGATCCACGTATTCATTTGCCAGTCCTGCGCGATCTACCAGCTCTGATATACAGTGGGAAAATCAGACTGTGGGGACATCAGTACAGTAACGATACCCATCACTAAAATGACAGCAAATAAAAACAAGTGACTCATGCTACAGTGAACAAGTAATGTTCCCCATTTTAGAAAAAAAAGAATATCCTACCTTAACGTGAGCACTGGCACAGAGAAGCTTACTTGAGAACACTTGTCACTGTTTTTGGAACGTGTTGACACTGCTGATCATGTCGATGACTTTTTTACTGTGTCCCTGCAGCTCGACATTCAGCGGCCCAGTCAAACCTGTGAGGAAGGCTAAATCCAGAAGCCACTGGTCATCCTCTAATTGGGCATATTCACCGACTTGAGAAACTCTTTGATTTCAGGCAACAGCTGATGTTTGTTTTTTTAAGTCCCCAAACAGCAAGTCAGCAGCCTCAGCAAACTCTTTCACCGCTTCTCGATCCCTGGATGACTTGTGTCGAGCCAGGACGCGGCTCACACAGAGCGATGCCATGACTGCCGCTTTCCCTCTTCTGTTAGGCCTCGTGAAAACCGCCTGCTGCTAGTTGACATTTTAATTTTTCCACTTTTCCTTCCCGTAACTCACTTCTATCGGGAAAGTCCACATCATACGTTTTGAATTGTTGTTCTATATTTGCCTTTCTCGAGTAGACGCTAGCATTGCAGATTTGACTGCGCAAGTACAACGAACAGTCACGCTCCCAGTCCTTGCGGTAACGGTTACGTTTTCAGTCTCTTTGCTTCATCATTTTCGCTCGAACACCCCAACTATCAAATAGGCAATCAAACTTATCAAACTGTTGGCGAATTTGTCACGGACAGTCTGTTTCGCTCCACTATGTACTGTAGTGAAAGTGGGGTTCGTGCAATAACCAAGAGGCCGGTCTTGGGCAGCTCACACAACACTCTTTACTGACGGAGCTCCTGTCGCCTTTTTTCAGTGTCGGCCAGCACTCAGGGAAGAGACGTTTACAACCCATTCGACAAGGGTTAAACACACACAAGGGCAGTAAAACGTATGGCATTACATGCACAGATCTGAATGAATTTTTAAGGCTATCGAAAAAAGTAGTCAAATAGCCCATTTATTTTTAACAAACATTCTTGGGATCGACTGGCAAGCACTCCGTGATCGATTGGTCGATCACGATCGACTGGTTGGGCACCCCTGCCGTATATAAGACGTTGTGTTTTATCCGTCTAAATGTGAACTCTTTCAGATTCCTTGTTACAATCTGGAATTAGCAATATCTTACAAGGTACTGGACAATCGTCTTGGCTAAATTCCACCGGGCTTGTCCATGCGGAGCTCCCGGAAGTTCCACCTTAATCCAGTTGGTGACGTCATTTCTTCCGCCTCACCTGTTGGCGCAGACTGGCTGTGTCGTGTTGTTCAGAGGAGCTATTCCGTACTGGAGTACGCCATGCAAAGAGTTTTGGGATCCTTTCGGTATGAAAAGAGCTAAACAAATAAAATTTGTAATTACTACTAATAACAAATAAAGAAAAGGGGAGGAAGCATTGAGTATTAAAACCAGATCCAGCCATCCATTTTCTAACTGCAGTATGCAGTACAGGGAAGTTGGGGTCCATACCAGCAAACAACAGGCACAACGTGAGATTCACCCCGTTTTGGACGCCAGTCCATCGCAGGGCAAATACACACAACAGACACTAACATGCACACAGTCACACCAGGACCAATGTGTTTGGACTGGTGGGAGGAAACCAGAGCACCTACTGGAAACCCATGCGAACACAGAGGGAACATACAAACTCCACACAGACAGCACCCCAGCAATTGAACCCGAGACCTCAGCCCCCAAAACCTGAATCACTTACTGAGTCTTTCTATTTTGTCTTGGCAATATGGACTTATTAAGTGTTACTTGCCTACAAGATCAGAAATGAGTCCAGAACTAGTCCAAGGCCTTCTGGAACAGGGATCCACACTGAATTCACACTGGATCCGCACTGAATGTGAGAGAGCCTGCTTTGATGCTGGTCTGGGATTTGGAAAGCATTGTGGAAGAGGAGCTGAATGACTGAGTGTGACCCTGACCATTTAATCTTTAAATTGCTGTCAGAACCCACAATTTAATTGTAATCTTCTTCTCTTTTGCTCAATAATTCAGTTTATCTTCATTTTGAAGACGGGCAGCTGAGTGTCACACATACTGAAAAGGAATGCGCACCGTGTGAGAAAGCAGTGGCCTTCTGATGTCCTAATGGGATAAATGGATTTTCCTCACAGGGATTTTAATTTGCATGACAGCTCTGTAGGAATGAATTTCATTTCTCCACAGTTAGACCCTCTCTACTCCTCCTCACATCCCTGTGATGCACAGCTAAAGTGCAGGAGGAGTTATAATAACTCAGGACATTCCCCCGAGATCTGAGCATCACTGAGCATTAACTTATTTCAGGAAAAACGGTGCCGTTGAAGAACAATGTCCTGAGTGAGGATCTGTTCTCCTGGTGCTGTACATGTATTGCTGTTTTACCTCTAATTAGCACCGAATCAATCTTAAATCATGCAGTTTTGAGAGTAATTTATGGTTATGGTTGAGAAGCAGTACAAGCAACACTCCATTTGCATTTTCAAAACTTTGTCTTGATGAGTGCTTTCTGCAACTAACCTATTTTGCACGTGCAGTTTTGAATTCCAGCAAAGTACACAGGCATCTCATGTTCTGTGTAGGGCTGTTATCTTCTTTTTGGTGGGATCTGGTCAAAACGTCAAGTCTATCCTTTTCCTGGACACACTGCTGCAGTTGTCTTTCAGGGAATACCCTTTTCGTCTCTACTCCCTAGGGTTACTTCTGTGTACTTCAGTGAGGACTGATAGATGTCTCTTAAGGCACTGAAACACTTGTACAGTATGAACAAAAAAAGGGACTGGCTGAACAAGACACATTTCCATGACCAAGGTGTCAAAGACCTTAGAAACTGATTGTGACTTTCTGTCCTTATTGATGGACAATCACTTGTTTAAAACATATTGGCATGTGTCACTTAGAAGCCATGTAAAGCAGGGCCTATTACATTTTTTAGGTATTCAGTAACTTAATAATTAAATTATTTGGCTTTTTCCCCATTTTATGATTGGGTGTCATTGTCTATAAACTATTACAATGGATTTGTAATGACTCAGTAATCATGACTCAATATATATAAAGATATCTCAAGTGAATAAGAACACTTATTAGATAATTAAAAAACATCCTTTTGCACAGTGAATGTTAAAACATGGTAAGTCTATAATAAACCTGAAGTATAGCTTGAGAATGAGGAAGATAAATAAAACGATCAGTTTGATTAAATGATTTGATACAATATGAAAGTGCAAAAAAAAAGAAAATAATTCCACCAAAAAAATATTAAATCACATTAAATTAACTAACATAGATTTGAAAGTGTAATTTTTTTATACTTATTATTGCAATCCTGATAATTGAAACTGTAATCTAGGCAGCTTGTGTTAAATTAAATTGTGGGAAATGGCACCTTTCATTTGCCAAGCTTGACTGAGCCCTGCATTAAATGAATTTAATTATTCCTGTACCCCATATATTATTAATCATCTATATTGATTTCTGAACTCCCCAGCTACTTGTGGATATGCAAATTCGCCATGGTAATATAAGGATGGGCTCATTTGCATAGGGGCCCATTATTATTTTATAAGTAAATGTTAATGTGGACTCAGTTAAAATCCAGACAATGGAACAGATACGATTGGCTAAGGGTATGTGCAATGCTACAGTACAGGTACAGAGCTACTGTACGATATATCAATCAAGAAACGCAAACTTGGCCTTATCTGCTATAAAACTGTACAGTAATTACAATTACTGTACAATTGTATATAATGTATTCCAGTAAACCAGGAATACATAATGGTGTATTCCCTTTTCCTTAAAGCCGTGCTCTAAATCCATCACAAATGTGTGTTTTGGTCTCCTTGGTTTCTATAAAGAGTGGCACAGTGGTTAGCATTGCCACCTCACACCAGTGGAGCCCTGCGTTCAATTCTGTGTGGAGTCTATATGTTCTCCCTGTGTTCTTGTGGGTTTCCTCCCCCAGCCTACAGTTTTTTTTCTTTGCGGGCTTGAACCCAGATCTGCATTGATCGCAGGCCAGCCTGGGGATTTGAACACGGACTCTCACCACCCGCCAACCAGCGCGCTACACAGCATACAGATATCCTGGTAGGTTAATTGGTTTGTGGGAAAACTGGCCCTGGTGTGAGTGTGTGTCTGTGTGTGTCCTGTGATGGACTGGTGTCCCGTCTAGGGTGTCTCCTGTCTTTGCCCTGTTGCTTGCTGGGATAGGCTCCGCCTCTCCCATGATCCTGAACTGGGAGAAGCGGTTAGAAAAGGGATGGATGGGTTTTCAATAAAATCCATATCCATCAAACGCCATATGCTAATTGATTTAAAGAGAAAACTGTTAGACAGGTATCTGTAACCAGTGTATGAGCTTGCTGGAATTTCATAAAATTATTCATTAATGAATTCTGAAAGAATCTAAATGCAGTTCCCTGTATATCTGTTACTGTGCTTTCAATGTATGGGTATAATTTCTGCAATATAATTTCTTGTTTGTAAATTAGATTTTTATAATATATAGACATTAGATGCATATAGTAGGTGTCCACTGTCCCACTATTTTTACATATTTCAGGATTTTGCTGGTAAGGTATTTTTTTATTCTTACTAGTAACTTGAAGAGCTTCAGTCACTCCAGGTTTTACCTCAAGATATCAACACAAAATTATCTTTTCTCTTGCCCCTGAAGAATAGAGATGATGTGAGAAAATAACTTATTCAGGTTTGTAGGCTGAAAAGTATTTTGTTCTTGAGCACCTTGTAACGAAGTGCTAATTAAGTGAGCCCAGGAATTTATAAACACATGCCTGCACTGCTAACTGAGCCTGACACTTCACCTCAGGAGATACAGTAGCTTTATTCCTCACAGGTGCTTGTTATACTGCCTGAGCTTCACGCACACCTCTCTTTTCTGCAGAGGATCCACTACAAAAAACTACTTAAACTTACTGTATATACAGTAGTGCCATTCAACACTGCCAGCCATCCCAAAACACTCCACGGCAAGCCCAAGCCGACCCTAACTCCACTGCTGAAGAGTAGAGTCTGTGGTCAGGAACTCAAATTAAAGTACAGGAAATTTTGGCGGGATCAATTTTTAATTTTTCATCCTATTTAGAAACTGGTGCATTGGTGCAAACTTGCATGTGGTGTTAAAGACCCACTGTGTGAGCAGAAGGACTTTGATTTGATCTGACACTGCTGGTCCTTCCTCCTACAACCCAGAGCCTCCTGTCACCTCTCTGGGACAGGAGTGTTCATGCTTCAAAGCAGGGGAGAGACCTTTCTCCCCTGGTAGGCTGCTACAGTATTTATTCTGGACTTCCCTTTACTGAGTTGAATAAGCTGGGATGGACTGGTGCATCATCCAGAGTGTACCCTGCATCGCACCCATTGCTTGCTGGAATAGGCTCCAACTCCCTGTGACCCTGTATTGGGTGAAGTGGTTATAAAATTGATGGATTGATGAGTTCAATAAGCGGAGCTATCTGCGGAGGTGTCATGTGACTAGACATTAGCCCTTAATAAACAGGCTAGACTGGGTAACTGTGTTGGCATGAGGACATAAGAATGTCTTAACAGGGCTTTTGGCAAGACTTACAGTATTTGTCCTCTGTATGTCCAGCAAGATGGATCCTCAGTCTGGTACAGTATGTCCTGTTCCAACAGTCTGGGCTAACAATGTGTTCAGTAGAGAATGGTGACACCATGCCGTGTTTTCTGATACCCCTCAGTTTCCTGTCTGGTTTATTGACACAGATTACTGGACCACTGGGCTTCTTCCCAGGATTCAAAACTCTTATAGGTGTTGTACCTTCCACCAAGCCCACTTTAAAAGCACAATCGGCACCTGTAAAAGGCTGAATAGGATATTACCCTTTTTCCTACAGAGCAGGAGAGGTGTTCATGGGGTCTCCCCGATGTCCACAGTCGGTGCTCCCTGGCTATGGTCTTGTCTTACCTGAGGCACAGGTGGGCTTATAAACCCAGCCCACCAGTCCCACCCTGACAGCACCAGGGCCGTGATGTGCAGTACTGGACACGTGTGCTTTTCATCTCGGTCAGTGACATCCACACAGTGCTGTAGGTGCTGGCCGCTCCGAGTATGGGACTGGAGCATGAGAGAGAAAATCACTGGACATAGACAAAACAATCTAACACTCTCATGAAAATTACTAAAAGCAGAAATAAATACTAAACTTTGAACTATATTCAGTATGCTAGTATTCTGTTTTCTTTTTCAATTCAATACCTTATATTTCCTTTTAGTTAACTGCAAGCGGGGAATTCTTCATTAACTTTGGAAAAAAAATCTCTAAATGTTTTGTTTTAAGTCCATGTACAAAATCATCTATAAAATGAATTTGTGAAATCAAACGCAATGCAATACTGGTGCCAAACATGCACCCAGATTACAACTATAGTGTAGTTCTGGCTTGAATTAGTAAATTCTACACTGCTAGGTTTCTTTTTCTCTTCATTTTGACTGTGGTAAAATTGTTATGAATAGTTACTTTATTAAACAACCCAAGAAACAAACACACAAAAACTATTATCCAATCTCCTGAGGGGCAGTAATGAGTTTAATAATAATAATAATAATATGTACGTAGAATTAATAATAGCAATAACAATACTTTTTTTACATTTACAGTACATCCATCCATTTTCTAACCACTTTATCCAATCCAGGGTCACCAGGGGAGCCGGAGCCTGTTGAGGTAACCAAGAGGTGCAAGGTAAGATACAGCCTGGACAGGACGCCAGTCCACCACAGAGCCCACACAGTCACAGACACACACTCACACCAGGGCCAGTCCACCACAGAGCAGACACACACACACAGACACACACTCACACCAGGGCCAGTCCACCACAGTCACAGACACACACTCACACCAGGGCCAGTCCACCACAGAGCAGACACACAGACACAGACACACACTCACACCAGGGCCAGTCCATCACAGAGCAGACACACACACACAGACACACACTCACACCAGGGCCAGTCTACCACAGAGCAGACACACACAGACACACACTCACACCAGGGCCAGTCCATCACAGAGCAGACACACAGACACAGACACACACTCACACCAGGGCCAGTCCACCACAGTCACAGACACACACTCACACCAGGGCCAGTCCACCACAGAGCAGACATACAGACACAGACACACACTCACACCAGGGCCAGTCTACCACAGAGCAGACACACACACACAGACACACACTCACACCAGGGCCAGTCCACCACAGAGCAGACACACACACACAGACACACACTCACACCACGGCCAGTTCATCACAGAGCAGACACACAGACACACACAGACACACACTCACACCAGGGCCAGTCCATCACAGTCACAGACACACACTCACACCAGGGCCAGTCTATCACAGTCACAGACACACACTCACACCAGGGCCAGTCCACCACAGAGCAGACACACACACACAGACACACACTCACACCAGGGCCAGTCCACCACAGAGCAGACACACACACACAGACACACACTCACACCAGGGCCAGTCCATCACAGTCACAGACACACACTCACACCAGGGCCAGTCCACCACAGAGCAGACACACACACACAGACACACACTCACACCAGGGCCAGTCCATCACAGAGCAGACACACAGTCACAGACACACACTCACACCAGGGCCAGTCCATCACAGAGCAGACACACAGTCACAGACACACACTCACACCAGGGCCAGTCCATCACAGAGCAGACACACACAGACACACACTCACACCAGGGCCAGTCCACCACAGAGCAGACACACACACACAGACACACACTCACACCAGGGCCAGTCCACCACAGAGCAGACACACAGACACAGACACACACTCACCCCAGGGCCAGTCCACCACAGAGCAGACACACAGACACAGACACACACTCACACCAGGGCCAGTCCACCACAGAGCAGACACACAGACACAGACACACACTCACACCAGGGCCAGTCTACCACAGAGCAGACACACAGACACACACTCACACCAGGGCCAGTCCATCACAGAGCAGACACACACACACAGACACACACTCACACCAGGGCCAGTCCACCACAGAGCAGACACACAGACACACACTCACACCAGGGCCAGTCCATCACAGAGCAGACACACACACACAGACACACACTCACACCAGGGCCAGTTCTCCCAAGCGAACACAGGCAGAACATACAAACTCCATGCAGATAGCAGTCCAGATCAGGAATCGAACCCAGGGCCCCAGCTCTGCTGTTCACTGTGCCACGGTGCTGCCTACAAACTCCTGTCTCTCTGAGGTTCCTTGGTCAGGTGTTAAATTTCAAGCAAAGATTAAGGAATTTTCAAATCAAGTCAGGGATAAAGTCAGGGTACAGAAGGGTACCTAAATTCTTGAAATCTCTTAATATCCCTGTGATAACCATCTACTCTATCATTAAGGAAAGGAATGTGCATTATATCACCTAGACACTGCCTAGATCAGTCCATACCTTCAAAGTGAGCAGCATGAAAGGAGGAAATTGGTGAGGGTGGCCACTGAGAGGCCAACAAGAACTATGAAAGAGCTACAGAGTTCTGTGACTGAGGTGGTGAAAAATGTGCATCAGTCAATAATATTCTAGTCACTCCACAAAGCTGTCCCACATGGTAGAGTGGAAAACCTACTGTATCTTTTACTGCACAAGTAGTTTGCAACAAAACACTTGAGTAATCCTGCAGAAATGGTCCTCAGCAGGGACTGGAAAACTGGACACAAGCAAATACAAGAGGAAAACACGTTTTCTGCTAAAGATGTAAAACTGGAGCCATTCACCTTTCAGCAGAAGAAGGATCCAAAGCACGAGGCCAAAGCTACACTGCGGGATCTTAAGAATAAGACGGGTAATGTCCTGGAGTCCAAAGCTGAATCTGAGAATCTCTGGAAAGACTTGAAAACTGCTATCCATACAGATGATCCGCAAGCATTGCTCCAGGCCAGCGTGCAAAGCTGGTAGAGATCGACCCCAGAACACCTGCGGCTGTAACTGCTGCCAAAGGTGCTTCCACCAAATACTGAGCTCGTGGGTCTGAATATTCTTTATTCATTTACTGATACCTATTTTATCATTAGGACTTCAGTTTGAACATTCGGGTTTAATGTTTTTCTAATATTAAATTAAAAAAGTGTATCCAATGATTTGTAATTCCAAAATTGAGAAGGGATCCCTGTTTTAGCTGCGTTATCGGTAAAACCACTTCAACGTCAGAATAAAAATTATTTCTAACCACAATCTTGCAATACCTTGTATATACTGTAGTGCTATCCAGATGAGAGTCTTATTAAGTATCCAGTATAAGACCTATTTGAAGTGCCATAACTACCTGGCTGACCATTATGTGCCAGCAGGCTCACTACACAACAGATCAGGTGGAGAACTGAGAAACTACTGTACTTCACCTATTGAACTAACGAGTGGCATTTCTCCAAAACACCTGGAAGACCAGGTCGATCGCACCCTTCTCACAAACCCTGCCATTGGAGCTTCACCGAACCTTGATCAAACCTTAAGGATTGCACCTCCTACAACGTGACTTCCCCGGTTGCTACACTGGAGCATTGGTTTGGAAAATCTGGCCCAGGGGGAAGAGTGCCACCGACTGGTCCATCAACACCACTTCCTTCCAGATCTCCCATCCCAGTAGTGACCAGCCCCATCCTTGGACAGCTTGTCAGGTCTGACCTGGGAGCAGAGTCAGCATGATTGTCTGTTTCCTCACTTGTCACCCATTGATCACACTGTTGTAAAATTCAGCTTTTTCCCCTACAGCCTATAATATGTTTGTTTAGTCTTTATTGGAGTCAGAAATTTGAGATCCCATATTCCCTATAAAAGCAAAATATCTCCAACAACTGTCAGTGTGCCCTGTGAATGTTGAATGTACAGTATTTATAAAACTCAAATCTGGGCAGAAATCATACTCACTAAATAGGTCCAGATTAATTGATATATTATTGTGGCATAATTGCAAGTTGCAATATATTTTCTAAGAAACAATATTGATGTGGATTTAAATTCTGCACCCTGCATAAAATATGGGTGTGTGCAAGCTAATGACAGTATGAGCTGCAGGAAACCTTAATGGCCATCCCAACATGCCATTAAACTGTTATGAGGGTCATTTCGTCAGTATTATTGTGCTGATTTGGCGCAGAAGACAAAACGGATGTAGAATACACAGAAACTCTAAATTACTAATTGCGTCGGCATCTTAGCAGATAGTTTTAAATCAAAACTTGACTTTTTTTTGTTTGTTTCTGAGCAGCACAATCTGAAAGCTCCACTGTTTAATGGGTTTCATGGAAAGAAACCTTGAAAGATTTATCTGCAGCTGTGAAATAACACAGCAAAGACCAGTGACCCAGAGACGAATTAGTCACTGCTCCCAGGGGATGGGAAGGTAACCCTTTCAAACAAAGAAGCACTTCCTCAGAAGACCTCATGACCTGCAGACTCTGGTTCTCATGGGAGCAAACCCACAAAGGAAGTCCTGTCCAAACACCACCATCAAACAGGAAGTGATGCAAAGTGCAGGCTGCTTGCTTGAAGAAGGGTTTAAACTGTGATAAGATCCTGGAGATGGAACAACAGGTAGGATAACCAAGAATAACACAATTCACATTTTCCACTGGCATCAGAACCACAACAAGACAGAGAAATACTGCAGTGAGGGATCCCAAAGGTTTTCAACACTTTTTTTGTTGAAAAAAAAAATAGCTACAGCATCTGGTAGAACAAAAAAAAAGGACTTTCTCCCAAAGGACATTTAAATGCAGCACTAGTACAACATCTAAATGCTTATATTTCTTAATCAGCACTGTTGTTTAGAGCATCACAGCTCTTTTGAAAACTTAGCAGTCATATTTGCGCTAGAAGTATAAATTATGGCAATCAGCAAATGTCATAAAATGTAATGCATTGTAAATGGAAGAGGCTCTCTAATTCATAGAGTTCCTAAAAGTCTTATAAAATATAATTTAAATATGAAAATCAGCATGCCATTTCCTTTCTACATTTGGAAATTTCCAACATTACTGTATTAGTAACCAAAGCAAATGTCCTAATTATTAAGTTTTAGCCAGCATACTTTTTTAAATACCCATCTATTCTCAAACTGCTTTATCCAAAACAGGATCACAGGAGAGCTGGAGCCTATCCCAGCAAGCAACAGGCAGAAGATGGGATGGGCTCTGAACAGGACACCAGACTAGGGTCAGGCACACACAGACACACACTCCAGAGCCAGTCTTCACAGAAGCCAAATAACCTATTAGTATGTCTTTGGAATGCAGGAGGAAACCGCACAAACATGGGGAGAACATGCAAACTCCACACAGACAGCACCCCAGGAATAGGACCCAGGGCCCCAGTGCTGCAAAGCAGCAATACTGATCACTGCGCCACCCCATTATAACCAGGGCGCCACCCCATTATTCACATCATCTAGAAAATGCAGGGAAGTGATTACAAAAGTAAATGAACTGTTAAAATATTGTTCAAAGTGTAGTATTTACATCAATGGAGGTCATGTTAAAATTGCAAAAAAGTATTAGCAAGGCATGATTGAGAAAACTGTGCTCACTCTTGGTCCCCGCATTATAGAAATATGTTGCTGCTCTGGAATCAATCTAGAGCGGAGCAACCAGATACAGGACACCTCTGGGAATTGAGGGAAAGTCCTGCACTGACAGGCTGGAAGAACAGATTTTTCTTTGTGCTTGAACACGGAACAGGAGGCACGTCTTTGCCAGAGCGCTGTGAGGGGATAGGAGGAGCTCTGCAGCCATGTTGCTGGCTGACTTCTTTCCAGAAGCAGCTGGATGAGGTCCTTGGATCACTGAACTACTGACTACCCAGCAGGCTAGAGGGGCCAACCTGCCTCCTGGTGCTGTGCTGCTTTACAAGACCTATATTCTGAATATGTGTTACCAACATGATTGTTGTAGTTGTGTTGTTGTGTGTAGTTCTCTATTGTAGTTTTTTTAACGGTTTATTTATAAGCATTAACAAAACACGAACAACATTAATCGCACTGTGGCAGAGCTCCGCAGTTTCCTGGGGGTGTCGGAGGATCGTCCGGGACTTCGCCAGGTGCGTGTGGGACGTGGACTGTGTGACAGCCCTCTGGGGGCTGCGGGAGGCACTGGTGGGGGCCCCCGTCCTGGCCTTCACGGGTCCGACGGGGGTGGGCGCAGTGCTAGCACAGGAGGGGCCGGACGGGGAGAGGGTCGTCGCGTACTTTGGCTGGGCGCTCAACAAGGCCGAGAGGAATTATTGCGTCACCCGGAGGGGGTTGCTGGCTGTGGTCGCGGCGGTCCGCCACGTCAAGCCCTACCTGTTCGGGACCCGGCTCAAACTGCAGATGGACCATGTGTCCCTCACCTGGCTGCTCAATTTCAAGGAGCCAGAGGGTCAAATGGCGCGGTGGATTGAGATCCTGCAGGAGTACGACTTCACGGTCGTGCACCGTGCGGGGTCTCGCCACCGAAACGCAGACGCTCTCTCGCGGAGGCCCTGCGAGGCAGCGGACTGCCGCTACTGCGCCTGGCAGACCTGGCGGCGACTCCAGGGCCGTGGAGCAGGTCTGCCGGACGTGCGCAGTCTGCGTGGCTCAGAAGGGTCCCGTCCAACGGCATCAGGTGGGGGCGCTGATGGAGCGGGTGGGGGTGGACGTGCTGGGCCCGATTCCGCGCACCGAGGCGGGTAAGCGCTGTGTCCTGGTGGCGGTGGACTACTTCACGAAGTGGCTCGAGGCTTATACCCTCCCGGATCAGAGCGCGTCCATCGTAGCCGACGCCCTGCTGGAGGGGATGTTCGTCAGGCTGGGGGTGCCGGAGGAGCTCCACAGCGACCAGGGGCGGAATGTCAAGTCCCAGGTGTTCGCAGGAGTGTGCCAGCGCCTGGGGACCACCCCGCTGCATCCCCAGAGCGACGGGTTGGTGGAGCGTTTCAATCATCTGGCCACCCTGGTCTCGTGGCACCAGCGGGACTGGGACCCCCACCTACCTCTCGCCTTCTGGGCGCACTGGACCTCGCTCATGCCGGGCCGGGAGCTGCGCACCCCGGTGGATCTGGCGTTCGGTTCGCTGCCTGGGAGGGAGCTAGCGTACGTCCGGTTAATAACTGTCTCTATCCTCACCGAACCAATACATTACAAAAATAGTGAGAGGTACTTAACTAATTTACAGAGGCAATTCGACATAACTTAAGATGTCAATGGTTCGTTTAGCTTTCTTATTTTTGACATTTTGAATAGTTTTCATGTAAAAATCCATTTCTGCGTTACACAGGTTAATATTTGGAGTGGACCTTGTCCATTTAAAGACTGTAGTTGAGTGTTTGAAGATCGAAAGGGATGAAGTCACTGATAAGAAGACGTTGTTGGTTCCCTTGATGGTGAATGAAGCCGGAAATAGAGAGAAATTGCTGTTGCTGTTGCAGGAGCCCGCGTTCAAGTTCAAAGAGCGCACCGCGGTGACATAACGCGAGAGCGCGTAATTGGTACAGTATCTCTACTACGTGCTATTTTCTTTTGATTTTTTTTTTCTCATGATGAGACATTTGCAATGAATCCTCGGTATCTTTTGAGATAAACTGTCCCATGCTGCGGGGGCTGTTGCAACAAGCAAAAGAAGTTTCCCTGTTCGCGCTCTGCGAGTTTGTTTGTTTTTAACTTTTCTTTTCAAAACACCACCAGCTGGTTTAACGTTATTTAAACCCCTTGGTCGCTGCTGCCCCGGCTGGCATCTCGCTATCGGTAAGGCGCATCAGCCCAGAGCCAGGAGACCCCAGGGCTGACAGTGAGAACAAGCAGGCTGCTCTTGCGCTGTCCCGGGCAGCCCTGCTCGTTCCGTCGCGATGCTTATCTGGGGTCCTGCTTCCTGCTGGGGGAGAGGGCGGCGGGGACTTCTCTCCCAGAGGAGGCTCCGTGCCTCGTGTGTTTGGAGGTCGCTCCCCGGGGGGCTGGGGGGCGGCTGACGCATCACACACTCATTCTTCTACACCCCACGCTCCTACAGCACGCTCGGTTTAATTGTGATTATTGTGACATTAGCGGGTTATTGGGAACGACACACGTCGGCATGTCCGCCTTTGTCAATGCAGAAAGCACAGTACCGCACAGCAAGGGGGTCTTTGCCGATTTGAACCGTTGTAACATTTCCAGCAACTTAATCTTAACTCTGCTAAATCCTCGTTGCACGCATTTGTAGTCCCAGAGCTCTGCTGCGTGCTTTTGATTTGGCGGAGTCCTGCAATATGAGCGGGCTTGTCAGCAGAGTTAGAGATTGAAGTACGTTGATTTCCTGTGCCCGAAGTCGAATGATTAAAGTACTTACGCTGCCATGTACAGTGTGTTTTAGGAAGGGGCAGCCTGCGCTGGGAGCAGGAGTACGATGGCAGAGGAGTGTGTCAGATCTCGACCGCTGTAAATAGCTACAGCGAGGCTCTGAGGCAGTAGGGCACGTCTCCATCACAACCTCCAAGGACGTGCAGCTGGCAACCGAGCATGACATTTCCACAGTAATTCCCACATTATTTGGAGTGGAAATTAGGAAAAGGAGCCAAGCTGATCCTGGGACTGCTCGCTGAACCTCTGTCATCGGGTGTCCAATGACATAAGCCCCAGAAAGGACGAGCATTCCTCCGGAGTGACATCTCTGAGATTTACTGGTGTTATATAAACATACCTTACAGGAGAACGTAGGCTAAGAATTTGGCACTTTTGAGTTTAAAAAGAAAGTTTTTCAAGCACTTACACCGTACTGTAAATTGCGGCTTGTTGCGCTGAATATCGACTTTCCATTTTATAGAAGATAAACATGGAATGGTAACACACTGAAACGGGATATTGTATGTAACGGATTTAAAAAGCACGTCTGCAGAAGTTTCATTTTAAGTAAAAATGTTTCGTGGTCAAGCCACAAGGACACAGACTACCCTCACTGGCAGTCCGCTCAATGTTGCAGATTCTCGTCGGTTTTCATTTTCTGGTCGTGTGTATTCCTGATGGTAAAACAAACAACGACCGCAGTATGGCTGCAGCTTTTCTAGCAGGGACTGGGAAACTTGTCAGGACTGATGGGAACATACTGTAGATGGAGTAAAATCCTAGAGAGAAACCTGCTGCATACTTAAAACTGGGACACAAATTCACCCTTTAGGAGTACAATGACTCAAAGCACAAAACCAAAACCAGACTGGAGTGACCTAAGAATAAGAAAGTTGAAGTCCTTAAGTGGCTCAGTTAAGAGTCCTAACTTTGTATCCTGTTGTGGAAAGATTTGAAAAGCACTGTTCATGGGTGATCCCCAAGCAACCCGAGAGAGCTTCAGCAAACCAAGCAACCAAAACCGACTGGCAGCTGTAATTGCTGTGAAAGGTGCTTCCACAAAAAATGAGCTCACAGCTCATAATACTCACAGTGTGCAATCAATAGATTTCAGTTATTTCTCTTTATCTTTTGTTGACATTTGCTGTTCTCATAAGCTCTTAGAAGTTTCCAGAATTCTTGAGCATTTAGTTTTGGAATAAAATATTAAGTTTAAAAATGGGTATCCATCATTTTGTAATTTCACACAATGAATACTGAATACTTTCTCAAGGCACTGTAGTTATCTCAATGTACTGATTATGGGTTGACTTCAGTATGTAAGGGGATCCCTGTTCTAGCTGCTTGATTAATAAAATCACATCTACTGTACATCAAGAATAAAACATATTTCTAACTACAACCTTTCAGATCGTTTGCTACTTAAAACAACTTTTTTTACAGTAGGTCTTAGCTTTGGATGATCATTCTTGCTTTATACTGTATGCAGAGCATTACAAACGTCAGGGCTCCAATTAAAGTATTTATGGAAAGCAAATATTAAAAATAAGCAAAAACAACACTACTAGTTTTCTTACAGTAGGTGATTTTCTTGGTCCTCAGCAAAAATTATTTTATCCAGTAGGTGCTACAATTGTATTTTGTTTTTATTCTGGTTTCACTGTTTGTTAGTTTTTGGGGTGTGCAGACAACTGGTTGAACTAGAGATAAATGTCCTTGGTCTATGAAGCTTTTTAAAGCTTTAGCTCAAAGATACAGTATACTGTAGTGAAGTATTACAACAAATAGAATTGGTCAGAGGTACATACCTATAAAGATTTAAATAAGATCTAACATATATAATCTCCTGGTTTTCTAAATAGATTTTTGAAATTTGTGAATAGTATTTACAGTGCAGGACAAAGAATGTGTTTTATCTATTTCATTTTCTAATTATAAATTGATGTTTATTATAATTGAAAACTCTTTGAGCTTATACAAAATGCTTAAAAGAGCAACAAAAGTCTAATCATAACCTTATGTTGTGTTTGAAAACCTACATATATTCACTACTGTAAGGAGGAAAAATGCAGTTCACTATAGCAATAGCTGTAATATTGTATTTTAAATAATTTTAAAATTTCTCCTCTTACAATTGCATGAAGCTGGGTTGAATATTTTAATATTTTCTTTTCAGGAGAAAAACAGAAAAGACAGTAATTAGGGAACAGAATTTCACTAGCACTAGCTCTGTAAGAAACTGGGTAATATATTGAATAGGTTTTCCAAATCGCCCAAGCACAGTACCAGCCTGGGTCCCACCAGAAACAGAACCGGGTCAGTGCACGTTCACAGCTGCATGACAATACAACGTGAACATTTCTGATTATTACCAGTCCGGTTGCATCTGGTAGACACCTTCATCCAAGATTATTTGTAGTCGAGTAAGCTCACAAAAAGAATACGTGTAATTGTATTGTATTCAGTGTGTAAATTTATTGTAACATTGACTATAACAGTTAACAAAAACACATTAAAATACCACATATTGTAATTCAACAAAAAAGGAAAGCAACCAAAGCACGAAAAGAATTAGGACAGAATTCAAATGAAATAATCAGAGAAAATAATGAATAAAGAGGATTAATTGTTTACATTTTTGCTTGTCAAGCAAAAGGAAAGTTTCCTCTTGACTCAGGTCTTAAAATCTAAAAAACACAGCTCCTCTGAGCCCCTCTGTGTTCAGTGTGATATGCTGTGCAAAAAAAAGACAAGAAGGAAAGTGGGAAAAATGGAAGGATCACATTTTTTTTTCATCGAGGAACACACACAAGAACGAACTCCCCAGGCAGACTCGCCTACACTTTTCTTCTGGTGCTGACTTTCAGCTTTCCCTCCAAGGGCCAGCGCAAAGACAATTAGGCTGATGTTCAATTTCCTCTCGGTGTTCCTGTCCAACTTCAAGTCCTTTCATCCCGGTAGTGCTGGGGTGTGTGTGTCGATCTCGGGATGGGTCAATGGAACACCAACACTGTGTTCAACATAACCTTTCCAGCTTCAGGGCAGCTGGGGGAGTTCTGTAGTTAGTTTCCTCTGAAACATCAGTGGTATATGGTGACATTTGTTTTTCCTCTGTATTGAAGGACATGCGGCGCGTATCGGTATGTTTTATTAATAGAGCGACGTGTAATAAGCAGTCGCTGAACATCAAATACCAGCCTGGCAGGTTGGCGGTGAACGGCAGATGAAACTCGCAGATGTAATCGCCACCGCGCTCATCCGAGGGCTTTGGTATTTTTCCGATAAAATGGCACCTTATGAGACAAAAGAATCCGTGAGCCGAAAGCGTTGCTGGAATCCTTCCCTTGGGGTAGGCGCAGAGTCTCTGAGAAGATGGAAGAGAATGAAAGATGTGGACAGGGGTGAGTGTGCGGCTGGCCCAGTGCTTACGAGTGGATGTGGAGAACCTCCTGACCGGAACCGCTCTCAGCGGACCCTCTGTGCGCAGGCTATGGAAACCCTGCCACACGTCGTAACAATCAAACCGCTGTACGTTTGGTCAAAGTTACCGAAGTACAAGGATTCACACAGTAAGTCAAGTATGATTACTACAACCATGTGAGCTGTTACAACCTTTAAAGCCGAGGCTCCCGGCCATGTCACAGTACATACCTGCGTCAGAAACCAGAAGAGATAGCAGTGGTCTTACTGTCATGTACAGTGCCCATTGTAAGTCTACACAGCCTTCCCAAAGTTTTTTTTGTGTGGCCTAAAAGCCTGAAATCAAAACACATTAAATGAAAACATATTTTACCGTTATATACTTTACTGACATATAGTAACACACAACCCCCGAGGGAAAAACACTCAGACATTCTGAAAAGTAATTACAACTGAAAACCTTTAAAAAATGGGTTACAGAAGTGTGGATACCCCTGAGTTAATATTTGGTGGAAGCACTTTTTGCTAGAACTACAGCCATAATTCTGTTTAGATTGGTCTGTATCTTATTCATTGCCAAATCTAGCATACCTAGATTTGCCAGTGAAGAAGATCGAGTAGGGAGCTGTATCAGTATGCGTAGGCCGTAAAGAAACAGGTAAAGGTTTATTCCCTTCTGAAAGGAAAAGAGACACAATGTTTTAGCTGTGGAGTCTTCTTCAGGTGTGAATCTAGCACTAGCAGATAAATTCACAAATTTACATATACATTTTCTGCTAGTTCCCTTCTGTCCCTCACACCTGAAGAAAGCTCCACAGCCAAAAGATTGTGTCTCTTTTCTTTTTCTTTCAGCACAAAATAAATCATTATTTGTTCCTAGGTTTGGCAATGTGTGCCCATCCCTCCTTACAGGACCTTTCAATTTCAGCCAGATAGCTTCAGGTCATTCCATGGGTTTCCACAGGAGGGAGGTCAGGGTTCTGACCTCAGCTCTCGAGACATTTCTCAAGAATACATTATACTCAAGGCCAGTGTTAACTCCTGCTTTTAGGCTATTAGTCCACAAAATATATTACTTTGTAAAGGGTGTGTAGACTTTCTGATAGGTTGGTAGGTTCTGCTTTTCCACTATATATCCATAAATGTTTTTTTTTACTTCTTTTATTAAATCAACCCTCATATCGTCATGGTTTTGGAAGCAGTGGCACAAAAGTATATAAAACGCTGAACATGTGCAATGCAGGGTGTACGGAATTCAGAACCTGAGCGCTCAGCTCTTCTTCAGCTGTCCCTATCCACAACAGAGAGGGAAGGGTTATCTAATGCAGTATTATATCGACATCATAGGTACCACACACCACCTCAAGGACTATTGATTGAAGAGCTTCACGCTATGGCTCCTGAAAAGGACGCTTTACCTGACAAAAGCATAGAAATTTTGTCTGATAAAGGCAACACCTTCAGGAGGAAAACGTTTGCTCAGAAGCCTTTTCTTCATCATTTTTTGTATGTTTCCTCCGTTCTTGATTCAGGCCATCCCTATCAACCAGGAAACATTCTCTGTGGAGATTTTGCGTCACTTTTGGATTCTTTGAGCTTTCTTGTTTCACCAATGCTGTCAACAGTTCTAATTACACAACCCAGTTGTGAATCAGTCTCACAACAGGAGTAGCTTTCACTAGCTGCTACTTTGATTCCAGTACTCCTGGTGGATGAGGTTTCGTTCTCAGCAGACATAGTGTCCATCACATAGTCAAACCTGTACAGCGGTCATCACTAATTTACATACACGGGCCCTGAGGTAGTGTAGCACTTCTTGATTGGCTACCTGCTAGCTGCCAGCCAATGACATTTTATGACGCCGATGTAATACTGTTAGGTAGCAATTTACTTTTTCACTAAATCTTTTCATTTAAAATGTGTAATTTGCAGTATGACAATACTATACAGTACATACAATATTTATAAACTATAGTTTCAAAAAAACAAAAAAGGTTATGTCAACCAAACATACAGTACCTTTCAAACCTAATGGAGCTAAATAAAAGTTTCTTATTCTCATGATAACAAGCATCTGTGTTGTTAATTTGTCACATTTTATTCTTTTTGTTTAATCAATCACATTTGAGAGTTTGCATGCTCTGAATTATACACTAATTGCTGGAAGCCCAGCTTAGAGTCACTTGTGCAGTTCAGCTGTTTTTTTCTTGTACGTTGTATGATGCTCCTTTTCTTTGTAAATAAGAAAATAGTAACATGCAGATTAAAGGAAACAACTGCTGGCTTTTATAATCATCATCTTTTCTAGGGTAGCTAATCCTGTGCCAGTGGACCTTCTGACAGGATCTTGCATTCATCTTAATGGCTGGTACTGAAGTAAAAGCTTACGGCCTAATTTAACATGGCTGAGGTTCAGAAGAGCAGGCGCAATTTCCGTGAGCCAATGGAATCCCAGAAGGACCCGAAAATCAAGAGCCTCTGCGCTTGGAACCTCGTGATCGGATTTCATGGAATGGCTGAACTCCTCGGACTATCCCTTTCACAGATGGAGAAGTTTGAAGTCCACGCTCATGGAAGAACAAAACAGAAAGCCCATGCATAGTCCATTAATTTAATTTTTTTTTCAATAAGTAAACTTTGACTATTTGTGAAATGAGCACTAAAGCCTCTTTAACACTGTTTTCACAGCTGGGCCACTCTCTCCCCCCACACAGCAATAAAAGCCCTTCCTGAATGAACATTAACTTGGGAAGCCAGTAACATCATACTTGGCAGCCTACTGCTACCACTAAACACCTAGCGAACCCAATACTTAGCTGTGCTAGCAGGAAAAAAATCTGTAAACCATTCAGTTCTGCACATAAGCTAGTAGCTTCAGATTTTTAACTGGTGACATATGGATATTTAATCATATTTGGTTGCCTTTTTCTTTTTTTCCCTGTTTTAAGAGAGCAATTGGGAATGTGGAATGTTGAAATTTAGGACATGTGCGATTTAAAATAGCTTCCTGCTCCTGGATTGATAGGTTGACTGTTAATAGTCATGTAAAACATATCTGGATCTCTTAGCACCTCCAGTTGGCTGAAGCCAATTATAGTATCCGTTCTTTGGCGAAGTCCCTCCAGAAAGAAGGGGAAATGATACTTGTCTGATTGGTTTCTGTCAGAACGAATGCAGAATGATACATGTGACATGTCTGGATGTATTGTGTTTTGAAAAAGATTTATGTCTGAGTTTTAATTGGGTCGCTTTAGATAAAAACCCTGAAGCTTAAAGGTGCTTCATACTTTCAAAGCGGCTCTTTGGTGGTGAGCAGATGACTTTGTGAGTTTTGGGTGGTTTTCGACAGGTTCTTAAGGATCTGATCTTCAATGGGCTGGGCATTTATTTCTTTAAAGAAATACATTTTTCTTGAAGGATATACTGTAGGAAGCTGTGTGGTGCTGAACTAGCACAGTAGAATCCTTTACATACATTACACACTGCACTGCAGTTAGAGGCAATATGATCTGTCCTTTGCTACCTAACCATAGTAGTTTCATATTGTCGTAGAGGGGCAGCCTGCACATTTAGACTCCAAATTAATACAGTTAACAATATAGATCTACAACTATAGTGACACCTTCAGACTTGTATCATTCTAGTGACATTGGCAGGGTTAAGTTATAAATTTCACAGTTTAAGGTATAAACAACTTGGGAGCATTCACTTTCTAACAAACATCTTCTGTGTCATGAGCATAATAGAATATAAACTGCTCAAATTCTCCACTGCACATTGATGTTACTATGCCTTACTGCTGAGTCCTTTGTTAAATAAAGAACAACTCACTGTCATGTTAGACTGCACACAGGACTCATGCTGCTGATTAAGGGATGCAACTCAAACAGCTGATTAAAGTAATGGAAGTGTGAGTCAGTCTCTCGGTGTTGGAGGCTGGCTGTGGTTGTCGGGGGGGGGGGTCATCAATGTCTTTTTACATGTTTCTTGCACTTGAAATGTGTTTTTGATGTCACAAGGTAATTACGTTTACCATAAATGTTGTTGTACTGTACATTCAACACAGGATTAGCTTTTTCTTTAGCTAGAAGAAGAAGAAGTTAGTCATTAAGGACAGTGGTGAGCAGAGAAATTCAATTCTCCTTATTCAAAAGCAGAAGGAACGGGGTGTGTGAAGTTTTAAAAACCACAAATAATCTGAAAGTGGGAGATAAATACAGTTAAGCCACACATGGAAAACAAATGTACTCTTTCCAGCTCCTCTCGTGTTACTGAGTTTTGACTGAGGTGAGTATGAAACGGAACTCCCCTGTCCTGAAAGATGGGCTCTTGATGACCCACTGGCAGACACGGCCCTGTTGGCTGGAGGGATGTGCAGGGAGCCAGCAGCAATGACTTAGTGCCACCCTGGCTTAAGCAAGTGGTGTGCTCTGAGGCTGGTTCTCTTCCTTGTGCCAGAGCTCATCCTCTAGGGCACACGTGGCAAAAACCTGTTCACTTGCCAGGTGAAAAGAAACTGGCAGTGGACGCAAAGAATAGCACTAGACCTTTAGCCCCAGGTCTATAAGGTCTATAACGGCAGCTAGCACATTGGCTACTCTGTAACTTGTAACTCTTGTAACGTGGCCATTCATTTGCTGTAAAAGTTATAAGTTGGTCATTTAAAAAAAAACAACAAATGAACTGATGTGATCTAAATATTAAAAACAAAAATCTGGCTTAAAAAGCCACCTGAAATTGATGTGCTGCACAGTCAGCAGTGAGCCGTGCCACAGCTACTCTGACATGACAGTGGTGCTGGGGCCATCGCCAAGCTGTTTGCATGATGCTAAGTGAAACGCTCGAGGCGTTAACGATCCAGCAAACGAAGACCTGCATTTATGAGCTCGACTTGTAAATCATGGGTTTTGTGGTTTAGGGTTTGGAGAGGAAATGGTGTGATGCACTCCTGACCCGTGCCTGGGTTCTTCACAGAGTTCACACGCTGACATAGAGAGCTCTCTCTCTCCCCAGGCTCCCCAAACAACAGCACATTGTGCACAGTTAAGTTCACCATGGAACACATAGGAAATACAATTCACAATATTGGGTTTGTTTAAAGAAACGTGTTATAAGCGCCAGGTTTGAAAACTTCATTTTCTAATTTAAAGACACAAACTATAGATATTTTCAGTCAAGCAACATTTTTTTTTATTACCATCATCATAACAGCAATAATAATATAGCATTTATTTTTTTCAATCTTTATAAAAACGTTCAGGAATAATATAGAAAGATTCTTTGAGGGTATACTGTATTTAAAAAAAACTTTCTGAAATTTCATCCCATTTAAACTAAAACATTTAGTAGATTGATCTTGACTTTTTTCTGGTTAGTAAAAAAAAATCCTGCATTTTCATTGCTGTTGTACTCATTTTTCAAAACTGCTCATCACTAATTACACTTTGGCAGAATGATTTAGAGCTGGTTGCTGGAAAAAAAAATGTACTGTCAGTTCTCTAGAGGTAACTGTAAAGGTTTAAAGGGTGAGGATGTATCAGGTCCACACAGATAAGTACAGAAAAAATAATGTTTACACCACTGAAACCATTTTGGACTCTTAGATTAATTTAGGGAAAAGCATCAATGTTAATACAAAATATGAAAATTAAATCAGTATCAGAGTAGCTTTAGGCATTCTTAGGTTGAAAACATTTACAGTACCTGACATAAAAATGAAAGAAACATTCAATCCTAAAGAATTCAGCCACAGTACCAGCTGAAATCAATTTAATATTTTTATTTATTAGTATGAATCGCTACATAATAGCGTACTGTTACTTTCATCACGTTAATAACTGAAAGCAAGTGCAGTTTCTCTGTTTTGTAGATTTGGGATTGTCTGAATTTTATGAGCCAGCCCTGTAGACCTTTGATCTGCTGCTAAGGAAATTACACTATGGCATTGCCAGTATATTAACACATTTATATGAGGTCATATTCTGACCATTTAACTATAACATTCGACAAATCAGCCATTCCCTGAAAAGTCATCAAACCTGTAGAATCCAGCAAAACTTTGCCCGGCAAAAATAAGCAGTCCATTCAACTTCACAGTATGAAGAGGGGAAAATTAGGACAGTGTTTATACCAAGGGTAAAATAGACTGTGGAGTTTACAAATGCATGATGAGGTATCTCTTAGCCTTCCCAGTCCAACTCAATAATAAATGCATAATTGCATATTATTTACAAAGTGAAATATTAAATTTGCCTACCCAAAAGAATAAATAAAAATAAATAAATAATGTCCCAGATGCTGAGTTACAACTCACATCCTGTGCAGTCAAAAAAAAAGAAGTGATTTTGATTCAAAGTGATGGGTGCTGAAAAAGTCAAAAGTATAACACTTGTAATTAAAACCTGCATACATCTGTAGGCATGACACTAAAATGTCTGAAAACGGCCCTCATTTCTATGAATGTCTGTGGTATTCATAACCATTAAAAAATTAAATGTAAAGAAATGCTAAAAAAATAAATTAAATGGAATTACAGTACATACTGTAAATACTGTGTGTTGTCAGACAATAATGTATATTATTGGTTTATATTTTGTGGTTAACTTCACTACTACAACTGTAATGGATCAGAAATGATTAATTAAAACACTGTTCCAGACATTTGGCCTTGTTTCGACTGTGAGCTGGGATGTGAAAACGTGCTTCTCTGTCCAGTGTGAAATTTCAGTGAAATGAGGGCGATGATGAGATTATTTTGTGGGTGTGAGGATCTATGCGATGATCTAGGGTACTGTGATACACGTGTGTACCTTGGCTTCCTTGTAACTTTTCTAATTCTAAGGTTTTGTTTTTTTTAAAAGACTGCTTTCCCTGGAAATCAAATTCTACTGAAAACCACTTGTTAGCCATCAGTTACAGTCTGTGCAGGAATTACTGAACATGTTCCTGTTGTGTTGATGTTCTGACACGACCTAACCTCAGTAACAGGCACTCAGAGTTCAGACGATCTCCGCAAAAGACCCAAGTCACTGGACCCAAAATGTGTCTTTATTTAATAACAGCAAGGAACAAAACAACAAAATCTGAGAAACAAAGTTTAGCGTTGACAGTACTGTCTGTTTTATTGCTCCTTCACTTCTTTCCTATTACTCCAATGTTCTTGATGTTTGACCGCATGGCTGGTAGGTGACGTTAGCATACATTGGTCAGAAGACAAGAAATGAGCAAGTTCCTCCAACCTCATCATCCTCCAGAACTAGTCTAGTAAAGAGTAACCAGATAAATTCTGGACCTTAAGGGAATGTCCCACGCTGACAATCTGATGGAAATGAACCTTCTGAGTCTTGATCCGAAAAGACAAAATGAGGAACTGATACAAGTATTCAAAATCATCAAAGGCACTAACAAAGTCAACCTAGCAGATGTCTTCAAAATCAACAGCGAAACACAAAGCAAAAAACACAAGTGCGAACTGCGTGGAAGTGCATTTGAAGCTGAGAACAGAAGGCATTTCTTTGAACAAAGGGTGGTAGGAGTATGGGACAAGCTGTCCAGCCATGTTGTTGACAATGACACTCTGGCTTCTTTCAGGAAAAGGCTGGATGAGCTCCATTGATCAATAAGTCTCTAACTACTGTACCATTCAATGTGCCGAATGGCCTCCTCTGGTATCTCACTGTTCTTATGTTCTCATGTCCTTTGCCTGGTTGGCCAGCACTGGGAGAGGGAGCAGCACTTGAATGACTCATGTCAACTCCATACTGTAGTTGAGTTGCTCTCTCTGTGTTGCCAACAATTTCTATTCAAGTGGTTAAGTAGTATCCTGGACCGGAGGAAAGTTCCCCTTGCCTAACCACATGAATGATGTGGTGTTTCCAGAAACACTGAAATCAAGTGCTTGGTGCTCTATTCATATTTAAAGCTGACCCCAAAACACCCCTCCAGCTAAAAATCCACATGGAGTGAAGTCCCAAAGACAGTACTCACCCCCATATACAGCATGGCAGTTCCTATAATTCAATGTCAGTTAAGCACATGTTAGGGGAAAGCCTGATTGACTGCCTGTTCACTTAAAGAATCCAGAAAAAATTATTTCAGAACCAGTCCTGAAGTTGGAAACAAAACCAAATGGAATATTGGGATGTTCCCGTTTCCTAAAACCCTTCCTTCACTTAGCAGTTAAGCATGCTTCAGTCCGACCTCAGAAGGTTTGTGTTTTTTTTTTATTTTCCTTTTTAGTTGTTTTTAACTTCAGCCAGACACACTCTGAGACTGTCCACCCCACTCAGAGCGCAGCTCAGCCTCAGCAGGACTGGCAGCATGAAAAGCAGCTCTGTGAGGCAGGGACACCACAGGGGCTCCAGCCAGGCCAAGGGGTTCAGAGCAGCTCCTGAGCTGTGTCGTCATTAAAGGCATCTCCCGAGCTTGGAAGCTATCGCTTTTGACTTCCAGGAGCAGGGCGCCTTCCGAGAGCAGAATTAATGGAAAACAAGTTTCTTTCTCTTGCCTCGCTTCAGTGAGAGCTATAATCCCTCATAACTCCAATGTATCGTCATCTGTGAAACTACTGAAAGGCTGATTTAGCAATGTGAGCCCAAATTGGCAAGACCTGGTGTGCAGGGCTTCTCACAGTCAGGCCAGGTGCGGACATGCTGTCTTGTATTTTTTCCACTTTTTGGAAACGGTGAAAAAAACAGCCACCGTCTTGCTAGGGTTCCTCCATTCCTGCTTTCTTCTTGACAACACGTGTGTAAACAGACGAGTAAAAGATATGCATATTAACCTTTCTCTGACATCAGAGTTCCAGCTGAGTGAGACAGTATCTTGGAGGACTGCTTCATTACTTTCCTGGTGTGCTGGAGATTTTTTCTCTCTCAAATTTATCTTTCTTAGTTTAACTGTAGGGACGCTAGAAAGACAAATGTTCCCATAATCCAAAACCATGAGAAGTTAAGTGCTGAGATCACACAGCTTGTTTCGAAGCTTCTTCATTGGTGAATACTGTATATGACTAAAGACATATTTCAGGTTTGATTTCCATTGGCCAAGGTTTTCAGTTCCCAAGAAATGTGACAGAGCAGAGGTACACATTGCTGAGACGAGCTCTAAGAGTTTCAAGAGCTTCAAAGGTTTAAAGCAGTGGTTCCCACTCCTGGTGCTGGTGACCCCAACACCTGTCTGATTTCATTCCACACCACCTTAACTAGATTCCCAACTTGATTGAAGAAAAAATAATCCTAACCCTAACCCAGTGAAGGAACAAATAGACCAGAGGGTAATCCAAAATCAACATCCAAAAACAATCACAGCTGAAACAAAGCAGTTCCCAGAAAAATCTGCCCAGCCCAGGTTATTAAGATTACATATTAAGATTGAGCACCATAGTATCACAATGTCAGGCCTTAAACAGCCAAGTACTGTATTAAGTACACACAAGTAAGACTGATTTTCATCTCGTTGTCACAGTGACAGTACAGGTCTGTCATTAGTTGTGGTGTTTCCAGTGTGGTTGGTTACTACAGCGAGAGTGGGCATGATAACTTGACTTCAAATTAGGTTGCTGGTGAACTATTCCTAGAGATAGGCTTTGGTTAGAAAACAATGACTTGCTTAAATGTTTTATTTTTGTATTTAAAATAGGAACATAATCTTTTGTTTGTGAACTAGGGAAATTTAAATACTTAATTTCAGATTGAATGCCACAAAACAGAACTAAGCATGCCACATAACCCTGTATTTCACTAATAAACTTATTTAACCTTAATAGACTAGACTACAGTATTTTACTCAATGGTGTCATGTATCTGGTAGGAGGTGTAAGTAAAGCACCACCCTACAAACAAAATGTTCAAGGTTGCATAATGTGGGGCTATGGGGGTAATTAGTAAGATGAACAAACAGGATAAGATTTGCTAACAAGCTGTAGTTTATCCAGTAGTGTGAGCTCATATAAAGCTTCTCCTAACTCACACCAAGGAGGAAAAGCATGCTGAGCTGCAGCATCAATTTAAGTCAGATCCTCTGTTGCTGTAACTGTTAATCTCTGAGAGTTTCAGGGCTATCAGAGCAAAGCAAGGTGGACATAAAGATGATGCATTGCTGCTTTGTGAATTTGTGTCAGTCTTAACCATGTTGACAAGAGCTGCTGACATACTCTGCTCTAGCTCCCTGCAGGATGCCGATGACAATTTTAAAAACTCTCCAGGAGTATCTGAAGGTCCTCCCTTACATTTGTCAATCTCTTCATTTTTATTTATTCCTCCATTTTTTGGTTGCTGACTTGAGTCTAATGTCCTCCCAGTTAAGAAGAAAATGTGACATGGAAGATCCTTTTGTTTCAGTTATAAACTTGACCAATATCTGTGTGGGGATGTTCCTTCTCTCAAAGTTCATTTTGGTCATTCTTTTCCTTGTATGTAGCAGGTATTTAAAAAAAAGGCAAAGATCGAAAACTGAAAAAAGATCAAAACAGAAATAAAGACATCTTATGATTTAACACTTGGTATAAATTAAGCAGTATCATAATCATAAGTAGCAACAAGTGAACAACATACTGTAAGTAATTTCCTACTGCATTGGATTGTGGCATTTATAGTTGCCACCTTACAGCTCCTGAGTTTGATCACAGCCTTGGTTGTCTGTGTGGAGTTTTTCTCTTTTTGTTCGCATGGATTCTCTGTTCAAAACAATGAAGACTAGGTCTTCCTAAACTGTCACTTTCCGTTCTGAAGATTGTCCCCAGTATGACCAGCACTGGTTACACAAAATCAGCTTGATGGGCTGAATGGCCTCTCATTTATGTCCCATCTGATGTTTTTTCTATATATTATGAGTAACCTACAGTATGAAGTTTCCCCTCAAATCTTTCCTAGCCTCAAACATGCCTGCAGCGGGCCTTTATAATGTATTTTAACCAGGTTTCTCCACTGTAGTTCAGTTAGCTTTAAAACACCAAACATGTTGCTACAGTAGCTCACTACAGTGTAACAGTGTAAGATGGCCTTTTAGAAGACAAAAAAAAGAGAGGGAGTCAGGATCCATAAAGGCAGAGGGAGATACTCCAGTAATTATATCACTGTACTTCTGTAATCTGCAGACACCCTGTGCTCTCGCTTCCAGTCTCACAGATTCCTTCACCAAACGCCGGGGTGCTTGGGTGCTTAACGCTCACTGTGATCACTGAAAAGCACATCTGTTCATCCGCATGTACTTACAGGACACCCCATTTAACCCTTAACTGGAGGTGAATCACAAGTGTGCGTCTGAACCACACACGTGCCATCTCAGATTAAAACACACTGCAGCTCTCCAGCCCTGACTGCTAGCCGGCCGGTACACTGCTCAGTCTATCGAGCGATTCTCATCAAGCGCATTCTCTCTATCACTTGCCTTTGGTCTATGAAAGCTCATTCGTCCTCTTCGGCTGAACACAGTTAGTCATCAATCGCTAGCACGTCAAAGAAACAGAAACTGAATTTGTAATTCTATTACACAGGGATGAGAAAATACAAATTACATAGAGGCGTCATTGAGGAAGCAGTAAAAAAAGGCAAACAGAATGTTAGGCTATATAGATAAAACTGCAGAAGTTAACTCAAGTGATTGTGGTTTTGCAATTGTACAATGCATCAGTAAGAAAGATGGGATTTGGAATACTGAAAACAATTTTGTGATCTTATTTCAAAAAGATATTGAAAAAATATTGTTGTTCTGGAATCAGTCCAGAGAAGAGCAACCAGATACATTATAGATATGTTAAGAAAAGATTATGGTTATTTCACTTTGGGTAGTGCATTGAAGAACCACAGCCCATTTGTGGGTTAGTGGCAAAGTGAAAAACAGTAAGGACGTGCTTTCCCCTCACAATCCTATATTTCAGATTTCATAGAAGGTTGTTATTAAGCTGTCATTATTAAAATAGTTATTTCACGAGTTCAAAGATTTAACAAATGAGACAGAATGAAAAAAACGAAAAGAATTTAGCATGGGATGCAAAAGCTTCACTTTCAATGCATTACTTTCGATAAACTAGCATGTAACCATAACCAAGAAAGTGATATACAGTATGTGTACACTTAGTAGTTCAGGTGGGTAGCTGCGTCAGCATGCGTAGGCTGCAAAGGAACAAGTAATAGGTTTATTCCATGCTGAAAAAAAGAAGAAAGAGAACACAACGTTTCGGCCGTGGAGCCTTCTTCAGGTGTGAGAGAGACAGGGCAGTCGGCAAAGGTAAAGTAGCGGGAGAACAAAGGTTGGGAGGGAGGAGGAGTGAGAGGCGGGAGCAGGGGACACAAAGAGAGGCCAATCAAGAGGTGTGAAGTCAGAATGGGTGCAAAGAGGTGTGAAATGAAACTTCCAATGAATGGAGAAAATTTAAAAGAACAGTAGTCTGTCGTTAAGGGAAGGGAGAATGTGTGATCCTAGCTGCAGAATAATTTTAGTTTCGGTGGTCTTTCTGATGTATGAGTTCGGAAAACCGTCTCAAAGATGGTTTTTCAGCATGGAATAAACCTATTACTTGTTCATGTGTACACTTAGATAAAGAAAGGGTTTGTGTTAAGTTCACAATGTTGAACTGAAATTATGTTTCTGGGACATTTTAGACAAAAGTCCTTCTTTACCTCATAAATAAAAGGTGTAGCAGCAGTGCTAGAGAAATCTTCAAACTTTTGAACAATATCTACATTTACTGTTTATTTATTTCTAACTCTGCTTCCTCCTCTTTTTCACTCTTTTATTTTGTACTTTTGTTCTTGTTTCATTTCATCCTCCATTTTATTCGAATCCTGTATTTAACCAGATACTGTACCAGTAAGTCCATTGTGAACAGACTCTCGTTTCTAGGGACATCTTGCAGACCTGCAGAGGGACCCGATTCTGCAGCAGGACAGAGCAATTAGAGGAGAAATCACAGCAAAGCTCCTTGCTCAGGGGTACACCTGCAGGGACACCTGTGGGGCTTTGAAACTGTCACCTTCAAGGCCAGAGTCTCGAACCATCAGCATGTCTCCCCACGGCTGCCTCCATCCTATGATAGACTGTACTATATATCAGTATTTATCCACAAACATATCAAGATCTATTGCTGACGAACTCTTCTCTCTTCCCCTTTTCAGGCCATCAAGGCCCATGGGGAATAAGGGGCAAGGGCCACCATTTTACCTCGACCATCCGACACTGGAGGTGGAGGTGATGTGGTCAGCATCACACTCCGGCCGGCCTATTACCCCCAGAAGGATTAACCCCCGGTACTCATTAGGAAAGCAGGCTGAGTGGAACTGGGAGCCGTCTGGAAGGAATTAGAGCTCCATCGCTTGTCCCTACCTGGGACTGAACCTGGGACCTTCCAGGCAGCAGCTAGACACCCTTGCTGTCTGAGCTACTGCGGCTCCAACAGGTATATCTACTTAAGAATATTGTAAGTGATGCTGTGAAATAAGCCAGGCATGAAGAAAAGAAAAGCCCAGTAAAAAATAAATAATAAAAGTGTCAAGTTGCCATAATGAAGCGGATCTGTTCATACTGGTGGCAAGTTTGTATCCATTGTTTATGTCGCAGCAGGTCTCCATGGGGAAACAGGGAAGGAGCCTGCAGTCACTGAGGAACTGAGCCCAGGATTCCTGCAGCTTCAGCACTGAGCATTTGTCATCCCACCTCGTCATCGTTTAATCGCCTGGCTGCACTCCAAGGGGCCGGCCGAGCGCTGGCTCCGACACCTGTAACAGTGACAGGCTTCTTCTGCGAGACGCAGGACTGCCCGCAATGGGACTAAGGACTACAATGTGTACTCTTGAAAGCAGCAAATTAGATGAATAATTCTTAATAAATGGATATCGTTATTCTGATGGAGAAGGAGATAACTAGTGGAAGGTGCTGTCTGGTTTTCTTTTTAGATTTTAAAAAGATTTTTGGGGCGTGTAGCACCTGAATGAAGGTGTGAGCAGGAGTCTCACCTGAAGCTAACCTCACAATATAGAGGCAGGGTTGTACACTGCATTCATCTGGCTATTACGCGGAGAAGACACACAAACTGTGAAATTTATTTCTTCCTCATATGACCTCACCAACAATAGCCCTGGACCAGATAAAGGAAAGGCATCTCTGACGATGCAGCCATCAGCAGTGTCATCAGCAAGGCAAGACTGGGCCTGGTCAGCAGGAACACAGGGTTGCTGCTATAAGTGGTGCTGATGGACAAGTAAGTGTCCCAGTAAGGTGACAACACACGCTGTGCTGTCCTTTAGCTGCTAAACCAAGGATCACTAAAGATCCCATGTCAATGTCTGTAAGAGCAGGTGAGTTAATTTCAGCCTCCTAGTTAAAGCGCTTTGTACCTCCTCAATGTGGAACGAATCTGAGGATCCACATCGTGATTTCTCACTCCTACACCACAACTGCTGGCACACAATGGCTGCTGCACTTCCCCCAGTGGCGAATGAAGTCCCTCCCTTCCTAAAGTACATGCAAAACCTTTTGGGATGAAAACAGTTTTATTAGTGAAAGTAATTTGCAACGAATGGCATGCAGGAGTGTGTAAAGCATGTGTGGAATTGCATTTGCAGTACACCTCAGTTGTAAAAAACAGTTATGTTTTCCATCTGTATTCATCGATAGGGGTATTAAAGAAACTCCTAGCTGTTAGACTGTGAGCACGGCTCCCTGACGTGGTCCTTCTCAGCTCCAGCACATCTGACAGCAGCACGGCCACGGAGCAGTCCAAGCATGCAGATCAGACACAGTACAGTGTGTCCATCACAGAAAAGGACAACTGCACAGCCTGCTAAAGGTTACACATAATACATCTGCCTTGAAGTCTCTTGCTGAGTCTGCAAGGAAGGTTGGGCATGTCTCCAAAGGGAACATGAGGAAAAATCTGTAGGAACAACTGGAGAACAGAAAGCAAAGAAAAGCCCCAGGGAAGGCAAGCCTCCAGCTGTGACCCAGTGCTCCCAGTGAGGAGGGACGAGTGTCTCCAGCCGTCTGGTCCCCTGGGACTCCACGTGCACAGAGCTGGGGAGCTGAGGGAGCTGAGGCTCTGGTTGGAAGGCACAGACAGCAGTGAAGACAGGAGGCAGGCTTTGCAAACTCTCTGAGCTTTTTTCTTTGAAAGTAAAAAGAGTTCTCACACCCCTGGCATTTTCCTGGTTAACAACTACAGCTGCCCCTGAAAGCCCGGATGGGAAACAGTGCAGCTCCGAGCCTGTCTGAGTCATTGCTTTTTGGAAAGCGGTATTAAATTCCAGTGCTGTGTGAAGGCCTGACTTTGTGCCCATTAGGTCAAGAAACAGATTGAGACAATGCTCCTCTCCCAAGCCTCCATTAAAATGTCAGCTAGCAAAGAGGAGAAAAGTTTTTTTTATTCCCCTCCTACTCAAACCACAGAGGAGAAATTAAGTATAGTGGGTTTGTAAAACATAAATTAAAGCCTTTAAACACATGAGACTCAAGGAAACTCTCAATCACGGCATAATTACCAAACCCATGATTCTAGTAAGAAATTAACCCAGTCGTAGCCTATGAAATTTTACTTTAAATGGTATTACAGAAGCTACATTTTAATGAGTTCATGCAGTGCAAAGCCTATGCAAAATATTAAATATTGAAACCATTCACCATACATGTTGGTAAACAATGTTTTCTTAATATGATTATGTCATGAATATTAAAATTCTATGTGTCAACTTTATTACTGTTCATGACATATATGCACCATTTATGTTGTCTAAGATAAATTCACACGTTTTATGGAATAATTTAACACTGACAAGACCTGCCAAGAGCTTTTTTTTCTGTCACTGTGGTGGCAGTGTTACCACTCAGCATGTTGATCTGATCAGTCCTGGGATGGGAGGCCTCCAGGGAAAAACCAGTTGCTACTGCAAGTGGCGCTGGTGCTGGTGAACCAGTTCACTGGTCCAGTATGGTGACTGGAATACTGTGCTGCACTGTCCTTCAGATGAGAAGTGAAATGGACTAATTGGTCATTAAAGCTTTTATAGCACATTTTCAAAAGAGCTGGGGAGTCAGCCCTATTGTCCTAGCAAAGCTTCCACTCCGAGCCTCCCTAAAGTTCTGCCTTCAATCAAGTGGTGAAGCAGTTTCTCTCTCCTCCCCCTGAGGTGCTGGGCAGCGGGGCTTCTGGGGCAGAACGTCTGCTGTGCCCAGCCCAGGGGGGGCTGCACTTCAGAGTTCACTGTGAAGTCGTGAATTGTTATTGTCCAGGGATAATTATCCTGCACTGTAGGAAGAAAAGTAGAAAGAGCACAAGCAAACTTCCCACACATTGAAATCAACAAGAATAAAAATAAGAGTAAACTTCTACTGGAAAAGAATAAATTCCATGACAATTGTTCCAAAAAAGAGGCACAGCTTGGTGATTTTCTTTGACACGACTATGAAGCCATTACTTCTCAGAGTATACATATCTGCCCCCTTAGCATCTTTTACTTCTGTGTTACTTCAGCCTCCTGTATTCGACCGACACCAAACTAACACGCCCCCGTCCATCTCAAATGTTGTGGAAACCACCACTATTTAAACACACTGTAAATGGGATCGATTGGAACATGTATAAACTCTGACTTTCATGAGATGAGGATTTGATGACTTTTGTTCCATATAGACAGGAAATAGCTCAGTTGGATAACATTTTACTGAATGCTTTGGCCAATTTAGCTTTTTCCCATGCCTTGAGCTAGTTATGATTGAAAGATACCCACACATAGTTCTGAAGGGGGTGGAGAAGACTTGGTGCCTGCTTTCCTAACAGGGTATAGAGGGTATTTCACAACAACTTGTGATGCATCTGTGAACCTGTTCAGGCAGTATTCTTCACACTCTACAAATAGATCAAGAGATCAATAATGCAATCTGAGATTTGCGCTTCAAGGGTCATTCAACAAATGTACAGTAGGCAATATCTTATACATAGATATAGGTTGTCAAACAGAGAGACAGCCAGACAAAGACAGATCTATTAAATTAAACAAAATCAAATCAAATTAAACTAAATCAAATGATAGAATAAGACAGTTCTGAAAAAACAAAGAAATTAACCTTTAAAAATAGCTGACACTGGTTCAAGTAGCATCCTGCTCTTTGCATTTAAGGAGACATAAAAGTAAATCAATGCTTTCAATTTGTAAAGCCCAACTAAATGTGTAATGATTGCATTGAATTAAAGAGTTTTGGAGAATGAACTTCTGTGTTAAGTGCCAAGGCCTGTCTCTAAGCACTGTTGACAAGCCTCATTTTTCTCATTTTCTGAATGACAAATGCTACAGTATTGTACATTGTAAAGCAATGAACTCAGGTGGTGTTAAAATATCATCATCTAAAAATAATCTAATAAAGTGTTTCATATACTTTTTTATACAGTTTTAAGCTGTATAAAAGTAATACTGTAAACACGGTTTTATGTAAAGTTCTTAAGCTGGATATCCATTTTCTTGAATGCAGTTCCAGTTATTATAAGACAGACAGGAAAAGGCCACCCATTGAGGCTTATATAGGCAACATAATATTTCACCTTATTTCAGAACAGCACTATTTGAACAGCACGCTGAGGCATCGCCAGACAATGCATGCCAAGAACTGTTTTTAAAAACAGGAATAATGGCCCAGAAAAGAAGTGGAAAAGACAAATCCTCCTTGTGGGTGTAAGTGTGGTTCACACAGATTCCAGGAGTATTTGCAGTGGAACACAATCTGGCCTTGTTTTACAACAGGCTGACAAACACCAGCAAGCAGAACGATACAAGAGAAGAGAACTTGAAGTTAAGGAAATGCTCAAATCCACTTTGTCCTGTGAGTGAAGCATTTTAACCCCTCTGAATCACCAGTCTGTTTTTTCGCATCTGTTTTTTTCTCACAACATCTTTGAAATTGCAAAACAAAATAATTCCTGTCTCTGCAAACTGAAGGGTTTCTAATTTTTGACACCAAATTATCTTCATAAGTCTTGATACCTTACAATCATGTGCCGAAAGCTACTGTACATTGCAATCGTCACGTTTTTCAAATCAGACACTTGGCTGTCACAGGCAGATCTGCAGATATTTCCACATGAACACCACCTTCACGTAATATAAGGTTAATTAATGAAACAGTATACAGGCAACTGCTGTTGGAGGCGAGAAGAAGGGATTCTAAAAATTTAAACATTAAGAAAATTATCAGGTTTGATAATTCAGCACAGAACTTTATATTACCTCAAGGAAGATGTCTAATAATTGGAAGAAACAGGACCACAAAACAATAAACCTCAGTTAAGGGAGCATGTACAGGAAATTTCATGTAATCTAACTTATACTTTCAACAGCTTTGAGTCTTTGCAGGCCTGTACATTAGTGAGCCGCTGCAGTGTGGCTGGGCTGGAATCCCAGGAGGATGGTGATGAGAGGACAGTAGCACTGGTGGTGTTAAGGTACCAGCTCTCTCGTGTATCTCGGGTGCAAGCTTCTACCTCCACTCACGGGGGAAGGCGGAATTCACTTAGGACAAGATAACCAATCAGACCTCTCAATCACCACCACACCTCCACTCACCTGAATACTTAAACCCATTCCACAGTACCTACTGTACCTTGCTCTGTGTTGGTTGTTACCTAGTGAGCTCTGTGTCTGCTTTTCCTGCTGGCGCTTTCCTTTTGCATCTTTCCTGGTTTTCAACTACGGCTTACCTTTTACTACGGCTCTTGGATCACGTCTTTGGCTCTCCGTTGGATCTCTCGTGAAAGTACAGTACTTATTCTGGTTAAAGATCTCAAGCTATTCTTCTTGACTATGACTCCTGGAATGCATCTCGGCTTCTTCGCTGGATCTTACGGTATCGTGCTCTTTTCGGTTTATGGACTCAAGCTCACATTTTCTGTCCCCAGCTCTGTCTACACCAAACGGCCTGAGTAGATATCACATCTTGCTCACCCAGCCTCCGCACAGGGTTCAATCCTATAAAACCACTCTGTCTCTTGCGTAACAGGTGGACACACAGCGGTCTGGAGAGACAGGAAACATGGAAGAGGGGGAGCTGTGGCACTGTGCATCACAAGGAGCCTTCAGGCACAGGAATGTAATTTAGAAAAACCAAGGACTCAGGTCAAGCTTAAATAAAACATTCAAAAGGCATGGTTTTAACTGGATGCTACAGACCACTAAATTCAGATATTTATTACAATTCAACATTGGGTAATGAAATTAGAAACAGGAAGAAGTGGCTTTCATATGATATTTAACCTTTCCTCTCACATGGACTGGGAACAAGCAGTAGGACTGCCAGAGGCAGATACTGAAGAGGTAGACATGGCTAAAGGCTGATTTCTTGCTCATGTAGCCAGGGTCTGTACAAAAATACACAATAGAGTAAGAAAATCTGAAATGAGAGAACCATTAGGGAACTGTGGACATAATATGGTACATTTTAATAATAATAATAATAATAATAAGGAACAAGTTAAAGGTTTATTCCACGCTGAAAAGAGAAGAAAGGGAACACGATGTTTCAGCTGTAGAGCCTTCTTCAGGTGTGAGCGACAGAACAGTAATAATAATAATTTCTTACATTATCTAGAGCAATAGGGAACTCACTGATGTATAACATGAATATTTCAGTCAGGTGTTTAACAAGGAAGAAGTCAACAACATGCCTCCAGCAGTGGGAGGACAAAGTTCCCTATAAAGTTGTTTTAGCAGAGATGAGGCAGAAATGTTTCAGGTGCTAGAAGCTCGAAATCCCCAGGGCCCGATGGCACCCTCCCAGTGGAGCTGAAGGAAGCAAGCGGTTCTATATTTATAGAACTATATGGAAGTCATTGAAGCAAACTCTTCCAAGAGTTTCTCAAGACAGTGTAATATTCAGGGACAGGAGAGCTTCTATTATACAGAATCTATAAATGTAGTGACAACACTGAATACACCAATATGTTTAAGATCTATCATATGTGATGTTATGGAATCAATTACTAGAACTAAATTAGTGGATCACATAAACAGAAATAAGGTATAAAGACAAGATAATATCACTTTATTAGCCATATACAATCTCTTGCATTAGGAATTTGTCTTTTTTCACATACCCCAGCTTGTTCTCCATGAGACACACAGACAAGGAAAGAGTCAGAGCACAGGGTCAGCCATTGTACAGCATCCCTGGAGCAGTTGGGGTTAGGGGCCTTGCTCAGGGGCCCAACAGAGTAGGGCTCCTCTGCCGGCTTTGGGATTTGAACCAGCAACCTTCCAGCCATAGGTACAGATCCTTAGCCACAAAGCCACCGCTCCACCCCAAGCCACTGTATAGTCAGCATGGATGTGGAAAAGGTAGCTCTCGCTTAACCGTGAACAAGCAATCACAGGAATGGGGAGGGAGTATGTGTGGCAATTTGAGATTTTTGGAAGGTTTTTTTCAAAAGTTCCAGACAAAATATCAATTCTTAAATAGTTGGCGGCAGCCATTTAAGGAAATCCATGAATTTATATTAAAAACTGGTTATTGGAAAGTAAACAGAGTCTTATTTATAAAACAAGGTAACAGATTTATGTGATTGTGCTCTCAATCCTTTCAGGGTTAGAAATGATTTTTTTGTTTATGTCATTTTTTAGAAATAATAGAGAATTGTAGAAATCCTCAGCCTCTTCATTTTTGTAACAACTATGAAAATAACATTATTATAAATTATAATTTTATTATAAATTGTCTTTATCAAGACAATTTATCAAGACAAAATCAAGAACCTACAAAGAAAGCAAATCTGCCTAATTAATGTCATATTTATAATAAATGAGCAATGATCATTTTCCTGTAATGAAAGTATTCTGTATCATGTAGCAATTTGATATTTAGCTCTTCAGCTATTCACCAGTCAACAGAGGAGAGGCAAACACAAAATCCTGTTGCCACTTCTGAATGAATGGTTACAATGACATAAAATTAGTTTGTCCAGCAATACAACTGAAAAATGTCCTTATGAGAGAGCCTGTTCCCCAGGCTAGAGCTAATATTGTCATATGGTATTTTAGGACAGAGAAACAGAACTTTAAGACAACTATTAACATAATGTAAAGAAATCTGAACTACTCTTTAAAATATTAAATACAATTATTAATATTAAATATTCAAATAAAAAAATATTGGTGAGAAATCAATCTACAGTATAGAGAGGGGCTATTCTACAGTGAAAATATGTGGTAAAATATTGGTTGTAAAACGCAACCTGGATAAAAACAAATATTTTTCAGAGAGTGATAGACTAAACAACTCTACAGGGCCAACTAACCACAAAGCGCACATCGATACCTGTCTGGACCTGGTCCTTTGAAGCAGCCTTGTTTAAGGGCAAGCCTGACTTACAGGAGCACCTGGAGTAGTTTCAGCCTATCCAGGACTGGGGTAGTCTTTGAACATGCCAGACGAAGTAGAGCTGAGAGTCCCTGAAGCAACCCCTGCCCACTGCCCGCGGCTGTTCCACCTCCGACACACTGCGCGTTTGATCGCGCGGTCAGTGCAAGATCAGATCCAGCCAGGGGTTTCACGCAAGGCTGCCTGAGAGGTGGAGGGCTGTGAGCTCAGACCAGCGGGGCACCACGCTCGCTCTGCTGCAAGAGCCAACACGTCTGAAGGGCTGTCTGTGTGCTTAAGACAAACCATTCCATTTCTGAGACCAATGCCTTCATGGATTCATCAGTGCAGATTTGCATGCATCAAAGGTATGTGTAACTTATAACAAATTATGTGTAGGCATTCTCTATAATGTGGTTGATAGCAATCATTAAAAAAGATAAAACATTTAGTTTTAGAATGCAATATATATATTGCAATATTGCATTAATGTGTTTTGTGAATCAAGTACAGATATTTCAAACCATTTGTGTGTGCCCTGTTGCTGCCGTCTTTGTGTAATGCAACCTCTCAAAGAAACATCAGTGCTGGGATAAAATAAGTCTTAGATCTGAAACGTCATGACAAAAAATCACAAGAAGTAAAAATGATGAGGGAGACACAATTTCCACTGTGAATGATGATTATAAAATGTTCTTTACAACCATTACAAAGGAACCTATTGAGCCATTTGCCATCAGCTGGCTCCACTGTAGTGTAGTTAAAAGGTTTGCACAACAGCAATGAGCGTGTTAGTGGGTTTCTAACCCCTGAGAGGGGTTATTTCAGGGGTCAAGTGTAGTAATATCTTTATCATTATAGAGCACAGGTGAGGAAAGTGTTGCTTTTTAAAATAAATTCATTTTATTTTCTTTCCTTTTCAATTGACAATCATTGTGTAATAAAAAAAGCTTTCCAGATTTTCAGATGTCACATAAACTAATGATTGTAACCATATTTATTAATCAATAGCCAATCTTTAATTTCCACACAGATACAATATACTGTATGTGTGGCAGCAATCTACAGTATTACCTTTTAGATTATGTTGGTTTTAACAAAGCAAATGTGAACAGGCCTATATAATGTCTGCTAGTGGGTGCATATATCATTATGAAGACAAATCACAGAGATGCAAATTCATACAGAATTAAAAATTAAAGTATAAATAATGTTACAGATTGTACAGAGCAAACCTTTCCATCAAAGATTGATCTTCTCATTATTTCAGTGTAGAGGGCACATACTGTACATGCATGCCTTTCTCACAAGGTTTGTTAAGAGTTGTTGACTGGTGGCTTTGAACCAGAAGATCAAGGCTTTATTTCTCAGTTAATATCACTCCGGGAAGTTAAGAAGCTGACCTCTGCACTTCTCCCTGTTCATGAATAAGTAAGTGGAGGAACTCTGACAGGCAATCTAGAGTCAGCTAATACCTGACAGGACCTATCAGACTACCAGCACAGCATAAACTATATGTTCATTGAAGTCTGTGGTATGTGGGCAAGCAGAAGATGAGCACAGGAATATTTTGTGGTAGAAATAAGTAGGGAATTTGACTCATCCTTTACAATTACTGGGACTGGCATCTTTGGGCTTGTCATTCGGATGAAGAGGGCCATTGCATTGTGGCATAACGCCGGGGCGTGTTTTGGTGGAGGTGGAGCCCTAGACAAAGGGTGGCGCATTGCCTTAGCAACCACAGCTGTCCTGGCTGATTAAGTTCAGGTGGGTAGTTGCGTCAGCATGCGTAGGCTGCAAAGGAACAAGTAAAAAAAGAAGAAAGAGAACACAACGTTTCGGCCGTGGAGCCTTCTTTGACGCCTGAAGAAGGCTCCACGGCCGAAACGTTGTGTTCTCTTCTATTTTTCAGCATGGAATAAACCTGTTACTTGTTCCCTGGCTGATTAAGGCCGAGCTGCAGCTGTGGGGCCCTTTAAGACGCACTGAGCACCTCCCCAGAGGCACCAGCAGACCCCGCAAGGGGAGAGCCTTCCACCAACAGTCCCGGAGGGGATTGTGATGAGAGCTTTAAGGCTGCATTTTTGTTTCTCCTGTCCTCCTGTGAGGATTCACTGGGGCAGGTTGAGTTTTCTTTTGTTTTGGCCTCGCCTGGAAATGGGGATAATCCAGCCTGGATTCCGCAGTTTCACACTGCATTTTTTCCTTTTTTTGCTTTTTACTTTGGTTTTTGCTCCCCTCACTCCGGTGTCTCCGCCCCTCAGATGGGGCATCGACTTTTACCGGTGTTTGATTGGCTTCTCCCACCCCCGCATTGTGAGTTAGTTTCATACTGTAGCGCCCTCATCAGGCAGCGACGGGGCACAAAGTGGACAAGCAACGGGGCTGGTGACGTCAGCCCCAGGACAGCATGCTGGGACAGATGGGAAAGTGTCTGGGATAGTTGGGAACTATCAGGGACATATTTAACTCCTGGGACTTGGGGAGAAGGATAAGGGTTTATGTACTTGTTATGCGAGTGTACGTATGTAGCTGTCCCATGTTTCTCCATCCTGGTCTGTGGTCTCAGGTTCCCACCCTGACCTTCCTGGCCTCTGTTAGTCAGAATGCCCCACCTTCAATCGGTGTTCTAGCGGCTTTTATTTTGGCTGGCTGCTGAGAGCAGTTCTTTTAAGGAAAGCCAAAGTATGCTTTTCAGTCTAATAAAATAGCCCATCTGTTAGCACTATTCTCTGTGTTAATTACCCATGTTACAATACATCAGTAACAGTTTTAATGTAAAGAGATGTCAATCAACTATCCATCTTGAACCTTCATTTGATTGGCCTCCATCACTGTCCACCAGTTCTAGTCGACAAGAAGAGCCTTCATAATGTCCCTGAATCTACCACAATACCAGCTAAATAGTTTTGGTCATCTGTCCTTCTCTTTCGCAGTTTCAAGAGGCTGGTTTCATGGACTCACACAAGAACTGATACTTTTCCAAAACACAGTTTTGTGTGATTTGTGGTATACTACTGTATATGAATAGTATTGAGGCATTGAAGTGTATCTGTGGAGTATCTGTAAGCGTCGTGCAACTTTTGTTTTCTCAGATGCTCGCAACTGTTTGCCGCCAACACATGTTGATAAATGTCAGCTGAGCCCATATGGGCCTGCCAATCCTGCCAGTTGCGGCACAGCTAAACACACTGAAAGAGAGCGGATTCTCACGGGCTCAGACACTCTGGTGCTTAGCAAAACACCCCCCTTCTCGTCTGGCATTTTCACTCTGTGCTCTTCCAGGGCTTCGTATGACACATTGCTGAAGAAAAATTAGACTGGAGCCAAAATTGGAAACAAAATAAACAAAAATGATCCAATGAATAAGGCAGAGGAACAAGCAGAGGGTAATTCCGAGCTGGGAAGAAGAATAAACTCAAGAAGTGCTCGGTGTGAGGGGGATGATAGGGAGGGGAGGAATATAAGGTAAGGGTGGCTAACAGCCGAAATGTTGTTTCTTCTTTATATTATTCAGCACGGAATTCACCTCTGCTTCTTCCCTTGCAGCTCACACACTAGTGCAGGTCCCCACTCTCATTAATTATGTATTCTGTTTTATTTCAGAGCACGAAAAAACCCACAGACTTATCCACACCAACAGGAGGCCCCTATCTGCCCTTCTTAAAGTATGCATCCCAACTGCATTCTGGTAGTTAGTATTCAGTGCAAGGCAAGATCATATGACCCATTTGTCTATACAGAGAAGTTTCAGTACGTTGGGTTTTACCAGTAAATGCATTTCTGGCTGCCTATAATTCTTGTTCCAGTGTGGAAATGAAACAAAACCAGTACTGATAACATATTGCTATGCCATATCCAGCTTCAGCTCAGTTCAGTTTATTGTCATAGGCACAAGTGCAGTGAAATGCGTATTTGCACGTATGCTCCAATACAAAGACATTAAAGGAATCACCAAAAACATAAACACAGAATAGCGGCAACAACAACAGATTAAATAACAAAGGAACAGGTAACAGGTTTATTCCATGCTAAAATAAATATTTTGTGATCATTTTGGAAAGGCATTTGATTCGACCCAAATCAAATGGGTTTATTCTATGCTGAAAAGAATAAAAAATTAACCTGAAGAAGGCTCCACAGCCAAAACGTTGTGTTTTCTTTTTCTTTTCAGCTGGAATAAACCCGTTACCTGTTCCTTTTGCAGCCTACGCATGCTGATGCAGCTGCCTATTTAAACTACTGTGCTTAAATAATTATGTACTTAAATAACATACAGTACAACTTTAAAAAAACATCAGTGTGAGCCAGTGGTAGGGGTTGATTCAGTAATCTGACATCCTGTGAGATGAAACTGTCTCTGAACCTGGTGGAGGGAACTGTACTACCCACTCTCGGGTGAATATTACAGTATGACCTGTGGAATGCAAAATTCACTGGGCAGACTGGACGGTATTCAGCCCATCCGGAACACAGATGTACTTCATCACCTGCACATCTCACATTGACACCATGACTTAGCTCTTACATTTTAGTTCAAAATGGTGGGGAAAATTGGTGTTGTTGTGAAACAATTTAAAATGCTGTGTGTATTTTAAAAGCACAACCTCCCATTTAACTCCAGATGTTCTAATCATCCCAGCAATCACAAATGTGAAATTTCACGTTCTGTAAAAATGCTCACCTGGTGTATCCTAATCGGTCATGCTATCGGTGGGTGAGAGCTCTACATGGTCATTACAAGGTTATTACAGGCTCAGGCATCCAGGTGAATGTGTGCATTTAAATTGTGAATAATTTGTTAATAAACAGCAAAACAGAGAGATAAGGGGTAACTACTCAAACTGGGATGATGTAACTTGCAAAGTTCCACAAGCATCTGTACTATGATCACTTCTCTGCTTATTTTCTACTTGTGATCTAGATTCTGCTATTGTAAACTAGTCTGGGTTGCCGATGATATTAAATTAGGAGGATGAAAAAACACTGTAGGAGTCATTGATAAAGTCAACCCAGAGGCCCAAAGTGGACACTGCAGTTCACAGAAGTGCATTTAAAACAAAAAACTGGAGGCACGTCTTTCACGTCTTTATGCAAAGGGTTTTAGGAGAATGGTACAAGTTGCCTAGAAACAGCTGGATGAAATCAATTGGCTAGTAACTATTAAACGAGCTAGAAAGGCAGAATGTCTGCCTCCAATTTGTAAACTTTCTTATGTTCTTATGCTTTCGTGTAATGTAATGAATTCCCTGCAGAAAGAGTAAAGCAACATCTAAGATTTCTAACCCACTTTGCATCTGTTGCTCATACAATGTGACCAGGGTTTTTGCCCTTTAGCTTGTAGTTTACCAGTTTTCCATGGTTATTTTTTCCAATATTTTGGATTGATTATTTTTTTCACCATGGATTCAAAACTGTTCTTCATTTTCTGTACTTGTATACCATATTATTTTCAGATGTGTTTTTTTTTTTGCTGGGGAAAATGATCTGATCCTTGTTACATACAGTTTACTATTGAAAACAGCAGCAGTTTTGTGACAACACACTGTAGTGTTATGACCTTAAAGGTTAGGCAATGAGTTATTTTAAAATGCTGATTGCTGTTAGCAGGGATATAAACTCTTAACTCCAGATTTGGTGGGCAAAAGTTAAGAAAATTGGTTATCTGGTGGTTCTGAATTTTAAACAAGAAAAAAAACCCATATCTTTTGTATAAGAAAACTGATATCACCAATGGAACAAGTAAGAGGTTTATTCCATGCTGAAAAGAGAAGAAAGAAAACAATGTTTCGGCTATGGAGCGTTGTATAGTGTTTTCTTTCTTCTCTTTTCAGCTGGAATAAACCTTTACTTGTTCCTTTGCAGCCTACGCCTGCTGAGCAAGCTCTCCACCTGAACTACTGATATCACCAATGGTGATGATCTCTTTTTGTTGGTGTCCCCATAAATAAAAAAAAACAATCCAAATGTTAAGCATCTACAAAACAGTTTAATGGGTACAGTGTAACTGAGTATTGATTGTTTTCCTATGCCTTTAGCCATTCAATTCTTCTAGCACACCCTGCCATTGCTTATGGTGAATATGACCAAAATTCTTAATGGGCTTCAAAGATGGCTATAATTAGTTTTACATTACTGTAGTAACAGCCCACTGTAGTAAGATAGTACATACAGATAGTATTAATCATACTCTTTTGTATGCTAAATAGACAAATATAAAATAATTAAAGTGGTGTAATGTCATTATTGGCTTTTTGCGTCGACAGGAAGAGTAATTTAATATGTATGTAGTTGCTGTATGTGTGTTTACAAACAGCAGCATTATCAGACAGTTTCATCATAAAATGTTTCTACAGTTAAACATTTAATATTTCGCACATCTGAACTGTTTTTATGAAAATGTAGCTCAGGCCCTTCTGCACTGAGATGTTTCACCATGCTAAAGGATGAGATCTTTCAGATTACACCAGAAGTCACATTACACTTTTTCTGACCAAAGATAACAGAGACATGGCTAAATCTTGGAATTCCTCATGCAGCCATGTCATGATAATCGCATGTTGCAGCTCAGTGGATGAGTTAAATATGGCTTCAATATGTGTCTCTTGGGGGTATATTTATCTTGGGAAGGAAATCTTTCCATTTCTGAAAAATCCTGACATATTTTATGGAAATAGAAAAGGAAAACATTCTTTAAATGGATATGATTTATGTTATTTATTTGGGTCTATTGACTGTACATGCAATTTGACATTAGTATAAAACGCATACTAATAGGCTCTTCTATAGGTTTAATGAAAGTTAATAATTAAGTTTTCTGCTTCTGATATCTTTGGGGCTGAAAGTATTGCAAATGGTGATAGTTAGAATGGAATTGTAAAATAAATATTAAGAAAAATAGGCTCCTCTTTCCAGACCTAGAGCCAGATTATGTCCAGGTTATCTTAACACTAAAAAGAGAACTAGACCAGTACTTTATTAGAGACAAGAACTTGCTATTGTCTTTATTGAGGGGCGGAGTGGTGGCTCTGTGGCTAAGGATCTGCGCCTGTGACTGGAAGGTTGCTGGTTCAAATCCTGCGGCTAGCAGAGGAATCTTGCTCTGTTGGGCCCCTGAGCAAGGCCCTTAACCCCAACTGCTCCAGGGGTGCTGTACAATGGCTGACCCTGTGCTCTGACCTCCAGCTTCTCTCCCTGTCTGTGTCTCATGGAGAAAAGTTGGGGTCTGTGAAAAGACAAATTCCTAACGTAAGAAATTGTAAAGGGCTAATAGAGAAACATTATTATTGGGCAATTCTGATTCCCTGTATCTTCAGGTTAATGACATCTCTAATATTGTAGTAATGTTAATTGTTAGAATAGGGAATTTGGATCCCAATCTCTTGAGGGAAATTTTGTGCTGGTTAGGATTCATTTTATTAGGATACAGGCTTTTGCTATTTGGCCTGTTAAAGTTTTAGTGGCATTTAGTTTATAAGGCTATAATTCTACATTCTATATCTACAGAAGGAAGGACATTGCAACACACCAATTGAGTGTGTTGTGTATTTATTGTAAATATATTGTGTGTGTTGCCTCTTTGGGCCAGATTGCTACTCAATTGTCAAGCTGTGCCTTAGAATAAAAGAACCACCTTAATATTTGGCATTTATTTAATTTAGAGGATGAGAATATTATTCTTTAATAGTTTCCTGCATATACATATTAAGCAGAATTAGAACCTCATTTTTATATTGATGTAAAATCCTCCCTGTTTTAGCCCCCCCCCCCACCCATTGTAACAATCTGTAATGAAAAATCAAACACATCATGTTTAAATAGATGTTTCAGTGAGCCTAATACCTTACTGAAAACCCTAATCAACATGACATAAGGATGAATGGTGTATTGAGAATTTAATTTGGTCCAGTTATTTTAGAAATAAATTATCACACGCCCCTTCCCCTGGTTCACAGGAATGAGCCAGGGAGCCGCTGTAAGGCTGAAGATGGGGTGGAGGAGAAGGAAGTGCAAAGGGGGGTTCAGGAGGTACGATATTTACAGTATGTGCAAAAGAGGAGAAGAAGGCGAGATTAGAGTTTGACCTCCTCCTTCCGTTTAAAACTCCATATACACCTTCACAGCAACAGGTATCGTTCCACTCCTGTGTACACAGGAACATCAACAGGCTGTCACTTAAAACAATGGGAATGAATAAGAAGATGATAAATAAAATGCTCTTTCCCATGCAACTGATTTTGGATCAGCCCCCAGAAAATGCATTACAATGTGCACTAGGGTTACAATCGCATCTTTATGGAGAACCACACTTTTTGATTTGCTAAAAAAAAAAGAGACTGATTTCACACACAGGCAAAACCATGAAATAAGGTAGAAGACGATCTAATGAGAGAGTGCTCTTGAGTGCATTCACTCCCCACTGCTCCAGCCCCCCTTCACTGAAGGAGAATGAGCACAACAGGCGTAGGCTCCACTGGCTGCTGCATGGGCTACCTGTCTTCAAACGCTCTTCGTCTTCATAGACAATGATTGAAACAGATGGGGTCTGACGTTCACTCAAAGCGCCACTTGGGAGGAAGGTTTATCCTCCAAGAGATGAAGTCATTTCTGTGTCACTTATCTCATTGACTTTCCTTTTGCCTTTCTGTGGCTTTAATGATTGTGTTGCTGAAGGAAAACAGAAAATGAAGAGGAAAATGAATCCTGCAGAAGAGGGAGACTCGTTTTGTTGATGTAATCTGTCAGAGGTTTAAAATGGCATAGAGAGAGCCGTCGCATCTTCTGGGTTTCATTTTCTGTGCGCTCTTAATGAGTTAATCGAATCAATTATTGACTTAAGTGGGATTAATTACAACTGTTTCCAAGTTCTTAGTCATTGAGGACTAAGCACTAAGGGACGTCAGGTTCCCCATAAATCATGCAGATCTGTGGCTCCGCAACCCAGGAATAAGGTTCGCTCATGTTGCTTAGATTATAAAACTATTTATGATGGACTAATAATAATGTACAAATGTAAAAGCACAAAGCTGAATTTGTCACCCCTAAAAATGTGTGAACATTCCTATAAATCTGACAAATGCAAGGTCAATCTGTATTGCTCTAAATTCACATATCTAGCTCGGCATTCGCTTAGCATACAAGTTCCTAAACAAGTACTGATTCTGATGTGGACAAATAGCGCTTTAGAATCACTTTGCATGTAAACCTTCTGCTGTAACATTGCTAAAGATATAAGAAAATGTTCTCATGAAAGCTGAAAGTAATTTACACATTACAGAAGTATATTCCACAAGGGATGGAGTTGACAAAAGCTTTTTCCTCCTACAATACACTGTTACATAATTGAACTTAAGAAATATTTAAATTCAAATCATTTTGAGTCTTTCTTTAAGTCTTTCTTTTTTCAAAGTGCCACATCTTCAGGTCTTTCCTGTTATGCAACATTGATATCATCATTACTTTTTCTGCCACTTCTTTAGGATTCAGCTGGCTTTATTCTCTACAGGCTGTAAAAGGAATGTAAATTAGCAAATGTCCCCTGCGAGACACTAATAAACCTGCACACTGAATGACAATAGAAGCTGTGCGTTGGGGATAGAGCAGGCTTATTCTGCATATTTAAGCATGGTTTGCTGTAGGCATGTGTAAAATTGTTCTGAGTGAGTTCAAACCAAGGAAACAGTTTGTAGTGGGAACAGAACTGTGCCTCCTAAATACAGCATATCTAAAAACCCTGCCATTGGTTATCTACGACGTCTACACACACAAGAGAATTTACATCTGAGCGAGACGGGTACCAGTTGGCTTGGGGCAAGGATCTGTACAGGAATTCAGAGGGCTTTGATCTAAAATGAAAAGGTGAGGAATGCGAAGATAAGATATGAGTGCCTGGTGGTGTGGGAGGTCAGCATTACAGCTCACATCACTGGGGTACTGCTTTTCATTCTGATTGAGACTTCTATCTGTACGAACAGTAAGGAGGAACAGTAGCAACTGCATGATAAGGACATTGTGACATATTGGGAACCACTGATGCTATGAGACAATGATGATGAAGCATAGACGTGAAACTGACATATACCGTAGCATAAGTGGAAACAATATTCTGAAGAGACAAAAGAAATGGAAAAGTGGTTGTGTAGCACTACAAATCAAGAAGGACATTCAGAAAAAAGAGCTTAACATAGAAGGATCAAGGGGCTCAGAATAAATGTGTTTGTGACACAAACAAAACATATAAAGTGCATAGTCTGCTATAGTCCATATGACCCACTGAATTAAGATGTTGATTATACCTGATTATAATGCAGCTATCTGTAATGAAATCAGAGTTATTTCAAAGAAGAAGTGGTCATCATGGGAGATTTTAATTTTCCTCACATAGTTTGGGAAAATAATCTGGGATGCCAGCATCTAAAACTGAAATGGTAGATATGGAAAAAAAATGCTTTCTCATACTGTTTGTCAGAGCACATAGTAGAGGGAATGTCAGTATTGGTCTGGCGTTCATAGACAATCATGATAGAGTGAGGAAAAGAGAGTTGAGAGCAACCATCAAATGATGATACACTGTACATTGAAATGCACTTTGAAACTGTGCAAGTAGAAAACAGGTCTGGTCTGTATAGGCCCCAGACAAAAGCTTACAATATCAGGAAAGAAGATTATGAAGAAAAGAAAAGGCTGGAGACTGCAATGAAATGGATAAGCATTGTATACAGAATGGATGGTAACAGTTTAGACAATCTTCTTGAAGCTTATGAGTAAGTATGAGTAAATAATCCAAAGTTTAAAAAGACGTGGATCAGACAGTTTAATAAGTCAATTAATGAAAATAAAAGTACAAATAAATAAATAGTGGATGGAAGAAGATAAATTATAGAAATATTACAAAAAATAATGGGATTAATCCTAAGAAAATGAGTACAACAAAGTGCAAGCATGAGTTTAAAAGGATATTGTCCCAAAATAGAAAAGAGTATTTTAAAGCAAACCAAAAGATCTAGAAAAAAATTAAATCTATTACAGACAAATGTAGAATATTACATGAAAAACATTATATATGTAAAATTGAAACGTTGACCTTGAATAAACTACAAATCAGGCAATGTAGTTGGGAAGTAAGCAATTAAAATTATCACAATAAGTTCATAACTGATACATGAGTAAAATTTCATTTAGAATGTGGTGGCCAATCTTGATCACCACATTTCAAAAAGACATTTCTGATCTGGTATCAGTCCAGAAACGCATGGCCAGATACATTCCTGAGCATTAAGGAATGTCCTAAACTCAAACTAAAAGAAATGGAGTCTTTTTAGTGTTGAAAATCGACACAGATGTTGTACAGAACAAGATGAGGGGCGTCTAAAAATAATTTAACGAGGGAATGCTCCGTCACTGCAAGCACAACTATTAGCCTGTCCATTTCTCCCAGAACTCTCTTCACCATGGCAACCTGTAGAAGCATAAGCTGCATACCCTGCCGTAATTAATAAGGCAACTGCTGCAAACCCAGAACACCAAAGCATAACACACTACCAGGAACTTGGTTCAAATATTCAGAACCCTTGCAGACACTGGCAGAACCAGCTCAACAGATTTCTTCTGAATCTGCGGGTAAAAGTGAACCAGGGGACACAAAAGGGGCAGTGAGTTTGCACCTGACAGCAGGACACACGTTTTTACACACTTGTTCAAGCTATCCAGCCATGTCATCCAACCATAACACTCATAAAATCGATGAGACCCTAGCTCAATTAGCTGATCTTTTGGTACCATTCTCATGTTCTTAACCAATTTTATGTTCTTACTAGGCTTGTTATGCAGTGTTATAAATGTATGGAAATAAGTTCTCATGATTAAGCTGTCAGTGCAGTCTGATATTGCAGCACACAGAGAGTCTTGAATATTCACTTGCTAGAGTCAGGTGATTGAAGGGGATTGAAGGAGCCGTAGTTTGTTTCCATCTCTGCTGACATCCTCAAGAATGACAGGGAGGTGTTTTAACCCCCTTGCAGTGGTATATTTGTTTACAACGAGGACAAGAGGAACAAACAGAAAACAAAAGTCTAACTCCAAGTTAGGAGCTCTAACTAGACTCTTTCCATCACTTAGTAATAATATGCCAACCAAATTGTCCCAAACTTGTCTTTTACTGATTTTCCTCTATTGTCAGTTTTTTTCCCTACTTGTCTGTTCATTGTCCTCACTTTTGCCACCTCCCACCATTTCATGACAGTTCCTTCTATCTTTTAGGTTGAATCCTTTTACTCCAGGCTCTCAGTTTGGCTGTCCTGGCCTCTGTGTAGATCCAGTTGAAAAAAGGGTTACAAAAACATTCCAATTTTATGATAATGTAGCTTTTAGCATTCGACACTCATTGCACTGTTAGCTGGGATATGGGAATTGTGGGAAATGTAGTCCGCCACTGACTTTCTATCACCTCTAGGGCCGATCCGCCTGTGTCACAAAACACACCGTGTACAAATGCTTATTGATCTATCACCAGTATTTAAACAAGCTGAGAACTCAGTGTTGTCTTCAACCTTTAAAAATCCAAATCAGAATATAAGGAACCATCAAGATGATAAATCATCTTAAATTATTTGATTTTGCTACACACAGGCTTGGTCTCAACTGCAGTAGGTGTGCATCGTCTACGGGTGAATTGAAAACATTTGGCTCATCTGGCATTTATTGGAGACTCCTTTCTTGCAGTGTATTTTAATGTGTTCTCCACCTCAGCAAGTTACTGTGAGGCTCGTATATTTCCTCTGTTTGTTGACACTAGGAATAACCTCGCGTCAAAGCATTTCTCCACATAACTTAGTTTCCAAAAGCTGCATTTTCCCATAGTAGCAGCTTTGTGTTTTTCAGTGAGCAACCATTAGTTCTGTGAACTCGGCTGAAGTTCAATAACTCAATGTGATGGCAAGGAATGCAGGGTGTAAGAGATAGACCTGTTGACAGGGACTACAATGATTTCATGTTTGTCAGTTACCAAATGCTAAAGAAAAGAAATGGCCCGTACTATTTGCTCGGAATGGTAGCATTAAAATTCTATTAATTTTAATAAATTATATTTCTGAGTTGCTGAAACACGAATTCTGCAGGGCTCATTTAAATTTCATATTTCACCAACATCCCTGAAATCAGAACCAGATGTTGTCATCAGCTACCTTTCCTGTTTCCTCTGTCCAATTCCCACCATGCAACAGAACGTGACACTTTCCCAGGAAAATATAATAAAATGGAGAAGTAATGTACAGCTATTTCCTTTAATAAATTCTCTGGCCTCTCAGTGAAATACAAGTTTCATGTACATATATATTTAATGGAAAACATCGCAACATATGCAGTAAATTCAAGGCAGAGAGCTACCACTGAGCTTTCATCATATACCTGATGGAAAAAGATTTATATCCATATGAATCGGTGTGCTTAAGGTTCTTCCATCTTTCTAACTGTATCTTCAACTAAGACAGATTGTTGACTTTTGTGCGTTTCATTGCCAATCATAAGAGTACAAGTGCACTCAGCTGTCCACCCAGGACTACCCTAATTTACAAAAACTGTGACGTGAAGGCATTCAGATGTGAGACACACCCATTTGAGGAAAACCGTACACTGCAGTGTACATGTAAATTACTCTACACACAATATCCTAGAGATCGTAAGTCTTTAGAGGCACGTTCACAGTAGAAAGTGTCTGAGGGTACAGTAAATGCAAGTTCTCTTTAAAAGGCTAGTCTGAATTAGCAATGCAATAAGTTTCAGTATTGTTGCATTTAAAGACTTCTTTTTTTGTATCTTAAGATTTCATATTTCTCTGCATCATTTTCTTCAGCTGCTGAAGTTCTGTGCTGTCTAGGGAGTAAGGCTCTACACTTTCGGAGCCCACAAGCAGTGGGATGAAATCCCAGCAGGGCCAGGGATGAGCTAACGTGAGCTTCCTTTACAATAGTGAGGAGACCAGGTGTTCAAAGTTGTGTTGATTGTATCAAACGTAGTCATCTTCAGTTATATTTGTAGGGTAAATCTGTTGCTAGATAAAGTCATTTCTATTTCAATAAAACACTGGATTCCTGAAAATAAGGATATACAACAGTGTCTAATAAATAACAGAACACTAAGCCACCATTAACACTATGAAAATAAGCATATCAAAAACTGAACCACAAAAGTGTTACAAACATAATACCCTGCAGCCCACCTTCAGTACCAGTCGTCTGTGGATGCCTCCAGGACCAGGAAGGAGCTGCTAGGATTCTGCAATTCTCCGAAGAGCTTGTTCGAGACAGATGAGTAGAGACCGTTTTACTGAAGGACACAAACAACCCTGTTAATACAGAAATGATGAAAGGAAAGGATATTGTCAATGCTTAAGTGCTTGGCCAGCGGCAGCTACAGATGGTCCACAGTTAAGATTCACCCAGAAGAGTAACAGTGCCACATAAACAGAGAGGGGCATCTGTCATCAGAGACGGCTTGAATTTAACAGTGGTCACACTGGTGCGCCTCTGTAGATCTGCACTCATTACTGATGTTCCTATATACTCTGTAAAAGCTGATATATTTACACGTAATTAGTAATGTATCAAGCAAACCTCAATGCATCTTTTTTCACCAATTGTATAAAAACACAGTAGTTATGCTTGCATTAATGAGTATTATTTGTTTGTTTTCAGGATCAACATGCACTTTTAAATGTGTTTTTTTCATATTATATCTAAGCTGTTTTGTTGCTGATGAAAAGTAGCAGAGAATTCATCGTGTGCAATTCTATCTTTGTAGATTCATATTGTTTCACCATTTATCTGAAAATGGAACAAGCATTCCTAGACATTATTCCAGCTTCTGAATCAGTAATGCTTAGGTAGAAGTGAGGGATTTCATGAAGCCTTGTGAAGACAATTGATGCAGTTTCATGTTTGCAGTTTGAGAAGAAATTGAAAAAAAGTGTTTAACATGCAGCATGAATATAATAAACATTATATCTGGGTATTGCATACACTTCATACATTAACAGCTACTTCAAAGAGCTGGTTTGATTTTTTTTATGTAAAGGCCTACCAAGCAGAATAGTTGAAGGCGCTTTATAATTTAATGAATTAAATAAATGCAGCGACTTGATGGTTAATAATAGATCTCAGCTCCTCCTTGCATAGTGTGCATCACCTCCAAAAACAATTAATTTTTTTTTTTTACCCTGCAACATTCTGTTACGGTGAGTTTAATGAACCCTGTGCAGGTCTCGGACAAACCAGTCCGAGAAGGGCGAGAGTGGTGAGGGTTGAGGGTTGAGGGTTGAGAAAGGTGAGAGCTCAGGAGGCAGAAAGATTCCTAATACCAAGTGGCAGTTTGGAGTGAGCAGATGGTTTAAATAGTGAAGGAAAGGGTGTGGAATGACGATTGAATAATTAGGGACAATTGGTGCTGGCTGTGCTGGTAACACATTTCACATTACGTTTATCTTGCTTTGTTCAGAAAAGATTGCAAAAAAGTTTAACTAGGGAACTACAGTATATCCAGGTTGTGTTGTTCGTAAGATAAAATAGTTTTCACATCAGTGAATGAATTGAATGTTACTCCCGGAGTTCGGTAAGATCCTAATGAATGAGAGAAGGCGAATGTGCATGAAGTATTTCGCTTAGCTAATGAATGGCAGAGTATCCAAAACTGGACAAGCTGCTGGAGCAGGGGAGGGGTGTAGATGGAGAGGCAGTGGGAATGAGAGAGAGGTACCCAAAAGGAAAGTTCTGGGTGCGAGACCTCTATGTGTAGGCCAGCAGAAATGTGCAGGATTAGGATCTAACCTTCCTCCTTAATTTCTATTTCTATAACTTATGTTAGAATTCCATTTTTGTTAGGTTATACTTTTGAAAGCGCATGCAGTGGATAGCTCATCTTGTAACCTTAATGTCAAACAAATCTGACACATTGTAATTTCAAATCCCTCAGCCCAGGTCGGCATTAAAAAAATCTAAACTCTTATCAAATAATGACTATTTTTTTAATTTTCAGAAGTTTCATAAATGAATGAAAACAACTCAGGTTTCTTTTCTTAGAAAAATGCTTTTTCTCCATGTTTATTTCTCCTTTAGTTTGTATTAAAAGCTTTTCTTTGCTGGTTGAAATCATCACAACAAAAATTACAGTCCCCAGTAGTATCCAGTAAAACATTTTTGATTTCCATACTGCATGTTACGTATGTTATGTTCCTTTAACAGTTTTTTTTTATCAAACTACATTTATGACAACAATAAAACAAGCAGTAAATTGATGAGATGTTGGATTAAATGTTTTCAACCGGTTAAAGGCTGTTAGGGAAATAAATGTTGGAAATCTGTAATCTAACTGGATTAAATCATAGTCAAACCTGTATCTGAAATAACAGCTGTAAAGTTATTTCATGACCAAATTGGATGTGATTAAGATAAAATAAGCTATAAAAAACAGGTGCTTCTGAAGATAAAGAGCAATGTGTATACAAAATATTCTAACCTGAAGGAGACTGTATTAATGTAAGCCTCTAGACAACAAAATAATGGGTTCCATGCAATTCAATAGCTTTTTTGGGCATTAATCCATCATGTCAATTTGTGTAAAATGGATCTGCAAATTATATATAAGTGCTTAGTGAAAGAATACCTACAGTAGATGGAAACAACTGTCAGGTAGAGAGAGGCTCGACTGAAGACAGAATTAGAAACTGTTTAGGAACCGACAGCAAGACTTTAGAGAAAAAGAGGGATTTTGAACGATAAGTAGGATGTGTCACATTTAAACTCAGACCACCTGCAATGCTAACTGTAGCTATTAAAGCAGAACTCTGCTTTTACCAGTTAATACTCCATACTGAGGGGAACAGCGTGGATGAACCCAGGGCCCCTGCATCAGTGATGCTCTCTGCTGGGACCCCATAGCCAGGGCAGAATAATCAGGGAGAGATCTGCTGGTGTAAAACTGCCGCTCCTTCATCTCGGGAGAGTTTCAGCGCTGTCTGCAGACTACAGCACGATTCCTGCAGCCTCTCTCCTGCTCTCTTTCTCTGCCTTTTTCATTGACCACATCCCCAATGCTGAGGCGAGTTTTGCAAATCCCCGCTTCCTAATTAAGATTTTTAGCTCCCTCTGGTTTCCTGCGTACTCCGTTCCCACCACGGCCTGAAAAGTTCTTCTGGCTGACAAGAAATCAATGGAGTCTCCATCCTCAGCTCAGGTATTGGATTTCAGGTAGGCCCAGAGGTACAGCAGCCAGCCTCGGCAGCAGTGCTGAGCTGTCCAGGGCTGTTAGCAAGCCGCAATCTACACATGAAGTCTTTGGCTGCTGGATAAAAATGTCAAACACTAATAGGTTCCATTGTGATTAGCTCAGATAGAGTTCACAAACCCTCTATAGAAAATATGTTTGAAACAGTTTTTATAAGGTCTTAGTGTTTTTTTTTCTTTGCTTGCCTTTCACCCGAGGAGATGAGGGAATATTGAGTTTGTGAAAGTTTTTCTCAATTAAAAAGAGGCAGGATGGGTACGCAACCGTTTAACTCATATTCTTGTTAAGAAAAGAATAATAAAAAATGTAAGGCTATTTCTGGGGGGGGGGGGGGGGTTCAGGGCAATCTTTATTTTCAGTTCTGTTTGATATTCAAAGCATTAAATACTAAAGTGTTTCATACAGCATGTGTCTGCACTTTAGCTCCTGGATGGATTTGGATTATTGCTCAATGAACCGTAAACAGTTTAATCTATTGACAATTAATTCAAACAGATCCCCATCCTTTTCTAGTTTACAGGAAAACAAGCAAGCACGCTTGTAGTTCACAATTCGAACACTGAAATTGCAGTTTTTTGAAAGAGTATTATTACTTGCAATACTGATGGAAATAATAATAGACTAGATACACAGACAAATAGATTGCTGCAGTGTGTTCAGTGTATGTATTGTGTTAAACAAATGCACTTGTGTGTCTTGGATTAGATTCACCACAATCCTCTGTAAAACGTAGTGCTTATTGAAAGTGAATGAAGGGCTGGTTGGATGGATGGATCATATCCTAGACTCCACAAAGATTTTTTTTCTCAGAATGAAGAATTTACAGTTATGAAAAACAGAAAGAAACAGTTCAACTGTTAATGCCAACAACAAGTCACAGGTTACTGAAGGCCTCATAGATCTCAAACTGGAGCATAGTGCTCATTTTAGCTTTTGTGTCACTTACAGTATTGTAGTGCTCATCATCATCTGAGCACTATGGCTGTGAGTGCCATGCACACAGAGTTTGTGCTAAAAAAAGTTCAGAGTTTTCACATAGACAAATAATCTTAATCACTGAGCTGACACAGCTTGAGTTTTGTGTCAAATGTTCTATAATGTGTTTTCTGTATTTCTGTGAGTTAAGCAATGCTCAAAAAAGATCACTACTACATAATATCATAAAATCAAAATTAAACAGCTGCTGAGCAATAAGAGCAGCTTTGGCGTATGGGTATAAAATGTGTGCAAATCCACACAGATTTCAATCTACTTTTATGATATCGGATGCTCAATAGTGAGGTTATTGAGTGTTTTGAAGCCTCGAGTGTGTGTATTTTGTCTTTAATGTGAAAGTTTATGTCAGAACATTCTGTAAGAAAGGTTAAAAACAAAGAGAGGCTGTCTGGCCCATCTTGCTCATTTTTTTAGATCTTCAGTAGATTTTCCCCAAACGTTCTGTGAGGGATTCCAGAGTCTGGGCCTCAGCCACCAGTCTGGGATAACCCATTGACTGCCACGGTGGGCCCTGTCTCACCACATCAGTGTCCTGGATGACGCAGTGGATGGATACAGCCATGTGAAAACCTGTCGAGTGCCCTGAGTGACGTCAGCCGCAATCTGAACTCTCGACAGTGTAAACCTCTGCTGTGGCAGAGACTTGCACTTGTGGTGCTATTAGCCCACGAGCACCAGGAGTGGAAGACAGTAGGGGCAGAAAGAGCTGTGCTTGTCACAGGAGGACACACCCCAGTTTGTACTGTGTGTGACTAAACCGCTGAACAGCAAGTCCAGTGGTAGTCACAGTATAACCCAGATGAAGACTATTGCAAACTGTTTACCTAAAACATTCAACAAAGATAATAAACTATAGTTTTTCCTAGGAATTTCCTGACTGTCAGTTTTAAAGATTTGGACTACAATGAGCCACGCTGTGTAACAGAATACTCAAAGGCTTAAACCAGTCAACACTAGATGAACTGCTACACCATGAGTGCCAGGTAAAATACCTGAAGCTCCACTGACTCCTCTTGATGGAGGTGAGGTGAGCCTCTGTTTAAACCCGAGCTGAGTCTGTAACCTGTGTGATCTGTCACCTCACACACATTGGTGGAGCAGACAGAAAGCAAACACTGTGGATCTACAACAGGTAAGACAGATCCCAACACTAACCAATACACAAATGCATATTTGCAATAAGGAAAATATAACTGCAACATTTCACATTGCCCATAGTGATAAAATACTGTTAAACAGGTAAGTAACAAATGTTTCTGAGAGACCTCATCAGAGGTCATGTGAGAAGTGTGCGCAACAGTACTTTGTCATATTGCAATTTCTAGCATTTTGCACAAGTAAGAAAACATGACCTTCAGAATCTGTCATTACATTTTGTAAACCCATCTTATATTAAATGAATTTACGCTAATCAAATAACAATTTTGAATAAAAAATACAGCTGAACTTGATCAAAATTGTGTTTGGAGTCATTATCTTCTTGGGACATTAAATTCTGTGTGCTCAGCTGCTTCACAGATGCTGTAGCCTTGTGGCCTGAAGTTTTGTAGAACTGACAGCGGCCCATGAATCATCTGTTTTGTAAATATAACCAACGCCTACATCTAATTATTCTCATACATGTCTACCCCTATTTTACCAATGTGAATGAATCGCATGTGTGGCATAGTTGAGTAACTGAAACAACACGATTTTACTTATTCTTACAATTATCTGGGATTATAATTAGATTTGCATAGCACAGTACTGTATATATATATTGTAGGAACAAGCAGAGGTCTAGACATTCAATAACTTTCTTTTAAGATAATGGAGATAATCTGTTAAAATGGAAACGTACAATATTTGAATGCACTGTTGGCAAAAGCAGAAGATGACAGTGATTATGATGATACAAAATTGTTCTGAATTATGTCTATGGCAATGGAAATTGGGACAAGTGCATGTACAAACAGCCACAGAGTGACACTCCAAGCCAAGTCCTCACAAGGCTGGGGAAGGTGCCTACAGTAGCTCCTTTGCTGCAGAAACAGACACCTGAAAGTACTGTACAGTACTTCACTTGTCAGCAGCGCCACGAGTAACTGACGTGTTACTCCACAGAGAACCAGACTTCTTCTGATAGTGACTCATGCGTCGCTGGCTCAATAATTAAAGTGATACAAGAAAAAAAAATATTTGTTAAAAAAAATCAAACTTAAGACTGACAAACCATTCTGAATGTATTTACAGGTGATGATTTTTTTTAAGCGTGGTGAATTTGCATCCGCAAACCAAGCGTCCGTCTGGTTGTTCTTTTTTTGTTGGAACGTGCTTCCCGAAAGCTGAACGAGCCGGCCAAGTAAAAAGACGCGGTGCTATTGGAGAGAAGTTTGGACCTCGTACCTCTGCTTCCTCTAAATGCTCAATGATTGAGAATGTCGGTCCCACACGTCTCCTCCTGCGACTCTCATCCTACCCCATCACCGCCGCGGCTGCTCAGCTGCTGGTTCAGGCCAGGGAGAAGCGACGGCGCAGTGCAAAGGTCGCAAGTACTCCGCCAGGCGATTTAAACCCCAAGTACTAAGCGCGCCATGTGCTTATTCGTCAGCTTATTTCGTCATTATTAGAACTGGATCGGACAGCTTAACTTGTTATATTGCATATCAGGATTCACACCATGATGAGGCTTTTGTTTGATAAAAACAAATGCGTGGAATATAAATCTGCATTGTATAATAATGTAGCGCTTTCGGGTTCACGTGGGTATGCGCCCTCGCCGCTGCCTCCTCAGGCCGGCCCCCGACCGCTGGGGACTCGAACCCGGGGCTCCGGCGTCACCTATCAGGGAACCAGCCAGCTGAACTAGGGAGCGGCGTGGGTGTATACCGCGTGAACCCGAAAGCGCTGCAATATCAAACCCAAACGCTTTCATTTCCAACGAAAAACGCATTCATGATCTTGGAAGGTCGGTGATTTGTATTGTCGGAGTATGTTTTTTTTTTGTCAAGAAAATCATGCTAACACTCCTGAGGCATCGCATTGTCCAGTAGAGAAAGATTATGAGAGCCGTATGAGGCTAGGATATTTTATAAACAAGTTAACTACTTTACAACAGTAGCAGCAGAGGTATTTTAATGTTTACAGACCTCTTAGACTTGAGGGTAGGTACGGATGTTTGGTCAGGAGACCACAGTTTGTAAGCTGGACAAAAATACTGTACACATATACTGTACATGTACTCACCTCTGTACAGAAACACCTGCAATTAAAGGATACTACTGTAAGTATACCAGAGGGAAAAAAAAGGCAAAAAGTGGATAGTCCATTGTGTTCTTACTGTTTTTGGTGCATGGATCCAAAATGTGTTCAGATGAGGACAGGAAACATTTGCACATTTTTACTCACTTTAGTCTTACATTTTGCCTGCTATTAATAAATGCTAGTAGTAGCAATTTTGTTGCACTATTCTTGCTCTTTTTAATAGGACAAGGAGTCTGTCACTATTTATGGGATTTTCCAAAACATTCTCACTAGCATGGACTATAATGATGCCTGTTTTCTTTTTTAAAGAGACACTATTTTTTTAACCTTTTTATTAGTACATAGATCCAAGATCATTGTCCAGGCATTTCTGGAAATTTCTTATCGAGACAATACATTGTCTGATGGTGTAATCAATTAACTTCAGTTTGTACAGTATAAATGCTCTACCAATTTTTTCCCTGAATCTCTGTGTTAACCATGAAGGAAGAATAGAGGCTAACTTTCATCATGGCTGAAAAAGATATATTGTATTTTAAGATAGTACATAAACAATTGTTTGGAACAGATCTCAAGATTTAAATTTAGAACTTTGACCTCTGACTTTAAACTCAGAAATTATTCTGGATTCTTCTGCAGTGCTTTTAGTTTATAACAATGAAGACAGTAAACCAAAGAAGTATTACACACAGGTGTTAGAAGGTACAGTAGGTGGCATTATGTTTGCAGAATGTTCTGTATGCACATGAATCTTTACAGTTGGTACTGTAAGAGGAGACTGCTCCTTTTTTAAAAAAAGTCACCTCACAGCTCAGACAAATTTTTCTCCCTCATAAAACAGTCTCTTGTATTTGTTTTTTGTATTTGTGTTTTGTATTTGTGAATTCAATTATACAGAGTTACAGTAAATGCTGAACTGAGGAATCCAACATTAATGACCATCAAGCCTCTCTGGGAAATTGAATCGAGGTTAGCTACTTCGGATTTTCTGGAAGATACAGTACATGATATAATACATCGGACTTGCAGCAGTCTGGCTTAACAAGGGCCTGCATCTCCTTGTAATAGTTATGAGATGACAATTCCATTTTTTAAATGTGTCCTTTCTGCTACAGTTCTGCAATGCATGTCAACAATCTGTACAAAATGCCTCACTACAAAAAAATCTCTACAAAGTAAAACAACCAAGCACGTTTCCCCAGAGTTACTTCTGGTCCAGTGATGGGCCTGTTTCTCCCTTTGGTTTTCTGATTCTCACACTGCTGTGGAAGCTGTCAGATGCTGGGGACTGACAAGTTTGCTGCTTTATTTGGCATCGTGGGTATGTTTTCAACTAAGGCTCAGAGAAACTGGGGCCGGGAAGTATTTTATACTTAAGATGTTATTCTGTTTAAAATGTATTCTTGGCAGGCAATCAATTTGTATTTTCAACTTCTGAGTGTGCTGTTACCTGCTTTTATTCCGAAGAACTGATGTGCCTCATTTGCTGGGAATGATTTTTCATGACTTGGATGAGAATCTGTACCTAACTTTTTTCAGAACATAAAGTTTTTATATTCCGCTCCATTGCCTCACCTGCTGTTAACAGCACACATTAGATGCAGGCTGAGATACATGTCTTGGATGGCCTGATCTTTCTGAGAGTTTACAACAGCCAATTTGTGTGGCAGATTTGCGATTTTCCGATTATGCCAAAATTGTGACCTGTGAAATGAGCCCTCTGTTAACCCCAGTAGGAGAAGCTCTTGCATGAATCCAAAGAAAGTCTAATCACCCAAGCAGCACCATGTGGTCATTAAACGCACAATGAATATCTACTGTTGTTTACTCAAAAAATAAGTACTGGAATCTTAATTTAAACAAAGAGGCATATTAACTATGTCTTTATAGATGGATATAATAATTGTTGATTTATAATTACAATCACACAACATGTAAAAATTCAGGTGGGTAGCTGCATCAGCATGCGTAGGCTGCAAAGGAACAAGTAATAGGTTTATTCCATGCTGAAAAAAAGAAGAAAGAGAACACAACGTTTCGGCCGTGGAGCCTTCTACACCTGAAGAAGGCTCCACGGCCAAAACTTTGTGTCCTCTTTCTTCTTTTTTTCAGCATGGAATAAACCTATTACTTGTTCCTTTGCAACATGTAAAAATGCTACACAAACAGCAAGCGTTTCTCAATTGTGAAGTTTCAGGGACAGGTGAAGGACAGGTACAGTATGCTGGCCCGAGTGGCCACCAGGCTTTGCATAATGGTGTCAGAGTGGGATCTGTGCAAGTATTTTAGACAGGAGAACAGGTCCTTTGTGAGCACCAGTCACCTGTGATGATCATTTTGCGAACCTGCATCAGCTTACCATCCAAGCTTCTTGGGTGTGTTTGTCAGCAGAACACAATCCTTCAGTTTGAATTGAAGCTTTTTGGAGGTTCTTACTTCCTTATTTTTGTTGGCTGTCTTGCCAGATCGGTGCTGTTCTGCAAGAAGAATCAATCACAGCCTCGCACAAAGTATTCAATGTGAACTCATTTGATTTCGGGGTTATAAGGCAATAAATAACTGCCATAAAAACAGCGCTATAAGATTTGCCAGGACAAAAAGAACATTGTATGTCTTTAATTGACTTCAGGTTTTTCAAGAACGTTTGGCTGTCGTTCCCATCCAATAACATTCCTGCGAGTTTTATTCCTTAATGAAAGTGGAAAGTGCCAAAGTGCACAGAAAGAGACAAAGAAGAAGCCCCGTTTCTCTTGTTGATCTCCTGGTTTATTACGTGTGGCACTTCTAGCTTGTTTTTGCCAAAACTGTCAGGTGTTTGGACAGTAAAGCAGATTAGGAAGGAAAAGATTTATTACAGGGGTCCCATGGGGGTAATTTCAGCATCTGTAATGTGAAGTAATCACAAGCATTAAGTACAGAATTGACCAGACAATATCCCCTTTGTATAGTACATTTAAGATATTAGCAAAGGAGCGTTCTGACCGCTTGCCTCTACTAATGGCTGGAAAATGGATTGGTTCACAGTTTAGGGGGTCATTAGAGCACAAAAGCTGCGTTAAGGAGGGCTTGGCATGTTCTGATGATTGTATTATGTACTCTGATCTTGCTGTTATTATTAAACTCGGGGTGTTTTTACTGCCTGTCAGTGGAACCCAGGCCTTTACTGGCACGCAGGATCGTCTGCACACTAAAAAGGGGCTGCAGGTTGTTAATTCCCCATAACCACTCACATTTTCAACCTCTCATGAGAGGCCACAAAACAAGCTCCTTGTTGTTTTATGAGTATTAACAGGTATTACAGCAATCTCCATCTAGTGGCTGATTAGGACAGGGCTAGGTTAGATGAGAGCAGGCTTCACTGCCTTGCTCAAACCAAGTTGATGGGCTTGGCTTGTTGTAGCGTCCTTGACTCTTCTCCTCACCAATGCAAGATATTCAGGAAATGTCTGAAAACAAATTCCATGAAAAATCGATAATGAGAATGAAAAATAAAATGCCAAAATATTGAACTTAAAGCAACTAAGCCACATGAGATAACCTACCTGTAGTGCCACCAGAGAGGGTGAAGTTTACAGAGACACAATGTAATGAATGTACCGTATCTGTGCACACTAGGCTCAACAAGCAGAACTGATCTAAATGTTACATACTGTAGTTTTCCTGACATTCAATGTGTTTTCGTCTTTCAGGTGTGCTCTTGCCAGATTTTATTCCAAAATACTGCTGTGCCTCATCTGCCACAAATGATTTTTGAGACCTTGGAATCTCTGTGAACTTTTTTTCAGAACATAAAGATTTATATTCTGGTCAATTGCCATTGATTGTTTAGAAGGTTCACATGCACCGATTTAGGCTAAAATACACATTCTTTTGCCGAAATGACCTTTGTGAAAGTTTTGCTGGCCACTTTTGTAGCCTGTTCCATGATTTACCATTCCTGACCCATATTGTCATTTCTCCTTGCACTGGTTCGCTCATATTGGTTGTGTCATTATGTACCTGGCTGCCAGAAGCTCCACTTAAATCTACCTTTGTCATATGAGTTTATCCAATAATAGTGTGAGGAGAAATTCTTTATTAGAACATAAGGTGTGTTAATAAAAGGTTGTATGTTGATGTTTAAAAAATCCCATTGAGTTTGTTTGCCATTTACTGTAAGTGATCCAAGAGTCTCATCCAGCTGTTTATTGAAAAAAAGGCAGGTTATCGGCCTCAGCCACATGGTGGGTTAGCTTGTTTCAGACCCTCGCAACCCTAAAACAGCAGAACCACCTTCTGTTCTCAGTTGTAAATGCACTATAATGAGAGAAAAATAGGTACAAGAAGGATTTCTTGCATTAGTAAAAAAAAAACAAACAGATATTACCTAATACAGTAATATTAAAAATATCTAAAAATATGTTTTCAGTGAATCATGATGCATTTCTTATTGTGGCAAAGCGAAAAACGTGTAGCTAACTCAGTGTTGCAAACATTCTGTCTGTGGGCTCTGTGTTTTATCTGTTGACGGTAACAGCTTTCATTCTCAACCAGTTTTTCAGACTCAGAAATCAGCTAAAACATGCTGGAGCAGATTCTCACAGGACTCCTGCTCATCAGTGGGTCTCATTGTTTACACACACAGCACATCTTGGTGACATTATTCCATTTGTGTTTTCAATTACTGGCATCATTGCAAATACTGAATAGAGCTGGAGCCGTTTCCATAGAGGAGTTCATTATAAATCCAAAGCTGTGTTTTATTGTCCATCACGTAGCAGAGGAACAGGCCAGCGATGCAATGCGATTACTTCAGGCCCCTATGGAGAGTGGCCTGGAGGTCACCAGTTCAGTCAGTGGCCATGTTTGAATATTTGACAGCTCTTTGGACCGGGAAGCAGCACATAATGAAGTGCAAAATACTGTACATGAGTTGAGGTGACGTTAAAACTTTGTGGACGATGAATATTTGCGATTTAAACCATGACCCGGTCATGTGACGGTGGAGTTGCCACATCCCAGTCTCCTCCAGTTGGTGTCGCACCCCGGCTGGGCGCGGCTCGCAGCCTGCGGTTGTCACAGGCAACCGCAACATTCCCACGAGTGTGCACCCCTCAGCCCAGCCTGTGAGCACGAGAGCGGGGCGTCGGTCCATTCCGCCGGCTGCCCAGCAGTCAGGCAGCCCACCGTACGGCTGATCACACAATTTAAAGTCTGGTTTGCTGAAGACCCGGTGCCCTGACGTTGTTGAGCTTCCTCGAGCTAAGTAGTCAACTGCCTGTCTTTCAGCCACCGAACGTGGCGTTACTTTTCACTCCAGTCAGTCTTTCGGCACAACTTCACAGTGGCCTCACAGCCTGTTCTACAGCACCGATCCCGAGCTGCTTCTCCTCAGCCGGTCTCTCGCCTGTCACAGTCCTGCCTGCCTTTCCCTTTGGCTCCTCTCGGCTTCCTCCGCAAAGTCCAGAAGTCCCGCGCCTGGATACCTGGCTGTCCGACTGACTACGGTACCGCGCTGTAGGTAACCGCGGCATAACACTAAAATCCAGTCGGCCAAGCTGGGCCTGGTCAGTACAGTAAAGGGGTTGGGGACTCTAAGGTACAGCAGGCTGCTGCTGTAAGGGCTGATGGTGGACCAGTAGGACTCAGAACTTGTAAAGTGGCCTTGAGTTAACCCAGCAACGACCTTCGCAGCTGCGTACACATTTTGTCACAAGTCGTCTTTGTTGCTACAACCCTACCAGCAGTCAATGCATGGAAGCACAAGCATTTCTTTCTTACTGAATTCAGGAGGCCAGTGTTAATTTACCAGGCTGATGTTTTTATCCAAAGCGACTTGTATTTTTACGCATTTATAGAGCAGGGCATTTTTCCTGCAGCAGTCTGAGCGAAGCACCTTGCTCAAGGGTACGGCAGCAGTCCGCTGCTCCGTTCTGATACCCCTGTGCTCTTCTGTGTGGCTTGCGTGTGTAGTCTTTAATATCACTCATGCCTCTTTAATGATGGTGCACTGCTGGGGGGGACCTTTTTCTTTTTAATGGTGTTACACTGCCGGGGACGACGATGACCTTGTTTTCTCTGCTCGGCTTGTCGGAGAGCACAAAAAATAATGGAGCGTCGTGGGATCTTAAGTCTACACAGTGTGAATATATCAGCCCTTTGTTTTTAACACTGTTCATCACAAAGACATCGGCTCCTTTATGAGCCTGGATACTTTGTGGGGATTTGTTTGATATTGCAGGAAGACTGCTGCCTCTTGGCCCATCAGCGCCACTTTTAGTAGCAACTTTCTTTTCCATTAGAATGTCCAGAGCCAAGGGCCAACCAGTCCCGTCCAAAAACAAGACATTTCTTTTCTTTCAGAAAAAGCGGAGGAAAGCTACAACACATACACTGTGGAATAGCAGCTGGAGGGGCACAGGAATAAAAGGCTGAAATATGTACAGTAGGAATGCAGGCTCTGCCCATAGCACACGGTGAGCAAAACTTCACGCTCAGAACTTCAACATCTTCAGACTCAGACCTGGTGGAAAGTTCATGAAGAGTAATGAGCTGCAGCTAAAGAGAGTGTTCACAGAGAATTGCCACATCTGGGTGGGTTTGGATATCCACTGCCTTCCACACAACAGGGCCCCTGCCAGTCTCTCGCCATGTTGCTAAGCTCTGAGGGAAAGCGCCACCTCTCCGTCGATCCATGTTAAACCTGCTGAGGTCACGGCGAGGGGCTCTGTCAAGGACGGATGCGCGAGGGAAGCAAATTTTGGCACCAGAGTCATAGCAAAGCCGACTCCCAATTGCTGTTCTTTTCATAAAAAATGAACGGCAAAACTACAGTTGTATACTGGCCCGCGGTTCTGCTTTCTGTACAATAGAGGAGGACCTGTGCCACAATTCACACATGATCAAACACACATCCTTGCTACAGGCTACCTTTGGTAATATGGTGAGCTTTAAGGTGCAAGTTTTTCAGGAAGTGTAGATGTGTGTACAGGTATTATTATTTAGAAAACAATGCGGCAGCCCTTTTTGTACTCTTCACCACCAAGCTACTCATCTACATTGTGTGGTGTTGCCTGTTGTGTTGTGCATGTACCAAGAGATCAGCGCGAATAAAGAATCCCAATGTACATGCACATATGGCAATAAACTACTCTAGCAGAGCGTACAGATCCACTGCCTGATGCTGTGTATTAAACCAGGCGGGACAGCAGTCCAGTACTTCAGGGCCGATTCCCAGTGGTTTCAGATGTCTTCCAGTCATCTTCTTCTAAAAACAAAGGGGAATGTGGCAGTTGTGACCAGTCAAGTAAATAATTAGTTGAATGAAGTACTTAAAGACAAAGGTTGGAAAGAAACCCAGAAGTATTGTGGCCCTCAAAGATCAGAGCAGGCTCTGGGCCTCGCTGGATTAGACCATCTCTCCATCCATTCATCCATCCTGTTTCATCGAATTCAGGGCCATGGGGGTGCTGGGGCTGGACACCCTGGATGGGACACCAGTACAGAGTAGAAGCACATACAGTATAAACCCACTCTCACACCAGGGCCACTTTTCCCAGAAGTGTATGAAGTCATATTGGACTGGAAATGCGTGAAGGAGGCACTCCAGTGAGTTACCCCTGCCATCCCTGCTGAATGTTTTCCAGTGCAGTTTTGCTTGGCCTTTTCACAGTTTACCTTGCCTGTATCATGCATCAATTACAACCTCCCCTAATTGAATCATGCTTGACAAAGCCTTAAGAAATAAATTATTCTTTTACAACATTTTCAGTGTGATTTACTACATTGTGCTCTGCTTTTACCCCCAAACTATCACAGCGCACACTTCTAAGGGATGTGCTACATTACAGTATGTCAGCAATGCTAAAAAGTTACGTAAACAGCACAACCAAATGCATTTTTCCAGAAATCAAAGACAGTGGTCGGGCAGCATGCATGTTTTACACTATAGAGGATGCATGCTGGGCACACAGTTTGAGACATCAGTCTTCAATGTCCACCATCTCACTAAATAGTTTTCCAGCAGTAGGCAGCCAGAGCCACAAGCCAAAATCTCTAGGATTGCGTCTTGACCTAAAATAATAAGGCACAGACAAAATATGATATACAAATATATGTGCATGTGCTTGCCTTGTACAAAAAGTATCATACTGTAATTTAAATGCACTATTAAAAGTATGCCACATTTACTAACGTTGTATAATATACAGAGGACACACAAGTTATGTATCCAACTTTTGTGAAAGACTTTGGGTGGAACAATGCCCTTTCATTCTGTTGAAGACTGAATTGGGAAATAAACTATGATGTCTTGGCTCCTTGGCAATATAAAAATGAGCTCTATCAGCTGACATACAGATACATTTAGATATTTTTACACAGGCTACAGAGTTCATATCTTTATTTTAAACACATTTCACTCCATAGCTCTGACGGCTATGTTTAGCCTCCTAACAAAACTTCATATTAAACTTTAATTTGTCAAGCACAGGCGCTTACATTGCACTGCAACTGAACAGACAGGCGAACACGCTGATGAATAGCCAAAGTTTCAGATTGCGAGAATGACAGAGAAGAAAGGAGACTGATCATTAGTGTGCTTGGAAAGAGTTCAAGTCATTTTCGTGTGCTTCGATGTTTCCGTGGGGGCTGTTGTGTAGGCCTTGGCAATCCCCGACTAGAGAACTGCAGGTGGGTTTTGCTTCAGACACTGTTGTCAAGGGTACCAGAAGAAAACCATATTGTTTTCTCATTTTTTGTGTCCATGCAGTGGAAAATGTTTCAAAACCGTGGGCTGTTCCATTCATGATTTATGTCACATTTGATGCTAGTTTAATATCAAATACAAATATGTCTTGTTTTAGCACAGTGCAAACTCAGCTCCAACTGAGAAGGAAATGTGGGCCAAGGTTCAAGAGAGGTCAGCAGTTCTGGGAATTGAAGGCCTGCGGCCTAGTTGACAGGGGAAAAGTATTTTATAATCTCCAGGGCACAGCTTGTTCAAATTCAGTGCTGGTTTCACTTTACTCCCAGGATAAGAATTTGGCTTGAGCTACAATAGCTATTCCAGATGTTCATCTCACAAATTTCGGGCGTTTTTTTTTTTCGTTGTAGTCCGTTGTGAATTTTTGAATACCACAATTAACAGCCATAAATCATGTCCTGAATACTTCCCCTTCGATCAGAAGGGAATATTTTGGAAAAGGACAATAATTCACCACAAAATGGAAGCTTACAGCAAAAAAAGCTATAAAAAGTTAGATAAATCCTACTGTGACACAACCAATGGTAAAAAAATGCCTTCTTCGGTAAGTTCTTTGCTTTGCAAGCTGGCAAAATCATTTTTAAAGCACTGTACATTTTCATCTTCCAAAGTCACTAAAGGCACATGCAAAAGAAGTTTCTCAAATATGAAGTTCAGCAAGGAGATCATTTATTTCTCCAGATAAGGTATTCGGTTCCAAAGAGAAACAGTCATGAGGCAGTGCAGGATACCCTTTGTGCTGAGTGTTGCATCATGAAACATTTCAAATTTAGTAACCAGCGGAGAGACAGCCCTTAAAGCATTGAGATAGTGTACCTCATCTAATTGCTAGTAAGATGGTCAATCAATCATGTGTTTCTGGATTTTCTCTAGTGCAGTTCACAACAGTTTCATACAGATCACTTCACAGATTTGTATTGCAATTAACAATATGACAACATGAACAGTGAAGTATGAACTTGAGGGCTCAAGTTAAAAATACGTGGAGGTGCATTTCAACCTGAGAGCTGAGAAAATGGGGCAATTGTTTACCAGAAGGTTTGTGGGAGTATGAAACAAACAACCCAGCCATGTTGCTGAAGCCGATACCCTGGCTTTTTTCAAGAAATGAATGAATGAGATTCTTGGATAAATTAACTATTAACTGGCAAATGAGTTAATGTACTGTACAGTATATAAATCAATCTAGATTTACTGTATATGTGTAGACATAAAAAATCCCCTTGTACACCTTATTACAAAAAGCAGGCCGGTGTGTAACTGTGTTTAATGTAGAGCAATGGCCACGTGCTTTATGTCTCAAATCACAGAAATATTGATGATCCACTTCTGATATTCTCTGTGATTTATTCTGTGTGGTCCAAGTGCACAGCAGAGGCAGGAATGTCTTTGAAATACGTTTTGATTTTGTAGTTTGCCTTATTACTGTTCATTCACATAAAGTAAAAAAAAAAAGTTCTTTTTTATTTATCAAGGAAATAAAGGTTTGCAAAATGCTGCTCACAACCAGAACTCATATGGAAAAATACAGCTGTAATTAAACTTCTAAAAACTTTAGCGTTTTAACCTAGCAAATTCGCCTTACAATTCAGTCTTAAATGAAACATCTTTGTACACTTAGTCAGCAAACACATATTGCATTACAAGTGTACTAGCTTTAAGTAGGAATATTTTTTGTGTTTATAAGATTAATTAAGTGAAGGTTACTTAAAAAGCTTTTTAGAATGACCAGTTTAATTAGTGTCAATATCACAAACAGTGTTATTCAGGAACAAACAGTGAATGGAAATTCGGAGATGCAGACTTTCTAAAGCATTTTTGATACTTTTACTGACACTATAACACATACCAGACTCTTATCAACCTTTCTGTGTGCATAGGGGGATATTTTTAATCCTACAGTTTTTGTATTGGATTTTGCAAATACCAGAGCAATCTGAACCTCTAAGACATGTATATATGCACATACAGTATCTACCCATTTATGTATGCATTTGAGGAGTGTCATTGTCAGAAGTGAATAATAAGAATAAATGAATATGCTAAATTAATTAATGACAATGATGTTTACATTTCTTATTATATTCCATAATTTAGTTTTCACAATTGCATTATTATTAGTAGCAGTAGCAGAAGCAGCAGCAGTAATACAAGTAGTAGAAGCAACAGCAATAGTAGTAGCAGAAGCAGACGTAGTAGTGATATTAAAAAGTTAAGAGAAAACGTTGCCCGTTGCATTTATCTCCCACATCTCCTTTCAAATGCCAGTGTTGTCTCTGACTGTGGACATTTTAAAATGGCAACAGTAGTTTATGTTCATGTAACGTGATATCCATGGGACTTCCATTAAATTCCGAAACTAAAACCGGAATCGTGCTGCATAGAAGGATTTCTTAATTTATGAATGTTCGTGACGGCCCCATGAATATTCATGAAATGAATGTGACACTATTTAATCTCAATAGCTGGTAATGCCATGCAGCTGGCAGAACACCACTGAATTTATAGTACCGACATGGATCTGCAGGGTGCTGTAACCTGATAATACTCAAGACATGAGCGCAGGGATCAAGCACGGGATGGTAAAAAAAAGACATACAACACACAGGGGCATGACATGAAAAGCTACATTCGCTGTTCCAATCATCGCAGAAAAGAGAAAATGGCCTGAGAGTTAAGAGGGAATTCTGACACAGAGTGTTGTTAATAAAGCAGAAGTAACACCTTAACCTCCTACTGGTGACCTGGCAGGCAATACTAAGGGGGAAACGAGGATTCTGTCTGCAGCCATGGAACCACAAAACCCGGAGAAAAGTGGTAAAAAAACGAGAAGACGAAATGCAATGGCAGTGAGGGGAAATAAAGATGTCCGACTCAAGAACAACGCAAACAGCAGGGTTCTTAACATCATCTCGTTTGTTTCTGAGACAAGCACACTGTGAGAACATGCAAAACAACTGAAATAATACATACAGTAACATCATATTATACCTAATACACAGAGAGGCATTAACAAGACAACAATTTATTTTAACGTGATGATAGCCATGAAATTTTACTCATAAGCTTAGATGCTTGTTTTCAAGCCCCAGGACTGAAAAAGAAGCCTACATGTGACATACTGTGCATACAACACGATATCACATCCATCCATCAGTTTTCAGCAACAGCTGTGGTCAGATTTCAGGACAGCAGACATTGAAGGAATGAGGCAGAGCTTAAGAGAAGTGGAATGGGCCAAGAAAGGTAAGGCATCAGGGCAGAATGGCGGAAACAGTTTGAACAGTTTCACAGTTCAGCTTGGAGCATGAATCCAATTTAGCCCAAGAGTGAGTAAATCAGAATGAATTTAATAAATGTAATAAATTTAAAATCTAGGAGAAACGAAAGTGTCACAGAATAGAAAGAAGAGTATGAGGCAACAGATGTCAGGGACTATAGCATATTGACTTTAAGTTTGCATAGAGTAGCTGAAGTCTCCTTATGGCCGCATTTGTCTTCCTTGGTCTTTGAGCTTCCCATTGCTCAAAGATCCTTGCTTAGATGCTCGTTCATTACCCTGGTGTTCAGACGTGGCATTGCGGGACACGGCTAAAGGGGGCTCAGATAGAAACGGGGGGTGGAAAACACAGTGCATTGTTACACCTGGCCACCTGCACACGTCTGCTTCCTCCATGAGCCCCAGAGCTGCCCACAAACAAGACCTCACAGGGCCACTTCCTCCTCCACCCCTGTCCGCAGAGAGAACACACCCAGAAGGGTCTGCAGGGACATGGATTGCACCACTGGACACAGATGCTGGAAGGAGGGCTCTACAGAGAGCAGTAGAAAAAGGCTCTGGCATTGACCTCCCCTCCTCCTGCCAGATACTGGACTCACGGAGAGACAAGGTGGGGAAGAGGCAGGGGCAGAAGAAGATGCACAAGGCAATTGACAGACTAGACACTGCTAAATTTGCTGTGGAAGGAGGAGGCAAGCCAGGTCACTAACAGGAGCTGTGTTTTTTAAATAGGCTGATGCAGTATGTTTCCTTTGAGACACTGGTATTTGAATGGCGTGCAGGTGTTTCTATGCATGACTGTGTCCCTTTGAGATGCCTTTTGTGTCGTGTGTCTTTGGACAGGTAGTGCTATATTGTAGGTGATAGAAACAATTTAAAGGGCGAGTGCTGTATGTGACAGTAATGTCTGGTGCTGGTCTGTGGATGCACTGGTTCTGGGTGATAGAAAGAATTGGGGGAAATTGCTAGGTGGCATAGAGTGTTTAAAAGCTCTTCCTGGATGGATCGCCAACCCATGACAAAAGCCCCTCACGAAATCATCCCAAACAATGAGATGCAGTTAAAGAAAAGAGTCCAGTGAATTACAAGAGGCTCTTGTGGGGAGCTGTGTCAGCATGAAGTCTAAAAAGGGACTAAGAGAGTTTAATTCTATGCTGAAAAGTAGAAAGAAAGAACACAGCATTGATCCTTGTCCAGGTGTGAAGGGAACAGAAAGGTGGTAGTGAAAGGGCTCCAGTAGAGGGGTCATTCTATGAAATGAAGGAAGAAGAAGAAAGAGAAGACTTGTCAAAGAAGGAGTTTTCTTTGATGACTCTGGGAATAGAAAGGGTGTTGGGGTGGCAGGGAACCACCGGTGGGATTCAGCTCTGTGTCCTGGAATTCCTCATTAGTTTGATGTCCTGAGGGCTGTTTTTGGCTGTTTGCGTTGTCAATGCAGTGTGTTTAATAGTCCTTGCCAATGAAAAAGAGGGTTTTTCCATTTTAAGGGTTTTACCTTCATACACTTAGCTGGATAAGATTTCACCCTGAATGCATTTTGCTTCAATCTTTTCTAGCACCGGGTCGGTGGAGTTGTGAGGGGACAGGGAGTTGTTACATGATCTCTGTTGGCTGGATAGAAGAATCTCTCTTCTACAGTGGCTTCGTCCCAGACCCCAACACGCGATCCATCAGCGATTGTGTAGGTACCGCACCTGCTCAAGCAATCAGCTACAGCAGTTCCCGTATCACTTCACCAGTTCCCATCTTTCACCATTCCTCTGTTTCTGGTCATAAGCTGGATGTCAGCAAAACTTGCAATAATTAAACACAAAATGAGAAAAATACTGATTGCAGTGAATTAACCCCTATGTCAGTACTTGGTGGGAGCACCTTTAATGATAATCACTGCTGTCAGTATTCTTGGATATCTCTCAATCAGCTGTGCACAGCGGGATGGTATGATTTTGTTCATTCTTCCCTGTAACGTGATGCTGCCACCACTATAAGGATACTGACTGGATGTTGTGCTGTTTTGGGTTTGCACCAGACATACTGTTTTGTATTTAGACTACAAAAGTTCAAATTTCATCTCATCTGACTAGAAAAGCGTTTGCCACATGTCAGCAGTATATCTTATACAAGACGTAAGATAAATCTTTTTCAGTAAAGTCTTTTTTCTTGTCACTCACATAGCTTTGTGTAAGGACAAGGATATTGTTACTGTTAGAACAACATCTCCCATCTCAGACATAAACTTTTCTTTTAGATCTTTCAGGTGCACTTGGTGTTGCTAACCTGCTCCCTGCTTGCTCTTCTGCTCAGTTTGGAAGGGTGGCCTGATCTGGGTGGTGTCTTGGTGGTATGATTTACTTTCAGTTTATATTAATGATGGACTTCACTGTACTCAATTGGATCAGTAACCTTCTGATCGGTGCCCCTGACCACTTTATCACTGCTTCGTTTTCCATGGCTGCTGGGTCTTCATGGTCAATCTGTCATACCACAATGAGAGTAGTGGCAGAGAATTCAATATCTATCTGATAGAGACCTTTATACGAATTTTGTAACCTTAAAAACTAATTATTTACAACTAAACTCATTTATGTTTGCAATAGGAAAAAAGGTTTAAAACAAATGGAATTGAAAATATTGAAATTTTCTTTAAAAAAATAATTGATTGTATTTCCATACTGTTGGCATTTATACCACCATCAGTTTGTTATAGAAGATTCCAAATATAAAATCCTAAACTTTTCTGGGGGTATGACTATTTCTTCAAGGACCTGTGTGTTATACAGGGTGGCATGGTGGCTCAGTGGTTAGCATTGCTGTCTCATAGCACGAGGGCCCTAAGTTTGATCCTGGACCTATGGTGCTATCTACAGTACTTAGAGTTTGCATGCTTTCCCTGTATCCAAGTGGCTTTCCTCCAGGTGCTCCAGCTTCCTCCCATAGTACAAGGACTAGCTGGTTGGCTATTTAGCTTCTGGGAAAAATGGCTCTGGTGTGAGTACGTGCTGGTCTGTCTTTGCGTCTGTGGATGGATATTACATTCCAAATGGAATCAGTGAGTTACAAGGATGTGACGTGTTTCGATAGGGCAGTGCAGGCACAGGGAGACCCACAGCTGGAAAGGGAGGAGCCCGGGATGAGCCTGCAGGAAGGGCAGCCTCTTCCCAGGACTTGCCAAGTTACACGCAGTCAAGGTGCCATCGATCAGCTGTGGCAACCTGGCAATTCTAATGGGGTGGACCTGGCATTGCAATAAAGCAGAAGGATGATGTGCTGATGTGGGTGAGGTGTCGTCACTCACCGCTGGCCAGTCGCTGATGAAGTACTGTATGTTTGACTGTAATGTCTTCCCAGGGTGAAAACATCCCAAATGACAGTAACACTGCACTGGCTTAGCCCAACCGCCAACATACCAATGGCTCCAAGCCACTGTTCTCTTAACAATATGACATTTGGGCTCCTTTCTGTGATTTTATTTCTTCACTAATTTATTCCTTATTTCTTAACCTGGTTAAAATCCAGACTAGGTATCCTAGTGCTTTTGCACTGGTCAAAGTCACTCACTGATATCATGGTCAGTAGTGATGACGAATTAACCAAAATAATGTGAATACATTCACATTGTGCACATCCTAAATATGTATCATTTGCATTTCTAAAACATACATGTAGATGAGAACTGAGTTTCGTTTCATATTCATTATAATAACAAAATATTATTTTAAATATTATAAAGGCAAAGTTTTAGTTTAGTGGTTTCAAATGATACGTTATAAATACACACCAATCTATTAACAATCAATCATGGATTAGTAAAGCATTTATAAATTAGATTTATCTGATTTGTCTTTTGTTAATAAAAATGCAATCAATATCATTAGTAAAGGTCAGTGGTGTATCCTCTGATAATACTATGTTCCATGACATTTCTGCCAATGAATATAATTTTAGAAAGAGCATTGCTTCATAATAGGTACTAATGAATTGCCCATGACTGTCTTTTTGAAAGCATCAAATTTGATGCTTTGTGAATTACTGTTTTCTTTATTAGAAAACCAGGAGTTATTGATATTTTTGAAAATCTCCCTAAATCTCTCAGCAGATACCTAATGCTACTTCTTAAGACAATTCCAGAAACACAAGGCAATAATGAGGCACTGAAGTGATTTTTACTGAAGGTTACACTGCGAACTGACTGTGGTTGTGTGTTCCAGCAGTATCTGATACACTGTAAATCCTGAAACAATCAATGATTGATTCCAGGTGAGTGTTTCACCTATGAAAGCTTTAGATATACAGTACAGTACTAGAGGGTCAATTCTAAATAACTCCCTGTTGAAATACCCAAATATTCAGATGCAAGTAGTCAAAATCTCCCCCAAAAGGATTGAACACATCCATTATTCATTGGAAGACAATGGTTGTTTGAAGGCAGATATACTGAACATTTCTTTTCTTTTCTGTACAGATATACAGTAACACTCCTGGGGAAACAGTGTCAGGAGTGTGGGGTCAGTGATCCTCATTGTTTCTTCCAGTTGCAATGTGGGATTCAATGATCTTCAAACTCTTACTCTTAAAGAGAGTCCAAAGCATAAATGTCCAAATGTCCAAAGCATTTCAACATTCAACTTCCTAGCATATCACAGAGTGGTCTACAGCAACAGAGTCCAATGTTTTAAGGTTATCACCCCTCTTATTCAAGGAGTGATTTCCTCCAAACCCAGAAAATCTCTCCATTGTGCACATGAATGACCACGCCATGACCAGTGCACTCCCGACACCAAACTGAACCAAACATGTTGAGTGGTATTATGGACAGCAGAACTCAGCTGTTAAGAGTGGCAAGAAGGCTCAATTAATAACATATCCTCAACTCTAGTGATCTCTAGGGAATGTCCTTGAGATGTCTGAAATGTCTGTCTCACTGTACAGGCATGTCTGTCTCATGTAATACAGTTCATACAGATAAGGCCAGCAGTACCATCTCCTGTTGCAAAGTGGCTGTGCAGCCCAAGGTACCATTCCTGTAACCAAAATTGGATAAGTGGATATAATTATAGTTATGAGAGTTATTACAACTCTTTTCTCTTTTCATGTGTATAAAGTAAATTCTATAAGCTAGAGGCCACACAACTGTCCACCTTTAACTGTAGACACACAGAATGAGACAGCTCTTTGCACAGCTCTGCTCCCCCTCACTCAGGTGTTGCGAAACGGCAAGAGCTGATTAATATTCCTTCTCACAATCCGTAGCAACTGCATGTTCTTAAAACACACCATAAACCCGAAAAGAGGGTCCTTGTGAGATAGATTATCAAATTGCCTGTAATATTCAATTATGTCAAACAATTACATACTGTAGTACATAAAATTTTACAATCTACATTTTTCAAAACATTTTTACAAAGCTTGATAAGATGTCATAAATCCCATTCAGCCTGCATTCAAATTCCTGATGTTTTTAGACATACTGCATACAAAGACTGACACAAAGACAAATTATGTTGTTTAGTAATATTTTTATATAAAACTTTTCTATAGATGTAATGCAAAACTATCCCTGGATTAATACATAAGCACTAAGACAAAGTGCCCAGGCATTGGTAGTTCTTAATGGCACAGGACAAGAACGGGTAAAAACAAGACTCACCTGTGAAGCAGTTCAAGGTACAGTAGCTGCTTCAGCCTCCTTAGTATTTATTTGAATCATCTGATCCTGAAGCCACAGAGGTACTATAGAAAACAAGAAAGAACTCTAGGTGAATATCAGAGCAAAACGTGATTAAATAAAGAAAATGTATACATGGATTAAGGATCAGTTGTCTCACTGTACACAATGTTTATTCATGCTTATAGATGTGATAATGCTTGGCAAATAAAGGAGTACCGTAGGTTTATTTTATTAGTTTTCTATTCTATTTCTTTTAAAGAGGCAATTTAAATGTTGTGTGCTATAGGTAATATAAATAAAGACTAGCAAGAATTTAAGATATCTGAAGCCTTGTGAGTGATCCATTCAAAGCAAAGAGGAATATACAGTACCAACTGTAATAACCCTCCTAAAACAGATACAGTGGGCATTATATACTGTATGACATACAGGGGTTTTGCTAATAGTTGTTTGCTCTACCACTGCTCACCAGCAGTCAATGGAGAAACAGAGAACAGCAGGCAAATCTTAAACAGGACAGAGCCAGCAATGCCTTGAAAACAAATCAACTCAGTTTTCCACAGATCTTCACAGCAAAACTAAAATAAACAAAAAAATATTTCTTTAATTATTTTAATATAATGAGTTTAATACTGAATGTTATTTTCACTCCCAACATGCTAACATTGCTATCCAAATGGATTTATAGTGGATTTGTGGATCCTCTTAGTATGCATTCAGATAATGTGATAATCACTAGACCCACAAAATACTGGGGTGCATTGCGAAAAGTGTAGAATCACAGTCTAGAAAAGTTATTCTCTAATTCTAATTCTATTTGTGCTATAATTTTATTTACTTTTATATGTTCAGTTTTGATTTTTACATTTTGGACATCGCTGCACTAGAATCATTGAAGGTTCATTCATTTTCTAACCACGTCATTCAATTCAGGGTCCGGAGCAACGGTCCCTCTAAGCTGTGCGCGTTTGCACGCCCACACAGGTTATGAAATCAGCGCATGAAAATTAAATTCCCCCAAAATATGATAATAATAAAACAAATACGGTCGTCAATTAAAAAATGTTAAATTGACCACACGAGACTGGCTGCGAGAGGCCCACCTTGGCTGTGTGCATTATTATTGCTACTCGATAATCTATATCTATGCTCTTGTAGTCTCGTACCTCCCTGCTCACACTCGCTCCACACTCAGTCTCTATGACTGGGCTCGTTGAATCGCTGTCTCGGTCTTTTAGATCTCTATGCTTCTTCGTGAATGACTATATTAACAAAAAGAAATTCAGGTTTACAATTTTACATACACTCAATTTAGTGTGCACAAGTTTTTGTTACTGGGGAAGAAATTTGCACAACTTTAAATTTTTGTGCACACAGGCCATTAAGAATTAGCGGGAACATTGGTCGTGAGTGAGCCTATTCCAGCAAGCAGCGGACACAAGGCGCCAGTCCATCACAGGGCACACACAGACACAGACACGCACACACTCACACCAGGGCAATATAAGGGTCCTACAAGTAACCTTCGATTATGTCTTTGGACTGTGGAGGGAAACCAGAATATCCAGAGAAATCCCATGCAAAAACACTGGGAGAACATACAAACTCCACACAGATAGCACCCCAGGCCTTAACATTAGCCCAGGCAGCCAGACCTGCGAGGCAGCAGTGTTAATCAATGTGCCACCATGCTGCCCTCCATTTAAGGTGAACAAGGGCAATTCCTGAACTTTAAGGGATGTCTTACTCTTCCTTTAAAGGTAAATGGCTTGAAAATCTTCAGTCTTGAACGACACAGACTGCTAAGGGACTCGATTCAAGTATTCAAAATCCCCAAAGGCATTGACAAAGTCAGTGCAATGGCTTTCTTAAGAATCAGCAATGGAAAAGGAACCATTGTTTGTTTATACAGTGGAATCTAAGAGATTTAAGACTGAGTAAAAGATTTCTTTACACAAAGGGTTGTGAGAGCGAGTAACAAGCTATCCAGCCAGGCTGTTGAAGCCAGTAAGAAATGGCTACACCACCTCCCCAGACCCACCACCTAATAAATAACTAGCAAATGAGCTAGACATGCCAAGTGCACTCCTCTATTTTATAACATTTCTTCAGTATTCTGCCACTTACAGTGAGCATTTGTACTCTGGAGATTACAACAGACTAAAGTAAAATCTCACTCAAACTCCCTCGAGCATCAATAGCTCTGTGTGAAATCAGACAGCAGACATTTCAAGAGTGGTCTTAATAACTGTCGATGTCGATTCTGATTATCAATGAAGATGGATATGCTCACGAGCTGGTTGGCTCTGCCCGTACGTTTGTTTCACAGGTGAACAATATTTTGGAAAGAGTATGACATACTACAGGTTGCATTCTATAAGAAAAGAACGAAATTGTGTATCAGCTTATTCTTGAGGGCTTTAGATATCCAGGCTACAAATAGCTTGTTAAGTATATAAGGTTCTAAAAAACATCTGTCCTGGACTAAATTAACTTAAAAATTAAGTTAAGAATGTGAGGCCCAGTCAAACGAAGAAGTCTGTTTTATGAAGTTTATTTGTGCCCACGTTTCTGAAATGTAAATAACAACTAATAAAACGACAAAAAAAACAGCATTTGTCCCATAACAACAACAGGATAACACCTCCTAAGGTGTATGTAGTCTCTATTGCTAATGTGTGCATTAGTAACATAAGTCTCAAAGGGCCAAGCGCTCTAAAGCACTTCACCGACTTAATTATTCAGAATACTGACTAATGAACTGTAGGATTACTGAGGTGAGAATCACTATCTTTTAGGTGCATTATGTTTTGTTCTGTGTCACTAGATATCCGGCAAGGAGGAAGCCCTCAGCTATGTGAACAATGAAACTGAACTATCATACGAGTTACGAGAAGACAGATGGGCCTGCACTGCCATAAACATACAATATTGGAAATAATGTATTTAGACTTTGGTTACAAATCTATTGCGATCTTTTGTTCGCATTAATGCTACCAGAATTTGTATAGAGGATTTCCTCACATCTGAGGATTACTAAGCACCTTGCAATAGAACCTGCAGTCCAACTCGCACCCCGGCACGAGACCACACCCACTGAGGTCGAACTGAGTCAGCGGTGCAGTGAGGACAGCTGTCCAGGTCAAGCAGAAGATGTGGTGCTCTCCAAATCACAGAAATTATTCATGTAACGGGAATGACACACAATCTCGCTGGAGATCATTCGCCTTGAAACTGCTCTCCTCGAAAATGGTTATGCATAACATTTGCACGGGCTCAGGGAAAGAGTGGTCACGGGGGGACCTGGTGATGTCCAAGCTCGATGCCCTCTCCTTTGTGGCACATGGAGATGAATGTTCCTGTTGCAGCCATACCTGGCCTGTCTTGACAGCGAGCAGAAGCCCATCGGGTGTTTGGCCATAAAGGGAGGGTATTTCTTGTTTTGAAAGCACTGCTGGGCTTATGAGATCTAAATGGAAGCAATGAAAATGCTCTTCAGTATATTTATGGAGATCTGATTTTGCCATCTTTAAAGGACCACAATGACACGACAATCTGGGTATAATTATATATGTATACTGTATATATTATATATTTTTGTTTGAGTTTCTCTGGTTTGAGTATTGAGCTCCAGAAATACAATATCTCACAGTGCATTGACCACTCTTAACAGTAATATAGAGAACAATGCTGCAATACGAGTGTAAAACCTTTAAATAATGTAACAAATAATACGATTATCTTACCATTATAATTTATTTAAATAGAACATTAGAATTACAATTCAATGCAGCTTGAATAGAAATATTTATTTGTATGCAGTACCTTACACCTTACCCTTCAGCTCAAATGTTCAGCTCTTTACTTTCATTGCATTTTTAACAGATACAATGCAACATGCTTAATTAGGCTCTTTTATTTCATTCTTTGTACCTTGAGCTGCCTTTGGAAATGAGCCCTGGGTTTGCTGTGTGACTCAGCATCAGACTTTCAGTGCGCTGGCTTCCTCTCTCTTGAGTGGCAACACTAGGAGGAATGACATGTTGTTTCCAAAGACATTCATTCCTTTCCTAGATTCACCAGATCCATTTCTGAACCCTTGTCTTTATCCATCCAGCCACTAGAGACATACTGTGGTTGCCTAAAGGCCACAGTATGATGTAGTATAATAAGTTATAAATCTTTTAACAATGTGTTATTGGAGTAAAAGTTTCCCTTGTATTTCTAATAAATTGAAGATCTTAGCTGAATTTCGGTAGGCATAACAACAGACAAGCCAATCTCATCCAGCTGTTTTCAATCACAGTCCTTACAGACTTTCGCTACATGTAGTGTATAACTCTCTCATTTTTCACACTCACCGCACCTCTACCCCATCTCCACCCTTGCAGCTGCCCCTTGGTTAACTCCCCCCTTCGAAAGTGAAGGTTGGGCCTCCTCTCCATGTGGCCAGGAGGCTACGTCTTAACCACGCAGGTAAGGCCAAAACTTATTACACGAAATACTCAGACGTTTGCAAAGCCTCTGATTCTTGGATGGCGTTGTTCCTTGTGAATTACCTTTAAACTCGCTGAGCAGTCTGAGGTTTGATAGGACACTATCAGCGTGAGAAGGTAAAGAAGTGTGTGTTTTTGTATTTTTGTTGGAAGCAAGCACATGCCAAGGCTGAAGGTGAAAGGATTTGCGGTCACATTGCAGATCAGAGCTACTGTAGGTTTTAACACCTGTGACTTACATGGAACAAAGGCAGGGTATTATTGCATAGGTTCAGGAACATTGGTTCTATAAGAAGGATTGTACTGTACAAAGGCAGTTGTTATTTTCTCATATTTGCCTGGTCAGTGAGTCAGGCTAGGATTCTTTGTATACTGTAATGGGACAGGAAGTTCAGAGAAGATGGCAGCTCTACATTCAGAACTACATTCCTCAGAAAGCTAAGGGCCATAATCTGCCACCCTCAGTCACCTGACCAATTAGAGAAAGGCGATTGGTTGGGTGACATTTAAAAACCAGGAAAGAGAGATTACTAGCAGCTGTCCAGTAGCTCTCCTGTCAAGAACAGACTGTAGTCTTGCTGAGGCGCTACAAGAGAGAAGCCAGCGAGGGAGTGAGGAGTATGGGAGTATGGGCTGGGAGACTGAGTTTTATGTTTAACTGTGAGTTTTTGTCAATTTTTGTGAGTTTTGTTTTGGTGTTTATGTTCCATCAAAAAGAATCAAACAGCCATATAAACACAGTAGTAAGGTACAAGAATTGCTCTTGTGTGTCTGTTACTGTATATTTACAGATCATTCCTACAGCATCCCACAGTCCCACAATATGAATACAGTAGTTACACCTGAAGGAAGTACCACACTACAGATCTCCATCTGTAAAACGCACATTATCTTACATGTAAAAGCAATTCAAACACGTCTGACTCGTCAGATAAGTGAAAAAACAAAAAGAATATTACGTGACTTGCCAATGTCATTGCAACTTGACAAAAATGATTTAAAGAACTCCTGAGTTTAGGCTCTGAGAATAAGGCCAATTACACAGAGGAACTGGCTACGCAACCTTCCAAATATGTCATAATATCTCTCACTCCAATAAAGAGTTTAAGTATCAGGAGTTACTGGAAAAAGAGAACAATAAACAAAGGAAGTGGGAAATTAGACCTGCTCAGTCAGAAAGAAATGGCATTTTAATTCAAACGGAAGCTGTAAGAATACCCACTTTAACATCTGACAGATTTTACTGCTGAATTATAATAAATCACTCCTTGACTGCTGCCTTTAAGAATGCCGTCATGTCTAACGATTTTTACATAAAGACATTAAATACCCAAATAATTTGATAACCAGGTATTGCAGAGAGAAGTGATCGAACATGTGCTTCAACCTTAAAAAGCAAGGCACAGTTTTCACAGCAAAGCCCCAGAATTCCAAGTGGCCACAGATGTCACAGTGGTGTCAAGTTCTCTTGTTCAGCCCTTTGGGTGTCTAAGGGCTTTCATGCATGTATCTTTCTGAACATCATTTTAAAAACAGTCAGCCCAGCATGAGGCTCAAGGAAGTCACAGCAGTGCAAATGGACAGTAAAACTGGACTCCTGTGGCCAGCTCAGATAGTAAACCTCCTGCGAATTAAGGACCTGACCTCGTTTCACTGGTTGGCCACCCACTCTTCACTCTTCAAACTCCCCCAATCTTTTAACATTCCCCCCCCCCCACCCCCCAAACACGAACAGCACCACTCGGGCACAGATGCCCATTAAAGACATCTGTATATACTTAATGAGAAGATAAATCATTTTTGCAGAACGATTTTGATAAATGAGGTGTTTGTTCTACTGTGCGCAGGCGTTGTGTTTAGTGATACAATCCTCTGCCTTTCGAAACCACATTTTGCCTACATTGATATTAAGGTTATATCTGAGGTTGCCAGAAGCTCAAATGATGGGGGATCGCTGATCTATAATGAAGGGAAATTTTATTGAACAGCTACATTTAGACAATGTATAAAAACAATAAATCAATCTTGAAAAATGATTAATTCATTTGTAGTGGGCTCTTAATTGTTAAACACAATACACACAATAAATGCCTATTTTGGAATAGCTTATGCTGGTGAAAAAGGGTTTTTAAAGGCAATGTGGACTCTGGCAGTTCTTCATTTGGAATAAATCCAATGTGTAGTACTGTACGTTTTTTCGGATTCGGACATTTGTTTTGATCAAACGAATCATTGCAAGGTTCATGTTTTAACAGGACTGGAAGAAGCGATTAGATTAGACAATGGGTGAACAGATGCATACAGTAAGTAGTTATGTACTGTACCACCATTTCACCATTATTAAAAAATACAGTATAGTCTTTACATTAGCTTCAAAAGTCTCAACCTTTCTGATGTACAAACATAACAAAACAAATATACAGTATATTTTTCTAAGAAAAATAAGGTTTTATGTTGCATGGTAAATTCAAATTATTACAAGTTAATTTGTTTTGATGCTTCATTATTTAATACCACGTGTACAGAACAACAAAAACATAATTTCCTTTTATTTTTGTATATTTGCACACCTTTTCAAAATCAGCTCTTACTCTTATTTTTACTGCCTTGTTTTCCAAGGAAGAAACAAGAGATGTTTATTACCCACAATATCACAATACAGTGATGCAGGGTACTTTTACTGTTGTACAGTTGCATTAACATTACTGCAGCAAAAATAATTTGTAGTTTATTTTAATTAATATCATAATGGACATCCTTAAAAGTACCTAGTTTTAAATATGTTTGTATCATTCATTGTAAAAATGAATGATGTGTTTATTCAAATATTTATTTTAAATAAATCGCAAATATTTATTTCCATCCCTAAATTAAGATTTCATGTTCTAATCCACCTTTCCCAAAGTACAATAAGGCCGATGTGTCAACCAAAAAAAAAACTGTTCGGTTTATTTCTATAATAACCTGGGTACCTAGATTCTGCATATCAAATTAATAAGCCGCAGAATCAGGATCAGGTGACGCAGAAGTTATTTTCAACAACAGTGCAATCCAAACCTTCGACTCTCAGGATGATTTTAACACACTTGTGGAGCTATTTTTGAGGCTGAGGAAACATGGAACAGCGTTAGGTCTTTTGTAGCTTAAAGAGAGGCCTTTCACAGTGAGCGCTGTGTCACTGGAGGGCACTTCTGAATCACTCTGTTAAAACACTTGAAACAGGTGGAGTTGTTCTGCGTCCTCCTCACACACCTGCTTATTACAACATAGTTGGGGCCATTCAGATTGTCGTTTTCATGTCATTTTGTCTCTTACTCTATTTGCTCACTGCTCTCCTCCCTTGGCTGACTGGAGAAAGAGGAGTCAGATTCCTAGACTTTCAAAAGGAGGGTATCCAGCTCCATTGAGCTAACGATGGTGTTGTCATTGCATGGTGTCCTGACAAGTATTAGCTTGACCTGTGACTTCTCCCGGACTCTTTTCTCCCACTCACACTTCTTTTTGTGTTTTCCAAACAGCTGCCTTGTATTTCACAGACTGGTTTCTGCCATTAATGTGAGTTATCTGTTTCATTTCTTCTTCCTGTTATCGGCAATAACCACAGGTTTTTCTTTTCCTCTTCTCTAGCCAAGCATTCGTTCTTATGGTGCTCAGTGCATGTAGAGGCTGTTTCTATGCTCTTTTCCACTGAAGGCCAACTCAATTATGTTTAAACATTGCATTAAAAAATAAGGATTTCTGTAACTTTACAGTTTGGCATACATTTAGGAAGTTCAATGAAAAGGAATCAGGGCCTTTTACATTTTATTTTGTTTGAGTATGGTTTGAAACCAAGCAACAGCAGCAAACAGGAAGGCAAATTGAATTTTAGAGTTGGCACTTCAACATGTGTAACATCCAGGACATATGTAGTTTAGCTTCACCATGAAAGAAATTCATTTTAAATGCTGCTACAAAACAGTTTTTGATGGAACAGAATAATGATCTACTATAGTGAAACATCCTGATCAGTTTACAGAAAACATGAGATCAAACATGTCATTTCTGCAATTTCCCTCACGGGATCAATAAAGTATCTATCTATCTAAACCTGATAGTATTTCAGTGTCAGACAATGAGTGATTTCCTAAGCAACAAGTACTTGTAAAGTATTTCATGGATTAAATAAAACATACAGAGTGACATGATGATGCTTTGCAGCACTGGGGTTCAATTCTAGGGGTTCTGTCTGTGTGGAGTTTGTATGTTTTCCCTGTGTTCACCTGGGTCTCCTCCAGGTGCTCAGGTTTCCTCCCATAGTCCATAAAAATACTGGCTAATTGGTTAATGGGCTTTTGAGAAAATTTGCCCTGGTATGAGTGTGTGCGTGTCTGTGTCTGTGTGTGCCCTACGATGGACTGGCGTCCCGTCCAGGGTGTGTCCTGTCTTCCACTCAATGCTTGCTGGGATAGGCTCCGGCTCCTCCGCGACTCCGAATGGGATAGAGTGGTGAGAAGATGGATGAAGGGATGGGATGAAGAAAAACCACAGATGAAATAAGGAAAAAGAGAGAGCTGCCGATACCTTCGAAACTTCCTTTTCCACCCCTAGTGCCGGAGAAAGGAACGTCATGCACGAACTGGTGTTCTAAAAATAAGCGGATGGCTGTCGGAGACTCCGGCCCAGCCTCTCGTGGGAATTCTCTCCTCTTTGCCCCTCCATGGCGATACAGGCTTGTATCACACACATTCCCCGCAAACATCAAATGTAATGAATTGCTGGCTGGTGTTTGTCCCTTTTTATTTAAATACACTTCTGGCAAGCAGGCAGGAATGAACTTTGCGTTCTGTGGTAGATGAAGAGCGTGTGCATACACACACACACACACACACACACACACACACACACACACACACAGGGGCGCGCTAGCACACACACATAAAGACACACACTAAAAAAAACTTGCTTTGCTCCCCAGGGACACATAGGAGTTCTCAGTACTATCCAGCCTCCCCTGGTGCTTCAGTTCACCAGGTGTTGTCTGCAACAGGCAATTAGTAGAATAGGTGTACCTGTCAATCAGGAAGCCTGGAAGATTAGCTGCTTGCCCGTAATTAGTGGGTTAGAGGCTTCTTGGCCCAAAGGATAAAGGCTTTGCCAATAATGGACCCTGGGGTATTAATTACTGAAGGTCGAAGCTGCCGAAAAGGCCAGGATCTTAGCAGCAGTGCACGTACGATGATTGTTTAAATTTCAAAAATAATACTGGTCTGACAGTTGTTAGTGTCCCGTGGGGTTGTGGGTACAAGGTAGCTGAGGTAATTAGTTTGAAGAGGAAAGGGCATGGTTGCAGGCATGTTTGTGAAGAGAGAAAGAAAAGAAAAAAAGAGGAGAGGGGAAGGAGAGGGAACGGAGGGAGAAAAAGAAGTGTCGAAGGATGAAATAAGGAAACATATCTTATTTTCAACTACCACCAACAACCCCCCACCCCCCCAATTCCCCCCACACTCGACACCTATACTGTAGCTCTCTCCTTCTCTTGCGCTGTGTTTAGGGTGCTGGGACTGAGGTCTCTAGCTGCATGCAGCCTATGTGAAGCACAAATAATCTCTCTAATATAGAGGGGGTCTTATTAAAGTGCCAAAGATGGCCTGGCAGATGCTAGGGAGAGGAAAACAAAAGGAGCGACTTACCTTATGTCTCCTGTGGGAAAACGACAGATGCCAAGGAATAAAACGAGATGGGCTGCGCTGGCCGAGTTCAGCCAGAGTTCACACTATGAAAGGTGATAAAGTGGACTGCCACTGGCTCACTGAGCCCAAGAGAATCTGTGCCCCATCTCTTCCTGTCTTATAATGAAAGCAGAGGTGGTGCCTCAGTGCCGGTGCCCCAACAGCTCTTTGCGTATGCAAGCTGGGAGATTTAGTCAAACCTACACATGCGGAGTTCCATGTGCTTTTATTTATGTGCTTTTAGCACTGCTAAGGTTGGAACATTTGTTGTCTGTAGATTGGTTGAAAATGACTTCTTACAGACCTTTATGTGGACAATTATCATTGTCCCTCTTTACCAATCCACAGCTGACTAAAAATGAGTTTGTCATCTGTCATTAGCTACTCCCATTTGCTTTATGTAAATATATATATATATGTCAAATGACAATGTTAAGGTTATGCTGTTCATTTAATGCCTTCTTATGTGTTACTTTCTTCTGGGCTATTACCTCTTGCAATTCTCCCTGCAGTCAGAAGGCAACATAAGGTTTCAAAACATGGTATGTACCATATGAACGTCTGGACCAAACTGTCAGGTTAAACCTAAACAGCTTGGAGTAGTGAGAAGAACGACAGGTGTTGAAATTGATGTGTTGATCTCCCCCCTCATTGACCGAATGTAATTCCCTTGAAAATGTATGTTGTGAGTTTCACACAGGAATGAACAGGAAGTTGCTAACAATAGTTGTGCCATGATTATTTGTTTTATTAGATGTACTATGTAGTAACACGTTTTACAGTTGTCCCCTGAAGTTTGACACCTGTTAGACCCATCATTTCCCTGGAGCCACACGCAGCTCATCACCATAACAGTCTCATCTTATCGTGTGAGACCTGGAGTAACCTTGTGATACAGACTGGCAGATCATATTCAATATTGGAATTTCATGTCATCCTGTTTACATTCATTTAAATGATTATGCTTAAATTAAAAGCAGCTTCCCCAGTACATTCGGGTTTTCAGACCACAGTAGGTCTTCACTCCACAGCATTAATATTTTCTCCTCCTTGTTTTTAGTCTTTTATTTTGGTCAGGTGAGCTCCAGCAGAGTGGCACAGCTGATCCATGTAGTACAGATTCTTTCTGCATCCATTTTGTTTCTGAAACATTTTTTTAAATTCTTTCCCCCAAACAAAAAAAAAAGAAAAGAATACAACACAACAACTCACCCCATCACCCTTAGTGTACTTTGTACCTAAGAACAGTGAAAGAGAGACAATGGAACCCACGACTCAAGAGCACCACACACAGTAAATAGTAAAAAGATACACCAGGATCCAGTGATGCCAAGAAAGAAATTAAGGAGGCTCTCCTTTTGCATAGTTACCTGTGGAACTGTCTCACTCATCTTTATTGATGGCAACAGCAGAATCTCTTTTTTTATTTTCTTTCACACTTATATACAGTATAAGGACTCTCTACTCTACTCTGGACCCTCTACTCAAAGCACTTTACAGGTAATGGGGATCCCCTCCACCAGTGCAAACAGTACGCTCCCCACACACCAGCTCGCAGTGGGGAGGAGAACAGAGTGATGAAGCCAGTTCAGAGATGGGGATTACTAGGAGGCTATGATTGGTAAAGGCCAGGGGGAAATTAAAGCATGCTTTGCTTATGTAGAAGAAAATGCTTCCATATTTAATGGGAAGTGCTTCTGGATGCAGTAGGACAGCAACCCAACAGACATGACCAAAGAGTTCATGGGGAGATAGTGAGGAAACTTATTACTGTAGACTGCAGATGTCAATCTCCAACTTTACACTGAGCCAAGCAGCATAGTACTGTAGATGCTGAAGACAAACCTGACGTCAGACAAGCCCAAGAATCTGAAAAGATTCCACAACGAGAATGATGAGCTCAGTGAGTCGCAAACTTCATGCAGACATTGCCTCAAAGGATCTGAAGCCAGATGCTGACTTTCACACTCTGAATGTCTTCAACACAGAATATTTTTGTTCTAATATGATTTAATATAAATTATTTTCTGTTCAAATATATTTTGTTATAATATGAATGTACAGTATGCTTGGGATTACCACAAAATTAAACCTATATTATATTGTACTTACCATTCATTCTCCTGATCAAATTGCTTGACTACTGTCACAGACCTTTTTCTGGGCACTTCATATGAAGCAGAAAACAAACAACCAGCACCAGCTACCACAGAGCATGTCTTCCTCCAGCAGCTCTTTGCATTATGCTTGAATCGAACCTCTTAAAGACTGGAGAGTGGACAGAGCTACCTATCCCTCCATATAAAAACAGAGAATTAATATATTGTATACATATAGATTCTAAAATCATTATCTGTTTCCCTCTTAACATCCTCACATATGCATAGTTAAAATTCATATACAGTAGTATCCTATGCATGCAGCAGGACACCCATCTGCCTTATCTGAGGGTGAATTCTTGTAATTAATGTCAATTCTGCAGTGAGGACATAGGCACTGTACACACCCTGTCACATCAGGGACTTCACAGATGTGGCATCAGTGGTCAAAACTCCATCCCTTCACCTGGAAGCCAATGTGTTATCACCTTATAACAACACTAAAATTAATCAGATATGTACAATATCTACTGTATATCCCAGTTTTGATATACTATAGAGGAGGTAGTGATACTGTTTCAGTAGATATCTGCACCCCATTCAATAAATAAGGCAACCACAAGTCTTTGAAGAACATTTCTTTATCATTCATTGTTTTAATTTAGATTCCTGCCAGCTCATAATATGCTCTTCACAAAACACTTTGTCCAGTCCTTTACTTCCATTCTCATGACAGAAGCTTTCATTGATAGTACATATTTTTTAGTATATCAGTAAAAAAAGTACTCTAGGTTGCTCAAGGTTGGGGAGTGCTGAGTCCCTGTAGCTGAACGTATGAGCTGAAATAATGAGAGAATGTTATTTATAGGCAATGATATTGACGGCTCCATTCAGCAATACCTAGAGATCCTCATTGCTGTCCAGCCAACCTAAACTTCAGCTTACAAGATGGCAGTTTTGTATCAAGGAGAAGTGGTGAATGTGAATATGAAGTAAGCAGTGTGCTGACCAGATGATATTGTCATAAAGATTATTTATTTGATGTGTCTTTCAGGTTCTGCCAGAAAAGGGAAAAAATGATACACAGTGCTGAGTAATGAGAAGGCCAGGTGGAAGAAATGAAAACCCACATATGCCATGTTTTTTTTCCAATCATACCCTGGGGTTTTGGTTGTTTCAGCCTGCTCCCAGGCAGAGGTATTATCAGACACCAGGGGACATTTTGGTTTTCTCAGCTCTACAGTGCTGCATGTTGGCATTCTACTAGAGGTGATATCACAAGGGCTTAAAAGATTCCTAAATTCCCTGAGAACTGATTCTCACAAAATCAAACACATAGAATTGATAAGGAAGTCAGAATTTTAGGAAGCTGTACCCTTTAAACCCCTTCACATTGAGCCCACACATTCTGGAAATTTAGAGATCACCGTCATCACTTCTTTTACATGTGTAGTCAAAAAGGAAAAATGGGTTTGTTTTGTCTTGCTAAACACAGCTACCAGCTCCTGTACTATTACATTGCTGTATCTTTTCAGCTCTACATTATAATGACAGCACCTCAGCCTGCATTGTACAGAGCCTGTAACACCATAACTAAATATCTAAACAGAGAGCAAGATATAAACATACTTTCCTCCTTAACCCTTTGTTGTGATGTGCATGATGGACATTTCCTCATGTACTCCAAAAACATACTGGTAGGTTAATTGGCTTCTGGTTAAATTGGCCCTGGTGTGAGTGGCGTCCCATCCAGGGTGTACCCTGCCTTGTGCCTTTTGCTTGCCAGAATAGACTCTGCCCCCCCAATGACCCTGTATTGGAAAAAGCACTTAGAAAATAAATGGATACCATAGATGTTGTGGGTATTCAGAAATGTTAATATATGGAGGAATTAAAACAATACAGGTATCTTTAATCATACACATCTTTTCTCCATTTCCAAATTGCTAAAATAAAGGATGCCTTGTAGGAAATTGAGTTTCTAATACAAAAGCACTAAACGCTAGGAAATATGAAGAAATATGCTCACATACTGTACAGTAACAAACACATGGATGAAAAGTATTAATTGCAAGTCACCAAAAAAGGAATCACATGGGCAAGAAGAAAAAATATAATGTTGGATCATCCTAATGTTTACTCATGCAGTTTCCACAATGTTTCGAAGAGAACAAAATGGAAAAATCTTGGGCCAATCTTGTCAGAAAGGCCCAAACATTTTCATTTTCTTAACAACCGAGGATTATAAAGACAACATGTGTAACCGATAACACACGCCATGGCTCCGCGGATCTGTTACTGTACCTTTAGTGAATTGCACATACTGTAGAGGCTGCTAGCTATTTAAGGAAAAGGCCTCCATGTTTTTCGTGCCTTTGAAGACACCCAGCAAAACCAGTCGACAAGAAAAGATATTGCGGAAAGGAACACAGAGATCGGGGGACAGAGGCTCTTGTTGTCCACACAGCATGGAGCTCAGGATGACAAGGAGTGATGCCCCAGCTCGTCCTCCCCTGCCATCCTCCAGCCTCAAGCTGGATCCGGCAGAGAACAATATTACAGCCACCCCCTGCCTGTGCTGCAGTAAATTCCCCCCATGTAAAACTCAGCACCTGTGGCTTGTCGTTGGCTCTGGTCAGAGGAACAAGCCCACGTGCAGTAAACATGCCACTCTCCATTTTATGTGAAGCATGGTCTTTATTATCACCATTATATTGCTGCCATAAATAAATTCCAGTTTGCGTGCCGAAGAGCACATGGCATTGACGTTATTTGCGAAGATGCTGACAGCATGACAGAGAAACAGTTATTTCTCTCTCCACTAAAATCAGTACAGGAAGCACCAGGGAGCAAGTATGGAGGAGTATTATTTTCTGGCTTTAAGAGGTTTTTTTTTCATTTGGGCTACAAAATATAGCATTTAATTGGCATTTTTTATTTTGAATTGAAAAATGCAAATAATAAATGTAGCCCTTCGTTTATATGCCTTTACACACATCAGGGGAAGCTGAATTTCTGAGTCCTCTCTCAACTTGTATTCTGCATTTCTATCTTGCAGTGAGAAAGATCTACAGTAGCACATTGAGTTTACTAAACTGTCTACTCAAGTGAGGGACAAAAGTCCTTACATACTGTATATGTATCTGTAAGATTATCTTTCAAATCTCAAGAGTGATACTTGCATGAAGAAAATAAAAAAAATATTAATCATTCAATATTCCTGAAAAAAAGGATTTGGGGATATGGTTCTTATTATTTCCTGAATATATACTGTAAATCTAACAGGACTCACCCTGTCTTAAAAAATAAAGTAGCCATTAAATTTCTAATGATTTCCGCATGTGTCCTGTAATAGGCGTTGTACAGTAGGTGTCATCAAGGACTTTTTACATTTTATTGCATTGGGGGGATACTGGCAAACTGTGCAGAAGCTAGCTGAGGAAGATGGTGTTATGCCATCTGCACTAGCAGTAAGTGGAGAATCATCAAAAAACAGAGGAGTGAACAAAACCAGTCAGAGAGCAGTGTCAACAGCCCATCATGAAACACTCAGCTCTTGGAGTCTGGGGAATAAATGCATTTGGAGAATATGTGAATAGTGCATCTATATATACTGTATTCTATGGGTATTGGGGAACCTGCTTGTGATTTTGACAATTGAAAAACAACACCCAGAAGCCCCCAGAACTCAGCAAAATGGACATGTGGTGTTTATTGACAGGGAATGGCAGACAAAATGGCAGAAAGACAAAATTTCCAGAAACAAACTACGAAGACGTCCACTAAGAGTGAGACGGGAAACGGAGACACATTGCAGTGATAGTATAAAACAAGTGAAATGCCAAATAAAAACATTCACATAACATTAAAGTCCAGAACAAAGCTTAAGAAATACACTGCCTTTTCCAAACTGTTTTCCTCTGATGATGGGCTCCCATACCACTAACATGGGACATGGGAGATAAAAATCAGAGATTCCCCCACTTGTTCAGGTACCAACCACCCAGGTGTTTCTTTAAAACTAAACAAGAGATCTGCAACACCACCTGCACAAAGCCAAACAGCATTCACAAACACTCCTGATCGGGATACTACTGATAAGGAAATTAAATGCATTTACTGTGCACAGGACAGTTACACACTGCAACCCTCCTCCTGCAGGTGATGATGACGTGCAATTCTGGATTCAGGTGAGTATAGGTGATGAAAAATGTGACAATGGCATGAAATTCTGGATGTGGGTGAGAATACGTTGTATACTGTATTTTTTAGTGTCTACAGTATTATTATGATTAAACAGTTGTTTCAGGCCGTACATGATAAAAAAAACAACATAACAATTACTTTTCATTAACCATAGTCAGACAAAACGTCTTTATTTAGGTACATTGCTGTAAATAAAGTAGATAAAATACTTAGCTCTTTCTTTGCATTATGAATACTGTGATACAGTATATTCAAGAGAAAGGACATAATAAATAATAAATAAAGGATATAAACATAATGGGGCTTCTGAAAACAGGAAGGATCTTAGTTTAGGAAGGACCAGTTTGAGAAAGATATAAATTAAGCAATATTTTACTTCTGTGTTTATTTTGTTCCCAAGCACATGCATGTCCTGCACAAAACACACTAGTGCGAAGTTTCTGTACCTCTTCCTTCCCTGTCTAACAGCTAGCAGACTACACAAAGCAAATCTCAGCTCAGTAACCCTCTGAAAAACTTTCCAGGTTACTCTCGGGCCACAGGCCTGTGCCTCTTGCTGCTTCTCTGTACTAGGAAGACGTTCTCTGTTCGTCCAGATGGCTGGAAAGCTTCTCTCAGTCTCACTCCTTTCTCCCAGTGGGCTGCCATGGGTTTCCTCCACCTGAGGAGGAAAGCTGTCGTTTCTTATCCAGGTTCAGTCCTTCTTTGACCTTTTCCTCTCGCCAGCTCATTAGCTGACTGTTTTGAGGATTCTGGGAGTTGTAGTTTTCTACAAGGCATCTCCAAATCTCCTTGCAAATGCAAGGTTCCTGCAATGATGCTGGATGATCATACATGGCTGTGCTATAATGCACACATCTTAAAAAGCTAAGGATATTACAGACAAATTAATATGTTACAATATGTTGCCTACTGAAGTCAATTAAAGTCAATTATACGCCCAGGGGAGAACAAGAACAAGAACAAGAACAAGAACAATCCATACACTTACATAATATATAGCATAAGATGTTGCAACAACAGTACTCATACTGTATTTAATTATTAAATCAGCTTTGAAATAGCTTTTCTGTAAGGTTAATTGTATGTCTTAAAAATGCTTCTGGAAGCTCGGCTACAAGAAGACAAATAATTAGTTTCTTATTGAGGAATTTCAGTTACACTCCTGTCTTCCGCCAAGACAGCCATTTGAAAGTGATAACTAGTGTATTTGTATAGTGATGACTATACAAACATCCTACAGGGACGTGTGATTGTTTTAATTTGGTAGTTCAATCCTCTGATTGGAAGTAGATTCAGAAATCTTACAGTTTTTAATTTGCTTATGTTTGATTTAAGCGGCATTATTCACGAAAGCATTTCCCATGTAAATCAGGAACTACCTGGAAATGTTATTTTTCCCTTGAGTTTTCTCTTTTCCTCAGTAGTAGTGTGTTAAGGACACCCTTGGCATGCATTTTCTAAGGCTACCAGGCAGAGACACATCTTCCTTAGGTGGTTTCTAAACTAATCCATATCTACCATGTAAACCATGTAACACCTCACAGATTACAAAGGTGTACCTAGCATTTACAGGAGAGTTTGCTTGCTTTGGTCTTTTGTGTCAGTCATTTCTTCAATACCCTCTGACCATTTTCACTGACACATTGGGCTGTTAAACATACTGTAGAAGTATGCAAATGTTAGTATACTGAATGAAATGCACAGAAATGCACAGAAACAAAACTCATCCTGAAACTAGGTTCACACCTTCCCCCTCCTCTCAATGACCGACTTGTTTTCGTGTAATCTTCTCTATTCTCATGCCGGTTTTGACTTCACACCTTTCTCCACCTCTCTCCACTTTGCACTTCCTGAGAGGCCTCTCCCCTCTCTCCCCCCTCCCCTCTCGAAGCTTTTGTTCTCCTGTGCTATTTCATCTTTACTTTCTGCCCTGTCTTTCTCACACCTGAAGAAGGTTTCACAGCCGAAACGTTGTGTTTTCTCTCTTCTCTTTCTGCATGGAATAAACCCATTACCACTTCCTTTGCAGCCTACATGTGCTGACGCCGCTACCCACCTGACCTACTGAACGCAGTTATACATTTGATTTAAAACTTTGGCCTGCTGCTACTTTCAAGTAGTGGACTAATGCAGTACTACCAAGTAAATGGTACCCTACCGCTATGAAACAATCCACTGCTGTAAACCTCCCACAGCTTTTACCTGAGCACAGAGGAGAGGAGCCCCCAACTGGTCCCCTTAGTAGTCAGTAGCTAATTGATCCAATGATCTCATTGAGCAGTTTCTTGAAAGAAACCAGGGTATGTGATTTAATAACATGATTAGGTCTCTTGTTCCACACTCCAACAACCCTTTGGGTAAACAATCACCTCCGGTGTTAAACTCCCATGAGGTTTCTTTTGTGTCCTCTGGTTCGTGGTTCACTAATATTGCTCATGTTTCAGGAATTGCCAAGCCCCAGCTTGGACCTGAGAGTCAGATTTCTCCATGTGTATCTCAAGCCCTATGATATCCTGGTGGAACACATAACAGATCTGTGCTGATAGCATTTATGCTACAATGCATGCTTTTGTCTCTTGTTGTTTTTTCTACTAAACATTACATTACTTCAATACTGCCAAAAAAGCAGAACAACACTTGCAGTATGTTCCATGAATTGACCAGCATATCTTCAAAGCATTTTCATCTGTTGCATTCCAACGAGCTGGCTTGGACAACTGAAACTTGATTATTTCCTGGTTTTAATCATATGCATGAAAATAAGGCTTGAGGGTCACTCGGGGAAATATTGAAATTACCTACTGAAGACGCAGAATGAAACTTACAGTTGATGAATCTTTTTTTTTAAATAACAACACAATGAAAAGTAAATTCTATTCACATAAGGGTATTTGAACTACATTTCCAGATAATTTAATCGCTGTGGCGATTTGCGTTTTCACATTAATTAAATTATTTGAGCAGTTTTTTTACAGGATGTGTTGGGAGCTGCTGACCTGTCATGTCATGCTCCTGGTGCTGATACCCTGGCTTGTGTCAAGCCGGGTCCCTGCCCAGTCTCACAGGAATGCCTGCAGCCCGGGCACCAGGCAGGAACACACCAAACGAGATTCCCTGGCATCAGTGCACATTACACTGTACAGCTACTGAGTCCCCCACCTCTGCTTCACTTTAACAACAGTGACGGGGCTCCTTGTTGTCCTGGGACCTGCCAGGCCTCCCATTATCCAGGCCTCCAGTCCCCAGACTCCCCTGTGCCGCTACCAGGTCCTGGAGGCAGCTGGACAAAGCAAGCACTGGATATACTGCCCATGTGTGGTGCACAGGTAGATGACCCCTCCCATAAACTCTTTGCCCTCCTACCCTCTGGGAAAAGATATCGCTGTGTACGGGCCAGCTCCACCAGACTCTGGAACAGCTTCTTCCCGCAGGCTGTCAGGCTCCTCAGCACCCTGGAATCTACTTGCACCCACCCCAATTCCAGAAACAGGGTTTAAACTTCCCCAGTGTCTTGTGTAGATTGTATTATGTATTTGCATTATCTGCACTTTGCACTACGTGTATCCTGTCTACAATGTCTATGTCAGTGTCCTGTCTGTCCGGCCTGTATTTGTACCGTGGACGAGGAGGAATGACATTTCGTTCCACTGTATACTTGTATCTGGCTGGAATGACAAATAAATGAGAACTTGATCTTGAACACGTCCTTCCACATGGCTGTGACCTCCTGTACTTACTCTTCCTCACCCTGTCTGAGCCCGCAGCCTCCTGCCCCCCTGCTCATGGAGCAACCTCCTGCACACGGTCTTCCTGCGGGGCTTGTTGATTCGATCCTTCATCTCGGCTGCGACTGGGCCAGAGAAGAGGTTGGCAAGCCAGCTCTTCAAATTATGAGTCCTGAACTCAAGGTGCTCAACTGGCTTAAAACATTCAACATCTCTGTGCAAACTGTCAATCATCCTGCGGTGGCCTCATGTCTCTAATTCTCTTTGCCCGTTCGTTAAATACCCTTATCTTATGTTTGATCAAATGAAGTCTGCATAGTCAAGACCCTGGCTGCTGTAAATTGCATGTTCATTAGTTACTAAACGTGGTTTATCAAACCTGTGGGGGGCTATGAGAAACTGAGCTGATGGAAGCTTGTCAATGGAGTCTCCTTGGAGATCATACATTGCACTCTGTCAGCTGAGTCACACCACTCCTCACACCTCCTTAACTCCTCCATGCTCGTTCGAGCTCTTTAGTTTTGGTGTGTGTAGAGGCTAGCGATGGAACTGTATTGAAATGCCCGGGGTTGGGTGGAGTAGCCTATCAGACCTGTCTCAACAAGCGGAGCAGGCCTCTTGCTTGTTCTGGTCTACACCCTTGCTTGCAAAGAAGGCTCCCCAGGGACGTCCTCCATGCGTCCTTCGAGAAGTCATACCAAATTTCATAGGAAGAAAATGGATATTGCTTACAAAATACTTACATTGTATCGCAATTGTATAAGAAATCAAGGCAAACTAAATTCTGTGAAGCTGCAAAATACATCTTATAGAACTCTCCATTTCTTATTCAACCAGAATGACATTCTAATGACAGTTTCACTATTTCACAATTAAATTTACCAAAGCCCTCACAGTACATAGCCCACCACATGGTGTCTTAATAGAGCCTTTATAGCTGACATCCCCCGAAAATAACCACACAGACTGTTTCAGGTGGGTACCCTGAAGCAATTTATTGTGGAGTGCAGCACGATAAACATATTGTTTTTAAGGGCATATTTATTATTCTCTTGGGAAATTAATACAAATGTAAAAATGAAGTATTTAATGAGCAACGATTCAATTAAAATTCAATGGTGAATTTTTTTGTTAGACTCCTTTTTTTCCTCTGTGACTTTTTGGTAATACTGTATATGTAAAACATTTTTACAACCCAAATAGCCTGTCACACCTGCTTGCCAGCATCATTTTATCTTTGCACCTGGTTTAAATATTCGGTGCTTTCTGGATGCAGGCATTGCTTGAGTCTGTGAATAAACAGCAAAGCCGTCGGTTTCCATGCAATGAATTAAAGTAGTTGGGCTGGAATGTCCATGGGAGTTTGTGGTGTAATATCCTGAAAATCTGGTTTTGATTAAGGTGGAGGAGGGCAGTTACAGTGTAGCTGCCATTCAGATTGGGATCAGTGCACTCTGCAGCACTGAACTATACTGTATGCAGAATGAGAAAACATCTGAATCAGATTCTCATTAAGGCTTGGTTGTGACAGTGAAAACTGAAAAAGCCATCCCAAACAAAACCAAATGTCTCCCATTCATCTTCTAAAGCATGTGTTCTTGTGGTTAGTGCAAGCTGTACCCAATAGTTCCCAAGTGTTGCATGTTGACTAGTGCTTTCCCTTTGTCAACAGCCAAAACCAGCCCAGAATTTAGGTTAGGCATTGAAGTTTTGGTTATTTAAAAGACAGCTTTGCACATTAACATCATGTACAGTATGTGTTCTTTCTTACAGGGTTACAGTCAAATCCGACAACAGTCTCTGTGTCTGGCTGACATGCAGGAAGTCCCTGATCCAGGAAAGTCAGTGACAAGGAACTGCATTTTTTACTTGGCAGTGTGATTGACCTTTGACCTTTTAAAAACAAGGAACCCAAAGACCCAAAAGAGCTGCAAATCAGGGCAGATCCAGTCTGCATAGTGTTGACTAAAGTCTGTCTACCAGGTGGCATTTATTTTCTGTAGAGGTAAACTGTTAAGGTTTCAGCATAATTGTTGAAGCTGATACCCTGGCATGTTTTGAGAAGACCCTTGGATCCATTAACCACTACCTACCAAGTGTGCAAGTAGGGGGCTATAAATATGGATCTTTCAATGAGGTTGGAGGGTTTATTTTATTATTTAAATTTGGTCAGAGCATAACTTCTCAACTCCATTTTAAATATTTGTTTAATTATCTTGATAATTAATGAGTGTGCATAATAGATATTGTTTTTGCTTATTTTGTATAACATATCAGGTATTTATTATTTGCTTGACTCAAAACACAAAATCAAAAATAAACTAACCATTATATACTGTAGATGTACTGTATGATTTACTGTAAATAGTAGATCCATTTACTGTATGTTTTAATACATAATGTAATATAAGTAATATCTACTGTATAAGACATTTATTATACTTAAATTACTTATATTTCTTTACACAGGATAGAAACTATACTATATGAAAAGCTCATGTTAGCTTTATACTGTACCTCTACTAGAAAAATAAAATGATATACTGTAGTAGTTCAGGTGGGTACTGACTGGCTTTTAAATAAACAAAACCCACAGCTGAAGAAGGTTCCACAGCTGAAACGTTGTGTTCTCTTTCTTCTCTTTTCAGCTGGAATAAACCTGTTACTTGTTCCTTTATATTCTGTATCTTCATAAGGTTTCTCCCTTGACTTCCTATCTTTATCGTTCAATTTGTACAGTACACTCATTAATAATCATCAGCCAAGGGATAATGATTTATGTAATTAATAATGTGTTTTTTTATTCTTTTAATGATAGTATACAATTGCAGGCTGGTCTTTGTCTTTTTAAGCTGATACAATTCACACATACTGTAGGTCATATTGAAATTCTAAAGTGATTTCCTTATAAAATGCTAATTGACTCATTTTACAGCAGCAACTGAAAAGTTTTACAGCAGCTTTTCAGCTGACAGTAAGCAGACCACATATCCCAGCATTATCCGACCTGGCGTCTTTTTTCTAATTCTTTTAAAATGCCAAAGCCATCCAGCGCTGTTTAGAAAAAAGCAAGTAGTAAATGAAAAACATAAATGTGCACATGTTAAACCCAGGTGCTGGTTTAATTTCAACATTGTCTCAGTGAAAAAAAAAACACAAGCTACAGCTCTCTGTTTTATTTTTTCCAGTTTCCTGTACAGTGAAAAGTTCTGTCCATTCAGTCTCTGCCCTGTTTTCCTTGCCAGGTGTGGGTTTTGTTTATTTAAAAGCCAGTAACATAGTGGAATTACTTCACTTCAGGTTACTATTATGACCATTCCAATGTTTTTTTTTTCACATGGTCTCAATAAATAACCACCCTTTTAACAGAAAAGCTACAAATTCTTTTCCCTGGGGAAGAGAGCTCCTGGTTTTCCACATAATTTAAATCCAAGCTAACAAAATCCGAAAAGCAGCCTACATTTCTCTTATGTGTTTGTGTTCCTTTCTCCGACGTCTCTCTTGACAGCGGAGAGACTCATGGCTCTTTCGTCGAGGAAAGCCATTCCTTCTCTCCCCTCACTGTTACAAGAAAGAGGAACTCCCATCCTGTCACTACAGAACCTTAGAAATTTAAAAGTACTGTGGGGATTTAGGTATCAGTCCACTTCCTTGTGCAGATGGTGCCAGGAATACCGATACCAATAGGTACCAAGTTCCCTACGTCTGAACCTTTCTATCGCTGTAATGTGAGTGGCACGGAGAAAGATGATCTTGAAAAAGAGAAGTAAAAGATGTTTATATCTTAAATCACTTTTTGACTTTTAGATGGCTAATGAGAAGCACAAATTCCAATGAGCCATCCTGACATTAGTAAATAGAGACAAAAACGGGCAAGTAGTGTAGTAAACTCTAAACATTAAACCTGATATCTCTCTGAAGGTTCCTCTTTTGGAGGGAGCCCAAATCCATTTTAAAGCATCAGCTAATACACTGGTGCTCAGTCAAGCTAATGGCCTGTACACAGCCCATCAGGCTGAGTTGCAGTGGCACACAGCAAGGCGTTCTCTTGGCACTTATGGTTTTTTTTGTTGTTTTTGAGCCCACTGCCCTGAAAGCTCCAGCCTCCAGTTTAAATTCTTCGAACCACTTAAGAAACTGTTAGAGATCTCATTACATGTCTAGGTTGTAATCAACCCTCCTGGGGTTCCCAGCTAAGCACCCCAAAAGAACGCATCTTGCTTGGCTTATGAAAAGCAAACATAAAAATGTTGCCTGGGCTTTAATTTCTGGACTGACATGTATAGTTTATGGAAATCACTGCAGTCAGTAGATCTCTGGCTTCCCAGCGTTTGATTGTTTTGTAAATGATTTTCTTGTTTAATACATACTGTAGCAGAAGGGATCACTTTTCAATATTGGTCCTGTCAGTCCTCACAGGGGGTGTGAAAACCGTCAGATTGCACCTGGCTGTTCAGCCAAAGGCTGTGGTAGAGAGGAGGCTTTCTGAACTGGATGGGAAAAGCCGAATGTCAAAAAGACATTTTGCATTGCACCAGGATTAGACTTGAAACTTCTTCGAAGACTTTCCCACAGGGGGAGTTTTGGCAACATCTGAATTACACATAATTGCCAAAAAGTATATTTTCAGTCAGGGCAAACCTTTATTTACTTTCTCCCCCTAAATGAGAACCACACTATGCCAGAGTGACTCAGTGCAATGGTACTCACTGAGAGCTCACTACAGGGCCAGATGTGATTTAGCTCAAAGCCTCACAAACCTTGCTGTCACCCAGTTAATCACAGGCAATTCGTGCTAAAGCTGCTCGGCTCCCTGTGGGAACCACCCCCCCAGCCCCACCTCCTCTCCCCCACGACATTCCTCTATACAGCCGGGAGAGCCAAGGCCTTGTGAAAGTGTGTGCTCTTTAATTGGCACTACATGACTTAAAGTGCCAAGCAGAAGTGAAGGGAGGCACACAAAGTGAAGCTGACGTGAGGCCACACACTGTACTCTCTTTGGGTGCAGCTCTGCTGCCAGTGAAATGAAGACCAAAAGCCCACAGGTCAAGGATACGCAGGCCATGTGTTCCTCACTATTACATCTTTTTCTTTCTTGTCCTGTACTGTACGTTGTGGACTTTGTCTTTCTTTGTTCAGTTAACCGACCATTGTTAAAGAAAAAGAGACCAAAACTTTCACAGCCCTAAAGTGAAATGAGAAACAAGTGCATTTTTTTTACTTCACAACAGCTTTCTTTGTGGTCTTCACTCACAGACATAAGCATTAATTTTACTCCTGATACACTATGCAGTACCAGCATAAAACATACTTTTTTAATTGAGCTTTTCACTTGATCTAATTCTTTCAGCCGATTTTGTCTTGACTTTGTTACTGAGGAACTGTGTTATGACTGTGACAATGAGTATGAATAGGAGAGCCCTGTCTGTTTTTTTTTTTCCAAGAAAAATAATGTGTTGGTTACGTCATTAATTTGCTTTTGCGGTCATCTGTGTTTCAAAGTTTCTGTGAACACAATAACATAGATTTTCTTCATCAAAAACTTCATCCAAAAATGGACCTGGTTTTCAATTGGACTGACCATTTAAAGCTGGTGTGTGTGTCCTGGCCTGGAGGGTCAGTTTTTCATTCCATATCCCACTTGTTTAAGAAAGCTCAGTTCTTATTGACCGATATGATTATTGATAGATTTTCCCTAGCCCCAGTCTTCAGGTGCTGCTTCTTTAAAGAGATCCAGAAAACCTGAAGACACAGCAGCCCTCCAGGATCAGGACTGGACAGCCCTGACTTTGGGTAAAGAAGTGCCTCCTGTTCTCAGTTTTAAACGCTCTTTATCATGATACACTGTTGAACCACCAACTGTACACATTTAATTAACATGGACAAGATTAGCATGAAAGAGTAAAACAAACTTGATCACATTGAGCATTGCAATTAGGTTGAGATGAAAGACATTCTTTAAAAAAAAGTCTCAAAATGCCATCTGTCCCAGGTGCATCTGTCCTAGAAAGATACTGTATGGTGATGTTGATTGTTAAAAAGACACTGCAGAATGCGCTATTAAGTAATGAAATGAGCAGTTTATGCCTATATGCTTTATTGTTTATGAAAGGCTTTTTATTAATCACTGTGCTCAGAGCAGAGTATAATTTATTAGCATGCAAATGGAGCTGATTCAGGGAGGCTGGATAGAAGTTCCCACAGATTGTCTTCAAGGCAGTGAGGAGTGCTGGACTGGAACGAACCAGTCTATAGCTGAGAGGAACTGGGCTGAAGCGGCAGCCAAGAGCCCCCTGCACTCACCAGACACACAGAAGCAACAGTCAGGCTGCTCCTTCCAAAGGCTGAAGATACTGCACGAACGTGGGGAGCTGGAACAAGGTGTATAAAGTGGAAGAATTTCCAAGCACTTCAGCCCAGCAATATGCTGTAAAGGAGTAAAATCACCCTCATGTCAAATTATAATGAACTGCTGATTTTTTTTAAATAACAATTATTATTTTGTTCTGGATATAAAAAAAAATGATCTACAGACACAGCAATACAAAACATTGCAGTGAATGAAAAGCGTCTTTATTTTGTTTTGCCTGTACCTCAGTGATGATACCGAAGGGAGGTAAGAAGCTTCCCAGAAATGTGACTGTGGCCCCCTCAGCCCCCTGCAACTATCAGCCAGACTAGACAAATTAGAGAAGAGCGACCGCTTGGGGAAAGGAAAGCTGTCAGGGGGACACCCCACTAGGAACATTAAAGAGGTAACAGGAGTGTCACTGGACCTCCAAGCACAACACTGGTGCTGCTGCAGAAGTCATGTGATTCATTCATAATCCAGTTTGATTCTGAAATTCATTCATTCACAATGAACCTTCTGTTCCCCAGGATACTGTGCTGAAATGGATAAAATCCATGCCTGAAATCCAGGCTTTCTTATGTGGCAACCATTGACACCGAATATTATATCTGAGAAGCCCAGGAATGTTTTTTGTTCTAAACAGCTGGTTGTTGCACTGTGCATCACTCACATTGTCTTGGAGTAATTCCACCGGCATGAATGCTCTTCAGAGACCTGTATTTGAGTTTGTTCACACTGTTCTTTTTTTGCAAGAAAAAAAGCAGAACGTGCTGATTTAAAGAAATACTTGCATGATATCCACTCAAAGTAAATATTTCCTTTGACGTTTCACTATTTGACGTACCTAAAGAGGCATGGTACTGTAAAAGCCTACCTTTTAAAAGTAACAGTTAAAATTAATATCAGTATGGACAGAACTATAGTATAAGCTTAAACAAACATTTTAAATTCTCTTTTTTTTATGATAGTAGAACTCCTAATCCTTCTCTTAACAACTTTGTCACATTCTTGGAAACAATAGCCTTGTTAATTCAACATTAAAATACATTTACTGTATATAATACAATTACTATTAGGGAGCTGCGTTAGCACACAAGGAGAGGCGCCGAGGTGAATATTTTTTGTGTTTGGTTTTGTAGCAGTGATCTTTGAAGCTACCAATGCAGATAATGCCACGTATTGTAGTTGAGAGTATTTTAATCAACATAGATTGTCACAGGTACAGTGTGTACACAGTGCGAGAACTGGATGTTTTTAAGGTGAGGTGGCCCCCAAGTCTAAAGGCAGACTCACCCTTTCAGGGGACACAGTAATACACAGGAGATGCTGTATTTGGATGCACTGTCAAATATTCTTCCCCACACTTCATGGTCTTCATCAAACTGCCAGCTCAGGAAGTGTCGATTTGGATTTGCACAGAATACTATGAGCATCTGAGATGAGGGTTTTATTGCTGTACTGTTACATGTTTAGGAACACCAAGAGGTGGAGTCATTGTGGAGTCTAAAAGGGGGAGACTGAAGCTCTTCACCCATTGTTTCCAAAAATATAGCGATTAGCATGTTTCCAGGAAGCTGCTCACTTCACAGCAGCTCCAGGTTTTAAATGACAAGAATAGACTGGCGTCCACCTCCTCTAGCTCTGACCGTTTCTTGAACATGTGCAAGCAAGGTTCCTTCCTGGAGGCACATATTGATGTAATTACCTTTTTCTCACTCCCCTCTCAATGAGCTGACACCCACCCACGGTACATCCTACAGGCAAACCAAGCTGCACTCAACAGGCATGGCTCCGTGGCTTAACAGCTAGAACTCGGGGGATCAAACAGTCTTTCAGGAGGAGGAATATCAGCACGTCATGCTCCTTCCAGACACATCCAGAAGTCATCGGGGTGACGGGACAGGCTGTTACTCCAGCATCAGGTCAATGAGCAAGCTCATGAGTCACCCCAAAGCACCTGCAGCCCACAGGAGTAAGGAGAGGGGTGACGTGGGAAGAAGGCCAAGGGGGGAAATAAAGATTGATGAACCTCCACAGGTCGTTGGTGACGGAGCTGCCATTGCAGGCCATGCCTGATATTATCCTGAAGCTGGAAAGAGCAAGACTCCTTCATGTAGGAGCCTCAGATGAAGCATTGCATCCCTGTGGGAATCTGGGCTGAGTGTCTATATTCCATTCCTCTCTGGTCCTGATCACAATTTCAAACAAAATTGACTCGCCTGGATTGTCGGGATGAAAAGCCGCCTCCCTTTTCAATTGTGACTCTGAAAGAGTGTGGGTAATCGAGATCAAAATCTAGAGCATCCCATTCAAACACACTAATTCACAAATTAAATGCTATTTCATTTGTGAGAGAGGTTTTTTTCTATAATAGAGTGGCCCCGGATAATTTGTGGATGTACTGTAGGATAATGCCTGACACACTTTGCAAGTGAGTTGTTTCAGTTGTCATTCATTTGTACAGAATTCACGCGTCATATTTTGCGTTAGGTTTTATATCGACATCTTCATGTATTTTAAAAAATCAATACCTTAAACTTTGACTAGAGAGCATATTAAGCATACCAGGGCTAAACCGCTAAAAATATTTTCTGAAAATATTGTTTCGAGTTTCTCTCAAGCTCTCTTGAGCCATGTTTTCTAAAGAGAAATTAGTGCCTTGAAGAATATGAAGATACACAGTAGGTCCAATTATTTATGAAGGATACATACATAAAAAGTTTACAGTTTCTCTACATTACAGTATATCCTGGTTTTTCTGCAAACTGGGGCTCTGTAAAGAGACACAGAAGTGCGACTCCCTCACACTGACTTACATTGTAGCTCTGTTGCCAACAATATACACATCTAGGTTTTCCTGGCACACATCCAGAGTTCTCAGTCTTAGCTGCACAGTACCTCTGTCTCTCTGTCTGAAGCTGGCACTGAAAGTGACGGGGAACGTGAAGATTATACTTGTATGCAGTGCAAATGCATGCCAGGAGTAAGACCAGCTATCCCAAGCTCGGGGCATGAGAAAAAGGCTCTTGAGAGGTCAGCTGTGAAGAGGGAAACTCTATACTTCCTGTATTATACAGTTGCAGTTTCCTTTCACTGGATATTTTTCACACAGAGGGTGGCAGAACAAAAATCTGTGGAACATTTAAAAAGCTAAAACAACATCCTGAAGCAGGAGGTAATGGGGTCCTTAAGCAGAAGGTTAGGCGTCTAGGGAGCGCCTGTCAAAACTCTATTAATAAGATGAGGCACTAAGAATTCCAAAAATTGGGGGAAATGGCCTCACAAAAGATTGATGACTGGCCACAATCTTTGAAATAGGTAAAACGTGCATTGCGGAGTTCAGCAGCACTAAATAATACTCAGCAGCCAATAACTCAGACACAGCAAGGTAGTACACATAAATATTATAATGGACTCAATATATAACGTCATGGAGTTTCTTAATTATTCTCAGCAACCTAAAGATGATATCTGTATTTGTGCTTCCCTTTTTGGGCTTTTTTACCAAATCAGCTGTTCAGACAGGGGACACATTTCCCTTCTCTGACAGCACAAAGCGTGTCCTGCTACAGTATGTCACATCCCTGTTCACTGCCCCACAGACACTGCAGGTAGATGGTAACACGGCACAAGAAATGAGCTCTCCTGGCCGAAGAATGATTATGGTGGCAAAATAGCATTGATGAAAAACCTGAAGATCCTCCTTGGGCTCAACCGTAAAACATCTCTTCTGTTCCACAGCCAGCGTAACGTTTTCGCTTGCCATCTGACCCAGTCTGCTCCAGCCCTCCAGTAACTCCAGCCATTTCAGTTCATGGTTCTGCCACAGCTAAGGAATTACAGGTGCTGAGCATGACACGAGATGATTTCCTTTTGAAATACATTGTAGAAAATATCAAAAGTAATGGACAGGCTTGTGCATCACACAGTCTGACAGTTTTTTTTAGCATACAGCTTTTCATTTTTATTCTTCCCAGCACAACAGCATACAGCATGAAATTCCCCATCCTACACTGTTTGACAGCATTACTGAAATTTGAGCATCCAATAACCCCAGCAGAACACAGTTGATCTTAATACATTGCAAAACACTCATCAGTAAGGTAATGTGGTTCCGATGATCGCAGATGTTGTCTTCTTGAACCACATTACTGTGCTGAAAAGGTATGAAATAATCAGTGCGGATTATTAGTTTAGCAGGTTGTGCTCTACATTACATTGACACTGATATCTCCTCGTTTATATTCACGCAGGGCTACTGAGGTTCCACCTAAATGCTGTATTCAGTTGGATGTACCAATAACTGCTAACACCTAATTAAACAATATTGCATCTCCATGGGGTAACAAGAGCATAAACTCCAATTGGGAGCACTTTGCTCTGCAGAGCAATAGAAGGGGTTAATCCATACACACACTGGCAAGAATCTTGCTTACACAGGGAGTTAATAAGACTAACATATATTATTAGCACAGCTTCACTACATTCTCCCATAATAACGTGCTGCCTGTCAATCATTTGCACAATTAAATTGTTTAATGAATAAATTTGCATTGTTAATAGAAGGGCTGCAGGAAACATCTGGTTACAACAGTTTAATGGCTTCACCTTGCATCAGGAGCCCATATGGAATGTTAAAGGAAATGCTGTTTTGATGCTAACTAAATGAAAAGTATCACTCAAACTAATTTGGGCTGTTTGACAGAGAGGAAATCACTTAGTAAGAGTGATGCTGTTATATTACAAGCATTGCTTCTAATTGCTATTGGAAGAGCATATAGGCTTTAAGTCATAAGCACCGCCTGTTTAAAAGCTGCTTGTAACAGTTTTTTCTTCGCTGAATTTTAATACACTGCCAAGGCTGTGATACACGTGACAGACAGGCATCAGGAATTCGGAGAAAGTACTGTATAAAATTAATTCAAATTAGATTGGTAACAGTACTACATCTGCGTTAACATTTTTTAATACCCCGCTTAACGACCAAAATCATCTATCACACCCAAAACACTATTGCCTTCTTTTTCTGATATTCTTAGCCGGGACATGTACATGTACTGTATATTTCTGCGGACTGACAGAACAGCTAAGATAATTCAGCTTGAAAATATTTGTGTTACAGGATGAAGATACATATTCATTTTTTTCTCCTCATGGCTATAATCAATTTTGTTGCAACTTAACCCTGTAAAAATTCAATTTCGAATTTGGCTTTTACTAAATTAATTAACTAGGTGAATTACAGTATTAATGACTCACAGCAGGACACTACACAATTGACGATTCTCACGCCATTAAAAAATTGCACATTTCTTTCCAATACAGGGCGATTAAATATACTGTATGAAGATGCAACACAATAATAAACGTTTTTTTTCCATTCATTAAGGCAGTGGAAATTATACTGTCTGCTTCTGCACACTTCATTGCAGATTAATCTAATTGAAGATCACGGAAAAAAAAACGTCCTCAGGAAAAATTACTCAAGTTGTAGTCAGCAAGCAAATGACTGTGCTTTTATTTGGAATTGGAACTATTGTTTGTAGAAATGCTTGTTTTCCCTCTGCAAAGCAGTGGTAGAATTACATTTTATAAATAAAATATGTATTAAATACCAACATAATAAGGGCCCTCCAGCTGATTTAGCAGAAGGAATAGTAACATGCATTTGCATTTATTCAGATTGAATAATGTGGTAGAGAAACAAAGCAGAAATAATTCGTTTCCATGACATACTAACAGGTAGATATTTCACTGTCACAGATCCCGAGTAGCTGAGTATCCCCACTATGTTCTCCAGGATATTTGCAGTTCCTCTAAAATACTGCATGTTTGCAGATCAAGATCTGAACAGACCTGAACAGACAATGAGGCCAAGCCCCAGGTTAACCCACTCCCTAAATCCAAATTCTAATTCCAGTTCTGGATACTGGGTGGCTCTTCATTTTCCTGGGGCTTGTTGATTGTATTCGAAGGCCGCTCCCAGTCCAGTAGCGGGTTTGTAACATGTCGTTGGCCAGTGGGTTAACGTTTTGATTTCATACTGACCGCAGTGGGAACTGCAGCTTTCTGCCCCCTGGGTCCTGTGAGCTGAAGTTGGGCTGTCTCTGCGGTGCCTGCACAGCAGAGCAAGGGGAAAAACAAACACCATTATCCCTCTCATTACAGAGCTGCTGTGCTTGGGTGATTAAGCCAGCATGCAGAAAAGCCAGGCTAGGGGATTGTCTGACTGATTAGTGCATTAAATATAAATGTGTGTAAAGAAAAGAACCATCATCTACTTAATTGTATTTATTTTAAACACATGCACAACTTGTATCCTACAGAGGAGGAAGTGGAAAGGAGGATAATGCCAAACAGTGTGAGAAGCTTGTGATTATTATTGTTTGTGAGACTCAGCATGGTATGTGTTAACATATTGAGATGCCTTCCTTGCGGGATTTTCTGTGGGGACAGTTCGCATTCATGGCTCAGACTTCTTTTATTTTTTCCAGGCCTTGGAGAAAAATGTTCACACCCCTTAAATTTGGGGTTAATCAGGCTGACAATATGGGACACTTCCTAGAGCTGGACTGAGCGCGAGGTCTGAATGGCAAAGCACCTACAAGTACTGTAGTTCTGATGCTTGAAAAGCATTTTCTTGACAGAAAGGGCTTGCCCAGCAACAGCTTTATCCTGGAGTGTTCCTGAGCCTCTACATTCTTGAATTCCATCTTGTGTCTCTGGACAAGATCTTGCCTTGTGGTCCAGCAGTTCATCCTCTCAATGGCTGGGTGCCTGCGAGAGTGTACGCGGTCAGGAGCAGGTGATCTGCCTTCTCGATTCGTCTGGGTTAGGCCTGAAGCCTGCCCTGGGTTTACAGACCGAGTACAAGTTATGGGTCTCCACAGAAGGTCATACATGTCAGCGGATATGACCTTCAATTTCCCTTGGTCGGTGAAATCGGCAGTTTTAATTAGCAATTGCTGATTTTGGATTTTGCATAAAATACAGAGAATAATCTAGCATTGCATACAGCAATTAAACTAGAACAGTATGTTTCCTTTTTCTGTGCAAACAAGACTTGGCAGGTACAGTATATGGCTATTTATTGAATGACACAATTGGGCCATCCAGGTCACTGTAAAATAGATTCAGTTCAAGTTATTCTCCCACTAAGCCCCAGTAGGACAGATGAAAAGGGTTCCCATGTCTCCAGTCAAGACTGCAGACTAGAGCAGGAATTAACTATGATCAAGAAGCCACATGCCCGGTATGGCTGAAGCATGACGTTGCAGATTAGCAAAATGCTATTATTAGAACTAAACTAAAGGATCACCTGTATGGAAATAACATCCCAGTGAATATGGATATACAGTAAAAACTGTGGGTCTTGTCTAACCCACATGTTAGAGTTCTTTGAATGAGGAAATACAGTAGACTATGGAAACTGACAGAGCATATGATACGGTGCATTTAGATTTTCAGAAGGCTCTTAATAAAGGTCCCTGTAAAAGATTCATTTTCAAATTTCAGGTGGAAGGCATTCAGGTAAATGTAAGCAGATTGAAAACCAGTTAATAAATAGGAAACAGAGAGTATTAACAGAGAGGGTTAAATGTTAAAATTTGGGGAGACAGGCTAGATGGACCAAAATGGCCTTTTTTTGTTTGTAACATTTCTTTATGTTCTTATGATCTTAGAACCTTTTATTTTCTCATGAAGGAAAGGTAATAGAAATTTCTGAGAATAATAGTAGACTTCTCTGTCTAGCAAAACCCATAAAACAATGAAATTATTAAAATAAATAAGTACATTCTACAATGTGTTACATGACACCCTTGCATTGCAACAGTCATTTGAAACAGAAGGGCAGACTTGTGAGTACTGCCACAAAGAGGCATGTAATTTCACATACGGCTATGATCTCTAATGCAATCACTCCAGATCAAGAATGCTGATGACACTGTCCAGAGAATTACTGCTTATACAGAATCCAGCTTTTAAGCTCAGTAGCAACTTCTCAATTATCATTTGAGTGAATCAGCTCTTCCTCAGGGACAGTGTAAGAAGTGCTGTGATTACTTTGTGTTTAATTGGCAAGCTATGAACAATAACCCACATGTGTTGTTATGATCTTCAGTGCACTTCTACACCTCTGCAGTGAGTGAACTACAACACTTTTTTCTCTGTGCATTTTTTTTATTTGTGCTGCCGTTTGTTTATAGCGTTGTCATTTTGCTTAGACACTTAGTTGGTTATGAGCAGGTGAATTGAGATATAAGAAAAAAACAAAGAGATTTTATGGTCTTAATTAAATGTTTGCACACAGAGAAGAATAAAAGGCGCTACAATTTTATTAAGTAGCATAGAATACTACATGGATCATTGGCTTTTTTTGCTTTAGTGCATTTACTTTTTTACATTTAATTTTGCTTGGTTATTTTACGTCTTACTTGATATTCGGAGGGCTTCAGAATGACATTTACCCTGCTTTTTTTAAATAAACGTAAAAATAGTAATATTATTTAATTGTGATTGTTTGGCACCCTATTTCATGGGTGCAGCCTGGGGTGCTGTCTGTGTGGAGTTTGTATGATCTCTCTGTGCTTGCATGGGTTTCCTCTGGGTGCTCTGGTTTCCTGCCACAGTCCAAAGACATACTGATAGGATAATCGCCCCTGGTGTGTCTGTGCCTGTGTGTGCCCTGTAATGAGCTGGCATCCAATCCAGGGCGTACCCTGCTTTGCTTGTCAGGATAGGCTCTGGCTCCCCCATGACCCTGTATTGGATAAGGCGATTAGAACATGGATGGATATGTTTAATAGGTCTCAGTTCTTCATTGGTATGTCTTTGAGAACCAGAATATTTTTTCAATTACAACAGTTTTCCTTATTTGCCAAGATTTTAAAGGTTTTGCAGAACGTCAGCAAATAATCCTTGAAGTATTTAGTAACCATTTCATGGAAAAAAAGCACATTTAAAAAAAAACAGAAATGTGATACGTTATCAGTGCATTATATGTCAAAAACATAAAGGAAAATACTATTAAAAATGTACAAGTGAAAGGTTAATGAGGTAAATATTAGATTTTCTCCTAGATTTCAGATTTAGCCATTTCATTTCTGCCATTTTTTTCCTTCCTGAGCAGAAAACAACACATCATAATTGTGAGAAATCACTGGTTTTACAGAAATCTCTTCAAGAGGCCTGCAGGCAATCCAAACTTTGTTGTTGTTGTGGGAGTGTGTTTTGTCCTTCAAAAAAGAGTTTTAAAATAAGGGTGGTGGAAACATTTTATGACCCATGACCCTGTGAGTGCAAAACCCAGCCTGTCAAACAAAGAAGCATTTAGTTCCAAAGGCAAATACACTCTGCCAAGAGTTAGGAGTGTCTGGAACACTAAAGCATGAATTTTCAATTTTTTTTAAATACCGATGACAATGTACTGGACTCAGCCCATGAAAATTAGGCCAGCATTTACTTCCTTTTTGTGCTAATGGTACTGCTTTGCATTGTGTAACATCACCATCCACGTACTGCAGAGATTTTTTAGCTCAGGTCTCTTGCTCAGTAGGTGTCAGTATGGAGTCGAAAAACACCTCCACCCAATCTCATTTTTCCGCTCCATCCCACAGGAGAACAGAGCTCAATAAAGACCTCCCTGGAGGGTTCCTAACCAGGATCAGCGTACCGGTGCACCTGGAGCTCTAACGAGCAGGCTCCCGATCATGTGACCTACCCGGCAAAAATCTCTCTGCAAAGAGGGATTGCGCTGCTTCTCCAATCCCTAAAACGCAAGCGGTGAACAAAGCTCTAAATTCACATGGACAAACCACGAGTTCTGTTTTAACCCTTGCAGCGAAAACGACATACAGACAACCCCAAGTTTAACAATCGGTACCCGTTTCATTGTCTTTCCATGAATTGTTAATGTTATAGACTACAGTGTCTGTGTCTCGATTTTCCGTCGTCCACGGTCAGGAGCCGAGAGCTCCCCCCCACGTGTGGGCAGTTCGTCACGTTGGGAAGTCAGGATTAGTATTCGCGTCTCATGCGCCGCAGGAACGTCTCGGACCTCTGAGCTGCAGCATCCTTCCCAACAGGGCCGCCAAGGCCCAAGCGTGTAGCTTGTCAGAAACATCAAGCCCGTGTTGGGATTTTTTCCTCTCATTTTTAAAAGTTACTGCTAACGAAGGAAAACACTAGGCTCGGTAAAATGTTTTTCTTTTTCCTTGCTCCAAAGAAAATGGTTGTTTCCCCCCCGTAATACTAAAATACGCACAATTTGTTTTTAAAAAAAAACGAGTGTTCGAAAAAGATTCGTTTTCTAAATTTCATAATAAACAGTAGGTTGGCTTCTCACTACATAATGCATTGCACCGCAGCTAACTTGCCTGTTAATCTGTTTGCACATTTGTTGCGCTAACAATGTGTTGACAACATGCTGACATCACACAGATGCCAACAGCATCTGCCTCTTGTGTCCAATGAATATTAATCAGAACCTAGAAAGGACGTTAATTTCTTTTCGTTTCTCTCTTTCCTTTTCCTCCCATTTCTGAATACAGTAAAAATAAACGCCCTTATCAGCTGGACCGATGTACAGTATGCTTATTTGCTGTATGTTAAACTTGGTTTCTCATCAGTGGTACTGTATGCACAACACGTCATGTTAGAATTTATTTTTGTAGCGTTTATAATAAAAAGCTGAGAAACCAGGATTTGGCCTTTTCACGTTAAGTCTCGTGGAAAAAAAAAACATCTGCTAAGTGCGTTCTGCAGATTTTGTTCCTTAAAGTTCAAAACGTTTTTGTCCATAAACGTGCTGACTACTCTCAAAATTGTGCCGTATATTTAATTGTGGATACAAACGTCAATGTAATTTGCGTAACACTGTTCAGTCCTCCATACTACAGTACGATGTTACTAAAGAACAGGTGAAACGGGCGAGTGCGGACATGGAGTTTATTAAGCACAGGTACTTCTTTTAATCGGTTGAACAAACTGCATTCCAAAAAAAATACAGTTGTGATCCTCAATGAACTGATTTGGGTGAACTTGCTCCTGTGGACACTATGAAGTCGAAATGATGAGTGAAGGCACTGACATGCCTTTTGCAGACTATGTACTTTACAACTGAGTAATTTCTGAGACAATAGTCCCACTGTTGTGTAAATGCCTTAAGGTTACCACCAACATATGGTACAGCTCTTAATATATAGTGTTTAATCATTGCATATAAAGTGCACAGTGGTTGTGGTGGAACTGTCTTATTACAGGTAGATAATTATTTTTTGTAATTTTGTTGCAAATTAACCCCAATACATTTTCTCCCTTTGTTCTTTAGATTTCTAGGACTGACATCGAAATTTTACCTGAGATGTTGCTAGTTCAGTCAGTAGCGCAGAGCCTGCTTTGTTTTGGGTTAAAAAACAGTTTTTTGGGGGTTTTCCTCATGCCAGTTCTGTAATAAGATGAGCTGTTGAAGACATTATCCAGGACTTCAGGTGCTTCTTCCATTTTCAGTATCACATGCATCATGGAAATGCTGATGGTGCAGATTCGTCTGGGTTTCTCTCATGACCTGTGGCTCCGCAATTTGCTGCTAGAAGCCTATTGGCATCACAGCGTCTACATTTCTGAGGACCAAATGTTAAATGATAATATTATTAATAGTTCCTTACACTAATATACAGTAGAGCTTTTCTGGACACTCCACTCAAAGCGCTTAACAGGTAATGGGGACTCCCCTCCACCACCACCCGTGTGCAGCCCCACCTGGATGATGCTCCAGTACCCTCACCACACACCAGCTCTCAGTGGGGAGGAGAGCAGAGTGATGAAGCCAGTTCAGAGAGGGGGATTATTAGGAGGCCATGATTGGTAAGGGCCAATGGGAAATTTGGCCAGGACGCCGGGGTAACACCCCTACTTTTTTTGAGAAACGCCCTGGGATTTTTAATGACCACAGAGAGTCAGGACCTCAGTTTTACGTCTCATCCGAAGGACGGTGCCTTTTTACAGTATAGTGTCCCCATCACTATACTGGGGCATTAGGACCCACACAGACTGCAGGGTGAGCGCCCTCTACTGGTTCCAATAACACCTCTTCCAGTGCAACTTAGCTTTCCCAGGAGTCTCCCATCCAGGTACTGACCAGGCTCACACTGCTGAGCTCCAGTGGGCTGCCAGTGGTGAGCTGTAGGGTAATATAGCTGCTGGCTAAAAAGATAGCTAACTAGAATGTGCAGAGACCCTCCAGTTTGCTGATTGCATTGCTAAAATAAAACATCATGAAAAACCAGGAGTGAATTAATAGAAAACATGGCAAGAAAACAGAAGAAACCGAAGAAGGCTGGCAAAGTCAAGGAAATTCTAATACACAGTGAAGCAGGGAGAAACAGTAAGAGCAACAATTACAGATCATGTGCAGACAACATACAGCAGGTATAAAAGACAGACGCTCTAGAGCGGATTGTAGCACAAACCTGACTTCACACTCTGGCATTGAAAGTATTCTAATCTAGTTAATGGAGAGTGACACTTTATTATTTATGCTGTCCATTACCTTAAAACTAAAGCAATACTGTAGAGCAGCCTGCTGGTGTATTTTCAGACCTAGCAGCAGGGAGCTGGATCAATGCAATGACATGCAAATGCTTGTGGAGGACGGCAAATGCATAGTTATGCAATTAGATATGTCGTTATATTTTTATTTAAACTTTTATTTTGGCAGATATGTAAACTGAGACCACTCTGAGACCATTCTCATCTGCAGTGACAAGCTGGAGAGTATCGATGTATACAGCAGGGCTATTTACTGGGGCGATATGGTTGACCTTCCATGTTTCTCAAGGGTACAACTGCTGCCTGACACTCCAGAGCCTGGAGCACTGCTCCTCTCGTGCCAGCCTGTACACGATCGCGCCCCTGTCTGTCTGCCACTCTCACCTGTCCCGTGTCCAGCGCGCTCCCTGTACCGGCTGGCGAGGGCCAGTGGTGGGGCTGCGCCAGTTCTGGGATTGTGACTGGTTGCAGGTAAGCCTGATGCTAAAAACCTGGACTGTGCTAAACAAAAGCTGGATCAGTGATCCATGTGAGAGATCATTCTAACAGCTCACCAACGCATATTAAAAGCCACTGGTAAAACAAACAAACCATTAACATTATAGAGAACAGATAGAGGTTTATTCCCTGCTGAAAAAAGAAGAAAAGAAAGAAAAAGATCAAAAAGAGAGTGGGGTATTCGGCCACTCTAGCTTTGGTAGAGTGGAAGCAGCTAATCGATCCGAGGATCTCATCCAGCCATTTCCTGAATGGAGCCGCTGTGGATGAGATCCAACGACACAGTTGGGTGACTTGCTCCATTCTCCCACAACCCTCTGTGTAAAGATGCGCCTCCTGTTCTCCGATTGAAATGCGCTTCCTTAGAGTCTCCACTGGTGTCCTCTGGTTCGTGTGTCACGGCGGACTCTGCAGATGTCTGCTTTGTGGGCGCCTGTGAGCCTGAGGCTTTTGAATACCTGAAGGAGTGTCCTGCGTGGAAGAGAAGTACGAAGATCACTCTTAAATGATGCTTTATTTGAATGTATACTGTAGTTCAGACAATCCCAACTTTTGTTGTATTCTAATGCCTCTCTGCATATTTAAATAAAACAGTAAATACTGTAACGCATACGGCCACCGGTGAGTGTGTAAGAGGCGGCTTACCAGATTGGTGACGTCACCGCCCTTCCCTGTAATAGCAGGACCACAGCCCCTGGGCTGGAGGGAGATCTCTCTTTAGCTCAACAGGCTGGGTCCCTGTTGAGTGACATCAGAGGCCCGGGTTCGCGTCCCTGACAGCGCAGGGCTGACTTGATGCGGCAGCAGGCGAGGGCGCCAGACTCAACCCCATAGCGTTACAATACTATATATCTTAAGAAAGCTTTTTAAAGAAATCTTTTCCTTTACACCACTTCAATACTTGTCTCGTTTGTTGCCTTGAGGAATTTGCTCACCTGTGTTAATGGATAAAGTCATAAAGAAGTTAAACAACATAGGCTCTAACCACATTTATGTGCAAAGTGCTTTAATTAATACTGTAATGTGGAGTGGAGGTACTAATTCTTTAATTTGTAGGGATCAGAAAGACAAAGGAGAGGTATTCATGCACATTATTTAGCATGATAGCATCAGTTCAGACAAGTTCAGAATAAACTGAGTGAAACAAAATAAAGATGCAATTTGTTTACTATAGAATCAAAAAATACTGCAATTGTCTGTGAAGAGGCTGATGTGTATTTTTTCCCTAAATATTAAGGGACTGTTTTATCTGTCCTTTGACTTCTTTTGTGATTCTCAGATGACGTGTTACTGTTATTGTTATCGGTATTTCATTTTGTTTCTTTATGTGCATGTGCAATCTTTCTACTGTGGCTAAATTAACAGGTGGAATACATTTATCTTTGTAATGACTTCACTACATTTAATCAGAAAATGGTTTTAATTTTTACTGTTAGTCATACAATCTTTACTAGAGCCCTTGGTCTGGTGCCCTGGACAGTACGTATGCCTTTTCTAGCAGAGTTTGTTGTTTAATTCTAGTGATTTTTGGTTCATTGTAGCTGCTATCTTTTTAAAAACGCATTGAATGTTTCTAAACTCATTAAAAACTTTGAAAGTAAGGGGCTCCTGACCATCCTTTTCAAAGTTTTGCACAGTCAATACATCAATTCCTAAATATACTGTACCCCATGATAAACAAACCGTTTTAAATGGACCTCTGTTTCCTGACAGTTCTGCTCTGTTATCCCTCAAGGCAAATTTTAAAGCTTGGAATGCAACCAAAAATAAATTACAGTATATTGGAAAAAGCCTGGGCTTACTATAATTACCCCATAGATATTTCTTCCAGTTTATCACAATATCTTACCAAATTCAAGTCTGTACTTTGAAATCCTGATTTAACAGAGAGATGTTTATCTGCCTAGGAAGAACTGATTAAATTAATAAATTTTCTCTGTCCCATGTTCCAGTGTCTGTAGAGTAAAGAATTAGAGTAAATGTATAAAACATTGAAAACACCTCTAATATGCTGTACAGTGGATTATTTTAAGAGGATGGGTTGATTCCAGCATATACAGCAATTTCTGCTATAAAATAGTGACAAAAATAATACAAGAAACCATCAAAACTAAACCTCCTTCTTTGGGAGGAGAGAATTTTCTGTCTGAATATCAGAACACCTCAGGAACACTTACACCTGGTCTGTCCAACCTCAAACAGAACCCAATTAGGATTCTACATACACAAAGCCACAACTAACCAGTCACTCCTGAGCAACAGAGCTGTTCTGTCCTATCATATCATGAGCAATCCAGAGGCTCTCTACAAACCCAGTCTCTCGTCTGAAATAAGCAGTATGTTCTAATATCTGCAGTCCGAAATAGAACTAAATGTAAACGTTACTTCATTAACTTTACATGTAACCTAAAGGAGTTGCTAAACAGACGTTCAGTAGGAGGTCACATTGTCATCTCCCAGTTCCTCTCTCCTACATAGAAATGCTCATGGGATGCCCACAACTACAACTTCACACTTGCGGCTGCCTCCTTGGCTCATTCCTCACAAGGGAGAGGATTTTTGTCAAGCCTGACTTTCCCACCAGGGCTGTCATTTCCTCAGCCAGGCACGTTAACACCAGACACTACAATGATGGGTATCCTGTCCCTTTATATTCATTTTCTCATAATTAGAGATTTTCTTCTGCAAATGTTAGCCATCTACAGTATATTTGTATGTTTCTCATAGCGCTCTCAATTCCACACAAGCAGAAAACTTAATATATCCCTACCATATAAAAGGATTAATGAGAAATGACAACGCTGTAAAAAGCTGTATATTGTCAAAATTACTCTGTACGTACAATTTAAATAGCACCACTTTTTAGTATAAATTATTTCCTGTGGTACAGTATTTCAGCAGCGTAACATGAGATAAGTTTAGTTTTTGGTTTGTATCCAGGCAGAATATCTTTATTTTATGACATGTGCTGAATACTTTCTTCTTCCTCCTTAGTGAGAGAAAATTGATCGGGTTTTCTTTAATGAATGCATCAAGAACTGGTTATGGATTAACAGGAGGCAATCGTTTCTCTACCACATAATCCTTTGGGTTGTGTGAACCACACATGCTTCTTTATAGCTAGAAACAGTTTCTGGGCTACAGATACTCAGGATTTGCCTGATCTCATCAATTAACTGTCCATATGAAGTCAATCCCTTTGGGCTGAGAGTCTCAGAGTGGCGTCATGGCCTCAGTCTCTTGCAGACAGACCTACTGTATGCCCCCTGATCAGCACAAGTAAAAGTGTTACAAGGGACTCAAAATCCAGTTTTGATTGCTGAAAGCTGAGATGGTCCATCGCAAAAGCAGCAGAAAAACGGTACAAAAAAACTGGAGAAAAAGAAAAGAGAAGGAAGTCTCCATTTTTTCCATCTTCTTTAACTTGTTGCTTATTTCATTTAACACTTCAAATACCTAATTAAACCAAAGTCTCTAATAGGAGCGAGAAGTTTGGCCCCTTAAGTCAGTGTAGAGATGATAAATTATTGTCACAATCTTGTGACCTGCAGTACAGAGTTGATTTCATTCATGCATTCAATTTTTTTTAGGTTTATTTGTTATGCACTGATTTTGAACAAGAATGTTGGCTAAGTGATGGTTGTGCTACTTTCTGTGCGAGGCTGAAAATGCTTATCATTATCCCTCTTCAGGAGCTGTGAGAGACGATTTCAATGAGCACAGCATTATGCAGAGCGCACAAGAGTTTACTGTGCTACAGGGATTTTTACAAGCAGGTTCATCCCTCCAATTTCAGTTTCTTCTGGTGGGGGTCATGTATCTGACATGATATAAACTCAAAAGAGAAAAAGCGTTTACTTTGCTGGAAAAGAATCATTTCCACGGTGTATGAAGTTCTGTCCAGTCACCATCTTTACAGGATACTAACATATCATTAACTAAATTGTGAGGAACCTGCAGAACCACAATTCCATCAATATTGCAAAATCTTATTCTTAATACTGTTGTTATATAGTGAGTAATGAGTTCATTCCTTTATTCAATGCAATTTACAATCAGTCGAATAATATTAAGTTAACAACATGTTAGAGTGGTTACACAAAAATGTTAGAATACCACAATCAAGTTTTACAGTAAAAGAAACGTTCAAGATACAGTTATTAGAGCAAAGAGAATGATTGTTATACAGTACATCTGTAGACCAAGCAAGCAGAATGATTAAAAATGAATTATAAGGTGCTATAAATGTGATTTTTCGTTGCAGGTAGCAAAAAGTAACACTTAACTGTGATGGCAGATTATAGGTGAAGACTGAAATCAACCAACACTTCGAAAATGTTCCTTGTATTTGATCATTTCTGGCTTAGTGTTCCATAAATATCTTTCATTAATTGTACGTGTATCCATTAGACTAGATAACACAGTAAAACCAGGTCATTTTGATCATTTTTAGTGCCAAAGGCTGGATTTGATGATCATCACAACACAAAATCACAGATGCCATGGCACAGCCTCTAACTTTTTTTTTCTCAAAAAGACATTCTTTAAAAAACAGAACCTCATGGTAAAATATTAAAGTAGCACTGATGACTGTCATACCGACTGCCTTAAAGTTCCTACTGCTATAAAGAATTCAACAACCAAATTATGTGCTAGTGCTGAAAATGGATTTTGGAACAGTGGGGACTAAATTATCTCCCTGTTCCCAGGAATGTTTTTTAATAATAACATTTTTATTGACATTTTTTGAATTATTAATTCCTGATTCGGTTTCGCCTGAATACTATATTTTTAATATGGTCTCATAGGAAGCCAGTCAGGACTTGCTTTGGCTTTGTGGTGCACTGTGTGTAGCTCAGGCTTGCCCTCTGGTCTGCTGATCTGCATCTGTCTTGAAGCACTGACTTGCATTTGGAAGCATCAGTACACTACAGGATTTTAAAAACCTTAACCAAACGTTTCTCATTGAACTTGTCTGTTAGGCTAAGAATGGTTCACTCTTGCAATACTTCTGAATGGGACATACAATGGAATCATGGCATTTTGATGAATTGTAAGACAGACACTTTCAGATCAATTGTTTAAATCTAATTTCCCAGTATGAAGGTGACATTTATTTTTCATTTCATATCTCTATTATCTGTCATTAACCCAGTAGTTTTGAATCATCAAGTGTTAATTGGCTGTGCTTTGTTTCTACAATGCTGGCTTGTTCCATCATGGGAGGGGTGAGGACAGCAGCTACTTTCTTTCCAGAACTGCTCTGTCCAAATCTTGAGCCATGAGCGCAAAAGACTACACACTCGTTGAAGTGGCGTGCTGGCTGGATTAACCCTGCCCAGTCCCTGAGGCACTCCATGGTCAGGCCATATCTGCAGAACACAGTTTAAACCTGTGTTCAGTGCCTTTTCTGGTTGAGCCCAAATCCAAACATTTATCATTTGTATTTGGAACATGATAGAAATGACTGGAGGCCATTCAGCCCCATTTGAGCTTGTTGGGTAGTCTGTAGCTAATTGATCCGAGGATACCATCCAGCTGTTTCTGGAAAGAAGCCAGGGTATCATTTTCAACCACATGGCTGGGTGGCGTGTTTGGCACTCACACCACCACAAAGGCATGAGTCCTGCTCTTGGTTTGACATGTACTTCCATGCAGTGTCCATTGTGCTCTCTGGCTCAGTCTGCTGAGCTGACTGTCAAGGATGTCGGAAAGGACGAACCGTGGAATGGCAGGAGAGCTAAAATAGACCCTATGCATAGCGGCGAGACGGGGGTTAACCCGGGCTCAGCTGTTCAGGAGAAGCCGTATAGAAACCTATGCCTTCAGGCCAAAGACAGGAGTGACCTGGTGCTAGGTGGGTCTCAGGACATCTGAACCTCAATGCTGAGCAAGTAGCAGAGCAGAAACAGGAAGTCAATAGGCTACACAGCAAGAAACACCAGAAGGACATGAATAATCACAGGGAACTAGGAACAGAAAAGTAGAGCACCCTCTAGGTGTACTGGGCGTGACACCGACATTGTCAGTGCCTTCACAAATTTCAGATTCTTGTGTCAGGTCCCTATCCAAGTCTAAAAAGGTTCAATTTTTTCAGCCTGTTAATGGAGGACATTCCCTTAAGCCCTGGGAATATCTATTTAATACAGACGCTAATTCAGTCTAAAATTGTGAAATGCCTTTTTTTAAGTACTGTAGGTGGAAGTTGTTGATGCTTAAATGAAACCTTTTTGGGGATTCCTTATGTATTACATTCAACCACATTTTATCATTTGAATTTCATTTTAAGAATGTTAAAAAGGCATCTGTCCTCTAAAAAGTGTAACATTTCCTGGTTGAGACCCTTCTTCCCCTACTTGATGCTGAAATATTTATACCGTACATATTCATAATCTAAATTTCACAAGTTTATGGTGACATCTATTCTCAGGTTTCTATCTTTCTGTCTTTAACCTACTGGTTTTCAATTACCAGAATAATCTAATCGAGATGAGACTATTATCTACACATTACTAACTGAGTAAGGTAAAAAAAGAACACGTCAGTATGTCCAGAATCAGGCAGCCTGTATGCTAACAGTTATCTGTATCATTACTATCATAATAACATATTACTATACGTATCTACGATCTTGTACAAATTTCACTGGTTCCCTATGAAATTTAGAGTGAAATCTGAGGCGCTCACATGCTGTATTAAGAAGTCAATGGCTTAGCTTGTATTTTAACACAACACGTGATGGTGTGCATCACCAAGCCCTGAAACGCAGCACAGGCTCTGTGACTCTAGACATCTTCTAACTCCATTTAAACACCTAGCTTTTTCTTAAAGCCTTTAGTTTGTAATTTAGTCTTACCGTTGACTTCACTTAACTTAATCTCATTTTCTTTTTTCTTTCACTGTCTTTTTGTGTCTGGGGAAGCACTCCTATATAAAAAAGTATTCTTTTTTTTTACCATTCATAAAGCATGCAGTATATCTAAACACTCATGTCACAGTATGCTACTGTAGGTTGCTTTGTTCCTTCTCTACACACTGTCTTTCACAGGCACACTGTAGGGGCTCAGGAGAACACTGTATCAAGCCTCATGTTGTCACCCAACTTTGGACACATTGAATCGCAGGGAAGTCCTGAGAGCCTCTGCTTGGTATCACTGCCGGTCTGATGACAGTACTGTAAATATATAGTTGTCTTCTTTGATCTTCAACATGTGAGCTGCTGGATCTCCAATACTCCAATACAAGACTTAGCTGCAACAGGAGTGAAAAATAAGGTTAATTGCTATAGCCTCTTGAATGTTTGGACTGCTCTTGAAAATCTGCAGATTTCCGCCCGTACGGTATGTAAAAGATATGAATAGGTGTGGTGCTTTTTTTGGAAACTCGATATCCCATCAATTCTAATCAATCCACCCTGGCTTTTGCACTGTCATCCAAGTCAAATTGTGTGGAAAATGAAGGGGGTTGTGGCAAGAAAGTGTAATAACCTGTGAGTACCTAAAACCCGAGGCTATTATAGTGGGCTCAGAGTCTCAGGCTGTCACAGGCAGAGCAGGGAAACATAAAATGTGGGATATGAAGTAATTCCAGAACAAACCTCAAAGATTTTCGGTTCAATAAAAAAGGAAAGGAAAACCGGAGATGTAAAGTCTACAATATAAATCACATCTAGATGGTCCTAAACTGTGTTTTGCATTAAGCGTTCATTCGGAAAAGTCAGGGGTCTGGGGCGGAATAAAGTATCCCTGGGCCAAAGCAAACTAGTGCAGAATTAACTGTTCCCCGTTTGGCTGAAGCTGATCAGCGCTCTTGTGGAAGTCGGGGTCCAGGGTGCAGTTTGCCTTTTCCGCAGCCGCCCGCAGCTCTGGCTGCAGCTCGAGACAATCCGGAGAGACTCTCCCTCTCTCTCCTCTCCGCCTTCCTGTCTTGCCCTGATGCCTCCTTCAGCTGAGCAGCCGGAGCTGTTTAGATTAGCGGATAATGTGCTGGAAATAATTGCCTTAATCAAGAAAGGTTAATGAGCTTGTCTGTGTCTACAACTGCTGAGAGTGTTATCAAAGCACAGAGTTCATTTAGGTTGTGACATAACCTTCACCTCTTTAGCAATTACCCGGCGAGATCAATGTGGTGATAATACCGGGTTAAATAGTCGCAGCGAGCGCCGCTTCAGAAAGAGTGCCGTCGCTGTGAACTCCGGCAGCTCCTTGAATTCAGAGTGGATTTCTAGAGCTGGGGCACTGAGTTCCCTGGGCCTTGTTTGCCTGAAAAATGACAAAAGTGGCAACTGTATTATTGATGCCTCAAAACACACATCGCATACTACTGTACTGTATGGTGTCATGCTTTAGCTACAAATTAAATGTGTGCTTTTTCTTTGTCTTCCTGGGTATAACGTATTGGGTTTGTTATTATTGATATTAATAGTAGCAGTAGAATTGAAGCAATCTGAGTTCAGATTTCTCAGTTCTCAGGTTCCAACACAGCCCATTCTGTGCTGAATCCCAACATATTCCCAGTAAGAAGCAGGCCACAGCCTACCACAAACACCTTCTCACATGGCTCAGATCATATAAGAGTGCTTCCACAGGGACAGCTTTCTCCACAGCCATCTTACCCCTGTCTCCAGGGCTCCTCCTGGGCTGAAGTATTTTTGTCAGAGTGGGGTTAGTGTTTATAAAAGTGATCATGAAGCTGATACGCTCAACTGTTGGTAGTTATTACACATGATGGGAGCTATGAAAGAAGTTCTAGCATAGCCTTCTGATCCCATGGCAATAAAAATCATTGGTGTATAAAAAACATTGACTAATAGACATCAATGTGCGATTCCCAAAGTTCAGCGCGTAACTCAATATGTCTGAGGGTGAATAAGGTTTCCGGCTTTGCAAGTTACAGGAATTATTTTTCGCATCCTAAAAGAAGCAGCCTTTATTTTTGGCAAGTTAAAACCCACAATATAATTTAACACTGAAAATGTTGTTTAGATAGATCGCGAATCACACCCAGTGTCAAACCCAACTAGAAGCAGGTTTGTAGAAGATTTCTGGGTGCAGCTTTAGAATCTGCTAGAGAATTAGACACCTGCGAGTCCACAGACGTGACAGAAGGTTCTGAAACAGCCTCCCGAACAGACCGGCACAGAGACAAACAAACAAACCACTCAAACTAGAAAAGACACGCAGAAGCGCACCGCTGGACGCTAACTGATCCAGATAGTTGTTTCGTTTGATCGATCCGCCTTGGTATTCTCTTTCTAAAAGCCTCAGCACCTGGAGAAAACCTCCCAGAGGTCTTGAATAAGCAAGCAAAGCAGAGACCTTGCTTTGACAACTGAAAGCTTCGTACCTCAGGTTAGGGGAGAATGCTTCAAATCAATACTGTCAAACTAGTTTTGATTGAAGGACCACAAGGCTGGCTGCTGAGACACAGATCTACTGTTTTTTTCCTGACAGGAATTTTTTTCTCATATTGTTTTCCAAAGCCAGTCAAGCAATTTTTTATATACTGTAGCATACTGTATGTATCTCTTTTCTTGATATGGAAACATTAATTGACAACAAATTAAAATTGTAATTTGCTTTTTCTAAAATAGTATGATTTTTTTCTTTATTTTATGTTTTACTTTTTGATCATGATTTTATGATTTGGTTAGTAATATGAAATGTTTCAAAGAATATGAATGGGCAGAATCACTCAGGCCTAAATTGTATATAATAGTATTGATATTACATACAGTTATTATTTCTAACATAGTATTCGGATAATATACAGATTGTCCTGTAGTATGTATTATTTATAAAGTACTTGAATAGAGTACTTGAATTTATAAAGAACCTGAAAAACATATTTCACATGAGACACAATATAGGCCTTTGGAACAGTAGACCTGTTTAAAAAATCAGAAAGTTACAAAAGTACAGTGCATTCCAAAAGTATTGTAACTACACTGTGTTTTTTTGCTTTACAGTGGAGTGGTTTGTATATGAATATACAGTAAGTTTTATTTTTATTTTTTCATTCTATGCATACATTTGACCGCATTAGAACATAAACATACTTTGTGCTCAACCCAGTGGTTTTAAGTGACCAGATGTTCAGGGACACGCGGACTTGAAGCAAATTTCAGAGTTGTAAAATTCAGTATTTGACGTCCGAGACCCACTGAGTTCTCCACACTGTGTGTACAGTACTTATTTGAGATGCTTTTCTGCAGCCACTTTAAATTCTAGCATATTCTGGGATGTCCTGATTGTGTGCAGGCCCTGTCTTTCTTCATTTTAACCTGTCCTTCTCTTTGGTAAAGGACCGCATTGCTCTGATCTGCCCATGAAACCCTTCTGACTCATCTTGGAACTGTTCATCTGTTCTTGGTACTGTTGAAATGTACTGTATACAGTACGTCTTACAGTGTAGTTTTTTAACCCGGTTCCACGTTTGCACACTCCATTATCCACAAGTTACAAGCCCAGGGGATAACAATAATGAAAAAAGAAAGCTTAAGAGAATATGAGAGCCTGGGCCTCTCTGGTGCAGCAAATTTTAAATCAGGGTTAAGGTAAGTGAAGCTGCAGTATGGCCATGTAACATGTCATGCTTAATACTGGGAAATGCTGGTCAGAAGTGGAAAAGACAGTCACAAAACTGCCTGTCAGACTGCCTGGCAGCAGGGCACCTATAAAGTAAACACACCTGTAAGCAGTAGCTGGGATTCTGAGTTTTTGAGTGAATGCCCCTCCTGCAGCCCTATTGCTCCAAGCACGTCTGGATTGAATTCCAATATTACAAGCAGAATAAATGATTCACCAACAGAAAATTAACACTCGGTCAGTTTGGCCTATTTTGTTTTATTATTACAGTGAACGTAAAGCTGAACCTGGAGGGGTTTGATGTACTGTAGCAGTCTATCTCTCTGGACGTTAGTGCAGTTATTCACAGTAGGTGTAAGAGGCATCTGTAAACAGTTTCTATTCTGTCACAAAAGGGAATGTAGTTTTTAATGAAACTGCTTAGGAGCCATCTCTGTCTCTTCTGCAATTTTATATACAGATTAAAAAAAACAAAGGTTGCACTCAGTTGTAATGCATTTCATGATTTCACATTTTACACATTGATATAAAAAATCACAGAAAATACCAACACAGATTAAAGATACTGCTTAACTTGGATTAAATATTAAAACTGATTTAAATACAGTAATATTTTTTGTGTAGATACTTACTGTGTTTCTTGTCTATTTTAATGAACAAACTAATACTGTACAGTAGATTCAGCTAGAGTATGTAATTTTGGTATTTAACCCCCATTTTATAGTGCTTAAAAACGAATGTAAACTTACAAAAAGGATGGAAAAAAGGCTACACTATTTCTTAATGTTTTACTTGTAAGCTGTTTCACTACTAAACAAAAAGAAAAAAGAAAGGTCAAAGAATTGTGCGACACTTTATTTGAATGTTGTTGAGTAATGACTTGATAATCCCTTCATACTGTAAGCGCTCCACTAGACATTATAATCCAATTTAATGGGACATACGCAAATAACATAAAGTGTACAGAAGAGGTCATGACATTTGTTTAAGCATTATTTCTAGTGCTTGAACATTTCTAGAGAAAACGTGACCTCGTGTGTAGCATTCATGAAGGGATTATGAAGCTCTTATTCAGCAATATTAAAGTGTTATCAAGAACTGTGCTTCGGAATGAAACACGCCACGCTATCAATAGTGAAATTAGTACGCAGGTGAGTATCAGGTATGACTTCCATGCATCCATGCATCAAATCCACATCCCAGTACACAGACCTAAGCAGTCCTCTGTCACCTTCCCTCTACAGCTACAGATAGCAGGCAAAGAGTGGTCAGTGATGGCTGTCAGAGCGTCAGAAAGGTCATAAATGCCAAGAGGCAAGGCTACACGTCTGGTTGTATTTCTGCATTTCAGCGGTTCTCGGTGCTGGCTTACCCCAGTCTCCACTGGTTTTTCTTCCAGTCACATTTCTAATCCCTTAGAGAACATGGAAACAACTGCACATCTGGATCTGGCGGATCTAATGGTCCTGTTTGCTGGACCCTCTCTCTTCCAGGATGTGGCTTCTGCCTCGAAAAGCCAATTGACTTGTTTCCCTGGGCCTGTCTGCAGATGGGTGAAGCAGAGGATCTCTTTCCCTGGGTCACTTCTCTCATACTAAAACAGACCACCTTCAGCCATGACAGGAACCTCCATGCATCCATACGGGATCATGGTTGATCCAGAGCTTATCCCAGTGAGCAATAGGAGCTAGGCAAGATACACCCTGGATGGGACGCCAGGACGGGACGCCTGTGATGGGCACGCACAGACATGCACACACTTACAGTATCTCAGGGCCAATTTTCCCAGAAGGCAATTAACATGTCTTTGAATGAAAGAAGGGAACTGGGCACTTGGAGAAGACCCACGAGGACATGGGGGAAACATACTGCACAAACTCCCCAAAGACAGCACCTCAGAATTTCAGTCCAGTGCCCCAGTATTGCAAGGCAGCAGTGCTATCCCCAAGAACATAGTGGCAGTCTTAATAACTAAAGGTGGGGAGGGATGATCAGATCATGTCATTTCAGCTCAATATTTTTTGTTTTTCAGGAAATTCATAATATTACTCAACTGGGAAGCTGCACAGTGAAGGCACAAGGGGAATTCTGTAAGACAAGCAGGCAAGATTCGAGACACGGAAAATACACTGTTCCAAGGCACCGAGGGGCAAATCCAGCGTCATGGCCATGGTGCTGCTCAGGTTAAGCATCCAGAAAGAGCCAGCAACAAATATAGGCAGCCAGCTAAACTCTATACCAGAGCCCAGAGCATTGTCAGACCAGAGCTTAAGTATCCTGAACCACCTGAGGCGGACGTGATTGTAAATTGCCCCAGGAAGGACAGGTCTCCTGTCTGATCGCGAACATCGGCAGCCAGCATGACTGACAGGAGAGCAGAGGCATGGCTGGCTGCCACAGCAAGGCTAGATTGCTCCCTGGCACACTAGTGGGAGCAAGCCTTACACTTTCTAAATACGAAATAATCTTAAATGATGTCCAGTGAATTATCGACGTAAAACTTGGATTTTTGTGTTTTCACTGTGAAACAATACTACGGATTTATTTTACAATATTTTTCATGATTTTTAAATCAGTGGTATTGTATGTTATTTTATTTCATGGGTTCTGTTGTAGGTTGTATAAGATTATATAGATTATATAAAATATTTTTTATATCCATTTCGCTCTATTGATAAATTATTAAGTAAGAATTCTACATTTCTTAACTTAAATATACAGTATATTTACCTGGTTTGAAAAAAAAAACATCACCAGAATACCTTTAGGTATATGGAAGAAAATGAGTGACTGGTGTGGGAATTTCTTTCCCTGCTGTACATGGAACCTGACAGTAGGGCAGCAGTTTCTTTCCACTTACACATGTAAACTTGTGAAGCTCAGGGGCTTTTGTGTTATACAGAGGAAGAATAATTATTCTCCGAACTGTAAATAAAGGCAAGAAAAATTGTTACTTTCTTCCATATAAGCTTGAAGCACATTTTGCTGTCTATCATTTATACAGTAGGTTTCCATGTGGGTATTTTTCTAATACAAAATGTTTTATTTAAAGCAAGGGTTTCAGTTCTCAGTTTTGTCCCGGCATATGTAAAATACTTGAATTTGAAGTAAAAATACTAAATACAGTACAGGTATAGAACAATATACTGTAATAACTTTTGAAAATTGATTCCTTAGCTATTTATACAATTCTATTAGTATGAAATGATACAAAGTAAAAATATTGTTAAATTCATTACTTTACAATAATACTAATTTAGCAATTTATCAAGCACTAAAGACCAGATGTACAATGAAGGACCAATTGGTTATCCTAGCTGACTAGAACAATCTGTAGAATCTGGTCATTGTGACTAACAGCAGTTTTTTCCAGTGGAAATACTTACTTTATACCTCTTCTCTAATTGTCTAATAGGAAACATTGTGTTGCCCAGTAATAGAAAGTCAAATGCAGTTCTTAGCATCATCATTTTAACTCCACATTTTTGAAGATATTAGAAGAACATTTAATCTGCTCTCCTTGTTGCAAATATCCTGACTGATTCCTGATTTACATAAGTGATCTGCATTCCAGTTCTGATGGTGAATAAACTAGTCACATTTATTCCAAATTAGGAGCATTTGTAAGCACTTTAAAAGCTGCACTGGAAATAAAAAATAGAACTCTTATGAACTTGGCTAACACCTTGCTGGTGACATTCAATGTACAGTAGGCAAGTGCTGTACAAAGTATGACATACAGGTACTGTAGCAAAAAGATACAACTTTAAATACAAAATCAGAAACGCTGAGTTTTAACAAGCAGCTTATGAAAAATATTATTTTATGTGTTTAAAGTATGTTGCCACATCATTCACTGTACATGTTCTAGACAATGTGAAGAAGCAATAAAAAGGCAGGTATTAATTCAAAGTGTACAATTTAAATTAGGAGTTGTTACTGTATGTTTGAATTGAGCAATGCACAAGTAGGACTTTATTTAGAATATTGTCTACATTGTGAGGCACCACAATATAAAAGGGTATTTCTCCTCTGAAATCAGTCCAATGAGGAGCAGCCATGTGCATTCCCAGGCTCAAAGGAATGTCATACATGTCATCAATGTCATACACAGACTGGATAAAAAAAATCTGTGAGAGGCTCTTGTATGGATGCTCCTAGATGTAGCACAGGCAAGAAGCAAAGCGGCTGAAGAAGGTGAGGCTTGTCACTTTTTTCCAAAGACACTTGTCAACAAATCACAGAGGTGGTAAAGTTTGCCAAGGCCTGAGCTCTACATCACTTGGGATTGCGAGAGATGGTCACAAACAGTTCAGGCACTCCAGAGTTTTAGATGTACTATATGTCAGAACATCCTGCCTGTATCCATGCGTGCAGGGTGAACTCCCAGTGAAGGTCCAAGGTAGAATACTAACTGGCCGAGGTTGTTGCAATTATGAATCTCTTGTATTCCTGAATGTATTCCTCCACTGTCTATTTCTCTATACTTTGCTACATAAACTCACTCTCAGCCCATCTCCAGGTGTGGCTCCATTATCAGTACCATTTTGCCAGTGGCAGACAATCCTGTCCTAATATCATCCTGTACAAAGTGGAAGTCAGGCGGTGGTGTGGTGTGAGAGTGGCTTGTATGACATGTCACCTTGTGCCCAGGCTGCAGGCTTCCCTGAGCAAGTGGACAGGATCCTGACCAGAGCCAGGTTGGTCCAGTTGTCCTGGGCCAGGTTGGAACAGATGATGTAGACATAGGAAGACCGGCGACTCCTTGAGACAGATTTCAGGGTTTAGCTTGTACATGGAGGCGTGCAACATCTGCAGTGGTCTTCACAGGGATTGTACTGGTGCTACATGCTGCCCATGGAAGCAAGAGGAAATAGGGAGATTTAACATGTGGTTGAAAAATTGGATCAGAGAAGAGGGGGTTAGCAGTATAAGGCTTGGGGGTCTGTACAAGCAGGTCAGGCTGCACTTGACCCAAAGGAGAAAACGAAGTGTAGAGCAGGGGGTGGAAGTTCACAGCAGGGCTGCTCTGCTATGATGGCAGGATCAGATCCAACTTACTGTAAATATCTCCTTCATTCCAAGGTGATTATACCCAAATGTTGGGTACAGGGAACACTGACCTCATACTGTAGGTTAATGGCTCAAAACAAAGTAATCTCTGCACCTAAGAAGACCAGGACTAGTCTTCTAGGAAAAAATGGCCTAAATGGTTTAATGGAGATATTATGAACACTGCTAAAAAGCAGAGAGTTCTTAAGAGAGAGCATCAAAGGGCCTAAACTTCAAAGATACTGTAGAAGAAGAGTGTACTGAGATTCAGGCGCACTTGGAAAACGATTTAGAACAGCCAAGAGTCATAAAAGAATATTGCATTAAAGGCACAAAATTATGCGAAGCACCTTTCCAGTATTACAACAGACTGAAAGAGAGGTTGATAGTCTATAAAATAACAGACAAATAACAATAGAAGAGAGTAAAGACAGTAAAAATGCTAAATGGATATTTCACATAGTTTTGTATACAATGTTGATCACAATATTTCAAGACAGATATAGTTGCTCTGGAATCAGTTCAGAGAAGAAAAATCAACTACATTCCAGTGCTTATGAGAATGTCCTGCACTGAAAGATTGAAGTAACATATCCTTCTTAGTCTTGAACAAAGATTAGCATGGGACCCAATGAAAGTATACAAAATCCTCAAAGGCACTGACAAAGTCAAGCCAGTAGACCTGGCACCACAGGAAACCGTGTATCAGAGAACACTTCTTCTACAGCATGAAGTATGTTATTGACATTGTCTAGCCATTACAAACATAGTTTAATCTAAGAAAGTCTATTAAATGTAAGAAAAAAAAGAAAAGATTGACATCCTTTAATTTGTTGGACTTTTAAAATCTGTGAATAAATGAATTTGGAGATGTGTGATCTGGGAAATCAACTCCATAGTCAGAGCCTTCAACAATGACTGACAGAGGTCACCCGTTTTAGAATTCTACAGTGCCTACAATCTATAATTCTAGAATCGCACAGCTAGTTTCACAGTTTGGTCTGTCTACGATATCTAATACACACTGGATTCAGTTATATTGCAAACAGTGTACATTATGTTCCATTCAAATAAACAAGAACAAAGAGGCATGAATCAGTTGTGTTTTTAGTGTTACTGTACAGTATGTAGTATGCGTTGTATCATTCTTAAAAACTATTTGCAGTTTTTGCAGGATTTGCAGGATGTATTTGCAGTATTTGCAGGATGTTGGAAAAACAAATTCAGACAAAACGTAAAAGTAAATTAACTAACAGCACCAATTGACAGCACCAATGCTGTTAAATTAACTAACAGCACCAGTTCTTAAGGACATTTAACATTACCGATGAAAGAAAAAAAACAAAAAAGGGTTACAGTGACTTATTGTGTTTTAAACACACTGTATTTTGCACCTCTGTCTCTGTTTTAATAGGCTTCTATACTGTATGTTGGCATGTGTTTTATCTTCAGCACTTTGCATCACAGGTGTGGAATTGCATCTTGAAGGAGGTGTCACTGCCTCCAGAATGAAAAAAAAAGTTTATTTGAAAATCTGTTGACATCCTCCATAAATATGCTTCTCTTAAAACTTGTTTTGAATCTTTAGGAAATGATTTAACTGCTGTAAACTATTTTGCATTTCACAGCTTCTTTCGGAGCTTGTTCAAGGAGCATCACCCATTTTCATTTCAAAAACAAAACCATTCATACAACACCCTATTTCAGAAGGAGCTAATAAGCTTTTTAATGAAGGTAAAAGACCACCTGTCTCAAAAAGAGAAACCACCTGTTTTAAAACGACCAGTTGCCTCCAATACAGATTTTGAGGATGGAATCAAACTGGAAAACCTGTTGTGAAAGAACAGCTGTTACCGCAGACTGTTTTTAAGGCAGAAGAATACCATCAATTTAGACAGGCTTTGCCTGTCTAGATTGTCCATGTTATGTTCATTACATTTTTAGTTTGATTTTGTTGTTTTTCTGTCTAGTGAGTTTCATTCTAGGTCTGGCACATGTGTGCACGTTACATAAAGCTAAAAATCCTTTTGGCTTGGATACCATTTCATCACCCAAACATAGACTGTGTCTTGCAGCTGTAAATGTACAAAGAGACAGGTGAGACGCAGGTTCTCCTCATGAAACAAGGGGAATAAAATAATGAAATCCTGAATGAATTGCCAACAAACTTGAGGTTTAGAAGACTAATAGGAAATGCAGGGCCAATTGTCCTTGAAAGTCATTGAGAGTGATAAAATAAGAGTTTCATGAACAGAATAACAACAGTAAATAGTACACAACAGGCTACATTGCGCTGACAGAGCTCTTAGTTTTAATTGAAGTTGGGAGGACCAACAGACTGTGGGGTGATTTAGCTTTTCTATTCCTTTCAGTGTGGAATAAGCCTTTAACTGTTCCTGTGCAGCCTATGCATGCTGATGCAGCTCCCAACTCGAATGTCAGAATTTAAAATGACCGATCTGCACCCCACCAGTCACACTGTATGTTTTGGTCTGATTTATCAGCTGCCTACATACTGTATCTCTCCGTGGTGAAAGACTGGCCACATGTTCCCTCGTCCGTTTTAAACCAGGGAAAACCGGAAGAGCTCTGGTCCCATGAGGCGATGTGGCTCGTGGTGAGGCTGTAAGTCAATAGGAGCCACTGTCACTAGCTTTGAAAACACAGCAAAAACAAACTGCATCCAGGTTTAAGATACTGGAGAGTGTCAAAACCCCAGACAAGTTAAAAGTCTGGGCAAGAATGCATGTGTTAGTTTTGGTCATGTCTGCCATTATGTGTCTTTCTCCTTTATCCAGAGATCTGCTAGCAGTAAATCAAGTGACGGCAGTGTAGGACTCGGGAACCAGGTGAACCAGGTGAGTATGTATTTATTTGAATAGTCTCCATGACTCCGTTGTCACATATGAAAATGACATATCTACCTAAGTATCATTCAGTAAACTGTGACATTATTGATCCTAGCAGCCACCAGTTAACCAGACTTCACCTCAGTCCTCTCTCCCATAGCGTGTGACTGGATTTCATGCCCGTGTTTTTTAGGGGGCAAGGGCTATCACTCAGGCCACGGGGCTGTTCGCAAAACAAAATCTGTTAAAGCTTAAAATCCACTAAAGAATAGAAAATGAAAGTATGCTTAAATACAGGAACAGGGTCCATTATGTGTTCAACTACTGTGTGTGTGTGTAACAGGACTCAAGCACTGAGCCAGTTACAGAAGTGATATCACCCACCTCTGAAATCGTGATAGTATACATCCGCCACAGCAGAGAACCCAGTCTTGTGGCACAGTGCAGTCTTCCACTGTCTACAGAATGGCTGTGAGCCAGCTGGTGAGCGTGGTCAGAGCATGGCAGGGGAAGACAGAGTTGCACTAGCCACTGGTGACATTCCAGTGGTGGAGGACATGCTTTGTATGTGGCAGTATTGATCTCTGTCTAGGAGGTGGTGCTGTGCATGCACTGAACCCATAAGGCCACATGTGCTGTGCTTTAGTGCAAAACTAAACCAAGGGGACTTGGTTACACATACAGTATCTAAAATCTTCAAAGGACTGAGAAAGTCGACCCAGTGGACGTCTTCAGGATCAACAGAGAAACACGAACAACATGTGGAATCTACGGGGAATTACATTTAAAACTGAGAGAAACACGGATTGTTTTTACCCAAAGGGTTGTGAGAGTAGGCACAAACTCCATGCCACTTCACTTCACATCCAGGGTATAAGAACATAAGAAGGGTCATCCTGGCCATCTATCTCATCTGGTTGCTTTTAGAAGCTTTCTGCTTTCTGAAAGAAGCCAGGTCATTATCTATATTATTATTATTTATGATATTATATACTATAATAATAATGACGCTGGGTAGCTAGTTCCATGCTAGTTCCATGCTCTCACAGCCCTTTGGGTAAAGAAGTTCCTCCTCCTGTTCTCGGTTTTGGTTCGTATTTCACTGTTGATTCTCAAGTCCAGCGGGTTGACTCTGTCAGTGTCTTTGAGTATTTTGAGTAACTGTGTCAAGTACTCCAGTACAAGAAGCAACAAGCCACAGCAGTTTGAGGCCTTATAATGAATTTTTAGTGTTACCTTGGACTTTGAATATATTCTGAATGCATAGAGATGGCAAAAACATTTTCCAACAAATGTTTTTATTTGTTTTTTATTTTTGCATTAACATGTTTAAGGTCACTGGGGATTTTAATCATATTAAGCTGCCTCATATAAATAGGGTTTCTGGCAGAGAACTGTGGAAAGTTTTAAATTGGAACAGCTAAATGTACCAAAAAAGATCCTGGTGGATGACAGACTTAATATAAACAGAGCAGTATTTGATATTTCTTGTTAACCCATTTTTTGTATTCCAATCTCTAGAATAAATAGAATATTCTAACTGAATATAAAATTCAGTATATTCTAACTGAATAAAAAGTTTTTTAAGCTTTCCACTACTCCTTTTAAAATCAATCGCACTTAACTGAAAATCAAGTCAGTAAATGCTGTCACAATAGAGTGAGCTTGTGTGACATTGACCAGGAGTATACTGCGAATATTTGGGACTGTGATAAGGGAGGTGATCTCAACAACACGTGGTGATAAAAATATTGCTCAGTACACAGGTGCCCAGTTTCAAATATCCGCAAGTGAAAGAATTGTACACACGCTTTTTTAAATTCTGAACCGCAATTTTAGTAAGACACCGAACTAGAGATGAAAAGCTGCAGTATTGAAAATATTTTGACCCACATGAACTGGACTAAAGCAATGCACAGCAGGTAGGTACCCTTTAAATAAAGATCTATTCTCTGAACATCTCTCAAAATACACTACAACTGATGCTGAATTGTATAACATTAATTATTTGAAACAACTTCAGTGGATGTCAGCTTGTTTTATTAAAACATTATGGTTAGTCCCCTGTTGCTAGTTAGGATGGGAGTGAGTTCAACTTTTCTGGCTGCCTTGACCCATCTGCTGGGTAATCATGTCTTCATGTTTAATGTGATGGGTATCATACAGCCTTTGTCTCTTACCTTTCCCTGGCTGTACATCATCTCTCTGAGAATGTAAGAACGCTTGATTAGTAAGTGAACTCCAGCAGTGGTTGAAATACTAAGGTCTGGAGACCCCTGGGGGTTCTCAAAACTCCGCCAGGAGAGTTTTCTCTGAAAGGAAAAAGATGTCTTCCAGAAATCAGCATTCTCATTCAACAGTATGTTTTACTCTGTTTAAAGAAACTGTTTTCACTAAAGCGCAGATAAAACCAAGCTTTTAACCTCCCTGTTGAATGGCAATTCTAAAGCCTATGAAAAATATTGGGTTTCTGAGAAATAGGTACAAAAAGCTTGAGTCAAAGAGAAAGTCTTCAGAAAGTAAGTACTGCATGTGTTGCTGATGACTGGTAAATGTGTTGGTTTTGACTTTATCTGGATTTCATTCTGTTGTGTGTCTGTTGTACACTGTCACAAAGTTTATTGTTAAGAATGTCATTTGAACTATTGTGATTTTGTTCATCCTCATTTCATAAAAAAAGGTCTTTGAAACATTTCCCATACTGGATATCTTTAAGCTAGAGAAATGCGTTTCTTTAGTGCACCAGTAGCTAGGGCTTATACTGTATTAGGAAAAAAGTATCAGCTCTGTTAATGTCAACAAACTACCCGTAATCAAGTGGTCATTAAACTATGAATATGGTTGTTCAAAACTCATTTCTCCATTAATATATACTGAGGAAGATTATTGACCCAATACATCATCCATTGTCATCTGACAGAGGTACTGACTTGCAGCTTAGGCTGAACTTTCTCTGCAGTGCTGCAGTTTCTCGTTTCCAGTTTATTCCCAGTATTTCACTGTATCTTCCCTTCTAATTCTTCAGAACATTGGAGTGCTAGATTTGATATAAAAAGAAGGAAACTTATAGGTCTAATTTGAAAGCTGTTTACTTTATTTTTCCAATGTATAATTATAAGCTAAATAAAGGCCCACAGGGGAGACAGACTCAAGCTGGCTTTGTGACAAGGTCACAGACAAGATTTAATTTTTTTGAGGAAGAGATACATTTATCTGAGAGATTAGTATAAGTTCTAATTATTACTTGTTAAAACAAAGTTTCATAAAAATGTTTGTGTATTGATTAAAAGGATATTAATAATCATTCTTTAAATATCCATAATTATTTGCTGCATTTATCTTGCAAGATTAACCCTACTGCCAGGAAAAACATGTTAGTTGTTCTATTCCTAAACAGTTAGAGCATGAAACTATACTTCATCAGCTCAGTACTCACTGTACAGTACTGTACAGTATATAGACAAAACACATCTACAATATTTTAGTTACAGTGTTTCAGTATTGACTTGGTTGCACATAAGAGTCATAAGGTTAAACACTTTTAAGAAAGTTCATTATTCTGAATAGTTTAATACCAATTGCAAAAAAATGCTCCTTGTGATTGTATTGCTACAGGAAAATGCTTAATAAAAATAGGCTTTTTACACAGACCTAGAAATGTCAAACTCTGAATTAACTTCATCTCATGTGTTATACAGACAGCTATTAAATACAGGAATTTATCTAAATTTCACAACCATTTAAAAATGCAAGGAAGGGGTTATTTTACAATGTATTACTATCACAGGAATATAAGGTTTTGTTGATAGATTTTATTTATTATTATTTCTGGCACTTCAAAGGTCATTCCTTTGGGATCTTAAATCACCAAGTACTCAGGATCTCAGTTTAAAGTCTCACCCAATTCACGTTGTGTAGAGTATAGAGCTGTATAGAGTCCCGGTTCACAATACAAAGGCACTGGTCTACAGGGAACAGCGCCACCTACTGGTTCACCAACACCACTTGAAGCAGCAGCCTCCTTTCCGACTACTAACCAGGCCTGGCTTAACTCAGCTGAAATAAATTTTACACTGGTCATGCTACTGTCGTTAGGTGTTTCTTAGACTTAGAAAAAAACAAAAAGCTTTCAAACACCTTTTATTGTCTATTCTCGTATTTGTAACACAGCTGGTGAACAAACGTGCAGAAAATGCTTAGATTCTGGCTCTCATGCACTTGTGGATTTTGCCCTTTCCACAACAGAGCTTTTCTCCACTCCTTTTCCCCATGTACAGCGACACCACTGCATACAAACTGAAACTTGTTTCTATTACAGGTGAGGTTAGGGATAAAAAGGTTGAGTCCAAACCAGAACTCAACCCGATTAATGTGTTAATCTGACTAGAGTTGAGATATTGTGACTCCCCTCACTGCAGGACTGCTGGTCCCCAGTTTATATGCTGCAGTGGGGTAAGGGGGTGGACTGGAGCAAGTGTTTGAGAGAGTTGTACCTCTCTAAAAACAGACAACATAAGTACAGTATACAGTATATACAGTAAGTGTATGTTATCTAAGTATATCCTTCAGGTACATTCATTTATTATCAAGAAGTCGCTTATTCTTGCTGAGGGCTTTGACAACTCAGAGAAACTGGGATTACGCCCTGCCCATCAAGGGTGCAACTAAACACTCAGATAATCTAGAAACACTGGTTAATCTGGGTAGCGTGTCTTTGAGACACAGCACCCAGTGAGAATGCACACACGCAGAGACCAAGCACACACCACAAAGCACTGAAGTGCTGTGGAGCAGCACCCTGGAGTCACAGCTCTGGACCCCAGTCCGGAGAGTCAGGAGTTCACATCCCAGGCATGATTCTGCTGCCCCACCCATGACCGAGGTCCTTGTCAAATTGCCCCCTTACATGCCCTGCTACATCAATGGGTCCTCTCCCGCTCGGCATTGTAAATGAGGAACTCGTTTCAATTAACCGAAGCAGGTCAAGGTATTAATCAATTAAAAAATGACTGTTCGCCAGCTTGCAAGTGAATTAAGATCGAAATAATTAGGCCAGCACAAAGCTGAAAGAGCAACACAAGGGTTGTGCAAAAACAATAAGAACATGAGAAAAGTTACAGATGAGAGGAGCCCGTTTGGTGATCAGTACTGTATCTAATTGATCCAAAGATGTGATACAGCCGGTGCTTGAAAGAAACCTGAGTATCAGCTTCCACACAAAGGCTGAGTAATGCCTGAGCCGTGAAATAATAATTTCAATAGAAATAGCAACAACTAAAATATTATGCAGACCATGCGGAGCAGAGCATCAACAGGCTATTGATCCGAGTACGTGTCTGAATGTGTCCTAACAGGCCCGGCCAGGACATGCTGTGATAGGTGTGTTTGGCTAACAGGAGTTTGTGGTGTCATACTGTAACTCGAAAGGCCAGTGGGACTGAAAACGCTATCTTCATCAAGCTACAGGCTGCGTGATTTTACACAGGATTATTGCCGGTATCAATTACTAGATCACAAAATGTTTTTTTTTATATTTTATTTTTTTCAAAATACAAACATCATCAAGGTTAAGCATGTTTTTGAAATATGAGAAAGTGCATGTCCATCTTGATATGTATATTTCAGTCTTATTTTTTCCCAAAAGAAACATTTCTGTAAACTAAGGATATCTTTCAACTCCTTCATGTTTGTTCAGCACCAATTAGATTTGCCAGCAGAAGCCAGTTTGTGAGCTTGAATCTTAATAGTAATCTGGGAGTTGTCACTAAGAATAAGCAGCCAGGGACTGACTGATTCAAACAAACATTTTATATACTGTTTAAATTCTTGGTACAATGTTTTTTATACATTTATACAAATATGTGAAAATGAATTGTTCTTTGTGTTTAAATAACAATAGAATAGCTGCACAGGCTATTATAAATCCATCCATCGGGAGCCTGTCCCAGCAAGCAACGGTAGTGTACACCCTGGGAGGGACGCCAGTCCATCGCAGGACACACACTCACAGAGTCACGCAATGGCCAGTTTTCCCAGAAGCCAATTAACCTTCCAGCTTTTGAACTGTGGGAGGAAACCCATGTAAACACAGGAAGAACATACAAACTCCAAGCAGATAGCACCCCAGTGCCAACCACTGCACCACCTCGCTGCCCATTATAAATCTGTGAACTCTATTAATATACAGTATTTACATTAACTAGTCATATATGTTGTTATAATAAAATCATATAATTAACATAGAAGAGTATAGATTATTATGTACTCATCTCTTTCTCAAATGGTAAGAGGTAATTCATGGATCCCTCACACTGTAATTGAGTAATTTCAGTATTTATGCTTTTTTTAAAATGTACTGCTGTGTAAATAAAATATTGGAATTTCAGCAAAAGCTTTTTTAAAATATTTCTAAAAAACCTGATCGTCATCATCATACTGACAATTAGAGACTGAACAGATAAGAGCAACACCTCTAATTTGCCTGCTTGGTCTGTACTTATCCTTGAGGCTCTCCATCAGGGGAAGTGCTAAATGTGACTGCAGTGAACCTCCGCCACGGTGTTAAAAACCATGTGTTCTTCCATTAGACACAGCATCTTAATAATGTCTGAAAGCTGTTCTCTCTTTTCCCCTTATTCATCGTATTAATTATTCGATTGGTTTCGTTGACACAAGCTTTTACAGAGGACAACGAAGCAGGGCATCACGGGGCCAGCTTCACGGAGCCAAATTAGCCATTACTGACCTTCACAACAGGGCTCTGTATTGCTGCAGGCACCACCTGCCAGTATTTTTGCTATCGAAGTCCCTTTGGAGCACCTGAATCCTGGGGAACAAACAGCCAACATTTGTCCCTCAGGAGCCCCGGTACTCTGCACATGTTAATTAGTGGTTTTTGTGTTGGAAAATAATGGAGGAGAAAGGACAGAGCCAAAACAACACTTTGAGAGCTCTGCTTCTGGGATTCAGAGGTCTGTAACCCCAAACTGTGGAGGGAAGGCGAGGTCTGGAATGGTCACGATGCAACAGAATTCACCGTTTCCACCTCGCTCAAAAATACTTTTAATTTTGTTAAGGATATAAGTAATTATGGCAACTAATTATAATAATTAGAATAGCAAACAGTTTTTGACAGAGTCACCACAGCGCAAATAATTGACTTAATAATAGTCCTCTTTGCCCCTCACTGTTACAATTTGTACATTTGCTGTTTTAAATGGCAAACTGGCTTTTCAAAGAATACTAATATCCCTCAGTGTTCACCTACACTGTTGTCATGGTATGAACAGAGGTTTCCAAATATACGGGACCAGCATGGCTATATTGTGTGTGTTGTTAGAAAATCAAAGCATAAATATCCATTATAGGTGCAAAATAAGACAAATAAATTACATCTAAATATACGACAATTTCTAGAGTAAACAATCCGTGAAGATATGAAAGGATTCATTTAGTAACCTGTGTTTTTGTTGTTCCTGTTTCTGTGAGTACGTGCATCATGAATGCTGTATGTGTCCATGAATGTGTGTGCGTGAGTGTGTGTCCAATAGCATGTATCCAAGAATGAATGTGTGCATGCGTGTGTACGTCCAAGTGTGTGCGTGCATGAGTGTGTATGTCCAAGTGTGTGTGTGCATGAATGTTTAGGTCCAAGTGTGAATATATGCATGCATGTGTACATCCAAGTGTGTTTGTGCATGAGTGTGTACGTCCAAGTGTGTGTGTGCATGAATGTGTATGTCCAAGTGTGAGTATGTGCATGCATGTGTACGTCCAAGTGTGTTTGTGCTTGAATGTGTACGTCCAAGTGTGAGTATGTGCATGTGAGTGCGTTTGTGTATGTGTGCTTATGACAGCAGGACAGCATAGCCAGTGTTAGCACAAGCCCTGGAGCAGGTGGGCATGCAGCAGTCACTCTCACAGCACCCCTGTGAACAGAGAGAACTCCTTATCCGACCATTAAAATCTGGGCGATTGGGCGTCTCTAAGACAACAGCTTATTTTCTTTGTCATGTTTCCATTTCCATTCCATTTCCCCAAAAGTTCTATTTTTATTGGTAAAGATGCACATGCAGGAGAGAGCTTTCAGCAAAGAGATCACAGTTCAACAGGTCATCTACCGTCATGTCATCCAGGCGTCCAGCAGTACAGCTAGGAGCTCCAGCCCTGAACATGAAGCCCTAAAACTTTACCCTGGAAGAAAACATGAATATCTCATGCAGGTAAATCCCACAGTGACTGATGATGCACTACAATGACCCAGACACCTCAGAGATATTCTGTTTGTGGGGAGACTATTTCCACAGTACAGACAAAACGCTATTCATTTGATCTACAGCGCCATAATAAGACTGTGAGACTGTGAGAATCTGGACACAAATCATGATTTAGACTGTCTTGTCGAAATGTGTTGAATTAGATGGTCTTGCACGGAAAAAAAGGGTCATTCTCTGGTGCATTGTGCATTTCTTACTTTATTAAACTGTTAAATGTGTCGTTTACAGCAAACTCATTTTGAAATGATTGCCGTTCAGACTTCATAATAAAATAAACACATTTACACATTCACAGTCCTATTCTAGTCTGGTGTTACCATCTTCAACATGCTGTAAACAGACTAAAGAATTAGCCTACGTGGTTGAGTTAATAATGAGCTCTCTGAGGCTGATAGAGTGTGTAATTTTACTTTAAATGCTAACCTTCAACGCACATGCAGCTCAGGAGAGATTTACACTACCTGGTCCAGGAAGCCTGGCTTTGCACATTTCACAGGAAAGCTTTTGTTGAGCCTGCACGTCGGTGTCAGTGTAAAGACAGCTATGACAACCTATGAATCAACTTGATAATGTAACTTCTGACAGCTGTACAAACCAGCCTTCACCATTCCGAACTGCTGCTGAAAACTCTCAGATCTTTTCTGACAGCTGGTTTCCCTGTGCAGAGGCTGTTATCTTACCGTCTTGGAGATTTTAGAAGCTTCCTCCACTTAAGCAACATTTCACCAGGATTAAATGTGCTGTATCGTACATTTTGGATTTGTGAACTTTCTCCAGATCATGGGATTGTGACTCTCTGTGCTTCCTGGCATGTTGATCAGACTCACACAGTTCTTTTTTTTCCCATGCTTTCATTCTGCTTTTCCCAAAAACTTCACAGGGTTGTAAATGTAAAGGTCCCCTTGATAAAAATACGCACAGAAGGTCTGTTTTATCAAAGTAATACATTCGATATGGAAACCAGTTTTTAAAAATATATTTCCCTGGGTAAAAAAAAACAATAACCATGCCTTGTGTGTGTTTATAAGTAAGAGTTACATTATTTTTTGAAGTGATCTACAGTATTTTGAATGGGCAGAATTCAGTGCGGACAGCCACATGTCAGCATTGTGCTTGCAGCATATCTGGAACATGACAGGTTTAGTTTCCGTTTATGTGAACTCTTCTGGAGATTTGGCTCAATGGGACAATGACAGTTCATTTCCTGCCCACACGAGGCCGGATTGAGAAGGACATGTACTCTTTCTCAGGAAGAGAAAATAACTTTGGTCTCATGCAGAGGGTACCACTGCTCATAAAGCAGAGAGATCCAGTGAAGGCATGCCTCAGGCAGGAAACAGGTTTAGACCTGAGGTGTGCAACACAGACTCAATGCTTCATGGTATGTTTGGCTCAGAATGGCTGCCAGGGGTCCTGTAGGTGAAGCTGGTCTTCAGCTGAAGGACTGTAGGTCCTTTCGCCTGTGTAAAGTGTTTTGGGAAGCTTTAGGATGACACTGATATATAATGCAAAGGAACAAGTAATAGGTTTATTCCATGCTGAAAAAAAGAAGAAAGAGAACACAACGTTTCGGCCGTGGAGCCTTCTTCAGGTGTGAGAGAGACAGGGCAGTAGGCAAAGGTAAAGTAGCGGGAGAACAAAGGTTGGGAGGGAGGAGGAGTGAGAGGCGGGAGCAGGGGACAGAAAGAGAGGCCAATCAAGAGGTGTGAAGTCAGAATGGGTGCAGAGAGGTGTGAAATGAAACTTCCAATGAATGGAGAAAATTTAAAAGAACATTAGTCTGTCGTTAAGGGAAGGGAGAAGGTGTGATCCTAGCTGCAGAATAATTTTAGTTTCGGTGGTCTTTCTGATGTATGAGTTTGGAAAACCGTCTTTGAGAACACAGACGGAGAGATTAGAGTGGTCGTGGCCGTCAGAGGTGAAATGAGAAACAATGGGCTTGGAGAGATCTTTAATCTTTACAGCCCTGACGTGTTCTCTGAAACGGTCTCCGAGTCTCCTTCCTGTTTCTCCAATGTAGATGGCTGGGCATTTACTGCAAGAGATACAGTAAACAAGGTTGCTGGAGGTACAAGATGCTGTCTGGGTGATCCGGAATTGTCCTGAGGGGCCTTGAATGAGTGTGGTGGTGGCTGTGTATTTGCAGGTGATACAGCGAGCTCTGTTGCTCTCCCTTCCCTTAACGACAGACTAATGTTCTTTTAAATTTTCTCCATTCATTGGAAGTTTCATTTCACACCTCTCTGCACCCATTCTGACTTCACACCTCTTGATTGGCCTCTCTTTCTGTCCCCTGCTCCCGCCTCTCACTCCTCCTCCCTCCCAACCTTTGTTCTCCCGCTACTTTACCTTTGCCTACTGCCCTGTCTCTCTCACACCTGAAGAAGGCTCCACGGCCGAAACGTTGTGTTCTCTTTCTTCTTTTTTTCAGCATGGAATAAACCTATTACTTGTTCCTTTGCAGCCTACGCATGCTGACGCAGCTACCCACCTGAACTACTGATATATAATGCATGGAATTATGAAATTAGAATTTCTACTTCTTGGAGGTGTGTCAGCAATCACTCTTGGGACGCATTTGAATCCATGTCCTGCTCTCCAGCCTCCACTCTTTTCCTTTGCTCCATCCAGCAGCAAGGGCTGGCAGCTGCTGATTCCAGGTTGGGTTTCTCAGTGGGCCGGTGTACATCAAAGGCCAATGATGCAATTCAGAAATTTAATGACATCTAATTAACCTCTGTTCTCATTTTCTCTTGACTGAACTGTTAGATCTAAGCCTATCCAATGATTCAGTTCCTACCCTACAATTGCTTTCCTTGTTCACTAACCCCAGGGGAACAGCTCAGTGTTTCCTCAAGGAGAGCATTGCTTCAGCAATCAGAGGGCACTCAAAAAGGAAAGCTGGAGGGCGCATCTGGCCTGGTTCTGTTGGTCCCTGTCATGGAGCCCCACATTCCCTCTGCGTTTTGACCAAACCCGTGCAACAGGATCAGTACTGTGTACAACGAGACATGGTGACATTACTTCTCCGGGACTCCCATGGAGTTGAAGACTCCTGCACCAGACGGCTGGCCCTTTGGCATAGGGGAGTTCAGCGCTCTTGGTATGTGCGGTCAGGCTCTAGCAATGGTGATGGATGGCAAGTAAATCCTAGCTAGGGAGAAACTGCACCTGCAGATCTTATCAACCTTTTGAAATTTCATGTTATTTTTTTTATAATTCACTGCCACCACAATGTTGCCTTCATGCAGGAAGAACAAGCAAGCAGCCTCCATGTGTTTTATCATTTATTGGCACAGCAGATAAGTTTATCCAGGAAGAATTAAGGTTAAGGTTATATACAGTACATATTCTATATATCATACTGCAGGATTATATACTGAAAGTAACATGGTAGTAGTAATGGTGTAATTACAGTGAAGGTACTAAAAGGAGAGCTAATTCAGCAAAGTGCAATACAGGTAAGTGTAAATTCATGGTACACAGTGAAAAACAACAAAAGCAGAGCAGCCACAAAGCATTTACAGCAGTTGGAAACGATGATCGAAATAAGGGCAGTCCTTGCAGAGGTTGAAAAGGCTTAGTGCTTCTGAGATGGTCACAGGTGCTGTTGGAACAGGTGAGCCGTGTGGAGGCAAGGGAGGATATTCGGGGACAGCACAGGTCTGCTTTCTGTAGGCAGCCTGCCCCCCTGGAGATGAGCAAGACTAGAGAAGAGTGGGTGTGGCCAAGAGAGGCAGGACGGAGGTACTGGGGGAATTTAGTGAGAGAGTGAAGGGCGAGGTGTCCTGTACCAACATGAATGTGATATAGAAGCACTATTAAATGTTGTGCATTGAATTCTCTCTTAATGTATATCCTTATTAAGGTTTACATTTAAAGTGGAAACTATGAAAAGTATTTAGAAACAAAATTTTCTATAAAGAAATATTTGAAATATTTAAAAACATCACAAATTGTGAGAAATGCTATGCAGGAATGCAGAGGGTTGCTGATGTTTCGAAGATCTGCTATAGAAATGCTTTTGCTTGTTGAGAATGTAAAGTGGATCAGGATATAAGCCCTACTCCAACCCTCTTCGTGGGACTAATACACCCGCTGGTGTATTACTTAAGACATTAACTGACCTAATAATGAGGTTAATTTATTTAGTTCCTAAACATGTTTCAGGTGGCCATTGAACTGTTGCATTTCACAAAAAACTTTGGTTCTCCAGCTTTTGAATAGAAACAAAAACTTGCAGAAGGTTGGAATCATGCACCTTGTTTGCATTCAAACATTCAAATTCAAATGGATTCCATTAAAGAAAGAGCTCAGCTGGGAGAAAAACCAGCAGCTGTGTGCATCCGAAGGAACCCCTCGGACTTGGGCATCCTGGTACTGTAGATGATGAATCCAGTCGGAGGCAGGGAGGGATTCGCTCGTCTGCAGCCTCACTGCAGCTAAAAAGGTGCTGGTACTGTGTGGGGAGTCTCCACAGTCCCTCTCCAGGGATTCTGTCTCATCAAGGATTCATGCGCAGTGCACAGACCTCTCTGCAGCTCAGGTCTGTTGGCTCTGGAAGGGGGCGGTGAAGTCTTGGGGAGATGCTGCTAACTTGGCCAAGGCAACAAGGCACCCTTTGTGGGGGACTGTCACCAGTGGTCGGGGTGTTCGTGAAGGGACATGATTTTGTGAGATCCCGAGTTCAGTCTGACCTGTGGTGCCTTCTGTGTGGAGTTTGCGCGCTGTGCCTGTCTAGATGTTTTCCCTTTTACCTCCCGCTTGTCGTGTGATGGGCTGGTGTCCTGTTCAGAGTGTGCCAGTCCTCTGTGCCTTATGCTTTCCAAGATGGGCTTTAGATGGCAGCAGCCTTCACCGTGAATAAGTGGATTTCTGATAAAGTATAGATACCCGTTTCAAATTTGGAGTGTCCCTCATGAAAGAAAAACACAGATTAAAAATCCAGCAACTACAAGGAAAACAAAGGAACAGGTTTAGCTGTCTACCTCAAAATGGACAATTCAGATGATGCTAATAACGTACAGTATAGAAGAAAAGTACCCAACTGTCTAGGTCCATCATCTCCAGTGCCCAGTGATCACCTGCTTATATCTTCCCCTGCTGACCAGTCAGGGAGCTCTTTCTAACCCCGAGTAACCCTGAGTAGCATTAAGCCTTCATACATTTAATACAGCTTGATAGCAGGCTGCCAAAACCTTGGCAGGAACAACAATATTGCAAAGACAGAATATACTGTGATCAATCAAGTCCATCATTTTTTTGCACAGTAGGCCCTTACACCCTTGTTTACCAGGATTTCATGACCTATGAAAGTGACTGCAAACAAAGTTTCGTTAACTAATTTCCAGGCTTCTCGGGGTTTGATTTTGGCAGACATATCTCAGCAGGTGGTCATGATTTATGAACTGTTGTTACTTCTGTCAATAAGGTTTACATTTTTCATTTTGCTTGTTGACATCTAACTGCAGACAGGTGATTTCCTAAGCACCCCCTTGATTTTGCGGCATTTTCAGGAGACAGGACAGGATCAGCTCCAAGTTTGCAGCAGTGTCCTGTACAAAGGCATTTGGCACATCAGTGTTGTCTGCTGCCTCACCATTTTACTAGTCAGAACTGCAGTTCTATAATCTTCTGTTCAGATGGCCCTTTTATTGTCTGTGGAATAAATAAGAAACACCAATGAAGGTTATTTCACACACAATATCAACACAGCACCAGAGCTTAGCTCTTTTTAAAAGCATGGTGCATAACATGAAATGTGTAGTTTGAGATACAGAACTTCTCTGAGCAGAGGGGTGTGCTGGTTTACCTTAAGGAAAGGACACTGGGGTTCTTATTATTTCCAAGTTGCAGCCAGATCCCAGAGGACAATTTCCAATATAAAGAAGATACAGGAAAAATCTATACAATAAGTGTCAGTGATTCATGAAATGTTTAACAATACATATACTGTCTGCCCTGTTTTCCTGTTGATATTAAATTCAGTTTAGTTAAGTGAAATGAAATAAGCACCTTTTTTTCAGGCCAGCTGCTGGTATAACACTTCATGTAATCGCTTATTTTCAGGTTGTGAAAATTCCAAAGCAATTGTCATTTCAACCTGAGCAATTCACAATATTTTGGACTACATTATATACCTCAACATTTGTCATGCTGAGTGAATGGCTTGAGAATACACTGTTCTAAATGTGATAATAGTATTGCAGAACACAGTAAGATAAAACAGAGAAGTGTTGTTTTTTTTTGCTCTAAATAGAGTAGCCAGTTCTGAAGTTACATGTAGGTGAAAAGTGTGCGTCTGGTATGCCTAGAGTGAAATAATGTTGAGGCAAAGTAGGTGCAGCCAAAACATCTTACACCGAGATGCTCTCAGTATGGGCCTGAATACTCACTCCTCTCCTGCTCACAGATGTGCACACTTTCTGTGAGCCGTACAAAAGACCCTGACCCTAGCCCCCAAGTCTAAGGCGTTAAGAAGTTCTGACAGGTCCTTGCTTTGATTCAAAATCTATTTTGGGATTTTGTTGATCTTTACCTACTCACATCTGAAGTGTCTTGTGCATCTTGGAGTTCCTTAAAGGTGCTGCTCAATACAGAGAGTGTAGCTCTCTGTGGAAGGAAGGAGTCTGGGCAGCAGCACAGGCTGGGCCCTGAATGATGAAGCTATGAAGCAGAAGAAAGGAATTAGGGAAGGAGATGGCACAAGTTTCAGGGCGGCAAATGACTGCCTTTCCAGTGCTCGGACTTATGGAAGGACGTTCATTTGGCCCTCATTTCCAAATACTTCCTTTTGAAGAAAGTTGCAAAAAAATCCTGGCAAGAATTACGCTGTCTGAAACGCTGCTGCCAGCGTCTTTGATCTTCAAGGTGGAACGCTTTCGGAAGAAGGAAGAGAGCGCAAAAGAAAAAGTTATAACGTGTATATCAATTAATACCAATAAAGACCTTAAGTGACAACACAAAAAGCATTAAAGCCAAACAAAGTGGCACAGCTTTGTTCCTGTAAAATGCCAGCTGTCGGGCAGACCCGGGAGAGCGGGTAGGCATCAGTTCTGCTCCAGCGCCGTATCAATCTGCACCACGCTGAGCTGAGGCGCGCCGGCGGACCGCGAGAGCATCCCACCCTCTCCCTCTCCGAGTGCAGTATTAATGAAGCGGCAGCGCGGCCCTGCTTCTGTATTCATTAGACATCTGGGCCAGCAGATGTGAAGTGCTGCCTCAAGACGAATAAAAAATTACTTCCCATCTGGAGTCCCTAAACTGGAAAGACAAGACTACTTTTCTTTTAACAGTTAAGGTGTTTCGGCCAAGATGCGGCTTTGCAGAGTGGTGTAATTGCAGTCTCTCCAAGTTTTCCTCGTGATTCTTAGCCGCTGCTCAACAACGGACAAGCGTAAATTTCAGCAAGCGTGCTCGGTATTGATCAGACTGCTGATGGCCATTGATCAGAGAGCCTTCCGTCAGGAGTCATTTTTTCTTTGCAGGCGTCAGGTGGAAACGTTGAGTGCGTGATAAACCTTGTCACTCTTTAAAAGAGGAGACGAAAGGGTAATCGATCTTTTGGGCCTTTTTAGTTTGAAAGACACCTCAAAATGCTGTGCTTCTTTCTGGCGTTATCTCATTTTGAGCATTTTTTCAAGTATTCAAAAAAGAGAAATAGATTTTCACATCGTAGTTCAGTAAAAATTCGAGATACATATTTTATTCTCCCCTTTTCTAAAGATTTTTCTCATCTAAAGATTTTCCCATCTCTCAAATCTAAAGATTTTTCTAATTTCTGTCAGAGAAAACTGATCAGAACAGAATATTTAATTAAACATAACAAGAAGTTAAGAACATATATTCATAAAAGATATATATGTTATATTTTATGCCCACAGCTATTAAACTGCAAAATTTGGACAGCTGACTGTGTATTTTACTTTATATATATGTATTTTTCTTTCTCATCATATACTGTATGTTTCTTTTCTGTGAATGATTTCGTGTTGTGTTAAATGAATTGTCTGATGGGTTATGTCTTTACCTGCCTGCAAAGCAGATTTCCCATCTGGGGCAATGAAGTAAAGTAAGTAGCAATAAACAAGAACAGGAGAAAAGTTAAGACAGGACGAGGCTCCTCGGCCCATAACAAACGATATATTATAATATAGTACATAATAAAAATGAGCTCCATTAGAGGGCAGACGAATGACAATTTCCACATTTCTTCTCTTGGAAGTAAATATTTTCAACAACTCTGGCTATTTTAATTCCTATGATTCTGGACTTTTTTGGCTGAAGCTTTCCTTACATTGTTGTCCTTTTATACAGGCGGGCAGTTTCTTGGAGCAATCTCAGTGGAGGGCCTTGCTCAAAGACCCTATGGCAGCGTCCCACCCAAGAGCTGGAGCCACAGCTTTCAGCTATAGCATCCAAGCCCTAAGCCCGGCACCACACTGCTGCCCAGTTCTGGCATTACGGCTCTGCTTTTTTATACCTTAATGTTAGTGTATGAATGTTCCTAGACTGGATTTATGTTTGAAATTTAATGTACGAGTTTCTGTGCAAAAGAAATACCTATTTTATTGCTCATTAAGTAGAATAGGAGGCACTGCCTACTTGTATTTAATTTTAGATTATTCCTTAGTATTCGTACAAACAGCTCCAAACGAAAGCCTTAAAGGAACAGGACACAGCATTTGTGTCTTAAACAGTTTATGATATATGGCCTCATAAATTCAGGTTATAGCTGAGTGTTTTCCAGGTTTGGAAAGTCTGAGAAATATCCTTGAAGAAGGTTTCAAGAGAGCTCCTCACTTCACTGTGTCTGAGCTCACAGGCTCCTTCACTAAAAATACAGCTTTGTGTCTGAAGAATTGCTTCAGAATTTCATGTACATTTTAAATGTTGTGATACTTACTCTTTAAGTCTTTCAATTCCATGATACTCATAATAAAGATTGTTATATTTAGCATGATCCATGGGAAAATGATACTTGTGTTTCAGAAGTCGCAATTCTGCATACCTCTATTAAAGACTTCTTAAAAAATATCCCATTACAACTTTTTTTTTAATAAAGGCTGCAATTAAAAGCCTCATTTCCCATCATCTGTTTAATCCATTATTTAATACGCAGCATCCAAATGACTCTGTCTCCACATGAAGGTTGTTCTTGGATCTTGGCTGTGTCTGAGAGTCTGTGACCTTCGAAGGTCAGCAGTGAGAAGTGACGTCCCTCTCCTGCTCAAGAAACACTCATCCCATTCTGTTTCCAGACCTAATTTTGAGGACCATTACCTGGAGCTCATTATAACCACCTCTAAAGCACATCAGTCTGCCCTCACTACGTTCATCTCTTCAGTACCTTCTTAATAAAGATTCCATTTGTGCATTATTTACTCTTCATAAAATCCATCTCACTTTCTCCTTATTTTTATACACTTTTATCTACTATTTGCCACAGGCCAGGCAACCTCTTTTTTTCTGTCCATTCTGATTTTGTACTGATTTGTGAGGTATCTTGGGCTTCAGCGAATTTACCAGATCACTGGTCATTCTTCTGCCATAGATCAAATGTTGTGGTACTTGGTTGTGCATTTGGTATTCGTGGGAGAAAGAGCTCAGTTATGCCAGTGGTTGAGGATGACACGGTGAGATCAATGAAGGAATAACGAAAGTACAGTGTAAGAGTGCAGTAGGTGGAGAAGAGATGGCATTTCTTTTCTGAACTACATTTCCAAGAAGGCAATGTGGAATCTGCGGCCATCCTTGGCCACCTGACCAATTAGTCGGAGACAACTGGTTGTGTAGCTAGTCTGGGATTTTGGCATTACGTGGGGTGTGTTCAGTGTGGAGACAGAGCCCTGGTCTAACCACAGCTGAGATGGCTAATTTTGGATGAGCCACAGCTGGGGGAGAGGTTTAAGAGCACGCTGAACACTTCCCCAGACTCTCTTCCTGAACCTCCGCAAGGGGAGACATTAGAGAGACAGTCCTGGAGGGGATTATGTAGAAAGAGCGTAAGGCCATCTTTTGAATTTTTATTTTATTTTTCTCCCCTCCTGTCCCGCAGTGAGAGTTCAGCTGGACAAGCTGAGCGTCTCTTCTCCTGTCCCACGGTGAGAGTTCACCTGGACAGGCTGAGCGTCTCCTCTCCTGTCCCACGGTGAGAGTTCAGCTGGACAGGCTGAGATTGTTTTGGCTTTGCTCTTTTTATTCCAATCTGGACCCTGCTAAACAGAGAAAGTCCAGGCTGGATCCTACTGTCCAAGCAGTGCATTTTTGTTTTCTCCTTTTCTCCCTTTTTGTTTTTCTATCCTTTTGCTGACCTCACACTGGTGCCTCTACCCTCTCAAATGGGGCATTAACTCTTACCGGTGCTCACTGAGCTCCTCCCAAAAACCCACATTGTTACAGACATTAAAAAGAAAACAGTAAGCAGAGGCTTTGTGGTCATCAAACTCTGTTCAACTCCTAGACAATACAAGAACTGCATCTTATTTCTACAACAGTAGAAGATGTCTGCTATGGCGTCTCTACAACAGGCCAGGAATAACAGAATAGGACTAATTAGTCCATTAAGACTTTTTTTCTTAGTCCCACCTAGAAATTGAAAAGAAAAGATGACAATGTCATGTAATTCGCATTTGAATAAGTGTAATTGCTGCCTAACAAGGAGAGATTTTTATTAGGATTTATAAATTCCACAAAAACACACAAAACCTGTGTGAATCTCAAAGGTTGTTCACTGGCTTATTGTAATAAATTCTAATATCGGTCCATTATTCAAAATAGACAGGTTCATATTTTTTTACAAAAAACTGCATGTTTTTTTCTGTTGAAACATATTTAACTTTATAGGCACAAAAGTATGAGAAAATTAATGTTGTGCTGTGTTTTAAAAACAATGATGGGAATACAGCAAATTTTCTCATAGTCTGTGGGAGAGAGTTTTTCAGTGTATCACATTGAAAGACAGAGTGTAACGTTTAAGCTGGTCTTCTAGGTACCTTTGAGCTCTTACCACTCGAGGACTTGTCAATCCACACCAGAGTGATAACTAAGCAGGAGGTAACCGTTAGCTTATGACATTCCTTATGCCTGTTGTACAGAAAACTGTAGTGTAAGTACATGTCTGAATTTCTTAGAGAAATCACCAAAACAGAAGAAAAGTTACAAACAGGAGGAGTCCATCTGGCGCATGTAGCCCAATGAAAATGATTAGCCCAATGGCCTGAGGATCTCACCCAACTGTTTCTTGGTATCTTAGCCTATGAGGTTTATCTGAGGCGCAATTATTGCTCATTGAAAACTTACTATTTTCGCCAGTGTGCGTCTCAATAACATGGCTAGGTGCAGTAGCTTGTTCCATACTCCCACAACCATTTTAGGTAAAGAAAAGTCTTTAGTTCTTGCAATGACATATATTCTATTCTATATTCTATGCAATGAAATATATTAAGAGAGCATTTGGATATTCTGTAATAAATTTAGTGCAGGAACATATATCAATCTTGCTCAAGCCTGGTACTGATATCAGGTACATGTAGTCTGCCTGTTTGAAGACCTTAAAACCTTATTTCAAAATCTTCATCTCAGGGTGGTAAGCGGTCTTACTGTCAGGAACAGTTCTTTCCGGGCCCTATGCAGACGACACGATCCGGAATGTGAGGATACAATTGGGAAAATAGTCATGCAGGAGAAGGGTCAGGAGACAGGGGGCGTGTCCGAGGAGTGCAGGTGTCCGGGGGGAGTGAATCCAGGGCGAACAATCCAAGGGTAAATCCAGAGGGGGAATCCAAGACGGGAGGTTTAGTCCAAGACCAGGGGATCCATCCGAAGTTAAAACCACAACCGGGTCGGGACCGGCGGGGCAGGGAATCAGGAACAGGAAACTAAAACCATGACGGAGCCAGACGTGGCAGGACCCTGGGCTCTCACGATGCGGAAATCAATGATAAGCCTCGGGCAAACGCCTGCGTCTGGCTTTAAAGGTGGAACTAAAGAGGGGCTGGAATAAGGAACAGGTGTGGGGAATGGGACAGAACGAGGAAGGGCTGGAGCGCCCTTAAGAGGAGGAGTAACGATCGTGACAGCAACAGCCTGTTTGTAGTTGATATGGAGCGCTTCAGATGGAGACTCGTGGCTGTATGACCACAGCCAGATTCAATTTGGCTTAAATGTGAGATGTAAAGCCAAGGTGTAAACATGCGAACCATCACTTGAAAAATCAACCTGCCGAGGCTCATTACTAATGCGTTGTGAAAGCTGATTCAGCGCTGTGCTAAGCCTTACAGCCCTCCTCTCACGTCTTGCACCAGTGACGTAGCCGTGCTAATTTATAATCTGTCTGATTGGGTCTAACATGGAGAGCTATTTGTGTCATTGGTTGTAGAATGCAGGTGTAATGCACAAAAAGGTGCAAGTGTTTTACGTGTATTAATACAGAAATTATGAAATGAACAGTATGAATGTTTCCACATATTAATTTTAAAATATCACTAGCAGTCAAATGTGTTTTTAAAGGTTTATTCAGAGGATCAGAAAAGGATGTTTATTTGCTTAGCAGGTTGAACCCCACTTAATTTAGACGGAATATTGAAATTTAGAAGATATTTACTTAGCTGCACAGATTATTGTGAAGTATTGAAAACAGATGACATTTCATATAAGTACTGAATACATCACTAATGTTAGTCAAGGTACGCAAGACCTTCAGGAAAAGATTGCTAATCCTGGGGAACATACTGTACATGAATTATAAAGGTCAAATTTAACCTTTGGAGGGCTTCCTGAGTTGCTCAACCGGTAAAGACGTTCACCAGAGCAGTATAAGATCACTTTATTGGCCATATACAATTTCTTGCATTAGGAATTTGTCTTTTCACAGACCCCAGCTTGCTCTCCATGAGACACAGACACACAGACAGGGAGAGAAGCTGGTGGTCAGAGTGGAGGGTCAGCCATAGTATAGCACCCCTGGAGCAGTTGGGGTTAAGGGCCTTTGCTCAGGGGCCCAATGGAGTAGAATTCCTCTGCCGGCCACAGGATTTGAACCAGCAACCTTCCAGCCACAGGTGCAGATCCTTAGCCACAGTGACATTGCTCCGCCCATGAGCACGGGTTCGAGATTCTCGAATCGAGACTCGCTCTGAGGCAGAGGCAGGGTGAGTCGGCCTGATCTCCCGACTCTCAGCGGCATGGGGACGTCTGTGGCCTCGCGGGGGCACCTGCATCAGATACGGAGCCGTGGTGACTGGGACGTGTTAGAAGAAAAGTGGCTTAAAGGTGGGCGTACACAGAATTTCTAAAAAATAAAACGCATAAATAGGATTTATTTAATAATGCTTTGTCTGTAAAAAACTCTTCAAACACTGCATCTGGATTTTGTGGTTTGTAATTTTGAAACTCAGCTACAGACCTTGGCATTCCAGCCTCTCTTCAGATTTACCCCTAATTACTTTATTGAAATGATACAACCTCATCTTTCCCCTGCTCCTCCTGTTTCCACTTCTTCATTTAAATAATCCGGGTGGTGACTATAACCACACTTTCACCTGAACCTGATCCTGGTCTGACTTCAGCTTGGATTCTTCTGGAAGTACTCAAAACTTTCCTCTCCGGTTGTCTCCATCTTTCACATCTTCTCCTGTTCTGACAGTAAGAATAGCTATCCTGTCTTGTATTAATAAGGAGGCCATGCGGTTTATCTAGATTGTTCAGTTTCTTGTGGCTAATTGATCTGTGGAGCTCATGTAGGCATTTTTTTAAAGGTCCCAGGCTCTCAGATGGACAGATACAAATCGGTACCTTGTTTCTGTCTCCCACAATTCTCTGAGTAAAGATGTGCCTCTTCGATGGAGCAGAACACACCACTCAGTGTTGAGCTAAGACTCCTCCAGGACAATGATGAAACTGGGCGGACTGCCTCTGGCAATAACATGTGGAAGCAAGCCCTCATATAGATAGATTACTACCTTTAATACTATTTGCAATCTATTCTGAATCCAGGCCTTTCACTGATTGTAATAATAAAGGCACTTTATGAGCAGTAATGTTTGCTTGTGAACAAGAATGTCTTCCCACTGTTTTCATTTGAGGCTATCTCATTGAATCGCTAGCTTTTGCATCAGGAACCCTCTGGAGTTACTAGAAAATATTTTTCCACACAAATCTGTCATTAAGACACACTTCAAATTACAAAAATTAGAGCTTGCAAATCGTTTCTTGAGAAGGCAGCTGCTACCTGAAACTGTTCAACGAGTCGTCCTTCTCTTTAGACACTGGTTTCAGTGGTCAAGCAACAATAAGAGTGATCACATATGCATTTTGTGAGTTTTACAGCTCCCTTATTAATGAACTCAGAAAGACTGGTAATTCCATTCATTACAGTGTGAAACATTTAACACATTACAGACCACAGTAGTAAAACTACCTGGACTCCATGCACAGGAGGCTATTCAAATTAATATTAATGACATATTGAATCATTGACTGCTTCACTGGAATTTATTAGGCATGTTTACTCACATGAAATTCATTTGAGAAGCGCTGTGACGGTTTAATTCAGGGTAGACGGAATAGGAAATATCCTCTTCAACTACATCAGCAGCTGCCTGACACAGAATAATAAATCAGGTATGTGGTTTTTTGGGGGCGGTTGGGTGTATTAGGAAAATGTTCACAGAACACCTTAAGAGAAATATAAAAAAATCCTTCACCAGAAACATCTGGAAGGTTTTCAACCACAGTTTAACATAAAGACGAGTGACATTTTAAGCAAATGAAACCTGTCACATATTTTACATCACCGTGCACTCCTCATTAAAGACAGATCCGAGCGCAGCAGTAATTGTTTTAATTTATTTGTTTATGGCAGAGACAGAGGGGACAGGCACATGGCACTTGCCTTTTTATTGGGAACATATGGAACGCATTTATCACCATTTGCAGAGATCGGCTTAAATGATTTTATTAACTAATTTGTAACTTTACACTTTTTTAATCAAACACATGCTGTGCGCTATAATGTTTTGATAATGCTCCCGGGCTTTCCGAAGTGAACAGCATCAGCCAAAGGGAAATAAAAAATAAAATAAAACCGAAACCCAGAGAAAGAAAACGGGCCGCGCCTGGAAGACATTAGCATCAGCCGTTCTAATATATGGCAGTGATCATTTCGATTAGCGCAACGCAGTGCCGCAGGGCAAGGGGATGCCCTGAGGTATTTAGGATATCGGAGGCCAGCATTGTTTACCTACAATAACTGGAGAGGCATAGACTGATGCACTGATGCACCGAGACGCATGGAGACCAGACCATTCGTTAACTCCTTAGCTATCCATCCAGTTTCGCATTGTTTCCTCCAATTCAGGGTTGCGGGGGAGCCGGAGCCTGTCCCAGCGGGCAGTGGGCGCAAGGCAGGGTACACCTTGGGTGGGATACCAGTCCATCACAGAACACCTTAGCCTTGTGTGCTTAATAATTCCTCACTCCCGTGGAAGAGGTGAAATAATGAATAAAACATTCAATAAAAATACCACTCAGGAATCGCAAGCATTATTTAGCGTTTTTTATTTCTCTTCCTTTCCTATTATCCCCTATTCCAGTTGCTCCATCTCTCTATCTGTCTGTTAGCAGGAAGCCAACAGTCTCCTGCTAAGGGTCACAGCCACCCAGAAGCTTATGGTACAAGGCTGGACTGCACTCCAGATTGTACACCGGTCCAACATGGGGTACGTACACACACGCACAAACACACAAGTATGCAGGGAGACAATTTTAAGACACCACTCCCCCTAACCAAGCCAAGCCCAGCAGATTGAAAAGTGAATTCAGCAGGCATACTCTAAAGTAGCACATCCTGTACAGGGAAGTGAACGCATGATTTGACATTCATTTGTAAACCATCAGAAGACTGAGAAAGTACAGACCTATGTACAAGCATTTGCCTGCTAATAAAAGATTTTTTATCACAAGACAGTTTGTGTACGAATGTATTGAAATAATGAGAAGGTCAGGTATTCCAAATACCCGATCATTTGCGAGGACTCAGCAGACTCTGAGTGCCATCCAGTATATGGAGTGTCTGTGGCTTGACATGATCTGCTGCCTCCTTCAGTTTAACTGGGGGGAAAACTGCCTTGTCAACAGAAGAATAGGATTTAGCCCCTGCAGTGCGCTACAATACAGGGCTAAACACCCTTTCTATCTCCCAGTAGCTTCTGCACAAACAACACAAGTAGCACCTAAGCCGCAATTAATTAATACAGTAGTTCTTAAACCACTCCAAGGAGGAAAAAAAGATTCTAGTTTGGGACCTAGTGGTATTTTAATTGTAAGAAATAACTCTGTGAATATTCTCCCAAATAAAATTGTTATCCAAGTCATCTTAGGGTAAACAGCTGTACTGCTAATTCCCTGGTTGAAAAATCTGTGGCCAAATTGCTTAAAAATGTACGAAGGGACAAAAGTTGATAGCTTTTCCTAACATTTAACTTTCAGTGCGAAGCAATGTAGATGACTGCAAAAACAGCAGGCTTGCTTGATAAAATCTTGTAATCTTAGTTTAATTCAGCCACCAAATATTACTATACAGCATTTAATATTGGTAAGCATCCCATGACAACTGACTTTAATTCCACATTACATAGGCTTACTCTATTTTCTACATGGTTGACTAAATCCTAACTTTGGATCTGGGTGATATTAAGTAAAATTCACTCACATGTCTTCTTTCTTTCAGAGGGATATGTATTGAAATGTGTAGAGGTCATTAGCAGTGGATTGTAGTGGGAGTTTACTGAAAATCATCTTCTCTCAGGTCCTCCACTTCTCCTCCAGAGAGCTTTCGGGATCAGTACTGATGACAGCTGAGTGTTCTTCTAAGATCAACAGAGATATATAATCCATGAATTTCAGAAATGCTTATGTCCTTTCCCAGTTACTGTCTTAAATAAAATTTCGGGCTGCACAAAACTCTTGATTACCCACAAACACTAAAGAGAATTACACTTTGGGGGGACTTGATTACACCTGGGGGGACACCTTCCAGTCCATCGCTGGGCTCACAGGCACAGACATGTACACAATCACTCCAGAGCCAGTTTTCCCAGAAGCCAAATAACAACAACAACATCACTTTATTAGCCCTCTACAATTTCTTGCATTAGGAATTCATCTTTTCGCATACCCCAGCTTGTTCTCCATGAGACACACAGACAGGGAGAGAGAAGCTTGGGGTCAGAGCACAGGATCAGCCATTTATACAGCGCCCCTGGAGCAGTCTGGGTTAAGGGCCTTGCTCAGGGGCCCAACAGAGTAGGATTCCTCTGCCAGCTGCAGGATTGGAACCAGCAACCTTCCAACCACAGATCCTTAGCCACAGAGCCACCGCTCCACCCAAATAATCTACCACTATGTCTGTGAGCAGTATGTACCTGCCAGTATGTCTTTCCTCAAGGACTGTGCAAGGAAACCGGAGCACCTGGAGGAAATCTGTGCAAACACAGGGAGAACATACAGACTCCATGCAGACAGCACCCCAAGAATCAAACCCAGGGCCCCAGCACTGTGAGCACCACTGTGCTTCCCTTATCTTAATAATACTATATTACAAGTCATATTAAAGGTTAAAACAAAGTAAAACATAGCTTCTGCTCATTTAAAGGTAACAGAGTGTATACCAGGAGTGGACAACCCTAGTACTAGAGAGCAAAAATCTTAAAGCCCACTTATTAAATATTCAGTTTGTAAAGGAGTCGCCTCACGTGTTGATCAATATACTAAGTGACTCAATTAAGTCAGGAATGGCCAACAGTGATTGATGAACTACAGGGCATTGGGATTTTTATTCCAAATCACCTAATCGCCTGACTAGGTCATCAAAACAAAATTGTTGTAAGTGTTTCAATAAATGAAGATTTAAGAGTGACCCATGAAACCTACTGGATTGTGGATCTCCAGAACCAAAGCTGGACACACCTGGTTTATATATGTCAAATAAATATAATCTGACTCACATAAAAAATACATTTAGTGTCTTATAAAGTCACTACATCAAATAATACAATTGCTGTTTGAACATCAATCATAATAAACAAAATCCATATAGATTGAAATAGATAAGGAAATAAATTATTTAAGTCTAAACAAAGCTTAGCTTATATAAATTTTAATTTAGAATACTCCTGCCTTAGTTATAAAAAACATGCGACAAGAATGCATGCCAAAGAATCTGTTTGGCACCAACAGAATAATTTATCACAGAAACCCTTCATGGAGCATGTCAGGAGATTGAGGTCTGGACAATCCTAGCAGTCTGTCTGCAAATCCCATTCAAATTCCAAACCAGGGGTGTCTTACATGTTCAAATAGAAGAAGCCATTCTATTTTTTAAAGTTTTTATGGCCTTCTAGGGGCGACATGGTGGCGCTGTGGCTAACATTGCTACGTCACAGCACTGGGGCCCTTGATTCAGTTCCTGGGGTGCTGTCTGTGGGGAGTTTGTGTGTTCTCCCCCTGGTCATTATGGGTTTCCCCCCACAGTCCTGGTAGGTTAATTGGCTTCAGGTAGTACTGGCCCTGAGGTGAGTGTGTGGCTGCCTGTGTCAGAGTCTGGGTTCTGCCCTGCAGTGGTCCGTTTCCTCACGTCACCTTCGGGAATCATTAGACCTAACGCAAGGAAAAGTTTTTTTTTATGCTTTGTTTAAAATTTAAATGTTGCCTTTTTGAGAAGAGCTGCAGAGGAATACGGTACCTGAAAAAAAAGTTCCTGACTAGCAATATTTTAAGTCAATAAAAGCTGTCTTTAAATTATTAATTTTTTAAAAGTGGCAACAAACTGAAAGAAAAGTCCTGTCTTTCAGAATCCATTTAAAACACTGTGATAGAAACTGACTTATGTTCTAAAACTATATTTACCCACCCAGAAGAGACAGGCTCCTTCAACAGTGTTTCCACATACGCCTAGCTATGTAAGGCCAGGGGAAGCTCAGTGACCCATAAGTGGTACAGTATCTGTGTAAGAGGGAAAACATTCATATAAAAGACTATGTTTTCTCTTTGTAGTCTTTTTTTTTATCACATGGCTTCATGTTTCACATGTAAATACACATCTGTTCTACTTACATTATGTTGCACACCTGATAAACATCCGAAACTGTGATGCAGTTTCAGTAGAGTCCTGTAGAGGTAGAGTCCTGTATACAGTAGAGGTATATACTGTATAATTATTGGCTATTGCTGTTCCTTCATCTTTTTTTTCTTTACTAAACATCCGACCATTTATGAAAAGAACAGCATTATAAAAGCAAACCCTCTTCTGTAGGTTACTGGCGTTTGGGATTAAAAGCCATGAGATAATTTAAAATGCAAGAATCAGAAACTCATCAGTATCCCTTTCTGAAAAAAAGCATATTGTACAGTCATTCCCCTGACTGTCACGGGCCTCCTCTAATTATAGGCAAGCCCATGTGTTAATTAAAGTCCCATCTGCAGTGGGGCATTGTCTTTACAGTGGAGAATGGCAGGGGATGGCTAACACAGGCAGACCGATATGGTGGCACATTTCACTCTCTGAGAAAAGCGTTTATTTTTCTTAATGGTGCACAAACCAAAAGAGGGCTAAATTTGCTTTAAGGAATGTGTTTTTTTATAAAGAGAAAAAAGTCATTTCACAGATGTTATCATTTGATTCAATTAAGATAAATTTGACATATATATGCCTGAAACCCCAAACCAGGTAAAAATGAATTGTCTGCATAACAGGACCTACAGCAAATGACTCATATGGTTATATTAGTGGGGTCAACTTGACGTGCCTTAATTGTTATTATTACTGAGCCAGATATCATGGCTGCATGCAAACCAGTAATTGATCTGATGGTATTGTTATGGGTACAGTATTTATCTTCATAAAACATTAATGCATTCTTAATAAACATTGACATAATTCTTTTATACGAATGTTCAACATTACACTGTATGGAAACTGAAAGTAAGTGCATTAAAACTGAGAACAGTAGGCTTTTCCTAGCACAAAGGGTTGTGGGTGTATGGAACAAACTACAGTATCTAGCCGATGTCATTGAAACGTGTTTCATGAAACCTTGAATGTTCCTTGGCTGTATTAGTTCTTAACTACTACTGTATGCCTGCTAGATGGGCTCTTGTTTGAAAGCTTTCTTATTACTTAGTTGTAACACATATTTATTTATAAAACTATTGTGATTCACAATTCTTTTTATTATTCATCGCTAATGTCATCTCTAGTGTCATTTCACAGAACAGAACCACAAAACAGAAGCCTTCGTTTAATGAAACTCTAAATTTTAAGGTGAGTGTTTTTGGCAAACAGCATTTTCTTTTCCCTGAGAAAAAATGAAAAGAGAATGGTTCAGACACACAATTCACTTTCAGAATCCTGAAATTCTAGAAGATGACAAACTTCCAAGTTCAGCTTCATAAGCAGCTAATAAACCATATACTGTCAGTGTGTGTTATAATGCTGTATACAGTAATTAATATATACAATTAATGGATATAGGCAAAAATAAAACAGCACAAGAGAGCACAACATGGAAAACAAACAGAAAAAGTATGACAAATGCTTAAAATTGCAATGTGGTTAAATACAACTTCTTGTATTTATGTAGCAATTCTCCTGCCAAAACTTTGACATATAGGAGAGGACTCACTTCATGGTGCAGCCATTGTGCACCAGCAACCCCACTATATAGCAGATCAGATGGAAAACTGAGGAAGCCCAGAGAGAAATTTCGCCAGGACAACAGGGTTAACACCTCTGCTCCTATGAGCTGTGCCCTGGAATCGTTAATGACCCAAAAGACAGGACCTCAGCTTAGCGTCTTATCTAACAGACAGCTCCTCGTAGTGCACAGTGTGGACCAGAAGGAACAGCGCCACCTACTTGTCCACCAACACCACTTACAGCAGTAACCTGGTTTTCCTTAAAGCTCTCACATTCCAGTACTGACCAGGCCCAGCCTTGTTCAGCACAGGTCAGACTACAGGGTGGCAATGCTGCTGTCACATCTATGTTAATATACCTTTGCAGATGGGGATGAGAGCTCTCACTGAAGCACTCCATCAGGAAAGCAGATCCACTTGGTTTTCTTTGGCTAAGAGTTTGATATTTATGGAACATGAACATGAGCATTTCTGGGAAGAAAACATTTTTTGACACTTGTTTTTTAGATGAGCAGGCATACTTTAAAAAAATAAGAGAATGTCTGAATTTGATTAACAAAAATGATTTACTGGAACTTCAGTGTTCAAGAGAATAATCTAATAATGTGAGAATAGCACAATAAATAATGTCACACACAGTAAACAAAGTCAGGCTGCTCTTGTTTTTAAGTAGCTCAAATAATCAATTCCCTTTGCCTATAAAGAGAGAAAAATATTCCAGCCTCCATACTCTACACTTCTGTCAGACTGCAAAGCTCAGTGTCATTCTTTCAGAGACACCTACCGAGACCTGGTGCTAGACTCTGTGGAGCAGCAGGGGGCAGTGGTGCCTCTCTCCACTGGTGTTCAACTGTTGTAAATTGCATGAAAAAGAGAACGACAGGGGTGTCAACGACAGCTTCCGAAAACAGTCCCCAGACAGGAGAGATAATGGCCCATCTGCAGTCGGCAACTTACAGCCACCTCTGGTCTTGAAGTAAAAGTCATTTTCAGTGCATTCGATGTGTGAGATATTGTATCTCCGAGAGCAAGTTATAAACTTAGCTTACAAGGCAGGTTTACAGTTTCTCACACTACTCATACTGTACAAGTGCCATTCAATCCTGTTACCATAATACTGTACGTGCTGCCTTATACAGAGTTTCCAAGAAAGACTGTATTACCAGTATGTTACAAAGCTAAATAACTGTTATGTCTGCAAACTGTGCTATAATTTACCATGTAAGATAATTAAATTTGATTGACACCGATGTTAAGTATAGCAAAAGTCAACAGCCTGTGAAAATATTTTTAACATTACACAGACAGCAGAACTCCTTTCACACAAAATAATCAGCATTTTTTCAAGCTTTAAATCTAGCCTAGCATGTCTGTTCAGAGCCAAGCGTCAGCAAACTTGACTACATGAAAAAGGATATTGAAAACAGCTATCAGAGGAACAGAAAAAAATAATCAAAACATAAAACTAGATTTAAAACAGTTTTTGTTTTTCAATTTCATGTGCAGGGCATGCTAGGAAAAAGAAAAAAGCTGTATTTTTTACACAAATAAATTCAAAGCTGTTTTCATGTTGTACTATAAAAACAGAGTTACTGTAACAAATCTCTTTCGCTTTCCAGGGTACATTATGTTTTTGCTAAAATATAACAAAGACACATTTTACAGTATTTTACACACTTTAAGTATATTAAATATAGATAGAATTTAATATCAAGGATAATTTCAACTGAGACCGAGTGTTCAATGTCTTTTTCTCTTCTGGAAGAAAAACTGAATTATTCGTTTTACAGTACGTTCTCCATATACAGTACTGTATTTTAGACATGCATTATCATCTTTCAGTAGCTGGACATTTTAAACTGAAATGGAACTGAAGAAGAGAGAGTGCTCACCACAATTAATGGTTACTTAATTTTTATCATGCATAAAATGCTGAGCCATGTTACTCATCGTGGGTCTCTATAACTCATTCTAAATGGATTGTATTTCCAATGTATGACTTAAAACTCTGTGCCATGGGAGAATAAAAAATTGCAATGGATGGATGTACTGTAAGCGTTATTATACTGTTTCATAAACTAATTCTATCTTTTGTGGGAAACAATTGTTGTAACTGAAACTTATTGCAGTCTTTAACTGTCCAAGCAAAACCTATAAGGCAACATTTTTAACCAAAAGCATTTTCTTCTAAATAGAATTTCTAATCAATAAAGTGAACTGCAAAGGAACCATTTGGTTTAGACAGGTTTCACAGTCAGGTCTAATTACATGAAATGCCTTTGGATGAGTGCCAAGCAAAAGTCAAACAGTAGGTTTTAGTGGTTTCATTTAAAACCACCATTTATTAAACCTGCTGTAGTAAATCAAAAAGAATGAATTGTATTAATTTATACAGTTGCAGCTGCGGAGAATGGAAGTAATTTGAGGAATACATCATCTTGTGGCCTTCCATGATAAAACTGGTCAAATACTTTTGGATAACTCAGTACCATTCGTTCAAAGGGCAAAATGGAAACAGCCTGTTTTTGTTTTCTGCAATTGTACAGTTGGACGACTAATTTATTCATTTCAAAACGTGTAGGTATTGATTGAGCTGGAATGAAGGCTATTTAACCGGAAACGAAACACAGAAAGCCTACAAAAAAAAGGAATGGAAATAAAACAGACAAATGGCAAATGACCCCTGCTGAAAGATGGTTCAACTCAACAAGTTTCTCTCTGTTGTTCTTTGCCATCTGTTTCGTATCTATTTTCCTGCCTTCTCTTCAAATGATGTATTAATCGTTTTTCACATGGTAAGAATTAAAAAAACCAACAAAATGGCTTAGTGGTTACCATGGCTGAATCTCGCATGGAAGGTCAGGGGTTGAAAGCCATTTCAGGTTTATTTCAGCCCAGATGGAAGTCTAAAATACTTCCTTTCCCCCTCTTCCTTTAAACAGATTCTTGTTCCTTGTCCATACCATGACACAGAGAGAAAGAAATCACACGGGGAAAAGATTATAAATCATTAAATGGGCACTGGGAAAGTGAGAAAAATACTGTCAACGTGTCGGAGGCATGTTGAGATCACTGCAGCTACTCCTTTATATTTTTGAACGGGAGAAGCCTGTCTTTATCAATCAGAAAGTCTTTCACGTTTCCTGACTGTTTCTGGTCTGCACCTGGTCTGTGAGATATCGCCAATGGATGCAAAAGGATAGCTGTAGTGTTTTCAGTATCATTGCAGATGTCATCATTTGAACAGCAAACCAGGTACAGCTCGTGATTCCATTGTTTATTCTCATTCGGATGTCTGTAATTCCTGAGTCGGGACATGTTCTTAACTTTCCCTAAATTCATTTCACATCATCTTTTGCTCCCTTAAGACAGTTTGTTTGCCCCCGGAGTCAACCGACGCGGTCGAATCTTTTTCTTTCCTGGGATTTTTATTCAGCTTCAGAACAATACTGCGATACGCCGTCGATAGCTGCCAAACATACACAGCACAGCCATGGAGAGATGTTTCTTCCACCTTTGCAAATAGCATGTGTTATTATTGTAGGAAAGGACCATTCTGATGGAAAAAAAATAGAACTGAGAAGACCAATGTTATTAATATGAGAAAAAATGTCAAGGCATATTAAAGTAGCTAAATCACATTACTTGTGAAAGCTTTGTAAAATTAAGGTATAAGATATGAAGACAATCCATAAAGGTATAACAGAATACCATTAAAAAATAATTTGGAGCCCCATTTTGATTAAAGAGGTGAAGGAAGGCCTGTCTGTGGGATTACTGCAGAGGCTCCATCAGGGGATATCAGATGGTTCATCACCTACCAGAACAGAAATAAAACGGCAGCCGAGTCCAGAGCTCGTTTATTCAAGAGGTGATGATAACGCTGGGGCCAGAGAGATTAGGAATGTAGACCTGGCCTTTGTTAATGGGGAAAACAAAGAAGCTCCGAGAACACATTGCATCGTGCTCCCCACGGCTTGTCTTCGCCTCGTGCTAGAATGTTTGATTCCAGGAACAGATGAAGCACAGCATGTGTGGATGCACCCAGAGGAATGCGATACTAGACAAGAGCATTGCTGCATTTTGTTTCATATTATGTGAATAAATTAAACAATAAATAACCAAGGATAATAACGGCAGCAGCCTGCGTCTTCTGTCTCTGCTAGGCAAATTAGGAAAAGGCGAGCCATGACTCCAGTGATCCTTTTCCCACATCAGGACAGAGGATGTCAATCCAGCAAACTTTTCCAAAAGGTGCGCTCTCTTCCATGCGTGCCTCTCATGCCTGAAGATGAGGATGAAACCACTCAGCTCATTGATATTCCATTCCAGACGGGAAGAAACGAGTGACTGGCTCAGACAATCGCTCCAGCCCCCAGATTCCCAGAGCCCCTGATTTCCACGGCACTTTTGCTTTGCATTTTATCTCTCCAACCTGATATCCGTTTGCGAAACAGAAAAGAAGACAGGAGCAAGCTATAACAGGACAACAGAACATCTGAAAGTTAGTTAAACAGTAGCATAAAGTCTCATGGAGAGGTTACTGTGAATGGCCACTTCGACACGACTATTCCATTTGCATACAGAGTGTTCCTTATTCAGCAGCAGTGGCTGTTTAATATTTCAGATGATGCAATGGGGAATCAGCTAATTATCTTTGAACAATTCTGGTAACGGCATGACCTGAGCTTGTATGAGGGTACATTACCATGTATTGCTTCTATGTAAATGAAGCAGGCTCTCTTCGCTTAGAAGTGTTATTAAAAAATTATGACCTATAGCTAATTATTAGTGAATATGCCCAATCCAGGGGGACAAGCTATTGCTCTTCCTTTAGTTTACATTAAAGATGAATGTTACTCAGAAGACAGAACAAATATATGTACAATAATAGGATGGTCCCTTTTTGGAAGAAATTAGCTCTTAAAACTCTCATTCCACCATTATTAAAATATGCACAGCTAAAGCTGCTGAAATGGGTGTTGTGATGTGCTGTTGTGTTATATGTAATACACTGCATTCTGCCCTGGGCTTGCACAGAGTACCGTGTGTCTGTTTAGTTATTCTCTCTTATTCTAACTGTTGTTTTAAATATAAGGAAATTGTATATCACTATATAGCTGCTAACCAGTAAGTCAATCAATGTTGATTTTAGTTACAGGTTCATTTTGAAACACTTTACAACTAGTTTTGTTACAATCAGGGCACAGCAGAAGTAGTGTAACATTTTTATGTTATAGGAAGACCCCTGGCTGAAGGGAAAAAATACAAACTAAGGAATGCTGCAAATGTTATACTAACTAGTCTGATAGAAAGAGCAGGGAAGACACTGAGAATTTTAAATAAATAATTATTTAAATGCCATGCATCTGACAAACCAAGGAGACAATATGGCAAGTTCCAGCAGCATGGAGTACTTTGTTGTGCTTCTATCAAAAGACTCTCAAGACCTCCATAGCACTGGTCCAGATTACCTGTCTGATCTGTTGGACCCTAGGTCCTGATGGGACTGTCATATGCACAGTATCCCTCAATAGCTCAAAAAGAAAGAGACCAAGGCAGTGAACTGTTGGGACGATGCGCCCGAGGTGACAAAAATGTGGACCCTGAGTAGAAGTGACTGCAGCAGCTGACATTTTCCAAACAGGAGAGTGAGAGAGCCATGGTGATGGGGGTGGGGTATGGAGATTAACACTAAGATATCAGCCCCTCCAGTGTTTGCCTTAAAACATGCTAGTTTGTCCTAGCAACATACAGGCATAATAAAGGCAACAGAGAGACATTTGTATGAGTCTTCAGGTAGAGTGCCTTTCGAATGTATTCACCCCCTGTCAATAACATCCCATTATAATTACAGTCCAAGTACTGTATATGATATTTACCAAATATGCATCCCAAACTTTTTTAGTCTGAATTGTTGAGAAGGCTTAATGTTTAAACTTGCAAGATGCTCAAAGTGAAACTTATTGATTGCATACGTTATTCAGATCCTTAAGACAGTACTAGTTGGACACATCTTTTGCAGCAATTACTGCTGTTAGTATTTTATCGTAGGTCTCTACCTGCTTTGCACCTTGGCCTGGATTAATCTTCTCCATTCTTCCTCATAGCTCTATAACATAACACTGACACCACCTGTGTTGACAGTAGGGATGTGTTGATGGGGTGATGTGTTGTGTTGGGATCGCAACAAACAGAATACTTTGTATTTAGACCAAGTTCAATTTTTGTCTCAGATGAATACAAAACCTATAATTATAAAACATTCCTTCACATGTGTGCAGTGTATGGAAGTTCTTCACTGAAGTTCAGAAGGAATATAGCCCAGCTGTTTAAAATCACAATCATTACTGACTATATCGTTATATCGTATATAACTGTTGCACACACCTCTTCTCGCACTTGTGTTGCATTCATTCTATGCATGAACCTGCTTCAAACGAGAGGCGGAAAAAAATAGAAAAAAGAAAAAAATGCTTCACATTTGCCTCGCATTTTATCACATTCACTCTATACATGCTTAAAAAAAACAAGCCAGAAAATGTAAACGGAAGAGAATGAAAGAGAAAATGTGTTGCTTGCCTCACGCATGATTCATCCATAAGTGGATTGTACTTGGCAGAATTTCAGGCCACACACCTTCTGTCTTCCTGTATGTTCTTTAATTTAATCTCAACTCATTCTTCTGCTTCTGTCTCCTGGTTCCTCTCTCTCAGCCCCTCCTGTTCTTGATGCCATTTCCTCGTCCCTGGATCTGTCCAGTGTCCTACCTCCAGCACAGTCAGCAAGCGTCCTACAGCTTTTAGATTCTGCCTTATGAGTGCCGCTATCCTCGGCCTCCGTCTTGGTCATGGGTTCTCTCATCCTCTTGGCTCCTGCTGCTCCTCGGCCCTGGCTTTGTCCAGCGTCCTACTGTATCTCCAGCTCAGTCAGCAGGTGTTCTATAGTTCATGCTATCCCTGGCGTCCAACTCTCCTCAGACTCTACTGATCCTGATGTAATCTCCTCAGCCTCGAGTCTGTGTGGCAACCTACAGCTTTTAATGTCTGTCTTGTCTTTCCATTGTAATGTCCACATTTCCAAACTGTAATTCTATTCCTTGTTGGTGGTTTTGGGGTTCACTTGATTTTTTTGGGGGGGTGGGGGGGTCGAGCCTCTTATGGCCAGGAGGCTACTCCATAACGAAGGGAGCTAAACCAAAACCTATTATACTTAAATATCCACAACACATTCAGAAGGCACCTGATCCTTGAATGTTGTTTTTTCTTGTGAAATGGCAGTTCTTTACTGAAGTTTGGGAGGGATGAGAACAGACAAGCCAGTCTCACCCAGCTGTTTTAAATCACTATCATTCCCGCCTTTTGCACACACCTATTCTCACATTTTATGTCACATTAATTCTGCCTCCACCCCATGTCCACCTTCGGAGCTCCCCCTCGTTTAACTCCTCTCGCTGAATGAGGGGTCGTGCCTGCTCATCCTGTAGTCAGCCAAAAGTTACTACACTGTGTTGTGTTTAAATACTCAATAAACACTTACAAAGCATATGATTTTGGATGTTTTTATTTGTGAAATTTTATATGAGACTTAAGATGATGTTTTTTTTACTAAGAATTTCACAAAAAGACCAACGTTGTGCAAAGACCAAGATATTGTTAATGTATGATCAGTGACCAGGACACAGGACTTTGCAAGTTTTTCTCAGTCACTACTGCTTTTGCAGAAGCATTGCTAACCGGCTTCCTACTTCCAAGCTGCTAGGTTTGCAAGGGTGGCCTGATCTAGGTAGTGTCTGGGTGGTATGATGCAATTCTAAATGATGGACTTCACTGTACTCAAAGGGATAAGTAACCTTCTCCGATCTATGCATTTCTACCACTTTATCCATAATCTGTTTCAAAAGCTCCTTGGTCTTCATGGTCAGTCTGTTGTACAGTATCTGTCTGAGGGGATGTAAAGAGACAGATGCATTTACTCATAAACTTTAATTGCATAGGCAGAGAACACTATAGTAAATTTGTGATTCTCCAAACTATGTTGCCTTACAAAGGGAATGAAGGAATTCTCATGAAAAAGTGAATTTATTTAAGACTTCCTAGATTTTTTACTTTAATCAGGTTTGTGTAAATTGTGTAGATTTGGAATTTAAAGTCCTGTCTGAAAAGGTAACGATTGCAAGCTCAGATGGCAGTCAAATGTGGAAACTCTGGGGGGGATGAGATCCTGTTGCAAGGCACTGTCATAGAATAAGGAAACATCCTTTGTGGGTTAATATATTAAGCACTGTTTTTTATGGGATAAAAGTATAAAAGTATACATTTTCTACACTTCTCTTATGCCTCACACCTTGTTTAAATCTTTCGGACCTGCATTCAATTTACTTCATGTAGCCTCAAGTGGTAACACCGTTCAGTTATACTGCTAAAGATTGCTCATTTTAGCACCTTTTGAACTGCTACATTTTGCAAACTGATTAGAAATGTGAACAGCAGGATGAGGTTTTCTTTTTTTTTTCATTGTCCTTTGTAGACTAAGGAAAAGCTTGGATCCACTGCTAACTGGAGCTCCTTGCAGTATTATGTACTGTATATTAGTGTATACTATTGATGACATTAATACACAATCGGTAGCTGAGTGTAAGTAATGCAAAGTTCTAACGTTCAATTTATGAGTGTGTTTCATGGTTGATAGCAGCTGGAATGGTACTAAGATCTGCGTGTTAAAAAAACACTAGATAACTTTTTCTTTATAAAACCTTTGTTATTTAGCTGTACAACTTTGTTTGTCATAATTTAATGTGAAAGAAAGAATCTATAGGTACATTTGATGATAGTCTAAGGAAAAGGAAATATAAAAGAAATAAGCAGTCAACTGCACTCTTGCACCCCCAGATTTAGGTTTTTATGTTATTATGCTACGTTTTCAACAGGTTGACAGAAGGAGCAAGACCTCCTACAGCTTGGTATCCCCAGTTACATGGCATTGCTTTTGAAAGTGAGGTCCAGGCAGAAGAGTGCCACCTACTGGTCTACCAACAGCAGCATCCTGGCTTTAAAGATTATTTTCATATTTCAGGGTTAGAAAAAATACGCACTGATGAGTGCACAGTAAAGGTAAAATACACACAGTTGTGTATACAACTTGTAAAACCTCCAATTTACATCACAAAATAAACAGAATTTCCACGGATGTGTAGCACCATGTTCTGCAATTCAGAAGAAGGCAACAAAACTTCCGGTGATGTGTGTGGCGCTATTACACTGTAAACAAGCAATCTTTCAATCTAAAAGAAATACTGCTTTCGATTTTGAGATGATTTTATTGTACTTATTCCCTCATACATCACATTAGTCATTACAGTGACTAGTGAGCAGGAAGGGCCACATCTCATCACAATTCATGAGAACTCAAAAGCGAGTTTGTGACAGCATGGCGACGCACAGTACTTTCACAAAGTTCACAAGTTTTTGCTTAATTCCAAATGTGTCATTTTTTGTTCCTGTAACAAAAAATTTTGTTACTGAGATTTAATAATCGGTCTGAGAAAATGGGACTGTGTTTCCCCTTTAACTTGAAGCTCTGTCAACCAAGTACTGACCCTACCCAGCTTCTAACATACTGTACGACGCTAGTCTTACTGTTATTTAATTAGGTTCATTTAATTGATTTACCTTATTGTTCCTGCATGATTGTTCCACGTACTCTCACTCCATATAGGAGGTTGCACAGGCTAGGTCCACCTGATGGACAAATAATAATAATAATAATAATAATAATAATAATAATAATAATAATAATAATGCAATATGTTATATTGCAATTTGACAATAAAAGAGCTTTGGTTTGCTGCTGTCAAGAAATTGAGAATTGACTTTGATGGATGGCATTGACTGGAGTCACATCTTGACTTTGTAAAGACACTGGCTCACATCCGGGTTGTGTGGCTGAGGACTCTTGAAAGCGAACCACAGGCCTTCCCAGTCCACACATTAGTCTTCAGCACTGGGAACCACAGAGTGAGGAAATCAATGCCTGAACTGACTGCAGAGGAGAGTGCAGTCTAGTATAGTACTGCCAACTCATCCAATTTTTTTTTCCTGTGTGTGCTCCTCAGAATTTTACATATTTCAGTTCTGTAACAGATCTTTCACTCAAATTCCCTAGCCCATAATGGACCTTCTATATCTCATTTCCTTCAGTTAGATTGCCAAGTCTTTTTTTTTTAACCAAAGCAAAGCCTAACTACAACTGAGAGCTAAAGTCAACCGTTGAGACTCTCAGGAGCAAAAATAAGGAATATCACAAAAAAAAAATACCCACAGTAAATAAAGTTAAAGACTGATTCTATAAAAACAGACCTTTAAAATAAATCTTTGTCTACCCTATTTCTCCATCTTCATTATTCACATAAAGATATCGAGTTTCAAATCAAACCCACAAGCAATGCAATGAAACAAAAAGAACCGAATGTGACATATAAGCATGACTTTGAATAAATCCGGAGATCTGGAAACGTTTCCCTGAACATTCACGATGAAATGTGTCGCTTCTCATGTCATAAAAACAAATCGTTTTCTGCCAGCTGTGTTACAGGATCGCCAGAGCACCGGATCAGGTCTGAGAAAGGTCATTTGCGTGGAGGCTCTTCCCCTAGAGCTGTTCATGGCTGATAAATGATTTTTTTATTCCTACATTCCACCAGAGCAAATGTGCTTGCTTGATAGTTTCTTTTTTTATAAAACAAGGCACAGTAATGAATGAGTTTGTTTTTTATGTCAAGGGACATAAATCTCAGTCCCGGACCCTTCACATCGTGCGTTAAAGCTTGTTGTTCTTTTTTCCAAGCGTATCGTGCGTGACTCCCAGTTAGGCTGCAAACTTCGGAGACGTGCGTGAACAATTATATGATTTCTCCAAGACGGCCTTTCATTAGATTCCGTATTTAAATGGATAAGTGGAAAACTAAGGGAAAATAGATGCGCGGTAACACACAGACCTTCGGCACAAGTGAGGGCGAATTGTTTTAAAAGTAAACTTGAATGCGAAAAGTTTGAAACGTTTTAGTGCTTAATTTCTAAATAAACGTGTATGACAAAAGTAGTCTATTAAAATACCTAACAGTCTTCTTCTAAAATCGAATATGCCAGTCTTTACTTTCAATGTGCTTTATATTATTTAAGCTGCCAGTGACTTCTTGAAGTATGTATACCCAAGAAGACAGGAAAGATCAGCAATAGTAAGGCAGTGTCTCGTTACACTGGCCTGCTCGTTAGTGACTTACACACGGGGGCTAATTAGGATTTTGAAAGAGGTGGAACACTTTTGTGAGTGTAGAAGTGTAGAAAATGCCAGCTTTTGATACAGGGACCTTTGGAGATAAACCACTGTGATGACAGCTCTTTTTTAAACAATCTGGAAGGTTTCGTACCTTAATTTTTATAGTGTTTTAAGTACTAGAATTTTATGCTAGTGTCATGCACTAGTGCGGGCTCATTTACAATATTGTGTACAATTTTGGTCAGGACGATACAGAAGATTTTGCTGCTCTGGGATCAGTCCAGACTAGAGCAACCGGATACATTCCTGAGCTTAAGTATTAGGCTGCAGTCACTCTTACCAGAAATAAGCAGGTTTGTGTTGTAATGTTACAATTAAAAATAATGGAGAGCTTTGGCGGTCATCATCTGATCATTTGTTATTCCAAGGCTTTATTAAAACCAGACAGAAGTGCCAGTGATCTTTGGTGATGTACCTGTGTTCATATTCAGTCAGAATTCATTATGAATTTTGTGACAGGTTTTTACCATAAAGTCTCTTAACATCAGCACAACACTGCAGAGGTTGTTGACCACTGTAATGTATCCAAACAAAAAAGGATTCCAAACACAGGAAGCATTCTCTGTCTTTTTTGTTCATGGAAGATGTTCCTCAAAACTATGATGAAATCCTACAACAAATTTGCAAACAGCTACTGTACTGTATTATCATCTTCTACAGTACCTACCAGCATGCTTTAAGCTTTTTCATAGCCATAGGATACACTTATGTCATACTATGCTCATGAAATACAATGAAGTAATTTGTGTTTTGTGATTAAGGTGCAAACAAACAACTTCTGAGTCACAAAACCAATGTACCATTGACCCAGTCTGAGAGACCCACAGTTCAATGCAGTTTATTTCTTAATGGTAATCATTCAATTACTATTTCAAAAGATTAGGCATTTAAAGCAGTCTATGTAACATTAAGAGGAACTTTACAATATGTAAATATATTCTAAATAAATATGAATATATTTTCTCAAATTATTAACTCCCTTCTTCAAACTGTATTGCAATAAGAAAATATCCTGATCGCATCATATGCAATAACTATTGTTTTGACAAGTGAAATATTACTCAGGTTTTTCTAAAGACGTTACGTCCCATGTTTAATGTACTTATCTGACAATAGTAAATCAAAGGTTTTGTTAAATCGTTTTAAAAGCTTAATTGTTACTTGTGTGCCATCTTAAGTACTACACATGGTTTACTGATATTAATCATTGAAGCTTCTTCTGTATGGAGTTTGCATGTTCTCTTTGTGTCCACATGGGTTTTCACCTTTGGCTTCCACCCACCTTCCAAAGGCATGCTGTCTGGTTTAACCAGTGTTTAAATTGCACCTGTCTGTTCAGTGAAGAACTGGCTTCCCATTCAGGGTGCAGTGAGTCTGTGCACCCAGTGTGTCTGAGAGAGAGGCTTCTTTGACTTTTATCAGGAGTAAGTGGCTTTCTGGTAGAAGATGTTAGACACATGTATTTAAAAGTTTAAGTGCAGTAAATTGTCTACTTACTGTTTGTGTGTGTGCTCTGCAAATATAGTGCTAAATTAACCAGTGAGTAACATCTGTATTACCCATCCAAGATTGTGCATATACTCAAAAAAAATCTACAACTTCTTATCAGCTCTATTTGCAGCCAGATGAGTAAAGTGCCCCAGGATTCCTCTGATATACAGTAAACTTCCTTGGAACACATGCAGTGTAACTCGTACTTCAGCTTTCTCAGTTTCCTAAACTCTCTGTTATTGGAGAGCTGTTGATTGTCCTTTTAAAAAGCTTCAGAATCATTTCTCCTATTCTCAGGGCTAGGTCGTAAGGTTGGCTTGTCCACAGCAGTAGGATCCTTATCCCCGGGTGAGAAGTCACAGAAAATGAATATGTTGGTCTGGGTTCATTAAACCTCAGCTGAAGAAAGTTCCAGCTGAAACCCAATGAAGAGAAACAATAGCTGAATGTTCCAGACCCTGCAGTTCATTTTCCACTGTTTGAAATACTTTTAAAATATGTTTTCAGCAGAGCATTTCGTCTCTGCTTTTTCAACCCTCTCCAGGAGCTCAGTTTTAGGAGCCTGAAGGAGGAAGCCATGGCACAAGGGACAGCCAGTCGACGCCAAAAGCCTGATGGAAGGTCGGAGATAAAGAGGGAAAGTTGGCTTTTCCACATGCGGAATTCCCAAGGATCTGTTGGCTGACCCTGCTGGATGGCTTCACCTCTCCCTGTTTTCTCTTTCTGTAGTGGACCTGCTGCCTTGTGTGTTTGGTTTTATCCCTGTATTTAAACAGCTAAACAGATTCTGACAATTAGAGCTTGAAGCTTTCCAAGGTTTAATCTTAAAACTGCATGGATCTGCTAGTGCGCTTTTGTCTGGCTGGCCAGGAGCACAGGGTGGTCTGAAGTCCCTGTGTTGAAACTAAACCAAAGAGGAGCTGCAGGGACAATGCAAAAGACTGAGAGGCATGTAAAGCAGGAAGCATTACAGAAGAGCTTCCAGGAAATTAGGTACAGTGCATTAGTTTGGGAATTCTCTCCTAAATGCTAACCTTCCATTTCCACACACTATTAAAACTAAATCTTAACACTGTTTTTCAGCAGTTGCGTGAATGCAAACCACAGATACTTAAAATAAAAGAGTCCAACATGAATATGTGTTTCTGGTGGCTCATTATGTCTGAAGTTTTAGAGAACTGAGTAGGTAAGAGCTTTTTGTTTCTGTTTCAATGACTACTTTTGATGGTCCTGAGAGTTCAAGTGTAGTAGAAAGTAGGTACTGTATATAACTTGCCCTGCTGTACTGTATAAGCATAAATGTTTAGTTTCTGTTTTGGTATTTTAGTTTGATAAATTTGTCACTGACATCAAGGGCATTGCCACACAAAAATTAAATTTTATAGGAATTATTATTTCAAAACATCTACTTTAACGGCTTAAGATGCCATATACTTTATGCAATACACTTGAGACAGAATGATAGTTCTCTACTTTTATGTACAGTACATGCAATTAATGGTGGTCATACTTTTGAGAGGCTTTTCCAGCTCTTAATGTTACTAAAAAATAAGAAAGAGCCTCCGGTAGTATTTATATTCTTTTTTGGCAGATTCCCTTATTCAGGTGAAATGCATATATTTCTTGCTATTTAAAATACCTAAGCGTCATATTCCAGAATTAATTCAGGTATACTCTATCTCCAAAAGTGAAAAAAAACAGCTATTCAGGAGAATGAATTTGTCTCTGGGACTCATCTGTTCTGTCCACATGTCTGTGCTCAGTTAGCGCAGGCAGTGGCCCTGCTGCAAGTCTTGTTTGTTCAGTATGCAAGTGACATAAATGTTTAGTGAAACAAAAAGACTGGCTGTTCAGAGACACCCTGTCGTGTGAGGTAACATGAAATCTTGTGATTTCCTGCCTGCCGCAGGATGCTGTAAAGTTTTTACTCTCGCGGGTGCATAAAAAAATCAAAATTGGAAATCAAACTTGGTGAAGAAGCTTCCCCAACCCCCTCCGAACACGCACACACTACCATTCTCAATCCAACCCCCATTGCACTCAGCATCTGCTTGGAGGATGAATAAATTAAAGCCTTGCTGGTTGATGTCCCTTGACTGACAGAGGCCTATCTTAATTGTAGCTGAAAGCTGGCTTTCTCTTTGCTAATTAGCAGATTGCACTGTTAAATGATTTAAAAAGTCAGAGCTTATTCAGGTCCTCGCATTCATCACTTATTCACAGGGAGTGCGGCACTTTGTGAAAACACGGCGCCTGAGGTAAATTAATTTACTCCAATTAGCAGGGCCTGTCAGTACACATCACTGTCTCACTTAAGACTTGTTTTAAAAAGTAATGGACTTCTTTTGTCTTCTGGTTTTGTTACATTTGATGTGCGCTGGAGGGGAACAGAGGGAACCCACGGGCAGCAAGGAAAGTTGTCCAGGATACATCTCAACAAAACCGCAAAGATCTCCTGTGGCCTGCATTTGTGCTAGTTAATGCAAGGAAGAGAAATACCAAGCACTTTATAAAAATTATCATCTCCCAATGTGCTGAAAAAAGAAGCTGCATTCATATAGTTTCTGATTTGTCACTTACAGTAGAGCTGTACAGTGGACTTATAGTGATCTGGTGAAAGAACATACAGTAGAACAATATTTTGCATTACTGGACAAGTGCCTCTTCCACAGTCTATGCTATTCATGTGGAATGGAATTTGCTCTATGACCTAATTCTAGTAAGGTCAAGCCTGGGTTGGGGTACTAGCTGACTGTGACTGTGATTCGCTAAGCAGCAATGCACAGGTGACAGAGCACTGCTGGGAGTAGTTTTGTGAATAGCTGCTGTTCTTGTGGCAGGATCACTTCCTGCAGTGATGCCAATGAGAGACATGCCACTCCTCCAATCAGAGCTGACTCTCCTGGAGGTTTCTTTGGCTCTTGCAGCATGTCAAAAGGTAGAGGAGCTTGTTTGCCTCCCCCACCACCACTGCCGTGAGGTACAGGGCTCATTACTTCGAGCCGAGATGTAAAAATGCATGGGCATTTTCAGGTTAGGTGGGCTTAAAAATGGAAAATCCTGTTAAAAAAATGAAAATGATTATCAGTGACAGTTCCAGGTTTTTACAATTGTGGGGCAAAATACTTTACAAATTATTTCACTCATGTGTATGAGTTTCAGATTCAACAATAGACTTACCACTTAGGATGGAAATTCCCTGACAGAAAGAGCAAAAATGCCTCATGTTGAACTTCATTTGTTGAAAGCTAGCCTAAAGCAAGCACAAGGAGTACTACAGGTCTGGATGGACACAGAGCTCTGAGTTCTCACTGGCATTTTAATGTACAGCTATTGTCCCACACTTGGTCTGCCTCCTGCCAGTAATTCTGTTGGCCAGAACAGAACGTTGCAGGAGGTCCACCCATACTGGAGACCTGTGGCTGCTGGGTCTCTTGCTAGACCTGAAGCAGAGATAGGTGCTTCAGTCATAACTTGACTTTAGTGAAAGACAGCAGTGGCCAGAACCACACCTAACCAGATTCTTTTTTCATCCATCCATTTTCGGACTGCCTTTCCCGGCGGGGGTCGCTGTATTTACTCAGCAGGATCATCTGCTGCTGTTGTTGTTTTTTTAGGATATCAATAGTCATGGATAATATCACAGAAAACTGCTTCATGGTTGACAGAAAGTGTGCAGTGGAGCCAGTTAGTGTAAAGCAAAGCTGCAAGGCACACTTGAAAGAATTAAAAGATTTTGCACAAAAACTCATCACTCATACCCATACCTCACAGTTTTGTATCCTCTTTTTCAGATGTCATTTTCCCTTGTTTTCTAGGAGGGCACACAACAAATTGTCTTTCCTTGCATGCCTTATAGAATATCAGCTGGAATTCAGTGTTGCAGAAACTGTGAACTTGGCAAATCTCCATATTTTTTCAAATAATTTAAGAGAAAACAGCTGCAGAGTAAAATGGATAATACATAGTGTAATCATGCAATCTGTAGGAAGTACCATGTACTGTATGTACAGTAGGAACTGTTAAGCATGGAAGTAGCTGTTGTGTGGGTAACAGTATTGTGTGAGACACTTGAGGGCTGTTTTTGACAAACTGTGTGTGTGAGCTCCTCTCTTCCAGCATAATAAAAGCATGTTAAAGCACATTCTGCACCTCTGATTTTTTTTTTAAATAAATTAAGAAGGTAACTAACCAAAACACAGCTGTCCTTACTTTAATATTTCACCTGAGGCACTGGTTTGTAAATTCTGGTACTGAAGATCACCACCCACAGGTCAGCCATCACCATTTATAACAGCAATCTGGTTTTCCTTAGTGTTCTCCCATCCCAGTACTGAACAGGCCCAGCCTTGATTATGGTCAATTTTATTATCATAACTATTTTATATTTTATATTATTTTAATGGCAACACAGTGACACAGTTGTTAGTATTGCTGCCTCACAGTGCTGGGTCCTGGGGTGCTGTCTGTGTGGAGTTTGTATGTTCTCCCCATGTTTGCCTGGGTTTCCTCCAGGTGCTCTGGTTTCCTCACTCAGCCCATGCTGACACATTTACTGGCTTCTAGGAGAATTGGCCCTGGTGTTTAGTGTGTGTCTGTGTGTGCCCTGTGACAGACTGGCATCCTGTCCAGGGTGTACCCTGCCGTGCTCCTGTTGCTTGCTGCGATAGGCTCTGGCTCTCCCATGTATGGATGGATATTTACTTTAACTTTGTCCTCTTCACTGAGGATAAAGGCTTTGTCATTTAAGAAGCATTTGTGTTCCAAGTTAGCACAAATAAGAACAGTTGAAATGAAGCACAAAATAACAAGAGCACAGATGAGACAGAGATATACTGCAGTGATGAGACCTAATCAATGTGGAACTCATTTGTATTTGCTGAACACTGAACACTTCGGCTGCTTGTTTATACAGTATACTGTATGAAGTTACTAAGATAAAGGAATCGCCTTTTGTCATTTCAATTTACATAATGTGCTGTATATAGAATATATTCATTTTATTATTATTTATCATAGTAAAATGGCCTTTCTTGTGGAATATGATTTATGCCCTGTATTCGTCATGATTGAATCTCATATTTCGGCGTGCTGGCTGAAACACATTCTGGAATGAGGCTCCTGTTAAAGAGCCCACTGACACATTCTTTGAGGGGAAGGGGCGTTCTTTTAAAAAAATCCCACAAATTCTTTGATTCACTCCAAATGGCGTCCTATGCTGTCTGGGATGGCAGGGGAGGAGGGAGCGAATGTATTTCTGACCGTAGGATATAAATCCTGTAAGAGCTCTTCCACGGACCTCACAAGTCTTGGCAAAACACAAACTCTTGAGACACCAAAGTTGTTAACATCTTCAGCCTGAAACATTCCGACTGCTTCCAAGAAGCATGATCTGGTGGCTTCCCACTCCTGCCCATGTGCTCCAGAGCTGAAGTGCTTCCTGCTTCAGGTAAAGTGTTCTGCATCAAAGATCCAAATAAAATATTATTTATTTCACACAACCCCCTTTGGAATCTGTAATCTTGTTGTGACTTAGTCTGTATTACCAGACTTCTTTGTTCTTATGGTAGAAGTACAGTAGTTCAGGTGGGGAGCTGCGTCAGCAGGCGTAGGCTGCAGAGGAACAAGTAATACTGTAGGTTTATTCCCTGCTGAAAGGAGAAGAAAGAAAGCACAACGTTTCGGCTGTGGAGCCTTCTTCGGCTGTGAGGCTCATACATGGAGAAGGCTCCACAGCCTAAACATTGTTTTCTTTCTTCTCTTTTCAGCAGGCAATAAACCTATTACTTGTTCCTTTGTTCTTAGTAAGGTTGACAAGGGATCAAATTGATCCCCTGAAGGCAGAAATTGCACTCTGATTAATATACGGCCTAAGGTGTTATATATGATGGAAGTCAGCAGTATTTTGTAATACTTGTGTGCTGACATGCACCATCGGGGTTGCAAGCAACACCAGCATCGCACATGTGTCTCACACTTAATGTATTCTTCTCAGAAAATGCTAATGCCACAGGAATGTACTGATTTAACACGCACAATCAATGGTATACTGCCCATGTGGTTTGTATACTAAATGCCTTCTTAACGACTGGTTGAACTGCAGCTATGTGTCATAGCTAAGGGGGTGAATACTTTTGCAATCACTTTATATTTATAATTAATTCAGGAGGATCTGTAAAATTTTGTTTTCAGTTTGAGATTGTAGAGTGTTTCGTGTCCACCAATGGCAACAAAAAACCCAGCTAAATACATTCTGAGTCCATACTGTAACAATAAAAATGTGAAAAAGTCAGGGGGAGGGGGATGAATACTTTTGATGGCCACTGCATGTAAGGTGATCAAAGGAGGATGGGTGTGCAGGTAAGGAGAAGGAGGAAAAAGCCCCCTCAGTTGGTGCATTCATGGCAGATGGGATCAGGACTGAGTCCTCAGCCCTCCGTCAGACCCCAGAGCTCCACACCCTCACCAAGTCCACCCAAGTCCAACATGCTGATAGTAATGACTGGAACAATGCCTCCTGACTGCAGCACCCATATGGGAGCAAATCTATACAGAAGCTATCAAGGTGGGTTGGGTGGAAATGGGTCATGATGGAACAAGAAGACAACACAACGTTTCAGCTGATCCAGTGTGGAATCTATCTTGTTTCCATCTGGTCTTTTCTGTTCTGTATTGACAACATGCATGGTCACCTGCATTGTTAAGCACCTTGGCGCAACCTTGTTGTGAAAGACACTATATAAAAATAAACTGAATTGAAATTGAATTGTTGGCAGCTCCCCCTCGCTCCTCTTGTGAATGCTGGTGAAACAGCCTCCCTGAGCACAAAATAAAAAGCCAGTTTTCATCAAATTAAATACGTTACATGCCTTTGACCAGCCTTGAGAACTGTCCGTGTTTCCAGGATTCAGTTCAGTATGGCCTGAAGATTTCATACGAGTTTCTCCTGTTTCACCGACGACTTCGCACTGAGGTCTACAAGGCCAGTGTCAGTGCGGTACAGTGAACGTCTGGCGTGATCATTTAGAAGTTCAGGGTTGGAGGTGAGGGGGGGGCTTGCTTTTCTTTGGTTTCAGATTACATTAAATACTGTGCATTGTATTGTGATCCTATTGTTTTAGAGCTTTTTCCAAATTAAGTAATGCAATTAGACCTGGATGTATTACAATAACAGGAAGGAAAGCATTGGTTTTAGTCTGTCAAGCCAGGCGGCTTAATATGTCTTGATTTCTTATTATTCAAGCTGGAGCAAAGTTCTCTGTGTTTTGGTTGAGGTAAGCGGAAGAGCATGTCAGTCAGAGCACTGATTATGAACCAGATAATCACTGTTACTGCCTCATGTGTGACATCATAAGTGGCTGCAGCTGTACAGAGATTATAGTTTCAGACGAGCAGGAATTCAGATATCAATTATAACACAGAGCACATCGGAGTGATGGAAACACTGGTGGAAGACCAGCCAGGGTCAAAGGAACATTTTATATTTTGTTCTGCTGTCTCTTAAGACTTTAAATGGGAGCTGTGCCAGTTTTTCACCCGTATTTTTCATAAATAAATTAACCTGCAAAGTAATATGGTAAAAATATGTTTTAACTCTACTACATCTGTATTCCTGTGGGTATATACATGTGTACATTAAGAAAATAATTCTAGCTTTATTTAATTTAGGCTGTGTATAATATAATCCATCCATTTTCTAACCACTTCGCCCAATTCATGGTCACAGGGAGGAGGAGTCTATCCTGAGCAAAGCAAGAGGCACAGGACAGGACACAACTTGGATGGGACCCCTTTCCATCACAGGGCTCACACAGACAAACACACTCACACCAGGGCCAATTTTCCCAGAAGCCAATGACCATTCCAGTATGTGTTTGGGCTGCGGGAGGACAGCAGAGCACCCAGAGGAAACCCATTGGAACCAGGCAAGAACATGCAAACTTCACATAGACAGCAACCCAGGTCCATTATTTTGTATTATATTATTTATTATTATAGGTGGCACTTTGCGTGGTGTTTATATGTTCTTACCGTGTTTGTGTGGGTTTCCTCCAGGTACTCTGGTGTCCTCCCACTGTCCAAAGACAAACGGGTACATTGATTGATTGGCCCTGCTGTGAGTGTGTGTGTGTGTGTCTGTGTGTGCCCTGTGATGGACTGGTGTCAGGACTAGGGTGCCCCAACTTGTGCCCGTTGCTTACTGGGATAAACTCTCTGGATATGATATGGTTATTTGTAAACTTTTTTGTGATGTCAAAACATGTGTCAAAGGGTGCATTTAAGGCTTGAACAACTACAGCTGTGGTGGGTCAAAACAACAGTCTATAACCATTAGGTCTTGCTGTCTGGGGAAGAGCATTATCACTCTGCAGGTCTGCGAGATGATGTTGACATTGGTGATGCTGTAATTATGGTCAAAGCACAGGTCTCACATTGTCAGCATAATACTGTGCAGTGAAATTGCTACTGAAAACAAGCCCAGATCCTAACTGCAACATCAGTGAACACTTGTTCAGTTACACTGCTGCCACCAAAATAGTGGTCACTTACAAAGGCCTCAGTGAAACTTACAAAGGCTTCCACTGCTGTTTTCATTGTCATTGTAACGAACGGTTCTTTCCGGACCCTATGTGGACGACACGATCAAGGGAAAAGCGAAGAAACAGGGGGGAAAAAGTCACGCAGGAGACAGGGATGAAAACAGGGGGCGTGTCCTTGGTGCGCTGGTGTTCCAGGGAGGTGTGGCCGAGGCAAACAATCCAGGAGAAAATCCAAGGGGGAATCCAAATGAAGGCAAAAGTCCAAAACAGGGTGGTCCATCCGAGACAAAGACAAAAGGGGATTAAAAACAGGGAACCGGGTCGGAACTGGCAGGGGGAACGGGAACAGAAACTTAAAACCTTAACTGGACCAGGCGCTTCCAGGTCCTGGACTCACCTGGTGCGAGTGGGCGTCTGGCTTTTAAGGTGGACTGGGAACAGGCTGAAACAGGGGACAGGTGCACAAAATCAAGTCCGAAGTGAAAGGGCCGGAGCGCCCGTAAAGGGGAGGGACTACAGTCGTGACAGTCATTCCATGACCGAAGAACAAACAAACCTGGGATTCATTACAGATACACCTCTCTTTGCCAATATCCTGTGGGTTTTTGCCCATGTTGGTGAAGGTCACTGACACTAACCTTGGTGCACCCGCTTTCAGATACTGGTAGTTCGGAGTTGTCTGATCCCTCAGGTGGTCCCTGCAAGGTTACCTTCTGTTGACTGGATCTGGATGAATCCAGGCTGCTTCTTGCCAGTTAATAGAGCCTCCTGGAGACTAGTGATGGCTGCCGGAAGGATTCTCAGTGCCCTAGTGACTTCACCTTGCAACCTTTCTGGTCTGCCAGCACCATCCTCAGAGTATATTCATCCATGTGTTCACAGTGCTTTGCTGGGTGATTTAAACTGAAAACCTCTGTGGCCTAAATGCATGAAAACTTCACCTTTGCATGTGCAAGCTCACCAGAAGTTTGTCATGTCACACTTAGGTGTTAACAAGGGATGCAAAGATAAGCATAAGTGTGAACATTTTGTGCAAGCATTTCACAAACTGTCATTACATCGTGCAGACATGGGTTATATGATAATCACCACAGAATTAATAATTAGGAGTGAAAATACATATTGTCTTCCAAAAGTTTCAATCCCCTGTATCTAACAAAAAAAAACTTTCAGCATTGTGCAGTCACTAAAAACCATGAAGTCTCTAAAAATATGGAAATATGTATAAGATAGCTCTTGCCTGTTATATGAATAAAGTTATGAACTGTGGCTGCTAAATTTGACTTTATACCCACAAAAAGCTGAATTAGAAGTCTCATTTGACAATTCTCCCCTCTCGGGTTTGTGAAACAGCAAGAGCTATTCAGTTTCCCTACATGCTTGTTGGTACAGCATGTCCTACTGTCAAGGGAGGAACAAAAAGATAGAAACTCCTGACAAACAGATGATGAGAGAATGTCCTAGCAATGCAAATGACATTTTTATAAGCAAAGTGGCATATTCTTTGAGATCTAAAAGCTTCAGAAACATCTCCTTTGTGTGGTACAGTATTTGTGTGGTCTGTGCCAGTAGCCATATCACTCTGCAACTCACAACTGTCAGCCCACTGAAGCTCAGCAGGTGTGATTCTGGTCAGTACCTGGATGGGACACCTCCTGGGGAAAATTAAGGTTCTCCTTGTGTGGAATTTCATTAGTCGTGTACAATGTGGGAAAGGGGGAGGCAAGGCAGTGCAGTGGTCCACACTGGGGCCCCGGGTTTGATTCTGGACCTGGGTGCTGTCTGTGTGGAGTTTGTATGTTCCCCAGTGTTTGTGTGGGTTTCGTCTGGCTGCTCCAGTTTCCTCCCAGAGTGCAAAGACAGGCTGGTAGGTTATTTGGCTTCTGGGGAAATTGGCCCTGGTGTGAGTGTGTCTGTGTTTAGACTGGTGTTCTGTCCAGAGGGTATCCTGTCTTGCACCCCAGTCCCTTCCTATGGTGTCTCATTTTTGAAATTACGCAAAGGTGCAGACACATATTTTTTTAAACTTCATCTTTTATTCAGAATCTGAATATTAAAACTGAAGACTTCAAAGAGTAAGATCAGTCACAGTACATGACAGCAAAACCTAATGAGAAGAAATGTGTTGATCACGTAACCATTCCAACCCACAAATTCAATATTTGATGGAAGGCATGTTAGGCATCTGTTACAGCAACTCTTAATATTAATAATAATAATAATAATAATAATAATAATAATAATAATTGCTTACTCTTATATAGCGCTTTTCTGGACATTCCACTCAAAGGGCTTAACAGGTAATGGGGATCCCCTCTACCACCACCAGTGTGCAGCCCCACCTACTGAAAAGAGTAGGAGTGTAACCCCGTCATCCTGGCCAAATTTCCCATTGGCCCTTACCAATCATGGCCTCCTAATAATCTCCATGCACACTGGTGGTGGTGGAGGGGAGTCCCCATTACTTGTTAAGCACTTTGAGTGGGGTGTCCAGAAAAATGCTATGTAAGTGTAAGGAATTATTATTATTATTAACCTTGAGCAGTCAATTTTCAAGTGTTTGCACATATTCCTAATAGGATTCAAGTTTGACTGAGACTTTCTTTTTGTTAATCCACTCCAGTGGAGCTTTGGCCTTGTGCTTTGGGTTTGCGAACTTTTGTCCCAGTGTAGCAGGTTTTCCTTTATAATTTTCCAGTACTTTTCTCCATCTATGTTGTTCCCATCAGTCTTGACAGGCTTCCCAGTCCCTGCCGATGGAAAACAGAGCTGCCGCCATGGTGTTTAACAGTAGGGATGGTGTTGACTATGTAATGCACTGTGTTCACTTTGCATTGAGATCATTGGACACATTTCCAATCTCAGCCACTCAACTCTGTAGCTCTATCAGTGCTGATGTTGGCCTTAAGGTGACATCCCTCCCCAGTTTCCTCCTTTCCTGGCTGCTCGGGTTGGTGGGACAGTCTGACATAGGTAGTGTCTCGGTTCCTTCCCCTCCTTAATGGTCAGTGTCACCATACTCAAAAAGATATTAAGAGTCTTGATTAACATTAAGAATGTTTTTGTTGAACTGTGTCTTTTACCCTTATTGAATCTTTGCTTGAAATTCACTAACTGACTTGCAGAGGACCTTGTAGAGATACTCAGATTTCATCATCGAAAATCATGTGAACCACTATTATTGCACACAGATGGGGGCCACTGAACTGATTGTGTTGCTCATTAAGGTAATTTTGTGCACCTAAATTAATTATGGTTTGCCACAGCAATGAGTTTTAATACGTATGCAATAATATCATGTTTTTAATTTTTCTTTAATATTAATTATCTGTTTGCTTTTTTCTTGTTTGTAGTTTTGCTTTCAATGTGTGGAGCAGTTTGAGTATATACAGTAGCAAACATTAATTGCTCCTTCAGATTGTCATGTCTGCAAGCATTAAAATGTGAAAACTGCAATAGTCTGAAACTTTTCACATGTATTTCCTCAAACAGTATTAGCCTAGTGAGGAAACTTAAAACCTGTTCCTGATAAGTGGAATTTCAAAACAGAGAAAGGATTAAGCCCTACGTTATTCATCAAGTCAACTGAGAAAAATGTAGTATTCTCTTTCAGAAGTAAGAAGCACTGCATAGAGTCCCTTTTCTACATGTCTGAGAGCTATCCATGGTGCTGAAAGCTCAAAGACATTCACCTGCATACTATGCTTATCCAAATTGTGAAGAATGCTGTTCAGTGATGAGACCAAGGTGGGGTGGGTCTAGATGAGATGGGAGGAGCTATAAACCCCCTCAAAGAGTGTTTACTTTCCAGGAGGCTGGGTGCGTCATCAGTGTTTTTCTTTTCAGAAAAAGAGGTTCTTCTTCAAATGTGTTTTCCTTGTCACCTTGAAGTGTTTTTAGTTTTGGTTAAATCATTTTCTGAGTTCAATGAGGGTGTAGGGGAGCTTTTTAAAAAGCTTGATGGCACAACAGCTCCTAGTACTAGCATCAGGCATGTCAAAAATGAAAAGAAAATTTCTGCTTCTTACAGTATTTGGTAGTACAACATATATGTTCCTCAAGTTGGTTTAATGAAAGCAATCTGTGGCATTGCGGTAGCTGAAGTATTTTATACAGAATATCAAAGCTTAAAATAGAATTAACTACAGTATGAACATAAAAGATAACCATGCGAGCATAAGACTACAAGAAGGATAAAAACAAGACAATTACATTCAGTCCATCTAACTTGATTGGCTGCAAGTGTCTAATTGATTTGAGGATCTCATCAAAAATACCAGATTGTGAACAAATACCAAAGTATCAGCTGCAGTGACATCACTGGGCACCCACAACTCTTTGTGCAAATACATGTCCCTCCCTCCACCCCTCAGATGACAAGTAATTGATCCAAGGAAATACATTTATTGAACAGATCCCCAGATCAAAGCAATCAAAGAAGCAATATGTCCAGTGCAAAGAAATACTGTTGACTTGTTTGTCAATAGAAATCATGTACTGTGTATTTTTAGTTTGTCTCTCAAATAGTTGTTAATGTTGCTGACATAAAGAAGTGGAAACAATCCAAGGGCTTGATGAGGGGTTGTAATTATATAATAATGTTCTAAAATCCTTTTAATCTTAAGGACTACATACAGTAGCTTTTTACTTCCAAGCACAATATATAACAATTTATAATATTACATACAATATTCTTTTTCTCACTAGGTTTGTTTCTTCCATGTTTGTATAGAATATATAAATAAGAGGAGGTTATTATAGAATTTTATATATAACCAGTTTTCAAGAAACTCAAAGCACTGTACACTTCACTTCCCAAATGGTTAGCCTCCTCTTGTCTGTAACCATTCTTATGGTCTTATATCAGTAGCATACCCAATACACAACAGATTCCAAAAGAATAAAAAAGGTAAATTCATTTTGTGACACCAATAATAAGACTGGATTACAAATTAAAAGCTTGAATACTAATATAGGTCTTTCCGTGTGGTTTAAAAATGGCAATGCCACCGAGTCTCTGTGGATTTCATCAATGTGTTCTAAAGACATGAGAGAGCTCTGTCACCCCCTGTTGGGTAAGAAGGTCAGAATCAGGTGCTGTACAGTTAAGAGCTGGGCTATATTCACACAGTAAGTCTTAAAGATGTTAGAGCATTCGATGCTTTATACAGCATGTGAGCATTAGAATTTGAAAGTCCTATCTAACATTCAAGGATCCAAGTGCAATTTACACAAGATAAGTTCATTCTTAGGGTTTCTTTTCTGACTCAGCATTTGTTTCCCCTTGTGTTCCGAATATCTCCCATGTTTTGAATTTTTCCCAGGCCTTGCTCTTGCTAGTTTCCTTGACCAAGGTCTTCTTCGTGTTTTGTTGTATCTTCCTGGAAACAACCTGGATTGCCCAACCTTGTTGAACTTTCTCCAGCATTTGGACCTCTCTCCTGCTTAATTTTTCCTGGTGCTTACTCTTATTCCACCTCAGCTGCATTCCTGCCTACCTGCAATCTCTGAATGACTGCCTGACTGTGATCTCTGTGTGCTGTCTACCTGTGATCCCTGCATGGCTGCCTACCTGTGACCTCTGCATGGCTGCCTACCTGTGATCTCTGCATGGCTGCCTACCTGTGATCTCTGAATGTCTGCCTGACTGTAATCTCTGTGTGCTGTCTACCTGTGATCCCTACATGACTGCCTGGCTGCAATCTCGGTATGGCTGCCTGACTGTGATCTCTGTGTGCTGTCTACCTGTGATCTCTGCATGGCTGCCTACCTGCGATCTCCGCATGGCTTCCTACCTGCAATCTCCGCATGGCTGCCTACCTGTGATCTCTGCGTGCTGTCTACCTGCAATCTCTGCATGGCGGCCTGACTGTGATCTCTGCATGGCTGCCTACCTGTGATCTCTGCGTGCTGTCTACCTGCAATCTCTGCATGGCTGCCTGACTGTGATCTCTGCATGGCTGCCTGACTGTGATCTCTGTGTGCTGTCTACCTGCAATCTCTGCATGACAGCCTGGCTGTGATCTCTGTGTGCTGTCTACCTGTGATCTCTACATGGCTGCCTGACTGTGATCTCTGTGTGCTGTCTACCTGTGATCTCTGCATGACTGCCTGACTGTGATCTCTGTGTGCTGTCTACCTGCAATCTCTGCATGACAGCCTGACTGTGATCTCTGTGTGCTGTCTACCTGTGACCTCTGCATGGCTGCCTACCTGTGATCTCTGCATGGCTGCCTACCTGTGATCTCTGAATGTCTGCCTGACTGTGATCTCTGTGTGCTGTCTACCTGTGACCTCTGCATGGCTGCCTGACTGTGATCTCTGTGTGCTGTCTACCTGTGACCTCTGCATGGCTGCCTGACTGTGATCTCTGTGTGCTGTCTACCTGTGACCTCTGCATGGCTGCCTGACTGTGATCTCTGTGTGCTGTCTACCTGTGATCTCTACATGGCTGCCTGACTGTGATCTCTGTGTGCTGTCTACCTGCAATCTCTGCATGACAGCCTGACTGTGATCTCTGTGTGCTGTCTACCTGTGACCTCTGCATGGCTGCCTGACTGTGATCTCTGTGTGCTGTCTACATGTGATTTCTACATGGCTGCCTGACTGTGATCTCTGTGTGCTGTCTACCTGCAATCTCTGCATGGCTGCCTACCTGTGATCTCTGTGTGCTGTCTACCTGTGACCTCTGCATGGCTGCCTGACTGTGATCTCTGTGTGCTGTCTACCTGTGGCCTCTGCATGGCTGCCTGTCTGTGATCTCTGTGTGCTGTCTACCTGCAATCTCTGCATGGCTGCCTACCTGTGATCTCTGCGTGCTGTCTACCTGTGATCTCTACATGGCTGCCTGACTGTGATCTCTGCATGCTGTCTACCTGTGACCTCTGCATGGCTGCCTGACTGTGATCTCTGTGTGCTGTCTACCTGTGACCTCTGCATAGCTGCCTGACTGTGATCTCTGTGTGCTGTCTACCTGTGATCTCTACATGGCTGCCTGACTGTGATCTCTGTGTGCTGTCTACCTGCAATCTCTGCATGGCTGCCTACCTGTGATCTCTGTGTGCTGTCTACCTGTGATCTCTACATGGCTGCCTGACTGTGATCTCTGCATGCTGTCTACCTGTGATCTCTACATGGCTGCCTGACTGTGATCTCCGTTCAGGCTTGTTACAGGAAGATGTTAGTACCTGGAGATACCAGACAGTCCTTTTTTCATTACAGGTGTAATTCCAAAAGATTGTTCCTCTTGGAATAATGCCTATAGACAGAAGACCTGACTAGAATTAATTCCCACAAGTAAACCTCAGCAAAAAAATAAAACCAGAGGGGAAACATGGAAGAGATTTTACACGGTTTGCAAATACTGTAGCAGAAGCTAATTCAGTGAGATTTTTCAAAAGCCATTTTAATGAGGTTGTGAAATCAATTAGAAAAAGCTATCCGAATAAGCAAGATGGGCCAAATGTTCTTCTTCTCATTCTCTCCTTTACTCGTTATTATAACCAGCATCATAGAAAAACATACTGTAAGTCAGGTTTAAATTAAGAGGAGTCTACACAGCTCAGTCAGCTCATCTGGTTGGTAGTATTTTCTGAATAACTCCATCGAGGTCTTGCTTCACACATTTACATCAGTTTGTATTCATATCATGCAATGGTGGTTTGTGTTTACACCAAGTCTTCTTGATTTAACTCCTATCAGATAAAACAGAAGAGACCATCACAGGTAAAAAAAATCATTCTTTTACTAATTTCACAACCTTTCAAACCAAGATTGTCTTTCTTCTGTCTCCATCTGAAAACACTGAAGTAAGAACACATGCTTACCTGGCAGGGGCGACACCATGATCACGCAGGTGGTGCGCCCGGGGCGAAGCTCAGCCACTGCACTCCGGCTGTGCTGAGCCCTGCGAACTCCCCCAGTGTGGGAATCTCGACTGCAGCATTGCTGCTAGAGGGGGACTGCGTTCGCGCTCTCCCCTGATTTTTTGGGGGGCAGAGCGGTGGTTCTGTGGCTCGGGATCTGTGCCTCAGGATCTGTGCCTGTGGCTGGAAGGTTGTCAGTTTGTTGTTATGTTCCACATCCCTCCTCTAGAGGGTGCTCCTACCCCTTTCGGTTATGATTAATTTCTATTATTTCCTGGTGCGTCTCATCTGGTTTCTGGTTAAAAGCCTGGCGTCTCTGCAGTTCGGGGCTCAGTATTGGAAGATGGACACCACAAGGCTGGCCTATTTTCCGGGTTCTCTGAAGGCAGGCCTCTTCCACGGCGTCCTGACCACCTGGGTCTGGGATTCAGAGCACATGGTCCTGTTATGGTTTTAGTTCCTGTTTCTGTGCCGGTTCCGACCCGATTCCCCTTTTTAACCGTTTGTCTTGGATGGATCTCGCGGATCTTGGAGTACAGACTGCGCCCCGACTTCCCTTTTGGATTTCCTTGGACTTGGATGCACCTGCTCAATACAGCCACTGCTCCCTGTCTTGTCCACCCATCCCAACCCCGTTGTACCTTCCTCCATTGTCTTTTACGGATTATACCGTCCACATAGGGTCTTTAATAACGCACTCCATGGGAGTCAAAACCGGCTGCCATGACATTCTTATCCCGCAGCCGGCAGAGGAATCCTACTCCGTTGGGCTCCTGAACAAGGCCCTTAACCCCAACTGCTCCAGGGGTGCTGTATAAATGGCTGACCCTGCGCTCTGACCCCAAGCTTCTCCCCCTGTCTGTGTGTCTCATGGAGAGCAAGCTGGGGTCTGCGAAAAGACAAATTCCTAATGCAAGAAATTGTATACGACCAATAAGGTGATCTTATCTTCTGCACATAAATAGCGATAATTTTTTTGCTTAGTCAAAGATTCAGAAAACCCCCCTGTAATCACAAATGTCATTATTCGGTAATGGACCTTGGACATAATTAAGTCATTTTGATATGAACCTGAATTTTAGCAGCTCCCGGGGTTATTCTTATTTTAGTTAGCTCATTGGCTTGAACCTCTTTGGAAATGTTATATCTCTTCTGTCACTCTAAAATCGCATCAGCATTTGTTTTTTTCACTGGAGCGAGAGTGAACCTAGAAAAGGGACTTTGAAGGAGAAGAGCAGAAATCCTTCAACAATGATTCATGACTTGCAAAAACTCTAACAATTCAGGACCTAACCATGTGTCTGTGGCCACACCTCTAGCCACAGCTGAGCTAGTGGGTATCTTCACCATTTTCACCCTTGTACACGAGTGACTGGCTCTGCAGGCGATGGCCTGTCTCACATCTCCAGGGAACAGAACTTCGATCCAGCCCCACGTCAGAAGTGACACAAGCTTGGCATCCTCACCTCACTCAGCATTTGGTAAACTCTGTCAAGGGTACCCGGCTTTCCGAGAAGGAGCAATGCTCATGTTAACTCTCACAGGATTTTCCTTCATTTGAATTACAGGTTGACTTCAGGGGCCACAGGCCTTCTCTCAACATTCTGCCTGCTTTTGTGTTTTCCAGTGCCACTCACTAACCTTGGCTTCGCATTACTGCGCGGAGCTTCTCCTGTTGCAGCCAATACAGTGAGAACCTCACGTAACTCTGTCTTGATGATGCAGTAATAGTTATATCCACGACATTGTCATTTCCCCTTCTAATTTGTTTTAGATCTATTTTACGTCATGAAATGTAATTTGTTTCATCACACACGGGGCTTTGCTATAAACTTTAAGGTAATAATCACATACTGTACCAGCCCAACTGGAATTTTCAGAAAGGTGGGCAGAAATCTTTCAGAAAGGTGGGCAGATTTTTAATTCAATACAAAACATGTTGCTATCTTTTTCCATCTCCAAATAAAAATAAATATTTTGTATAGAGTTACAGATTTAATATTTTGAGATTACTGTCAGAATGATAAGGATTCACTTATGCACTGGAGCAAGAATCTTTGACATTTTCATTGTAGATTGCTTACTGGTTGCTATTCCTTATTACTATTAAGAGTTCTCAAGTCTTTCTTTCCCTCTGCAGTTCAGTGTCAAATTCACCTTGAATCCCCACTGCATTTCCTCACTGGTGTAGGATGAACAAACAACACATGCTCACATTCACTTTGTTACCAGACCAGGTGCTTGTTTCTGAACTTCCCATCTGCAGTGGGAGCAGCAGACACAACAGCTTCCAGTGTCAGGGCTTAACAACCCCAACAGGTGGCACTGCTGGACAGACTGATTCCTCATTAAGAACAGAAGAGCATAAAAACAGTTACAAATGAGCAGAGGCCATTCAGACCATCTTGTCTGTTTGGTTGCTGGTAGCTAATTAAACTGAGGTTCCGGTTGTTTCCTGAATGAATGCAGGGTATTGGCTTCCAAAGCAAGGCTAAGTGGCTTGTTCCAAACTCCCACAGCCCTTGCTGTAATGTGCTTCCTGTTCTCAGTTTTAATTGCCCTTTGCCTTTAAATGCACTCTCCCCAGTTTCGTTTCCCCAGTTTTGGTTCCTGTGCTGTTGGCTTTGATGCTGGAGAGGCCCGGTCTTGAGTTTGTCTTGTGTTGTGTTTTTTCTACCCATACTGCCATCCATCTTCAGTGACTCACACGCGTGTGCAAAGGTACACATCTGGCGGAGGGATAGTGCTTGTATGGCTGCCCAGCTGAAGGAAGGGTTGTAATTACAGCAGCATGCTACTACAGGCCACTTCAAGGCCCCTATTATGTGTAAATAGCCTCACTTGAGATGGATTACATCATTATTTGAAGGATTGTTTTTAGATATCTTTTATATAACACCGTGATAAATTCAAAATTATTGCAATCATAACACTTGTAACCTTGTGCCTGTACTTTCTGTGTAACCCTGTGGTTACTGGAAGCACCAGATACCTTGCATCTATAAAACATTTTGTTTAAACAGACATCCTTGAGATTCTGACGTAATGTGCAGACTGCGGGCAGCTACTGTACCAACACAGTTTCTGGTACCAGAAAGGAGAGAAAGGAAAGTCACCCAGCTGCTGGAAGAGGAGGCTGTGTGGACATGAAGATTGTGACTTTTGTCACCGGGCTGTAAAGACAGCTCTGGCAGGGGAAACACGCAGAGAAAGAAAGGGCAGAGAAAAGCTTTTTCTTCCTGTCACACTGCTGTATGGAGCCTGAACTTCATATGAAACAAAGACCTGATAATCGCTTCACCTCTGTAGCCTGGACTCTGAATCTTTCCTGGTCTCTTGAAGAAGGGGTTACCCTCTCCCTCATCTGCCTGCAGAACCTCACTTCAAGTGGATTACTGTCTGTAATTATGAATTGGTAAAGAATTCCACAGTTTTACATGGGTGCAAATATGCTGTTGTTTTGGTATTTTAAAGGGGCATGCAAGGAGATAGAGGTGTTTTGAATGCTGATGTTTTTGGTTGCTGTTTTGGCAGAAAATCTAGCCTCCTGGGCTTCTTGTTGCTAATTTGTGTTTCTTGTGTGTACTGTATAAACCCTTGGGTCTGTCCTGATAGGGGTTGGGCTACCACAGCATGTCTTTAGTGCAACAGGATTTTTCTATCTTCTTCATCTGTGATTTATTTTTCTATTTTTTTCATTTATAGTGATGTTTTTTTTTCTTTTGGGGTTTATTATCCTGAAAGCCTGCTAAGCAGAAGTTAAGAAATCTTGTGCTGTGTCTCTGTAATGTAATTTACGGTCTGGATCCATGGGTGTGTGCCTGGCATGCCCAGTCCATTTTCTCATCTCTTGAACTGGAATGGGTAATGTCTTGTAGTTCACCTATTCTGTCAGCTAACGCACACTAACTTGCAAATGTTAGGGAGCGGTCCAAAAGACTCCGATAATAACCAGATTCCTTAGTATTCCCTGTTTGTAAAAATTGAAATCTGTGGAATGCCGTGAAAAACTATGAACTTCAATGATGATAAAAGCACAACCTTTGACAATAAAGGCAACTCAAAACCTGCATCAGCATTTACCCTACAAAGTTCTATAGAATACCAATGGAAATGATAAAAAGATAAAGTGTAAACCATTGTCAATTACAATTTAAAAATACAAAGTTTAATGTTTTAACACAGCACAGCATCAGAAAATATATAGTATTCAGACATGATGATCAGAAGTATACTGTACTCTACATCCAGAGAAAACTCACAAATATGTGAAACGGAGACAAGCCATAAATTAGTGTGCTTTAATTAAAACAGTCTCCTCCAGCCTTGAGAACATGTTTACTGTGTTACCATTAAATGTACAACTGCAGAATTTAACACTTGTGGGAAACTGACAACACCGAATAAATCATGTATAAACGTTAGCAACCTCTGAAAATGGAATAATAACATGTGAGCTGCCGCTTGCAGATGCAGAAAACAGTCCATAAAAAGGCCTGAGAAAGTGATTTTCATGACCTGTGGAGGCAGAGGCTAAGCATAGGAAATGACACAAACGTCTGTGGCTCGGAGAAAACTCATATGGCAATGATAGGGTCGCGCACGGTCACATCACGTGCTTAATGAAACATCCCGTGACTATCTCTCCAGCACTCACACTGCTCCACAGCTGGGCTATGGAAATCAAGGGTGATAACACTGAAAGCTGGAGTGCCGGGGAACTATTGAAAACCACAGTTATGAATGGAAGACACCCCAGTTATACAACCGGGCCAAATTGACGGAAAACGGATAGATCTACTTTACCCACGTTAAATAAATAACCTGCTCTTTTAACTGTTTTGTTCTGGGAAACCTTTCATTTTTCCATTTCTCCATGTTCTAATTTTTCAGAACTTGGCTTTTTATCTTTTGATCTGTCCCTCACACACTATTATACACTGACCAGCTCTAACAATGTCCAGAGGGTTTCTCAGAGGATCGACTGAGGCAATGTTAAAGCGCCTCACATGGCTGTGAATGTAGGAATTAATTACAGCCTGTCTGGAAATTACCAAAAAAATTAATCAGCCCCATTCCATCTTTGCTGGAGGTCCTTATAAGAGAATAATAACTGGAGTGAAGAGCATGGGTGGCGCTCCTTTGAGGTAATGAAAACAATATTGAGAAAACAAGAGGTGATTGTTAACGTGATTTTCTGTCCTGTTGCAATGTACTGCAAGGTGGGCTTCCAAAAGTCAAAGAGTCTGAGAAGCTCCTGCTATTCATGTGAGTGTGTGGGGCTCTCTCTGCCCTTGCCAGGATGCGGTCCTGGCTGCTCATGGCCTCAGGGTGTAGCTCTATCCCTCAGACAGCTCCACCCCTCCAAAAGACCCGGCGATCTGCTGGGGTACAGTCCCACACGGGAGGAGCAGGGAGGGGCAGTGGGGATGTCGCTTCTGAAACCCACTCGGTACTGGAGCCCTGTTCCCCTGGCCTGGGCAGGACTGAAACTCTTTGTCAATGCAAACTCTTGGACCAAATGTGCACGTAAGGGAAATCAAAAGCCATTTCATCGGACAACGGGTCACTGTATTGGATGGCAAAGTGGCTTAGTGGTTAGTGCTGCTGACTCCGAGCTGGGGCACCTTCTGTGTGAAATTGATATATTCTACCTGCATCCATGTGCTGTTCCTCCTAGTTGATTTCCTAGTCAACCTAGTTGTGTCTTTAAACTGCCCTCATTTGTCTGTGTGTGTACACATGGGTCTGTGCTGTATAATGGACCGACATCTTGCCTGGGGTGTTTTACCACCCTTGTCTGCCAGGTTAGGTGCCCTCTAATGACACACCAGTACTGTGGTCAGTTAGCTGCGCCCTCCTGTAAGCAAGTTCTGACCAGTGACCCTTTACTCATCATCTGTAGAGTTTTGAAAGCAACTGGCTAATTAGTATCCAGATCAGGCACTCTCATTACCCAAGACACAAACCAGTGAAAGAAAAAGAAAGAAAACGCTGAAGAAGAATAACAACCCCTTACTGATCATTACTGAAAATTCTTTGGTAGTATGGCGAGATGATTTTACTGCACTACCAGGAAGAGAAACTGCAGGGGTTCTGCAATGAGAGGTGCGCAGGATTTCCATGCTAATTTGTCTTCTGTTATGAACTTCCCTCGGTGTGGCTTCCCTGTTTTATACACCATTTCTCTTGAGCAGCTGTCTTAACACATATATAACTGCTGAGTTTCATCCACCTTCTGTAGGGACATAATCTACAATTTGGTCCTGTGTGGTGGGTTCCACTGTTTTCCAATTTAATTAAACACTTACAAGCACTGTCTTTTGAGAATATAAAAAAAAAGATATTAAACATTCATTTAATGTAGTTTAAGTCAGCACTATGTTTGTATGAGGCTGGATAATAAGATATACAGCTGCCTTGTGGCAGAATAGTTATCTCCCAATAGTCTGATCTTATCAGATCTCAAAAGTTAAACTAGACTTGTTCTGGACATTACTGAGATGGAAAATTAGGTTTCAGCATTTCTGCAAGTGATGTCCATCAACCAGTAAGTGGTGCCTCCTTCTAATGAGGCAGAAATCAAAGTTTTTGTGAAAGGTTAGAGGTGCTAACCTCACTAAAGTGCCTGACTAAATTCAGTTCTGGGCTTGAAAATTCTGGTCTCCCTAAAGGCCTCCCTGAAGTCTACTGGTGATCTGCTGTGCTGTGATTCTCTCCGCCACCCAGGTGGATGAAGTGAGTGTCCTCCTACATGCAAAGCATTTTGGGTTCTTTTGGGATAGAAGGCACTATACACATATACATAGAAATGCTGAGCGCACTTGTTTCTGGCAAATGTTTTTTTTTATATTGACATGTCTGTTTTTTATTTTATTTTAAATTGGCGGTTGGAGATTGATTGCTGAGTAAGTAATCAGGCTGATGTGAGACTGATGACTAGATGCAGCTCACAGGGCGGAGGTAGGCAGGAAGTTCATCATGACGCCGCTGTTCCGGTGCTCAGCCAGGCTGAAGGTGCAGTGGCTGATGGACAGGGAGCCGGCTGGCAGTGCGGTTCAGGATCTGGACAGGTACTGGGTCTGACTTCAGGCACGTTATGCGTCTCAGACTTGTTTTGCTGCCGGCACCTTCCTAGCGGAAGGAAGCTCAATGACAGAGCATTGGATCATAGTTGGGTCAGGCTTTAAATATCCTGGATGGAACAGGATGATTATCCTTTTAAACCTGGACAAGCAGCCCGAACAAGTCTTCTGGTCCCAGGAGACATCTGACACCATAAATATGTTTAGTGGGAGTGCAGCCAAGATGCTGTTTAGCTCAACAAGTAAAATAACCAGTGGCTTCAGCAGACTCAACATATTCAGTGAACTCTGCAGTAGCTAGCACAGAACTAGTACAAGTAATCAAGTTTAACTAACTCTAGTATGTAACAGAAACAGGTATCCATGGTTAACAGTGACATTATACATGTAAAGGTGGAATTAAAATCCTGTTGAGACAGTTCTGACACATAATATGATCAAACCTACTTAATATTCCCCTAACTCACAGCAAATTCTGCTTGCTCCTAAAAAAATACCATAACCTTGAAGTGCTCCTTGTTAGAAACATATTTGGATCACTTACTTTTTAGCAAGCAGCAGCTGATGTATGTGTTATAACACACAGATCATGACTGGCCTGTCTCTATGTTACTGAAAAATGCCAACATGGTTCACAGAGCTGCTTTCTTATTACTGAACTGGCTGTGAGAGTCTAGCACAAGCTAAGCAACCATGTTGTTGAAGCCAGAACCTTTCATTAGTAACTACCAAATGGGCTAGATGGGCCAGGCAGGATCCTCTGCTTTGGAACTGTTCTTGGGTTCCAATGGGCCGAGTGTGAGCTTGGGGTGGTAGAGGCTGTGAAGTGAAGAAATGAAGGGGGTGGGTGGATCCGCTCACTGGCGGGTTTGTCCTCTGATTTAGTGAGGTTCGCTTCCTCCAGGAGGAAGTGACACATGAAGGAAAGCCGGAGAAAAACTTCTAGAGCTGCGCTCCCTCAGACAAGGAATAACACCTGGAAAGATTTACTCTATATTTGGCAAGCGTGTTGATTTCAATTTCACGGCTCAATTGCAGCCGCAGAATGCAATAGTTTAATGGGGGAAAGTCTAAATAAAAGACGACAAATTCTAAAAGAATTAGGAAGATAACCGAAAAAGATTTAATTTTCCTACAGGGGTCACGTCTCCATGCAGCCAATCTGTCTTACAAGGTCTTAAGTTTACATAACAAAAAGAGAAACTGAATGTTTCCCACTGGCTGTACTTGGCCTTGACCTCGCGCGCTTCCAGATCCCATCATAACTTTTCTAGCCGAATTTTGTGGAAAATGAAATTGGAAAGGAAAGGATTATTAAGCAGTACAAAAATCACTTCCATCTGGACAAGAGGGGAGCTCTTCCAGAAACATCTGGAGGAGCAATCTGGTGTAAATAAACATGCATCGTCTTGCTACCCACCTAATAAATAACAAAAACGGCACTTGGGAGTTTTAATCTACAGGTCACTACGGATGTGTACCATGCCTTTGAAAAAAACAGCTTTCAACGTGAAATCTCCTTATGGAAAAAAACTGTTTAAGTTTGATAATTGTTTTCATAATTCAAGGGTTCTGCCTTCATTGGTCTCTATATATCACATTTACAAAACACACTTTCAGTGTGAAAGTACTTGAACTGCCATGGAATTTGTTTGGGAGCTTTTGGGGGTTTTGTAGCAAGCCAATTGTGTTGCTAAATAAAACTGCTGATTAGTGTCCAATGTATAGCTAGATTTTCAGAGTGATCCTGCTGTCTTTCTCCATGTGTGTGAATATATCCACATCCTCCCATCTCCCCAGTGTCTCCTGCTTGGCTTTGTCTTCCACTCTGGGGAGGGGGGGGATCTGTGTTTTTCTTGTCCACTTCACAAAGCGAACAGCTTGACGTTAATTTTTCTGACACCAGTATATTTGTACAGAAATAGACACAAGTGAGATTTGGAAACTGACTGTACTGCAAGTAAAGGTCATCAGCCCTTTAAATCAACCCTTGTGCTCTTTTTCATGCATTTAAGTTTAGAATTATATTTACCATATATTTAGACATAATAAGATTTTTTTTTGCAGTGCTGGAGGTACAGTAGGTATTCTTGACTACTAAGAATTGCGACTTTTTGGTTCCATTCCTAGTTTCACAAACTGAGTTTTATTTTATGACTTTTCATAAGCAATATCCATCCATCAATTTCCGAACAGCTCCAACCAGTGCAGAGTTGTGTGGGAGCTGGAGCCTCCCTGGATGGGACTAACCTAACCTATGGTAGGTGCTAACCTACCTGTATTTCCTCAGACTGTCATTCAATTAGATCATTTTGTTAAAAACATGTTACATAAGAATAATAATATTCCATTTATTCCTTTTATTGAGTATTGATCACAATAGTGATTTCAAAGGTACCAAATAGTACCTTGAATTTCCTTGAATAGCTGTTGGCACTAGATAGTCCCAAACTGGGTGTCTTATGTATAGAATGTCTTACTGTGGTTATAGCACTGGGGGGTTTATCCTATGTTCTGGTCAGATAGATAAGGCTCCGAAGGAGTGATAGCTGAATGTCATGTCATGTCATTTGCCAAACCGTTTTATACCACACGGTGTCGTGGGAAGCCGGAGCCTACTTGGCAAGCAACGAGCACAAGGCAGGGTGCACCCTGGACAGGGCGCCAGTCCATCGCAGGGCAAGTGCAAGCCAATCATACATGGGGACAGTGTGGAGGCCACAGTAAAGGGCAAGGGGGGAAATATGGCCCGGACACCGGGATAACTCCCTACTCTTATCAAGAAAAGACGCTGCCCACTACAGTATAGTGTCCCCGTCACTATACTGGGGCATTAGGACCCACACAGATTACAAAGAGAATCCCCCCCGCTGGTCCCACTAACACCACTTCCAGCAGCAACCACAGCTTCCCGGGAGGTCTCCCATCCAGGTACTGACCAGGCAGTGAATCATTGTGCAAGATTAATCTTCCACTTCTTTCCCTTTACTTATCATGTGACCTACTGGTGTGGGCCTCCACTGTGAATCCAAAAAGGGCAGAGTGTGGGGCAGAGGAACTAGAAAAGGAATTAAAAGAGAGCAGTTCACATCACGAGCACCTTGGTCCCCTTGTCCCCTGTGGAGGTGCCGGGCCGCTGAAACGGCGGAGGGGTGCAGGTATCTCTGCTCTGGGTGTCTGTCTGTACCCCCCTCAGCCGCCCGTCACTGGCCCTGCTGGTGCCACGCGGCAGGAGCAGATGGTGAGGCTTGGTGCGGCCGGGGGATTTGCCAGCATGCTGAAAAAGCCACGAGAGCCGTCCTGCACCAGCTGAACAGGAGGCCCAGAGCTGCAGCATGTTCATTCTGCTTAGAATCTTCAGCTGTCAGGGCTGAACTCTAATGAGGAGAGAGAGGGAGAGACAGAGGAGGAAGAAATGTTTTTGGGAGGGAAGGAAACAGTAGGTTTTCAGGCTAAAATGGGTGCTGATTCAATACTGAAAAACAGATTGAGAACATAAAGAACACTATAGCAAATAAATGATTGATTGATTGATTGATTGAAGAACAGATTGAGAAGGTGATGTGCAAAGTTGGTAGAGACCCAAAAAGACCTGCAGCTGTAATTGCTACTAAACATGCTATCACCAAATATTGAGCTCACAGTTATTTCTCTTTAGCTTTTTGCTGACATTTACTGTAACTTATCTTACCCTTTGAAGTCTTCAGTTTGAATATTTAGGTTCTTTATAAAATGTCAATTTTAAAAATTCTGCCTGCATCAGTTTGCAAATTAACAAAAGGGCACATCGTAGGAAGGGTCTGAATACTTTTCCAAGGCAGTCTACATACCTGTCCGGTACATGTCTCTCCCAGTCTGATGCAGAAAAGCTCATTTGTTTTTATCTTTTCCAGGCCTGATAATGGTAATGTAATGTGCCCGTAACAAGTTGAAGAATGTTCAGAACTCACTTTGTTTAGCTTACTTGCACTAACTCCCTGTGGATTTCAGAATAAAACTCAAAACACTGTTGCCTTTAAGGTCTGTGAGCAGTTTGGTTAGTAACTACACCATACACCCTTCACGCCAGTACACACCAGTATGCTGTTTGCACATTTCAGACTTTTATAGTTTCCACTATAAAAACCTACTTTCCACCAAGTCAGCCAGCACTTTTCAATCCTGTCTTTAAACTCTTTAAACTGAATTTTGTTTTCATTTGTATACACGTATGTGTATTTTAATGAGTATATTTATATTTGGGTGCCTCACAGTGCTGGAGCCCTACTGTAGGTTCAATTCTGGACCTGGAGTGCTGTCTGTGTGGAGTCTATATGTTCCCCTGTGTTTCCATTTCTTCCAGGTGCGCCGGTTTCCTCCCTCAGTCCAAAGACATAATTGGCACTGGTGTGAGTGTGTGTGTGTCTGTGTTTGTGTCCGTCTGCCCTGTGATGGACAAGCACCCCCTACAGAGAGTACGCTGCCTCCGACTGCCCCGTGACACTCAGTTGGAGGCAGTGGAGAGAAAATGGGTGGATGGATATTTGCATTTGTATACCCATGTCTACTTGTTGATTGTAATTCAAAAGGCGGCATAAGAAAAAGGACATTATTATAGACAATACAGTACAGTTGCAAGGTGTAATGTTAGAATTTTCCATTTCTCCTGGCATAAAAAAGCTCAGCAGGGATGCTTGGTAAACAGAATATTTAATCTTTCTTCAATGTTTATGAGCCACTGATAAGATACTATAGCTCTCTCCATGCAAATCAAACCCAGACCTCTCTCAACAAGCTCACAAGTCTCTAACGCACAAGAAAACGATGGTTGGAATGACAGCAACATGGTTTCCTTGATCCCAAATATAAATAATTCTGTTACCTTCAGTTTGCAATTGGACTGTGGGTGATGTGATGTGGAATATGAAATGCTTAAGTGTTGAGCAAAATAATATTATTTTTATTCTTAACAATAACATTAAAAACAACTCACTGACAGTTAAAGAAGTTAAAGTTAAATTTAAAGATTAAAAGTTTAAATCTGTTATACTTTAGCTTCAAAGGTAGCATGTACTGTAGTTTGTAGCAAGAGAATAATGAGTAATCAGACTAAGAATGCCAGTCCTACAGTGTAGGACATTCCTTAGAACCCATAATATACAGTATCTGGGTGTCTTTCACTGAATGACATTTATATTTAAACTTTACATTTTTACTATACTTTACAGTATATCCTAGCATTTTGTTTGCCTTTTAATAGCTTCCCCACATTATCTTGATGTGTCAACAAAAACATCTATGAAATCTTTTCATTAGTAGCCACTTCAAGCTTATTGTTTTCCTATTTTGTATATAATACTCTGCACTGTTGTACAGTATATTAAACATCATCTGACAGGTATTGATCCAATCTTGAATTTCATCTCAATCCTTTTTGACTTCATCTGCTGCTTCTGCAATGGTTGTTTATCATCCTAACTTGGTATTATCTACAAATGTTACTAGTTTACTATCTGTATTACTGAGTATATCAGAATCTATATCATCGATATAAATTATTAATCAAGTGGTCCTAGTACAGATCCCTGAGTTACTTTAAAAAATTACATCACTTCAAACTGTGTATGCACTTCTTATCTTTATTTTATTTTTCTACTTATATATTTATGTTTTCTCATTTTTAATTGTCCATCCACACACTCATGATTATCTGAATTCTACTGTCTAATCTCAGAATAAATCTTTTATAAGGAACTTTGTGTAAAGCATTCTGAAAATCTAAATACATCATATCTTATGGGCTGCGTGCATCTATTACTTGCTGCTTGTTAAAAGAACTCCCAAGGAATTTATTTCCATACAAGTTTTCCTCTAGTTCTAATAATTGTTTCCATGACCTTACATATAATAAGTAGAGTGTGAGGAAGAGCATTCCATGACAATAGAGCACTGACAGAAAAGCAGTCTCTGAAAGTCCGAGATACAGTCCCAGGCGCAGTGAGCACAGGACCAGACTCAAATGACCGGAGGCTACGAGAGGGAGTGTAAACATGAAGGGGTTCGCAGATGTACTGTATGATGGAGCCAGATGTTTTAAAGCCTTAAGAGTCAGTAACAAGACCTTATATTGAAAGCGTGACTTAATAGGCAATCAATGCAGATACTCAAGCGCAGGACTGATATTCTGACAATGTCTGTGTGAGTCAGAAGTCTTGCTGCAGAGTTTTGGATGTATAGCAACTGAGGAGAGCGTTAGGGAGCCTATACAGTAAAGAGTTGCAGAAATAAAGCCTTAATATTATAAATGTATGAATCAGGCACTCAGCATCAGACATTGATAGAAAATACCTAATGTTCCTCATGTTCTCTAATAAGCCAAGAATTTCCTCTTGCAGGTGCTTTGGAAAACTTGGTAGGAAAACGATCATTTACCATGTCCACCATTTCATTTCTTTTTCTGATATTCCTTTGTCATTTGGGAAAGCTGAGGTCTACATTGAAAACTACGGTATGTCTTTTGCAAATAAATTCTTAAATTCATTGTACCATCTTTGATAACTAGTTATCATCTGCATTTTGTGGTATATACAGTAGCATACTCCTTACACTATACCTTTAAAATGTTGTTTGATCAGCATGACCCATACAGTATGTACTGTATTCTAAGATTATTCAAGCTTTAGTTCCTAACTCTGAATGCTCTTTATAATTTATAGTGTTACCCTTCTCTCTCTTCTATCTTTCCTGTCTCTCTGGAATGGAGCTTATCCACTAATGTTACAGTCATCTCTATACATCACCATCATTTCTGGTCAGCCATGCTTTCGTGATACCAGTAACATCTTAATCACCTTACTAATGTGGTAGCTTCTATCTCATCTGAGATGTTTCTAATACTTTTAGCATTTAGGTATAATCACTTGATTACCTGGTCCTTTATTTCTCCTTTTATCTTTGTTCCCCATGTAACCTGCTTTTCAGTGTTTAATCTTTGGTTTCTCAACGCTGCCATTCGTATTGAAATTGTCACGATTGTAATCCCCCCTCTTAAGGGCACTCCAGCTCTTCCACATTTTAGTTGACTTTGTGCACCTGCTCCCTGTTCCAGCCTCCCTACAAAAGCCAGACGCTCACTCTGTTCCGGGCTCCGTATTGGAAGACAGACGCCTGTAGGCCCACCTATCACCGAGTCCCCTACGTCCGCGGCTCGGGAGGCATTCGCCTCCTATCGGCGTCCCGAACGAGCCGAGTCCAGGACTTGGAGCACTGGGTCCCATTTCCCCTTTTTCTCCCTGACCCTTCGCCGGATCCCGCCCCGGTTTTTAACTTTGTCTCGTGTGTCTCGGACTGGATCACCCGGCTCTGGACTTTTGCCTGCTCTGGATTTCCCTTCAGACTCCCCTTGGACTGTTTGCCTGGACCACACCCCCCCGAGCACCTTCGTCACGCCCCCCTGTTCGTCTACCAGCCCAGTTCCTCGTCTCCTCCCCGTGTCTGTTCACTGCCTTCCGGATTGTGCTGCCTGCACAGGGTCCTGAAAGACGCTTCTTAACAGAAATGTTTTAGGAGTTCTTTGTGGATCCTTGCTTCATGATGATTGGTGTCTGTCTTGTCACAACTGAAAAGATGGCCTTTACCCTGAAAAGTTTTCCAGTGAACAAGAAAACTCAAGCCTTCTTCTACAAACCATGTCCTCATCCATGTCTCATGCTGAAGGATTAACATTTGAAGTTGTTCACTTTTGCCTAGTAATGTTCAGAAAGTTACCCCAATTTACAGTATCTCGCTTCTGTTCTGCAGAGATAAAGATGAGATGAGAGGTCCAACACAGATTGGCTTTGTTAGCATCTTTTTCTCTAACGCTTTGACACTCAAAATAAAAGATTTGATCATATTGATTATGGATGATTTTTGTGCCTGACTTTCTTTCAGTGGTGTTTCTATGTTCTCTACTTCCTGATTGCAGGAGACACTAGACCACTGTGCCCATTATGAAGGCTACAGCAGTTTGATTTAATAATTTGGAAAAGGGCTGGATTTATAAAACAAATGTCAATATTCATGACGGGCTGTCTTTGTTGAACTGCTTCTGCTCACATCGTCCTCAGGAACACATTTTGAGACCTTTACAGAAGCTCAGCTGAGGGCAAAGATTGCTATATGCAGTTAGCATGAGCTCCTGATCTGAAACAAGGTCAACAGTCTCATGTAAAATTCCAGGCTTTTCAAGCCCTTTCGTTCACATTGCCTCATGATACAGAATATTATAGGAGGAAGAAAATGAAACCCAGAATCCCAGGGTAATAACGCTACACAGTGATTTTGCTCATAAATTGTGAATGAGACATGAGAGAGGCAAGCTAAGGTCATAGAAAGATTGTGTGCACCATATATGAAACATTCTGCTCAATACCAATTAAACTTTGTCTTGGGTGCTGTGTAGAGCCTCTGGATATTGGAAAAACTGGACTTGGTGTGCTCTTTTTCCTTAAGAAAAACAGAGCTGTTCCACACAGTGTAATGAATCAATAACGGATGGAATGTGCCTGGAGTTTGGGGTGGCTGTGTAAACGAAGGGTCTGTACCACACAGACCCCAGCCCACCCCACGAGGTGAGCTGGTTACAGGTATGTCTGCAACATCATTTTTCATACTCACAATACACTTTCTTCTGAATTCCACATTCACCATTCGTTTTTCTTACTCTCATCAAACCATACAGCCCTCCCAAAACAGTCAACACATCACAACCCTGTTTCTTGCCATTTAAAACACACTCTTCTCACTTTTTTCTTTCATTTCCACACAACGTCAGCTGTCTGGCGTGTACTCACCTCTGCCAAAGTCCTTCCCTTATCCGGATGTAGAGAGGAGCCAGATGTCATTGAGCTCCAGGAAGCCAGGAGCTGGACAATCAGCCCCTCCCACTCTTCTTCCACAGATCCCGGAGATTAGAGGCTGAGTCTCCTGCTCTCCAGTTTTCTCAGTCTTACCTGGCAGAGACAGGACCCGGACAGACAGCCCCTTTTCTCCTTCGTCCACAGAATCAGGGGCTCTTTCATCTCAGTGACCACCATTCATTCATAAACAGCAAACTATCACGTTCACATTTAATAACACTCACATCTCCATTTTTCACCTTTCTACTAGGATTCTCCTTCTCAGCACAATGCCACACTAACACTCCTGTCTCAGTCACCCCCGACCAGCAAGAAAAGAAGACCACACGGATTCAGAGGAAAACACTGCGGAACACTGCCGGCTCCACCTTGCACCATATGCCAGACCCCTCCAACATATGACCTTACTGTGGTCTGTCATTCATCCTTTCAGTCAGGGACCCTCTGGGCTGCTAGCTAGTAGGCATTGCTCCCATTCAGGGGAAGAGTGCACGGACTCTCCCCTGCTGACTTCCTGTCTCTCTCCATTCTCTCTTTCCAGTTGCAAGCACTCATCGTACACACACTTTCAGTGAGTCAGCTGCACAGCCTGCCACTTAGCTGGTGGCTCTGGAGCCTGTAAGGTTGTTCTCCACTGGTCTCTCTCCGAGCACCAGCAGGCATCCCGGACTCTCTCCCTTCCATCCTCAAATATCATCCTTTGGCTGACAACATCTGCGTCACTGACCTCCATGGCCCTCTCCCGATCTTATCTATGGTGAACCTCAACCTCTCAGCTGCTGTCTCTGGACCTTAGCAGCACCTGCAGCCAGCAACCCTCTGCTAACCAGTCAACCTTCCACATCTCCAACAACCGACATCCCTGGTGACCGATGTCTCTGGCGACCCCACTCATACATCCCACGGGCTACTTTCAGGGTAGTTCAGAGTGGAGAGTGTTCTTCCCACACACACTTTCTACTCTTCACACATTTCTGCCTTCAATGTCCGGGTCCAGAGCCCTGATCATTGCTTTCCATGGCTAATATAGCAGAACAAACACTTCATTATCACGTTTATGACAAATATCAAGGAATAATCTGCATGATGGTAACAAAACATGGACACTAATGTTAAAAAATCTTCAGATTTCTAGTACTTATGCAAAACATTCAATTTATGGAATGCTAGGTAAATGCACAGTTAATCTACAGTATATTACAGTGCAAGAGCGGAAATAAGTTCAGTATGGATTTTGACAATATACTTTTTTTTAATAAAACAATGTTTATAATAATGCTACCATCTTAACACTGGATACACAATCTTCATTTGTTAATCCAAGTCTTGAACATGATATTATACTTTTAACAACAATAGCAAAGTGAAAAAAAAAACATCTTTAAGTATAATGACCAGAACAAAAAACTTTTCGGAATAAATTCTGAAGAAAAATTCTGAAGAAAACTTAATTTAGGTATTCTATATTGTCCAATTTTTTGTTATTGTATGAGCTATGGCAGGTGACATAAAGTACACCCCTTTCAGAAACATGTGCACTGTGTGAATTAAACTCAGAGGCCAGTTTCTGTTGGGTTCTGAAAGTGTAATCATACCTGGATGAGAGCAGCGAGGTGGTAAGGATTACCCAGGTGCAGCCGAGACAGGCTGGTGTAGTGAAGAGACAGGCAAACGCAGCCCAGAGTCGCAGTCAGAGACAAAAGCAATGTTCACAGCCGGACAGATGCAAGGGCAAAGCACACAGGCAAATCCAACAAGCTAGGCCAAAGTAAACAAAGACACGTTCGTGACCAGGAGCAAATCACAAGGGAGATCCAAAGGAAAGCCGAAACAAACACCAAGACTGGATGGAACTCTAAGATGGAGCAAGGAGATGATGCAAAGACTCGGTCTTAAATATCCTGTTTCTGATGAGACAGGTCTGGATGTTGACTGCTCACAGGTGGAATACATCTCCTGTCTGAGTCAGTGGTCATAACAACCAGGTGACCGACAGCTGTAGATGAAATGGTAACTCTAGTCTTCCAGCACTGCAGTGGGAGAGGCAGTGAACATAATAAAATAACTTTAAGATTTCAATAATATTTATTAATATTATAAGTATAACTAACACCAAAAAATCTATTGGAAAAGTTTGGAATATGTTGAATAAAGATTAATCAGTTTAGGAATTTTTATTGTCCTATTTTGTTTTATGGTAACAAATCTTTCTTTAAAGACAAACATGATTGCAGCAAAGATTTAAGACACAAACTTTGTGGAGAACAGTTTCTTTGTACCTTCTGTAACACATGGAAATACAGCAGCCATTATGCTAATGCTGAGGATGTTTTCACATCTGAAAAAAAAAATGAAATTGTAATTACATTTAAGTAATCTAGCACAGAGGAGCAGTGATGACTGAGTATTGTATTGCAGTTTTCATGAGCATTCAACACTGAAAAACAGATTCACAATTAATATTAATTCCCAGTGTTTCAGAGCATTTCTGATCACTACGTTAGAAATAAGAGAAAGCCATTTCAATTCTGTTTTTTTATGGGTTTTTCCATTTATTATTCATTGCTAAGGTGCATGTAATGAGAATTGTTAGCTATTTTGAATATCATAAACACACGCAATTAATTCATACAGTAAATGTAGAATCTTTAACAACAGATTCTAGGAGTCTAAGTAGTGATCTGCATCAAACCTCTAGATTTAGGACTTTATTCTTCTATGCTAATATTTTTTAAAAAAACATATCAGCAATGCTGGCAAAATAAACATTTTGCAGAGTATAATTTTCGCAAGAAGTGAAGTAGAGGTTAATTCAGCATGGAAGAGCCTCTTCTTGTTCCTAATATGAATGCTTGTGACCTCTGTACCCATACCTCACAGCTTTACTGTATTTCCGCAAGATACTGAACTGTTGCATTATTAGAAATGTTTCTATCGAATATAATATTTTTTAGCATTTTATTCATGGGACTCAAAATAAAGAATTTTCCTCTCTATGCACCCTGTATAATCCATAGCAGCAAGACTGAAAACTCCTGGTTTCTGGTGTCACAATGAGGTAAAATGTCTCTTAAAACTCACCACCTCTGTCACAGCCAGTGACACTTCACAGACTAACTGCATTGGATCTCACTTGAAGCCTTCACCAGGAACTCCTGTCATCAAATGTTATTCATCTGGATTACATTGGCCAAGTAACATCAAAACTAAATTGTCAAAAGACCACAAATAACCTTCACCTATAACTACTGGCACATAACCAAGGCATGCTCAAGGACTTGAGACTCCAAATGAGAAATACAAGTTTCAAAGATAAAGCTTTGAGATTCCAAGCTGGAGTATAGCCCTGAGGACTCCTCTGTAATTATCAGATTGTGTAATTTGCATTGTGAGATGTGATTTATATTGTAGGAAGATTTGTTGTGCAGATGATTTCTGACCAATGAGCTTTTGCTGAGCTCTTTTGTTTCTGTGATTTTTCTTTTCACCATTTCAAAAGGTTATTTACAGTCAGCAATTATGATTTGTATTTTTTTTCCACTTGCTATCCAATGCGCTAACATACTGTAAACTGCAACTCTAAACAGATAGTTGTCACAACGGTGGCAGGTTAGGAAAAAAGCAGCCGGACCTTTTATGCAAAGATTTAAAACATACTTCTCCGCAATGCTGGCAAAATACTAATTAATAGAGCAGACTGGTTATAAATACTAGCCAAACAGTTACAAGCTGTTTTTGTGTTTGGTTGTAACCTGTCTCCCTCCTGAAAGAGTTAATGAAGCATTTAATCTCTTCCAGCTTATACCTGGTTGGCATTTTGATGACACCACTGAGAAGTGCCATATTGTCTTGAAGACGGTCCTGCAGTGAGGATCCATGAATCTAAAATACAGTTGATTGCAGCATTCAGCCGAGTAAATCCCTCGGATGTGTACATCTGTATGTTAAAAAAAATGCATCCAGCATTATGTGTCCCAGCAGGAGGATTTAATATAATAGTTCTCTTGAATATAACACCATAATTTAAATTGCTAATTATAATCGGATCTTTCAAATAAATAAAACATAACCCTTTTTATTTCACATCATAAAAGTTTGCCATAGTAAATTTGTGCAATTATGCAGCTTAGCTTCCAGTTGTCATATTAGCACATTAATTCCTCTCTCCCCACATACAGTTCTTCAGCCTTTAGGGTGGCTGTCTTTCCCTCTTCCTTTTTCCCACGATGATGTTAAAATCCTCATCTGCTGTTTCCGCAAAATACCACGGTAAATTTTTCCTACCAGCTGTTTCATAAGTAGGAATTAGCGCTACTTGCTTTTGTGTTGTTTCCTGTTGGAGATGGCCATCTTTTAAACTTGAAACATACAGTACATTCTTTAAACATTTAAATTCCTCTGTCTTTTTCCCCCAGATATTTTTTTGATGTTAATATCATGCTGTATACAGTATGGACAGGATCAGCATGGGCCATAAGACTCACGCTGTACATGATTACAGTGATGATTAAGGACCAGTTTGACAAATAACAGTCAGACAAATTGCCAAGAGCTTTATAAACTGCTGGATAATGTCTAGTGATTCAAACCATGTGAGGCTGTTTCTCACTGATCTGTAAAGAGCTTGTTGCTTCTGGGTGTGCATGCTGTTTGCAGAGAAACAAGTTTATCTTTCACAACATTAAAAATGAAAAGATATACGATTTCACTGTGTTTTGGCTCATCTCATATCTCACACTGAGATGAAAAAAAATGGAAATCTAAACGCATTAAATTGAGCAGAAGGTAAAGCTCAAAGTTCTTATTTTTTAAAGACAGAAAAATATTTGTCTTCTCTAAAACACTAAATAATTATGAAAATTTTTCAACACTCCCAAAATCCATCATATCGGGATCCAATACAAACTTGCACAATTTAAAAACATGTAAGATTCCAAGAACACACATTGCTAGAGATTTTCTGTATGATTGCAAAAGATGATAAACTAGCTGAACGCTTTAAAAGCATCAATAACTTGTTTTTACTAGGTTTTTGGCTGAAGCTGTTATCAAAAGAAACTTTCATTTGTAACCCATTTTAGGATACAGTATTTGTAACCCAAAGTGTCTTGGTGGAAGAGCTGAGCTGAAGTACTTTACTTAAGTCTCACCTGGGGTTGAACCCCCCAGCCCCCTAAACTCTGCTCCGCAATATTGTCTAGCTGAGCTCGTAATAGTGTTACCTGCGTCCTGACAGTGCAGCTGCTATGATGGAGTGAGGAGCTTCTCTATCCATACAAGTGGTTTCAGAAATGGAGCAACTTTTTTTCTGAATTTGAAACTGAAAGATTTGCAAGCAATAGCATGCAAATGGGTGAAAATTTGCAAAGCTTAGTCTTGTTAAAATTCAGAAACTACGACTCTATCACTTTAAGCTTCTTGCAAAGCTCTTTAGTCAAACTGTATTATTATTATTATTATTATTATTATTATTATTATTATTATTATTACTAGTACCTCTGAAATTAGAATGCAAGTTGTTGGTTATGTTTTCAACATTGCAATGTCTTTTTAGTCTGTTACTTTATATGCAGTATTTATATATGGTACATTCCAGTTTGTTGCATTACAATAAATATTTAAATATTTATATATCCTATTTACATGTTGCATTTTCAATATTGAATTTTAAAAGAATATTTAATGTGTTATTTCCATTTTTAAAATATGTTTTTAATTTTTTGTCACTATTTCAGAAATGGGATGACATATTAGCGTGGCAGCTAGCACTGTTGCTTCATAACTCCAGGCTCCTGGGATCAATTCAAGGCTCAGGTATCTGTCTGTGTGGAGTCTGCATGTTCTCTGTTTTAGTCTGGTGTTCCTCTAACTCCCTGAGGCCACGCTGGTGAGGTTTAATTAGCTGCTCTAAACTGTCCCTCCCTCTGTGGGACCTGACCCTAGCCCTAACCTGACTGTCCTGAACCACTCCAGTCCTGAGTGGGCTGGCGACCTGTTGGGGGGAAATACTGCCATGTGTTGTCAGGCCTGCCTTCAGCTGAGGCTCATGGGATGGGCTCCACCTTGTCACAACCCTCACCAGGAGAAGTGTCTTTCTCATATAGGGTGGGTCAAGACTGAAAATTGCCATAAGATGAGACCCATACAGTACAGTATGTCAGTCACATATCATATACATTTCTCTTAGAGTAAGAAAGTTATATTTCTACATACAGCTTTAAAACTTTACCAATAAAATGTAGATAAAATACATTTAAAATACTGTGGAAAATAATGTGTTTGTGCTTGTAGTTCAGGTGTATCATCTGTAAATAAAATTTCTGAGGGCATCAGTGATGTCACGTTACACAGACAAAAAGGTCATTTATGTCATTGCTGCAATCATGTTTGTCTTTTAATAACTCGGTATTGCAACACAAAATAGAACAACTAAAGATACCTAAATTGATGACTCTTTAGACAAGACATTGCATGTTTAAAATAGATGTTTGATTATTCTTAAAAAATAAATAGTAAAGTTTTGAAATAATGAAGTTATCTTATTACAGAATCCAAAAAAGGGAAAAAATTACCTATATCAGCAAGCTAAAGACAAAAACTACCACAGTACATTGCCCCCTCTGAGTTTAATTTCACTCAGTGCAAATCTTTCTGAGAAGGGGGATCTTTATATCAACATAACCATACATCATAAGAGAAATGTGACAAAAAAGTATGCTTAAATTAAGCTTTATTCAAATATTCCTGTGCCTGTATTAGTTTTTTAATGTTCATTATTCCTTCTTCAGGACTAAGGATTAACAGATGACAACACTGCATCAAATGTTAAGATGGTTACATTATTGTAAATATTTTTATTAACAAATATCAAGATGTACAAATCCATACTGAACTCATGTCTGCTCTATACTCACCTTTAGCATTAGTAGTGTAACACAGGTCCAGAATATAATGTTTTACGTAAACACTCAGAACCTACAGCTCTGGGGGATCTGTTATACAGTATTAGCTGTATGGAGCGCTAGTTAGGGCTCTGAACATGGAACTGGAAGGTTATGAGATCAAATCCCAGACAGAAGGCTACAACTGTACAATCAAGTGATCTACTCCTGAAAGATATAAGGATTCTCCCCATGTTGTCAGGATACATTTGTTCTTGATTTGTTTAACTGATGAAGTGGTATTGAGACACAAACCTTTATGGATTTATGTCATGATGAAGAGTAGGTTTATAAAAATAATCTTAATGACTTTGATGGGCTGTTATCTAGTTCACCTTTATCTGTTTATTGGCAGGGTGGAGAGTGGGAGGGTGTGTTTGTGATAAAATGGATGCCTTTGGTAAGCACACCGAAATCATTTCACAGGCCGTGTTTAATGCGAGAACAATGTACAGTACTTACTAACTGCTGGGTTGCAGGGAAACTGTGCATTGCATTATGGTAACAGTGAGGATAAAATCACAATCTCCTCTTTCACAAGGGTTAAAACAATAAGAAAAGGAGCATAAAAGCAGTGACAGGTGAGACCAGCTAGTACCCACATGGGCTGGGCGGTCCGACTGGCCTTCTCTCGTTTCTCACCTCTCACACAGCACGAGCGTCACACGACAGAGCTCTTTGGCACAGGTGAACGGAGTGACCGCAAGTGTGGAAATGGTCTCACAGCCCTTCGCCGTGTTTCAGATTAAGCCTCAGTGAACTTCACTGGTGAGAAAAAACTAATCCTGTGAAGAGTCTGCTACTGGAATTGGCTGCAATGAGGCTCACAATGACTAATTTCCAGCGCTGTCAAGCCCTTTAGCTGTTTCACTACAGGAGGCGAAATGATGAAAACTGTAGGCAACGCGCTTGCTAATAAAAGACATGATCCTACGACTCCATCTAGTGGGCAGGACGTGTAAACCAGCAGTTCCACAAACCAGTATTGAAAACTATCGTGCACAGGCCACGAAAACGTAACCATTTCCTACCTGCAGCGAAAACACTTCTTTCAGCTGTTCTGATGATAGATTTTAAATGCGTATTGTACTGATAATGATTTTAAGCCGTGCTACAGCAATGCATAAAAAGGCACAAGCCTGTACTGACCCAACTTTCTGTCAAAGCATTATTTCACACTATTTTTTCAACATAATTTGGGGAACATGATATACAACGCAAACGAGGAAATCTGCTCCCACAGAGCTTCGTTAGGTGATTCGTACACCTCTCAAAGACAGCGGGCTCCACCGATAAAGTCTTGACACTGGCCGACTGTAACCGGGTCGCCCCAAGCGGGGGCCAGCAATTAACTGAGCACCGCCAAGGGCGGAGAGGGATCTTCGGCCAGGTGTGAGTGTTTTGGGTTTCGGCAACACAGCGACCCCTGCGGTGATCCAGGTGCTTGCAGGTTCTCATTCTTTACTGGTGTGGTTGGGGTCTTGCGGCGACCCAAGTTGGCTATTCCAAATTTCACAAGTAATTGTGGATTATAAATCTACCGAAAAAAATGTTACTGACCACAGCCTAGCGACCTAACGCAGATTCTAATCAGAGGATGAAAATCCGAAGGACTGGTGGTGTTTCACCCCTCAAACCGATCCCAAAGTTAAGAGATGGAAATCACCAGGGAAAGTAGCGATCAGCGTGTCTATCATAAAATATGGTATTCTAATTACACATATGTAATTCTGATTTTCACCGACTTCTAAAAAGCGGAAAATTAAGAGCTGGTGGCATTATTGTAATTAAGAACAACAGTATCTCCGCACGGTTGTTACAGGGATATGTGTATCATTAAATGCAATTGTCTAATGGTTTCAATTGGCAGCCTCGCTGATTAAACCTTTCCAGCTGAGACTTGTTTACCTGGACAGAATATAAATGTTCAAATGGTTGTTTAGCTTTGAGAATTGGCGTGAATTTATATCACTGATTAGAAGCCTCTTTTTTTGTGCATTTTGTTATAAATGAAAGATGATTTCTTACTTTCTATCATGATTATATGTATATGCAGTACCCCTGGTATTTTGCATGTAACTTTGCTTTCTTTCTTAATAATAATTATTTAAGCAATGTTTGTAAAAAGAACAATACTTAAGCATATTCCTTTGATCACCGATTGTTCTGAGGATTGATTTTACAATTGTGTACATACAAAGCAGAATCTGACTCTCCATCGATATACAGTAGGTGAATTCACAGTGCTGAGGTGAAGTTCAAAATACTGTTTTATTACAAATAAAGATATTTCGCCTTGCTAAATGAAAAGCGTGCTTTTAGACAACATGTTACAAGACTGCTCTATTCCCGATTCTCTTTCATTACTGTATTTCTAAAATTATTTTTCATGTTATTCAATGGAACAAAAAGCCATGGGAATGTTCAAAAAGACACATAAAGAATTGTTCCTTGACTGTGTGAAGGTTCGGTGCAAGCAAAATCTTTTAAAAAATGTTATTGCAGATGCTCACAGCACAAAGCATAGTTTGCGGTACAGTACATACTGAAGTCTGGAAGTATCATAAAGAGAACCTTAAACCCCAGATCCATCCATCTTCAAGCCGCTCTATCAAATTCAGGGCTGCAGGGAAGCCAGACCTGGCAAGCAACAGGCGTAAGGCCAGATAAACCCTGGACACGACACCAGTCCATCACAGGGTTCACACTCCTACTGCTGCCAGTTTTCCCAGAACACCAACCCACCCATATGTCTCTGGACTGTGGGAGGAAACCAGAGCACCCAGAGGAAACCCACACAAACACAGAGACAACATACAAACCCCATACAGACAGCTCTCTAGGAGCTGAACCCCGGGCCAGACGGCGATCATAACCACAACACAGCTATACGATACTGTATTTACAGTGGCACACATTAAAAAACAAACTTTGTACTAATTGTTTTCTGTGTTTCCACTTGGTACAACACTGCTGCAACATTCCCATGAGTCTTTTCTGGTACTGGGAGGCAGCTGCATTTCACAAATGTCAGAAGTGCTATTATGCTGTTATTTCATATTAACAAGAGCATACATTTCTATAACAAAAGATTTACAACATTTAGTGCCGTTTACTACAGCATATTTTTGAAGCAGAAAAACAGCGTTCACTGCAAAGGCGTACAGTTGCAATTTGTAAACAGTTTGTAAGCCTACTCTACTACAGCACCATCTTTTGTTCAGCAGTTTCTGAAATAAAGTGAAGCAGCTTGTTAAATAATTAATGGGGTCAATTAACACGTTACAGCTTTGCTGGATTAAATAAAACAAAAGTAATTGTAGGTTTTCTCTTTCTGCATTCCTTTGTAATCTTTCTATATGGCTGCTATTTTAACACTTAACAGGAAGCAGATTTACTCTTGTCTGAGATGCGGAGAAGACAGAATGTTTTGAACATGTACAGGTGTATTTCACACCATTTGACTGAAGAAATGTTATACCAAGAAAAATTTAAATCAAATTTGAAAGTCATGCTTTTTCATTCAAATTTGTTTTTCAATTGGCTAAAATCTTCTTTTTCCTTGCTTCCAGTTAACTTTCCCTACAATTCAGCCACCACAGAGAATTCTATGTTGGGACTCATGTACTGTACATTATATAGTACTTTCAAATGTACATGCGTGTTTTCCAACACACAGACAAATTCAAATACACAACACACAAACACAACAGTCTCAAACCCACCACAAGTCACTGTAGTTCAGCTCCCAAATAAATCCCTCCAACAAAGCAGTTTTGTCAACCACTAGTTTACATTTTATTTTTGTCCTTGGGGCAGATCTGTGAGTGGAGATGTCTTCTTCTGTCAGTTCGAAAGATGTGTCCTCAGACCAAGTTTCATCACAAAAATCTCAGTTGAGCGAACACCCACTCTCACTTCACCAAAAGGTGAACTCCTTATCTTTCCAGCAATCAGAGCATGCCTCTCTCATTGTCTACAGAGTGTCTCACACTCTACAGAGACATTTGCTCTCTGTCTCAGAGGCCTGGGAGCCATTAACAATTAAAATGCTCTTTTTCCCATACTGTCATTTCTTTGAGCATTTTTAAATAAATAAGAAAGGTTACTCCTGTGACGGACTGGTGTCCCAGCCAGGATGTATCCTGCCCTGAGTCCATCACTTGCTGGGATAGACTCCAGTTCCAAGGGACTGTGTTGGACAAAGTTGCAAGAAGGATTACAAAAGGCCAGAGGCCATTCAGCCTTTCTATAGTAGCTCACCTGTCTTCTAGTCGCTAATTAATCTGAGGTCATTAGTGGCTAAATCGTTCCCAACCTCAATAGCTCTCTCCTTAGTTTTAAATTCTCCCTTGTGTCATCATACTCCGTGCTTCATTGTTGATTTTGTAGAGAAACAAATAGGTTGACTTTGTCAGTGCCTTTTGGATATAGTGCAGAATGTAAATCAAGAAATTTTATGTTAAAACTAGCATGCACTATTAAGGTCACATTTAGAATTTTGTCTACAAGTTTGGTTATCACGTTATAAGAAGAAGACCAGAGAAGAGCAAACATCCATTCAGGTCTTAAAGGAATGTCTTACGCTGACTGGCTTAAGGTCTGTAACTTTTTTTTAGTTTTGAACAAAGAGATTACGAGAGGACCAGATACAAGTGCTCAATATATTCAATAAAGCATTGACAAAGTCAATCTGGCAATCTGTTCACTCTTCTTTAGAGTGAACAGTGAAACACAGTGCTGAGGACACATGTGGAAACTATGTGGGTTAAATGCAGTTAAAACCGGCAGGCATTTCTACTGTATACGCGGAGGGCTGTGTGACTATGGAGCATTGTCCGTGTGCTATTACTGTCCATTCTTAAATAACTTTAACAAGTTAGTTAAAATGTCTTTTTAACAAAACCGTGTTGATTATTTCCTCAGATCCTATGTTCATATTGACAATGATGTAATGTAAGACTTATTGTTCTATAATCACTTGATTGAGTGTTGTCACTGTTTTAATGGACAGGCACTAATTAAACGATTTCCCAGCCAACAGATATTACCTGTTGTGAGTGAGTTTTGTCTGTCTTTTTGTATGCATACCACTGGTAGAATACCATTGGGCCCTAGAGGTTTATCTCCAGAGCTTCTAGTACTTGCAGAACATCTGCCTTTTCTATGATAATATTCTTTTACACCTACAGTACCTGTGTCCTTTCTCAGCCTGTGCATATTGTTGATTTCTTCCTTGGTATATCCCAAAGTGGAATTCTAACTCAATACATCAGCCATTTCCCATCCATCACCTACTGGGTAAGAGCACAACAGACCCCCACATTCACAGTTATCTCCGTTACTAATCTTCTCACTCAAATGTTTACAAAGGCTGAGAGTTTTGAGATAGTTCCTCACATCTTCTTCTTTTGGAGAGACAAGACTGACATCCTTAAAATGTCCAAGTGAAACATCAGCCCTTAAATAATTTTTAAAATAAATTGTATAATAAATATTATTTGCAGGTGATTGTCTCTGCAAGGTATGGGAGGGATTACTAAGAAGACCACCAGTTTGGCAAGTTATGCATTTTTCTTGCTTTCATGTGCTGACTAGACCAAAGTCATTTGTTCCAACATGGACAACAACAACTGGGTTGTCACCTGCTCATCTAGGACTCTGACCACTCTGACCTCAGATGTACAACTGTGTTGGCCCTGGATCCTGGCTTCAGGCATACTTCAGAACAGTTTCCTACAAACATGACCTCTCTTTTTGCCTTTTTGGCAGCGCTGTCTGTATTTGATTCTGAGCGTGGTGTGAGGTGAAGGTGTTCTGAAAGCTACAATAGTTCCTTGCACTTTCATGTCTGTCTTGTCTCTTTCCAGGTCCTGGAGTGGCGCACATGTGCTTGGCGATGATTTATGAGGTGGGTTTGTTAGGACAACGTTTCATTCTGCTATTAAAAATATAGCACTGCTCATACCATTAAAAATGGACCCTGAACGCTGGGTAAACGTCTCAGCTTTTCGTTGAGATCTCAATTTTATTAGCTTAAAAATTGTTTTGTATTGATTTTGAAGAAAAGTATTTTTTTTCCACTTTTTTTAGGCCACACTGCAGGTTTTGCATAGTCAGAATTTGTCCATAACGCCCACTGTACACTGTAAGGGCCTCATGTATGCTGTGTGCAGTGCCACCTACTGTGCAAGACATGCAAGAACATGCGCAGCTCTACCGAGCTCCTAACAGAATCTCTCCTCTTGGTGGCATGGTGTTGTTGCATAATTTCTGACAGGTGATGGCGACAAAGCTCCATGCCGTAGCAGTACTGCTGACAAATGCATTAATAGTTGGAATAGTTTTTTTTGCTGCAAATAAGGAATAACGGAAAAAGTGCTCCCCCAGATCGTACTAGGGCCTCTGGGAATATCCTACACTGACAGTCTGAAGGAGGTCAACCTTTTTAGCCTTGAGAGGACTAGAGAGGACTAAGAGAGGACCCGATGCAAGTAATCCAGGTGCTCAGAGGCAATGGCCATTTTCAGAATGAACAGTGAAATACAACCACAGGACACAAGAGGAAAATCTGTGGAAGTGCTTTTATAACCAAGAACAGGAGGCACTTCTTTACCAAAAGGGTTGTGGGAGAACAGAACAAGCTGTCCAGCCATGCTGTTTAAACCGATAACCTGACTACTAACTGAAGCACAGTAGTGAAACTCAAGCTCATTATGTTATCACTATTTTAGAACTGACATCCTTGGTTTTACAAAAACATATGTATAAGCAAACTTAGAGGAACGGTCTGAGGTTTAGTGAAGACAGCTATGGCTGTGTGTTGTATTTCTCAAAACTGTCATAGCTCAGCATCTCTGACAATCAATTTTCTAAGAGAAGTGGGGGTGTCATGTGTAATGCACGTTCTTTTTAATTTAAAGAAACAAACGCTTGCCGTCTCAGATGTCTTCTCAATGGGCAATGCAGCCCATTAGGTGTGAGGGAAAACAAGCCAACGTCACCCAAACCCACTGTATCAAAGGTCAAAGGTCAGAACCCTCTTATCATTCCTCATCATGCAAGTGAAGACCCTGTCACGACTGTAGTCCCTCCCCCTTAAGGGCGCTTCGGCCCTTTCACTTTGGACTTGATTTCGTGCACCTGTCCCCTGTTCCCCGTCCACCTTAAAAGCCAGGCGCTGACGTTAATCCGGGCTCTGCATCTGATCTTTGTATCGTGCGAGTCTGGGACCTGGAAGCGCCTGGTCCCGTTAAGGTTTTAATCTCTGTTCCCGTTCCCATTCCGCCGGTTCCGACCCGGTTCTAGTTTTTATCTTGTCTGTTTTTGGATGGACCTCCCGGTTTTGGACTTCTCCTTTCGTGTTTGGATTTCCCTTTGGATTACTACAGGATTGTTTGCCCCGGACTCACCCCCCTGAACACCAGCGCACCAAGGACACGCCCCCCTGTTTTGATCCCCGTTTCCTGCATGGCTTTTCCCCCAGTGTTTCCTCACTATTCCGAATTGTGTCGTCCGCATAGGGTCCGGAAGGAACTGTTCGTTACAGACTGGGGGCAACGCGACAGACACATCAGTAAACGTTGATCATTTTTTCGTCCTCATTTTTCCCAGTGTGTGACTAAAAGCCTTCCTTTAGGGATCAGGTGCAAAATTTCTTTTTGCCTTCAGAGGGGCAAAATTCAGTGGCGCCGTGGGGTTTATTGTATTATTTCTGAGGGACAAGAAGAAGCGAGGATGAAGAGTCATGATCAAATGTCCACGTTGAGCCTATCTGGTGCCTTGAGCTCAGGTTGTGCTACAGGTGGACGTTTCAACATGGTCAGTGGGACTAAAAACCCTTCCCAAGACGGCTTCACTATGCATCCTTTTCTAGGACACTTCCGGTCAAACTTCTTCATCCTAGCGTTAATCCCGCATCAGCAGGGTCCGCTTGTCAGCACGCCCGTCTCCATTTGGTGGTTTGAACCAAATCTTTGAGCTAACATTGCCATTAAATGCGACCGAGAATACTCCAACCTGCGCGTCACTCCGCCTGCCATCGGAGTGGCACTTTGTTCTGTTCCCTGAGCCCCGGGAGACTGGAACATCCCTGTGATGAATCTCGGGTGTCCTGTGGCTCAAAGGATGCAGTCAGGGCACCTTTCAGGTGGCCTCTCCCTCTAAGATTCAGGCACCCAATCACTCAATCGTTCTTTTGCTATCTAATCCGAAGTGCCAGTGAAGGGGTGCTCCATAATTAAACTAACTCTGCCAGTGGCAGTATCTTTTTCAGCACGTTCTCCACTGGACATCCAAGAATTGTCTTTCAGGATTGTGGACCCCAGTACTGGTCTACATCTAGGTGCTTTTCCAGTATTATCCACACCAGTCAGCAGCCAGCTACTACCTCCGTCAGCTGCTAGCCTCCTCCACGACTGGCTCAGCCACTGCTTCAGTTCTCAGTCTGCTTCAGCTGTGACAGCTACTGCCTCTTCTGTCCACCTTAACCCGACACCCAGCTCTCAAACCAGCCTGCTGTGGTCTGTTCAACTTTACCAGTCCATTGAGGTCGCTTGAGCTTCACAGCCTGTCTCAGCTTCTTCGGCAAGCTCAGACCTCCACATCTCCGGACACCTCTGAAACGCCCTGAGCCCTAGCTCTTGGAATCTGACCTGAACCCCTCTGTGGCTACAGTACCTTCATGGCCTCAGCGTAACAGAATGACAGACTCAGAAGACAGTGTTCCAGCTTGAGCAAGCTTGAGCACGTTTCCTAGATCTTGGTTCACCAGGCACAGGAGAAGAGAAGAGAACCCAGCGGAACTATGGGGAGCTATTGTGGATCTCCAGGCACCGCTGCAGGAGATGGCGCAGACCCTCACAACTGCCAGTACTGCCTTGATCACTCTTGCTATCCGGTTAGACACCTGCCTGAGGAAGTGCTGACTTGAGAAACATCAGGGAGCCCCCTGTGGGAACTGGGGAGCGGTGGATCTGTGGCTAAGGATCTGTGCCTGTGGCCGGAAGGTTGCTGGTTCAAATCCTACTCCATTGGGCCCCTGAGCAAGGCCCTTCACCCCAACCGCTCCAGGAGCGCTGTACAATGGCTGACCCTGAGCTCTGACCCCAAGCTTCTCACCCTGTCTGCGTGTCTCATGGAGAGCAAGCTGAGGTATGTGAAAAGATGAATTCCTAATGCAAGAAATTGTACAGGGCTAATAAAGTGATGTTATGTTATGATGTTATGGGTGGGGGGCCTGAACAAACCCTCCATCCCTGCACAGAGAGGAGCTCGTGCAAACAGCCAGGGCTGGGATCACTCCAACTCCATTCCTTGCAGCCATCAACGTCAGCAAGAGCACCTGTTCCTCCATAATGATGGGCAACCAGGACACAGGTGGCAGGCCTGCCCGCAGTCCTAAGCAAACACACCCCACTTCAGTGTACTTACTGAGTGAGGCACCTCTCTCCCCTCCTTCCATTCTCCTCCACTGCTGGCCAGTACCTTCCCTTCTTTCTCCTGGGGGTTCATGTTTGGTGCCCGGAGGGCACTCCTGTGGGGGTGTACTGGTATGCCCTAGGGCAGCAGCAGCTTGCAATCCGAGAATGGAACATTCCCACGAGGAATCATAGTCAAGCCCTGGCTCAATGGATGCGGTCAGGCCACCTTTCAGACAGCTCCTCTCTCCACCATTCAGGCACCCAATCACTCAGTCATGCTGCTGCGAGGTTCTCCATCGAGCTCAGAGCCCTCAGTCTTAGCTATGACTCTTTCCAGGACTCCCTACTGAAGAGTTACTGATTCTTGTTGTTTTCCTGTTCACCATCAGAGGAGTTTGACAGTGCATGCCTGTCACAACACAATGCTGTGAATGGGTTGCTTCTATCAGTACACTTGATGCCAACTCTCAGCTCATGATTCCCTCCATGTGTCTGTCAGTCAGTCCGCTTTACTGATGTTAATAATAAGCTGTACAAGCAACTTTGCAAGATACCTGCCTGCTGGATATCTGTGTGCAGGGGTAACATGTATGGAAACGCAGAGAGAAGATAAAGAGCTTTATTTTGCTGTGAAGCCTTGTAGATGTGTGAGGGAGAGAGAGGAAGGGGAAGACGCAGGACGTGAAGGGATGGGTAAGGAGAACAAAAGACAGAGCGAACAAAGTAATATTAAATCCTGGATGTGAAATCTAGGAGAGGTGTTTCAAGCTGAAATCTGTAAATGAATGGACAAATTTAAAACAAAATAGTTGATCATTGAGAGATGGGGGAAGGTGGGACCTTAGTTTAAGGGTAATTTTGATGAGATCTAGAGAGGTAAAATGGGAAACTTTGAAATGTCTCTGATCTTCACTGCTATGATCTATTTGCAGATCCTACCAAGTAATAAATTTACTTTAAGTCTCGTGTAGGCATACTTTATTTTTTACTAATTTGATTGTCTTTAGTCTTCAGGCTTCTCCAGGGAGCTCAGACCCCTCAGTCTTCAGGCTTCTCCATCAAGCTCAGACTCCTCAGTCTTCAGGCTTCTCAATCGAGCTCAGACCCCTCAGTCTTCAGGCTTCTCCAGGGAGCTCAGACCCCTCAGTCTTCAGGCTTCTCCATCAAGCTCATACCCCTCAGTCTTTAGGCTTCTCAATCGAGCTCAGACCCCTCAGTCTTCAGGCTTCTCCATCGAGCTCAGACTTCCACAGTCAGACATCTCCAGACACCTCTGAAACTGCCCGAGCCTGGAATCAGACCTGAACCCTCTGCGGTTACATGTTCAAGACAGAAAACATTAAGTTCCTTCAGCCTGTCAGTGTAGGCCATTCCTTTCAGCACATGAGAGTAATTGTCTTCGCTTCCTTAAGCTGCTCATACAGCAAAAAATGGCTTTTCGTAAAATGGTGACAAAAATTGTGCATAATATTCTTAATGGGGCAGTTACTGTACTTGCACAGTGTACCTATTTAATGTGACATTCCATACTTTACATCCTACACTTAATTAAAGTGATAAATATCCTAGCATTCTGTTTGCTTTTAATTGCTTCCCCACATTGCCTGGCAGCTGGAATGTTGTGCCTGTATCTGTCTCATAAGCAAACTCTTCAAGCTCAGTGTTTCCTACTTTACAGTTGCAGTTCACAGTATGTTTTGCTACCTGCATGCAACACCCTATACTCGTTGATGTTAAACATCAGCTGCCAGGTGTTTGGCCAGTCTTGAATTTATCTAAATCCACAGAGGTTGGTGTCAACTGCAAACTTGACTAGTGTGCTAAGTAAACCAGAATTAGATCATAGGAATTACTGTAGGAACAGCATTGCAGATTCCTGTAGTACTCTACTAATTACATCATCTCAATTTGAACACTTGTCTCCTTGCTTCCTATTAAAAAAATGTAATCCAAGTACAAGCACTACCATGAAAGTATACTGCCTGCAGCCTGTGAATTAATGGATTATTATGGCCAACCTTAATGTACTGTACCACACAATATCATAGCCTCTTGTGTAGCTTACACTATGCAAACTGTATGCTTAGTATGAGCTAACCTCTTTTCCAAATCCCATCGGTCGTTCATGGCTCTCGCAAATCCCTACGGCAAGAACTGTTGTATTTCAGAAGTTGGGTCCCTGTCCTGTAGGCTGTGGTTCTGAGAGCAGGGCTAGAGCTGTTCTGTAAAGAAGCTTGAAAACATTATTTCCCATTCCACAGCGTCCCTAGTGCAGAAGCGCACAGTGCGTTACGGAACATTTTTAACGTTGCCTCTATTCTAGTTAATATGGTAATAGATACGTATGGAATTCCTTGGCATAACTTTGGTATGCCTCTTTTTTGACTGTTTTACGGGGGACATCCCTGGAGCTTCGTCCAAACTGGAGAAACTTTTTTGGGTGAGCTGACTTTGAAAGATGGTGTGCAAGAGCGAAGGTATGGCTGTGATAGCGCTCACCCTGGGTTTGATTTTGTCCCTCAGCGCACGGACAGCTGAAAGCTTTCCTCTCTTTAAGCGTGCCTTTGTTAGCAGTATCGACAGTGAAGTAACATCTATTGATAACGCGGCGAGCCCGAGCTATGAAAGCACTCAATCAGGACCCCATGTCAATAAAACAGACCGCGCAAAAGAAGCGGCACCGACAGCTCAGGCTCCAGCATTTAAATCTATGCAAAATAACACTGAGTTTGGAGAAGTACTAAGGACAACTGCGGCGACTCCTAACAATACTACGGTTATCGGCTTCCACACTGAAGATCTTGATGAAAACATCGCAAAGGAAGTTGAAACAAAGGTTGGGGACGACGAGGACGAAGAGGCAAAAAAACTGAAAGCATTAGGTGGGCAGTTTTTACATTTTTCACTTAAGTGTTGCAATTGTCATTTCTGCTGGCGCGCAAATTCTGCCTGTTATTTCTCTCCACAACCACAGTGTTTGCACGCATTTGTGATTCAGTATATTAGGATGTCGTGCACGATCTCTGAGAGGTTTTGTTCCCACACGCGTTCACTCTGATGCCCAGTGTCGGTTCAGTTTGTGTGGGGCTGCTGGCTCTAGGATCGCCGCTTCCACAGGCTGTCTGATGTATGGAAAACAATGCCTCTGGAGAGCCGCGCGCACTTCGCCTGCTCCAGCTCGCGCGTTTCCCGTGCTTGGCCTCGCGCCTCGTACCTACTACTGCATGTAGATGTGTAACTCACAATTAAAGCTGCAGATTTTGAGCAGCTGTGGTTTAAGATCAGTAAAAACTTTGCAGAGATTTTTTTTCCCCAACCTGCAGAAATTCTAACCACATTTGTCGTGATATCATAATTGAAATTAATAACATAATTAATGCTTTGTTCTCTTGGTCACTACATGAACGCAAGTGCCTTTCTGGTATTTCCAACCGATAACTACAGTATGTTGGCGGCTTGTATGTAAATATTGAAAAAGTAATTTGATTAAAGATAGCTAAAGTTAATGTCGCAAACGACGCTATTATCTTTTGAGCCGTTTTGCTCTTAAAAGGATTGTATGACACAGGGGTGTGGTAGTTAACACTTTCACCTCACAGCGCAAGCGCCAGGGGGCGCATGTCTGTGCGGATTTGCTGCCGTTTTCTCTGATTTCCTCCGAAAGGCACGAACGTTGGTGTAGAATTGGAAGGATTGACCGGAGGCGCAAGTTTTTCCACGTGATTTCAACACAAGAAGTAAATCATTTCTCGCTATCATTGAAGGCTTCGTTAAAAGCATGTTAAGGATAATCAATTTCCCTACGGGATTAATAAAGTATTATCTCTCTCTCTCTCTAATGCACCTCTGTTTTCGGCGTCTTCCATGTCCAGTGAAACAGCATCTCCTAGAACAAGGGGCGCCTAAGTCTGTTTAGGTTTTCTTAGCAATACGTGTTTTGCACAGCACATCCACACAATATTTTGCTAGAAAAGTGGTTTGTTCATCAGAAACCTCTCTGTCACGTGACAAAATCCCTCAAAAAAGAGGAGATTTCGCGTTTATCTAAAACTTTATTAAGACCCAATCTTTTGCATCATAATTTTTGCAAGAAAGGTGTGTTCCAGCGCACTGGTGTTCAGTGTGAAGTGGGACCTGTTTCCCTGGCTCTCTCCTGGAAGACCATGACGGTGGTCTTGACCAGACTGACTGGCTCCAGCGGTGCCAGGCTTTGCTCTAATTTCTCAGACTTCTTATGAGACCCTTTGCCTCTCTGCACTGACCTCCAGAAAAATCAGAAAAATTCCTCCTTGTCAAACACACATTTCCGGATCCGGAATTCTCCAGGACTGCAGTCTTTTTCCTGCCATCTGCCTTTCAGAAGGTCAGCAGCAGGGCATGAAAATGAGCTGTGGGACAGGCACGTCTCCTGTGCTGCAGGGGTATTGCTTTAGTCCTAGTCTTCCTGATCACTGTCACGCCGCCTGCATGTGTTGAATGAGGTTCCGGATCCGGACAGCATCATCAGTGCTGAAGTCTCTGGGCCGGGTGGGTGAGAGGTGCAGTCCTGAGTCACCCAGGTGGGACGCTCAAACACGGAGCCCCTCCGGAGCCTCAGCTGCTGCTGGATGTGTTCCGGGCGCCCTGATCGGAATCAGCTGGCAAGCGCAGGACCTGAGCTGGGAGTGTGAGGATCACAGGATGCTTCAGCTGGATTAGTCTAGAGCTGGCTGTCCGTATGGTATTCCACCCCGTATGGGCAAAGCTGTTTATACTGTGCCTTTCTCAGGTGTTTGTTATTCATCACTTGTGGTAAAATGTTTATTGATTGGAAGAAAGGGATTTGATGGATCTGAAAAATGCAGAAAGCATTGAATTCCCCTCTGTAGGCAATCATAATGGACGTCATGGACAACAAGAAATCCTCAATATGAAGGTTCCTTAGGGCCTTTATTTAACCATTAAATATTAAACATCATCCTGGCTGAGGGCTGGACTGAAACATGACACTTGCTTTCTTACTGACAAATGAGCTGAAGTTGTTAGTTGTCCTTAGTGGACACAAGGTAAACATTCAGATGAAGCCATTTATCAGTGAATGTTTTTTTGGGGTTCATTTTATGAGTACACTTGTAATGGAAAGAGCGAGCAAAAGATCATGAACTGAGAGCTCTTGGGGTAACACAAGGAGGTGGAACTGTGAGTTCAGCTGGGCTGCACTGTGCTGAATATACTGTAAACAAGGCTCTGAAGAATGAAATAGCACTCTTCCAGTAAACCAAGCTGCTTGTAGTATTAATTGCCATTGCGTTCAGAGCTGCACTTTAAAGTCGTTCTCACAGAAGAGCTGAGCTGGATCTCCTTCTTTACCAGCATTTTCCTACTCCCACAGCCTGGACGTGCACTTCAAGAGCTGGTGTTGAAGCTGAAATCCTGGCTTCTTTCCAGAAACAGCTGGATGAGATTGTTGGATCAATTAACTGCTAAATATCAAATAAGCTAAGCAGGCCAAATTGTCTCCTCCTGATTGTAACTTTTCTGATGTTCTTATGAGGTCTGTTCAAGTTGTGAAGTGGCTGAAGTCCAGGTCCATTCTAACCAAGTCTTTGGTTTCATGAGATTTAAATTTATTCTGATTTCGCTGTTTGTGTTTCTTGGCTCTCTGCAGGTCATTTCATACAGTGGCCCTTTTATCTGAAGGAATGTCTTTCCTGTCGGGATTTGTTTTCCTTTATAATAAAATAGCTTTTATAAGAAAATAGCTCATCTTTTCTGAGAAGCGGGTTTTACCTCTGTAGGCAGTTTAACCCGGAGAACAGCCCGGAGCGTTAAGGTAGGAACACAGAGGAAACGGGAACGCAAGAATTCTGAAACCCAGCCCAAGGAACCCAAGAGCCAAAAAGCAAGCTTGCCGAACAAACATCAGAGGTGTATGTATGCAACACAGTGGTGATGTGTACAGTATGAGGACTTAATGAGAATGCGGTGTACAGTGGGTGCCTTCATTAAGTATATCATACTGTACATCATGGTTACAGTATATTTAAAAACGTATCGTTTTTTCTTTTGATCTCAATACTATGGTCTCTGCCTTCACTTCTGATTGTTCAGTCCTATTGTGTTTATTAAAGTCCAATTCAAAGAGCCTGCAGGTCCTGACTGATGAATCACAGCTTTGTCAAGGCAGTAACAATTAGCAAAACCTTTCCAGACATTCACAACAAAAACATCTTGTCTGTGTCTCAGACCGTTTTTCTGTCTGTTTACTTGTGGTTCAGTCTCTTTAGAATGATGAATAAGAAAGATCATGAAGGAATAAATGCAGGTGAAAAATGCAGGAAGAAAGATGCATGATTCATCAGTGATAATTTAACCCCTATACAAGGAAATGCAGTCTGTGCTGGAGACAAAACAAGTTTTTTACAGATAAGAACCTGAGTTTCTTGGTTGCTGTATTTTGCTCAAGTAGCAGTTCATCCCACATTTGAACTGCTCTGAATGTGCTTTTTTCAAATGCTATAATACTCGAGTCATGGGACGCTATTGAGTATAGAACAGAGAAGAATTTGCTGAGACAAATCCCCGTGCAATTTGAGGGAACTGTGCGATCCGAACACAGGCACCACCACCTGTTAAATAATGGATGTGTGAGTGTGGCCCTCAGGTCTGTCATTGTGCAGTGTGTCAGTATGTTGCATTTCAGTGAAGCCCTTGAGATTCTGCGGTCCCTCTCCTGGCACAGGCATAGTTCTCTGTTGCTGCAAGGGATCACTGGCTGAGCAGCTGAGACTTAGATCCCCAGCGGGACCCACAGTCCAGAGGCAGGATGAGGAAATTGGGGACTGGGGGGTTAGTGGGGGGGTCAGAGCAGAGAGACAGAGAGAGAGGAGGAGCCGGGTGAATAATTTCCAAGTCAGCAGGAGCCTCAGGCCACAGCTGCAGAGGCATTTGAAGTTTGTTTTGTGGTCGTAGCTTAAGCCCAGTTATTTAACCAGTTGTTCACAGTTTCAACATCTTAGTATTTAAAAGCTCACATTAGTTTTGTTCCAGATAACGGTTGTTTTTTTTAATGTATTGTTCTGTCCCTCAGGGGCAGTAGGATCTTCAGAATTGTTTTTGACTACATGGTTATATTATTGAATTATGTGCTAAATTAGAGCATTAATATTAGGTCAATAATTTTCTTTACTGTAGCATTTTTCTAATTTTGCCGTTGCAGATGTAATCTTCTCCCACCATTTTTTTGCTACATTGTTATCTCCTGAAGTGTCAGTTAAGGAGGGATTCCACGTGTCAAAAACAAAACTGCAGCTCGTATCCCGACAGGGAACAGCTGTGCAAAACAAGCTCTGTGGGACACAGCCTTCATTTTGTGAACAAAGCTCTGTAAATATTATATTGGAGGAAACATCTGTCTCAAAGAGTTTCACAGTAAGATATAGTTGAGTTTAAGATAAAGGCATGAAGTTTTCAGTGAACAGATTGTTCTGTTATAAATCGGTTGCATTCACTTTAGTGTAATAAATGTAAAACACTCAAATGAAAACCACAATAGACTCTCAGAATACTAAGTAAGGTTCTGTTGGTATTTGTGGACTTAGGCTTGTTTCAAGCCAGAAAAATAATACTTTTTTTCCTGGGGTATATTATGTGGTTTTAATTTTTCCTTTGAAAACAGAATATTTGTTTTCAGATTCTGTTTTGACTGTAAAATGAGTTACCAAAGGACCACAACATTTTGGACCTATGTGCCAGAGATCAAGCTTTCTAGTTTGTCCCTTTAGTTGCGAATAGCCTGGAGTTAATTAACATTGTGGAGTGAGACTGCATTACTTTAGTCAACGAAATTCAGCTGTTCTCGCAGCACTGTCTCCCTGCTGTCTCTGAATTTGGAATTGACAGTGTCCAATACAAATGACCACTGCAGCCCCATGCTGGCCTCCTTCTTGACCTTAACCTACATAAATGCTGTACAGCTCTCCTTACAAGAGTCCGTCATTTTTCCCGCCTGACGTTCAACAATGGGAATCCTGTGGGATTTGCCCCACACTGTTTCCTCGGAGAGCTTTCACACACTAAATTCACATTATTATGACATTCAGGCTCCATGAAGAAATTACCGTATTTCTCAAGTTAACACTTTTAAGGTTGAGAAGATGCGCCTTTTTACAAGCACGTGTTAGTGTTCCCTTTTTGCTAGTATGTTTAACAGTGGCTCTGAAGTGCTTTTGTACTATTAATTAAAAGCAATGCAAGATTGTTAGTGTGCATAATAATGAAGCATGTAGTGTCACCACTTTGATAATATAATTGTCTGGAACTTACTGGCGCACCGTTTTATAGTTGATGTTAGATGTCATTGGCTGAGTTTTTTTTTTTATGAAAATGCTCTATGAAATTAGAAAAAGTATTCTTGAAAACAGAATTCCAGATTCACTCTCTTAGGTTTATTGAATGATTCTACAGTACCTTAGGTTTCGGAACTGGAGTACTAGAAAAACAAGATCATGTGTGGTACCCAGGGCATCAGCTTTGTGTATACGTAGAGCTCAATGTACTTCTTTCACCTGAAGGCTGCTCTGAAACTCTGCCTTGTCCTGATGATGTAGGTGTGCATTAGAAGAAACCTGCCTCTTCTGTCAATAAATGTATTTTTATGATTAGTGTTATCTTTTATTGTTGTGCAGTGCAGCTGACGTATAACCCTGATTAACTGGATGTGTATTCTGAAGAGTTTCCTGTGGCATGATGGCAGTGAAACAGATCTCGTTGTTTCGCCTTAACCTGCAAGAGGGCGCTGATACCCTCTAATTCGGGGAATTGCTTCCCGAAATTCCACGTGAGGAATTATAAAGAGCAGGTCCTTGTGGAATGTTAGTCGTCTTCTCTAGCAGAATCTTTCAGAACAGCTCAGGAAAACGGCTACAATCGACTTTCGGACTTGAGTGGGACCAGCCGGACAAGAGCTGCTCTCCTTATAAAGTTACAGACGAAGGGACTACACTGCCCTGGCGCAGTTGACCATCCCAGTAATGAACGTTGCTAGTGATACCAGTGGAGAAAAATAACATCCTTTCAGAATTCCTGACATCTGTCCCTTTTCATGTTGAAAGATGTTTGTAGCCATCAGTCTGTCATTTGTTTGTTATGTATCTTTAGATGTTAAATGTCAGTTTGTTGCTGCCTTTCAGATAAAGACAAATTGTGCTGTAGGTTGTGCAAAAAACAATATGCCTGCCTGTGTACAGCACACTAGGTGTGTAGTGCTGCATACTATTGTTTTGGATGTATTTGAATTTGAATTTGGATGTATTTAAGTTTTTTGTTTGGTTCATGAATTAATTTAATTGCCATATGGTACTTATAATTTGGGGATGTTTTCTAACGAGACTGTTATTTAGATCGATTAGATAATCCATAATGTTTTAATTAGTGGAATCGAAGTGTCCATTGCACCTCTGAAGGCTCAGGGCTGTGTCGCCACATTACGAAAATAACCGTGATTTGAATCCTTGTGAAGAGCACCCAGCTCATTGTGACTTTGGCTGTGTGTTAACAGTGTTCTTGAAGAACGGCAGGTCCGGCAGGTGACTGTGCTACTGGGTGGATGCCTTTATAATGGTTCCAGTTATCATGTGTTCTGTGTTGAATTCTCACTGCAGAGGACATGAGACAAGAGAGAGAACTCGGAGCTCTGTGATTAAAGCCAGAACAGAACAATCGAACTTCATTACTTGTTTCCTTTGGTCCTAAAAGCAGTGGTGGCTTTCTTAGGCTCCAGGAGGCTTTTGTATTCTGAATTGCTCTGAAACCCTCATTGGGAGGAAGCGACGTTTTGCTGATGACTGCAGAATTTGAGGCAATGCCTCACCAAAGAGCAGCCGGGCCAATAAAAACCAGATGTGTCTGCAGTACCTACAGGCCAGTATATTGTATGTGCCAAAACTTGAGGCTTGAATCTGCGAATGTTATGAGACTGGGTGAGGCTCCGAGCATGCTGTTTATAAACAGATAAAGCAGCATAAATTGAGTTTGAGCAGAAACCTCTTATCTTGCACTTAGTCAATTTTTTGCCCAAACAAACCATTAGTTATGAAGGCACTTTTCCAATTTTTTACAGTTTCTGTGCTGATGTTGTCTCTCCATGGGTAAGATACACCCTCCCCCTGCCAAAATTACTGGATTATTTCACAGCCTCTCAGTTGCTTTATTATTGTACTGTATGCAGTAAATCAAAACCTACAGTACTGTATGTATTTAACATAGCTGTATAGATATTTATTGACACCACTGGAAAATTAATCCAAAATTAGAGGAAAAACAACAAATGGAATTCACTGTATAGAAAATATGCTGAAAACAATGCTGTTCTTTTTCAATGTATTGTAGCTTTTATTTGCAAATCTCATCCACACTGTAGATCTGAACAGAATTAGTTAGCTGCAACTTTGATCTGCTACTAATTGAAAGCTCACTGGCTCTGTTCTCTGTCTCCAGGCTCTGCCTCCTCCCAGGCTGAGAATGGGCGCAAAACTTCGCTTTATCATGATCCTTAAAAACAAACATTTCCTTCAGTCCCGAGCAGTTACGCTGATGCAGTGCAGGGCTAATCAACAGCCTCATTTTAAAAACCACGCGTTTGTTCTACATGAATAGTGCACGTCCTGGGGCCTTCCTGGAGGGAATTCTTTGCCGAAATCTTGTGCAACGAGAGCTGCAGCTCATCAAGAACAATACGCCGTGCTGTGATCCAGCAGGCTCAGGCTATTACGGTTTTCAAGCAGCAAATACTGCTTGACAGCAACACCCTGAATCACACCAGCCAGAAATATTAATCTTCTTATGTAAGCAACGGGCTAAAGCACAACCGTATTAACTGACAGCTTAATGTTATTCCAATTATGCATTCAGTGGAGTAGAGAAAAGCAATCAAGCTCTTTCCTATTATAGTGCAAAGACTGAGCATTTGCTGGAACTGCAGCACTTAGTGTTTGTGTAGTTTGAAATATGGAGCATAGGAATCTCATGGTAGCAGAACAATAACTTCGGATTTTATCTGTCTTTTGTTAGTGGCAATGGATTTAATCCCTCAATGTCACCTCGAGGTCAGTCTCCCCGGTGTTAATTTAAAAAAACCTGAGCTTGTGTCATGCTTTAAAGAGGATTTTGAAAGTCGGTGCGATTCTATACTATGTGCAGTTAAGCAAGGGTATCCACTTTCAGTCTGAGGATCTTAATGAGTTTGCTACACTGTAGTTCTGAGTATCTTGATTCATTTCATTGCATTCTTACCATTAAACATTGAATGTTAGTTACGAACAGGCTTGGGGTTTAAAGATTGATAACAAAATTATGGTGAGACAGAGCCTATCCTAGCAGGCAATGGGGACAAGGCAGGATGCACGTTAGACAGCAGTCCATCGCAGGACCAACGCACTCACTCAGATAAGGAGCGTGAATTATAGAGAAGCCAATTATTGTATGTGACCTTCCATCCAAGTCCCTGATGTCTTGTGCAGTATTACATATATAAGAGATCCGTGTATTTACAGGTAGGTATATACATGGAAACAGAAGTGAGTTTATTCACTTTTAGGCTGTTTGATGTGAAATCTACTGCTGTCTGGACCACAATATTGCGATCGTCCCTTGATTGCATGGAAGTGTGTTGACAAACCAGGAGAAGAGCTTCCTGCCCTTAATAACAGGCGCGCTGTAGTCACTGAGGGGCTGAGAGAGCCCCCACGTCCAGGTCATTCAAAGAAAAAGACAGGAAGAGGTCTATCTCTCCCCTATTCCTCAGCAGAGAGAGGGGGAGAGAGAGGGGACACAGGTGAGCGTGCAGGTGAAGGGTTAAAGAACTGTTTATAAACATTACTTTTGTAACCAGACTTCCATGAAGAGCTTTGTTTTTGCTGGATGTTCGCTGCTTTAACGCAAGCTCACGGAGGAAAAAGGAGATTTGGGAGATGTGTCGATGGCTCTGAAGGCTGTTTGTTCCCCCTCAGACTGTCCGCCGCTGGGCCTGGAGTCTCTGCGGGTGGAGGACTCCCAGCTGCGTGCTTCCTCCAGCGAGCGCATGGGGCTGGGCGCTCACAGGGGCAGGCTGAACATACAGGTGAGTCCCAGGCTTGCGTCGCCGGAGCAGGCCGGCCAACCAGGTTCAGCGTCATATACTTCTTTTTATTCATATTTCACATTTCAACACATTTCAGACTGTTTTAATTTCACCTGCATACTGTAAAGTGTTTTACAGTAGGTTGTTGAAATAGTATATATTAGATAAATCATCTTTAATTGGCAGCATGGGAACAAGTACATATTGTTTGGTCTGTATAATAACCCTGGGTATTTTATTGAAAATAATAAAACAATTGAAAACAATAATTATCTAATCAATCCATTAAACTGTTTTGTTAAAAGAAATAATTGCAAAGAATGAAGATGGTGATGAATAGCGTCTAACGCAATTCTGAAACCCAAGTGGGTGACCTCGAAGACCCTCGGTAGGATGACAAGAGGAAGTCAGTCAACAGGATGGAGCTGAGTGAGCACAGACGAAGACGGAAATCTGAGGAATTATTTCAGGACAGCCTTCATCCAGCAGAGCACTCATGAATGCTGAAGATGGCAATGATGAGCATGATATGTTGCAAATGTTCGTTTTGCCCCAGTCTGCACATTGTGCTGTTGTCTTTCTCTTTTTTCATTCTGCTGTTCTAAGATCTGTTCTCAGACATGGATTCCTCAGAACAAAGAGATTTTGATCACTTGATCAAGTCATCATAACTGTAGTCTCGCTGTCCTAACAGGCAAGAGACTGCTCAATGTGGTTCTTAAGCTTAATAGATCTCAAGCGTCTCGATGTCCAATCTTCATGATGTTCCTGGACCTTCTAAGATGAATCCTTTCAAGTCAGTGATGGTCAGCCCAGGTCTCGCATACTGGTAGCAGCCGTCTGCTGTCCAAGTTGACCCATCCTTTCGTGTGCTTTTTGTACTGCAGCAGTGAGGATCTGAAGAAAGCATAGATGTCCAGATCAGAAGATTCCAAAAGATTATCTAAAGATTAAGTATTGCTGAACCTGATCTGGCATAAAGTGCCTGTCTGAGTGCTGGCCCTGCTGTCGGAAGGTGATCAGTCACCTCTGCCTGTCCTGTGTTCTGTCCCGGTGCTCAGTCAGGTATAGAGGATGGGGATCTGTACGATGGCGCCTGGTGTGCTGCCTACAAAGACACGGAGCAGTGGCTGGAGGTGGACGCCCGCAGGCTGACCTCGTTCACCGGGGTCGTTCTGCAAGGCAGGAATTCCATCTGGAGGTGAGGAGGTCGAGTCCATCTTTACACACTTTCATTCCACTGAGTAAAACTCACTAGAGCAGGGTAATCTGTGTGGCAAAATAAAAAAAATGGTGTGCAAAAAACGAATGCTGTTATGTTAAGTACAGTATATTGTCTACTTAGTGATTCCATGGAGATTTGCTGAGGAGACATGGTGGGTTTAGATTTTAAACGTTCTTTCAATGTTCAGAAGTGGTATGCCTCCTGAGATTTTCCCTCTAGGGTTACATTGAGCAGGCAGCACACAGTGTATATGACCTTTAACATAATGTGAGCATTTGAGTACATGAAGTTTGCGTTTGTAAAATAAGAGGGAGCATAGGTTTTGAAATGTGACAGATTCCATGTCTGTGCCTTGTTTCCACTTGTCGTAGCTGGGACTGGGTCCACACCTACAAGGTCCAGTTCAGTAATGACACGTACACCTGGACCCCAAGCATGAACGGCACCCAGGAGGCTGTAAGTACGCCGGCTTTTTGGGAAGTGGTCACCTCACCAGATATTTGGGATTTCTGAAGCGCTTGAATCACATAGGAAATTCCGTCTGTTTTCTTTTTAAAGTTTGCCATTAAGGCTTTAGCCTAATATTTTGGAGGGTTGAACTCCACCTGTCTGTGTCGGCGGCGAATGAGCAAGTGAAATCAAATTCCACGCTGGAAATATAAAAAAAGAAAAGTACAAAACAGAAACACGAGGTTTCAGCTGCTGACCCTTCTTCAGGTGTGCGTGAAGTGAGGGATTCACAACAACCGAAACCTCGTGTCTCTGCTTTCTACTTTTCGGAGTGAAATTAACCTTCACTTGTTCCTTTGCAGCATAACATTTTGTCAGTTTTGTCAAATAAGACGCATTGTCGATTGTAGATTTTGGCATCATGATGCTGGATGATAATAAAACCCACATTTCAATGTGACGAACACACGTAAGCACTGCCTGCTTCCACCCAGAATGAGTTGGCATGTCTGATGTTGCAAGTGGGGCTTCTTACTCGACATTGGAATGGACATGCTGTCGCGTCACTTGAGAAGCGGAGTGTCTGAGAAGAACACGCTGAATGGATAATTGGATAATCAGCCAACAGCTCTGGTGCTTCTGATACAGAAATAATCGTTGCAACCAGCACAGCCACCCTGGCTCTGATTTCCCTAGCAGTGGAGCAGCTGGGTACAGGCTAGATGTTTGATTAGCTCAGTTCCCCTTGGCAGCCAGAGAGTCTCACTGGCCAGCGCTCAGCAATAACTGTGGCAGAGCGCATCTGAAAAGATTTCTGTTGCTTTCTTACCACAGTACATTCAGCCCTTTCTTGACTTACAGAGCGCATAACCTTATTAGGCCTGGTTTCTGTCAGATTTCTGTTTCCCCATGGGCTTCTTCAGAGTCTGTAGGAAACATCAGAAGTCAGGAAAAGAGCTCCACATGTAGAGAGTTTTCACCTCCTCTGTCACTTCTACCATCACTTAAGGGAAAAGAATGGGCTTACGCATAACAGGCAGTAATCGTTTTCTACAGAAAGAAAGTCTGTATTATCCCCAGAGGCAGTTTGCCTCTTTTTAGAATCATCTGTTGAGCAAAGTAATGGCCATTGCTATAAATCAGAACTCAAACCTCTTTGTTTTTAAATTAAGAAAGGAGAGCAGCCAGTTGAGGTGGTTTGGGCATCTTATAAGGATGCCCCCCGGTCGGCTTCCTCTGGAGCTGTTCCGGGCACGTCCCACTGCTGGAGGGTTTATCTCTCTCGGCTGGCTTGGGAGCGCCTGGGGATCCCCCAGGAGGAGCTGGAATCTGTTGCTGGGGACGGGGAAGTCTGGGCTGATCTACTCGGCCTGCTGCAACCGCGACATCACTAGGAAAAGTGGAGTGAAAATGGATGGATGTACAGTATCTGCATTCTGGAAGGAATAATTAGAACTCATTAAACAAAGGGTGTGAAGGGTTCTCCAGCGTGGAATATGCTTCACATAAAACTCATAACTCATAGACGGGGGACAGAGCCGAAAGATCAGCACCAGTGACATTCTGAGTTCGACAAGACTTCCCAGTCTGTTCTCACTCCTCAGATTCAGATTCCCAAACCAGCAGACCAGGGCAAAACAAAGCAGATTCAATAAAAGACTCATAAAAACATGATCAAAAATGGATTATCAATCTTAAAATGCTTAAGCTTTCCTAAGAAAAATAGACGGTCTTGCCCTTTTATGAAAATAGGGTCAAGTTTGTCTCCAAATTTAACTTGCAGTCCAGAGCAGTCCCTAAATCCTTATACTGTATTTATCAGCCATTTCCACATTTCTTTCTCCAGATCTTTGAAGGCAACGTTGATGCAGAAACGCCTGTCCTGGCCGCCCTGCCGCAGCCAGTGGTGGCGCGTTACATCCGCATCAACCCTCAGACCTGGTACGAGAACGGCACGGTGTGTCTGCGCGCGGAGGTCCTGGGCTGCCCTCTGCCAGGTACTCCCTCTCCGCCCGCTGGCCAGTTCGTGTCCTCCTGAGAGCTGCCAGACGCTGTGTTACTCTGCATCTTGGCAGCTGTCATCAACGACACCGAGAGCCAATCATTATTCCCCTCTTTCCCTCCAGATCCCAACAATATCTACACCTGGGAGAGTGAGCAGGGCTCCACAGACAAACTGGACTTCCGGCACCACAACTACAAGGAGATGAGAAAGGTGAGGAAGCCTCACAGAAAAGTAGAGAATTTCAGCTGATTCCTACTGTCCGATGTGTTTAATTTGTTTAGATCATATGCTGTATATGTAAGAAGCCCATTGACCCATCCATAACTCTTTATCCAATACGGGGTCACGGGGGAGCCAGTCTATCTCAGTGTACACCCAGGACAGGATGCCAGTCCATCAGGGGGCACATACACACAGACACACACACTCACATCAGGGCCAGTATGTCCTTGGACTGTGGGAGGAAGCCCACGCAAACACAGAGAGAACATACAAACTCCACACAGATAACATCCCAGGTCAGGAATTGAACATGGAACCCCAGCACTGCAAGGCAGCTATACCAACCACTGTGCCACCGTGCCACCCTCTTCAGTATTCAAACAACATTCTTTTTCTTTATGAAATAATGGCTTCTTTCGGTTTTTATGATCTGAAGTAGTCTTGGTCTTGTTTCTCAGCTACACTGCATAAAAGAAAAATTCTAGCCCTGTTGCTAACAGCTGTATGTAGCCTAATAGGATGAAATAGGCCTTCATACTGTAATCAGGAACATGAGAATGGCTACAGATGAGAGGAGGCCATCCAGCCTGTCTAGCCTGTTTGGTAGTTAGTAGTTTACTGATCTCACCCAGCATTTTCCACAAGGAGGGCTGGGTATTAGCTGGTGGGGTAGCTTTGTCCAGACTCCCACAACCCCAGACTATGGCAGTTAGCTTCATCTTGTATTAGCTGTGATGAACTGACCAAACAGTGGCCACAAAAACATCTTTCTGTATGAATTTTGCCCCAACTGGAAAGGCAAAACAACAGCTAAAGCAAAGAAAATCAGGTAAGGAGAACTCAAATCCCAATGGCAGTAGGTGTTTTGTGGCTTTAGTGGATCAACAGAGACTGAGGTCTTCCACAGACCAAATATTTGACCACTGTTTTCATAGGCATGCTTTAAAAACCAGCTTTCCTCACTAAACTGTGCTCAGCGTAATCGTGTTATGCACTAGAAGTCTGATTAGATTCATACAGATGACAGTACTAACAACATATTTGTAACTGATTCTATATAATCTTGCGTTCTTGGACGTATGTTATTTGACTATGAAATTTTTAGGTCTTATCAAATTTCTTACAAACTATGATTATGTTAGTCACCTCGGACAATAGTGTTTGCAAAATTATAATTATATGAAAATTAGTTTAGAAAATAACAACTTGTTTCACAAAATCAGGAAATCAACAGGAATGGGAGCTATGTGGACTTATTGTAAATGTGGTCTGCTGATATACGCAAACATTCAGCTCAAAGATATTGAGGCATACATTTGGATCCACAAAGAATTTTTCAGCAAACAAAACTGCATACGGAGATACTGAGTTTTCAAGACCAGTAATGCCTTTTCCCACTTTCTTAAATCCTGAAAAATGAGGATTGTTTCTGAAAGGTGCTGTAACAACTGCTTATGGATTGAGCTGCCAGCAAATGTGTAGATTATATTACCTGTGCCAGCAATGACCACAAGAGGGCATTCTATTGATTTTTTTTTACTGATCTTTACTGAACAACCATACAGTATGTATAATTCCCATTATGAAGACTCAGGAATTTCACTGCTCAGCATATTTTCATCATGACCTGTTTGACCATTGTATTAACACTGAGGCATAACTGGGTCAGTTTTTAAGACCAGCCCTGATCTACTCAATTTAGTTTCCTTGACAAATAAAGTGAAATATTGTGCATATCTGCTAACCCTTCCAGTACCAGTGACTTCAGCGTTTCTACAGTATATTGCAGAAGCCGCAGGAACCCAGATGAACAGTATGTAACTCATGTCTGTGTGCTGAAAGGGTAGACTACATTGAAAGTACCTGATCTGCTCACTTGTCTTCTGCCAGCTCATGAAAGAAGTGACTGAGGAATGCCCTGACATCACTCGCATCTACAGCATTGGGAAGAGCTACAATGGTTTCAAGCTGTACGTCATGGAGATTTCTGACAACCCAGGGAAGCACGAATTAGGTGAGAGATACGGGTTTTAGGAACAACTGGCGCTCTGCTTGTGGTATTGTAATGCAATTTTAGCACTTGAGAATTGCCAGGATACGGAATGTACTGTATACCTATTAAATTCTATCTGAAGATTCTGTTTAGGTTCTGCACAGGGCTTACAAAAGGGTTGAAATAACATAACATAAACATGTAGTTTCATTGGTCATTCTTTTTGTAAAAAGCCAACATGGACATGTTTGAGTCTGCCAGGCAGACATGGTTCTCTGTGTGGCATCAGTTCAGGTCGAAGCTGCTATCATGACCTGATTCGAACCCGACGCAACAAGGGCTCCGCTCTCAGGGCTGTTTCTGTCCACATCCTGCTGTAGAATGCTTGTGCTCCTTTTATCTTTAAGTTTTTGCAAAAACTCCATGGGACATTACCAGCAATATAATACTACATACTGTTGTATATTAGAATACATACTGTGATATATTTACTACATAGATTTATATATGGTTATTTTACATTGACAGCCTTGTGAAAGTGTCCCATTAAAGCATTTGTTTTGAAGATTCGCATTTACACTGTTATCAAATTACCAAAATAATAATAATTCCTCACACTTATATAGTGCTTTTCTGGACACTCCACTCAAAGCGCTTCACAGGTAATGGGGATCCCCTCCACCACCACCAGTGTGCAGCCCCACCTGGATGATGCGACGGCAGCCATAGTGCGCCAGTATGCTCACCACACACCAGCTCTCAGTGGGGAGGAGAGCAGAGTGATGAAGCCAGTTCAGAGATGGGGGTTATTAGGAAGCCATGATTAGTAAAGGCCAATGGGAAACCAGGGTTACACCCCTACTCTTTTCAAGAAATGCCCTGGGATTTTTAATGACCACAGATAGTCAGGACCTAGGTTTCATGTCTTATTTGAAGGACGGTGGCTTTTTACAGTATAGTGCCCCTGTCACTATACTGGGCCATTAGGACCCACACAGACTACAAGGTGAGCGCCCCCTACTGGTCTCACTAATACCTCTTCCAGCAGCAACCTTAGTTTTTCCCAGGAGGTCTCCCATCCAGGTGCTGACCAGGCTCACACCTGCTGAGCTTCAGTGGTGTGTTTCAGGGTGATATAGACTCTGAGCTATATGCCTGAAGCAAATTGACACTAGTATACAGTGACACTTGTTCTTTCATTGTTTATATTGAACTCTCTTTCTGGTTGAGAACTCGCCCTTTCTGTTCTGCGTGTGAGCTCACCACACCTCCATGCACACGCTAATCCAGCTAGCTCATGTCTTTGTTGGCTGCAGTACAAACTAAAATTGGCATATGAGCAGAATCCGCTTGCCAGTTTGGCAGCGGTTAACACATCCCCTTGCCAGAACAGACAATAGAGAGAAGCAGGAGGCTGGCAAGCTAGCTGTACACGGAGGAGGTCCCTGTGGAGAAGACTGGGGCAGATTCTACTGTACATGCTCGTGGATGAAGTTTTAGTTTTATCACGACAAGATGATAAAAATCTGGGTCTGGCTGCCTCCTTGGTGCATTTTCTTTATTATATTAAAATGTCCCAAGGGTAGACAGAAGTGTTGTAAGAGACTCTTAAATTTGCATGCTGAAAGATTTATGTTAGTTTCTAGTAACTTTTTTTTTCATTTATCTGTAAGAGAAAAACCTGTATAGACAGCCTATTGGTCTATACAGGCATACAGAAGTCTGTACCTCCTGCTGTATGATTTATTAATAGAACCCTTTGCCATAAAGACCTGTGGGAGTCTGGAACAAGCCGATGTCCTGGCTCCTTCCAAGAAACGGCTGGTTGAAATGTTCAGCTCAATTAGCTACGAGTGGTCAGATGAGTTAGAAGGGCCAAATGGTCTCCTCTTGCTTGCACTTTCTCCTCTTGTGATGAATGCGGGCTCTGTCTTTACTGCCATCCCTGCGCCGGTGGCGGTAGCCAGAAGTGGGTGAGGCCTGCGTCCTGCACATGGGCACTGCAGCGCAGGTGCGGGCTGGGCCTCCTCTTCGCCACCATGGTGCAGTGACTGTGGTGCAGTAATGGCGTATCGACTCCTGCTTCATGTACATTGTCTCCAAGAAGAATTCATACTCAGCATTAAGAAGCTTCTGTCGGATGTAATATAGGTTTTTTTTAATATAGGTTTATGAACCACATCCAGGTACTGCAGAATAAGGCTTTCCTTCTGTCCTTGGTGTGCTGTAGCACATAAGAATGGTTACAGATGAGAGGATTGTGCTTGTTAGGTTGCTAGAAGCTACTTTGTATTGCTTCATACACAAACACTTTCTGGAGCAAACATATACAGTAGAAATGGAGCTGAATTTTAAAACCGTTAGAAAAAAACGTACAGTAGATAGCAAAACTTTCAACCCACTGTCCAGTCTCCAGGAATTCTGTCCATTCCTGCTGTTATTGCTGTTGGAATTATTATTATTATTACTACTACTATCAAGCAATACTCCTGTCTGGATGTAATGAGTCAGGACCACAGTGGACATGGTTTGACAGAGCAGAGGACATGGTGCCTTTTGCTAATGGCCGTGAGCAGGCCTAACAGGCAGTGTTGTCAGGCATGATCAGAAAGAGGGTGCCCTGGCAGCTGAGCTGAACTCATCTAAGCCGCTGCAAGCTTTCTGGAGGTTTATCACAACATCATTTCTAAGCAGTTCCAGATGAAGTCAAAATATAGACATGAATTAGTCATGTGTGCTTTAACACTGATTGAAAACAAGCTTTTAAGCACTCCCCTCCTTAATACACAGGAATCTTGATTTTAGCCTTGCTGGAAAGGCTGAATTTGGCTAGCAAAGTTATCTTAGCTATGGATAACACTGAAGTTATTATTTAACATGCATAGGCTTTAAATTGAAGAGAGAATGGTTTAAAAACAACTTTTATTTTTAAAACTGGGTTACTGTATGTTCACTGAGCTGGATGAATGTATTTCATCCTTTGAAACAGACAGGAAAAGATGTGTTCATAACCAGTTGTCCAACCAGCCTGAGAACAGCCAGCCAGTGGAGGAATGAGATTAGTGTAAAACCAACTAATAAAAAAGGCTATTGAATACATAGTGAGCTTTGATTCTGAATATAGGCTGGCAGTCAAACCTTGGGAGGCCCTAGCAAAAAAGTGTTTAACCTGCAACTTTCAGGCCTCTGAATCCAAAAATAACTCCAAACAGAAAGTATCACACTACTGCCTTGTGATGACCCAACAGCATGAGCTTCACCCATCTCGGGTATACAGGACTAACATAGTTTTCATTGCTTCAACAAGGGACAGACATACATTTCTGTGCAAACCCTACTGCAGACACTGAGGGCAGTGGGCTGGTTCTGGTGGAACAATATATTTGGCTTTATATAAATTAAAGTGGATTACAATTTTAATAAGAAATAATATAGTAAATGTATTTCCCTTTAAAAACCAACTCCCTTGCGAGGACCTGAACAACTATACTTTTGCAAGAAAACAAATTAATAGAAAATGTGGTACAGTATCAATGATTACATCAACCAAACTGACAAGGTTACTTAAGCTACAGGATCATTCATATAGAAATTAGATTCTGGGGGTTTGTCAACAAAGATTTAGAAAATGCAGGCTTTCATTAAATAACTTTCTGTGATCAAACACCAACAGAAATTAGCTGTTTAACTCTGGTGCAGCTTAAGAGCTGTGCTCTGCCCCTGTTCAATAAGCCAAACAGTAATGGATACAATCAGAGGATATGTTGTTTAGTGTAGCTTTTCAGAAGATAAAGTTTCTCCTAAAAATAATTCTAATTCTCTAATTGCAGGCAGTAGGCTTTCAAAGAAATGTGTGTATTTGCAATGATTTAGAACTGGTTAATTATTAGAAAACAGAGTACAAGTTAGTGGGTGAATATTACACCTGGGAAAGTACAATTAGGGGAGTACCACAGGGGTCTGTACTAGGACTACTGCTCTTCCCAATTTTTATCAATGACCTAGATTCTGGTATAGTAAGCATAAAGAATTAATAAACATAAACACACATAATATAATAATATAATATAATAAACATAAAGACTTATGTTTATGTTGTCACACCATGTTCATCGTCTGGTCAATGTGAGGAAGCAATAAATAGGCATACAAAATGTTAGGATCATTCTGCAAAGCGCTTTGAGAAGCCACCTTTAAAAGCGCTATTTAAAATGAAGTTTATTATTATTATAGTGCAGAATTTAAATCAAAGCATGAGATCTTCAAATTGTACAATGTATTACTAACTTCTTGTTTAGAATTTTGTGAACAATGTTGTTCACCATGACACAAAAAAAGATATAGCAAGTGCCACCAGGTATATTTCTCAAATATCTGTTCATTCCCAGACCAGCTGAAACAATGTGTCTGTGGCTCCCTGGGAACACAGAATATACTTCGGGGCATCAGAAATACGCTTTAGAAACCGACTCTGAGGTCTTAAGTAAGTCCTATTCTTCGAAGCCAAATTCAGATTACTCCCAATAGTGTCCAAGGCTGTCTTCTTGCAGGAGGGATATACAGTATCTCTTTCCCATCTATGATAGAGATTTATGTGAGGATTTTGATAACGGAGTAAAGACACTATTCCTGGAGTCCCGCTCCCTGTGTCTGGGGTCTGACATGAGGGCTGAGCCTGAAGCTCTGCTGTCCTGGGTTTTGAGCAGCTGCCTCTGTGTTTGGGTCCCTGCAGGAGAGCCGGAGTTCCGCTACGTGGCCGGGATGCACGGGAACGAGGCGCTGGGCCGCGAGCTCCTGCTCAACCTGATGCAGTACATGTGCCGCGAGTACAAGAGGGGGAACCCGCGCATCGTGCGGCTGGTCGAGGAGACGCGCATCCACCTCCTGCCCTCCATGAACCCCGACGGCTACGAGGCCGCTCATGAAAAGGCAAGGGAGCGACGGCTCGGGCTTCCGGGATAATCCTGCAGGAGCTTCCTGGGCCTGCTCCGGGACAGCATGTGTCTGCTGGCCCCATCCCAGTGCTGACTGGTCTCCTTGGATGTTAAGGCTTTTATTTACCTTGTTTCTTCAGTCAGTCCTGAGTGTCAGATGTACCGGACGTCAAGGGTGCTGCTTCCAATAACCTCAGCACACGGAACGTTTCACAGCATGTCCTCAACTTGCTCGCTGTGGTTTCTGATCAAACAACTCTTGCTAAATGACCAGTTGATGAACAGACACAGTTCTTTTGGGAACATCAGGTGGGAATGATGTATTAACTCCACAGTGGGAGTGATTCTGTATCGGACACACCCACAGTTGGGGTGGCTTTATATCAGACACACCCACAGTGGGAGAGACTCTGCATCAGACATACCCCAAAGTGGGAGTGACTCTGTATCAGACACACCCATGGTGGGAGAGAATCTGCATCAGACACACCCACAGTGGGAGAGACTCTGCATCAGACACACTTACAGAGGGAGAGACTCTGTATCAGACACACCTACAGTGGGGGTGACTCTGTATCAGACACACCCACAATGGGAGAGACTCTGTATCAGACACATCCACAGTGGGGGTGACTCTGTATCAGACACGCCCACAGTGGGAGAGACTCTGCATCAGACACACCCACAGTGGGAGAGACTCTGCATCAGACACCCACACCCACAGTGGGAGAGACTCTGCATCAGACACACTTACAGTTTTCTTTGTAAAGTTAAAGTTGTTTTCTTTTGCAGAATTGGATACATGTCAGGCAGCACACCTGAATGAGGGCAGCTCTGATACTCAGAACTTTGAACAGAGTTGAGGCTTATTAAAAATACCATTTGACCTCTTAAGCCTGGAAGCATATTTATAAATACAGTATGCTCCAGATAGAAAACTGAAATCCATCAGCTTTTGATTAAGAACATGTCAGGAGCAAAAACCAGAAGACACAGTGTTCCTCCTGAGCAGAATTGGGAAACATTGTATTATATAGATGACTTTGTTTCAGAATTGCTTTTTATTTATCAGTTAATTTATTTCATTATCTCAATGGTTCATCTCAGCCTTTAACCTGAAACCTTTTCCTTCATTTTGAAGCTTGTGTTGAAACCAACTGGTGTTACACTGCTGATATTGTTCCCAAAATTTACAGTACCTTGAAACTGTTTATTGGTGATTAAGGCAGCTAAGTAAAATACCTGAAATGTCACTGGCCTTGGTCGAAATACCCACAGTGTAGGTGAAGCTGAAACTCTGCTTTCTTTAAAGAGCAGCTGGGAGAAATATTTGGACCAATAAGCTACAACCTCTTAAAGGTCAGATGGGCTGAATGGTCTCCTCTCATTTCCATTCCTGTGCTATTATCTTCTTAGTTTCATTTTAAAGACCAGAAAATAAAGTCCAAAAATAGTTATTACTAGTTAGTAATAGTCAGTACTAGTGGAGCACAAAAGACAGTATGCATAACCATGAAGAGAAAGGGTATCTTCCACCAAGAGAAGAGAAACCAGAAGAATTACTCAGTTCCTGGTTTCACTACTCAAGGCCTCAATTCTGTTAACACAACTCTCACAGCTGCTCGGATTTTATGGTTGTTTTGTTTTTTCATCAGAAAAAAAATCTGAAAGCGGCTATCTAGTTTATCATAGTGGTACGAAACAGACAGTCAGGTGAACAATGGGAAATATGAAGACACTGTGGAGGAAATGTCAGGGTGGAAAGCTAAGATCCTGCTGCCAGGTGCTCCTGACCCTTGAGTGACTCCCTGCTCTCCGTTCCTACTGTACCCTCCAGGGCTCAGAGCTGGCCGGCTGGGCTTTGGGCCGCTACAGCGTCGAGGGAATCGATATGAACCACAACTTCGCGGACCTCAATTCGGTCATGTGGGAGTCGCAGGAGAGGGAGCAGGACAAAACGAAAGCGGTCAATCATTACATTCCCATTCCCGAATACTACACTTCGGAGACGGCCTTTGTAAGTAGCTTAGAGGTTTGAAAAAAACTAAGGCACTAAGCCAAAAAAGGGGCATTTTTTTAAAACTCTGATTCGTTAGCTAAACTCTTTTAATGAAGTAAATAATCACTGAACTCTTTTCTTCCCTTCACGGTGTTCTGCTTCTCATTACTTGTGTATGATTCATCAGAGAGGTGACAGATTTCTAAGTTACTGGTGCGTTACAGGCACTGCATTTCCTGGACATTGAGTATCTGCTGAGCCAGCAGAGTTCAGCACCGTACCTGCTGTTGGATCAGCTCCAGCTGAAGGGTGAAATGACACCACTGTCTTGTCATGTTCATTTGCAGGGGAGGGTAAAAGGTATTTGCTGGTACCAATTTTATAATGATAGAAGTGCTTCTGAGTATGAACACATGTGAAAATGATAGTAAGCCATCTTTTCACTGAGGCTGAATTGCAGTGCTGGAAGAATTGGATGAAGTGGAAAGAATATCCAGTTTTCCTAAGTGCTCTGCTTAATAACCGTATTGAAACGAGCTGCATGCTGTGCCAGCAGTGAGGAAATTGAAAGGCGGTTTAACCAAGTGAAACAGAGACCATATGATACTCTCTGAGTCATCGCCAGCCAACAACTATGTTTTTATTTGCCAATAAAAAGCTTTTTAAAAAGACATGTTGGGGGTCAACAAACTGTTAAAGATTGCAAGGACACATTTTATATGCTTTTTTATTGCTAAGTATCCTGTGTTTCATTGCAAGGACTGCATTAAAATTTAATGAAACTATAGTCCAAGTGCACAACACCAGGAATCTAATATTTTGTAGTATATAAAGGCCCATTTCCTGTCTGCAGTGCTGGCACGGTACCTTTAGCCACTCGCTTTTCTGTGCCATGTGTACAGGCTGTTAGTAGTGTGCTGCTGCCAGAAAGATCAGGTTTGTGTGTGTGTGTCTGAGGCAGGGCGGGTTTGAAATATTCTGGGCAACTGAGGTCTCACACATCTTTCAAAGATGTGTTTTGTTTTGGCATCTGTTTTTTGCTTTTTACTGAAGACACGTACACAATGGTTTAATCTAATGTTACAGACTGCTGTTAAGGTCAGACAGCTCTACCCAGAAAATGTGCAAAATGGAAGTATAGCATAAGTGTAGGTATTGTGATAGATCCCATCCTTAGGGAGCACAACTCAGGGGATTTGTTCATATAAATAACCAAAAAGACTGCAGTTTATAATGGGCTGGGGTATTTTACTGGCATGATTTTAAAGGTCTTCTTACTCTCTTATAAAAACAAAGACACCTTAAAGACAATATACTTACAAAGGCTAAACCTGATGGCCACAATCACAGTGACACTCTTTTCCAAACATTTTCAAAAAAATGCACATTCCAAACCAGTATTCAATTATACAATAAGTGAATAATGCACACCAGGATGAAACTACATATGCAGTATATGAGATTGTGTTTTGGCGACCTCTAGTGGCCGATCTATGGTTACTACTGTCCTTCAATGAGACAACCTGCCACCAAAACCAGCACGGTATGGGTGGTGTTGAGGGCTGAATATAACATTACACAAAACAGTGAGTGTCCATTCACGGGTGTACGACCTGGCTTGCACCTGTTGCTTGCCAGGATAGGCTCCAGCTCCCTCGCAGCCCTGAATTGGAAGAAGCAGTTAGGAAATGGATGTTTGCGTGGACAAAGTGAGTTCCCTATGCAGTAAAACCCCACTTCATACTGTATATAATGCATAGAGCTTTTTAAAGTGGTGCCTAGGTCAGCAGCAAATTACATGTCTGTGCAATATCTGTTGTAACTGTTTCAAGTAATTTTAAGATTTATTTTGTAGTGCACACTAGCTGCTTAGCACTAAATAGTTCCCTTTTACATTCTCTGAGAATTGTACAACAATATTTTTGTCTGCTTTGCAAACAGTGGCGACTAACTCGGCTCGGCCTCAGTCGCTGTATCTGTGCATTCACTTATTTCCATTCTGCACAGTAACTTGCAGCTGTAGACGGGGCCCTGTCTATCCTAAATAACTTGGAATTTAACTTTTATCTGTAAACAGTTGACCACGGCACTCAAACTAAAAAGAATAATTAGGAAAATAGTCCCTAGTAATTCCAGTATGTGTTATGCCATTGTCCAATACATACAGTATTCTACGGCAAATCCCATGAGCGGAGCATTTCTTAATTTGCAGGGGAATTGTCTTTCAAAAACGCATCTGCGCATCTGTTTTAATAATGTCTCTGAATTTGTGTCAGAGATTGCAGGATAATCTTTAAGGTTCACAAACACATGATATGAGCATAGTTTTCAACTTACATTTATTGTAAGTAATTACATTTGACCAGCATGTGATGCATTAGGAATAAGTAAAGGGTTAATTCCATAATGAAAGAAAGCACCACATTTGGGCCAGAGAGTCCTCCCCCTTTGCAGTCTGCACACTACAGCAGCTCACTCAAACCTATGATATACTGTATTAGCCAATATGTTACCCTTGCTAGCCCTTTATTTTCCTTCATTAGGATATTGTGATCTGATTGTAACACACTGAGAGGCTTTTGTGAATCTGATCAAGCTTATTCATTTCTCATCCTTACTGCATCCTGGAGCCAGTTCTATTTAGTAACTATGCAACTGTATGTTCAGCAAATTCTGAAGTTTCTACTTGTCAGATCCATGGGTTTCTGGTGTTTGGTGAACTGGGAGACGATGCCAACTTAGTGTTTAGTGAAGTATGCTCTTGATAAGCATAAATTCTGAAAAGACCAGAATTGTCCCTCGTTTTTTGTGACCTGAAGTCTGGTGGAGGGCCAGCATGTGGAAACGAACTCTTGAGTGCCACCTGCTGTTAGGGTTGTCACAACGAGGACTGCACCAGGGCTACAGTGATGACTGCGTGCATTTCCACTGAAGGGCGGTTAGTCAGGATGCAACAAACAAGCCAGTAGTGTGAAGTATAAAAACACAAATTCAAAGTTATAGTTCATGTGGAAATTTAAAAAGGAAAAACAGTGGCTGAGGTGATCTTTTTACAGTGCTTAAAACAGCCATCCGCCACCATGAGTCCCTTTACATCCCACTCTTCTGTTATCCCCATTTTAGAATGTGGCCCGTAACCCTTGACCAATTAACTAATTAAGCCAACACTGCACCTCATGTGACAGGCCACCCCACTGCAGTGGGAACCAAACCAGCGGCTGTCTTCCTCTGTAACACAGGTTGCCCCAGAAACTCGCGCGGTGATTAACTGGATGGAGAAAATTCCTTTCGTCCTGAGTGCCAACCTTCACGGTGGAGAGCTGGTGGTCACCTACCCATTCGACATGACCCGCGACTGGGCTCCGAAAGAGCTGACGCCCACTGCGGACGACAGCTTCTTCCGCTGGCTGGCCACTGTCTACGCCACCACCAACCGCGTCATGGCCAACCCAGACCGCCGGGACTGCCACTACGAGGACTTCAAGCAGTACAACAACATCATCAACGGAGCCAACTGGCACACTGTGCCGGGCAGTGAGTACCGTTCGACCGGACCTGCCTGCAGTATCTCAGCATCCGCAGCAGCGCTACAGAACATAAGGAAGGTTACAAATGAGAGGAGGCCCTGTGACCTGTCTAGCTGGTTTGGTAGTTAGTATTAAATTGATCCAAGGATCTCACCAAGCCGGATGTGTAGCTTGTTCCATGCTCCTACAACCCTTTGGGTAAAGGAGTGCCTTCTGTCCTTTTTTTTTTAAATGCACTTCCACATACATGCAGGCAGTACAGTCACATTATACATATCAGATACCGTTGGACATATTAACTTCACATATTACTTTATACAGTTGCAAGAAAAAGTTTGGAATTACCTGGATTTCTGCATTAATTACTCAGAAAAATGTGGTCTGATCTTCAGCTAAGTCTCAATAATAGATAAATACAATCTGCTTAAACTAATCACACACAAACATTTGTACTTCTTCTTGTCAGTACTGAACACATTGTTTTAACATTCATTCCAGGCTGGAAAAAGTATGTGATCCATCCATTTTCTGATAAAAAATAAACCTTTATTTTATAGCTCCTATAAAGGTGCCTTCTCAAAGGGAACTAACCCAGCAAGTAGTGGTCACGAGATGGGGTACACCCTGGACGGGATGCCAGTCCATTGCAGGGCAACACACACACACACACACACACACCCACCCACCCACCAGGGCCAAGTTTCCCAGAAGCCATTTATTAACCTTCCACTATCTCTGGACTGTGGGAGGAAACCCACACAAACACATAGTTTGTTTAGAGAATATAAATGCACAGTGAGCTTAATCTGTTTTGATGCTCACTATGCAATCTTGTAATGTTTTTGGTATAAAGATGTGTTGCAGCTGTTTTTGACAAAAGTGGTCTGAAGAAAGAGATTTTTTGGAAATCTAGGATGCCCTGAACTTTCTAAATCCTTTTTTTTTGCATTAGTGTTTATAGTTTATTATTCCTAAAGTCTATAGATTCTTTACTAAATAATAATGGGATGCTTTTTACACATTTGTTATTGACTTTTATGAAGAATTCACATCAAAGTTTGGTGAAAATGAGCACCCAGAGGAAACGCAGGGAGGATGCAGATAGCACCCAGGTCCGTAATTGAACCCAGGGTCCCAATGCTATTTTAACCACTGTGCCACCGTGCCAATCTTTTAATAATATGAATACAGTATATATTATTTAGATTATATGTTCTTGAGCCTGGAATTATATGTCAAAATCAAAACATGTGCACAGTTTACATGCATGAGATATACTGTAAATGAAATAAATCATCATACATGTCAAAATGAAGAGCTTTTCTGGCCCGAAGAGAAATATGAATGCCCTGTATTACAGTATTGTGCAATTGAAATATCCTCTGCGGTTTTCTTGGTGCTGTGGGATGTTCGCGCCCAGTGGAAGGTGTCCACACTACTGCTCCTGTGCTGTCGTGCAGGTATGAATGACTTCAGCTACCTGCACACCAATTGCTTTGAGGTGACTGTCGAGCTGTCCTGCGACAAGTTCCCCCACGCCAGCGAGCTGCCCACCGAGTGGGAGAACAACAAGGAGTCGCTGCTGATCTACATGGAGCAGGTGGGCCTGGGACAGAGGCTGGAGTCGCGCCGTAACGCGGGCTGCGGCGTCCTTCCAGAGCTGGCGCAATAGCATTTACACAGAAGGCAAAGTAAAGTTAGAACGAAAACCACGACATTTAGATGCTCAGGAAGCCTCCTGTAAGCTACCTGAGGCAGGAGCGAGTGCAGCTTAGCTTCTTCATTCATCCACTGTGCCAGTTGTTTCCACACTAGATCTTTATTTAAAGTGTTGGGTTTTAATTACCTGTTGATTAGTTTTATTACCACAATAGACAGAATGGGTCATTAAACATACTTCTGCCCAGGGTTGACGGCAGTACCTTTGGTCAGAAACACACGCGTTAGATATAAATTAGATATAAATCTCGTTGTTCTGCAGCAGTGAGAGAAGCTCAGAGTTGCTCTTGTTGTTGCGGAAAGAGTAAGTGGTCAATATCGATCATGTCTTTCTCATGGTCAGTTTGGTGTCCTGCAGTCTGTCTCTCCCTGGATTACAGCAGTAGTCTGAGGCAAGTTCTCCCTCTCTCCTCTCCCCCCCTCCCTTTCTCCTCTCACTCTCCTCCCTCCCTCCCCCTTTTTCTCCCCCTCTCTCCCCCCCCTCCTCCTCTCTCTCCCTCTCCTGCTCTCTCCCTCTCTCCTCTCACTCTCCTCCCCTTTCCTTCTCTTCTCCCTCCCTCTCTCCCCCTCTCTCCTCCTCTCTCCCCTTCTGTCCCCCTCTCTCTTGTCCCCCAGGTGCACAGGGGCCTTAAGGGTGTTGTGAGAGACAAGGACACGCAGGCTGGCATTGCTGACGCCATCGTTTCTGTGGACGACATCGACCACGACATCAGGACCGGTGCGCTGTCATAATCTTTCTCATTTTCTTTTTCTGTCTCAGAAATTACAGCCGTGACACATTACCAGCCTAAATTCCCTTTCCTTTTAGCATTTTAGCATCTAGTCAGTTAAGGTAAATTTACAGGCTTCCTGACCCTGTTTAGTATTTTATCCAGCACTGGTTCTGATTCTTGCAGGGTTGGGTATATTAAGGCTTCATTGGTTATTTAAGATGCAGATCTATTAAAAAATAAACACATAATCATGTAGTCATCTTCAGCATGCTCGTGGAAATTACTGTATAGTGAATTTATATGGAATCTGTACAGTACATAATATGGTTGTAGACGTACTGTATATTGCCAGTCCTACTGTTATTATACTGTTTATCTTAAACCATGTCTTTCATAAGTTTTTGTAATGTGTGTTATCATCCGATTTAACTTTAGGGAACAGTTGTATTTGTCAGTTTGGTTGTCGTATCGCTTGTTTGTTTTATCACTGAGCCCGGATGTTGTCCTCTCTGCTGCTGCTGTTTCTCCTCCAGCCTTCGACGGAGACTACTGGCGGCTGCTGAACCCCGGGGAGTACGAGGTGACGGTCAGGGCGGAGGGCTACATCCCCGCCAAGAGGATGTGCCGTGTGAACTACGAGGGCCGCCCCACCATCTGCGACTTCGAGCTGAGCAAGACCTTCAAGCAGCGGCTGCGGGAGATCCTGGCCAAGGGAGGGAAGGTCCCCCAGGACATGCAGCTGCGCCTGCGCCTGCTCCGGCTGCGCAAGCTGAGGGCCTCCACCAAGGCCATAAACCGGCGGCGCCGGCAGTAGCCAGCCTCCTCCCGACCGATCCCAGGACACGCCGACGGTACCTTCACGCTGCATCTCATCCACTACTTGTTTTTAAATTGAACCAGAAACTGGGCTATGGAATTTACACCTTTAATCCGGCATATCAAATGGGATGCACTGTCGAAACCTGACCAGCTAGTGAGCTACGAGGCTCTCGCGTACGCAGGGGAACTCCCCAGCGGCCAACGTTTCCTTGGCGCCTCTTTACACCAAGGGTAGCGGGGGCCTGGAACAAGCCACCTGGTCATGTTGTGGAAGCCGATACCCTGGCTTCTCTCAGGAAGGAACATTGTGATCCTCGGTTCAGACCCTGGCAGACTAGATGGGCCCAATGGCCCCGTCTCGTTTGTAAACTTTGTTTTTGTAAAAAAAAAGAAGCTGAAATCATGTAGAGTTCCTTTCTAGTAGGCCTCTTTTCCAAGGAGACTTGCGTAGGACGTCCCAGCGGCCCTTCGGTCCTCAAAGTGGAGGCCAGACCCAGGAGGGCTCCTGCCCCACTTGGTTGAGGCAGATCTGACAAAAGTCTTACACCACCCCCCCCCCACTCCTGCCCCAAATCATCGTTCAGTCAATAACCTTCTAAAGGCTAATTAGATGTAAAGGGCTCTGATGAAGGAAGAGTAGCAAGAGCTCTGTGTGAGAAGGAGGGGGATTCGGCCAAGGGATGCGATATGCAGTCCCCAAAGAGACATCCTAGCTAAGCTTCCACTGAAATACCACCACATTCAACCAGCTACTGGTACTGTCTGTAGATTGCATGAACCACATGTCCCTGTGGGTCTGTCTCTGCTCTTCATGCCACCACAAGGAATGACTTTCCTCAGTAACAGGCCTTAGCTCTAAACTAAGCCCTGCAAATGATTATGGTTCAAACCATGATGTCATGTCTCAAAGAGCGGTATAAAATTAACACAGTGAAATATGTTGCATTTTAATTACACAGTTTAGCACCAGTCCTCATCCCTTTCAAAAATATTGCTTGAATCCGGACTCATGTGAAGTGGACAGCTCCCTTGGGATGTCCCATCTGTCTCCTCGAAAACATCCCAGGCCTTTTATTAAGGAATGATACATGATTCATAAACCTCTCCACTTTAAAAAAGAAAAGCCCGAAAGAGTTAAAGAGAGGGTAGTGGAGAGTTAGAATCGAATAGCAGAATTAGTAGAAGTTCTGATTTTTTATTGAATAAAAATGTGGGAGGAAAGATTAACTGTGCCGGTCTGTCGCTCTGAAAAAGTCCCAGTGTGACAGATTGGTATTTGGTGAATCAAAAGAGATGCGAGGTGGTTGCAAAGAAAGCAAAGTCTGTTTAAAGATGTGAAATTCGCACACACGAAGAAGAGTGCTCGATCCTTACAGTCTGGAACTAGTAAGAACATTTAATGTGGGATATAACCTTTTAACAACTAGACAGCACAGGTCTGTGTTACTTTAGTGTGTGCATTTACTTTAAGCAAGTAAAAATAAAAATGCTGGCATTCTCAGTCCCTTGCGAGTCAAGTGGCGTATTATAAAGGAATCACTAATAGAGCTTGGTAGCGTATACAACCATGTTCCTTAAGCATTTATCTTTCCAAGTCAGTCCTGCTTTAGGGGGTTATTATTTTGTATGGAAAAAATAAAAAGTGTTATGTGAAACAAGTCGTATTGTGTCTGTCATGTGTCATGTGCCTACTTTAGAGAGAAAATGGTTAATGCAACTGTTTGTTCAGCTGACACTAACTCAGAGAGACTCTCAAGAGTTACAGTTACATCCACCCAACCTCAGCTTATTTCTGCTCAAGATCACAGCGACCCGGGGCTTGTTCAGGAAACATAGTCAGGACTGCACCCTGAACAGAGACTCCTGCCTGTAGCTGTTAAAAATAAAATCTTTAAAATCATATCTTTAATAGGTTTCTGTCATTCTTTGTAATATTGTACTTCGTGGAAGATCCATACTGTGAAAGACCCTTATTCTACCAGGGCGGTCCCAGTGTTTGCATGTATAAAATCTCATGATGGCAACGAGACGTTAAATTAAGTGCTGGAGGCTGTAGGTTTCAGCCTTTCAAGGCTATAAAAGACCAAAGATAAAATCAGCCTGCACAAAATATCCAACCTCTCTGACACTGTGCATACCCTATTTTATACCAAGTGCTTAATTGCACACATCCTGAAATATGAATTCCTAAAACCTGTATCGATTAAGTAATCTTGTTTAATCCCTACTCTTTTTTAATATTTAATATCACTCTGCAACTCACAACTGGCAACCCACTGAAGCTAAGCAGGTGTGATCCTGGTCAGCACCTGGATGGGAGACCTGGGAAAAACTAAGTTTGCTGCTGGAAGAGGTGTTAGTGGGGCCAGCAGGGGGTGCTCATCCTGCGGTCCATGTGGGTCCTAATGCCCCAGTATAGTGACGGGGACACTATACTGTAAACAGGCGCCGTCCTTCAGATGAGACGTAAAACCAAGGTCCTGACTCTCTGTGGTCATTAAAAATCCCAGGGTGTTTCTCGAAAAGAGTAGGGGTGTAACCCCAGTGTCCTGGCCGAATTTCCCATTGGCCCTTACCAATCATGGCCTCCTAATAATCCCCATCTCTGAACTGGCTCCATCACTCTGTTCTCCTCCCCACTAATAGCTGATGTGTGGTGAGAGTTCTGGTGCACTACGGCTGCCGTCACATCATCCAGGTGGAGCTGCACACTGGTGGTGGTGGAGGGGATCCCCATTACCTGTAAAGCGCTTTGAGTGGAGTGTCCAGAAAAGCACTATATAAATGTTAGCAATTATTATCATTATTATTATTATTATTATTATTACTATGCCTATTTACAATAATTTAGAGGCCTATAGGAGCCTCTAGTGGCGGTGTTCTGTAATTACACCCTTTTGCTTCTCAGGCCTGCCACAAATACAGTACATACTGTATAGGATGAATCTAGCTGTAGCATCAGCAACATCATTGTTTGGACAAGGCAGCTGAGGAGGAGTTCAAGTGAGGAGAAAGATTCTGGAGACAGAGCACAAGTACCAGGGTCCTGAACAGGATGCAAGCCAGTGAATACTTATTCATGTAAGATTTAAATAGAGAAACCAGTCTTCAGTTCCATAATACCATAATTACTGTAATTACTGTGACCTCTGGAAAAAATGATCATGGATTTGGCTGTACTGCAACTGTGTCCACAAGCAATATTAGCAGAGACAAATTTACACAGCCAGACGATGCCCTGGCATATTCTACGCCACTGCTGTTGGGTGACATAGCAAAGAATCTGATGCCAGTTTCCTGAGAGGGGGGCTTTTACTTCACGTGTCTGATACTTGTCTACCAGATACCCATCAAGACATTCCTGTAACTCAACAAGCAGGCAGCGGCTCTGAACAAGTGAGAAATGTAAAGTAAAACTTAAAGCAGCTTTGTTTCTCTAGTGACTGCATCTTTTTTTGGACTTCTGTCCAATTTAAGACGAGACACTTAATTTAGGACGAGACACATGAAGTGTTTTTTGGAGATCTAGATGGTGCCCATCTTTTTATCTTGATTTTTCTGTCCCATGCAAGTTCAAGACGGAACAATATAGTCTCCGATGAAGCATAACTGAAAGGTATTTGTTAGAGTGAACATGTATGCCTAGGGGGAACTGGTCTGGGGGAAACAACTATATTTATGGTTTGTGAATCCTAGATTCACTCTCTGCTCAGAAATGAATTGTATTAATAGAGATTGCAACGAAAAAGAACGAGTAATACCCCTATGTCCATCATCCTTTCCGCCCGACTGCAAACGATGAAATAAAATGTTAAACTACTCGAGACATTTTATTTTTTCACATTTACAAAGGACTTCACTTTGGCTTCTCTGGCCTCCGGGAGGTAAACACACAGGTGGGGTTGGGCTCCAGAGCGGCTTTAAACTCTCCTGTCTGTCTCAAGTCGGGCTAAATAAACCCGTCAGCAGTGTATTCCCAGACGAAACGCGTGACGTGCGGCGGAGCAGCCGCTCCTCACGGCCGGGCCAGTCGGTCACATGACCCAACAAGCCCGTGTGCTCCAATAGGAGCGGGGAGGAAAACAGGAAGTAAGGAGGCGTTTCCGCAAATCTGAGCGCTGCCTGCTATGTATTTTGCCAATGCATTCATCAGGAGGAGGATGAGAGATTTTTTGCTTATCCTGTGACTTACTGGGGGAGGCCAATTGAGGGTGTTGGTTGGTGCCGCTTTGACTGTCGCAAACGCTACACAAGGGCGGACCAGCGCGGCGGCCGGGTGAGTGTGGTTGCAGGTCGCCCTGCAGGCTTGCCCCAGGTAAGGTCACAGCACCCAACGCCTGGCTCCTGCACCTCTGCTCAGCATCGCCTCTTATAGGGTCTAACCTGGCACACAGAGATACACGTCTAAGATATCGGCCACCGTTTCTGGGTAGGAGTTGTTAGGTCCGGCTTTCCTCCTTAAATGTAACAATCTGAACTCCGGACTCGGGGGTGCTAAAGGCACATTCCTGGATCGTGGGTGGACGCTGTGTTGTGAAATACCTTGTTCAGGGCTGACTGAATTGCTGAAATAAATCATACACACATTGTTGCATTTTAATTCACGAAAAGACTTCTGAAGTGAATTGTCCATGAATAACTCTATAGAGTGAATGGGTATTTAGAAAGAAAACATTTCGTCCTGTCGGTTTTGTTTCCAAAAGAGCTTGTCAAGGTCATAGGTCACAGGTTGCTCAATGACATGTTTACAGCCAGAATTTGTCCTTTAGAGCACTGTCCTGTGGTTTAGAAATGAGCAAACAATTCCAAAATTCCTTGTATTTACGTCACAGTTTTCAACCAAGAAGATCTCGCAGTTCTTACCATATAATTGCATCGGCACTTCACCTTCCACTGAGTGTGGATGTACAGCCCACCTGGGTGACGCACAGCAGCCCCACTGCACAGCCCATCTGGTGGAAACACGAGACCTTACTTCACCATTTCGGAAAGTGGGCCACATTTAACAAGCGCAGAGATGCTTTGGCCAGGACTCTGGTGTTAACACCTCCGCTCTTACAAACAGCGCTGGGAGATCTTTAATGACTCGGTAGTTAGGATGTGGGTTTAACTTCTTACCCGAAGGACAGCACTACCTACAGCTTCCAAATCTCCACAGTGAGGCACTGGCTTGGACATTCTGCCCCAGGTGGAAGATCGCCACCTACTGGTCCACCAGCACGCACGGCAGCAGCCTGGGTTTCCTTAGAGGCCTCCCGCCCCTGTACTGTCTGGGCCCAACTTTGCTTAGTTTCTGAAATTTGACCACAAGATGTTCACCCTGCTATTGTTAATAGTACGTTTACGATATCTTTGTGCACGTTCATGACTTTGTGGGAGGCTTACTGTTTAACATGCCTGTTACTCTGATAACGTGAGATTGTGAGTGAGGATTTCTTGTTGAGAGATTTGATTCATACTGATTTAACAGCCTGAGCTGTATTGTCCATTGTCACTCTCTTTTCATTTCTGCAGTTGAGAGAAATGAATGACTCCCTTTTCTAGACATATTTAACATTTGGAAACCTAATAATTTTGAATGGTAACAGTGATATTGACTGTAATGTGGCTATATTTGAAATTTTTGAGATTTACATTTCAGAATCTCAGCGGGTGGGAGTGAAGGGTATTTATTATGGTCATTTAATTGTACAGTACCTTTCTTCCTTATTGGGATGTGATTATAGTGTTCTGTTAAGAGTATAAGAAAGGTTACTAACGAGAGGAAGCCATTCAGCTCATATGGACTCTTTGATAGTGTGCAGTAGGGTCTCATCTAATCTTCCCTTGAAAGAAGCCAAAACTACAGCTTCAACCACCTGGCTGGGTGGCTTGTTCCCCAGTCCCGCAACCCTTCCTGGATAAAGAAGAGCTTCTTTTCCTGGGTTTAAATACACTTCTGCATAGTCTCTGTTTGTGTCCTCTTGCTGCTGTTTCCCTTGTAAAGAAGTTCATTGTAAAGAAGCCCACAGCATTGACTGTGTATCAGTTTGTTTTCTTACTATAAAAATGTTTTGCAGATGCATGCAAAGAGTATTTTCAATTGTAAATGTGTAATATGTCACAGTTCAGTGTAACGCACAAGAGTTTAGTGCAAAGTTACAGTTTAGTGGTTTATATAGCGCTGGAAACAGAAACGCAGGAAATGGAGAATACTACAGAAGCACTGAAGGGAAGCTTTTAAAGGCATAAGACACAGTGATATTCACTCCTGCTCCTTGCGGGCTGCAGTTCACCAGAGTTTATAGGCGACTTATAATCCTCAGTGAAGAAAGATCTGGGAACAGTAAACAATTGACTGAAATGAAATCATTAGGAGTCCAGGGTGGAATGAAAAGCAGAGCACATGATGCCCCCTTCAGAGGTGAATAGCACAGCTTGAGGGGTTTTTATGCTTTTGGAACTGGCCTATTGTGCATCGCTGCTGGGGGAATCCTGGTCTCGGCTGACGAGTGATGAGTCCTCTCGTAGATGTCTGTTAGGGGACTGTTAAGGGATACGTTTAAAAACTGAACAGAGTGGACTTGAATTCACTGTTTTCATTTGTTTCTTCATGTGTATTCAATTGCTTGTGAAGGAGCGATTTGGTCACTGATGCAGAGAGTGGTGAGTATAGGGGGTTGGTGATTGAAACTTGTTTAAGACATGGGGTTCTAGATTCTGTGCAAAGGAATTGATGAGCAGGACCAGCTTTTGTGTGTAACATGTCCTGTTTGCTGGTGTTGCAGGAGAAAACTCCAAGCAAGGTTTTAGCTGAGCAGCTGCCTAGAACAAAGCTGAAGCAAAGGTGTGTTTTTTTGGTGTTGTTTTGAAAGCAGTTCTGCACAGCTGGCTAAGGTTTGAAATGAGCCCATTTTTGTTGAATAAAAGAAATGCATACAAAATCTGGCATGTCCTCTTGTTTAATGTGTTTAAGACTAGGTGTTTTTTTCTGTCACTAGTTGTACGTTGTGAATCTTAAGCACTATTATTTTTGATAATACTGACTTTTCATCAGTACTGAAATTATTTTTCTGTATAGACTTCTCATATTAAATATTTAAAAGAATGTTACTTGTTTAACTGGATTTCTATGGAGAGTATGTATAGTGTGCCTGTCAGTTTCTTTTCACTCTTGTATAATCATTAAATAAAAACATTTTTCTTCACAGTACCTCAGATATTTCTGTTTAAAAATCATTCTATTCGGGGATGGACTTCAACATCTTGTTTCAAGCTGCATGAAATTGTTCTATATTCAGTGTCATCTAAACATGTTAATTCCGCAGGCGAAGATGTCCAAGTATTCATATGGTTTTTCTTTTATTCCACGAACATGATTTTTCTCCTTAAAAAGTCATGTAGGAGTAGAATTTCCATCTTTTAACCTCTAGATGTTTTTCTGACTCAGGTAGTAGACCTGTGACGATTCCTTTGCAGTACAAACACAAATGCAGACTGTGCCGGGTTGGAGGTCAAAGTGTTGGGTGCCATTGTATGATCATTGTGCACTCCCAATAAAATGTCGTAATTTCTTGCCACAAATATCAGAGTGGCTTCCTGAGCCATACAATATACCTTCAGGACTAGAAGGACTGTTTTCTAGCTGTCCTTGATGTTTCAGTTATGTATAACTAATTGTTACTTATGGGCAGGTGTATATAAAGGTGTGTTCTAATGAAGAAAAACGTGACTAAATAAAACTTTGTTACCTCATTTAAAACATGCATGGTATGATTATTGTTGGAGGCTAAGGAACACACCACACAAAGAGTGATAGGATTTATAGAATTTATTTATTCCTTCACTTAAGCAGATACCGTAAGTCATTTGAAAACAAATTCTCATTTACAAAAATGACCTGCGGACCCAGGTATACAGCTGGGCAAACAGACCTCCTGGGGTTTGAATCCATGACCTTCTGTTCAGGTGTCAAGAGCCCTGACTTCTACCACATAATGCTGCCTGTCTTCACATGGGGATAGATGGGCATTGAACTGAAGACACAAGGAAAACATCAAGTGCTAGTAGTTAAGAAAGAACAGGTTGTTTTACCTTGTTACCTCTTTGGCTGGATGCCATGGGCCTGGGATCCATTGTTTGTAAAGGGTTTCTTCAGTTGAAGGAGTGGTTGAATATAACTGCATGCAGTACCTGAATTAAACTAGATATAGAGGCTGTGTTTGACTTGAAATGTTGAAACGCAGGTAAATTTATTTATTTTTATCCCCAAACAATGTAGAACAGCAATTCTTTTTAATTCCACTCAGTTAACACTCCCTTTTTGTAAAAAAAAAAAAACTTTTATTGTGCCATATGAGATTCTGATTCAAAGGAAAAACATCATTACCAATATACTATTGAAAATAATTTTAGGTTTTAGTCTGAAGAATTACCAGACTGACTGGTGATTGGAGCTCTCAGGCACATGAAGTAGAAGTAGTTAAGCAGCTGGTTAGCACTGTGAGACACAATTTCTTATTCCAAAGAAGCGATGAATTTATACCAGTAGTTCTAAGAATAATTTATTTCAGAGGGCTTTGGAGAACTCAGTTCTCACCACAGCCACCCACTGCCCTGTCTGACTAGGCAAAAGCTTTGTAACTAAATTCTGTTTCTAATCATGTCCCAGGTATGGCCAGCCAATCACCAGTCATTCCGCAAAACAGTTTAAGCAAAAATATATTTAAGAAGAATATCAACTCTGAATGCCTTTGCTAAACAGAAAATTACAGTATATCTTCTCTCTGGTTTAAAAGTTTCAGTACGAGAGAGAGAACTTTGTCATTTAGCAACACAATCAGAAAGAAATTTCTCTGTTGCAGGTTTTTGCACATAAGCAATTAAAACAAAAGAGCAGTTATCTAGCTTGTTGGGTAGTAGTTAATCCAAGAATCACATCTAGCTTTTTCTTAAAAGAACCCAGAGTACGGGCTTTAATAACACGACTGGGTAGCATGTAGACTCCCGCTTACCCCAGTTATGAGAAATGCTTGGTATTAGAAGCACTCTGGTTATCTCATCCTGATGCAGGGATAGGTGCTCTTGTGTGTGTTTCCCAAGCCTCATGGGTGTGTTTGGATGATTTTGTGCATTCCAGGAAGGCGTCATGGCCAGCTTCCAGATCCGAAAGTACCGGGACGAGGACTATGAGACGGTGAAGGAGATCTTCACCCTGGGCATGAGCGAGCACGTGCCAGCCGCCTTCGTGCACCTGCTGAAGCAGCCCCTCCCCCAGATGGTGCTCATGTGCGTCTTCTGCGCCCTGCTGGCCAGCTCCAAGTCGCTCGTCTTCCCCGTCATGGCCGTCACGCTGCTGCTGGCGGGAGCCCGTCAGGGGCTGAACTGCATGTTCAGCAGCTACATTGAGCAGTGTCTGCGGGAAGACCTCCGCGACATTCGAAAGAGCTACATGGGAGGCCAGGACTCCTGCTTCTGGGTGGCGGAGAGCGACGGCAGTGTGGTGGCCACTGTGGCCTGCTGTCCCTCTGAGAGGGAGCGGGGGTGCTTAGAGCTGAAGAGGATGTCTGTGAAGAAGAGTCACCGGGGCCGGGGCATGGCCAAAGCCCTCGCCCAAACCGTGGCAGACTTCGCCAGGGCAAGGGGCTACGGAGCCGTGCTGCTGGGCACCTCCGTCGTCCAGTACGAGGCTCAGAAACTCTACGAGGGAATAGGTTACAAAAAGACCAGCGAAACCCTCGTGCCAAATCTTGTTGGTAAAGTGACCAACTTCACGATTTTCGAATACAGGCTGGACGTGTTGGAGAGCTAGGCGTAGGGAAAAAAAACCCAACTGGCTCGTTGTTCGTCTCCTCATTTCAGGACGCTCTGGAATACAGGTGACATCACACCTGCTCATTTGAATTGTGCTGAATCAGATTCAGACACGAGCTTCCATTCTGATGAGAATTATTGTACCCTTCGTTTAAGTCATAAGTAGTGTATGTGACTTATTAAGCCAGAACATGAATCCTGTGAAAGATACTCTAGTCATTCTTGAGTTTGCCTGCTAAATCATCAATCAATATAAATTGCTCAGTAGCAAGATGACAACTTGGCGCCTGTATTGGAAATGTGTAATAATAAACTTTACTGGGGGCTGTGTAGGGGCTGAAATCTCCATTACTTCCTAAGCGGATGTACTGTAAGCATCTGAGTGTTTTTAATACAGGGTCCAGACAGCAGGGCCAGTTAGGTGATTTATGAACAGATGTGAGACGAATACTTCAAAAGCTCTGCTATTTGCTTTTTGTATTAATGGAAGTATTTTTTTTTAAATAAACATTTAACCATGGTCTGTAAAAACGTATGATACATTTTCTCTTTATTCTTGATTTCTCTTGATGTTAAAGTATTCCTGCAGTGTTCCAATGTGTTCTGAAATAGCTCATGTAGGTAGATTTCTTTTCTTCTCTTTTCAGCATGGAATAAACCTTTACATGTTCTGAAGGAGCCCTGCACTGAGCTGAGCTCGGGGTGTCTGCGGGTCTCCATCTCCAGATTTTCTTAGATAGTGTTTAGAGCCTATCAGGGACACGGGCAGATAAATATATAGACTGTAGTTTGAACAAGGGCCTTCCTGAAAAATCAAGAAATCATACATGCGTACAGGGAGTGGTGCTTCTGGCAGTGCCATGGCTGGTGTTTGGCTCCCTAAGGGAGAACAGTCTACAGGAGCCATCGGGGAAAGGGCTGGGGTCATGTGGTCTCTGTTCCCTTAGTGGCATGGCTACAAAAGTAAGCTCTGGCCTGTTGAGGCACTGAGGCTCGAATACAAAGATCAGCCACTTACATTAGGTGATTTGCTCAGTGTTTGCTTATCCTCCTAGTTTGGTATCATCTGCAAATGTAACTAGTTTACTAGTTAGCCCAGAGTCTGCTCTACGTCACAACAGCAGTGATCCACAGATCGTGTCACCCCAGTCTGAGTATTCACCCCTTATCTTTACTGTTTCCATCTATTAACTGAATCTCAAGCCAAACAACCAGTGGCGTGTCCCAGAATGCTCTGTAATGAGAGAATTATTCTTTTTATGGGGAATTAACCTTTCTAAGGAGTCTTTCGTTGGAGTATTTTATTGCCTGCACTTCCTCATTATCCTCTGCATGTGGTTAAAAATACTGTTCTGCTGTATTAGTCATCTGAGCCGTCTGCTAACTGCCTTGCTAGCTGAGTGTGTTTTGTAAAAGGCGTCAATCTCTCTTTGACTGCTAGGAAAAAAACACACTTCACCTAGAGAATATTAATTGTTAGGAGTATTTTTAAAAGCTGTGTTTGATAGCATTATTTGTTGTTGCTTCTGTTTCAGTTACTTTTAATATAACTCAAATCAACAGCAGGTACAAGACTTTATAAACCCCTCACCAACCCTAGACTTGAATTTCTTTGGAGAGCATATGACACATTTGTGTTCTGTTTTGAAATTTTGCTTTAGTTTAATTTTGAGTTTAGTCATCAATTCAGATAGGTAGACTTGAATTTTAATTTTAAATCTAAGGCCCATTCAAGGCTGTAATGGGGGTTCTTGTCTGTGCTTGAAAATCAATTAGCGCCACTTTCTCTTTATTTCATGAAAGTTATGCAATCAAACACAAGATCAGTTCCAACGAAGAGGTGTCGCATCATTTTTTGTTAGTATGTGATTGATCCGAGAATCTTCTCCAGCCATTTCTGGAAGAAGAGTGGAGTATCCATTTTCCATAATGTGTTGTTCAAGACTCCCACAGCTCTGGGTGTAAAGGACTTTCTTTTGTTCTTAAATATATTTTCCCTTGAATTCCATCTCAGTGCTATGGGTCATGTTTCACTCTTGAGTCCCCGACTCCTTTAAGTTGATTTGTGAATGACTTTGAGGATTTGGGGTACTTGAATCAAGTCTTGTTGCATTGTCTTTGTTCAGGGCTAAAGTGAGTTAGTTCCTTTACTCTGTCAGTGTAAGAAATTCCTTTAAGGTCAGGAATAAACCTGTCCTTATTGGGACTGATTCCAGTGCACCTACAGTATGTCATTCATGAACTGTGGTGACCAAAGCTCTAAATTAATGAATAATAATAATTGCTTACAATAATAATAATAATTAATAATAATTATAATTGTTTACACTTATATAGCGCTTTTCTGGACACTCCACTCAAAGCGCTTTTACAGGTAATGGGGATCCCCTCCACCACCAGTGTGCAGCCCCACCTGGATGATGCGACGGCAGCCATAGTGCACCAGAACGCTCACCACACAGCAGCTGTCAGTGGGGAGGAGAGCAGAGTAATGTAGCCAGTTCATAGAGGGGGATTATGAGGAGGCCATGACTGGTAAAGGCCAATGGGAAATTTGGCCAGTATGCCAGGGTTACACCCCTACTCTTTTCGAGAAACGCCCTGGGATTTTTAATGAGCACAGAGAGTCAGGATCTCGGTTTTACGTCTCATCCGAAGGACGGCGCCTGTTTACAGTATTGTGTCCCCGTCACTATACTGGGGCATTAGGACCCACATGGACCGCAGGGTGAGCGCCCCCTGTTGGCCCCACTAACACCTCTTCCAGAAGGAACCTTAGTTTTTCCCAGGTACTGACCAGGCTCACACCCGCTTAGCTTCAGTGGGTTGCCAGTTGTGAGTTGCAGGGTGATATGGCTGCTGGCTAAAATGCATATGAAGTCTGTTTTCTGCTTTTTGATTAATAAGAGTACAGCGTTATCTTATTATAGAACACTTTAAATACTTCTCTTGTACTATTGTTCTTTCCAATTCAATATGAGTCAGTTGTGGATCGGTAACAATGTAATAGTTTTGTGGGGCTGGGTTGATATGGAGGGCTGTTTTCTGTTGACACTGTGGAGCCACAGGAGTATTATGATCAGACAGAGTTGATGCTGTTTGCTTCACAACTCTGCCTTGTTCTACATCGGGAGATAAGACATTATTCACACAAGCGGTTTTTAACCAAAATAAATCAAAAACGCATATTCAGTGTTAGTTTTTATTTATCAGTGTCGAAATTCTTCAAGAAAAGAAAGGTTTTTTTTTAGAAAGAAGGACAGAAAATAAAAGGAAGACAGTCTCACTCACCATGTAAGATTAGTGAGATTCCCTGTTGTGTGGCGTGTACTGTATTTGGTTTGGCCTACAAATGTTGTGTTTGTCATGGTGTGACAGTTAGGAGGCTATCAGCTACTGATAACTGATGTGTGGGGAGCGTACTGGTGCACTGGGCTGCTGCTGCAATGGGTGCAGCTACACATTGGTGGTGGAGGGGAGTCCCCATTACCTGTAAAGCACTTTGAGGGGAGAGTTCAGAACAGTGCTACTGTATATAAGTGTAAGCAATTATTTATATTATTATTTAACATAGGATGTAAGAAGGCAGGATGGCAATTCGTCCTCGTTTTTTTAGTAACTTAAAATTGTAGGAATTCTCTCTCTTTCTTAGTCCTTGAATAAAGAGGGACAACTGCTGTTCCTAAACGTCATATAGACTCACACCACAGACGCCTGGTGATGGTTCCTTCCACCTGCAGAAGAACAGACTGAGCTCTTGAACAGAGAAGACTATGAATCTTGACTGACTGTGCAGAAGTTCGGCCCAGCAGCCTACAGAATCAATAGTGCAACACAAATCAAAGCACCAGAACTGAAACTATTTGGAAGTGCATTTAAAACGAAGAACGGTAGGCACTCCAATACACAAAGCGGTTTGGTGGTCTGGATAAGGCTACCCCAGCCATGATGGTAAAGCTAATGCACTGGCTTTTTTCAGGACAGGGCTAGATGATATTGGTAGGTTAGTTACTGTAGCTACTAACTACTAAAAAGACTAGATAGACTGAATGGTCTCTTTGTTACCTTTCTTGTAGTATGATTAGCCTCTATTTGACATTTCTTGTCTATCTGAACACACATCTGTTATTATGTAACAAGTAATACAAATATTTAAGGTAGCACAGACATAAAAGATAAAAAGCGTATTTCTTTGTGATATATTAAACAAGGAAGAACTGTACTAATCATTGAATAAAAAGTACCACTTATAACTACAACAAATTTAAAACAATATCAAAACTTCTTTTTTCTGACAATGCTTGAATGAGAACTTTGGCCGTGTGATTTGAGAATAAGCTTTGATATGTTAATGAACATCTTAAACCCTCTTTACAGTATCTTTTTTACAGTATATTCCTACAGTATTTTCTCGTCAGTTCATTAAGCTATTACGAATCTGTGAATGATATTTGAAGAAAGAATTACAAGATCTATTGAAATATTCTTGTTGGATTTGAGGACAACATTTTAGCTAACAATCTTGCACGACATTTGTTTTTATACATCTGTTTTCACTTCCAGTTTACTTTCAGATTTGAATCAAAATATCTACGAGCCTACTTGCCCCCTTGTGCTGGAATGAAACGCACACTTACTCTTCATCCGAATGCCAGCTGTTATAGAGAAGAGACGTTTTCCTTGTCTCACGGATAAAAGAAATGAAGACACAAGCTGTTGACTGGGTGAAGATGATCTGGTACGCGGAGGAAGTTGTCGGAATATTCTGGGTGGAAAGCTTTGAACTTCACAATAGGTTAGGAAGAAGTGAGACAAGACACCTTAGTCTATACGACAGGATTTGTGGGCAACATCCCTGCACTTCATCAACTCCTCTCTTCCTGTTTTCTGTGGGTTTTTTGCTTTGTGTTATTATTATTATTTGCATCCTTTGCATCCTGACTGTGTGTTTTTTTTGGGTGGCTTTGGATAAAAGCGTCCGCTGAGGGAATTGATGGATGTGTAAATCTTGGGACACCCAGCTGAATGGCACTTTTCCCAGGAGGACCCTTTGGCCGAGGGGGGAGATTGCCCCAGCATGCCCCCGGAGTGGTGGGCCAGCAGTGCTCCTGGGGCGACCCGTCCCAACATCACCGCCTGCTGCAGGAGGCTAGAGCACCTGGCCCTGCCTCTGTGTGCACCGCCGCTGGAGACGGCGATCTCTTCCCGTTAAACAGCAGACCGGGCGGAAACCAGGGGGGCCATGAGGCCCATCAAGCCTGTTTGGTAGTCAGCAGACAAGAGATCCAAGGATCTCATCCAGCTGCCTCTTGAAGGAAGCCGGGGAGTCAGCTTTAACAAAATGGCTGTGCTGCTTGTTCCAGACTCCCTCAATCCTTTGTGTTAAAAAAGTGCCTTCTGTTCTCAGTTTTAATTGCACTTTTCACCATTCATTCTGATTTATGACTAGAGGATTTTGAAGAGTTGTCTCTGGGCCCTCATAATCTTCTCTGTTTAAGACTAAAAAGCCCCTACAGTGTAGCACCCACGGCTTGTATTTACCAGGAGAGGATATATCGCACAGTCCTTTCTGTCTTTATGATTTATGTTTCCAGCATCAGGATCTTACAAACCAGGGTCATAAAAAGAAAGAAAAAGGACATGTAACGTAGTCTGCCAATGAAAAGTTCAACTTTTGTTGGCCTGCCAATGAACGTTCAATTATTGGTAAGGTGTGACAAATGTGGCTTGGAGGGATTTATTATAATAATCATCATCATCATCATCACTTAAAAATTCAAAGTTGTATATGTTAACAGTTATATGTGCCGCTTCCAGTGACAATCGTCTACTAAACAAAGATGATTTGAATAGCTTGTCGTCTCTGGTTCTGCCTTTATGCATTGTATTTTCTCCACATCACACATGATTCCTTTAATATCTTGTATTGGAGCACACATGCAAATGAGCATTGATTCAGGCTTGACATTCGACCCACATGTGCAGCATATCGTGAAAACATCTTTATCACTAACTGTGGCTGAAAAGCTGATCAACACATTTGTGTTTTCCCAAATTGACTACTGTAGTGCTCTACTCACTGGGGTCTCTAAATCTACACTGAACAAACTCCAGTATGTCCAAAATTTGGCAGCCAGAATCCTGACCAGGTCTAGTGCAAGTGATCACATTACTCCTGTCCTGGAGTCCTTGCACTGGCTTCCTGTCAAATTCTGTATGGACTTTAAAATCCTCACGCTATAAGGCTCTGCATGGCTTGGCACCTCAGTACCTGTCTGAACTATTATCGCCCTACTCCCCACCTCACAACCTTCACTCTTCTACTTCTGGTCTCCTAACTGTCCCCCAAGCCCGTCCACACTCTGTGGTTGACAGGGCCTTCTCCTGTTCTGCCCCCAAGCTCTGGAAGAAAGTCACCTTCTCTAAACTCCTTCAAATCCAGACTCAAAACCTTCTTCTTTAGAAGAGCCTTTTCTGAACTGGTTCTGTTCTTTCCTTCTCTGCTCCTACTGAATTCAGTGCCTCCATCTACTGTCTCCTCTGTATATTGTCATCATGCATATCTTGTTCAGGTGTGTAGCTGTGTCAGCATGCGTAGGCTGCAAAGGAACAAGTAATAGGTTTATTCCATGCTGAAAAAAAGAAGAAAGAGAACACGTTTCAGCCGTGGAGCCTTCTTCAGATGCATATCTTGTGTTTTTGTTTTTTGTTGTCATTCTGTAAAGTGCTTTGAGAAGCCACCTTTAAAGGTCTAAATAAAATAAAATGTATTATTATTATTACTATTATTCATTGCACTTGTGCATATGACAAACTGAACTAAACGGATACTGTATATTATCTTCGATGTCGGCTAAACATTCAATGTAATTGCTTTTAAATTGTATTTAAGCAATTTATGCACAAGACATATTATTAACTTATTTTATTTATTTATTTTCAAGACAAGCGAACTATCTATTTTTCCATAATGTGAGGTCTAGAAGGTAAATGTGTAGCGCATGGAGTTATGTCTGCCAAAGTTAAAAATACGAGACAGCGTGTCATCGACTCTTCTCAAACTTCACAGCCGCTCGCAACTCCTGAACCCTAGTAAATACTCCGCATCTGCGCATGTGCGTCAAGGGGGGTGGCCGTGAAGAATGCCTGTCTGAAATTAAGACAATTTTCACACAAACCGTTTTAAACCAAAATACATAAAAATAGCGTATGAGTGTTAAATCTGTATTTATCACTCGAGTTGCTTCAAGAAAAGAAAGGTTTAAAAACATTACGCCCGGAGCTGGTCCAGGCAGTAGTCAGGCGAGCCAAAGGCAAGCACAGGAAGTTGCTGTGGCTGTTGCTGCTTGGTGAATTGGAGGAGAGAGAGAGGTTGATCTGAATCTTAATTTCAGGTAAGAATGGTATGCAATTAAAAAGAAAGGAGGTCCAGCGAATGGGGGACACGGCTCTCGGAGGCAGTGGAGGGTGTATCTGGAAGGGGACAGGCTCGGGAGCCAGCTGGCCAGCTGTCCGAGGGGAAGGGAGGTGCCGGCTTCAGGCCCGCTGATGTGTGGACTGTGAATACTGGGTTACAGTCCCGGAGTGGAGGAAGACAGGACCAGGGTGTGCACCCGGAATGCTATAAATACGAGCGGTTTTAGTGAGAAAACTGCGTGAAATTATTTCCAGTGTAAAAAAGGAAAACGCTTTTCATGCAGTTTTTTTCCATTCCATACAGTACTACATCAAAACGAGTGTTACATATAAAAACGTGGAGGGAGGGCTTCTGTAGGCTATTTAATCATGCTTTAAAATGGGATTAGGTTGGCAGACAGCATTAACGTGTGTGAAATTACGTACTGTAATAGGGGGGAAAGTAGCAGCGCTTCTCTTTTAGATCCAATTGCCTTTTTTGAAAAAAATAACGTTCTATGTTTGTAATTCTAGTTATCCGTCGTAGAAAGAACTGTAACCGCACAGAAAGATATAATACTGTAACAAACACTTTATGTTGTTTATATATTTTTTTATTTACTATACAAATCAATTTGGATTTATGAAAAGGGTCGCCATATAAAGAATGAGTAAATGTACTCCAAAGAAAAAAGAGCTGTAAACATGGCGTTTTTCTTTTGCTAGACGTCCAGCATTGAGATGTGGTTATATATACTGCAGCATCTGGAGCAGCCACTGTATTTGTGCTCATGACATATAGATCCACTTTGATTAAAAAGGAGTCGAGGCGCTGCTCTTCCTTGACAAAGCATTGACACCACGAACCTGTTCAGCTCTGTATAACGTTTGGAGTGGAATCTGCTGTGGAATTCGTGTTTACATAAATTGACATTATTACCTTTGAAATGCTGAAGGATTAATTAAATGTGCTTTGTGCAATATTGGCTACCCAGTAATATAACCCTCTCCAATGAAAACATTCTTCATGGATTTGTTGATGCAATACATTTGCTTGTCCCCAGAGGGAGCCATTGTGCAGCCTAAATGTACAACAGTAGTTTAGTGTTAATGAAAGCTTCTGAAAGTCTAACTCCTGAAATAGTGAGGTATTGCATAAGTATAATGAATATAGTAGGTACTGCTATCACATGAGTTTGAACTAGTACCATCTAGCAAAGATTCTAAAATATGTACATTTTTACAGGATCATTAATTGTAATATTTGGCTTCTAGAAAAGAGAATAGTTGAATTTTTACAACTGTAAATATGCTGCCCTGGTTTCTAAATGTATGTAGCTGCTTCATATCCAGGAAAAATACCTTTTTTGCATTTACTGCTTCATGGGGAAAAGTGTTTAAGCACTACAATTCTCCACTTAAGAATTTGATGTTATCAAAGCAGTAGATTCTCCTGATATCACTCTTATGATTCGTAGGTTTGTGTTTATAAAAATAATTCTTAATTGTGTGCTTATATTGGATAGTAGCACAGATTGTTAAAAGGTGTATATTTTCAGATTGCAGTTGATATGATTTAGTCATCTGCTTTCTAAATTCAGTTCCTCCTCCTCGGGTTACAGAGCTTTGGAGACGATGTATCGGTTCAGTTTATTTGCCATACACACAAGTGCAATGAAATGCTTATTTGCATGTATGCTCCCATACAAAGACATTAAAGGAATCTCTGAAAATATAAATGGAACAGCAGCAGCCACAAGCACAAGTTAAATAACATACAACTTAAAAAGGTCAAACTAGCAGTGTGAGAAGACAAGAAAAACATCAGTGTGAGCCAGTGGCAGGGGTAGAGTTCAGTAATCAAAACTAATCTAACTATGCTTGTGTACATCTAATGTTATTACATTAGGTATTAAGATATTTTTTGTAGCCATGTAATGATTTGCAATGATGATTGAGGTAAAAAACATTTTTAAAAAATGAGCCATGTTTGAAAAGGTCTTTGACTGGTATTTTTCTTTGCTTCAATAGAAAAAACAAATAAGATGTCGGTTGCAGGGTCCTTTCAGGTTGTTCTGATTTTGCACGTGACCATGATTCTGGTGTCTAAAAAAAGACCTTCACATCATTGTGTATTGCTAAAGAGTGGCACGTCAAAAGAAGATGTACCTCTGAAGTTACAGTTGTGAGAAGTGCTTTGGAATCATCTTTATTCCTGTATTAGTGGCACCTAAAGTGTGATCTGATCTTCACCTAAGTTATAATAAAAAATAATACAAATAACACACAAACAATTGTACTTTTTCTCGTCTATATTGAACACATTGTTTAAACACTCACTGTCTGTGTGCAAAAAGTATACTGCAAAAAGTATATGAACCTCCAGGATAATGACCTCTGTTAGAGAAAGTAATGGATTTAGTAATTCCAATCAATGAGATGACATTCAGGTGTGTGTTTGAGATGCCCTGCCCTATAAAAAACCCCACAAAGTGTGGTTCCCAATAGAGTCTGCTCTTCACAACACAGATTTGAAGTGAAATATGCCTCCATCAAAGGAGGTTTCAGAGGACATCAGAACAAGAGCTGTCAGTGCTCATAAGGTTGGAAAGGGTTGCAAAAGCATTTCTAAAGACTTAGGCCTCCATCAGTCCACAGTCAGGCAGATAGTGCACAAATAGAAGAAACTCTGTGCTATTGCTACTCTCCCTAGCAGTGGTTGTCCAACAGAAATCACTGTAAGAGTGACCTGTACATTGCTTAAGAAGTAACAAAGATCCCAATGATAACAGCTAAGGATCTCTAGGCATCTCTTGCTCTGGCTGATGTCTGTGTTCGTGAGTCTACGATAAGAAAACCGCTGAACAAGCATGGTGGGCATGGGAGGATACCAGGATGGAAGCCACTGCTCTCGAAGAAAACATTGCTGCCTGTCTGCAAAGTTTGCAAAAGACCACCTGCATGTTCCACAGGGCTACTGGAACAATGTTCAGTGGACAGATGAGACAGAAGTGGAATAAATAAGCAGTGTTATGTTTGGAGGAAAAAAATGCATACCAACATAAAAGCCTCATCCTAACTGTGAAGCATGGTGGAGGGAGCATCATGGTTTGGGGCAGATTATATCAGCAACTTCTACAAGAGCATGTCAGGCTATGTATCCATGATCTGAAGCTTAATAGAAGCTGGGTCATGCAACATAACAATGATCCTAAACGTGGGAGTAAATCTACCACAGAATGACTTAAACAGAGGAAGTAGCCAGTTGGAACTTCTAAAGCAAGACATTCATGCAAGACACCCCCAATATATCAATGAATTGAAACAGTTCTGTAAAAAGGAATGGGCCGAAACTGATGTGCAGGACTAAACAGCAGCTACAGGAAACACTTGGTTGAGGTCATTGCTGCTAAAGGAGGTTCCACTGGTTATTAAATCTGAAGGTTCACATACTTTTTCCAGCATAGACAGTGAAAGTTTAAATAATGTGGTTATTATAGACATGAAAAAGTACAGTTGTTTGTGTGTTATTTCTTTAATCTGTTTGTTATCTATTAAAGTGACAGACATGAAGATCAGGTCACATTTTAGGAGCCATTACTGCAGGAATACAGATAATTCCAAATTTTTCTCACCACTGTAGGTGTAAAAGCAAACTGGTTGACAAAAGTCTGGATTTTGCAGAAACATTGTATTCCCACAAAAACCCTCTTGCTTAATGCAGTCCCTCATAGTAATCGATAACTTCACTGTGTTCCTTCATGCATTATGTGTAATCTCTCATTAATTAATTCATTAGTCAAGAATACATCACAAGAGACAAATTCAATGGTGGTTTACTCTCCACTTTCATTATAAAGGAACAAGCAGAGGTTAATTGCATGAGGAAAAGTCAAAAGGAGAAAAAAATATTTTGAACTGTGGAGCTTTCATCAGGTGAAGGGCCTTCTCAGAAATCTCCACAGCCAGAATGTTGTTTTTCTTCTCTTTATCGGATAATTATCATTTGGTTCTTTCTTTAAGGTTTGAATGGTAATGTAGCTCTCAGCTCAGACTTTCCCTTTAAGCATTTCTCTCCCATGTTATTTTAAAATGTCTCCTATAAAACATTTGACACAACAGTTGTCTCCTAAACAACTGTGGGGATTTGGAACAAGCTACCCAGCCATTATGTTGAAGCTACTCTGGTTCCCTTGAAGAAAAAGTAAAATGGGGTGCTCAGATCGATTATAATTAATAGAGAGCTGATATGTTGGAGGGCCTCCTCTTGATTGCATTCATTTTTATGTTCTCATATTTCTAAAGATGCAGTAGACTCTTGCCTTTCTCTCATTTCTGAATTTCAGACAAGATTTATTCCCCTGTTTTGGTAATGCAGAATATGCATTAAAGCACTTCTTATGTTTTGGCCTTTACAGATAGGGCCAAACCCTGAGTGTACCATATTTTGAGCAAATGACAATCCTAACTGGAAAGGTTAAGAGGTTAATAGATACTTCAAACGGGGCACTATGCCTGGTATATTTAACAGATGGATAGCCAGGAGTCATTTCCTTCCTGTAACTGTAGTAACACAGCAGACTCTCTGTATGGAATGCTGTATTCATCCTGTTTGCCTTCTACTTCAATTTCTTTTGGATGGAACCACCTTAACTAATTCAGTATATGCTTTTTGATCAGACATATTCTTAAATGTCCACTGTTTCAGGAGTTCAGCAGATCATTATTGCAGTCTAGCCATTAAGGACCCTTCTTAGCACCCAAAGTGCACAATGTAAAGAAATGTTTAAGGGAGTGTGTATAACTACAGAGCCGCCTTTGTTCAACATTATAGTTCTCTTCTCACCCGCTGTGATTTTCAGAGTATATACTTGATGGAATTCGTTCTCAGAGATATGGTTTTCTCAGAAATATTTATATCCAAGTTTTTCTTCCTAAAATGTTTCTGTTTTAGTGTCGTCTAGTCTCAAGTGAATCCTTGCAACTGCACTGACCCAGCCCCCCAGTAATTTATTTAAATGTGATCTAATTTAAACACTGATAATGAAATCGACCCATGCACAATGAAAGAAATGCAGTTACTGAACCTTTCATCTAATGCATATTCAGAGGTGCGAAATCTCCAGTGTGTTAAGGCTCATATTTATTCATTTTTGTTTTGTTGTGAGGCATGCAGAGCTTATAATCAACTTTAAAAATGTGAAATCTGCAGGTAACGGTATATGCCATTAATTACTGTACCATTGTACAGTATCTTCCTTTGTTGCATTGTGTGGTAATAAAAAAAGAAACATCCAAATAAAAAAAAATCTGGGCTTGTTTTGTAAGCGAACAAGTAGAAAGGGTTTCATTTTCATCGTGACTGAAACTGACAACAAGCGCAGTAGCCTTAAGTCTCGAGTTGAAATGGAGCTGTTGCCATGGCCTGAGCTCACCCAGCTCTTGTGTACATGATGATCGGCTGAGCACTTTGCACAGTTTAGACAAAATTGACCGCTGAAGCCCCTTTCAGACAAACATTTTCTCTCCTCACTAGTGACACAACATACAATATATAGAAATATATAAACGTAGTGTAAAATGCTACATTGAGATAGTTTTATAGCAATTTAAATAACTCTATAGCTGTGTTATACCACTCCTACACCTGTCGTGTCCTGTAGTAGCATTTGCACAGTGGTAAAGGAAACTTAATTGCTGAAAATATTGTAATTCTTAAGGAGCCTGTTATTCAAAGATTTGTGAGGTTGCTTTAATATACTGTTTTTCAATTTTTGTTTTTCTAATGCCATGGAATAGTAATTTATAACTCTTAATAGTTTTGTAATTTGGTTTTGGTATCCTCTAGGTGTTTATTCCAAATGAATAGGCCTAATAGTTTTAATGCCACCTCTCCAGTCATTTTAAAGGCTGGTCTGTTAGTGCATCGTAGCGCATTTCTGACATTTGCACAGCAGAGGGTGCATAATAACACATGATCACCATGAGAAAATAAACTTGACAGGTGTTGCAAGGAACCTGTTTTGCTTAGTATTTTGTACTTGACTGGGGCACAGTGGTGTGGTGGTTAGCGCTGTTCCCTTATAACTCCTGGGTCCTGGGTTTGATTCACACTGGGGGTGACCTGTGTGCAGAGCGTGCATGTTCTCCCCATGTTTGTGTGCGTTTCCTCCCAGGAGGTTTGATTGTTTTGAATTGTCCTGTACTGAGGTTCTATACAGGATGAGAGGAATGTGCTCTCGGTCCCTCCTCATGGCTTTCCATGAACCTCGTCAGTAAAAGTAGCTTTCTGATAATTGATAATGGCTGGATAATTGGGTTCTGTACCTTGGTGAACTGAGGAACTCATCTGGATCTTCCTTGAAGGATCCTTGTGAATTGGACAGATCAATATTGCTGGGTATTATGTTCAAGCTACATAATGCAGAGTTCATTTAGAGAAAGAGTCTATCAGCAGGATATACATTAATGGGCCTAAAGACATGTACTGCATGTATTGTCCTGGAAACAATACTCCCAAGTCAGACATTACTTGAGTCGTGACAAGCACGTCTTCTTCACTGCAACACATTCTATTGACATTGATTCAGAGTTGTAAAAATCTTAAAATTAAGACATAGCAAACAACTGCAAATGAAACCATATTCATGAGTTTATATCACAATCTGCCAGACCTACAGTGGTTTGACTGCCTGTCTACTAAAACATAAGTGGCTGTATTGTCCTCTAAGTGACTTTAAATTTTGACTGTGCAAAAGGCAAACATAGATTGCCATTATAAGGAGGATTTATACAATGCTATATATATAAAGATATATAGATATATCTTGTGGCCCAGTGCAAACCATCACAATCTGTTGGAAAATCAAATGTATTGCAATGTGCAGTCTGTGTGACGTAATGATTGATATTGTAATAGACTCGTGCTGTAATAGCACCTTGGTGACAGTTTATGAAAGGGTTACTCTAAACTGTGAAAAATGAGCAGGCTGGTGAACTTCACTGCTCTTTCAAACGAGAACGATGCCCAGTCTAGAAACAACAGAGAGCACCCTTTGTATGGCATTGATCAGAGCCCATCTGAATGAGGCGATGAGCCCCGTTCAGCTGGGACCTGAGATGGATGGATTGATGAGGCTGGAAGGGGACTAACCTTGCTGTCCTTTCCAGACTGTTCCCCTGGATACCGCTGCCGCACCTGCAGCCCCCTGGTTGCCATGGCGATGCTTTTGGGCTTGAATTGAACCACAGACAAAAACAATATATGCACCCAAAAAACGCAGCTCCATGAGGTGTCCTCCATGCAGCGGAGCCCCTGGGCATTCTTTCCTTGGGGTGCCTCGGTCCCCTTGCTTGCAGCCGGCCAGGGGCCACGGCGAAGGGTAACTGCCACCTTCCTGCTGGCTGAGATGCCAGTATTTCCGTCTCGTGTCGTATTATTTTGTGGTGTTGCTTTCCCGCTGTGTCAGCTGCTGGGATCCGAGGCTGCTGTTCTCCCGGGCTGTGCTGATGCTGTGAAACTGGTACAGTACAGGTTTTGAAAGCGCCTGCTCTGCCTTTAATCTTGTTCTGATGGGTCCTAAGGCCAGATTGGTTGCCGGGGCGGGTGAGGGAGTGGGTACCGCAGCGTCCCTGCTTCACAAGTACTGCATTCAGAGCAGCACGGGGCTCTGGCAGCAGGGTTTTCAGTGCCACCTCAGAATCTGTGTCAGTGCAGGGCCGCCTCGTTTCTTAACCCTGTGTTGTACTGTGTGTGTTCAATGGAGCAAAATCCAAGTTTATTCTCAAACTGTCTAATAGGAACTCAGAAGGTGCTCTGAAAAAAGAGCTCTCCAGGGTGTCAGCCTGGCTGTCTAGTGATGAGTCAGCAGTCTTGTTTTTAGGGTTCGTGTCAGGCGCAGGAAGATGACCACAGAGATGCCTCCTTTCCATCTTTGTAGGCTGTAAAGGGGCAGGTAAAGGTTTATGCCTTGCTGAAAAGAAAAGAGACACAAGGTTTCAGCCGTGGAGCCTTCTCTTTAGGTGTCACCTTTGCCTGTTCTCTGTTGTAACATGCCAGGCTGAAGGTCTGCATTTTAATACGACAACTCACTACCATTAAACAGATAAAAGCTTCGAAAGCCAAGAGGAACCAAGTCTTCTCTTTGTTACCTTATGATTGCAGTGGTACCCCTAATTGTTGATAGTAAACCCAATGAGTACACATTCTGGGCTTTCTTAGGTTTCGTCTTTATTGGGGTTTGGCATCATCAAGTGAAAAAAGAACCTTGCTCGCTTGTTTTAGTGAGGCATCCATATCTCATTAGAACTTACAAAGACCTCTGAGACACACCGTCTGAATATTGCCATCCAATTATTGTCACGGTTTGATCTGATACAATTTTGTGTACAGTGCCCTTCATGCTCGGGTCCCCCAGAAAGCTTTAAAGAGCTAAAAACATCGCATTTCCAGTAATTTCCAAATATATTCAGCAAGACCGATTTTCAATCTAGAGTCAAAGGAATCTCGAGATTCTCCATTTCCAGCGCACACAGGATGTGATTCTCACAGGTGTTGCCTACATGCTACAAGCAGGCTGGGTCGGCACAATGCCCCCTCTTGTTTGTAACCTATCTTAGGTTCTTGTGAAGGTGCCATAATTGTTCCAAATACAGAGCATAATGAAAGATTCAGCATTGGTGATTCTTGAGCACCCTTACAGCATAGCATCTTTTTTACTTGGTCTGTAAAGCTCCACAGTCTCCTCACCTCTCAGACCCCATGTTTGAGTGAAGACCCTTGATAGTGGAATAATGAGATATTAATGGGACCACCTTTCAGACCTGCTCCTTTTAAAGACTTGGCTGGGTGACAGAAAGAAATCTGAATAGAAGCAAAGCAAAGGCAAAAGCACTGCACATCCAACTTAAAGATGGCCAGTCCTTGCCTTTTGTTTGTGCCTGGTCGCTAGGGCTGCTGCATTCAGGCAATGTTTACACTCCCTGGGTTATGGTTTTGTCAGCACTCCTTTCTTATTGCTTTGAGGAAGAGGTTTTTCAGTGTTTGCTTCATTGAGGAGCACATTACATACTGTAGGTGAGCTGTTGGAAACAGACATCTGCCTCTCCAGTATTTCTGTTGAAAGTTCTAAATGATGGTCTAACAACAGATAACTGTGTTTTCGATAGTGTTCAGATCTCCTAATGTCCATCCTTACGAACTGTTTCTGATACTAACAGCTGCTGAAATTTCAGATAATGTGAAAAAATATTCAGATATTTAAAAAAAAAATATTTTTGCACCAATTGTTCACTGGAAACTGAGGTTAGAAAGAAAGATGTTTGGCCACAGTGCAGTGAACAACCTAAAGAAAATGAATTAATATTCAAACCAGGCTAAGATTACAGAAGAAAACGCCGTCTGAACAAAGCAGTTCTTTGCAGGACTGTATTTAGTATTTTTATGCATGTGAAAAGCTCACAGAATTAAATTTTATGATTAAAAAGGCAATGTTGCTTCATTTCTAGGCTTGGTATTATTAAGCTTAACATTAAAGCTGGAAACAGTCACTAGAACATGTGATGGAACATCTTTGATGTTAAACCTTTTCATACATACAGTGTTTCTTCTTGGGAAAATGATCCAGGAGATAGTAGTGTTCTGAAACAACCTCTTTCATGCCATAGTTTGTGTTTTATCTGGGGCTTTGGATGTCCTGATTTTTGTGTTGTCATGTGGCAGTGTTCCAGGATTGAGCTGAACAGAAAAGGAACTTGGAAAATAAATCTGGGGAAAGGGCTTGTCTTTTTGCTTGTTATATATAGATACACATTCACATTGTATAAGATCTCTAATCAGTTTTTTGGGGAAAGTTTCTCTCAGTAATTTCATACACTGCTGTTTAATAGACAGTTATCTGTTTTGTCGTAAGTCTTAGTCATGTCATTCTTTACTGATACAGTATTTCCCCACAAATTCTTGATCTGTGTAAAAATGGTTATTGTGTAGCTGCAGTTTTCACTCTGCGTGTGTTATTTATCATTTGATCACAGCTTTGGATAAGCTGGGTCTTCTCCTTTCTTGTCAATGTGGCTAATAACAGGCTGCCACTCTGAGCGATAATTTCCAGCCTTTCTTTGCCAGATGTGGGATGAATAGAAATATTTGGCTGACAGCAATGCGACTGGGAGGCCTCATCCTGTAACCTCCTTTGAATCAATTTGTGATGTATTGTATTTTCTTGCAGACCCTCTCTTTATAGTTGCTTTAGTTTGTTTTGTGGGTGTTGATTTTATTGCATCCCATCAAAAAGACCTTTTTTATATTCGAAGGGTAGACAGCTGCTGTGCCTAGCTGTGCTATCAGTTTGCTAAGTTTGTTGTGCAGTGGCCCTGCCTAACCTTAGGAGGCAATATGCTAGCTCAGCCTCTCTGAATTTCCTTATTAACTCTTTATCTGTTGTGTAAAGCCCTTGCAGGGTCTGCATTCAGTGCGTTTGTAACAAAATGGCGAGTCTGATCAATTGATTGATTCCCACAAAACCACCACTTGGTTAAACTGCGTTATGTGTATTCAGAAATGCCTGTATGTACTGTAGGCACATTCATGCAGGCCTGTTTTTGAAATTCAAAATCTAGCTTCGTTGGGAAAAAACGAAGTTGTTTCTTTCTTGATGCAGCACTCGTGGGAATGCCACAGCACGCACAGGTTTCTGAAAGAATATTGAAACAGGGAATTAGGCTCAGTGTAAAATGGTAACAAGGAAAAAAGAAAGTAAGAAAAACGCCCAGCCTCTCACATGAGAAGAGCCTTTCTGCGGAGGCTGCGTCGTGGAGATTCGCCGCTGGAGTGGGGGGGTCCTTGCAGTAGTGCCAGCGACAGGGCAGTGAGCAGGCAGGGGACTGGCTGTGGCAGTCTCCACACGGGACATCAAGACAGTGTCCCTGCCTTCACCTTCCGCACCATCCCTCAGGCTGGAGAAATGGCAGGAGGTTGCAGGGGGCTCAGCTCATTTCCCTCATCAGAAGCTGATCTGCTGGCTGATTGAAGTCCTGCAATTGGATGGAAAGGAAGTAAAGAGTTTATTCCACCTGAATAACATTTTTGAGAACCCGATGATGGTTTATTTTTGTTTTTCTAATTTTAATAAAGCACGTAGTTGATACACCCAAACTGTGCAGCCAGGGAGTATTAGCTCACTTTGGGTTTAAATTGTCAGTGCCCTTTTCCATTTTGTATTATCTTAGATATGTATTTTGCAGTGCTTTTGTTTCCCAGTTAAAAAAGCTGTTCTTTTAAGCACATGATTTAAAATACCTAAAATAGTTCCATCATTTATCAAGAAAGGGATTTGGAAAATATTAAAAAAATAATATTAGAGGTTAGATTGAAATGGAATCATAAAATTTAAATAGTCAGTATATTCGCAGTCGTCTTATTCTTGAAAGGAATTGCAACGAAGGGTGCCTTCAGTCTCGTTCCCAGTAGCTGGGTGCACTATGAAAACTTCTGACAGATGTGACAAGCATTATTTCTTTAGACTTAAAACTTGCTGTGATCTTCAAAATAGTGGCAGTGAGAGGACCCAATTCACAGAAACAATTCACAGTAACGTGCATCTGCTTAATGTTTACCACAGTACTCAGATCCCATCACTATCACCACTGTAACCACTTATCCAGTTCAGGGTCAAGGTGTCTCAGAGCCTGTCCCGTGAGCCATTGGACGCAAGGCACGATACAGCCTAGACGTGATGCCAGTCCATCGCAGGGCACAAACACACCCACCCTCGCACCGGGGCCAATCCTACAGAACCAGCTTGTCTGTGGACTGGGGGAGGAAACCCACGTGAACGCAGGGAGAACATGCAAGCTCCATGCAGACAGCAGCCCAGTAGTTGAGCCCAGGGCCACAGCACTGCGAGACTGTTTAATATTTATATCCTACTGAATTATTGGTTAGGCTTCTATTATGAATGAAGGCTGGTAAATGAAGTAATGCAATAGCACCTTCTTCTTCAATAAAATGTACACAGTGGCATTGTAGCCGGCATCAGGAGTTCCCTTGATGCTGTATTTTGTGTACTTGGTAAAGCCAGTGCTAGATGAGCTCTCTGCTTCTGGATGTTACACAGCAGGCGTTAGGACCCAGTTGATCGGAGACAGACAGCCCTCCTGCAGCAGGCAACGCCGGCAATAGCGCAGTGCAATCTTTCAGCAGATGCTTTGACATTAGGTTTTCTTTTTATAAAAACATAAAAGCCAGCCAGAAGGAGGAGGATTCGTTTTCATACTAGACCCTGATCGAGATACGCCAGAGATCCTGGAAGCTAAAGGCCTTGTGTAGAGAAGTTGGTGATCCAGTCTGCTTGAGTGGGATTTGAGCAGCCATGGTCTGATCACTGTTAACACAGACAAAATCATTGAAACATCACCACAAACAGGGACAGGGATAAGAGCATACGCCAGCTTTATAACAGCAGAAGCAGCATGGCTCAAACTAAAAGACACATGTATAGTCGGGTGAGTAAGAAAAATGATTTAATGTTTAATGAAAGGTGTGTGAACTTCTGGGTGTTACTGTCTGCCTGTGTTTCACAGAGCAAAACAGGATTGCTGACAACTAAGGGCTTTTAAACCAGGAACAATACAGTGGCATCATCAAGTCCTCTTTTACTGTGTTCAGATGTTATTTTTCTCTGGTTGTAAGCAGATGACAGCTTTTCATTTTATAACTGGGTGTTATAAATGTATGTTTTCTGTGTTTTGGCTGGGTCCTCTAAGATCATTTTCAAAAAAAGACAAAGCAATAAACTAGTAATGAGCTGCTTGATGGATTGGGGGAATATTTTTTTCCTACGGAGACTTTCAGTTAGTACTTTTGAAGTGTAAAATTGTGCCTTTAGCTCCAATTTCAGACTCAGGGCTAGATCCTAAAAGAGCGGTGAGCCAACTCAGAGAATTACTTTTAATATATTAATTTCAGGCAAAGACGTTAACTACTGTGTGATTTGCAGATACTGAAGTATGCAAGCACACAACTTAAACTGTTTCAGTAAGCGAAGTCTGATACTTCAGAGATAAAGTCAGTGTAGGTGTACTGTAGGCCTGTTCCTCGCTATGCAGTGACATATGGATCAGGGCTTTGTTGAAGTCACTGTGAATTGCACAAACATGAATGTAAAAATCAAATTCCAGAGTTCATATGTAACGAAGTACTGCCTAGATCTAGGAAGAGCCTGCACAAATATTCAGATAAGAGGAACAGTGAGTGGAAATAAGACATTTTTGTCTTATCTGTGTTATCTGAAATATCTGTGTACATAATTCATGTTCTGCTTACCAGTATTATGAAATTGAACCATGGTTTTAACTGGAACAACTCTTTCACAAGCACAAGTCTCATGAAAATGTTTTTGGTGTGATTGTTTTTATTTAAAAGGCAAAGTACTACTGTATGTTAACCGTTATGTATCGTGTATGCATGCATAAATTAGTTACATGAACTTTGTGACATCCTATTACAGATTTTAGCCTTACCTTATGGAGATGTTCTGGGCCCTGCCCTGTGTTTCAGTGGGCTGTAGTCACTCAAACATTATCTTGTTTTTCTAAGCTGATTTTCCAGTCTTGGGTTTTGATTCATTATAATAATAATACCTTGCATTCTTGTTGCTTTTTTCCTCCCAGAGGATCCCATAATACTTAACACATGGAGGGGGACTCACTTCATCCAATACTCAAGTGCTGGACCCATCTTAGTAACCTGTGGCAGCCATTATGTGCCGGCAGCACCGCTGCACAGCCGATTCAGGCAGGATTTACTTCAGCAGTGGAGATGGAATTTAGGGATTGCCATTAATTCGAGAGTAGAACATAGCCTTACTCTTACAAACCGATCTTTAGTGTCCAACTAGTCAAGATTTCATTTTAACAGCTCTTTTGCACGATGGCATTTCCTGCACCTTATGAAGAGCAGGAAAGAGCGCCGCCTACTGGTCCCCAGGCACCACTTACAGAAGCAACCTGGTTTTCCTTGGAAGTCTCCCACCCCATTGCTGTCCAGACTCAGCCTTGATTAGCTTCAGAGTTGTGATCAGATCCACCTACAGTACATGGTGGTGGCATCCCCCCGTTGTCTGACCCTGTTCCACAAGTACTGCTTGAAATGCTGGTCACAAGTTGTACACATGTCCTGTAAGAAGACGGATATTAAAAAAAGAGTATCTTTCGTGCCATGTAATACCGGCTAGTAGGAAGTATTATATAAGAAAAGCCACACTTTTGTGTATCACCATACTTAACAGCCCCGACTAGCTCTGTTGGTAGAGCATGATCTCAGGGTAGTGGGTTCGTGTCCCACGTGGGGCGCAAGGTTCTCTAATAACCCATACTGGGCAGCAGCAGTATGGGGGGGCGGTGTTGGCGGCGGAGGACCATGTTTCCATGACAACGGCAACAATTCTCGCACTCTCTGCGTAGAAGAAAGGCCTGGCGAACTACTTCCGGATCCTGCCAGAAAACTCTATGGATAGTGACGGGGGAGCTGTCCATAGGGTCGCCATGAGTCGACACCGACTCGACGGCACTCCCCATCCATCCATCCATCCATCCATCCATCCATACTTAACATGTGATTGGGGTCATCTGCCAAACCTGCCACACTTTAGTGCCTTTTCATCAATTCTCATACCTGCTGATATTATCTTTTGATGGGACAGATTGTGCCACCTATAATCATTGCTTAAAACAAAAGAGCTACTGACCTTAAGGAAAAGCAGCCTTTATATGGATGTTTAGAATATAAACTGTACTGTTTGCTCACTCTGATGACTATTTTTTGTATCAGTGGCATTGCTCGTATTGTAGCATATTCCCAGTGTTGTTTGGAATGATCTTTTATTGTGAGATAGTGTACCAAGTCCAGAGAATAGTTCTTACAGCCTATTGGTTTTGATAACATAATGTGTTGCAGATGTTTGGTGGTTGAGGAAATATTCTGTTATGCTTAATATTATGTGCATTGTCTCCCATCTCTTAACAAAAGAAAACAAATAGTAGTATAGTGCTATACGTTATACAATATATGTAATGATCTCATCTGTCTGGCTGTTTTACTGAGTCAGAGGTGTTTGCACCATCCTGACTCATGTGCCTAAGCTGCCAGGTTTGCCAGATCTGAAATATCATCATTATCTGGTCCTGCTTGGACCTCAGGTTTTCACTTTTGGCTGGCATACTGTGTTAAGGCCTGCGCTGAAATGTTTGTGCCTGTGCTGTGAAAGTATACAGTCTGGATCTGTTTATTTTTTGACTCCATGCTAAACAGAAAAGACTGCTAATTTTGCAAAAGTGTTAGAAAATTAATACAAAAACATGCTGAAGTATAGATATGGTGAAATCGTCATGCTGACTTGGGGCTAGGTGTGATAAAGACCAGGAGATGCTTGTTTCAGAAGATACCATTGTTCATGAGGGCTGCCTCTCCTCACGTTCAGATTAGTTATGGGAAATGAGAACCATCCTTGCCTGCTATTTGTAATTCGAAAACAGGAGATTTTCTTTCTTTTTTTATGTAGACACATGAAAATATGACAGATCATTCACATTGGCCTAACTCATCTTGAACATTTGACTACTAATAGAACATTTATCCAAGAATATAGTCTTGGAAGAACCTTGAATGAATATCTTCATCCACAGTCAAATCAAAGTTTATTTATCAAATGCACAACAATACAGCGTGCAGCAGTAGTTTGTGCTCGTCTGCTTGTTTTCTGCACCCACAACTGTTTGCATAACAACATGCCTTCTGCTCTCTTTTTCCTGACTACATTTATATGTTTTTCCATATATTTATGTTTTTGTTCCTGCAGCCGTGCTCTGTGTTGAATTTGAAGTAATCCTTTGGGCTTACGGTTTTGAGGATTTTAAATGCCTCAATCAATTCTTTTTGCTGTAGGCTAAAGAGGTTCAACTGTGTATTTGAGGCAGTTCCATTTGCTGAACGTATCATGAATATCCTGATGTTTCTTAAGCTTTCAGTTATTGATCTGTTGCAGTTATCCTTTAAACATATTTACAGCAAACTGACCTTTTGTTCAATTGCAAATATTCTCTGATTGAGACTTTGTTCAGCTTCTTAAGCATCACTGTTGTATTAAGTGTTTGTGTTTAATGAGTACATGTTTGCGAGTCTGAAATCCTTATATGAGTTTCATGTATTTGCTCAGTGCATGAAGGCCTTTAATGGAGAGACATTTTGTCATTTTTCAGGCTTTCGGACAGTCAAGTTTAGACGTGCGTTTTCCTGAGTCTCGGGTTTATGATAAACAAACCTTTTTGGTTGCAAAACCTGTGCTTTTGCTGAAGGGTTGAATTAACATATTTGGCTATATCTTGCGAAACCTGGTTTGAGCACTGAGCAGCTTCTGCTCGTGCAGCCATGTCTATCCATCCATCTTTTAACCGCTTTATCCAATACAGCCCCACGGGGGAACTGGAGCCTGTCCTGGCAGCACCAGGCACAAAACAGAGTCCACCCAGGATGGGTGTCAGTGTGCTTAGGACATTCCCATTGGAGCCATGGACATCTCCATGTAGCTGTAGAAAATGAGTACAATGCACTCAAGTAAGAAGTGGCCCGTCCAGATCTGCATGCTGTTGTTGTTCTTCTATGTTGTTGCTTTCCTTCCTGTTTATAACGATACTATGATCCCATTTCTAAGAGTAGGGTGTTAAATCCACAGTCTTGGCTTAGGTTCACTCTGGGCCTAAACAGTCTGTCCTCTTGAACACTCCTGCTCGATTTAACTGCAGAGGAAGCCTCTCACTCCTCCCCCTGATCGGCTGTGCGCTGGGGCTGCTGGTGCAGAAGGGCTGCTGTGTAACACCAGGGTGGAAGCTGCACTTCAGCTGTGGATGAAGTGGGACTGCATCTATATATGTCAAGTGCTTTGAGATCTTTTGAGTTAAAAAGCACACTGTAAATGAATGTAATAACATGGTATGAAGAAAACTAAACAATCCAATTGCTAGTGTTGAGAAAACAAATAATGGGAATATCAATGGAATTTGATCTATATTGATCTGACTAGGAGCATCACGGTGATGCAGTGGTTAGCATTGCTGCCTCACAGCGCTGGGGCTCTGGGATCAATTCCAGACCGGGGGTGCTGTCTGTGTGGAGTTTGTATGTTCTCCCCCGTTCGCATGAGTTTCCTACCATAGTCCAAAGACATACTGGTAGGCTAATTGGCTTCTCAGAAAATTGGCCTTTTTGCAAGTGTGTGTGTGCCCTTCGATGGACTGTGTCCCCCCGCTTTGTGCCTGCTGCTTGCTGGGATAGACTGCAGGTCCCCCCTGACCTGTAACTGGATGAAGCCGTTAGAGAATGGATGGATGGACGATGTGACTCAGTAGGCAATTCCAGTATGGCTCTTCATGGACCAAGCAGTTGGGTGAGTGTTAAATGCTGAGTGGATATTGGCTGTTGCTCCACTACTCCCTGCAGTGCTCTCGGTTGCAGCAGTCAGAAATATACAGGCAAGCAAATATTTTTTCAGTGGATTGCTGAGCGCTGGTGTCACCTGACTTTGTCATGTGTGTTCCACTGAACGGCGGAGTCCATTCCCAGGCTGCCTGTTATTTGACCATGGTATCAGGAGCTGTAGAAAGCCACCTAAGCCTGTACTGACTTTTACTGCTAAAAGTCTATATTACTTCTTTGCTCTTTTCCTTGCGTCTGTGTTTTCTTGAATTGTTTTGTGTGTGTTTAAGCTTAGCTCAAGATGTAAAGCCAGCCTTTTTTCCCTGAGCAAACACACCAGACCAGTGCAGCTAAAGAGATTTGCTGTTTTTCATACATCACTATCAGCAGACATGCTTGCGCTATGTGACTTTTACACACGCGGAGAAGACTCCACGGCCGAAACGTTGTGTTTCCTTTCTTCTCTTTTCAGCAGGGAATAAACCTGTTACTTGTTACTGTAACTATCTTATTACTACTTTATTTTTCCAAAGACACACCTTTAAGCTGCTTCGAAAAAATGACAGCCAAGTAAACTACTAATAATGATCTTAATATTAAAGTTTTGCATTAAAATATCATTAGTGTGAAGTCGGAGACAAATTCTGATTGAAATTAGGAGGTTCAATAATGAGTCCCTTAAGTACAAATCTTTAGAACCACAGGCACTGTGATGGTGAATATCTTGTTGGAAAAACAAATGTTTCAGAATAACACTCTGTTAAAAGCTAATTACAACATTGAGCTGTAATCAAGAAGGACAAGAAGTGAAAACGCCTTGGAAGTCCATATAAACAGAATAGGAGGCACTTCTTTATGAACGGAGATGCAAGAGCTACCCAGCCATGTGACTAAAGCCGATACTCTGGCTCCTTTCAAGAAACAGCTGGATGAGATTCTTGGATAAATTAGCTACTAACCACTACGAAACGATGATCTTGATAGGCTTATTTAAGGGCATCTGTCTATCAGAAAGCCAGTAAGATAACTATAAAAGAAGAATGAAAAAGGGAGAAAAGTGTATCTTTGTACATCTAACAATAGTTTATATATGAGAGGCTGATTCTCAGTGTAACTCCCTGCACAGCGTGATAAATTCAGATCAATAATAATAGCAGCTGCTAGGCATGGCCAGAAAGACACTGCCAGAGATGGTCTAGCGCTTCGGAGTTCTACAGTCATGTCACTTTTACTTCTTTCAAAATGCCTTCTGAATGGCAGCCTGCAGGAAGACAGGGAGGAAAACAGTAAAAGCCCTTCATAGATTAATGGTAGATTTTTATTTTGTCAAGAGTTAGTAATTTGCCCTGTGGTACCAGTATTTCAGAATGTTACATTAGATAAGTGTTTATGGCTTAAATCTAAATTTAATGACGTCTTGTTGGCTTTTTAAATTTGATTTCAGATTTGCATTTGCACACCTTGACCTGTGCAGCCTGTTGTGTGGGTGTCTGTATCTGCAATCTTACACACCAATGAGTCTACAGACTGAACACAAGCTATTAGTTATAGTGTATATTTTTAAAGACTGTCAGAGTTCTTCTGTGTTTCTTGAGAAGCTGAGTACCCGCTGGTGGTATATTGTACCCTTGTCACACATAAAATGGACTATTTTCCCACGAATTTCAGTTTTTGCAACATCCTTTTTTAATGTGAGGTTTCTTACAATCAATGGGTTTGATATTGACCTCATTTTGTTTTTTTAAACTTTTTTTTTATTTTAGGCATTTTTATATCTCGCAGCCTTATTCCTTATTTTCAGCATGCTGTAACATGCTGTACTTTGCCATAGTCTTAATACAGTTCTTGCATTGACTGAACTTGGCTGAACCCTGGCACTGGAGAACTTCTCCTCCAGCAGACAGTTCATCCGGTCCAGCGCTGAATGTCAAGATATTGGGCCTGCAGAAATATAGTCTGTAGATCCTTGGAGCTTTATTGGGACAGAAATATCATTGTTTAATAGCTCAAGTAACACCTGACATGTTGTCTGTGTGAGACGTGAGCAGCTCCAGATTTAAAGGTACTTGGTGTAGAAAGATCTTCACCTGGAAGCAGTGCTGGCTTGCTGCTGGCCAGGACCTGACCTGACTGCTGTGCGCTCTGTCTCTGCAGACCCCGAGCAGTGGGAGCGGCAGGATGAGCTCGGATGGGGGTGTCCGACCGGTCAAGGTGGGCTCTCGCGTGGAGGTGATCGGCAAGGGCTACCGGGGCACTGTGGCCTACATCGGGGCCACCCTGTTCGCCACCGGGCGGTGGGTGGGGGTGGTCCTGGACGAAGCCAAGGGCAAGAACGACGGGACAGTCCAAGGCAAGAAGTACTTCACCTGCGAAGAGAACCATGGCATCTTTGTGCGCCAGTCCCAGGTAACCCTTCCCCTCGTCCGTCACTGTGTCCTCAAGCCCCCAGCGTCTGAGAGAGACCCACAAGAGCTCTCTCAGCCCTTCTGATAAAAGCCTTTTATCTTCCACAGTTCTCAGTTCTAAGTTACAGACCTAGCACAGTTCTAGCACACCTCCCTACACTCACATACACATAACTCACGAGCTCTTGAACGTTCTCAGTTTTGTGGTTACACCACAAAGCTTTCATATCTATAAATAATATCTAACTTGTTGATATTTTTATTTTGCTCGTGTTTGACTGTTCTCCAATTCCACGACCCTCCTGTCAATGTCTGGAGACCGTGCCGCGGGGCAGCGAAGGAGAAGCGCCGCTCTGCGGTCCCGCCGGCCGGACATGTGACACGAGAGAGGCCACTGCTGTTCACAGCTGGCCGATGTACCAACACTTCCACCTGACACACACACCTTTTTAGAAAAGCATGGAGAATGATTCTCCTCACATTTCTAGAACAGTTCATTGTCCATCGCGGATCTTCATTCATCTTTGTTATTGTTTTCCATAGAATAGGATTTCCATCGCAGCTTATTTTTTTATCTGATTCTTCATTTTTTTTACCAGGTTGTTGTGGTATTCTTTAGAATTTAGAATAGTGCCCTCTTCTCGTAGAACAAATGTGTTCTCTTTTTAGCTACTCTGTTACCAGTAGACACGCATTACAAAAGAATTACATCATTAACACTAGTCTTAGGGAAATGTAGAACAAGGCCCGGAGGCTAACCGATTTTGATGTAATAAATAGACATACTGTACAACGCTGGCTATGTCCTTAGTGCAGTGAAGTGAAAGCACGTACAGTATACAGTATGCTTGGGGTGAAAAATTGCTTTCCATCGGATTTCCATATGTTATCAGTGGGATTAAGCACAACATTGTATAGGTTATTGAACCGTTTTTTCAAGACTGAATGTTTGGTGAATTACACGAAAAAAGATGTGGTGCACTGAGACAGCTAATCTTTAAAGCCCTCATCTCTGCAGTCAATAAAGCCTTTGCCTACTTAGGCGTTTCACATGATGCATTGTTTCATTAACGCAGATCACAAGTTACTGCATTTTGAAGAGAACTATGTGAAGTGTTATTAATGGTTACGGAATATTGATTAGTGGTCTAAAAACAATGCTCAATTTACCCACTAAAGATTGGCATTTTTGTTTAGTTTTAAAAGTAGTACTATTTCCAGAAGATTCCAAATAATATATACTTAATAACAACTATAAACTTAATAATTTTCCCTTTTATCTCCTGTTGTAAAAGGGTGGAATAGAGATTGATCTTTTAGGTTCCCTGTTGTAAATGAATTGTTGTTTGGTCCTGATAGCTGGGCAGCTGCAAACACTTGCATGACCTGTAAGGGAAATTTGAGATATTTTCAACATTTTACTCCTTAGTAGATCATTCTTCTTCTTAATGAACTTCAAGATAATTTTGAATTGCTTTTCCATTTTCTAATGAGTAACAATTTTCTTGCTTATAATAAATGCCTTGTTTAGTGCTAAAGATGTACTAAATATGTTAAATTAAAATATGTATATGTGTAAATGTTGAAAATAATGATTGTTCATTAATATTAATGATAATAACATTTCATTAATATTATTTATAATAATAACAACAATATTTATTTAAAGCAATGCCTACACCCATTTGTTTCAGAGCAAAGTAGTTTGTTTGCCCATCTATAACGTAGCTCCTGCATTGTAAATTTACACATTTAAGTTGGGGATTAAATGCATGCTCTTGGGATAATCTCTCATCTTGAGGGTTCTCTTCTAGAAGAAAAAAAATAAAAATACATCTTAGGTATAACAATGTTTTATTGGTGAATACCAAAGTCTTGCAGTGATACCTCCCAAATGCCACGATTGTTTTCACACAAATGTCTTATGTCTAACTGGAGAGAATGTAGAAGAGGTCATCTGAAATGCCATTAGCAGGTTTAAGGTCTGATGTGTTTTAGTCTAGGATAAGATGCAAATCAAATAATAGGATACACACTGTATACATGGTGTTTACAGTTGGGCAGATGGAAATCAGATCACCTCATGTCTAGTAAAAATATTTAGGTATGCATTGGTTGAAATTGAGAAACTGCAGAGAACAGTTGGTAGATTGGTTTTACCTCACATGTCAAAGCCCTCTAGAGCTTAAACTGTAAGGGTTTTTATTTTTTGGTTGAGGCAGGTTCACACCACTCTCCATTGGAGTTTCCTTTTCATCAACGTACATCAGTATTTCACACATCGGTTTCACTGGTCACTCTTTATATGTAAAACCTTTCAAATGACCCACGGACACGATTCCCAACATTTACTCTTCCCAGCGCAGGATATTCTTTTCTCATTGCTAAGAATTCAGAATTTACAATAAGTCTGCGATAGTCGGGTAGTCAACACATGATATGATTGAAGGCTGAAGATCCCCTGGACTGGAACAATTTCAGTTCTGAAAATAAAATGCAATAAAAAAAAATAGAATCGGAGGTTATTCTTTTGAAAGTATTACTTTCTTTACAAAATGTATTTTCTTCTTTGTGAAATTCAAGAGAATTTTGAACAGCTTTTCCACGTCTAAGGGGTAACAATTGTCTCATTTAAGAAATTAAAGAAAAATTATCCGGAAGATGATCATTAATGCACCATTGATTCATGTGGGTATAGTAAACCCAGCCCCCTAGTACAGACCCTCCATCCTAGCTGAAAGGAGAATGTCATTACTCAGTCATAACTATTACTTTGCAGAGTCAAGCAGATAAAAAGGTCGTTGGCACAAATTGTTGATATTCGTGTAATTCGTGTATTCGTGTAATGAACTCTACCTGTAGTTCAGCTGTGACATGATATAGTTCACTGTAAAACAAAGTTTCCTACCAGCTGTCTGAACAATTATATGTTTTATGCAGTTTTTTTGACAGTTCATATTGTTTTTGAATGTTTAAAAAAAAAACGAATTAAAGTTTCCGTATTTTGAGGTCTACAGAAAGCATTTATTTTTAATTATGTACAACCAATTTTACCTCTTTCAAGAAATACTAACAAAAAGGCTAGGTGGGCAGAATTGTTTTCTCTCGTTTGTTACATTTCTTGTATTCTAACGAGCAAGTATCGAGACCCTCAGTTCTCTGTGTCACCCCAGCATGGCACTTCCTACAGTGTGGTGTTTCTGGATCAACTGGGAAGATAAAGGGGGGTGGGTTGCCGGCAGACAGATGTAGAATCTGGGCAGTTTGCTCTAAATATGGTGGTTCAGTTAAAATACTTGGGTTTTGTTTCTTGGAAATCCTGGGCTGGAGGAAAGACTGCCTCCTACTGATCGACCAATATCGTTTGCCTACTGGTCGACCAATATCGTTCGCAGAAGTGACCTGGTTGCTGGTTACAGGGTTGACCAGGTCCTGCCTTGCTGAGCTTCTGATATCTAATGTGATTGAGCAAAAAGTTTGTAATGCTCCTGCCTGGGATTGAGGTTTACTTGGTTTTATTTCAGCTTAAACTGTTCGGGCCCTGTTCGGGCTCAAGATAAAAATGTTTAATGTTCAATTTAACCCTGATATTTCTTTTCAACTTGACATTTACACCACCATGCTCTGTCTTGCACCGGGCAGGGATGAAATATGACAGCCCCTGGCAGAACAGCTCGCCTGCACACTTGCACTTCAGCCAGTTCCTTTCCAGTGGACGACTAGATTCAATTTATTTTGCCCCAAAGTCAGACAATAAAATGCTTTGTCAGATATTTGCTTCAAAGGGCATGCTTTATTGCCACATTCCCATTGCTACTGAATCTCAGGTTTGATACCCAGCCTTTAAAAATAAATGTAAGGAAAAAATAGAGAAAGAACTTGTTTGTCTATTTATTCAAAGTCCTTGTGATACAGCGAGTCCTTTAACAGGGGCAGTTGATTCCAGAGGTTGTCTAGGAGATGCAAACCATTGATATTCTGCTTTCTTTGTCCTATAATTACTTGTTCAAAATATGCTTTGTCAAGTATAACAATTAGTATTGCTTATCAGAACATGTTCATTGAGAGTTTCCTGCTGCCACAATTTTAGCTTTGGACGTGCCTCTGGCAGCTTAAAGCTTAGTGCCAGTTAACAAAGGCAGGCATTAATTATTGTATTTGATTTTAGATATTGTCAAATGCCTTTTGAAATTGTTTAGGCCTGTCTTTTTAGGATATTGTGCTTCAGTGTTCGTGCTTGGGGCTGGATTTACCTTTCAAGTACAGTTTTCCAGATTCATTATGGACAAGGTTAATAACATAAACATTGGTGTGACTTCTCACACTCAAAGTTCAAAGATATTAACAGTGGAGACATTGTCTTCTCCTAGGAGATAAAAAGAGCTATTGCTAATTGTATGACTTACAGTCATATAAAAGATGAGTAAGGGGACACACAAAAACTGATTTGCTGTTGTAGCAAGTGACCCTTAAAAAAGTTTACATAATGCATTATTTATTTCTGGAATTTTGAAGCAATAAAAACATGTAAAATTGAGTAGTAAGGAAAACAAAAGAAATGTCAATCAGTGCTAACTGACTAGACTCTCAGACTCTTACTGGTTAACATGTAGCAGTGTGTTGTATCTAGACCCAGGCTTCCTCATTCACAGCTCTTCACATCCATGGTTATATTAATCAGATGAGGGGATTATTTCTCAGCATAAACCAAACCTTGAGAAAAGTGGATTTCTTAAAAAGATAGGTCTCATGTTCAAGGAACTATTATCAAAATGCACATACTAGAAGTATCCATTGGTCCAGTTGCTATTCATAGGAGCACAATAAAACTTGAAGTCCAGTTCTGAAACAGAAATCCGCCTTTCATCCTAACCGACCTTGTTGACCTGTTTTTAGATCCAGATGGTTGATGATGGAGCAGACACTACTTCTCCAGAAACCCCAGAATCATCAGTGCCCAAAGTCCCCAAACGAGGTAATGAGGCCTGCGGGAGCATAGCTTTTACATGTCTAACCAGAGGAGGGGGGTGATCGAAGGTTCATGTCCTGTGTATTGAAGTTCATAATACGGCCATGCTGAAGACTGCTCCCAAGGTGCTTGGGAGTCCAGAAATATTCCCAGAGCACACAGAGTCTGGCTGGTCCTCCTTCATTGTGTCTGCTTTGTGCTGTAAACTCCTGTCCTGCGTGTGTTAGAATATAAAAATTGCTCATTTTTTCCACATGGAAGTGTTGAGTATTTTGAGTCTATGAAAAGTAACAAAACTAGTGATATTAACAATGTTGACACAGCGTTAGTGATTTAGGGTTTAACATAAGTTTTAACATACTGGAATAAGACAAAAAGCAGCCTTATTCCCTGTAAGGAAAGGGAAGCAGATTCCGATGTTGGAAAAGGAGATTGTACCCCAGTATAGCTGGAATTTTAGGAATTCCTTTTGTGCCAAAAAACGTGCAAATTGCCATTTTGCAGTAAATGTTTAGCTCTCAACATGATAAAAAGATGGAGGGCAGTAGAAAAAAAGTGATAGCTGTTCTGTGCAGCGTGAGGTGAGTGTGCAGTGCTGCTGCTGCTGACAAGCCAGCTGATTGCAAAACAGGCTGCCTGCCTGCAGTACCTGCTTGAGTACATGCACAGTTTATACTCTCAAATCTCCTTTGCGTCACCTGGGGATTTAATTGTGTCTGTATCTTCAATATTTGGCCCGTTGCATTTAATTTTATTTTTTAATTACAGGCTAATTGATTTTGTGTAAGGACAGGATACACACAACAGCATTTGCACACTTGGAGCCTGGTGTTGTTGTACAGTGTAAGACAAGGACACTGGTCAGAGCTTTGTCACGGTGCTACTGCGGGAGTGACTTGCTCTGCAGGGCAGCCATGTGCTTTAGCTTCAGTCTTTTGATAGGTTTTTGCCCAAAGTTCAGTTTTATATTTCTGCTGTTGCCAGACTGTATGAATGCCGCAGGACCTGCTACTGCACAGCATGTTTTTTTATATAGTGATTATCAAATAAATGTATTTTGAGTTTAATAACAAAGGAGCTGTGTCAGTTATGGATATTGTTGTCACTAACTTCACAAAGGCCAATTAATATGAATTATATAATGTATAGAGTTGTCTTTATGCTGATTTTTAACTTATCTCCTGCTGTGTTTTCTGGGATGGCCTCTAGAGCCAGAAGAAAATATTCAGCTCTAACCTTTTTCTCACTATTTGTTTCACTGTTGGTTTCCATGGGGACCATCAAGGCAGAGAAAACAAAAACCCTTTTCAAGATTCTCCAGGAGGTCTGCTGATGTAATGTTCTTCAGCTGCCTTCGCTGCCGCAGTGATGTCAGTCTTGTGTTCCTTTACAGCATGTGTGTTCACTGTAGTATGCATTGAATTCTTAATATTTTCTTCTCTTTGGAACTGTTGAAAGATTTAGAAAAATAATAGACTGTGGCACAGTTCAATTACATTTTATTCTTAAATTGTTTTAGGTTTGAATTCTGAGTATTTATTTTAGATTTAGGTCCATCCCTTTGAGGCAATAACTGCATGAAATCTGTGACAACACTAGCACGCCAAATTCTGTGTAATGATATGTTTTTCCAAGGTTTAAATGACTTTTTTTCTTCAACTGCTCAATTGGATTTAAATCCCTTGATTTGGAGATTGGTTTGACCTAAGACTTTCCCTCCTGATGAACTCCTTGGTTGAAGTGGCCATGCTCTGGCTCGATGTCGGGCTGCATGCTGAAGTCCCAGCCAAGATGTATGGAAGCTTTTTCTTCTACATAAGCAGACCAGATGTTTCTGTAAATATTAGAAGTCATTATGCTGCTGCCATCATCAGTTACATCATCAATAAAGAATTAGATGGTCCCATGGGCGGCTGTGTTACCTCCGCCATGCTTCACTGATGAGATAGTGTTCTCTGCAGCAGTTGCGGTCCCTTTCTTCCTCCACACTTTAACCTTTCCATCACTTTGGTAATGGATTCTCCTGCTCCTTGAAACTTTGTCCAAAACACCACTGGCTTTTAAATCTTTTTACTCCCTAAGAAATTCTGAAGCTTGTGTATTTCTGCCAATATTATACTTATTGTACTTTTGGAAGACACCTTTGGTTTAGTAAAGTAATAAAATTAGAAAGGAAAGAGAAATGATCAAAAGGACAAGTCATGATTAAAGAGGATCCCAGGGCTCTTATGGTCTGATGTATTTAGGAATGCCTGGCATTCCATGGTGGCTGCTGTTGCCATGGCTACCTCTAGTTTTGCTGCATTGTCAGGCTTTGCAGTTTTCAGCCTCCTTGTCTGTACAGCTCTCACACTGACGGGAGGGGCTGCACGGTTTCATCTGTTGTCAAGCACTGCACTGACAGAGCTCGTTTACCTCTATTATGTGTGGATTTTTAACAGGGAAGTCTTAATTAAAAATATCGTAATATTTCAGCATATGCCCATGCAGATTTCTCTTTTTGATACTTTTCTAGCTCAGTAACTAAAACAAAAAAAGTCTGCTTCCCCCTTTTCAGAGTTACATTATCTGCATTTCTCATTTTAGGCAAGAACTTCCTTCCCTTCAGCAATTGTGTACTATGAATGTGTTCAAATTATGGAAAGGATTTTCTGGTAAAAATGATCTTAAGAGTAATTAAATATTTTCCACATTGTTAATGCATTGTGTTTATTGTGTAGCTGTATTGTGTATTTATTGTGTAGCTGATGACTTAGAACCATTAGTGTGGCTGTGGACTGTAAAAGGACTTGTTAAATTAAAGCTGTGCAAGGAAGGCAGCTTCTGTCTGCTGTTGATTGCTCTTTACTTAGCTAGTAGGTTTTGCATGGAGCCATCTAACCCTCTATTGAGAGACAAGAATGAACCCTTTCTGTAATAAAGCCTGACGATCAGCTGATGTTTGTTTTGTCTCTTTCAATTTGATTTAACAAGAGTCTTTTCAACAGATCACATTGGACTGCACTTTACTGACATATTGTCCCTCTGATTGCATTGTCCCCAAGATAAACACAACAAAGGGTCTGAGTGCTTAGGCGGTCATGACCTTTTCCGTCTTTCTTTCATGTGAATTATGTAAAGGGTGGCATGGGGGTGCAGTGGTTAGTATTGCTGCCTCAGAGTGGGGTGCTATTTGCATGGAGTTTGTATGTTCTCCCCATGTTCGCTTGAGTTTCCTCTGGGTGCTCCAGTTTATTTCCACAGTTCAACAGCGATGGACTAGAGTCCTGTCATGGGTGCACTCTGCCTTGTGCCCTTTGCTTGCAGGGGTAGGCTCCGGCTGCCCAGTGATCTGGAATTGGAAGAAGTGGATAAAAAACGGATGGATGAATGATCTGTTTAGTCCTTTTTCTTTTTTTGCTTTGACTGTGGGGAGTAGGTTGTGTACTGTATATAACATCAATTGTGTGGACCTTCACAGGTTTTATGGCCACAAGCTTTAAAGGGTCTTGATGCTTTTTCAAGGAGCAGTGAGTACGAGAGTAAAAGTGTCCATCCATTTTCTCATAAACACCTGCTGGTGATTTGATATAGTGCTCTTTATGATAATATGACCTGTTTCTTTTACCTTTCACAAGAATGAAACAAATGAAAAAGTTCTGTGGATAATTGTCCATGGGATGCTTTCAAAGCTTTCCTTTTCAAAAATGCATCTTTTAATGTATTTGCCTTTGTAAGTAAACATCACTGCCAGTAGCTGTCCTATGCAGTAATGCCATTATTGGGTCCTAAAGAATGTGTTGGAGTGAGAGGGTGCAGTGAATGTATTTGTGGTTCAGAAAGTTGGTTCACAAATCCTTTAACCTAAAAGCAACCAATCGAAACATTCAACAGAATCATTGAATACTGGATTGCAAAATCCCCTTCCTTCCAGCCCACCTCACGTTCTTGTAGTTTAAACACATAGTTTCCTCGGAGAGACACTAAAGCACCTAAGTAGATAAATCATGAATTTGTGTGTGAATGCTGCAGATTTGAATGTTTTTTTCAAAACTGTTAAAAGTCATGAGGTTATTTCGTGAATACTTGAGTGCTAGTGGTGTACTCCGTTGTGTGCTGTATACAAGTTAGAAAACATTTGCAAACTGTAACAGTGATCTGTGTTTTTTTTTAATCTTACAGAGCTTTTGGAAACGCCTAAAACAAGCAAGCTGGTGAGTGAGAAAACTTAGTTTGTTTGACAAAGGTATTTTCTAATGTGTGCTTTATAAAATTGCTTCACAAGCCTGTGCAAGATTGCTTACGGTGTAATAACTCCAACTCGCTACTGTTTTATCCCTGAACAACCTGAACCTGCCAAAGGTAAGTCACCTTGGTAAAGAGAACGAGACTTGGAGTTGCCTGCTGACTTATTGGAAACACTATTCATGAAACATTATATAATTAAAGCCTGGTGTGTACTGACACACTCGTAGGCATGGTGCGCTGTGGCTCACAGCTGACTTGGTTTGGTGGTCTCCCTGTTTGCTGTCAGTCTTTTCAGTCCTCCTCCGTCTGTCCTCTTCTCCTGATCTGTGCTCTGGGACACCAGGGCTGGACGGAAATCCTCCACCTTCGCTTCTCCCTGACCTCCCACCTGGCCAGGCCCCAGTGGACCTCATCAGGAGCCTGAACTCCTTGATAGTGCATCAAAGGCCTTTCTTATTGATCTCCCTTTCAACCTGCTAAAGTTATGTGTTTCTTAGGGCTACCTGAGCCACTACCTAAGCAACAAACGTACTAGGCAGTAAATTGATCGATTGACAGTGTCTGTTGACCTGTGAAACACAGTGAATGTGGCAGTCATTATCTGACTAAAGGTCAGAAAATGTTTTAGCTCTAGATTGAGTGCAGCAGTAATGCAGATTTGAGGCCGAACTGCTAAGAGAAATCTTTGAGTGGCAGAAAGATAACTGTACAAGTGCAGTAAAACAGCTGTGCCGAAGGTTGCCAGATGCTCTTACTTTTGTGTTTGCCTAATTCCTAATCTCTGCATGTTGGCAAGACTCTGCCTTGCAGTTCCAGCCAATTCCACAGATGCAGAGTGAGCAATTTGTGGACGAGAATTCAGGTCACAGAGAAAGATGTCAACTGCAGCTGCTGCTCAGTGCTCTGTATGTACTGCTTTATTACTCCAGGATTTAAGAAGTACCCTACCTATGGCAACTTCCAGGCTAGTGATACAGTCACAGACATATTGTCACACTTTATTTAAAGCTGTTACTAATTTAATTAATTGTGTTCAGCATAGGGTACCAGTGCTAATGTCTTCAACTCCATAGTTAAGAGAGAGAGAAGATCACTTTATTGGCCATATACAATTTCTTGTATTAGGAATTTGTCTTTTCACATACCCCAGCTTGCTCTCCATGAGACACACAGACAGGGAGAGAAGCTTGGGGTCAGAGAGCAGGGTCAGCCATTTATACGGCGCACCTGGAACAGCTGGGGTTAAGGGCCTTGCTCAGGGGCCCAACGGAGTAGGATTCCTCTGCCGGCGGCGGGATATGAACCAGCAACCTTCCAGCCACAGGCGCAGATCCTTAGCCAGAGAGCCACCGCCCTGCTCGGTGGTTATATTTTATTTTTTATATAAAGTTACAGTATCTTTATATAGAAACTATTATTGGTGAATTAGTCAGATAAACATTAGTCTGATAAACCATTATTCATTCAATAAATAACTGTGAAATGAAGGCAGAAACACTTTTGTTTGAAGCTGTAAATTAAGAATGCCTGCTCTAGCTATGCCAAGCTGTGCCAGGTCAGTACTGGGATGTGAGAGTATTAAGGAAAACCAGGTTGCTGCTGTAAGTGATGTTGGTGATATTTCTAAACTCATGTCCTGTTATAGTGGCAGGGGGAGCAATGTTGTTTAAGGCTGTCTTTTAGATGAGACCTTGAACTGATGTTCTGACTACTTTTCCATTAAAGATCCTGTAGCCCTGTTTGTAAGAGCACTGTTAACTCCAGTGTCCTGGCTAGGTTTCACCCTGAGATTACTGAGATGTCCCCCCTTCACAATTCAACTTGTAAAGCCTGTTCCACACTTCTGCCTGATCCGTGGTGTAGCAGGGCCGATAGCTCCTGATGGCCACCACCTGTCACCCAGGTGCAGGTGCAGTGCAGTGGTGGATGAAGTAGCTCCCGCCTATATGTGAAGTGTTTGGGAAGAAAAGCACTATATACAAGCCATTAATTGTTGTTATCCCTACCCGCTCACTTCTGGCCAGCTTCCCCAGGCGGGGGCGCTGGAGATCTCTATCCCTGGTCTTCATCACCAGGCCAATTTAAGACAAGGCAGGCCTAGAAACAGAAACCAGTAACTGTTAAATTACTAAAACCATTAACCGTAATATATTAAATGTAATTTAACTAAGCTGCTACAGAAAACTTGGCAGATTTTGTGATTCTGTAATTTGTGGAATTACAGTTAAAACGTGGAAATTAAAATATTTTTTTTCACAAAGAAGAATCTACAGTTACATATAAAACAGCTTTTATTTAGGTTTATAAGTAAAAGATCTTGCTAACTATTTTAGTGGAAAATATCATTTTTTGTCCCTGTTGACACAGCAATTACAATTCATTAACGGTGAACTGTATTAATAATGTGACAAAACAACTAAACAAGGTCACTAATTCAAGTGCCAGTGTTGTAATGTGGAACCAGAACCATATTCGACTACAGTAAATAGCTGAATGAGACAAGAATCGACTAACCAGATCATTAAGAATATCCGAATGACCTCCTGACATTCGTAATCTTCAGCTTGTTAAAGCTGTTTTACTCCGTCTTACTGCTTTAATTTGGGACCATTTGCCTTTATATTGACTTATTTTAATTATTGCAAAATATCTCAGATTTTCAAAAAATTCAGAAGCATCTTAAATAAGATACTAATTTCTTTGTTGCAGCAGTGATTAATGTTGTTTAGCACTGTAGTAGCACTGTATTACATGTCTGCTATAAATGACAGACTTGTCTGCAATATAAAATAAACCGCATACACAGTTTTCATAATGTTGCATGCCTTATGTCCAGTGTGATTATTTTATTACTTTTAAGTAGTCGTAATGCAATCACGTGATATACCAAAAATAAGCAAGGAACTTTTTTGTTTCTTTTTGTTCCACTAGAGGGGGTAGTGACACCTTCTTGTTGTGGTCATTCGGTCTGAGGCCTTCCTTCAGTCTCTGCTTGGAAGTGAGTGGCCATCCAGTGGGTCCACAGCAGAGCAACGATGCAAAGAGAATTTGTTCTCGATATATGCAGCAGATACATTTCTGAAACACAAATAAATGGAGAGGGATATGTTCCAGGTCCACTCCCAGCCAGAGGTTTTGAACCCCTAAATACAAAAACACTTTATTTGTTTTAGTTGTACTAAAAAACATTTCTAAACTAACTGTTAATGTCTGACAATTACATGTAAAATGTGAAGGGAACAGTCGTGCCCATAGACTCATCTGGACGCCACTTTTAAAATCTCCCATCCAGTCTTTTCAAAGACAGATATAGGAAAACATTTCATCCTTTTCATGTTGTTAGCCAATTATTAATTGTAGACTGTTTTACTTAATATGTTTACTTACCAAATGGAAAAGCTATAAGAACAATTGTTTCATTACTGTACTGATTTGCTTTGAATTTGTTTTGCATTATTTTTTTCACTCAGTTGTTTAGGGTGTCATTGATTTGTAAGTTTTTGTTCAATATAAACATCAGGTAAGCTAAGACATTGTGTGGATGTCTTCAGTAGGTGAGGGGTAATGGCTGGAGACTGTGCTGCTGTACAGGCCAGTGGTGTGAGTGTATATTATCTCAAACACTAGGGGCACAGCGTGTCCACCTGCTCTGGGATTCACATTAGTTCAAGAAACTCTTCACTCTTTCATACATATACTATATATTATTTTTAAAAAGCTTCCCAAGCACATAAAAGAAATTTTAAGTAATTGTAACATTATTATTTGAAGAATAGATTTTGTTAGCAAGTGCTGGCAAGCCTGGATTTATAACGTCACTGAGACCTGAGTTCACTCTGTGCAAACAATCGTTTTGTGTGGATTGCTGTTTGCTTTGTTTTTGCTCAATAATTGTATTTCCACTTGTAACCTACCATCTACAGTATGCTGGCACAATGTAAATAGTTAATTGCATAAAAACATAATGTAACTGTAGAAACGAAAGCTGAAAGGAGAAAATTAGTGTTATTTGTCAAGGTAAAAGTTTTTTTGTTGAATAAAAGTAAAATAAGTAAAAAAGTTAAATGTATATTGTAAATTTGTAGAAGTTACCTAGTGAGGTTTAAGTAAATGCTTCCAGCTTAGACGAGTAAGAAAATGATGTTCACCAATGTGATGAGGTCACTCGGCTCATCTAAGTCCTTGGACTTACGGTCGTCCAGCCATGCGTCTTGAATCTTTCAAGCCCTTCACTCTGTTCCAGTGGCTCTAAACCTTGAAACACAGTGCCCCCCCTCCCATTTAACACAAAACCACAAATAACCGTCATTGACTGTGAAGTCACATTTCTACTTCTGAACTGCGATAAACTTTTAGTTAGAAAAATGTGGTGTGTATTTTGAAGTTGGTTTATGCAAAAACCTCTCGCGCCTCACTTTGGATTCTTGTACTGTATGCTTTACCTGGCAGTACATGGAAGATCCTCTTGGACAGCACTTCCTTCACAATTTACATAGACAGCTGTGAAATTACAAGTATTCGTGGAATACTGTGATGTAGCTATGAAATTTCAAGTTTCAGAACAAATATCTTTACAAAACTCTGAACTGGAGTGCTCGAGGGTGTACAGACGAGTCATCAGAAATGCCCTCTATGGTGCTTACAGCTTACTTCAGACAGAGGCTCTCTTGCTACTTGGGTGATGATCAGTACGTAGTGCCGCATGAACGGTTGGGACTGAATTAAGAGTCACTGTGATTGTTATTACCTGGTACACCTGAGTGGAGAAATGTTATTCATTATCGAGACTAACAAGTTTTGTTTTAAGAGAATATTTCAATAGGTTAAAATATCAGTTAAAAAAGATTGATGTATTGTGCTGGTTATACAGTATTACGTTCTTTCTTTCCAAAACGATGATAACTTTTTTTCGTACATATTCTTGCACAAGAAACTCTTTCTTGATGATCTTAATGTGAGTGTCTCTGTATTGCTGTTGACCAAGACGCACTGCATCTTCTCTTGCCAGCCAGAGACAGCACTAAGTAATCACAAAGCATCCATAATTCCAGTCTTACAGCAACCTCTAACCTCTGACCTTTGCCCTCCCAACCATGCAGCGAGGAGTGAAACCAAAAAAGGTGGTGCATGCTTCTTTTAATGTGTATCATCACAGACCATCAGGCTGCATGTCAGGAACTCCATCCCTTATCGCCATTTTACTGTTGTTAACCTCTGCCGTTCCCTCATGTCCATGCGTGTGTATGTTCAGCCACTTTGTGAAACCAACGATAACACAAACAGCATGTGACTCCCTGGCATGTTATGAGCTCTGCCTGCGCAACCGTCTGTGATCATCTCCAGCCTTAAACATTAGTAGGTGTATCACGTAAATGGGCAGGTGGGATTTTAAAATAGCTATCGGAAGCAGAGAATTTGTTTTATGTTTTGAAGCTTTGATACTTATGGGAAACACTGCCAAGAGGTTAGTTCTGCATCTTTATTTTGAAAAAAAAAATCACATTTACCTGAGATTGTGGGCATTTTACTAGTGTATGGATTACAAAATGTCGGGCTTTATGTTCTTGAGGCATGTTAGAGAAGCAAAAGCCTTTTCTGTGTAAACAGAAATGTTTCCAAAATAGAAAAAAGGCCAAAACGGTTCCCAAGAAAAAATACATTTGAATGTACTTGGTACATTTATGTTTTTTGCATTTTGCCTTGCATTTTTTACGCAATAAAACAGGTGTGCATTCATCAAACACAAATATAAAGAACATTTTATAAAAAAAAAATGTTTATTAGTTTATTTGTATCTGAAATGGCAAAATAATATTTGTATATGTGCTAGGATTTCTGCTCTTGATAAAAGTTCAATATTGTAATGTTAACTGCAGTGTCACAGTCTGTGAGGGTGGGAGATAGGCAGAATGGCCTAAACGGAAAGATTGGGTTTCTCCTTCGGGACGGCTGGAAATTTCTGTGGGAAGGCCGTAGTGCTGCTGCAGCACTTATTCCTTCAACCTTCAGAATCCTCCTTCTGAGAGAGAGGGTGAATGCACCTCAACCCCAGCTTGGTCATCACTTCTGCCAGGGAGCAAAGCACAGAGTGAGGTCTGGAAAGCGATAGGCGTGAGGAGGAGGATTTTGACTCTGTTCGGGACCAGGTGACTGTTGCCCGATGACAGGCTGTGACAGGTGGGGATGATGGCGTGCCCGTTTTCTTCCTTCCTGAGCAGCTTCTCCTGCCCTGCCAGTCCGCGGAGCCTGCGGGCCTCTGTACGTTCCTACATCTGCATGGTGTGCGTCCTCTGCCTCCCTCCTTTCCTCCCGTCCGCTGCAGGCTCTCTCTTGCGTCTGCCTCTCGTTCGCGTGCGCAAGAGGTACAGGGCTGCACCAGGGCAGCTTGAAAGCTCCATGGTTTGTGTTGTCCTGTGGAGTGTGTGGCTTGTACTACGAGTAAACTGGAGGAGACACGCAGAGCTGGCCTGGCTGCACTCCTGGGAGATCTTTCACTCTCGGCTTGAGGTTTTTTTTGGTCTTTCATGGGTTGTTCCTGTTATATCCTATTATATGTTTGGTGGCTTGACTTAAGTGATGAGTTGTATTTTGTTTGCCAGAAATGACAGAGTATTCAACTGACCTTTTAAAAGAGTGTGATCATGTTTTTGTTTTTGTGAAGTCAGGTAGTAGGCTTGTAATATTTGCCTCGTGGGACTTGGGTTTCTCCGAGAGCAATGAAGGCTGTGTGTGAGAGTTCAGCTCAGGCAGACCATAGCCTTTTCATATCTTAACACCACAGCATAAGAAGCTTGAAAGGGCAGTGTTCAGGAGCAGAATATTTAGGAATCATGTCATCTTAATGCTTGGGTTTGGATGCAAAGCAGAATCCGAGAAAGCTTGTTTTACTTTATCTTTAATGTAATATATTCCTTTAAGTACCTCTATAAGTACTGTTCTTACAAAGAGTCTGGGCCAGATTTCCTTTGAGTGTTTTTTTTTTGTATTGGATCCCTCACTGTGGGTAAATATGAGTCTGAATTCCCTGCCGTCTGCCTTTGCTCTCTTCTGAGGCTGTTTCCTTGCCAACTACACCCCCTTCTGTTGATCTTCTATAATGCTCCTCGTGTCTTAGTCTGGGAAACAAATCCTGTATCTTTCATTTCTTCCTTGACATTCTGAAGTGGTCCTGCTTCAGGTTCTGTGAGAGGTTTTGATGGGTTGAAGTTGTGCTGAGTACTTTTGCTTGCAAATGGGTGGATGCAGTTGAGACCTGGGTGGTGTGACTGCTTTTTCTCTTGTTGCCTTTGTGTAGTATCCTGCTGCAAAGTAGATCGACATCCCAATCTTAGACTGAGAGGTCTAGAAAATATTTTGGGGGCAGAATTAACAGCCTAGGAAAGGATTTCTCCTTAGCAAATATCTGCATTTTGTTATATTATTGAATAGTGCAAAATAAAACCTAAAACAGAACAGCCTTTAGTGAATATGTAGGATTTGCGCTGTTTTCTTCATCCCTTATGCCATTCTGCTATTGTTCAGACTGATCTGAATCCTGAATTTCAAGGCATTAAAGAATAAAATGTATTCGGTATTCATTTTTGTTTGTGAAAGATGAATAAAATTATATTCCAGTTCTGTGGAATCAGTTCAACTCAAGGTCATCATAGGATGCTGTGTTTTTTCAAGCTGCTGCAAAACCTAACCAGCTGTTACTATTGTATTTTTCTTATGCTTGTCACATCCTAATCCATTGTCTTGCACTAAAAATAAACTATCCAGATTGCAAAAAAAGTTAAAAGTGATCAGGTTGCAGTACTTTGCCGTGCTAATGGGGCTTCACACTGTAATATTATCTCTCACTGCACCAGACCACGTCTGCCCAGAGCCGGACAGATGCTTCTCTCTTTTTAACAGTATAGATTTTCCACCTTCTGCCAGTGAGCACATTACAGAACCATCCTACGGCAATATAATGGTCTTTGGGGAAAAAAAAAGGTTTTAAGCTCAGAAGCTTTTGTACAGGACTGCGCTTGTGCAAAGTAAATCTGTCTTGATGCAGTCAGGTAACAATATAGCTGAAAGCAGGCAATATTCTGGCCTCCCAGCACAGCCCCATTAGCAGGGTACTGCTAATGATACTGATGCTCAGGGAAAACCCCCTGTGTGTGTAATAGGAAGTTTCATGAGTGTCAGCACAAAGGAGCCAGGCTCCTCCACTTCTCTCACTGTCAGCCCACGTTGGGCCTCCTGCTTCTTATATCTATTTGTGTGCCTGGGTTTTAAAATAAAAAAACAAAACATCTTGACCTTTTAACTTATCATCATGATAGCACAGGCGGAATATCAAATGCCTTGCAATAGATTAGGAATAATACGAATTGCTTTGCTTTGAAATCACTCTGGCAATCCATTCTGGTTTTGGACATTTCTGTGTCATGCAGTCTCAGTTAATATATAGGAGCTCTATAATAATAGGAGCTATATATATGATACAAAGGGTGTCGGGTTTTTGCCCTTATGAAAAAGCACACTCTTTCCATCATTTAAATTATGTTGGTGTTGCATAAATGGATGTTATAAAGCATTTAAAGCTGCTTTCTGTTCTCCTCTGGTAATTCCAAAGAGTATAATATGTAAATTAATTTTTCACTGCAGATTCTCACAAGTACATCAAAGTAGCAGTGTATCTGTATTTGTGCAGTTAATGCTACAGTTACAACACTTGAAGATTTTCCTGCCATCTGAAATGAATGGCTGTAACCTTTCTCGCATCTCAAGGTTAAATATGCATTTTCTTAAATTATCATTAATAAATAAAAACAATTCTAGGGTCTTAAAATCATTGCTTTGACAAGTGTGTGCAATGTGCAGCTCACAGCTCAACCCACAAAAATAATCAGGCAGGTCAGAGTCCAGCCGAGCAATATTATGGTGTTGATCATCTCATAATATTTGGCCGTGTGACGATCACTTAGGGCCAATAATAGAGTCAGCTCGCACTGTGTATTGGCAAGCAGGCTGCACCAAGGGCTTCTGCCCCAGCCGTCTTTGCTCTAAGCCCACGCATATGTCACAGGCTGTTGTCCCTTGTTCCATTGTTTTGGGAAGGGACTTGTGTGCCATTCTAATTAGCTAGCAAAAGAGCTCGCAGGGTGTTGCTAGGATACAAAGGAGCCTTGCATCAATCCTGCCCCCTGCCCGCCCCCCCCCTCCCCAGCGCAGCAAAGCTGCGAATCCATTACTGGTGCAATCCTCTGCTCCCTGTCTCGGGTGGAGCTGGAGAGGGACGGGGGGGCCGTGAGTGGTGATGTAATGTGAGCGCAGGGCGGTGGTTGGAGAATCGCAGCAGTGAGGGAGCTTGCGAGAGCAGGTGCGGGGCTGCGGCCTGGGGAACGGCAGAAGATGGCACGGTTCTGATTAGCCCAGCACCGTGGCGGATTGCTCTGGGAGGGAAGAGGGATCTGTGAGCGGCTTAGGTGGACAAACAAAAGGTTCACAGAGGACAGGAAGGCAAAAAAAATCATTTCCCCAACCCTCACCCCCTTCAAAGGGTCCCTGCAGCCATTTGCAAGCTTTTTTTTTCCCCAGCATCTCCAGGCTGTGATACTGCACCTCGCAGAACCTGAGCCGTTTTTTTTGGTGTTTCGTCTCTGTCTCTCTGAATGTGATTGTCACTGAAGGTCTTTCTCTGTTTATCCCTCTGTGTATCTTATTGCAAAATGATGAGGCAGACCCCAGCTCCCAGGAAGGTACAGAAATGTTACATTTACTGTTGATTGTCATCATTCATTGTTGATGTTGCTGTTTTATTTGTAGCTATTTTAAGGAGATTTGAATGGTGTTTCCATAGCTCTTTTGTTATTGTTTGCTTCTTTCATCATTTGGGTTTTCTGGCACTATTCTTGTACTTTTTTTCTTAAGTCTTTGATTTAAGAATCAGATACCATCACTGGATCTTTGATTCCGTTTTCATGTGTAATTTAAGTTGGAACATTTTTTTAAGTGCTGATGGAAGTGTTATGTGCAGTGTTTTGCTTTCATGTGACTTGAATCATGCCTGTCAGGTCTACCTTTGTAAGTGTTAGATAACTTTTGGTTATAGTTTAAGATTACAAGATATGTTTGATAATAATGGCAACATGTTATTGTTTTTAAGTAAGGTATCCTCATTGCAGTTTAAAAATGTTTTTTAATTTTGTTCTGGAACAGAACCTAAACAGCTCAGCTAATCATTTTTGCCTCTTTTTATGATTGAGATGTGTGTTCTCAATTTTAATAAGGACTTTTTTTTCCTTCAGTGTTTGCCTTATACTTTAGGGTGTTTTTAACATTGGAAATGGTTAGGCGCCTAAGGATGTGGCAGGTGTTGAATGTTTTGGTCCATAAATTGATAGATTTTGTCAATCATTTTCCTCCTCAGCAGGAGCATTGCAGGCCAGTAAAAGATGTCTAGGACATAAGTTTTATTGTGCTGTTTTTAAAGACGTGTTTGGCATTTGTGCTACTGTTTGCTGAAGCAGAACACCTTATGTTCTTTTGAACAAACATTATTGTCAAAGGCTGATAAGTTTAGGTTGAGGCACCATCTTATTGAGGAAGTGGCACAGTTTGGCGGGTTTCAGGGGTTACCTGGATGTTTCATTCCAATGTGTGATTAACTTCCAAAAAGTAAGAACTTGTTTCCGTGAAAGCTGGTTTTGATCTTTAAGAGACGTTAACTGTTACAAAAAACAGTGCGTTTATAATCACCTTATTCTCTTTCAGTCAACAACTGTTGTTTTTTGTTCTTTCAGTTGTTGCCAGCTGAGATAAATGCTAATATTTTACTTTGAAAGGTTCTCTTAATCTCTTCCTTTATTATCAATTTTATATTACTAAAAACATCATAGAATAAGTGAATATTGAAACTTAAAACACTGAATGGCTTTGACCTCATAAAAGCCACACTATTTTTGTTTTCTAAACCTTGCGTTTATTTCAGAGTATTATATGGATGCACTTATACCCTAGTTTGAAAAAGTAATTATCTTTACTTCCCTCTATCCCTGAGGCATGTACCCAGTAACAGTTTATCGTATATCAGCAGATCCACAGTTATTGTCCAAAGCTGTGGAGTGTGGGATGGTATTACAGGAAAACATAGTTTTAGAGAATTGACAATAGAGCAGTTGCTCTTAAGGCTGACTATTCAGACTTTGCATAAAAGAAACTACAGTCTTGAAGAAACTACACTGTAGTTTCTTTGAGAAACCAGCTGGAGTGATTAAAAAGCAATTATTGTACCAGTCTGTACAGTGCCAATGAAAGCTTGGTTTGATGTGGGATATTTGTGTTACTTTCTCAAAGAAAAGTTTTTTTTTTAGTTATTGGTAATGATGCAGGTATTGGTAATGATGTCTCATTCAACAATAATCTTGAGGACTATGTTGATAAACTGTAATCTAACTCATTCAGTTTGTAAAAGTTTCTTTTTCAAAAATCCTTATCTAACTAAAGTGAAACTAAAATGTATAATCTGCTTAAAGGAACTTTTAAATTCACACTCTGCAAGACTGACCTGACAGTCTATGACATTATTGTTATTGTTATTCTTTCAAATTAAGAAAGAATATGTGAAATCTAACCGTAGTGGAATTTCCTTCATGGATATGTACCACATTATGAAAACTTCAGTAGAGACCTTACAAGTGACTTTTAACACTTTCAGCAGTCTTAAAGACGTACTTAGCCTTTGTTTAGTTTAACAGGGTTTGGGTAATGGTAATGTTTTATTTACAATTGAAAGGCCATGAGGAAGACAAAGAGGCCAAAATGATTCATGCTGCCTTGTATAACTTGTTATAAAGACAGACAACTCTCTTGGCAAATGTATTCAGCTTGTACCTGAGGCTTTCATGGTGATGTATGATGTACTCAAAATATTTCTTGGCCTGGCCGGTCTGGGCTGAGGACTGCCTGCTGTGCACATTTAACCACATTTAACCACGACGATGTGTGTTTGTTCTCTTGTTCTCCGGTGACTGCTGGCTTTGCTGCTGCTGCTGCTTGTGTCTCTCTGTGTGTCCTTTCCTCCCTGTGTGACTCTTTCCTCCTCTGAGCCTTCCCACTCTTCTGCAGACCACCACCAGGCGCACCAAGGTGAGCTCTCGCCCGAGCAAGGCGCCCCACGCAATGGGCTTATCACAGTCCTCTGTTAAGTGCCAGTTTTCAGGACCATTTCACAATAAATAGAGAGATCAACAGCATCCGCTTGGAAGTGAAAATACAAATCCAACCTCAAGATTAACGCATGAAACATGCATTTGGCAGAAGGGTTGAGTATATTCAGATTTACCTTACCAATAAGTAGTGCATGCATTTTCCTTTTGGTTTCTAGGTAATAGTTCATGACGTAATGTACCTGCTTTAAGCAGATGTGGTTACTGAAGCAGGTGCCCATATCTGCAGATGAGGAGGCTTTGATCATATCCAGGCTGTCCTAGCTGAGCATCCTTTGGAACTGTGCACAACATTTATTGGAACCTTTTGTTTTTACTGTCATTGAGTTTTTAATCTCAATTGATATGGAAAGAAATGCCTATTTGTGTTCAGCTGAAAGCAGAGAGCGGACTCAGCCTGCCTCATACCGTTTTCATGCCCAGCCTAATTTTCTCAGAGTCTTGCTGAAGGTACTGTATGTGTGGTGCTGTTGAAGCTGCAGTCCAGATGACAGCAAACAACCAACCAAAACCAAAACTATTTTTTTCCTCTTTTTGAACGTCTGCTGTGCATTGGTACAAATGTGAATGAATGAAAATAGCATGAAACTAATCCATGTACTAAGTGATATATATATATATGAAAAATAATTTATTTAATGTAACAATCTTTCAGCTTTCAGCAGTGTACTGTGTGGGGTACTGTTTTAGCCTGTGTTGGGGATAGGTCATGAAGGTATTATTGTCATCTTAATAATAGTAAAAACTTAAAAAGTAACTTCTCAAAGCATTTTATAGAAAAAAAAATCTTAAAAGGATTTCGCAATCAATACTTTATTCCATTCAAACAATTTAAAGCTACCAGAACTGCATTTGTTATTCAGCAAAATAATGTTAGTAAACCCATGCATGGAAACAAAAAAAAAAGCTTTTTACAGATGAAATACATTACCCTTTCTCTGATGTGGATAAATACTGTAGCAAGGTAGACCATGAACTTCTAATGCACTTTTGCACAAATGATGGTTTGTAAAATATTTTCAGATTTATCATAAATTGTACTGCCCACAGCTAAGTGGAGGAAAGGAAGCTGGATGGTTTCTATACCTTTGTGCTGTTTGTATCTGGTACTCCTTACGGAGCTCAGCAGTCCAGTCAGCACTCTTAATTAACTGGCCCTCTCTTCATACAAGAGACCTGAAAAACCCTGATCTAGTTCATTCAGTCTTCCCCAGGGCTTCTCCTGCTCCCTGTCATTCCTCTTTTTTTCAGTTTGCAGGAGTAAAGGGCCAGAACGAGTTACAGTGAAAGTTCAAATTAGAGCTGCTGTGGGGGCTTTTAGTCGTAGAGGTGACTGATTGACAAAGCGAAACCGTCATATACAGCAGTTTCACGTCTGTCACCGCTTCGTCCAGGTTACACATTACATCGGAATTTGGTTTTCACGGATGTGTCTGTTTCAGTAAAGGTTCAAAGGCTGGGTCGACGGATGGCTAGGGCTGCCCGTCAGCAGGTGGACGCAGGCCCTGTGCGGCGGCCGTGGCAGAGCCGTGGTTTTCTGCGTTGTCGCTGACGGCCTCCCTCTCTCCCTCCTGACTCCACAGCCGACACGGCCGTCCAGCTCGGCGGCCTCCAGCGGCACGGCGGGCCCCTCGGGGTCGGCCTCCGCCTCGGGGGGCGAGATGAGCAGCAGCGAGCCCAGCACGCCCGCCCAGACGCCCCTGGCCGCGCCCGTTATCCCCACGCCCAGTGCCTCTCTGCCTTCTCCGGGGGCTCCACAAGCCCCCGTCCCCAGCAAGGTCTGGTGTCCTGCTTCCGGCTTAGATTTACTAACCTAGGAAAGACTGCAAATGGGAGGAGGCCATTTGTCCTGTTGAGCCCGTTTGAGAGTTAGTAATTGATTGGTCCGAGGATCTCCTCCAGCTGTTTCTTGTAAGAAACCAGGGAATCAACTTCGACAGTGTGGTGGTGTCGCTTGTTCCGTTAAGTTTTGCTTAAGTTAGATTCCTTAGAATCCTGTGCTGTCCAGGAAAAATCTCAATGTGATCTCAGATAAGTTGTGTTTGTCATGTTACTCATCTTAAATCAATTTCTGTCTTTATATCTGAAGTTGCAGGTTATCCTTTTGGGGCCAGGTATAACGGTGTTTATTGTGATTTAATGGAGGCACGTGAGGTGAGTGTTTACTGACTTCGATTTCGTATGGATTTCTGTAGGAGGAGGAGGCCCTGAAAGCACAGGTGAAGGACCTGGAGGAGAAGCTGGAGACCCTGAAAATGAAGCGCAATGAGGACAAGGCCAAGCTGAAGGAGCTGGAAAAGTACAAGATCCAGCTGGAGCAGCTGCAGGAGTGGAAGAGCAAGATGCAGGAGCAGCAGGCAGATTTGCAGAAGCAGCTCAAAGAGGCGAAGAAGGTACTGTACCTCACTTTCACTGTGCATTGTCTGACCTCACAGTCCCAAAAGCTGTCTTCAGATACTAATAATTATAGTAATTGAGCCCTGAGATACTTGTGCTTGTTATTTATGAGGAGGCCACTGATTTTAGTCATGGTAATTTTTCCCTATTCAAAAAACTATTTCAAAGGGGAAATGTCAACTAAGAATCGACCTGGCAGTGATACTTCTACTTAGGAGGAAGCTTTGCTCTGGCTTTACACCTCTTCTTCTTCTTTTTCACAGCCTTAGTCCCAGACTGTCCTGGGGTCAGCTGCTTTGGTTGCTCTTCTCCACTTGTCTCTGTCGAGCACATCTTCCTCACTCACTTCACATACCTCCATATCCTTTCTCACACAATCTATCCATCTCTTTCTAGGCCTGCCTCTTCCCCTGTTACCTTCCACCTCAGATTCCATTACCCTCTTTGTTACTTCCTCAACGTCCCTCCTCATGATATGTCCATACCACCGTAACCTCGCCTCTCGCTTCTCTCAACCACATCCACCACCCTACATCGTCTACGGATTTCTTCATTTCTGATCTTATCCTTCATTGAAATCTGCAGATTTTCCCTCGGGAGGGGGATCAGAATACCTCCTGGGTATCCCTGCCTGTCGTAAGAGGCGACTAAAAGGGTTGTGTCAGGAAGGGCATCCGACGTAAAACCATCTTGCAAAAAACCATGGTTGCTCTGGCTTTACACCATGTGCAAAAATGTAGCACCTTTTGCCTGTAGTGATACTTTAACCTGACAGTACAAATATAATTAAAGGACATCATACCGTGTAAGAGCTTCCCAAATTACAAGCTGTGACTTGCATGTTAGGGTTCCTAACAAAGAAGAAACACACAGCAGTGTGTATTTTAGGATAAATAAATACCTTGCAAAAACAATCTTATAGAGAGAGCACAGGACAACTGAAATATCAGTTCTCTTATGTAGTACGACCTTCTTTGGAAAACATAATAAACATACTTTAAGCAGTACATTAGTTTCTGTGTATTTATATATGTAATATATATTTATATGACCCAATATATCATGGTCATTTGTAAAAAAAAAAGAATTTGAACCTGTGGGTTTATATGAATAGCTTTTGCTGTATTACTATGGTTTGGGTGAGAGAGGTAGAACTGGAACTATTGTTTTTGCTGCCCTGAGTGCTGGGGTAAATGCCTTTCTGATCTGTTAGTGTCCTCCGAAAGTCGAGAGAAGCAGACTACAGGCTAAGGTTAAGGCATGATGTTCACTCTCCCACTGAAGGTTTAAAAGTAGGAAATTACCTTCATTTTTGAAGCATACTGGGCATAGCTATTTGGGATTTTTTAGGGATTAGGAAACCAGTGCATTTTAAAGTTATTTGTAGGAGACGTAGTTATAAACATGGACTCTCTAACGTTACCTTTCTTTGGACAGCTGAAGAAGGGTTATTATTTTATTACAGTACAGAGCAAAAGTTTTTCAGATTTTCTGAACTTTTGCATATTTTTGCATTGAATGTAATCAGAGCTTCATGTGGGTCTTAGTGATATAGAAAGGGGAGTCTAAGTGAACAAATAACACCAGAGTTTGGTGCTTGTTTAGTTTATTCAATAAACAAAGTCATCCAACATCCAGTGTCCCTGTGTGAAGAGGTTAACATCCCCCTTAAATTCAGTAGCTAGTTGCACCACTTTAGCTGCAATAACTGCAACCAAATGCGTCCTGTAATTGGTGATCTGTCTCGTATCACTGTGTAATAATTCTGGCCCATTCCTCCATGACACTCTGCTTCCGTTTATCAACATTTCAGGATTTTCTGCTGTTGCAGATCCACAATTCCTGTAAGAATGGCACTTTCCCCAAAAAAGGACTATCAAAACAAGTGATGCAAATCTGTTAAAATTTATCTGGTTTATTCATCTTCAAAAGTATTTTTTAAGTTTTCATTTTACTTTTCTCTGGATACTTTTCCTTTTCTTGCCTCACCTGTGAAAGGGTTGAAGATTTATTCCAGTCCTTGCCTGTCTTTAACCATATTACCAGTTCTGCCATTATTGCTTTTTTATTGTCCCTGTGCCTCTTATAGCCCCACAGTCTTATATAACGCAAAGCACTGAAAACAAGCATGCATTGATTAGTTTGCTCATAGATCTGCACATAATAACTGTCTGCTGTCATGCTCACCGAGTTAAGGCAGCAGTACACATGACTGCTCATTGCCTTTTCTCTTTGAGTGGCTACTGTGACATCCGGGATGAGGCTTGGAATGGCTAAAAATAGTGTAAACAAGCCAGAGCTGACAGCCTTCTGAGGACGTGCTCGGCAGGAAATGCTCTGAGATGACGTGATGCCACATCCAATTCCAAAACATTCAAAACGTAATTTGAAGGTTCCAGTGTGTTTTTCCTGTATCTTTTCTTCCGATTTGGGAAAGCCCACTTTTTATTTCTCTTCTTGCTGTGGCAGCACTCCACCTAGTGGGAAAAAAAACGATTACAGATCCTCAGATTGCAAAGCTTAACTATTTCTCACAGGGTTTGTTAACCCCTGGCTGTCGTGATATGCTGCCGAATGTGAGTGTTCAATCTCATTCGGTTTTCAGTCCTGTAAATATAGTGTGTCTTTATATGAGTCCTTAAAGCGCAGGCTGAATAATGCAAGGCATTTTAATTTTTGCAGTTGCTTTTGAAATACCCAGACGTTACTTTTTATGAAACTCTGAAATTGCCAAAATATCATTACACTTTCCAAATTCTACAGAAAGCTTCAGAACCTTCAGAAGTATCTTCAGATTAGGGGCAGAAAAAGTGAGAACTGAGCTGTGGTCCCTGTGTTGAAAAGGAAGATAGGCAGGTAGAAAGAGTTGCAAGAACTCAAATTTCTGTCTGTGATGTGTCAACTTCAGAGAGGCAGGAGCACCCAAAGGACTTTTGCTTTGAGCCCTTAACGTGTTTCAGGAAAGGGTAAAGTGGAACAGCAGGGAGAGGCATGTGATGATCCTCACAGTCCTCACAATCCTGAGGTTCTGGGAAGATGAAGTCATTATAATGTCTAGAGAGCCCCGCTGAGGTTTTTGTAAAAAGCAGCAGGGCCTCTGCAGAAAAGAAAAGGAAATGTTGGCATTGTCTGTGCTTTTGATCCCTTCAGGAGGCCAAAGAGGCCCTGGAGGCCAAGGACAGGTACATGGAGGAGATGGCGGACACTGCCGACGCCATCGAGATGGCCACACTGGACAAAGAGATGGCAGAGGAGCGTGCCGAGTCTCTGCAGCAGGAGGTGGACTCCCTGAAAGAGAAGGTGGAGGAGCTCACCATGGACCTGGAGATCCTGAAGCATGAGATTGAGGAAAAAGGTGAGCTGCGCCCACAGTGAGAGCACCTGAGGTCAGCCAGTGCATGATCTGACGTCACCAGCAGCTTGTGGTGATGGGTTATGTTGCCACTGAAGGAGAAGGAACTCAAGACTTCTTCTGCCAGATATGTCCTGTCTGATTCTTATAGGTTTGATGAGTGTTCAGTGTTCTCAGTAATGGATATAGATCTCTTGTTTACAGTCATACTTTGATACATCTCCTAAACTACATCTTCCGTCTACATGACTGATGTGGTTTTGAAGGCATATTCTGCTGAAAGCTGCGTATGGAAGTTTTAGAACTCGCATCTGAGACAAGCTGGTCAATCAAACAATCAATCAATCAATCAAAGTTTATTTATCAAATGCACAAGAATACAGCATGCAGCAGTAGTTGCTGGCAATGAAATGTCTTTTCTACGAGCTCACCGGGGGGGATAAAAATCACAAAATTAAAGTTACAAAATAAGGTGACATAATAATAGATAATAATGTATTAGAAATTGAATAAAATAAACTCAGACAAAAGTCAATATAAATAGAGCTATATATTATGCCTGCCATTACATATCCAGAGATACTGTGTGGTGCAAAAGAGATTGATTTTTGAGTTTGTGTTATCTGTAAAATACAGAAGAAAGCAGAGTTGTTGACTCTCACAATCATTTGCATTACCCCATTGCTGAGCTCTTTACAACTCCCAGTAGCACATTGTTACTCAAATAATCACTGTTACTATGCTGTTCTTCTGATTACTAATGCGGTACAACGTTTCCCAGGGGCTTTCGACACATGTAGTGTCTAACAAGCATAAAAGAAGATGGGTTTTCTTAGATTGCATAGGCTGATGAGATGAGCTTTTAATAAAGGGAAAGTAGAAGACAATAGTATGAGTGTGTTTGGGTTTGTTTTCTTGATAATTAAAAAACCTGTTTGTTTACCCCACCATTCCACTTAGACTATAGTAAAGTGTTTATAGTATTGTTTTTCTTGTCTTATATTTCTGACATTCGTTTTCAAGATGTCAAGCTTTGAGTGATGGTAGTGGTTTTAAGTTATCATTTGAATATATTTCTAGTTTTCTTCTGTGACTGACTTTTTGTGCTCCTTTGTAGTTTGGTATTAAACTTGACAAGTTGTGTTAATGTGATCTCTCTGTATATACATACAAGTGAGTCTATTGCAGCACATAAAAACTATAGTATGAGGAAAAAATGAATTAACTTCTACTGTCTGACTCACATTTGACTGTATTTTGTAACATTTCCTATGTTCATATGAAACTTTAAATTAATTTGCTTGATTTGACATTATATTATCTTTTTGTTCCATTTCATAAGAGAGGTTATAAACCTTTAAATTCAGACAGCGGAAGATAATAGGGACAGAATAATTCACTCTATTTTGCAACTAAGAAACCAATGTAATCAATAATCGATGAGAATTTTAGGAGATTTGTTTTGCATGCATTAAAAAGGCTAAGCTAAGTTTTAATTAATGCAAATATTTAAAGGGTGTAATAGTCTTTCTGTAGGTAGCAGAAATGAATTTAGGAGGCAGTTCCAGTCTGCTTCATTATGAGGTTGCAGAGCAGTGATAAGGTTTATGTTATTATTCACATCCCTGGGTTTTCAATGTGAAGATATCTTCAGTGATTTGGGGTCTCTGTTCCAACAGGCTCTGACGGCGCAGCCTCCAGCTACCATGTGAAGCAGCTGGAGGAGCAGAACGGGCGGCTGAAGGAGGCTCTTGTCAGGTCAGTGTTGCTCACGTCAGGCTGGGCCTTGAATAATGGGGTTGCCAAATGTCTGATTTTGCAGACCTTTTATGTTAGAATACCAGGCTTTTTAAAGCAAAAGCCATTAAAAGTCACTCGAGGCCCATCGTCAGCTTTGTTTCAGGCGGTAGGGTGGACAGATCCCATGGCAGGCGTCCCATCCAGGGGTGTTCCTGCCTTGTCCCCTGTGATTACTGGGGCTAAGCGGATTTCCAAATAGAGGACGACTGTTTTTCCAAATGCAAAAATTAATGGCACTCTTTGGATGTACAGCCAGTTTTCTACATAGTAGAAGTCTGGTTGCCCCTCCAGGTGCTGCCTTCTACAGAGGCGTCCTCCTGGCCCCTAGTGCGCCCCCCACCGGGCCCGCGAAGGTCCTAAACCGGCCTCCTTGCCCCGCAGGATGCGAGACCTGTCTGCCTCGGAGAAGCAGGAGCACGTGAAGCTGCAGAAGCAGATGGAGAAGAAGAGCTCGGAGATGGAGGCGCTGCGGCAGCAGAAGGAGAAGCTGGTGGAAGAGATGCAGCAGGCCGAGAAGACCATCGACGAACTGAAGGAGCAGGTCAGAGGGCCGGAGGCTTCGCCGCCCCCGCCTGGGCTCTGTGTGTTTATTGCGGTCGTTTCTCTTGCTCCGTTCATATGTATACTTCAGACGGGTTTTTCTTTCTTTGTCACGTTATCACTTATGTGGATTGTCCACAATAACTGACGTCTCGCTGCCACTAAGAACCGTAGATTGTTAAACTGCCACTGATCCGTCAAGTGTGACGAGACAGACATGACTTCCGGTTTATAACCTTCCTGATGATTTAAGTGCATCTTCCTGAAGCTTCCGTTTGAGTCCAGAAATTCAGCTCTTCTCGACTGTCAGTGTAGTTCATGCTGTAAAGTAACTGGTCTTTCTTCTTTTGACCGATTTCAGCTCAGCAATAGCTTTTTTTTTACAACGAAGTGATTGTACACAATATTCTGTGTTAACTACATAACTACATTGAAATTGCGCTCTATATCAGAGCTTCTATTTTGTCCATTTAATAATAATTCCTTACACTTACATTCCTTGCACTTCTCTGATGTACATCGTGTAAGAAGTATGTTCATAAATTCAGTACTCATGTGAAAGCTATAAAACCCTGTAGGGTGAACATGCTTGAAATGGCGTCAGTTCCTGTTGGTGCGCGAGATTTCCGGCAGTGACAGCTCACCTCAGGTCACCGGGGCTGCTGGTGTGCGCGAGTCCGTGTGGTGCTGACGGGGCTCTGGGGTTCGGTCTCTGTGCAGGTGGACGCCGCTCTGGGTGCCGAAGAGATGGTGGAGACGCTGACGGAGAGGAACCTGGACCTGGAGGAGAAAGTGCGGGAGCTGCGGGAGACCGTCAGTGACCTGGTGAGCCCACCTCCGCCAGGGCCTCGTCTTGGGACTTCGGAATCGGAAATTCTGTTGGGAAACTCTTCAGCCGGCTTCAAAAGAGAAATATGAAAACGAGCAGAGATGAGCAGCTCCTGAAACTGATCGTGCACCTAGAGATTACTTGGTTATGAGCTTTTGAGATGGACACGTTTCCCGTGAGTTGCCATGTGCCTTAGAGCACAGCAGGGGCTAGCGTGCAGGGCGGACAGGTTCCGCTGTACAATGCGGCTGTGCTGTCTGACTGGACAGCTGTCCTGTTGTTTCGGGTCCTGCTTTGATAACTCCTTGACTGGCATCCCGTCTGTTGGCTGTCCCGTGTGCCGCGGAGCGAGCGCCGCGTGCTGCACGCCTGTCGCCTTGCTGAGTGTTCTGTGCGAGTGACCCGCCCTCTGTCCGTGGCTGCCCGCAGGAGGCCATCAATGAGATGAACGACGAGCTGCAGGAGAACGCGCGAGAGACGGAGCTGGAGCTGCGGGAGCAGCTGGACCTCGGGGCTGCCCGGGTGCGAGAGGCGGAGAAGAGGGTGGAGGCGGCGCAGGAGACGGTGGCTGACTACCAGCAGACCATCAAGAAGTATCGGGAACTGACCGCACACTTGCAGGTGAGGGGAGAACACCCTGCCCCAGCCTAGTGAAGCACACTCATGTCTCCTACAATGAATCTAGACTGCAGGTGTGTGGGAGAGCACTGAGCTGAAGTCCAGATTTTCTTTGGAAGTCGGACATCCCAATACTGACAATGCGGTTTTGCTTATCTTCTGAGATCTCACAAAAGTCAGGATATAGGGTGATAACATTGTTGTCAATTTAGGGTTTTTTAAACCCTTTAAGGAGTGGTTAGCACAGCATGTACAGTGCTTAGAAAACATTGGTCATATTTCTTAAAATGCTTAACGAATGCTGCCATCTAGTGGTGAAGCTGATGCAAAAATGTAAGAATACACTTCCATCCTAGACTAAGTTATATCTGTGTATGGCTATCCCTGTCAGAGCTCTGAGCACACACACATCACAGTGTCTCTCCCTGTCAGATCTCTGAGCACACACACGGCTGTGTCTGTCCCTGTCAGAGCTCTGAGCACACACCCGGCTGTGTCTGTCCCTGTCAGAGCTCTGAGCGCACACACAGCTGTGTCTGTCCCTGTCAGAGCTCTGAGCGCACACACGGCTGTGTCTGTCCCTGTCAGAGCTCTGAGCACACACCCGGCTGTGTCTGTCCCTGTCAGAGCTCTGAGCGCACACACAGCTGTGTCTGTCCCTGTCAGAGCTCTGAGCGCACACACAGCTGTGTCTGTCCCTGTCAGAGCTCTGAGCGCACACACAGCTGTGTCTGTCCCTGTCAGAGGGACTTGTGCACATACGACTGTGTCCATCCCTAACAAAGAGCCATATACAAATGTGGCTTTCCCCATCTCCATCAGAGGGCTGTGCACACATGGAAAAGACTGTACCCATGCTTGACAGAAAGCTGTGGTCACGTGCAGACGGCTCTGCCTGCCCCCTACTGTGTGCTGTGTTTTTAGGAGGTGAACCGAGATCTGATGAGCCGACAGGAGGCGTCAGTGGAGCAGCAGCAGCAGCCCCCAGCTGAGATGTTTGACTTCAAGATTAAGTTTGCAGAAACCAAGGCATACGCCAAGGTGAGCGCTGAGCTGAGTCACCAAGAGCTGGGCACACGCTGCTTTTCAGCTTGAGAGGAGGGTCGAGTATTTAGAAAAAAAAGCTGTCCTCAATTTCTTGTCAGGGCTATAAATAAAAGAAGGGTTTTCTGCAGCATTTTTTATGTTATTCAAAGAAGAAATTGCAAAAAAGAAATTGACCCTCAATTTATAACCTCACTGTTCTTCATCCAGGTTGGTTAACCATAAATCATTTTGGGGCTCTGGTTTGGATAATTTTCTGAGCCTTTAAAGAAAGAAAGTATCAGGATCCTGTATTTTATTTTAATCTGGAAGGATAATTACTTGATCTATTAATAATAGTTTAAGAAAATTTGGACTGAAAATAATTTTACTGATTTCTTAATTACTGACCTGTTATTACCTAATTCGTCACCTTGTTTCACCCACATCCTAAACACTGGAACAAAAGATTCATGTATCCCCATGCCCTCTGCGTTCACAGGCTATTGAGATGGAGCTGAGGAAGATGGAGGTGAACCAGGCCAATAGGCAGGTGTCTCTGCTCACCTCCTTCATGCCGAACTCGTTTCTGCGCCACGGGGGAGACCACGACTGCATTCTGGTGCTACTGCTCATCCCCAGGCTCATCTGCAAGGTATACTGGAGCTCTGCTTGCGAGCTTTGGTACATTCTCTCTATTCACAGCTTATAACCATCCACAAGAGCCTCATGGGGTGTTGTGAACGGGTCATTAGAAAGGCTGTTAACATGATGAGACCTTTCAGCCCGTCTTGCTTGTTTGGTTGTATATCATGGGAGTTTAATAGGTTGCTGTCCCTTGGACTGGGGCAATATCCGTTTTATAACGAGGTGCCAAACATTGTACACATTATTCTAAATGAGGTCTAACTAAGGCCCTTCTTTAAATTTTACTCTACACTATACATCCTAACACTCTGTTTGCTTTTTTTATTCCTTCACCACATTGTTTAGAAGATATAAAGGATGTGTCAGCACCTACACCATCATCTTTTTCATGAGTAGCCTCTTCAAGGTCAGCGTCTGCTGCTTTCTGTCCTTTGTCGCCTGCGTGTGACAGCTGCCGGCCAGGTGTTTGCCCCGTCTGGGCCCCAGGCGTGCACCTCCGGCCGCAGCTGTGGAGAGGCTGCTCTGACCTTGGCGTGTGTGCGCTGTGTGGCAGGCGGAGCTGATCAGCAAGCAGGCCCAGGAGAAGTTCGACCTGAACGAAAGCGGCGTGGAGCGCGCCGGCCTGCGCGGCGCGGCGGGCGAGCAGCTGAGCTTCGCGGCGGGCCTGGTCTACTCCCTCAGCCTGCTGCAGGCGACGCTGCACAAATACGAGCAGTACGTACAGTACCTCCCGCGGGCCGAGCCCCAGGAAATCCTGCTTGCACTTGCTGCGAGAGAGCATTTTAACAACCGTTTTAAAACTAGTGTTGGAAAAGTGAAATATTAATAAATCAGATACAGAAAAATATACCGTGATAATAAACTTTTTAAATGTGTTCATCGGGAGATGTTCCCCCTTAGTACTGTATGTATTAAATGCAACTCGGTCGTAGTGTCTCTCCTTTTTGAAATATGTAATTATGAGTCCTTTTTCAAAACTGACATAGGTTTTGTTTTTTTAAATTTTATTTTTTGAAATACACAAAACCAGAAGTAAAGTTGCTCAATTTAACTCTTTTAATGATCCAGTGGGTTTTAGCAGGGTGTATAGCAGTCAGGGAGAGCTTGATCATCAGCATGTGGCCACTAGATGGTGTACTCATACAGTACACGAGAGGGTGGAGGCTGGATGTGTTAGTTTAGTATCTTAGGCCTCCATATTTTAGTTTAACACCAGTGTTAAATCTGCTGTGGTGACTGTTTGGTATACTGATACTAAAAAGCCTGGCTTTTCATCAGTGCCTTAAACCTTCCTTTTGGCTGTTTTTTAAAGATGAAAGAGTATTTGGGATTGTGTAAGCCCCTGTACATTTTTTCACTAACACATGATTGTAAAGTTCGGATGCTACGTCTAGCAGCTGTCTCTTTCACTTTGCAGTATGATTCAACAGACTTTGACTGGTGTCTGGGAAGTGCTTCAAATATTATTGAGTTGAAATTCTTATAGAATCTTCAACATATGAGCAGCTGTTGTATTCCTTCAGGGGCGATGTTAATGCTATTTTATTACTCTGGAAGACTAATCTCTAGTATCTATACTTAAGAGGCACACATTTGTTCAACAGTATGATTTTTTGATAACCTTGTTTATCCAATAAAAATGTTTTAATCTTTAGTTTTTCCCACATAAGGTCAAAGTATATACACGAGCAAGATGTGTATCTCATGAAGTGCTTATGATTTTTTCAGGACTTTTAATACCATTTTAAACTGAAATGATCAGTGGCTGCACCCTGTTAACTGTTTTGTCCCTAGACTGTGGTGTAGCTTTATGTTAGCACGTTTCATGTTTCTCCTTAATCTGGAGTATCTTCAGGAGTTTGGTAGTGTTGAGGGGCTGCTGGTAGAGCAGGGTGTCCTCTCGGTCAGCAGGCTCTGAGCTTGGTTTGTCCTGCCCTGCAGAGCTCTGAACCAGTGCAGTGTTGAGGTCTACAAGAAGATCGGCCTGCTGTACCCCGAGATGAGTGTCCACGAGCGCTCCCTGGACTTCCTCATTGACCTGCTGCACAAGGACCAGCTGGATGAGACCGTGCACGTGGAGCCTCTCACCAAGGCCATCAAGTACTACCAGGTACAGCACAGAAAACCAGGGAGGGACAGTGTAAGCGAAGTTTTGAGAGTAAACCACACTAGACCATCGCCTTTATAATTCCACCTGTTATCTTGTATGGATTCACTCGCCACCGATACTCAGTGGTGTCTGTCTGTCCTGCAGAAATGTCTTCCATACGTTTGTTTTACTTGTGTGTGGAGACGGGAATAGCAGCATTGCTGAGCCAATAGGTTTCACATTTTTGTAGAAGAGAACTGTGCTTGTGAGCTTTGTAGAAGTGCAGGGAAAATGGTTTGTTTGTCTTGTGGGAGAGCTTTCATTCCATTACTGGTAATGAAGGTGAGATAGTGAAAAAAATCCCACAGTATGAAGATTATTTTACATTTTTATAGAAAATAACCCAAACTAATTTTCCACATCTTGCCATAGGTTTTTAGTTACCACCTTAAGCAGGTTTCTGTGAGGAAGAGCGCATACATTTAAATGTCCTGATTGTAAACATGATCGCCAAAACAACCAAAAAAGTATTTTCCTTGCCTGCCATTATTTATTCATCTTGATTTTTTCTTCCTCACACTGCCTGAATATAGTAAGAAAAATGAATTTGACCAAATTCAGTAAAAACTAAATTTAAGCAGCATAATAGTTGGCCCTTACATGAAATATCAGAGATTGATATAGACCTCATTAATTGAAGACACAAACATTTTTACTACTTTCACACATGCCACATCTCTCCTCCCCACCCCATGTAAGCTGGCACGATCCTCTACGGCCTTCCCCTACCAGACAAGGGCTTTATTATTATTACTTTGATCCCTCTGACATCATTAAGGACACATTAAAACACTGCAGTTCTTATAAGACAGTAAAGTGCATGAAGAACAAAGTGTAGCAATATAGAGAGAGGGCTGCAGACACCCAGTTTCCTGTGATTAGAAACAGATGTGATCACCTGCCTTGCCCTGTGTAGGGAGGCAAGAATTCTCAGTGCAGTTTGGAGCAGATTTGTTTATTACGATAACCTTCGGAGAGCTATGTAGAGAAGTAACAATGCACTCTCATCCACTGCACAGTGAATTATAGACATTGCTGTGTGCCTTTTATACATTAACTGCAACCTTCTTCATGACTGTATAAAGAATCTAATGCTGTGTTATGGAAAACAATCTATTTGAAATAGATATGTCTTCACACGAAGAAGGGGCGCATTCAGACACGGGAATACTAGCTCTACAATGTGTTCAGCTGCTTGCAAATTTTACACATTCTTCAAAGGTCTTAGCCACCTAAATAAGGATCCCAGACCTACAACCAGTGAATTACTTTTTAAAACACGAAAACAAATTAATTCTACACCTGGATTACATGATACTGATTTGCCATTTTCAGTAAATCATCAAACCACACTTATCTGTAATCCCTGGACCACAACCTTCAATTTACACATCTGGATTGTCATCACCACTGCCTCGTGTCCTTTTCCTGTAACTATTTCTCTGGCTAATAATGAAATCATAATGTGGGGAGAATCCTCATAAAATTACTTTGACAGATGATTTTTATGGCAGTGAAGGGAGAGTGCTTATTAATTTAAGAACAGTTACAATGTGGCCCATTTAGACCATATGGTCGTTAGTTAATTGACTCAAGGATCTCATCTAGCTATTGGCTTTAACAACACGACTGGGGAGCCTGTTCCAGATTCCCACAACACTTTGGCTAAAGGAGTGCCTCCTGTTTTCAATTTTGTGCCCTCTGGTTTGTGTTTCACTTTGTTTTCGGAAGAAGTTGCGTTACCTTTGTCAACGGCATCCATGATTTTAAATTCTTGAATCGGGTTCCCTTGTGGCCATCTCTGTTAAAGACTCAAAAGGTTCAGTTCCTATTTTAAACATCCTTTCCTTTTTGTTGATAGTGATAACCTATTTTATCCTGTGTCTTTCATGGTGCCTCTTTTCGCAGCACTTCGTAGTAAAACATGCAAAATAGCCAAAAAAGAGGGAAGTATACCCAACATAAAGCAGTCATTTAAACAGATTTAAAGCCTATTGCATGAAAGAATTTTAAGAGTATTTTTAAAGAGTTGACTTGCAAGATCTTGTATCGGCCTGGAGATCAATCCACAGCTTTGGAGCAACAGAAATCCTGCTATTCCAGTGTTCTGAGCCACATACTGGGAATTGAAAGATCGGATAAAGGCTAAGAAAGTGCAGGTGCAGAGTCTTGTCGTGAATACAGATCTAGATGTTGCACACCATTAATAGTAACATAACGCTCCAAAGCAAGACATTTCTGCTTTCAAAAATGTGTTCATACACAGATTGTTTTTTTAGCATATAGCTTTATCTTGTCCCTGGAAGATCAAATTATTATTTTTTTAGTTATTTGTTTGTTGTTGATAGTTGAAGCTCTGTTTTTAAATTTCCATTCTTTATTTTATATCTACAGTTTATTGCAATCTCTGACCGCGGCCTCTCCCTCCTTTTTGAAATTTAAATTATTTTGTTTCTTGGCAAATGTACCAATGAAAAATGAAAAGAAATAGCTTTCTCAAGGACTGTTGGGATTGACATTGACTCATTTCCAGTACATATGAGAAATCAGTTGTGAAAAGAAGCAGCAATTCAGTGTAACGCAGAAACAATAAGAATCACTTTATTTCACAGCATTATTTTCAGCATAATTTGTGTAGTTTCCTTGGGGAAATTGTTGATATTAGAACATGTTACTGTTCGATGTGACAGGGGACCTGTTCAGGACGAACACCCCAGGGCAGATGGAATTGCATGAGCTGTTTACAGGTCGCTAACAGTTTATCTTGTGATTGTAGTGCATTTTTTCTCACCTAGACTATTCTGAGCATGCCAGCTCATACTGCTGTCCTGAGAGGCCCGTTTCATGTGCAGGAATATTGTTCCAGGCTTAGCTGAGCTGTTCCTTTCAATCCTGAGAGGCTTGCCTTGTGCAGGAATATTGTTCCAGGCTTAGCTGAGCTGTTCCTTTTCCTGCAGCACCTGTACAGTATCCACCTGGCTGACCAGCCTGAGGATTGCACTATGCAGCTGGCTGACCACATCAGGGTAAGTGCATAGCCTTCAGCACCATTGCCCTTGCAGCAGTCTGCTAGCGAGGCTGCAGTAGGAAAGCACCATTTACTCTGTGGGCTTGAACATATTTCAAGGTTCGTATTCAATGTTTTTGCTCTGTTAATATAAACTTCCTAACTTCAGAAAATGAGGCTAGGTGGATAATTGGATCTGGTTGTAGGTGTTGACAAGGGGATAACCCTCTTACTGAAGATAAGCCCCTTACTGTGTTTAATTAAGAGCACCATATTTTATAAGAGCTTGTATATTAAGAACATTTCCTCTTAGAAGAGATGTTTAAACATATTAATAATAGTACTCATTTATCTACTTGTGAGAGTGGTATCCTAATAATTAGAAAAATTAATGTTAAGGTTCAGAATGTGTAAGTCAGATTTTTTATCTTTTATGTATTTGTTATTGTGAGATGAGAGTATGGAGCATGTGCTGCCTTCATTTTAATTTCCGATACATTGTTTACTTGTGGCTTTTTGGTCCTATTCTAACAGCTCTGGCCTCCAGTGTAAATGAGTGTCAAAATTTCTTTTCTGGTTTCAGTTTACCCAGAGTGCCTTGGACTGCATGGCAGTTGAAGTGGGCCGACTGCGGGCTTTCCTTCAGGTGGGGTTTCTTCTTCCTATTCGTAGTAAAATAAACTTGTTTTTTTTTTCGGGATGTCACTTCCCCACCTCCATTGAGGTGTTTGAGGGAAGAGAAAGGAGAGAAGGACAAGATTTTGCAAAGATCATTATCAAGTTCATATTCTTGCATAGGTTTTCTTTTTCTTGTGACTTTACCAAAGACACACCGACTAGCTTAATTGGTATATTGCTGTCTCTAAGTTATCACTGTTCGCTAGTGTGTTCACACCCTGCGATGGACTGGTGTCCTTTTTAGGGTGTAGGTCCGTCTTGCTCTCTGCGCTTCCAGTTTAAGCTACAAGCTGCTGTAGCTCATGTTGGGATCAAGTAGCTTTCTGATCAAGGACAGATGGATGACTTTACTAATTTACTAATTTTTACTTAAAAAAGAATACCTTGATACCTGTCGTGTTAAACGCATTTAAGATTTGAAGAAGATTACTTTTGTTTCTCATTCAGATGTTTATTCATCCTGTTTTAGCAGCTGATTTTAGATTGTTGTATCAGTTTCCACCAAGGGAATCTAGGATCATTAAAGTGAAAGTCTGAATGAATTTGTACCAGGAAATGCCAGGATTGCTATGACAAAAGTGACCAGACCTGCTCACTTATGACACGTCTAAAGCAGAACGACCAGCAGAATAACACAAAGAAGAAGCTGGACCACTAACAAGCACTGGAGAACTTTGAAATGGTTCTGTAGGTGGACAGATAAACAAAATTCAGCCTCTTACAGACATAAACCTTTAAATTATTTACTGCCACAAGGACTGTTCACAGCCTGCAGGGGCCCAGGACCAGTCTTTTTGAGACATAAGGAAGGGTGAGACCTCCTGAGAAAGAGATGCGGGATATTTTCCATCAGTCCACTGCCATCGATAATATATTCAATTTCATCCGACAGTTTGGGAGGGCTCTCTACCAGTATTTCATGATGTTCTTCATTTGCATGTTCACTTTCAACACAACAAAGCAGCTGGAGGTGAAGGAATCCACCTTGAAATTTTTAAGCACGGTGGACAGGAGATTCGTGCCCTGATCATAAAGCTCTGGAATGAAGAGATGATGCTCAGTGATGAGTCGTGATTTTGACAATCTTCAAGAATAAGGACAAATAACAACTGTGAAAAATATAGAGGAATCTCTGCTATGCCTCTCGGGAAGGATGATTATAGGACTTTCCCTGAGCTGTCTCATTTCTCTTGATAATGAGCTTCTCCCACATTCTTAGTGTTGGTCTCGGAGGCATGACAGGCTTGACTTTTACAGTCTGTCAATTCCAGGTACTGTACATGAAAAATGTAGGAAGAGCTCCAGTAGCTCTGCTTCGCATTCTTTGACTTCACAAAGATTTTGTGTTCCTTTGAATCCTGAGGAACTCTGGGAGATCATCATCAAGTATAGGTTACTTCAAAATTCATGTATAAAATTTGTGTTTTATACATGCCGTAATGCTTACAAATGGATATGTCACATAGACGTTTGAAGTCCAGACAGGAGTTAACCAAGGATGTGTCATTGCACCCATTTCTATTTTCAGTATTCCAATATTCTCAATATTTGCAGCGCATTGCTCTGTTTGATTACAGACAAGCTTCCTGCTGGAGTGCAGCTGACTTATTGAATGGAAGAATAAATCCAATGACCCCAATAAACAGTCCACAACTAAAACCACTCTAAATTCTGTCATCGAATTCCTGTGTGCTGATAATGCGGCAGTATGTGTTCTTCATAGAAATGAATCTCCAGACAATTGCCAACATATTTACTGAGGAATATGAGAAGATTACACTTAACATTCAGTCCTCCATCAGCAAGCTCCAAACGCACACGTCCCAGCGCCATCAGTTCAGTTCCACAGTGCGTGTCTGGAGAATGTAGAGCACTCCCTATCCCTTTACAGAAGACTGAAAAAGTGCAGTCTTTGGCCCTGTGTTTGTGGGATGTGGGTGTTTGAGGATCACGCCACAAAAACAGTCCGAACTGATGATCTGCTGCTCCATCGTATTTTCTGCTGCATGGAGCTGAAACACAGACACCATATAGGAAACGCTTATTATCACCGTCGTTAATTATGAAAAGTTTTACACATCGAGTGAGAGGACAGCTGCACTGACCTCAGTATTCCCTCCCAAGAAGTCACCACAAACGTTGAAGCCATGATCATCTGCTGTCAGCTCCGTTTGGTTGGTTGTATTATTCTTCCTGCATAGCCAAGGCAGTCTCACCAGCAGAGAGCAGAAATGTTTCGAAGATATGCTATAAACAAACAGGTAGAAATTAAACATCTGTTTGAATTCTGGGAGGCTATGGTCCTTGGCCAAACCAGATTGGAATACTTAGGAAGGAGCCCATTACTTTGAGACCCAAAGGTATCAGAATGAGAAAGCAAAGCAGGAGTGTTGATGAGAGCTTACCATGACCTCATCACACAGTACGAGACCAGATGTCTCCCAAGACACCTGCTTAGCCTGCCAGAGAGTGTGCGGTCCTACATCAGTCAAACCAGTCTCCTTCAGGTTCATGGGAGGTGATTAACCTCAGCTGTGGGAGAAGGCCAGTGAATGATTTAGAATGTATTAAAATGAATTCATACTTTAAAAAATGAATGCTAATGTTAGCAAAAAGTGTTTTGTAATGTGGATGCTTAATTTCCATTTTATTGCCATTTCACATGATGCAAGTACAGATTTTCATGTTTAGTCCATGGTCTCGAATATACTTCTACAGTTTCTAGTAAAACTGCACTGTAATTGTTTTATTTAGCAAGGCTGAATCCGTAATATCTGACCAAGAAAGGACATGTGCTTAAACACAGTTACGCTTCTTTTACATAATGTAATTGACCTCATGAAATGTGAGGCACACATAATCCGCAATGAGTATCTATAACTAATTAAGCTGCCTGGAGAACTCAGGCACACAAAAATCTTCCTGAACTAATTAAGCAATATGTGGGGGTGAGTTTACACCGTGCAGTAACTGTTGTAAAAAGTGCTTTTCAGTTGCACTGAATTGTATAGCTTACAATTCGGCATACAATTCTGTTGTATGGGGTGTATTTGTAATACTATACTAGAAAAAGCTATAGAGATTATTGACATGTCTTATGTTGAAATAGTAGTCATTAACAAAATGAAGGTCATAACATTTTAGACCAATAGATTATGGCCGTGCCAATGTTAAATGTCTGATTATTTGTGATTATTGTCTCGTGTAACTCGGCAGCAGGGTGGAGTAAAGAGCTCTAGACACCGGACCGCAAGCAGCTTCCCTCAGCTTGCGCCAGTGAATGCCCTGCTGTATAAATTATTCTCCAAGCCAAGTTTCTTCTCCGTTGACGTGACTGCTAGAATAGAGTAGTAATAACCGGATGTGTCCTGGGAGGATGGGTCTTTGCTGAGGTTCGTGGTTTGATTCATGGTTTTAAGATCCACAGTGACTGTGGTTGTGAGCAGCAGGTTCCCTTTCTCCCCTGCAGACAGGACAGGAAGCTACCGGTCTCGCCATCCTGCTGAAGGACCTGGACACGTCCTGCAGCGACATCCGGCAGTTCTGCAAGAAGATCCGCCGCCGGATGCCAGGGACAGACGTCCCCGGGATTCCTGCCGCGCTTACCTTTGGGCAGCAGGTACTTCACCAAATCTCCGAGCCAGTCCAAGCGGCATTTCCATAGCGCTGATCATGCTGAACAATTAAGTGTGTTGCAACACAGCATGTAGGCAACATACAGCCCTTTAAATATTAAGAAAAACATCACAGTATAAAAGCAAATATGTTCTCAAATGTTCCTGGTGTCATCTGACGTTATATAGAAATAAGTCAGTCCCACATTCTTTACATTTAATTGCTGCAACTTCATAATGGAAAGGAGCTTCAGAAGGAGTGTTTTCTGAGGATAATAAAAGGTATTTTCCAGGGTTAGTTTTCCAATTTCCTGGTACACGTGGTTTAAGTACCCTCTGCCGGCATTCACACTTTTTTTCTTTGATATTATTTAGATTTAGTTTTGGGGAAATCATCTCTTTTTTAATCTGCACGCCACATACCAATAGCACTAGGATCATAGAAATATCTGCTCAGTTCATCAGTGGTCGGAGAGTTTTTAGCAGTGGGAGTTATTCCTCACACGTGACGAAGTGCTGGTTGAGGACTTCATCCAGTGTAAACAGCGGAGCTGCAGCGGCAGCGAGTGACAGTAGGTGTTAAAAACAAAGATCACAAAATGACATGGGAACGTTAAGGTTGGCTTTGAGTGGACAATTATGATCACAGGTAACTGACTTGAGGCTCATGTTTTGCAAACAGTTTCCAGCAATTTAATTCTCAGCTTTTCCTCTACTTGTTTCTCCAACCTATGGTATAATCAAGTTGGTATGTCTTTTTAGGAATCTTGCTGAGGTAGTATTTGTGAATAAATGACAAAGTAATTTACTTAGCAACTTTTTTGTATTCTTGGGTACTGCAACTACTTTAAACGGAAATATTTTCCTCCTCTAGTTCTTTGCAGCCTTATTGAAGACATTTTGAAGCAATAAAGAGTATTTTGTAAATTAGGATTTTTATCCGGGATTTCTAGATACAAAGGAAAAAAGCAGTTTATAAAACCCAGGGTCACTGCATTCAGTGTGTTTTTAATTGTAGGTCTTTTTCAGATGGCTGTTGATGTTTATTGCTTGTTTTGTTAATTTGTAAGCAGCAGTTAATCCTAAGTGAAAGCTATCTTTTTATTTTCATTGTTGGAAAGAGATCAGAGAAAATGTGAATCATCCTCCATCCCCTTTTAACGTAAAAAAAAATCCAGCTGCTGTACTTAAAACACACAGTATCATATCAGCTGCAGCTGAATGGGGCGTAATGTATCACTGCCTGTATCATTGAGCTAGAGCTGATACCAACAGTACCAACAGTAACAATAAAGGCAGTCCCAAAAAATACGTCATTTACAGTTGCTCCTTTTAGGCTAGTTTAGTTTTTTTCCTGGACGTGTATTCACCATTGCAGTATTTTAGGCATCCCTTTTCACTAAAGCTGTAATTTCCCAATAGACTTTGAAGATGCTTCACTATATCTGACAACGTCCATCTGTGTTTATTTTATAATGTAATAAACTGAAAACATAATTAAATATAAGATTTTACATAATTTACACCTCTAAGTAATAAGTAGTTATCAACTTTTATCGGAAATTCACATGGCTTTCTAATTTGCTGCTTCATGAAAAATGTCTCAATGTTTTTGTGAATTTTCTCTTATTAGATCAACAAATGTTTTTTAATTGTCCTGTAAAAGATGTAGTACATTACATTACAGAACCAAGGAGGACCTATTGATGAAATTGAGACAAATAGGACTTTGCTATCATTTTAATCTGTTCTGTCAGTCTGTCTCCTCTGTTTGTAGCAGCTGATCTGAGGAAGAAGTGATGGTACCAGCTTTGAACACAGGGCTGGGTATCTGCCTCCAGATTCCCACAAGCCTTAATGGCAAGATGTTCCTCCTGTGCTCACAGGCTCTTCCTTGTAGGCTACACTTGCATCCTCTGATTCATGTTTCACTGTTGATTTTAAAGAGGTCCGCTGGGGTCCTTTGAGGATTTTGAATGTTTGATTCAGGATTCCTTTTTTTAGTCTTCTCTGCTTAAGACTGAAAGCATTCAGTTCTGAAAGTCAGAGCCTGAGAATGTACCTAGTTGCTCTTTCCAACACATGATGTGGTATGTTTAGTTCTTCATAAAAGATTAATTCTCTAATTGCAGGTCGTAGGTATTCAATTAAATTAATTACAAAACACAAAGGCAAATAGTGTTAGAATGTGTTAGGATTAATTTAAGGGATTTTGTTTATAACTGTAATGCACTAGAAAAATTTATTTTAGAATTAGCATTCAGTTTTGGTCACTACAATTGAAAAAATATATGTTGATAATCTAATGACATTCCTAGCAGTGTTAAAAATATTTTTTCTTTGACTCGTTTCCATTATTCTGTAGGATGTGTTAGGCGTATAATGTATAGTACTGTCTACAGTCAGTTGGTTTCTTGCATTATCCAGTACCAGTGTGGGTGTGGAAGTACCTTAGAGAAAGGGCTGTATTACCTGTCTGTCAGATGCATCCCTGTTCATTCTGCAAATAAGCACCTGGGTTGTGGGGGGCACGTCAGGATGCCCCCCTCCGCGCTCTGGGTTTAACACCAGCTCTGCATGGTCCTGTCCCCTCCTCTCTCCCCCTCGCAGGTGTCGGACACTCTGATGGACTGCAGGAAGCACCTGACCTGGGTGGTGGCTGTCCTGCAGGAGGTGGCTGCGGCCGGGGCCCAGATGATTGCTCCCTTGACTGAGCAGGAGGGGCTGTCGGCCCTGAAACTGGAGGACTTGGCCTTCAAGGCCGCAGAGCAGGTAGGCAAGTGGTGTGGAGGGGCCTTGCGGTCCTGCTAGTTTTGGGGTGCCTGTCATCCCAGTTGCTGATTTTTGGTTTTTAAGCATTGTACCTGTATACATTGGATTTGACACACAAACCAAAAGGATGAAATAGTAGAGATGTTGCATGCGATGTCTGCTTATGAACTTCACAAGGGCCTACAGTATAGAAGAATGTGTGAGAATTGTGAAAATGTAGGGATTGTTTTTGTTCTGTGTTAGGTTTATGCTCACAAAATAATACAAATTAGTTCTCAAAAAGCTTGTCTTATGGCTTTATTGTCTGTTTTGTTAACATGCCCATGTATGTCCTCACTGATTTTAGGACAGAAAGAGTATTCTACAGGGTCCTTATTAAGCCCAGAGATTTACGTTCTGTAATACGAAAAGCAGTTTCACCCTATACATGCACGTTATTGAAAGCTGAAAATTGCACTATGTTTATTTCCCAGTGTTATTGTCTTCTTTCGTGTGTCAAACCAACTGTCTCTTCCCTGCAGATCTACGGCTCCCAGGGCATTAACCCACACGAGTGTCTGCGCCAGTCCTGCAGTATTGTCATTGCCACCATGAACAAGATGGCCACTGCTATGCAGGAGGGAGAGTACGACGCCGAGCGGCCGCAGTACAAGGTCAGGAACAAGGAAGAGGGTATTTTTAAAGCACGATATGGCTCTGTGGCTAAGGATCCGCGCCTGTGACTGGAAGGTTGCCGGTTCGTTTCCCGCGGCCGGCAGAGGAATCCAACTCCATTGGGGCCCTGAGTAAGGCCCTTAATCCCAACTTCTCCAGGGGCGCTGTATAAGTGGCTGACCCTGCGCTCTGACCCCAAGCTTCTCTCCCTGTCTGTGTGTCTTATGGAGGGCAAGTTGGGGTGTGCAAAAAGACAAATTCCTAATACAAGAAATTGTTTATGGCCAATAAAGTGATCTCTCTCTTATCTCTTAGCGGCAGAAATGTATGAATGAAACCAACTTGTTTTTCTTCAGTGATGTTTGGTGCATTGCTTCAGTGTGCTGCTCTCTAGGCTGTCCAGTCTGAAGCCCCTCCTCTCCACAGAACCCTCCTCCAGTGGAGCTGAGAGCCGCTGCTCTGCGGGCTGAGATCACTGATGCCGAAGGCCTGGGGCTCAAACTGGAGGACAGGGAGACTGTCATCAAGGAGCTGAAGAAGTCTCTCAAAATCAAGGTGAGCTGAAGCTCTTCATTGAAGAGAAGCACTGCACCCCTGCAGGAATGAAAGGCTGCTACTACAGTTCCACTTATCATAACACAATATATTTAGACATTATTCAGTATATGTGCAAATATACATTTTCAAGATGATGATTCAACACTGCTGTACTACCAAAGGATTCGTTTCAACTCTCACTTTAATACAAATGTAAAAATGTTTTGTTTTACTCATGCCTTAGTGAGGCATGACCCTTACATTTTATGGTTCAACAATTTATGATTTGAGGATTTGGAAAAAAAGGGCTTTATCGGGTGTGCTGCTGCACTGCCTGCTTCCAATTTTAACAAATCTCATTTGTGCAGTATTGCAGAACTGCAATCTGAGACAGCACTCCTTAAAAGCACTTTAATTGGATATCACTAAGAAGGAACTTGGTCTTTTCCTCAGACTACAGGCAGAGGTATCCATAAGCCTAGACTGAATTACTATTTTTAAAGCTGTAGTATAAGCATTTTCACTGACTCAGCCACAACGAAATCTTTGAGAATATTCCCGCTATTAATACGAAGTGGTGGTGACAAATGCTATTTCATATTACTGAAAAAACAATAGGAGCCTTCTGTGTGCTAACTATCGTCCCATCTCTGTGCTTGCATGTAGACTTGATGCTGACATGACTGAATTGATTCATCATGATTAACTGGGATTTATTGCAGCTGGAATGACAGATATTTAATTTACGCCACCACTGATGTCAAAACCCCATCCACAAACTTTTAGATCCTGTAAAGGCCTTTAAACACATTTAATTTAATCTGCTTTTAAAGCTGCAGAATGAACAGATGAACTTCGGGACTATGCTGGTTATAATGCTAATGTAATGTTTGTATAAAACCTTTATAATACATGTTTATTTTAATGTGTACCTTAAACTACAAGATGTGTTTAGATAATATTACATTTGTTTTTACCAGATGTTACATTTGAGTAAAATGTAATTCCTAAAAGATTCCTAAAAAATTCCTACTATTTGTTCATGTTTGTGTGTGCTTGAATCCGAATGGCCTGGCATGAACCTCCCTGCTATTTTTGCACAGGGAGAGGAGCTGAGTGAGGCCAATGTGCGCCTCAGCCTCTTAGAGAAGAAACTGGACAGCTCCTCTAAAGACGCAGATGAACGTGTGGAGAAGATCCAGACCAAGCTGGACGAGACCCAGACACTGCTCAAGAAGAAAGAGAAGTAAGAGTTGGGTTGGGGGGATTGTGTTGTGCTGGTGACCCAGGCGAGACCACAAATACATAGGCCAGGGGGTTGGTCAGGGGTCAGAGCACACAGGGGGAGAGAGTGGCCGTTTACACTCAAGTAGGAGGTGCATGATGAAGTAAATGTAAAAAAATAATATATAATAATAATACCCTGACCAAGCTAAGCCCAGCCAACGGTGACAGTGCTCTGCTAATCGTGTACTGTGTCTTTCGCTGAACCCATAGACCAGGTTCAGACTGACCTCATCCTGCGCTCTGAATGAGCACCGTTAATGGGAGTCCCTCTTGAAGCAAATATTAGCAACTTATCACCTGGTCTTTAACTAGAGTAGGAGAGAGTGATAGGGCAGTGGAAATGAGTATGTTACAAAATTAAAAAGCAGAACTCAAATAAAGATGGACAAAGCTAGGTGCCTAAGCAGGATTCTTATACAATTTGTGTTTCTGTCGTTGCTTTCCCTCTCTGATAACTCCCACTCTTATTTCTATTTTATTTATTCAGATAAGTAAAATGTTGCGTAAGTGCCCTTTCTATCTGAATTGAAGTGTACATTATTAAGCTTCGATGCCCAGTGCATGGAAACCTGAAGACGCGCTCTGCTGACGCTGTTCCCTCTCCGCAGGGAGTTTGAAGAGACTATGGACGCTCTGCAGGCCGATATCGACCAGCTGGAGTCGGAGAAGGCAGAGTTGAAACAGCGCATCAACAACCAGTCCAAGATGACCATCGAGGGGCTGCGAGGTCCCCCCGCCTCTGGCATCGCCTCCATCGTCACTGGCCTGGCAGGGGGTGAGTCTGCCAGCTGGCTGTCCTGAGCACTGCCATCCAGGGGCTCTCTTACACAGAGCCGAGGACACGGTCTGTGGGTTCAGCTGGAGGAACCGGAGCACCTCTGAAGCTGTATTCAGGACTGGTCCTTCTCCTATGATCCTTCACATGCATAACAGTTGACTTGTCTCGATAAAGAATCTAGCTCAGGAAATCATTCACAAAATTAAAAAAATCCCCCAGTATCTCAGGTACCTCATAACCCTGACTAAGCTGGTGCTTGTTATGATTTTTCATTTAGAATTAAAAAATACTTAATCTCCTACTATAGGGAAGAACAATCAGGAAAAGTAACACTAAGATCTTTGATATGGATAAATGTCAATTTCTGTGCAGCAAAGACGTATGTGATGATTTTGCGATTATGAAAATAAATGAACTAAGTAGCCTTATCCAATATAATAGTAACTTAAATGCAGAGTAATAGGCATGCATCCAAAATCCTACCTTCATTTTACAGATGCATACACTGAGTTAAATGTTTTGATATTGATTTCAGTTCTCTTAATGGTAAATGCCAGACCAAATTATGACATGCCAATTAATGAGTCTTCACGTGTTCCTAAGGCAAGCTTATGCTATGTTTTAATCTTTTTTGTATCAAAGACTATCGCTTCAAATATGCTTCTAAACTCTGCTTCTTAACAAGCTATATTCTGCATTATCACAACACAGGAACAGAGTCTCCACCTAACCTCTGTTTTGATTTAACTGTCTTTCTATATTCCCCTTCTCCTCAATGCTGTCCCCTCTTCAATCTGCAGATGAACAGCAGAAAGGTATTGTATCCATTGCCAGCTATAGTTCATCTGCCTGTCATCACACCTGCCTGCCTCTTCCAAACCCCCTCCCCCTTCACCCGGGGGTTCATGCTGTACAGTGAATTTCTCAGTAGCAGTGCTTTAATAAAGTACGCTAATGTATGATACTAAGTAGGGGTATTCAAAGTACCATGTTTGCATGTTGAGGTGTTGAATTTTGCTTTACAAAGCAGATTGCATGTTGGCAGAATTTTCCGCATCCTCTTCATTTTTGGAAAGTAAAATTAAAATCATACCAGTGCTTCTTTTAAAAGCAACACATTGGTTCTTTATTTTCTGCTATTTAGGTTGAATAAGACACTGTTAATGGTTGAAATTACTTCACTTCTACCTAAAGTGAGGACATTTTGCTGTTTCAAATGGTCTTACAGTTCTGTTTATTTATATGTTTATTGAAATGTATTAAAAACCTTCAAAGGTGAATTACTTCCTATGACAGATCTAAGTTTGAGTGGTTAAGCCACAGAAGTGATGTTTCTTGTTAAATGTAGTCTGGGTTGCACATGTGGCTCGACTATGTGCTAGCATGTTTTCTAGAATAGGTGACTTTCTGTGCTGAAGCTCTGGTCTATGCATGACCCTTACGAGCAGACTGCCAAGTGAAAAATATCATACTCAGTGGCCTTTGAATAATGACTGAATATTGGATTTCCACCTGGTAGTAGGTCTGAAGCTCAGTGACCTGTGGGCACCAATCTCCGCGCTCACTGGTTCGTGATGGAGGTGGAGTGTGGTGATGCTCACCAGGCTGTGTGCTGTTCTTCACAGGAGGCACTGTGCCCGCGATGGGGATGGGCGCTGGCCCCATGCAAGTCATCGACTCTCCTCTCCTTCAGCAGCAGATTGAGGCCCAGCGCCTCAGCATCAAGAACCTCAAGAACGAGAACAACCGTCTTAAGGTAAGCAGGGGCTCCCTGTGCAGAAAATTGATGGCCATTGTAAAAACTCTCAGTCCCGGCCTCTAGCTTGAGAACAACAATAATTGATATGTTCCGGATGGAGCCTTTTGTTCCATCACTATGTAGTAGCTGATTTCCTATGGTAGCAAAGAAATAGCAGAGCAACTCCAGTTATGAACAAAATCCGTCAGCTTTAACTATGAAAGAGAGGAGCTTTCAATGACGATAATTGCGAGGTTAGGCTCACCTCCTCTGTCCCCATTTTGCAGATAACAATTGACAGTAACACAGCAAATTAACAGCAAAGTATATTTTGATTCCAGTCATTCCAGCTCATCCCAGGACACTCCCAGGTATTCGCAAGCACTTGTGTGCTATTATCCCTCCGGCCAGTCCTGGACTGGCAACACGCTCTTCACCTACTGGGTTGTGCCTGTATGGGCTTCAAAGAGTTCCATTTGGCGTCCTTATAAGGTGCCCAGACCACATCAGCTGGGTCTTCTTAATCCTGAATAAGAGCAGCTCAACTCTGAGGCTCTCTCAGGGTGAGCCACTCGTCAGGTCATGGGGAATGAGCTAGAAACCTCATTTCAGGCTCCCAGAAATAAAGAGTCTGCAGTAGAGCAGATGCTGCACCAATCCATCGACCGACCGACCTCCCACTTACGCCTTCTGTCACACGTGAATGAGTCCGTGAGCTGCTTGTTGGCATCTCGTATGCCCATAGAACCTCGCACTCAGGGAACCACGATCATGGAGACCGGACTGGCACAGTCCCACAACTTCTGAAATATCTGTGGGACGGCGCAGAGCCGGTCCCTTGTTCCACCGCCAGGACAGAATCAGCCGTCTCCTGGTTCGGTGGTTCAGCTAACTCTGGAGCAGCTCCTAGAGAGTTGTTCTCGGCAGGTGTGGAGAAGATTTCATGTCTCAGGCTGGGGGCTACATAGTTGCAGTTTAGACAAGATAGTTTGTCAATGAACCTTTCTATATAAGAGAGGAAAACGTTCTTGCCATACAGGACAGAATATTACAGACAGAATATTCTCAAGTAGAAGGAGCCTAGTTTGAACCCATTTCTTTTCTATGCCCTGGTGACCCCTCAGTTCCAGTTTGAAGCAGTCCAGCGGGGTTTGAATTTGCTTGTAGTTCCAGGCCAGCTCACTGCATGGTGCTGTGTGTACACATGTGCATACTTATTTATTCTTATGAAATTATAATTTTGCCAGAATTTTGTGTTGAACATTAATTCTGCAACAAGTATGGATGTCAGTTATCCAGATGTATCGCGATGGAGATGTGATAATTACACAGCAGTGCAGATTACTGGCAGTTCTAAATTGAAAAACAGCCGCGTACATTACTTCATATGACATATCAGCAGCTGTGTGGTCCTGATTTATAACTGAGACTAAATGTTTTGAGTGCTTTTTTAGAAAGAGGAATGTGGTGTTTAACCTTATGTTCAACTTGGCACTATAAGTGCTTGTCAAGGGTAAAAACGGAGTAATGAAATTCAGGAGGTAAAAAAAGAATCTTCAAGGATTTTCTCACTTCTTTGTTTTGGCACAGTACATTGTCCTGGAGTCTCTAATCGCTGTGCTGACCTGCTGTGAGCTTAGGAACCGATTGCTGTGTTTCAGTTAGCTAAACAGATGTGCAGCTGGTAGAGCTGCAGTCCAGTTCCTCCGTAGCACAGGGAATACTGGGCAGAAAGTAAGTGTGATCAGCTGAAAGTCATAGGTAAAACAGATATACTCACACTTTGGACCCACAGATGTACAGGGTATAGAATGGTTTGCAGGCAGTTCTTAGTAAAACTGTGGTAAAGGACCTTCACTGGCTGAGCTTCAGTGCTAGCGAAGTATTCCAGTTTGCACAGAGAACGCCCACCACATGGAAGTCATATGACTGTAAACCTATTGATTTAATTATGCCATTTTAATACTGAAAATAGTTTAAACATTTTCCCTGTCAACATTTTTGTTTAAATGTCTTGTGACACACTCTGAAAGTTGCAGAGTTGTACTTACTTTCCCTTTGTTCATAGGCATGTGTCATTCATGCTTACAGTTTTTTTATGAATCTTGAAAAGACTTCTCTCGTTGAAGAGTATTTTTAGTTTTATGGAATACCTGGAACAGTTTGAACTGTGAAATTGGGGATGAAGTCAGAGCTCCACTGTCTGTGACAGCCTGGTGTGAGGGTTACATTGTGTCGCCTGTGCTGCCTGCCTCAGGCTTTTGAATGTGGGTTTGTCCGCTTGACTGCAGGCTGAGAAGATGAGCACCCAGCTGGCCTCCCTGCCTCCTCTGTGCGTCTCCAAGCTGCCGCTGAAGGAGGGCGTGAGGACAGAGGTGCTCTCCGGCGCCCTCTACCGCAAGACCAACCAGCTGCTGGAGACGCTGCTGCAGATGAGCGCCAACACCAAGGTGGTGGACATCACCGGCAAGACACCAGGTGAGGACCGCGAGTGGAGAGAGTCGAGGGGTTTATTGCCGTATGTACATGTACGTTGGGATTCTTGCTGACACACACAGCTCAGCTCAGCTCAGCTCAGCTCCTCAGGCCAGAGTCAAGGGGTTTTCTTTGGATGGGCTATTGAGGAAAGCTCTCCCTGGCCTGTCGTGTGGATATAACATACACAAGGTGCCAAAGTGTGGGTCCACACCTGTAGTAAATTCCAGATACAGGTTTAGAAATGTCAGGGAACTTTCCAAAACACCTTTTCAGTTAACCAATCTAGCACACGACAAATCTGATTAGTCGCAATTCTGAAGTGGAAAACAGTGGATGACGACTAATTCATTAATGGTCAAAGTTAGTGGTAGTTTGTCTCAATATTTCTTTCAGTCGTGTGAAAGCATGTTAATATGGGGGTAATATGGGGTCCTGGGCAGGATTCCAGGCTAAGGCCCCTTTCTGTGTAGCAAATACACACTTTCTTCCTTGTAAATGCCCCTTTTCAAGCATGGAAGGAAGTGGGGAAAAACATTTCATTAATCCGTCCTGCCAGGCGTGGCTTAGCTCTCAACCCCAAGTAGCTAGGACAGTTCTGTTTGATCATTTATTTCTGACTTAATCTGCAAAATTATTGAAAGCTTATGTATAATTGGTTTGTGGCACTGGGCCATTTTAGTCAGCTTTAAAGCATGAGAGGTTCTCAAATAAGTGTAGCATTAGGCTGTTGTGAGGGTGTCTCTGGTGAAGAGACTGCAGGTGGTGCAGAGGTGCAGGATGAGCTTATGATCCAGGGGTCACGGGCTCGTTACTGGACACCGGCTACTTAGGTTATTCCAACCTGCTCGCTCCTGGCCAGCTGTGCAAGCAGTGCTGTTCTTCCAGAGGGGTGTGTTCTTCTCCAGCTGGCACTGGAAACGTCCTGCATGGCAATCCGTTGCCTTTTCTGGGGGGAGTTTAACTGTCAGCCAAGACTCGAAAATGCACAGTTGGAACGAATATAAAATATTTGGGGGAAAAAGTATGTAAGAATCACTTCGGTAGCGGTTGCTTAGTATGAGGTCGGTTCCCAGTATGCGTATTCCTGTTCCCTCCATCAGTGCTTGTGGTGGGCCTTGTGTGACAGCTGGGGGCTTGACTGCTGAAGCAGGTTTGCGTTGTTCTTTAAAATGGGCACAGTACTGATCATCCCCTCTCTCCTGTCCTGCAGTGAGCCCCAGTGTGCAACTGCTGGAACAAACAGCTCGCCTCAAGTCCCTGAGTGACACGCTGGACAGGCTGAAGGTAATGCAAAAGCTGGAAAAATAAACTGAAATGGCTGGGCAGTTAAATTTAAATTGCTCTTAGCTACTAAACTGCCGACAAGCTCCTCTTGTTTGCATCCTTTAATATGTGTTGGTGTCTGGCTCCAGCTCACTGTCATTTGGTTGGTGTTGTAGTGTGCTCTCACGAGGCGCCAGTTCTGTAGGGGTCTGTAGGGGCATTTACTGGGACAATTATTAATTGTAGCAGTAAGTCACAAAATGATTCTTTTAATGGCCTTAGAATCCAACCATGCGATATAACTCAAACAACGCACACACACAGGTACTAATACACGAGGATACATTTATTAATACATAGAATATGCATGTAAACCTAACAGATCCTATCGTGAGGGTTATCAGAATACAAAAGATATATATTCATTCAGTTACGAAGAGTTACACATATCAAGAGGACATACGTTCGGTATATCATTCATTAAGACCGCTTCGTAAATGAACTTGGTTATAACTTCTACATTAGATACTCAAAACAAGTACATAACTCCTAGGAATTAAGTTGATATCAACTGGTTGGGATAACAATTGAATTCTCGAGCTGTAATGCAGTAAAGTTGAATACTCATCCAATCTCTGGGGATTCAGATCTCCTGCAGACACAAAGAAACAGTTGCAGGCTTGTTGCTGTCCAATCCGCGCTCTCTGGCTCTGTGCCAGGCTGTGCTGTGCGGCTTGGTGGAGACTCCTGCGGCGCTGCTCTCTGAAGACCGGCTAGTTAGTGTTGGCTTTAACTAGCAAAGTTGTGCACAGGAGAAAAGATGACTGTGGGTCCCAGCAGGTCAGGAAGAAGACCGGTTCGTTCCTGATGAAGCGCTAGTTCTGAATAGTGATTCAGCTGTCCACAGTTCCAACCTGTTCACGAGGCTTGCTGCTGGTGCTAACCTCGGGTGGATCCTTTGGTTACTCGTGGCAACCTCCGCTCTCGACTCTTAGAACAAAGCAAAGTTCTGGCACTCGGACACACTGGCCGTTCCGTGGTTGTCCGGGCTGAGTCTGAGGATGTTCAGGAGGTTAGCACCGCAAGAATGTCCTGCCCTTGGGAGCCTTTCTGCTCCTGGGCCGTCCTGCGCTGGAATTGTTCTCAGGCTCTCTGTGTTGCCTGATTTTACCTGGAGGAACTGCAGGTTGTTCATTGGCTGAAAGTTTCATGGGCATCAGAGACCCACGTGGGTTACTCGGCCCTACCAGTTCCTGATTGGCTGATCAAGGTGAGATGTGAGTCACTTACTCCTGACACTTAGGAATGTAGTCCAGATGTCCATCTGGCACTCCCTAGACAGATAGGCGCCAATGGATGACCATTGATCATGATAGCCAGGCTTAGCTAAGTGCATCCCCATTTGGGAGCTGTCCCTTATCAAAAGAAAACATCTTTAAATCAGCCTGCATGAATAGCTTCTCTGTGGCTGCACCACAGAGATGAAGAGAGAGATGGGCCCTCACTGGTAAGGGAGAAGAAAACTTAATTCCTGTATTTTAATAAGCCTTGCCACTACAGTGTATTTGCTTTAGAACAACTCGCAAGGGATTGTGAGAAAATTCATTGGATTTACCAAAACCTAATTCTTGGTATGCTCACCGTTTCTTTGTTTTATACCACAGACGTTAGTAGATGGTTGTCTGTGAGTATTACTGTGTTGGGTTGAGGGGTAATCACAGGGTGGCATCAGAATTATATGCCTTCTCAATGGACAGTTCTGTCGTTTGTGTTTTGTCAATGACATTAGAAGAGTATTGACTTCATTTTTCCACCTCAGGATGAAGTTGTGGAGCATGTGGTGTCACAGAGGCCAGGCGGTCGTGTGCCCTCAGACTTCGCCACATTCCCCTCCTCATCCTTCATCAAGGTGAGCATGAAGAGATGACCTGCAGTGCGCTGGCTAGTATCAGGAGTCTGGCACCTGGTTCTGACAGCCTGTCTATTACAAAAAATAGGAAAAACATTGCACATCACTCTATTCCACTTGTACAGTATAACACATAACAACATGTAACATTTATAACACATCACAAAACATGTTGCACTCAAGTGGGTTGTAAGAGTCAAAATTGTGTTTATCCTTGACATTTGCGTTGACAGCTTTAATGGAGAGTGGAACAAAGGAAGGTTTGTATCTGTTTGACTTACATTTGGGAACCCTGAAACGTTTGCCAGAAGGAAGAAGTTGATATTCAGAGTTGAAGATGTCAGAAGGATCTGGTATAATTTTTCCTGCCTGTTTGATTAGGGATTTTTCAAAGATTGTCTGCAGGGAGGGGTGCTGTTTCACTCCAATGACCTTCAAAGCTGTCTGGATGAGGCGGGTAATTTGCGGTTTAGAATGAACTGAAAGATTACCAAACCCCACTGAAATACCATATCTGATAATGCCCTCGATTACAGCACAGTAAAAGAGTAGCATTTCTTCCTGTCAAACCCCAAACACTCTTAGTCTTTGCAGGAAATATAAGCGCTGCTGATCTTTGGAGCAAACACTCTCAACATGAGTAGACCAGCACAGGTTACGGTCTATGTGTACACCTAAGTACTAATATGAGTCAACCTGAGTGATAAGTTTGTTGTGGATTACTACCTGTGAGTGATCACCAACTGTTCTGGGATCGAAAACTATTTTGTTTTATTAGCATTCAAAATTAAGCTATTGATGTCACGCCATTGCACAAATCTCTGGATTTCTGACATGTATACAGATGAGCTGCTACCTCTATGCATTAAGCCAAGAACAGCTGTATCATCTGAGAATTTGAAAATGAAGTTGCTTTGACTACTGCTTGTACAATCATTCGTATAAAGTGTGAACAGAACTGGAGAGCTCACACAGCCCTGAGGGGTACCTGTGCTAATAGATCGTGACTCGGAAAGAGTTTATGTGATCCTGACATACTGTGTATGATGTGTTAAAAACGAATGGGACCATCTTATAATGTTATGGTTAACGGATATTTGCTTCAACTTGCTTATCAATAGATGGGGCTGCAGCGTATTAAATGAAAAGCTGAAGTACTCAAACAGCATCCGAGCATAGGCATTGGGGTCCTCTAGGTGTTTAAGAACCAGATGCACAGTGCTGTTAATTGCATCATCGGTGCCTCGCCGGTGTTTATATGCAGACTGATGTGGATCAAGTACAGTGTTCACTTCTGAGCACAGCATGGATACCATAATCCTCTGGCTTGAACATGCCTGTTGGTAGCATCTTCTCTTGTGGCAGACATTTGATTTTATCCAAGTAATTCACATAGTTGTGAGAGATTTGTATTGTTCTGGATGTAAAAACAAATGGCCATTTTTTCAACTCAGAGGCAATGGGAAAAAAAGTACTTGCTGCATGTGACAATGAGCCCAAAACCTCTGACTTCCATTGCTTTTTTAACAATTGTTTAATCAGTAATTATTTAATTTGGGATCATTTTGCCTTTTCCTTGGTCAAACAATCACTGAAACTGATGACTTATCAAGAAAAACAGTGCAGGCAGCATAAAGGGTCTTTGTTGTGCCTCTTGATCACAAAGCCAAGAATAATTTTCATGTGTAGCAACCTGATATCTCCCGTTAAATTATTTCAACTGTCAATGATGAACCAAGCAAGGATATAACTAACAAAATTCAAATACATATGCAGAAAATATGCAGAAAAATAGATTAAAAAAGTCTTAACATTATGCACAAAACATAAAAAGTGCTCTTTACAAAGCTGATGGTGAGAGAACATCAGAGAATTTTTTTTGTTTAAAAATCTTAAGCTGTGACAGAATATAAAAATATTCTTTGCCCTAATGTTATGTGGCTACATGCTATTCAAAAGGAAAACTTTCCTGCTTATTACCTTGTCTTGAGATGTCTTGCAGGCTTTTTGAAACATGGCTAGCTCCTGGAGGACTAAAACGCTGTGCTCACAAAACTATACAAAGCCACACAAGCTTTCATCTTGAAAAAGTTGTGCAGGGTTATATTCTTTTTAAACTAAAAGTACAAGATTGCAGACTGAAAATATTTTTCAGAGCAGGTGTTCTTGAATCTCACAAAAAGAAAAAAGTGTGAAGCACACAGTGCCTTATTGTTCAGTCCTCTGAAATCAAAGCTTTGAGGAAATCGGAAACACCAATGTGCTTAAGTATATGGACATATTTTCCTAATCTCCCACAGTGCTGCAAGACAAAAAGCAACTCTGAAAAGTGTTTTAAGCCATGCAATCTGGTAAAATTGTATATTTTAGGATTCTTCTAGGTATTATAGTGGTGTTGGAAGAAGTCAGTGTTCCATTCTGTATCAACCAAACAGCGTCGACATTTTGCGAGAGAGACTTTATTATGCCCAGGGGGCAACTTGTTTTACAGCAGCAGACAGTATAAAGAAGACCTACCGATAAAATACGCTGGCCCCTTTTTTGAAAATAGAATTAACATCTGCCTCAACATTTGACTTGCAGTCCAGCGCAGTCCTCAAATACATGTTTTTAGCTACCATCTCCACTGATCCTCCCCGATGCAGGTTTGAGTGAAGGTCTGAGGGTTCTTCCTGAAATCCATTGGCATGTCTTTTATTCACACCAAGTGGCAACCCCATCTACATGTGGTCCAAGTCATCTGCTTGCAGCAAACTAACAGTAACAGAGTCGGCTGCAAATGTAATTGTGTGCCTTGAGCTGTGATAACTCTTACAATCCAATCGGTTGTTTACACAGCAGAGTTAGGGAGACTATACACATCCCTGGGGCGAACCAGTGGAAGAATACAGCTTATTGGACAAAGCATTCTTGACTCAAGCCTGAGTTCTATCTGTAAATCAGTAACTCTGCCCACAACATTAAGATCAATAACAAATAACAAAATTAGACAATGCCTTAGTTGCCAGTAAATAAGGATAAATACAATAAAATACAAAAAAAAATCCACATTCGATATATCAACATATCCTGAGTCTTATTTTCCTCAAGATGCTGGGGGATAAGGTCAAGAAGGCGTATTGTGGCATTTTCCACACCCCTATCTGCCCTAAAAGAAAGTTTTTATAACCAGTGAGGTGAGGGCTACTGTAATCATAGGGGATTTGACTTTTGCCACTAGGACCACAGCTGATGCTTTATAGATCCTAGGAACCTTTTTCTGATTTCATGACAATAGGAAAAACAGCAAAAAATGCCACACGGCTGCCTAACAAACCTTTTCAATACTCTACCCCCAGCAGAAGCAGGACCAGGACACTTCCTCTAACGTGAATGAACAATTTACAAACCTTAAAGTTATAGAAGTCAAGCCGAAGATAAAATTGATTCAATTCATCTGCATAGTCAGCCACTGTTTTTACTCCCCACCCCTTCTTATACATTCCCACCACACAGAGCACACATTACCTTTACCCATTTCACCCTCCACTTTATCCTTATATCTTACTTTAGCCAACTTAATGTTTTTGAGCCCCCCTACTCAAAGCAACATCCCCTTGGTGAATGTTTTTTTAATCCTATTTAGAGCTGATGAGAGAGATTTTGTCACCTGGGGCGTGTCATTAGAGAATACAAGATTTTAGAGGCATAACGGTATTTTTGCAAACTACCACATAACTTGTAATTGTATCTGTCAGTTCGTTGAGATGAGAACTTGAATGCTTGAAGGTGAACCAATCAGTGTACTGTTAGCAATCCTGCAGTCGCTGCACAGAGTCCTCGATCCCGACCAGAAGGCCGTGCGCTGGACTTTACTTCTCTTCAGAGCAGTCTTGTGGGTGAGGACCACTTACACGGCACTGTGGTCAGGTGAACCCGTGGAGCTTTAGCAGTGGATCTCACTGATCCGGAACACAAGTCCAATATCCTGTTAAGCCTCATTGGACAGGTGACACATTCATGAGAACGAACAAGTGACCTTTGTAGGGTACAGTGGTTTAGATCTCCCTTGATAAAACCAGGAGCACTGGGGAAGTTGTTTTGAAAATACTGAACGGTCCGGGCTACTCGCTCCGCCAACCTTATTGCGTTGAATATAGACCCCACCTACAAAAATTTGAGGGGACTCTCTCGGGAGGTGAACTGGATGCAGTGAGACTGATAGGGGTTGGATGTCAGGCTTGTAAACACTTCCTCTCATGACCACGGTGTTGCGCCAGCGCTAGTGTCCGAACAGGCACCTCTCCCATGCCCCATACCAGTCTCATGGGCATCTTGCTCCCAGTGCACAGCCGCTCCAAAGCTGTCGATTTGCACATCGGTATCTTTATCCTGCTCTATTAGCCATATTTCTGTAAACACCGAAAGGCAGGCATCTCTGTCCTGGGATAACAATTTGGCCTGGGCTCGCTGCTTGTCTGTTTCACTCCGGAGCGATTGCGTGTCAGCCAGGATAATGGAAGGAAGAGATCAGTATGCGATTTGCTGAAGTTTCTCGAGTCTTTGGCACACACCGCCTTTCTTTCCTCTCTCTCTGACGTGTGTAGACGTCTTATTATCTGTGTCAAAATATTCATTGTGCTGTCTCACCAGGAAAGCAGGAAAGTGAATACTTTGTTGAAAAACCTCAGCGTCTCAGTATTGGCCCAACAGATGTTCCCGACTGTATTGTGTTCTATTTGATTGGCTCACTACCATCTCTAAAAACTTCCCCAGAGCAGTAAAAATAGTCCCTTTTAAATTTAAACTTGTTTGCTCACCAGCTATAAACTGAACAGTAACACTAAGAAACAAACCAACAAAGACGCTACAGAGAAGAGACTGCTGCTGCCGGCTGCGCTGTGTGGCACCCTGTAATATGGTAGTATAAAGTGATTATAGTAATATAATGAGCACTGTATTGCTGTAATATATGAATGTTAACCCCAGAAATGAAGGATGTGGGACAACAGTAGTAGGATCAGTGGTACCAGTGCCGATGTCAATGAGGCGTTTCAGCCTGAGCCTCACTGTTGTGTCTCTGCAGGCCAAGGAGGAGAAGAAGGGTGACATGGTGTACGTTGGGAAGGTGATGGTCCCGTGCCCTAAGGGACAGGAGCAGGTGCACAAGCTTGTGCTGTCGCAGCCACAGCTCCACAAAGTGCACCGTCTCCTTGGCTCCTAGGCCGCCAGCCAGGCCCCCGCCAGCCCTGCTCTTCTCAGATCCCGCGGGCTGAGGCCGCCCTCCTCCACAGCGCGGGTTCTTCAGAGCTGCTCTTCACAGCACCAATCAAGTTTGGGACCGCTCGGATTTCGCCAGTATAGTTCAGCAACATAGAGTCTTTTCTTTAGAAGTAATTTTAGCTAACAAAATCGAATTGCGAAGAAAAATAAAATCTGCGTTATTCATGAAGCACCATCATACGTTTTAAAAAAGTTTCCCATCGCCACAACTTCATACTTAGTCTAGATTCGACATTTTTACTGAATCTTGATGTGAACTAAATTGTGAAATTGTTTAATTGATGTAATACTTGTCACATCTGTCATACTCTGTTTAGTCAAAGGGTATCTCAGAACTACTCATAACAGTGAAAATGAACTTTATTCTTTATTCCATGTAAAAAATACTCATTGGCAAAAAAGTCCTTTATGTTTCATCAGAGGCCAGGACATTGCATTCCTGAAAATGTCTTTTCAGCACATTATACCACCAGTCCAATGGCTTGTCCAGTTAATGGTTATTTCCATATGGGTGGAGGTAGCTGCATCTGAAACTGAAGTTATTAATTTATTTACTGTAGTCTTTTTATTTGAGAAATGTGTTCATTTGTTTCAGAAAAGTGTACTGATTATAAGAATGTGCACTCAAGCAGTTGTAGGGAAAAAGCTAAAATTCTTGCTTTGTGTAGGAAGGGTGTTCCTTATGTCTTGAATGAACTTAAGTATTTAAGTGACCAGATTTATTAAGTTGATTCTTGAAAGAAATAAAGCTGTTAAGTATTCTTATTCACCTGGTGTTTGTTACACAGCCTCAAACCCTTGTACTTCAACTGAAGTCTTTTGAAGTTGAGATTTTAAGACTAAGCAAAATGCTTTTCAGTTGCATGGCACTTATTACTAATTGTTAAGCAGTTGGGTGAGCTGACATGGGAGGTTTCCTTTGTAAAAATCTGCAAATACAGGATTATTCAGAAAAACTTAACTGTTGTAACATTAAAAGATGGACATGTGCAGTATTTACTTTCATAGTATCTTTGACTGAAAACTGCTTCTTTTGTCTGTTTAGTAGCTTCACAAAACAGAGGATAAGAAGGTATAAAATTAATAACGCTTCATAGGGAAATGTAGCACCACATTTCATTATGAGTAGTCTACTCCACTGTAATTTGACAGTAGATCTACCGAAGGCTCATTTTTAAGTTTGACATGAAAATGAGAAGTCGCTATCAACATTCAGACTGTACACATGATTTTCAGTTATATATGGAAAACTGTTTTGCAGTCTGTTTAATGGTCTTTGCCCCTAGAAAAGTAAAGTTCAGTGGTCTTACAGTGGCCACATTCAGTGCTCTCGCAAGTCATGAATTTGACACAGGACAGCTTTAAATCAGAATCTACAGCGGTATGATGTTTGTAGTTGATAGAGAAAAAATATGCATAGGTTGCATAGGTACCTATACATAGGTAAAAAATGGATAACGCTCTATCCCTTAGGTTAATATTTATTTCAGGGTAGAAGACCGTTTTGTATTCAACCAACACTCTGGGCTGAGTAAAATGAGAAGCTTCAGGAGAATGTCTAGCGATTCTCTGGTGATGAGTATAATGATGCAACAGCCTTAGATAATCAGCTTTTTCAGTAAAGCCTTATTAAGATGTCTTACTCTTCGATATTAGATCCTGTGTATGTACAGTAGCACGTTCCAGCATACGTTACACTTGCCAAAGAACTTTTCTTTCTACATGCCCATCTTTTCTTTGTTTGCAGCTTATCACTTCCATCAGCTTCCCAATACTGAGACAGCACTGACTGCGTCTGAGATTAGATCAGCAAATTCCTGATAGCAAGCCCACTTCCCATTCCCATGCCTCCTGTGTGTGCATGTGCTGAAGCACTACATTCAATATGGTGTATCTTAGACCACACATTGGTCATGCTGTACTGTAACCGTACACTAATAAATAAAGATTTATTATTAAGGAGCACTGTGTCTTTTTTAATAAATTGAGACTAAGATGTATTCGGTAGGACTTTTAAGAGACTTATTTCACTGGTGAACAATCCCAGCTCCACTGCCTTTACAGGCTTTCTGAGATCTACCTGTCACTGTAGTGGGTATCCCTATGCTATAAAGATTACAGCATGTATAATATTCTGCAATACCAGCTCAAATTACAATATATTGGGACCAGGCCAGGTTGGGTGTTTGATAAACAAGGTTATTAGGTTATTTAAGAAACAGTTATTAGGGAGATCCACCTTATACTGTGTCTGACTTGCGAAGTTATCAGATGCTTTTTTTGTAAAATCAAGACTTACCAATTATTTTTGTGACGTCCAACCGAATGAGAGCTTCTACCCTTGGCAGCTACAAAAACAACAATGTTGAACAAACATTTATCTGGTCTTTAATTTACAGACAAGACATGCTTCATTGCATGCTTCATTATATCAGAGTTTCAGTTGAAGCACTATGATATTTTCTCGGTCTCTGAAATCTGCTGTAGTGCTGAAGTCCTACATGTGAACTCTTATATTCCAGTTTTACTTCCAAATTCTTTAACTCTGCTAACACCTATATTTTTCATCATGCTTCCTCTTATAGGGCTTGTTGTTCTTTCATCAGTGTCTGGTCTCAACGTTTGTTGAAAGGGCCCTCTTTCAACCATTGTCTCTCTGCAGCACATTCTAGGAGAACAATCTTTCTGCAGATATCCCACAACTCAGGAAAGACTTTCTTTGTTTCCTCATACAGAAATGCTTCAATTCTCGTGCCAGAGCAATAGATTTCATCAATAAAGATCATGATGTCCTGAAACAAATGCGGAGATTGAAGGGGAACTTGTACTATTCTCCTCCTCCAGCAATGTCAATGCAAAGCCAATGATGTAATTCATGATTTGCCCAGACTCACAGGCACAATCTGTCACTTGAAACTGGCCCAGCTTTGACTATCCAGGAGCAGCTCGAAAAAAGAAGCCACAGCTCATCGAGTTATATGGGTGATATCCTATGGCAGGAGACGTGACCTCTGTGAAATCTCTGCTTTCAGTGTTGGACGAACAGAGGGTCTCGTGGTTGCTGATTAAGTTGGAGCACTGGTTTTAGCAGCACTTCCACTGGCAAATTACACTAAATCAATGGTATACTGCTCAAACGGCAAACAAAACTGATGGAAGTTCTTCAACATCACAGTTGTTCTATTCAAGTGTTCACCAGGTTTTAAAAATCCCAAATTCAATTAAGGGGTTTTCATGGAATCTGCTGGGACCACCAGGGGAAGCTCCTTGAATCTGCTGGGACCACCAGAGGAAGCTCCTTGAGTGCTCCTACAAACTGCGAGTTTGACTTGGACAGTTTTCTTAAAGGAAGGATTGGGAGCTGTTGTAACAGACAAAAAAGTTCTGGATTAACAACTGAGTTTATTGCATGCAAGGAACAATACGATCAAAGTATTGGTCAGAATATAGGTGCAAAACTTCAGCCGTTTCTGAAGCAAATTGTTAATGGTAATGGGGGGAGGTCACCTGTGGTTGGGCATTCCCAAGACCTTGACCACTTTTTTCTTTCCTTAGTTAGGGAGTTTCTGTCCTGCACTTGGATTCTCTTATCAGTTAACTCCCATCCCTGCCGTAACTCAAAAGTGCTTAAGCATGGAATGTCTTGTGTCACAAGAAATCTTTGTGCAGAAAGAAAGCAGTTAACCCCTTTTGCACATCTTATATCTTTCTTCAGTAGCCCATGAACAAATGGTATATTAACATAAATGCACACTCATTAAAATCTGACTCATATCTTTTTATTTAGCTGCAATAGACTATTTTCATAACAGATAATTTTAAAATCTCAAGTACAAGAATAAACCGGAGGTTTACCACCAAATTAAAAAGCACAGAACCTCAGTGACAAACCGCTCTATGCCATAAAGGGCATCTTATCAATAGTCTTATTTCTTATAAGCTAAGAAAGTTTCAGCTTTCTTGTTAGTTTCTTTAAAAAGGAAAACTGCAATTGTCTAAATATACACTCTCACACCTGAAGACAGCTCCACAGCCGAAACATTGTGTTTTCTTTCTTCTCTTTCAGCATGGAATAAACCTCTTACTTGTCCCTTTGCAGCCTACTGATGCTGCTGATGCTGCTCCCCACCGCAATTGTTTAAATATGCCCAGGTCAACAGTAATGCTGGTATAGAATAAAATATTTGATAGCATTTCTTTCAACCGCTCAGATTTAATGTGTAAACTAATCAAAACAGTAATTAGCGTCACCAATGTCCTTTAGTACGTTTTTTAAATTGCTTTTGGATATCTTAATACAGCTACTCAATTGTTCACATAGCCCAAAGTATATTTAAAGAATAGTGTTTTTTACAAGAATACCTTATTTGAATAAATACCTGAATAAATTAAAATGAACTCTGGGATTTTTTTTCTTGGTACTAGAATAAAAGAAAAAGACCTACAGTAATTTGCTTTAACAGTGAATAAAGAAGAGCAGCACTGCATTCAAGTTAAAGAATATTTAATCACGCTAATACAGAAATGACTGTAACATATCAGGCTTTTCCTGGATCATGTTTACACTACTTTCCAAGAAAAGCTAAACAAATGACTCCTTGTATTTTATTGGATACGTCTGTAACCTCCTCATTTTGATAAAGGAGAGGTGACGCAAAAAACAGTCTCCCAGTCTTGTGCAGATTAGTGGCATACATTAGCCAGTGGCAAATGAAAAAGTGAAGTTCCCAGGGTCAACAGCCCAAGCGTCCCGCCTCACCTGAGAGGCCACATGGGAGTGGCATGCAGGGCAACATCTGGAAGTGATCAAGTTTAGCTGCAACACAGAGCAAAGACTTTAAGATATGGAATACTAAACCATAAGAAAATGTGCATCAGAATATGAAATATAGACGCACATTAACTCTGGTGTCACAATCTTGATCCACTTCCATTTGCATACAGATATAATAGGTCCACATCTCCCTTGCACTGCACTCTGCTTTGGCTCATTTAGACAATATGAACACCTTCACCAGGCTGTGTGCTCTGACTCCCTCCTTCAGTTCCCTGTTGACACCATCATTGTAGGTCCGATCACAAAAAATGATGAAACAGAATACAGGAAAGAGGTCAGGGACTGGTGGTATGGTGCCAGGACAACCTCTCCCTCAATGTCAGCAAAACCAAGACACTGGTTGTTGGCTTCCCGAAGCTGGGAGGTGGCCATGCCTCTGTCTAGATCAGTGAGGCTGCTGTGGAAGTGGACATCTGACCTGGCCCCATCACATAGGCGACGTCATCAGGGCAGCACACCAGCGCCTCCACTTCCTCAGGAGACTCGGGAGATTTGGCGTGTCTTCACAAACACTCACACATTTCTACAGATACACAGCTGAAAGCCTTCTCAATTCATGACAGGTTGGTATGGCAATCGCTCATGACCGTAAAAAAAAAAACTACAGACAGTCGAGGCCGTCACTGGTACAGAACTCCCTTCTATCCAGACCATCTTCACCACGCGCTGCCTCAGAAGGGCGAATAACATAATCAAGGAGTATAAAGCCCAGACCTCCAGGTCCAAAGAAAGCTTCTACCCCACAGCCAAAAGACTCCTAAACTCCTCTTAAATCCTCCCCTCGACTTACACTACTCTGTTTTGCACTGAACTGAAAATACTGCCACTGCTGAATTTCACACATTTTGTAAAGAGCAAAGCTTGCACACAGCTGCTACCTGTATCTAAATGCAGTTAAAATTCTAGCTGCTACTTTTTTCCTGTCTCGAAGAATTGTAATATCATTTGTGATGTCATTTTCAATGTCAGTGCTGTATCATTTGTTATGTCATTTGTCATGTGAGGAAATCACGCAAGTAAACTTTTCATCATACTCGGGTACACATGACAAACTTGAACTTGATGGTACTATACTAAAACAAAAAAACAATACGACTTATTTAAAATTTAACTCACTTTTTAAATGTTTTCTTTTGAAAAACTGTTTCTCACATTCGAGAGCATTTCACGTTCAAAGGAATACAAATATTAATCATAACTTGAGCTCATTAATACATCTATGAAGATAATGCAAGCAGCTTTACTCTCTGCAATTTACACGAGAATTAATCCCCAGGTGTCTCTCAACGATGCCTCACCTGATGCGTCATACAGTCACAGGCAAGACGAGATGCAAATCCCCCTCTGTTTGTCAGGCGTCTTTTCAAGAGGAGTGTCCATTCAGGTCATTCCAGATGTGCTCAGTCCGGACCGCTGACCGGCCTGTAAACCAGCCTCTTCTGGAGCTGTGCTGTGTTAAGGCAACTGCTTCCCCTTACAGACCATTGGATTTCACACCGCGGAGTACCTGAACCAGAGCTGGACTTCGTGGGGTTCACTGCCACCACCAAGAGGTGTCAGGGGTTAAAGGAAAAACACAAAATGCAAAAAAGCAACCATATACTATCATAAAAATGCTTTAATTATACATGTAAGTGACACGAGGCCTGATGGCCTCTGAAGAAAATCAAATGTATATTTAGAAGAAAATAGGGACAGGGTTCTGTATTTCTTCCTCCAGTCACTCTAGCCTGAATAGCCCACTATACAACAACCACTTCCCCATTCTCCATACGTACACAATTCCCTTTAGCTACAGCATAAAAAACACACAAACGCCACCCTTTCCCAACATTTTACACTTCTGAAGTTAACAATGATCAACTTCTAGTTTCGAAACCTGGGATCAACACAGACTCCGGAAGGCATGGATCTGCCCCCATTTGTACTTTATCTGCCAGACAGGCTCATCTGCTGAAGTTCGCAAGGTTTATCTGAAATGGAGACGGAAATGGTAGAACTACGCAGAGGACAGCACACGCATTTCCTGTAAAACGAGGTATAAAACACTGGGAATGATTCACACACCCCTGTTTTCAGAACACAGAGCAGCTGTTAAGTCTAAACATTTATAAGAAATCACATTCTGCAAATCAAAAAGTATCTAATGATGAGATGAAAATTCTTAAGTGCAAAAACAGGTAATCATACAGCCAAAACGTGTAAAAAAAGTTTGACAATATAACAGAGGTGTAAATGATTCTCAACACAAAGCTGGGACAGGTGTCCGTCTGGCCGGGACACCCCGCTGAGTCAGTACCTCCAACGGGGATGAAACCCATGCTGGCTGTAGGGAGCAAACTGCCTCCTGGCTGGTCTCTGCCTCATCACACAATGGTTACTGGTCCTAACCTGAGTCAGCTGCAAATGGCAAGCATTATAAACTCTCATCTGACTGAAATCTGGACCTGTGGATAGAAAATGACACTGAGTAAGAGCAAAGCTTAAAATGTTTCTAACCCAATAAAGAAGGAAATTCACAGCTCTTCCAACCCATTGCAAGTGTGATCCTACCAAGTTAAAAAAAAACCATCATGCTATCAGCACACTGTTGAGAATGCTTTTACACATGTACCGTATTTCTACATTTCCTGCACATCTCTGTTCTTTGGCTTCAAATGGGAGAGCTGCAGGATGCTTTATTCCCAGATCCATTTGAGCCTACTGCAAAGTGAAGAGCATCGCATGCATGTACAAAAACAAACTACACAAATCTTTCCTGAAGCAGATGCACTGTCATTTTGTTCAGGATGCGGATGAACATTTGTCATTAGCGAGGTTGATCAGCAGGGGCTCTGTAGGGAAAGGCCGTTCGCATGCGAGGACAGTGCTTGAAACAACACAAGCTTTGCACCAGGTTAGAGGTGCACCTGTCTATCCACAGGTCTCTGATCCCACGCCGACACACTTCCTCCCACAAGTTTCCAATGCAGCTCAAGTCTGCTGATGAAGTATGCCTGTGTGCTGTATTTTGTCAGGGGGTGGGTCAACACGTTACTGAATAACACTTATTACTTACTGAAGCCAGGGAGGGTGTAAACATTATGCAAAAATGCTCGGTGATCCATTTTTTCAGTATGTTTTTCATAAATAATAACCCAAGTGCATATCAAAATCACAAACATGCTTTATAGTACTGAAAATAATTACCCCAAAGACTTACTGAATGGGGCTGAGTTTCCGTGGTGCTGTACTGTATACCTACATGATTGGTCCTTCTCACTCCTTGGGTTTTAATACAGGGATCATATTCAGCCCAGGTCAGGCTCAGACTGCCTCCTCTCTTTTGGAAATGCTCTCATGTCCGTATTAAGATTCCTGACTCAAGAACAGTGGTCATTTAATTAATCAACCCTCTTCCTTGAGATGCGCCACTGTTGTCCTTCTCCTCACAGCAGCGAAGAGTGCCAGCTAAGACAGCAAGCAATTGAAATGCCTCAGGCTTGCCTGTCTTCATGCACTCTGCTTTATCAGATAGTCTTTGCAATGCTGGACATGAAATCGAGCACGATTGCACAAGAGATTTTTTTAGACAAAAGAGCTCATGTGCGGCATGCATTATTATTTTTCACTCGTGCAGCTTTTCCACAGTGCACTTTATCCTTAAAAGATTTTAATAACACATCCACAGAAACAGTCACTTCCATTAAACAAACTACAGGTGTTAGTGTACTTGGGGCTGGGGAGGGTTGAGAAATCCTATTAAACGTGTTGCATTGTTTCTGGCTTATCTCATTACTATTCTGATGTTCCTTGTTAAAAACAAGAGGTCTAAAAATATATAGGGGTGAGAAAAATGCTGGAGATGTTCATTAACTGCGGATTTTTAACAATCCTGAACATAAATATTTCACAGCATTTTCCTCTATGCCTTTGCTTACCTGGGCAGCACATTGCCTGTCTGTACTTCTCCTCGAAGCTCATGTATCCAGTGACAAACTGGGGGCCCGACGCTGTACCAACCAGGAGAGTGTCCTCATAGAAGAAGGGATTGAAACTGCTCTCTTTGTTACAGGTGCCATATCTGAATGCCAGATTCTGGCATCTTGAATTTGGGTCCGACACTGGTCCTGAAAACAGAAAATGGCACAGGATGTGTGGATAGAAGAGATCTACCCCCCAGCACTCTCCAAGCTCACTTCCACCTACAGTAGCTGCCCTGTCGTCAGAAGTATCGTGAACACGTCTTTGGGGAAAAGTGACTTCCATCACTTCTTCAGAGAAGCTCAACACATCCTGTTTATCTTTCTCCATCCAAACGAGGAGTCTCTAAAAGGCTGTGATAACAATGAGGCTAACAATGTTGGATATGTGGAATCTGGTGTTGAAACCCCCAGTGCGACTTGACTAGTGTGGTTTGAACCTGTCAATAGACAAAGAAAAGTATCTCATGCTGACATGCTGAAATTGGGAGGGTTAAAGCAGAGTGCTGGGCACTGTATCTTTACTGACACGTCAATGAGAATGCACGAGCTGCCAGCTCTTTACCATCATAGCGAAAGGCGTTCATCCTCAGGGGCAGGCCCTGACGGCTGGCGCCAGAGGACTGCAGTCTTTTCTCCTCGCCGCCGGGGAGGCCTGGGGACAAGCAGCAGGCAGCAGCTCGCTATCATTACATCAAGATCACGCCAAGAGAAGCCCTTCTCGCTCTCACCTCAAAATTTTAATATCGAGGTTAATTATGTTGAATTATGATCAATCCGACAGTGGGTGTGGAAAGCACCTACAGTACAACTGGAAAACAATTTTACCATGTTGAGAGTGTGATGTTGTGTCCCTGTAAGTTCCTGAGGAGAGATCTAAATTCTGAAGAACAGAAAAGGCTGAACTTGGTGAAAAAAGGCTTCTTCCCCAGATGGAAGAACAATGGATCATTTCCACAGTGAATCGTGCACACTGGATTTAAAATGAAAACTGCACCACTGTGACATTGAGACGTAATGATTGTACAGTATCATTATTTTAGGGAAAAAAACACAAAACAATAACAATAAAAGTAGTGTGCTGAAGAATGTGACTGGAGATATTCTCGGACTGTGCACTGCCTCAGCGAGCCAGTGTGACAGTGATGGAAAGAAAGCCACCCAGCTCTTAGGAATGGCACTTCTAGATACATGCTACTCAACACACACATCTGCATGCACATTATCCTCACAATGCCCAAACACTGCATCGTTAATGGAGGCGTAGAAGCAGAAAACTGAAACGCACTGTAAGCAATGATATTTCTTCTACACCTTCTGGTGGGATGGCAGTAAAACCATCGAAAAGTCTAACCTGAAGGACTGGTGAGGAATCAGCTGCTACCAAACAAATTAGCGTTATGGAGCTGGATGGCCGCATCACAACTGTGACCTTTCTTATGTTTGATCTTGGAGATGGATATAAAATATATCTCGTGTTCACATGTAATTTCTCCTATGGGAAGTTTCTGGGAAAGCAAAATAATTTTGAAGAAAAAAAAAACTAGGCATAAAAACACCAGATGCAAAAAATGGCAATGTATGTCAACAGGACTGCAAACACTAACTTAAGCTGAATGTTTACCTGAGCCAGATGCTGGGTCCAGATTAGGCTGGTAAAATGGCAGAATGTTGAATGGAAGGGCACCGGTAGCTCTCTCAGTGTCACCAGCATCTGAGGAAAACAGAACCGTTCAAACCAACACTTTCAGAAAGGAGAGTGCTCCTTGGTTGTGATTACCTTCGTGATAAACAATGAGCAAACATCCTTTACCAACTAGTAGCAAGAGAGGAGCATGTGAGGATGTGCGTGTAAAGGGTCAGAAACTTAAAACATACATATTTAAAAAAGCAGAAATTAGTCTGCTGTGTATGGAAACCATTGCCTTAGCTAACAGACCCATTAGCTCATACGCTAAGAAACCCTGTCACGGAGAAAATAAACGTGCTACCAAGAGATGCCTTCACTTCCACAGAAATGGGTCTTAGCAACCAGGAGCCTGCCTCTACAGAAACAAAAAGAAAAGGGTGAATGATGGGCCGATGTCACTGCAGGCGAAGTACCTCTGGTTAGGAAGCATAACAGCTTAGATCCACTTATAAGGCACACCAAATGAGGGCTCCTGCTCCAAAGCATACAGTCCTCAAGAATACCTACTGCAGCACTTTGCAGAGATAACGCCAGCCAAACAATCGCACTGGGCAGGAATTATTCATTATGCTACAGTAATGCTAATATTTCATCCCAATTTTGACAATTCATTAGGACTCCAACCACTAACCCAAAAAGTGCTATCAGTGCCAGCAAAAGGAAAATTACTAAGGACAGCCATCACATGTCATCACACGGTGGAATTGAATATGCTACGTGCAGGGAATTGGGGGTAGCTGGGGCAGGTGGAACATACTGTACCATTACAAGTAATAAAACCTCCCGGCACTTCTACTCACTAAACACACCATAAATGTGTACAATGTCTTCTGCTGCAACAAACAGATTTTGAACCCTACATTGACTGGACCTCCATTTCCTGTTTGAGCACAAAAACGCAACCATTAATTTATGCTGTAATCAAGTGTATTGATTTGTTTCCAACACTTCCTGAACGTATTTTAATGCTGTCGTTAGTGCACAAATTGATATTCAGCAACTATCAAGATTTAACAAAAAAAATACAAAGAATGGCACTGTGAAAATACTGTACTGTTCTTGCATGCTCAAAGATAACTGCCTGTTATTTTTTTCAGTAAAACATTTTTGTCAGTTCACTAGGCGCCTGAAATACCCATTGTTATAATATCCAACTCATCTTTCCCTTCTGGACTTGATTATGACTTAAGGGCAGCCAAGGTTAACCCCCAGATCTTTAGTGGTTGATTAAAATCTCCCAGTCAAAACCAATGGTCCCTCTAATTTACACTGAACAAATGGGAGTATCTCCTGAGTACACACCAGTGCTCTGAGTAACTTGAGGGTGTGTTAAACATATTAAGCTTGGGCATGGCTAGAATTGATCTAAAAACATTAGGGGAAACACCGACTCACTTGTAACATGTCTTATTTCATTTGCGGTGGCATGACAACACTTATTCCTTCGCACCACATCCTGTTCCTAGGAACTAGCTATGTCAATTCATAAAGATCCACACTTCATTAATAGGAGGTTAATTTGTATATTTATTGAGCAATTTATCACAATTGTTTAATAATTACTGTTTCGCACTTGGCTCAAGTTTCCTAGTTCCTCTCTTGGTTGCCTGAGGTCTGAGACTGCAGCTGGATCATTCCTGCCCTGGCTCAGCCAGCACTCCGAGAGAGAGAGAGACCTGAGGACTTGCGAATGGAATTGTTGGATTCACAGAAGGGATTGGTTTACAAAGAGTAATTATAATTTTAATAATAATTGCTTACACTAATGTAGAGCTTTTCTGGACACTCCACTGAAAGTGCTTTACAGGTAATGGGGATCCCCTCCACCACCACCAGTGTGCAGCTCCACCTGGATGATGTGACAGCAGCCATAGTGCACCAGTCCACTCCCCACACACCAGCTCTCAGTGGGGAGGAGAGGAGAGTGATGAAGCCAGTTCATAGAGGGGGGATTATTAGGAGGCCATGAAATTTGGCCAGGACGCCGGGGTTACACCCCTACTCTTTTCGAGAAACGCCCTGGGATTTTTAATGACCACAGAGAGTCAGGACCTCGGATTTACGTCTCATCCGAAGGACGGCCTGTTTACAGTATAGTGTCCCCGTCACTATACTGGGGCATTAGGCCCCACACAGACCGCAGGGTGAGCGCCCCCTGCTGGCCCCACTTCTTAGCTGCTTAGCTTCAGTGGGTTGCCAGTTGTGAGTTGCAGAGTGAACGAATCGGTCACGAACTGCACAGCTTCACTGGCCACATGGCCACAGGGGAGTGAGGCTGTGACTGCCCACACTGCGGCTGGACTGTCCTGTGTGCACGATCTTCAGGGAACACAGGCCCATACTCCCAAACGTTCACTACACTCTGTGGAATTCGTTTGATCAGTGAAAAATGATTCTTTTCCTGTGATTCTTAATCTGCAGGTGTCCAGTTTCAGTGGGAATCTTTCAAACCCTTTCCCCATTTTCTTTCACCTCTCAGGGTAAAGTGATCCATTTGTGAAAATGTCAACAACATTCCTCTCCTATGGAATCATTGCCATAAAGAAGTACCCACTTAGTCACACTTCACACAAATAGTTTAATTCTGCCATTTTCATTTTACCTACCTTACTGTTTGTGCATTCCTCAAACACAAGCAGGAAGTATCAGATAACTGGCACAACCTTGTCCGAGTATCTCTGCACCATCATCTTATATTCAAAACTATGTGAAATCCAATGATAGCTGCTACATCTGCCTGTGACTCAACACTTACATTTTGAATTCATATTTTAAAATGGGCTTCATGCAAAGAGGTATTTCTGAAGGAATTTAGGGAAACCCAGATTTAAGCAAATGCTTTTGATGTTGCTTGTGAACCTTGATTTGTTTGTCCAGGCATACCTCAGCCTGAAAACAATGCATGAATACACAAATTCATTAATACATAGTAGTCCGTGCACTTTTTGCATAGACTACCATGTTTTTTTCTGCTGTACTGTGTGTGTCCTAAGAGATCGGCACGAATAACAATTCCCATGTACATGTACAGATGCCAATAAACTCCTCTACTACTACATCTACAACACTGGGTAAATATTCATGGAAACTGAAGTAGTTCCAAGTAGACGGCTGCGTCAGCACGCATGGGCTGCAAAAGAACCAGTAAAGGTTTATTTTGTGCTGAAAAGAGAGGAAAAGAAGCACAACGTTTCGGCTGTGGAGCCTCCTGCAGGCGACACCGGGTGACACACCCGAAGAAGGCTCCACAGCCGAAACGCTGCGTTTCTTTTCCTCGCCTTTCGCCGGTCCTATTCATGTCAAGGCTGGGGTGAGCGATCCCACAGGGACGAGCTCCGGCGCACTCACCCCCGTCGGGCAGCCGCACGCCCCAGGCCTCGGCCACGTGCCGCAGCAGCAGGCAGCTGATGTGGCGGTGGGCCGCGGGGCCCCAGTGCACGCCGTCGCCCGTGCGGTGCTGCAGGCGGCGCCGGAAGTGGAAGTGCAGGTCCAGCACGTCGAAGCCGTGGCGGTCGGCCAGCGCGGCGCTGTAGAAGTTGGCCTCGATCACGTCGTGGCGCAGCGTCTGACTCAAGTGCTGCACCTGGCGGCGGGAGAAACAGGAGGCGGCACGCGAGCTGGCACAACCGGCTCAGCCTTCCAGCAGGCCCTGGAAGCCAATCCCAGTGACGCCTGCTTCAAGCCCATTCTAGATATGGCAGAAACTGCAGATTCCCCAAAGAAACGTCATAAGATTTCTAACTCTTCGTCCTCTCTGCAATAAAACTGCTCAATGAATGTACCTGTATGTAGCTGTAGTCCCCCACTACCTCTTTATTTATCCATTTATTTATGCATCACATACTGTTGTGGTTTCATGCACTTCATGTGATTTTATGTGACTTTTATGTTTTGCTGTTTTGTGTTTCTGTACCTTTATGGGAGAAGCCAAAGAAATTTCCACAGAAGCAGACAATAAAAAGCGTTGAATAAATCAACCTTTTGGATTTATATTGGCCTGGATAATGCTGGCAATACAGCTTTCCTCTCACTGCAATAAAATGGTAATTTTAATATTTACCAATGATTTCAAGACGTACACAAATTGATTTTCTAATTGCTTCAGTCAATTCAGAGTCGCAGGAGAAGCCAGTGCCTATCCCAGCAAGCAATGGGTGCGCAGATACACCCTGGACAGGACGGCACACACATACAGTACACACCCACACCAGGGCCAATTTCCCCAAACCTAATTAACCTATCAGAATGCCTTTTTACTGTGGGAAGGCACCAGAGCACCCAGAGAAGACCCACTCAAACACCACACAGACTCCACCTCCACTGGAAGGCAGCAATGCTAACCCCTGCACCATTATACTATTTGCTATACAGACACTGTAATTAAAATTCTGCTTATGTCACAGAGAAATACTTTCTAATGGCAAGCTGAGGCAATATTCAGATTAGCTGCAGAACATGAAGACCTGAATTACTTTAAATAATGGTTTCAAGAATCCCTGCTGTAGCACTGCTACAATTTTATATCCTATGACATTATGGCACACAGATCAAATGAGCCAGTGTTTACCAGCCAGAAAATCTCAATTATTCTGGAAACTCAGATGAATAGCTTGTTAAAATAAACCCAGTTTTTTTTAATGCAAGCTTACAGAGAGTCAGTACATTGTGTATCAATCTATTATCATACTTGACAGACACTCTACTTTTCAAAATAGCAGCTATTTCGTCAAATAAAATCCTCAACTTGCATTTAGTTTCCTGTTATTACAGCAGAGGTCCTTCAATACAATTCCTCAATGCAAATTATCTTTACAAAAAAAAACACAGGTCAAGGTAAAAGCAATTTTGTATAAATGTCTAGAAATTTGACTATGCATATTGATATTTTAAATTGTGTTTGAAAAGTCTCAAGTACTATCAGATCAGACACAGCTTTCCACAGAATGGTAAAGGTTGTCAGCGTGTAGTGTACTGCAGTACCACACACAATCAAGAAGACAGGAGGAACAGGAGACGCTGCCTTTGATGTATGACACCTGCAGTGTAGCCACAGATTCAGCCTAGTAAAACTGCCGTTCCGAGTTCCCACACAAAGACGAAAGAAACCAAATACATTTTGCATTGCACCATGCTGGAAATCTGACCACTCTACACTGATCAACATCACAACTGAAGTACAGATCTTTTAAGATACCCTTAACACTAAAGGATGGGTATTAAAATCCCCGTCACAAAGAACACAAAGGTTTTCAGAAAATTTAATCCCTTTTGGCTAATAGCACATTCCTGGACAGCAATATACAGGATTGCTTTTACCTTGACCCATGTTTTTTTTTGTATGTAAAGGTAATTTGGACTGAAGAGTTTATATTGAAGAACATCTGTTGCAACAACAGGAAAATAAATGGATTTTATTACAAGAAACAGCTGCCATTTTGAAAAGCCTCGGCCCTCCGAATCGCCCCGCCCCTTCACTCCGCCCGAACGAGCAGCTCTGCCACGCTCACCTCCGGCACGAGGAACCCTCCAGTGAGCCTCCTGCCCAGGGGCATGGCCAGGCTCCACAGCACCAGGCACTCCGGGAGCAGGGTCTCCTTCAGCTTCCTGAAGAAGGTCTGGAGGTTCTCCACGTACTCGCTCATGGAATTCGGACCATACCTGGGCCAACACACAGCAGTCAGCTGAAAGCCCGAAAGGCACGGCACCACCTCCCTGCCATATGTTAATGAGCAGTCCTGGTCCACAGACAAAACAGTGTACAATATGCAACAAAACAAACCATATTTCATAGCCCGGGTTTCCAAACTACTGAAAACGTTTGAACGCCACAGTAGGAGAAACATACAGTACACTCTGTTTCTGTTTTTGAAGGCTTTGTTTCATTTTTATTAGCTTTTAAGTATATATATTAACGTCCCGCATACCACACCGTGTGCTTCCTTATTGATTTATTTCATTTTAAATTATTTTCCAAGCTAAAACAGCTTTTGAATGTGTACGCACAGCCTAGTGATTATGGTTGATTGAACCCTCAGAGTTTCAAATGCTTGAGATACAATGTTTGACAATGTGATTTAGCAATCTTCTTGATCCAAAATATACATAAATTATTTATTATAGTAATTTTGAACCTCCATTTATTTCATATTGTATTTCGTCTACCCTCCCCCTACTCTCTGTATAGAGTCTCCAATTCCTCACTGCAAACCTGACTGCAGCACTTCAGGACCACTGCGGCGGGACCACGCGGGACCACGGGACCACGGGACCACGCGGGACCACGCGGGACCACGCGGGACCACGGGACCACGGGACCACGCGGGACCACGCGGGACCACGCGGGACCACGGGACCACGAAGGACCACGGGACCACGAAGGACCACGCGGGACCACTCAGCCGCAGCCGATTCTGTCCTGCGAGTCACGGACGGCCTGCGGCAGAGCGAGCCGCTGCTGGAGCACTGGTGCAGCTCTCCCCGACAGTAGTGCCACCACAGGCGCCTGAAGGCTAATGGCTGGCAAGCCCACCAGCAATCCAGCAGAACCTGCACTGCGCAGCTCTGCCAAGGGAACTCCAGTCCCGAAAGAGAGTGTTAAAAAACTACATAGCTTTGCACGACAGTAAATACCATTAACTATACTGTTACTATTATTGCCAGTTTATAAAAAGACTGCTTATATGTTTACAAAGGACTCACAAGCATATGGCAAAGCTCTGCATAAAAGAAACTGTCCATATTCATAAACTACTATCTAAATAACCCAGTTTATTTCAGAAAGTCAATTAATTCTGTCCAAATGCCCTTTGCGTTCCTGCTCACTGAACAGAATTTCATAAAGATTTTTCTAGTTCAATTACTCCAATTCACAAACTTGTTTGAGTCACCAGTCTATCCATCTAACCATTTTCTAACCATGTCATGCAATTAAGGGTCTCGGGGAAGCTGGAACCAATCACGCAATTGGAGTAAGATGGGGTACACCCTGGACAGGACGCCAGTCCATCGCAGGGCAGACACACAGACACAAACACGCACACACTTGACACCAGGGCCAATTTTCTCACAAGCTAATTAATTAACCTACCGTCATGTCTTTGGACTGTGGGAGGAAACCAGAGCACCTGAAGGAAACCCACGCAAACCCGAGGACAACATTCAAACTCCACACAGACAGCACCCCAGGAATTGAACCCAGGGCCCCAGAACTGTGAGGCAGCAACGCTAACCACTTAACTTGAAATTCCCACTTAACCTTAAAGCATAAGGCTTTAATTTATTTGGGGTATTCCTATTTTCTTGCTGGCTGGTAACCAAAACGAATAAGAAAACTACAGATAAAACAGCATTCAGATAATCAGCTGTAATTAGATTACTTCATCTGAAAGCAGAAAGAGAATAACATACATGCTGCATGCAATAAGAGGAATCAGAAAGATTGATCTCAATAAATGCATCAAGAACTAAAGACTATTGGTTATTGTAACTCTACATGTTTTACATGCCTTTAGTTTCCAATCCAGGTAAAATCATATCTCCATGGCCATCTGGAACACTAGTTCTAACAACTTTCTCTCATCAATGCCAAGTAAAACTAGAGTGAGGTTCGATTCTACAACCAAGGGGAATTTCCCCAAATCTGAAACATCAATCATCCTAAAAGTGGAAAGATTTTATGCACAGATTCAGATTGCACTTCATGTGGCGGAAGTAGGTTTGAAAATCTTGCTGGAAGGGGAGAAAAGACCTGGACACGTCCCACACGCAGGAGTTGACCACAAGCACGTCCGGCTGCGGTCCAGCCCGGAAGTCCGCCAGGATGCTCTCCATGTAGCCGGAGTAGATCCGCGTCAGGAAGTAGAAGCGCACCAAGTGGTGATCGGTGCGGAACTGGCGGACCTCCCTGTAGTTCGTCCCATTGGTCATCTGGCTCTGGACACCTCCTTCCACCAGACAGTCCTGCGCAAAACTGAGCTCTCCCTGACATGCACAGCCAAGCAAAAAACACTCCATTCAAATTACATGCTTGCAATCAGCCAAACAGCTTTAGAATATTTTCCCCTATTACCTCTTAAAATAATACCAGCCCTCTATTAAAAGAAACTACTCCAAACACCTGACCCCTTTCCTCCTAAATGGGGTCAGAAGAGAGAGTAAAAAAAAGCAATCATAGATTACAGACGATTTGCGAAAATTAAATCAATATATTCCTGTCTTGTTTCATCACTGCTTTAAGATCAAAGGAAAAGGACTGGCACCCAGTCCAAATGGGAGAAACATTTTGTCTCCCTGTACCAGTAGGTAATAGGGCTCTTTACCTTGCATTTCAGCTGGGCCACCGACAGAAAGCTGTCCTTCTGTAGCAACATCACAAGGTCTTTGTAAACTGAGCGCTGAACTGAAAGTTAAAACATCTGAATGTATCAACAGAGTCACACAGTTCATGCACAGCAGTATGAGTAACTAGTTAACTGATGCCAAAGGACCTTTATTAGCTGCTAGTGACATCTGATGTTTAGACTTCTGAGCCAAGGCTGAGTAACACTTTGCAAGCCCAAAGTAAGGTTTTAAGAGATCTTACCCTGGCTTGTTGCTTTCCTAAAGCTAGCATGATGTGCCCTGTGCTGCTGTCTTGGCCCAGTGCTGTCTCTCTGATGCACAACTGAAAACAGCCGTGTGTTGTACTGCAACAGTCAAGGCAGGAAGTAACCGAAGAACACTCAGAGGTTTCTCCAATACAAATGGATATACAGAACAAGGATGTATCTATTCCGTAAGTGCAAAAATAAACATGGCTCTCAAACAGACTTCAGAACTAAACATTCAAGATGTCCATAAATCTGCAAAATGTCAAAATGAGCCTCCTTGCTGTGCTACAGGGTTGAGAGCAACAGAGACAAGACAGAGCTAAAACAAGGACAGAGGAGCCTGCGTTGTGGTCCATCTAGAATGAAGTCCAGAAGAAAACAGAGCTGGCTGTGCAAGAGCCTTGAATACATTAGCTTGGCCATAATTAAGTACCAGCATTCCAGCGAGAGTTCTCTCCACCTAAGGAAACACTGCAAATAGCATTTAACAGGCAACTGCTGGCAATGTATGTTACCAATTTATACAAGTGCTGGAAAAAACATATTGCTCCTCTGGTTGCCAGTATACAATAATGTTTAGAAAAATCCTTTTGCAGTTGCTATCTAATAGTAGACTCGTGTAGCTCATAAAGCAATACTTAGAATATTGTAAATCGATTATTAAATGCTGCACAGAAAAAAAAACTGCATTTTATTTACAAAAAGGCAAAAATGTGATCGAAGTCAGATTGGCACAACTGCTTTTGTTGGATCTGGACCTTGAACCAAAAAAAAAAGCTTTATTCCAAAATCATTCAGTCAATGATAACTGTCAGCATTCGAAAGAGAAACTCAGAAACTCTACTTATACAGCCCTAACCATGTCAGCACAAGCTCAGGTACTCAGATGCTTCCCTGCTTCATTCAAGATGAACACAGCTGCTCCAGTGCCAAGAGCAGCCTGAGTAGCCTAAAAAGAACTGAGCAGATGGTGAACCTACCCTGTTTAGTGTTTAGTGTGCTTTGACTCAGCCATAACAAGACTGGAAGTGGCCGTGGAATAGGGCATAAAAATGGTTACAAACCATTACAAACCAGATTGGCCCATCTAGCCCATTTGATAGTTAGCAGATAGCTGGACGAGATCTTCGGATTAATTGTTTTTGAGAGAAGCCAGGGCACCAGCTTCAACCACATGGCTGGGCAGCTTGTTCCAAACTCCCACATGTGGAAGTGAACTTAAAACTGGAATTGTAATCTTTCTTATGTTCTAAAAAATATATATTCCACTTTTTGGAAATATGGAATCCTTTATCTTTCTTAAAAAAAGAACTATAATTCTTATTGATAATTTATTGATAATGGGTTCCATTAAAAACCCATTGGATCTTGGACCGTAAAAACAATATTCTGAATGGGTATACATAACTATCTGGTTATTTTCAAGACGCAGATCCTATACAAAAATATAAAAAATATATGGCTGATAGGTTTTATTGATTTAAAATTGGTTTATTAAGATGCAGTGAAAATAGTTTTGTGTTGTAATAATGGCTTTGCCAAAATAATGATAGAAGGTTAAATGCAAATCTGGACATGGATGGCAGAAAAAATACTCTCAGTTAGGCTTTTAACATTGCTACTGTAAAAACACACTCCCTCTTCATTAGATAATGCATTTTCTTTTTAATATTAGTGTTTCTGGAAATGGATTTCAATAGGAAAAGGAATTATTTATGTTTTAACACAAAACTCTGAAAAACAGAATCCTCTCTCTTGAAGTCTTAATATTTGAACTAGGTTGTGTACAAATTACTCACTTCAGATGACAGAGGTGAAGTCCAGATGAATTATACCGGAGTGCATTTCGGAAACTGTCACCACACTGAAATGTGCGTCCATCCCCAAACAAGCGTGACTGCTCCGTCCCCCACACTATCTCCGCCCCCTGACTATCAGCTCGCCTGCGAGGCCAGACATCGATATCTGTTCTGCTGTGCGCATGCGCTCGACTCCAGCCACGCTCTTTCAGTGCTGTGTGACTGAAGAAGACGAGCCGCTGTATAATCGCCATAAAGAAAACCACTCACTGGAGTCCCCAAGAACCACCACAAACTTGTTGTGCAGAAGATGACAAGCCTGGAGTTGTCTCACTTGCTTCATGCCTTCTTCCAATCCAGGACACTTCAAGTAAGAAGCTAAAAGACACTGCAAAATAATAATTAATATATTTATACCTTCGTGGTGTTCCAGCACATAACAGAGAAATGTAATGGCAAGTTCTAAGATCTAATGTGAGTGGTTGATGAAAGGTTAACATTATCTAAGAGATTTCCTCCCCACCCCAAGGAAGGGAAACTGTGTTCCTTTCAAATGCCTCCTTTAGCGATTAAGATAATTGGGACAAAGAAAAGTGTTCTTTCAAACACGACATCCACAGCAGCACCTAAGGGACAGTTTTACTATAAGGAATCTATACATAAAGCATATTTCAGGACACCAAGAAACCTTCAGAGGATCACTAAACTAAACTGAAGACAGGAGCTCCACATCAACACCTAACACTGTGCCAAGAAAGAAGCTGAACTGTGGTGCCCATTTAGAGACCAGAACTAAATTAGTAAAGGCATCCTGTGGAAAAAGCCAATATACTGACTTTTGCCAAAGTCACTCCTTTCCTAACTTGCGAAAAGACCTATAAAGAAATGTCTGCATGCAACACTAAATGCAAATACCATTCTCAATTAACTATTCCAAATCACCTTTTAATTAAGGCTACAAAAGAGGCTTTCACTAAGATGTCTGCAAGGAAGTGACTTTGTCATTGAAACTTCTGCCAGTGCTACACACAAGCACAACCAGAATCATTTAGCACAGACTGGTTTAAGCAATTAACCCACAATTAACTGAATAACTACAAGTCTGAATTCAAGACGGCTCTGCAATCATGACAAAATTACACTCAGGAATTTAAATCCGAACATAAGGTCAACATACCTGTAATCCAACACCAGAATTACTCAACTGGATAAGTGGATCATGCCCCACAAAATTATTCCTCAGCACCAGGGAGTTCTATTAATCCAAAGGGATCTTGAAAAAATGTATATTTCCTTCTCAATCATCGTGTCAGAAATCCTGGCCTTTTTCTGTGCTGCATTCTTAACTAAACCCTCCCCACATGACTGACCTTGACAGCTTTTACAGCCCCAGCAGTCAAAACAGGCTTGAGTGATAACAGGCACTCCTACACAAAAAAAAAAGTTATATTTTATTTGTAAGAAAATAAGTGAAATCAACTATTTATAGAACTTATTGCGATTACTATAGCAAAGAAAAAAGATTCTGAGATGGAAGTGAGCATAACCTCACCTCTTAATGGCAATTCACGTTACTGTCATACTCTAAGCATGATGACTTTTGCTGCTGGGTTTTCCTACAGGTAAAATAATCTCTTATCCAGTCAAAAGTAGACATAGAAATCCCTAACTCAGATCATGCTTGGCTGCATTCATTTACAGAAACTGTCCTTATGGGAAGACGTAGGGCTAAAGAATATTTCAACCAGTGTAAAACCTGTGACAGCTAGGTCAGGTGATTTTTCCCATTTTCAAAACCTGTGTAATTAGCCCATCTTTCTCCCCCCTTTGTGCATCTTTTAATTTTTGATTTATAGTTTGTTCCATTTCAGGAAATTAAAAATGTCAAATAAAAACCTCAAGTAAATAAGAGTAGACCTATCTTCCTCACTTTGTCCCACGGATATCATCCAGCTGTTCCTCAAAAGATCAGAGAGCACCAATTTCAAGAGCTTCGTTATGCGGCTTGTTTCACATGCCGACCACCATTTGTGTAAATCGCTGGACCTCAAACAAGTAAACAAGTGGCTTCACCAGTATAGGGTTGCAGAGGTCTGGAACACGCCACTTAGCCATGCTTCTGAAAGGGAGACGCTGACTTCTTTCGGGAAGCAGCTGGATCAATCAATCAATCAACAATTAGCAACAAAACAATTTAGAATGGCTTTAAGGACTCCTCTCATTTGTAACCTTTCTTGTTTGAACCCAACTGTGCGGGCACAGCCTGAGCTCTACAATCATGGGTTTGAGCTTGGGGAGGACCATGTCACCAGTTAAGAGTAACTAGGATTAGTTCCCAAATTCCCCTGTGAGTCCCAGAGGGAAGAGGGGGATGAGTCAGCAAGATCTCTCTCAGCAACACCTGTGGCCCTCTGGACCCTTGCAGGCATGTGATCCTGCCTCTGATTAACACAATCCTCCTCCAATCAGAAATGAATTTGCTGCACAGTGACATACTGTCTGTGAGGGACACACCTCTCCTCCAATCAGCATTGAACTTGCTGCACAGGGTGGTATTGCCTGTGACATGTTAATAAAAGATAAGTGCCTGGAAGCGTCTGCCCAAACTTTCTCTCTCCCTTGTGCTGGTTTGTTGCTGGAAGCCAAGAAATGTGAAACCTGAAAACCATACGATTTGCTATTTCAAATAGGGTGAGAATATAAAAAAAAAACAATTGGAAATTCTTAACTAAAGGAAAACAAGAACCCCCTGTGTTCTCAGTCGCTACATCTTAATTTCTGTCAGCGTGCTTGTTTGTTGATCTTGAAAAAGCCAGTTGGTTTAAGTTCTCCCAAATCCTTCCCCAATTCTGAATATTCCTATCGAGTCTCCTTTTAATCACCTCTGAGAGGGTTAGGGCATTGTAGGAGCAAATGCACTGTCACAGTGGAAGAGTCTGTCTGATAATAAATAACCACTGGTGCCACGATATTATCATCCATAAGAGTGCGCGTGAGTCTGTCATCAAGCTGCTCAGCTTCGCTTTGTGTCCTTCTATTCTCGAGAGTTCTCACAGTGTTTTATAACAGAGGAACAAGTAATAGGTTTATTCCATGCTGAAAAAAAGAAGAAAGAGAACACAACGTTTCGGCCGTGGAGCCTTCTTCAGGTGTGAGAGAGACAGGGCAGTAGGCAAAGGTAAAGTAGCGGGAGAACAAAGGTTGGGAGGGAGGAGGAGTGAGAGGCGGGAGCAGGGGACAGAAAGAGAGGCCAATCAAGAGGTGTTAAGTCAGAATGGGTGCAGAGAGGTGTGAAATGAAACTTCCAATGAATGGAGAAAATTTAAAAGAACAGTAGTCTGTCGTTAAGGGAAGGGAGAAGGTGTGATCCTAGCTGCAGAATAATTTTAGTTTTGGTGGTCTTTCTGATGTATGATAATAAACCTATTACTTGTTCCTTTGCAGCCTACGCATGCTGACGCAGCTACCCACCTGAAGTGTTTTATAACAGTTTACAGCCACCCTAAAGCGAATGTAGAAAAGGCATCTGAAATTATTTTTGATGTTTACCAGAAACTGAATGCTGCATCCCCAGATGCTCCTAAATTCATGTTAGGAGATTTTAACAGTTGCACGCTAAAAAAAGCAAACAGACTTTTTACATATTATCAATATTTGACCTGCCCTACACAGTTGAACGGAATTATCGATCGTTGCTACGGGACAATTCCAAATGCCTACTCTTTCCTCGCAAGACCTCCACCTGGCAACAGTGCTTCACCGGCCGATCTGTCAGCTGCTGTTCAAGAGAAACAAGCCTCAGACAAGAAAAGCACAGCTCTGGGACAAAACCAACTGCGCGACTACAGCATTGTTTCGACTGCATGCGATGGGATGTGTTTAGAGACACATTGAAGGATACTGATGAACATGTTGATGTACTGTAGTACCAGATACATTTCTTTCTGTGTAGATTCAGTCATTCCTGCCAAACTCTTTAAGGTTTTTCCCCCCCGCTAACAAAAGTCGGGTAATCAAAAGCCTCAAACATGTATTCTTTAAAAAGAAAGTGGCTTTTTCTCAAGGGACAAGGAGTGCAGTTCAGAAAAGAGGTGAAAAGGGAGATCAGGAAAGATACTGATCAGTCTGAGGAAAAAAAAGAGAAGGCCACCACTACAGGTGATATCAGGCATTGGGGCGGTGTGGTGGCTCTGTGGCTTACGAACCAGAAGGTTGCCAGTTTGTATCCCGCGGCTGGCAGAGGAATCCTACTCCGTTGGACCCCTGAGCAAGGCCCTTAACCCCAACTGCTCCATGGGCGCTGTACAATGGCTGACCCTGTGCTCTGACCCCAAGCTTCTCTCTCCCTGTCTGTGTGTCTCATGGAGAGTTGGGGTATGTTGGGGTAAAAGACAAATCCCTAATACAAGAAATTGTATATGGCCAATAAAGTGATCCATCTTACATCCTTGGCCAATCTCTCTCAGAAAGGTCATGGTAATAGTGCTCCTGTGTTTGATCGCATGGGCAACAGCTGGCAATTGATTTAGATGTGTTTTATACCCGTTTTGAATCCACAACCACCTAGAAATAGTGCTGTTTTTCCAGTATCCAAAGAGTTTATTAAAATCAACATGGCAGTGGTGTTTGAACCTTTTAGGAGAATGAATGCAAGAAAAGGTGCAGGTCCAGATAATGTGTGGAAGAGTTCTGCACTTACCGACTCCCTGCAGTTTGCATACAGAGAAGGGAGAGGAGTGGACGTCACGATACTTGCATCATTAAATCTGGTTTAACAGCATCTTGACCAAGCAAAGACATGTGTAGGGATCTTATTTCTTGATTTTCTGTTTTCGATACATCAGTACAGAACAACCACTGATGCCTGCACAGAAACTCTAAAAGAACTTCAAATTAACCAGTATCTGACAGATACAGTAGATTCTTAACAACCAGGTTTCAACAGGTCATACTGGGGAAATGAATCTTTGACAATCACCCTGTTGTATATTTGGTACACTAACAATTGTAAGAGCAAACACACAGAGATCCCTTTGAAATTTCTGATATAACAGCCCTGGTCAACCTATAAAACACCCAGAAAATCATCACTGGCCCACTCTAAACAATTTTACTAAATGGCATGATGACTTATGTTTGAAGTTAAATGTTAAGAAAACAAAGGAACTGAATATTGATTTTAGTAAAAATGCAACACTTTTCCAATTAATTAATCTCCTGTAATTAATGGTCAGGTTGTAGAGGTTGTCAATGACTACAAGTACATGAGACTGGCCATAGACAAAAAGCAGTTGTGACATTTACAAATATGGCAATTTTTGTTCAGGAAACTATATTAGCTATTTTAAGGTAGATAGAACTATTTCAACACTTTTCTCCCAGTGCTCCGGTTTCCTCCCTCAGTCCAAAGACATACTGCTAGGTAATTTGGGAGGACTGACCCTGGTGTGAGTGTGTCTGTGTGTGCCCTGCGATGGACTGGTGTCCCATCCAGGGTGTACCACACCTTGTGCCCGCTGCTCTCCAGAACAAGCTCCGGCTCCTCCTGGACCCTGAATTGGAGGAAAGAGTTAGAGAATGGATGGATGGATGAATTGTAAAGCTTGAATTTAATAACCATAAAAACAATATGCATCAGCGTTAGTGTTAATTCCTGTTAGTGCTCCTTCGTTTTACAGCATGGCATTCATTCCTATGAAGTGTTTTGTGACGGGGCTGGTTGAGTACTCATTTTTTCAATCGAGGTCGCGCTGTTCTCGCAGGACCGAGCTCGGCTTCACTCGCGTGTTCGCGGCCAAAACCACGTACGAAACTGCGACCGATTTTACAACCCAACCGAAAGTTCAACTCCCAGTGGCCCTTGAAACCACCAAATAATTATCTAACCTTTTAACTTTAGAAGACAAAAAAACAACAGCTCTTGTCGTCAAAACTTCTGCATATCATTGCATATCAAAAGCCGCCAAAAGGAAAATAAAATATAGAGAACGCCCTCGATATTCTCTTCCCCTCCTATCCGCAAAGACCATATACAGTACATATCATACCATACATGACATAAATAGTACAGTGGAAATGCTTAATAATTAATCATTGCTCGATTTTTTGCATATCTCGTTTTTGTTTAAAGAATTACAGTATAATCCTAGGCACATACTGTACGATTTTACATCAAAATCAAGTAACAGCTGACCACAGAAATGCATAGGAAAAAAGAACATGTATTATAACTCACGCTTTTGGGAAAGTCTGCAGTGTATGCAAAAGCGCTTGTTTTTCAAAAGTCTAGTTACTCGAGCAGCAGCTCAAGTCAGGTGTAAAGCTTCGTCCGGCTCATTAGACTCGACCAATCGATCGATCTGCTCTCCGCTGGTCGGGCTGCGGTCTTTGGCGGTAACCCTGGGAAGTAGACCGCGATTTTGAATTTAAGTTTATTGATGGCATTTGGTTTCTACTGAAGCCGACACGTAAATTTGGAATTTTCACGTAACGTTTAGCCTTGAAAGATTCTGTATTTAGCTAAATTCAATTATTTTTTTCCTGTAGTGTACCTCCTGGTCTTTTTTACGCTTTTACTCGGTTATTTTTTATTTTTGGCGTGAAACTTAATTCGAATGATTAAATCGGTCAAAGCTGGTAGAAATGAAGACGGGTGTCAGTCGTCAGTTTAAGTTTTAGAAATATAGTTTCAAAAGTTCAAATAAGCTTCTTAAATAGAAAGCAGTTTCCCGATTTTCTGACAAGAAATACTCTATATACAAGTGCTTTCTGCACACAGCCCTACATATAAAGTATTGTCTCCTGTCACTGTGGAGTGATTTTTTTAGCAGTTGCTGTTATTCAAAGAGACTTACAGTATGGGGTAGCTTTGCATTTTTGGGGAGCAATTTGAGTCATTTACTGTGATTAAGAATATAATACGTTTCCTAAACGGGGACTTAAACCCACAACCTTCCAGCTAAAAGTCTCTACCTCTCGTTACGACTGCACTGTTGCCTGTGTTGATATTTAGGAAAACAGAATTCTCTCTGGAGTTTCAAGAACTGTTGCATTTTGTGATGGAATAATGTGTTGCACAGGGAGTAACTGAGGTTGCACTGCAAGTGTGGTGTGGCGTGGCGACATTTCTTTCTCTTCCATTTATACGCTTATTGGTCATCTCTCATAAGAATTAGAGCATGCTAATTATTTTTCTTTTCTACACATCAGGTGTGAAATTAAAAAATGTATTTGTTCTTTTTAAATGAACAAGGACCCATTGTTCTTCAAAAGGCAGATGGCAGATCTCCAATAGTATCAGAGGCTTCCCCCACAATCTCATTCCTGATTTGCATACAAAAGTACGCATTGCTATCCAGGTCAATCATTGTGTCTTCATGCGTAGACATATGCATTAATCCTGCCAAGGCCCCTTATATTGGTTAATAAGAATGACATCATACTCCCAACTTTAATCTGCAGTCAAATTATGCAAGAAATTGCTGTAATATGAACATTGCACATTCCGGGGCTTTTCACTTTAGACATCCTCCAGGAAAAAGGATGTGAAGGAAGTAAGGTGACTGTCCAGCCTTTAAGTTTCTTAATATTGGTCATGTAATTAAATTGAGTGTACATTTCATTCAGTTCAGCACAGTTTGCCCTCTGTAAAAATAATGAACTACAGCCAACATGTCTTCCTTCTTCATTAAACAGAACAGGATACTGGGGTCGGGGGAAACAGAGATAGTTAAAAGTCCTGCATTTCTACATATTCAAGGCCATTACTGAACAGTTTGAAGACACAAAGGGAAAGGTGGCACATACTTAGAAGGCTTTGATAGTGAAGTACTCTACCTTTACAGTGCTCATTGATGATTTTTAATAATTCTTTCTCTGAACACTTGTTTACTACACTCTGGGGGTTTGTACAGATGTTTGATTCACCTAAACCTGTCAGGTTAAGGCATTGAAGAAATATATACAGTACTAACTTTAGGGAAAAGATCTGTATTTTCATTTTTCAGTGAAAATAGTTGACTATCTCGGTTCAAAATGTGCCATGCATAGTTTTTCAATCTATCTTATATGGTAGGATGTAAACCCTTCTGTTTGTAAATCATGGCTGGAAATATATATGTTTTTTAATTTTGTGTGCTTTCATTCTTTTAATAGACATTTGTCTTTTCAACTATTGTCTTTCAGTTCTCCACCATAAAATTCTTCATGGAAGTTTAAAGAAGTCCAGTGCCCATGCTAGGGTAATTATTAGGAAATTGTGGCACCTCTAACTGGTCCACTAACACCAATTACAGCAGCAGTCTGTTTTTCCCTGAGGTCTTCCATCACAGTATAGACCAGATACAGCCTTCCTTAGCCTCTGTAATCTAACAAGCTTGTGCTGTAGGGTAGTAACATATTGTTTGGTTCCAGATGACAGAAGATGCTTTCCTCATTACTGAAAGCTGAATCTGAAAACAACAGATTAAACTGAAAATGATGGAAAAGGCAGGGAATATCTCCTGAAAGATAAAGCAGTTTCCTTTAAGTGATAAACTGACAGTTGAAGTGTATTCAAAGGCAAGAATATTTGGAATCCTTTTAAATTGCAGCAGATTCTTTTCTCAGATGAGTCTAAAGAGAAACAGTGCATTACTTCATTTGGCCTGGCACAATTGCCTGCTGTATTAGGATTTAAAATTTCCTTCATCTATTTCAATTTTAGTAAAACATGGCAGTGCATTCAAGTGTGCATTTTTTTCATTACTTTCAGATGTGATGCTCTGCAGGAGGTTGAATCCTCTCAGAATGATACAAGGTACAAGTATGACACATGAACTGTAGAGCACTGTAGTGAAAAATCAGATACTTCATTGTATAAAATTACATCATTTACTTATTAAATCTAAACTCAGCTTTTACTATTAAATACCTACTGTATCTTTCTTATTTATATTAATTAATAGCTACATCTGTTTTATGAATGGTGTGTACAATTACATTGGGTCCCTAGTGACGGTCTAGCACAGTGGAAACAATTAACATCATATGTATTGGTGCCAACTCAATACTGACCAAGGTGAGATGACATGGAATGATGTGTCACTTCATCTGGCTGAAACCAGCGAGTAGGTTGATTTTAGAGCTATGGCACTAAAGAGAAATTAATATTCCATAATTCTCTGAACTATCTGTGTACTTTTTTGTTTTGAATTATGTTCATGTTCATGTTCTCTATTTCTCTGCATGTTCTGTCCTTGGCTATGGCATTGGAGTGCTTTATGAGCTGTGTAAATGTAGATTAGATAAATTAGATAAATGGGGTATCATGCTGTAATTGTATCCCGAAACTGAGTCGATGGGATCAAAAGTTGTAACCAAGCATTATTGAATCTGATTCACTTGCAAGAGCTTTGATCAACAGTCTTGATTCTTTCCCACTCATACCTTTAGGTTTGGGGAACGTCAAAATCCGACGCCCAGAGAGGCCCAGATATACAGTAGATTGCGGAAATGCTCACTTGATACCCCAGGTAAGGTTAGTGTTAGCATTCACTCACTATATAGACACTTTTTAAGCTCAGTGCTGGATTTTGGGGTCCAGTCAGGTTTAGGGCGGGTGGTTTTTTAGTCTTATTTGAGTTTTTTTTTCAGAAACTCTCTGGGGCCTGGATGGTGCGGTGCACCGGTGTGGTGTATTTGTATCCCGAAACTGAGTCGGTCGGATCAAAAGTTGTCACTATGCATTATTGAATCTTATTTAATGGCAAGAGCTTAGATCAGTGGTCTTGATTAGCCAGCAGCCATGTCACCCTGCAACTTACAACTGGCAACCCACTGAAGCTCAGCAGGTGTGAGCCTGGTCAGTACCTGGATGGGAGACCTCCTGGGAAAAACTAATGTTGCTGCTGGAAGAGGTGTTAGTGAGGCCAGCAGGGGGCGCTCACCCTGCAGTCCGTGTGGGTCCTAATGCCCCAGTATAGTGACGGGGACACTATACTGTAAATAAGTGCCGTCTTTCGGATGAGATGTAAAACCGAGGTCCTGACTCTCCGTGGTCATTAAAAATCCCAGGGTGTTTCTCGAAAAGAGTAGGGGTGTTACCCCGGAATCCTGGCCAAAATTTCCCATTGGCCTCCTAATAATCCCCCTCTATGAATTGGCTACATTACTTTGTTCTCCTCCCCCACTCTGACGGCAGGTGGAGCGACGTGCTGGTTGGAGTATTCTCGGTCGCATTTAATGGCAACATCAGCTCAAAGATTTGGTTCAAACCACCGAATGGAGACGGGCATGCTGACAAGCAGACCCTGCTGATGCGGGATTAACGCTAGGAAAGAGAGAGAGATCAATGGTCTTGATTGTTTCTGACTCGTGCATTTTGATTTGGGGAAAATGTCAGATCAGTATACCTGTATATATATAAATTCTGCCTAAGCAGGCCCTGAGGGAGATCAATAAGGGTGGACAACTAGCCGTTGTTCAATGTCATCAAGCTGTCTTTTGCACAAGCAAATGCCATTTGCTTTGCTGCCAAATTCCCAGATGTTTACTAAGTTCCTCATGTATTTATGGTAATCCATGGTGCATCTCCACAACATTGTGTTACATGTCTTCCTGTAGCACTTACAGTGACCGAAGACTTAATGGAACTAAGACTTGACTAGATGTCATGCAAGTTGACTAGATGCCAGTGAAATGCTGACAATAATGTAGAATGTTCAGGTTTCTTTAGTAGATGTTGGCACTGCTTAGTCAAATTAGATTGTAGTGATGAAGATGATATCAACCACTTCAGCCATTCCTTGTGGCTTGCACATTGTAAGAAGAATAGGTAGGGTGTTGGTTGATCTGTATTTTGAGTATCCAACAATTACTACACACAAACACGCAAAACACATTTTATCAGTCACTACTGGCTTTCATTTAGCACATAGTCAATTTCAATTTTAGATACAATAGTCAAGTAAAGGAGTGCTTCAGACAAAAAAAAAACTATTAACAAAAGCACCAGTTGATCCCAAAGCAGTTGTCTGGGACTTTTAAACTGTACACGATTTTAGATCTCCCACCTGTAGATTGATTATCTGGCTAAAATGGGATTAAAAGCAGCAAGCTAGTGCTCAGTCTTTTGATGTGTTTGAAAAGTGAGATCGTAACTGTCAACAGCTCCAGTGTGAGAGAGGGCAATAGGTACATATAGGACAGAGACTCCTGTCTGAACTACATTCCCCAGGAAGCAATCCTTAGTCACCTGACTAATTGGTAGAAGACAATTGGTCGGGTGATATATAAAATATGGAAGCTGTGGCACCCAAGGAACTGGCCCAACCCTGCTGGATGGAAAGTCAAGAGATTCCCAGTTATGTGTTCGCAGCAGGAGGTTAAGTGACCAACTGATGAGCCCAGTGAGATTTATCTTTTGGGGTGGACAAGCAGTTTAGGTGCCTGGTTGCAATTTTGGAGAGTGAAAGAAGAAGTAGAGTTAGAGCTTGGAAGAAGAGCTTGGGTTTTGTTTTCTTCGTTCCATGTCGAAGTAGAGTGTTTTCAAGTGCTGAGGGCCCAGCATTACGCTACCAAATGAAATGGGGGGGGGGATCAATGACATAAGGTGGCAGTGGTGGGACAGTGCCCTCTTGTGATGATAAAAAATCTTCAGCACAAATGAATTCTGGAAATATGCTGGAATGGCTGCAGATTGTGAATGTGATCCAGCTCAATTCTAATGATGTGAGCTTTCATCATGTAAAAGAACCCTGTTTGTATCTGGTAGCATGCCTTGGTGACTTTTTAACATTTCATATTAACCAGGAACAGATAAAGAAAGAATCGCATATGGATAGCTGTTGCACAACAAAGGAGACCATCTTATTCATGGCCATTTTTTTATAAAATAGTAAAACAGACTTCCTATTTATTAAAAAAGCATTTTAACAGTGATTGAATACAACTAAACTGTAAACACATTTTCATTTCCCTGCTGAAAATGGGATTCTGATACAAACTTGGTCAAGCTTCACAGCCTGCAGAAATTGACCAGGATCTCTGTTGTGCTGCTGTGATGGATTAGAAAACCTTTGTGTCCCAGCAGTGAAAATCACTTCCTTCTTAAAGATGTTTCCTGGTAAAGTTCTACAGTACAAAAGTTGTGAATAAGCAACTTGATTGTCTGGGCTTGGCTGAACTGTATACATATAAAACAATTCCTAAGTGAACAGATTATGATGGGACCTGATGCAGGAGTGGAAAAACACTGACAGTGGACCTGGTGGAACAGTGGAACATCTGTCAGAAGACACAAGGGAAATCTACATGGAAGTGCATTTAAAACCACAAACAGGAGGCACTTCTTTACACAAAGTGTGGAGGGAATAATAGAACAAGCTGCCCAGCCATGTTATTGAAGCCAAAACCTTGGCTTCTTTTAGGAAACAACTGGATAAGGCCCATGTATCAGTTAGCTATTTGTTAGGAAATAAAGAAAATGAGATTGATGGGCCAAATGTTCATGTCTTGTTTGCATTCAGGACTATGTAAAAACATTCATGCACTTTTCCATTCTGTCTATAGACAGTCATACAGCAACATAACACTCAAGCTTAACGTACTTCTTCCATGTCCCTCTCCTTAATAAGCATGGCAAAAGAACAGGCGGTTTTTTAAAGTTTTTCAACTTTGGCACCCAGGTTGTCTCATGCCATTGTTAAGCAATGGTGAAATTAAGGATTAAGGACCACATTACTAAATTCCCATTATTTATTCTTTTTATAGAATGTATGTATTCTCTTTTTCTTTAAACCTGGTTTAACAAGGTTTCTTGGTTCCCAGGTACTTTTGGTGATGTCCAAAACCTAAATATTTGAAAACAGAAAACTTGGAAACATTTTGACATTTTCAACTTCTTGTGAAAACCCAAGTAGTGTCAGTTCTTAACATTTCATTTTTAACTTTTTTTAACGATTCTTCTTGTTTTGAAATCATTCACACAAAATGTAAGAACAGTTGAAGTGCTTAAATTGTAAGAGCACGTTTCATTCAAGATGAAAGAACAACCTTTTACAATATTCTTATACTTGATCGTACCACATGAACTGTTGTTCCTCGGCAGAAAGATAGCTCAAGAGCCATAAATGACGATTTTTACCACCACTTGGAAAAAAAACCCAAATGTTTTGATATGTGGACTAATAAAATGGAAAGGATTGCACCTCCATAAAAGATCATTCCAGGACATCTCCTGTAATGCATAAACCAGCAGTGCAGCATTTTAAGCTATTCTGCCAAATTGCCAGAAAGAAAGTGTCCATTTCAGCGCAAATGACAAGACCAGCTTTGAAAACAAAGTTTTAAATCTTAAAAAAATAAAACGCGGTAAAGATATACAATAGGCCCAAGTTCGAAATGCATTCTTTTCAACATGGAAACGTTGACAAAATCTTCAAATTGGGTAGCCAAGCTGCTGTGGACTGACCGTGCGTTTTATCCACTTGGAAGAGCCTGCATGTAAATTGAAGGAGAGGCTTAGCGAATGGCTGAAACCGGAGGGTTTTATAAAACTGTTCAAACCCTAGTACAGTAACAAATCGCGCAAAAAAATGCAAAAGGAAGAAGTCTTTGGCACACAACACAAACATCTTTTTTAAAAAAAAACTAGCTAAAAATACAAGTGATTGGCACGCGGGCCTGCTGGAGTCTGCCCTCTTCAGTGCAAAACCATGTCATCTTTTGTGGGACAGGCATGTCCGTGAGATTGCTGGCCTCCTGGGGAGGGGTTGCTAAAGATATTCAGTACTGATCGCTCCGGGTCCCCTCCTGCTCCCCCACAGGCACACGCAGGTAAACAGCTGGGGAGGCTTGGTAACTCCTGCCCTCCAGCTGTGCTGTTGTATAGTGCAAATAGGCTGATCGCAGTCCTGGCAGGTTTTCTCTGAAGGTCATTTTCGAAATGGGGATGAGGCTGTGCTCAGTTTGGCAACTGGTACGGGTCTACAAAATAGAGGAAAGAGGAGATAAACCGTGTTGCTCTCTGTGTCAGTTGCCGCTACTTTAGTCTGTTAAACCTTGTAATGATGACTTTATAGAGCCACATGCCCAGATTCATGTAATATGCCAACAATTTTCTTCTCAATCGCGTAATAAAGGGTTTAATCAAACTTATAAATAAACTTTTCTGACAAATTCACTGTAAACATTTTTTAGTATTTGTTAGTTTTTTTCAACAGATTCATTCATTTAAGTCAAGAGGTAACCAGGGCAATGAGTTCAAGGTAGGATACACCCTGAACGAGACTTCATCTCAGAACAGACTTAGACACACCAGGGCCAATTTTCCCAGAAGACAGCTAACCTACCACTATGTCTTTGGATTGTGGGAGAGAAATCATGCAAACACGAGCAGAACATATAAACTCTGGAAATGAACCCAGGGCCCCAGTGCTGTGAGGCATCAATGCACACCACCCTTTTAGAAAACATGAAATTGCAAATTTGTTGTGAAGGTAGATGAGCAATAAATTAGCTGGAAAATGTTTTTTTCCCAGTTGTGAGAGCAATAAATTCTATGCTAATAAAAACACTTTTGTATTGAAAGTCTTATGATCCATGGAGAGTGCATGCTTCATTGAATGGCTCTCTTGTGCAAAATGGATGCCTAACAGAAAAGGAAAAGAAAAAAAGATGAGAAACTTACTTTTGAGGTGGTACTGGCCTGAAAAAGATAAAATAATTAATATAGACATGTTATTGCAAAAATCATTTTACATTAAAACTAACTTCAGTAGAGTGTGTGGTATTTAATCTGACAAATAATGTGCACATTTAACAAAATATCGACCACAGGCCATGGTCCTGAATTGACATATATTGAAGAAAATGCTTTAAAAGCTGCTAAGAATGGGAGTGAATCTTTTTCAGTGTTTAGTTTTTGTAAATTTTGTTCTCTCAAAATGTTTTAGGACATTTTTACAGCACATTATCATTTATTATACTTTTACAAAATATAGTAAATGATAAACAAGGGGGCTATGCCTAGTAATACAGCCCCAGAGCTAAAGATCTAAACTCACTTGACTGGCTTGGCAGGGGGAATGGCAGCTACTTTGCCCACAGGTTTGGTCGCTGCAGGTGGCATCATCACCAGCAGCCCGTTGGCAGGCTTTGTGAGGACGGCTCGAGTCGGGGAGGGGTTCAGGGGCAGAGGTCTCTGAGGCGCAGAGGGCGACAGTCTGGGCTGCAACTCCGATACCAGCTAAACAAGGCAGAAGATTTAAGAACTGGAGTTATATTGATCAGTCCCTCTGTTGTTCGGCTTCTCTTCTTTCAGTTTTTTCTTGCAAAACTCCACTCTCTAGCCACTTAGAATTAAAAGAGAATCAAATTACTATGGAAAGAGATGATAAAAGAAAAGTGGCTTGTCATAAAATGGTACAGTAAGTGATGGGAGAGAATCTTTGCTTCTACAGTGTTTGCTTATCCTCCTAATTTGGTATCGGCAACAAATATAACTAACAGAATATAAATCACTGTTATAAATAAGGAACAGCAGTGGACCCACTACAGATCCATGTGGTACTCCACTAATTACAGTAATAATTAATCAGCACAAACTTTTACAAAGAGCTATGACACCAGCCATGGTTCCCAATGGAGAACACCAACACACTCAGCTTCAGCTTTTAAACCGGGAGGCCAGTTGGTTGTACAAGTTCAGGAAGTCAAGCAGCTGACATAAGCTGTATAAATTAGGAGTCTAAAACGGTCTTTTAAATTAAATGTTATGAAAGATGCTTGAAAACAAACATATCTCAACAACAAAAAAAAAACTTAAGCACTTTAAAATGGTCAATCTACTCTAGCCCTGTTACCAATAACACTCGTACTGATAGCCAGCTGAATTTCTGAATGGCACTTACCACCCCCCCCATCACAAACAGGAAGATACAGTGGTGGACTTACCAACGGTGTGCGGGCAGGGCTGACGGGTAGCGGCTTCTTTGGAGGGAGAAGTTTGTGCACATGGTTTGGGGTCTTGGGGGGCGTAGCGGGGGGCTTGCCCAGTGGCAGGGCCGGCCTGGGCGCCTGGGGGCTGGGCGAGGGGGCGGGCTGCAGGGGGCGGACGATGTTGACAGGCTGGGACCCACTTGGCCCGGGAGCAGGTCTCAGAGGCACGGCCTCCTTACTCGTGTGAGGAAGCTGCGGAAGCAAAGCTGATGAGAAGCGAGCCGTGACAGCCGGTCACACACCCCGTTTACCACCTAGGAGGAGCCAGCTGTAGCTAACGTGAGCTGCCTTTCAGAGGGTGTGCGAGGCAGCCCAGCGAGGCTGGAGATATCGCACACCAGGGCTCTGAATGACAGAGGGAGGGAGGGAGGCTGCCCGACCCGCTGCCACACAAACCCGTGTTCTGAAATGAAACTGAGGCACTATAATGTAGAAGATTTCATTTAACTAAAAAAAAATTGTTTTGGCCTTTTCTTTAAAAACAAAAAAGGAGCGTGGTGACTCTTTGATCATAAAACATATACTGTATATGTACAGTTGTGAGAAAAAGTTTGGTTGAGGTTATTGCCAATAAAGGAGGTTCCACGAGTTACTAAATATAAGGGTTCACATACTTTTTCCATCAATGACCTTGATTGTTTAAACCATTTGTTCAATAAAGATATGGCAGTGTGAAATGTTGTGTGTGTTGTGTGTTAAATAAGACTGTCTTATTATGACTTAGATGAAGATCAGATCACATTTTAGGAGCCATTCATGCAGAAATCCATGTAATTCCTAAGGGTTCACAAACTTTTTCTCACAACTGTATATGCCATCGTGAACTATCATTTCCCTAGCTTGTCACATAATCGTTTTCTTTAAAATAAACAGTGTGATTCCTATTGATTTAACCTTAAACACGTGCAACATCTTAACACTGGCACTGGTGCTTTGGTACATTTTGCATTACAACTCCTGTAATTGTTTTTCAGAAGGATTCTTAATTTTATTGTGCTTTCTGCATGGCAGATGTCAAGAAACATTAAGATAAAACTAAAAAAGAAAATAAGGCATAATGATAGTACAATAACAGAGATTCCAGCAGATGTTCAAAGAGGCCTGTTTGAATTGACATCCATTTTCTCTTAAGTGGTTGTGCAATGTGCTAGTCAGATTCAGCCCTGTAATTTCAGTTCCAATGTAAATAACCATTGATTTCGTAGTTTGTACCACCTTCGGTAATTACAGTTCAATCTCCCCCCATTGACCAAACACAAAAATATTGAACTTGTGGGACTACAAGGTGGGTAGAGGACGGACTGACCTTCTTTGAACTGCTTGTTTTGCCAGATGACCCCATCACCTTCAGATGGAATGGGTGGCTGAAGTGTCCGTTTTTTATCTTCTCATCAGACACATCCTTCTTCCTGAAAGTGAAACGATAAAGTAAATGTAAGTTGTCCACCCATCCCTGTGGATCCTCCGTTTAGTGGCAAAATGCCACAGTGTGAAAAAAAAACTAATTGACTTAGTCTAAAACAATTTGCATCTGCAGGTGAGGGTTTCAGTCTCACTCTGGTTGTAGGTTATTTGGTAGATTCTGGGTTAGTCAAATCACCCAAAGGACACGATTTTCTGAAATTCTGCTTTTTTGTTTATCTCCAGATGACATGCCAAGGGTCACTGGATACAACAGCTACGTTTCTCACTGTAAGAGGTCCCTCCTTGATATCTGAGGCCCAGTGTTGATTCAGAATGAGAAACGTCATTGTTCAAGTGCCAAACTTATCATGCATAAGTTTCAGAAATGTTCCATCTTTGCATAATGTGTTACGCAATAAAAACAGACATACAAGAGGAGGCCATTTGGCCCATCAGGCTTGTCTGGTAGTTAACTGACCCAAGGATATCATCCAACTGTGTCTTAAAAGAAGCCAGGGTATCAGTTTCAACATCATGTGGTAGCTTTTCCCATTCTCCCACAACTCTTTGGGTAAATAAGTTTTAAATGCACCATCCATACAGTTTCTACTTATGCTGTCTAATTCGTGATTCACTATTTTTTTGGATGACGTTCATTGGGTTGTCTTTGTCAATGCCTTTGATGGTTTTGAACACTTACAGTATCTTCTTTCTCTGTAGAACTGCTAAGGGATGATTTGCATTAGAAGTGCTCTTCGTGGAGAGCTGGCAGTGCTCGCGGAGTAAATACACAAAAGCTTTAAAAGAGTGGAAGTGAAGAACGTTATGGTATCAGCATTCCCAGTACACTTCTGGCCAAGTGAATCAGGAGAGATTTAGTAAAGAAAGGAACTGTGGGGGCTTCCTGTAAAGTTCAGCTTTTGCTTAAAGCCCCCGAAAAAGAAGAAAGTGTCTGAATTGAGATTTCTTGTTCATTTTACCACATGCCATATGGAGATAGATCTCAGTACCTCAACAAGGTACAGCGGGATGCCAATTGTAAACTACTACAGTACCTGCTATCATTAGTGCCCTTCGCTCTCCGAGAATGCCACTTATGATAGGGGGATGTCTTGATTTTGTAGCAGTAAAAGGCTGTCAATACTCCAGGTAAGACCACAAGGAAGGCAAAGAGCAGACCCGCCACAAGTCCGTGCTGACCTGGAAAAACAAGCCCGACACATTCCTGTACCGCAGCATTGGAAAAGGCACTACTGTATTTATAGAGACTTAGAACTATAAATATCTTCCTCACTTTACTACAGCCGGCTTGCAGTGGACTGAAATACCAATTGTGAGAAAGGCATGTTCAGAAAGGGTAACAGCTCTGCCCTGAACTGCATTCTCCAGGCAGCTGTGGTGGGTGTCTTGTCACCCTCAGTCACCTGAACAGTCGTTGGAAGGTGACTGGTCAGGTGATGGTTTAATACCAGGAAGCTGAGGCTTCCTGAGACAAAGAGAGAGAAGAGGACAGAGGAAGTGCCCTGCATGGGACTGTGAGTTCTTGATATTGGGAAGAGACATAATTTGTGAGCTTCCAGCTTATGAGTGGTAACTAAAGACATGTGTTAGCCAGAAGCTCAAAGAGCAGACAAGCTTTATTTTGTTTGCCTTGTGTCACAGATAGAGGGCACTTGTCTTCTACCTTACAGCTGCATTCTGCTTTCCTGGAACCCGCCTATAAAAAGATTGATAGCTTCTGTATGTTGCCCTACCTCCAGGGACTTTGCTTAATGTGTTACTAAATATTTACCAGTTCTGTCGAAAACAGCAGGACTTCTTCACAACACATTGAAAAGCCATTGACACTGCACTGACTTACAGGCAACACTGTAGATTATAGGCTGTAGATTCCATTTACAGTAGAAATGATTTATAACCAGTAATAGATGAATAGGGCATTAATAAACTACTAGTAACGGATTCATAATAATTAATAACACTTATTAACAAAACTAAGATGAAACAATTTGTGCTAATAGCTTTTTGATGCATTATAAACTGTCATTGCAAACCCTAAACTGATGGTACCAGTGCAGGCATTTACCATCTAAGAATGCAACACCTCCACCTCTTCCATGCACTCTGATTCAACCATGTTTCAGTGAATCCACTTATGTCTTAATCACCTGCTAGTAATGCAAAAATAGCCTCTATTTTCTCTGTAAAAATACTCAATTTCAAGGCAAATCCACAGCTAGTGATTTTTTTACATTGCTATTACAAGCAATAATGCAATAACATTATCCTTCCATTCAATTTCTTACTGTTTTATCCTGTTCAGGATGGAGGAAAAACCAGAGTCTATTCTGTCAAATTAAAGGTAAAATAATAAGGACATATTTATTGGTAGAGAAAGTGAGGGGTGATTTGTGAACAGTACCAGTATGCTATGTTACAAGGAACTGGAGAAGCGTGCTGTGGACTTACTGTAGTACTGGACAGGCCCACTGTCTATACTGCCTCCTAGACCAGGCTTGTCACAGAATGGAGGAGCCCAGCCTGCATTACAGTGGCAGTTTCTGTTGCTGTTGCACACCTGAAACAATGGACACGTCAATTCAATGAGTGCTGATTAGACAGAGTCTCTGCATTTTGAGTTTGAAATTTGTTTCTACGTAGGCATCGTGTACATAATGCAGACAAATGATTTCATTTAGCAAGGTTATTGTTTTGATATGAGCAATGTGTCAGTATAACTGAAGAGATGGTATTTCTGTTAAAATTATTGAGCTGATTAATATAATGGCGAAATGCAAAGTCTATTTTATTTTGTGGGAAAGCACTGCTGTATGTGAAGCGTGTTCACTGGAGTCCCTGAAGGAACACATCACAGAGTTAGTCTTCACCGGGTTCTACTTAAGACAGCTACTGTATGTTAGTTGGAAAATTTCAGAAGAAAAGGTTTCAGTAAAAAGGTCTCAGCAAAACACTCCAGTTCTTTCAACAGCATCCAGACTAATTTAATTACCTTAAGGCATCACAAGAAAATGTCAAATGGATGTAAGACTTGCACAATTGAAACATTTTGTATACTTTAAAAACAGCAAAAGACATTCTTTAGACTACAGTGATTGTTGAGCATAAACTAAAAAGTCTTGCACTGGCCTTCTGTTTCTTTGGGGTCTTCAGAAAATGATCCATTCCATGTAGGCAAAGAAAGGACGGGTGGATCAAGAAAGCTCTTAGTTTCTTGTGCATTTCACATTTTTAAATAGTGACTCACGAAAAAATGGAGCCCTTGCCACTACTGTCATCACGGAGCAGCAGGAATGATATTATTTTCACCATACGGCTCCCGGGATCTGGGATCTGTGTTTCAACCTTTTCTGTAGAAGGCAGCTGCTCCCTAAGTTCCTCCTCCTGTGAGAGCACTAGGATAAAGAGCAGCCTGTACTAAGAAGTCCATTCAGTCAGTAATGTTACTGAAGGCTGCGCCAGGGACCACTGCCAGGGGTTGGGAACTGTGGATCTACAGTACTGTAGGTCATAGTACCTTCTAAAAACCGCTAACTACACCGTACAGAAGGTACTGTATATAGCCCACTGATATCAAACTTCTAATAACCCCGTTTTATCTTCTATTTTAGATGATTCAGGCTTTTAAAAATGAAGTATGTAAAAAAAAAAAACAAGAACAGTCGCTAAAGAGATGAAGCCATTCAGCCAATCTGGCTCATCTGTTAGTAGTTAATTGATCCAAGGATCTCAATCAGGCATTTCTTGCCCGGGTGTCAGCTTCAATAACTTGGATACGTACTGTAGCTTGTTCCAGACGCCCAGAAGCACCTGGGTAAAGAAGTGCCCCCTTTTCTCAGTTAGTAAACTTCCACAGAGTTTCCACTTGTGTCCTCTGGTTCGTGTTTCATGATGGCTTTGTTAGTGCCTTTGAATACTTAGATCGTGTTCCCCCAAAAGGTCTCTTCAAGACCAAAAAGGTTAAATTTCCCTCAGTCTGTCAAGTGTAGCAGACTGTCCAGTATAACATGTTGCTTTCTTAGCAAAACAGTTAGCAGCCGGAGCAAGGATTGCATAGTTCCCTTTACAGGCATGACTGTTTACTGAAGGAATCAATACACAAAGATAAAAACTAAATCACACGCATTTAAAACCGGCTGCATGCAGAGCGGGAATGCTGTGGATGAGAGTGGGTGTGGATTCGCGCGCGGTGGCGGCGGTGTACCCCATGGTTGTTGCACTGGGAGATGCAGCGCTCCAGCTCGGAGAAAGAGGCGTTCTGGCAGCGGCGATCATGACACACCTGGCGGGAGAGAGGCAGCAGTAGCTTGAGACCTGTCTGCTGTCCCGTGGGCAAAGATTAGATTCATTGCAGTTGAAAGAAGCAGTTTTCATTCCTTTCATTAAACCTAAAGCTTGTGGCTCATGTTGTGTGATCTGTTTCTTCTTCTACATAGATTAGTATTTAACCTGTGAGCCAATGTTTCCTAAAAACACAGCAGCTTCTGAAAAGGGCTGATTCTTTTAAGAGCCATAGTTTTTAAGGCTCTTGGCCAGGTCATAACTGGCTTTGTTCTCAAAAGGCACAGCTCATTAAATAAAGGGTTACAGTATTATGCAGTTGGACTGACTGGAGCATTCAAGGTTAAAATCTCTCTCAGCAACAGAAACACAGTACACCCCTTCCTCCTCATTCCATGGTTTTGCACGCTCATCGTTTCTGGACAGGCCTGCCTGAGAGCTTCTCAAAGCTTCTGGAATACTCTCAGGTGCCTGAATGTTCTAGAACACTCCTGGGTTCAAAAAGTTTCTAGAACACACTCAGAAGCCTAAAGGATCTAGAACACTCTTGGGTTCCCGAAGTTTCTAGAACACTCTCTGAGGCCTGAAGGATCTAGAACACTCTTGGGTTCCCGAAGTTTCTAAAACACCCTCAGTGGCCTGAAGGTTCTCACACCGTCTCTGAGGCTGAATTCAGAATATTTTTCTCCACATTACCCATCGACAACTCTCCCATTTCATCACACCTTCCTGAAGATGACCGTAAAGGTATGTGCTTTTTATTCTTTTTTTTATCATTTTCCTTTTGTAATAAAAAAACGTGTGCAGTACTGAATTTATTTTCTGCGGTGTTCTTCTGTTATTTGGCTTAAATGTTGATGTACACAATTTATTGTGTGAGAGAGAGAGAGAGCTTTTTCCCAGTATATATTTTTTTTTATCAGTTCAGGAACGTATCTTCAGTGCATAAGGAGCACTGGGTGTGTCTCCAAGGCAGGTGTTTGCCCGTGACCCTCTGGTGGCGGGTCTCTTGCCCTGTGCCCTGTTCACCTCTGCCCGCCTCAGGGAAATGAAGCCCTGTGAACGCCTCTGCAGTGTCCCGCGTGCCGCGCGGTGCTTGCCTTGCCCTCGCCACACTTGGTGCCGGTCAGGACCAGGCCTGGGTCCGGCAGGTCCCCCTCTCCCTCCTGGGTGGTGTAGACGAAGGTCCCTCGGCACTTCACCTCCCTGCCCTTGACGCGGATGGTGGTGTCGATGGGCACAGCGTTGGTCCCCTTCGGCTTCTTGGCGGCGCTCTGGCACTGAATCTTGCCGCACTTTGCATCGCTGAGCAATGAAAAGAATGAAAAGAAGCACATGGGCGCGAGTCTCTGGTCTCAGCTGCTCAGCATCCTTAAAACCCCCTGAGCTCGAAGGGGAAAAAACAGGATGATTCTGAAATGATTATTTCTTTTTTTTGGTATCCTCAGGTGGAAGCAACGATAACAAACGAGTGACGGGGAAAACGGGCAGAACAAAGCCACAACATGCTTCTTCTATGAGACTCGCCTCTTCTCGCACTTCATGTAGTTCCCCCGGCTGTCCTTCCCACAGTTCCCAAAGGCGTTCCCAGCGGCATTCACATCTTGAAAGCAGGCGTCGGGAGCTGGGGCAGCACCTGGATCAAAGACAGCCAAACAGCAGAACAGCATTCAGCCTGCTTTCCTGGAAAGACACAAAAACTCCAGCAGGACGGGTGCAAGCTTCTGAAAAAAATGGTTCTCTCTTCTATCCACCTCCTTTCATGTCCTGAGTCTGTGCTGAGGGACTTCTGACTGTTGGATGCAGCTCCGTCTGCCTTCTTTACAAGTGAGAGGTTTTTGAAGTTTTAACTGTGTTTTTCACCTGATTTTCTTTTTCTAGGTTTTCTACATGGTGTAAAGCGTTTCATCATCTATATTCAGGGCCCTGCAAAGGTGAAGTACTGTAGCTGTGTAGTGGAAAAAAAAATTAAAGGAATAAAAATACTTTCACGAATTGGCCAAATGGGCCAGATGTGTTGAAAAGCCTCGTCTCGTTTGTAACCTTTCTTATGTTCCTGTTAATCAGGGAGTAAAATGGTGAGATCCGTGACAGGATCCTCAGAACTGGGCTAATGGCAAAATCTACAGCCTGCATACTCTGTGACTGTAACCATCTAAAAGCATCAAAAGGCTGTTTTGTGAGGAAAAAAAAACATTCCTATCCACAATGTTTTCACCTTCGTTAAACTATAATTTCCTAAAATGTTAAAGAACAAGGTAAATGAAGGTGCATATATAATTATTGTTTCCAGTTACTGGCATTTGCAACTTCATTTTTAAAGTGATTTCTGTATTTATCCTAGGACAGATGTATTCAGTAAAGGATGGGTTATGGGTTGTTAATATAAAGCAAAAGCTGTAACTATCATTTGTAATAGCCTAGATAGGATGTCTTATGCTTTAGCAATATACCAAGGGCTGCAATAAATGTAAATGTGCTCTATTTAAGCACAGGTGTTTTTTTTTAAAAAGGTAAAGCGCACTTGCTCGTCAATGACGCTGTAGAAACGTGTAACTGTGTACCGCCATCCTGTGGCACAAAGGCCAGCCTGAAGCCGAAGGCCTACCGTATCCCCACAGCTGGAGGCACTGCTGCTCGTGGGTGAGGCACATGCCGTTGTAGCAGTAGGCGTGGCCATACTGGCAGAGGGAGCCGTCGAGCAGGTAGACGTTGGAGGGGCAGTAGGGCGAGGCTCCAGTGCAGTACTCGGGCAGGTCACACGCGCCTGCGGGCTCGCGGCACATCGTACCCGCGCTTCTCAGCTGCCAGGGAACGGAAAGGGGTACAGCATCAGCCGAGGGACCTGAGCTCATCCACCTGTGCCAGGCCAGGGCTGACTCGGCTTCCCCTGCTCTAGGATGTAGCTGTAAGCCATGCAGGAAGGCACTCCAGCAATACCGACACAGCTTCTGGACAGGATTCAAGTCCCCTCTTGGCTTTTTTCAGGTGTTTTGCGTCTGGAAATCAGGTAGAATTCTGTGTTTTCTATGTCTGTACAAGCAGGGTTCAGGTACCTTCAGTCTTGTAAAGATATGTACAGAGTAGTGCCAACGATGTGTGTTGACTTACTCAGTCTTCCACCTGGCTATTACTACAGTAGCAAGCTGTGCTGGAGAAAGGTACTGTAGATTACACATGACGTGTAACACTTGGCATTTCATGACTATAGAGGGTGTAATTATTGTTAATTGCTACAATTTGCTTGCATAGTCAAATCATTGTTGGGACCTGATCCAGTAAGTGAGTGGTACGTGTTATTTTGTAATTACACAATGTCATTATTTTGTAATGGTAATACACTAATCACTCACATATAAAATCTTCAGTACGAACTTTAAAATACAGAGTAAATGTGTAACCATGCAGAGAAAAGACCTATCTCTAAATCTCCCTCAATTAGGCTTCATGGTGCCAAAAGGCTAAGCTGTAATCTCCACACAATTGTTTCTAATCACATTGACATTCGCAGAATACTTAGTACACAACAAAACATAATTCTATACCACTTAACATCCATCTGCATGTGTTTTGCTGGAACTGGTACAAAAACAACTTTCAATCTACAAGACAATTAGATGTACCCTAAAGTAAGTCTAAACACAATTTTTAATACTTACAAAAATTTAGATTGCATTTAAATCCATTAATCAGAAAGACACGATATGACAGACTCTTAAATCTTTTAAACCCATAGGATAATTCATTTCTGGGTTGCTGAGCATGGTTTTATATGCTAAGGGGCCACTGGAATTAACCATGGGCACAGCTGTCCAGAGACCTAAAGTGAGATGTTTGATGATGAAAAACACTTGAGAATCTTCCCATTTTTTTCCTTATGGAAGAGTAAAACATAAAAAATAAAAGGCACAGGTAGGTTCAAATGCAACACAAAAAGGTATCAATAACTATGTTCATGGTAAAGAGGTACTGAACAATGAAAATATTTAATGATTTTATGTTATTCCTACACAAGAATTCACAAAACTGGCCACCCTTTCTTGCTTTCTCTAGTGCCTTCCCTGTTATGATAAGTTATTCTGACGCAGAATCCGTAGTATCAACTCTGCATTTGTTTTCCTCTCTTCCCTGCCTATTCTATCTGCTTCTAAACAGAGCGGAACAGGCTCCGTTATCGCAACCGTCAGGATGTGCGCAGTGTCAACACAAAAATGCATTCTGGCAAGAGAGCTCACTTCCAGCATCTTACCTTCATGGAACACTGTCTTTCACTTGTCGCTTAGGAACACAAAGGCAAATTACAGCCTCGCTCTGAATACAGTGCAGCTGACAATGATGAAGGCAAATTACCGCCCCACTTCATTTGATGCACAGAGGTCTGAACTCCAGCTCTCAAGAACCCTCCAAAATTGTTATTATCATTTGGACTGAACTCTAAGTGCTACTGTTTGTTTAATGGGCAACACTTTTTTTTTGCAGGTCTAAAGTTAGTTAGGGATGTGGTTTTTCAGAGCTTTAGTACTTTACTTTCAATGTCCTGAAGATATTCTATAGATCAGCTGTAACTCATAACTCAGATAATCCCAGTATTAAATGCTACTCTTGTCGCTTGTAGCCTAGTACTTCAGGAAAATCCTGGAATGTGCACATACTGTAGCAGTACTGTAGGTCCCACTGAGGAGCAAAAGGAATCATATTTCCTCCTATTTCATCTGTATTTCCAGAGGAACACAAGGTATTCAGCTAGGGTATTATTTCTGTGAATTCCATGAGGGCTTAAGAGAAAGCTAGCCCAGGAGTGCAAAAAGAAGAACTGTGGAAACAGCACAAAAACACAGCAGGCAGAAGATAAGACTGAAAAGAAACTAAGAATTGGGATAAAAGTACCTTGCAGCCCTCACAGCACACTCCGTGAGCACACTGGGCATCTCCCTTCAAGGTGCAGTTGTTAGCGTTACAGCAGGAGTTGGAACATTCCTGGAAAAGAAAATAGTTTAAAAACCGAAATCTGTCACTTTGAACATATGAACATCAACATGTTTTAAGAAACACAGGTAGTGTACTGCGTCTCTCTCTCTCTGCCTCTCTTCATTTATGCTCTGAACATTGACTACTAGGCTCCACAGCCGAAACATTGTGTTTCTTTTCTTCTCCTTTCAGCAGGGAATAAACCTTTACTTGTTCCTACTGTATGGAAAGTTGAGGTTATAAACAGATTCTCATTTCAGCATTTCAGACATCAGGAAATAATCTCAATCATTATCACTGGGTGTTCTTGTACCTCGATGGATCACGTATAAAACTTTTGCCCCACACAAAAGGTGATTTTCTTCATAAGGTAAGAAATAATAAGACCTCACTGAAAATAAAAGGCAGCTCTCTTCTACTGCCAAGGAATCTTTCAACGTGTTGTAATGGCTGTTGCAAGGTCAGTATTGTCAATACCCAAGACGCCCTTCCAAGCAAAAGTGTTTTTTTTAACCAGGAAAGGAACTTCAGCTGTTGCTTGAGACTTTAACCAGGTTGAGCCACACATGCTGGGCCGTGCAGTGGGCAGCAGTGCTGGCCCTGTCACCTCTGGTTCTCCGCAGTCACACTCCTCTCCCTCCTCCACGAAGCCATTGCCACAGCGCCGGCCTCCCACCAGGTCCTTCATGTTGGGCATGTTGAAGAGGCACATCCCCCCTCCCTTCCTGAAGTAGCTGTCCAGATCCCTCCTGCTGCAGCCACTGAACACGCGGGGGAAAGGGTGCCTGGGGGGAACAGGGAACAGCTTCTTAACTTTCCTCGGAGCAGCCGCAGGGAGGGGGTGGCGAAAAAGACAATTCCAAAGCTCCGGCTGGAGCAGAGCCAGGCATCTGCTTGCAGACACCGCGACGATTAGGTACTTGACACTGCGGCCCGCTGTGAGCGCAGCCAGCAGCTGTGTCGGCTCCTGGATGGGAATGCACCGGGAAGCGAGCGCGGGAGCTGGGACACCCCAGCGCGCCCATGACTCACCCTGTGGCAGCTGCCATGACACAGCCGCCCTGCTCCGGCGTGGCCTCCACGCAGCAGCCGTCGTTGTCGTGGCTCATGCCGAAGTTGTGCCCAATCTCGTGGGCCATCGTAGCCGCGGCTCCGATGGGCAGATCCGAGTGGTCCTGAAACCAAGGTTATCGTTAACAGCTGCTCGTTTCGTCCGGCTGAGGACTGAAATAGGAGGAGCCACTTCGGCTGCATTCCGCATTGATATTCTTCTGCTGTATTCAGTTTTCTTTGTCTCAAAAAGGTTCTAATAACCTGACTAGAGACTGCTGTCTTTTTACTAAATGACCTTTTAGCTGAAATGCCTTCAGTGTTAAAAAAGCTACTTTTCTCACTGGAGTATCTGCGACTTGTGGTCAGGGGCTCTTCACCACTATACTCTCAGCTCTTCAATTTCTGCACAACGTCTTCTTAACCATCACCTAAAGTGCAATTTCTTATTTTTTATGTATTTCAATGTCTATTTAAAGTGCAATTTCTACTTAATGCAAACCACACCATTCTCATTTCACACAAGCCCAGGAATGGATTCAACTTTCAAGTAAAAAAAAGCACATTATGCCACTTCTCTTCATACAGTTGAAGAATATTTGGACTGAAGTAGTTCAAGTAGGTAGCTGCGTCGACATGCGTAGGCTGCAAAGGATCAGGTAGCGGGTTTATTCCATGCTGAAAAGAAAAGAAAGGAGCCTTCTTCAGCTGAAATGTTGTGTTTCCTTTCTTTTCTTTTCAGCAGGGAATAAACTCTCTACCTGCATGTTTGGACTGTTGGTAAAGACAAAAACCGCTACCGCACATTACCTTGGTATTCAGATCTCTGACACCTACCACGTTGATGCCTCCTGAGTTCTCATGGCTGCACATGCCCTCCAGTGGAGCCATGCCAATGGTCGTACCCTTAAATATGACACCCCTGAAAAAGAACAAGTCACACCTTTGTGGGGGTCCACTCCCAGAGGTTTGAAAATACAAAAAGTAGGAGCGTTGAACTTCAATATCTGGTATTGATTGCGCCCCAAAGCATTCTGGGGTAAACTGTAGGTGCGCGACCCCTGTCATACACAGTGCTGGGAAAGTTACTTTCAAATGGAATCTGTTCCGATGCGGCCCGCTGAAGGAGATGGCGAGAAATCCAAGCGCGAAGAGGCCGGTGGGCCTCGGTGCTAGTCAGAGGCTGGTGGAGGAGGCCGAAGTGGCTTGGATCACAGAGGCTGTCGGAGGTGACCGAGGGCAGGACAAAGACAGACAGAGGTCAGGAGAGTGAAATGGAGATCAGGAAGCGAGTGTAGCCTTCGGGGCAGAAGCAGACAGGGGGGCTGTGCCACCGCACGATATTCTGGGACGTAACTGTGCCACTGGTCCGGGGGTGAGCAGGAGACGGGTTGCTGGTAGGCAGAACCAGTTCAGGACTAACGAGGAGGAGTTTTGGGCAGATTCAGGCAGAGTATCCTTCGGTGATGCAGGTTACTGCTGCAGAGCACACTACCTTAGTCTGAAGGCTTCTCAATGACAGAGCACAGGATCGGTGGCGGGGTTTAAGTGGAACTGGGATTCATGGCCTAAGTACCCCTTGATTGGTCGCAGGGTACCGGGACAATTGGCCAGAGTGAGCGCCAGGCGGAATGCGTCTCCTTATGGGAACTTAACTGGTTTTCCGATTAATCCAAGGGCTGTGAGCTCTGGCTCGCCCAGGCTTAACATAATCGATTAAAGTGACAAGTTAGGTGCGTAGGTGATTATTTATTACATTAATAAGAAGTTGGGGAAAAAAACTATTTTATGTAATCATTACTTTACTAACTGTACACGTGCTATACTGACCACATAAATTACTAGAATTATTTCCCCCAACCTTTAGTTTTAAAATGTAAATCCCTTACACAGATAACTTACAGTATACCTGTAATCAATTACATTTTACAAGTAATTTTTCCAAACACTGATCACAAAGCCCATGCTATATCTGAAGTGTACTATAATACAGGGAGTGCTGTGCACAAAGAGAACTACAGCAAATGCTGCTTTTGGAATGAAGCCAAACTTACTATAGCCTGAACTGAGGAAAAAAAAATGATAGGGATCAGTAAGCTCAAACCCCAGGATTGTAGCTCCTTCCTGCAGAAAACCGTGAACTGGGGAGTGTTGGGAAATGACAGTGTTGAAGACAGTGTTGCTCAATGGGAATTGTTTAGATCAGAAGACAGGTATAAGCTATGAGCTGACAGGAAGAAGCTGGTGATGAACCTGGAGACTTACGTGAGGAGCTGTGCGTTGTCATGTTTCCTGCGTGACTTGAGCTTCTGTCTCCACTGAAGGAAGGACCAGAGAGTGGCGTTGGGCTCATCACTCACCAGGCACTGGTCCCTCTCTGTCCATACTTCCAGACCAATGAGAGGCACCCGGATGTTGAGGGACCTGTAAAACTGTCCTCACACAGACACAGTGTCTCAAAGTCCTACAGGTCACACATCATAGTTCAAGACTTTGAACCACATACTGTCATTTTAACACTCTATTCTCAAATAACTATTTGCTATACACCCCTCTTGCCTACAGCACAACATGGACTCACGCATGAACTCTGGTGACTGTCATTCCTTTTGCACCTGGGATTGTACTCTAGATGTCCACTGGAGGGTCAACACAGCCCCGCTGGCCACTGACCATGGACAGGAGGTTGTGAAGTGACCCAGGCCCTCGCTACCTATTTCTCCACCTATGGCTCCAAAAAGTGCAAGTGTGCACAGGAAATTAATGCAAGAAACGCAGATACCGCTGGCTTCATTATTGGAAGCAAATTATTAAAAAGACACATGCTGAGGTGAAATGAAAAATTACAGAGCGAGAAAAAAATAATAAATTACTTAAAATAATCTGAGTGACTCAGAGGAATCTTGCTCATTCCTTACCTTATCCACATAGTTGGCAATTTCCATTATTCTCTGCTTTGTTTTGTGAAGGTCACTGTTTTGCCTTTTATACTAAATCAAAATAAGATGAATTCATAAGCATATTACATTATTAACAGTGCAAACAGAGTTCTTTTAATAACTGCTTAGGCGATAAATGTAAATTCAACAAACAAATAAACACTTAATTAACAATTAAAAGTGCAAGTTCTTGTGTTAAGAAATATTCTTTGCAGAATCTGTTCATCCACTCTCTTAGACTTAAGACATAATGACTACACTTATCTGACTATGGGAGATGGATCCATCACAGCCTTGAAAATCTGCATATTCTGTTGCATTTTATGTTGAATTACAATATATTTTAATCTTTTCATAAAGTAAGGTCTAAATACAACCATTGAGTTTGTTTTTACCAAAGTGAAACTTTTCTAATAAACCAATTAATTAATAAGAAAGTACCGACCGCAGTACTACATCTCAATTTAATCAATTTCTACCAGCACAATCAAACCACAGCACCACAAACATTATTTAAGAAACAAGACAACGTCAGCTTCATAGTGGAATATCTCAAAACCATATACAGCAGCGCAATCTTTTTTTTATAAGATCATTTATCTGATGATGCAATACACTGTTGCCATTTTACAGTGAAAATACAATCCAAAAAGTAAAAAATCTCCAGAGTTACATAAAATCTAATGTGTTCACCGGGTTATCATGAAAAGTCCATCTGTACGCGATCTGTAAATTTATAAAAATGACCTGAAAACTTTGTGATGACTGATTTTTCAAATGGACAACCTATGTAAAAGTTGATATCTTAGATAGAAATGATTATTTGACTTTCAATCAAGTGAAGATCACATCGACTCATCAATACACACCAGAAGTGTGTAAAAAGTGTAAAAACACATGATTTGACCCTGAATATTAAGAGAAAAATCAGTCATTCTGTTCTACCAAAAAACAATGTGCTTACCAGCATATTATCAGCAACAATAAAAAGCTCCATGTACTTTGTGGTACTCCAGACATTCCTCCTCACCTGTGAAGAGGAATTACAGCATTAACGGAATTATTTTGCCTTCCAGGTTGAAAACAAAATGCTTTTTATCTCCTCTGTCCTACCTTTTCTATCAGCATTCATACCCCTGACCTGCCAACAGCTTCAAATGTTTCTCTCCTCCCTCTCAGCTGTAGTTCCAAACAAATTCTCAATCTACAAAACAATTTAGATCTTCCACCTGTACTCTTCCTGTTTGGCATATCAGGCTGTTTGTCAGTGCGAAGATAAATTTAAGCCACGCACTGAGGACCTTAGACAGAGCTAATGTTTTGCCAGGGTCAGACTTAAGAGCTCAGGTTATAGGTGCAAATACACATGTATACAATAGGACTGCATATACAAACTACAGTGTCCTGTTTCCATTTAACCTTGAGTTCTTGACAGAAAAAAACTGATCTGACATATGACGAAACACAATGACAAAATATGCTTTTTAATAAACATTTCACAGAAATCTCCTAAGGAAACATAATTTCTTTGCTAGGGGCAGAGCAAATATCTGGTGATGCTACTGTATGTTATGCAATGCACACATCTGGGTTAGTGTTCGGGTCAAGATGACGGGTAGATTTAGGAGTAACTGCCGTGTTTGCAGTGAAGAAAAATTAAAACTGGTCAGGAGGAATCCACCAAGAAGCAATAACAATGCATGAAACCTGTTTAGAGATAATAAAATTCATGAAACCTATGAAAAAAATGCAACAGTGCACAACAGTGCACATATTTTGTGGAATGTGATTTGGTGTGAGGACGTCATGAAGCCTTCTCGCTGTGCATAACCTAGTCCTGTAACAACACGTTAATGAGCTCTACTATCCATCTGCAAGATGCCGTGACTGATGATTGCAAAGAAGAACAACAAGATGGGGTGGTAAGTTCTGGAATGTCAAATCAGCTGGTTGCATGTCTTAATGTCAATCCTGCATCCATTCTCCAGCTGTTAGACCTCATTAGGATGGCTGGTAGGGTTAGTGTACAGCATAGCTGTGGTATTCTACACACTGTGTCCTTCGAGATGCCTTGTGGGAGGTGCTGGGGGAGAATCTAACCAGAAGTAGCAGAATGAACCCAGTGGAGTGCTGTGGAGCAAGCTAGGGTTGCCATGGCAGCCATTCATGCATCCACCCACCTGTCAGTCAGTGCTAGTTGCCAAGGATACATAGACAGGAAACCTGTACCACCCACTGGCAATATACATCCACGCCCGCCTCAGGTGGTTCAGGATATTTAAGATCTATTCCGATACCAGCATAGAGTTTGTTTTCTCTTGGACTTTCGACACTACTTTGTTCCAACCTCGACTTTGGATTACCCCTTCATGTTTGACTACAGTGCTCTTTCGATTACAAACTCAGCTTGCCTGCCTCAACTTTTGTTTTGTTCTACCTCTGTGTTCTACTCGGCTACAAACTTAACCGTGCCCCTGCCTACGGCCCAGGACTGAGTTTGCCTACACAACGCTGACTTGCACACCCATCATCTGCCTGCAGCTCCTCTGTTCCTTTTCCCTCTCTCGCCCAGCACGTGAGTTCACTTTGTGTCTCACAGCTGCTGGTTAGTTCCACCTAAGCAGCGGATATGACAGAATGGATGAATTGTTTAAAGTTAAAAATGAATGATGTCTGTAAAATGCAGATGACAGCAATCACATCAAGTAAAGGCTGAAAAAAATCTGTGAATAATGTGGAGTCAACACCAACACGTTTCTTTCTGCCTTATGACTATTCATTCTGGGATCTTAATTCTTCCAGGTTGTTTGTTTGTTTGTTTATTTATTTATGTTCCCTTTTAACATAAAATATAAAAAGTTAAGTGTCTCAGTATGGAACAAATTCAGATTTCACTCAAGGATAAAACATCTGAACCTCTTCACTTCAGGTCTTATGAAGATTTATTATTTGTTTAGTGTTCACAGTTGAGGTAGAGTGAACCGCCTGCTCTCTTCAGTGCCTTCTGCAATTAACACATTCACAATGAAAGTGTGCAGAGAGCAGCGTCTTCAAGGAAATGAACCTTGAAATCCATAAATATTGGTACTTTAGTGTACCAAAGAAATTCTGCCTAACCCAGTTTATTTTCTCTTTAAATAAAATGTCTGTGGTTTAGTTGAGTTCATTAAATGCTTCAAAAGAAGTGACTATGCATCATGAAACATTTTATCAGACTGTCATGAAGGCCTGAATAAAGCAGCTCTCTACCAGAGAATAAAAATATAAACTCAAACAAAGCATGAATTCAGAAGGAGTCTCAATTTACAGGAAGATGTGTGTGACAGATCTCTTTTTGCCGATTGAAAAATCAGTTCATCCATTTTATATTTCTCATTAAACACTTTTTTATGAACTAAACAGAAATTCAGATCTGAGGTGCTTCTGTCTTTCATGGCTGTATTAGAATAACACGTCTAGTACTGGAAAACCTTAGTCCTGAAGATCTTATAGTAAAGAGTAATTTCCATACTTGAGCTTAGGAGATCAACCTCCAATTGATCCCAGTCCCTGCAATGAAACTGACTGAGACAGTACTCTGGATAGTACTCTGGTCCATTGCAGAGTTGCCCCAGGCCTAAGTGAACAGGAGGGATTTGGGTACTGTGCCAACAGTAGGTTGAATTAGAGAGAATGTCTAACCCACAACGTCACAGTTCACATTAGAAGACCCTGAGTTAGAAACTCCATTTTTGCAATCTTTGTAACTGCTATATTCAAAATACTATAGTAAAAGAAGGAAGATACCCTTCATAGCTTACCACAAGCTCCTTATTGGCATGTTCTTAGAAGTTAAGCAATCTAAATACATATAAATGTGTTCAGATCTTACAAGCAGAGACTAGAAACTAATCTAATTAAAGCTGAATATACTGCAGACAGGCAAATAAAAATAATAAAGTACATTTCCTTTCTGTATAATTAAAATATAGTTGTATTCCCTGTTTTCTTTCACTGTACTCCTCCCAGTGCTTTTATCTATAGTGCAAATTACCACCTTTATTTCTTTACTCCTGTGTTTCATGACTTGAATATTTAATGAACACACACAGAAATATACGGAAGCCCAATCACTGAATGTGTTTGGAAAATTTTAATATAAAACTTAAAAGGACTTCTGAGGTGCTTCTACTGTTAGAATGAGTACAGACTGCGAAACACCACTCCGCGCTGCTTCCTGTGGGTCTCACAGAGAGCCTTCAGATCAATGTCTTGATTTTTTTAAGGAAAACTCCAACCATGGGTTTTGAAAAATCTAAGGGTGATCATATTTTCATTACAACAGATGTCTAAGCTTTACTGGTCAAGATGACATCTGACCAAGTGTTTAGTAACCAGTTATTTAAAGGTGACCACGAAAACCTGCTGAGTTAAGAACATTAAAGAAAAAGGTTACGAACAAGCCGCTTGGCTCATGGCGGGAAAGTGATCTGGGATCTCATCCCGACATTTCTGGAAGGCCAGGCTACCAGATTCAGCATCTTCACTGGATACCCTTGTTCCATGCCACTGGCACCCTTGGCCTCCTGAAGAAGTGCCTCCTGTTAAATGCACTTCCAGGTCATTTCCAATGATGCCCACTGGGGTGTCGAGCCCCTCCAAGACCCCCGAGGTTGACAACCCGTGTCATTAAGTTAGTGCTCTGCCTACTCCAGCACACTGTGTTGGGAAACCTGTCTCAGCACTGTACCCTTTGATGCAAAGGCTGAACGAGGCTGGCAAGGTCGGCCACGCTGCCCACATGGTGGGGTTTGTGCTGCCCACAGGTCCCGCCCTTCACCGGCACGTGCTCTGTCCTGTGCATGATGTGATGGCGGGAGTCCAGCCCTCTGATTGGTTCCAGGTAGTAGCTGTCATTGACATTCAAGACAATCAGGCCCCTACGCAAAGAGGGAGGCAGAAGGAGGGTCACAGCACTGCACAAATGTCCATAGCTCTGAAAACTCTTCGGCGAACAAGACAGCAGCCCTGACATGTTTCATCACCTTAATTTCTGTTTGTCACCCATTTTATAAAGGTGAATACGAACTGCATGATAAGGCCAGTATAAAACACATCTGTTCAGAGCGCTGCATGCCACCTCTCAGAATGACTGTGTGACAGCTTTAACAGCAGTATAATTAATTCAAGCGGTGCCACATTAGTCTGTTCCCTATGGATTTAGTGTTCCTTTAAGTCTTACTTGAGTTTTTCCTTTGTAAAGTGTCTCTTATATAATGTCTGCAGCAATAATACCTTATTGTTAAACTGTCTTGAAGTTTCAAATGAATAACAGGATGTAGGTTAAACGTAAGCTGCTGAAAGCTGTCTGCCTACAGGTGAGAAAGGTACAGAAACCACATTGCAAATTTCAAAATTAAACCTCATTCTGTGGTTAAAAATGTGATAAACTAAACGTCTTCACCCATCCTCCCCCCCCCCCAAGATGATCTTATCTCTTATAGATGCAAAGAAAAGTCACCTGTTCCAATGTGCAGATAAAGAAAAATAAAAATCTTACATAAAACATAACTCATATTCTTATTTAAAGGTTTATTGGATTATACTGGAGTGCACACAAAAATTAAACAGCTAAAATATTTGGGCAAGTAAAATTGAATTGCTCTTTAATTTTAATCATTTTGCACGGATTTACTTAAACATATCTCATGATTCATCTACAACCTTGCCATATACAGCATAATACAGGAATAAAAGTGTGGATTTGCTTCTAAGTCAGATTTCTAAGCCCTGAAAAGAGGACATTTTGAATGCACAGCTTCTGGGAAAGTTATAAGATGTGCTCAGATAAAGCTAGAGCTAGAGAAAAGTCAGGCGTCCTGATCCCTGCACTTCTCCCTGCAGTGATTCAGCAGCGCCGCTGGACAGAAGGAAAGGGAAGGCTGAGCACGAGGCGCTGTGGCCTGTCCAGCTGACTCTGGGCTCAGGTCTGTCCTTCCTGAGCGCTCCCCTGCTGCAGGAACATGCTGGACACATCTGGCCCCGAGCAGCACAGCTGCAGCCGAGTCTATGCTCGATGAGCACAACGTGGAGCACTCTGCCCCAGCTAACAACACTGACCTCAAACCCAGACTGCGACTTCAGGACACCCTACATGTTTATATATAAACACATATGTTTTTATAAGACCTCAGATGGCACTTTTTTTTCCTGGAAATATATCAGTTGTTGAAAATGAATATCAGACCCCTCTGAAGAGGACAGCCCATGCAAGAACTGGCTCTGAGTTCTTTAGGAAGAATACGAGGCATAAGAGTAGAAAATGTGAGACTTTTACAGAGTTGAAGAAGAAGAAGGCTTGTGTCGTCACTTAATTTCACCTGAAACTAGGGATAGGGTTAGGGTTTCTGCCATAAGAAAAATGGGATGTTAAAAAGGTGTTCCAATACTCTTGGAAGGGGTACCGCTGTAAAATAAATCTGGTTAAACAAACATTTATTAAACATAAAGAATAACACAGCTGAAGACAGATGAGCTCAACACCTACTGTATGTCTTTGAGTGTTATTATTCTCCATCCTATAATACTTTATTCAACAAATCTCTTGTGCAGAAACATTAACATTCCAAATCTTTGATTTTTATACTTGATATAACTCATTTTCAATATGTTCATAATGCATTACTGGACTTCACTCTATCTCTTATGCAATTGAGTGTGAATATCCTACCTATCAGAAATAATTTTTGCCATTTGCTCAGAAGAAGCATATTTAGCAATCTTATACAATATATAAAAATAACTATCTAGGTGCTCTCTGCTTAAGGTGTTTTAAATGCTTTTCAAACATCAGTCATAGGAACTTCAAGCTTCATGACACTGAAGGCTGTTGTTACAGAAGGTTACTCTTTCTGTGTAAGTGTACTATACAGTATTCATGTATTCACTGACTTGCTAATGTAATGCTGCCATGTTATTTGTGACCTGGGAGCCTCTGGGCTTTGGGTATATCTTTATTTCTTTTTGCAGCTTGCTGGAAAGCTGTCCACCCCCTCACATTAACTCAGAGAAAAGAAGCAGCATTTAGAAGGATAATGAGTTGTATTCATTGAACATAACCTCCATGTGTCAGTTTGTTATGTAAGCTTTATAGTCTTAATAAGGAAATATTTCACTTTGTCTATATGTACTTGTGTCACACAAAGTCCATTCATCTTGGGACATCTCCCAGGACTATTTGAGTCACCATCTAAAGGGGACATCTAAAGGTCTTACACTGTACCAAATTGTGGAACAGAAATAATAATTATTACTAATTTATTTGATTGCTTTTATCCAAAGTGGATTACATTTGCACCTATTTATACAGGTGGCTGTTTTACTGAAACTAATTCTGGTGAAGGACCTCGCTCAGGGGTACAACAGCAGAATCTGACCTGACCTGATTTGAAGCCACAGCCTTCCAGTTACAAGACCAAAACCCTTCCACACTACTGCCCAATCTTGGTTCACAGCAATGTATGCTTGCCTGTAGAAACACTGGTACCTGAATGGTACAGAATTCGAAACAGACTTAGACATCTTCTTAGAAGGATCAGCTTTCCAGCATTGTAAATTGTCCCAGCACATTAATATTCTTATAGCTCACGATTGTTATGAGTGTGCTGTGTAAACCATGGACCTGTATAATAACAGGGACTATTTGTTCATGAAAGATGCCACGGTGCTCTTTGTGAAGTGGAGGTGTAAACCCCAGTGTTCTGGCTAAATACCTCTCTGGGTTTGTGCATTCTGGCCTCACTGAAGTTCTTCCTTAACTCAAACGGTGAAAATGTCCTTCTTCCCTGGCTAATCTGATGTGTGCCGGGGGTGCACCTGTATAATGGCTGCTGTGCCTCCCCCATTGCTCTTCAGAGGTGAAGTAGGAGCCCTCCTAGGTAAGGTGTGCTGAGATCCTATGGAATGAAAAGCTCTACAGAAATGCAATCAGTCAATCTGGTTCATGTGGTCCTTGAACGCATTGTAGAAAGCAGTTCTCCTAGGAACCAGCACTACCTGTCATGCCTGTTGCTACCTGATCAATGTGCATACTGTGCTGATTAAAACAAAATTACGCTGTGTTATTATAACCGTCATCAGAATGCACACGAGCGCAATACTACTATTACAATTAGCATTGTAAATAGGGAACACTTTAGCGCATTAGTCAGAGGCTTCTTTTATTTCCTTTTATCAATGCTTTATCAGGGAAAATCAAATACACTACTCATAATACCCTCTAGAGGGAAGTATTTAACAAAGAAGAGCACATATTAAATACTATGTTTTCTTACTTGCAGATCAATCGTTAAATCATCCATTGAGGATAAGAAGAATATATCATAACCCCGATTAAATATATTTCGTCTGTATTCTGCATGCAAAGTGACTTACAGCTAATAATACTTCTTACAGTTAATAAAATGCCCTTCTCAAACCTTTCCGCAGATCTCCCCTCTCTCGACCCCAGCCTCGGCCCCCACCCCCCGGACCATTGATGGACTCCCAGCTTTCACTGTAAATATGATCCTGGATTCTCGCTGGGTCCGGGGCAAGTTACACTATCTCGTTGATTGGGAGGGCTACGGACCCGAGGAGCGCTCCTGGGTTCCTGAGAAGGACATTTTGGACCCTCAATTGATTACCGATTTCCGCCGGCGTCTCTCCAATCGATTCTCTAGGGCGTCGGGGGGTAATGTTTCGCCACGCCACCGGAGGACTCGTCATTCCACCTCACATTCCCGCACGGTTGCCAATGAGCCTTTTACCCCAGCCTATTTAATGCTGCTTCGCACTCTCCCCTGTGCTCAGTATTAGGTTTTCCAGGCTAGAGCTACCCCCGTCTTCCTGCGATTAATTACGTCTTGGTTTTTGGCTTCCTGACCCTGGTTTGTTCTCCGATTACGTCTCCTGGTTTTGTTTTGGTACTTTGACTATTGTTCTGGCTTAGACTCTCGGCTTCCTCACGGCTCTGCTTCTGATTTTGTACTTTCGCACCGGTTTGTATCACTTCGGCTTTCGGACCTCGGACTGTTTAATCGACTACGCCTCTGAAGTCCGTCCTGATTATTTTGCATAGGGTCCTCATTAATATTCCGTAACAGTGTGTTTTGGGACTATGGGAGGAAATTGGAGCACCAGGACACAACCGTGACCACAGGGAAACATACAAACTGCAGGCAGATAACACCCCAGGTCTAGAATTTAATCAAGGGACCCAGCATTGTGAGGCATCGGTGCAAAGCTCTGTGCCACTGTGTTGCCCCACTCTAAATTTCCTCCACATTTATAATGCTAAATGGAAGTTTTTAACTACACTATATATCCTTTTTAGTGAAAATCTGTCCCAACCCCTGTCCCACCCCCACTCTCTCCTTGGTTTGAATCCAGTCTGTGAGAGCACTGTGTCCAGATGTTTTATTTTTGTTTGTCGGGTGAATGATGACCGCTAGGGATAATGCACCTCTTTGCAATGTGCACAGACTCTCGACCTCCGCAGCAGAACTGAAATACAGTAAGAGTACTAGTGAATTCTGCATTGCACAAAGTTTATGAACTGTTATTGAGATGAACAAACCTTATGGAAAAATCTCTTGGAACCAGGGCACACTGTTATTGAGAAAAAAATCACAAAAGCAAAAACACGAAAGTATTTTTTTTGTTGGGCTTTGCTGACTTTGCTGTTTTGTTGGTTTTTAATAAACTTGGATTGTGTTTAGTCTGCTACCAAGCACCAGCAATGAAAAAAATGCCTACATTTTCATACATAAATTTCACATTTCAATAAGACCAGATGACAATGTCTTGGCAATAACAATATCTTTAAACACAAATGAGTTATGAACTTCACAGCACTAAATGATGCAGGGCCTTTGCGTTTAAAATGTTGCGTTTTCATAGAAGACTAAAATGCAAAGACCTGTAAATCCAAGTACTGTAGTAACCCCAATGTGAAGCCAATTACTTCATGGCATGACGCATGCATCACCACATTTCTATAATTACTTAACAATTAAGCAATGAGGTCCAGGAAAATTGGTTAGAATCTAGATAATAGGGCCACATTAGGACACCGGGAGCCCTGAAGCTAAGCCACACTGTGGATAACTAACCAACAAGATTAATTATCTGTCCTGAATTCCTGTTTCCATGGTTTTTTACAAGGAGAAAAATAATTGACATTGCACAAACACAACACATTTAGATTTCCTCCTTGTCTGAAAAGTCCTTTTACACAAAGAGGAAACAAGATTTCTAAATCTCATCCTGTAATGTAACAGATGGCAAATGCTAAGTGCAGGAACTTGTTTACAAAGTTAGCTTTATAGCCAACTATGCCACCCAGAACCCTTAAGGATGTTAGGATCCCTTTGTCCCTGTAATAGGTTCTTTAAATCTCCCAGAACCACCAGTGCACCTACAGACCAGCACCAGACAGTACATTTGCATAAATCCCTTTTTTATTCAATGCCAGCAGCCATATCACCCAGCAACTCACAACTGGCAACCCACTGAAGCTAAGCAGGTGTGAGCCTGGTCAGTACCTGGATGAAAGATCTCCTGGGAAAAACAGGAAAAGGTTGCTGCTGGAAGAGGTGTTAGTGGGGCCAGCAGGGGGGCGCTCACCCTGCGGACTATGTGGGTCCTAATGCACCTATATAGTGATACACTATACTGTAAAAAGGCGCTGCCTTTCGGATGAGACATAAAACCGAGGCTCTGACTCTCTATGGTCATTAAAAATCCCAGGGCATTTCTCGAAAAGAGTAGGGGTGTAACCCTGGCGTCCTGGCCAAATTTCCCATTGGCCCAATCATGGCCAACTAGTAATCCCAAGCTCTTTGAGTGGAATGTCCAGAAAAGCGTTATATAAGTGTATGCTATTATTATTACAATTATTATCCTCTAATAAGTACAATACTCTTCACTGTCTACCCCAAAATACAAAAACCAGCAGCACTAAGCATTTCCCAGAGACATCCCTATTCAGAACTAGTATATCTGTTCTTAAAAAAATACATTTGCCTGCCATGATCTCTGCAGAGTAGGCAAAGCAGAACAAACACAAGTAACAGTCTCTGTGATAGCCAGGCTATACTCGAAATCCTCCCGCAGGTTCTGCTCTGTTTGCACTCTGTCTGTTGCCTCAATACCAGCTCTCCAGGCCTGCCCCTTTGTTTCTTTCCCCCAGGAAATCAAAATCCAGGCACAGGTCCCCAGTTCTGTTGCTAAGGCCTCCTTTAGTCTGCAAGTGCTGGAGCAAACGTTCTCACAGAAACTGTGCTGTGGTCTCACAGAAAGCAGCTTCCCTTGCTCTGGCTGTCTTGCATAGCGGGGCTCGTGGGAGACAGAGAGAGCGGGTCATGTCCTGATCCAGGTTTTTGTGTCCTTATCAGCCAGTTGATCCCTGTCTGTGGGTCTTGCCATTGTCTCAGTCAGGGGCAGGTGTGTCCAGTTGATTACTGGAGGAAGCGAGGCCCAAATAAATATGGGTTGTTTGAGAACTGTCAGTGTGCAGCTCTCTGGGTGTCGTGAAGCCTCTGGCTCCTTTATATTCTCTCTCTCTCTCCTCTGTCAAATGTGACATCCAAACTGGTTCAGCACCACCACACCCCTCCATGTGCCTATCCTTAAGGATGGTAACTTAGTTATGTCTGAGGAAACAGCGTGCTCTTTAATGTGTGTTACTGTACCTGTCTCCTGTCCCACTGTCTGTGTTTGAAGACTTTGACACAGACACACAGGAGAAAGACAATACACCTACACTGGCAAAATCACTAGCTACTATATATGCAAATTCAGTTAGTCACAGCCTATAAGTCTTTGTCCTTCCTCAACTGCTGTCACTCTGTGACAGTACCACAGTGGACGCACGCATGACATGATTGCAGTGGGTGTTTCAGACTTCTCAGAAAACAGCAGACATCAGAGTCAATACCATCTGAATTCTGATAGGCCATTGAAAACTACCCCCTCAACCATGCAAGGATTCACAGGGTAATACAGACACAGAAGGAAACATCTTCAGAGAATCTGTACTGAGTGGGAAGATTACATCAGAGTTCGCTTAAGTTCAAAATGAGATCTTCAGGAATACCCAGCATGACATTCTCATCCAGTTTTTGGTGTAATGCAGGTGTTAGGCATAACGATTTTTTTCTGCCTTTCAGTAAGACAAAGAGGATAATTACTTGTTAACTGCACCTATAAAATGTGTGGCTGTTTACAAAAATGTGACAAAGGAACAGGGAACAGATCAGCCCTATAATTAACCATCTTGTTCAGCAAATCTTTAAAGGTGGGGACAGTCTATGACTGGAACGTGGAGGAGGTGGAAAGTCCGTGAGGAGCTGTTATAAGGAACCATTTGGGAAAAAGTGGAAACGGCACATCTTTCGATTCCACTTATTGTACAGGAACGGAAGCACTTGGAAACTGCGTTTTAGGTTTCACTACTGCTTTTAGTGTTTCCTGAAAAAAGAGGAAGGATCTGTAGAAGAGGGATTTGACAATCCTCAGCCGGCCCTTCAGTGCTTTTTTGTTGGGGAGTCCCATCCAATTTCTGTGCTCCAGTACCAGCACCACTCAGCAGCTGCTGCTTTCAATATTTCATTGAACAAACTTAAGGCTTTGAAAACTACTTTTGGTTAAATTGTCCTTTTTATCACTAGGTTCATGGATTTTAATCTATAATATTTAGGCATATGGTCACAGTAAGACTTCTATTTCCCCGAGAGTTTGGTCGACACTGTAAAGTAAAACAAATGTTCTTACCCGAGCATCCAGTGGCTCTGGGGACCATAGACACCCTCCACGGAGGAATTCTAAAACCACTGAAAGAGACCTAAAGATTCTTTCCATTTCTTTTTTTTGTTTTAGAATTGGCAATTTTTTCTGTTTTCATGTCTTGATTCACAGCTACAAGCCCCATGATCATGTAGAGAATGAGGAAGTGCCTCGTCTCTGCCCACCTTGGAGTCAATCGGCTTTTAGCACATCAGAGGCGGCACCGCGCCATTCTAGAGGTTCAGTACTGAATGGGGAGAGGCGTGTCCCTCACCAATAGCTCTGCACGCCTGCAACACCCCAGAAGGCCACAAGGGGTCACTGTGTCACTGAGTGTCAAGAGAGCCCAGAGCAATCAAACCAGCCTCTGCTGGGGAATCCTAGTCACAGTCAGCTAGTAACCCAAGCTCATATCTGCGATCATAGCGCCCCCTGGAAGGCCTTGTATCCTTCCCCATCTATTTCTGTTTGCGTAAAAAGGTAACTAATAAGAAAATGGCAGCATTTTGCACTGCATCCTAATATAGAAACATTTTAATAAAATAGCTGAATGGTCATCTTTCAGCTTAAGAAGAAGAATCTTTATTTTATAGAGAGTCTTTAAAAGTTGCTTCTCAAAGCTCTTTACACTGTGTAAATAATTAAAAAGAGAAGAGATAACAGAATAAGTAAAATTAAAGAAAGGGGTTTGAATTAATTAAAAGCCTTTCTGAAAAATAAAGCGTTCAGTGTGGATTTGATTGAGCTTAGGGAACATAACTCTTTTCAGTCTCTGAGGCTGGAATTCCAGAGCTATGGGGCACAGCCTGGGAAGGCCCTGTCATCCATGTCTGAACAGGAGACCAGAGTCAGACGAACAAAGGTTGTGAGGCAGGGAGTAGGAAGATACTGGTACTGAAGTACTGAGGTGCTAATCCACGTAGAGCCTTAAAGGTGATTATATCTGTTTCTTTACCAATAACTGAAAATCCTGCGCATGTATCATTGCTTACCTGAAGCCAGTGCAGGTGCTCAGAGCTACCCATGAGTCTGTGTGCCCCCTGACATGGCCATGATAGAAGCAGTGATCCTGAAGGAAGAAATCAAAAATAGTGTTAAGGTCACACAGGAGCCAACTATTACTATACGAGCACATTCAACATTTTACACCAGTAATGTTTTTTATGTAATTCACTTCAATGAAATCTTTAACTACACACCTCCATCCTTTGCATCAGAACATCAGAACAGAAGTGTTTCTCATTCTAAGTTGAAAAGAGGCTACATCCTGTCTACTTTTGACTGGTAGCAATCTCATCAACCTTTTTTTAACAAAATAAGTTTAAAACGTCATCCTTCTCAGATCCCACTGTTTCTCTAGGCAACACTTTCTGGGGTTCATTCGGCCACAGTGAAGCTCTTATAACATCACCTGATCTACTGCCAAAGTAGCATCCAGGCTAGAAAAATCAAAGGATGTCTAAATATTTTGACTAAATATGTGTAAGTACTGGCTGGCACGATGCTGCAATGGTTAGGATTGCTGCCACGCAGAGCTGGGGCCCTGGGTTCAATTCCTGGGGTGTTATCTGTATGAAGTTTGTTCTTCACGGGTTTGCGTGGGTTTTCAACAAGGGTTCTGGTTTGCTACCACAGTCTAAAGACGCACAGGTGAGTTAATAGCCTTCTGGAACAACTGGCCCTGGTGTAAGTGTGTGCATGTTTCTGTGTGTTAGTCGCCTGTGATGGACTGGTGTCCTGCCCAGGGTGTACCCTGCCTTGTGGACATTGCTTGCTGGAATGGGCTGCCCCGTGACCCTGTACTGTATGAAGCGGTTAGAAAATGGATGGATGTATAAGTACCATGACTTACTGTACTGCGGTGCTTTCAAACACAAGCACATATTCCCAAAACGTTTTCTGCCATACTAATTTCTGAGCAAGAACAACTCCAAAATGTAATTTAAATTGCCTGGTTTTGAAAGATGTGAACAATAATTATGTTTTTCGCATTTAGTTAGCATTGTTTTTTTCTCTTGAAATGAAATTACATTTTTTTTCATCTGTTCTCTTTTACTGTTTGTACTATATAGAGTGTCAGTCCATGTAAATTACTGATTCCAACAAAAAGATTTCAGAAAAGATTTGTCAAAACTAAATGACAGAAAGTGTATCAGTAATGTGTTCCTCAATTGCTCCCTGAAGACTGTCACACACAGTTGCTTCCCCGTGCAAGCTTTTAAAAATATCTTTTACGTGTCTTTTCCACAGAGCCAATTTTGAATAAATTAATTGGTATGAAAAATATCAAATGAAAAAGGACACAAAAATATAAGATTAGACAGATCATATATAATCAGATACACAGCCAGTAAGAAACTACTTCACAGAAAATAACTCCTGCCAACTTTGACAAATTCAACCACTATATTTTATGTACCGACATTTTAAATGAATGAGGTAAGTAAAAAAGAACTGGTTAACTAATGCTTTTAACACTGGTGTATTTTCAGAAACAATGACATAAATTGCTATAATTAACAAGAAGCTGCTCTATAATTTAACACAGCTGTATTATTTTCTCAGAGAGAAACTGTTTGGCCAGGAGATGCCTGTTGTTGAAACTGTCCAGTTGAACTGTGTTCCTCCAGACTGGTCAAATAGCCAAATCCGGGGCATTCCATACCAAGAAAGGACTATACTGGTAGCGTTTTCAGCATTCCATGAATTGCTTTGCATTTACTACACACTTTTCACAAACTCCACAGCTGATGGATATCCACAGAAATATTTAAAAACTGAGGTCATATGAAATTGCTGTTCTTCAAACCTTATGTTCACAAAATACAAACAAATGAAATAAAAATAAACCCAAAGAATGTTCTTCAAAAAACCGTTAGCATTAGGTTTGAAAAAGTGGTTCTTCTACAGAACATCCCAAGGACACAGTATTACAATAAGCAATCTCTGTGACTTCAGGAAATAAACTGTATTCAATACAAGCTAGCCTTCATCAGGCTTTTGTCATATATTCAGTCTGTTTTGCAGATATGTCAAGTGGCACACTTTTTAGGGTCACTCCCATGTTATGTACCCACAAATCATGAAATCCATACTGTACATGTTTCGGATAAATCTACCAAAATCCTCTACCTACCGGCAAACAGATGACTAGTTTAAGGATTAACCCACCTTAGGACCCATAAACACTTCGAGGGTAATGACGGTATGCCTGCAGATACCTGACGACACCTTCAGCTACAGCTGAAGCAAAGCGCTGTGATGCTAAAATGTGACCCTCAGGCCTTACTGTGTCTGCTGCTGAACACCAGCAGACAGTGTGTTTCTTCACCTCACATGACCAACTGCCTTGTCTTCTGCATTTGTTCCCGATATTATTTTTGATAGTATTTTTGTAGCTAAATGCTTTCAGGAGGTATTTGTAACTGTTTAGGGTGTGGTATTTATTGTGTTTATAAGATTTGGGTTGTTGTAGAATACTTGATCAGTACTCCCACGCATTCCCACAAGACTCTTATGTTGCCGTTCTCTTTGTTTTACAACACCCTTTTCCCAACTGTTTCACTTCATTGATATTATTCACTTTTTAATATTTAAAAGAAGATAAGTAAGAAATGACTAGAAGGGCCTTCCACCCTCGTTGTTTCAATAAGGCATCCTTCTGTGTCACTCCAAATGCTGTAAAAATTGCAGGGCGTATTTACAAAAGAGTTTGTCTGCTCACCGGACCATGAAATTAGCTGATTTATTAAAGCTACAACTTTGCTTAGACTGAATAAAACTATATTAGCCTGCAATGTGAACAATGTGAGGCCAGCTTGGAGGTCCTTTGCTCAGAGTGTGAATTCAAGAGGATTGCAAGAATTTAATCTGACAGTTTTGAAGACTGAGGACACATATTGTACACCCAAGGCATTACAACATGAGGATCACTGCAGAATCCACTTCTCCAGAGTAGCACACCACAACTGTTTGTGAAGGAGGCTGGGTTTTAGGCTGTAAGAAAGTCTTTTTCACCTCCTTGAACCTTAAGCCAGTGTTTGAAGAACTGCACAAAATATGGCTGCCCTGTACAAAGCTACCTGGAAATTAGCAATTTAATTAGCAATTCAATGACCAATAATACAACAGTTGAAGCTGACCACCTCAGTCAATAAGACAGAAAAAATGGCAAAACCCCATAAAAAGTTGGGATCCCAGAACAATATAGTAATATGATGAGCCATTAGAGCTAAGAGCCACAGTTGTGGTCCCACTGCTTTACTCCTCTAAGCACTTCGTGGGTTCGTGGAATGGATGTGTGGTTAAAGGTCAAAATGTGTAGCCAAGCAAAACTGCATGTGGCCCACTGACTCTGAAGAAACCTTTGGTCTCTCTGTTTGTATATTGACATGAACTCAGTTCTTTCTAAAGTACTCCTGGCAATAGAATTTGATAAAGATCTCTTTTTAATGAAACAGTCTTTTGAACTGATATCACCCTGGGATGATGTACAAAGACAGAATGTTAACATTTAGCCTAACATTTATTACGATAAAGTTTTTCACTCCATAAATATCTCAATGCAAGCATCTGCTTAATTCTTCCACTTTCCACATGCTTGTCTGTACATCAATTCAATCAGTTGCTCCTAATGAAGGATTTGTGCTTTGTTGATTGATTAATAGTACGTGTGTAGTAAATGCTCTACCTTCAGATTCTGCTTGTGTTCTACAGACATGGCAAAATCTCTGGTCATCCTCTGTAAATAATAAGAATAATCCAGTTGTGTTGGCAATAATATTGTTATGTCTGGAGAGGTGTCATGAAATTTAAAATCAATGAGTTCCAGTTTACTCAGTTGCAGCTGAGCTTAAAGGCTGGTCAACACAGAGGATCAAAGAGAATCTTCTGGTTTACTCTAGTTAATTAACTCCTTAATAAATCGTTAAGAGTCTTCAGCAGATCAAGGCACAAAAATAGAGAAGAAGAAAACAAACAGAAGAAAGCAGAGAAGCAATGGAGGGTGAGAGAAGCAAGCCAGATGAGAGGACCTTGTTCTGCTCAGTCTTGGAGACCAGATTCTTGCTAAATAATTTGAACCTTGTTAAAGAGCTTGATTTCCAGAGGAAAAGAGGAAATCCAGAATTCACTATCTTGTAATCCTCAGGCTAAAGATGTCCTTTCTTACTTGGTTATGTAGTTTAGAATAGGGATATAGATTACCATTCACTTTTGGACTATAAGGTGGTAATGCTGCTGTGAAATTTAAGATATTACAAACAGTAAATCCAGGGATGCCTAACATAAGCCATTTTATTAAGTCTTGTGTCCAGGTCTTGGTTTATTTTCACTGAGGACATACTATTCTGGAGAGTTCCAGGGGAGAGAGACAATATGACATGCTAGACTCAATTATCGTGGCCGTGCTACAGCAAGTGACCAAACAGCCAGTGAGGCCCAGTCAGTGACTGCTTAGGAAATAACAAAACAGATATAATATCTCTTCAATATTGCTCCATCGCTTTGAAAGGAGACTTTGGCTGCCTGTAAAGGAAAATTATTGTCTTAATCTTCTCTTATATTTGGGGCAAAGGGATTGTATACATACTGTATCAAAATGCAGAGATTAGAAACATAATGCATTTTCAATGCAGAGAAAAGAACCCAGAGAAAAGAGAAAAATAAAATTGACCATACTCAATATTGACTAAAAAAATATATTTTAATTTAATTCCTGTCATTCTTATTTTCACAATCTTCAAAAGCTCACTATTTAAAAAAAATACGCAAAAGAAAACAGCAAGAAACAAACACTGATTTCTGAGATGAATGTTAAACATTTAAAATTTCTTTTAAACAAGAGGAGGCCATTCAGCCCATCTGGCCCATCCAGTAGTTAGTAGTTAATTGTTCAGCTCTTTCTTGAAAGAAGCCGAGGTATCGGCTTCAACAGCATGGCTGTTCCTTTGTTCCGTTCTCCCACAACCCTCTGGGGAAAGAAGTGTCTCCTGTTATTGACTTTAAATGTACTTCCACATAGTTTCTACTTCTGCCCTCAGGTTTGCATTTTAGTGTTAAGTTTATGGGGCTGAAATTTCAAGACAATGATTAGCAGCTCATATGTCAATGACTTAAAAAAAGAGACTTAAATATTCATGGACGACAAAGAGCAGGAAGTACAGATGCAACCGTTCGAAATGCCTCACAAAACTCATTGACATGGTAGGCTACTGTAGGTGCACTATACTGCGTTGTGATTCCGTTTGCTGAATCACACTGCCCAAAGAATCTTCAGAGGCCAAAGAAGATTGATAACTGGCACTTAGATGTTAGTCATCAATAGGTGGTGTATTGGATTTTAGTGAAATGGTAGCTTCATTGAATCTGTTGTACTACTTCTTCAATTCCACTTAATATGGAATCACGTAACTAAAGTGAAATTCTGGTAGCTGAAATAAAATAACTAAAGAATAATCATGTTTTTTTAAACTTCATTAATTATATTAATTTCTGAATATAAATAGAGCATATTTATTTAACTGGTAGTGGTAGCTGAAAACAAAGAATAAAGAAAGGTACATAACTGTATTTCACCTTCTTCATAAATATTTTCTGCATCAAATTCTTGAACTTGGAGACTTAATGTGGTTATTTTGTTGGTGTTACTGGATAATAAAAAGTCTGGTGTTTTATTGAAACCCTTGCAGACAATTGAAAAAGCTACGCTTGTAGTTTTTAATTGAGCTCATCCAAGCAGAGAGACGCATTGGTGGTTCAGTGGTGTAGGTAGGTCCAGGTTCAATTCCTGGCCATTGCAAAAATTGTACAAAAATAGGGCATAATAAAGACTCTTCCTCTGATAATAAAATATAACAAATAATATGTATACTACATTTACATTATTTGTATATAACACAGTATGTTAAATATTTAAATAATATTTATAGCAAATAAAGTAAATACTAACATTAATGAACCTCCATAGTGTAGAGTTTGCAAACGTGTGAATACCAGTTCACTAGTGCTACTGCTCCAACCAACCCTGACTACTAGACCAACAATTCAAAGGATGCTCGGAAAGAGTAAGGGTATTAAAAAATGCACTAAAACAAAAATTGCAATCAAGGTTTTTACATGTATGTTTGCTTTTAAATACTAATCACTAAAGCCACTATGTTTGTATGTATATGTGTTTCTCTTATTCAGTTCTTCAACTTCTCATTTAGTTGGTTGCCTTGGACTTAAATACATTCAATTCAATTCCGTTTGTGAAGATTTGTGCAATTACAAGTAATGCTGTGCTTCTTTGATTCACGAGATACTATAGTGGCTCTAAGACCACACAGTATCGTAATGTATTTAAAAGCAGATAAACATTTATACATAAACAAAAACAAAACAGAGACAGATTAAAATACATTTTTACAATATACTCTGCTCAAAAACATTTATGCAATATAATTTTAATGATCTCCTGGCATCTAGATGAAGGCTGTCTGCAAGTACGATGCAAATCAGTAACAGAAACCAGACATGAAGGAAATAACTGGTTTATGGGTCAATTTACTGTACATTACACATGGGGGCTGTTTCACAAAGCAGGTTTAACTAATTCGGGATTTTCTCAAATTATCTGGACAGAATTAAACAATAACTGAGTTCAGGTTAACTTTGTTTTACAAAGACAAACTCAAGTTTAAGTTATCCAGTTAAGGCAATCCAGGTTTACTCAATCTGACTCACTGCATGTTCACATCAGTTCAGTTAACAAGGAGGGCCGAGCATCAAATCCTTCATCCACACCAGCAAAACGACAGTGAAAGAATGTGCATTTTAATTAATGGGATTATTGCTCACAGAACTTTTACAGTGTAAAAGGAGTTTTGCGAAGCCAAGATAGCTTCTCCTTATGTATAAAGACGATTCCCATTATGAATGAAATATCTCACGAAAAGAAAGAACAAACTGTCAATTTTCGTTTATTTTGGTTTCCTGATATCATTTATTGTATTTGACCAAAAGGACAACAGGAACATTGCTTCAGTGAAACAAGAAGCTGTGAATATTAGTGAAAATTAAGAATATGCATATTGAGGACTAAAAACACTTATTTGTGAATCCGCAAACCAAGCATGCAAGATGGTCTTAATGTCTTCCTCTCATCTGTAATGTTACTTGCGCTTTTTTGTTCTTAGAAAGAAAACCTACTGTTTTTCCAATTCTCATCTTGACTAGTATAGATAATTGCAGAACACGTACAGTATCTGTCAGAAAAAACGTTAGTTATATTTATTTATTTTATTTTATATTTATATAAGTGTCTAAAACTAGATTCAATTCTTTGGCAATTATCCTAAGTAAACAAAATACTTTTTAAAGAAAAAATTAACCGCCCTTTTTCGAATGAACTGGTTTTCTTCAGAAATGGGAAAGACTGTTTTCCTGGATGCTCTCCAGCCCTCATACAGTCATGCAACTGTGACTGGCCACCAGGCCAGTTCCCTGCTCCTCCAACAAACTGTGAGGCATTTCCTTACACTGCAGTAAAGAACTGCAGACTATACTCTTTCAAAGATGCCATATTAACACAACACAATCAAAAGCCAGGAACAGTTTAATCTATGCAGCTCATTCAGCCATCTGTTTTCATCTTCCCTGTTATTATCTGCGTAGAACCTACTGAACACTCCTGTAATCTCTAACAACCTTTCAATCACACAAATTTGATTTTCATATTGACTTTTTCTGACTTTGATTATATAAAGTATACATAATGTTCCAGCAGAAAAAAACTGAGAATACCCCTAATAATCATCGGTTGATTTTCACTGGTGCTCACTGACATCCATGGAGATAATATGGAACCAGTTATCTTCTCACAAGATGTGAAATCTGCCTTTTGGATTACTGACTTCCCGTCATTTGCCTGCCACTAATTTCAAATTTTTAAGGCTGTCGGACAAGTTATGACGCATAAGGTCATGATGCACCAGAGGCACATGCACCCATAACCATGTGACTTGTGAGGTCACTCACATAGGGCTTTTCCATAACACAGCATGCACTGGAAAATGCCTGGTCTGCTACTACTTTTCAACTCTTGACCATTTATAAGAAATAGCACGTGCTGAGTCATTCCCACTACTTTTGACAGAATGGATCATTTGCTTGGAATGTAGCAAATTCTTTAAAAAAAAAAATTAGAATCACCAATTATTGCTTGTTAACCCACCCAATTTAGAACAGTTCATTGTGTATTTACCACTGCAAGCAACCTCACAAGGAGAGAACGAGGAAGCACAAGCTTAGCATGGAAGGTTTGTGGAAGTTCAACTCTTTCTATGTCACATGTTTATTCCCAACGCAAACTCCAACCCCAAAGAAAGGCTGCAAAAAATACCTGGAGCTAAATCCAAAAGCCCACTCAGCCTAGTCCCATTTTAAGTCCCATTACAAACAGAGCCGTAACATCAACAGAAGGCTACTCTTAAGGGGAATCCTAACCATAACCCTAGCTCCACTCTGAGGTTAACATCAGGCAACTGCTCAATTCATTTTGAAATGCATTTCAAAGTAGTTATATAACTTGTCTTTAATTAAGTCACAGGCTCGGCTTTGACTGCACAAGAGGCTGCAGCAGTCGCTGTGTGGCCAGGAATGGAGAGAGCCCTGATGACAAATCTGACTTCCACTGGCTGCTCTCAGCTTCCCCACTACAGAATCCTGGTTACAGTTGGCTAATGATCCAGGTTCAAACCTGCAACACCTAGACTGCAGAGCTCCATGACCTTGGCCATAAATCTCCACCTATGATTGGAGTCTGAGGATGAAGGTTGAGTCTGGCACTGTACTGTATGTATTATTTATGTGTACATCTGTGATCTAGATATTGAATGAATCTTACATACTGTGTATGAAAAACACTGGCACATCTGATCAGATACTTATAAGTGCATCGAAGAGGGTGCTTACTTTGAAACAAAGGTACTAAACTCCTACACATAATTCTATGCAAGTATCATCATAAGAAAAAAGAAAAAATGTTTTGCAATAAATTTGTCAAAACATTGGATGAAGATCTTTAGGGAGAAATGTTGGAAAACATTTTGTAGAGATGAAATGAGTTTGCAAAGAACATGTGTAGGAGTTTACCATAAATACATGCCAAGGAATTTAGTTTCATATCCTGGTCCATTTTGTGCCCTGAAACAAAAAAGTGTTTCACCAAAGGGTTCTTTTTTTTATTAATAGAACTTAAACAAATCTCCAGGAAACACAACATGTAGATGTATATCATGTAATGATCAATGAACTGAGTCATGAGGATGGTCTGCTCAAGGCATAAAATGAAATCCAGAGAACAAGCAACGAGATGGGTGTCTATGAAACAAGAAACCCAATCCTGTACGAGTTCAAATCTGGAGCAAATTGTGCTTGATGAGTCACTTTCATTCCAAATTCAGCTGACCCTACACCCAGCATTGAAAGCTAAGGTTGGATTGATAGTAATTGACTTGGAATTTATGAATGTTGTGAGAAATTAAAGAAACAAATAATAGGGTGATATCACGTGCTGGAATGAGAAAGTGGGCACAAAAATCTCAGCCTGCTTTTTCTTCTGTTGCTATGAGTTTACCCAGCCTTTACTTCATTGCCAGTGTTGAGGCCAATGACAGGAGGCACAATGAACTGTGCAGTCATGCTGCAGATGCTGAGCCAGCAGAGGCATTGATGTAAATGGGGTCCTTGCATGTGTTAAGCTACCAATGACCAGACGAGCAAAACGGCCAGAATAGCTACTACCAATAGCCAGTAATCAACACAGGGCATGTTGGTTAATAACTGTCTATCATTTTAAAACCAGCACAGAGGAGGATTCGTGCTAGATCTTACCCATGGAGTACGTCCACTTGCAGGTCTCAAATGGAAAAACTATTTCAACCATAACTGCATTCATGTAATGTCAGCAACCACATTTATGTATTCAATTCAATCATACACACTTCTTTCTAACATTAGCATGATTTAATGTGGGGTGGCTGTTTTTCAGTCCTTCAGAGCAAACTGTAGTAATAGAAATATAAGTGGTTCTGTTTACCCAAGTCTGTGCATTGTATGCTGTCAATATAACCATGCTGTGATGTTCCATAAACTCTGCTCCAGGACCAGACTTGCAGAAGCTGCTGGGTGTCTGATCCTGTTTGATCAGAACACGGGGTGAGCCCTATGGTCCAGACATCACAGTTCAGGTCTGGGTTCCACAATCAACCAACTGTAACCATCACTCTCCATGCAGCGGTATATGACTGCCTGCGAGGCTGAACTGACTGCAGTCAGCTAGGATATCCTCAGCCTGCCATACAACGGCCAGCAGCCGGTGAGGCTGCAGTCATATCATTGTAACTCTCTGTGGACACTGGGGTGTGTGTGCGGGGTGAAAAAAGGCTTATGGCTGGACAACGCACACATTGGAGGAATCCTAGCACCGGCTCATGTTTCTCTTGTAGGAAGGTTGCTGAGGTCAGCGGTGCAATGCAGTGGACTTATACAGTAAGTGTATGGTTGTGTGTTCAAATTCCAGGGGCAATATTACTGTTGGACCCCTAAGCCAGGTACTCTGCTCAGATCCTCACTTCACAGATGTACAGTACTAGTACAGTAGAGTTGCTTCAGCAAAATACGTCAGTTAAACGGGATCAATTTTGTTGATCCTTCATAGCAAACTGATGAATGTTTGGAATGTATTATATAAACTTAAAAAAAAATCTAAATTGCACTTTAAAACAAAATAGATAAAGCTGATACACAGTAGACGACACACTCTCCTGCCAATATGAATATCAAAAGACACTGCACAGCATGTTTTTAAACTGTTGTTTTATGCGGTAAATATATAATTGAGCAGAATGAACAGGAAAAGCACTAAACCACAAACACCTTTCAAACGTAAATGGAGATGTATTTTTTCTGAGAAACTGGCAGAAAACCGAAGCCTCATAGTGAACCTTTCAACCAAACTTGGGTTCCTACAGCTACTGGATATTCTATAGCTTCCAAAAATAATACAATTTTAAAAGCAAATTATTTGCAATTGTGTTGGAAAGAAACTCATCATCTCATTGATTAGTGGGGTTTATGGTAAGTTTTGAGTTACGTGCACACTTATATTTCCATATTTACTGTTTCATCACCATAATATAACCCTGAACCTTTCTTGACTCACACTTCACAACAGGTGAGAAACACAAGTAAAGAAAACCTTTACCAGGACTGGATTACAGTTAACTTACTTCCAAGCTGTTTCACGTCATTGCAGACCTACAGCACAGTCTTAAATAGATTCCTGCACAAAGGTTAATATTCATACCCTGTATTTAAAAAAAAAAGATCTGTAACAGGACCCTTAAACGTCAGACTTAGGCAGAGCCATGAAAGCCATATGACCAGACTCTTGAATGTTTTTTGTCAGGGAAATGTCAACCTATTCCTCATTTCAAATTGTTGCAAAATTGTTTTTCTTTGCTGGACATTTTGTAGTGCCAGGTTTACCAAGCAGATTCCCACTCAAAACAACCTACAGTACAGCACACAGTTTCTTTCCATAAAGGAAGTTTAAGTAAAACAATCACTGTTTCTGGAGTACTAAATTGTCAGGAATATGAAGACACGTTTGTGTTTTTATGCTTTGTCTCAGTCACCACAGCTTCATTATTTTTCTTTACAATCTCAAGGCAATCCAACAGTTCCACAGTACTGTATATGATGTAAAATCACCATTGTTGTAAATTATTTTATGCAATAATGGGTCTGGAACAGATTGGATGGACTCTATGAAAAGAATTTAGTGGAACCTTATAGTGCAAAAGAGAAGCCATTATTATGTATTATAAGGATTTACTGGGACCTGATACTGGTCTGGACTGGCGGTCAGGTTATATACAAGTCTGCCTGAACTCCACATGGCAGGTCCCTGGGTTTCACCTTCACTGAGAAAAGCGTGATTGCATGCAAAAATAACTACTGGGATCTGCAATGCAGAATAAGATACTGTAATATGACAATGTGTCCTGACTGCAAATGAAACTGGGCCTATAGTTCTGAAATGCTTCAAGTTACCTTCTACCCATACATAGCCGAGGGTGTTTCTCATTCAAAGTCTCGGTTTTCTAATTTTCCTGTCATGACATGATTTGCAAGAAGCTTCTCCCTACTGATAAAATCTAAAAAATGAAACATTTTGCTGCCAGTTTACTGTAAAGACCAGAATGAAACATCAGGCATTAAGGAAGAGAAGCATGCAATTGATTATTCTTAAATGTTCTATGTGCTAAAGAGGTAAATTCTTGTTTGCTGGATTTTGTTTTCCAATTTCTGACCAATCTATTTCAATATAAAAGTCATTTTTTCTAACTGCTGTTTTTCTCATTTTAAGCGAAACAGGCTGCCAGTACACCTCCACACTGGGATTAAACTGATCTTTTGATTATGACGGTCATTCAGGAATACTTAGAAAAATACAGAGGCCCAGTTATTATGGCTTCACAGCATGAGGAACATAACCACCTAATAAGCTGGAAAGTAAGCATGAGAGCACAGAATTAAAATAAAAAGCCACAAGGCTCATGCTTCCTCCCTTAAAACAAACACATCCATGGGGTTTCTTGCAGAATCACTTTCGAAGAAAGAACATATATAGCAAGAAAACACGATGTGAGAGAGTTTGCAAAGGCAGGGGTCTCAAATAACATGAGATTCCAACAGTGTGAGCATTTGCGGTTGGTGGGGGAGCATTTCAGAGAGAGTGGGGTAGATGGTAAATAAATAGACAGCTTGTGTGGGCAAGCCCCTAGCTTCATAATGAGTGTTTCACTTACTGTGTAATTTGGCGTGATTGTCACGGGTACCCCGTCCTCAGTATAATGGGTCTCTGTGAAATCTTGGCCCAGCAGCTGACTGCAAGAAAGCACAGATAAATAAAAGCAGTGTGATTCTTTTTATAACTCTCACTGAATTTATTTTATTGCCAAGTAAAGAAAAAAAGAAAATTATTTTAGAGCAATATGTGTTTATCATGTTGTCAGTCACTACTACAAGACACATAATGGAAATGTCATTCACTTACACAAAAAGGAGTACTATTCCAAAGCTCAGTACATCAGCTTTTATTTCTACACTCGACTGGCAAACCACCACTGCTTTCCAAAGAAGGTTTATAGCAACAAATAAGCAACGCATTTGTTCAAGTGGTTCACACTGTAATTAAACAAAATAATTGCACAAAGAAGAAGAAGCGATCTTGTCTGAAGGTTTTCTGAACGCACAGTTCAGTGAATTGATAGATACACAATGCTGTTTTCCTCCAGATAAGATTCTAACAATAATGACAAAAACAACTTTTATGCCTTCTAATTAAACTCCTAACAGCAGGATTACAGCCTCTAACTGCCAGACTGCTCCTGGGGGGGAGGGGAATATGAAAGGTATGAACCATAAAGCCTTGATTACATTTAAAAAATACACAAAACACCTACAATGTATACAAGAATGTACACATTCTTTTTAAGCAACAAAATACACACCGATGATTAAGAAAAAAGTATGCTTCTCCACTGCCCCATATCAGATGGAAAAAACAACAAAACCCCCCCAAAAACAGACATTAAAAAAGCTGCCCTGCTCTTTGAAAAATCTGGCGGCAGAAAGTTGACAGATCAGAAGCCGGGCACGAGTTGAGAGTCAGCCCCTGAGCTCTGTTTTTCTAAGAGATGCTGGTGTAATGTCTGGGAAGAGGCCCCAGTCTGCCTCACAGCTGGCTCTGAGATCTGGAGTGGATTCACACAAGAGAACGTCAGCGCTATCGTGTCTAAGAGATGGCAGACGCAGTCCCACTCACCATCCATGTAAGGCTCTGCTCAGAGACACCAGGGGAAACAGAGGGAGCATTTACACTTAACCCAGTGAGCACAGAGAGCCTGGGATATACTGGGAAGAAAATACTACAGGGATGGGGTTGAGGTCTAAACAAAGTATTCAAGCATGATTCACATTGGCTTCCTCTTATGCCAAGCTCATTATTCTGTTTCCGAAAAAGTGCTACATTAGTGCAGTCAGACTTTGTGCATACTGTATGCAGGATGGGATGCATAACTGGGTACCAAAGCAATGATCATGGAAAGATCTAACTTTTATGTCAGGAACAGAGCTAGTCTCCTTTTATTTATTTACTCCTGTTGCATCTCCTCTGTAACTGTTTGAGCTTCTTGATGCTCATCTACTATACCTGCCTTCAAAGCTGCTGCCAGAAAGTCCCTAAGCTGTGTGCTTTCATTGTATATCCAACACAGTGATGCCTATTCATGGCAACTGGGGATCAGGTTTTCATGATACAGATACAATGAGACCTGTGTTTCCTATGTATTGTCTGTCTGACAAAACATGGAAATCGTGTGGGGATTCCCATGATGATTGATACTGGGACATGGAAGTTGTCTATAGGAAGTTGCCAGTTAAAGAATGATTTCGTAAACATTTCTGCTATCTGTCTTTCTCTCTCTCAGGGTTCATACTGGGTGCACACTATATAAAGGATCCATTTTTGTAGTTACCATGCGACAGTTTAACATCCTAAGGCTAACTCACGTCACGTACATTACAAGAAAAGAGAACTGCACATTTCCTGCTCACACTTCAAAGCTGCTGAATTCTGAGAAACACATTCACTTTGCAACTTCTGAATTGGTAGATTTGACAGGGTTGTAAAATAAAAGCACCTGACTTCATGGTTTGAAAACAAGAACACCTCACAATGTCTGGAGAAATTCTCATTTATTATGCGATGTTGTGATGTTTCGCTGTCTGTAACGAGCCCGCAGGGGCTGCTTTGCATAATTTCAAGATGGCATTGCCAATCTTACTGTTTCTAGCTCTCTGGAAAAGCAGGAGGAAGAAATAAGAACCTAACAAAAGGAGCACAGAAAACAATAATGACTTGTTTGCATTAAAGGTCACAGCAGACACGAAGCATGTGGAGACATTTGCTCTAAGACAGCTTTTCAACATCTTGCTGAACAAATGCTTCCTACAAATTACCTGTTATTACAAACAGTCTGTCTGTAATTGTTACTGCACATTCCAAACTGCTTTCTTTATTTTAGTAGGAGAAATCTGAGTGACAAGTTAAATCTACATGAACAGACGAATGACTTGTGTTTGCCATTAAAATAAATTAGTTTCAAATGTGCAGTAAGATTCCTTTAATCTGATGTTTATTATTGTATCGGCGCCATGTGCTACATAAGCATTTTGCTTTATAGACAGTATTAGGTTTAACAACATAAACATGCAAAAAGCCATTTTCTCTTCCATGACTGAATTTGTGCAGCTTGTGTTAACTAAACTTGATTTACAATGTGTGTGGTAAAATGGTTTAGCTAATCAAGAATTTCTGACAAGTTTACTTCTTAGAATAAAAGCTCCACATCCCATTGGCTGCCCAGTTGTGTGCAGCTTCATAATTTCTCTCAACAAAATCTACCTGCATCCTCAGACGGTGGTTCTGATTTTCTTTTTATGGTGCGTATCTTTTAAGAATACGTCCAAGGCACTGTAAAAACCCTGTAGAACATATGTGGGCCATTTCAAAGCCAAGATGTTCAAGTAGATTACAACAGACAGATTCATCTCCTACTAATCCTCTCTAATCATTTGCGGATTTCAGCTTTTCACCCCTCTCCTCCTGTTCTCCCTGAGTTTGGAGACCAGTCACTTACTCATTCTCAAATGCTATATGCCTATTAGGCTTCAATGCTCTCCACCCCTGTCTTTTGTTCTCCTATGCCTTATTTATCTGCTGCTGCCCTTGTCTCCCTCATAGCTTTAGAAGCTCCCCAGCCGAAACGTGTTTCTTGTCCTTACCTTTCAGCATGGAATGATGCTTTACCTGTTCCAGGGAATTACACACAATGTCAGGAAAAGGTCCGAATTACTTACAGGTAATTCTTTTAGATAAATCCATGCATTCACATAGGACTTTTCACCTCAAGGTACTTTACATACTGATGTCACTGACAGAAGATTGGCGCAGCAGAAACGTGCTGGGCTCATATTGCAGAGGTTTATGGATAAAAAAAACATTCTCTGCTATGTATGTTTGCAAGCAGCCATATAACCCTACAACTCACAACTGGCAGCCCACTGAAACTCAGCAGGTGTGAGCCTGGTCAGTACCTGGATAGGAGATCTCCTGGGAAAAACTAAGGTGCTGCTGGAAGAGGTGTTAATGGGGCCAGCAGGGGGCGCTCACTCTGCAATCTATGTGGGTCCTAATGACCCAGTACAGTGCCTACAAAAAGTATTCACCCCCCTTTTTCACATTTTATTGTGTTACAGCATGGAACCATGATGTACAGTATTTAACTGAGAATTTTTGCCACTCATCAACACAAAGTACTTTGTTTCTGTTTTTTTTTATTTTTAATTAATTAGTAAAATGTCTGGATTTCTTTTCACTTTGACATTATAGAGTACTTTGTGTTGATGAATGATCAGTTAAATACATCATGGTTCCATGCTGTAACCCAATAAAATGTGAAAAGGTCCAAGGGGGGTGAATACTTTTTATAGGCACTGTAAAGTGACAGGGATACTATATTGAAAAAAGGGCCTTACGGATGAGACGTAAAACTGAGGTCCTGACTTTCTGTGGTCACTAAAAATCCCAGGGTGTTTCTCGAAAAGAGTAGGGGTGTAACCCCGGCGTCCTGGCCGAATTTCCCATTGGCCCTTACCAATCATGGCCTCCTAATAATCCCCATCTCTGAACTGGCTTCATTACTCTGTTCTCCTCCCCACTGAGAGCTGGTGTGTGGTGAGCGTTCTGGCGCACTATGGCTGCCGTCGCATCATCCAGGTGGTGCTGCACACTGGTGGTGGTGGAGGGGATCCCCATTACCTGTAAAGCACTTTGAGTGGAGTGTCCAGAAAATCACTATATACAGTTGTGAGAAAAAGTTTGTGAACCCTTTGGATTTCTACATGAATGGCTCCTAAAATGTGATCTGATCTTCATCTACAGTAAGTCATAATAATAAATTTGTTCTTATTTAACAAACAACACACACAACATTTTACACTGTCATATCTTTATTGAACAAATGGTTTAAACAATCAAGGTCATTGATGGAAAAAGTATGTGAACCCTTATATTTAGTAACTCGTGGAACCTCCTTTATTGCCAATAACCTCAACCAAACTTTTTCTGTAGCTGGAGGTAATTTGGCCCATTCCTCTATACAACACTGTTTCAGTTCATGTATATTTATGGGATGTCTTGCTTTACTGGCCTGCCTGAGATCATGCCACAGCATTTCAATGGGACTGAGTTCAGGACTCTGACTTAGCCATTCTAAAATACAGAATTTCTTCTGTTTGAGCCACTCTGTTGTTGATTTACTCTTGTGTTTTGGATCATTGTCATGTTGCATGACCCAACTTCTTTTGAGTTTCAGATCACAGACAGACACCCTGACATTCTGCTGTAGAATTTCCTGATACAACTTGGAATTCATTGGACCCTCAATGACTGCAAGCCATCCAGGCCCTGAGGCAGCAAAGCAGCCCCACACCATTATGCTCCCTCCACCATGCTTCACAGTTGGGATGAGGTTTGGTGTTGGTATGCTGTGTTTTGTTTTCTCTTTCTCCAAATATAAAGCTGTGTACAGCAGTGCTGTGGAACATCCAGATAGTTGAGACGTGCAGCAATGTTTTTTTGGAGAGCAGTGGTTTCCTCCGTGGTAACCTCCCATGAACACCACTCTTGCTCAGTGTTTTTCTTATGGTAGACTCATGAACACAGACGTTATCAAGTGTAAGAGATGCCTACAGATTCTTAGCTGTCATCCTAGGGTTCTTTGTTACCTGTTTGAGGCTTGTACGGTGTGCCCTTGCACTGATCTTGAATACCCGATTCCAATTTCCCTCTTTTCAAGATGTCATTATCCTAGAGGTTCACATACTTTTTCCATCAATGACCTTAATTGTTTATTTATTATTATGACTTAGATGAAGATCAGATCACATTTTAGGAGCCATTCATGCAGAAATCCAGATAATTCCACAACTGTAAGTGTAAGCAATTATTATTATTATTATTATTATTATTATTATTATTATTATTATTATTATTATTATTATTACATACAGGAAGGGACCCAGTATATCCATCATTAGAGTGCAGCCCCACCCATGAGCCCCACTATACAGCAGATCGGGTGGAGGAGTGAGAAATTTGTTATACCCAGACATAAAACTTGCAACACAAGAAATTTCTTGATAGCAAAGTATTATCCAGTTTTTAGTAGGTACGATTTGTAATGGGCTCACTCTGAAAAGTAACTGGGTCAAGATATGCACAAAGGGAATTGGGGACCAAGGTTTTCAGAGATTTAAAGTATTTTCTAAACTTATCTAGTAGCTCATTGGAGCAAAAGGGAAAAAAAGTCTGTAATCTGAAGCACATCCATTAAAACATTTGCTCTGAAAGGTGCAGGTACAGTACAGTAACTGCAAGCAAAACCACTACCAAGTCCAAGTTATTCAAGTGTGCAGCAATTTAAAATTCCTAAATCGTGCATTAAGTTGGGCTGATGATGTTAAAAATAAGAGCAATATATTCACTTCTAAATCTGGCAAATAAGACATATACAGAAACACAGTGAATGTCATGCCAGTAGTGAAGTGAGGACATGCAGAGGGTGGAAACTGGAGGTAGATGTCGGTGAGATTTTGAAAGAATGGCAACTTAGAGACAAACAAATCACTGCAATAACCAAAACCAAAAATTAACAAAAAAAAAAAACTGTGCCATACTGTATGTCTAAAGTATGTTTGAGTAGGGAGCTGCATCTGTATGTGTAGGTAGCAAAGGAATGGGTAACCATTCCCAAAGGACTTTCCTCACGCCTGAAGAAGGCTCCACAGCCGAAACCTAGTGTTTCTTTTCTTTACCTTTCACAGCTTCACCTCTACCTGTGCCTAGAATTCACTGTAACAGATAACAGTTTTATCTCCTGTTGTAACATCTAGTATTTGAGAGCCCTTGAAATGGGGGCTGAACTGTAGTCCTTACAGATCATCGACAGGTTCTTCATCTCCCATCTCTAAGTGTGTACGGTATCCTTGTCACTCATACTTTCCGGTTGATTCATTTCTTACATCCTGTACCGTTTGTCTTCTGTTGGAGTGCTGGTTGTTTTTGACACTTTGTGGTGAACCACAGTGGTTATTTTATCCAAAGATAGTTTCTTAAAAACAATTTCTTGAAAAAACATAGACCTGAAAGCAGGGTGCTGGGACGGTAAATCTGGGTGGAACATTACAGTGACACCCACAGAGGAAAACACCAGCAATTCTTGGAGCCGAATGGCTCCCTTGAGCAAAAACTGACAGAAATACCGCTAAATAATTCAGACAAATTAAAGAAATTAAAGCGTCTGAGGTTTAAATAATCTTGTCGTTCAAATTATTATTCCAAAAATCGCAGGTTCACTTTAGTTTTGTCAGTTACAAAGCATTACCTAAACCACCCAGATAAGATAAGATCTTTTTCCTGCAGAGTAGGCTGTGATTCTGAATGTCTTGGGCAAATTAAAAAAAATACTTCATAGAAGTCAATAATGGAATAGATTTTTCATTAATATTGCACAAAAAGGAAATGAAATATGATTTGTACAAATAATTTAAAATGTTTTATTGTGTTTAATGAGACGGATAAACTGGCAAAAAAAGCCTGTAATGTATTATTCTTGTTTGTGTGTCTGAATTTCATATCTGAGGAGATGCAGCATCTTTTGTTAATAACGCAGAAATCCACAGTAAAATAAATTGATTCATCTTCCAAGAAAGGAGCCATGGATTTCAAAACAACAAAGAGATGAAAAGACTCAAGTTCAGCCTGCTAAAAGTTTTCTTCATGAATGACGCAGTGAAATACAAAAGAAAGAAAATACACTGAATGCATCAAATGCAGGTCAGGCCACTGGATGAGAGATGTTAAGATGTAAAAAATGAGAAACATAGATGTGAAAAGGCTCTTGAGCCCATTAGAGATGGCTGGAGCCCTGCAATCCAAATTATTCCAACACATTATATTGCCATCTTTTGATCATCTTTGTGCTGACTGACCAATTGAAGTTTAGTAAATCTAGTTGAATTAAGGTCTTTTTTGGTTTATAAAAGAGATTTCTTGTCTTCATTTTGAATTGTCTTTTCATACTCAGTTTATGTCAAAGTGCTCAGTAATGACTGCCCTATTGTGAAATATACAGTAAATACAGTATATACCTTCCTTTGCTTATTGCTATTTACCTGACCCAGTTAGATAAACAGATAAGCAAATATGGCATGCTGAAAAGAGAAGGAAAGAAACACAACGTTTCAGCTGCGGAGCCTTCTTTGGGTGTGTCACCTGGTGTCATGTTGTGTTTCTTTTCTTTCTCTTTTCACCATGGAATAAACCTTTATTGTTCCTTTGCAGCCTACTCATGCTGACGCAGCTCCCTACTGGAAGTACTTCAGCAAATATGGCAGCCCTACCAAAAGACTTGGAAATTGTCGGTTTAGAACCTGCTTGTTTTAAAACTAACTTAAACATAAACCAGTGAACAATGTGATCTAATCCAGACCACATATATGTACCTCAAAGGTATTTTATGCAGTGCATTGCAAAAGTATTCACCACCTTGTAATGATGTTCCATTGTGTTGAATTAGAAACGGTGCATATATATTGTTAAAGGCTGAAGCAGGTGACAGTGGAGGTGTCTCTAAGAATCTAGACGCAAAGGATAACACCTAACTAGTGTCAATATTTTCACTTCCTAGAGATTCAAACCAAGGGATGTTCACTTAGTTGTGCAGGGTATGAGACACACTTATCAAATGAACCTTCTGGTTTACCTTTGTTAATTACGTTCTGGGTAATGAGTAAGAGTGTCAAAAGTGTGGGACAACTTGTGAGGAATTAGGGAATCAATTGCACAATTATTGTTTAAATTAGGAATGTGGCAGATGTAGAGACCAAGACCAAGAGATCAGAGGAGCAGACGGATGTTACAGTGAATGCAGTTAGTGAAAGGATAGAGGTGTGTGAGTCTAGAGCTGGTCAGGTAGGCAGAATAGAAGCAGGAGAGATTGGTTTGCTCACTGAACAAGAGAGAACTGTTTTGCCTGTGGATAACACCGTGAAAGCCCACTCTCTGTTCTTTTTGGATAATGAAGTTGCAGGATTAGAACAATCGGCAGTAAAATGTGCTACTGCCCAAAAGATGGTAGTTTTTTAAATTTGCACATAACCCAGACCTCATACAGTATATGTACCTCAAAGGTACTGTTTATAATAAGTATACAAAAGTATGTACCCCCTTCTAATGATGTTCCATTGTATTGAATTAGAATTAATATCTACACATTATTTAAATGAAACCTGAAGGCTCAAGCTGAACACTTTTATGAGTGTGGGAAGAGTATGAGTTCTTGAAATGCTCATAATCTGAATTCAGTATTTTAGTACATAATCACAAGGAACTCAGTTTCTCACCATGCTCAGAGCGGTTAGCACTGCCCTGAAGATCAGTCTATCTAAATCCCATATACAAGCCAGCTCAGCCATAATTCACCCATTATGCAAGCTGTACTTTTTATGTGAAAGACACTAAGAAGAGAAGTCACACTGGGAGGCTGCAGTCAAATCAAATCTAGTCAGGTGACTGTACATATGATTCAGGAAATGCATCCGCTAAAGTGGGGGGAGGGTTTCTTACTCAGGCAGTCAGTTAGATTAAGGGCATATTACTGACTGTAATATTTTTAATATGTGGGTGACTCAACTGCTTGGTGCAGAGAGAGAAGAAAAGGAAGACTTAAAATACCCGTCTGTACTTATTGTGCTCCCATGGAGTATGAGAGACTTGTGCAAGTTAATAAACACTGTTCACAAAAATACTCGCTGACGATCGTAGTTAAGTGGAGTTGGGAATGAAAGTTTGGGAAGGGTAATGGCAGCTAAGTCCAATTGGCCTCAGCTGTTCTAAATCAGACTCATTCTTGATGTCACTTTGTTAATGACCCCACCCCACCGTCACCTCCTCACTCTGCTTGTCCTGTGCCAGAGGTTTCACCCTCAACCAAGCTGGATCAAGCCAAGTCTACTCTGACAAAAATAGTCAGTAATCTTAAATACACGTAATTCTTCAATACGCTTAATTCTTGGGTGTCGGTATTCCATATGAATCAGTTTTTGTCACAAAATAATGAACATTATCTGTGAAAATGGGTGACTCTATCTACAGTATGCATTTGATGAATGAGAATGTAGTCATTCAAGAACGAACTCTGTTCCGTTCAGTAGCACACTAAATGTTCCTTTAGCACTACCTGTGGTGCTACAAAAAATAAAAAAATATAAAATCTAAAATAAACTATTTGACACATGGGGACGGGCAGTGAAAAACCATTATTAGCTGAACAAGTGTTGATGCAATGAAGGAAAACTATAAAGTCTAAAATCTGAGCTTACAGAGGAAATGAGAGCTACTACTGTATATACGGTAAAAATTCAAAACGAATGCTCTAGGTGACATGCCATCGCATCAATGGCATAACAATCAGATAGATGCAATACTATACATTATTTTTCAAAATATTAGGCAATGTGATTAACTCTGTATACAACAGAGCACCTCAGTGCAAAAAATGCGATATTTGTGGTTTATTTTAATTACATGGCAAAGGCATCTTTAAAAATTATTCAATTACCTTCTGAGTTTGAGGCTGTCGTTCATTTAGACTTGACAAAAGAAGGTTATCAACAGTGTTTGCTGTTGTTCACATTTAAGAACAGTGGGCTCGTGGCTTTGGGGTTTAATGACTCATTTCAGTAGTGCTTTATGGTTTACAATTGGAGTTTAACAAGTGGCTATGGCCACTAATGTTTCATCTATCATGAAGAGTATGAATAGAGCACATGGTCTCTGTTCCTCACTCCCCATATGTGTGTTGAATAATCCTGCAGTGACAGCAAACAACAAATAACAATAAGAGAGCTCCTTCAAATGTACACAGCTCACGAACACATCTAATTGAATCTACTGTAATTGAATGGAACTTATGGAATATCTAATAGTTAATTTTAAATAGTGTTGCATAATTTCAAACAGGGCAGGTAAACTGCAGGCCTCATATAATTACTTTTACTATGATTTCCACAGAAAGCATCCCAGCATACAAAACAACAATTCATAACGCAGCGAGCGACAAGCACATCCACAGCTCCAGTTTACTCTGCTGTGTCGGACCTGTTATTGCTCCTCAGGCACTGCTTTCATGTGTATTATTAGACACTGTAAATAACCGGAGGGAAAAGACACATTGCAGCCCGAAAGGATTGCTATTCAGTCCATCACATTCTGAGCTTCTTAGCAAACACAGGAGCCCAACCACTACATGCATGTCATTCTGTTTTTTCTTTTATCAGCGGTAAACACAGCCCTGACAGGGAAATAAATGCATATTTTTAAGTGGAAAAAAGGAAAGCATATGAGTACAGCACAAATGCCAACAGCTGAGAGCAACACTATTATCCCTCAGGCATTGCTATGTGCACATAATTTATTCCTTTATTTATTTTAGCTGTTGAGTCACAATCTGGGGACCTATCTCAACAGCAGGGAGCATACTATAACAATCTGATTAAAGCACCTTGCTCAAGAGTTCAACAGCCCTGCCACACCCAAGATTTGAACCCCCACCTCGCTATGCGGTGGGCCACAGCCCTAACCACCGCTCCACTGTTTCCCCAGTTGGGCTGTTGACATATTCTTAATATGAGAAAATGGAAACAAAAAAACCTGCCCTATTTGCTAAATGAAAGAAGAGCTGGTTTTACAGCTCTATTGTGAGATTCACCAGTCACAACAATCCAGATGGTATTTGGCTCTCTGTGGTTTTAAAACTCTTTCTTGGCTGAAAATAAAAAGAAAGTTTGATGCTTCATTTCATGGTTCCACACCTCCCTTTGCAAGTTATTTTTTGAAGGATGAGGAGCTCAAGGAATGTACCCTAGAGAGAGGACTCGGTGCTGCATCAAAGATTAACAACCTTGTACATGCAGGCTTTGGGTACATTCATCTTCGCATCGGCATCTGCAGAGAGTGGACCTTCCCGTCAACAGGAAGCCACCTGCAGCTGCGGAACGTTTGAACTGATAGAATAGGATGTGGCACAAGCCTGCCTCACTCCCCGGTTGTTTAACCAGCATCGAAACCAGCAGGAAACACCTTTGGCAAAGTAACACTTCATAATGAAAAGCCATAGCAACCGTCTAGTTCCTTATTTTTAAGAAGAATCAAAAGATATTGTTGCTCAAATAACAAAATGCTATGAAAATGAAATAATATTCTGAGTGATCTTACAAATTAAGTTTCTATAAAATGTATGTTTCCCCATATTCTGTACATATATTTAAATTCGGAGCTGCCAGTTAGTTTCAGAACGTGTATCAAAGCTCACGTTAGCGGTAAGCAAACTGTGGTGCACTGTGGTGTTTCGGCATGCCGCGTTTCGTGCTTCACTGCCCAAAGAAGATCGAAAGGTGGCACTTGTGGTGTGTTAGATGTCAGTGAAATGGTAGCTTCGTTTAATCTGTTTTACTTCTTTAAATCCACTTAATATGTAAGATACGTTATGGAATCATGAAACTAAAAGTTAAAATAAAAATTCCCAAATTATAATATTGATTCCAAATGTTATTAACAATATTATGTCATGAATATAAATATAATTTATTTATACAGATAGAAGTGGTAGTTGAAAATAAAAAGCAAGGTATACAAGGTATGAACAGATATAAGTTATACTATATAAGTATGCAGTACCCAAGGAAGCAGAACCTTGGATTTCTGGGAAAGGCAGTTTTTCCCCAATTAATTTTTCTTGAGTGTTTTATACTTCTCTTCCTTCTCTGATTCATTAATTTCTTAATCATATAGGTATAAAAAGGATGTTTTTGTTGTTACAGTGAAAAGTAGGGCTCACACACTTGCAAGGAGAAATGTCCGTAGTATAGAGCTAGTAAAATAGAGATGCTTTTTATCCTCACAGCCTCTATGTTTTATCTTAAAAGTGACTGTAAATCAGTTATTGTGTTAAATTAAACACATTTCTGGATAGTTGTATTCAGTTATTAAAAACAATTACAATTCTGAATCAAATGGTGATTCAATTGATCTATTAGTTGTTACTACTTTTATTTCTAATATTAACACACCGTGACATATAAAAACAATAAAAATGTCAATACAGTATGCATATGATTTATTATATTTAGTTTTTACTAGTGACAGTCTTCGTTATTCCCAAGGGACAGCTTGTTAAAGAAATCACAGCGCATGAATTGGCTGGGAATAGAGCCCAGACCTCCTACATGCCAAGCAAGAATTCCGCCACTGACCCGCCAGTGCGCTGCTCTGACTGGATGACTGAGTGTGTAGGAGAGTGGGCAATGCAGTTTCTCATTTCTTGTATTTAATGCCACGAGCTAAATTAAAAACTACAAGCATTACTTAGTGATGGTTTTATGCGATCGGAAGTAATATTTTTACTGAAACTCCAAAGAAAGATCAATATAATATAGTAATATTATATATAAAGAAAACAAATAATTAAAATTACTGATGTTGTACAGGAATTGCTTGCAGAGGAAGTGAAACCAAATGCACCAGAAGTGTTTTCGAAAATACGATACGATTAAAAAATGTGAAAAAAAACTATAAGGCATATTATAAATCCAATACATTTTGTTGTAAATATTGCAGTGTGGTACCAAAATGTGGTTTCTGCTCTTTAAATTCTCTGGTGCTCATTGAATTTTTATGGGATTGGGAAAAACCCAGAACGGCAGAGCACAGACAAAAACTAAACAGACATTAGTATTTTCTGAAACCGGTCTATTTTACACATTTCTGTACTGCATCCTTGTACTGTTTTAAAAAACAATAACATCAGGGAGCATTATGGATCTAGGTACCATTTAGTTCAGAAAGCGATCCGAAACAATATTAAAGAAGAGGAAATACATTTGGTGAAAATGCCACCAGAATCCTCTGAATTAAATCCAATAGAGATGGCTTGGCACTCCATCAAAGATGACATTTCTAAAGATGGCAAAACCAACCACAAAGCAAGAGCTCATTACAGCAATCACCAAAATCTGGGATGAAGAACTGAAAGAACAAATGTGCAATAATTATATTAACAGGCTTTCATGTTCTTCCAAATATTGGTGAACACAAGGCTGCGGAGCATTCGGAAAATTAAATTCATGTCTGAGGTGAGAAGATGTTGTAATGCATTTATTCTGTTTTACATTATCAGTTTATATGTAGAATTGTTAGAATTAAGCCCCTGGACGTTTGTAAACAACTGTGAGTTAATTCTCTTCTACAGACTGCTTCACACGTTCTTGTGTCCTGTGTCACCAAATTACAACATCAGGAAAACAAAATGTCTGTGAACTCATATACTGTATCATGTTTTTTTCAGTTTTGTAAAATAAAACATTAAAATTAGTTATGTGCATGTGGTCTGGACATAGCTTTATTGATCTTCTCCAGCTTTGTTTTCTTTCAAAGCACTGATGTTTATAAAACCACCACTGTGAAGTTTTTCACAAATTTTATGTAATTCCCACATTTATTTGAACCACACAAACTCAAAATAGGTTACAATTTATGCATCTTGTATGAATATTGGATTAAACCTTTTTTGATTGAAAGAAAAACCCTTTATTTAGACAGACTTGTATCAGCTATAATGCAATTTACAGTATGCGACTGAAAAATTCATTCTAATCAGTATTCAAAATCTAGTTTAATTGGAAATTGTATTTTTTACATGTGTATCATCTTTGTATTTAATGGATTTTGTTTGCATACATTTTGATTAGTGCAGAAAAGCACTAATGGGTGAATAAACGTTTAATACTGTGCTGATTTGTCTGAGAATCACACGCAGCTGCTGCACTTTAAGGAGTTACTGCACCAGTTTTACTTGCAATTTACTGAGTTGTGCAGTCCAGCATCAGATTATTCGAAAAAATAAAAACACTATGATGTCAACTAACACCTGTGTCACCAAGTATTCATTGCTTGGGAAAACTGTGACACTAGGCCGGTTGTGCATGGTCACTTGTAATTGTAAGCGAACAAAAGCTGTGGTGGCTCTGATAAAAGACAAATGACTCAAATGTGGGCTCAGAGAATTCTGCCTACCCTTCTTTCATTCTCCCTTGTGGGCAGCCACAGTGTTTGTAGCTATGATCCAAGATCTGAAAAACACACACTTGCTAGTCCAGATTAGGTAGGTATAACAAAAATACTGTCAATGCATAGCAGAGACATTAGTAATTAGGGAAAAACCAACTGCATTTCAAAATATTATCACACTTTCAAATCAATATAAATGTTTTAGAAATACAAAAAAAGAAAATAAAAATGACAGTACTGACATTACTAGGGATAATTATCATTTCTAATAAATATAATCTCATGCTTTTTTCAAATGCTTGTTAATGTCTTGTGTTGATTTTATTCTTTTACATACAATATTCTAAGAGAAAGAATGGAAAAAAATAGGCTCTGTTAAGAGTGTTTTGGAAAACATGCAAGATGGGGAAAAAATAACTAACCTTTTTAGGCAAAACAAACTAAACTGCCTGGTTTGAAAAAAATGAAAGTGGCCAAACAAAGTATAAAATAAAATACTAAAATGCCTGAAAAAGAGGAATGAATTTGAGTTTTAAACTGTTCCAAAAGCCTATGGTACATGTTCACTTCAATGATTAAAAGAAAATTTTGCTCCTTGAGAAAAACCTTGGTGTGACACCATCTGTCGGGAATCAATGAGTGACCCTCTGTCCCTTTTTAGCCCAAAACACTCCTGGAGTGAATCCTGAAGTGATTAAGTCCTTTTCCTGTGCAGAAGGTCATTAAGCCTCCTTGATGCTCACGTGTAAACATGCCTGAGAAGAGTATGCAACTCTGGCAGAATTATTTGAGCACCTGCAACAAATAAGGGAAATAAGGCAGCGGTATAGTACATACTTGTCAGTCCCCCCTCAGAAAACACAATCAAAGAAAATGACTTGATGAAAGCCAACTGAAGGCTTTGATGGGAAAATACCAACATAAAACGTCCTGAATGGCCTTCCTCCTGCAGACAAAGAAACCTTCAAGAGCTACTAATATCTATAATGAATCTGTCTGGATCAGACAATTACTACCATTATTATCAGTAGTAAATTTGCAGTGTTAATGTTAAAGGCACTCTAAATGACTTAGAGTTTTTCCAGATGTTATCCTTAAGCACTTAAAAGTGATGAAAGAAGTGCATTCCCTACAAAACAAGTGTTAGGGTCTTTATTCATTCAAGTGTTATGTTAATTATTCATGAGTACAACAGGTCCTCTCCCATAATCCCTCTCCTACACAAAAATATCAGAAAGTCAAATGAAAGGAAGTTTGCAATTAATGCTATAATTAATTACAAGACAATGTATCTTGAAATTATGATTTCAATTATCTGCCTGACTAAAATACATCTGCCAGCTGGCAGGATGAACAACACTTTTTCACTCAAGTGCCCTAGGCCCTAGTCTGAACAAAGACGTTATATATTAAGTTGTATTAGTATAGGATATGCTACTCACAGGTACTAGGATAGGCAGTTCAGATAAATAGAACTCCAGGTGCTGATAATATTCTACCAGCTGAACTTATGTGAACAAGAGTCTGAAAAACACAGTATTTTTCTGTTGTTGGAGGCCTGTGGTCAAACCAGCAAATAAATGAATATACACAAGTATAAATTCATGACAACTATTACCTTACCACCTTGTAGAGCCTGCTTTCAACAACATCACAACAATAACAATTCCTTACATATATTGCATACATATATATATATATTTATTACATATATTGCACTTTTCTGGACACTCCACTGAAAGTTCTTTACAAGTAAATTAGGACAGGACACAGGGGTTAACGCCCTTACTTTTTTCAAGAAACATCTTGGGATTTTAATGACAATTGAGAATCGTGACCTCGGTTTTATGTCTTATCCAAAGTACGGCGCCTTTTTTACAGTATAGTGTCCCCATCACTATACTGGGGCATTATCAGGTCACCTCTTTCACCTCCAGATCATTTATTAAAATGGCTACTGCATGTCAGCAAGGTGGAAACTGCACTTCAGCTGTGAATGAAATGGGACAACATCTACTGTATACATCCAGTGTCTTCAGATGAAAATCTCTATACAAATACAATTTTTATTATGAGTCACTCAAGACAATTCAATTAATGTAGCAACTATATATTAAAAAGGATCCAAGTAATTAAAGACCAAGTATAAGTTAAATATTTACTATTTTTTTTTACTTTTATGTAAGTTTTACTTACATACTACTATTACATGTAAGGTTATGTAATTGATAATTAGAACTAATGTAAACTAGTGGACTAAAATATACATATCCTAGATGACAGTATACACTCATCATGGATTTAGAAGAGGTATGTCTTGTATAACTTGATTTCTTTGAACAAATAACACCAGTAACAAGTACAAATGACGATATTATATGGTACAGTTAGATTCTCAGAATACTTCTGATAAAGTTCTTCACAAAATACTGATTGTTAAATTGAAGACAGTTGCCATGTCTTATTTTAAGAGCTGGTTAATAGAAAACAGAGTACAGATGTCTGCTCTAGCTGGGATGATGTGATTAGTGGAGTACCACAGGGTTCTGTATTAGGACCACTGCTCTTGCCGGTTTATATCACCTATTTAGAATAGAATAGTTAACAAAATGATACCATGATACACATGTTGCAAAGTAAGGTTTACATCAAAAATCAAGACAAACGTTTTTAGAAAAACGTTATGAAACACCATCTTAAAAAATGCTACTGCTTGCTCAACTTGGAAAAAATAGTTAAGGAAGACCAACCTTATCTAAGTCCATGCTAACTTTCAACTAGGACCTTATTTCCCCATAATGATCCTCTCGTTTAGAGCTTCTCACTGTCTCCATAACTTTACATGAAATACAAATGTATTGATTTATAAATACAGTCATTTCTGCTATTATGTGTGTTTCTATAACAAGGTTTGGCCATTTCCACATCGCGGGTGAGTCTTGGGTAGAACGTGACTCAAGTATACTGCGACTAGTCATAGCACAGAGTAAAACAGAGTTGGCGCGGCAGCCTCGGCGCAGCAACACATGCTTGGGGTGCTGGGGTATTCGCTCACATTGGCGTCAGTCTTTGGCCAATCTGTATACGCAGCAATGCTGTGCATCTGTTTTCAGTTACTACATTTTAATTCTGATATAAATATTCCCATTACAGTGAGTTGGCAAGGTTATGAAGATGTTATAAAGTGATCAGGAAGAAATGAAAGTACATAATCTTCACTTAGCAATGTAAATACTGATGCATACTGTATGATGTCTTGTTTTATGCCTTATTTTGATGTATTGTTTGCTCTCTCACCCTCCTGTAGTGTAGAATCTCACCACTGTAAATATCGAAGCTTACCATGCCTTCTGTTTTTACCTGTTGTATCTGTTTGCTCTGTGGTATTACGTGGGGGCGTGTCCAGTGTGGAGGCGGAGCCCTGGAGGAAGGGCGGCACCACGCCTCTGTAGCTGTCCCGGCTCCTAGAGGATGAGCCCCAGCTGTGAAGGCCCTATAAAGACACTGGACGCCCCCGGAAGGGACGAGCAGGACCACCCCCAGAAGGGGAGTATCATTTCACCAGCAATCCCGGAGGGCAGTGGACCCACATAAGGCGTTATTTTTCTTTTTCTTTTCTTGTTCTTTTTGCCTGTCCTGTCACAGGTCTCTTCACCGGGGCAGACACACACTGAGTTTCTATTTTTTTTTTTTGGCCTTACACACCCTGCTCTACCAGGCTGGACCCTGTTAAATAGGCTTCGCCCAGCCTGGAGGTCGCGATGCAGCAGCACACCTTTCTTTTTGCCTTTGTGTTTAATTTTCACCCTTTTTGGTGTTATTTTCTGTCCCTGCTGACCTCACCCCAGTGCTTCTGTCCCGCAGTTAGGGGCGTTGACTTTTTACCAGTACACGGCTCCACTCCACTCCCACACTGTTACAGCTGTATTATGCAGAATAAATTCAAACTAATAATATTAACAATTACTGTAGAAAAATACATTTATTACTGTGAATCCAAACTCTACTTCCTAAAACTTTAATTCCCTTCGAACCCATGGTTTCTATAACAAGTTTATGTAACGATGTTTTCCAGGACACTGCTATCGCATTATAATACTGTAAGAAATGTACTTGGTTCCATTTGTATTGTGTGTGCAACATTAAAAATCCTTCAGTTAACAGGTAATGCACTGAAAGATTTCCTGTTAGAATTATACACAAGCACACAAGCAATGCACAAGCAATACCTCACTTAGAATACTGTGTAGAATTTAGATCATGATGATCAAAATATATTACTGGACTTAAAAGAATGTTTTACTTGGCCATTGCTTCGATCTTTTCTTGAATAAAAATTATGGGGAAGCATCATTGTAACGAAGCATTCTATCAGGACCCTATCCATACAACACAATCCGGGGAGGAGTGAGGAAAACACGGGGAAAAAAGGCATGCAAGGGGCTGGAAGGAAAACAGGGGGCGTGTCCTTGGTGTGCTGGTGTTAGGGGGAGGTGTGGCCGAGGTAAACAGTCCAAGGGAGTCCGAGGCGAATCCAGGAGTAGAAATAGACCAAGACCGGGTGATCCATCCTGTCGAAGACCGGAGCAGGAGCAGGAGCCGGAGCGGGATCCGGCGGCGGGTCGGGGGAATAAAAAGGGGGGTAACGGGACCAGACGCTCCAGTCCCGGACCCAGATGGTCAGGACGCTGTGGTGAAGCCTGTGCCGTCGAGTCGCTCCTGGACTCGAGGGTATGCGGGCTTCCAGGAGTCCATCTTCCAAAGCTGAGCCCAGATTGGCAGGAACGCCTGGCTTTTATAGGAAAGGGGGCAGGAACCGGAGGCAGGTGCAGGGGATCAGTAGAAAACAAGGAAGGGCTGGAGCGTTCTTAAGAGGAGGGGTTTACGAGCCTGACAATCATTTATGTATTCAGAGTCCTCAAGGTCAAAGTCATCCCATTGGACAGACACAGAGACCAATTTAATACTGCACACAACATTTAATACTGAGAATACAAGGCATTGTTTTACACACAGGTGTGTGTATGGAATAGGTCACCCAGCTATGCTGATGAAGACCCCAGCTTCTTTCAAGACTGAAGGCTGAATGATCCACGACTCAATTAGCTACTATTAAACAAACAAGCAACAACAACTACAATTAAATAATCCAGTTGTTCTCTAGGACAAGAAATAAAAAGCAGTGCTCCACACACCTTGCCTTTAAAATAAAAAAAGTATTTTATACTATAAATAAGACGGGATTTTTAGATGTACCAGGATGAAATAAGATATAGGTGAAATGAATAAATAATGAACTTTAAATATTTATTATTGTGCTATTTTTCCAAAATGCTGCTGCAGGATTTATTTATGATTTATGTTAAAGTTCTGTAAAGATTTGGTCCTTGGAGAACTCATTAACAAAATAAAGGTCAAGCAAGTATGCCAGACTTTCCAAATGACTCCACCGCATGACAAATATCAAAGGAAATATTGGCCATGGGACAGTGTCCAAAATAGTAGTCCACTCAAACACAGCTCTTGTAATGGGATGAACAGAAAATGGATTTATCTCCAAAAGCATAATAGGACTCACTCATAAATTAAAAAATATATAATCGCAGTTTTACTTAATTTGGAACTCACCCCAATCTTACTGTGTTTTTAAGTCTATATTAAAGATCCCTTGTGAAGTAATGCAAACATCAGTCTCGGTTCATCTTAATACCATTTACAGTACCTAACATAACCTTTGTGCCCCTTTTTAGATATTTTCAGATTCTTTTAAATTTTACATTAACTTCTGTGTACATGTTGGAAATTTAAAATGCTTTGAAAGTGCACACCACACATGGCCTGCCAACTCTCCATTACTTACAGAGCACTGCTCTACGTTTCCAGTGAATCAAAGCAATCGTCTGATACAATATCCTGTCTACAGCAGACAGCAAGACTGCAGAAAACAATGTCAAGATGTTTTCATTTACAGTATATAACAATTCACTATTTGTTTTTAACAAGCTAGATTTATTTAAGCGGTTCAAGTGGGGAACTGTGTCAGTGTGCCTTGGTTGCAAAGGAACAAGTAAAAGTTAATTCGATGCTAAAAACTTCACGCCTGAAGAAGGCTTAACATCAAAACATTTGTTCTGCTTCTTTCTGCTCTTCACCATGGAATTAACCTCAACTTGTTTGTAGACTTCATTTACACTTATGGTTGGGGTGGGCAATTTTAGACTGAAGCCAAGAAAATATGAGTTTTGAAGAAGTCTTTTATGGGCATTTTTCAGATTGGATTGGAGTACCAATGAAGGAAGGATATTGAGAAAAAAAACACTCCAGGATATTACTGGCTTTTCTAAGCCAAAGCTACAAGGCCAGCAGTTATTTCTCCCAACATTTCCTTTACTGGCTCAAATCCAAACTCGACTCAACAGAAAGGTTAGGCCGTTCTGTAGTATGTTACCTCATCCAGCATCCTCCAGCTGTTTTCAATGTAAGACTGGAATGACTGATTTCCTTCCCTCTGTTTTCCCATCAGGAAAAGGACTGCTTATGAGTGTTCACACAAGTAATATGTCTCTTGACAATGTGTTATGTAAACATAACAAATGCTTAGCTTGGCACTACAACAGTACTCAAGAAATTTGTGTAAAACATAAGAAAATGCTTTGCTTTTTAACTGAAGGAAAGGAATCCTCTCCAATATTTCATAGGGCTTTAACTGTGCTTTTTACTTGCATTCGTATTTTAGTGCTATATTTTTGCATATTATTTTTGCATAATATATTTCATGCATTTTAACTCTTCAGCTGCATGCAGGTTTACTGCAGGCTGCTTTTGTAAACTTTCACAAATAATTTTCTAGTTCAATTAAAACTGGATTCATATAAAATATTCCAGTATTCTACCCGTATTGCTGTATTTTGTATTAAGTTCAGACTTCCATTATTAGACTCTTGAGTATTTTCTGCCAAAATGAATTCATAAATATTAAAATAAATACTAGCTGTAAAAGTTAGACCTCTTAATTGTTAATTGCGGAAAAAGTAATTGTTTCAAAAGATATCCCATTAACTGAAAGCTGTGTGAAAAAACACAATAAAGTAAAATGTAGCAATGCATTTAAAATTCCTCCCACAAACTCTGTAATTGAATCACTTTGTGGAGGATGAGGTTAAAACATATTTCTCCCACAGAAGCAACGAATAAAAGCATTTTATTCATTTTTAGACATTTCAATTTCTGAATTGAATTTGTAAAATAAAAATCCAAACTTATATCTAAAGTATATTTTTGTACACTGGAATTAAAACTAATTTCTAGATGCTCATAAGAGTGCACCGTAAACGGAAACAGTGATTTCAGGTTACTCTTCATTCCAGCCACAGTCAAGTTCGAAGATTCAAGAAAACTGAGCTGCGTTAAAGTAAAAGAACTGCGTTTGTAAGGGTCAGCTCCAGCAACTGTGCGGAAATAACAAAAACTCTGTTGCTCTTGGGATCTCTGGCCCTTTCTTTAGCGAGGCCCTGAAGATCACTTTCATACAGACACACTCTTACAGCAGCCTGATGGAGCTGACACCTCCACACCTGTGCATTCATTGTCGCTTTATGGCTGTACGACAGTCCAGTCCGCTAATGCGGTTTTTGTACTAAGTCCATAATAATCACCGCACTGCAAAACTGTGAGAGTGGCTGCTTCAAGTTGTGCTTTTCTGTTATGGGGGAAAGGGGTGAATAATTTTAAGTTTGATTTTTTAACAAAACAACAAGACTGCGAGAAACAACTACTGGTTGATGCCCTGAAAAAAGAAAGAAAGGGAAATTTCAAGAAAGCGGCCGATTACAGGCACGAGCCCACTCTCGCGTCACACAGTGAGCATACATTTACAGTAAGCGTGCGCTCTCTGAACAGCTTTCGCATGCTCTCCAGTTGATACTGGCACTGCTCGGCTGGCACTGCACCAAACTTTAACACGAGCCAGTCCTTCTCCATGCTGGATATCCTGCAGGGATGGGCTCAGCAGGGTGCAGCAGAGGAAATGGAAAAACTCCATCATACGCAGCCCTCCCCCCTACCCCCCCACAGAGCACTGAGCAACATGCTCATTCAAACGCGTTGGAACCCAGCTTGGCTGACCTATTTTCAGCAGCTCAGCCTGGCCGCCTGCTGAGCTCACCGCTCCTTGCAGTGCGGCTCACCTTTGTTCCGGATGGCGCACTGCGCACCCAAGCCAAACCACTAATCCCGTCGTGCATTATTTACAATCTTCCCACATCCACAACCCTGGAAGAGTGTTAACTCCTGTTTGGGCAGTCGTGACAAATTTCAACGAGGAGAAGACTGAGCTGAGTCTGTCTCAGGAAGCACGATGTGAAATTCAGGCCCATTGTGGCAAGCACACAGCTGATAGGCCTTTGACATAATTCCAGGTGCAAGCACGCTGCATCTGGTACACGCCAGTAGAACAGAAAGCAATGCCAAAGACCACTGTCTTGAAGGCTGGGAACTGGGGCTCTCTGATGCAGATCTGTGATCGGGTGGAGCAGATGAGCCAAGTCTTAAAGGCTGCCTTCCAGACAGGTGATGGGTCTGAACAGGGACCTGAGGATATTCGAGATTTCACTCTCCAATTTCAGTCTCAAATTTCAGTTTTCCAATTCAACTAATCAATTAGGGCGCTGCGTCAGCATGCTTCGGCTATGAAGGAACAGGAAAAGGTTCAGTCTGTGCTGAACGGTAAAGGAAAGGAAAGAAGCACAATGTTTGCAGCCTTCGTCAGGTGTGAGGACATGAAACACAGGAGCATGGAATGAACCTTTACCTGTTTCTTATTCAACTAATCATTTGCCCATCTGCAGAGGTTTAACCCTGTTTTACGTTTTTCCCCAGGCTGTGTAAAGATACCTGCGAAACACCACAGTCCTCCGAGATATAAGCTGTGACCCACTGCTTGAAGAGAACAAGAGATCAGGAAGCCTATTTTGGGCTCCTGTAATGCTTCTGCTGCCAAAAATGACTGGAGTTGAATGTCAGAGTCCATAGCAAGGCTTCTAAGTGGTGACAGTATCCCATGAGCCCTGCAGCAAACAGACAATATATTTAACTCAGCTTGTTCCGGGAACAGCTTTCAGCATCATCAGATTGTGCCTTAGCATTAGTTTCCAGTATGTCTCCAGTCAGACAATAAGCCAGTTTGGGTTACCAAAACCCTTTCAAGCCCAGATGGCCAAGTATAATTTTCTTCTGAATGCCATGAAAATCTGAAACAGTTATAATAATTAATCATCATTACTAATACAACATACTGTATGAATGGTACTACTGAGTAATTCAGTTGAAAACTGGAGACAATCTCTCCTATATCTTTCTCGAAGTCTGATGCCACTGAAACAGGCCAGCATTATCAAAGAGAGTCTGACTCATGGTTTCAGGTATTAGGGTGATACAGAAAGAATGTCTCACAATTAGATACACTTGTTAGCCTCGCAGTCCTGCTGACAGTATGTTTGAACTGTTTAAAACAGCCCTCAGAGCTCTGTGTCAGTATCAAAAGATAAAGTATTCTCAGATCCACTCCCACCCACTTCACAGTCTATTATTGGAGACTGAAGTATACACTGAAACTTTCTTTCATCACAACTTTACAGATCACATTGAAGGCCAACAGTTTAACATGGCTTTCTTCGGGTATAGAAAATCTGACACCACATCCCAGTTTAGTTCACAAACATTCACATTCCCGGATGTGTTGGCCTACCACAACATGGGTAGTCACATGTTTAATATAATCCATGCAGAGACAAGCATCTTTTTTATTCTCCATGATATGCTCACTTGACCTCAGTGACCTGTATCTGGAAATTCTCCCTTCTCCAAATAAAAGCGCTTGTAGTCAGATCATGTGGCTATCAAATTAAGAGCAGCAACACTCAGATCTGGAGCAATCTGTATGAGAACACACACAACTGTTCTCATACACCACAACAAATCAGCAGATAACAACAGTGCAGTAATACAAGGCTATAATTCATACTATTATACCACAGTGATCATGGAGGAATCGTATTTATTTCATTAGTGTGACAAAGCTGTTTATTAATCTCAGTGTAGGCTCCACAAAGCAAAGTAATGTGTTAAAGTAATGAGCCTCTCAACCTGGAATTGTGGACAGCATTCTATACCGGGTTTAGCAATGTATTTAGATGTATTCCACAAATATACAATATTGAATATCATACAAATCACATATATATAAATATCACTACAGGGGAAAGAAATTTAAATCCAATGCAAACATACGTACAGTATCATAGCAAACAATTGTTCTCACACATTAATTCGATGAATAAGTGAATTCTTAGCCATCATGCCTGGAGTTTAGTATAAAGAGTAGCACACTCGACATTTCCAGTCAAAATGAAAGCTTCTATGAGTCACCAGAAAAAAATCTTAAAAACGTCTTAGCTAATTCATTTTTATAACATCATATCATATCATTTTTATTGGAGGAGCTCCTGCAATAAAACATCTCCTGGCCACACAATCTGCAAAATATTTGCAACTATAAAACAAGACAGAAGCCCCTATATGCCCAGGAAGAGAGTATTAGAGTCTCCTTAGCAGATCACACACTCACAATAACTTTATTTCCTAAATCTGCAGACACTTCCGTAGCCAAGCACAAAGAAAGAGATTGCGTCCCTAATAAATCTATGCTGAGACAAATCCCCAATGTATATTTGCAAGGACATTCTCCACAGTTACTGTACGAAGCTGCTGCTGCTAAGGAACTACTGTACCGTCCACTAGGGGCAATTTACCATACCCGAGCAATTCCTTTTCAAACTGGAAGGAGAAATGATGTATGCTCTCATTCACTCTCAATAAAAGTTTGGGGTGTTAATTGCTGAAGACAGTGGCCAAACAAAGGGGCACCAAGTATGTATATTGAAAGCAAGGGCTTCCACACAAGTGTCATGTGTAATTAAGCGAGAGCAAGTAATATCCCAGCATGCTTACAGTCATGTACTGTACAAAAATGCTGGACAGGCCTGGTTATCTACAGTATATATAACTGCATGACTGCAAGAGGAGACCTCAGTGACTATGAAAGAGAGTGATTGTTGGGGTGCATTTGGCAGGAGTTTCAGTGACTAAGACAAGAACATGATGCAGCAGCAATCCTTCTCAGCAAAAGAGGAACTGCAGGTTCAGGTACTGTATCTGGTGCCTGTGCTTGGCTGAGGAGCCAGTGGGGTGAAGCTGCAACCTGTGGGACTATGACTGAACCCCTCAAACTAGGAGCTCCCGCAGAACGGTGTCTAAGATGTTGTCAGTGTGGATCTCCTGGGGAAAGACATCATCAGCACAGGGCAACAGAGGGTAGAAACGCACGTCCAGGATCACAATACCCGTGTATCAGTTCAAAGTGCAAGGCAGGTGACAGGTGAGCCACTGCAGATCAATTTCAAAGTAAGGACAAGCAGCTATTTTCATCAGAAACAGTCCACCAAGACCTCCACAGCGTTTACAGAGTACAAGCCCTTTAAAAATGTATGGTATATCGTGGAACATTGTCTGAGACAGTGATTTCTATAGTACCTCCATCAGCCAAGTGTGAGTTGATTGAGTTTCTTGTGGAAGAATGGTGCTGTGTCCCTCCGGATGCTGGCAAACTCTGTGCCACAGAGCCTTCAGGGTGTATTGGCCACGTGCCATGGCTGATAAGTGACTTTACATTGGTGTTTCTATTTTCTTTTATGTCTTGGAGAGATGGTTAATAATGCCACAACATCACTGTTTCCATTAACAGTTATTTGTGTTATATAGCTGGGACTGAAGGTAATGTGGAGGAATGTTTACTAATATCTGGAGGAACAGAAGAAAAATAACACAGAGATTATGAATAGGTTTGGGCAAAAATGTCCTCTGTTGTAGTAAGGATTGTGTTTCCCAGAGAACAGGAAAGTCAGAGAGGGGGGCGGAGGAAGGGTACAGCAATAATGAGGCAGAAAAAAGCAGCAACAGTAAGTAAAGAGCTGCTGTGATTAAAATGCAACAGAGTAAACTCCTCAGGTGTGAGTCTGTGTTCTTTGCATACTGCATGATAATGAAAGTCGCTCTGTTTGTGCGCAGTTGTGCAAAGATCCAAGTTTTGTACTGTATGGGTGCACTATGTAAAAAATGCTGCGCATCCAGGTAATTCCAGTCTATGTGCAATGCTCACTGTGTGCAGATCGTGTACCTTTACTCTGAGTACTGTCTGGCCTGCTTGATGTTGGCACAAGTACTAATGAAAACAAATATTCTGGTAGCCCCACACTGTGGGAACGGGCAGCACTGTGTGCGAACACAGTCTCGTTGATTAGATATGCTACCACCCCATCCTAGGTGCGTTACTAAAATACTGAACAGGAATTGACAACTGTGAAAAAACAGAGATTAGAACTCTTCCAAAAACATCTTAACAATCATTTTCAACCTTGTTTTACCATTTGTCCTACTCTGCACCCCATCCAGGGGTGGAGGGAGGGAGTGAGGTGCCCTCTAGTTCAGCTCCTGCTACAGAAACCAGGATGAGGGACGAGCTCTGGTTCGATGAGCGGCTGTGGCTCAGCTGTGGACTTCTTACTTTTACATCCTACTCTGCAGTCAACAGCTGCCACCCACACCCACACCCATACCCATTCCCACGCCCACACCCACACCCACACCCACACCCACACCCACTCCCACGCCCACACCCACTCCCACACCCACTCCCACGCCCACACCCACACCCACACCCACTCCCACGCCCACACCCACACCCACTCCCACACCCACTCCCACGCCCACACCCACACCCACACCCACACCCATACCCATTCCCACGCCCACAGCCATACCCACACCCACACCCACACCCACACCCACACCCATACCCATTCCCACGCCCACACCCATACCCACACCCACACCCACGCCCACGCCCACGCCCACACCCACGCCCACGTCCACGCCCACGCCCACTCCCACGCCCACGCCCACGCCCACGCCCACACCCATACCCACTCCCACGCCCACGCCCACACCCACGCCCACGCCCACACCCACACCCACACCCACTCCCACGCCCACGCCCACGCCCACGCCCACGCCCACGCCCACACCCACACCCATTCCCACGCCCACGCCCACGCCCACACCCACACCCACACCCACACCCACACCCATACCCATTCCCACACCCACGCCCACGCCCACGCCCACACCCACACACACACACACACCCACACCCACACCCATACCCATACCCATGCCCATACCCATACCCACACCCACACCCATACCCATGCGCAAGTGCAGAGCCGCGCTGCCGAGCGCTGTTGCTATCGGTGAGCGCATCGGCGGTCGGAAGGGAAGAGGACACTCACTGGTTGCGCTCCACCTGCAGGATCAGCTCTCTGCCCTCGGCCATCACTGCTACGGCTCCCGCGGCCGGATGCTGCGCCTGCAAGAGTGAGAGCACAGGGAGCCCGATCAGCGCCAGGACAGACACAGAGGCCGCAGGAAACACAAGGGTGGAAACGCACACGAGTGCAGGCAACAATTATAAAGTTCAGCAGGCCTGAAACAAGGTTTGACACAGTCTCTCTTTGTTATTATCACTCCATCCATCCATTCATCCATCCATTTTCTATCCACCTCTTCCAATTCAGGGTCACGGGGAAGCCTATCCCAGCAAGCAACAGACACAAGGCAGGATATTGCCCGGACAGGACGCCAGTCCATCACAGGGCACACAGAGACACCAGCGCCAATTTTCCTGTTACTAGTAGGTCTTTGAACTATGGGTGGAAACTGGAGCACCTGGAGGAAACCCACTCAGCACCCCAGATCCAGAACTGACCCCAGGGCCCAAGCCCTGTGAGGCAGCAGTGCGAACCACGTCTCCACCATGCTGCCCTATTATTATTACTCCTACTATAAAATTAGGCAATACACATCTGTACACTGGATACTACTGCCGAGTGGAACTTCTGCAGGCTGGTCTTTGGTTATATTTCCACTGTGGGGGCAGTAGAGTTGACAGCGGGTCCAGTCTGGCTAGCAGAGGAGCTGACTGAGATTTCCGATTGTGAACGTGAGTTTGCCCCACCTCATCCTCTTTCTCTGTGCGGCTCAGTTGAAGAGAAGCATGTCAAAAATGTCAAAACGCTCTGGAAGATGCTCTGTACCACCCTTAACAAATGACTTTCTTTGCCTCATTGCTGAATTGTCTTTGCTGGGTTTCAGCCAGTCCTAAATCCGTGACCGGATTAAAAGAACAACCCAAAACTGAAAGATTTTTTATTTGGCTTAATGAACTGTTGTTGGTAATGTTTCTTATGTTTTTGACTATAGCACTCAATGTCAATTAATTAATGGACTGGAACATATACCGAGACAAAAAAAAAATTAAACATTTTCAGGAAAATTAACAAAAATATTATATTATTTACTGATAAAATCTAAAAAGAATGCAAATATCTTGCTATTTTTATCATCTGCAAATAAAATCATATCATCAACATTACTTCATACGTAAAATTCCTTCATACAGTATGTAATTTGAAAAAAATCTGCACTGCTGTACGTGTAGGATAAAGTACAAGACTAGTGGCTTAGAAGAGAAATACCAGGAATTGCATTTTATTTATATATATATTTTGGTTTTGTACCAAAACCAAAGCCACAGCTACAGTAAGCTTTATGATGGTGTGACTTAAAAAGATTTTGGCCAACAGTCTCAAACCGCCTCTAATCCTGCAGTCTTACTTTACTAACATGAAGCAAAAGAGCAGATAGTAACCAACAAAGGCTCTGAAGGAATACATACACTTTGCATAATGTAGTTTGGGATTTACAAAATAATAGGTTTTGGTACTGAGCGACAGTGATGAAGCTGTTAGCACTGCTGTCTTATAGCTAGGTGTTACCAAATTTACAACACTCTCTGCAGCAGTGGAGGTTGATAGGACTGTCCAATAGCCTTGTGAGTTGGGAATTCTTCACACCACCAATTTTCAAAGCTATACCAATCTTTTTAGCAATGTTTTTTTATATATTCAGGAATAAAACATTTGAAGGCATACCAAAGAGTACTTTACCATTGGCCTGTAGATTTTGTCTTGTGAATTCTTTCATGTGGTCCACTGCAGCAACCATTATAGTTATTTTTTACATCAAATCATTTACACTTACTGTACATTCATGAATGGTTAAGCTCTTAGCAAGTAGCCTATGCTTGGGGGGGTGGGGGGTTGGTGGTAGGTATTTCACTGGCCCTGGTTTTTCCCTACTGACACTACACCACTCTCCTCTACCCAGACACAGAAAGTGCAAGTGGATTTATCAGTCTTAATTTAAAAAGTAAAAACTGAAATACACAGTCCATGTCACTCCTGGGTCCTTCCATGTCCAGTGCACTGATGCAGGACTGTGGTTCAAAATAGTTTCATAAGAAATGCAACTACTGAACAGTCCTACCCTTTCCCACCATTCAAACAGTCAATTTCTAAACTGAGACAGGTTTGGTTCAGAATAAGATGATGGGTTATAAACAGCAGCAAGACCCAAGCCTGGGAGTCAGGGGTTGTAGTCTAACTGAATACTAGTTCTTTCCTGTTAAAACGCAGTGGAGAGTCAATGTAATTAATCTGTGACTGTGGTGAAGCAGGCCCCTTCAGACAGAGCCGGAACAGCTAAAATTAAACATCACATCTTACAGCAACAGTCTGAAGGGTTGGGCTTATCCACCAAACCCTGCCATAAGAGAGAGAGAAAAAAAACATACATTTGTCACATGTACAATCTTTCCTAGAGCCAACACAGAGAACATCCAAAGTAAATATTGTTTTAGTCTTTATTTATCTAAATTGAAGCTGGGCTGCATAAAACAACCATTCAGCTGCAGGAAATCTGTTCTCTCACAGGGGGTTAATATGACACTGTGTGAGGTGATTAGTTCTTAAACTGCAGAACAGTTCACTGCAGGTTTGCTTACTAATTAGCACTGCTGGAATGATATCATATTGATCCCCCTGGAAAAAAGAGGATACATACTAATGTGTTCGGGTCTTAATGAATTTTAAAAGTAAATACAAACTGATAAGTACAGTAAATGGCATTTGGGAAAACCACATGTGTGTTGGGGCACTGGTTTTGGAAATTCTGGACCAGAGGGAAGAGCACCACCTACTGGTCGACCAACCCCATGTACATGTACATCAGCAACCTGGTTTTCTTTACGGGTCTCCCTTCTCAGTGCAGACCAGATCCAGAAACCAGGCTTACCTTCTGCGATCTTACGGGACCAGGCTACAAGGTGGTAGAACTACTGTTAATTAATAATAAAATAATAATTGCTTACACTTATATAGCGCTTTTCTGGACACTCCACTCAAAGCGCTTTACAGGTAATGGGGACTCCCCTCCACCACCACCAGTGTGCAGCTCCACCTGGATGATGCAATGGCAGCCATAGTGTACCAGTACACTCACCACACATCAGCTATCAGTGGAGAGGAGAGCAGAGTAATGAAGCCAGTTCATAGAGGGGGATTATTAGGAGGCCATGATTGGTAAGGGCCAATGGGAAATTTGGCCAGGACGCCGGGGTAACACCCCTACTCTTTTCGAGAAACGCCCTGGGATTTTTAATGACCACAGAGAGTCAGGACCTCGGTTTTGCGTCTCAACCGAAGGACAGCTCCTGTTTACAGTATAGTGTCCCCGTCACTATACTAGGGCATTAGGACCCACATGGACCGCAGGGTGAGCGCCCCCTGCTGGCCCCACTAACACCTCTTCCAGCAGCAACCTTAGTTTTTCCCAGGAGGGCTTTCATCCAGGTACTGACCAGACTCACACCTGTTTAGCTTCAGTGGGTTGCCAGTTGTGAGTTGCAGAGTGATATGGCTGCTGGCTAACATAATTCTAATAATAAGCTAGATTTTAGGAAGAATACCAAGACAAAACAGCAGCAATATGCAGAGATGAAAAGGCAGCACCACTCTATCATTTCTTTTTTGCAGGTATTTTCACATCTGTAGCTCAGGAGGAGCTACTGTCCTTGAGGAAAACCTCACAGTTGCAGAAGAATTGGAGCTCCTGCTTGTTTAATGGCAGGAAAGATTTTCCTTTCAAAACGTATTCTGCCAAAAAAGAGACATTCTCTAGCTCTGCATTTAGCACAGTATGGACAGTACGAGCCACCCATATACTACAAAATCCCCTGGACATGGAGGAAACTGGTCTCAAACTGTCTAGAAGACATGTTAGCTACTTACTGTAGTGCAGCAATTACTTTAGTAAAAACTCAAAAAAAACAAGGGCAACATTTTTTTTCTATACAACCAAGAAAATTACTAATTTTCTGAAAGGAATATTTATTTTCTGGTTTGAATTTTATACATGGGAATTATATGTTTAAAGCTTTAAAGACTGCAAGCTGAGGAATAGTAAGTGAAATTTTGCAAAAAGATAAAACAAATATTACAGAATGTTATATGTGGCAACAGGAATAAAACTCTAAAGTTATCCTTCCTGCAAACTGAGCCACGAATTGATGAAATAATAATAAGAAAGTGCCCTCAAGTACAGTATACAGTATATGCAACCTTGTGAATTAATTTCTGTCAATCCAGGTCTCTAATACCACAGAATACAGGAGAGATTAGAGTGATCCAAAAAGCCTTTCTTTTTACAGAATTTTCTTCAGCTTTCATTTTTTTCAAATTTTATCAGCATACTTGACATGACCACTGTGTGGAAGCTACAAAAGGCTATTTACTGTAGTTAGTTCCGAAAGTTTTACCCAGCTACAGTTTGATACGGGATGATTCCATATTTAATTGAGTTAAGGTCCTTCTTATCTGGCTTTTGTCAATTCAGTTCAGAGATGTTTCTTATTTCTTGTTAGTCGTGAATATAGGACTCTTATATTTTATAGGGGTTTTGTTTTGTACTGATAGTATTTACCAGTGTGAATCAATATATGTTTTTTTAAAATGAAAAATACATACAAGCAATGGCAAAAATCTCCTCTTTCCTAATTTAATCTCCTCTTTCCTACATGAGCTGTCAAACTAACTGCCACATGAAGGGTTTTAACTAAGTCTCATACTGTATATGCACTGCACTCAAGATCACAAGGTGCTTTCCAAGATCCTCTATTTTAACCCTATAGAGTTAAACTACATGGATTGGTCAGATGGTGAGAACTTCAATGACACTCCAAGAAAGTCCGCAGGACAAACTAGTCAGCAGAGATCACACTAATTTATTGCAGGCATGACTATGTCGGAGACTTTCAAAGATGTGGACCAGGGTAATACTTTGAGTTTACAGCTTGTCCAAGGTCATTCATTATTAATACTAGTAATATCTTTGGTAAAGACTTTGATGGCGACAGCTCAAACGCTGTACATGAGAGGTTGAGCTTTATTAGCCCCACCTGGCAGTAATTCCGGAAACTATTATCTTACTTGCGGTATTGTGCGGTATTATACGGTAACCTGTGTTATACCGCAACACGCCCCCTGCGTTTTACCGCGGTATAACCCGCTTGTTTTGAATGGCTGCATCTGTATGTTTCTTGTGCATTGTTTTCTCCCACTCTGATTCAGGGATGTCCCTTTTGTGTATGTTATACTTTGAATAAACACTGCGGTTCTTCCTTTGCTAAGCTTTGGAAACCACAGTTAGGGAGAAGCAAATTTTCACTCATTCAAAATTACCCAGTGAAACGTCTTTCAAGTTTTGATCATCTAATGAAAGACATTTTGCATAGCTGTGGAAGCCAAAAGCAATTTATTTTACTCTGTCCCAAAAAGCTACAATTCTGAAACTTTCCATCTGACCTTTTTTATATATCATTATTAATAATCGTGTTTGAAACATGGAAAGCAGAGCAAAAGGATTCAGATAAAAAAAAAAGTTTAATTTAAAGAGACTTCTCTGGTATTTTCTCACAAAGCCAGAAACATCTCTTTTTGATGTTTCATACATTAAAATGCTCTTTAATTCTTTTTCCTTACTTTAGTCACTTGAAAAATCTCTTTAGGTTATGATGAAGAAATGAGTATTTCATTTTCACAGACATTTGCACAGTGTCTTCCAAATGTATTCATACCCTCAATGAAATAGGAATGATAAAAAAATGTCTAACAGATTCACAGGCGGCATGGTGGTGCAGTGGTTATCATTGCTGCCACGTGGTGCTGGGGCCCTGGCTTCAGTTCTGGACCCAGGGAGCTATTTGAGTTGAGTTAGTACAGTATATTCTCCTCATGTTTGCATGGGTTTTCTGCGGGTGGTCCAGTTTCTTCCCACAGTCCAAAGGCATACTGGGAGGTTAAGTGGCTTCTGGAAAAATTGGCCTTAGTGTGTCTGTGAGAGCCCTGCAACGGACTAGAGTCCAGTGCAGGGTGTGCCCTGCCTTGTGCCCGTTGCTCGGTGGGATAGGCTCCAGCTTGCCCGTGACCCTGAATTGGATGCAGTGTTTAGAGAATGTATGGATGGATAATGAACTCACACACTGCATAATGTGACTTTCTAAAAAAAAATTCTAAAAAGAGTTGTATTGTAATTGGAATTGTAATGTAGTGTCACATTAACACCCACCCCTTAATCTAGTGTTATGTAAAGCCTCCTCTGGCAGGGATTACACTGAAAAGACACCTCCTGTAGTGTCCTGTGAGATGCAGGCCCTCCTGGATGGGGGGGGGGGGGGGTTTGACCATTCCTCCAGGCGGACTTGATATAGGTCCTCCTTGAACTCAAACTATAAATAATGTGCATGAGATGGTCAGTTGAGAACATTTGTTTCTGTGCAAAACAAATGCTTTGGACGTGCCCTTTGGATTAGTACTGTAAAATCCATTTTGCGCCAAGTCGAAGCTTCCTAACAGAGAGACCCACATTTGGCCAAAATGTCTTGGTGCATATCAGAATTCATATTTCCTCCAATTGTAATGAGGGCTCCAGGACTCATATAGCCCATTATTTTACATTTAATTCTCACGCTTTACTAAATTACCGCTGCCTCTGGTGAAATGAGATATGAGAAGGGTTGTGTCTGTTCCGGTCTCTGATCTCAACTCTTTTTTTTGGCATTCATTGATGTAATTAATGTATGGCTACAGCTTGAAAATTAAACAAAAAGCTTTTTAAATATTTGAAATAATTGCAAGTGCCTGTATCAAACAATTGGGTGCCGTAAGATACAGTAGGTGTTCACACTGCTGTAGGTGTGGAAAGAAAAGACCAGAAAATAAGGAAAGTTCAAGAATCTGGATCATTTGAGAACAAAGAGGTAATTTCTGTCATTTGGATTGTATTATTACAGTATTCATGTGTCTTGCCTGATTAAGAGCTGATTTATCCATTGCAAAACATACTCTAAAAATCAATCAATTTCACTTCTGTTTGACATACCTTGGTAGATTGTATCTTGCCAGAAGATGCATCTTTAGTCATCTATAATTGCTTTCACAAAATGAGACAGTAAATTGCACTCTAGAGCAAAAAGCTTTGAAAATCCCCTGTATTGTCCCATACTGTAAGTATTTTTTTTTCAATCTCACTGAGATTCGCATTTCTGGTCGATGCACTGACTTCCTATTTTTAGCGCACCCAGGTTCCGAAGTGACTTCTGAGAAATGAGTTCTGCACTCTGCCTTCAAAGTGCACTGAAGAAGTGCTGTGTGCATAGGGCCACGTGGCTCGATCACCCTTCCCTACATCATTGCCTCTGAAGGAGTCACAATGTAAGCTATTCTTCCTCTGTCGCTACGCATTGAGGCCACAGAACAATACCAACATACAGTACCTGCAACAATACCAAGCAGCCACAAAGTAAATGTACACCTGGATACAAAAGTGAGAAATGAAATAGCCTGTAAAAGGGACTTCTTTCACATTTAGTTCAAACCTTTTTGAAAAGGAAAGCAGTGTGCAGACTTTGCCCCAGTGCAGCTGTGTTTATTTCAGGGTCTCATAATCTGATTCAGTGTTTCCAAGCCCAGTGGTTCTTGGCACAAAAGACTTGGCAGCAGGTTGGACATTGCACCCTCTTACAGACATTGCCGGATCGATGAGATAAGCATTACGCCTGAAAAAACAAATCACATAAAAATGATTCCAAATACCACTTTTTCAGGCTGGCATGTTGCACTGTTGACAGCATGAATTAGAACCGCAGAATGCAGAGTTTTTCTTTTGGACTCGAACAGTACTGCTTCAAGAACACGGATAAGGAGATGGTTGTCACTCAAGGAGATGGTTATCTCACTACAGTGAAATTAACCAGAAATATTGGAATTATTTTATATAAGCCAATGCTATATAGATTAGAAAGTGAAAAAAAACATCATTTTAAAATAAAGATCCTTCAAAAATGCTATTATAGTACAATAATGTATTTTAAAAGAAAAACCATTTGTTTACAATATTAATGCAACTCATAGTCTAGCTGTTAAACTGTGCACAGAGGAGCACTTGCCTTTATCATCAGTAACTGCAGAACATGATCCCATAATTTAGTACCCTGAATAAATATGCATGAATATAAGAATATAAGAAAATCTGCAAATGAGAGCTAGTAATTTGGCCCCCTTTTCTGGTTTGCTAGGTAAGCAACCTTAAAATTAAACAAAATCATCTTAGTATTTCTTAAAGAAGCAGGACACTCAACCTTAACAACATGGCTGGGAGGGGGTTTTGAGATTCTCACAGCTCTTTGAGCAAAGAAGCATTTCCTATTTTCCATCCTAGTAAAATTGCTTTTTAGTTACTAATTTTGATGCCTTATCCTTGTTTCATTTCTGAATCTAAAACAGTCCCTGGAATTGACCCTCTCTGGACAATTTAGGAGCTTTACACATGGATCAAGACTCCTCCCAATTTCCTTGGCTCCATCTAGACTGAGGGGATTTAGCTTATTTAACCTGCAAAGCAATTACTAAGTAAATGTAATTAATATTTTATGACTCAAGAAACACTGTTTCCATGGATTACTGCTATGAGTGGGGATGGAGCATGACAACATAAGAAAGCCCATCGGCCCATCTGCTGATCTAATCTAGATGTTTTTTGAAAGAAGACAGTTGTGGAAACGTGGCCTGGTGTCCACTTGTGCCCCCTGCCTTGTGTTTCACTGTTCCTACAGTGAAATCTGCTGGGCTGACATTGTCCTTTGAGGATCTTGAATACTTGTATCAGGTCCTTTTGTAGCTTTCTTTCAGTTCAAGACTAAAGAGTTTCAGTTGTACATTCGATTTCAGTACATTCCTTTAAAGCTCCAGAATGCATCTGGCTGCTCTTCTCTGGAGTGATTCCAAAGCAGCACCAAAAGGCTGAGCACATAAGTAGCAGCAGTCCAGCAGTAAGTCGAATGCCGACTAACATTCATTTATAAAAAAGACAGAAATAATAAAATTAGGTTAGAAACGGTCATTTTGTTTATTTTTTTCTTCAGTACATAATAATAATAATTCTGGAACATGGATGTTTTGAGTAGTGTATATACCACAAGCGTGTGCGTCATCCTACATTTTGATGGTTACATTTTCTTTTATCATGAGTATTCAGTTAAATCAAATCCTCTGCAACAAATGACGAACATAAGAGGCTCTTGCAAAATCTGCGGAGGGTGCCGAGGGATAACATTAAAGCCAGCATTACCACTGGCTATAGGCTGCATTCACAAAAACACACTTTACTTGCAAAAAGGCTTTTTCTAGGGGCAAACATTGCTTTTCCTGATTATAATAGCTGCCTGCCCTTCAGTTAGCTCCCCAGCTGAGTTCACACTGAAGAGTTGGAGAGCTTTATATTTACTGTATGTAACATTTCCTCTGACTGAACCACGTTCAGCTTACTGACAAAAAACCTTAGTCATTAGCTAATTATAAACTCATTCACATACTCCACTTCTCACCAGAACACAAGCTTTGCCCAGCCTCACAAAGTTGGGCTCATGAAAACTCTAGAAGTTTGTAAACTATTACATATGCATACATGCAATCTGTAAGGACATAAAAGAAACAAAGTTCTGATTGCACAAGCCATACATGTCTGCAGTAGAGGAAAAGTGATTTATCTGGTACAAAATAAGAAAATAACCAAATGCAACCAAATCAAACACATTAAAATTCAACTCACGTTTATGGTTTTCCATTGCATATGAATGCTAAAGTCCCATTCATAGGCCACTCAGCACACTCCTGTGCTGCCTTTTCATTCAAGCAAACTTGACTATAATTAGAGATGTGCTCTTTGAAACAGGTCCTGCATGGAACTGTGACAGTGGTTCTAGACACCTTATCTGGAGAGCAAGTGTACGTCAAATCAATAGAGACACTGCACCTACAGTAAGTAATAGTGTTGCAGTATATGAGCTCTAAAATAGGAACAAAATGAATACTGTACATACAGTGAGTATGTATGAACCTGTAACCAGGTTCTGTGACCAGGTTTTAGTTTCAACAGTCCAGTGGAGACCTACTGTATGGTCTCAAACCCTTTTCCAGACCACTCGCTCCAGGACCAGATACCCAGCTTTCCTTAACCCTAGGGGATATACATTAGAGGTGAGAACCTAATGGTATAGCTTATAGTGTTGTTAAAGTTCCCCTCCTCGCTGTTAAAGTTTCCACTGAGCCTTGGAGTCCAGGCTCACAGTAACCAACCTTGGAACATCTTTCAGTCTCACTTCTTGGAATACCTCACTCCCAGCTATTATAGCTTCCTCTGAGCTTTGTTCAGGGGTTCATGTCCCCTGTGCATAAAATCATTATAATCTCTTCAGAAATCATTGTGAGAAATCACTTAGTCTTCGTTGTGACATTTAGAGCATCACAAGTCATGTGTTGCTAATACAATCAGTGAGTCATAGCTGTCATCACAACTAAACCATTCCCAATTAACTTGAGAGATTGCTCTGTATAAAAAGAATGTCCTTTCTCTGAATTTCTCTTTAATCCCCCATCTTTCTAAGAAAGGTTCTTAAAAGACTCAGTGTCTGGACATTCACATCCCCGAAAGGATGATTCACCTATGCCATCCCCTATGGGCTTTCCATAGAAGTCAGCCATTTTGCCTCTTATGTGGCCAAGAGTAGGAACTGAGCCAAAATGGCTTCTGACAGCCAAGTAATTGAACCCAGGTGTGGACTGTGAAAAACAAGGTTTGCCTGAGATATATAAACCCTTTAGGTGAGTCTTCTTATCAGGGATGTGGAGTTTCTAATATTGAGTGTGTTAAGAAACTTTCTTACAAAGATCAGGGAGTTAAAGAGAAATTCAGAGAAAGGCCGTTCTTTCTATACAGAGTAATATCTCAAGTTAGCTGGGAACCTGAAAAGGTCCTAACTGTGTCTCTGCCTTGTTGATGCTTTGGTTTGTGAGGAGAACTGCACTTAGCCTGCCATGTGGCAGGCAGAGAGTGACCAGAATTGTCTTGTTTTTTCTTTAGTTGCAACCATGTAACCTTCCAAATAAAAATGATTTAAGACTCTGAACCATAGATTCTTCTGTAGAAGAGAGACTAATTTTGTACTGTCACATGATAGACATCTGATCATGAACTGTTTCAACACATGTTACACACGTAACACAAGTGATATCTATCAAGCTATCTAGCTATTGTATCACTGATCATACAACCTGGAGTCATGTGGAATTCCTCACAATTGTTTTATCCACAATTCCTTCAGTGGATAAAACCGATGCTGGTCTACTCAACACAATGATGTTATTCAGTGTGTCACCCAGATCTGAACTGTGCATTATGTATCACATAATCTGGACAAAACCATACTAATTCCAGTTGAAAAGATCTAATTGTTTCTGCTTTATATTTATTTACTGTGCATCAAAGGAAATGTATTGCACATAACTAAAAAAAAATCACAAGGTTATTATCTAGAAATGACACTTTGTTGTCGGTACACTAATATTTTACTGAACAGACATGACCTAGGTAAATTCATTGTAGAGATTAACATTTGTCAGCAACAGGGGGTTTACTGGCACAGACTAGTAGTGTGGCCACTGCTGGAAGCCGTACAAGCTGTACATCTGCGGCAGTACGCCAATGCTGTCTTGCGGGTTATTGTCCCATTCCTCCTGTAGCTCCTTGACAGGTATGTGCCAGGGTCTCTGAGCCCTAACTTCCACATGTTGCAGCAGCTCAATCTGCAAGCAGGGCTTTCAGGCCATAACTCTCAAATGCCCATCGCATTCTTCTGAAATGTCGTCCTGACAGGATGACTCTGCAGGAAGGGCAGTAAATGAGGTCCCACGATTTGATCACTGTAGAGCAGTGCAATAAGGTGGCCATCAGCAACAACAGGCGGATTTCATACTACTTCCCAGATGATCGCAATCGGGCCATCCACGGCAATGAGCATATTTCTGCACAGCGGTACCACACTCACAGACATCCTTCAGGATGTTCAACACAAAACCATGTTGGCTCCGATGTGGACGATCCCACCTGAGATGGTGCTTGTGTTAACACCTGGGAGAGATGATGTGACTTGTGGTCTCCTAAAGCATAGCCTGTCTTTTGCCTGTGTTTGGCTGTAGCATCCAAATTAGACATTGCAGGCCATGAACACCCCTGGTGTTCTACAATATATACAATCTACAATATATAGATGGCACAAAGGTGTTGTCTTGTTAAGCAGGATACATATGTGTTCCTGTCTGTGGATTTTTTTTCTTGATTTTCATCGGGCTTGACAATCAACAACTTACTGTAAATTGCCTCATCTGTGCCCAATCAACTCTCACTGATGAGGTGATTTTAGTGCTTAACAGTTGAAAGGTACTTGAGTACAGCATGGTCAGTCATGAGTGAATAATTAATGAAAATTATGCTTAAAATGTAATCAAGATACAAAACACATACAAACTTTTTTTTTCTAAAAACAAACGTGTATTAATAGTGATGTCTTTTAATGCTCAGTATTCAGTGTCATCCAGATGTATTCATACCCCTGAAAAAACAGGAACAAAAACAGAAAAAAGTCTAAAAATCTTAGTATTAAATAGCAATGCATAGAGCAAGTCACATTTGCCATAACATTCACAAAACCCAATGGTCACATTTATTCACTGCTCTGTAGATTGTATTATGTAAACCCTCCTCTGACAGGGCATACACTGACAACTGACTATTCCACTTGGCAGAATGACTGTCAAAAACACTCATTTTATGTCCAGTTAACCTTGTTGATTCAGAGGCTCAGCATGCTTTGGATCACTGCCATGCCAGAATGTCCATTTCAGCCACACTTGAGATTCTTGGCAGAGGGAAACAGGTGTTTGCCCAAAATGTCCTGGTGTTTATGATTTCTCCTATCTCAACAAGGGCTCAAGGACCCATGGATGCAAAACAACCCCAAAATGTAACCAGCTCCTTGCAATACCTTACTGTGGACATGAGTGATATGTTCAATATTCATCTCTCGGTTCTCCTCAGAAGAGGCTGCTTGCTTGAGACTCAGCCATGAATGCCATGAAGTTGATGGCGAATGGCAGTTTATGATCGAGATCTCCAGCTGTTGCCTTTGGATTTAGGTTGCCTCCCAAACCACTCGTCTCATAACTTGTAGTGACAAAACAGACTTGTGTCTTATTGCAGGCAGGGTTGCCACTATATCAGTAGCTTTCAGCTTTTCAGATTTTTTATTGCCATTGCCGTGAACCGCACACAAACACGCACGCGCTCCCGCTTCCTCACGAGAACTATTCACCGTAAACGCCCACCCTCACTCTCCTCTTGGCCCTCGCTCAGTTGAGGTTTCCTCGCCGAGCTCCTCTACAACTTCCTTCTCCTGAGGACTAGCTTTTCTCTCGTCTGTCCTTACTGGCTTTTGACTCCTTGCAACCGTACTCGACCACGACTTTGCTTCTCGTTTTTGGATTAGTTTTTGATTTGGAACCTTATCTACCTCCTGACCAGACGCCACTGGAGACTGTTTCTCATAGGGTCCTGCCTGCTCTTCCCTGACAGCCATCTCCAACGTGTGGACATCACTGACAGTTGACCTGCTGTTTTCAAAGAGGTCTTACAGTATATTAAATGAAACCATACTACTGCAGGTTCCTCTGAGAAATGTATATGGATCTGTGCATCAAATTAAAATCTCAAAAATTCAGAAGTATATTTAATCCTTAGAACAATAGCAGAAATCAATTTATTTTGCTTCATTATCTAGTACAACGTGTTGTTCGTTTTACGTGATGCTGTTCCCTCTCTAGGACAAAGAAAGAAGTGTTAATGTATGCAGTTCAGTCAAATGTTTTTGCTGTTGGTGTAATTTAAATGAACGTAGTACTAGAATGATCTCCTAGCCCCTTATTATCAGTACACGTGATCAGAAAACGGTTCATATTATACAGTAGATCCAGTCTGCATTTCATATACGATTCTTTTCAATTTGCTAAACAGGTGATAGAACAACTTCTAGATTTGGGGCTAATTTCCGATTTATTCTGAACATTTACCCACTCACACAGCTCCAGCTCATAAGAGAAAACTGTAAGAGCTGATCAAGCTATATATAGTTGCATAGCTGGGCACATTATAATTAACATCAATATCGCCACCAACCATTAGCAAACACCCACATGTTAGAGCCCAGTAAATCTAGTCTACAGGTCTAATGAGGTTCTCATAAGTATTACTCCACCAGCTGTGAGAGGGAATTCACAATGCCAACAGAAAAAAAGTGGACAGTGCTAACCTGTCATTAAACTCTGGCCATCTTCTGACTATCCAAAAAGTGTTATTTCCTCCAGCTTAAAAGCGATCTGCTTCTAAAAACTAAATGCAGCCTTTATGAAAAAATATATACAGCGTGTGGTTACCGTATTGACACCTAAACATATCATTAAATTGCACTATTCATTTCTCTGTGCAGGTGGAGAATGATGCTGGCAGCACTGTTGAAATTACTCTCGTCTGAAAAGCTGTTTGAGGTTGCTCAGACTTGACAAGCCTCCCTAATTGTTTTTCTCCCCTCTATCAGGTGCTGTTAGCGGAAATAGCTGTCTATCTCAGAAACCTTTTTCCGTTTTTCCATCAATACGCCCTGATGACCGATAGGTTTGAGAAGCAAGTCTCGGGTGAAATCATTGTGCCTCTTCCATTTCTGCATCTCCTGTGCTCAAACAGGTCCTAGTGGTGAGGGAATCACATTTGCAGCTCAAATTTAGTGCAACAAGTTAAATATGGCCAAGGACACATTTTGAAAAGACTTTCAAAATGTAAGTTAAAGTAAAAATGCTACAAAATGTCAATCCATTCTTATTTACATAACCCACTAAGATTAATTAAATCCACACTTCTTAAACAAATCTTTTTTTAACAGATTGTTTATGGCAAGAACTACCATTGGGACACTCCATGCTCTAGTCTGTTTTCCCTAACAAAGTGGCCAGGCAGTATTTACATTCAGAAATTTGTGATTATTTGAGAGAGTTTCCAATTATAATTCCTCTGTATTTTAAACATATGAAACTGAACCAAGGCCAAGTGATACAGAAGCAGATCTGCATAATTTATTTGGTGAAAGATTGGAATTAAACTGTGATATAATATTTAACACAAACATTCTCTGGAAGACAGGACAATCCATGTTGCTTAAGCCTCTTCCTTAATCCACTTATTATTCATTGGCATGTTCATTAAAAAGACATGCTCACAAACATACCAAATAAAAAAACAAGCTGGCAAAACTTTCAGAAAATAAAGAAAGGTCTCGAATCTGATTCGAAGTCACCATGGCTCATGTCTGAGCTATGATTCTCCAGTCACTAGTCACCATGGAAGGAGTCCACATCGCAAGACCTTGAAATAAAGTGAGATTCAAAGAAATCCTCAAACACCAGTATAGCTTATCTCTTTTTTGTTCATTGATGGATGCCCCCTTTCCTAGAGGATTATGTTCTTTGACAGAAGTTATAAAAACCAAACCAAGGGACAAAAAATCCATCTTTTTCTCCAAAATCACTTCATGTAGTAGCACAAAACTTGGATCACAAACCATACTCACGTTTTGCACTGGGTGACCAACCAATAACCCTTCTCATATCTCTGAACAGAAAATGATGCAAATAATATAATATATTTAAATTAATACATTTAATATAATATAAAATAATATAAAAATGATAGTCAGATTACCATATGTGTAATAGCATGTTACCAGATGTGTAAAAGTTTTAACATACAAAGGCTGCAGGCTTTGTTTCTATGCCTCTTGATGAAGGCTGCATTCTGTTAAGATACAGTACAGTATGTGTGGAACTTGGTTTGCAATGCTTTCTCTACAACAATGATGTCATGCACGGGCCTCTTCCTTTCCCAGCACATTCTCCGAATCCTTCGGTGACCAGCTCATGTTCATGGGAATAGGGCAGAGATGTCTGGAAGGTGCTAGCCACAACCAGGCACTCAGATAGCTGTTACAAATTTGTCATCAAGTCTCAGCCAGAGTTGAGGCTCAAGTGCTTTTCAGCTGCTTTGACTGTGAGTGAGTTGCCCTTTGCAGGATCTGCTCTGCTCACTCCTTCCAGTGATGGCACGAACAACGCAACAGTCCTAAGTCACCACTCCCAGCTGGACTGCCACATCCAAAAGATCACCCGTTACGCAGCCAAAAAACACAGGAGGGAGAATTATAACTTGGTGTCTGACAAATCAGGACCCTCCTGGACAGTTTATAATGTGGTACTGCATCTGTGGCCTAAGTCAAATTTAATCAGAAAAACAGACATCCTGACAGCATCCACCAAATCTCTCCCAAGAAAACAGGCAGTGAATGTCCACTCGTAGGAGGATTTTGAAGTTACATTCAATCAAGAATTCAACAAGAGTGTAATCAATTTCATCCCACAACACCCAATTAGAGATGATCTTCGATCTGCACCGAGACTTGAAGAGGCGATTTAATTCCCATTAAGCATGCTGGACAGGAACTAGTGTTATATCTCATTATACAGATATCGAATGAAGAGGTAATGCTGAATGATTTCATGAACAAGAACAACATTTGGAAATGACAAAGTGATCTTCCTGTAGTTTATCGTGGGCAAGATCATTACCAGATTTCTCCTGAACTCTCATTCCTCTGGTTGAAGAACTCCCCCCCCCGAATCCCAGTGTGGGTTCAGTCCCCCTAGAAACTTGACCAAAATGATTTTTACAGCCTATCATATTCAGGAAAATGAACTGGGAGGAGCTTTTCTTCTGAGCACTGTTTGACTTGGCAAGTGTGTTTGAGTTTGTGAGACCCTCCTCTATTATGGATATCTTCCAAAGTTTGTCAGCATTTTTCACCTGCTTCACAATGATATGTGGGCAGTAATCCTTACTTAAGGACCCATTATTCGGCCCTTTGAAATCTGGACAATAGTCAAACAGTAGAGTGGCATTACCCCAGCTCTGTGGTCAATATGAATAAGCAGCATTTATATTTGATTAAAGATCCCTGCTGGAGTGCAGCTGACTTACTGAGTGAACGGTAAATTATTTAATCTCCAAAGACTTCAGTCCAAAACTAAAACCAGCCAAGCTTTAGTCACTGAGCTCCACACATTATTCTGCAATATGTGCCCTGGCAGAAATGGACTGGAACAGTACAGAGGTAACTGTGTCACTGAAAACTGGGAAACACCACCATATCACTCTGCAACTCACAACTGGCAACCTACTGAAGCTAAGCAGGTGTGAGCCTGGTCAATACCTGGATGAGAGACCTCCTGGGAAAAATTAAGGTTGCTGCTGGAAGAAGTGTTAGTGGGGCCAGCACAGGGTGCTCACCCTGCGGTCCATGTGGGTCCTAATGCCCCAGTTAGTGACAGGGACACTATACTGTAAACAGGCGCCGTCCTTCGGATGAGACGTAAAACCAAGGTCCTGACTCTCTGTGGTCATTAAAAATCCCAGGGCATTTCTCGAAAAGAGTAGGGGTGTAACCCTGCCGTCCTGACCAAATTTCCCATTGGCCCTTACCAATCATGGCCTCCTAATAATCCCCATCTATGAATTGGCTTGATTACTCTGCTCTCCTCCCCACTGATAGCTGATGTGTGGTGAGCATTCTGGCGCACTATGGCTGCTGTCGCATCATTCAGGTGGGGCTGCAGATTGGTGGTGGTGGAGGTGGTGGAGAGTCCCCATTACCTGTAAAGTGCTTTGAGTGGAGTGTCCAGAAAAGCGCTATATAAGTGTAAGCAATTAATGAATTAATTAATTTTCAAATTCTAGTTTCATTTGCCATTTGCAATGCAGCAATGGTAAAAATTAACAGATGACACTGTCTGCTTCCCAAAGTCTGTGGCCAAATATAAGCACAGAAGGTCCTGCAAACAGTGTCTTCTGCAGTAAAAGTCAGAGAAATGCAGTATTGTTCCCACCACCAAGTTTCAAAACAAGGACTGGGAAACTTAAATATTCCAGTTTAGTAAGAGGCTCTTTAGTCTAAGAGTATGATACATGCTTATGTGCGATGTCCTGGGTAATAATGACGGACAAGCTTGTTTGCTCTTGGATGCATGTTGAAAATCAAGAACAGGATGCATTTCTTCAAAGAGTTGTGTGAGCATGGAACAAGCAACCCAGTCATGTTGCTGTAGCTGGTACCTGTGCTACTTTCAAATTACTGCAAATAAGCTAGATCAGCCCAAAGACCTCCTCTTGTTTGGAATCATTCTTAAGTTTTTAGTGATATTACTGTTAGTGTGAATTAAACATTACAGGTTGTACCAAAGGGTATGTACAGTATGCAGATTGTGATTTGCAGATAATTGCACACAGTCTGCTACAGTACTTAATATAGAATTTCTAGATTATTTTGGACGCTTACAGCTTGTAATGGAACAAATAATACTCTGTCGTTTAGTATCAAAGTCTGAACTCAACTGGCTACCATGGGAAGTACTTTTCCATCAGGCTCCTAAAATTGTAACATCTGATTCATGAACTTGGACATCTTAATTTAATATAGCAGCATTAGGCTTCATTAGAAACATAGTGGAACTTGCCTGTTCACCAAGTCATCATCATTGTAAACAACTGATACATTTATCAGACAGTAAAACTGGAAAAGGATGTATTTTGACTAATTCTGCCTGAAAAATCAAATTCTACAGTAATACCTTTAACATTCACACCCAGGGTCTGATTTAAACAAAAGATTAGGTTTAAGCCCTGTATTTAAATACTACAAGCCTGCAGCCTAATATTAAAAATACACTTGATAATTACTATATTAATTACTATATTAAGAAACAGTTTGGAATAGCCAAGTGGTATGCAGTAAGACCACTGCTTAAAGACTCTCACTAGGGAGAACATACTGTACAGGCCTCCAAGACTTCTGCCTGATCAAGCCCTCAGTCTGCAGGAGAGGGGAGAGTGGGGAGAGGGGCAGACAATATACCCTTCTTACAAACAACGCAAAGATTTGCAGGCAACTGACAAGCAAAAAGGGACACTGCTGCTCACTGGACATTTGTGTTTAGTCAGTTATTTTCTTTCTCCTGGGAGCTTTTTACCATAGTGGACTAATCTCATAGTTTGAGTTTCAAATTTCAGATTTCCTTGTTACACTAATCCCTGCATAGTTGGAGTGGAAATGAATGTCAGTTATTCCACAGACAAATCCGACACTCGGAAATAGTTTCCTTTTCGTGCATGTATATTTATACGGTGCAAAATGACAAAGTAAGAGAGGTCTGATGACCGCGTGGGTGTTTTCGTCAGAAGAAATTCACTAGTTACAGATTTTAATGCTATCTACTGAGATTTGGCAAAAGGATTTGAAAGGATACATTTGTATTTTTTTAGTAGGCAATTTTACAATGTCTTCCTGCGTTATGAATCTCTTTTCAAGTGTGCTGTGTCCTCGCCTACTCCCTGTTTATCCATAAAGCAAGTTTTGTGCAGCACATTTTGAATTATTATGTGGAACCTACAGTAAAGGTCAAATGTAATGTCTGAGAACAAGATAACAAGACATCGTGTTAATGATTCATTAATTAGCAGAAAAATGTTATTCATTTTTATTCATATATATATATAGTATACTGATGCACAAGAAAACTGTTCTTGAAATTGAACATTAAAAGGCCCATGAAGACATAGCGGATCTGTTTTACTTGAAAACCAATGAGAACTATGGTTATTTGTTTTGCTGTACTTTTTATCCTTGTGATGGACATTTACTTAGTCTACATCACGTGGTGAGTGAAGCAGGCTCATTGTCTGCATTGTCTATGCCGAGCTGAGCGAAAATAGCAAATTAATTTCAGCGTACTGTATATAAAGCCCATAAAAATGACAAGGTTTTCAATCAGACTAGAAAAGGGGAGGACATGATAATGCTCATCTGTGTAACAAATATAGGCTGTTTGCTGCCAGCAGAATTAAAGACAGGCTTCTCATGCGAGAGATGTTGTCAACTGAATGAGAAGCTTTCCTTCAGTAACTAGCAGACATGAGCATGGTCAGAGTTTGACCTCCCCCCGCTACAATCTCCCCATTCATGTCCTGAATCTCGAGAACTGTTTTTCGACCTTAGTGGCAACAGAATGAGACACACCAGGACGAAACACAAGGTCAAAGCACGCGGGCCGGATGGGAGCAAACTGCCAGAGAGGTGTGGACTATCATTGAACACAAGAACACCCTTGGTAGTCCTTGAAGCAGCCTGCCAATGGTCACACTGCATACTGATGTAATGATGTCAGGGATATATAATGAATTTAAATAAGGGCTCTGAATTCTTGTGGTGCGCTTGAGATTAAAATATTTCGGTCCTTCACGGTGTTCTGCACTGGGACATGTGAAAGACACAGATAATGGTGGCTGGTGTTTGAGATCATCTCGGTTCTGCCTGGTAGTCCCCAATTCTAAGCCCATAACTTCCGTGCAGCAAGGTACTGTATATAGCCCACAAGGTGACACAAGTTTTGACCAGGAACAAGGAATAGGTTTATTCCATGCTGAAAAGAGAAGACACAACGTTTCGGCTGTGGAGCCTTCTTCGGGTGTGAGCTTTCTTCTCTTTTCAGCATGGAATAAACCTATTACTTGTTCCTTTGCAGCGTATGCATGCTGACGGAGCTCCCCACCTGAACAAGTTTTGACATTTCTGCTCAGTTTTCATAAAATGGCATCCTTTTTTTTTCTAAAAAAGTAACATCATTATGTGATACACACTGTTTAACAATTACCATAGAGGAAACAGTCGTAAGAGTGGAGAGCTCTAGCAACCTCCTGACCATTATGTAATTTCAAGGCTGGTCTGCTCCCCTTGGCTCACAGACATTCAACTCCTTTGCTGTGCAATCCAACTTTGGTTGGATTTGGAAGTCAAAAGACTAAGTTACTCATGCTGCCACCAAACAGGATTCCTGACCCATGCAGGTGAGCTGTTGTGTTTATGTACATTTCAATATTCTGTGCATTTTATCCTCCTGCAAGCATACAGGCTTCTGACACTCAGTATTTTCACAGCAGCCACAATTCCCAGAGCTACAACAGGCAGTCATGCACATGGAGAATATAAGGAACACAGATGCAGATGAGTAGCATATGGATACATCTGTTGTTTAAATTACAGCTAAGTAAACAGTACGTTTGCCTTAGAGCCAGACAATCCTAGGTCAGCTCCGCCCAGTCTTAAACACAATGCTAAGAAAGCTAAATACCATCCCAGTATCATCTTACACATCTTAAAGTAATTAGGGATTTTATACATGCCAGTAACTGCCTTAAAACTTTTACAGGATAACTTTCCAAACTGTAAAGGTTCAAAGGTCTGGCTGTAGCAGGCAACTATCTGTAGGTGCAAGTAATGGTAAGATTGTACAGACTCTTCACTTAAACCTAGCTCTGGAATTTAATACGGCTGTTTAGGGAAATATGAAAAGCACAGCACATTTTGCACTGACACATAAAGCATTCAGTTTCTAATAGTAAGGCAGAGTGATTTTAAGACACAATCATAAATTGAACAGTTCAAACCTGGCCTCAAACAGCAAGTCTTATTCTATTCTGCAGATGTCAACAGGCCCTGCAGACATTATGTATCAATTCTATATAACCTAGAAATACGGCAGTTGCTGCTCTCTTCGGCTCCCTTCAGTGTGAAACACTGTAAGCAATGTGTAATTAGACACAAAAGTACTGGGAGAGACTTTGAAATGAGAAATGAGCTAGATGGGCAGATTGGTATCCTGTCATCCATAGCAGTTCTGATCTTTTCATGAATTATTCCATATCCATCCATATCTGCAGAACCTGAAAAGATTTTTAGGTCCATAAAATTTGAGAAAATCAATTTAGGATTTTTATGCTTGCAGAAAAATGCAGAAATGAACCGAAACACAGTTCTAGAGTTTTTCTGCACCTTAACTCTGTTGTATAATAAGGGCGCTGTACAAACAAGAATGCAGCCAGCAGTCCGGTTCAGATGGGTGAAGGGACTGAAAAAGGCCAGCTCTTTAAGAATACATGATGACTTGTCAGGCAACGTTTGCTTCCCCAGTTTCTGTCCAGGATCCTTGCAAGTACAAACTGCAAACCCAGCTAATAGCAGACATTTCTTGCGGTAACCCTGCGGGCACTGAGGCACTCAGGGCTGAGACACTGGAAGGTCTGAGCTCCAGGTTACCAGGCGCCCATGTGTTTTAAATTGTTTTGGCCTGTGATCACTCCGTAATGAAAGCCAGATGACAGAGCAGGGGAGACGAGGGCAGTCATGGGATTAAAACAGAGCTCAGTCGCAGGGGAGCCTGCTCCTCATGGCATGAATGGACGCAAACGACATTCTGGGCCAGAAAACACTGACTTGCAATGCAATTGCCCTCAAAATGGTCTTCACCCTTACAACTGAGTATGGTAATACTCAGCTATTTTTAGTTAGCTAAGCCAAGTAGCTGCCTTGTATAAACACACACAAGATAAAATTTGTCTCATATTTCATTGGTGCAAAGGCAGGGATATTGTGACCATACAGTATGTATGACATGTTTAATAGTACGGAGCCACTAAATAGCACTATTGGCACTAAGAAAGAGGTATTGATACAAGGCAGCGTCCATTGGGAAACCACAGTCAGAAAACACTATAAAGAAAGCCATGGAGAAAGTTGTTGAAATGAACACAGCCACGATTTTATGTTTTGAGACTTTCCAAAATCAAATGGTGCCCATGTGATTGAGGCCTTCTGTGCTTTGCATTAATATCTGGCTCCTAACATTTTTACACTGTCTCTCTCAAGCACCTTTCGAAAGGGAGTATACTGAAATCTATAGCATACATATTAATGTTTTTTGTGGATTTCTGCTACAAATAGCATTTCTCTTGGGTACAAGGGTATTCCAGAAGCTCTATTTGAATTAAATTAGTCAAGACTGCATCGCCAAGAGACAGAGGGGAAATTTATAGGCTGCTATATTCATGCAGCTGTGGAGTGGAAACAGCATTACGATCCTGAAGAAAGTGGCGCACGCAACTGGAATTAAAGTGCCAGCGGTCAAAATAAATTGATTTCATGTTTAGGAGATATTATTTTTTAAATATTGCAAATCAATTGAATTTTAACACCATAAAAAAAGAGTTTTAGTCTTGTTAATGGCTAGATTACCACTTTGCAATAAAAAAATACAATACCTTGCACACAGGGGTCATCCTTATTCCACGGAAATATTCCTGTATTGTACTAAGACTCCTGTGGAGAGCTGGACCCACACAGGGGCAGGTAAAACTAGAAAACCAGTGAGAAACCCGTGTGCAGAGCAACATGAAAGACAACGGTGAGAGAGAACTTGCTCCTTTTGAGCGTGAGGCACTGGATTCTATCCATCTATTGTCTAGTTGTGATGCCCGGACGAGCTCCAGTACTCCTGCATCAGCACCCTCCATCACCCTGGCGCTCATCAGGGCAAGATCAGGCCAGGCTTATCAACCTCTTTAAGAACCATTCCTCAGGGCTCTGGCATTGAGTCGACTCACAAGAGTGTGTATTTGTTCTTGGTGTCAGGCGTTTCCAGGAGTTACTTTCCAGTTTTTCCCGTTCGTGGCCTTCCGGTTCCTGTTTGCGACACTCGCTAACTATCTATCACCCGATCTGTATAGATATCTAACTATCATCAATAAAGTCTTATCCCCTCCTGTCTCCATCCCAGACCTGATCACATAAATAAACTCTGTAATCTTCACCGCTAATCGGACTCTGAGAACAATCACTTCGCCAGGCCCTTTTTCTTTCCACCTACGGGCCCGGTGTAACACTAGTGCCCCCTGCTCTGTGTTTCACAGTTCATTCTGAGGAAATGCCCTGGGTTGACTGTGTACTGTGACTGAGTAACCCTTGCACAGTCAACCCAGAGGACTTACAAAGGACTGTACAGTGACCTGTGCTTACTGAGAGTCGCTGGCTGGTATCGGCTCTCCACAGGACCCATCCACTGCTACCCTGCACAACTTTCCCTGCCAGGGCAAGCACGTCTCATTGTCACCAGCCACCCGTTCACACACATCTGGAGGCGGCCCCTACAAAAGGGAGCACGTATTCTGAATTTGTAAGGAAGAGATGCAAAGGCTAACAACCCCATTACAGCTGCTACTAAGCCATTGGCTTATCTTTGTTGCTTAATTTATTGCTGCTGCGTGATTATGTTCTGTGACAGCAGATGCTGCCTCTATCACCCTCACTTTCTCTTTGCATCTTCTTACACTTCTCCACGGAGCACACCCGTCCCAATTCATTCCCACAGCTCGAAAGCGGCCTCTATCACGCAGAAGAGCTCTTTCTCCTTCTGCTAGTCGATTCGAACTCTGTCTGCAAGTGGTGAAGCTAGTGATATCTGGACCATTGATATTGTTTCAATCAGGCAGCGAGCTTTGAAAAAATAATTTATGCAATAACAAATGAGTGTTTTTCTCATGGTGCTTTTGTTCAGAATACAGAATTGCACCTGTAACCCTCTGGAGCCAGGATTTCTACCATCCATTTTAGTTACTTTTGAGCAGAATGCAGGTTCATAAAACTCATAGTGTAACATCTGCCAGTTCTGCTTCTAGAGTTTCTCAGTGCTGTAGTGAACACGCCTGGTGTGCATCTTAATTATTGCCAAATCCTTGTCATTGCAGAGTTTCAGACAATCTGCTGTCAGCTCTTTTCGTTAACGACTGAAATTGTTAGAACAAAGGTTACATTACTGTTTTACTTTCAGTGTGTTGCCTACTCTGAAATCACGTCTCTCAGTTTGTATTCAGAGTTGATTGTGTTAATGTCCTGTCTTCCAAGAGAAGAAAATGATAAATTTATTTCTAATTAATGACTGAATCGCTGAAATCTGGCAGATAAATTGGTTAAACAGTGAAAGTCTAATTATTACACCTAATGGAATTTTTAAAAAAAACATGGTTGGCTGTCTCAGGTTTACAATACACAGTATGTGGCTGTGAAACAGAGCTTGTCCAGTCATACTGTATATATACAGTATCTGAAACATACAGTACATTAAAATGTGTTTGAAAGATTCAGTTTTCAAAATAAATACAATTATTAAAAAATTGAAAATCTAAAACACAAGCTTTACTAAATTCTGCACATCCAGGTTTTAAACAGTGATTGCATGTTGGAGAGAAGAGCTGTGTGTCTTTAAAGCAACACTTCATCACAATGACAACTGAATCGTCAGATTTATTAATAAGTGGAGTTTATAAAACTGCCATTTTTAAGTCCTGCCATTACTTAAAAAGGCACTTTTATTTTAAAATCTGCTTCACAAACTTTTATTTCAGCCCAAAGTGGTTATTTGTATTCAAAAGAATGACATTCAGTTCTGAGCTCTGAGATCCCTCTTCATTGTGAAAAAGTGACAATCACAAGTTAAATGCAGTAAGACTTGCTATTACTCTTTCTTAGCTGTAATTTCATCATTTAATGTCTCGTTTTGAAATGCCAAGAAATGTCAAGGATTTTGACATGTCCTTTTGTGTGTGTATAAACACCAGCTGAAAGCAGAGCGAGGGAAAAACCTTTCAATGCTTGTTTCTGTCTGCTGCGGTTAGGCTCATGGTATAGACATTACAGGTATTGTCATTTAGCCAGCATCCAACCTGAAACTGGGCCCCAGCTGCTCGTCTGGTCCGTCCCTCGGAGAGCCAGTATGGAATGAAGGTTTGTCCTCGGAGGTCCCCTGCCAGGCAGACAAAAACACCAGGATTACTGGACAGGAAACAGGGAGGCTTTTGGTGTTTCTTGATGTGCTCAGTAAGTCTACCTGCAAATGTGGCATGAAATTCAAAGACTGTAGTGCTGGCTTGTGCAGTGCATAGCTGATACTTTGGTACACTGAGAAAGACAGGTCTTTTAGATAACGTAATGACCTGAAGCCCCAGCCCCTGTGCAAATTTTCTTACTACCAGCTGTGATGAACCAGTACCCAGACAAAGTGCAAAGTAATCACAATGAGCTGAAGCTGAAGATTTGACAAAGTTATACAATGTTATTTGGCAATGTTATACAGACACTCCAAGATTTGCTAAAACAAATCCCTAAAACACGGTCTTACAGTATAGTGTCTCCCCCTGTATGATCTCTATATCTCAAGCTAATGAGCTATTGATACTTTCTCAAATCAAAATGAACTGTTACTTTAGAACACATTTCCATGAAACAAAAAATTTGACTTTTTTTCGTGCTTTACTTGAATGTGGCCTTACACGCCCTGCGTAATACCTTCAGAGACGTGGCAATTCAATGCAGTGCTTGAATTTTTGAGTCCAGGCACTTCTTGTTGAGTCCCAGTACTTTATAAGGGTTCACAGAACTAAATAAATCCTCTAATAGCTCTCCTACCTACAAATTAATCATGTTAGATTCACAGTACATCTGATTATAATCCGCAAGGCTGAGCACTCTAACATGGATGTGCTTTTTACATACGTTAATACCTCGAGTTGAGATCACAAAAAATTGTGAGCTTGTTGTCTGTCCAGCACAGCTTTCTTATCACTTCCAAGATAAACTGGAAGAGAGCTCTTCTCTGACAGAAAATGGGGATCGGTTTTTCTCTAATTCATCAGGATAAATCCACAACCAAGTGGGGCAGAATTCTGTTTTTACAATCCATGGCCAAATACGGGGCTTCTCAGCTGTGATATTTATACCAGCGAACTAACAAACTGTTGCCATATTTTACCGACATTATTTTTAGTAATTGGGGGAAAGGGGGCACCAGCTCTTTTTTTGCACCTCAAGTATGACAAACCAAATGATCATTTAGAGATATCCCTAAATGATTTTAAAGATGTCTTTTAATATATGAAGAGATCTTGAAATCATTTAAGACACATTTACGTATTTAGATATCTATAAATATTTGAAGATATCTTAATACGATTTGGTCATCTGGCTTGCGTATACAAGCACTGGCTATGTGTGTTGTAACTTGTAATCCTTTATGACTATTCTTATAAAAGCCGTGTCACAAAAATAAGTGTTTGAAACATTCCTCAAAGCACACATTCGGTATGTCATAGAGTTAGGGCTGGAGTAACAGTATTAGGGTTAAGCTTAGCATCAGAGTTTGCCTTATTGTGAAACCTACAGTACGTGTTGTTGTACAGTTTTGGGTAATGGTCATAAAAGGATTCTGAATGTTGTTATAAAATTTATGTAGCTTTTACTAATGTTTTATGAAATGATAATACACAAGACCTTATGCGTTAGCAACTTTTTTCATTTATGAGTTAAAGCTGTAAGAATCTGAAACAGATCATAGAAAGGGTGGGAAAACAGTATTAGAAATCCTTTTGCTATATAAGGGAAAAAAGAAATTCTCATGGTCTAAGCCGCATATTTCGGTATATCTTAAACAAAGGGGATGAAGTCATTATAGCATGTGTTAAATTATATCTGTGGTAATACAAATAGCTACAGTACAGTACAAGGGAATTGGTTCTTTTTTGTTCTTAAGAACGATCAAGATTTATTTTTCTGGGAGTCAGGAAAAGCTCACTAAATGGGCTATTGCAGCTATTGGCCCTTACTATTAGCCCACACAAAAAAAACATAGCCTGTACAAAGGATTTTGAAAATGAAAAACTTAATTTTATATTGCAATGGTTCCAACTTTGACTTCCATCAAATTACACACACAAAAACGCCTTTCTTCATCATTCAAACAATTCTGACAGCTAATGACAAAACAGAAATATTAAACCACCTCAAAAATACTATTTTTAAAGCATTAGACTGTGATTATCAAAATATGGTATTATAAAGATGCTTAAAATACTGTACTCTTTATTAGAAATATAGGTCTCAATATGGGAATCACACATCACTTTGTAAATGATAAGGCAGTGGGTAATTGCCAGTTGTGTAGTGATCATACAACCTAAAAGCCTGTGGCTTATTGTGAGAGCCATTGTATTATCGATAGTTTGAAAAATTGCTGCTTGGTATTTTCTTCTTTAAAATAGGTATTTTTTGGCCTCAAAATGTTTAAAATGAAATTAAACAATGAACCAGGACTTATTTTATTAGCCTGGTAATGAAGACATATATTTAGTACCATTTTAAAAAAAAACATCCATAATTGCACTCTTCATCGTTATCTCTAAGTACAAACACACGTCCAACAGCTCGTTCTGTCCCGCACAGCGTCTTAGACACTGCTAGCGATGCATTTGCTGGCGAGACAAATCAGTTAGAAGGCACATTCAGAAATGCTTTAGGGGAATGCGAGCCAGAAACAATTCCTCCATCCGCGCCACACAACACGACACGAAGAGTGTCACTTGTCCCCGTGACACGACAGGGATGAGATGTGAATTTGAGGTCGTCACGAGACAGCTAACAAAGCCAAGAGCAAACTCTAGGAAGAGGGAAGTCAGGTGAAGATGATGGACGACACTGTGAAGGACTTAAGCGCTCAAGGATGTTTTTGCAGCTTAGAAGCCGTGGCCCTGACACGTTTCTGTCAGGTTCTATTCTGCTGTATGGCTTTCATGCAGGTTGTTACATTGTGTTGTGTAGAGTTTATGAAGGTGTTGATTTTTTTTTTATTCAAACACTAATGAACAATCCTCCACAGAAACAGGAAAGCTGCAGAACACCCACACATCGATTTAACTAAAGGGTCGCGATTCACTAACTAAATTGACACATTTACTACAGTACATGCATGAGGAAACGCCTGGACACACAAGCTAACATTAGGTCACTGTTAAACATTTGGCAGGTGCTGTGCTCTGATGTCATTGCCGAAGTTGTACCATTTGTTTTCCAGGCTAAGCACCTTTGGGAAGGTGTGGACTGGCTTCATCACTCTGCTCTCCTCCCCACTGAGAGCTGGTGTGTGGGGAGCGTTCTGGTGCACTATGGCTGCCGTCACATCATCCAGGTGGGGCTGCACACTGGTGGTGGTGGTGGAGGGGATCCCCATTACCTGTAAACTGCTTTATTAATTACAGATCCCAGGGATGATGGTTTTAATTTATTGAGGCCTTTACTTTGAGGCCCAGATGGATCCTTGGGGATCCTTGAGCCACTGCGGGCGATGGGATTCCCAGTCATGTGACAGACATCGGCCGCACACTCTTCGTCTGACAGGGGCCTCGGTGGGCGGCGGCTCAGAGGAGTTCGGTGAGATCTGCACTTCATAGACGGAAGAAGGGTGTTCATGTTGGGGACCTTGGCTCCTGCCTACTGCAACTTTAATTCACCCTCTAGGAAATCACAGAACACACACAGCTCCGTGTCAGGCCAGAGGAAGATGAACTAGGGTTGCAGGAAATTAGGCTTTCAACAAACAACTAAAAAACATCGACACATTGGGAGATTTAAACGTGACTAATAAAGTATAGTCAAAAGCATGAAAAAGTAATCTGCTACAGTACAAACAATTTTAAAAAATGCATTGATAAAAACTCAAATCCAAAGTATTGGTTTGCACCTAACATTTACACTGGTGATCAGCTTTTCCTCAAGAAATGGATCTTAAGTCCTTCATGATTTACAGCAGCACCAAAACCCCGATTAACTGATAATCTGCAGGGATTTCTGGAAATATGGGGACTAACACTGCTCCAAGATTCGTTTTAAATGATCTGAAAATGTAAATTTCTGAAAGATATTAAGAATGAAATGGAAAAATATGAAACATATTGTATCAGTATAATTTATACTGGATCTTTATAAATAGTGCCAGGGAATTCTTACTGTATATATTTCCTTACCTGGAAAAACTCTTAATATTCAGAAACTACTGACTCTGCTGTACATACAGTATTCAGATGCCCATGAGGGTATTTAATACAGCCCAGCAATGTGGTCCAGAGCTGTTGATCAGTTTCAGCAGCTTACTCACTGTTGGATGCTGACTCTTGCAGGAGATAATGACTTCACAGATAGTCATGATGCAAAGTCTGGGCACAATCAGGGAGACAATCCAGCAATTTTGAAAAGGCTATTTCCACAAACTTTGACTTAAACCCTTATGCTACTGGGACTCCGGAAGTCTGAAAAATAGGCTAGAACAAGGCAACATAAAGAAACAAACTTGCTAGGACCCTGGTAAACAAGGGTGTTAAACCAAATTAAAACTTGAGAGACTATATGTCATACAACATACTCCTTGTCGTTTTAGTTTGTGTTTAGCCGGGTAAGAATTCCTTTTATGCTGCTGAACACTTGATTATTAGGGTATCATCTTTCCCACGCAAACGCGTGGCTTTTAAAGTCTGTTGTGCCCATAAAACTAATCAATTAGGAGCTCAGGTTCATTCAGCCTCTTCCCAGTGCACTATAATACAGAATTAAGGCTGCAAGCTGATTGTTTCATCGTTTCAAAAGGTAGGCTGCTGTGTAACAGCTGACAACAATTTTAATTGATCCAATTTTAATTCTTTTTAATGACAATTTGTGACTAACCCTCACAGCTATTTCTTTGTTTTTTTTGTATCTGTGTTATTTAATGGGTTAAACGAGGTGTGGCTCAAGAGGAATTGTCTTTAAGAATGAAGCATTGTGTTGTGGCGTGATTCAACTGCACAACGTGTTGTTTGTTTTGCATTACAAATGTACAGCTAAAAGATATATGCACTTGCTTTGTCTTTCCTCAATGTCTGTGATATAATTAAAGAAGACATGTTATTTAATGTCCTTCCTGTGTTTGCGTGAGTTTCCTCCAGGTGCTCCGGTTTCCTCCTACAGTCCAAACACACACTTGATTAATTAATAGATTAATTGGCTTCTGGGAAAACTGGCCCTAGTGTGAGTGTGTGTGTCTGTGTGTGTCCTGTGATGGACTGGTGTCCTGTCCAGGGTATGTGAGTGAGTGTGTCTGTGTGTGTCCTATGATGGACGGGTGTCCTGTCCAGGGTATGTGAGTGTGTGTGTCTGTGTGTGTCCTGTGATGGACTGGTGTCCTGTCCAGGGTATGTGAGTGTGTGTGTCTGTGTGTGTCCTGTGATGGACTGGTGTCCTGTCCAGGGTATGTGAGTGTGTGTGTCTGTGTGTGCTCTGTGATGGACTGATGTTCTGTCCAGGGTATGTGAGTGTGTGTCTGTGTGTTTGTCCTGTGATGGACGGGTGTCTTGTCAAGGGTATGTGAGTGTGTGTGTCTGTGTGTGTCCTGTGATGGACTGGTGTTCTGTCCAGGGTATGTGACCGTGTGTGTCTGTGTGTGTCCTGTGATGGACTGGTGTTCTGTCCAGGGTATGTGAGTGTGTGTGTCTGTGTGTGTCCTGTGATGGACTGTGTCCTGTCCAGGGTATGTGAGTGTGTGTGTCTGTGTGTGTCCTGTGATGGACTGGTGTTCTGTCCAGGGTATGTGAGTGTGTGTCTGTGTGTGTCCTGTGATGGACTGGTGTCCTGTCCAGGGTATGTGAGTGAGTGTGTCTGTGTGTGTCCTGTGATGGACTGGTGTCCTGTCCAGGGTATGTGAGTGTGTGTGTCTGTGTGTGTCCTGTGATGGACTGGTGTTCTGTCCAGGGTATGTGAGTGTGTGTCTGTGTGTGTCCTGTGATGGACTGGTGTCCTGTCCAGGGTATGTGAGTGAGTGTGTCTGTGTGTGTCCTGTGATGGACTGGTGTCCTGTCCAGGGTATGTGAGTGTGTGTGTCTGTGTGTGTCCTGTGATGGACTGGTGTCCTGTCCAGGGTACGTGAGTGTGTGTGTCTGTGTGTGTCCTGTGATGGACTGGTGTCCTGTCCAGGGTATGTGAGTGTGTGTGTCTGTGTGTGTCCTGTGATGGACTGGTGTCCTGTCCAGGGTATGTGAGTTTGTGTGTCTGTGTGTGTCCTGTGATGGACTGGTATTCTGTCCAGGGTATGTGAGTGTGTGTGTCTGTGTGTGTCCTGTGATGGACTGGTATTCTGTCCAGGGTATGTGAGTGTGTGTGTCTGTGTGTATCCTGTGATGGACTGGTATTCTGTCCAGGGTATGTGAGTGTGTGTGTCTGTGTGTTTGTCCTGTGATGTACTTGTGTCCTGTCAAGGGTATGTGAGTGTGTGTTTCTGTGTGTGTCCTGTGATGGACGGGTGTCCTGTCCAGGGTATGTGAGTGTGTGTGTCTGTGTGTGTCCTGTGATGGACTGGTGTTCTGTCCAGGGTATGTGAGTGTGTGTCTGTGTGTGTCCTGTGATGGACGGGTGTCCTGTCCAGGGTATGTGAGTGTGTGTGTCTGTGTGTGCCCTGTGATGGACTGGTGTCCTGTCCAAGGTATGTGAGTGTGTATGTCTGTGTGTGTCCTGTGATGGACTGGTGTTCTGTCCAGGGTATGTGAGTGTGTGTGTCTGTGTGTTTGTCCTGTGATGTACTTGTGTCCTGTCAAGGGTATGTGAGTGTGTGTTTCTGTATGTGTCCTGTGATGGACGGGTGTCCTGTCCAGGTTATGTGAGTGTGTGTGTCTGTGTGTGTCCTGTGATGGACTGGTGTTCTGTCCAGGGTATGTGAGTGTGTGTCTGTGTGTGTCCTGTGATGGACTGGTATTCTGTCCAGGGTATGTGAGTGTGTGTGTCTGTGTGTTTGTCCTGTGATGTACTTGTGTCCTGTCAAGGGTATGTGAGTTTGTGTGTCTGTGTGTGTCCTGTGATGGACTGTGTCCTGTCCAGGGTATGTGAGTGTGTGTGTCTGTGTGTGTCCTGTGATGGACTGGTGGACTGTCCAGGGTATGTGAGTATGTGTTTCTGTATGTGTCCTTTGATGGACTGGTGTTCTGTCCAGGGCATGTGAGTGTGTGTGTCTGTGTGTGCCCTGTGATGGACTGGTGTTCTGTCCAGGGTATGTAAGTGTGTGTGTGTGTGTGTCTGTGTGTGCCCTGTGATGGACTGGTTCTGTCCAGGGTGTACGCCATCTTGCACCAACTGCTGACCGAATACAGGCTCTGGCTCGCCCGCGACCCTGTACTGGACATAAAGGTATAGAAAATGGGTGGATGTGGTACAAAAAGCCTAAGGTTTGTTTCTAAGGAAGGCATTGTATACAGAAACAAGTCCCAATATTCTGAAGATTAAAGGCAACTGTATGTAAACTCAGTATCCTAGTTCAGAAATATTTTTTTCCTGTCATTTCTTACACAGAATATGAGCTTTCAATTCAGGAAACCAGTATGGGTGTGTTCAAGTACTGTCAAAGCCACTCAGACACAAGAGTAGAACTAAATTGTTCATTTCCTCTATAAGAGGTTACAGTTTGCTTTTAAATATAAGATCCCTTCATGAAACATTGCATCTGGATGGAAACTAATGATTTTAATGAATGAGCAAATAATATAATAGGCACACACTTCATTGTTTACAGTTATATAGTGCTTTTCTGGACACTCCACTCAAAGCGCTTTACAGGTAATGGGGATCCCCTCCACCACCACCAGTGTGCAGCACCACCTGGATGATGCGACGGCAGCCATAGTGCGCCAGAACGCTCACCACACATCAGCTATCAGTGGGGAGGAGAGCAGAGTGATGAAGCCAGTTCAGAGATGGGGATTATTAGGAGGCCATGATTGGTAAGGGCCAATGAGAAATTTGGCCAGAATGCCGGGGTTACACCCTTACTGTTTTTGAGAAACGCTCTGGGATTTTTAATGACCACAGAGAGTCAGGACCTCAGTTTTATGTCTCATCCAAAGGACGGCGCCTGTTTACAGTATAGTGTCCCCATCACTATACTGGGGAATTAGGACCCACACAGACCGCAGGGTGAGTGCCCCCTACTGGCCCCAGTAACGCCTCTTCCAGCAGCAACTTTAGTTTTTTGCAGGAGGTCTCCCCTCCAGGTACTAAACAGGCTCACACCTGCTGAGCTTCACTGGGTTGCCAGCTGTGAGCTGCAGGGTGATACGACTGTTGGCTATCTATTAAACTTAACAGATTTAATATTAAACCCATTAACTCTATCAATGACTGTAGATATCTATGACACCTCTTACATCACAACCTAGTATACCACAGTCTCTGCTGAGCCAGTGAAAGTATACAGTATAAACCAGCCACCTCTGCAACAGCATCAGCACCCAGTACACCTTGCACAATAAGGCAATCAATGAAAGAGGCTGGTACACAGATTGTGCCTTATGTTATTTCCCTGGAATGTCTATACCTGACATTTTAATAGCATAATACAAAACCAGGAAGACAGAGGAAAGTGTGTAATTTATCCACTTTTTGCAGCAAGAGTTATCTCTTAAATAACGCATTTTGAAAAATTTTTCTGCTGTAATCGGCCAATTTCCTGGTCTTTAGTGGTAATTCCCAAGTTTTCACAGAACTAATTCAATCTACTTGCCACCAGGGAGTCGAGATTTGCTTACAGACGGCGTCTCCCTCGAAAGCCGCATATAGTGTACTGACCTTCACATTTCTGCCACCTGCAGGGACATTAGTGATCTCAAGCCTCAGTGTGCTGTGGCTTGGATTCACTGAAAGGTAGGCTGCTGTTGATGTTGCCCAGGGGTTGTGAAAGAAAAGGTGTTAAAAGCTGCACACGGCTCTGGTGTGCTGACATGCTGGGTTAATTCCATCTGCAGGGCCACAGCTGAGTGTTCCTTCAAATAGAAGCTGGGAGCACAACACTGACCCAGGCCCCCATCACCCCCCAGCCTCCTTTAAGTCATTACTGTGTCTAATGGGCTTAATGGAGATTTCTTTCCTTTGACCTGAGGTTTCCAATTCTCAGCCCTGAAGTTCTCAGTTTTGTTCAGACAGCATTAATGGTATTGCAAGTCAAACATTCAAGAATGTGGAAACATAAGAGAAAAAAACCTTCAAAAAGCCGTTAATGGACCTGTGAAACAGAGCAGCTCTATTTTTGTTCCGATCAGGGGTGTCCTAGATCTCTTGTCCTCAGAGGTGCGCTCCATTAGAGATCAGTTTCACAAAGTGCCAGTGCTGACATCTTACAGTGGGTTATCCTCAGGAGCGCCAAGAAGAAGAAGCCCCATTAAAACTGCATTGTTTAATTACAAAGGCCTGTTCTTGTGGACAAAGGGATTTAAAAGTCTGTTAAAATGCTTTCAGTAGGGTAATTTGATGGCTATTCCTATACTTTGCATCTGTACTCCACACAGTGTAAGCAGCCCTTGTACTCTATTCTCTACCCTGCTCTTTATGTTATAGTGGTGAATTTAATATTACCTCTCCCTTTTAGTTTGCATGGTTGCTTTGTTGCATTGCTGAGGAACCCCATGAAAACAGACACGACGTGATGCCAAAGGCACCAATCCAACATCGGAAAACTGCCTATTGCTGTGAAGGATCACAACAACTCGGACCCTATCCTGATACCAAAGGGTGCAAGGTGAGCGTATATCATGGACAGGACTACAGTCTATCACAGGGCATGCACACAGATTAATCCCCGTGGGCTTGGAAAGAACATGCTAACTCCACACAGAAAGGTTCTTCATGGACCAGAATCTAACCCAGAACAAAGACCTGTGAGGCATTAGGAATAACCACCAAGCCATGATCGTGCCCTGTACAAACCATGTTCCACCTCACTCTTTGGGTTTTACTGCAGTTTTTTGTTTGCCTTGGGAGGAGAGTGAGTTGATTGTGGTTTTAAGAAAGTTATTTTTTATTATAAAAATCAGAATCCCAACAGTGCAACTTGATGTTTATGTCACAGGGTTCATGGTGCAAAAATGATGTCACTCCCTTGGGATATAAAACTGGAGTCACTCACGTCAGTGACCTGGTCTTCTGCTGGGGCTGATACAGAGCTGCCTAGCTCAGATGCTCAGAGATACGCCCAAAATAGAAGTTTGAATCAGAGATCAGAGGTCAAACATAGCACTGGCAACAATTCCCCCCATGAATCTGATTTTTTCTGGTTTGAGAAATCCTGACTGATGTAAGAGCAGAAATAAAATTACACAAGGAGGTCCCTGAGACCTTCACAGCTTTCCTCTAGGCATACCTGACGCTGCTGAGGCTGGCTGCTTTGTCCCTGTGCATTCTGACTATTCTAAACATAGAGGAGACAGTTTAGAAAAGAAAAAGAGATTAATTAAGAAGGCAGCAAAAAATACAATGATTTAGAAATGCATCATGACTGTACCACAGAAGATGAATATAAAAATCGCTTAATATGCGCAGCTTTAACAGAATATGAATTTAATAGAATCTGCATATACTGCATCCTCTGAGAGGTATTCATTTTCGCAGAGTATCGCAAGGCTGCCCAAGCCAAGGTCATCATACATACATACATATTCTGTCTGAGGCCTTGATCGTTTTAGGAAAAAAGAAATCCATTTTTAAACCTTTTAAATTTTATTCTCACAAAACTGAGTTATCAACACTTGATTTAAAATTAGCTAAAATCTTGCATAAACAGCGCTCAAATTCTGATACGTTATTAGCAATTGTGTAACTCTTCCTAGAGATTTTTGTCCAGGCTTCCACGGCAGCACAGAACCCTGCAGCACATGTGCAGGGGTTGATGTGTAGCAGACTTATTCTTAGATCTTGGCGGGGAGGAGCTGGGAGGAGACTAGCTAAATGCAGACTTTAAGAAAATGCTAATACATGAAAATAAGAATGCTGACATCCCTTTCATCTTCGCAAAAAGAAATTGCTGCGAAATTCCTGCTTCGTCAAATCCAGACTCGTTTTTCAAGGGCATTAATGGAAAAAAAGGGACAAACACAGGGAACAAAAGGTTTTTTGGCATTACACTGGTCTGCTGTTCATCAGTTAATAAATCTTTCAATCCTGGCAACTTTGGTTCCCCACACAGTACACTCCTGGAAAGAGGTCAGTGGAGATCTTTGTTTTGCAGAAGTATGTTGGAATGACAGACATGCTGTCAAGACCAATGAAAGCCATGTGCATGGGTGGTGTCTGTTTTTATGGGCCAAGCAGGAAACATGCTTCAGAAATATTATGAAACACAATTAACAGGAAAGATGGGTCATTTATCTCAGGCAATCTTTTACAGTAATCGTAGCACATATAAATTTTATTCTTTTTTGGTCGTTTTCCATAGCGTGATGGAAACAGTTCTCAGAAATGGTAGAGGAGACCCTGAGTGACGTGCAGGAATGTGTTTGCTTGAACAAGAGAAGAAAGAGGGAGGGCAGCACCTTGAGCTGAAAGGAGTTAGATTGATGAACGTTGACTGTAACAGCACAGATTTACATGAGGTTAAACAAGGATTCGACAGTGAGGAACGAGCTTGGTGAAACCTCTTGGCAATCTTTTACAGTGGAACGCTGGAAAGGGTCCTAGACTTGCTCCTGGAGGTTTTGGGGTTCAAATCCCTGGTGAGCCACAGCTGCTGTACCCTTGTTCAAGTTGTTTTGCCTAGATGGGAGCAAATCTAAGTCACTTTTATTAAACACATCTTCCAAATAAGTGAGTTAATCATCTGTATCACACAGAAGATTCACATTGGTGAGTAAGAAGCATTGGCTAATGCCTGATAGTGCTCAATGTTCTTTTTGTTTTTGTCCTGCAAAGTTTTGCAACAAAGCCCTAAGGCTGCTAAAATGTAAAACACTCAGAGCACTTCAGGCCTTTTTTGACATCTGTCTTTTGTCTTCATCTGGCTGTAAAAAAAATGAAACCCATCTACCAGTTACTAGAGATACACCAAGCAAGATCCATCCTCCCACTTCCAGCATGCTCAGCCTGGTGAAGGCTAAGGCACCACCACTGTGGTCTGCTTCTGATTTTGCCATATTTTATATTGTGCTTCATTTTGTGCAGATTGACAATGAAGAGTGAAACACAAGTGGAAACGATGTGGAGGTGCTTTTAAAACCAAGCCCAGGAGGCACTTCATTAGCCCAAGAGGTGAGCCCAGACCCTGGCTACTTTCAGGAAACGTCTGGATAACATCCCTGGATCAATTCTCTACTGACTATCAAAAAACGAGTCTTTGCACAGTAATTTACAGCTGTTGCTATAGCTCTTGGGTCTGAAGTGTTATAAGAACACAAGCAGTCTGACCTAGGGCAGTAGGAAGGCCTCAACTGTGCAACACATAATGACACTGCTGCAAAATGGTGAGTATATGACATCCAGTTTAGAAAAACAAAAGAAAAGACAAGACCACAAATGACTCACAGCTGCATTTGAATGATTTTACACGATTTATCTTTAATCAAAGATAACCCGAGGAAATGCAGTACCGGTTAAGCTTACATTCACAAAGCATGGTTCTCAATTTCCAGGGTGTCGAATCCTACTCCTTGAGGCCCGGATTCTCCACTGACTTTCACTTCCTCCAGCCTCTTTCCTGACTTCATTAGGTTAACTGTTCATTACATACAAAAACTTAATGATCCTTTTGAAGTCTCAGAATAATTTATGGGTGTAGATAGTGCAACTTGAACTGTAGGCACATTTTTAAATCACAAACCACATAAGACTTGAAGAAAAAATAAACAAAATTTTTCAGAGCTTAAGGCTAAACATCCATCATGCCCCTTGGCCCTCTGGGACTGTAATCAGACACCCCTGCAGGAAGAAATGTGAGAATGTAAAGACCACTGTCCTGAGCTGGTTGATGAGCTGGTAACTGCTTTCTGGGGACTACAGCAATCAGTGGAAATCGCATAATTCAGGGTTAAAGCAATGGGTGACAAGCACCTTTGCACCCTGCACAAGGGGGAACTGAGTGAAGACTCTCTCCAGAGAGAGTCAGACAGTTGTTTTATCAGTTTTTAACGGTCGGGAACTGTAGATATCTTCAATAATGATGCCATTTCTGTGATCTGTGACATTTCAATTTAAAAGAAAATGCAAAACATTGTGTTGCAATCCTTGTATGATGTCAAATACATGAACAAATATTATTTTAGAAATTGGCTAGAGGTGCAGTGACTATTGATTTAGATTTTTATTATTATTATAGCAATGCAAATTAATCCTAGAATCATCTGTCATTACAGGCACACCAGCAAACATTTAACAACACACACACACAAAATAAAGCTGCAAGTACTGTATGTTTAAGTTTTTTTAATAGATCTTAACATCTTGAATCTTATCTGTTGGTATAAAGTGCATCCTGTACAGTGCTTGAATTATCAGAAGGAGGGACTGTTACTTTATTGGTAACAGTTAAGAGGTGGTTAAAGTGTATTGAGAAAATCTTACAAAAAATATAATTAATTTTTATCTAGACAATTTGAATTAATCTCAACAACCCACTATGCGATGCTTGAAAGCATGAACCCTTCACCTTTCACATGTCTTATACTCTAAGATTTAATTAAGATAACCAAAATATTGGGAACACATACAAGAATATACTGTATATTGTTTCATTATTTATTACATAAAACATGTTTATTTATCAAAAACTCAATAGTCCCTGTGTAAGTGAACCTTTTAATAAGTTGTTGCACATTCTTTAGCAGCTGTGATATAGCAACCAAATATTTCCTATAGTTACTAATCAATTTCTCACATCTGCTCTAAGGAATGTTTGTCCATTCTTCCTTACAGAACTGCTTCAGCTGCTCCAGATTTGTTGGCTGTCTTGCATTCAGGTCTTTCCACAACACTTCTATTGGGTTGAGATCTGGACTTTGACTCTGTCTTTCCAAAACATGAAATTTCTTCCTCTAAATTCTTTTCTTTGGTAGATTTGCTGAACTGCCATTGGAGGAGCCTTTCTCTGCCCAACGTCCACTCACGGACAGGGGGTCCGCTGTTCTTCTCCAGAATATTGTGGGATGACTCTGGATTCATAGTTCCCTCAATGATGGCGAGTTGTCCAGGTTCATGGGCAGAGAAGCAGCCCCAAACCATGACACTCCCACGGGCTTGCCTGACAGTGGGATGAGGTTATTTTGTTGGTAGGTTTTCTGCAAATACAGCATTTTTGGATTCAGCCAAAAAGATCAATTGTAGACTCATCTGTTCTTCCAAAAATCTACAGGATCATCCAGATGGTCTTTTAGAAACTTCAGATGAGCAGTGATGTTCTTTTTCGAGAGGAAAGGTTTGCTCCTGGCTACCCTCCACAGTTGCCACAGTTGTTCAGTGTGTGTATAAACATTTCCTTTTAGAAAAGGTTTGATTAAACAAGGATTTCACAGTAAAAATGTAACATTTAAATAACTACTTTAGGCATTCAAGCAGGTCTGTACATATGTGCACAAACACTTAACACATTCTAAACAATGTTTCTTTGAAACAAAAACATTTATTTTTGTAATCCTTATTTCCAATACAGCCTTATTTGACAATGCTTACTGAGAGCTGTTGTCTTGGAAATGACAGAACTAACTCCACAGTGCCAGATTCTCTCAGAAATCCCTAACAACCTGAACTTCACCTTCAACAAGCTCTAACACGATGCTTCTTCCTAACTTTTATGCATTAATTTTTTATCTTTAAAATTATGTCACTACTCTCATTAAACATTTAATTCTGGGACACTAATTATAACTTAAAAATGCAAGGAAGTGCAAGACTGAACCACATTGCTACTTGTAATGTCTTTTTCAGTCTTTTGAGTCAAAAATAGTTAGCTGTAACATTTCTCTTCAAAGTGCATCATAATCATTTTGAAGATGAAAAACTCTACACATCTGTTACAGAGCCTTGCCTTTAGGTTTCTCACAGGCTGTTTAACCCTACAGACAAGGAGGCTTGATAAGGGGATTCCTGCCTGTTCTGGAAGAGACCAGAGCTGTTGCAGTAGATCTTGTCATCACACAGTAGCGCAACTTAGCTGAGCAAGTGGCCACTGAATTTCCTGTCACCTCAGCAGACGGTGGATAAAAATAATGTGTTTGGCAGAATCTGCAGTAGAGGAATGTACCGAAGAAACACATGCATATTATCTGTTCGTCTGTCATCATAATTACAGCTTGAGGAAACACAACAGAAATGACAGCCAGCTCTGATCCACTGTGTTTAAACTGGCGTGAATAAATCCCTCCAGGATCTGTTCCTCCTCAGCACAGCAAAAGGACACACAACTTTCACCACAGTCAGACAAGAAGCAACAGCTGCTTCACAAACTCTAATCACTGAAGTGGACAAAGGTAGCATTTAAAACCTTTATTTCAATACGGTACTTTGTATCGTTGTTAGTTATAATTCCTTTTATGCATTTTATTAAAATGATATGATATATTTCCATTCATTATGCTATGTACAGCAGTGGTCAACAACAGAGCTGAATAACAGGAGGTCTACTGTGAAAGTCACAGGCTTTCATAGTCATCGGCATAGTCAGGTGTATGACCATGACTGGAAGCAAAACAATCTTCTCATGTGTGACACTTGCTTGGCACCACCAATGCGTAGATGCTGTCCTGTGGGACTCTGTCCCATTACTCCCATACTGCATGGCCAAGTATCAGCCTGTGACTGATCTCTGAGACCTTGATTCCACACGGATCCCCCAAGTGTTTAACTGGGCTCAGGTCTGGTACCTAAGGCGCCTATGGCATACCTGACACACAGTCTTCGCACAAGAAAGCGATTGTTAAACGAGCAGAATGAAGACACAATCCTGACGTGTCAGGATGAGCCTGAAGAAGAGCGGCGAGGAACTTGATCAACATAGCGCCTTGCAGTCAGTTTACCATCAATCACTGGAATCTGAGTCTGTAATGACTATATCATCCTGCACCGCCTGCACTTAGTCCTCGTTCACCTCATTCTGTTGCATCAATGGACCCTGGTGAGCACCGGTCCCCTGTGTGGTGGTCTGGCCTGAAAACAAAATCAGTTCATCTGCCTCCTCACCGATTAACTGCTGACACGCACTGAGAATGCAATCAGACCTGGAACGTCTTGCCAGGTTAGAAATTGCTGGCAATGAACAGCACAGATGGCAAGCGAGTGTGTGACAATGGCAGGAAGGTACAGGTCTCTTGATAAGTGGGGCATATTACTTCCTTCCCTACACATCCAACACCACACTCATTTAAGGCCCCTTGGGACAATTCCGGATCACCCAGATGGCATCTTGTACCGCCAGCAACCTTATTTACTGTATCTCTTGCAGTAAATTCCCAGCCATCTACATTGGAGAAACAGGAAGGAGACCCGGAGACTGCTTCAGAGAACATGTTAGGGTTGTGAAGATTAAAGGTTCATTTCACCTCTGACGGCCACGACCACTCTAATCTCTCCGTCTGTGTTCTCAAAGACGGTTTTCCGAACTCATACATCAGAAAGACCACCAAAACCAAAATTATTCTGCAGCTAGGATCACACCTTCCCCCTTCTCTTAACGACAGACTACTCTTCTTCTAAATTTTCTCCATTCATTGGAAGTTTCATTTCACACCTCTCTGCACCCATTCTGACTTCACACCTCTTGATTGGCCTCTCTTTCTGTCCCCTGCTCCCGCCTCTCACTCCTCCTCCCTCCCAACCTTTGTTCTCCCGCTACTTTACCTTTGCCTACTGCCCTGTCTCTCTCACACCTGAAGAAGGCTCCATGGCCGAAACGTTGTTTTCTTTCTTCTTTTTTTCAGCATGGAATAAACCTATTTCTTGTTCCTTTGCAGCCTACGCATGCTGACGCAGTTCCCCACCTGAACTATTACTCCCTGTGTCCTTATCTCTTGTTTTTCACCAGGCATGTCATTCAGCAGGTTAAATCATCTCATCGCCCGTGCCACGTCAACACTCGATCAAAATGCTGCCACATTACTGTCCTCCACAATTTGGCTGCTCACATTACGGACTGACAAAGTGATGAAATGTCATTCATTTCTTATGTTGTGACTTCAGAAATGCAACAGATTTCTGCTTTTGCCCAAGTTGTTTATCAGACTTATCAGTTATTTTAAATTTCCCATGACCAAAAATATGACCAGTTTCCAGATCATGATCATCAATGTTTTCCGTCTTGAGTCTTTTAAGTACAGATTTATCAGGAAGGTGCCTAATTGCAAAATTATGATGACAGATTAACATTTGCTTTGGAAACTTCATGGCTAATGGTCTTGTATTTCCCCACTGGTCACACTATTTATGATGCCCATGAGTAAACAATGTCTCAGAAAACCGATTAACCCCATTAGTGTCTTCTTTGTAATTATCTGATGCCTCACGGTCTCTGCCCAGAAACATTTATGCAAGACCATAGCCTTGTTAGAGTAACACATTTCAATTAAGACACCAAGAGGTGAATACTAAACGTAAATTAAAAAATACATCTTTCATAATAAAACGTTGGGAGGCTGTGACAGAGTGCTTGTTATTTTTCTTTCTTTTAGAATGTGAAATAATCCAATACTTCCCTCTGCCCTTCTGGTATGCTTGAGAGAGTATATGTGATACGAATGAAGTGTGAATGATACTTACCCTTTTTGTTGTTTCCCTAAAATCACTGCAGTGTCTTCCCCATTTGGAGTATTGTATTGTATTGTTTTGTGTTGATCAAGATGGCCACCAGTCACCTTTCCTGTTTGTAGTATCACACAAATGATCTTAAAGGGAAAGGTTACTGGTGAGCCATCTATAAATAACCGGTGTAAGGTTAGTTGTTTTGTTTAAGTGAATATATCACGGTTGCATGACTCTGTTAAAATGTATAAGTTTTTTTGGGATGGTTAAATACTTTATTTTGGTCAAACTGCCCATCTCTGGTAAGAAAATGTGAGCGAGTCCCTTTAAGAGGATGGTCCTTGGAGAGGAGGGGCTATAAAAGGGACTGGGTGCCTTGGAGGAAAGGTGTGGAGAGGACTCCTGTGAGGGGGGTTTTTATCCCTATTTTGATGGCAATAAATCCAGTTTTGTTTGCATCTGTAGACTGCTGGGTGGGAGTTTCTTTTCTTTTGAGCCAAACCTGGTCACTTGGCCGGTGACAGTGGCACAGTAGTCAGCACTGCTGCCTCACAGCGCTGGAGCCCTGAGTTCAGTTCCTGGGGTGACATCTGCATGGTGTTTGTATGTTCTCCCTGTGTTTTTGCATGTGTTTTCTCCAGGTGATCTGGTTTTCTCCCACATCTCCAGAGAAATACTGGTATACTAACTGGTGTCTGGGAAAATTGGCCCTGGTGTGCTTGTCTGTGTTTGTGTGCTGTCTTGCTTGCCAGGATGGGCTCTCGTTCCCCGGGACCCTGTAAGGAGCAGTTTAATAAAAGGGCCATGTCTCCCAGAGGCCTCTTCACGTATCCAGCAAGGAGAATGGGTTCAGCTCGTTCTGAGGAAATCCATCAAGGTGAGCTAATGCTATTTGCTCCTTTCCTTGTGTGGAATCTCACTTCTGCAGCATACTAATTAACTAATCAAGCCAGGTGTGTCTCACTTAAGGTCACGTTCAAACAAAGCCACCTCTTTCGTCATGACATCGAGTCATGTTTCAGCTCTGTTCTCCAGTCTTAAAGAGAGGTGGAGGGGTAGACAGGGGGTAAGAAGGAATTGGTGATTCCCATTTAAGATAAGGGAGCTCTAATTTATACAGGCACTTTTAAGACCCCTGTTCTGTTATTATATAGGGTCCTTTGGGGAAGTTGTTATCAAGTAGTGGACTGCAACACTGTTCTTTCTTTTTTCCTCCAAAAACCTTTCTGCCCAAAATTAAAAGGCAGGTATAATTTCAATTGAATACACAGTAGAGGCTGAAGGCTTCCAGTTCTATGCCATCTTGTACTGTATGCTCTAAAAGCCTTCCGGAACAATGACTGCTCACTCTATTGATACCACAGACTGATTATCATGGGGGATGAAATACCGCTTTTCATTGAGTTGCCTGTCAGCTCACACAGAGATGAAAATCGAACAGATTCATTATAAGGTGCTTTCTTCTTAATGGCGTACACCCTACTCTAGTGTACACATACAATATGAACATGGTTTCAATTTCAAATTGAATTGATGTTTTTGTAACTATCATGATTGAAATCTGCAATCTAGCAACAGCCAGATAATCCTTACAAAGAAAAATAATTGCTCCTTGAAACAATATTGCACCCAAGTACTGAACAGAGCTAGGGCTTGTAAAGTCATAGTTGGCCTCACCTCTATTTATCTAGATATACAGTACATAGCAAGTCTATCCCTAAAACTATAAAAGCTTCTGGAACTCTTGAATCATAGCAAGATGGTTGTAGGTTCAAGTCCTAAATGTGGACACTGCTGTTGTGTATTTGATCAAGGTGTGTTACTTTAATTGCTCCAGTCAGCTGAATGGTACAAGAGAATGCCTGGTTAGTTCTATTGATGAAGATTCTTGCATTTGTCATTTTAAGTTAAAATGGGTTACGCTCTGACTTTTTACAGTTACAGAGGATACTTCCTTACTGTAAACCCTGCCATAATTTACAAATTGATCCATTATTTTCAACATTTCCTCACTGGCAATACTACCAGAGGTCTAACTGTATGTGTTGGGCCAATACATCTTTTCAATACCATCATTCAAGATTCAAGAGCAGGCAGGAGATTCTACTAGTAGGTTCCACTGCCTGTCACTGTACATTCCCCAGAATGCTGCAGGGAATGAGCTGCTGCCTTTTGTCACCTGATCTTCTAGCAGCAGAGCCACTGGCGCTGCAGAGCTGTACCTGGGTTTCTTTGGCCGATCTCTGAAGCCAGCATCAATGCCAGTGTGTTGTGATATGAAAAGAGGCCACAAACAGGCTGATCCATCCAGTCAGCATTCGTTTTCAGCCTTCAGCACCAGAGGAAGCATAAAAAAGAGGATAGGGCTAGGGGCCCATTTAGCAGAGGATCTACATCTTGTTTTCAAATTCAAATTCAAAGAGCTGTGATGACGATTACAGCTCTGCCAAAACAGATACAATTAACACAAAATTTACAGACATTTACAGTTCTTATTATTTGATATTTACATAAAACACATAAGGCATTGAGAGAAACAGTCACTCCCTGTTCTTCAGACCTACAGGTTTTCAGTGTGACTTGTGTGGGTGAGAACCAAGTATTACTATACTAGTATGAATGGAATAAAATCGAATTTTAAAGTAGGCTCCTACTGTTGCTATGCCTAAGGTCTTCTTGATGTTTCTCTTCAGTAAAACGGGCAGTATATGCAGTTTCCTTAAATCTAGACTTGAAGGTTGCATTTGTTAAAAAAGCACTAGGCGCCATTCAGAGACCTCGCAAAATTGTTGTTTTTGTACAAGTGTTCATATGGACCACTGGAAAGACAAGGTAAACGAGAGGCAGAACGTTATGAGCGGCTCAGAAGATTTTCTGAAAGAATTTCAAAGGGTAAATAGAAATTATGACCTAGTAAAATGTGTACAGGATTCTGTTCCTATAGTGTCTAGATGAGAGTAGGTCACTGTATGAGCACTCTTGGAGCCTTTCATGTTCTGATACAACCAAAACATAACCATGAGATGAGGAGATGCACATTCCTCTCGGACATTACTGCAGACTGGCAGACACATGCAGGTGCCCAAGAAGTCACAGGTGCTGCTATTGTTATGTGATGCCTACTCCCAACTCCTAGTGTCCCATGAGGGGACAATGAGCACAGCTGGTGACGAACACTTGGAAATAACCTAGCTGCAGTGAGCTAGTGAACTAATGGCCTGACTCAGGCTCAAACCCAGCATTGAGATCTGGAAGTCAGTTTCTCTTAGTACAACAAACACGGAAAGCAGAAATGCCTGTCTGGATACAGTGCATTTAAACATGAATTAAACAATACCTGTACACAGACATTGCATGAACTGAGAATACTTTACAGAACCTTTAGGTCAAAGTCTTAATTTTACAGCTCCATTGCAAACTAGAAGCCTTTCTGTTCTCTTAACTCCATGGATCTGAATTGTCAATTCAGTAAGATTTCCATTATATAGTAAGAGGCTTGATATACAGTACCCACAACAAAGGAGGGTGTAGTGTAGAATACCTTAAAGCTTTTAACATGTGACTGTTTACAACAGTTTCCACAAGTGAAATCTTCACTTGTGGAACTGCTAATGTCTATATATTTCAAGAAAAAACACTGCTAGAAACGAATTATTACTCGCAGATCTGGACTGTACTAGAGCTACTGTACATGTGCCAGCAGAGTCTAAAGACATAGAGTTTATTAATGTGTACACTAAGTATTTACATTAACTGATCAAACTACTGTGGAACACCTTTTATCTTTTTTTTTTTTTACAAAAAAGGTATTTGGAGCTCTGTTTTAGAATGTAAAACTATTCACACCATTTTTTACAATCCTGATGCTGTGAGAAGCCCACATTGGGCATGGTCTCCTTATTTTGTATTACTGCCATTTTTTTGCAGAAAAGTAGGGAGAACCAAGCCTTAATTAACATTTCCCCTTCGACATCTGCATTAATTACCAGCCTCTGATGACTGGAGCTCCAGTCTCTTGGGTTTCAGCACGATGTGGTGCAGTGTCTACGGCACTGGTGGTGAAAACAGGCCACAGGCCACTGGTAGACGGACTCAAGCTGATGAAGACAGCAGCAAAATTCAAGAACCAAAATTCCTTCCCATGAGGCCACTCCGGAAAACCCACACTGGGATGTGTTTAATTAGTCTCCGTGGAGTCATTAATGTTTGTACAACACTTGTAAGTTCTTGCATCATATAATGACCTTTTATAAAGTTCTTTAGGACCATCATCTTCAGTACATTCTTGAATAATTTGCTCACATGGTTGTCTGTGATTAACAGGTTCCATGTGTATTTTAATATGAATGTTTCTGCCGTCTCTTGTACTTTTGTTCCCAGGTCATTATCCCAACATGTACTGAATAACTTGCTACACTTACGTGGCCTGGCAGTGGAATGTAGTCCATCTGCCCATTATCACCCCAGATCTGTCTGATGTCAATTTCCATATCTGCCCGCCCTTTGTAGTCTTTGTGTTGAATGACTAAAAAAGCAGTGAATGAGGCTGAGTAAACAGATCTACCAGGATCTCTCTCTCAACTATACAATATTCTGAGTTGTTTCAGATCAAATCAGACAGTATTTACTTTACACATGACATAATACAGATTATTTTGTTATCTTCACACCAAAGATTGCTAGAGCTCAGCACATAATTAAAACAGAAGAGCAACTACATCAAAAACAACCAAGTAATAAAATTATTTCAAAGCAAGGTGGATCATTTGTGATTTAAAATAATTCAGTTTGCCCAATGGGTAGTGAAACAGAAAGCCATCCGTGAGAGGTACAGAGAAACTCCAGCTCCATATGTTTTGAGACAAGATGTAGAGGCTCAGCGTTTACAGATTCCAAAGAACATCTTGAAACATATGGAACCAATAGCTCCTGAAGATAAGAGGGGCTGTTGTGCATGGAAACCTCTGTAATGGTGGCTTTAATGCAGGACTTATGTGATGAGAATGACTCATGTGGGAAAGGGAGCTGCCTTCTGCACAAGATCGACCTTCTGACGTGTGGTATCAGAGAGGGTAACAATGGGAATAGTCATGTTCCAGAAATATGTACTGTACTAACATCTCCATGTCCATCACATCCACCAGAGACTTTTCGTTCAGTGCTAATTCAGATCTTTTTTTAATCTGTTGTAACAGATGATAACAGGATTTAGATAAGACTTAAATGAGAGCCCAGAATCACAAAGTAACACCAGTGTTTTCTACTCTGGCAGACAGTAAAATAATTTCTATGAAAAGTAGTGTTAATTAAGTACATTTTACCAAATCCATTTTGATACCAATAAGCCAGATTGTAGCTACTCACACCTACGGTATGTGATCCAGTATGTATTTATACACACACAGCCTGTTGTGAAAAAGAGACAAACTGTACACTTCAGTATCACTTTTAGCAGCCTCTGTTAGGGCTTATTTTGTATTACCGCCATTTCATTACTTCCTGAGAGGGCTAGCGCTCTACTTGACCTGAGGCACAAGATTGCTCTCAAGACTGGTTTGGTGGTACCCAGCAGCAGAGTTCAAAATTAACCAATATGATCCCAGTGCTCTGTGCTGAAGGTGCCCAGTTTCAATGAGCGTCTCTTTTTCTAGACTGAAGCTACAGAGAAAAGGCCGGAAAAGCCAAATATCGTCCTGTTCTCTACCTTAGCAGGAAATTGTTGTTCTTATAACCAGAGAACACAACAGTTCTGTGGTTATAAAGGAATGTTGGGCAGTTAAGTGGGGCAATCGAAACCCTTAAATACAGCAGGGTCTCAACCTCTGCAAATTTTACATCCGTGATTTTGCTTATATGCGATATTTGGTCTGGCGAACGTTGACTTGGATGGAAACAGAGCAGATTGGGATGAATCCAAGCTGAAGATTGTTACAGTAAGTCCAACTTTCAAATGAATGTAGCAGGATAGTGAGACGAATCCACCTAGTGAGTGAGCCTCTCCCTGCCTCTACCCAGCATCCACTTCTCAGCCTGCTCTTGCGTTTGTGTTGAAACTTTTCTTCTCTTTCAAATAGCGGCAGTTCAAAATAACACCATGAAAATATTTCTTTCACCTAGATATTACACAGATCAGACATGATGTGGTTCCAGGATGGATGGGCTCCTCTCCCTGAGAACTAAGCTTGTAGCTGCCCTCATGAAACAGTTCTTGTCTATAAGCTATGAAGGGAAAGCACAGAAACTTACAGAGAGAACAAAAAAAAAACAGAAAAAAGGCAAGAAAAGTTAACTCGCACAACGACTGTCTTTCCACTCCATTTTCTGATTGCAGAATTGCATCTGTTGGGAGCACTTTTACTGCAGTCAAAATAAAGTTACAAAAACTAATTTCAGAGCTGGAACATCAGAACCCGCATGGTGCCTATGCTGCTGCATTCCTACTGTAGTCCAAGAACTGGCACATGGTATTGGCACTGCTGCCATGCGTGAAACTACCTGAAAGGGTAATTCAGAAGGAGGAGGCTGAAATCTCAAAGCTGGTTTGGACAACCAAAATGGATGAATCAGCCCAGTGAAATTTCTATGGAAATAAACAAGTGCCTTATAACTCGACATCTCAAAACAAGATTGGGAAGGAACTTAAACCACTAGAATAGAACCACTTGTAAGCAATGAACAGGAAAGAAAGGTCAACTCCTGACTAAACATCCGGAACATGGACTTCACATCATCAACACCCATCAACCCAATATTTTGGAAAACATCCAATCTAAGCACTGGTACTTAATCGACTATGTCAATGTTTATTGCCAGGAGCACAGAGATGTCCACATCACTTGAAATTAGGGCTGGGCGATAATTCGATAACGATAATTATCGCGATATAATTTTCCTCGATATAATTTTAACATAAGTTCGATAAATGTTCGATATATATGTTTATGCTTTGTGCATGAAATGTGCATGCGCACAAAATACTGCGCGAGTGCGCGTGCGTGTTGCAGACCGGGCAGCTAACGTGGTGTTGTTTACCCACACGGTAGTGGCTGACAGGATTGTAGTTAGAGTGGAGAAATGAGCGACACTGAAGCAAATGTAGTGCTGCCAATGACCAGCTCGAAGGACGATGACATCGTCGACAGAAAAGGTCATTCAACTTCGGTAATTTGGAGATATTTTGGCTTTTTACAATCAGACATAAAACAGAGCACTTTAAACTTTGCAGTCTGTCTGAGCCATCTTCTATGTGTGTTTTATCACACTGCAGTATTTAATTTTTCTATTAAGATATTTATTTTGTAAATTTTACTCATGCATATTTTGACATAAAAAAGACTTGAATACTCTCTACCTCAGATTTGTTTAATGTTTCTGCTGTTTGGCAAGTGTTTGTTGTGTTCTTAAAATAAAGAGTTGTTTAATTTACCAATTAACTATCTGGTTTCTTCAACTTTCACTCAGGAGAAAAAATCTGCCTTTAAACTTGAAAGAAATAATGATTTGACATTTATCGTGATAATTATCGATATCGACTGATATGAAAATTTTTATCGTGATAATGTTTTTGGCCATATCGCCCAGCCCTACTTGAAATATGTCAGAACTAAGAACTACTGGACCAATGTTCAACTCCAATGCTTGGTCATGGCCTTCAAACCAGCTCCCCTACGATGGTTTCAGGAAAAGACTGTAGGTTGCTGTCAAGTAAGACCTCTTCAACCCAAGCTGTGATAAAGTTCAACCTCAAGCAGCGATAAAGAAGTGTTTGGGTGTCCTCAAGTAAAGCAGCAAAAGTGACAGCAAAATGACAAATGGATTCTCATCCAGGCAATATCAGGATTGGTTTGATTGATAAGATTATAAACCACAACCTCAAGTTTTCATTGAGCTGAAATTCAGATTAATAAAAAAATTGGCTGAACATTCAACCTCGTTTCATTCAAGATGTCATCAGGACATCAACTGAATGACTTCAACTCCAAGCATAAGACACTGAATCATTAACACATCACGTCAGAGAGAAGTAAAGGCAAAGCAAAGGATTTCTAGCCTTTCACTGGCATTAAAAATATGCTTGAGTTTTTCAGTCAAAACCATCAAAACCAAAACTATCTATAGTCTGAGCACTCAGAAAGTCAGAGCACTGAGCCCTTTGAGACCTATGGATGGAGGAGATTTGATTAAAGAGAGAGAGGAAATGATAAGGAAATAACAGCTGAACTCTGGGATGCCAAGCTTGGACAATCTTCAAGAAAGGAGACAAGTTCAACTGTGGAAATTAAATAGTTATCGCCTTGCTGTCCATCACAGGAAAGATTATTGTGAGAACCCTCAAGAACTGTCAACTTCCACTTGTTGAGGAGTTTCTCTGAGGATATACTGTAAATGTTATTGTTTTATATGTGGTATGTCTTCTTAGTTGTCAAGGAATTAAAAAAAAATCTTCCCTACTTATTCCCCACTTCTACCTCCTTAAAATGAAACTGAACAAATTTGACCTATCCGAACACAGTTAATGGAGCAACAGATGCTGCTTCTTAAAACAAAGAGACGGTGATTGACAGTTCATCATTTGATGGAAGAGGATTTAAACTTTTAAACATAAAAGCTGGTTAAGGTGTAAGATCTCTCCAATTACAAGAACATCCTCTTGCGTGCATCTTTCAGAGGGATCTGACCAAAATAATCCAGTCAGACTCTGGAAAATAACATTTTTTATATGGTTTCTAGCTCTGAAATATCTGATCTAGGACGTGGAGTGGGCACCATCTATGACATCTGCTCTTCCAGAGGCTCGGACAAGGACTGCATTTTGATTTTTAAATTGCGCTGCTAAATTGCTTTTTTGGAAGTGAGGAGAAGGGTGGCTAAACTCTTTCTGTTGAACCTCACAGTGCACTCAATCCTCAATGGTGGTGGACAGGGTTTTCTTCAGTACAGGAGACAGAGGAGTTCATTAGAACTGAAGGACTCCATCTTATGGAACACCGCTATTTTTCAAGGACACTAATATTCCCTGTGGCATTCACTAGTTATAGTGAATAAGTTCAGACCTTTCTTTGTTAGTCCATACTTTTAGTTCCATATGGTGGTGTTATCTGAGTTATTTTTCTGAGTATAATTTGAAAACTAATATTTCAGGTAAAAGATTGCAGTTTATGTCCCATCGACATTAAAACTAAACTTAATTTGATCTCCTGATTAAATCCCTGCTGGTAATAACTGAATTTGTTGGGATCCTGGGTGCAGTTCCCAATGAACTCATGAATCATATACAGGTACTTGAGAAATCGAAGCTGTATGTCTGATCTAGGTGGAAGATATCTGGTGTGTGTTTAACCCCTTGACCTTTTTTCCATCCACACATAAATCATATTGCAGAACTGACTATATTTTTGCCTCCCAATCTGTTTTTGTCTGCGGTACACAATACCGAGATCCTGCCCAAGTTGCTATCAAGCTAATTTCTGTAAATCTTTACTGACAGGTCTTCACATGCCCCCTGCTGGTGTTTTAAACACTCCATTATTACTAAATGAAATGTTCTGAACACAATTTGAAGCTAAATTGTAGAAGTTTATTTACTAGAAACCATTAATCTGGTATTCAGTTCACTATCTCTTCTGCCTCGGCACTGCACTGGAAATCAAACTAGTCAGAAAGTAATTACATTTGCTGCTTGGACACTATGCCAAATTTCTTAGACATAAATCTAGGCAGAATTATTACTTTAATTGAAGCAGAGGTTAATCTGACAATGACAAGTTGAAAGAAGGAACAAAAACACGAGGTTTCTGCTGTGAAGCTTCGTCAGGTGTGTGGGAGAATGAGGGAAGGAGCGATGTGAGGTGGGAGAGTCTTTAAGGAAGACAAAAGAAAGTGCAGTGCCCAAAGAAATGGAAATCTGGGAGATGATTTCCAGATTCTAAATGGGAGTTTGTAGACAAATTGATATTATCTGATATCAACATTATTACGTAGAATCGCCTTCACTTACTTAACACTGTTCTATACTTGATAAAGGCTTTGTTGCCAAAATTGATTTTTTTCATCTAACTAAGAAATGCGGCAATGGAAAATAATACACATTTTGAATTGGAGACCTCAAATGTCAGTGTTATTTCTGAGTGGTTTTTCATCGACTCTGTCTTCTGGAGACCGTCAGTGTGAAACGCAGAAGGAGGTCCCACTGAAAGAAAGGTTGGGGCAGGGGGGTGATCGAAGTGTGGCTCGTGATTTATGTTGATACACAAAAACAACAAGAGCTGTTCACAGAAAAACACGAAGCGATGCTGGAGAACAGTTCGAAACCACAGAGCCATTACCTGATCTTGAGGCAAAAACCCTAATTATCCCCCAGAGCAGCTGGAGAAACAGCCACTGAGCTCTGTCTGGAAGCAGAAGCTGAAACTGTCTCCAAGGGATCTTTGATCAATCCGGGCCTAAGGTGGGATTCATGTCCATGACCTGGCAATGAAGTGACATTTGTGGAAAACTGGACTACATGTCAGGGTAGCAAGAAAAAGAGTCCATTATTTAAGCCCAGACACTGTGAAGATTGTCTTGTGTTTGTTAAAGACCATTTAGTCCAATCTGTTACCTTCTGGGAGAGTAAAATAAAGCTTTCTGGTGAAGACATTACTGTTTGCTGCAAGGCAAACACAGTATTCCAAGAAAAGAACACTGTGCCTACTGCAAAACATGAAGGCAGAAACATTGTGATCAGCAGATGACATTAGTAAGATTGTTCAAGCAGAAGGAACGACAAACTCCGACATATATCAGCTCATTCCCAAACCCACAGTTCCAACATCCATTCATCAGCTGAGGCTAGGTTGGCCCTACTGTATGTCTTCCAGCTGGATATTGGCCTACATCCTGCACATTCCACAGCTGGTTGCCTCAAAACAATAACTAGAGAGGGCTTCCACGGCTATCTTGATGTGCAGACTTGAACCCTATTCGACTATGTGCACATTTATCCAAGATGAGCCAGAAAGCCTTCAAATACACAGCACTTAGTGAGAAACCACAGAAAATGCCAAAGGCCTTATCAGCTCTTATAAAAAGTGATTGGTTGAAGTAACTGATGCTAAAAAGAACCAACAATGCATTAAACTGACGTGTTATTTCTGCACAAGTAATTTTCCTGTTCTAGTGCAATTACCATTATAATGGGAAGCAGATCTCTTTGGATATTGTTGCAGTTCAAAAGTACTGTATGTTTTTCTTTCCTCCTTTAAAGTTCACTGACTTTGTTATGACCCTAGCATTACATGAAGATGCTGGAAATGCACGCAGTGAACATTGTGGACTTTAGACAAATGCTCAATAAAATTACAATGTTTTTTACACTTTTAATTTGTAGGGATCCATCAAATGGATTTATAATGCGGCACGTTGCAATGCAAATTCCCACTTCTTTTATAAAATGAGATTTGAAAGCGGTGGTTTAAAAAGTGTTTCAATGAGTTATTTAGCTCTGTGTCCCTAGGAGAATTATCCCACAATTGTACTCGTTTAAGAGAGGTCTTTTTTTAAAACCACAGAGCACTTCATCTGCGATGAGTGGGCATTACTGAATTATCGGCAGATAAGCCAGCACTGTCTGCCTGCAGGATAGCAAGCAATATGAACCATTAGTGCAAATTCACACTGTGCATTAAATTCCAGCACTGTGCACACAAATCGGGGTGTTTGGACCAGAATCATATAAAATAATCATATTTTAAAACCAACCGCATTTAATTAAACAAAATGCAAATCCTGTCTCAGCTGGGACGCCAAACTGTTTTATGTCAGCTGTTCACCCACGGGAAAAGATACACTTTTACGTGTTACAGTGCCTGTACAAGTAGGAAGTCTGGAATTATTCATATTATTTCCAGAATACGCGCATTGCTCCAGTCGAGATGCAAGGATTCAAAATGCCTCACGTTGTTCACGGCTCAGTTCAAGAATGAAGGGGGACCAGCCAGTTCTTACTCTCCGGCAGGGCTCCAGTCAGTTCTTGACAGAACGACCCCATGTTTCAACTTGCAGCTGAAATGAATCTTTAACTGATAACAGATCATTTCGCCCGCCCTTCTTGTTAACACCGCAACTTAAACTTCTGATGAATTCCAAAGTTACAACAGAGAAGAATAACGAGAAGACTTTACATTCTAACACCTAACCCAAAGTACTGTGGAAAGAGCAGCTTCAACTCCCTCAAAACTCATGCTTGGTAGATCTGTCGTGCTAGTTGGCACACGCACGCCCTGTTTTCGCTGAACTGTAACTGACATTTTTTGTATTCTCAGCCTATGAATTTGGCCCACAGCAGAATTTGCTATAGAAAAAATGTATCTGCCTATATCTGTCATAGTTCCTCTTTGAAAGACAAAGCACTCCATTCCCATCCTTTTAAGGAAGTTGCAATCACACAATTTCTAAAGTTCGATCGGCTGCATTTTTAAACCTTTTTTGTCCTCATGGAGACCATTCCGAACATAAACGAGAACACCGTATTTGGTTAAATAAAAAAGCAAAAACTCTCTTCTTCTGAATGCACAATCTGATGTACAAACTTGTGTAAGCTCAGAAGCAACTGGTAGATATAAACGAGGACTTGGAAGCAATTTCAAACTTGCAACTACAGTAGACAGAAACAAGCTGAGCTCTGTACTAACCTTGTCGTTCTCTGGTGTCCCCGTTCACAGTTTCCAGCATGTTGTTCAGTAGTAGAAGCAGTAAAAACATTACACGAGGTCCACATTCTGTTGGAATTGTTTTAATCTTTTTCTGCCTGTGTTTAGTGTACATCCCTGTTCTTCTACAGTAAGTACCGCTATTCCTTTCTGCTGTCGGTCGCTCAGAGCACTGATCACTGCTCAGATGTGCGCTGTCAGAAAGTTGGATGGTAGGAAAACCAGGCCTGGATCTCCAAGGAGCTGGGTCTGTTTTCCTCCCATCCTCCCATCCTCCCACAAAGACACTCACTTTGCGAGTGGGAATCAGAAGACTGGGTTTCTTGTATGAATGCATTATTTCACTCCTATGAATCATCCTTGATACTAAAAACGTTTTTGGGTTGTTGTTATGGTTGTTTTTATAACATTGAATAACCTGCCCCAGCAATCAGAATGATGTATAATGGCGGGATTTCAAAACAGGTTGACAAAACAACAGACAATAATGAAAACCCTTATTGATTATTGATCCATTTATAAGATCATGCATAAGTTTGATCATGCCCTCTTAGGCGTCTTAGGCATTGACAGGAGAAATAAAACCCCACAACGCTAAAAGTAGCACCCTTTTAATATTTTACTTAGTGTTAAAAGTCAGTTTGTGAAAATGGATGATTTCCCCAATTTACTAAACTGTTTATATTGCCAGTTTTTAGGTTAGTCTACTCTTGATTTCCTGCTGATTTTTGAAACTACGATCCCTTTCTGTTTGTAATACTGTATGAGAAATTCTTAACAGGTTGTAGCTGATACTGTATTACAAACAGAAAAAGAGTTTGCTGTTTTAACTTATACATTTGTATACGGTTATTGCGGACATTACATACTGTAAAGTACAGAAGAGATCTATTTTTAACTCCCAGGGGCTGAATTAACACAAGTCGATTTGATCTGTTGCCTGCCCCAGAAGGGCACACATAATTACAGGAAAGGCAACCTGTTTCCTTATTATTGTTATATTATTAATCATACTTAATAAAATCTTGTGTTTTGTTCCAAAGGCCCGGCCAGGGGTCTTTAATCATTATCAAGGATTTAGGAACTGATAGATTTATTCAGCCCTTATGAGGAAGTGCACTTAACTTCTGTACTTTTAATGGCTAAATGTTCTTAAACATTTAACGTACTACAACGTACCTGGGATGTTTGTAAAGATCTGCTTGTTAACATCACGGTTTCAAGTTATTGATCGTCATTGCGCTAAAGTTAATTGAACAGCGCAAGTGTTTACATCAGATCAAAGTTAACTCACATGCAGTATTTCCGATTCCACACACTGTAGTCCCAGCCAGAGTCCTGGCAATAAGCAGATGAAATTAGTTTCTTTTCTTCTATTTATAATCATGGCTAATGAAACCTAATCATTACCTATCATCTTAGCTAATGAAACACATCACAGCTATGGCAAATTCAGGGACAGTGGTGGCTGATTCGCAAGATGGGATGAGCCAACATCTTCTTGTCTCTCCTTGTCAACACTCCTCCACCCACCCTTACTGACCACGAGACACCTACAGTACAGAGACACAGTCAGCAAAGAGCTCGTATGACAACATGGAGGACACTATTGGAGCATCCACAAAATCAATTAACAGCAGGAACTCAAACTCCTGTGCCCCCCTGCTAATCTGTGTTCTGAACTCCGGACACTTACTCCCGTTCGGTTGAGTTTATTTGTCATTTGGACAAGTGCAAACAAAGACATTAAAGGAATCACCAAAAACATAAAAAACAGACAGCAGCAACAACAACAAGTTGAAGTTGTTGAACATACAGCTTAAAAAAAGTCAGACAAGCAGTGGAATAATAAAAGGTTTGTAGGAGTCTGGAACAAGCAGACCAGCCACGTTGTTGAATCATGTTGGATCCATTAGCTACTGGAGAATGGCCCCTACTCATTTGTAATTGGTCTAACGGTATATTCCTTTGTTTTTGTTTTTTTTCCTTTGATATCAATAGACCTAAGAACTCCAATAAAGTTTAAAATGATCTTTTGGCTGAATCTGTGTTTTTCTATTCCGATGTCAATGATTACTGGCTATTGCAGTTCTTTATTGGGATCACATTAATTTGATTGTTAAGCACTTCTGTTTTATTATACAATTGATTAGACTAAATGCATTTTCCTTATTACACAGTAAAAGAGCAAAATTGACAACATTGAACTGCATAGAAATTTCTTTTATCTTTCATTTAATGGACATTTACCATCACTGAACCATTATTTAGAGCATAATGCACAATATTTTTACAAATGTCTTTATAGAATTAAGAAATGTGTCTTTATTCCATCTTGAATAGGTATTTGAAGTCTGGAATAAATAAATGCATAGCCTGTGTTTCATAAATTTAGGAGTGAGAAAGAAAATCAATACTTTTCATCAAATCTCAGGAGGTTTATGAGGTTCCCATGAAACCACATTGAAACTCTCAGTGCTTCACAGTTCATTATCGAAGTTAATTACTGAAAAATATACACTGAGCCGTATAACATTACTGAACTAGAAGCAAGCTGTGGCTAAACACATCGGATCACAGCAATGCAGTGCGTATCCTTCACACTGTTTTAGTTTTCAAATCACAAGCTGAATCATATTCAGAGAAAGATGGGAGAAATCAACCAGGTTTGGGTGAGTAAACTTAATTTCCATTGAAATAAAAATATTTCATTTTTTTTATAGAATCTACAGCCATTCAGTCACTCTTAGAGAAAGCTGGGTTTCATATATACTGAGAGGCATTAAAAACACAACACATTCTATTGCTTCCAATATGCATTTATTGAATTCGTAACGCTTCCTGGAGTTTACAGTATAGTATATTATACTGTATATACTGTACGACAAATATCTAAGAATGCCATTATGAAAGATGTAATAGGCTTATAACTTTTCAGCATACAACTTACTGTATTACTTGTTCCTTTGCAGCCAACACATGCTGACGCAGCTACCCACCTGAAATATGAGAGATGCTACATACAAATGAAGGTTAGAGTATTATTTATTGTACAAAAGGAAATTACACAACAAAGTTCATCTACACAGAACAAAGACCCAAAACCACAGTCTTCATACAGCTAGAAGTGTACAGCATATTAATATGTTTTAATTAAATTAAAACATATGGTTCATTTTTATGTCCTCTGCACATGAAGAACAAGAAGTCCTATTGGCATACAGAAAATGGAATGAATTAATAAGAAATAATGTTTTAAAAGTTGAATAGTTTAAGGCAAAAAATAGCCTTTTTTATTGTTTTAAAGCTTTAATTATGAAATCATATCTAAAGGAAGCTGAAAGCTGCTCCTGGTACCGTTTCACATCTCCAGAAATCTACAAAGATTAAATGAGTAAATGAGTGGACTTTGATTTTAAGCTGCAAGATCCTGAGTATGGCTTTTTGCGGATGGGCAGCATGGAGGCACAGAAGTTAGTGTTGCTGCCTCACAGCCTGGAGCCCGGGATTCAATTCCAGAATTGCTGTCTGCGTGGACTTTGTATGTTCTCTGCATGTTTCTGTGGGTCTCCTTTGGGGGCTCTGATTTCCTTCCACAGTCCAATCACACACCGGTAGATTAACTGGCTTCTGGGGAAACTGGCCCTGGTGTGAGAGTGTGTGTGTTTGTGTCTGTGTGTGCCCCTCAATGGACTGGCGTCTCGTCCAGGGTGTCCCTTGCCTTGTGCCCGTTGCCTGCTGGGATAGGCTCTGCCTCCTTCCTGAGGCCTGTATAGGAAGACGAGGTTAGAGAATGGAGAGATGGATGGAAACGTTCAGTTGTCTTTTCAGACCGACTCACTTCAGTAACCTGTGTGATGTTCTAATAAATGAAAAAGATTAGCCTGTAGTCCGGGGGCAGAGCTGCTAAATAACGTAAAGGAAAAGAGCAGAGAGGTAAATCCAGGGGATCCTACAGGTCTGTCTTATTCAATTCAATGTCCTAGTTCCTTTTAACATTCATAGTGTTAAAGCAGTGTGCTAACAAGGCTGCTGTGTACTGTAGATCTTCTTGAGTTAGATCATTTTATTTCCATGTTAAGTCTCAAGTTTATGTTTTATACTGAATTAATTGTTGTTAATCTTGCCGTATAACTTACAAGAAATATCTGGGATGCTGCGTCTAATTAACAACCCGGAGAGAGAGGTGCATGGTTTTTCGGGAGAAGATCTTCCAAGGACAGTGTTCTCTCAGTCCTCACTGAGCGGGAGACTGCAGCAGCACTGCTACTGTGTTTCACAGGGGATGTCTCACGCAGTGAATGTGAAATATTAATATAACTCTCCCCCAACCGAGGATACACTCGAGCAGATATTTTGCCTTGGAAAAAAAGACAGTTGTGTCTGATCTCATGGTTTCACTGTATGGTGGCCCAAGACACTTGTAAACCTACACAACATTATCTTTTAGCAACAACAGTAATTCAAATATCAATCCTTCATCTGGCAGACCACAGAGGAAGAAATGTCTGCTGTTTACATTCCTGGAGAAGAATCCATCTTCTAGTGCTTTACGGTGAGATAAAACGGGAGATGTTTTTTTCCTCCTGTAGAGCATCTCTTTAACTTTTTATGAGGCATGATTTCCACATAGTTCCCCCAGTTTTCCCGTCTTTTTAAAATAAGTTTACTATTTTTAAACATCCACCTGGAACAAAGTTTCCCGCTGAAACCCATCAGTTATATTTCCGCGCTGGTACCGGCACGTCTTAAAATAATCACGGCGATAGCAACAGCAAGAGCAAACCAGTAAAACACTCAGGAAATGCTTTGCTTTGTGCTCACCCTTCGCTGACATTAACAACTAAGCATTCACTAACTCTGACGTACAGTATAAGTATTTTATTTTAAGGTTTGGAGGACATTATTTTCAAGAGCTTGAGAAGATGGCCAAACTTAAAAAAAGAATAATTCTTCGCAATCATCGGTAGATTTTTGTTTGACCGGATGAAGCGTTTCTATAGCAACACTCTAATAGGATAATCATGTTTTGTGCTTATTCCTAACTGCTCATGTGGCGCTCAGGATGTAACAGTGCTTAAAGAAACCAGCCACGCAAACCTGACGCAAAGTAAATGACAGCTGAGCGCTCTCAGCCTCGAATTGTTTTCAGAAGCATACGCAATAAAATATCCAATAAAAAAAAAACTGTTTCAAGGTCAAAATATATGATGTGCCTTACCTGGGGGAGTTGTACTTAAGTGATTTCCCCTGTCACAGTGTTTTTGAGTAGTAATGACAGATTTACAAAGACATGAGATCCTAGGTAGGGAAAAAGAAACATTTGTCAGGGGTAGTCGAAAAGATGTAAATATCCGACGTAAAAATGGTACAAGTATTAATATATTGCAAAAAATACAAATTAACATCATGTTGACATCATGTTACAACAACTAATTTATCTGAGAGTGGAATTTGAATCTGCAAAAACAAATCCATACAGAGGGGGGACAGGTCAGCGAGTGCACAAACTTTTCCCAATCACAGAGATACATACTTCTTTATTGGCCCTTCTTCTAAAACTAAATTATGCATGGACGTTTTGGTAATTTGGTAATCCTGTTTTTCACCGATTTTGTGTGGGAATCAGAATAAATTCGGAAGGGAACTGGGATGATGTCGAATTTGAGTTTCATTTTTAAGAAGTGATGGATTTCTTGAGGTTTTCCTCTAATCCGGAGTTTTATCTCCAGCGTGTGTTCCCCAAGGCCTGAGACATCTCCAGACTCCTATCATCACTCTCCTGAAGAAACTGATTTACAAGTGTCCCTAGGGTCCCTATCCTCTGGCTACACCCATCCACAAACAACACATGGGATCATTTTCTTTTGGAAAATAGCTTGCTTTCTTCACTCATTTGTCCATAGTGTCATCTGTAAAATATACAGTAGTTTACCAACTCCAGATACAGTGCAACGTAAAGTACAAAAACTTACATTTTTTACATCTTAAATGGTAAATTTAACCATTTCATTTTCTACTGTTTTGTTTTGCTTTTTACTGAAAGCAGGTTTCACGTTCCAAGCAGAAGAAGGCATTACAAATCATATAATATTTATTTTGAATTCCAACATAAGGGAACTACTGTAATTCAGTACTCAGTATATACTGCGGACTACTACAAAGTAAAGGTGAAATATGTTTCTAAGCACTTATTGTTTTGTGCAGCATGTTTTGAAGATGTAAGATTCAATACAGGAAAATAAATACAGGATATATTTTAAAATCCTCTTTATTTGTGAATGGCAAACCTCTCACACTGTTGCTTACAAAGTCTGAGATCGGGGCTTTCCTGATTTTTATTGTCCTTCCTTTTTGTGTTTAAAGGCAAATGAACTACAAAACCCCAGAACGACCTTTCTGGCCCCCTGGTGGAAAAGCAGGGCCGATTGGCATGCTAACCACGTCATGCCTCTTCTCCTGCGCTGGTCTTTGACAGGTATAATGATGAAGCACCCTGGGTGTGCTGCAGAAATAAAGCAGGCTACAAGCTCAGCGAAGGCTTAATTACCTGGGTGGCTTTCATGCTATAATTGGTAACAGTGGTGAACCGGCAGGATGGATGCTTTGTCTGTCTCTGCCTTTGAGCCACCGTGAGCTGAGCCTGTAGTGTGTGGGCATTAGCCTGCGTCTCTGTCCCAGTCCACACTCTGAAGAGCTATGATATCCAGCTAGCTTAGCTTTAACACACGGCTGAATCTACACTGCTAGCTCATGGAAGGGTAGCGAAGCTTTTGGTGGGAGCTACTGCCCATTTAGACCCAGTCTCTTTTTCCTCATGAAACAAGTGCAGAAAATAATGCACAGCAGGGGAAAGTGAGGGAAAACCCAATCAACAAAAAGCCGGGGCATTTTGGCTCTTTATACAAAAAGAAAGACATTAATTCACAAGAACAGTAAACCATGGCCTTATATCGCAAAACATTGCTGCTAAGTGTCAATTGTGAACATCCATCCATTTTATAACCACGTCGCAGGGGAACGGGAGCCTATCGTGGCAAGCAAGGATTGAAGACAGGGAGAACATGCAGACTCCACACAGACAGCACCCCAGGTGCAGAATCAAACCCAGGGCCCCAGCGCTGCGCGGCAGCAATGCTGACCACTGCGTAGTGAGTTAGCTACGCAATAAAGGACTGCGAGACCCTTTAAATAAAAATTAGTTTTCAAACAAGGCAAACTCCAGAGTTCCATCATACTCCAGTTTAAAAACTTGGTTAGAATAGAACAGTCAATAATATAAAGTTTGAGGACCAAAACTAGATTTCAATCTTCAGAGGGTAAGCACCTCAGTACCTGAATCATTTATCAGTTGTGCATTAGTGTTCTGATCAGAAAATGAGTCCCTGGTTCCCCCTAGTGTTCATATGAAGAAACTAATTTTAAAACTGTAATTTCCCCAGGATTTTCAAGACTAGGGCCAGCAGCCATATTACCCTGGAGCTCCCAACTGGCAACCCACTGCAGCTCAGCAGGTGTGAGCCTGGCCAGTACCTGGATGGGAGACCTCCTGGGGAAGCTAAATTGCTGCTGGAAGAGGTGTTAGTTGGGCCAGCAGGGGGCGCTCATCCTATGGTCTGTGTGGGTCCTAATGCCCCAGTACAGTGATGGGACACTATACTCTTGCAACGCTCCGTGGAAAGTGAAGGGCATGACAAGGCACAGAAAGGCGTCATGGCCATCCACTGCAACCAAGGGAGTCTTCAGTCGTGATGACTACTCGTACCGCTGGACCCAGGCTTCTGAGGTCGAGAGAGTGGGACTGCCCCAGGGCAACAACTTTCCCACTTCAAAAAGCTCTCCCACACAGGTTTCTTCATGGAGCTCATCTTCCACACAGATGAGCTGCACAAAGTACAACCATCTAGAGAATAGGAATAGTTATAAACGAGAAGAGCCCATCCAGTCACTTTGGCAATTAAAGTCATTAAAATGCTGAATTTTGATGATAAAGTGATGAATTTCCATGATGTATACCCAGACATCTCAACAGAAGTTGTCTGATTTTTCCTTTTGCGCTGTACGTCCTTCTGGAACAAGCTGTCAGCACTGTAGGCACAAAACCCTCATTTGCAGCACAAATTGAATCATCGGTGTTGCTGGAATGCCTCCTGTGAAGCCTACTGGGAATTGTAGCTATGAATAGCATCTTCCATCATGAACCCCATCCTTGAGCCTTTGAGTAGACAATAATACATCTCCAGATTTCACACAAGCCACTGGCCAGACTCAAGGAAGGTGAGAAGTGACTGTAAATTCTGTAAATTGGTCTTCTTTGCCAGCACGGTAATTCACCTGTCATGCCAATAAAGGCCCTTGCAATTTGAATTTGTATACTATCACCCCTTCCCCGAACGTGAAAAATACGCTGGCAGTCTCCTACTCCCACCTCTGACAGCTGACGAGAGCAGGCTTTTGACACAATAAGTATGGTACTTGTTCCACGCCTGGGGTTTGACACTATGTGAAATGTTTGTTTTCTTTAAAACAACTCCATGTGCTCAACCTTTAGAAATTACAAACCACATGCAGGTATTCAAACTAAACATATTTTATTTACAGGTGTTCTGTTTTACCAGTGTTACAAATTCTGCTAGTAAAAATATATTTCACAACAAAACATAAAACATATAAAATGAAACGTATGCTACAGAACATTGGAGTGCACGTTTTTCAAGCTAATGAAACAAACACTTCTACAGCAAAAACATCATGTAAAAAATGAAGTAAAATTCCTCTGAGTCCTGCAATACGAGTCCAGATGATCAGATCCATGTTGCTCACTGCACTCCAGTCTGTTTGGATGGTAGTTCATCATATTCACTGCCATGGAGTTTTCCGACCCAAAACCCGGTTGGTGATTTTCTGTGAGAAAAACAGCTACTGTGAATACAGCAGCTGTATCTGTTTTCTGTCATTCCCAAAGTTTCATGAAACTAGTCATCTCAGGATTATCTTTTCTCTTGTTCAGTATTTGCTCTATTTTATTTTATTCAATATAAATCCTAATTTAAATAAACCTATGTTGATATTTATACGAATAATCATTAATGTCAGCAAAATTTATTTACAAAAAATAGTTTTATATAAACACTGTCCGCTGGTTTTCATTCTAAATATTCAGTGCAAACTGATGGCTTAATTGATCTGTTCAGATTGTAGTATAGAATGTTTTTTGCTTGGTTTTGAAATATCCTACTCTTCAAGCGTACCGTTTTTAACTGCTTTCAACATATCCATACAGAACAACATGCTGCTTCTCCTCAACAGCTCTTATTAGTTGATCAACTGATGGTGAACAGACATTGTTGGGAATGACACTGTATCAGACAGGCCTGCAATGGACATTTTACCCCTCGCTTAACGGTAGGAATCATATTTTTACTATATACAACTTATAGTTGTCGAATCTATTTACCTGTGCATTAAAAGATTACAGCATTCTATTATTAATAGATACCAATAGAGAGATTACAAAGGTGATTTTCTTTTGTTAACCAGGCTGATTCAGTTATTTTTTCATGAAACAGACTTTTGACCACAGAAAAGAAGTCCTCGTTGTCTGAGGGTACATGAGACTCACAATTTTCTTCTTAGACTGCCACAATACTAATTTAGCAACAATTCTGCTTTTTTTTCTACTATTAGCTACTTTTGGTGTGCATAAAGGCCATACAGAAAGGTAGGCTTAAAATTATTACATCTTAATCTTCCTTTGAAAAGAACTGCATGACATTTATTGAAAGCAATCCCACTCAGATACTGAGATTTGGATTAAATTAAAGGAAAAGTCTATCGTAAGCATTTTGTTTTCTGCCTAGAACGTATTGTATATTATTTTCTTAAAAAGTCTCTTGCACAGTTTATTTCAGTTCAGTTTATCTATCACAATGCACAAGTGCAATGCAATGCTTATTTGCATGTGCACTCTGCTTAAAGCAGTCACAGCCTACCCTCTTGTAGAGGTCTGCCTTGAGTCTGTAGGACCGATACTCTGCCCTCCTCCTCTCTTCCTCTCGGCGCTGCTGGACCTCGGGGAGCTGAGCGTACTTCCTAAGAGAAGAATATAAGAACACAAGAAAGATTTGCAAACGAGAGGGAGCCATTCTGCTCACTGTTCTCATTTGTTCACTCAGTCGCTAAGCAAATTTAAACTTTCGCCCGTGTCTTAAAGGTGGCCTTCATGAGCCTGTTCCAGATACCTACTACTCTTTGAGCAAAGAGTTTCCTACTCTCCAAATTAATTCCCTTTCAGTTTCCAATAGTGACCCCCTGTCCTTCTTTTACAACCAAGCATGAAACAGACACCTAGGTTGAAAATATCTGTACCCGACAGAATTTTATTTACCTGGATCAAATCTCCTTTCATATTCATCTGTTTTAGAATGAAGAGATTTTGCTCCTTCAACTTATTCAATTTATAATTTCCCAGAGATCAGTTCTTTGAACTCTTTCTTAGTCTATATTTTCCAATATATTATAGTAATGTGAACAAAACCAACAGAACTACAGTAGTGCTTAAACATACTGTATCTTCCATGAATTTCAAGTCCACACATTTTGTTACACATCCAAGTCTCCTGTTTATTTTAATACCTTACCAACATTGTCTTGATGCAGACATAGAAAACGTAGCATAAACACCCAGATCTCTTTCATGTGTAACTTCTCGCCTCTCCAAAGCACCCAGGCAATGTGCACGGTGTATGCTCCTTCTACCAGTGTGGATCACTTTGCTCTTATCTGTGATGAATTTCATTTGCTCAGTGTTCGCCCAGTCTGTGACTTTGTAACTTCCTTGCCACTGTTTCCGTTTGTCACTCCCCCTTATTTTAGAATCATCAGCAGTTTACTAACTGTACCAGAAGCTAGATCATTGATATATCTGGAAGAGCAATGGGATCCTGGAACAGATCCCTGCGATACACCACTACTCACATAAGAGAACATGTTGTTTCCTATTCCTTAACCAGTTCTCTCTCTGTGTACATAGATTACATTGGATTTTATTTTGAAAATCAACTTTCCACGATGGTTCTTAACAGTAGCTTTCTGGAAATCTAAATATATGTTATATGCTTTAGTGTAATGTCACTGTTACTTGTTTGAAGAATACTAGAAAGTTAGACAAGATCTTGCTTTTCTTTATCTTAAAATAACATTTTTGTCTATTTATTCTGCTAATTTAGCACTAACCATCCAGTAGCAGGAGTGGTCTGCAGTTTCCTGGTTCAGTTATGTTTCTTGTGGATTTGTGTTACATTTACAACATGAGAAATGTTACGAACAAGAGGTGGCCATGTGGCTCACTTGGTCCAAAATTGGGATTTTCCAGTCTGTGGGCACTGGTCTCATTCTAAGTGAGAAAGTCTGATCTCTAAGACAGACAGAACTTTATAAATAAGTCTGACTTATAAGTTAAAAATTGATTAATAAAAAAGGATTTTAATTCTTACAAACAAGAATAGAAATGCCTTTTTTGCATTTAAAAAAATACAGAACAAAATGTTTTTTCATTATTCTTTTTGTTCAATATACTTTATATTTTCCTGATTTATTCAAATAAATCCCAGAAGTATCCAGGGCTGTACTTAGATACTGTAGATGCACTTAAAAATATTTTGAATACATGTGTAAAATGTGTGCATGTATCTGGGAATCCTTGGAATTTTACAACCTACCTTTTAACAAGTTCCTGCCTTCCTACCTTTCCAGAGGCTAACATTTCTGTCTTACGAGAAAGGCTGACAGATTGCATGCAGAGATAAAATAATAACAGTGAGAAAAAAACATGACCTTATAGAAATATGAACCACTCAAGACATTGTATTCTTAATGTCAGCAAAAGTGAACTTGTTTGGAAAAATTAATCCTTGTTAAGTATAAATTTAACAGATATGGGTACTGTCACACTGGTACCATACTGTTGTTTATACTGTTATTGTTATTGTATTTACTGTCTATTGTCTTGGCTGCTGTTCTATATATATAGTGCACCTGACAGACTAATGAGAAACACTTTTCATTATACTATGCCCCTGTGTAAGTATAATGACAAATACAGTGGAATTTAATTGAATTGAACTTGATGGAATCATTGTAAAAAACAATAATAAACACCATAAAGGGAAACAAGAAAATGGAAGACTTACTGTTTGGATCTTATGAACATCTCTTTCTTTGGAATGGCTCTTTTCTTTTGTATATGAAGTTCTAATAAAAAAAAGAAGGTTTGAAAAAAACTATCACAAATGTATCGGCTGTTTTAGAATCTTTAGCTTGTCCTGAGCAAGATTCTTTTAGTAGGACCCAGGTTCCCATTTTGCTCTTTCAAATCGCTTTGTGACTTAATTTTACGTAGAATTTTGTATTTTCAATGTCTATAGAGGCAGGGCTTTAGTATGACAGACATATAAACATCTCTATATAATAGGGTAAACATTATGTGTGGTGTACTTTATCAGTTTGGCTGTCTTAATAAGCTTGCTGCCTGATTATTATTGTTTTAAGAAGCTGTGCATGAGAAGTCAAGAACACAAGTATTATGCAACACAGTGTTCCCTAACTATAGTATATAATTGCATAACTATTGTTAATATTTAGTATTTGCTTGCAAACTGATTTTGGTTATTTTATGTCTCTCGTTTTATCATTTTAAAGCCCTGTATTTCTGACAATAAAATATATATATATACAGGCAGTTGCAACCTTTTTGTTTATGAGTTTTTTGATGCTTCGGTAAAGTAGGCGACACTGGTGGGCCTCACCTTCGTGTGGCTGCCTGTTGGGGTGAGCGACTCCCCAGGCTCTTTTGGTTCCCAGCTGGTTAAACAAGTCCTCTCGCTCACTGTCAAACACAGCTTGTGTCCTCCTCTCCTCTGCCAGCAGCACCAGCCTCTTCATTCGCTCTCTGGATCGAGAGATGAAGTCTGGACGGCACATTGCAAGAGCTTCCTGTGTATGGAATGAAGAGAGAGTCCCCCCATGTTATAAGTTCAAGATGGATTTGGCTCATCTGATACCGAAGCACAGACAAATGCATATATATATTGTGGCACAGGCACTTGCTTGTGGTGAGAATGTCACCCAATATTATACACCTTTTTCTCATCATTAAGCTAACGAATAGCACATCCTCAACCTGCCGGGCAGTCAGCACAAACGCAGATCGTAGAGCTGTCAGGATCCACTAACACAGTGAAGTGCAGGGTATCTAGTCTCCACAACTGCAACTGTATTAAGAGGAATTTTAGTAAACACAACCTAACAGTACAAAAGAGTGACAGCCAATCTTACACCCGTTGCAGCCTCTGTTTATAGTTACAATGTCACTGGCGGCAGTCATAAACTCAGGTATAAAGTAAAGAGCAAACATTCATTGGCAAACTAGGCACCAGCAGACCAACCGCTAGCAGAGCTTTTGAGTCCTTGGATGCTACATCATATGATCAGTAGCAACCTTGGTCAACCCACAGATGGAAGAAAACCAGAATCTTCTTTGAGCTTCTAGTCTCACTCAGCTTTATCTTGATTTCATCCTGTTAGCCTTGAAGGATTTTTCTTTTTCATTTAATGTCTCTATTGGATTCCCTACAGTATTTCTTTGCTACCAATAACAACCAACCTATTCATCTTGCCCTCCCTTATGCTGCTGTAATTTAGTCTTTCTTGCTGTAGTGTCATAAAGTGTAGCTTCAAACGTTTTACAATGTTAAACGTAGTTTAGAAGTGAAAAAGATGTTGAAAAAATGCATTTTATTAATAATGTCCACACAAAGTGGTAGCAATAGAGTTACACACAATAAGCCATACAGGAAAGTAGGTAAACTAAATCTAAAATGTGCCAAGGATAATAAAATTGTAACGCTAAATTAATTTCTGTTGATGTGATTTAATCTCTTGTAGACCAGGTGTTCCTAGTTTACATGGAGGTACCACGATGATAGAGCACAAACACCAACCTGAAGAGTTATACGCACGAGGGAAGTGGGCAACTTGGCACCTGCTCCAGGCTCTGTGATGGGCTGCGCCCTGCTCCTCCGGCTGCTGGGGACTGGAGCGTCCTGGACCTGCTTCTCTCGGAGGGGCTCCCTCCAGGGCTGTGCCCTAGTGTAGGGTTCGAACCAGGCAGGGCCAGGGCCCGACATGGAGCTGGGTTGGTTCTCTTTCTTGGCCTCGGACTTCAGCTCATCCGCCGGGACAAACCAGGACATGCCTGAGAAAGAAGAAGAGGAGACTCTCGAAACTCTAAATTTAACCTCCCAGAGAAAAATAAAAGAAAAACATTAGGGCCCTGGGTCCGAGTGCACAAAACTCTCTCCTTTGAGCTCTGCTGTGGGAAAGCTGAATTCAACAGACCTTGAGGGTGGCGCTGTGGATTACTTTTCTTTGTCTTCTTTTCATAGAGGAACTGCTGAGAGTTTGAGCTGGTCCTCTCATCTCTTCTTGCCTCCATGTGGCGTGAGGCTCCTGTCTGTTCTGCCCAGGCAGAGCCCGGTGAAGGGAATGTCACGCCTACATCTCTGGTGTTCTTTTTGGTGCCACTGTTCACAATCTCTAGATCACCTGGACACAGTGGAAATGACCATTTCAACACATGGTTCTCTGTGACACCGAGAATGACGCATCAATAGCATTTTCAAATGTGTATAGGTTTTAAAGTTACTATGGAAGGATACTCCCTCAGTAAAAAATTTTCTCTGAGTAAACTCTGAACTGAAAAATTTGTGATATGATCTCATGTACTGTATAGCTCTGTGCATATCAAAAACAGGTACTTCTTTTATTTTGACGCTACAGTCAAAATGTGTCGATAAGGTGCAAATGTATTCCATGCTGGAGGTGGACACAATATTGGAAAAACCTAACGAAAAAGGACTTGAATTTTAAAGTAACCAAGTTGCAATGAAAAAGGTTTACGTTATAATAGACGTCTTAAAATCAACACTTTTAAAAGTGAGCTTTTAGAGCGACATGAGAGCTCTAACAGATTTTGAAAGAGATAAAATATTTGGTGCCCGAATTGCAGGTACATCAGTCACAGAAATGGCTCAAAACTTGCATAACAGTATTTCAAGAAGGACTGAAGCTGCTCTGAAGGCAATGGGTGTCCCAATTCCATAATATATCCCTTCCTGTTTCTGTATTTTGTCCACCCCTATATGAACCTGGTAGACAGGGTTCTGCTGAGGGGTATACAACATTATCACTAGTGAAAAATTATCTTGCACATTAATTTTACCGTATATTTCAACACTATAAAACAAATACATGAAGATAATGCAGAAAGAATATCTCTCCCTGCTTTGATAAGTACTATCCTTTTATTTCTATAAATACACTTACCTGCCTGTATTCCTTTATTGAGCAACTTAACAGTTTTCTTGTTCGTGAAAACACCTGATGGACCTCGGGGCACAGGGACTGAACAGGTGCTGGCTGATACAGAGTCAGGCATCACCTAAAGGCAAACAAGCACAGGACCAAATGTAGGATTGCACTTACTTAAAGTAAATTCCATTCTTGAGCCACGGCGGCTCATCGGGTTTCTGTAGTGTTAAGCACTCTAGAGAGTACACGATTCCTCCCTGAATGGGATGCCAGAAATGAGCATAAGTATTTAAAAATGTGAAATTTAAAATAAATTTAAAAAGAAGGCTATCTTCAACACAGGACAGAAAGCAGAGAGAAGAATACAACAACCATGCTTTTATTCTTGTGAACGAAATAAAATGATCAATCACATACCGTTGACTCCTCTGTGCTAGACGGTGATGGACTTGCTGTGTCAATATGTTTTTTACTCTTGCTGGCTCTCTTCTTTGGCACCGACTTCTTGTGCAAACTCTCCTTCTGCTTGCCAATAGCACTGTACAGCTTGTTTAGGCTGGGGTTGACATTTACTCTCTGAGGTCCAAAGGCTCTGATGAGGCGGGCTGTGTCAATTGTGGATACAGTGCTGCTGGTTTCTGTGTGGCTGCTGTCTCCTGTCTCTGTTTGGATTACTACATCACTTTCAGACACTGTATCACTTGTAACTGAGTCCACCTGCTCTCTTTCCGCAAGGTAAAGATGGCGACTCAAGGGGCTAGCTGTGGAAATGTCCCTAACAGGCTTGAGGCTTTTAGATGGTTGGAGTGCTGTTATCTCTTTTGGCTCCACAGACTCCTCCCCCCATGCCTGTTGGAGATGGCTTTCTCTGTTTTCTCTCAGCCTTCTCATTACTTCCTCCTTTTTCCTCTTCTGAGGTCCATGGTCTCTATCCCTGCCCTTGCCAGTGTCCCTCTCAGAAATAAATGAATGATGACAAGGGTTGTGAAAGAGCCTGGAAAGGCGATCAAGCCTTTCCAGCAGGGACCTCTCTTTCCCACTGGGATTATTAAGTTTCACCAGGCTCTGTCGCACCTTAAACTTCTCCCACAGCTCATCCAACGTTTTACTGTTGTGGAGGGAATGCTCAGAAGAGACCTGATCCCCTCCCCTAAGAGTGTTATCCAAGTTTCTCTTAGTAGCCAATTTACCCCTGAACAGAGGAGAAGGGTTCTCCTGTGGGATATTATTCCATGATGCTCTGGTTGAAGTGAGGTTTTCTCTTTCTAACCCCTGATGGAGGTGTAGTTCCTTCATGGTGTAATCAACTTCACGTTCTAGAGAGGCAAATTTATCATCTTTGTCCTTTCTGCTAAAAGCTAAGTGTTCCCTGCTGAATTCTCTTTCTGGTCTTCTGTGTTCTTCACTAGGAGGGCTAGCACCCTTAGAAAATGTTCCACTGAAAGAAAGACTTCTGTTCTGTGCTGTTGATCTGCTATGAAGCTCATCAGTACTCATTTTCTCCAGAAAGCCCTGGTACTCTAAACAATGTATTGGAGGTCTGGAGTGACTTTGATGGGCATATTCAGTAAGTCTTTGTTGCCGATGAAAGGCTATGTCTGAACCTAAAGTAGAAGCAAAATAAAATTGTTTTTACTACTGTTCCACATGCACATAAAAATAAAATAAGCCATCCAAGTCACCCTGAAGAACTACAATTGAGGAACACAGATATAACACGTCTAAAAACATTAACATAAAACACAGCTGGAAATGAGAAATTACAAATGGAATAGAAAAACAAAAATATGTGCTAGTTTTGAAAACTTCTAAGCTATAACTTGTATCTATAAAACATGTTCGTAGTGTAACCAGATACGAAGCATTCCATTTCAGTACAGAAATAAGGTTTGCAAATTGCTTTATCTCTACCTGTGTTTTCTTCCCATCTAGTTTTAGACTGTGCTGTCTTGCTGTAGATACCCTCTTTGTGCTTGGCTGTGATGTCAATGTCTACTTCCTTGTTTCTGGCGCCCAGAATCTCAACAGTGAATTTTGGTGGAACAGCATCATCTGAACCTGTAGAAGACCACAAAGGAATAAGTCTCTAGAGTAAGAAACTGCTAAAAGCACCCGCATGTGTTTTGCAACCCTTCCAGCTCAAATGTAACCTGTCTTGTCTCAGCATGAATAATTAAGTAGTCTTTCTGTCTAAAATTTCAAAGTAAACATTACAAACTAATGCTCTTACCAATGGTCCAAACGGAACATTAAAATAAGGAGATTAAAGAGATATGCATTTGAAGAATTTTATCACTGAAAATAGGTCTTAACACCACACTAAATATCACAGAGGTATGAAGCTTATTTACATCTCAAAAAGGCCTGTACCTGGATGGGAGCTTTCCATGGTGGTGTCTGAGAGCGTCTGGGAAACCTGAGCCCTGCTCTGGGGGATGTAAAAGACCTTCTGGCTCCCACGGGGTTTATACGGCACCAGGACAGGCTGAGCTGCAGCGCAAAGAGCATCACAAATGCAAGACAGAAGTAAAAACCCTTACTCAAATTACACAGCTAAAATACAGTTCACAAAAATACAAAAGTTCAGCAATATCCCTTCTTGTCCAGCTTCTACATGTAAACTATACTTTGTACATACAGTATGTAGCATGATTTTATGCTAGAAAACACAAGAACTACTTATATGTTTATATAGTGTGAGCTTACACTGCCACACTCGCATCAATGTCTGCAGTACAATGTGAAAGAGAAAACAGTCATTTGTATGGGGGTGGTAACACATTAGCATGGAGATGATAGTAAAGTAGAATGCTGGTGACTCTTCTAACCTCTTTGTACACCGTTTGCAAACTAATAAATGGTAGTGTTGCCTTTATGTTATAATGCCTTTAATGATGGATTTTAATAAAAATAAAATACAAAGAGAAATGAGTGCATATGATTAATGTTCACATAAATCATTAATGTCGTCCAGTTTAGAGTGCACATCAAACTCATATGTTATGTAATGCTTATCGTTCAAATAGGGAGCTGCATCAGCATGCTTAGAATAAAGGAACATGTAAAGGTTAATTCCATGCTGAAACGAGAAGAAAAGAAACACATTTCGGCTGTGGAGCTTTCTTTGGATGAAGACTCCACAGCCAAAACGTTGTGTTTCTTTTCTTCTCTTTTCAGCATGGAATAAACCTTTACTTGTTCCTTTACACACTTATAAGTCACCTCAAAATAAGGCATAGGACAAGTAAATAAATGAGCAAACAAGTGCTTAATTGTTTAATGAAACATATGGCCTATGATATTTATAATCATAAAATATTCACATGACTCCTAAGTCACAAAGTTAAGATAAAATACCTGATTCTATGATAGAAATAATTATATCTACTGTACCCAGTTGACAGGGTATTCTCAAACACATTGCTGTATTAGAAGGATACCTAAGAAATTTTCATACCTGATGTCTGGACTGATAGGTCCTGTGGCTGCTGTGCAGATGACCTGGACTTTGAAACGGTGGAGCTAGGTCTTGTGGTCTCGGACGACGGGCCAGGTACGCGGGTTGTTATCTGGGCAGAAGCGTCTGTAGATCTGGGCTTCATTTTACCAACAAGCATATTTTCATTTGAATGTTGCCTATAATGTTCCTGATTTTTACGCAAGTGTTCTTGCCTCACTGAAGATTCAGGACAGTTACCACGCACTGTTTGTGCGATACGGCCTCTGACATGACTAGTTTCACTTGTAATCGGAGAGTGTGTATCATATATACCCTCTGTCGACTGCGTACCATCTGTGTATGAATGTCCTTGAATTGCTAAGGGTGTATTGATATCTGAGGGGTTTTCAGAAGCAGACATCTTCAAAAACTCAGCATAATCACTCTTTGGTGGAAAAGTGCCAAACTGAAAATGTCTGTCATCAGTGGACATAGATTTTTCATTGGATGGTTTGGGTGACAGAGTCACATGAACATATGACAGGACTTTTTTGGTGGGTGAAGAGACTGAAGAAGAACCAGAGGCAAATGATGAAACTTGTAAAGGTAATGCACTAGGCTTTAGACTGGCAGATGCATTTTCCCCCAGGGCTATATTAGGGGTAGATGTGGACAACTGTCTGTATCGAGTTGCATTTACATGAAAATGCGTTCCGGGGCTTTTGTGTACAGCATGCTGAAGAACGACAAAAGGACTGTCATTAGTGGTGCCAGGAAAGCCTTGCCTCTGTACTTCTGTCTGGCTGCCACACACTTCAGGAGGTTTCAGGTCTGGCTCTACATGTGCATCAAATCCAAGCTGATAGTGATGGAAACCATACCCTGAAGTAGAACACAGGGTCAGATCATCCTTTCCAGAATTTACATCAGGCTCAGTTGGTGAATCAACTTCACCTTGTCCAGTACAAGCATTATTTCTTAAGCAGTCAGGGTTATGTGAACAGAAGCCTGACTCTGAAACTGCCATAGGTCTTTGCATTGAGGAAATGTTCTTGACTTCACTGACAGCGTCCTCGACATCAGTGCCTGAACATTTTCCCGTGTATGGCTGCCCTTTTCCAGGGCCTTGATGGGAATATCTGACTTTTTGCTCCTCTTCCTGTGTTGCTGTCAGGGGCTGAAGGCTGCCTGCTTGTCTTCTGTCTAGCTCTGTGAGCCTTACAGGTTCCACCAGAGAATCCTCATCTCTGGTGACACGTGTGTGGTCAGCCACGTCAGACGCGCGACTCAGAAGGGGAGAGAGGGATGCAGGAGAGGGGGAACGCTTACGGGAGGAAAAGGTGATGGATACAATGGGTCTGCCAGTTTCATGGGCCACCTGCTGAGACACACTAATGCCCTCTCTTTGAGCAATTTCTCGAATACGTGCCTCCACATCCTTGCGAAGTGGAGTGTGGAGCTCCACACTAGTGTTGAAAGGATTGCTGGACAGTTTCTGCAGCTGACTGGAGATCTGATGCTTTGCAGTGTTCAGGGCACAAAATTCTTCTGTAGGTTTCAGTGAAGGCAGCACCCCAGTAACTGCAACCGTGCTAGATGTGGTATCTGAGTCAGTATCTGTACTCCATTGGCCCTGTAGTGCAGACACGTAGAACATGAACATATACTGTAAATACTGTACACATTTCTTAAATGGGACATGTAGTTATAATTGTCCCACTGATTCTGATTCTAATGGACACTGTACAGACGTTTTTGATGATCTGGGCACATAATGAGAAGTTGTTTGGATATACAAATGACAAATGAAGAAAAAATCTCTTACCTTATGCTTCTGAACTTCTCTATAGTTTATAATGTGATGAAACACTCCGAAAATAAAAAGCTGTTATATGTTCTCTCAGGCTAATGTAAACACACAGAGTGCAACGCCACTGCAAACCCATGCTTTAAATCGTCAAGGGAAATAAAGTGACCTTGAGACATATCATTAAAGGTTCCAGTTTTCAAGCAACGCTGTTCACTAAACCAATATCAAATGCCAGACTTGAAAGGCAGGTACCTCGCCCACACTTAGATGCAAACAGAGTAAAAATTTAAGCATGCTAAGACCAGCATTTCATCCTAGTTATTACCTTCAGACTGATGCTAATACATTCCATATAGCAGAACCTGTTACAATAAATACAATATAAATTAATTTCTGAAAGTACAGTATAGTCAGCTTACAAAGTTGATTTTTGTTATTGTTGATAAATGTTATGATGTAAGTGAAAGCTGGATGTGATGAATCAAAATGGAATTTTAAGTTCTTTAGTTGTCTTCTCTACTGAGAGAGATGAGGTTTCCTGCTAATTATTATATTACCAGGCTAATTATAGCAATGGATTATTATGAAGTCCTGGCATTTAACCAAAACAGAGGAAAAATATTTTTCTGCCCTAGAAATTCCTTCTAAAGTTTTATAATCAATACCTGTGCTTCCTACAAAACAGTCATAATGAATCAAGAAGTTCCTTAAACAATTGTAGATATTCATTATCAAATGCACATGACTTCTACATTTCTAAGGATACCTCAACCTGGTTAAGTGTACTGAAAAGCACTTGAATGGTGCACATCACAGAGGTACAGTATAACTGGCTCAGATTCCCTCCAAAACACATCATTGCACCAATGAAATGCGCCTATTTACACAGATGTTAAAAATAGTCATTAGTGTTTTAAAAATAAAAAATAGGAATCAAAATTGTTATTTAGTTGGCCAAAGCTACTTTTAATTACCATACACAAAAAGCGTGATTAAAGGGCTCATTTTCCTTATATTTAAATTTAAAACAAAAAAACTGTGATTGACCTCTAAATAATAAGCCGAATAAGAAAAATCAGTCACGTCTGCTTTAGCTTGCTGTGAGAGGGAAACTCTTAGGGAAACAGTGGGTCAAGGTGAGACAAGTCTGGACATGTTCCCTCTGTCAGAACTGACAGGCTGTTTATTCTGCGTACCTGCTCTACATTAGTATGAATGGCATGTTCCTTTTCTGCACTGCTTCATACTGAAAACAAGCTTAAATGTAAATTAGACACAGCAATTTCCTTTTATGAGCAGAATGTTTCATGGTATAATAACCCGTTGCCCCTGGCATGGACGTCTTCGTTTCAGTCTCTTTACGTGAAAATCCATTTAAAACCAAGAAGAGGAGGCACTTCATTACTCAAAGGGCTGTAGGAGTGTAGAACTAGTTACCCGGACATGTAGTTGATCTTGATAATCTGTCTCCCTTAAAGACAGACTAGACAGTATCCTTGGGTCAATTAGCTATTAACAATCAAATGGGCTAGAGGGGCCAAATGACCTCTCGTTTGTAACTGTTCTGACTCTAAAAACACAGCACAGCTGCCTGTGGATATTACTGGTGGTATGATTATACTATATACAGAGCATCAAGAGAAATGTATCACTATAGTAACATGTATGACTTTAGACAAATAAAGTATGCCGATTTTGACAGTGACTAAATGTTTTTGGCATCTTTCTAATTTAACTGTGTTACACCTGAATGGCTTACATAAGTACTGAATCACCTCAGTAGTGAGAAAGATGAATGGGAGCAGGCGATGAGATGACTGAAGATGTTGAATGTCAAGCATGGTTTAAATCAAGAAAAACACAGAAAGGATCCAAAACATTCCACTTATAAAAAGTGCAATACCACTGTGCTATTGGCACGTTGATGGCTGGATTAATTCAGCACATTGTCACCTGGGGCATTCACAGTAGCAGGTTCTAACTCGGTGAGACACTCCAGTCAGACAGAGTGTGTGAGAGAAGGGACACGATCACAACTCCTTCGCAAGACCAATGGGGAGGTCCAGGAGTGTACAGGCTGGGCAGGAGTGTCTAGTCGCTACAGAACTCAACCTGTAGTGAGTAAATGCAATCTGACTGCACAGCACTACACTGATTAAGACATCACTTGCTGCTGTTCCTGTGGGCTCATCCAGATAGGAAGGGAAATGCACGCCCTTATGCTACATGAGTAACAACAGCGTTCTTGTCAGATGACAAATGTTTTTAATATATAATATGTCTGACACTTCTGTACAAAGCGAGCAATGCTATGAGCCTGTAACTTTCACACCAGTGTGAAACTTTCACACCAGCTCCCTGTTGATCAACCTCATTGATAACAAATATAAAAATCAGCATAATGAATTTGTCCATGTTATGTTTAACGTCAGTGCCCTACAAAAAAGTGATTTTCTTTGTGAATTTCTCACAGGTATAAGTGATATGTGATGTTTGACACCAAGCATAAATTGCTTGGACAAATGATGTCATAAGTGATGTATGCGTCCATTACAATCAAGACAGTCCAGTATCTGAAAAATGGTTACCTTTATTGCAGCACTAGGTTTCTTTGTGTTTCGTAAGAGCTCTGCTTTGATTTCTTCTATTTTCTGTCGATCTTCCATATTCAGTTCCAGAGGCTCACACTGCTCCCCAGAAACCTTTAGTTTAATCCAGTCTGGAAGCACAAGAGAAAATACTAGTGAGCCGACCACACTAAGCTAGCTTTGAACCAAGCAGAAGAGCTTTATTGTAGATTCCTAATTGGGCAAGAGGAAATTATCTATAGAAAATAAACGGTATGATAGATTGACTACACTTTTCAAGAAATATGCATGTCTTTTAATAAGAAAAATCCAAAAACTACATTTATTTAAGACGGGTTGCTATATACAAATCTTAGCAGTCTGTTTTTGACACACATCTCCAGATAGAATTCACCTGTCTGTTTTTTGACCCACGTGACCCCCTACCTTCCAAAAAGCTGTCTGCTTTTCAGAATTGAAAATATGGATAGATTTAGTAGATTTGGACGAGTTATCAAAGAGCGCCAAAAGATTTTTAAAGCGCACGGGGTAAGAAGTACAGGGGATCTCCAATATACATTGGAGTTAGGGACCAGAAAGTTGCCTATTTATAATAGTATTATAGTGAAATGAGGAATATAGTGGATTTTTCCCCAAAAAATAATGTGAATATGGGAGGTTAGGGACCGTAAACTTTGTCCATGTGACTAAAAAACTTAAAGATAGGAAAGGCTTTTCCAGTAAGAATCAATGGAGCTTAGTAGGGTTAGAGACCATGAGTTACACTAAACGCATGTTTCACTTGTAGTTACCCCAAAACAGTACAGTACACCTACATTTCTAAACCATTTTTACTCATTTTTATCTTGACATTAATTATTAATTTAATTTTTAATTGATAAATCAATAATTTAAAGCATTTTAAGCAAAATTTTAAATAAACCTATCACTTGTTCATTAGACCTTACCTTGAGAAGTGGATGCGTTCTGCTTTATTAATGCTCCTTTGTTACTTACGTTCAGCACCTGTCTACACTGGGAACAGACAGGTGCGTGGACGCAAAGAGAAAATATGGTTGCTGGCGCTTACATTTAACATCAGCCACGCAAAATACGAGATACAGAACCTTTTCTACATGAATGGCACTAAGTCAAAAACAACATATTATAATCAAATCCTGGATTTTTTTATGTTGTGCCAGTAAAACAATATAAGTGCATCGATGTAGTGTACCTAATATCTTGTCAGTGTTAGTGTGGGTAAAAGTGTATCAGGAGGACTTATAACAGGGACCCCCCTGTACTTCATTTGGAAACCTCTTAAAAAAGAAGTTTCATTTCTCCTTGACAGCGTATCAGTATGGATTATATGTGACAGCCATGTAAAGATGCACTAACACATCTTTCTCACAGCATGTTGTTCTGCCAAGACAAATCAGGCACTGTCTTGCTTATCCTACTCACCTAAGAGCATCAGAATTCATGGCTGTGTGACTGATAGGACTTCATATACATTAGAATTAAGTTATACGTTTGATTTCCAATACATCATGCATAATAGCACTACATATTTGTGTAATTTTGGGATTTGTAGTTAAAAACAAGCAGAAATTAAAATATGAAGTACAGTACTTGACCAAGATGGGAATTTATCATTTTACAGTACTACTGTATGTAGAATTAATCTGTATTGCCATAGCACCATACCGACAAGAACAACTTTACATAGTAAAATACACTTAGATTGATTAATGAAAATAGATTCATTTTCATTCATTCAAAATAGCAGCATTTTTTTTCTAGAAATATGTAGACTTATCATCACATTTGTTGTTTTTTTCCCCCAAAGGTACAGTACACATTTATTTGTAAAATGTTTAATGAAAAACTGGCATCCAAGTAACAGGACACAAGGTTGTACTGAATATGAAATGTTCAATCACTGATTGAAAATCTCCTGCCTTGTACTCTAATACCAATACCTGCCACTCACACTCCTGACTGAAATACTCTAACAAATACAAACAACGTGCTACTGGTAGTCATTCTAACATTGACTAACGTTACACTTCTCTATAAGCACGTTTCTAAGCTGTTACACGAAGATGAAATTTAAGAAATACATGTGGTAGATAAGTACATAATATCTAACTTGGATTAACTTGAAACAAAATTGCAAATCAAGGTAAACTGACACATCTGCTGGTAGTTTTTTATAAATGATATTAAAATGGAATACCAATTAACATAAAAGAGTTGAAACCACACACATAAGGAAAATGCAGATACCACTGTTTAAAATGCAGAAAAATAATCGTATAAATACACCAAACGAAATAGATATTATGGTAGGGAAATATGATATTAGGTAATCTGTTTCACCTCCTCCCTCGAAAAGCTTAATCTTTATAGCTGTGTATGTACTGTTGCCTGGCAGGCCAAACTACTTAACAAAAACGTTGAAATGCAATAACGCAACTTAATACGCTATCAAAAGCTTCAGTATATACAACTCTATTATTTTCAAATATGTTTGCCTAGAAAATTGTAATGTAGAACAAATTATGATCTTCAAAGCTTTTCGAAATCTTCACTAGTTTTAGAAATAATCTTTAAACTGCACGATACAATTCTCAATAATGTCTAAAAATATATACATTTAGAGGTCCCAATAGGGGGTGTATATTAATGCTTATTTAATGATTCTTTGTCTACTGTTTCCAGAGTTCCAGAGAAAAAGAACAAAAGCAATTTACCTTTTCATAGTACATGTATAACATATTAATGTTTTGGAACAAATAATATTTATTATACTAATTAATCATAAAATGGTATTCTAATGGCTTAATCCACTTTTGCAAGTACTGGATAATGATTTCAAAACAGTTCCAGTGCCTGCTCCCCCAGCCCGCTCTCTCATCCTTACCTCGAGCTCTGCGCTCCTCCTCGTCAGCCTCGCTCACAACGCCCGAGGCCACCGTGGCCGGCGACTCGTTTTTCAGGAGAGCCGCGACTCGGCCCGCCAGGGAATCCACACTGCTGCTGTCTTCGCCTGCCGCAGCCCTTGCCCCTTCCCTGCCATCAGAGGAGTGGCTGTTCTCTGCTGGGACTCCATTCACAGAAGGATTTGATAAAGCGAGCTCAGGTGTCGGGTCCCGATGGCTGTCCCGAGCGTCCACGGCTTTGATGCTTGCCTCTGTGGAGTGCGCTACAGGACCAGGCACTGAAATCACCTTATCCTGAGCGGCCTCACTGCAGCCTTCAGGCTCAGACCTCCTCACATTTTTGGCTGTGAAAACAGAGCATGTACGCCCCTGTGTGAACTCTTTTGAGGCATCGCTTAGAAATGTTGATTCTGCAGTCTTTACACTGGAGACTCTTTCATGCTCTGCAGTAATTACAGATCTGCTGGCAGATGCCCCGGGTGACTGTAGTACCTCTTGCCAGGAACTGCCTTTCAGCCCATCTAATGTGAGCATGGAATCCGAGGAGGACTTCCTCCACAGCAGTGATGAGTGGCTCTCATGATTTTCTTCGGAGGAAGCAAGAGAATCGTGGAAGCTGTCTAAATTCTTTTGCAGAAATGAAGAAAGGTCTTCAGAGCCTCTTAAAGATGTTGAAGGCGAGGAGAAGGAGGACCTTCCTGACACGATGCTCTCTGCCTGGCCCAAAAGTTTTCGGATCTCCTGCAGGGTTTTAGTCCCAACAAAAGAGTCATTCCCCAGATCCAGGCTACATTGCGGTGGTGTATGGGTGACCTTTGGAAAGTAATACGCTTCCTTTTGTTCTGCATCCTGAGCACCAGCTTGCTGTTCTTTCTCTGCAAGAGAGGAGGAGGAGGAGGAGGAGGATAGACTATCGGGAGTGACGGACACTTCACCAGGCTGAAACTGACTAACACGCTTTTGCACACGTGAGGAAATCACATGATCACTGTTGCCATTCAAGTGCTGCCTGGCCTCTGAAGATGAAAAAGGTTCAGCGCTGATGGTCTCTTTGCATTGTGAGGAATCATCCGATGGCTGTTTTCCTTGAAGATCCAAAGAGCGATCCAGTGGATGGAAAGCCGTCTGAAGGCTGCACTGACTGACAGGTTTGTCTGAAGAAGACTCAGCAACGTTCTGCACAGAGGACTCAGCGTGCAATGGTGATTCACGATCTACATCAGAACTCAATGGCACAGACAGGCTAGTAGAGTTCACAGAAAGCAAACTAGACTGTGAAAATTCTCCTTTTGCAGGACTGCCACCTAAAAAAAGACAATAATAGAGATTAAAATGTGAAAATACAGTTAGGTATCTAATCTGCTATGCAGTGCATATGGATTTTTATTTAAAACTTAAAACTAAAATTACATTTGCACATTTCACAACAAAGTTGTTACATACAGTAATAATATGTAAAAAATGTTCAACATTTTAAAATAAAGAAATAATTTCTCAATATATACTTTGTTTCACCTTTACATGAATGAAAGGTTCTTCAACAAGAACCTTTGCTGAATACTAATTCATTAAATTTTGATTAAATACTAAATATTAGACATTATTTAGAAGCCTGGATATTTCATATTACATAACATCATTGTTAGCTGGTTTTGCATAACGATTTCTAGCATAAAGAGATGGAATTTAATTTAATTGTAATGGCCACTGAATGCCACAAGACAGATCATGAAAACCATTTCTGAGCTAGCTGTTCTGAAATCAAGGTTATGTGATTTCAGATACAAAATAGTTCAAAAAGAGTGATTATTAATAATGGGTAGGTAATACATCAAGGTATGATACATATTACAATATTAAATATATATCATGATACCACTTAAGTGTATCAGTCTTCTTCTCATGGACTTGAAAACATTTAGATACATAGTCAGATCCATTGATACATATCCAAGTCAAAATTATATTTACCAATAAATAGTATACTACATGAATATCAGATAACTTCAATTAATCTATTCTTTCATTATGTTTCTGAGAAAGTGAAAAAAGTACTGAGCAAGTATAAAATTCCAAATATCTTCCTAATGTTTTATTAAAATGATCTAAATAACAGAAATATGTTTGATATTAGTAACAGAAGAACTCCAATTCGTCTTTTGATATTTATGTAAATCATGTAACTGATGAGTATGTTAACACTATAATACACACCAAGTATTATATACAGGCATCACTCAATCCCCAAATGTAATTTATTCCATGAAAACTGTTCGTAAGGTGAAAATTCATAAAAAGAAAATTCCCATAAAGTTCAATGTATATCCTTTCTGCTGTATCCAAAATCCAGAAAAAAATCACACAATAATTTACATAAGCATTACAGCAAAAGGTTTTACTTTTTATGTTAAATTACTAACAGACCACTTTCAATATGATAAATGATGGTAATATTGTAAGGTATTTAATCGTTAAGGTATTTAAGATGGTAAACAAAATTTACTAAACAAACAATAATAATGTAACCGTTATCTTTAATAATTTCTTAAACTAAGAATACTTGTTATAGCAAATGCAGGTTCTGATTTAATAAAATATGTATAATAAAAACGTGAACCTTTTTAGCAAAATTTGTAATATGAACACAGTGGCAAATGTAGGATGCTTGGATCTATGCTATACATCTAAAGATGGATACTCAAAAGGAATTTTGTTCATTATAGCAAAAACTTCATTTTATGAAATTTAGTAGATATTTGCCAGCTTTGCTGTAGTGAAAATTTGTCAATCAGTTCTTCATAAATTGAGTGATGCTTGTACTCCATTCAAACAGCGCCCACAATACACTGCATTAAACAATGTATGAAATTGTTTACAAAGGTTCACAACACATCAATATTTATGTTATCTCATCCCTACCCTACAAACCCTACAATTTTTTATTGTGCTTTTTAATTCATCTTATCTTAAAAAAAAGGGGCGGAGCAGTGGCTCTGCGGTTAAGGATCTGCGCCTGTGACTGAAAGGTTGCTGGTTCAAATCCCGCAGCCGCCAGAGGAATCCTACTGCACTGGGCCCCTGAGCAAGACCCTTAACCACAACTGCTCCAGGGGCGCTGTACAATGGCTGACCCTGCGCTCTGACCCCCAGCTTCTCTCCCTGTCAGTGTGTCTCATGGAGAGCAAGCTGGGGTATGCAAAAAGACAAATTTCAAATGCAAGAAATTGTATGTGGCTAATAAAGTGATCTTATCTTATCTTATTTGGAAAGTGCCTTGGCTGTTTACTTCCAGCACACTATCTCCTGGAACATTACCTTCTGAGGGCTGTGTGCTCTTCGTCGGGGTTCCTGTCGAACCCTTTATTGTGCGAAGATCAGTTGGTGAAAATTCTGGCTCTCTTATGGGTCCTCTTGGCACAAACGGAGTAAGTATAGTTGATGGCGATTGGTCAATTCCAAGATTTTGAAGGTACATCTCCAAAAAAAAAGATTCAAAGTTTAATGATTTAACTTTGGTATATTGTCAGGGTATTTGTTTCACACTACAACTGTATAAAAAATATGTAACAAGTCAAGAATAGAGAATATAGCTATAGAAGAGGGAACTGCATGGTTACGCAAATATATTTCTGTGCAACATTTTTTCTCGAAATTCAAGTTTATTGTTGTGTCAGAAAAAATAACGGATGTTTGCCATTACGATTATGCATAACTTAGAAAAAATTTCAATGTCAATTTACACTGTCATGTATCCCTTACTAAATTCCCGAAATCCCAATATTAACTAAGAAAGCATTTGTGCATCTCATTTGTGAAAGCATTCATCATTTAATGAAAATCAAATTAAAATACTGCAAAAGAATATGAATGTTTTCTGATACCAAAAAATTAAGTCTACCTAATCTATAAGAATAATCGACCCTATTTTTGTCAATAGAAACATTATGAAGATGATTTTCCCATTTATTTTTATCTTAACTATATGGTATTTTTAACCATTCTACTTACTGGAATTCTCTCTTCTATGTTTAACTCTTTATTTCTTGCTGGCGTTGAAGGATTGGTGGCCCAGTATGGAGCATAGTTATCTACTTCCAAACTAACAGGCGAGGAGACTGAGACTGCTCCCGTTGAAGCCGACCGTCTTCTTTGACCACGGTAACTGGGAACTGTGTCCTGTGAACTGGCCAGTGTGTTGCTGAGGTCTTGGCTTGCAGATACATCACTGAATCTGCCTAAGCTCACCTGCGAAGGTGCCTGGGAAGAATTCTCCAATTCCAGCAGCTTTCCTTGTTTCACTCTCTGTGTGCAACATCGGTCTTTATCAGTGGAGGTGGACAACCCCTTCTCTGATAAAACAAGTGGCTCAGTGCAAAGTGGAACATTGTAACTTTCTGGCACATTCTTCCTAACCACCATATGGGCAGATCTGTCTGCAGATGAGTCTTGAGCAACTGAGGTGCTGGCTGCTTCTTCTGCTGAAGCACAGTGTTTCTTTTGGCCAAACTCAGAGCGAGACTCTTCCATTTTCTCACATTCAGGAGCTCCAGCTTGCTGAACCTCTTTGGCTACAGTACTGACGGACGTATAAGACAAGGACCTTCCTAAACCTCCTGCACTGCCAGGAGTCTCTTTGGCTGGTGATGAGGTTCCCGAAAAAGAAGCGGCTAGGTTCCTTCTGGGACTACGACTGCTGATGTTTGAGGTGGATGGCAATGGTGTTTTGTCACTTTTTTGCTGGGAAAAAATACGATTTAATGAATCAGCAATGGCATCATAGGCCTTCTTCTTGGGAGAAACCCCAGTGAAACCTTTCAGTGCCAAGTGGTCAAAAAATGTTTTACCCGTTGACTGAGTCACATTCCATGCTCCTACCTTCTCCATATAATTCAGAGCAGGCAAAGAATGAATCTTTCTTGTTTTTTGATGAGGAGCAACATTAGCCACCCCAGTACCAGAAGCAATTCTGGTTGGCTCTTCCACATCTTTTATACTGGAAGGAGCAAGACCTGTGTCAGAGGAGCTGCAATGGGGTGCTTCTGCAGAGGCTTCAAGATTTGACTCAATTGGAGACAGCTTTGCAGAAGCTGGCTGCACACTGGCTCTTGGCATACCAGCAATCACACCTGGGGTTGAATGAGAAATTGGCTGAGCAAGAGATCCCAGGAAAGATCCCTCCACAGCCATATGACTTCCTGAGTTTGACAGCTCTCTCTCTTTCTGTCCTTTCTCACAGCTGAATCCTGATGACAATGATATTTCAGTTTTGCCAATGTCAGTTAGTACTGCTGTAATGATGCTGTCTTTTCCACTGTATGTCCCCAGGGATCCAGTATTTGGGGTGACTGTCTGACTGTTTGGTGGTAAAGGATCTTTCTGCACTTTTCTCGAATCAGACAAAGGTCTGAATATGCTCTCAGAGGATAGCTGCTCACAGGGAGCATCAGATAACTCCTCATATGACTTTGTATGAGAAGAACGAGTAGTGATGTTGGACTTTTCACACCTGTCTGACTCATTTAATTCAGCTTTGTCTTTAGTATTCTCTGCAGGCTTTGTGGATGAAAATGAAGTTTTGCCTGGAGACAAATCTCTTGACACTCTGAAAGATTCTTGCTCTAAGGAGCTTCTAGACAAATCAGGTTTTGGCACCACTGAGTCTTCCCCCGAGCCATCTGGTGCTATGTCTTTGTCTACTGAGTCCTCTTTAAAATGCTCAGAATGTCCTGTGTTTTGCTCCTGACTGACCACAACTTCAATCCGGCTTGAAGAGTTCCCAGACGTGGATGAGGATGTGCCACTGCTTGACAAGCCAACTTCTTTTTCTAGCAATTCAAGTAAAAGAGGAGCAGGAACATCACTGTTTAAGAACGAACCATCGTCTTCCAACGACACATGTACCACTTTGTCCAGCAGGGAAGCAACAGATGAGGCATGCTTGTTTGCAGCAGGATCCTGCTGCTCTTCAGCTTTGGACAGGGATCCCTGAAGTCTTGAATATCGGTCCTCTTCCATTTCCTCCTCTGGGGTCTTCTCAAAATTGCTCACACCTTCATCGGTGGAGGATGGCGACAGAGTGTGTTGGGATAAAGAGCACACGCTGCTGGCATCATCAGCCATAACTGTGGTAACAGCCAATGGATGCTGGGACAGTGAAGGGTGGTCGCCAGGAAAATCTTCAGAAACCTCAGTAATGGCAAGTTGAATAGCATCACTCATCTGGAGTGGTCTTGCGAACCGTTCAGACATGACCGAGATATCTGGAGATCCCCTACAATAACACGGAATTCACATAGTAAAGTTTCTCAACACAGTGAAAAGAGCACAAGAACGGTCACAAACGAGAGAAGACAATGAGGTCTGTTTTGTTAGTTTAGTAGTTAGTAGCAACCTGATTGTTTCTTGAGTACTGGCTTCAACAACAAAGATGGATTATAGCACACTCCCAGAAGAGAATGCGATTACATTTGGTGATTGTGAGCTTGAATTTAGGAATAAATAAGTGACTAAAGTGAAACAAAACATTCTATTGTAACACTTCACCTTCCAATGCATTCTATTTGTCTGTTGCTTTGTTTCAACACTTCATACAGTCACAGATTCATACCTTTATTAAATCAAGGATGTATTAGCAAATTAAATCACGAAATGTCATCCGGTTTGTGACATGCAGAGTATTTCTGCTTTATAAATCCTGTAATCAGTATAAAAATAACATATGTTAATACTATATTTTCTGTTAGAAGTTTTCATAGCAAGTCAAATCTTTTTGTCCAAGTTCTACCTTGGGCACAAACAATCATCAGGCATGGTTTTTACCTGAGGGGGGCAAACTCTAATCCTGTTTGCTGAAAGAAAGTGTCATCTGGCAGGCTTGTGGCTTTCCCAGGGAGCAGAGGAAGAGCGGGTGAAAGACGGCTATCTTGAAAAGCTGTGAGGAGAAGAGAGATTTATCCTAAACACAAAATCTTGGTCAGAATAGATTAGAACTGCAATACATGCAGTAGATTAGATAGTAGTACACTGAGAAATGCTTCAAAAGCCAACTTTTTTTTCTAGTTATTCAATACTTTATCACCAATACATTTTTCACATAATGAAAACCATGTATAAACAACACTACCTACATAATCCTTCGAGTTTGAACAAATCAGTTTATGAGCTACTCTTCTTCGCTTGGATTCATTTTATTTTTTGACTGAAGTGGTGACTTTGTGTTTTACCTAGCTGTGAAGCCTGCGCTCTTTCTTTAGCCTGATGCTGTCTGGCTTCTTCAGCTGTAGAGATCATCCCTTCCTGCGGTGGGGGGGAATCGGGGGCTGTGTGCTCTTCAGCTGGCCAGGAGGGCTGATCCAGTCTGGTCACAGAGGCTGCCGTCAGACGGCTCACATCGCCCTCTGCTGGCAACTGGTACCATGACTCCATACCCTGAAACACGGCAGACAGCACGTGGATTCTCATTGCTCTCCCTTAAAAAAGACGATGATACTTCACAAACATCATTGAGAACAGCAAAAAACACACGCACACAAAACACAGGAGGTAACCGACAAATCACCTGGAACAAATAAAGACATTCTAAAAAAGCTACAAAACTTACTGCAGCATACAATAAAAACTCAATATGCAGGGTTTGTATGGCTATATGCTCATTAGCATGATCTTACTGGTCTGGTCTATACAGCATATTTACCCTGAAACACAAGACAAATGAAAACCAATACATTTAAATAGCTGCAGTAACTTTCATATGTATTGGGACAGCAAAATCGAAACTGGTGCCTTTGTCGTGGATGTCTGTAGCCCACTGAGCTCACCACACTCCTTGTGTAATCACTTCAAATGGTACGTGCCTGTTCTTGGGGTGTTCTTCAAATTCAACAGATTCTTTGAAATGTGAAGCATTAATTATTAAATCATAATTTACAGCATATGATTCTGTAAATTGACCTGGCCAGCCTAGAATTTTTCAAAATCTTATAAGGCTTCTTCTCTGTTCTTGGCGCTGATAAGAGGTTAATATTTTCCGGGTACCCTATTTCTATCTTCTGTGAGTTTGAGGATTTTGGAATCTTCATCACCGGATTCTGGAGATTGCTGGCAACTGCACTGACAGTTAGTTTAGGGTTTTTCCTGAGAGCTCTGATTTTTTGACTTCATGAAAATTAAGACAACCCCCACTTGGCTGATGAGTCATTTATTTGCTCATTTTTTTCTTATTCCGTATATTCACATTTGTTGATTTTGGTTGCCCAGTTTTTGTGCTATAGTTCTGACTGAATTTCTCTTTTCCTGCAGCTTCAAATTTGCCTGCTTTTCCTTAGCAGGAGGTTATTGGGTTTTCATTTTCACATTCAGCAACAGACTCCAAACACTGAAGTCAAACTTAGCCAAGCTGATAGGATGTTCCTTGGAATTTTAAAAATACATATAAATACATACATAAATAAAAATATATGAAAAACATACATTATGTACTAAATATAATTAATACAAGTAATTTTATTGTTACTTATTCGGTGTGAGAATTAAGTATATTTATTAACTACCAATCAGTATTGCATTTCCCTGTACTTTTACCCTGTGTTCTTGGCAGTCAGTTATATCCTTTTTGCCTTTTACTCCGAATTGTAATTGGATAAAGTGGTAAGAAAACGGACGAATGGATACATGAAAACAGACCTCCTATAGACTGCTAAGCAAGGCCAGGGAGAGATCCCCTGAGCTGTGGAAAGCCAGGGTAGGAGAGTACCTGCTTGGCCCTCTGCACGATGGCCTCCCCCAGAGAGACACCGCTGGTGCTGGACAGGTGTGTGCCACTCCCTGGGCTGCTGCTCTGGCTCCTCAGCTCCTCGGCCCGGCTGAGCCGCGAGGCAGGGGAGGCAGGAGGCGTTGTGGTGATGGGCTGAAATGGGACAGCGGCATTTCACAAATTAGTTCCGCACCATGCAGACCGTCTGTCTAAACGGCACCTCTCTGATCTTGAACGCAAGTAGAACAGGGGAGAGGTGATTGTGAGCACTCGGACTACTTCAGACGGCTGCAAACCAGACGAGGCCATTTGGCCCACCAAGCCTGTTGGGTAGCTCGCAGCTAATCGATCCAAAGCTTTCATCCCGTTGTTCCTTGAAAGAAGCAGAGTATCATTTTCGACCCTGTGACTGAGTAGGTTGTTCTACACTACTGGAACCCTTTGCCTTTGGGTAAATACTGTTCTCGGTTTTAAATGCACTTCCACCTAGTTTTCACTTGTGCCCTCAGGTTCCTTTTACTGTTGAAATATCAACAAGAAGTACTCTCTCAAATTCTTTTAGCAATATGATGGCTGAACTTGGGGTTGGGAGGGAGGGGTGCTAACTAAAAATCGTCAGTCCCTTTGTTGTATCGCAGGTGGAAGTTCTTCTCCGATTGACTGATTTGTAAAATGCAAGCAGCTTTTCATATATTAAGCTTTAAGAAGGCTTTTGATTTATTTCATCTTAAATCTGTATGCAGATCAGGATCTCTAAGGTTACAAACTATTCTTGTCTCTCTGGAGCATCCTACAGCAACTGTCAAAACCATATTCTCTTCCTGGAGTAGCAGGTGCTGGACTGTCTGTGAAAATGAGATACAGCAGACAGGGCCAGGGGGGTTATGGCCCTTTCAGAAAACCTCAGATTAAACGGTCTGCTGGAGAAGCAGGTGCTAGTGGAAAATTTGCATGTTCACCAGAGAAGTGACATTAAAACAAAAATAATAAAATGAGTCAATTTGTAAACAGTGCTAGCTTTGAGAAGCACAAACGTGTTGGCAAACTTTATTTTGAAGGAGGCATCTGAATTCGAGAACTTTGTGGAACCAGGGTATAGATGTCCAGCTGAGGTGACCTATGAGGCCTTGTCTCTACAGTGCAGGTAAGAAACATACACATTGTTAATCGTTCCAATGTGTTGAAAGATCTGTAATTAAATTAATTTGAACCAAGTTCAAAGTGATATGAAAGGGGTACATGCACCAACACCTCTAGTAAGTTTATTTGATTGCAATTGCATTTTACTTGTTAAGCAGTCTTTTTCTACATAATTTCTATTTATTTTAGCAATCAATGATCTATAGTAGTATCAAATAGATTGCTATCATCTGCTGGGGAATATGCTAATTATAGAACTGTTAGATACTATATTTTATGCTATGCAATTTCTTGATCTTGCTTTGGTTCATGTATACTCCGAAGATGAAATCAGATCTGTCTATTGCTATGAATGTTAAAGTCTTAAGAAGAACTTATTGCTTACAACTGGATATAAAGAATACTGTTTATGCATTTCTCCGTCTAAATTACCCACTTTGGATGTCACAGCAAATGTTATCATTTGTACCAATCATGACATGCTATTGGCACTGATAATTCTTACTAAATGCTATTCATGAAAAACTAAATCCCCGATACTCTAAATATAAAATACTAAACCCCGATACTCTAATGTAAAAATACATTAAAGATGTGCTTTATTCTTTAGAAGTTTCCTAACTGGTTCAGCTGGTAAAAGTTCCCAGCAAGGTGTGGTTGTACTCTGTGATCAAGGGTTTGAGCCTCAGTTGTCACCAGCTGACAGTGACGGAACTACCCAGTTGGCAGACAAAAACTGAATGAGGTTGAAATCAGACAGTAGGGCTCTTAGCTCTCAGTGACACCTGCAGCCTCCCAGGCGATGGCTCCATACCACGCAGTTGGCAACACCAACAAGGACTGAACCTCGGACACCGGACCGCGCTCCCCGTGACGAACCTCTGACACCGGGCTGCGTTGCCCGTGACGAACCTCTGACACCGGGCTGCGCTGCCCGTGACGAACTTTATGACACCGGGCTGCGTTGCCCGTGACGAACCTCTGATACTGAGCTGCGTTGCCCGTGACGAACCTCTGATACCGGACTGCGTTGACAGTGACGAACCTCTGACACCGGACTGCATTGCCCGGGAGGAACCGGGTTGCGTTGCCCGTGACGAACCTCTGATACCGGGTTACGCTGACAGTGACGAACCTCTGATACCGGACTGCGTTGACAGTGACGAACCTCTGACACCGGACTGCATTGCCCGGGAGGAACCGGGTTGCGTTGCCCGTGACGAACCTCTGATACCGGGTTGCGCTGACAGTGACGAACCTCTGATACCGGACTGCGTTGACAGTGACGAACCTCTGATACCGGGCTGTTTTTGCCCATGCAAACTGTTGGAAGCGTGGGAGTGGGCAGTATCTCCTGACACCTTCTCGCTGTCTTCTGTATTTATATAAACCAAGACCAGCTATAAAAACCCAGCAGTCTGAACATCTTGTAACAAATATTTTTTCAGATTCTCCTGGAGACATGTCAAAGCTCTCTTTCACTGGGCTTTATCTGGAACATTTGTTTTTGAACATTTGAAATTGTTTTCTTTTGTCCTAGCTGGTGCAGCTTCATGCTCAAACCTCCATCATAAGTTTAGTATGACCCTCATGGGCTTTTAAAGATTTGATACAACATTATTCATGTGCCCCCCTGGGAAGAATAAAGTATTTTGAATTGAATAATTACATGCAAATGAAATTAAGTGTACTTCAGTTGCACACACACTGCTCAGTGTGGAAACTCAATTGTAACACTTGATTGTTAAAACGTTCTTAGTAGATAACATTTCACAGCATCTGATTGACAGCATTTCATGTTTTACATTCAAGCGCAGGGGTATCCAATCTAGCTCCTGGAGAGTCGGTGTCTCTGCAGGTTTTCACTCCAACTCAGCTCTAATGCAGCTCATTAGTTCATTACTGGCTTAATCAGAGCTATTTGCCATATCATCCTGGGTGATATTGGGTGAATTCCCAACTGGCAGCCCCACTGAAGCTCAGCAGGCGTGAGTCTGGTCAGTACCTGGATGGGAGACCTCCTGGGAAAAACTAAGGTTGCTGCTGGAAGAGGTGTCAGTGAGGCCAGCAGGGGGCGCTCACCCTGTGGTCTGTTTGTGCTAATGCCCCAGTATAATGACGGGGACACTATACTGTAAAAAGAAAAGGCGCCGTCTTTCGGATGAGACGTAAAACTGAGGTCCTGAATCTCTGTGGTCATTAAAAATCCAAAGCTGTTTCTCAAAAAGAGTAGTGGTGTTACCCCGGTGTCCTGGCCAAATTTCCCATTGGCCCTTACCAATCATGGCCTCCTAATAGCCCTCATCTGTGAACTGGCTTCATCACTCTGCTCTCCTCCCCACTGAGAGCTGGTGTGTGGGGAGCGGACTGGAGCATCATCCAGGTGGGGCTGCACACTGGTGGTGGTGGAGGGGATCCCCATTACCTGTAAAGTGCTTTGAGTGGAGTGTCCAGAAAAGCGCTATATAAGTGTGAGGAATTATTTACCAGACTTTCCCAACCCTTCAGGGGCTGGTGTCTGAAGAGACCTCAAGAAGCAGCTGACACACCGACCAGTTCTCCACGATCAGTGTAAAGATGAAGCATTCAAGTAAGTCGGTTCAAATTCTGTTTAGTCTGTTAACTTCAGAAAACTGCCAATGCCCACCACCCCAGTCCAGGCCGGGCTAGTACAGTCTCCACAAACCCGCACATTATCAAATCTCAAGTGGATTCAAGTGTAGAGCAACGGAAATCCAAGACACACAAACGTCAAATACTGCACTTGGAAGCGTTTAATTACATTTATTGTTCTTTTTTTAAAAGGTTCATGTTAGCTCTTTTTTTGTGTGCAAAACCTGGTCGGCTTTCAAATAAGACCCCCCTGCATTCTTTTGATGGCATCTGGCAGTAAAAGCGCTGTTGGACATGAATTAAAAATACTATACTGAGGTCTGAGCAGATCCTCTACAACTAAGAACACAAAAAGACAAGTTTGTTTTCCTTTTCCCCCCTCACCTGCGTTTGCTTTAATTTCATTGACGTTTTCTTTTTACCTCTAACCAGAGAGGGTATACCTTGTTTCCCACGAGCGTTACGCGTCCCCTACATGAAGGAAAAGAGTCAGATTTCTGGCAAACTGCGATCAATTTAAAATCGCAAAACCACACAACCTCTTTGCATTTAAACAGACCGACACTGGCGGTATTACCGTCTGCAAAAAAAACTACCAAACCTTGTTTCATTCACTGAAAACGTACCCCACTTTACACACCACGGAGATGTATAATTTCAAGATACGTATTACCAACACTTCGACAAACTTCGAATAAATATAAATTTTTAAATATCTGTTGTCCTCCTACCGTGCTGTCACTCCCTCCGGCCTCTTCGTGCAGCTCCATGTTGTTGCTCAGTAACCGACTGCCGCATGCGCGCTGAGCCTTCCGCTGGTTTCCAGGCACGGTTGCTAAGGACGCCCAGCTAAAGCCCGGAAATTGAAGCGGGAGATTCGAAAAAACGAACGCGGCGCTCAACAGCGCCAGTGCGACACCTGCTGGTCAGGAGTGTAAAAGTAGCGGAGTTTCCAATTTCAGACTTTCAGACAGCGGGATCTTTCTTCTTATGAGAAAGTGACTATAAACGTTTAATGGTTCGAGTTACGATTATTATAACCAGAATATAATAAAGTATGGAACTTAAAGACACTCTAAACAAAAAAAAATGCAGCTGCTACAACGGAAGGTTTTCCAATGGATAGCATGTAAAAAATACATTTTAACTTGGAGAAAGTGTTTAATTGTGAAAAAATAAAAATTGTCATTCATGTTTCTTGTTCTTTAAAGAAATATATATTCTTATATTTGATTAATATAATATTTGAATAATAAATAGTGTTTGTATCCTAAAATATACAGGATGTTTATTATTAGTTTTTTCTATTTTCCTTTTCTGAGCATAGATCTAAATTGTTGCATAACTCGGGGAAGGACTTCTGCTGTCATTAGCCTGCCTGTTTCAGACGGCTTTTTCCACTGATCAGTGCTCTGACATTGAGGTACCAAAGCAACTAACCGCTTTCTCCACCTGATTTCGAGAAGCCTAGTTCTGCTCTAATCTCAGAGCACCTATTCAGCGGCCTCTCACCTTCGTCCCTACTTCTGACACAGCCTCCTGAAGACCCAGGCCGCCGATCGCCTGCGTTGTTGCTCTTCAGCTGGATTCACTGTCTTTTTCTCCACTGCCGCTGTCCAGGCAGCTTCTCTCTCTGCTGGGTTCAAGCCCTCTTTCGGACAGCCTGCACCCATCTCTCTCAGTTCTCCAGTCACCAGCTGCTTTCATCCTGCCTGTGGCATTTCTCTCTCTTCAGTACACACAACCGTTCTCTGAGCCTCTCCAGAAAACTCTGACAATGAGCCTTGTGCCTGGGTCCTGGCCCAGTCCTCACAAATGCAGTATAACAAATCTCAGTCCTTGCTTTCACAATGCTATCAACACTCCTGGAGCAGTGGCTCTGTGGTTAAGGATCTGCGCCTGTGGCTGGAAGGTTGCTGGTTCAAATCCTGTGGCTGGCAGAGGAATCCTGCTCTGTTGGGCCCCTGAGCAAGGCCCTTCACCCCAGCTGCTCCACGTGTGCCGTATAATTGGCTGACCCTGCGCTCTGACCCCCAGCTTCTATCTCTCTGTCTGTGTGTCTCATGGAGAGCAAGCTGGGGTATCTGAAAAGACAAATTCCTAATGCAAGAAATTGTATATGGCCACTTAAGTGATCTTATTCTTGTGAACACCATTTCTGATGGTTGAGTCCTGAACAGTCACATTAGCCAAGGCGAGAGTTGCCTGCTGTTACTCGGGGATCTTTATAACTTCTGTAATGATTTTATGGCTTGTTCTTGTAGAGTGTTTCGTAGGATGGCCAATCTACAATGGTGTGACTATGCTCTTGAATTTACTCCATTTGTGGACCACCTGTCTGAGAGGTGATTATTGGAGCATCAAAAATCCTTACAAATGGTGTAGTTACCCTTTCTGGACTAATGAACATTAATAACTATTTCTCTGAGGTCCTGAGTGACTGTGGCATGACTTGTTTCCACACACCTGGTTGGTGAAGACCAAACCAGGATCTTTATACAGGATGTGGCCTTCCAAACGCACCTCCCTAGATCTACTTGATTATTTAAGCACCTAATTCTTGATACTCCCTTAATTGAGCTGATGAAACTTTGTTTCGAGATACGAAACAATTTCTCTACTGCGCTGCACAATCCTGATAGGTGTCAGTCTCATCCATGTACTGCATTTTTCAAAACATAGTCATTGCAGTATGTTTTATATGGTTTCAGTATAATATTATATGGACAGTATGTCTTCCTCCATAAGTGTGCGATGGGAATGACAAGCAGATGCTAATAATGACAGCAAAGACATCTTGCAGTAACAGAGACACTCCTATCTTAGCTTTTAAGAAACAAATGCTGCCTGTTGGGAAAGGGCCAGTTCAGGAAATGTAAGCCAGAAATGTCACATGACAGACAGTAGCGGAGAGTGCTTTTACTTGTCAATGAGACACTGTCATTTTGCCTTGAAGGAGAACAAGACTCAGCCTCATCGGAGACGCATCACATGAGCAATGTCTGATCCATGCTGTTTCCTTAAGGGAAAAATATTTTAAAAAGACACGCTCAACAACATAGAATGGAAACTGAACGTATGGGAATACTGCATAGTTAAACTTACTATTATAGCATTTAAATAAATTGCAGCAGTGAAATCTTTTAAGCTGGAGCACAATTAAGCCAATACTTTCTATTGATCTTGTACAAAACGTACTGTATGCAGTACCCCTCACTATTTCTTTAGAATTTTTCCATGTGACCTATTTCAGGTGAAATGCCACTTGTTTTAATCGATCTCCACACAAAAACAACTTTATTCCTTAATGAAATGAGTCTCCATTAAATCAGTTCTTCCATATAATTTATAACTCTTCTGTTTATGGACATTGATGAACAGCACCAAAGGGCAAAGGACCACAGAGAAGGGCAGAATCATTGGGCATCGGGTGCGATGTAGCTCATTCGACAGGCACACTCCCAACGTACGAAAAGTTCGTGCCTCAAATATTATAACATGTACACATATGCCCTGAAAATGTGTTAAATTCTGCTTTAAACATAGGACATCTGACTCGCGATTTCCACTTAACAATGGAATTTATTAATGCAGTCCCAAACCATCGGTCCTCTACAATGCCACAGTCCGAAATCCTGCGATATAAAAAAAGCGCTCTTAATGACAGAAAGCGAAACCCGAGAGTGCGTTCAACTCCAACAATGACAGCCCCACGCTTTCCGCCAGCAGACCATTTCCTCTTGGGCATGAGCATGCGCAGTACCGTGCTTAGCTGCCGCGGCGGTCCTTGCCCTCTTGCACATGCGCAGTGCGCGGGCCGGAGGCAGCGTTTTGTACCGGACTGGTAACAGGCCGGGAGGAGGTCAGCTGGCTGTTGGGACTGATGATAGCCGGCAAGAGGAATAAGTGCCTTTGGAGAGGTTTTACACAGCCTTGAATTACATTAATACATTAATAAATATATCGCATGCTAGTTGCGGGGATGTCTAAAAAGGGGAAAGAATCGGAAGGTAAGAGTCCGCGGGTTTCTGAAGTTACCCAAACTGTGTGGAGGAAACGGAGTCCGGGGCCGTTTTAGTTACAAAGTTTTATTGTTTGCTTTCTTTGTTGTTGTTTTTTTTTGGCGAACTATTCAAATGGTAGCTGTGTGTAAACCTGATGTAGTCTTGTTTTCCTTGGTGCGTACAGTTTCAGAGTATCTGGGTGAAAGAGAGAACTACCTACGTGTGTTTGGGGATATCTGGCGTCAGGAAGAGGCGGTATTTCTCAATCTTGCTGTTAATTGCCGGGGTATTGACGTCCACATCCTCTTGCTGTCGATACGTGCCGTGTTGTATTTCTAATCGATGATTAAAATCAATCTCCTGTTCAACACGCGTGGCTTGCGCTTGCGAGCGGGGTTTAAACCTCAGGGGACATGGTGTTGTCGTCTGAAAGGAAACGATGGTTTTTGCCAGCCTGTGCCGAATTCTCCGTGGCGTAGCATCACGTTTGGATAACTTAAATTTTTTTTTTGGTGGGCTGTTGTAAAAAAAAAAACAATAATACCCCACGTTAAAATGATTTCCCGTGTTAAAAATTAGACCCTGTCTTGCCCAGTTGTGTCAGGTACGCGCACAGTGCTGATTCTCCTGTGTGAAACTCGTGCTTTATTACAGTTATTAAGGTGAAGACGGATGCAGCTCAGTTTATTTAGTGTAGGTTCAAAGAGGAACAAGACAGCCTTATACATGGTGCAGGATTTGTTGGCATTTCAGGTGAGTTATTAAGAGGGGGAAAAATCGGAGTGAAAAGGGAATTCTGTACTAGTCCAAGACTTAAGAATATATAGGAAGAATAGTTCACGTGTGGAGCTGCGTCAGCATGCGTAGGCTGCAAAGGAACAAGTAATAAGTTTATTCCATGCTGAAAAGAGAAGAAGGAAAACAAAACGTTTCGGCCGTGGTGTCCTCACCCGAAGAAGGCTCCACAGCCGAAACGTTTTGTTTTCCTTCTTCTGTTTTCAGCATGGAATAAACCTATTACTCGTTCCTTTATAGGAAAAAATACTTATCAATATGTAGTACTGTCCCATGTTGAGCTAACTTCAAAGGTTCAAAGTTAATATCAAGAAAAATGTAATATATATATATAAGTGGAATGGTATACAATGGTATATATCATGTAACCAGTCATCTGTTAAGGTAGTCCATCCAGAACGAGAACAAAAAAAAACAAACTTTTAGGTAAATTGTAAAGTTCTATATCAATATACTACTTGTCTTATTAAAGGAAAGTACCTTTTTTGACCTGCTGTTATAGTAGATATGAAATAAATTCAGATGTATTGCAGATATCATGGGATGGTCTGAATTGTTTAAGGAGAACGTTATAATGAGGTGATACTGAAGTTATAAGGGTGTGGCAGTGTGAAATGAGAGTTCGAATTCCATGTGGGAGACACGGCTTCTGTGCTGTTTACCCAGATCACTCCTGTTGTATTGGTAAAATTGTCTGGTGAAATTTTTTTGTTATCTTGGAAGTGTGCTGTAAAACACATTTCCCCAATGAGACAATAAAGCTTGAATTGAACGGTATAGATGGGGTTCAAAATAAGTATCCAGTAGTAGGGAATTTTGACCTGTGTAATTTGCATTGTAGCAACCAACTAAATAACAATGCAGTGCATAGGATTATGTGCAGCTGTGCAGTTGGCAGTATTGGGGAAATTTGCCTTTAAAAAGTAATACATTTGTTACAAGTTACTTGTGTAAGACACTGCTTTTTAAAATCAATAAGAGTTTGGAAGATAAATTTGCAAAGTCATTATGGAAAGTTAAAAGTTGTTATGGTTATCTACTTAGTTTGTATGTAGTTGCCCTGTAAAGCAATGCGGAATGGATTACTTTTTAAAAGTGATTTTCCCCAACACTGGCTAAGAGCTTCTGAGAGCCGAGGAGACCTGGGAGACTGCTTCCTGCCGTCTGCAGCATGGATCATGGAGAGGAACATGTTGCTGCTTCTGGCCTTTTCCTGAGGCCATGAGAAAAGCTTGTCTGAGCAGGTCTTGGATGTTTACACCGGTATTATTGCAATAGTAAGAACTAGAAGTACAAATGTGCTGCTGGTGGAAGGGAAGCCAGGCTGTGACATTCGAATGGTTGTAAATGGACAGATACTTCTCTCTTGAGAGGTGCAATGGCATCGGCTTCCAGATCATGGCAGCAGTGCATCCTGGCCTGTTTTACATGCAGATGGCCTTTATTTCCTTTTGCATCCTCTGCTTTGTGTTTCATTTTCAGTTCTGAAGAAGTGCCAAGACTGACTTGGTCAATGTCTTTGAAGGTTTTGAGTACTTTAATCTGGTCCTCTTTTAGTTTTCTCTATTTAAGACTCTTTTTGCTTGTCAGTGTTGGTTTGAATGTATCCAGGAATGTATATGGTTACTTTTCTCTGAGGCCTTTTAGTGCCAAGCACAAAGAAAGTATTATTATTTAACATGATAACATTGTGCTATTTCACAATAAGAATTGTATTTTAACAAGATGTTGGGATTTTTGGTAATGGCTGTTGAGGTGTTTTAAGAATGTAGAGACAAGGGTCGACACCTGGGTGGTGTCGAAATGTGCAGTTCTTGGAAGCTTCAAAGCGAGAAAGTAACTGAGGTGTTGGCAGAGAGGTAGGGCGTCTGAGACATCCTCTGGTTTACCTTGGCTAATTACGCTCTGGGGAAGTGAATACCAGTTATCACCAGTCAAGGAGCACAGAGTGAAAAGACAAACACGGAGAGAAGAGAGGGCAGAAGGAAGGAAACAGGAGAAAAAGAAGTGCCAGGCGAGAGGTTCTGGTTCAGATCAACCGTTTGGACATGGTGTGGCTTGTATGGTGTATGGTGCATTGGGTGCTGTTAAGTTTTGGTCACGTCATTACTCATAAATACTTGTTTAACCTGTGTGCTTGAGTTATATTTCTCTTCACCAGAGCTGTGCCAGGGAACTCGGGTGCCTTTAATTATTCCTGCCGCCGGGGTATATTCTTGGCATAACTTTACTAGTTGGCACTTAAGATTATTTAATTATCGATTAACCCAGTCTGTATTTTTGGTATTTTGTCTTTTTGTAACCCCCCTATTTGTAATAATAACATTGCGTATAACTTAAGGACGAAAGCCTGTCTATAACGCACTGTGAAAAATAGGCAAAATTAAGATTTGGCTCACGAGACACAAGATGTCTTCTGTTGCAGAGAGAAAATTGCACAGGACAGTTACATGCAGACTCCTGGTGTCTTGAACGAGAGTTAAAAGTCCTTACTTGGTCGGTAGAGGTTGCTGTCATTTGGTTGGTAATGTTGTCGGATTGCCAAGGCTTGCTGGGGTGAGCGGAGGGGAGAGAGCAAAGAAAGATGAGCTGTGCAGCACCTCTCAAACCAGGATTGTTTGTGACTTCATCAGATGTGGTGTCTTTCTGCAGCCTGTAGGTTTTCCATTAGTTGGTCATTGTTTGGGTGGCTGACCATGACACGACCTAAGGCCTTAGTCAGGTTGGTCGCCTTTCGTGTGTAGACTCAGAGGTGCCAATTCTGGACAATTCGTCATAAGGGAGGTTGAAAATGGGCCATGTTTACGATGTCCTGGTCTGTGTTACAGACCTTCAAGTGCCTCTTATCAGGGAGGCCCTCTCAGCTGCATTCCTACTGCTTTACAAAGAGGCCTAGGCTGCTAGGTTATTGTCCGGTCAAGGCAACAGAAAGATTAGAAATGTTGAAAAACGCATAATTATTAATGTACAAAAGTGCCTTGCCATTACAACGTGAACTTAAATTTTAACAGTCCATATTCAATGGATTGAGCACCGAATTAAACCTTATGACGTTTTTATTGTTACTATAGTTGCTGTCAAGAGGAAGAACAATTGTATTTGCTCAGCTCTAGTGTATAGAAAGCTGTATGCAATTTATCTTATTTGCAAAAATACTCTAGCAGCAATTTAGTAGTATAGTTTTTTAATGAACTTCAAGTAGAGAGTTGTGTCAGTATGTCAGTAGTAAGGTTTATTCCATGCGGAAATGAAAAGAAGAGAGACCCAACTTTTTGGCTATGGAGCCTTCTACTCACACCTGAAGTCATTTCCTGATCATTTGTCACGATCACAAATGTCTTATTTTGCGTTTCTGTGCTGAAGAAAGGTTTTATGTTAACCTCCATGGCATTGCATTGTACTCATTATCTTTTATCATTATTAAAGTACCTCATTTCTCTATTATCTAATCAGTATCCAAATTCCAAGCTCTGTTTTGCTTAAACATGCGTGAATGCACTGTTTCTGATGCTCAGTCTGAATTTGGTTATCTGTAGCGTACTCCTAACACTGCCCTTTGAATATAAGTCTATAAGTCTGAGCTGTATGGATTCTGAGACCCTTGATGCCTTTTGGCTGTTTTCGTGTCTGAATGTTCTGTGTGATGTATGGTGTTTCACTTCCCTTCCATCCATCTTCCCTGTCTCTCTGGAACACTGTGTGCCCACTAGGATTGTATGTGTCACCACCCCTCTCTGTTGACTGGGTTTCAGCGATTCCAATTACATCATAATTGCCTGCAAGTGCCACAGCTTTTGTATCGTGTCTTTTTTTTCTGAGGTGTAAGTGTTTAGTTACCTGCTCTATTGACATTGTTTTTCCTTGAGGTTCACCTTTAGAATCTACTCCCCATGCTTTTGTCTTGCACGCCGCCTTTTCTTTAGATGCTTTCCACATCCAATCTTTTTTTTCCCCCCCAGACTGGGCTGTAGATTCTTATCTCAAGCCTACCGGTTCTCATTTGGATGTAATCTGTCATGTCTGTACAGATACCTTTGCTTTAGAATATTTCCCAGTGGCAGAGAAGCCTAAAATGTCATCAGAAGATGAAGTTTTCATTAGATCAATGATCTAGAGATTCTGTCATAACTAGCAAACTAATCAGTTTGGCAGGCAGTAACACACTTGGGAGGATTAGCAAACACTTGAGAACCTCTGAAAGAAGTGAGGGATTTAGACCAAATTTAGTGCTGGCTAAACACCTGGCAGATGACATTTAGTTTAGATGTAATGCATCTTGGGTGTTATATGCAGGTAGTAAAAACATAAACTAAAGCTATGTAAGATAGCAAAAGCAGATCTTGAAGAAGCTATAATGTGGTAAAGACCTTATGTTTATTATTTTTAATTTCCAGCTCATATGGGGGAGGAAAAACAGGCAAAAGCCATGTTAAGATATTTAGTAAAAAGTGAAGAAATTTAAATAAAGGGTTGCATTTGTGCACTATTTAGACCTCATTAAAATACTGCATAGGTTTGGGCACCATGTTGTGAGAAAGGCTTTCCTGTCTGGAATTGGTTCAGAGAAGAGCAATGTGCTTCTGTGCTCAAAGTACGGACCTTCTTGGGCCGTCTTGAACGGAGAAGACTGTGACGGGGGGCCTGACTGAACTATTCAGAATCCGCAAAAGCATTGATTGTCGCTTCTAAGGGCTTATTTGGAATGAGCAGTGAAACACAAACCAGAGGACTCAAGATGAGGCATTCTTTACACAAAGGGTGGTAGGAGTATGGAACAAGCTACAGAGCCATGTTGGTGAAGCCGATAACCTGGCCTCTCGTGAAGTGTTCTTTAGTATGCTGTGTCCACTATGCATTGTTTACAGATTAACCATAAAATTAGTTCACCACATTGTATAGGCAGGTGTCTTCAGAAAAACGGATGTAATATGATTCTTTAGCTTTTTCAGAGGTCTGTGATCACTTATAATATTCCATTTTACAGCATGAAAATTGGCTTTTTCTTTTGAAATAATGCTGATCTCCTAATTGCTATTTAAATCTTTGTTTTGCTGTGTTTTATCGTTTGGTGTTCAAACACAGTTGTTACTCATGCATTAATTAAGCAAACATGCTGGCATGCTATGGGTCATGTAACAATGCTGTAAATTTCTGCTTGTCTGTAAGGTTAGCATGGCTGCAAGAGGAGACCTCAGCGACCATGAAATGAAGTGATTGTCTGGGAGTGTTTGGCAGAAGCTTTTGTGACCAAGACCACTCAACATACACCAGGGGCCAAGGTGATGCTCAGAGGGGAACACATTCTTGGCAAAGGGCATGAGGGAGCAGAAGCACGTTCTCAGGGGTTCGAAGTAGAGGGGAGGCAGTAGTTTTGTCAGAAATGGTTTCCCCGATATCTCCAGAGTGGGATACTGTGGTGGGGGTGCAGCCAAACCCTTCATCACACCAGGCAGTGCATGTTTGAGTGTCCAGCGGTGCGCAGAGGTCAAGCGCTGGACTAGCAAACAACGGAGAAATGTGATCTGGTCAGACGAATGATCCTACGCCATGTTTTTGACAAGCAGATGAGCGCGTGTGTGGTGCCCATAAGAACCGTGTAGCCCGCGGTTCTGCCTGTGAAGGGGTCTGGTGCTTTCGTAGTGATGTGCGGCGCGGTGTCCCGGTGTGGTCTGGGATGCTCTCGTTCCTTTAGGGGGCTAAATCACTCGCAATCTCTGCTTTATCGTAGAGTGACCGTTATCAGCCTATGCTGCACCATTTCTGTCCTGCCAGGAGGGGTGTCATCTAGGATCAAAAGTCAAACCCCTGTGTTTTGATGAGCATAACACTGTTGATACCCAGATGTCGTGGCCTGCTCAGTCACCAGATCTGGAGCGATACTTGAGACGTGTTTTCCACCGTCATCAGCCAGTTGATTGAGTTTCTCGTGGCAGAAGGGTGCTGCGTCTCTCCTGCAGGATGCCAGGCTCCACGTGGTAACCCCGTGCCTGTAGTCTCATTTTGACAGAGACTGAGCTTCGCTTTCAGCTGTCTGCAGCTTTGTACAGACAGTTGACATCCTTTAGGGTTGACGTTTGTGTAAGATTGTGTAATGTTGGAAATGTGATGTTACATCATTTACGTCACGTGGGTCAATGGTACTTAACCTTTACTGCAGCCTGACACCCCTTTGATTCTCAAAATACATTCTCGCTCCCTTTATCGAAAACGTTAAAAGAATTTTCTTCAATGATTTACCTTCTAAAAAAATCTAGCATGTCTCACCCCCCCCAGAAGGACCACCGAGTTAGGCTATAGCTTAATTAATAATACGTGTTTGCTGATGCATGTAGTATATTTCTTGTGCATTATTCTCAAACAAGAAGGCGGGTATAAAGTGCCCGTGTAAATTATTCTCTTGATCCTGTCACAGGGAACACCGAGGTGACTTTGTGTTTCATAAATATGCCTGGGTAGGCTGGAGAAGAGAAAACGAAAGTTACTGCTGGAGAGTATCCTTGTTCGAATGAGTCAGTGCAGAGCTCTTCTGTGACAGCACTAAAAGTGATTTTGTTCTGATATTTTGTTTTAAAGACTCCTTAAGATGTTGTTAGTTCCATTTTCATTTCAATATCTTCATGTAATAGTTTTCCTGTTTTTTTTAATTGCATTGGCATGTCCCGTTGTCCAATGAGAAAACTGCATTTTAATAAAGTATTTGAAATGTTTAAACTGTCCAGTGATAGAATGACCTATTACTAGTAAGCAGATACGTAAAAGTAGTCCCAAATCTGTAATAAATGTTATTTCTAAGCTGACAAAAAATGCTCGTATTTTATAGTAGAGTTTAGCAGGTCGGTACTTTCAGTTTTATTTCCCTGTTGCTGTACTTTCACCTTTCAGTTCTGTCTTATTGGCTGTCCCTTAGGGGCTGGACCAACAGTGCAGCTCATAAACCTAACGCACACTCTTCTGTCCTGCTTCTGTTCCTTTAGGTTACAGAACTCCAAATTACGCTGATGAAGAAGCAGTCCACTTTAGATCACAAGTAAGTCTGGTAGTTTTTTCAGTCTGTTCTGGTTTGGGTTACTGTTGCTTTGCAAATAGGCAAATAGATTAGATTTTAGAAATGGGCTTTTTATTATTTCATTTTCCTCAGATATGACTTTTGATCTTGAAGAATACAGAAAATGTTAATTGGTGAGGATATAAATATCCTGAATTATCACAGAGCATAAGGCAAATGTGTTAGTAATCTGCTGTCTAGGTCTGCTACTATCTTATCTCCCTGTATGAGGAACCACACCCCTGCACTTTGTCTTCTTGTAATCTTGTCATAGAATGTTTGACCTGTAAGAAGTGTTTTCTTTCTTTGCAGCTTGTGATGGATTTATGGCGTGAACAACATGGAGATTTACCATATATACTTAATCAAAGAGTGATGAGGCAACCTATGTTTGGTAAGGTGCACAGTTTGTGATATTGATATAAATTTAATCAATATCCCTACGGGATCAATAAAGTCTTATCTTAAAGTGAGATTTAATTATTTAATGTAAGTAATTACATTAGGGAATTTTATAATACTAAGAGAACTGGATCCAGTTCTCAAAAAGAGTGGTAGCATGTCAATGCCTAAGTTTGAGTTTTATTACGAGGCAGTAAATATTAAGAATCTTTTATATTGGCATTCAGCTTGATTATTATATATAGGTGTCAGATCTGGCCTGGCTAAAAATTGAAATTTATTACTGCAGACTCTTCCAACCTTGCTGTCCTCCTCTTTACCCCTGATTATTTCTCACCCAGAAACCCATAGTGTAGCAGAATCTTCATATTTGGATTCAGTTCTGGGAGCAGTCTGGCTTTATCACTCTCCTTGCAATCCCTTGTTAATACTAATTTGTTTCCCCCTTTCCTCGGTGATCAGACTCTCCTTAATTATCATCAGAATGGGGTTTTGACAATCCAGTATTTCTATGTCATTGGAAGAACTTGGAAATATAATTTTCCCAGTCCCACTTTTTTCAATACTCAACGATCAGGCACTTCACTCAAATTTCCTACTTCCCTTCTCCCCCCCCCCCTCTGATCTGACAAGAAAAGGACTATAAATAATTACAGTGGTGGGGAAATAATAGTAAAAAAATGGAGTGAACAGTGTTACAGTGGAGGTTAAAATACATGATACAGGTTTTTCCCCGGTGCAACAGATGCAGAAGCACAGCTAGTAAAGTGACTCAGAGATTAAAACCTGAAAACATTAAGGAGTGAAAGGGTCTGGACTGATGTACTGTATGTGCTTAATGATGTGTAGGTGTTTACCAAGGGAGGAATTGACAACAGGACTCAGGCTAAGGACAAACTTCTCTATTAAGTAGTTATGGCACACAAGAGGCAGAAGTGTAAAAGAAAAGAGATGCAGCAGTTCAGCTGTGGAGCCTTAGGTACAAGAAGCACTTTAGGGACATCTCAAGAACCTGATGGTGTTCTACCAATTGTATTGAAGGAAAGATGTCAGTGAGCCCTTCTCAAAACTCCCCACGATCACACCACATAAGGTAGTGTGATCATTCAAAGGGCTCGTAAGCATAAGGAGACAAAACTGAAACAAGTATTGACAGATGTGTAAGTCTTAATGTTATAGACATAGTAATGTCAGCTCAAATAGGTATCAGGCGGTAGGAATGTAGGGGGAAGTGAGCAAGGATTTAGAAATTGTAGGCCTTGCTTAACTGACTGAAGAGTTCTTCAAGCAAGCAATAGCAATAATGGAAACAAAATGAGCATATAATACAGGATATTAATATTGAGAATGAGTTAATGTATGGAAAACATTGTATGGATAAAAGGGAAAATAATGTCATGACTGCAGTACCATAGGGATGTGTATGTTCTTTCTAATTTGTACCAAAAATTAGTATTCTGGTACAGTATGGTTAATAATCTACTCAGGTTTGTAGGTACAAAAATTGAATTTCCAGACACTGTAGTAGCAGCAAGTGAAATCCAAGACTGGTCAAATACCTGTCAGATGATTTTTAACCTAAATGAGTTCAGGGTTTACATATAGGTAGTAAAATCCAACTCTTTTTCCAAAATCATTTTTTTTATAGTTAGAAGAAGCAAGTGTTTTGAAGGGTCAGGCGGAGAAAGAATTGAAACTGAATTGTGCTTCAGCTGTGTACTCCTGCATTAGTTGACAAACCTTTGCAGTACCTGGTTCTGCTACCAAAAGCTCTACAGTATTTTGCTTTATAGCCATTCCTGGGTGCAGTACCTTAAGGCCTGTAATTAAAGACAAACACTTGAACTAGTAGCACAACACTGTTTGTGGCGCGTTTTCCACATACTGCAACAATATTCCCAGCAAATTTCCCAGCAATTAATTTTCATAAGCATGTTTTTATAACAAAACACAATCATTCTTCCAGCAGAAACAGCATAGATATTGTCTTGTTTGGCCACTCAATTGTAATTGCTTCGTTACCCAATTGTCTGTTAAACTTTTAAAAAGTATACTTTATAACTGAAGTAAAATTGCATTGGAGTTCACTGAAATTTAATGGAATTCAGGCGTAATCTCATGTTTTTACATGCAAAGTGCAACTTGGTGCATAGGGAGTCTATAGAAGGAGGATTTCTGTCTGTCCAACCTTCTGGTTAGGGTAACATCTAAGTTAGAATATCTCTGTATGGTTGGTTTCTTTTTAAATAATTGATTAACTTAAATATAATAAAACACACCACGTACAGTATATTTTAAACATATCCATGGGATTTACCTTTAGTGTACTGTTTTTAACCAAAACCTGATTTAACTTTAGCCCATTGGGTTAAAGTGAGGTTAAAGACTGCTTTTTGGACTAGTGATTTACAGTGCTCCATCTGTATTTCTAAATTGTAATATGTCAAAAATTATTTTGGTTTTCAGTCTGTTATTTTGGTACCTTACAGTCTTTGTACAGCTTTTGCAAGTTTATAGATTGGTTAACATGTGGACATTTGTTTTCATTCAGGTATATAATAAAAATAATTCCTTTCATCAATGTAGCACTTTTCTGAACACTTGAGGCGCTTTACAGGTAATGAGGATCCCCTCTACCACCACTAATGTGCAGCCCCACCTGGATGATACGACGGCAGCCAAAGTGCCCCAGTACGCTCACCACACACCAGCTCTCAGTGGGGAGGAGAGCAGAGTAATGAAGCCAGTTCATAGATGGGGATTATTAGGAGGCCATGATTGATGAAGGCCAGAGGGAAATTTAACCAGGTCTCTGGGTTAACACCACGGAGAGTCAGGACCCTGGTTTTATATCTCATCTGAAGGACAATGCATTTTATATAGTGTAGTGTCTCCATCACTATACTGGGGCATTAGGACCCACACAGACCGCAGTGTGAGCGCCTCCTACTGGCCCCACTAACACCTCTTCCAGCAGCAACCTCAGTTTTCCCCAGGAGGTCTCCCATCCAGGCACTGGCCAGGTTCATACCTGTTTACTTCAGTAGCTGCCATTTGTGGGTTACAGGGTGATATAGCTGCTGGCAGTTTGTACTTCTTTACCATCATATGCAACTTGCAAAGTGGTGAGGTTAGGTTGAACAAATGGTTTAAAAACATTTAGTGAATTATACGTAAATGTTTGTATAAGCACTGCACAATAAAACATGAGTTTGTGTCTTGCAGTCCTGAAAATGTTCCCAGTACTGTGTGCAAGCCATTCAGGCCTTTTTTGTTAGGTAAATTTTACAGATCCCAAGTGTTTTTAAATATTGTAAACAGGCCTTTAAAGAAAAAAAAACATAGTCCAATTGTGCGTTTTTGACTAAAACCTAATGTTTTCCTCCTGCTGTATGTATGAAACTGGAGAATTACTGTATATCCCCGGTTACCTTGGATTTTACTGAAGTTTAACGTAACAATCGGTGACCATGACTAAAAGCCTAAGGAGGATCTAGTTATAGGTCCTGAGTTTATATTGCTCATTCACATTGTGATGTATAACAAAGCAGAGATACTAACCCCATTTTAGCCTTATATCTCTGATTCAGTTTCATCTGTATCGGTTATTTCCATATACCAGAGTCTCATGTTAATTATTTCCGGTCTTAAGTTCTTAATTGGGTGCTGTCATGCACATGCTTACATGACCACTGGGGCACAGTTTGATTGTCAAGGAGCAGATTGTACAAGTCACCCTCTAAACCCTCCCTCACTTCGATTCTTATGAATCTGCAATACGACTGTCAAGTTAGACAGCACTTAAACTTTGGCTCCAGTAAACTCTGACAGACTGAGCTACAAAAATAAATGGGTTAATGAAAGAATTTACATGTATTCTAAGGAATATGCAATGACTGTGCAAAGGTGGAAATTAACATTATAATTAATGAATATTGTTCCAGTGGAAGATCTAGTTTTTGCCACTTGCTCAGTACCGTTATATTTTCGGGTTTTGTTTTCTCACTCTTTTCAGGTTTAGATTTTGAAAGGTATGATGATGATGATGATGATTATGACCATAGTGATGACGACAGCGATGACTATTATAATCCTGCAGCCTATAGTCAAACACCATACTGTGGATTTAAGAAAAATTTTTTGACAACAGCAGGCAGCTTTGATAACCATACAAATTACAGATATCCAGGAGGTTTCTCCACCGAGGTGAGAATTTTGTGTTTTTTGGGGGGGCCTGGATTAAATCAAAACTCTCCTCATGTGCCACTTACAAATTACAACCCCAAAACTGAATAGTAGTAAGTTTTTAATTTGCTTAATGGGACCCAGCTGTCAAAACTTGAAGTTCTCACTTCATAAGTTTGCTTATGATAAGAATTAGGGTGCAAATTACAGCTGTGCTGAGGTCTTTCCTGCTTGTTATGTTGAATACACAGTTGTATTGTTTGGGAAGCTTCTGACTATTTTTGTCCTGGTGAGTCTGTGTGCCATAGATTCACAAGAATACTGAGTCATGGGGGTGGGGGGAGGTGTAAAAGAAATTCTTGAGATGACGCCTCAATTTTAAAGAATTGCTTATCAAAACATTTTTGCTAGGGTCAGTGAAGGCACCTAGGATTAATGCAGTCGATCTGTAGTGGGGGAAAAGTGTTTAATTTTTACATTAATTTGTAAAAAGGGTTTAGTTTGTAGATTAGTATAATGGTTTTCACTGAAAGTTGTACTGCCCCATTAAGGCCTGTGCAACTCTTTCAGGCTCTTTGTCAGAGTGAAAATGTGGTACTTCATTCACATCTCCTTATGTACTGTTGAAAGCAGAGGAAACATCCTTAACAAATTTTTTTGTGGTATGACTTAAAGGCGTGTGTTAGTGTAGTTCGCATCCTTTGAACAAAAATATTTTCTCCACAGGAAGCAGAAAAAAATGCTAAAGAATTAATAGAAGAAGAAGAAAGAGTTAAACAAAAAGCTGAAAAGAAAAAGCTTAAAAGAATGGTGAGTACATTCATAAGTCAAGATGGATGCAGAATGAGTTAACAAATCAACAGCTCTTCATTTTTTATCAGATGGTAGAGGGGTTTATTCAACTGTATGGGTTTGCATGTATTTATACCTTATTAAAACAATTTGACATATTTGATCAAAGGATATTAACTAACTGCAGCTTTTTTAGAAGAACACGGTAATAAACACCTGTTATGCTGGCTTGTCAACTTTATCAATCATTTGTATTATTTAAAGGATTATCTTTTTAAATACATCGAGATGCAAAAAGGATATAAAGTAAAACAAAAAAGTGATGTCTTCTAATTTTTCCAGTCTGCTTTTCAAAAACCACTTATCTAATTTTATTTTAAGTTAAAAGCTCTTTATAGGCTATTTGTTCTTCTCTTAGTTACTTTCTTGCAGTGTGCTGTTTTCTTGATCTTGAGAAAATGCAGTATGTACTGACTTAGTGTTTTGTCTTCCAACAGAGGCAGAAAGAGAGAAAAAGAAAAGAAAAAATAGAAAATAAAAATAAAAAAGTGAGTGGCTCCATGTGTCTCCTTTGAACAAATTGTGAATTTTTGTAATTTAGGCAGTGAATGCTAAAGTAGAGACTAATCAAACACTTTGTTCAAATGCTCTCTTGACAAAAATGCTTAAATCCAATATTTTGCCACACATTTTGTACATGTGGATTATCATCTGGATTTGGTTCTGTCGTCTTAGTTCTGAATATGTGGCAAGTGTTCATTTAGAAAATCTACACAACAAGGTCTGGTTGGAAGCAAATCATTTGACACGCAATGAATAGTTCTTTTCTCTGCATCTATTTCAATTTGTGTTAAATCTTTTTTTTTCTTATGACATTTTGTTCATTTTGTGTAGGACAATTCTCAGAAAGAAGCATCATCTAAGAAGCTCAATAGCACTGTCAGCGAAGAAGAAAATAAGTCTAATAAAAAAGATATGTCCCCTGAAAAAGAGGATGCATCAACACCATCAGACCAAAAGAAAAATAAAGGTGTAATTAGTACTGAAAATAGTGAGGAAGATGAGAGCCAAGAAGACAGTTCAAAAAGTGAATCAGAGGTGAGCTGTTTGTGTATAATTTTGATCATCATGTTATAGAAATATATTAATGCTCTAGAATTAGTCCAGACAAAAGCAACTCCATATATATTCCTGTGTTTGAGGAAATGTCCTACAGTGATAGATGAGAAGTACTGAACCCTTTTAGTCCTGATCAGATTAGACCATGAGGAGACCTAGGACAGTTATTCAAGTCCTCAAAGTTACAGTGGACATTGCAGAAAACACACTGCTGCTCTGGAATCAGTCCAGGGAAGTGCAACCAGATGTACTCTACAGTTTAAGGGAATATCTTAACTTAGAGGCTGAACGACCTGAGCCTTTTTAGTCTGAAAACCCTCAAGGGCACTGACAGTCTACCCAAGCTGATTACGGACAGTGAAGTGCACATCATAGAACATTATTAAAAAGTATTTGGATGTGCCTTAAAAACTGAGAACAGGAGACCTTTTTATCTAAAGGGTTGTAGGAGTGTGGAACAAGCCACCCTGTCATGTTGTTAAAACCCCTGGCTTTGTTCAAGAAACAGCTGGATAAGATGCTCATCAGTTAATTATAAAATGGGCTAGACTGTGTTTAGTTTTTGACATTTCCTTATTTGCAGGTGCAGGCATTACCTTTGTATAATCAGTGATTTCATATTCAGTGGGAAATTAAAATTAAATTAAAAATGACATTTTTCCTGATACTATGCATACATATATTATAAAACACCTCTTTATTATAATATATGAGCCCACTCTTGTGATCGATATTTCTAGGATGTTGTATTAAATAGGAGTGGCACGGTGGTGCAGTGTTTAGCAGTGCTGGGGTCTGGACCTCAGGTGCTGTCTGCTTGATGTTGGTATGTTCTCCCAGCCAGGTGGTCCAGTTTCCCCCCACAGTCCATAGACATGTTGGCAGGTTAATTGTCTTCTGGGCAACTGGTGTGAGTTTGTGCAAATCTGTGTCTGTGTGTGCCCCATGATGGACTGGCATCCAGTCCAGGCTGGATCCCACCTTGTGCCCGTTGCTTGCTGGGATAGGCTCCAGCTCCCCCATGAGCCTGGATTGGATAATGTGGTTAGAACGTGGATGGGTGGATAACGATGATGATAATGAAACTAAAAGCAAGCAAAAGTCGTTCTTTGTAGGTTAAAGTGCTTGAGCACGGAAGTTAAAACTAATTCTATCGGCAGTTTCTCAAAGCACTTTATTCTGTCAAAGTGCGAAACCTACATTGCTCCACAGCTGCTAGATTTCTATGATTCCTTGTTTTCCCTGTTCATGACGAGCATCGTTTGATTATTCTTGTTTATTTGTACCACTTTCTTTTTTCTCTAGTGTTCATCAGACACTAGGTGTGATATAGGGTGTTCTGAATGTATGTTCCATTAAGCGAAGATTGCAATTAGAAGAAATTTATGTTCAGATGTAAGCAGGAAGTCAGTGTCACCATGTTTACTCCAAATATTGAAAGATCTGCCCTTTCTTCACCTGTTGAGATTTGTCACATTATAACTTTGGTTTGTCTCGCAGGATGAGCTGGACATGAATAGTTGTTTTGTGACTAAAGCTGCTAGCATTGCTCAACGTCAAATGGATAAAAAGCCTAAGCCAGAGAAGAAAGAAAAGAAGAAATGTTCTCCAAATAGATCAGAAAGGAAGTCGGAGGTGGAACTGAATACCCAGCAAAAGGTAAATTGAGGGGGTGGGGGGTACCATATGTCTTTGAAGAGAGAATGCAATACCATAAAAAATGAGGAAATCGGGGAATGCATCTGTCTTAATATGATCTGAATTTATGGCTGTTAAATACCAAATATCTAAAGGTCGCGCAATCACATGGCAGGGAAATGTAATTTCTAGCTCCCTTATTCTTCAGTAGTTCAATGTTGAGTGTGTTAGTGAAGATTAATACCGTGTCACAGCTGAATTCAAAGCCATGCCTCTTTTAGTTTGAAGTAGAATAACAATAGCATCATGTCCTGTGTATTAAAGTTTGACTGCTGAGACCTGCATGTTTTGTCTCCTTGTGCCCTTCAGAGACCTTTCCATAGGAGAGCAGAGTTGATGTGCTTCACTGTGGTTCTCAGCATGGCTTCTGCCAAATCTAGTTCAGATTTTTTTCATTTGCTAATGGATTATACATAAATAATATACTTAGAATCTTACCTTAACTTTATATCGTTGAAAATTGTTGCAGAATGGTGCAGAAAATGGTGACAAGGACATTATAGTGAAGAGTATGGAGTTTGCAGGTTAGTAAGCATAATTTAACTGTTTTACTCTGATTCTTGCATCTTTTCTTCATATATTTCTTAGATGCATGTCATAGTTTTTATTGATGATTTTCACTGATTTAAGGAAGTGCAGAAGGCAAGATTGTAATATATCTAAATAAAACAGCTTGGTGTATTTCTTGAACTAAAACTGATCTCCTTTTTGTTGCTTATTCCAGTAGAGTTTTTTTTTTCTTATTTGGAAGTAGTTATAGAGATGCCTGTGTAATCCAAAACTTTGTGACCATGTTTTTTCCACAGTGATTGGAAATCAGTTGGCTAATTCAGGCCGCTTTGAAGTTGCTGTGAAGTATTTTACGGATGCAATTAAATATAATCCAAAAGAGTTTAGGTAAGCCTGTGCATTTAGTGAACACTTTCATACTGTGATGCTTTAAAAGACCTGAACCTTTTAGTCCTGAACAGAGAGGACTACAAGGGACCTGATCCACTAAAACTGTTGACCAAATCAATTAAAAAGGGTTATGGGTGTGTGGAACAAGCTTCCTATCCATGTGGTTGGAACTGTTAACCAGGCACCTTTCATGAAATGACTGGATGAAACCTTCAGAACAGTTAGGTATTTACTATAGTAAGCAGCAAAACCGCCCACTTAAAATGATCACCTCTCATTTGTAACCTTTCTTTTACTCAATCTCAATTTAAGATAATGTATCCCCACACAAATATGTTTAATTATGCAAAGGAACAAGTAACAGGTTTATTCCATGCTGAAAAAAAGAAGAAAGAAAACTGAACGTTTCGGCCGTGGAGCCTTCTTCAGGTGTGCACATGCTGACGCAGCTGCCCACCTGAACTCTGTTTAATTATGCTTATTATAATTATGCTAAAAAATAGGTTGTGATTCCGAGTTTTATTTATTCAGTGCTAAGGTGATTCTGAAATCTTTTCTTTGTAGAATCTTCGGCAATCGCTCTTTCTGTTATGAGAAGATGCAAGAATATGATAAAGCGCTCAGTGATGCAGAGATTTCTCTCAGCATGAACCCTAAGTGGACTAAAGGCTTGTACAGGAAAGGCAGGGCTCTGGCTGGTTTGAAGGTAATGTCTCCAACAGTTTGGTGTGTCTGAGCACTCAAGAATGCTCAGAGATGGTTCAGTTTAATGTCTTGCTTGAGACACTCAATACACAGTGTGGGAAAACAGCCTTCAGCTGAAGCTGCAATACAGCATCTTTTTTCTCATTTAAGTAAAACTGGTGTCCCCATGGAGATCTGTTCATGGGCATGGTCATCATGCTTTGCTCTTCTCATGTCAGTTGTCTGTAGCATTTCACTAAAGATGGTGTGCTGGTGCATTACAGGTTCTGTCTTACTGCTCAAAATTATTTTTTCTAACGCCAGAGTGCTGTTCTGTGATGATGCAATGAACACCGGACTTTACCAGATGCAAAATATTGTGAAGCATTTGTGATCGGGTCTATTGAAAGCTTGTCTCCTGCATTCGTTAGAGACTGTAAATCAAAAATCGGGGGCATTAATTTCAGGCACACTTGAAGAAAGATGCGTCTTATTATTCATTGGCGGTGACTCCCAAAAAACACCTCACATTTTCCATCTGTTTTAATAATGCATGTGTAATTGTGGATGGTAAGCAACAGCTGTTCTTGTGACTGTATGAATTCATTTGCACTATTAAAATTGCCTGTATAAGTAAGTTATTTTAATAACATCCATATATTCTGTAAAAGATAATGAATTAAAAGGTATGCCATTTCATAACTGGCTAGAGAAAATCCGTTGCTTGTGACAAATTACTCGAGACTTCAAGAAACAGTAAATTTAGTTAAAAACATTAATGTATAAAAATGAAAATAATAGGTAAATCTGGTAGTGACTTACACATAGGCAGAATCTATAAATAAATTTGAATAAGCATTTCATGACACTCAGGATTTACATCAAGTAGAGCAGATTTCACACTATTGGAAAGAAATGTTAAATTTAAGAGTTGATTTTGATCATTGTTTTTTTTATTTCGGGGCTCAAGACTGCAGTTGTTAATTGAACACATGCCTAAAAAACCAGCAGCACAATCGGCTGTAATCCTCTTAGAGTGACTTTGATCCTCAGTTTTGCTGGATCAGTTTTCCTATACCTTCAAAATGCAGTTAAAGAGAGGGAGACATGAGTACAAGCAAAGTTTGTTTTGTAAAACCATGAGTTTCTTTTAAGAATAAATAGATCTATTGTCGTATACCAAAGCAAAGTGTATTCATTATATAAGTCTCCAGGGCAAGACTCTTCTTAAGTTTGTCCCTAGCAGATCACTTTGCTATTTATTTTAAATCAGATTGTTAGCATTATAGTTGTTCTGCAGTATATACATGCAGTAAGTGGTCAATGGCAAAAAGGTTTCGAAGGATAAATTAATTTTATCTGAGTCTTCTTTGTGCTTATTACGGTATTTTTGTGTATGTATATTGGCAAACAGTATTTGAAACTTGTTGGCTGTATTGCAGTGTGCAGATGTTCATTGAATTAAAAAGAGGTTCTGCTTTGAGACAAATCTGAACTGCTTCAGTGATGAACGACTAACGAACAGAATTATTGAGAGTTCCCATTTGAAATAACTGGACTAGTAACACCTTACAAAATGAAATCTGTGGTGACAGAGCTGGTGTGTGTGCTGAAGGTAATATTTTGTCTTATTTCCAGAGGTACATTGAGGCTGCACAAGCATTTAAAGAAGTGTTAAAGCTAGACAGTTCCTGCACCGATGCAGCCCAGGAGCTGATGAGAGTTCAGATCACTCAATTGATGGTAAGTTGGGACAAACTGCTGAGCCATATTAATAACCCTGATTGCTTGTGGTCATTCAAGAAGTGCCTAGATGAGGCCCTTGATTAGTTAGCTACTGAAGCACGATAGGTCAGATGGCCTCCTACAGAAATGTTTAGGGTTCTTATCCCAGGCAGGGCACTGTTGTACACCTGAGCAAGGTACTTCAGTTAGACTGTGGTTGTTTTGAATAAAAATGTCAGCCACATGAATTATTACATTTGCTTACCCCTGCATTAGCAGGAAAACACTGCAGTAGAGCGATGTCACATATTCGTTTTTTTTATATGTCAGACTTCTGCAGTACAAGTCTGTGGTTCAGTGGGGGTTCTTTATTTAAGGGGTGCATTCCAAGATTCTGTTTGTGTGTAGGGGTTTTTGTATTTTCTTTATTTGCGACTCCTCTTGAATCTGATTTCAGTGGATGTTTAGACTGGGCCCTTTAAATCCAGCATGTTTCACTGCAGCTTTTTGCAAACTCCAAAGGGAAATTCACTTTTTTTTGGAAACACAAAGGAGTGAGTAAAACATTCCAAACCATTTTATTGCAGGACATGGGGTTTACTCGAGAACAAAGTTCAAATGCTTTAATAATACATGGGACATTTGAAAAAGCCTTGGATGCACTGTCCAGTATTCATGGTAAGACTTCCACTCTTCAGTTTTGTCTTTAACCTTGAAAGTCTCGTTGCTGCTTTCATCCTAACAATTTCAGCCTATGATTCAAGTATGCAATTTAACATTTTTCCTTCTTTTGTAAATGTAAAGTGCTTTGGCTCATGTGGAAGCTGGTGTGTGGGGTCCATGTGGCTGTTGAGGTTGGGCACCTGCTGTAGCAGCAGTTCACTTTATTTCTGCCGCAAGAGTGCAGAAGAGGCTGACTTGGCTATTCTAGATACAGTTGTGTCGCCTTGTTTCTGGGGTTGTACAGGAGTGACTTCTTTGTTGGCCTGTAACTTAGGGTGCTGTCTCAGCTTTGGAACTGCAGAAAGTTTCTCTTTCCAATGCTGACATCCAACTGACGTGTTTGTTTTCCTGCTGCTAAATCACTGCTGCTTTTTGTTCACATGTTTTACTAAATACTTAGCTGTGTGCATGAATTGCTGTTGCTGGGCCGTGTCAATGTGAAATGTACTACGATCCTTTAAGGAAAATAATATTTGAGTTTATATCTCCTTTTTCTGGAGCGCTTTGCCTCTGGCTCATATGACTTATTATCCACATGGCATCTGGACAGCATACATTGTAGTTTTGCTCTCTTGCAGATGTGAGGGTGTACGATACCCAGCCTGACGCTGGGAGCAATCCGGCTGCTGAAGGGGACTGGATTGTGCCAAAGGCCAAAAAACCTCACGCTGCTGCCAAACCTGTCCTGCAAACACAGCCGCAGCCCAAACCCAGCCTCCCGCAGAAGAGCTTAAAGGGCCCAGAACAGCAGCCCTTGCAAGTATTTTTTACACATTTTTTTCCTAACTGTAATGTTCTGCGCTCATCCCAGAACATTACAATCTTGCTTTACAGTCAAAGGCAGCCTGTCCAAGGTAATCCAGCTTCAAGTGAGAAGTCACCAGTGTTCATAATGACAAAGATACAGAGCCGTTGTTCTGCAGTATCAAAGTCTTTCACTGAATGTCGCTGGAATGTAGATGTGCTTAAAGTAAATGCTGTGGTTTAAAGTTATGAATTTATAAAATGTGGCTTAATTTGTTGATTTAAAAAAATATCTTAAATTTCTTTAATCCTTCCTTTCAATTCCTTTTGAACAGGGAACTTGTAGCTGTATGGGTTGGAAATGTGACCCATTCAGTGACAGAGAAGATGCTTCGTCAATTATTTAGCAGGTGAGTTGTTGTTTTAGTGTGAGGAAGTAGTAATACAGACAGTTTTGCTTAAAGCTCCAAAGGAATACTCCAGGTTTTTTTTATAACTGTAAAATCTTCCCTCTTCTTATTGCAGTGCTGGTGAAATTCACAGCATACGGGTGTTGTATGGAAAGCGGTGTGCCTTTATCAACTATACAAAGAAGGAATCTGCTGAAAGAGCGATCTTGACAATGCAGGTAAATAATTTCTTTTCAGACATCTTACTGGGAATCCTTTGGTCTAGGCATTCAAGGTCATAGCCTGGAGACTAACTGTGGCCCAAGCAGCTCCACGGTCCAGTAAAAGTGAATCAAGTCCGCATTAATAGCAGCAAGCACTATTATCAAACGGTAATGTTTCAGTGTCATTCATGGCTGTACAGTGCAGTGACAAAATCAGTCCACTAGGTGTCACTGTGTCCCTGCTGATATCAATATAAAACGCTAGAGATCCTGGTGATTTCAACAACAATGGTAGAAACAATAAAGTAAGTGGCAAGCACCGGCTCTTCTTTAAAGAGATTCTTTGAACTGAGAACAGAGTTGAAATATTTTATTAGGCGGAGTATCGTAGAGTAGAAATGCTTGTACCAGCACAGGAAGATCAGAAATAGGCGACATATCTGCCTTTTGTAGTGGATGTAACACACCAGCTCTATATTGGTGACAGCAGTGTTTGACGATGTAAGATGAAAAACCAAACTAAAACTGTGGAAAAATCCGATTTCTCTGAGTAATGTGGCTCACCTCCCTACAGCAACTCACTTGTGGAGGAGCTTGGCTCTGATTTTTAATTCAGTCTTGCTGAATTTTCTACCAAGCTTGACATACTGTGGCAGGATTGTTTTATGCACAGTTTCCAGATTTCAGAGGACACATGGCCAGCTTTGATGTATTTGTATATCTGTTTACTATTGAAACGTATTCTGCACCAAGTGATTTACAAACACAACTGACTGATTTGCAAGTCCTTGAAGATAGAGTTCAGAAAAGCAGGGAATGTCACAGAATTTTCCAGATATCTTCCACCATCTTCTCCAAATCTTTACAACACCTTCAGAAGAAACATGTCCGTTCTTACATTTGTGAACAACTTCTTTTTTACAAAGATCATTACCAAGTCGAAATGCAGCACAGTTCTAAAGATCTTAATTACTCAGTCTCTAAAATAACATGAACAAACTGGCAGAACAGAGGTGTTGCCAGGTATCTGTCAAATTCAAATAACTCTCTGGCAGGCAAGAAATTTAATAGTTCGATTAATTTTTTTCCCTAAGAGATGTGAATCTACTTGGGTTGCTTGGAGAAGTGAAAGCTTAAGAAAAGTCAGCTTGAGACCCCTGCTTTACATATTATGGCTCTGATGATGAGTAGTAACTAAACTGTAAGTACAGCAGTGACCTGTTTTATAGATCGTGGCTTCTTTTTATATTCGGCAACGTGTATGGTGCATTACAGCAGAAAGTGCTGCTTGGAAGGTTTCAGGGCTAGCATTCTGTACTTCTATAAACTTTGAGACCTTGGCAAATGTCACTTAAGTTTTCTTAATCACCAGTTTAGTTAGCAGTAGTAGTCAGAGAACAAGAAATTTTTATTAAGAGTTTAATTTGGCAGTAGATTTTTAGTGTTTATGGTTCACTCCTCATTTTTCCTTCTTAAACAAGAGATGTGAACTCTGTCTCTCACCCTGAATTAATTGATGAGCACAAGCTTTCTTCAATTTTTTTAGCAGAGATTTTCTACTTTGTCATTTTAGCATTTACTTTTTGTAGATTACCAACTTTTCTCATTTTCAGTTTGATACCACTAAATCTGACTGCTATACTGTTTTATTATGTACTTTAGTTTAAACTATTTAATAGACATAAATATAGTCCATTTTTAGATGGCCCAGGGGCAGCATATCTTGTCCATTGTGTCTCTAACATGTGAACACACAGATGTTAAAGTTATACATGATACCCATCTGTATATTTCGAAGGCCCTAGAAGTCTGTTCTTGAAGACAGAGGAAAAAACAGCTGGGAATTAAGTTCCCTTTCCTTTTTTTCCCAGTTTTGACTTTGTTTTTTAATTGTATAAAATTTACAGACACCGTATGCCATGACTTTCTTCCTGGGAAATGTCCTGCCCTTGTGAAAGTATGTTAGGAGGCACAGAACAAGGATGCAAGTATCAGATAATGTCTTCTATAGAACAAGAAAATGGACTGAAGCATTCATACCATATAAAAAGAGAGAACTTGTTTCTTGTCAAATTAAGGGTCTACACAGGATTAAATCACTCTTTAAAATGGATGCTAAATAAATGGCAATTTTTTCCCTGTTATAAATAGAACATTGAACCAATGTGATTTCTTTAGGCTGTTGGAAAACAAAAAGGAAAATATTTCTACAACTAAAAGACAGTCCCTAAATCCCAGATTATTTTTATAATTAATAATTGCTTACACTTATATATTAAGTATATATACTGGACACTCCACTCAAAGCACTTTACAGGTCATGAGGAATCCCCTCCACCACCACCAGTGTGAAGCCCCACCTGGATGGTGCCATAGTGCACTAGTACACTCACCACACACCAGCTCTCAGTGGGGAGGAGAACAGAGTGATGAAGCCAATTCATAGATGGGGATTATTAGGAGGCCATGATTGGTAAAGGACAATGGGAAATGTGACCAGGATGCCGGGGTAACACCCCTACTCCTTTCGAGAAATGACCTGGGATTTTTAGTGACCACAGATAGTCAGGACCTCGATTTTATGACTCATCCGAAGGACAGCACCTATTTTACAATGTAGTGTCCCCTGTGGGGCACTACTTGGGCATTAGGACCCACACAGACCGCAGGGTGAGCACTCCCTGCTGGCCCCACTAACACCACTTCCAGCAGCAACTTTAGTTTTTCCCAGGAGGGCTCCCACCCAGGTACTGACCAGGCTCACACTTGCTGAGCTTCAGTGGGCTGCCAGTTGTGAGCTGCAGGGTGATATGGTCCCTTTGGTGCTCAAATGACCTTGTTGTGTTGGTTTTCTAGTTCTGTCCCTCTGTGTTGTTTTGTTTTTGTCATGTATGGAGCAAACTGTATGTCCGTGTCTCATTCACCAAAAAGGTAGATTTATCAGAAATGGTCCATCTCAAATGACGAGATAAAATAGGGGACAGCAGAGTCAATGCTCCAAAGAATGCCCTTTATTTAACTGTAAAGAATCAGGTGCTGTATGTGTAATTAAACTTTTTAATTCCCGCACGGTCTTGTTAATCCTTCAGGAAACTGAGTTTTAATGAACTTGTGGTGTGCATAATACAGGAGTGGATGTCTCTAGCTGGATTAATATGGAATGGTCTGTGTCATCTGCTAATAATAGATTAAGATAAGATCACTTAGCCATATACAATTTCTTGCATTAAGAATTTGTCTTTTTGCATACCCCAGCTTGCTCTCCATGAGACACACAGACAGGAAGAGAGAAGCCTGGGGTCAGAGCACAGGGTCAGCCATTTATACAGCGCCCCTGGAGCAGTTGGGGTTCAGGGTCTTGCTCAGGGGCCCAAGGGAGTAGGATTCCTCTGCTGGCCGCAGGATTTTAACCTGCAGCCTTCCAGCCACAGGCGCAGATCCTTAGTCAAAGTGCCACTGGAAACTTGCTTGCTTTGGTAATTCATTTTATTGAAAATGAAAAATTAACATTTTCAATGCAGTTCACTTAAGATTATAAGTACACATCATGTAATTAAATATTAAGTGGTTATAGACAAGTTTATACAGTTGAAAGCACAGATAATCATGAAAAACCTGGTTTCAAGCAGGTGTACTCAAACTTTTAACTGGTACTGTATGTCACATGCATAGTTTGCCCTTGCCTTCTATTCTGTGGTCTGAAATATTCTGTATTTTTTACAGGGGAAAGACATTGATGGATCCAAACTTATAGTCCGTTACCCTGATCACGTTTATAAACATATTGCATTGGCAAAAACTCCTAAAGCTTCTTCTGACCAGCCAGCTAAACCTGCTAATCAGTAAGTAACTGTTCAAAATATCTCTCCAAGTGTTTGTGATCCTAAATCCTAAATGTTTAGTGAAGCACATACCCAAACTAGTGGCCAGCCCTGAAAGGGGTCAGAAGCCAAACCGGTCCTGCAGTTAAGTGCACAGTTTCAAGACCAGGTCGAATTGTCAGAGCTATGTTTGGCTAGAACAGGATTAACAGGGTATAACTCAATACCGCTGTATTCAAAGTGATTTCTTTGCCTTTAAAATATTGGACATCAGAAACCAGCGGTTGACTGAGAGTCTGAAAAGAGGTGGTTTCATCAAGGGCTGCCCTCACTGCTAACATAACATAATTTCACAGTTTTTTTAAAATTCAGCATCACCCATTTAGTATTATATAGTACTAATAGTAATAATTCCTTTTCTCTCAGTATTTTCCCTAAATAATTATACATTATATATATATATAGAAAAGCTGTAGTTATGCATTCGGTCATCTTATTATTGCAGGCACAGAGTTAATATACAAGGAAGTGGAAGATTCAGGATAGTCAAACCTAGTTTAAGCATGCAGGAATTTTGCATTTGTTATGCAGTATTGTAGTCAGTTAATATATATATATGCTGCCCTAAAACTGTAGATCACAGGTATAGTGAACTAACACATACACATCATAACATTTGCCTAATGGCCAAAGAATTAACTATATACCACAGCAAGAACAGAGTTATTTTTGAAATAGCATCAGCATGTAACAGTTCTACCTGTTCAAAGTAACATTTAAAATTAATGAATACCAAGGGCTTGATAGCTTTCTAACAATGAAAATACAATGAGGTTACATTACACGTTATTAAAATGCTTAATTATGAATTTATGTGCAAAAGTAGTTTATAGCAAAAGTAGTTTTTATTGGAGACTTCAGTTTTCCCTACATAGCCTGGGATAAACATGGTTAATGATTCTTTCTTACCCATTTTGTCCCAGCACCTACAAGAGGCAATGCTTGTATAGATCTTCTCAAACAAACAGGACTGAGTGAGGCACACAGACATTAGGGAGCTGTGATCATAATATGGTGTGCTTTGAAGTATATTTGGAGACTTTCCAGGTTGAGATAAAAATCCCAAATGGTTCAACAAATCAATTGAAGAAAAATATAAAAGAAAAAGTGCTTTATAACACTTTATAATCCAGTGAAAGGAAATGAGCAAAATGAATTGCAAGCACTGGCAAAAGAATATTAGGCCAAGAGAGAAATTTAAAGGAATATTGGGGTGGAGGCTAAAATACTCTAAATTCAAAAGCAAAAAAGCTGATATAGTAAATGAATTCACACAGGTGTTCAATGAGTAAAAAGTCACCAATATACCTCGGGTAGTTGGAGGATGAAGTTCCTAAATAGTAACAGCATACAAGACAGAAGCATTTTGGGTTAAGATTCACCCTAAGCATTTAAAATGAATGAATCTCCAGGGCCCAATAGTATCTTACCAGTAGATTTCATGGGAGGTCTGGGTAGATGGGCCTTAGCCCCGCATCATTCTGTACTGAAAAATCTCATTAAGAAAAAAGCAAAGCGCTAGAAGGAGGATTACTCTTCAGGTTGTAATAATAATGGCTTTAGGTTTCAGGGTAAACGCAAGCTGATGTCTGGATACATTTGCCTTGTACCCATATTTATATCCAAAACCTTCCTCCTTGACTCACAGCTTACAACTTTTATACTTTTCATAACTTACTATAAACTCTGTTCAGCACTTGTCATCGTATTTGTAAGATGTGAACATGCGCAAGACAGGCTGATGTGACTTGTTTCTAAGCAAGAAGGCTTGGAAATTCACACTTCAGTGTGATATTCATTCTCGTTTGTGGATTCTATCAAAAGGAGTGTAGCACCAAGTGGGAAGCTGTTTTCAGTATTTTTCTCATGGCCTAATAGGGCTAACGACGTATTTCTGTGTTGAAGATTTAATTCCCAGCACCATGGATCAAACTGAAGAAGCCACACAAAATGGTTCTGCGTTACACTTGGAAATGCGCTATGCACCTTGATGTGTAGCGTTGGTGAAGTTATATAATGAAAGAATATTCTCCGAAGGCTAATGATTTATGGAACTGTATGACAAGTGCAATTCATGTGTTCTGCATACAGTTCTGGTTTCACATTTGTGACAGTGTGTTTATATACTTTATCTTGAAACCAGATTATAAGTTCTCCCAGCCAGACTGGACTTGCTGTGTATCCAGAGGTTTACGTACATGTCTGAAAGGCTTGCGTGTTAGTTTGAGATTGATGGGATAACTTCATCCCAGATATATTTCAGTTTTATTACCATGAATGTTTGTGTTGCTGAAAGCTGTCAGTATTTTTTTTTCTCAGACAGAAAGCAAATGGTGAATGTGTTTACTGGAGGACCGGTGGGTGCACGAAGAGAGAAAAGTGCATCTTCAAACACATCCCTGAGCACAAGGGGATAGACAGCCCGAAGAAATCGAGTGCAGCATCCTGAGCAGCTGTCTTGACCTTTGACCTTTGGCCTTGGACCTGGGGGCTCGACCACAGCTTCAGTATTCTGCAATGTTAATAAATGGGTTTACTAGCGTGGAATGGGGCTGCATTTGTTTTTTTTATGAAAACTGAAGGATTAGGTTATAAACCATGCGAAGCCCGTTCCTGTGTTTTCTTTTGCTCATTGAATAATGTCAATTGAAATTGAAATGTATGCTCGGGCAAAAACTAGAATTCATGATTATGGCAGATAACAGCAGACAAGTTCCGTACACACCCTCTTAACTTCTGAAATTCCCTTTGTAGGTAAAAGGTAAAAAATGCTTTGTCTCAGCATCTCGTTTTTCATTGTTTTGTAAATTTTGTGAAGATGTAAGGGAGAAAAAAGTAACGTTTTCTTTCAGTCTGTTATCTATAATTCATATTCTTAACTTTTTAATGTTAAGGTATGACTTAAAGTATTAATCAAAGAAATGAGAGAGTTTATTTTTTAAGGTTTATTTTTTAAGTAATTCACATGAAAGGATGAATGAATTAAATATTTTCAACTGAAGAGTAAGGAGGGCTTTGAAGCTGTTGTCCATATTTATGTTATAGTATAAATAGAATTGCAGATGTCCCTCTTATTGCTGCCAAATTTGAATACAAAGGGACTGTTTTTAATATGAATTCAGCTATTTTGAAAAGATCCTTGTATATTATCTATAAATGTACTAGCTGGTTCTTTTAACATTCTTGACTATGTTATTGAAAGTTTTATTTGTGATGGATGTCTGTTCAGGCATACATTTGATCTTAAAAGAAACAATTTATCTCCATGAGCCAAGTATTCGATTCAGTTGCATATCATTTATTGAATGAAACACATGGCACTGAGACTTTCCTAATGAGCCTGAAAAGGAAGAGCAACATTATAAATTTCCAGTGTGCTCTAAGGATTGTTTTTAATGACTGTAGTATTGGAGTATAGCCGTTTAATGATAATCATTCTGGCTTATGAATTATAGCCCATGACTGGATTGTTTTGAATAATGGTAGTGACTATCTTTTTTTACTTAACATTTCTTTTCACTAGTAATTTACCTGTCACCTAATGGTAAATGCTCTACAACAAATCTGCTTACAGTTTCAGTTTAATTATATTTTGCAAACTAGTATATAACATTTTGTTCATGAATTTAACTGTGGGTGATGTCACTGAAGAAACTGCCAGTTTTAAGTACCTTACATAAGGTAAGGTCTTGCATAGAAGAGTTATAACAGGTATGAAGGGGCATAAGCCTTTTGTTTTCTTCAAACAGCTGTATTTAATATTTAACTGCTTAGTTTGTGACTTTGTTTTCCTTGGTATAATTAGAAAAAAACAAAACAAAACAAATCTTTAAGTAGTGTACACCCAAAAACAAAAAAAGTGTTTGTAATGCCACACTTTTGCAAACTGCTTTCTAAGTATTTTCAATTCTATTGATTTGTACCCCTATATGAATATTTGTTACCAAATAAACTGGAAACTGTTTTCAACAGCTTGGTAATTCTTCTTTTAAAAGTATTTCCATTACCTTACCTATTTTGATGTATTACAGTAACTGTATTCTGGTCTGCCTGCATTCAGACTGTTTCATAAATCTGAATCTAATTCTGAAATGGAGAACAGTCTTTATTTTTAGATCTGAAATTCAGACCTGTTCAACTGGTTGGTTTGCTGATTGTTGGGGTATAGTACTTATGAGATAATAGAATACTTATGCACAGGATGTAAATCAAATGAAGGGATTTCTTAAAGTTTGTGAAAATCTGTGTGTTCTCCTGATGTATAAAATGTAAGCAGAAAAAATTACATAAACCAATATTGTCAATAAAATCACTCATGGTTGTTTTCTTTTCCCCAAAGATTATTTATGATCCTAGGTTATGTGCATAAGCAATCTCAACTAGGATAAATGAATCTAAGGAAATGATTTCCCCCTCAGTTTGTCAGCTGTTGCATTAGCAGATGGTGGGAGGTTTTATTTTTTTAAGTGTAACAAAAGAGGCCTGTTTTTTCCAGTTATTGCTGTACCAAAAAATGTTCTATTTTATATAAAATATTTGATCTGTGCCATTAAATTGGATGAGTCAACACAGCTTGTTTCTGGTCTCCTTTTTCATTGCCGTTCCAGTTCTCTCTTTGTCCTTTTGTGTTTGCTGAAAGTGTCTTGTGCCGTTGGGCTGCTTGAACCTTAAATAGGTGTAAGCTTGAACATCCTCACCTTTCACAGGAAAGTGCTAAAATGACTATATACGGCACTTAGAGCCTTGGGTTTAGGAGCAGGAAATAGCTGCTGCACATGTTGACATACACAGAGTGGTTGTAAGACTACCCCTTATTTTCCCTGGAAAGCCAGATTAATTTGCTAGGATGATGTTTTTAAGCACGGTCACTTGCATGGTTACTGACCTACAGTAGGTGGGTGAGCATCTGAAGCAGTCTGAGGGCAGTACCTTGCCCTTGGACACAACATATGTGCCCTGCCTAGGATTTGAACCCACAACCTTGCAGTTAAAAGTCCAAAGTCCTAAGCAGTGATGCCTCCTGGGAGCTGAGAATGAAATAAAGTATTTAAAGTTTGATATGATAAAGAGTATTAAAAGTTAAAAGTTTGCGCGTATTTTATATTGTTAGCATTTATTGTAAAACATGTTTAGTTTCATCATTGTTCCTAATGCAGTGTTCTTCACTGCTTCCCATTCTCTCACCTTCAGTCCTAGTTGTAACTAATTTGTTTCAGTGGCTTAATTTCAATTTAACATTTCAGTTTTTTAAGTTGGAAGAAAAAGACAACGGTAATGTGAATGTCAAGCCTAATCAGTATGTTTCCTTAATATCCATTCTCTCAGGTGCTAGTGATTGAATAAGGATGTATGCAGAAGTTTTTTCCGACCTTGCACTGAAACAATTGGAGGAATTGCCAACTTTATTTCCAACAGAGGGCAGTGTTGCCGTAGTTTTAAATAATCTTTCGCTCCATTAAAATCTGATATTCAGGTATTTCAGATCAGATATATAGTCAACAATTAATTAGGACTTGGAAAAATAGGGACTGAAGATCTAGTGGGGGCCACTGAAAGACGTTTTTGACGGAAACCTTTCTGGAAGTTTTAGAAAACGTCTGGGCCATTTGACTCGATCGCTTGCGGGTCTGGATTTGACTCTTGGATGTACCAAACAGGCTAGGAGGGCCAAAAGGCCTTCTGTTTGCAGCTGTTACTACAGATTTTTTTTGTAGCATCGCTAGTTGTGATATAGATATCTACTATTTGCCTACAGCCCCTAATGGTGTTTTTTCCCCTTTTTAAATAAGATTTTTGATCCGGTGTGCAGGAGAATAGGGGCAGCATGCCTCTGAGGTGTCAAGATCAGGTGTTCTGACAGCAGGCTGGCAAAGCACCTGGGTATCAGCTTGTCATTTTGTTAGACTGGTGTCACTGGGCAAAACTCAGTAGATCGCCAGTGTTGGGGAATGCACAATGGATGTTTCCAAAACTGCTGGGAGGCTTTCAAAATTAGCTGACAGAATTGGGAGCAACACGTTGTAGCCCCTGTACACTGTGAAGCAATGAAGCAGCTAGGATTACAACAGTCACAGGTGATTTTTGCATCCAGGCTTAATTAAGCTAGAGTGTTTTTTTGACAGATGCAAAGTGTGGACAATTCTGAATTATTAACCCATGCAGAGCACAGACTGATGAGCATATAAATAGAAAAGAGCAACCAGATATATTCTGGGGCTTAAGGAACTTTTCAGTGTTCAACAGAGGGGACCTGATACAAGAATTCAAAATCCTCAAAGGTACTGGCAAAAGTCCCGCAGATTACTTTGATATGAACAAATGGAAACCACAGGGCACAAGTGGAAACTGTGAAAGTCGAAGAGCTGTTAAAACAAAACAGCAGGCAGTAATTTATGCAAAGGGTCGTGGGGGTCTGGAACAAGTTACGCAGCCCTGATGTTGAAGCCGATACCCTAACTTATTTCAATAAATGGCTGGATGAGACCCTCAGATCAATATGCTACTAACTACCAATGGGCTAGATAGTCCCAATGGTATCCACTGGTTTGTAACATATTCTTATGAATGGAGTCCCGCACTTTAATGCAGATCTCTATTCTGTTAGATTTATATTTAGGATAGAGATGGACAATGCCAGAGCAGAATGGTGCAATACATTTTCAGTAAAATCCTACGGACATGATTAAGGCATAGTGGGAATCAATATGGAATTCAGCAGGGATTTGGAGTGGGAAAGGAGTTTACTTAATTACACAGGCACCGATTTGGAGATGACAAATTTAGAAAAAATATGTTCTTGGTAAGTTAAATTTTTGGCTTAGCTTTTCAAATGAAGTTAAAGCTACTTTTAATGTGTAAGGTGTTGGGACTGCAAATTCCAGTACTATGTCAAATGGGACAAGCCTCATCTACAAGTGAAAAAGGAAATTGGTGAATGGCTTTTGTTGGAGCAAATGTGGAGAGTCTTAGACCAAAGAGCCTTATAAATGAATCCAGGTTTGAGGGCAGTGATTAACCAGAGGGTTAGTGAAGTACTGACGTGACAAATTGAAAGGGAGAACACATCATTGCAGACAGAGGATCCTTTGCAAGTGGCTTCTTCTGAAGCTGCCCATTTGGGTTGTTCATGCTAAGGGTAACCTTGTGGCTATTGACATCATTTATAGATGTTCACAGTCCAATAATTGAGTTGAAAATTAAGAAGGCCCAGAACAATGCTTAGCCTTAGTCTCTGAAGGCAATAGCTCATAATTCAAGTACTTTTGCAGTCTAAAGAAATGATGACAACCAAGAAGCCTAAAGAAAGGAAAAAGCTTTGGAGATAAAGACTGGAACATATTGTAAAGGTAAAGGAATTTGATTCAACTGACCTGACCCATCACTGAGAGACATATACTATAGACCACATTGAAAGGTCAAGTTGAATATGCTTGAGAAGGTAAGTAAGGTTAGTTTTAGTAAGTTCTTTAGAAGATACAGGTAGCTGAAACACCCAGCTAGGTTAAGCTTTCACGGGACATTTTAAATTGAAAAATGTTAAAGGTAAAAGGCTGAAAACAGTACAAATTTTAATGAAAGTTTAATTAGTAGGCCGAAAATTTACAGAACTCTTCCAAAGCTAGAAATATGTTCAGAAGGCGAAATATTGGGTTAGAAATGTTAGTGGAGGTTACAGTAGACCCACATTTTACATGGTATTAAGGTTCCTGACATAGTGTGTATATGCAAAATTACATATAACAAGAACATCCCCCTTAGCTCCTCCTATTCCCCTCCCTTAAACAAGTAAAATCTATTGTAAGTGTATTAGTGTGTGTTTGTATGTAGTTTAAAGTATTATTAAAACAGTTAACCATCTTTTTGCACATTTCGGAGTGAAAGTGTAAAAACATCAAAATCAGGGCCTGGAATTAGTATATATAACATTGAACAGTCTTTTGGAAATCCAGTCGATCAAGTGAAAATATAGTGGGAAGAACAGTCTCAAGACAATGACCAAGGGTCTTGATGCAGATCTTCACATCCACATTTTAAAGGGAAATAGGAAGATATAAGCCACAGTCCAGGGGGTCTTTATTCTTTCTATGCTAGTTGTGATAGTAATACATTACAATACATTATTCCTTCATCAACAGGGAAAGAGTAGCACATATCAGAAAGATTGAAAACAGTTCAGAAGTGGAGCACGTTCAGAGCAAAATTAAAAGAAATCTCTACTGGGACTTCCAATGTTAGTGGTTTAGCCTTGGAACCAGGATGTGTGGAAGAAATATTCATAAATTCAAAGAATTAATCTATTAGGACTGTGTCCACAAGTGATTCTGTTATGAATAGAGAGGAGTGCACTTTGAATTGGACATTTATTTCCAATTGTTTAGCAGTTGGGATACCCATTGCAGTATTAATGTTAGCAATGAATTAGGATGTTGTTGATTGGTGAAGCTCGTGTGCAAGTAGCTTACTGGCTCTATTTGCATATTCATAAACTGTATCTAGATTTACCAAAAGCTGTTCAGCCTGTCTAAATTAGAGGAAGTCACATTTTTGCAGCATTAATCACTGTTTATATAGATCAGAGGTGGGCAAGCTGCCATATGACTGGTCAGTTTGTAAAATTTATTTCAGGTTTCTCAGAAACTATGATGTCATTTATTAGATTGGTCAGGAAAAGTTATAATTTGGCCTCCCAGACAGTTTTTTTTTAGTGTTTGCCAAGGGTGGGTGGGTAGGTGTTTGGGGTGGTATTAGTTTTAAGAAAGAATTGTTCTTAAAACCAGGGACATGAACAACACCAGGGGTGGTGCGGTGGCTCTGTGGCTAAGGATCTACGCCTGTGGCTGGAAGGTTGCTGGTTTGTATCCCGCGGCCGGCAGAGGAATCCTACTCTGTTGGGCCCCTGAGCAAGGCCCTTAACCCCAACTGCTCCAGGGGCGCCGTATAAATGGCTGACCCTGCGCTCTGACCCCCAGCTTCTCTCTCCCTGTCTGTGTGTCTCATGGAGAGCAAGCTGGGGTCTGCGAAAAGACACATTCCTAATGCAAGAAATTGTATAGGGCCAATAAAGTGATCTTATCTACACGCTCCTGAAGCGTGTAGAGCTGCTGGGAAAAAAAGGTGTAGCAGTCCAAGACTAGGTGTGCAAGAGCACACGTCAGGTTACACAGATACTGGCAGGAATTAGCACCCGTGAGCCGCTTACTACAGAGGAAAGAATAGTTGATACACAAATATGTCTGGTGCTCAAATGAAAAGAACGAATACTGCTTGTTGGTGGGAAATATAAAGTGGCAAACATCCAAGACTTTGCATGTGTCAAGGAAATACTGTACCAAGCATTTGAGTAGATTTTGAGGAAGCATTACTTTGCTGGTGAGCGATCTAGTTTGTCGTGCAGGGTACAGTTGAAGTTGCCCCCGAGGATTAAGTGATGAGAATGAAGGTCAGGAAGACAAGATAAGAAATTGTTAAAAACATTGACTACTGTCAAAGCTGGGAGCACAGACATTAGCCTGGATTGATGGCATGCCGAAAAGCTTACCCTTGACTGCAGTACAGCTGCCCCCTGGATGTGCTTCCACCTCAGAAATGATTAAAGGAAGAGATTTATGTACCAGAAACACTGGACCTCTGGCCCCTTCAGAAAAGGTGGAATGATACTGGTATTCCACCTATCCTCCGTGCTTCTGAAAATTACCTGATGGTCTGAGATGGGATTCAAAAACAAACACACCATCCATTGCAAATATCTGGAAATGGGACAAAACTCTGTTGCACTTCCAGGATAAGTGGTTCCACACTCCCACCATCCTTTGGATAAAGATGTACCTCCTAATTAAAAAGTTAATAAGGAACCCCTTTGCAGGAGTCATATGTGGGGGTGAACATTGAAAAACTGTCCAACAGAATTGTTAGAAGTGGGATGTTTATCAAGCCCGCCTCATATAGTGCCATACTCAAGATGACCCTGAACTTCAAAAGTTTACGTGTGTTCTGACAAAGGGAGAGGTCAAAAAAAAACAGATAAGTGAAATATAGAGAAAAATCAACCAACAAGAGACCCCTAGTTGAAGTGTACACACATCAGTGCCATCCTGCCATTAAACAATTAGTTATCAACATATTTCCTTCACTTTGAGCAAGAATTTGTTCACGAGAATCATCCATCTTCTAACCACTTTATCCACAGAGTTGCAGGGGGGCTGGAGCCTATCCCAGCAGGCAACGGGCAATTAAACAAGATGGGGACAGCGGTCCATCGCAGGCACGAAGAGAATCAACGACAACAAATACCGTTTGATAAAAATTCAAAAACAAAGAAGGGGCAGGAAAATAGAAAATAAATGAAATAAAAATAACGAAAGTAATGAAAATCCCAAAACTTTAAGTAGGAAGAAGAGGATAAAATTGATAAACCCCTTTTACAGGTAGATTAAGCAATGTTATTAATATTAGCCCCAAACTTCCTAAATCTTTTTATTCATTAGTGTTTATATTTTCTTATTCCTAAAATCTATAGATTCTTTACTAAATAATAATGGGAGACGTTCTAAGCATTTTTTGTTTACTTTTATGAAGAATTCATCATAAGATTTGGTGAAAATGAGCACGTGGATCCTATGGATTCAGCCACCTGCAGTTTTGTAATTATAATGTCTTCATTATCATCTATAAAATGTAATAATTACTACCTTTTTCCTTAAGCTTGCTGTTAGAGTAAACATGTCCTAAAATGAAGCCACATTATTAACTTTCATTTGTGAAAAGCATGCTCATCTGCACATCAAAAGAATTGCTAACAAAGTTGCAATATTTTCAAGCTTAATTGCTGTCTGTCTTTGAGGGTGGATTGCATTAAAAATTATACATCATAAGTGATGATACCTTATAAGGAATAATATTATAAGCAATTATTTATTATTTTGTTCTGATGAATTTTGTGCAGAGCAGGTCTAGGGAGAAACTGATAGTTTGGGATAGTTTTGGGAGTCTGAGTTGTAAGTTTTGACTTTGTGATAAATTAAGAAATGACCAGGATGCTTGTTACTTTTGCATTGGTGTGGAGAAAATGTATTTTATTTACAGTTCATGTATAAAACCATTTAGAAGTTCAGTTATTCTGTTCTGAGAAAGAATGCACCACAAGCAATCTGAAAAATGGTGTATGATGACAAAACATACTCGATTGTGCTGAACAAATTACTCTGTAAAAACAAAATGGTAGAGATCATTTAGCTCAAAATAACTATATAAGCCACTGCACTCTATGGATTGAATGGACATGACTCAGAAAACAAAGGAGCACAGAAGGCAAAGACAGGAGGAGACAGGCATGGACTCTGAGTTACTGAGTCACTCCGAAAGATTCTTCTCCGAGTTCCTCTTTTATTGGCTGTAAGAATTAAAGCCTCTGCTCAAATGAAAAATCACCTCTTTTAGGTTTAGTCTATCTAAAAATAACCAGTACTTACCAGTAAAATCTAGGCTGTTCCTGAGATTCTTTGTTCTAGATGAGTTAGTATGGCATCCCTGTATATATAAGATAATATTTTAAAGTAATTTCATACTGTAATACATGATGGAGAAGCTTTACATATGGATAGTGTCCAGCAATCTTTGTCCAGTAATCTGTTACAAGATTATTTTTAGTAAAAGAAGCTGTAGCAATATAATATTGTAGGCAATAATTTTGCTTGTACCACAGAAAAGAACATCAACTAGTAATTAAGGGGATGTTTCAATAAATAAGGCAAACACGAGCACTCTGATAAGTTGTTATTCATAGCTACAGGTGTATCAGTTATCCATATATTCTCCAAACCTGTCTTGCAACAGAAAGCTGAGTCCAGGTCCAGGATCCACGATTTCAATGCCTCTTGCTCTCTACAAATTACACATCTTCTGCACAAGTGCTTCCTTAAGGGATGAAAAGAGATGCAGGGGACTGGGGTGACTGGTCAGTGCTGTGAGGTGGGTGGTTCAGCAGCCTTCTTATAAACTGCACCCTTCCCACAGTTCAAATTGACATAGCTCCTCTGAAATTACAGAACAGTGGAAAGACCATGAAAAACAGGTTGAGAGGCTGAAAATCAGCCACTGCCCAGAGTTGCAACAAACTTTAAAAGGCTCCAGCTGGAAAACAGAAAACTGCACACTGCACAGGATGCACATCCTTACAGATAGTGAAGGAGGTGCAGGTGCAGGATGTAAGGACTTAAATTTTGGACTGGTTTGTGCTTAATGGTCAATGTACCTTTCCAGTTAAATTGCATACAGTACCTCTTGAAGGATCAGTATTTTTCAACGTAAAGTGGGGATTAAAGCAATATGGCTGGGAATCATCTAAGGGAGCTATTTGAATGGTAAGCAATATCGACTGGAATTTATTTTAACGGTGTGCTTGATATCCAGCAGCATAACAACAGTGAGTGTAATCATTTCCCATCCTGAAAGGCAGTGACAGTGCATAGAAATTAAGAAACATATGTTCAATAAATTGGTGGTGATTTGACCATGCCAAAATACCACACTTACGTCTCATTGAGCTTTTGTGGAAAAAAAATGTGACATGAACTTGGCTGTGACGTTATTTAGCATGTAACAGCAAACTAGTTGAAGTACAGTGTTAGGGTAGTGTCCTACAGCACGAATTACTCACAGGCAGAACAAGTACAAAACTGGGTCATTTTATAGCTAACACTTTGTTCACATTTCCTCCTCCCTGTTTATTTTGTTTCCAGTCTCTCTGTCCCGGCATTCTGCTTGAGCTTAGAGTCTTTAATGCTCCGATGCCTCCTAACAAAGCACTCTAGATCCTGAACGAATATTTCTTTGTCTACCTGATGTGGAAGTGCAAGAGTCCTTTTTTTCAGTTATTGCTCTGTATACCAGCTCTGCTGTCAGTTCAATATGCGGGTGACTGAAATGAAACCCATTTTCATTTCAAAGCATGCACATCTCATTTTTTTTCGGCTTATATTTTTACAATGACAGTGACTAGAGGAATATTGCTTAAGCATGTCTGGAAAAGTTGACTCTTACTGGAATATCATTTTGCAGTTGGACAAAATATTGAAATTCTGTAAAAACAGTAACATTTTGAAAATACTCATACTATCAGTTTTGCATTTTTAAAGGTAAATAATTCTAATTAGATTTCTGTGCTGGTGCCATCTCATGTGACCTCCAGCACACCATCATCTTGCCTCAGGCCTATGCGTTTCATCATTAGAGCTATTTTCCTCATTAGTGACTCTGCCAAGTCATTACAACCCAGTGTGAGTTTAAAAATACACTTCAGCACTAACTTGCTGCTCAGAATATTGAACCCATTTCAAAAAGACCAATATAATCAACTGTAAAAACACTGAAAAGTTTTTTAAAAAGTGCTGCAGTTGTAAATTAAGTCATAACCATCTCCTCTCAGAATACTTATTGTTTTGAGATATCTCATCACAAGTAGGGTGATGTCAGACTTGTGAATTGCACGTATGGTTAGGGTTAGGATTAGGTTTATCTCCCTGGAGAATTGGTATGGCTTTATTTTTGTATGCAGTGCCTTGCAAAAGTATTCAGACCCTTCTTTCTGGGTCTCTACCACCTTTGCATGCAAATTTGGTGTAATTTTGCTCATTCTTCTTGTTAGATTTGCTCAAGCTCTCTCAAGTTGCTTGGTGAAGTGATGCTAAGGATCTTTGGGCATGCTTTTCATATGATAGACATTTAGTAAAAATCTTCTCTGTGTTTCACAGTCCAGTGACTGTTGCCTCCAGGGAAAATAGCATATATATTAGATCACAGTGGAATCATTTGATATTATGCAACGTGGAAGGTACTGAAGGAGAGAGGTACTGAAACCAAATGCTGCATAGCATAAAATGAAATAAAACTCATGGGAGAAGAGTTATTTACAGATTCATCTAATTCTGAATTGATTGGAAACACTCTTCACAGGTGGCAAGCACTGCAATATCTTTGTAAATGTTCACAGTGGCCAGTGAAGCATGCTGTGGGATCAATACAGGGAAAAGTTTGCATCCTACTCCATAGAGTCAGAGACTAGGACTAGGACTAGTTCGAGTTCAAGACTAAAATGGATTCCTGACAGCCACAAACGCATCCTTATTCATCATGCCATGCTGTTCAGGAGCAACGTTTTCAGGGAAAATAATTAATCTTCCGTGAAGACAGTGATTCCAAACTGGTTCCTGCAAACCACCCCTTGCTGCCTTTCTGTGAATGACGTGCAGTGGGTAAATAACTTCAGAAAACAGGGAATTACTATAGGAAGGGAGTCAGGACACTTCCCGATGACAGTTACAGAACTCATTCAACCCTAATGCAAAAATGTTTGGCCAGTCTCTGCCTGTAATTACTTTCATCTGGACAACTCATCTTTGGTCTGTTCTCTATGCTTCAAGTCAAGTATTTTACTTACACTGACTACACTATCTATAGGTAGTCTTGCACATGAAGAATTTGCTCATATGGATGGTGGTCTCTATTCATTCAATGGCCTTTTGAAGGTCATATCTGGAGCACTTCTGGGAGACCATCTATGTGGAAAGAGGCTGAATCTCACTATTTCAGTCTTTTGTTGTATTCCTGGGCAATTAACCTAAAGGAAACATGTATATACCAACCTTCATTGCGGTTGTGAATAATTGGTTTTTAAACAGAACAATCCAGGCCAAGAAGCCCTTGGACATTGTGTTTTACCATGTCTTAATATAAATTAGGGCAGACTACTTTGGGTACAAAGTATTAAATCTTGTAATTATTTGCAAAATATTAAATTAAAAAAAAAATCAATGGCCAGAGGTGAGTGTACAGTATATACTTTTGGAAGATATTGCCATTTTTAAATGATAAACACCGTTTTTAACGCTTGCCTTTTAGTGTTCGGATGCTTTGTCTGAAGTCTGAAATTAATGACCTTACGATTCCTGCATGGTATATTCACTGCAAATCTGTGTGTATGGCATCCAGGGTTAAGAAAATGAAGCTTCTGCTGCTTGTTGGATGAAGCTACTCAGAAAGCACCATTTTTCAAAAGCCAGTAAAAAGATTTGTTTCAAAAGTCAGAGAAAACTGAAGAACACAACAACACCAGAAATCACTGAAAGCAGCAAAATTCCCAACAGCTGGCTCGACAGCTTCTGGGAATTATGTATACCATTCGCTTGCCTGCCTTAGGAATTACAACAATAAATCACATTGGTTGCATTAGTTTAACTAGAAGTGAGCTCTATTTTCAACTGAGGCCCGGCAGTGCTGCTTTAGAATGAGATAAGATGATAAGAAAGAGGTTGTTGACAAAATACCAAGGCCCTGAAGTCTCTAGGGAGTCTCTCATTCTTTCCTCTCCTTAATACACATACGCCAAGACACAGAATTGAAATTCATATCAATACGTTTTCACACTTCTGTCCACATTATTGCCACCAGTCTGTGTGTGTGTATAGGCTAGGTAATTGTGCTAGAAATAAACTTAGATGTGTATACGTCCACGATTGGACACTATAGCCTAGTGTGTGTGTGTGCAGTATTGTGGTAGATGAGTCTCTATTGTTTGCTTTGTTTCAGCTTCCATAAGGCAGCAAAGAAAAAAAAAACAGCAAGAAAATGAAGATAAACTACAGACAAGGGACTATTGAGAATCTGCAGCTGAAAATTGACTGTTCAGCAAAGGATTCTGGGACCTGACTGGAAATAAATTGGTAGGACCCAATGCCTCAGAAATGCAGAGAATGGCAGACAACATTCAGCGGGCTGATGAGCAGTAGAACAGACGATGATGTTAAAGAATTTATTGCTGGATTCGATTGGTGTAATAGATAATACTTCACTTGGGGAGAAGTGGAATGCACATTTTGTTATGCATTGATTAAGTAGTTTTAAACAAAAGACACACATAAATTGGAAGAAAAACAACAGCACATTTTCTGTGGCTTTAGAAATAATAAAATATTGCATTACAATTTTCCATACATCCATGAGAAAGCTACATATCCAGATGACAGACATGGTGAGCTGGAGTCTACTTTGGACATAAGACAAGTCAGAGAGCACACAGCTGCTCCTCCCCTGGTTGGGACATAAATTTATATTTTTTTATATAAATAAATAATCATCTTATCTTGTAACAACAATTATGTTCATGAACTATTTCTGATGCCTCACACAGATGACAGTACAGGGACTGCCAAAAAGTAAAGTTATTTAGATTTATTGTTATGTACAGTGCTAAAAGAGATGTATTTGTCAAATGTGGGAGGATTCTCAGTCAAGTGCATTTTCGTAGTGAGCTGGGTGTTTACCCACACTGACTGGTTCATGTTATTTTATTTACCTGCTGAGATAAATTAATGTGTTGTACTAATTTGAAACCTTAAACTGTATTTAGTCTCACTCTTGCAGAATGTAAACCTATAGCTCCACGGATGACTTTCACAGCCCATTTTGGATTTATATTTGTTCAGCATCTTTAGAAACTCCATCAGTAGTATATCAGTAATAATGGTGGGGAGCTGCGTCAGCATGCGTAGGCTGCAAAGGAACAAGTAAGAGGTTTACTCCCTGCTGAAAAGAGAAGAAAGAAAACACAGTGTTTCGGCCGTGGAGCCTTCTTCAGGTGTGAGCGGTATGGGTTCACACCTGAAGAAGGTTCCACAGCTGAAATGTTGTGTTTTCTTTCTCGCTTTTCAGCATGGAATAAACCTCTTACTTGTTCCTTATCAGTAATAATGATTTCTACTCACCAGAAAATATTCTGCCAAGTCGGTTAAATGGTTCCACTAATATGTGCTTGATTTTCTCAGTCACTAAAGCTGGATATAATGGTATTTTGAACAAGACACTGTGCCAATGTTGGAAATGTTACATACAGGCCTCATTTTTACACTTTTACATTATGTTACCCCATAATTTGTCGATGTTTGGTTCTAGTATTGTGCTTGACATTTGCAAAAACAAATCTGACAGAAAAAAATCACATTTTCTGTTTTTTTTTCAGTCCAATGTTTTTTTTCTTATGAAATGAGTTCATTTTCACTGTCTATGACCAGTGGAATGGTGCAGGCCATTGCCCCTCAGGAGTCACTGTGAAACCTAATCTTCATTTAAAAATTGAAATGTTGGATAGATTCATATACCTGGCGAATTGCAGAACACTGGTGTCACTGGAGGCTTGCATCTCCAGACACCCTGCATTCTGTACCTCAGCCAAGCGCTGTCACTTGGTTGTTAAACCACATTAAACTAAATTTACAGCCCAATAAAAAGGGTTCAGGGGTTCAGCTGGACTTTAGATAAGTGAAATGATTGTGAATCAGCTGTTCCTGTCACGGGACAGCGTAATTCGATGGTGCTTACCCACTTAGAATTGATTCCTTGTCTGGTAAGCTGTGCTCAGTTGTCTCTGACCCACTCCACTGCTCGTTTCTGGTATATGTAATAAAAATGATAAACAGAGCCGTCAGTCTGTGGCGTGCCAGCTCAAGGTGTGACGCATATTAGCCCAGAGAGAGAAGGGGTGTTGGGACTTCTTTGAGTGGTTCATTGAGTGGTCCTCAAATCATGTGACCAGACGCAGCTTGTTTTCTTCGTCAAGTGAACACATTCTGCTATTCATGGCCTCCTCTTCTGGCCTCTCAAGCAGATAGACATTGGTGTCCAATCGTAAGTACCCTACTGTCAAGATGGAAGAGACTGAGTTATTTAAACCTATTTGTGTGTAGCATTGCTTTAAGACTTGGAATTATTCCCGGTGCCCTTCCTTGAACTTTATAAGACAGCGGTGTCGTTTTTACAGCGTAGACAAGATTAATATTATACAGTAGCCTTAAATTTACTTCCTATGACTGAAAGTCTCCACTTCTCTATGGGTGGGATCATGGTAGTGTGGCAGCACTGCTGTCCCACTCTGCTTGGGTCAGGGGTTCAAGTCTAGCCTGGGGCGCCATCTGTGTGCATGATCTCCCTGTGTTCAGGCTGTTTAATGTGGATATTCATTAGTTAGTCCAGTTTCCTCTCATCTCCCAAAGGAAAATGCTGGCTCTGAGCTATGGTAATTGGTGTCTCCAAGTCGAGTGTGGGTGCCTTTTTATGGACTGGCATCCAGGATGACCAGGAAGTAGTTTCATCTTGCACCTTGTGCCTCCAGGTCAGGCTTGTTGCAGCCCTTACCAGGAATAAGCTCTTTTCTGAGAGTCGATGGACTTTCCATTATAAACTCTTACATTTTCCAGGCTTTTTAATTGCACCTCCACATTGTCTGGAACATGACAATGATCAATCAATATAAACATCTACTTTCTTAGATGTTTATAGCTGTTAGATCTTGAATTTGCCCTTTGATTGCTCATTTTTAAATAGAGTATTTGTATTTCTTCTGCAGGTTCTGTAGTTTTGCTAACCCTGCTTTCTGTGTTATCTGCAGACTTCATACCTTTGCCAAGCACTCTAGAGTTAAGGTCATTTATATAAATTGGGAAAAGCTGTGGTACTCCATTAATTGCATCAGACCGGCTGAGGTTTCTTCTCTTATCACTACTTCAAAAAGATCTCAATCCATTTCCACGAATTCTCTTTAATTCCTATACCTTTCAGCTCCACAATCAACTCTCTATGTGGAACATTAACAATCGTATAATAAAACCTAAATATATCATATCATGAACTCTGCTGGTGAAAGCTCAAAGTAGCCTGACATAATGAGATAAATGAGATCTGCCTTCTGTAATCTCATGTTAACTATCCTGGGATTAGTACCATATAGTAAACCTAAAAATTCTGTTTTGTGCTTATGTTACCAAACAATAAAAAATGTTTACAAAAATAAAAAAGGCTCAATATTCTTAAAGGCACTGATTACCTTCCTCAGTATCAGAAGTGAAATATGAAGTCGCAGGTGGAAACTCTGTAGAAGTGCATTTTAACCTGAGAACAGGAAGGACGTCTTTACGTAAAGGGCTGTGGGATTGTGGATCAAGCTGTCCAGCGAAGTTGTTGAAGCCGAAGCCCTGGTTTCTTACAAGAATTGACAGGATGAGATTCTAAGATCCTAAGAAGGAAAGATCCTAACTAATGGTTAATGAACAATGTTCCTTATTTATTTGAGAATAATTGAAAAAATACCATCTGGAGCTGGTAATTTATTTACAGTACGTGTCCTTAATTTCTGTAATACATGTGCAGCTGTTATAGTGAAAAATGCTCAAATCTGAAGACACAAGTATCTATCTTAGAGAACACCTGTGTTAAATAATTAATTCAAATTAATTAATTCAAAATATTTGTAATTTTCTGTTCATCATCTACAATGACACAATGTCCCTATTATCTCTTACCCTTTGTTACACTTTCCTATTGGAATATTGGAAGAGCTGTTTTGTATTAGTTTTGACCACCAAAACACTATTCGTTCCACCTCTTTCAGCCTTTCTAATGTCAACTGTGCCTTGTATAGGCGAAGTACATTTTTTCTTCATTTGATCCATTTACCCCTCTTTCTCCTGATGGTTTCTTAATCGAACTGTTAAATCATTTAAACCACGTTTTCATGAGAACATAATAATGGCAATAAACAAGATGAGGCCATTCCGCCCCTATTCCCTGTATGGTTACTAGTAGCTAATTGATCTGAGGGTTTAATCAAGAAGAAGGGTGTCAACTTTGAAGACAAGCTACTGTAGGGTAGGTTATTCTATATTTCCACAACACTTAAAAGGATAAGTTTTGTTAATGGCTTATGAGTGACATCTTTTGTTACCTTAAGAAGATGTAGATTACCAACAGGCTCTGCTGCTTTGTGTATTTGCTTCTGCCTCATTTATGCTAAAATTATTTTGTGTAACTTTAACTTTGGGTTTTTTTGTCAATTGAGGCGTTTTGTCTGTTCCTTTCTCTGTAAACTCCTGAATGAAACAGTCATTTAGATATTGATTATTTCATTGGGGCAACAACGTAATTGAATAATTGAATGCTTTGTAAATACTTGGGATTCTTGGTGAGAAAGGTTTGGCTTAACCCGCTTGGTTAATGGACAACTTCCAGGCCACCAGATGAGGAGGCTCAAACCCCGTTCAGACTGAGTGAACCAAGGGGCAGCTGTAAGGTGGAGCTGGGGCGTGTCACGGGAGCCGGAGGCTTGCCGCGGAGAGAGACCGGCAGAACAGGAAGACCCTATGCGTAGCGGCAGGAAGGGAGCAAACGCGGGGGTTTGCTCCTGGCTAGAGGTATCGGGTGGAGTCAGGCAAAAGAGAGGAGAGCCCCCAGGGAGCGGACGTGGGGCAACCTGGTGAGGCTAGTCTCACGACATCCGATCCCAATGCCGAGCGAGGAGGAGAGGGAGACCCGGAAATATAAAGCCCTAGACAACAAGACACACCGGAAGAACAAGTAAAGCACAGGGAAACTAGGAACAGGACAGAGCAGGAGCGCCCTCTAGATGTAGAGAAGGGATGCTTGAGGTGAATCCCAAGGGAGGCGTTTGAGGTCAGCATACAGTAGGTCGCTAGTTTCATAATGATAGTGATTACAGTAGGTACAGCTGTGTGAGACTGACTTGTAGTTCTTATCTCTTCCAAATTTCATTTAATATCTTCCATCTGTTCGTGTCAGTATTCATTCAGCGGAGAAGTATTACTTTCTGCAATTGGTTTTTGTTTTGTCCCTCAAGAGCTCACATTTAAAATGTGACCAACCATCTTTAATGCTTCCGTATTTATTTTTTCCCATTCCACTTTCCTTGCTCTCTTTCTCATGACTTCGGAAGGCAGATCCGAAATTTATCACAGATAAAATTGTGAGCCACAGCTTTTGACTGTGCTAGTCATCTCCATGAGGGCTTGCTGAGAATGTGCACAGAAATGTGAGCACTGTGGCATTTTACATGAGCAGTTGACATAATAGGTAACTGACTCCTCTTCTGTAATGTATATAACAGATTGTGATGTTGAAGTGTGATACCTGCCTGTTTTTCTTTCTTCTTCTCAGAATGCTGGATCATTCAGGAGTCTGTGGTGTACTGCATGTGTTTCTGGTTTTACTGACTCAATGTACTGGCAACTTAAATATAATGGTTTCTCTGAACATACAGGAGATTTCTTCTTATTTAGTGTAAGAAGTAAGCAAATGTTTTCAAAGAGTACGTTGTCCCAGATTTAAAACAATTGTTCACATAAGCAGCTAGGCGTGATTTATCAAGCAACAGGCATGACATCCAGCAGGCATGAGAGGTTATGTATCTTTTGTAGTATAAGAAGGACAAACTATGACAATTTATGAGGCAATATCATCATTAGTGTTTGGGTTGTACTCTTAAGGAAAGTTCTATTGTTCAAGAACACAAAGATATTAACAAATCCCAGAATTACAATGAAGAAAAATGACCAAAATTGCTTTATTCCTCAGATTTTTAACCAATGGGCTTGATAAAAAGATTGAATGGATTGAGCAGGATTATTTAAAACCTTATCAGATTTGTGTCTGGTATAGTATGTAGTACCGGTAGCAGTAATACAAGTTTATTTCTGAGCTTTTCAATGTTAACCCCACTCAGTGAGTGCAACTTTATTAGAATAACAGTTCTACACTATGGTGTAGCTAGAAAGTATGTAAACCATATACAGTATATATAGTATATGCAACTGAAATCCTATACTGTATAAATGTCTTCCTATTAAAGGGGCTGTCCACTGTAAAAACTGGCTGCGCCAAAATGATTTTGATGGCACACTCAGAAATGAGAACAGGGTTCCTTCTGAAGTTATATATTTTACTAGGAGATATTGTGAGAAGGACAGCTACTGTACCTGTTCTGCCAGGGACAGGGAATGCAATAAGGCTGGGACTCTTCTGGGCATGATAACTTGCTAGCCCTGAGATAATTCCCACAATAAACTACCCTAAAGTCAAACCATAATTCATTCCCAAACACAGAACGTCTGAAACTCAAGATAACTGTTTTAATGAATGACACTGATTCGTCATCTTATACGTTGTAACACTGATGTTTTAAAATAAACTGAGACACGGCTTGAAACTGACAATGATGCATTTTTGTTCAAACTGGAAACAGGGAATACACAGAGACTGAAAGAGGAGGATGAGAAGAGACACTGCCTTAAGGAAGAAGACTTAACATGACAGCCATGAGGATCCATAATTAACGAAGCAGTAATGTGCAAACAGTCTGTCTTCTGCAAAGGAGCTATCCCCTGGAGGACACAGATCCTGGCAGCCTGGTCACCGGCTGTCAGTTACAATATGGAAAGAACATTTTCCATCCGACATTCCTGCAAGACGGAAGACATATCAAAAGAAGAAAAACAATGCACAAGGGGTTGTGAAGGGATTTATTTTTTGTGTGTACTGGTAAACAGAAGACAGCAGATATAAATGTTTTTCTCACCATAGATGCATTCTATAGGCAGTGGATAAGAACTGCCAGGGATGAGCAAGTGATCTGCAGAATCATGTACACAGAAGCTGAAGTCACATCATAATGGATTTGATAAAACGTTTGAGAAACAGAGGATCCAGTGACTGTATGAAAGGAGCACTGTAGTTCCCTGCTTGGTAACATGCAAAATTGTTGAGGCGGTAGAAGTCACACATGAATACTTCTAACGTGAATACTCTCAGGGGGCACAAAAAGACAGAGGAACAAGGAATTCCCATTGCTGATGTCAGAACTTTCACTGCAAATGCCTTGAAATTCATAGCTCATTTATAAATATCAGGTTAGTTCTCAAACAGGACACTTCAACAACTTATGCCTAATAAAAAGAGGTTATTAAAATGAAATGTATTTTTCAAAATATTTAAAATAATCCTTTACAGTGATAATAAGCAATTGTCTTTTGTTGAAATAATGGTTTAATGTAGATATTAACAATTAACAGATATATGTACTGGACACAACACTAGCAAAAATCTAATAAAATTCTAAACAGCATCTAATAAAATTGGCTAATTAAAGGTCCTTGATGTTTTAATGTTACTGAGTCTGGAAAAATGGATATTCCACCAGTTTTCATGGTAGCAAAGCAAGCTTTGACTTCAGGTATTAATTCAACTTGTGTAATTAAATGAATTAAGTGAAGGCTGTCAGAATAATGAACAAAATCCATTCTGGTCCATTACTGAACCTCACTAGAAGCGTTGGATTAAACATAATATATTGCAATGCCATCATTAGTGTAGCCATAAAAAAGACAGTTTTAAAACATTCCTTTCAGGGAATGGGAAGATCAAAGTCTTTATTTGAGAAAAAAATCAAAGATGATTTTAATGCATTTCTTTAGAACAGCCTACTTTTTTCCTCGTGTGACTTTTCCCTTAATAGCGGTAGTCTAGAACTTCTGAAACAAGTTAATTTTTTTTCAACCCATTAGGGATATACTGTAGAGGTTGAAAATAGGATTTAAAACAGAGGTGTTAACAGCCTCTAATTATTTAGCCTATTATAGTATATTGGGGATCTATATTCATAGAAATGTGTGCCTAGGGTCTTCACATGACAAAAAATAGATCCAATTATATTGTTCTCCCTAACATCATAGCCTTAGAATACATCCTTCCCTGCACTCAGAAATGCATGTTCCTTTCCAGCGTGAGATTGATTGAAAATGTAGGGGCCATTAAGTTAAAAATAGTTTATAAATGTTCCAGAAAATGAGTGCAGTTTTAGGTCTAGGGCTATCAAGTCAGTCATGTCCATATGTCACATGAAATATCATCAGTACAAAAATCCAGAGTTAGCTTGCTTTAGAAAATGAAATCATGAATTCCCTTCTTCTCTTGGCATTTGTGTTAGCTACAGATAGAAGAGCATCATCTGTGTCCTTAAAGATTGCTTTAAAAATGAAAAACGACCATGGAAGAGGCATCCAGTGTGCTTTCCATAGTGAACTGAGTCAAGAGCATTCCAATATTCTAGCTGACAATGCCAATACATGTACTGTATGACATCGGGCATGCTGTATGTTGTAATGTTTTGCATGTGGGATGGATTCTGAAATCCATCTAAAAGGTAGCTGTAGTTCTGTTGTTGTTCAGGAAGGATCCTGAGAGAGCACCGGGAGTCTGAGAATATGCATGCCTGTATTTGCACGTCATTTCTTTCTTGCAGAGAGGAAATGTTCAGGTGTGTTTGCCTGTGCTGGTTACCTTTGAGTTAAACAGGCCAGAGGGAAGTTGATAGGGAACACTGGCCAGTTTAGCCTGGTGTTGTACATCGTTGCTGCTATTTGTTGATTTGTTACATAGTAATGTTTCTTTTGAGACCTCTTTCCTTCTGGATCCAAATATTACAATGCAGCATTTATTTGGTGTATGTTATCTTGTGTGAATACTGTCTCCTCATGTGAAATATTATTCTGTGGATCGGATATTTTTTGTCAGTGCCACAAATATAGCTCCTCATATTTCCTGAGTTTCCTAAAATGAGCATCTTCACAGCATTTTTCATTTTACAGTACATAGCAATATGCATAGGGTTAAATGTTATTTGTATTTTTTAATCATTACTGCACTTGCTGTGTATGTGGCATCCTGTGCTGCTCCTGTATTGAATCTGGTACTGTAGTTTTGTGATACTAGGGCACATCTTGGGAATTCCAGGAGATGCCATCAACTGTTACTAATAGTCTTGACAGTTTTTTTTTCATATTTGAAACTTACATCACAATATGCTAAACTGCTAGTGAGATAAAATGTAATGCAGGTCCTACTTCCTGCCACTCATTTTCTACTACTCATGTCATACCTTAGCACTCAGCCATTGGATAAGCTGCCATCCATTTTATAGCCACAGAGTTGCTGCTATTGTCTTCCTGACACATTGCTGGGTCAAAAAGAAGCTTTTCCTTTAAAAACAAATAAACTGTATGGCAACAGGTATGGCGGTTTTGTTTCCTATTTGAGAACTTTAAAAATTGTTTTGAGCACATCACACCCCTCATAGTTGAGGTAAAATTAGTTCAAGCCTGAACTATAGTATGTGAGAGCTGTGACCCGGATTTCCAAGGGAAAGCTCATGGTTGGCCACTCAGCATCAGGGTTTTGTAGCCCTCAGTGCAACAGCGACCCCTGAGGTCTGAAAGAAGACTTTCACTTCACACAGTTATTGGCAGGTGCCAATTCACTCTCTAAATCCGTGCCTGCTGTTCTTCAGACACCAAGGAGCTCAAGGTGTGCAATGACAACCGACAATGACAAATATTTGCATTTGGAAGGAAAATGTGACTCTTTCTCCTGTGCTAGCACAAAACAATCTAGTAGTGAGTCAAGTCGATTCACAACTAGAAATTCACAAAAAGAAACATGTAAAAGAGAAAAGAAAGTTATATTTATCTGGGATGACATCCCATGAACAGGTGAAGTTACTGAGACTTGATCCTTTGGAATTATCTGTATTCCTGTATTAATTGCTCCAAAAATGTGATCTGATTTTCATCTTTGTCATAATAGAACATAACCGCAAACTAATTAAACAAATAACACACAAACAATTGTACCTTTTCTTGTCTATATTACACACATTGTTCAAACATTCAACGTCTACACTGGAAGAAGTATGTGAACCTCTAGAATAATGACCAGAATTAAAGAGAGTAATTGGAGTCAGGAGTTGCAATCAATGAGATGACATGCAGGTGTGTGTTTGAGATGCCCTGCCCTATAAAAACCCCCCACAAACCATGGTTCCCAACAGAGTCTGCTCTTCACAACACGGATTTGTGGAAGTGAAACATGCCCCAGACAAAAGCGGTTTCAGAGTACTTCAGCATATTCTATTGATATTGATAGAAAACCATCTGTACACCACAAAATACCATGCTGAAATTATTTCAATCCATAACAAGACAGAATGCAATGTACATTTTAACTACAAGCTCTTGCGCAGTGCAGTTTGTGTGTATACAGGGGTATACAAAGACATGGGAGGCAACCAATTATAATTACAATTATATTAATTTTAATATTGTTAATGATCAATAAAATGCAGTCAAGGACATACAGTAAGTTGTTAAAATCGCTTATGTTAGGTATTTCCCTTAATCATTGCTAACCATTTCCCATGTGTAATACATCCCATTAATGCACATCACTATAAAAAACAGCATAAATATTGTTTGTTTTGGAGACATGCCTACTCCTCATTTGTAGTGTAGAGGTGCCTTTTGTCTATTGCTATTATAACTAGCAATTTGTATGGGAGAACCGGTTGCAATTCTGGATAATATGCTTTGTTTCTTTTGTCAGTTCTGTACTACCCAGTGGTGGCTCTCTGTAGTTTGTTGCAGATTTTACATCCATTGTAGAAGGAGAGTTAAAAAAAATCTACAGAATACGCTGAAGACTTGTAAGGCGTTCATGCATACTGATGTGAAAAGCTAATGGGCTTGTGGGAACTCTTAACACAGCAGGAGTAGAAACAGAAGTCTGAACGGTAACTCTCTGAAATTTGTAGACCATAAGTACAAAATGACTGTGATTGCCTATCTAAATATTATAGGAGCCTCACTTGTATAAATGTACAATCAAAATGGGAATAGTTTCCTGCCTTCCTGTTTTTTAGTAAAGCATTTAATTAAGAGTCTCATCTATACATGTCCTAAGTGTTTTCAAGAACGAGAAGGTAATTTTTTTCACTTGCCCAGAAGAAAAAATGAGCTTCCAGGTTTCATGGAGGAATTTTGCTCTCCATTTAATAAACGTCCTCTAGCCTTTTTTTCTGAATTTGAAGACCTAAATCAAGTATTTTGGAATCCTTCTTTTCTCAGGGGTCTGACTCTCCCTGAATTCCTGGCAATACGTTACATACCAGAGTACTTCTGGACTTCACCTGCTTCACTGCTGTACAAATGGCTCTGTTCTCACAAGAATTTGTATGCCAAAGCAACAGGAATTATTTTACTCCTGAAGATTGTATTAAAGGTTCTGTATTTGTTTCTAATTAATGTCCCTGCTTTTTCTTGTGATTACACTGCTTTGTTTATGTCTCTTTGGAGTTGTATCCACATTAATAAATTCTCTATTTTTCTGGTTTTCCCACATGTGAGCATCCGCTGTGTGTATTGTGTTGCTCTGCTTTTCCTCCAGATATATCATGCTGAAACCATACTTTTACTTTGTGTTGTCATGAATTACTCAAACCTTATCAAAGCTCTCTTGACTTTAAGATTATTTTACTTACTTTTATTTTATGCTTTACTATAGATTAGTATGACTATTTACATTACTATTTAAAATTGAACACAACAGTGAATATACAGTCTATATACTGTATACAGTACTGCCCCAAAGATGTGGGACAGCTGTTACTCTTGCTTTACAGTCAAACAATTTGTATTTGCCATCATTGGAAGAATAAGAATGATAAATACAATATAACCTGTATTTAACTGTTTACTAACTGTAAATAATTACATGTGTATTTTTATTCATATTAGAACCAGCTTTCTGTTCAACCCAGTGTCTTCAAAGGACCTCAATCTTTGGGAGAAATTAACTTCACCTTAGAAATATTGCCCAATTAGGCAATTTCCATCGATGCCCGATGCCGAGTGCCTGATTCATGCTTTTATAACATCAAAGCCTGGTTTCTCCATCTCTTTACCCTATGGGCTTCCTAACTCTGCTCTCAGCAAGGTGCAATATGTCTAAAACTCTGCAGCTAGACTTCTAACTACATCAGGCCCTGGCAGCACAACACTCCTACTGTACATCTAAGTCTCTACATTGGTTGCCTATAAAGTCACGTATTCAATACAAGATCTTATTACTGACCTTCAAGGCTCTAAGTAATCTGGCTCCATCATGCGTCTCTAACCTCCTCCGCGACTGCAATCCCTCCCGTAGGCTCCGATCAGTCGAGGCCGGTCCTCTGTTCACTGTACCCAGGACTAAATCTCAGGCCCTTCATGCCTCTGCCTTCTCTGTTACAGAATGACCTTTGTCTGTCTTCATGAGAGACAAATTCTTTGACTTTCTTCAAATCTAAACTCAAAACTCACCTCGTCACCAGGGCCTGTCTGATCGCCCTACATTCTATCTGTATAAACAAATATGTACAGCGTACTTGGGATTGAAAAGGTTCTTAATAATAATAATGATAATAATAATAATAATAATAAATTGGATCGTATTTGATCTGCCCTTCTTTCGATTTTCCACTTTTTTTCCTCCAGATAAACACCTGGACTGCATTTAAGTGCTATCCAATAAGTATGGACACAATTTCTTTGAGACAAGAAGACACAATGGTAATATGCAGTATTTGATTAATCGTCAGTGCAGACACAGTGGACTGCATCCTTGCTCAGGCTGGCGGTTCCCTGACACCAGCTACTGTCCTTGTGTCCTGTGCCCTCCTGAGAAGACCCAGGTCTGGAAACCAATCCTCCCGTTGTATTTTCTCATTTTTACAAAATAAAACTTTAAATAAGCAATCCTGAACGGGTTGAGTCTCTCTGCACACCAAGCCAGTAAGGAGCTGCTGGATGTCACAACTGGCAGGCAGCTTCCTGTTGGTGACCATTGATGTCAGTGCACCTCAGTAGCTAACCAAGATTATGGGAAGTGTAGTTCATATAGACAAAACAGGGACTATGAGCTTTACTACCTAGTTATCTGCACCCGCCTTTCCACACACTTTGTTAACCCCTATGTTCTGGCAGGCAGCATATGCTATCAGCTACTGCCTGCTATGGGGAAGCATTAAGACAGGGCTACACATAGTTAGATCATCGATGAAGGCAGGCCGGGAGATTACATCCAACATGCTTCTTGTAAGTACAAAGATGAACGAGGAGGGTTTTGGAACACATTTTTATGAACAGATGAGACCAAAATACACCTTTTCCAAAGTGATTGAAAGACTAAGGTGTGGAAAAAGAGAACTATAGATGTAAATCTATGAAGTATGGGAGAGGTAGTGTCATGGCCTGGGCATCAAATAATGAATGAAATATTAAAAGGAATCATCATATTAATCTAATGATCAAAAATATAGGTTGCTTGACTGTAAGGTTTTGACTTTATTGTTCCAATACTTTTTGTGGCCCCTGTCACTGTAAAGGATTATGAGGGCTCACACTCACTCCTGTGTTTCATTGTTTTTCATTCGCTCACACAGCTGACTCTCTCTCAATCAGTTTCGTCTTCAGTAAATCTTCTGTACTGTAGTAATACAGTATGTTACACATCTATGTGTATATATCATGCGCTCTGAACCCATGTTCTGAAAAGCTGAAGCTTCAGTAAGTTTTTTAAAGCATTTACATTTATTTTAAACAAATGGCCATAACTTTGATATACGCAGACGACCATGATCACTGGGATTACTGGTTGTGCTGTAATGAAATTTTCAGCATTATTACAATTCACTCTACATATGAGAGATTCTATTTTATAGGATTTCATGCAGAGAACCCCTTTATTATTAGGTAGATTAATCTGCATGTATTATACAGTAGTTCGAATAAGAGCAAATAATACATTCCTCTGTTGGTAAACCATATGTTGTAAAGTTGGGGCTGCATACAGAAATACAGGCTTCACCCCCCTGTGCACTTTGACGTGTATCGCAAAGCAACCCAGAATTAGCATCCGTTTAACACGACTGGCAGGTCTGAGATTGGAATTATCCACTCAAGCGGGAGAACCGTCAGCGCTCATGAGAAACAAATCCATCATCATCAGGGGCTCTCCCAGCAGCCCAGGAGACAGAGCTGCAGCACAGCCTGCTCAATACTCCGCGAAGGCAGGTGCTGTCGCTTGCCCAGTCTCAGCAGCCGTTATCAGGATCTTAAATACAGGCATTTCTATTTCTTTATTTACCATGGGGGGAACGAGTCCCACCCATCGATAATTCCCACGGTTTTATTCAAATGTCACATCTCCTTAACTCCGAGCCTTCTGCTCCCGCCTCACAAATCATGATTTGATTTTTTTTTCAAATATGTCTGCATCTTTAAATGTAACTTCTACATTTTATGCATTACGCTGTCTTGCAGCATGGCGTATACAGTATTTTCTTCTTAATAAACGTGCAGTGTAGCCTGGTAGATAATTGCTGAAGTTGGCAGCTCCAGTCAGTCTTTAGGATGTAATGGTGTGGCGAAAGTACAATAACATTCTCATGCAAGCAGTTTTGAATTTCTTTTGCCAAATGCCTAAAAGGCAGACAGAGATGCTGCGCCATTTGAAATACATTCCTGGTATATACAGTATTCAGTTGTTTCTGTTACCATGACATGTTCTTCTTCCATGGATACACCTCACTACACATTTTACTGACTTTCCTGACCACTGAAGCATTGAACTGTATGTTTGCCCTGTGAATTCCATTCATCCCATATCCCTTTTCTGGAGCGGACTTTAGACACTGGGAATATGATATGAAATACGAAAATGAGGCCAAAGGCCAGCTGTGCATTCACATATACTGTAAGTGAGGAGAGCTCTGGTCCTGCATTTGCCAACTAAATAATTATGGTGTCTTATATTGTTTTTTTAATTGAATATTTTCAGCTTACCCATTTGTAAGGGAATGATGTAGGAGATATCCAGTACTTCATACAGTCTGTTACCAATAAAGAATGAAGAATGCTACTTTATTGGGTCAAAGTTCTTACCAATAAAGACTGAAGAATGCTATTTTATTGGGTCAAAGTTCTGTTTTGCTATATAAGCAATGGAAGGGGTTGTATACTCATTCAGCCACTAGTGGAGTGACCCGCTTTTCCAAACCTGGACCCTCAATTGGTGTGGATGGATAAAATAATATGTTCTTTAAATTCCAAATCCTTTCAATAATGCTTGTTGCAATCAGAATTCTGTTTCATCTCTTTTATTATCAATTGCCCCTTTAATTTAAAACCAAACAAGTGATATCTATGGCCATGTGCTCAGATATTTTCAGTAGGACAATGACACAAAACTGCACTGGAGTTACAAAACCACAAGAAGAAAGGAAATGTCCCAGAGTGGCCCAGCCATAGACCTGATACAAAATCTGAAACAAGACTTAAAAATGTAGATTTTAAGAAAATGCATGAGGAGAGGCCATTTGACTGATGTAACTGATTTGCCAGCAAGCCCCACTTCCCCAAGGATCTCATCCAGTCATTTCCTGAAAGAAACCAGAGCATCATCCTCATCAACAACAATAGCAAGGTCAAATACAATATTGCCCCATCAGTTTAGTTAAAGAAGTGTTTCCTGTTGTTGGTTTTAAATACCCTTCAGTGTGGTTTCTGCATGGTGTGCTATGTTTTGTGTTTCTCTGTTCATTCTGAAGAAGTCCTTTGGGTTGACAGTGTCTTTAAAGAGTTTAAATGCTTGAATCAGGTCCCCTTTTGGGTCATCTCTGTTCATCACTTAAAGGTTGTGTTGCTTCATTCTTTCAGTGTATGACATTCCCTCAAGACCTGAAATGTATTTGGTGTCTTTTCTGGACTTATTCCAGAGCAGTAATATATTTTCTTAATATAATATAATAGAAGCATTCCTTGATCTAAATTCTGCACATCTGATAATATATCCTAACATTTGTTGCCTGTTTCATTGCTTTCCCACACTGTCTAGAAGATGTAAATGATGTGTCAACATAAAAACCTAAGTATTTTTCATAAGTAGCCTCTTCAAGATCAGTGTTTTTCATTTTGTATTTTGTATGTTATATTCTGGACTTGTATACAGTACATTAAATGTCACATGCCAGATATGTGCCCTGTTTTGAATTTTACAGTAAGTACATCTGCTAGAAATTCACTTGCTACTTCTGCAATGTTTATTAAACCTCCTAATTTGTTATCATCTGCAAAATGGACTAGTTTTGAAGTTGATTGATATCGATTAGGAAGACCAACGATTCTATTACAGAACCTTGTGGTACTCCACTTATTACCTAAACCCAGTTGTGTATTCATGCCTTATTTGTACTCTGAGGTCTATTACCAGATTCTCAATCCAAAACCTTAAATTCATCTTTTGTGAGGACCTTCATCAAAAGCCTAATGAAACTGTAAATACACTATGCTCTGTGTGTGTCTGTTACTTTTGTTGCTTTGTAAATGAACTTTTAACAAGTTGGTAAAGCTTGGCAAAGCAAGACCCACCTTTTCTAAATCCATGCTGACTGTTCCCTAAGATATTGATCTTGACCTCTTATTTGTTTCTATAAACTTATAATAGAATGCAATAGAAGTCAGACTTATTGGTCTATAATTACTTTGTTCAGTTTTCACACCCTTCTTCTGGATGGGCACTCCATTTGCTATTCAACAGACTGTTGGAAGACTTTTGTCAATGGTTTATGTATAACGTTCCTTTCTTACTGAGGTACAATTGGAATAATCCCATTGGCTCTAGGAATTTATTAATCTGCTCCTAGTACCTGAAGCACTTCTCCCTGTTCTGGTGGAGATACTGGCTAATATTGAACATTTCCTTCTGTTGCCCGAGACCTGTTGTTGATTTCTTAGTTGGTAGACACCTGAGTGAAATACACTTTTAGTCCTTCAACCATTTCCCTCTCATTGTCAAGTTGTTTCTCATTATTTTCCCAAATGTATTTAACTTTATTCTTGGCAGTTCTTATAGAACTGAAAGAACTTTATAATATTTATTTTAAACCTCCATTGCAATATTCCTTTCAATTTCTCTAGTGGCCTTTCTAATATCTTTTTTTACCAGAGTTTGCAATAATGAATCATGTTGCTTTTTAATGATATTTTAAGTGCATTATTTTGTCTTATTTTTTCAAATTGATTTAGTAAAGCTTTTGTGATACCATTTTTTACCTTTTGATTTGCTCGTTCTTGGGATAAATTTGTTCTTTCTCCAATTTGTTCCTTCAAAGTCTGCTTTCCAGAGATTGTACATTTTTTATTTAGACTAAATCTGTATGGTTTCAAAATATAACTTCAAGGCATACCATATGATTTGGGATCTATGGTTCTATGGATGAAATAGCTCTCTCACATCAGACTGCCTAATTGTTAGATAAAGTGAGATCATTATGGGCATTTCATCTTGCATGTGTTTAAACAGACTTTTAACGCCATCCTTCGGATAAGAATTAAAACCGAGGTCCTGACTCTCTGTGGTCAGTAAAAATCCCAGGGTGTTTCTGGATAAGAGTAGGGGTGTTACCCTAGCATCCTGGCCAAATTTCCCCCTGGCCTTTATCAATCATGGCCTCCTCATAACCCCCATCTCTGAACTGGCTCCATTACTCTGCTCTCCTCCTCACTGAGAGCTGGTGTGTGGGGAGCGTTCTGGCGCACTATGGCTGCTGTCGCATCATCCAGGTGGGGCTGCACACTGGTGGTGCTGGAGGAGATCCCCATTACCTGTAAAACTCTTTGAGTGGAGCGTCCAGAAAAATGCTATGTAAGTGTAAGTAATTATTAATTATTATTATTATTATTATTATTATTATTATTATTATTATTACCTTCTCCAGACAGAGCAATAAAAATCAAAAGTTGGAGATTTCTCTGGATGTGAGGATCACATTGCCATGATGGCTCAAGCTGGGAATAAGGTACGGAGTATAAAGTTGGTTGAAGGCCAATGCTGTATTCCGCTGATGGCATGTCAGACACCTGCAGTATTAATGAGATGGGTTAAGGCGCTGATCAAGAAGGAGTGATCAGGATCAATTCAGGGCTTAAATCCTGTCCTTTGCAGTGGTAGGTGAAGAAAACGCTAAGCTTTTTTGAAAAATACGTACTGTATTGTATTATTGAGCAGCAACTGTCAGTGTTAGACGGAAGCGTTGTCATATCAAATGAGGAGGAGTTATGTTGTGAAGTGTACAGCATCTCAGGAAAAGTCTTGTCTGACGACATGAATGGAACTGGCACACAGGAGTGTCAAATTACAAAAACAAGGGCCTCTGTTTTATTGGCAGGTCTGAGCAGATGATTAGTTGACAACCTTATAAAAATATCCATAAAATGTCCATATCCACTGATGGAGGAGAACTCAAGTCAACTAGGTGTCTTATGAGATGTGCTGCAAGGATAAACCACTCTGTTTGCTGAAGAAGATGCAGCATCGCACACCTATGGTTGTCAGTCCCCAGTTCAGGTCCCTGGCCAGTGACAGGAGCCATTGCTGTAAGACTGCAAAATAATTATGCATTTTAAGTTGGAGTGGACCGATGGAGATGATTACCTTAGGATTGTGATGTGCAGTAGGTGTGCAACATTCTGTTTGTTAACTGTTAAAAAAGCTGGATCTGCTTGCTGTTAGCTGCCTGGAACAATAACCATGAATTTCAGTAACAGCTTTTTCATCTGAGAGGATGTCAAAATGCTTTTCATGGGTAGAGGGCACCATTTCATCCACTACTGAAGTGCAGCACCGCCCAGGTGACACAAGGCAGCTATTATGTGCCAGAAGCCCCATTACATGGCTGATCAGGTAGAGAATTGAGAGGTTACTTCACCGGGGTATATAAGGGTGAAAGTTTGTGTGAGTCCAGAGTGAAAGTTAGCCAGGACGCCTGGGGTCAGACCCCTACTCTCAAGAACGGTGCCCTGGGATCTAATAACCAAGTAGTCATAATTTCAGTTTAAAATTGGGAAGATGAATGATTGACAACACTGTGATGTACAATGTTTGGCTGTACATATGAAGGGAATTTACAATACTAAAGCAGTCAGAAATCTTAGAATATCTTGTAGGATTGACGCAACTAAAATGTTCACCAGCAAAAAGTTCCGAATTGCCAAAAAAATGAAAGAATGAAAAGTTATTGGCGAGAAAATACAAAGAGAGTAATTTGATCATGAAGAAGGAAGAACAAAGCCAGGTGTGAGGATCATGAAAACTCCAGCTCTCCACACCTGCCGTGAGGTAAGGCTATCACACTGCTGCCTGTGACCTTCAGCAGAATAGCCTTGCTTTTGTTATGCAAGCAGGACAGACAGCAGCACACCTGCAGCTCACATGATGAAGTCATTCTCTTTTACTTCTCTTTCCTGGCTCATTACCACCAGCGATGACAGTCAGGCCTATCAATTTTTCTGCTTTCACCATTTTTCAATAATACTTTGATATCATGCCAGAAAACAAGGTGATGATTACAAACAATAGTAACAGTAGTATGAAACTGATCCAGTATGCAGCGGTCTTTTGGCAGATTCTCATTTTTACCAAAGAAATCTTTAGCCCATTTCAAGCCGTCAGTCAGCTTCCTTCACAGAAATTAATTTAAAAAGCTAGATTTTGTGAATTCAGTATATTCTATTTTCAAAATACTACACAATACTTTTTTGTGCTTATCGTAATCATTCTATGTGGCTAGCATGCATTCATTGCAGGATGCATCTGCATTGGTGAGCATAATGATGGATGAGTCACATTGAAGCTGCCTTTGTCTTTGTTTGTCTTTGGTTCTCTTGACTTGCAGGAACAAACATAAGATAATGCATACAGAGAGTAACAGAGCTGCAATAAACTAAAATACATATTGCACATTTAAAAATGTGTTATAGACATTTTATATTTTAAATCTGCAAAGTACGTGCACTTATTATATCTAAAAACAGGGAACATTAACAAGAGCAAAACAGGACGACAAAACCTTATCCAACCTCAGCTCAAGAACATCTGGGACTCGATTCATTGCTAGAAGCTAGAGGTGTATACATGTTGGGCTAGGCTTTATTTGAAAGATTAGCGTGTGTTTTTCTCCAGTTGCATTGAGTTGTGTGAATCTTGATGTGATCCTTCAAAATCAAAAACTTTAAAAAGCCTTTTTTTAACAAATCTACTTTATTTGTACATTGGATTTGATCATCTTGCAACATGGGTTTGTTCATCCATCCATTATCAGAAGATTATTCATTCCTGGTAAAGCCTGTACCCAAGGTGCAAGGTAGAACTAGACCTTAGACAGGACACCGGACTCTCACAGGGCACTCACACAAGAAGCAGTGGAACTCAGAGACAATTGAAAAACTCCAATTAACCTAGAGAGCATGTGTCTGGACTGTGGGAGGAAGCCGGAGCACAAGGGAACACCCCACATGAACAAAGGAGAACATGCAAACAACCCAGAGAATGTGCCCCAGTCTGGGACCCAAGCCAGTGCCCAGGTGAGAATTGTGAGGCAGCTTCACTGATCATCACTCTACTTTCCTGTGCTTTATTCCTTAAAACATTAACAGCATTGTGGCATGCAGAATTCTGTCTTTTCAATATTTTTTACAAGTGCAATTACAGTTCATTGTTTCCCAAGGAAGAGAAGTCCTGAATGAATGTTACAGCCCTCGTAATATACTTCTGACGCCTTTTAAAAAAATCTTTCCTGTGTCTGTCCTCTCTGTGATCTTTGGAAGTAAATGACAGCCATGAAATACTGGCCCATAAAACACGATCACTATGCTAATGAAAATGCATAAATCTGAACAGCTAGTGGCTTTTGAAGCTAGGATGATCAAACTAGATTTACCATCTTTTCAGATTCTACAAAATGCTTAAAAAGGTCACCTAATTATCCTCCCTTAATCTCCCTGAAGGGTTTAGATTTTTGTAAAATGTATTAGCTCCTGAAGCAGGTTACTGTGATAAAGGACCTCTTGAGGATGAGGTAGGGTAATAATGTACTATTTTTATAAATATGTCTCTGTAAACGGCATATTCAGAGCCTTTGACATTTTAACCTAAAGAAGAAAGGAAATCACTCATATAATTTTCACTGACGCTGGCAGGTTCACGACTTTATATCTGTATACTAAACAACATGTGGGTTTAAAAATAAGGACTTCTATGCCTGTGATATATAAAAGTATCCTATTGAGATTAGAATCTAAAAATAAGAAGAAGGCATTTTATTTTTGTTTAGAATTTTGCTATTAAGAGCATGAGCTGACTTTTCCAAGGCATGTCTGCTGGTCATTGTAATAGCACCTAGGGCTACTGTCAGAACAATATACATTTTGCAAACAAGCTACAAAATAAAGTCTATCCTCCCTGTTATATATATTGCTTGTTTAACAGCAACAGTACCAAAGTAGCTTAGTTCTATTGCAATAGCTCTGCTATGCAGTGTTAACTGCATCCATACAATGCAACTTTACAATATACTGTAGATTGTCTTGTTGTGTCAAAAGGAATAATGTTAATGTATCCCATCTTTATAATATTCTATGTTTACAAGCTCCGCCCTGAATTTAAACTCCCAACCAAAAGTCTTTAATATGATTCTGAATTGCAAATGTACTCAGAATATCACCAAGGAAGGTTAGCTGCCTGCCTGATTTTTTTGCTTTGCACAATACTTTTAATTCACTTTATTTCTGTCCGTCATCTGTCTAAGTAAATCTATCTTTTTCATCAATTTATTAGTGATAACATTTTGAGCTTTGTTTTATGCTTAATTAAGTGCACATTTAATTTGCTCGTCTTCTATCGCTCTTGAAGGTTTGTGCACCAGCTGTGTCCTTCTCCACTCATTGCTTTTTTAAAACATTTACACACATCAAAACATTGCAGGGGAAGAAGAATGAAAAAAAGAAAAAAAAGGACAGAGCTCAGGCTACAACAAAACTGAGACAATAAAAGAGAGAAAGAAAACAATATCTACAGTTGAATGAAACCATGTAAGATTTAAAGGGATCTTTTTTCCAACCAGCCCCCATCAAGATGGATATTTGACTACAGTAAAACCTGGAAGAAACAGATATTGTACGTGTCATGGCGTGAAAAAAGAGGGTGTTGGGCAGTGGCTTTGTGACTATTTTTACTTTAAGTATGTGTGTAATGGCCAGTATTTTTGTCAGGGTTCTGAGATTTTTTTTCTCTTTCTCGTCTGCTTTCCCCTTTCAATCTTTTAATCAAGGTCTTCAAGCCAAACAGTATGGCAGGTGACATTCAACAGAGATTGTTTGCCTATTCAACCCATTACCACACAGCCAGTGGTGACACATCAGATTGTGGGGAGGCGCTGAACAGGGTGAACTGGACCTGGAACAGGGGGATAGAAAGGGAGCACAAGACACAAAGGAGCATGAGACATCGCACTGTGACCCTGGTCCCTGAATATCAATGGGAGCTGTCACGTCCCACACTCTCCCTCGCAAACGCCGTTCCATTCCTGTCACGCCCCACACTCTCCCTCGCAAACGTCGTTGCATTCCCAAACCCATTGTTTCACAATCCCATTCCTATTTGAACATGTCGCATTCCCGCATGCACCAGATTCCACAAATTCTCACTCCCGGACCAATTATCCAACCACGTCCCTTTACCTTCAGTATTTAAAGTTCCCTCACACACCAACCCTTGCTCACTATTGAGAAGCCTCCTGTAGTATTCTCTTGTGTGTGTTTCTAAGCCTTTTTGACTGATCTCCTGGTACCAAATCTTTGCTCCTGCCTTTTGGATTTCGTTTTTGGATTGTCTTTTGGATTTCCCTTGTTACCGGACTCATCGCCTCCCTTATTGACCAAGCCCCTGGATTACGTCTTTTGGATTGTCCCTATACTACTCCGCATTCTGTGGATTCACGGTTCTGCATAAGGATCCTCCTATTCTACCAATTGGTTTCTGGACAGGAGCTGTGTAGCTGTGTTGCGTAATTGGCCACACCAGAGGTCCTAGAGGTGATGATGGAACTCCTGTCTCTCCTTAGTGTAAACGAATGGGACGTAGTGCTGTCTGAATGTGCACTAGGAGGTGGGCATATTGCAGAAAGTAGGAACCCTATTATTAAAATGACCATAGCCTGTCACGGATGTCGGAAGGGACAAGCCGTGGAATGGCCAGGAGAGCGATAAAGACCCTCTGCGTAGGGGCAAAACAGGAGTTAGCCCAGGCTCAGAAGGTCAGATGATGCTTGGTAGAAACCTATGCCCTCAGGCCGCCAAGGAGACGACCTGGTGCTAGGCGGGTCTCAGGACATCCGAACCCTCAATGCTAAGCGAGGAGGACAGGGTGACCCCGCAATATATAGCCCCACACAAAGACACACCGAAAGGAAAAGCAAAGCACAGGGAAACCAGGAACAGGACAGAGTAGGAGCGTCCTCTAGCAGTAGGGGGCGTGACATAGCCAGTGTGTTTGAGAGCAATCCAAAGGACATGCCTTTTCTGCATCTAAAGACAGTGCTTACCCAGAGAAGCCTTGGTGTGGTCTACAGTGTGGAAAAGGAGCCATGTGTTATCAGGAACTCAAACTAAGACAGATTTGTTGACCTGTTTAAAAAGTGTCGGATGTTAATGAAAAAATGATGGAATTTAAAATTAAAGGGTTAACTTGACCTCAGACTGCCAGTAATAGCGAAGGTGGCATGTTGTCAAGGTCAAAAGACTCCTCGTTTCACACGAGTTGAGCTGCTGAGCTGCTGCCTCCAACTCCTGCAAGTTCTCAACACAAGCATTTTGTTTTCATCTAAGTGTGAGTAGTCTAGTAGGACATTCAGGAGGTTCATAACAAAGTTGTCTTTTATTATATATTAGGAATTTAGCTTTAATACTGGTTTCAAATTTATTTTTAAAAACAGTATATTTTTATCCCTATTTTTGTTTAGTTATGAAAATGGTTACATTTTAGTTCTTTATTTTTTAATGTCAAATTCCAGTTTACAAAGGGAAAAGAGCTATTTATTATGTTTTAATTTGACTTAGAAGAAGAAAAAATCAAATGCAAGCAAGTTCAATGATTTTGACAAAATGCTGGAAAATGTGACAGACTGTACAGTATGTCTGTCCTCAGTATTACACCGAACATAGGAGCAAATGGCTCAAGTGATTGTCAATGCACAGATACATGTGGTTTTCTTCTTCCAGAATGAGTTGCAGTGGTGTGCAATCAGTGACTGATAATGCCCAAATCCTTACACTCATAGTATAATTGTAGGTGTAGGTGTTATTCTGTTTTCCTATCCTAATCCTAATCAGCACAGGCATGCTAATCTTAATCTAATCCATACTGGAGCAAAGAGTGGAACAAAATAAGGCAAAGTGTTTTCTATGAATACTATAAAAAGTACAAATTTCATTACTGAAATGAATAACACACCAATGTGGTGTTTGCAGAGATCAGAGCATGTCATTGATGCTGCAGAGTTTTTTGAAAGCCTAAAATGTCATTTTGAAAAAGGTTCCAAAACAACCCCAAATAAAAAAAAAAAAATCGATGCTCCTACAGCCAATGTTACTGCAATGGAACATTTCTGTATTTTGTAAATAGAGTATGCACTCCTTTTGTTGTTAAATTGTTACGGCTATTCATCTGTGTCATTTAAGCATTTGGGATTTATTAGAGCTTCTCTGCAATTATCTCCTGGCAGCCTGAACTCTGACATGAGGCTTAATGTACATTATTCATGTTAAGGAGAGCGATTTTCCACCCCACTAGAGATCAAAGCACTCATCCCGCGGCGGCAAGCTTTTTCAAATGCCTGAGACGTGACTGTTTATTATTTTAGCTCCTCAAAAGGCTCTGATATCTGAAACTTGTTGAATGTTCCTACGTTCTTTTCTCCTTTTCCAGCTGACAAATGCTGTGAGGGAGCTCAAAAGGGTGTTTCAGGTGTGGCTTTTAGCGGCTCAGTGAAAGGAATAACACTGTGGATTAGTGGACAGAGAAGACAACAAGTCATTGTGTTGACTGGGTATTAAATATAGGACATATTTACTGAGTGAAAGTGGACAGCAATTTGAGAAATAATTAAATAGCACCTGAATGACTGTCATAGTAATTATGATATCATGTCTTTCATCAAGCTTGACTGCAATAAGCAACCTGAATTTGCCTAAGCTTATTTTTTATCTGATTATTTAATATATTAAAAATATATATATTTGTAAAATATATATTAAAAAGTCTGCTTTATAATGGTTTCTTATGTAATAAAAAAGTGATAGAAAGTTTTTTCTTTTTTTTTTGGTTAAAAGGTAACTGAAACATGAAATGACATTTTTCTTTTTGTTTTAGAAAATAGAATGAAATTACAGCAGATAAATCTTCATTTGGCACTGCCCTATGGTGCATTTGACCGATGGACTGTAGCTACGCACTGTATTTAGTGAAGAAAGAAAGGCCACTTAAGTCTTAACAGAGGTTGTAAAGCCTTCCAAAAACATTACATTTATTTATACAATAAAATAAACAATTCTTAATGAAAAGTACAAACATACACAAATGTGTAAATAAATGTGAAATTTGTGAGGATTTATTTAAGTGGATCTAGGGCTGTGCTCAAAGTAAACTAAGGTTTGTAACTAGTAACTTAATTATATGTATTTGTTTTGATGTTTTGAATCCTTAATTTCATTAATAGAGAGCAAACTGTCATTTGTGTCTCGGTTAGGTAACCCCTACACTGATGAACTATTTTAGCTCTGTAGTTGACTACGCCATCTAGCAATTATAAGGGTGGTAGAACCCTTTTTCTCCTGCCAACAGGTTCTTTTTATCTCCCAGAGCCACCAGTGCACCCACAGACCAGACAAGATAGCTATCATATAGCGTATCCCATTTTAATACAGTGTTCCAATCTTCCCATCGCAAGAATGTAACCCATAACACAGCCATTCCTAGGACTGCTCACCCAACGCACAGAGCACATAACACGACTTACAGTCCAAGAACCCCAATTACCAGAACCAAAGTCCCAAATGAACAGTCCACCATATAAAACTGGTGTACCCTCAGAACAATGTCATGAAAAGGTACTGTACTCAATATTTTGCAACACAAAATCTGAACACAATAATATAAATAAAGGAAATAATCTGACACAAGTGTGTCATCATAGCTTATTAGCCTGTTATTGTGGAAGTATTGCTTTTGCTTCTAAATATATATACTGTGAAGATATATTGGCATTATTCAGTTTGTCTAGCACATGTTGACCTCCTTAGCTTTGCTATTCTGATGATGTTGCACCTTTATAAGAGAGATATTTTCTAGCTCTTGGTCTATTTTGTACAATGTTATTCATTTTATATAATACTAATGACAGTATTAATAAATAACGATAGTTGTATGGAAATAATCAAGTTCAAAGCTGTATAAATTGTATACATCATTAAGGATTCTCTCTAAAGGATGGTAAGACGTATCCCATTTAAGAAACCCATCACTAGCTTTGCTAGTTTTTATCCATTAAATTGCCTCATTTTGAAACTACTTTAACTACTTTCATATTATGGTGTTTTGCTTGATAATATTGTAATATGAAAAACGCAGTATACAGGATGGGTGAATGCAGACAATTTTCAAATTTTCTATCTTTGCAGATCAGACTTGCACAAGGAAGGTCGATTTGTGTGCAGCTCACGATTGCCCGATGCATTTGTCAAACCTGTTCATCTGGATTCCTTTGTTTTGCTCTTGTTATTCAATTAGAATTTCCAATTTAATTTCCCCTCCATTGATCAAATGCATCCATTTGGGAATGTCCCATTAAAATTTCGCTTTACCCTTTGCTGATCTTACTCAGTGGGGGTTATTGAACTGTTGAATCCCAATTGAGTCGGTTCAGATAAGGTGAGGGCTGTCAGATATCACCAGGTACCTACTCAGTGTGAGATCCACTAAGTCTGACCCAAGTTAGTTTTCACCTCCAACTCCAGGACATTTCAAAACTGTTTCCACTCCTCTTGATTGGTGAATGGGCAGTGTCTGAAATTTTTTTAAGAGCACTAAGGAATTAACGTATATGTACTTTACTGACGTAATGATGTAATTTACTGACATCTCTGATGTTAGAATGCTGGCTTTGCATTGTGAAAGAATAGTTGGTATACTCTAAGTATATTTTTGCAAATTCAGTCATTAGTTTAATGCAGTGTGTTGCTAAAACTATTCAACCTTCAGATCAACCAAACAATACTGAGTAGTTTCATAGGTCAACAATTTCAGGTAAAATACTGTTACACATGGGGGGTAATAAAAACAGTGAGATATCAGAAATTGACCGAGCAGCTTCATCAATAACTAAAATAAATAATCATAATACCCAACTTTCCAAAGAAGGATGTCTTGCTCTAAGAAAACCACCATTGTTCCGATCCCCAAGAAAACCAGAGTTAGCTGTCTAAATAATTACTGCCGCATTGCACTCAGTTCTATAGTTGCAAGAAAAAGTTTGTGAACCCTTTGGAATTACCTGGATTTCTGCATTAATTACTTATAAAAATGTGGTCTGATCTTCAACTAAGTCGCAATAATAGACAAACACAATCTGCTTAAACTGATAACACACAAACAATTATACTTCCTCTTGTCAATATTGAACACATCTTTTAAACATTCATTCCAGGCTGGAAAAAGTATGTGAACCCTTGTATTTAGTAACTGGTAGAACCTCCTTTAACAGGAATAACCTCCACTAAACATTTCCTGTAGCTGCTGATGAGACTTGCACAATGGTTAGGAGGAATTTAAGACCATTACTCCTTACAAAACTGTTTCTGTTCATTGATATATCTGGGATTCCTTGCATGAACATCTCTCTTTGGGTCATGCCACAGCATCTCAATTGGGTTGAGGTCTCTGACTTGGCCATTCCAGAACACAAATATCCTTCAGTTTAAGCCATTCTATTGTTGATTTACTCCTGTGTTTGGGTCACTGTCTTTTTGCAGCACCCAAATTCTATTAAGCTTCAGGTGACGGACTGCTTAAGTTTCTCCCGTAAAACTTCTTGTTACAATTTTGAATTCATTGTTCCCTCTATGATAGTAAGCTGTCCAGGCTCTGAGGCAGCAAAGCAGCCCCGAACCATGATATTCCCTCCACCATGCTTCACAGCTGGGATGAGGTTTTGGTGTTGGTGTGCAGTGCTTTTTTTCCTCCAAGCATGGCGTTGTGCATTTCTGCCAAAGAGTTCAACTTTTGTCTCATCCGTCCACAGAACATTGTCCCAGAGGTGTTGTGGAACATCCAGGTGATCTTTTGCAAATGTGCAGCAATGTTTTTTTTGGAGAGCAGTGGTTTCCTCCGTGGTGTCCTTCCATTAACACCCTTCTTGTTCAGTGTTTTTCTTGTAGTGGACACATGAACAGAGACTTTGGCAAGTCCAAGAGATTTCTGCAGGTCCTTTGCTGTTACCCCATGTTTTTTTCACCTCCTTCAGCATTGCACGCTGCACTCTTGCCGTGATCTTTGCAGGACACCCACTCCTAGGGAGAGCAGCTGCAGTTCTGAATTTCCTCCGTTTGTAGACAATTTGTCTTATTGTGGGCTGATGAATACCCAGGTCTTTAGAAATGCTTTTGTAGCCTTTTCATTTGTAACTTTTGTAGCTTTATGCATCTCTACAATTCTTCTTCTAAGGTCCTCTGATATTTCTTTTGATCGGGACATGGTTCACATGAACAGCTCTTTCTTGAGAAGAGCAGACTCCTTTTTTATAGGGCAGGGCACCTCCAACCCACACCTCCAATCTCATCTCATTGATTGGAACACCTGACTCCAATTAGGTTTTGGAGAAGCCATTAGCCCAGGGTTTCACATACTTTTTCCAATCTAGACTGTGAATGTTTAAACGATGTGTTCCGTACTGACAAGAAGAAGTACAATCGTTTGTGTGTTATCAGTTTAAGCAGATTGTGTTTGTCTATTATTGTGACTTAGTTGATGATCAGACCACATTTTTATGAGTAACTAATGCAGAAATCCAGGTAATTCCAAAGGGTTCTCAAACTTTTTCTTGCAACAGTATCATCATGAAATGCTTCAAGCAGCTGATCAAAGCACATATTATCTCTGTACTGCCCGACACCTTGGACGCACTGCAATTTGTATATAGACAGAACAGACCAACGGTGGATGCCATCACCACTGCTCTACACACTACCCTCTCACACCTAGATAAGAAAGGATCGTCTGTTGATTACAACTCAGCATTCAACACCATCGTACCCTCAAGGCTTATCACCAAGCTCCGGGACCTAGGACTAAGCTCCCCTCTCTGCAATTGGATCCTGGACTTTCTGACGGGCCGACCGCAGGTAGAGGGATTACATCCTTTCCAACTTCCAACTTCTACAGGTGCACCACTGAGAGCATCCTAACTGGCTGCATCACTGCCTGGTGTGGTAACTGCTCCCCCCGAGAGCGCAAGGTACACCAGAGGGTGGTGAAACTAGCACAAAACACTACTGGCTGCTCGCTACCGAACATCGGGGATATCCACTCTGTTAGATGCCTTAAGAAGGCCAGGTCTATTCTCAGGGACCTCAGTCACCCAAACCACAACTTGTTCTTTAGACTACCATCCCGAAACAGGTTTCGTAACAGCTTCTTCCCCCAGGCAATAAGACTGCTAAACAGCCAACCACAGCAGACACCTGCAGTTACCCAAACGGCCGCTAGTGAATAGGCAACCTACGTGAATTGATAGGGTGGACTGGCACCCTCCTGTCACTTTGCACTCTCAGGACACATATGAATGGTGCTAAATACCTCCTATCCTTGTGTTACTTTCGCACAATCTGTAATTGTACTGTAAACAGCAATTATACAGTATAATTTATGGTATTGTAATCTTCACCTAATCCCTATAAACTTCTCTCCTTCTACTCTTCTATGTCTCTTAATGAGCTCGCGGATAAAGCATTTCATTGCCGACAACACCGCTGTATGCTGTACTGTTCGTACATTGATAAATAAACCTTGATTGTGTGAGCCTAAACCGAGGGATTCTTCACTCAGCAACTCTATGTTCCCTAAACGCTACAGAACAGAAAGCTCTCTTAGCAAGGTTCAAATACTTAGCTCCAATTGGTTCTTTTCAGATGATCTCAAACAGGAAATTCTCGCCTGGCACACATTTCAAATTCAACTTCCTCCTGTCTCCTCTCTCCCTTGTGGTCTGTTCTTTATCTAGAGTTTTAGAGGCTCTTCCTAGTCACCTATTTTATAGCTATAACAATATTTTGGCTTTAAAATGGTTGCAAGTGTTTAGTTCATTCCTAGCTTTCAGCCTTTTGTCCAAAACATCAGCATTTATAGTACTTACTGTATGTTCAAACAGCCTGAGGAAATTAACACAAAGTTTATTTACCATCATATGTTTTTCTAATGCTATTTCCATAAGATACAGCTTTTCTTTTATGACTCTGGAAAAATACTCCAGTTCCTCATCAGCTCCTGAGGAAATGGTCTTACTTAATTCTTCACATTTTCTTTCAGATTTCCCTCTTTTGACTATTATTCAGAATCTATAGAACACAGTATCTTTGTCTAGGTCTAACAGGATCACCTTTATAACAGCAACAGCACAGTGCAATACCTCAAATATTATGTAATATGAAATGTTTAAGTAAAAATTCAACTGAGACATACCACCAATTATGCAATGTAATATTTTTTAAAATGTGTGTGCAGATTTCCACATTAATTCGACCAATTAATTAGTACTTTAAATATGCCAGTGCCCTTACCTTCTATAGGCTCTAGGCTAACTTTTATTTTCCCAAATAACATTATTATTCAAATTATAAGATTATAAGTGTTTTTAATATATTGAAATATATTTGTTCCCTCAAAGCTCTCACCTGGATCTTGACTTTATTTTAAAACAATCCAGAATCAGTTATAAAATATTCATCTGTACCAGTATCCCCTGATTTAATGTTTTATGGGATAAATACAAGTTTTAGATTATGTAGATATCTTTTTTGGGTGTTCACTTCACATGTTAGTAACATCTGTTGTTTTTGGAACGTAGGGCATTCTTGCATCTACTTAGTCATTGAACTCTCAGTCTGCAATAAAATGAATTGAATACAGAAGGACAATCCAGTGGAACGCACTTGTCTCAACACAGCCGAGTGAAAACACTGTGACCCAGAGTTCTCTATTGGTGGGATTCCTTTATTCTTTCTTAAAATGGCATGAAAATATTTACCGATTTATTAGGAGAAGAATCAGTCTGGCTCATTTAAAATGATTAAGGGTAATCATTGGTCTTTTTTTTTCCTTAACTCCCTTTCTTTTTCAAAGGAAGCCAGTTATCTTTAATCTCTAACTCCCTCATTTTCAACTCAATATTAAACACACTTACTTGTCAAGGAATATTATATGTAAAGAAAAAAAAAGAATCCTACTTAATTAATTTTGTTTCAGCTCTTTCAGCTCACAGAGGTAATTTCCCTATTATGTCACCCCTGTGAAAAGTCTGGAGGCACCGATAGCAATTAAAAAACATAAAACCTCTGCTGTTTATGTTTAAAACTTCTCAATTCTTTTTTTTTATCAATGAGGATGAAGTAGAAATCCGTCTGAAAGATATAAAGCTAACATAGAAACACAGTTCCTGCTAATGTTCAGGGATTTGTAGTTGACAGTGTAAGAACATAAATCTCTGAGTAACCCAACCCAATTCTGTCTTGCAGAAACCGGGGTCCTTGCTGCCCTGTAGAGAGCACTGCTGTCACAGATAATAAGGTCTCCTTGAGACTTACACTTTGGCTTTCGCTAGCTACACATCTGTTACCCGACTACTCCATTGTGCTATTGGTTGCGGTTCTCTGCCAGTCATTATTAATTACCCTGTCATGTTCAGTATGTGTCTGAAAGGACTGTGAAGGCTTTTTAAAAAGTTTAAAACTTATCCAAAGCTTGGAAACTGCAAGTGCAGGGAGGCTAAGGGAGAGAACACTGCTGTTGATTCTTCTTGCTGCAATTCTTAGTTTCACACACACCTTTACATTTTTGAGCATATAACTTTGTCTTTTTAAAAATATTCTATAGACATTGGTGGTAGCCCAATGCATCCCTCTTTTACTAGGAAAACTGATTTAACAGGAGGATGTGTTGAAATAGGATTTGAACACATGGTACTTGTGTTTCAATACACTGTTGCTTTCTTCTAGTTATTGCCAAGGTGTAATCTCTCAAAAAACAAGCTGTAGTTCTGCAATGGTGTCACCGGCCGAGTGACCAGGTTTGGTTCAAAAGAAAAGAAACTCCCACCCAGCAGTCTTCAAATGCAAACAAAACTGGATTTATTGCCATCAAAATAGGGATAACAATAAAAAAAAAAACCCTCACAGGAGTCCTCTCTCCACACCTTTCCTCCAAGGCACCCTCCCCATACTGAGCTCTCCAGTCCCTTTTATAGCCTCTCCTCTTCTAAGGACCATCCTCTTAAAGGGACTCGCTCACGTTTTCTTACCAGAGATGGGCAGTTTGATCAAAATAAAGTATTTAACCATCCTTATAAATCCTTATATCTTTATAAATTTTAACAGAGTCATGCAACTGTGATATATTCACTTAAACAAAACAACTAACCTTACATCGGTTATTTATAGATGGCTCACCAGTAACCTTTCCCTTTAAGATCATTTGTGTGATACTACAAACAGGAAAGGTGACTGGTGGCCATCTTGATCAACACAAAACAATACAATACAATACTCCAAATGGGGAAAACACTGCAGTGATTTTAGGGAAACAACAAAAAGGGTAAGTATCATTCACACTTCATTCGTATCACATACACTCTCTCAAACATACCAGAAGGGTAGAGGGAAATATTGGAGTATTTCACATTCAGAAAGAAAAAAATAACAAGCACTCTGTCACTAATGGATATACTGTATTTATAATGTAGCATACTGCATTTCTAAATATACAGCAATAAAAGGAGAAGGTATTCATCACAATGACTACTTCCTTATCAATGTCTACGGTGTATTAGAAAATAAGAAAAAGGTTATTGGTTCAGTAATTAAAAGATACTGATTTTTTCTTACATAGTTTCATTCTACTGTTTCTGTAGTGATGTACTCTATAAATACTCTGTAAATACAAGCAAAACAAAGATGTGCGAGGACAATAAGGCTTATTTTATGTTTTGCTTATAATATTAATTTAGGTTATAAACTTTTTCATGTTGTATTATGAGGCACATGATCGACTCATTTGCTGTCAATGAGCTGGCTATGTCAAGTTGTACATTAACGATTTACATTATAAACTCCTTCTTAAAAATGAATAGGGTCCAAATGTAGGCTCAAATGTTACATGCATGCTGTCTCACATCTTTTAGAACATTGGGCAATGTTATTTAACTTTCTGAGCATTCAAATACACACCCAGTGTTCTGTGGAGAGAGTTGTGATAAAGGCCAAGATACAAACACAATAGCTGACTGGCCGTTGTGGCATTAAAATAAATTAAACAACAGGAAAATGTGTGTTCAGTGACCAATGCATGGAATAGTCAATCCAGTTGTCCTCAGGGGATCTGGTGGATTTGACTGCTGTATGCTGATATGACTCTAGGGAATAGGATTAAAAAGTGAGCCACATGCAAGCGCAGGATCAGGGCTGAACCTTTTATACCATGAAGGCTTGAGCTATGCTCAGAACCTGGATTGTGGAAAACTTTCCTTTTAAAACAGTATTGAAATAACTTAATGTGACCAGATTGGTATCTCTCAATAGACTGAATGATTGAACACTAAATTAAGCTCTTTTCTCCAAATATATTTCTTTATAAGGTGCTCTCTAGCTGCACACATTAGTGAGTCAGAGCACTATCATGCAGTGGAGCTCTGGACAGAAAAGACTTACTGAAACAACGACCAGTCGAGATAGCTGAGCCTCCACATAGGGAAGAATCCATGGAGCTTCGGTTACAAAAGTACTATACATTACTTTCAGTAGTCCAAATGTTGCACAGAGAAATGTTGCTGTGCATTTGTGTCAGACTATTTTTTAAATTCCTCATGACATATGCACTTATAAACTTTAATCTCCCAATACTTTAAAAATAAGAATAATAATTGCTTACACTTATATAGAGTTTTTCTGGACACTTTACAGGTAATGGTACACTACCACTACTAATGTGCAGCCCCACATGGATGATGTGATGGCAGCCATAGTGCGCCAGAATGCTCCCCACACACCAGCTCTCAGTGGGGAGGAGAGCAATTAATAGATGGGGCTTATTAGGAGACCATGATTGGTAAAGGCCAATGGGAAATTTAGCCAGGACGCAAAGGTTACACCCCAACTCTTTTCGAGAAACACCCTGGGATTTTTTATGACCAGAGAGAGTCAGGACCTTGGTTTTACATCTCATTCAAAGGACGGCGTCTTTTTACAGTATAGTGTCTCCGTCACTATACTGGGGCATTAGGACCCACATAGACCGAAGGGTTAGCGCCCCCTCTGGCCCCACTAACACCTCTTCCAGCAGCAACCTTAGTTTTTCCCAGGAGTCTCCCATCCAGGTACTGACCAGGCTCACACCTGCTGGGCTTCAGTGGGTTGCCAGTTGCAGGGTGATATGGCTGCTGGTGACTGGCAAAATATATGAGGATTGATCACTTACTTAGTCCTTAGTTGTCTTAGCTCTATTAAATGGGTTCTGTATACCGTAGTGAGAGATTGCTAAAAGATTCAAGGACACTGGAGTGTGGACAACTGAACTATAATACCCTTAACTCTTTAAGTAGAGGTTGAAGCCCACATGAAATGAGGAATTTGCTATTTCATGTCTTGAAGGGCTCCTCTGTGGGCACTCCTCCTTTTGCTTTTCAAGACGTCCATGTGTGAGCAGCATTTCTGGACAAAACAGCCAGCTGTGCCACCAGTTGCCTTTGCCCCCCTCTCAATTGTACAAAGTGTATCAAACTGTACACTTGTTAACATGGCTACTGTAAGTAAGAGCACAAAAGTTCTGTTTTGTTAATAATCCACAATAGGCAGTTTTTATTTCATGAAAATACAAGTGGTTATTAAAAATCCTTTTGCACTCTTAATTCTAGACATCATAGTAAGCCTCACCTCTACAAAAGGGAGTGAATGGTTACTATTTGTAGCCCTACTGGCTGCAGAGATAATTTGAAAGTGTGAAGTTATCTCACTGGACAGTGTCAGGTTGAACAAATGTGTCACAGAAATGTCTCTGAAAGATTGTTCAGCTGATCTGCAGTTCTACTCCATGAATATTTTGGAGAAAGTTTTGGCAGCAGTGAAAGGTCTTCAGTTATCATCCCCAGATGAGAACGTTTATTTCGAGCAACCTCATTTACTGCTTCTCCTGCAGAAAATACCCAGCTATTTACATTGCTGAGACAGGAGGAAGACCAGCATACCATCTCAGGGAGCATGTCTGAGCTGTGAGGATTGAAGATCTCTCCAAATCAATAATTCCCCATTTTACCTCTAACGGCCACAATCTTCTATGATCTCTTCGTCTGCGTCCTCACAGAGGAGGTTTGGAACCAAAAAAGATAAAGACATTCAAAACCAAAACTATCTTGAAACTTGGATAATCACACCTTCCCCCTTCACTCAACAACAGACTCATCTCCTTCTAAAACCTCTATTCATTTTTAGATTCCAGCTTTTCACACCTCTGCTCCTGTTTTCCCTGAGTTTGAACACTCATTCTTACCTGATTCATGCCCATTTCCTCCCTACTTCCCTGTGCCTTATTTACCTGCTATCTGCTATGTAAGTCTCACTGAAAAAAAATGTTAACTGTAATCATATCAGCATTGCGCATTATTGTTAAGATTAATTATATTGTCATACATATTTAGCCCATAGTGTCTTTTGTGGGTTAATGGCATATGGTAGAAAAAAGATTCCCCACATTGGAATACTGTGTGTAATTCTCACAGTGCAACTTCTGTAATCAGTCTAGAGAAGAGCAACCATGTATATTCGTTGGGTTCAAAGGAATAGCCTATACTGACAGAATCAAAGAACTAAATCTTATTCATTCTTGAACAGACAAAACTATGAGGGGACCTGACTGAAGTAACAGAAGGCACTTATTTATTATTGTTGAATAAGCACATGCAAACTATCCCCAAATTATCTGCCATTTCAAAGCCTCAAATTGAACATCTTAAATGTACAGTATATGAATCCCTACATTTGTTTATGCTTTATTAATTCCAAGGTCTGAATGCTGTCAAGAACCTTTTCAATATAATATGAAAATTTAATTCTTCTTATGTATATCAATGTTTTTAATCAACTATTCTAATTAGAAAGTACAGTGAGATTAGTAATAATATTAGGCTATTCCACTAATAACTGCTGAAGTTTCCACCCTTATTAGTGCCCTCTGCAAATCAATCAGTTCTTAATCCACATACTATATATGGATTACCTTGGATTCCCATATTATTCACTGCTGCTGTATGAGCCAAGGAGACAATACCAAGACTGAAGTGACAAAGGCCAATCCTGTTGGGCCTTGATCAGCTAGGATTCCCATGAGGGGAATATGAGATATGCGGTAGTGAGTTAAATATATGTATGGTACCAGCACAACCAACACAACAAAATGAAGTAACAGAGAAGATGATTTACAGTATAAAATACTGTATTACAAAAGACAATAGTTTTGAGAAGTTTCTTTGGGTGAGTTAAGCTGTCCGTTGGGAAATTATAAAATGTTGAAAAAAATGTTGGGTTTGTGACCATGGATTTTATTTGAGTTTGCCAGAAGTTAGTCTGCAACAGTAACAATGTGTTTGCACTATCCAGGGGCACACTGTGAAGATGGAACTAAAACATAAGACTGAATGATCCTTTCTCCTTTGTTTTTTTTATCTCAGGGCAAACTGCATTAATTTATCAGTTTCTTTGCCCCATCACAAGTTAGCACAACAAAATGGGAATAGTTATTACTGTATAAATATACTTCAATACAGCTGCATATGGGTCTACTACATCTGTATAACTCCCTTTTCTTTGTAAACCAAGACATTTTACTGGCATAAAACTTAAGGAGCTGTTACATGGTCTGTGCAAATGTATGTTCAGATGATTCTCCAGTGAAAACGTTCTTGGAGAATGGGGAGTATTGTTCTTACAAGACTGCCCTATTGCTGCATTTTTAATCTACTTTTTGCCTGCATGGAGAATCAATTCAGCTCGCAGTAGGTGTCACGGCTGTTGTAAGGGACGAACCGTGGAATGGCAGGAGAGAGGAAAAAGACCCTATGCGAAGCAGCAGAACGGGGAGTTAGCCTGGGCTCAGCAGTGCAAAGAGTACTGGAGTGCCGTATAGAAACCTATGCCATCAGGCCACGGACGGAGCACTGGCCTGGTGCTAGGCGGGTCTCGGACATCCGAACGTCAATGCTGAGAGAAGGTGAATGAGTGAAACGGACATATATAGCCCTAGAGAGAGAGACACCGGAAGGACAGGAAAGCACAGGAAACTAGGGACAGGACAGAGTAGGAGCGCCCTCTGGCTGCAGAGGGTGTGACAGTACCCCCCTCCCCTTCATGGGCAGCTCCTGACTCCCATACAAATAAGTGAGCTGCCCAACACTGGGGGGAGGAAAAACCTCATTTAACTGAAAGGAAACCTCCGGGAGTCCACGGCTGAGAGCTGCCCCCTCCTCCAGGGTATAAACCTTTATTGGGTAGAGGAAGGGGGGGGGGGGGGTCCGGTAGAGCTCCGGAGACTTAAAACAAAAAAAAAGACAAGTACACAAGCACAAACCACAACAAACATAAACCTGGGAGACCAGGGAAACAAACCACAAAAACATGTAGGAACCAAAAGTTCCAAGACACACGGGACAGGGGGACCATAGGGAAGGGGAAACCAGGAAGTGAAAAAATCAAAACACCAAGCAAAAAACAAGAATAAAAACAAAAACCCGGGGAAAATACCGCAGACTGGGCAATAGGCACGTTCAACATTCTATCACTGATATCGGAATAGACAACCCGAGGAGAGCCAGGCAAGAAGCCCGCTCACAGGCACGGATGTCAGGAGTGATATCCAGCAATGAGAATAGGAAAGCCAGCTCAACATTCAATCACGGATGCCGGGAGAGACAACCTGAGGAAAGCCAGGTATTCGTAAGTGGATGTTGGGATGGCATACTACCGAATGACCCGCTCACAGGCACGGAAGTCAGGAGTAGCATCCCGCTATTAGAACCTCTAAAAACAGGTAGAAGAACTGAAAAAAAAAGCCCAGCGAAAAAAGGAAAAAGCTGCGGAAAGACAAAAAACGTCGCTCGCGGGGTCGGAGATGGCTCAGCATTCTGTCACGGATGTTGGAAGGGACGAACCGTGGAATGGCAGGAGAGCGGAAAAAGACCCTATGCGAAGCGACGGAATGGGGAGTTAGCCTGGGCTCAGCAGTGCAAAGAGTTCTGGAATTGCTGTATAGAAACCTGTGCCCTCAGGCCACGGACGGAGCACTGGCCTGGTGGTAGGCGGGTCTCGGGACATCCGAACGTCAATGCTGCACGAAGGTGAATGAGTGACCCGGAAATATATAGCCCCAGAGAGAGAGACACCGGAAGGACAGGAAAGCACAGGAAACTAGGGACAGGACAGAGTAGGAGCGCCCTCTGGCTGCAGAGGGCTTGACAGTAGGTTAGTATTCGATAGCAGGTGAAAGCAAAAACAGCCGAGAAAATAGAAGAGCAATTATTTTCCCCCTTGAGTACCTCCAAGGCAGCTGTTGACAACATAGTGTTAAAAGTGCAGTGATATAGAAGATCTCAAAACCCCACAGAAAGACCACAAAAATAGATTCTAAATATAATAATTGTACTATTTAGTAATCTGCTTAAAGGGAAAGGACCTCTTGAACTTCCACTGACTCCCTCTCTGAGTGAAAGCATACATTACTTATCTTGATGAAAGACAGACACTCTCACGCAATGTTTCATTTTCAAGGTTTTTTTGGCAGATGAACTCCGTCTGCTTGAGTAACTCGTGTCTGCAGCCATTTGCCAGATCCCAACCAGCTGGTATTGGAGACGCCATAGTACTATGTGTCAGTAGTGACTTCCAAAGAGTAACCTGAAAACACCCTGTCTCCTAGTCTCATAATCCTTTTGGGCAGCAAGCTCAGAGGGCACTCACACTGTTGGTTATAGCAATGTGTTAAAATGTGAAGGGATGTAGGGCAGTGAGAAAAAAAGAACAGAGTACAGAAATTTCTCCAATTTAAAAAACTTGGAACTAACATTAAACCTTAGGCAATTTTTCTTCACTTCATGTTTTCATGTGTCTGTCATGAAAAAAATATCATTTTTAATAGTGAAAGAAAAAACAAAAGGATCTCATGACAAGTTGTCTTCATTGTGTGTGAGATCTGAGAGCAAAGAGACAGCAGAGTTTACTGAAACCTGGTTTATTTTGATGTCAGTCTCTTCTTTAACCGCTAATGAAGATGTAAGATTGATGGCTTGGGAAATACTATAGATAGGAACTGTTAGAGACTACATCAAGGTTCTTTTCTCTTGAAACACTGAATGCTTTGTATGTTTCGTTGAGTGTCCACTGAAAAGAAAACAAAGTTTTCCTTGCTTTTTCAGTTTGTGCTTTCATGAATCTCAGCATCTCCAGGGAACAGACAGGTATTAAAAGACATTTTTCTCAATACGATTTCTGTGTTGGTAGAACAAAATCTTTCTGTTCTGTTTTAAGGTGACAGAAGTGTCTGGACTATGTAGGCTGTGAGCCACTCTTTCTTGAATATTTAAAGCAAGCCTTTGTGTGGGATTCTCTGGTCCCTACTAATTCAGGCGAAGTGTTGTCTGGAGAACAATGAAGTGCTTTTCATGCACCCTAGTGATTATTAGGAAATGCTCGTCTGCTTCAGATGTTTACTTTCCATTCCAAAGATGATACTTTCCATCAAATTAACTGTTTACTATCATCATAAGATATGCTATAGGGACTGCTTTTCTCAAGAGAGAGACAATACAAGTGAAGATGATAAAAAGCAAGGTAAAATTTAAAAATATATATTAAATTTATAAAAAAGTGACAGAAAAATGTTTTTTAGTGTAAACCACAAATCGTATTAGTTGGTGGAATTGCACTAATGGTCTGGTTCTTTAAACTCAAAGGTGTCTGCATCTATCATACAATGACACTCCAGAATGAACATCAAGCCTTCAACTGCCTTTTTTGTCCTTTAAATTCCTAAAACGAAATAAGAGAGATTATTAAATTAATCAAGGTATGATTAGTGACAAGCATGAAGCAAGGTTATTATGGATATTAATTCATTTCAGAATTTTGCATGTTGAGTTACATTATTTATTAATTGCAAACACAATCAAAATCACAAAGTACAGTAAACACTCCAAAATAAAAATCCAAAGACACACAGAAAAAGCACTGTATCTGCTTTTCACCTGTGATCATTAGGTCTAGTTGAGGTTTTAGAAATAATGTTTAATGTCAAACATTAAATATACCTTATGTACACTATCAGCATTTTGCTACTGTGAAGACTTGTCACTTGTATTTGAGTACCACTCCTACAGATGCAGAAAATCAGCGTCCACATATACAGCAGTGTTGAGGAAGTTATCAACATTTTCCACTGTTGGCTAAGGAGGCACAGAGATGTTCTATTTCTTCTGCATCATTGAAGATGGAGTGCAAAGCTCTCTTATTATAGGCCATATTGTCCCAGGTCATTACATCGAATCTGGTATAATTTTATCACTGCTTGATGCAGTCCTTGTGGCAGAGTTTGAGATGGTCAGTCTTCCTACCGTCCTTTATAAATTTACTGTCAATTCTTATAGTTTGCATTGAATAGCGAGATAAATCGACCGATTTTTTCATTTACACTGATGACTTGGAGAAAACCCATTTATTTACACAGCTGAGATCATAAGGGAACATTTTGGGTGAAGTATCTGGCAAAACTGTGTAATGGGTGCATCCTATCTGGGGTCTCACTAATGTCCAGTCAGGTGTCCAGACCACTAGTGTATATTGCATGTATAATATGGCTGACCCTGGTCATTTGTCCCCATGTTTGGCAGGCTGCCTGTCATAATAGATAATTGTTGAAGTTTTGGTCAGAGCCTTTACTTCCTATTATGCTGCACAGATGTCATTGCAGCCAGAATGTATGTTTTTTGATACTGCAATAATAAAGGGAACAGTTCTCTAATGAGTACAGGAGGATTTTTGTAAACAATACCATCTAATTTTGTCCACAGTAAAAGCTGACTTATCTGTAATTGTGCTACCTTATTAGGAGAAGGACTTCACATTAATTAATTAGCCAATTGTTTAATTGGCTGCTGTTAAATTTTATTAGTATCTCTTTCTCTGGAAACAAGTACTTTTGTGACTAAGTTTGTCAGAAAGTTATTTTGAGACAAGGATAACTGTAATGTCATTAGGTACTCACATACTGACATTGGTTACTGTGGTAGCTCAGCTGCAAAATAATTTAGTCTGGGATAAGGCAGCAAGATCTATAGATGCAGCCACTCAGAATGCGCATCATTGCTTTGAAATACAATGCCTGTAACACAGTGTGGTATGTTATGTGATTCACTGTCTAAACCCAATCAATATGTAGCACTTGTGGTGCGTTAGATGTTGGTGAAACAATTGCTTCATTTAATCTGTTTCCCTAATGGTTATGATCTTCAAATCCACTAAATATGGAATTGTGGTAGCTGACAGTAAAAAGGACAGAAGCATAACGTCTCTGAATGTCAAAAAGAATATTCATTGAAGAATATAAATATGCTGATGGAAAAAAGAAATGTTACACCTCCTCCCCCATACTCTGGCCCTCCCGTCTGTGTGGAAAAGGCTGAAGAGTGACTCATCTGTGAATGAGGACCTGATGCCACTGCTGACGAGTCCATCACAGCTTCTGTCTGGCCCAAGCCAGTCGGGTGTGACGTCTAGGAGGTGTCAGAGGGCCTCTGACAGGTCGCCTTGCTCTAAGGCCAGCAGAGTGGAGCGTCACTGCCCTGTTACTGATGTAGGCATTGTGTCTGCCTGCGGGTTCAACAGCAGTATGGCTGGTAGATCTGAAACGATCTCTCAGATGGACCAGTCTGATGTGTCGGTCCTGTTCTGGTGTGGTCACCGGATGGCAACCAGATTTTGGACGGTCATCTGTCCTGCTGGTCTGCTGAAACCTTCTCTGCAGTTGGGACACAGTGGCACGGCAGTGTCTGGCAATGATGGCACATGACATGCCTGCCTGCAGCATGCCAATGGCCCTCTCCCTTGCTTCTGGTGACATTTGAGGTGTTTTTGGAATGCACAGAAAACTGACTAAGTGTGGCCTTTTTATTGCAGTGACCTAAGCTTAGAATTAAGGCCTTTTTAAAAGTGACCTGATCCACCTGGACTTCATTTTCGTGCGATTCCATGTGATTGGCAAGTCGCAATGCCTCACTGCACAAGCTGTATTGCTGGTCAGAGGGCTTAAAACAAATTGACAACTTTTTGTGAAAGTACATAAGCTATAACTATAGTATTCTCATTCCACAAAATGTTGTGTGTCTTTTTTCCATCAGTATATACAATATTATACATGCTGTACTGTATGTAGCTAATAATAAAAAAAGTACACATCAGTATTCCACATTCATAAACATTTTGTGCATCAAAGTACTGTATATAATTTGGTTACTTGCTGTGGTTATTTTGGAGATATTTTGACCTTCTGACTATATATTTATTACGTTTATATACTTTATTAAAAGCTTTAATGTTTTATCCTTTTCTATGAATACTTGCTGTCGTTATTGCTGTAAAAAAATTGTATTTTAAAATCCACTTGATGTGGAATATTAATACGGAATCATGAAACTAAAGAAATTTTGGTAGCTAAAAAAATATTTCTGAACTCCATTAATGATATTAATTTATTAATCTAAATATAATATATGTATATAGCTGATAGTAATACCGTATTCCATTTTCTTCATAAACATTTGTATTGAGTTCTCATTCACCTGTGATTATTTTGGAAACATTTCGACATGTCCTTTTCAAATACATTACCAAAAGCTTCGGTCTAGTGGTTAGATGCTCGTTGATCACCAAGAATGGTCCCGGTTTGTTTCCTAGTCAAGTTTTATTTTTAACAAAGACTCCTTCTCTAAAATTAAATTAGTAAATAATATGTACACCACATTTACATTTTTATTATTTAATATAGTGTACCATTAAATATTAAAATAATATTAATAAATTAAACACACGAATGAGTTAGCAAATGTGGATACTGTCAATGGTGGAAGTAAAAGCCAGTTCTAGTTAACAACAAGCCTTAAAATGAAATATATATATATATTATAATCATAATCTAGAATAACAAAGTGGTATTAAAAAGTACAAAGAAATAAAAATGAAAAATGAGAAAAGGCTTGGGAGCTCCTGAGAATTTCTGAATGTTATTAAAAATTTATTTATGAATAATAAATTATCATTTCAAACGGCTTGCATTTTGTTGAGGGCGATTTGTCATTTTTTTTCACAGCCTTCACTTTCTTATTAAAATGCCTATTTTTAAGACAATGTTTTAAATTCTGTTTAAACAACATCCAGTACCTGTTGCATTTTTAGAAACCTTAGTATTGTTTTGTTTATGTGGGTTTACACATAAGGTTGAATAAAGCAGATTCAATAAAGCAGGATCATAATGTGAGAATTACTATTGAAAAGCTATGCACACGAAACACCTGATGATATACAGCAGAATTACACTAAAACAAACTCAAAATCTTTTACAACTATGGACTTTTGTGAGTATTTGGGTTTAACCTTTAATTTGTGAAACACTTTCTGAATGTTCTCTTTTTAATCAGATAAGAATAAACTGTAGGTTGCACCCCTACCTTAACAAAGCCAGTAATTAAAAGAGACTGTAAATGCACAGTATGTAGTGGAACTTTCACATTCGCCATCTCTATGCCTTGCAATAAAACACTGAAGTCACAAGAAGTCTGGTCTTTTAAAATAAAAACCCTTCTAAAAAAGAAAATTTTGAGTCCTGATATGAAAGAGCACAGGGAAGATGACTCTCTGATATCCTTAGGTAAACCGAGAGATTAAGGAAACCCGCTATAAATAAAATATCTGCTCTGCGATCATTATTAAGACTGCTACAAAGTTTGGTGTGGAGTAAAATCCTCTAACCTGAAAGCCTTAATGGACACACCAACAATTACCCCTACACAGCACCTGTAACACAAAGAGCCACTAAAAACTAAAACAAGCACACTCACACCAAGAAAAAAAGAACGGCCCCACAAAATGGATAAAAGATCCTGGATTAGCCCCCAAATATGTTACATCCCCGCTATACAGCAGTTACATCAAGGTCAAAGTGGAGAGAAACATAAAAGACAGACATAATAAACAAACAGAATAACAATACAAAGTAAATTTACAAGAATAGCAATTAAAAACAAAGAAAAAACATACTTGCAAGATAAAGGTTTGGTTTAGAGAACATTTTTAAAAAACTGATGACTGGAGTGCTTCAGAGATAGATTGCAGGATTGCTCTTTTGAAACCCCAGCTGGGGTTAGAGTCATCATTCCCACACTGCTTAGACAACTTTTACGCTCAGCACTGAATTTTGGGGCCCAAGTTTGTTTTAGGACAGGTGATTTTTTGCTCCAATCTGAAAATTTTGTTGTTGGAAACTTTTAGGCACATGGATGGCGAGGTGCACTGCATGGTAATTCTATCCAGTAGGTCAGATCAAAGTTGCAAACAAACACTATAGAATCTAACACATCTGCAAGAGCTTTTATCAATGCCTTTGATTGTTTCACACTCATGCCTTTTGTTCGGGGGAATCCGATGTCCGGAGGGCTTCAAATATTGATTGAGGAACTGTTCGGTTGTCACCCCAGCTAGGGTTAGGGTTAACACTCACACTCTAGTTAGACAATTTTTAAGCTCAGCGCTGAATTTTAAGGCCCAAGTCAGCTTTAGGACAGGTGATTTTTTGCTCCTATCGGAATTTTTTTTTTCGGAAACTTTCGGTGCCTGGAAGGCGAGGTGCACTGTTCTGTAATTGTATCCCAAAACTGAGTCAGTCGGAACACAGTTGCAACCAAACACTACAGAATCTAATACATTTACAAGAGCTTTTATTAATGCCTTTGATTGTTTCCCACTCATGCTTTCTGGTTGGGGGAATATGTCAAAATCCGATGCCTGGTGAATTTCAGATATACTGTAGATTGCTGAACTGCTCAGTTGACACCCCAGCTAGTGTTAGCGTTAGCATTCACACACTACTTAGACAATTTTTAAACCCAGTTCTGGATTTTGTATTTCAAGCCATCTTTAGCACACGTGAAAATTTGCTCCTATCTGCAATTTTTTTTCTGAGACTTTTGGCTGCTTATATAGTTGTGTTTTGCACCATTCAGTAATTGTATTTATAAAATGAATCATCTAAAAAGTTGCAGCAAAACCTGTCCTACTGCTTAAACTCTTTCATTTTTCTCATTTATTGAACATGTACTGTAGATGTATATCTGTAACCAACCTTTATTGGGTTTTGGGATCCAGACCCCACACTGGCCTGAAATGCACCCTAATTCCAACAGTATTTTACAGCATTTTTCAGTTGATTGACAATTGGCCTAAAAAAGATACATTATTGAAGACGTGATGTGCTGTATAACTGTAGTCAAATTTAAATGCTTGGATATTGAAATATCACTTTAACAGCAGTTTTAAGCTGATTGAAAATTTGCTTAAAGAAGATACATTGTTGAAAAATATAATTTTCCAAGAGCTAATGGTTTTGAACGTTTTAGACTCATATGTTTCAGATCTGATGACTGGAGGGCTTCAGTATTGTTTGTTTGAAAACGTAGCTATTAGGGTCAGCATTCCCACACTACGTAGACACTTTTTTTATGCACAGTTCTGGATTGTGGAGCCACAGCGAACTTTATAAAGAGTGATAGTTTGCTCCTACTGTATCTTCATTTTTATTACACATTTCACAGCTTCTATTGTGTAATGCTCTGTGCAGTAATTGTGTTCCAACACTGAGTTAGATCAAAAGTTGAAAGAAATCCTTTCCCAATCAATTAACTATTTTAATGTTGTTATTTAAAGTCCCGCTTGAATTACAGCTGTATTCAATTTTTAATGGTTCTTGTAACCCTTACCTACAGTGGCCTGAAATGATCGGTCATTGAAATATCACTTTAACAGCATTTTCCACTTGATTGAAAATTTGCATAAAGAAGATACATTGTTGCAGGAGATACAACTTCTTAGCATTTCTATTGTTTAGACTCATATTTTTGTATTAAAGACCATTTTCAAATCTGATGAATGGAGGGCTTCAGAGACAAATTGAAGAATGGCTCAGTTGAAACCCCAGCTAGGGTTAGGGTTAACATTCCCACACTGCTTAGACATTTTTAACCTCATGGCTGTACGTTGGGATCCTAGTGAGCCTCAGGAAGAGTGGTACTTTTCTCCCTGCTTGATTCTGTTTCAGATACATTTGGCTGCTTTAATTTTATTGCACAGTTCATTAATAGTAATTCCAAAACTAAGGCACAGTAAAATTGTTAAGAAAACCTGTTCCATTGGGCAAACTCTCTCAATTTTGTCAGTTGAAGTGGAAGTAAAAGTAAAAGTACAAAGCAGCCAGATCACTCTGCAACTCACAACTCACAACTGACAACTGACAACCCACTACCCACTACCCACTACCCACTGAAGCTCAGTGGGTGTGAGCCTGGTCAGTATCTGGATGGGAGACCTCCTGGGAAAAACTAAGGTTGCTGCTGGAAGAGGTGTTAGTGGGGCCAGCAGGGGGCGCTCACCCTGCAGTCTGTGTGGGTCCTAATGCCCCAGTATAGTGACGGGGACACTATACTGTAAACAGGCCCTGTCCTTCGGATGAGACATAAAACCGAGGTCCTGACTCTCTGTGGTCATTGAAAATCCCAGAGCAGTTATCAAAAAGAGTAGGGGTGTAACCCCGGTGTCCTGGCCAAATTTCCTATTGGCCCTTACCAATCATGGCCTCCTAATAATCCCCATCTATGAATTGGCTTCATTACTCTGTTCTCCTCCCCACTGAGAGCTGGTGTGTGGTGAGCAATCTGGCGCACTATGGCTGCCGTCGCATCATCCAGGTGGATGCTGCACATTGGTGGAGGGGATCCCCATTACCTGTAAAGCGCTTTGAGTGGAGTGTCCAGAAAAGTGCTATATACAGTAAGTATAAGCAATTATTATTATTTTTATTAGAAATAGTCAAAATTGAAGGATTCTAGTAACCCTAACCCTCTGCCAGCCTGTAATACATGGCCATTTAAATACTGTTTTAATGGTGTTTTACTGTGCATCTGATTAATAATTTGACCTTAAATTATGTATTATTGAAGCTGTTGGATGTACAGGGTTTCTTCTCAGTGGAAGAGATTGTTTTAGGCCCATATTTCATGTAGTGAGGAACATTCTGAAATTTGATGAAAAGAGAGCCTCAAAGACAGATTGCAGAATTGTTCAATTTAAGCCCCAGCTAGTATTCACACAGCAATTAGACATTTTTAATTTGTTGGGACCCTGATGAACTTTAGGATGAGTAATAATTTTTTTTCCAGATAGATTTAGCTGCTTACAATTTATTTAACCGTTAAGGAGTTATAATTCCAAAATCGAGTCAAAATAAAAATGTTAAGAAAACCCCTTCCATGGGGTAAACTCTCTCGATTTTGTCATTTCATGTGGGAGGCAGGAGTACAAATAGAGTCAAAATTGGATGATTCTTGTAACCCTAACCCTAATCTGTCCTGAAATACTGTATTAGATAAACGTGTAGCTCATTCACTACCCAATTTGTCACAACTCTAGGAAGTAGGTACTGTAGATAGTGCCTCCCTAGTTAGATTGGACAGATACGTAAGTAGGACCCATTACAAAGTAAGAGTTGTAAGACAATCTGGAGTTTTGGAGAAGATAAGATCACTTTATTGGCCATATACAATTTTTTGTATTAGGAATTTGTCTTTTCACATACCCCAACTTGCTCTCCATGAGACACACAGACAGGGAGAGAAGCTTGGGGTCAGAGTGCAGGGTCAGCCATTTATACAGCACCCCTGGAGCAGTTGGGGTGAAGAGCCTTGCTCAGGGGCCCAATGGAGTAGGATTCCTTTGCCGGCCACAGGATACGAACCAGCAACCTTCTAGCCCCAGGCACAGATCCTTAGCCACAGAGCCACCACACCAATAGGAGACAACACCTTTTTTCATTTTCTCATTCCTGTTGGATTCACCTAGGAAGCTGTCCCCATGAGCCTTTTAGTGAAAGGATGGTGGATAGCGATGGCGGAGCTGTGAGGCTGCAGGCTGTCTGCACCAGCAGATTGCCCATGAAAAAGAGTTTCAAGTACTGTACAACCTACAATGTGTAGTAGCCTGATACAACTATAACATTTGTTTTTTTTGTTGTGACTTTCTACAAAATGTGAACGGAGAAAGGAGAGCTTAAGAGACAAATGGAAATTCCTAAAAAGCTTAAGAAACACAAGTGGGCTGGGTTTCCAGTGGGATGCCACAGCCTCTACCTCGTGGGAAGCCTGAGCTCAGTAGCTGGAGGGGGTTGTGTTTCTCTGATTTAGTTACTGTGGCTACTGTAACTTCTGCCACAGTAGAAGTAATACCCTCTGAAACCTGATGGCTGGTTTTCTAAAGGTTTACACCAATCCTATCAGTACCCAAACAGTAATCCTGCTAATAATAAGTTTGCTGAAACAAAGGGTTAATTTACTTTTTTATTTTCTTTACACCGCAAGAAGTAAAGCAAACGTGTTTTTATGCCGAAGATTTCCTCCTCTGAATCTCCAGTTTGCCTTGTTCTGTGCTTTCATACATAGCTGACGAGCAGTCCCAACCCACTTATGCTTTTTAAGAATTTCCATTTGTCTTTTTAGCTCTCCTTAGACCCATTCACATTTTGTAGAAAATCACAATAAAGAAACACATTTTTATAGCTGTATGTGGCACTCCATCAGGGGAATGGAAAGCATTTACAAAGTCAAATGTAGTCTGTCAAAGGCAGTTTACAGCAGGGAGAACTGGTTGATTCCCAGACCTGCTGATGTTCAGAGAACGGTGTTTTGCGTTACATGTTTCCACAGCAACACAGTTTGGTGGTATGCCTTTCAAAGGCATTAGTACAAAAGAAGCCCTTTCTGTAAACTGTTTATTTTCTATAGGTGGTTTAACATGTTAAATCTACTACCAGTATACTTAATCCTGTAGAAACCTCTTCTGAATGATAACAATACTTGCTGTGAAAATATGCAGGCATTGACTGCTATGCAATCTTGCATTACAAATCCAAATATTTATATTCTCATATAACAGTGCGGTAGGTTTTTAATGAGTAATTGTAGGTGAAGAGCAGAAATATACAATCCCAGGGAATGTAATTTTGTTCTGTAGAATATGATTCAGTTATTTAGATGGTCTTTCATCTTGCCTTAGTGCCTTTTTCTCAAATGAAGAAACATATTAATCAACAATACACAGTTAGAAAAGAAACATTTACTGTCCGTTTCTACATCTGCATCAAATAGTTATTATAATATACTGTAGATAGAGGTAAAATGACACATACTGTATCTACAGTGCTACCTATTACCTATTATTATTTGTAGCAGTAGGATAATTAATCGAACCAAATCTCAGAAGGCTGGGCCTTGACTGTCAGAGGTATAGGAGACCTCCAAGGAAACCAGGTTGCTGTGTAAGTGATGATAATGGCGCTCTTCCCTCTATCCTCCAGTATGGTGAAAGTGTCTTGTAGGAGGTACAGGTCTTTAGATAGGATGTTAAATTGGCCACTTGGTCATTAAAGATTCCATGGCACTGTTCTTAAAAATAAACCCTTGCTAAAGTTCACTGTTAGCCTGTTGGATGTTCCTTCTAAATTTAATTGGTGTTGCAGTTTCTCATTTCTCTGCTTAATCAGCTGTGCAGTAGAGCTTCTAGCACATAATGGCTCCCATTAAGGAGGGCTATACTTCAGTGTATATATTTCTAAAGTGCTTTGGGATTCTCTGAGATGAAAAGCACTATAGAAATGCAAGGAAATAATATTAAATTAAATCCATAAATATATCCTTTTTTCCTTAGCCTCACCTCACCTTCTCCATTAACACAATACCATGGGGTACCATTTTAATTCATGGGTTGGACCACTAAAATGTGATGGCTTTTTACATTCTGTTGCTTGCTAAAATATATACAGTACGTGCATAACTGGGTGCTGAATTGCAGTATACTGAATGTACTGTACATGAATACAGTCAGCCACTTGCACTTGAAGTCCATCTATACCAGACCTGCTCTAAAGGGAATATCAAAGGTGACCATTGAAACCAAGGCCTTCTGAGGGAAATATCAGTAGAGGTTCTTATACTGTTATATTTGATTGCAGGGCAGTTTTCTTTCACAAGCAGAACCATCAGCTTTCACAACCTTTACAATGAAAGCATCTTTCAAGCTTTAAATTTCCAGGGATATGAAAGGGGTATATTCAAGTATACTGTATGAAACTGAAATGATCTATATTTAAACCTGGTTTTGCAATAATGCAATTAGTTTTTTGAAAGACAACATGCCTGGCAGTGGATAAAAGACTGAAATGCCCAGAAATCAAGGTATCAGACAAAGGAACATTTGCTAAAATGGACAAGTCTAAAATAAAAATAGAGAAATATGTAATAAAAGCATTACCTGGCTTTGAATAATCCTTAACAAAATCCATATATGAGTCTAAACCCCAGTAACTATATAGATAAATCTTAGCATACCCCCACTCAATGTCACCATTGCTTGTGGGTACATGCTGGCTTATTTCCAGCACTTTGAATATCTGTGTTGCCATGGTATCGAGTGTTTCCACACTCTTTTGAAGAATTCCATTGCCTCTCATTTGTACTTGACTGTAATAACATTTGCTATAGGATAACTCCCCATTTCTCATAGTTAACTGTTTTGTAGAGCACATCCCTCTAACATTTTCTGTTTTCTGTATCAAACACAATGAATCAAATTCTCCGTAGCTCCTCATTTAAATGTTCAAAATGGCAATTTTTAGTTTGCTTCTTTGAACAGTTTTCCTAGCATTAGAACCTGTTAGAACTCATTCTAGGATATTGTTGAATATTGTGCTCTTCTAGTGAAAGTAAACTAAGATATTCTGAATACTTAGTTGTTTTTCTTATTTTCCATTATCTACTTTTGTTGACAACATATGTTGGCTTCTACATCAGATGTGGTCATTGGAGCTCCTTGTTCCTTAAGAATCTACCTGGAGTTTTACATTGTGGACTAAATATCAACCAGGCATTCAGTCTTTTAAACAATAATAGAATAATATTCAGTCTATGAATGCAAACTATTCTGCTCAGTTCCCTCAGGTATGTACTGTATGAGTACTTCTATTTTATTAGTTCAGAACTTACATTATAGTTTCTTACATAGTAAAATAAATAGTCCTATTTCCTTGGGCACATCTACTGTACCTTGAAACTGGTTACAAGCTATTAGACGAGTCAGTATTTTTCATTTGAGATCATTTTGTCATGTAATTATATTACAATTAACAGTACTGATGTTACCAAACCAACAAGTCAGACAGTATGTCAATAAAGTTTCAAGACATGTTGTATTAATAACTTGTAGAGACGTGTTAAAATAGTTTTATCTACTTCTCACCTTTAATTACAGCAGGTTGGAGGGGTGTTACATTTTTCCTAAAATCAGTGACCCGCTCCTTTGTTTCAAAACTTTTAGCTTCAAAGATAAGTCATCACACTACTTAGAAATGTCATTTAGAATGGGCTTCTGATTGTTCTCTGGATTTTTTTAATAAGCTCACCAAAGCTGTGTCACGAGCAAATTTAATGTCTGTGTGTTTGCTGTTACAATCATTAGTGTACAGAGTGTACAACAGAGGTCACAGGAGAAAAGCCCTGTGGTGATCTAGTTGAAGTGTAGCAGATGTCAGATAACCATTTACCCAGTGTGGCGTGTTGAGACCTGTTAATAAGACTAGGATTGACCTTATCAAGTGACAGGTTCATTTGAAATTCTTGGAGCGTTTCTGTGCAGGCAGCAGTAGTTCAACAATGGTTCAACAACAGTGGTTGCTTTGTATTGTAACGCATACGGCCTCCATTGCTTGCGAGAGCTGGCTTACCAGCGCGGTGACGTCACCGCCCTTCCCTGTGGATAGCCAGGCTGACGGGAGATTTCCCTTTGGCTCAAGAAGCTGGGTCCCTGTTAAGTGATGCCGGAGGCCTGGGTTCGAGTCCCTGACGGTGGGGGGCTGACCTGATGCGGCAGTGGTGAGGGTGGCCATGTGAACCCTGAAGCATTACAGTATTAAAAGCAGAGGAAAAATCAACACATACTATCCTTACAATGTCTTTGCTTGGTCAAAATGCTGATAGATCTGATTTAACCATGTGAGTATTTCATCGTTTACTCTCCTCCTATCTCTGTGTGCAAACTGCAGGGAGTGCCACAGGAGCCGAATCTGACTCCCATGAAATGCGTTGGTAAAGACCTTATGCAAGATGGTATTATCCGGAAGTGTCTGGAGAATGACGTCAGGGAAGGCACAGGGACAGGGACAGGTGTGCGTAATGATAGTAAATAATACAAGAAAGGTGGGAGCGCCCTCTAGAGGAGGGATGACGACCGTGACAGGGAGTCAATAAGGTTCTGTGCTCTTGACAATGTGTTACTTCTTAATTCTTTCCAGATTTGTCATTGGGTGAAATGTGAGAGCAACTGGCCTGTAGCTGTTAAGCTCACTTAAGCTCATTTTTTGGACTGAGAATAATAATAAACTGCTTCCACAAAGAGAGGATGATTTGTAAATTTCAAGACATCTGAAGGTGAAGTATAAAAATTAGGGGAGGACATCTGCATGTTGATACAGGGAGGCAACTGTCATTGAAATCCAAATTTATATTTTATGTTTTTAAAAAAAATAAGTAATAGAATAGACAATTCTCTCACATGAGAAAACAGCACTTACTTTCAAGTTCACAATAATTTTATCACAAGCTTAAACATTTTACCATTTTAAACATCTTTCATTTAGATTCCACACTGCATATTGTTGTATATTAAACACCTGTTCTTTTATTTATATGTAAATGTATATGTAAAATTGTATTTTACCTCTTCAGTTGTACTTTTATCATTGAATCAATTTTTATTAGTTACTTTATAAACTAAACATTTTCAAGTTCAAGTTTTTTTGTCAATCCAGCCATATACAAGTATACAGAGGAGCTAGATATCGTTCTCCAGGTCTAAGGTACAAATACAGACAAGGAACTGACAAGACAACGCTATCGACAATGTAGACATAGACATTTCTGACAGGGTACAGGGTACATAAAGGGCAATGTGCATAGTGCCATTTACTTTACAGGATTGTGCAAAGAATTGTGCAAAGAATACATCAGACAGCTTGCCTGACATTAGACAAAAAAGAACTAGGTTTCCAGATTTGGAGTAGGTGCAGTAGGTACCAGGGTGTTGAGGAGCCTGACAGCCTGTGGAGAAAAAGCTGTTACGGGGCCTGGTGAAGCTGGCCCATGTACTGCGATACCTTTTACCAGATAGGAGGAGGGCATAGAGGTTGCAGGAAGGGAGGGAGGGATCGTCCACAATACTGGAGGCTTTGTGTGAGCAGCGTTTGTGGTGTATGTCCTGAATGGACGAAAGGGAGGCTCCAATGATGTTTTCTGCTGTATAAAGTCTGTAGCTCAGAAAAAAATTATTTTATTTTATGGTGACCATTCATTGCAGAGACTTGCGGTCTGAGACCTTACAATTCCCAAACCAAACAATGATAGAGTTTGTCAGGATGCTCTTGATGATACCTCTATAGAATGTGGATAGTATGGGGGGGAGGTTGCTGCACGAAGTGGAGACGTGCTTTTTTAGCTAGGGAGGTGGTGTTGATGGTCCAAGTGAGGTTGTCTGTGATATGCACAAGAAACTTAGTACTTCTAGCTATCTCCACAGGGGAGTCATTGACGTGCAGTGGGGAGCGAACAGCACAGGCCCTCCTGAAGTCAATTATCATCTCTTTTGTCTTATTGACGTTCAGAGACAGATTGTTGTTTAAGCACCAGTCCACTAGTTGCTCCACCTCCTCTCTGTATGGTGACTCATCGTTGTTACTAATGAGGCCCACCACTGTCGTGTCATCAGGAAACTTGATGATGTCATTTGCACTGTGATTAGCAGCGCAGTCATGAGTCATCAGCGTGAACAGGAGTGGGCTGAGGACACAGCCCTGGGGGGTTCCAGTGTTCAGTATCGTGATACTAGAGATGTTGTTTCCAATCCAGACTGTCTGAGGTCTCTCGCTCAGAAAGTCCAGAATCCAGTTACAGAGGGGGGTGTTAAGGTTCAGCAAGCTCAGTTTTTCTATCAGTTTCTGGGGGATGATTGTGTTGAATGCTGAACTGAAGTCAATGAGCAGGATTCTTACATAAGTGTCCCTCTTATCCAGATGGGACAGGGCAAGGTGAAGGGTGAGGGATACAGCATCATCGGTAGACTGGTTGGGATGATTCATGACAATTGGTGTGAGTACCACAGGGCGATAGTCATTGAGACAGGACACAGTAGACTTCTTCGGCACTGGTATAATCATGGTGGTCTTGAAACATACAGGGATGACTGCCTGGCACAGGGAGATATTAAAAGTGTCTGTAAAAACATCAGCTAACTGTGCTGCACATTCTTTGAGCATGTGACCAGGTATATTGTCATGTCCAGTAGCCTTATGTGGGTTAACTTTTGCTAGTGTCTTCCTCACATCAGCTGCGGACAAGCAAAGCACCTGATCATCGGGAGGAGGTACTGCATGGTCTTTCTCGCAGGCACTGTATTTAGTCATTCAGCGCATCTGGAAGGGAGGCATCTCCATCACTGGTGCGTGAAGTAGTCCTGTAGTCAGTAATGGCCTGGATACCCTCCCACATGCGCCATGTGTCTCTGATGTCCAAGAAGTGACCTTGAATCTTCCGTACGTAGTTGTGCTTTGCTTCCTTGATGGCACGAGACCAGTTGGCCCTTGCAGTCCTAAGGGATTCCTTGTCACCTGCTCTAAATGCTGCATTGTGAGTTCTTAGCAGTGAGCGGAACTCTATAGTCATCTATGGCTTCTGGTTCACCCGTGTGATAATAGATTTGGAGACAGTGACATCTTCTATGCACTTGCTGATGTAGCTAGACACAGTTGCTGCATACTCCTCTCGAATGATATAGTTTTCATAGGTAGAAGCCTCCCTGAACAGTCTGTGTGCTCAAAGCAGTCCTGTAATTCTGAGGTGGCTCCCTCTGACCATACTCTGATCTGTTTCAGAACAGGTTTGGCATGTTTGAGCAGTGGTCTGTATGCTGGAATAAGCAAACCAGGTCAGAGTAGCCCTGGTGGGGCGGGGGCAGCCTTGTATGCGTTGCGAGTATTTGTATAGGCTAAGTCCAATATGTTCGCCCCTCTGGTTGCAAAGTTAACATATTGGTAGAATTTAGGGGGGACTTCCTTAAGATCTGTGTGGTTGAAATCGTCGGCAACAATAACACAGCCGTCACAGTGAATAATTTGTAAATTGTTTGTACATCCCGGTAAAGGATGTACACAGCTACAATCATAACAGTAGTAAATTCCCTTGGTTAATAAAAGGGCTGACACTTCACCATCATATATTATACTAGCGTTGAACAGTGACTGGAAACTGCTGCAGCATTAGTGCACCACTTTCTGTTTAAATAAACACACAGACCGCCTCCACGAGACTTACCAGTCACTGTGGCTTTCCTGTCCACTCGGATGGAGGTCAATCTGTCTAGCTGAATGGCCGTGTCAAAGATATTGTCATTTAGCCATGTCTCCGTAAAAATAAGGGCACAGCAATCTTAGATAGTCGAGTGTGTTCTCCATTCTGTGGGAAAGAAAAATGTAGTTTCCTTTCCCACTGCTTTCGGCGTCTTCTCATACGGACGACCGCAACAGGTGGCGCCACCAGTACGGGACCTGATCCTTACAGTAAGTTAAGGTCGCCTAATGTTTCCATCGGAATAGTCAGTGGAGAGTCCTTGCATCGTTTTCCAATGTTTAAAACCAATTTATCTCTTGGTAAATTAGGACTAGAGATGATATTTGACACAGGAACAACATTAAGCACTGTCTTTAACATAACATCATCACTTTATTAACCCTTTACAATTTCTTGCATTAGGAATGATCTTTTTGCATATCCCAGCTTGCTCTCCATGAGACACAGACAGGGAGAGAGTCTGCCATTGTACGGTGCCCCTGGAGCAGTTGGGGTTAATGGCCTTGCTCAGGAGCCCAACAGAGTAGGATTCCTCTGCTGGCTGCGCCAACCTTCTAGCCACAGGCGCAGATCCTTAGCCACAGAGCCACCGCGCCGCCCAAAGTCACGGCGCCATCTGGATTTGAACAGCCAACCTGTGGGTTACTAATCCGGCACCTAGACCACCAGGCTACCGGCAAGGTGACGACAGGCTCCTGGCAAGGTTACCAGACCCGGATTAGCCGCTGCGTCCGTGCGCGCCGCCATCTTGAGGTCAAGTTCTATTCCTGCAATTCCTAGTCCATTACATGTGTACCTTTTGAATCTCATACTCTCCTGTGTGAAGAGTTTGAAAACATCCAATTATTCCTGAAAGGTACGTGTACTGAAGTTGAAATGCATGCCTTCTCTTTAATAAGCAGAAAACTAATGTTATAATAAAAAATAAAGAAAATAGCCTGTAGAGCTGGCTAAGATATGTGGGAAGTGGGAAATGATCCAATACGTAGAGTTCATTTTCAAGCACAAGGCCGCTGCCTCTTCTGTCTTCACTTGTTGTATTCTGTCTATTCTGCTCTCTCCCAGAAAGAAACACATGATCTCCCACTGAGAGTTCCATGAGGCTCACAGGCCAGGAGCTCAGCTGACCTCTGCTTTGTTCCATTTTCCTCCGAGGCTTCACGATTGACTCTGGCACATCACCATGGTCTTAGTAGAGTTTACGAAAATAGACTGAGGATTTTTGGACCCTACACAAACATGGCTATGGAATGCCAGTGGTCTTTTCTGCTTTCATTTTTCACAATATAATTCACAGTGTGTAATAAACACAACAGTGGAATCAATGGCATAATACAGTATCTCACCATGCAAAAGTGTTATTACCAAAAAAAAAAACCCAAAAGGATATTCCATATACAGTATCCTTGCAAACATAATCAGTCCCATTATGTGAAATTGCAAAATGATGCATTCACGTTATTTTAACCTTCATATTGTATTCAAAATCTGAATGCTCCAACTGATGACTTCAAAGGTAAGACAGGTTACAGTAATTGTCTGCAAAAGCTAAAGCTAAAGAGAAAAAAAGACTGAAACGTTGATTGCATAAGTATTGAGACCCATTAATACAATATTTGGTGGAAGCACCTTTGGCAGCAGTTGAGGCCCCAAGTCTCTGCTAACTTTGCATATTGATGTCTCTCTCATGTTGTGTGACTGTTGCTTATGGACAGCAGTTTTCATGTTTTTTCTAAGGCGTCTTCATAGGATTCATGTCAAGAATTTGACTGAGCCACTCAAGGATATTCATTTTCTTATTTTTAAGTGTTTCTTTAGCTAATGATTGAGTCAGTGTCCTCCTAACAGGTGAATGTTTGCCCCAGTTTTAGGTCTGAAGCAAGTTTTCCTATTACATTTTCCAGTACTTTGTTCCATCTATGTTGCCGTCAGTCTCAACAGGCATCCCAGTCCCCATTGATGAGAAACAGAACGATACTGCTGTATAACATAATGCTGCCACCATGCTGTTTAACAGTGGGGATGGTGTTTATTGAACGATGCATTACAGTATGTTAGGTTTGCACCAGATGTAACATTTTGCAAAAAGTTATAATGTTTTCTCGTCTGACCATAAATCTATTCACCACATGTCTGCAGTTTTAGTTAAATGCTTTGTTGCAAACCCTATGTGGGATCTGAGATATTTTTTTCAATAACTGTGGAGTCACTGAGATATTAGTAAGTAATGTATATTTTCTCCCATCTCAGCCACTGCACACTGTAACTCTTCCAAAGTCACCTTTGGTCTAACATTTGCCTCCCTCACCAGTGTTCTTCTTGCTCAGCTATTCGTTTGCAAGGGAAAGCTAGATTCAGGCAATATCAAGGGGCTATGAAGCACTTTCCATTTCTTAATGATCAACTTTACAATGCTCGTAGAGATATGAGAGTACAGGACAGGATCTTTAGATGTTTTTATACCATTCTCCTAATCTGTGTCTTTATGCAACTTTATCCCCGAATTGTTTTAAGATGCACTACCTGATTGTGGGGCGTTACAGAGTAAGTGTATTCTAAAATCATGTGAACTACTATTATCACACACATACAGAGGCCATTCAACTAATCGTGTGGCTCGTTAAGATAAGTTTGCCACAGGAAAAGGTTTAAAGTGTAATGTATCAAAAATATGTAATGTATCATATTTTTATTTCTTTCTGTTCATTTTTTTCTTTTTGGACGTGTGGTGTAGGTTGTCTATATAAGAAATATTAATTACCATTTTAAAGTGTCATGCCTTCACACTTTAAAGCAACAAAATGTTAAAACTGTTCAAGAGACTGAAATGTTTTCCAAGGTACTATAAGATAAACAATACTGAACAATATTGAGCTGTTGTGATTAACTGATGATTTGCTATTTTTATGATAATATGGTTTTCATATTACTGTAGCTTTTATTTTAATGACACAATCATAAGCCAACTGATTTCATAACTTAACCCACCCATTTTATTAAATTTAAGCATTTCGATAATTAGAGTTATGTTAAAAAGCTAGTTTAAAGATAAATAATCCTTACAATTCTATGGCACTTTTCTAGACACTCCACTCAAAGCACTTTACTGGTAATAGGGACTCTCTTCCACCACCACCAGTGTGCAGCCCTCTGGATGATAGTTTCGGGACTAGTTTCACAAACAAATTTCCAGAAATTGAACTAAGCATCACAACAAAATATTTGTGAAGTTGCAGAAAGTGAAGTTGCAGAAAAAAAGAATGAGATTCATAGCCCCATTTCACACTAGACTGAAAAAAAATCATACTATGCAGTTTTTTCAAGTATTCTAAAAATCAGAACAAATTGTATATAGAGTATAATTATCAGCATGCCTCATTAACCCAGTTTTAATTAGCATTAAACACATCTTAATTATCATATGCTAACGCCCTGTGTTGAAGAACAGAAAATCTTGCACTGCAGTGGTATAAACACAGTAAGGCAGCAATTTCACATTGCACCAAAACATTCCCTTTGATTTTACCCTATCTGAGTGTTGGAGAGTGGGGGGATTTTAAATTAATGCTCTCAGCGTTTGTGCATGTAGTGAATAAACCAAAACATTTATACATGTATGAGTGTGAAACCCCACTGAAGCATAGGAAATTAAGGGGAAGAAATGCAATTCAATAGATACACAGAGCAGCTTTATTGCTTTTGTTATTTCTAGTGTATTGTTTTCATTATTTGTGATTACAACAGTGGAAGTTATTGTATAGCTGAGCATTTTTAATATTCTATTTGCATGATTTTTGGTATTTGTAAGTCTTCAATGTGACCTTGACTGAATCAAAACAGTGCTTAGAAACAGCAATCATTTACAAAGGACTACTATGAGGGAACTGATATTAATGGCCTAGATGAACTGCTATTTACTTGAAATATTTCATTACTGTGATATCCTTTAATTATGTTTTTAATATCTTACATTTAAGCAGGAGAGTAATTTGTGTGATACTGTATAATATGTCCATTATCATGGCTTATGAAAATTGCAATTTAATTACAGCTACAGAATTTTAAAGTATATCCATTTTATCACAGCTTTTGAATCTCAGCTTGGCTTTATTAAAAATAGTCTTATAATTTAATAATTGTTAATGCGCCAGAAAAAAAACTTAAAATATGCTGAGCTTTGGAAAAGGCATTTTTGAACATGCACAAACAAGTGGGTTAGCCAGCCCTTTTTCTTAATGAAATGTCATTTTTAAAAACATTGTCGAAACTGAAAAATCTATTGACGTTAATATGCGACTTCCTCTACAAGCACACCATTAACAGACCTGATAATAACACATCATGGCTTTGAAATGATGCTCCTTTTTAATGGTCTGTCATGGATGTCGGAAGGTCAGGCTGTGAAATGACAAGGAGAGCAGTAGAGACCCTATGTGTAGCGGCAAATAGGGCAACAGGGGGTCAGACGGTGTCGGGGTAAAAACCTGTGCCCTCAGGCCACTGAAGAGGCGAAAATTACTCCCGTTTAGTATAAACCCGTTGCTTTAATGCATCTTTTAAGGTTTTAATTTGAACGCTAATTTGATGTTACAATACAGTTGCGTAAAGTGCCGTAAGGACAGCTTTGGTGAAGGTGTAGCACACGACACACTTCACGTCTGCCTATCAAGGCCTGGTGTCAGCTGAAGGTGAATTAAAACATATTTCTTGAAAGCAAAGGTCATTGCTTTTAATAAAATGCAAGCATGCTCTATTATGCTTTGTGAAGAAGGACCTTTAAATTGAACTTATAAGTCAAGATAAACATTTGAAACTTTCTTTTAGCAGCTAATTGGCAGACGCTGTTTAAAATCCCTTTGATCTCTCTTTTATATATTCTTGGAATCCTGCCCCTGTAGCAAAAATGATGTGAATCCTGGATGAACCCGGAAAGCGTAGAGATGTATATTAAATGTAAAATAAAACGTCTTCACATTTCTGAATCCACTGATATTATTTGTTGTCAGGGCATGACTGAGTACAGGAGATAAGACTGATAAAAGCTGAATTCTCAAGACTCCTCTAAAAGCAGCTTCCTGGAGTTCTGACAACAAACACAATATTTAGAAAAAAACATTAAACCTAGAATGGTTCCTTCAGCCTCGTTAAAGAGTTAGAATAAATCAGCTGGAAATGCAATTCGCAAGTCTTCAAATGCATGACAGAGGGCTGAATTCCATTGAAATTATTTTTTTCCTGCTGTTGTCTGCTAATAGCTCTTACCATTCTACAAAGACAGCTGATTTGAGCAAAACCTGCATGGAAATAGACCAATAACATTTGAAAGAAGCACAACACGGTGTACAATACATTCTTTGCATATATTTGCATATTGTTTTTTCCCATAAAAATAAAAATATGGTTTCCCTGTCCTTGCTACCAATTAAAGCACTAACAGTTTTACCTGCTCAGATGACACACAGAAAGAGTTATAGCGCTACAAGCCACCTAATGTCAGCGGAACTAAACACCTAGGCCTAAGCATTGATCAGTACCCTTAAAATAAGTTACTGTACATGTTTACTTTTGCTGTGTTTGTAAAACAACCCTCCTGGTGTGGCACATCATTGTTGTTTTCTTCTCCACTTTTCTTTCCTTTTTTTTGCTGATATAAAGAAAAATTTCAATAAAGTTCAAGACTCCATAAATATTATAATGAAGCTCTGGAGTTGTGAAATAGTGAGGTATTAAACATGTTATAATATTGCTTCCCAACTGATCCCATTAAGAAAAGATCATGGGATATCACAAAGATGAATATGTACCCACTTCTGTTTGTCATTAATTCATTTTTGAGGTACTGCACTGGATCGTAGCTGATAATGACATTGTGCTATGACTGATTCTGATAACAGAAGTCACTAGTGTTAACAACTCAGTATGGGTATCCATGCCTCAGGTATTTAGCCTGTTTAGGAGTAAACAAGCAAATACAGTATAATCCAGGTGAAGAGAATGATATCTTTACAATTTCATTTACTGACCTCGGTCTGAGGGTCAGACTGTTTCTGCAGCGATCTTGGTGATTATCCTTTCTCTCCCTCACTATTTGTAAACCCCAGTCACTTTCAACATTTCCACACGTTAAATTCCAATTAGTATTCACAGAGCCGAGGGCTCAGAACGCATTTTACGATCATAACAGCCTGTGGGTCATGTGCTCTTCCTTCAGCCTTGTTCCAGTTAAACATTAGAGTAAGTAATATGGGAAAGCAGATACAGCATTATTGTCTATTTTATTTAAATTTTACCCAGCGAATAAAATTAAATTACCAAGATTCTGTTTCCCCACTTCTTGGTACATTTCCCGAATTACATTTTAATTGTCAGAATGAAAGATTGCCCTTCTTTGTTTTCTCGACTGAATCTTTCCTAATGAATAAAAATTGCAGAACACCATTAGCAGATTGATTACCTGCTTTCATTTCACTCATTAAAATGCAGCTCATTTGCATAGAGGTGTAAATTAATGAGGTGTCAGTGTCCTGACCCGCAACTGTATTTGCGCAGAGCTCCACGTTAAAGGTACAAAGCCCATTTTTCTTATTGCCTTTGAACAACAAAAGATAATAGGTTTACCAGAAAACAGAGGGGAAAATAATGCATTATTTTTACTAAGCGTCCTATTGCAAGTTACATCAGTGGGACATTATGTTTAATTTCCCATGCCATTACTTAAAGGAAGTTCTTTTATGTAAATAATGATCCTCCATTTGCTATTAAAAGAATAGGTAAAACAATCTCAAAATCATTGTTCTGTAATCTCTATAACTGTATGCCTTCTGTTCACGGAATTTGTACCTGTTTGTGCATTTTCTCAGCACTCCCAAGACTAAAACAAACAATTCCTGGAAGCCGGAATTGCAGTTTTACAGAGCAAATGCACAGCTACACAGAGAAGTTAAATCTGGACCTTTGCCACACTTATACAATCTTTTCACTAAAGCTTTTAATGTGTAATTTAATTTTTCTCTTTGCTTTCTCTAAGTCACTTTGCCATACTTTTTTCTATTCCGCATGATTACATTCTATTCTATTATGCATTGTGTGTTATAGCACAGTACTTCCAGCTTCTTGAGAAAGCTTTCATAAATAAAATTGTGCTTATTATTAGTGATTGTTACTAGGAGGGTTCCAAACAATACACAAGGTCTACAGTTCAGCTAATGGAAAAGCTTTGTACTATTTATTTAATTTGTACAGTAAATGTTCTAAAACTTCTATTACTTCTATTTCTGTCAGTCTGTGAAGCTGTTCAAAGTACACAATGAAATAAATTTATCCTTACTATTGTACTAGGTGACATAAAATTAATAACACATTTGTAGATAATGATTTCAACAACCCCTATTCATTTTGCTTACACTGTGGATACCTTCCTTTTAGCAAAGTGTCACTTTGTGGTGATTTAAAGTATGAGAAATAATACAAACTTAAAGTTTCAAAGTTTGCTTTTTTTTCCAATTAAACACTTGAAAAATGTAAGTTATTTTATGCTACATCCATGTTATTTTCCTGATCTTAAAACGGACCCATGTGCAACTGTATCATCCTCTGTATCGACTGTATCACATACTTTTTTGTCATTATTTTACATTTGAGATTTTTTAAAGAACGAAACTTTAAAAATTGCAGAGAGAATATCACAAATATATATATTTTACAGAACGTTTTTTAGATGAAAAATGAATGACATTAAATTTACAATTGCAGTATGTTTGTTACAGGAGATATCAAAGTGATGTGTCATTAAAAGTGCACTTACTGTAAGTATCCAGTTCCTAATTCCCAAACTGCTTTTATATTCATGTTTCCGTTTTCCTTTAACTATATTTGTCTATAAATTACTATTGCTCATCTATACAAAAATACTTGTGTAATGCATTTATCCCTACAGTCCTGCAACTATTGTAAATACATTTCATTACAATTCAATTAAATAAAGCCAAAACGTAAACAGTAACATCAGGGCACAGCTAGATAGATATAAGAAAAATGTTACTGTTTGTTGTGATCATTTTTCAGTTGCCTGCATTTCTCGGTTTGTTTCAAATATGTGAATCATTGTTTTTTGGACAGAATATTTATTTTGAGAGCACTCTCTCAAAACACTTTGTTTAATCAGGTTACAATACAGGCATGGTAGGTATAATATACAGCAGTGATAAACTAAAAATAAAATGAATAAAATATCTGCAAGCTACACGTTTCTATCACATTTTAATTAAACATCCATAGTCTGGGGTATGATGCTCACGTTTGAAACAGATGTTTAAAATTAAGAACTGTGATTAGCTCAGAGAAGGAAAAACAACGATCACAGAGTAGATGTCTGCTCTTGTTTAGTTGTGCAGATTCTAAAATTCCTCAGAGATGTGCATGTGCATGTTATTTCTAAATGTGAAATCTAGTATAGCTAATTATACCAAGGTTGTGTGCTGTCATATTTAACAGTTCAGAAAATTATATACTTTGGAACTGACACAATGCGAGATCTCTGTGTTTGTTGTGAACAAAGACATTGTTCACAGAAATAGTTGCAGGAAACAAACCCTTGAAGAAATGGAATAGATGCTGATAATAAAGTAATGATGAGTGATACAGTATAATAGCTTCAGCTCTTCTGCTGTCACCTCTAGCAACTGGGGTCATGAGCTAAGCACCATATTACAGATTCCATCTTTCATTGGATGAAGTTCCATTTATGTTTCTCTTTTTTGTATTCTCAGCATTTCCACACTAGAAACCTGCTTCAGTGAATAAAAACAAATTTGTTGGAATTGTTCTGGAGTCTTATGTGTTTTAAAGTGTACCTCTTCATTGCCCATAGAAAACAAAACATGATTCCTTCTAAACAAAAGATGTGTAGTTCTCATCACTTTATTTTATATTTCAAAGAGTGAGAAGGTTGCTGTTAATGTAATTCTTAGTAACCCATGTAGCTCAAATTCATGGTAGTTTTCAAGAGAAAAGTGACAGTTTTAGATAATAGACATATTGAGATAATAGATAAATATATTTAGACAAATGAAAGTTAAACTGTATTGAAGCAGTTGTGTAAATTAATTAGAATACAGTGTCTCATGATTTTGATCATGATTTTACTGTTGAAATGATGTTGATTTAAAATATTTATTTATATGAAAGGTAGTAATTTTGTGATTTTTACAAACCTATCTAGTATGACATTAGTTTTAAACTTAAAATAGCATTTTTGTCAAGAAATGTTAGGGTTATTATATTTTTGACACAAGAAAGCATTGTACTCCAGATTCCTTTTGAGAGATATTTCCAGTGTTTCAATTTGCTTTTCGTACTTTCACAAGTAGTACTGTACTTTGATTTAATTTGCACAAATACAAAATAAAACCTCGGCAAGTTCTACAGGTGCTCTGATTATTTTTGTATGCTGCTGGATAATGAATGTAAATTACCTTTGAATTATAAAATAACAAGCTCTTCTAGGTTTCATTTTTTAAGACAAAAAGCGCTTGCTGGTCGGACACACAACATTCACCTCATGGGCGAGGCCAGATGAGCCACTAACAGCCGACTCTGATCTTGTCCAACATTGAACAGCTGTCATGGCTGTAAATTCCTATAGTGCAGCCATTGCTTTGGCTTTTTCTCAGGTGACCCTGGGAGACAAACGTAAAACTGTCTTCAATTCGGTGATGTGCCGCAGCACCAGAGCACTAGGTCAAACCATCTTGTAGGACTTCAAAGAATTGGAAAATGTGAGCTATTGCTTACTGTAACTTTGTCTCCCAAAGTTCACTGCTATTAGAAACACATCTGGCTGACTGATTTGAATGCAGCTAAAAAGTGGCTGGTGCTGTGTTTGGAGCTTCCACGTTCCCTCTCTTGGCATAACTGGATCCTGGCCTGTCTCCATATTATTGTGCCCTAAATCAAACAGCTCATCCATTCTTAAATGGATTCTTAATGCTACTGCATTAACTTAGAACTTTGGCATTGTAAGGTATTGAAACATGGCTAAGAGAGTATGATGAGAATGAAAATAAAATGAATGTGTCAGCATATTTTTGAAGGACAGGCAGGAAATGATGAGATTTAAAAGTACATTCTACTAATTCCTAGTCTGTAATGCTGCTTCTGCTAGTAAAAGGTCTTGCAAAGTTATTTCATTAACTTTACAACTGTACTTTGAAAAATCTTCTTGGTGCCCAACACCTATTTTTCCTACCTGCCATACTGGGTGCAAACTGTGGTTGCCAAAACAAAAGAGAGCAGGCCATTCAGCCCCATCTATTCTGTTTAGTAGTTACAGTATTAGTCAGTTGATCCAAACATTCATCCAGCCATTTTCAGCATAAACAAAACAAGTGTAAAACAGGGATTCTCTGTCCTCATTCAGCAAGAGTGCATGATTCCTGTTCTGGAGAGAATAAATTATTCTAGTTTATCTACAGCATTGTAATTCTCAAAGTAAAATTTAAAACTTTATGGTACAATTAACTTCAAGTGTAGCCTTTGACTTTTATCAGTAGGTTCCTGGTACAAACAAGGTACTGTACATGTACATATTGCTCACATGTAGTGGCCAGTATGATTTTTATAAGAGTTCTTACTTCTAAAACCTAAAACTAAAACCTAAAGTTAAAATTGACATCTTGAATCAATGAAATCATCAGACCCAGTCCAGAGTCACAGTGTCTTTAATAAAAGATACTCGTAAAAATAAACAGGATCTTGAGAGTCTCCAAGACCAGTGATGGTCTCCAAACGTTGTTCTAAGGCACTTACATAGTTCTTACATATTTGCAAGGTAGTGAATGATGCGAACTGTGCTACAGTAATGACTATAACGTGTGCATGTGACTATTCCTGAATAATCCTACTGCTTTCAATTTTTATCAATGAAACTTCAACGGACCTCACTTCTTTAGTACTGTAGATAGCATTATACAACTTTATGCCACATACAGTATTTGTCTTTTCTCCTTAAATATCCTACTGTACGTCCTTTTTTAAAATATGTGATTCCCACTTGCTAGTGGCATCTGCTATTTAATTTGTAGGCTTATAGTCATTGTATTAAATTGTCACAATTTGCTTTCTGTGGGAAGCTGGCAAGTGAACTCAGGTTTGGTGAAAAGGCTTCCTCAGGGAGTAGACTGAGATTTTAGCATTTGACAGCAGCATGGGCAGATTCAATTATTCAGCACCAGATGGAATCTTCTATCAACAAAATCAAATGTGATTCCCTTCACTGGAACACTTCATACAAACACTGTCAGATGGACAAGCTACTGAGGCAAAGTACTGTAAAATTTTAGAACATTTGCTCAGATTATACTCCATTTTGAATGTTTTGTTAATAGAGCATATAAGAAAATTAAAGATATCACAGTATACAATATGTAGTCATCATCTTCAGCCTTTATCAATTTAGTGGGTTCAGATGATTTTTCCTTTCTTAATGGTAATAGTGGATACTTCTGAATTAATTACTTTTGAATCTGCAATTTCCCTCATGGGATCAATAAAGTATCTATCTATCTAAGGCACTGGAAGTATTGACATTTACCCAGACACTGGGGGGTATAAGATAAGATCATTTTATTAGCCATATACAATGTCTTGCATTAGGAATTTGTCTTGTTGCATACCCCAACTTACTCGCCATGAGACACACAGACAGGGAAAGAGAAACTTGGGGTCAGAGTATCCCTGGAGCAGCTGGGGTTAAGGGCCTTGCTTAGGGGCCCAACAGAGGAGGATTCCTCTGCCAGCCACAGGATTTGAACCAGCAACCTTACAACCATATGCAAAGATGCTTAGCCTAAGTGCCACCGCTCCACCCGGTAGAGTAGGAACCAACAGTCACTGAGTTTAACCTAGGTATTTGTCACGACGCGTAAATCAAGACCCTATGCAGACGGTAGAATCCGGAAGGGAGTGAAACAAACAAGGGGGAGAGAAGACGAACAGGGGGGCCTGTCGATGGTGCACTGGTGCTCGGGGGGGGGGCGAGTTCAAGGGAGTCCACAGGGAAATCCAGGGTGAAAGTCCAGAACCGGGTAATCCATCCATGACAGACAAGACAAAAGCTGATATCTAACACCCCACTAGTATGTAAAGCAGTATTGTGACAAGACCCATTTGAATTCTGAAGTTCTTGAACAAGTAGTTACTGTATCTTGTTATTTTTTGTAAGGCCTTTCATTCTCTTTTAGACAAGACCTCTAAGCTGCTGTGATCTCATTGTTGTTGAAACACTACCTGCAGAAACATCCATCCATTGTCTAACCTCTTTATCCGATTCAGGGTTGCAGAGGAGCCGGAGCCTATCCCAGCAAGCAATGGGCACATTTCTCCAGATGCACTATACAAAGCCTTCTCAATGGATACATGACAGGTCGGTATGGCAATTGATCAGCTCATGACTGTAAAAAAAACTACAGATGGTGGTGGAGACAGTTGAGGCTGTCACTGGTACAGAACTCCCTTCTATCCAGACCATCTTCACCACGCGCTGCCTCAGAAGGGCGAATAACATAATCAAGGATCAAAACTGCCCAGGGAATGCACTGTTCTCTCTTCTTCCTTATGGACCTCAGGTTTTAAAAAAGCTTCTACCACACAGCTATAAAACTCCTGAACTCAACCTCTTAAATCTCCCTACCCCTACTTACACCCCTCTGTTTTTACACTGAAAATACTGCAAATGCTTGAATTTTGCACACCTCTGCTATCTGAGCGCTGCTTAAAATTATAGCTGCTGCCCTGTTCCTGTCTCCAACAATTTGTGATGGCATTTGTTATGTCATTTTCTATGTTAACATTATGTCACAGTACAGGTATGTCATCTTTTATGTTATCTGTTACGTCATTTGTCATGCAATGAAAATGCACAAGTAAGCATTTCATTGTACAACAAACTTGAACTTGATTAGCTTTTCAAGCTGTTTTTCAATGTTCTGTTGTTTTTCAAAAAAAGGTGGCTTTCTGTGATCACATGTGTAGTCAGTTTTTAATTGAGCTTGATTCCAATGCTTCAATCCACTTTACAACCCTCTGTAGCTCCATCTGCCAGTCAAGGCACATAATTGGCATCATAAAGTATCTTTTTTAGTGCAGACCTTTTTGTCAGGGTGAGAAATAACTGGCAGATCTTCATTGCTGCTTTGACATGGCACTGTGATACTTCCCCCGGCTGGTGTCAAGTGCACACTATACTCGTTTTGAACTAACACTGGGTGCTGTCAGATTTGAGAACTGTTTTGCTCTCCATTTTTCACTTTTTCTCACTTTCTCACACCTAAGAGCAAGATCAGTCCATTTGCAGTTAAACACATATTCCAATTTAAACATTTGGTTCTTTTTAAAAATGTTTGGAAATCTATGGAAAAATAGGATTATAAGTTAAATTAGGATTACAAATGTTAACTATTTATATATTTAAGAATGACAAATTACCTGTCTAAAGCTTCTGTATATCTTGGATTAATGATTAATGATCACATGAAGATTATTTTAGTACAGCCTTAGTAATACAATTTATCAGGTGTTTGTTTCATGTTTTCTATACTGCATGTGTACAGAATTGTAATGGAATTAGAAGTGAATAGTAAAAATAATTGTCAGACATTTACTAAGTTTCTGAATTTTTTATGGATATGAAGGTGACATTTTCATCTGCATCAGAAAGAAATTCTTCATACGCAGAAATGCTGAGAACACATCTGTAAAAAACACAAGTCTCATGTTCTCAGATAATTAAATCATTTTCTGTTCTGTTTCAGTTTGTCAGATAGAAAACTGATATATCTACAACTAAATTTCAAAAGTATACATGTTCAAATGCCTGTGCAGTTTAATTCTAAAATGTCAAAGAATAGCCCTTACTCCCACAAATATACATTGTATGTGTCCATTCAAAAAATCATAGACATCAGGTATTGCATTATGTTTGTGTTATGAGCCAGTGTTATTATGCCAGTATAAAATCTTTTCTGGTTATCCTGGGAGAAAACATCATTTTGAAGAGAAGAAACCAAGCTTGTCTTTTAGTGAGGTTTAGTTCACATTGGCATCTTCAAAACTGTGATCACAATAACTCAAGGTAAACTATACACCAGCAGCCTGTATAAAGTGCTGCAGTAACTCATCAGAATTACCAATCAAATTTAATTGACACATTGTCAGGTGTTGTCATCAACATGATAATGTAATGATGTGAATGCAATATTGTTCCTCTATACATATTCATAAACCAATTTGGCTACTTTCTGTACTAGAAAATTTAAAGTTTATATGTATTACGTGTCATCTTGAAACTGTGCATCTCAGTAAAGAAGAAAACAGCATAAAAAGATTAGAATAACATAAAATCTATTTTTCTGCACAACAGTATATATTATTATTTTGTTTAGCTAGACTTCTAGCTAAAGATACATAGAGCTGTACCTTGCACAAGGGTACAACAGTAGTGTTGAAACCATGATTTTAACCTACAGCTTTTCACCTTTGAGATTAGAGCCCTAATTATCCCCTATACTGTATGTGCATGTACTGTATAAGATTAGATTATAAGATAAGATACTGTTAAAATTTATTTTTTTTTTGTCATGTCAAATTTCACTATATCTAAATACCCAGTCAGGATTCTGAAACACATCAAATTCTTGGCTGTCATTATTTCTTGGAAAAACATGTAATGAAAAGAAGTACTGTATATGGAAGGCCATGGTAATGTGGCTAAATATATACTGTACTTCATTATCTAAAATTATAGACAATATGTATGAGCTCTATAAAACTTTGGATTGAGCTGTGAATAGAAATTATATAAAACATGAGATGGTTGTTAGGTTATTTTAGACATGATTGTGAGGAATGGTAAAAAATAGCTCAAATTCTTAGAAAATAGCAAAATATCACCAATAACACATTTTTCAAGCAGAAAATAATCTGTGCTATCTGTGCTTTATGGTTTAATCAAATGTGACACAAACAGTTCTGTATTCTTCAGAAATCATTAAGGTGAAAAAAGAAGTGTTCAACCCTCATTGCTGTGAAATTGCAGAAAATTGTCCAGTGCAAGTTGCAGAATTAGATTTTCCAGGACAGGATAAAAACAGCTTTCCTCCAAGTACTTGTACTGTATGTGTGTGAGAATGAGAGCATGAAATGATAGAGCAATTTGCCTTATATTTTTCTGAGGGGAGATTTCTCTGACTGAGGATTTATCAGCTCAAGCCATGCAGGCCAGGATAATTCAAGATGGAATCTCAATAGCAGGTGGTTTGTGACTAAGGCTTCAGATCACCATGGATTCAACATATCAAACACACAGCCTCTGAGTCCTGGGGAGATTTTCGCTCTCTCTCAAAAAGTCAGCTTCAGATAAAGTAAACCCCTGAACAGCTGGTTTGAGTAACCATGACCATGTAGTTATTGGTGTGCAAATATAGAGCACATACTGTACATTGCTGTTTCAAGATTAAATTAATATTTGTTTGTGTGAATCAACTTGAAATTGATGCTCTTGTCAAAGATTCAGTCATTACAATTATCCAGGTAAATCTCTGAGAATGTTTAATTGTTTTATTGATCATTTTTTTCCTGCCATTTAATATTGACCTTTATCATGAATACTGTGTTGGGGAGATTGTGTCTGGTGCTCTGTTCCTGGAGATGTTGAGGAGTCACCATGATTTTACATCAAAACGGGACAGTGAGGTAAATCTTGCTTTCATCTGTATGAAGAAAAGATTAAATTGGGAAAAAAGAAAACTGAATAAGCACTGATATTTATTCATACATTGATTTATAGATTTCTTTATACAAGCACAGTAAAATACTGATACTTGTTGAATAATTATTCCAAATGTTTACTGACCAGAAAACAGGCAGAACACCCCTTTAACTTGTATTGTTTTTCCAAAATTCTTATCTTGAATGCCATTATTGTTTACTCCAGTCAGTTAAAAAGTCACCTTTCTTAAAAAAAATGATTGTTTAATATCTTATTAAAGGAGCTGTTGTTGACTTAGCATGAAAAAAACGTTTTGTGAAAGTCAAGGGATCTTATTGAAAGCATTTTCAATGATATATTATGTTTACACTGCAATAAAGCCTGCTCAATATAACAGTTGATACCCTTCCAATTCACAATATACAGAATCCAACTCCATGGGTGAAGCTGCATTGACAGTTTTTGACATTGCTAATCAATCAAATAAACAATCTCCATTAGGTGTTCTGAGGAAGATGGCTCTTCTTTTTTCATCATGCTGCTTCATTGAACCATTTTCTTTTCTTCAAAGACCATTCTTTTAAAAAAATGAATGGACTGACTTTTGACTTTCAAAAGACGTACAACATTACCCTTTATAAATGCTGCATGAGCATCTATGAAAATAGAATTTCCAAGCAATTCTAGACTGGGAACACGTTGCACTTGTGTAAAACTGTAGGTCCTATTGAAAGAAAACACTTGATAACATGTGTATACAACTTAATAATAGTACATTTTATGGCATTTTAGTTTACATGTGTTTTTTAATTTAGATTTTAAAAAAATGACAAATTTGCTTCTTGAAATAAATATGTAGTGTGTATTATGGAAATGAAGATGCAGTACCAGGCATGTCTAGGTTGAAGGCAGAGTGACTTGGTTTGGGAAAACTTTTTTTTTTATTTCCACAGAAATTGCAAAGACATCATTCTGGAAAGATGTAAGGAGAAGGTTTACAATGTATGGATAACAGAAAAGAAACGTCTCAATTTTTACAAACAGGATATCACACCATTGTTTTCTTATTTTTGCACCATAATGAGATTCTGAGCACTGTGGACACTTTCCAATAAACTTTAAACATAGTTTAAAAATAATGATATAAAAATATATGTTCCTTCAGCTGTATCATATGTACAGTATAACCCAATGTGAGATTAAATCTGTTCACAGTTAACTTGTTTTTAAAAGCTGTGGTTTCTATTGGGAAAAATGGTTTTATAAAGACAGAGCCAAAAATATAACAGCTTTCCAGTCTGACACTCCTCTTCAGAGGTTTGCTGTAATAATCACACATTTTAAAAACAATTTGCTGAGACTCGCACTCAATAATGGATGTGCTCAACCATGAGGTTAAATAAAATTGGAACACCCTTAATTGCCCAGACCCCTACACCCCTCCTATATCTAGCCCAAGAGACAACAGCTTTCCTCGTCTACCTCTAAAATTGATGTGTGTATCCAAACTGCCTATTTGGATCCAACAGAACTGACTTAATGGGACCCTCTCTAATGGTCTCTTTGGGACAGCTAAAGTTACACAAACTGTGTTCACCTTTTGAAAATCAAATTATACTGCTAGCAGAAAATTAAAACCAGTAAATAAACATTTCAAGGATAATGCAATTGCAGGCCTAGAAACAATTAATCAGTGTTTAATTGCTATTCACACAGAGTTCAAAAGGCTTAAGTAAAGGTTAATTCCACAAAGTAGAAATAAAAAAATATGTTTCTGCTGTGGAGCCTTCTTCAGGAGCATATTTGTAGCCAATGCATTCTGATGCAGCTCCCCATTCAAACCTACAGTTTTCATACTTACTGTAGGGGAGATTTAGTCAGAAATGAATCTGGTTAACCACAAGTGAAATACTACCTTTCTGAAAACAGTGATAAAATTAATGACAATTAATCAATCAATTGTAAATGTATTTCAATTATTAAGCAGATGTAACACCAAACTAGGACAAAAGTATAGAAACAAAAAATATTTCCTAAAATGCCATTTCTCAGTGGCATTTAATGCTGATTCTCAAGACTGGTGAGGAGACATCAGATAAAAAAGAAATTTGCTCTGCAAGTTTTTATTTAATTTAATCTAATTCAAATGACTGTTAAATTGAATGTGCATTTGTTTTTTAGATGTTAACATACTCCTTGGGAAATTTCAAAGGATTGCAACATTGATATAAAAATCTGTAACATACTGTGTTGATTTAGAAATGCATGTGACATGCATGGTGCGTCCCTGGATCCAATCCACTTTCTCTCTAACTATCTCTATGTGATGAGCACCTCCCAGCTACCACCATGCTGTACAGCTCATTTTAAAGGTCATGTCAAATTGCTTCTGTATTTATAAGTCCTTTACAGCTTTAGTTGTAACAGCTTATGGACATTCATAACAGACATTCATGCTGTCCAGTGTGACGCGCATTCTGTCACAGAAGCCGGGGCAGACGCCTGGGAAGTGTGCTGTTTAAAGACCCTATGCGGGACGGTATAATCTGGAAGGGTCTGGAGAAGGACATCAGGAAAAGATACTGTACAGCAGGCTTAAGACAGGTTGACAGACAGGGAGGAGACGACTAGGTCCAAAGGGGTCCAAAAAGGGGTTATCAGGGTGCAGTCCTTAATCCAAAGGCCAGGAGATCCCGAAGACAGTTAAAATCCCGGGAAGGGGAACCGAGACCAGAAACACAGAGAACTAAACCTTTAATGGGACCAGGTGCACCGAGCCCCGGACTCAGAAGGTCAGGACACCAGGGTGAAGCCTGTGCCATCGGGCCACTCCTGGACCCACCGGTAGGCGGGCTTCCTGGCGTCCATCTCCCAGTGCTGAGCCCGGAACTGCGGAGACGCTAGGCTCTTAAACCAAAATACAAACAAGACACACCGGGAAATAATAGAACCTAAACATAACAGAAAAGGGTAGGAGCGCCCTACGTGGGACGTAACACATTCAGCATTGCCACAGTGCTCCAAGAGCTGCAAAACAGTGCAGTAATAGGATGACAGTATTATCCTTAAGAAAAAGAAATGCAATCTTTATTATTACAATTCCTTTAGGATTAATATGTCTATCAATACTGTATGTGAACCACAGTGCTCTTTAGACGTATTGGGAGAGTGATACCTACGTTTTAATCTGCGCTATGAGCTTTTCTCATAAAAAGCATGAGGGATATATATGAACTATTTTCTGTTAAGTCTGTTTGTTCTACCATCTGGGGTTAATTAATTTGATAGTGTTGAACATGGTTATTATGCAAAATTATTGGGACAACTGGCTGATAGTCATCTCTTGTTGGCCATGGGCTGGACATGCCAAGCCACCTCTGGAACTACAGTATCTCACTCATCTTTACTGATGATGAAACTAATCTTGGCTGCAGCAGAATGAATTCTGAAGTTTACAGAAACTTTTTCTCTGCATACGTACATGAAAATGCTTCTGAACCTACATTATTTGACATGCTTCACCATGGAGCATGGCAATGACTCAAAACCTGAAATCAACTTATCTTAAGAGTTCAACAAGAGACAAAAGTGGGACATCATAGCATGCATTTTGCATACTAAAATAATTAAGACAGACACACCCTAAGATTATACAGTCACTCAAAGTGGCTACAGCAAAGGCGTGACAAAGCATCTCAAATGGTTATAGAAAGCCTAATGAGCTCAATGGGCTACAGATTGAGTGCAGTTACTGCCTCAAAGGAGAATACACCCAAATACTGACTTTTACACTCTGCAATTCTAACTTAAAGTGGAAATGTCCTTATACTTGAACACAACATATGATAAAATGTATGAATGTATTTGTCCAGAAATAAAGTCATCTGTTATATTGTACTTATCATTAATAAGATATTAATTTCATGATCTCAAATTCAAATTGCTTAACAGTAAAGCAAGAGTAAATATTTTGGCTTTGCAGTCCAAATACTTTTGTAGGGAACTTTATAGCTAGGGTGTCTTCACTTCTGGTTCTGGTTTTTATTTCAGCATTTTATTTTGCTCTGACTAACTAATCAGATTAATCCATTGCTTAATTAACAGGAGTTAACGTGATTTCCAGATAATTGTTTTACCATTTTAAGGCTGCCTGTGGCTCTCCAGAAGTAAATCCATGGTCTATTTTGCTCAAAATTAATTAAGAAGGTTTCATGATTAACCAGTGTGTGTAGCAGACAGGGATAACCACCATCTTGTCTCCACCTTCTACCCTCTTACAGTTATATATAAGTGCTGTTAACTCATCAGAATTCTTAATAAGAGAAAGATGGCATGATAGCATGGTGATTGGCATTGCTGCCTCAGTGGGAGTTTGATTCCTGGGGTGCTATCTGCACTGAGTTTGTATGTTCTCCCCAAGTTCCTGTGGGCTTCTCTGGTTTCCTCCCACAGTCTAAAGGCATACTGGAAGGTGAATTGTCTTCTGGTAAAACTGGCCCTGGTGTGTGAGTGTGTGTGTCTGTGTGTGCTCTGTTATGGACTGGCATCCTGCCCAGGGTGTATCCTGCCCTGCCTTCAGCTCCCCTAAATAAAGTGGATAGAAAATGGATGGAGGGATTAGTAGAAGAAATAACAGAAAAATCTATCAGTGGCCTTCCTTTAAAATCACATAGATGTTATTTAATTAATATCCACAAACATATGAAGTTGCGGTTTTAACAGCTTACGTGTAATGGAATTTATTCTGAGGACAGAAAAGTGACATTAGAAGAAAAGGTGGAGAATAATGAATCTTACAGGGAAAAAAGTCAGATCACTTTTACAGCTGACTGGCTCACAATTGAAGGCTAAACCATCTAACATTATGGAAGTAGCTTACAATTTATAGAATGGTAAAATATGGCATACAATACAACATAACTCTCAAAGATCTCAGAGAGGTGATTAACAAGCAGTTTTTCCCTTTGGCATTATTGAAACATGGTTATTCCAAACAATCAATACAATTAATAAGATTTTGGATCTTAGCTGAAAGTTAGCATGAGTGATAGCTCACACAGAGATATTAATTTAATTTGAATTTGGCAACTACAGTTCATATGACACCTTTGTTATACATACCTTATTACTTATACAATACTGTATGTATACATGTCTGATAATTCTCCTTTAGAGAAGTTAAAACTCTTGTAGTTTTTTTCCCTAAATATAACACTTGACTGTTTTTTAAATGGGGAACTTTTTCTGTGCTTCCTGCTGATTTTTCATTAACTGTACTATTTTTCAGGGTAGTGCTTGCGTGGTGTTTTTCAGACTGTTTTTCTGATTTGACATATTGAGCATCTCCTGATTTGGTGAACATGATGATGAAAGTGATGAAAAACACAACTCAAAAATGCTGCAGCTTACATTGTTATAACCTACACACACAGGATCTGAATGTATTGAAATATTGCCTTCTGGTGAAAGAATAAAACTGACATTCTTATCAGTGTTTAATTTTGATTTGAACATAACATATAATAGGTTAAATCATGACTTTTGTCACATACACATGATATATAATCTTGTATATTATATATATATAAAAGTCTCTCATGAAGGATTTATGCAAGCTGGATTTAATGAGGTAACCTGGCTGCTTCTCATCAGCCCAGTTGCTCAGCTGAAATCAGTTCCTTCTGCTAACAAGCATTTTGTCTTGTGCTCATGCAGCCACATGTAGCATTAGGTGGATGATATGTGATGAAACTTTGATTTCATTTTAAGAGCTTTTTTGCAGGTTTGCTTTTATTGCGATTCCTTCGACACCTGAGCTTTTCCTTTATGGTTTTGATTGAATGATTTACGTTAAAAGAGATCTACAGTAACATCACGGAGGAAAAATGGTAATGGTTGCACTGTTTTTTCCTGCGACAGATAAATTAGTTATTCCTTTGCAGCAAATTCCTGAACGCACCTGTGCCAATACAGATGATATTTCCCTTGGCTCTGTTCCCCCATAGTCTCTTCCATGGCAGCTGAGTGATATGGTAACATAAATAAAGCAGATCTCTATTGTGGTTAAAGTCAGAGGAATATAACACCTGAAAGGAGCATTTGTGGAAAAATTATTATTATTGTTATTATTGGGATTGATAATTGACTTGTTTTTCATATCTGATGTCTCAGTCTTCTTCTGCTTCTCTCTGTTCAATCCCCTCCTCTGATGCCTCAGTCCTCTTCTGCCTCTCTCTGTTCAATCCCCTCCTCTGGTGTCTGAGTCTTCCCCTGTGTCCCGTGGTGCAAAAACCTCGCCCTGACTCCCCTGGCCCTCCTGGCCAGAGAGTGTCCTGGTGATGGAGGGGAAAGTGGTGAGCAGACCCAAAGAGCAGGGGCTACTTCATGAGCCGTATGCAGCTGAGCATGTATAACAATGTGTACTGTAGTCCCATTCTCCTTTGTTCTGGAGCTTTGCTCCAGGTCCATGCTATCCCATAGTCTAATGTATCACCACTGACTGTGTGGTAATAGAGCAGATTCCGGGCAAACCTTCAATCTTTGTTAATCATCCCCTGTCCCACTGTTTCCACCAGGAAGACTTGAGGACTGTGAGTAAAAGCAGAAAGCCAAATTAAGGAGAAACAAAGACACACTTGCCTTGGCGAGACACTGGCAGGCATATTCAAGCTTAAAGTCAATATAGCCCTCCAAACCTGCCTTACACCCACTTTTGTCACACTGTGACACAAGCCTATTAGTCATATAGTTTAGACTTCTTTCATGAAATGCTGGATGAGAGAATTAAATCAATGCAATCCTGATGAGAAAACAGATCACTCCTCTCATTTGTAATTGTTCTTCAGATTGTTAAGATTCTTTTTTTTAATCCATTTACTGCTGTTGCATGTTAAAATAACTATAACTGCTATTATTGTCCAAGACCTGGTTTTTATAAATCCATGTTGACTATCCCAGTAATGTTATTGGCATACTCACCATCCTCTACTTTATTTCTGGGTATACTGTACTTTCCAAACCTTACATGCAATAGAAGTACGATTTATTGGTCTGTAATTACTTCAATCATTTGTGCTGGCCTTTTATGGGGGCTAAATTAGCAATTTTCCTGTCAATGTGTACTACCCTTGAGCTGAACGACTGCTGGAAGAGTTTTGTTAATGGTCAACAAATAATATCTCTTGTTTTCTTAACAGCAGTTGGTACAATAGAATCGGGCTGTGGGGATTTGTCTATATTCAATGCTTGTGGTTTAGGCAACAGTTCAGCCTCTTTTATGTGAATAGTAATAAACTTTGTGTTTCCTTAACTCAAAGCATGTGGAATATTTCTTCCTTTGTAATCACCTGAGTAAAATTTTCATTTAATATAGCAGCCATTTAATCCTCTTCGTAATCCTTCACTGTTCCTTTTGCTGTTGTAAGGCTGGAAATTATATTTTTTATTTTAGCATCCTATACAATACTCCTTTTTTAACTCTTTCTAATAACCTTTTTTTTTTACATGTGCCTGAAATTCACCAGCAGCCATGTCACCCTGCAACTTACAATTGGCAGCCTACTGAAGCTCAGCAGGTGTGAGCCTGTTCAGTACTTGGAGGGGAGACCTCCTGGGGAAAAAACTAAGGTTGCTGCTGGAAGAGGTGTTAGTGGGGCCAGCAGGGGGTACTCACTCTGCGTCCATGTGGGTCCTAATGCCCCAGTATAGTGATGGGGACACTATACTGTAAACAGGTGCTGTCCTTCAGATGAGATGTAAAACCAGGGTCCTGACTCTCTGTGGTCATTAAAAATCCAAGGGTGTTTCTTGAAAAGAGTAGGGGTGGAATCCTGGCCAAATTTCCTATGCCTCCTAATAATCCCCCTCTATGAATTGGCTACATTACTTTGTTCTCCTCCCACTCTGATGGCAGGCGGAGCGACGTGCTGGTTGGAATATTTTCGGTCGCATTTAATGGCAACGTCAGCTCAAAGATTTGGTTCAAACCACCAAATGGAGATGGGTGTGCTGACAAGTGGACCCTGCTGATGCGGGATTAATGCTAGGATGAGAGAGAGACATGTGCCTGAAATTCATCATATTCATTTTCTTCAAATGGATCCAGTTGTTTCAAGATCATTTTATAAAGTACATTCTTTCTTTTTATATAGTATTTATATGGGATTTCTTGAACCCTTTGAGCCACGTCCTTCCAACTTTGCAATTGTTTACATTTTTGACAAATTTGTTCTGTACTTTAAGCAGAATGTATATTGTTGCCATCCATTCTCCACTGATTTGATATCTATTACATGTCATTCTGCTTCTCCTATGTTCTGCCTCATTGCTTAATAGTCTGCTTTCCTGAAATTGAAAACCATTCCTTTGGACTCTGCTTGCATGGCTTCAAAACACATTTCACAGGATACCTCTGTTTTCGTAACTCTATTGTTACTGTCTGAAAAAGGCATTCCTTCAATTATATGCTCTGGCACACTAAGAAAGCAGTTGTTGTCATGTCTTCCATTACTGTAAGTTTTCTATTGCAGAACTTCCTATTGTCCCTGTCTTTGTGAGGAAAACTAAAATCTCCCATACCTACCACTTCTTTTACAAATGTGTCCATAATTTTATAAGGAGGGTGACTTGTTATATTTGAATTAGAATTGTAAAAAGCAATGATTGTTGATGTGCAGTGAACACAAGGCAACGATCCTTTCACCATGCTAAGAACAGGCATGCATTATTAACACAGTTCACTATGTTAAGTCCCTCAAGGCATGGTGCTCCATATCCTTGTCTTAGTATTACTGTATATGAATGGAACTAAATTTAATAGTAAATAAATAGGTGCTCAGAAAATACTCTCAGCACTCATAGTGTATGTCAGTTGTAAAAAGAATGCTCTCAGGCTGCTGCCCATTCTGTAAAAAAGATTTAAATAAGCATGAGGGATAAATCGTTGTCAAAGAAGAATCACATGCTATTGTAAAAGTAGTCGAAAAAATTAGTGCATTATAGTTCTTTCCAAACAAGTGCAGAGAATCCTATACATGTTTTATTCAAATATCAATATAACCCGAAATAGCCCAGGTGACAGGTGAATTTATCCTTCTTGTGAGACCTGTTGATTCCGGTGACATTATATTCATGTGAACAGGTAAAGGATCATTCCATGCTGAAAGGTAGAGAAAAGAAACGCTACCTTTCAGCTGTGGAACTTCTTCGGGTGCATCTTTGCAGCCTACGAACGCTGATGCAGCTCCATTCTTGACCCTTCAATATGTCCATATATTTCCACTTAAGCAATAAGACCCAGAGGGGCAAGATAACCATTGAATCATTTGACACACTTAATACCTAATTAGTCATCCAGATGAGTGTCCCCAGGATATTCCTAGAGTGAAACTTCAATATGATAAATACATAACAGACATGGAAAAATTATTTATCGAATATCAGTTAGCATTGATAATGGTTTTTAAGAGGTTTAAAGGGTTACCTGGTTTGTAGACTGTGATATATTTCAACAATGTTACAGCTCTCTTTCAATAGAACAAAGGATATAGAGAATTTAGTAATGATGGTAAGGATTTTGTCATTTGTTTTCTGGTAAATAACTTTTGACTTTTGGAACAACAGCTGTTTTTTCACCTGCACGGTTTTTAACAAATTCTAAAGACCACATGAATATCCTGGATTTTTAGAATATTGTGCAAAAATAAAGTAATTAAGCTGCTCTGCATTAAATGTGCAAATGACTACTTTGAAAATAGATTACATTTCTATTACCACGTACTACTGTAGGTATTGTGGGGCATAGGCCATATTTTTTTATATATTCTTTGTCAAAACACAGAAATGGAAAACAAAATAGCAGGATAGAATTATGCAAATGGACCAATATACAAACCACTCTGAATGCCTCTTTTTATCACGTACAGGTACATACTTAAATCAGCATGCTGAAATAACAGTTTTAAGGATGACCTGTGACTTATTAATTGCTTTTCATAAGTGTCATTCACAATGAATAACAGCAATGACGAGTTAGATGCACTTGATGGCATTTATTGAGTGTTTGGGTAATAGTGAGATTTGGCTTAACCTGTTAGGCTGAGGGTCCGCCCCTGGGTCTCTGATGTGGGGTGAGGAGAGGCTGAAGGGAAGCTGCAGTGGTGGAGGTGAGGTGGAGGAGGGAATCATGACACAGAAGGCAAAAAGAACAAGGTTTGAGTATTACAGGACATACTGAAAAGCTTTGAGAAGTGCAATCAGGAGAAAATATGAATTAAAACAACTGGGGGGGATGCTGCCTGTTGTCGACCCTCTAAATCTTTGAAAGAACTTTCATTTCATTTCATTTACTTTCATGCCATTGTTCAGTAACACCCTAGAAACCCATAGCTGAGCACTTTTGATAAGAATTTCCTCAAGATAACATACTATGGTATTGCTGCAGTCTTCACACTTTGGAGTTACTGATCCCAGCAGAGACGTCTTTGATTGTAACAAATAAACAGAAACAAGGACAGTTTTAGAGGACAGATGTAGTACCTGGAGGGTGTACTGTATGAAAAAGATGAGTGGTCAGTGTATTTCTTGTTTTACTTGAGTGCTATAAATCAGGCCTTGATATACAGAAATATGGAAAGATATGGCAAACACTTTGTGACCCTGCTACTTTGAATGGTTCCGGAAGATCTGGGACTTAGAAATACATTTAATTTAGAAAGAGGTGTAAAGCAGAATAAATATTTTAAATGTTTTTTTTTAATATATTTTAGTACTGCATATAGTTTAGTTTGAGTTCCTGTTGCAGACACTGCTGTTGTACCTTGAGTCCACCCAGGATTGCTGGAGGTAGGTTGTATAATAAACTGACATCTTTTCCAGGGGTTCAATCAGTGCCCATCTGCTCACTTCATACCTACAAACCAAGTGAGTCTCTGATCTGCTGAGCATTTTTGAGGCACTTGAATGTATGTCCCTGCTTATACATAACATTTGAAAATTGACTCGAAAAGCTGTATCTCCTTTCTTTCTTCTTTGTTGTTGTACACACTGTACATGTGTAAGAATGATGATCATGACAGTAATAGGATTAAGGTTTTTCTAAGCATTCACAACTGTAGATTGTAAGTTTGCCTGGTCTGTTTTATATTGTTTAGTCAGCAGACTCAGCTATCAGGCCTTCACCTGTATTGTGATTTGACATGTTTGTGGAGAGAATATTTCTGTATCTTTAAATCTAACACATTTCCTAATCTCATGAAACCAAGAAGGGTTTCTAAATAATACAATGTCTATGGAACGAATCCCACAGAGAGCAACTAGATGCCTCTCTAACAATACATCACTTTGACTGGAGAATTAATAATCATTATTGTGTTCTTTCTAGTTACGGCAGCCCTAGCTATGTCTGCAATTTCTGTCTTCTGAGATCCAAACTTCTCACCCTCTTGCAATTAGTTATAGTTACAAAGTGTGCTACAAAGTAAAAAGATGACATCTCTCTAATGGCACATCTGGGGAGTTTAAACTGTATCCTGTTTCTTTTCCAAAGGGACAAATGAAATGAAATAAAGCTGTATGCCACTTCAGAATGAAGGACTGACAAATCACCAGCCATGTTTTCAACAGATGGAAATCAGATAGTGTACTGTAACTATTACAGACTGAGTTTTAGTGTGTGTGTCTGTATGTAGTATACAGTACAGTATATGGATCAGATGTCACAAACTAGATACTGTAATCACTATTAAGATTTGGATAAAATAAGTTGTTGTTTTTTTTTATTCAATAACCTTGCAGGTATGGTGCTTTTTAAATTTGTTAGTGGAGGATTAAAATGAAATTGTTTAAGAAATCTGATCAAATATCTGTTACCAATGTATTCTGATTATACATCCTAGGAGATGTAACACATTCTTAATTTAAGACAACATGCAGAGTAACAAATGATGCTGAAGCTCCTATTCGCACAATATGTTTGAGAAGGCTGAGATTGTGATGAATTGCAAAAAGCCAAGGCTCACCACATGGTTCAGTTGTATTCCGAGGGAGGTACAGTTGTCTGTTATGAGCAGGACTAAGGATGGATTTTTTTCTAGTGAAAAATCATTACATTGGTTTTGAAAACGGGTGTGTGTTGTTTAATTTATGTTTTTTCTGTACTTATTAGACTGTCAGTCCATAAAAGCATTTAAATCAACCTTTCTGACACTAACTATAATGTGTTTATTTTGCATTATAACTGTTCATAATCCAATAATTTAATCTACTGTATGTGCAGTCAGCAGCTAATCACTGCTTTGCCTTTGGAGTTATTTTCTTATGCCAATCCTTTTAGATTTTCTGGCTTTTATTGATTTTTTGGCTTTTACTAATTTGTTTTGTATGAGCTGCGTTATGGACCCATCACAAAGGCGTCGCAGTCCAGGAGCTGTGGCTGGCATGCTCCAGTATGGACTCTGTGTTGCAGGAAGAAGTGTGGGGAGGAGACACAGGGACAGGGATGGGCAGTCTGCACCTGGTGACCAGTCTGGACTGGGCACGAGCTGTCAGGGAAGCCAGGCTGAGCCCGGTGTGCGTTGTCAAGGCAGACCTGCAGAGGGATCAGGCTGAACTGTGTGCTCGCTGAAGACTGGATCCCATGCAGGTTCGGCAGAATAGACCCAGGGAGAGATTCGAAGCAGGGACCAGGTCCAGGGAACTGGTTGGGTCAGAGGACCGGTGGAAAGGCTGGAAGGCTGAGGTGGAGTCTGGGCAGTAAGCAGGTAACAGGGCTGGAGTGCACAGGTGCTGAGGGAGAGAAGAACCATGAGGGCCAGGAGCTGTACTGTAAACCAGCATGCAGGCCTGAAGGGCTGAGCTGTCAGGCCTCCCAGCCAGCACCAGAACTACACCAGTCACTGCAGGCCTCCTAGTGAACAGAGGTGACACGCCCACCCAGGGGAAAATGGAGTGTGACTTGGGCTATCAGATCAGGAAAGCACATCCACACGCAGGCTCCCCAGGCGGAGCACGGGCAGGTCAGGCAGCAGGCAAGCGACTGGAAAAGTCCAGGCAGGCAGGGGAACTGGATCAGACAGGCAACAGGAGAAGCAGAGAAGACAGGGAACAGGAAGAAAACAGGGAGGACTCGACTGGGAAACTCTGACTGCTGATTCGTAAGCGACAAGATTCTGGAGTGCCAATGAGAAGTTACGCTGGATTTAAATAACCAGGACTTCTCATTTCATTCAGGTGCTCTAATTATCCTGCCGTCTCCTCGGCAACCAGTCCAGAGCGGGCAGGAGGGAGGAAGTGTGGCCCATAGCCACTACAGCTGTACACACCCCACTGCTTCACCACGGGGCGTCAACAACAATAGTTTTATCATAAATCTAAATGAAGAATTACCATGTTTATTCTTGATTATCTGTTGAATTGCCTTTCTGAAAAGTTCTAAATTCTAAAATGATAACTTGCTGTTGTGTGGTAATAAAACAACTAATGTGTGTGTCCAAAGGAGGAGGTTCAGAGCTTGCATCCATATAGACTTGAGGCCCACAGTGGAAAATCACAGCTCCTGGTGTTATTGTAACTTCCAGAAGATTGAATAGTTCAAAATCAAGTGAGTGATGTCAGTACCACTCCAACGAGCCCTCAAGATAATCAGAAAATAATTATTTTCTTGTATTTCAAATAAATTTACAAAACCTTAAAAATAAAAAGTGAACCCCAGCATTTTGATATATCTTTTCTTCTTGGTTAAGTAGTTCTGGGTTGCACAAGTTCTGATAGTTGGGTCCCTGATGTGGTAAAGCTTTTCTGTTATGGAATCTAAAGAGGCTTTTGATATGGGTTATGCTTTCATGGTAAACTCCCTGGGGTGCCGAGTGGCCTAGTGTAACAGACTACTGAGATTTATTTTTATAATGAACATGACCTGCTCTTCTGGAAGGCAAATGCCACATACTGTATATGTATTTTACGAATAACTGGATAACAGAAAAAATGTTCTTCATCCGGTCAATTTGTTGATATTTGACACTTTTGCTAATTTGACAACTTAATGTTTTAAGTATAGGTGGTCTTTAGTGAACACTTTGTTACAGTCTTTAATACAGAGCAAAAAGAAATCAGAGCAACTGAGAGAATACTATCCTTCTTTGGCCCATTCCGTAGCCACTGGGAATATATCCAGTGCTCTTCTGCTGGTCTGAATTTCTGAGCTTTGTTGAGAAAATAAATGATAACCTGATGCAGCCTGACACACTGGCTGATACAGATGGCTAGAAAATGCATTTGTGAACTTCGAAGGCTGACCTCTGAAGAACTGTCTCAAAAAACGTGGCTTGTTGGATAAAGTTGCCATGGAACTCAAATTACAACTGCAGAAGACTTTGAACACCAAGGCAGAAGCTGAACAGTGATGTAGTGACTATCAAAGTTACACAGTCTCCCAAAATCTTAATGTTTACCCATTCTTCTGCTGTCCTAAGAAGTAGGGGTTTCACAGATGCAAATGTATTTCATTTTGTGTCTTGATAACAATCCAGGCTGAGCTTTTTAAAGGTTTTGTTGTCCCATAAATGCAAATGACCGGGTGACAGAAATGGCCTAAAATGGATTATTAGATGATTAATTATAGATTTACAGAATAAAATCAGAACACATTCAATTTCTTTACAAAAACAGCACAAAATCCCTTTTATATCTGTCATTTTTCTTGGACTATACAGCATATGCATAAGTAACTCTTTGTTCAAGTTACATAACATGCATGCTTTACTGCTCACAAAGAAGGAGGTAAGGGAAATATAATTCAATCTTTATTTTTAGAACTACATGAAATGGATAAATATCTAATAATAATTCATAATTGCTTACACTTATATAGCGCTTTTCTGGACACGCCACTCAAAGCGCTTTGCAGGTAATGGGGACTCCCCTCCACCACAACCTACTGTATATGTAGCCCCACTTGGATGATGCGACAGCAGCCATAGTGCACCAGAATGCTCACCACACATCACCTAGTAGTGGGGAGGAGAACAGACTAAAGAAGCTAATCCACAGATGGGGATTATTAGGAGGCCATGATTGATAACGGCCAATGGGAAATTTGGCCAGGACGCCATGGTTACACCCCTATTCTTTTCAAGAAGTGCCCTGGGATTTTTAATGACCACAGAGATTCAGGACCTCAGTTTTACGTCTCATCCGAAAGACGGCACCTTTTTTTTTACAGTAAAGTGTCCCAGTCACTATACTGGGGCATTAGCACAAACAGACTGCAGGGTTAGCGCCCCCTGCTGGCCCCACTAACACCTCTTCCAGCAGCAACTTTAGTTTTTCCCAGGAGGTCTCCCATCCAGGTACTGACCAGGCTCACACCTGGGCTGCTAGTTGTGAGTTGCAGGGTGATATGGCTGCTGGCTCAACAAGTAGCAAATGATATGTTACAATAATCTATAAAACAGTACAGTTAAATGAAAAATTACAAAATGACACTGGATACTGACATAATAAAAAACAATATAGTTTTATCATTTTAATTACTGTAAGTGGGCAATCCTTTGAGGCAAAATAGAGATTCTTGACTGAAAGAGATTAAAGAATGAGCTGCTGCCCTCAGTTACCTGACGAGCTGTGAGAAGATGACTGGTCAGGTGACAGTTTAAGAAGCAGGAAGAAGCTGCTTCCAATGGTTGGTTTTATCTGCTCTCTGGAGGGCAGAAAGCAGATCTTCTGTGGTGCAAACTCACCAGGGGGAAGGGAGAAGGTACCTGTGAATCTGAATAGTTTTGGAAATGCTTTTGTGAGAGAAAGTTAAGTTTGAATTGTTTTTGCCTGACTGTGACAAAGACCAGAACTCAGCTGCTCAAAAAGGAGCTAGGCTTTCGTTTGGTTTGTATTTTGTTTACCTCACACTGCATATTTTTTTAAGAAAATAAACTTTATTTCAACAATGTATTCAAATTTTACAAAACGATACAATTCTGACATAAAGCCTCTAGAAATTTTAAAAAGGGCTTAAAAGGCAATTGTCTATTTTCAATCAATCGTAAGTGGTCATTAAGGCTGGATTTGCACAACAAAGTCCCTCCAAGCCTCACAGACATTACCAGTTGCATCAGTCCTTTACATTGTTCAGTTATCCACAAGAGCTCTTTGTACAGGACCTTAGGTTGGTGCAGAGCTCTGGTTGTCTCTGACTCCACTTGGCAGCATGGATGTAGGTTCCTAGTTGTTTTTCCACTTTTGATCCAGTGTTTGAGTGGGTACACTATGGCCACGCAGCTAAAGCTGGTAGGATGTCTGCTTTCAACACCGTCACTTTCCCCTTGAGGATCAGCGACCGCGTTTTCCTAAGACACAGCTACGAATTCATCTTGGTGATCCTCTCTGTCCAGTTTATGGTCTTATTGTCCTGGTTCTGAAATGAAACCCCCAGTATCTTAAGGGTCTCCTTGTAGAGCTTGAGACTTCCTCATGCTGTATATAAACTGTACTAGTTTGTACCTTATTGCTATTGAGCCTACCTATTTAAAAGATCCTGTTGTGGCACACCCAAACCAGGGTTTGTCCTAATACACATACTCAATTAAATGACATTGTCCAATCACAATCTGTATACAGAAGACAAAGATGTATGTCTCATGAAGATGAGAAATAAAAAGTGTTTGGAGGAATAGTACAGTAATTGCCTTTTTTGTTGTTGTTTGAGTGATGCTAACTATTGATAGGTAAGTTAAGTAGATGTGTAATCAGATGTGCAAAGATATGCAAAATCATGAATAGATATACTGTAGTGTTAACATTTCTAACACTAACCTTTCTATTGATTACTGTCTTAATTCAGTGCCAAATTGGAAAACGTTTAACTGACTGTTAAGACAATCTATCAGCATCCTGAGTGTAGGCAACTGAAGCTTGTTCCATGCATTTTTCTCTGTGTATAGAGCTAATAATAATGGTGGACTAATTGGGTATCGTCTGACACTGTTTGGAATTAGATTTTTGTCCACTCTGACATATCAACAGATCGCAGCTTGTTCTCACCTCTGCTATCCCTGATCTCCCCAAATCTGTCAAACGGTCCGCCATTTAATATGTGCCTGGGGCCATTGATCTTGGTGGCGCATGTGGGAAACACCCCATATTTTTAATTAGTTCTAATTAGTTTTTCACCATGTGGGGGCATTATACCTAATGTTTACCACCCAGTCCCAAGGCTACAGATAAACTCCACATCCCGCTTGAAGAAGGTGAACAAACAGTAAAGCATTTGACACAGTACAGGTATGTCTACAGCGGGAGTGATAGTGGGTGTATGAAATCCCTCTGTATAACTCTTATTCTAGTTAAATACTCTTAATTATATGGAAATTGCTTTTGTTGATTCACTGGTTTCTCATATGCACAGAAAAGGATTGTTGCAGTCTACATTAAGCACTGCCACTACCCCAGGAAGAACACATTTACAATTGTGAGAAAAAGTTTGTGAATTATCTGGATTTCTGCATGAATGGCTCCTAAAATGTGATTTAAGTCATAATAATAAATAAAAACTTTTGAGTTTTAAATCACAGACAGACACCCTGATATTCTGCTGTAGAATTTCCTGATACAACTTGGAATTCATTGGACCCTCAATGACTGCAAGCCATCCAGGCCCTGAGGCAGCAAAGCAGCCCCACACCATTATACTCCCTCCACCATGCTTCACAGTTGGGATGAGGTTTGGTGTTGGTATGCACGTATGCAGTGTTTTGTTTTCTCCAATTCTGTTCAGCGGCAAAGTTTAAATGTGTTTATTGGACAATTAACACTACGGAATGCTATATTTTGCATGGCCACAGTCTATATGTTCATTCGACTTTTCATGGGCGCTCAAGATGCTTGAAATATTTTTCCCATCTTTGACACCGTCTTTTGTCAGAACTGATTTTCTCTCACTTTCACCAAAAAGATTACAACAAAAGCAAAATGTAACATCCTTAGTAACTACATAAATGAGCCATGGCCTCTTTGCTAAAGTCCAACTATAATGACACACAGTAACTTTTCTGTGCCCGCTGTCCCTGGGAAAATTGATTCCCTTGACTTGATGCAGTCCCCTCTCTATCAAAATGTCTTGAAGTCCATGGTTAATTGTTGTCTACCACTTAGCGGGATTATTCAAATTTTCCTCGGCCTGTAATATTAGCGGCTGGTGAGTCTCTGTTTTGGACAAGACGCAGTTGCTGCTAATGCTATCCTTGGAAGCAGAACCTCTCTACATCCACAGTTGCTTGTAACACAGCAAAGTTGCTAGCTGAACCAGTGATCTGATGACTAGATGTTGGCGGATTATCACCCTTGCTGAGTCTGACTCTGAGGCAATGTACAGTATACTGATGGAAAAAAGAAACGCAACATTTTCTGGAATGAGAATACTATAGTTATAGCTTATGTACTTTCACAAAAAGTTGTCGATTTGTTTTAAGCTCTCTGACCAGCAATACAGCTTGTGCAGTGAGGCATTGCAATTTGCCAATCACACAAAAGCTCATTAGGTGCACTTTTATCCAACGAGATCCTGGTGGAACAATACCTGATCAGGTCACTTTTAAAAAGGCCTTAATTCAAAGCTTAGGTCACTGCAAGAAAAAGGCCACACTTAGTCAGTTTTCTGTGCATTCCATAATGTCTTGAATGTCACCAGAAACAAGGGAGAGGGCCATTGGCATGCTGCAGGCAGGCATGTCATGTGCCAGCGTTGCCAGACACTACGGACTGCAGGGAAGGTTTCAGCAGACCGGCAGGACAGATGACCATCCAAGATCTGGTTGCCCTCGAGTGACCACACCAAAGCAGGACCGACAGACTGGTCCATCTGAGAGATCATTACAGATCTGCCACCCATACTGCTGCTGAAACTGCCAGCAGACACAATGACTGCATCAGTGACAGGACAGTGAGTGTCCATGCTGCTGGAGACCTGTCAGATGCCCACTGCTCACACCTCCAGACGTCACACCTGACTGGCTTGGGCCAGACAGAGGCTTTGATGGACTCGTGAGCAGTGGCATCAGGTCCTCTTCACGGATGAGTCACGGGCCAGAGTGTGAAGGAGGAGGTGATGTGTTTCTTTTTATCCATCAGTATATTTGAAGAATGATCCTTTCTGTTTTTGGAGTGCCTGTTCTTTTAACAGTCTCCTCTTTCTGTATTCACAGCCAGACAGTTTTGGTCGTTTTGACATGCTGCACTTCACTGTCCACACAAAAAAAATCTCTCCAGTTGATTGAAATTGGCGTCAGTGCCACAAGCTCGGGGGTGGATGGCCCAGGCTAGGACTGATGCATTCCTCGGCCATTTGGAGTGATCAGAGAGAGCTTGTAGGGCAACGTGCTCTGCTATCAAGTTTCTAATAGGTCGCAGAATAGTTTGAAATGGTACTGTAACGAACAGCCAACATACAGGTTGTACGAGCAACCAAGCATGATTGAAACTCATTCAAATGCAAGTGCTTCTATCCATGGTCTTGATTGTTTCCCTCTCATTCCTTTTGGTTTGGGGAACATGTCAAAATCCTATGCCCAGAGAACTTCAGATAGAGTTCGCGGAAATGCTCAGTGGACACCCCAGGTAGGGTAAGGATCAGCATTTACACACTACTTACAGAATTTTTTATCTCAGGGTTGGATTTGGGGTCCAAGTCAGGTTTAAGACAAGAGGTTTCGTGATCCTAGCTGAAATTATTTTTCCCCAAACTCCCCTGCACATAGGAGGGAAGTTGGCCGCCCGGGCTAATGGAGGTCTCCTTTAGCTCAGCAGGCGAGTTCCTTGTTAAGCGATGCCGGAGGCCTGGGTTTGAGCCCATGTGTGGAGGGACAGACTGGGGCGGGAGCGGTGACGGCACAAGCCCAAGACCCCAAGCTTGTTACAATACATTTGGCTGCCCTTGCTCAAATGCCGCTCTAGGAAATTGCCTAGTTCGCCTATATGGACACGACGGCCCCACCTCTAACTATATGTTCTAACATTGTTTGCTTGTTTTTCACTTCTCTGCATTGTCCAGAGGAGGAGAATATGCCCACAGCTAGTCTTTTACATTTTTAAGCTCAGCGATCCACATTGCATATGCAATTGTCCTGTGTGCCATACTCTGTGCACTAAGCTAGCAGTGCTGTTATTCGGGAATCCTGAAGTCACACTCAGCAGGTGGTATGGGTTGTTGCCATACGCAGTATAAACCACCTCTCGGACTTTAATGAATGCATTTGGGCAACAGTATAACAATAAATTCAATCACAACAATAAGAAAAGAGAAGGTCACATCCTAATCTTGCACTCACCTATGTATATACAGTAGTAGTTCAGGTGGGTAGCTGCGTCAGCATGCATAGGCTGCAAAGGAACAAGTAATAGGTTTATTCCATGCTGAAAAAAAGAAGAAAGAGAACACAACGTTTCGGCCGTGGAGCCTTCTCACACCTGAAGAAGGCTCCACGGCCGAAACGTTGTGTTCTCTTTCTTCTTTTTTCTTTTTTACAGTATATACGGTACTGTAAATCTTTCACCTGGGACTTCCCTTTGCATACCTTTGGCATTAGGGGCATAGCCACGGATGGGCCCAGGCCCACCCTGATAGATCCCGGGCCTACCCGGTGTGTGTGTGTGTGTGTGTGTGTGTGTGTGTGAGAGAGAGATGTATATATATGTACAGTATATACTGTATATACGGTTCTGCTAATTCTGCTGTTTGATTATACCACTTGAGGATTGGATTGTAAATTGGAGGGGAGCCCCTATGCCGGCAGGATGGTCAGTTAGAGCCCGGGCCACCCACTTTCGCACAGGACCACCCAAAAATCAATTTCTGGCTACTCCCCTGTATGGCATCGCTCTGCCTCCCCATTGACACCCTTGCAGTAAACTCCCTAGCTCAGTCCTCACAATAGTGAGGGGTTTTGTTTTAGCCTATCCAGCCTGGAGTAGGCTGCCATTCCCTTAGCAAGGTGAACCTCGCCAAATGCTTTATACAGATTTGTCAGTATCTAGTATTCAATAGAATCTAACCAAACTACTGAAATGTGCATTTTTGAAAATATTGCTTATGTTACAGCAAACTCATTCATGCAAATCCAAGAAGTAATGAGGAATATAGTATAATTTCTGTAAGTGACAGAGAGTTTAAGAAGAGATTTGTTTTGAACAACCCAGTGTGAAGAGGGAAAGAAATAAGAAAGGAAATTGAGGGAGAGCAGATAGCTAAGAGCTGAAACTAAAATGGAGCTTTTTGGCCTGAACGCACGGCAAAACCCAAGAAAGTACAGTGCACCCAAAAAACAAAATCCTTTTACCGAAACATGGTGGGAGCAATATGACAACAACCCAAAGCACCCAGCCAAAACTACACTGAAGTGGCAAAGAAACAAACAGGTAAATGTGTATGAGTGGCCCAGTCAGAGCCCCAACCTAAATCCCCTCGAAGTGTAATGACATGACTTGGAGATTGTTGTCTGTCAACACTCCCCAATGAATTTGACAGAGCTTGCACAGTTTTGTAAAGAAGAATGGAAGAATTGCTAAATCTAGGTGTGCAAACTTGGTAGACTTATCCCACCAGACTCCTAGCTGCAATTGTTGCCAACGCATCTTCCACCAGGTATTACCTGAGAGAGGTGGAGACTTATCCCATCATAACCATTATAATAGATAGATAGATAGATAGATAGATACTTTATTGATCCCGTGAGGGAAATTGCAGTGCAACAGCAGCTTAACACACACAACACAGCCACAATGTAACGAATTATATAATAATAGTACAATACATACAATACAATACAAGAGTTACTCACAGTCCAGACGCACAAGAACAAAATAGAACAGAACAGTACACAGAAAATCATATCACACTCATATCACACATATGGATATAAATATAGATGTAACTGTAGATATAAATATAAATGTATTGCACAGGTCCCTGGCATATATTGCACAGAAAGTGGTTGTAAACGGGAAAAAGAAAAAGAAAAAGAAGAAGAAGAGAACAGATGTAGCAGTAGATGTGTAGATGCGTTTAATCCAGATACAGGTCACTGTCGATGTTGCCTCTGCCAAGACGCAAGGTGGATGCGTTGTACAGTCTTATGGCAGACGGCAAGAATGACCTCCTGTAGCGCTCCCTGTTGCACCGTGGATGAATCAGTCTATTGCTGTACGTGCTCTTCATTCCTGCAAGCCTGTCATAGAGGGGATGGGAGAAGTTGTCCATGATGGCCTCTAGTTTGGACATCATTCTCCTCTCAGCCACTACCTCCAAGGAGTCCAGGTCAGACCCAATGACAGAGCTTGCTCTCCTGATGAGCTTGTTCAGCCTTTTGGAATCTACTGCTCTAATCCCCGAGCCCCAGCACACCACTGCGTAGAAAATGGCACTCGCTACCACCGACTGATAGAACATGTGTAGCATCTTACTACACACATTGAAGGACCTGAGCCTCCTCAAGAAGTAGAGTCGGCTCTGTCCCTTCTTATAGATGGCCTCGGTGTTCTTAGACCATTCCAGTCTATCGTCGATGTGCACTAATGTTTTAGTTTCTTTATTTTAAAATAGAATTTATAATAGGATCGTTTCCCAATAAAAACATTTTAAAAGTGTGGACTATGGTGTGTGAACGAAACATAAAAAATTGTCACTTAAATGCTTGAAACTCGGAGGCGTTTAGATAACAAAATGTGAAAACACGTTCAAGGGGGTGTATACTTTTTGTAGGCGCTGCACACATATGCATGTGTCATTCATTTTAAACATTTAGAGGCTACATTTTTTCTTTCTTTGAAACACGAGACATTTATTTGTACTGGAGCTGCTGTCATCCATCTCTTTAGCAATTCCACGGAGATTGATACATATTAGAAGAGCTAGCTAATAAAACGCTGGCTGTATCCTGGGGCAAGCCTCCTTCTACTGGAAATGCGTCTGCATCTTTGATGCATGTCCAACATAATGGGCTGTATTTATAATTCCAACATGTTATAGGTCTGTCACATTTCATTATTGCTTACCCACTAGCTCACTGAAAGGGACGTGTTTTGTGCAGCCTGTGGGTATTTCACAGGGTCAGCACTCAGGCAGGTTTATATTAGCTCCTGATAGCAATTAGATTTGTTATCATTGCTAGCTTCTCTTATGGCACTGGCTTCTCTGGCTTATCTGAACCATGCCTGGCTGTAGACTTCAAAGATAAGTGGGTAAAGTGCAATGGTTCATTTTCCTGGAGCACGAGGAGCACATCATATCTTCATTGATTCTTCCACACAGTAATGTTTTTGGCATAAATGCCGGTCCATTGGAAATGAAAAAAAGAAAGATTTGTGTAAAGCTGGAGTCATATTAAAAAGCACAAGGAACCTGTTTTTCACTATTATCTTCTCTGTTCATGTTTTTGTTTCACTCCAAGTGAAAGGTGTGGGGACTACAGGGGCACAGAGAATTGCAAATATTGGCTGGCATCTCTCATGAATTCTCCTCTTGGGTCTGCAAATACATTACTTCACAATTTAGTCCTGAAAAGCCCCAGCCATTTTAGCAAAACCCAATTAGATTAACTCCTAGCAAACTGATACATTCTGTTTTTTAGTACAAATTGTGATACATCTTTGATTGCTTGAGAAATTCTGGGTAAGGAGCTGGGCCCTTGATTCAGAAAATTACACTTTAATTCTCAGTTAGTGTGTTCCCCGCTGAGTAAAGGTCTGCTTATTTCATTTGCTACTGAATCCCTTTGAACAGAAATTATTTTTTCTACAACTGCAGTTTTTATAGGAGAATTGACTATAGTTTCACAGTATGACTGCCAATACTATTAGTGTTTTCAAGAATGAACCCACTGCTCTTCAACAGACTTTATAAGATGTAAGGAAACTGTTCTCATGTAATATTAAAAAAACACATTATTAAAATAAAGTATGCAAATATCCAACCTGCAACATTATGGCAAATTAGAACAGCGTAATGGTAAAGAGAGAAAAAAATAATATCGTGTGACCAAAAGTCTCTATTCAGAGACTGTTTATTCAAATTAAAAGCTGTGCTATAGAACGTTTTAAAAGGGCTCCCTCATAAATGTTGTCTCTCCTTCGTTAGTGCCTTGCTTCATAGCAGAATCTCATTATTTGAATACATGAATCGTGTATTGAGGTTTACAACATCTTTTCTAGGCTTTACAAGCACTTCATGTGCCATGTGAGGATTATGAAGCATTTCAATATCTGAGGGAATAAATAATGGAATTCACATACAGTAAGCTGTTAATGAAGACATGTTCAAGAAAACAAGATGCATGCATACTGAGGTGATAACATCATTTCAAACAGTTCTGTTTTTGTAAAGAATAAAACAGTCTGTTTTCTAAGATTGTGACTGCAAGTTCCATGTAAGAGTTTTTGTCTTCCCAATTCATTTCTAAATACATCTGAATTATAAGATAGATTTTATTTTATGTTTGGTATTACGAGGTTTAGCTTACTCTTTGAAACATAACACTGTGCTTCAATCTATATGAGAGAGCAAATTAAGGCAGTGCAGTGAGTGAACTCGTTTAGTTCTTTATATCCTGTATATCCAGTTTAGATATATGAGGCTAGGCTGCAAATGTGCTCAGGGGTGTTCCTTTGGATACAATTGCTTTTAATTCTCACAGATAGCAAGACAAAAGGAGAACCTTTCTTCGGCATCCATGACGGAATCATTGTGTTTTTACTTATTATTTTTTACTTTCAGTGTGAAATTAACCTCTACTTGTGCTCTACTGACATAGCTCCCCACTCAAAGCTTTTCAGATAATAAGTGATGGCTGTTTCAAAATACACATTTGTATTCCACAGAGCAGATGCATATCATCTTCTCTGTTGTAAAGTAATTAGCATCTTTTCTGTGGAAAAAACACATACTTCATCACTGATCCTCCTTTATGTGAGCTTCATTGCAGATTGCTTCCTTTGTCCTCTTTTGTTTTCTCAGCCACTTCTAGAGATCATCACTCACACACTCTACGTGCGGAGATACTTGAGCCTAATCCCCTTGCATCTCTGCTGCGGTAGATATATTCGCATCTTGATCTTCAGCAAAACAGACATGTAGTTGAAATATCTTATGCTTTCTGGTGTCTGTAAATAATATTTCCTTGCCTCTGATGTTAGCCTTGTGATTTTCAGGAGACTGAGACGACTTTTTCTGTTTTCTTCCTGGAAAATGTATGCCCGCTGAAGATGTTTTTGTTTTATTATTCATAGAATTCAGTTATTTGTTATGCATTTACATGCATCTTCTTGCTTTGAGGAAATGTCCGCTGTTTTTTATTTGAACAATTTACATATTTTCCTTCATAATATACCATCCTCTGCTCAGGGAATCAAGCAAGTCAATGGTTCGGGAAGGGAATGCATTTAAATCTATTGCAATCCCCACTCAAATGCATTGATATGGCTGCACAGGGGCAGGAACTTGAAAAGACATGAAGAGACTCCATAACCTAGATTTTGAAAACAAGTGGCATTATAGTTCCTGAGGAGTGTGGTAGTGTTTTGTTTTGTTTGTTGTTGAAATAAACAAATGTGAAATTGTGCAAACTGCATTGCACATCTGTGCACAGACAGTTGTTCAATAGACACAAAGACCTGTCCTCCAGGCAATTGGAATTAGTAATTCCCTAACTAATGCTCGGGTTTCTGCTAGGGACTATCTATAAACTGTCATTCTATATTTATAAGTTGTGCATCTTAATTAATATTTTGTAATGCCTTTACAATATCTGTCATCTATCCATCCGTTTTCGAATTTCTTTATCCAATACAGGGTTGCAGGGGAAAGGAGCTTGTCCCAGCAATCAATAGGCACAAGGCAGGTACACCCTGGACAGGATTCCAGTCCATCACAGGGCACACACTGACACAAACACACGCTAACACCTGGGCCACATTTCCCAGAAGCCAATTAACCTTACAGAATATCTTTGGATTGTGGGAGAAAACTGGAGTATCCAGAGAAACCTCTCATGAACACTGGGATAACATAACACCTCCAAGCAGAGAGCACCCCAGGAATCAAACTGGGAGGCGGCAATGCTATTCTACAATATGTAAATATATTCTAAGTGTAAATGCCATGTAATTACAAAATTGATGTACCTGCATTTTGAAGTGTATCATATTTAACCATTTGTGCCACTACTATCCTGATGTTAAATTAAAATTTTGAATTTTAACTTATACTTTTTAATTACCTTTTGAAAATGAACAGACCATTAATAACAGTATATACGCAATTAGCTCTGTAGAACTTACTAACAGCTAATTAGGTACTGTGATGCTGCAACGGTTATTGGCCTTGAAGGACAATACAGTACCTTCCCTGAAATAATGAATCCAGTTCATTGACACTCATGTCAATTCATTCATGTACCAAGATGGTCTTGGGAGAAGATGGTGTCAGTCTGCACTTTCTGGAGAAAGGAGCAATTCTGTTCCCTGCTCCTGCCTAGATACTGTAAATAAACTATTAAACCAGTAGCGAAGGCTACTCATAACCTGGAAGACATACTGTACAAGGTGAGAGGAGGCTCTCCCATCCAAGATAATGTGTATTGTCATAGCATTCACACTTACCTGAGACTGAAGAGAACTGAAGTACAAAAAGACCTGATACTGGAGAAAGGAACTGAACTGTGGAAAGAGCTCAGATCAAACAAAGTAATGGTTTTAAGTCCACCCGACAAATTCATTTAGATAATTACTGTACCTTAAGTCTAGGCAACACGAGGGAGACCAAAAGTCTCTATTCAGAGACTGTTTATTCATATTAAAAGCTGTGCTATAGAACATTTTAAAAGGGTTCCCTCATAACTGTTGTCTCTCCTTCTTTAGTGCCTTGCTTCATAGCAGAATCTCATTATTTGAATACATGAATCGTGTATTGTGGTTTACAACATCTTTTCTAGGCTTTACAAACACTTCATGTGCCATGTGAGGATTATGAAGCATTTCAATATCTGAGGGAATAAATAATGGAATTCACATACAGTAAGCTGTTAATGAAGACATGTTCAAGAAAACAAGATGCATGCATACTGAGGTGATAACATCATTTCAAACAGTTCTGTTTTTGTAAAGAATAAAACAGTCTGTTTTCTAAGATTGTGACTGCAAGTTCCATGTAAGAGTTTTTGTCTTCCCAATTCATTTCTAAATACATCTGAATTATAAGATAGATTTTATTTTATGTTTGGTATTACGAGGCTTAGCCTACTCTTTGAAACATAACACTGTGCTTCAATCTACTGTATATGAGAGAGCAAATTATAAGTTTTAACTATGGAAAGACCTCAGATCGAAGGAGGAAGTTGAACAGACCAACAATTTTTGCTGGGGCCAACAGAGTGTGAATTGGGAAAAGCGTACAAAAAAACTGCAAAAAAAAAGAAATTGAGCTAATCAAACAAACGTTTAAGATAGAAAAAATCAATCTGAAAATTCTGTATCAGACACTGCCAGTCACTTAAGACAGACCTTTTAGAAGCAATAAGATACACCTGAAAACATTGCAGATTGATAGTCTAAAATAGAATCTTCATTTGGAAAGAACAACAGAGAGCTCATAGACTACTTTAGTCACATACTGTACATCCAAAGGGGCTCTAGTGTAGGGCATTTGCAAAACATGCAGGTCAGTGCAATTACACCCTTAGTGTAAATGCAACAGAGAGGGTCATCAGCTATCTTCATCTTAAACTGCCAATATGGTGTATTCTAATTGCAGATTGGATTACTGTAGCTGATAGAGTGTCAAAGGAAGAAAGTATTATCTTGTTCAACATCTCCATCAGAATTATAACTCATCTTGTACAGTTCTTCATCCCCAATACAAATAACTACAAATTTTAAACCTTATTGGATTATATTGATAGTTTATAAATACGGATTATTTCCCCAAAATATGGCCTATCTTATCATTTACAAATAGTGTGAAAATATTTGCCCCAATGTAAAAATGTATTGTCTGTCACAGGTCTGTGTTTTTCAATGTATATCAGCATTCCTGGGAGTTCATGTAAAGTTAGAATATTCAATTTCTTCCCAAGCTCTTCTGCAGTGACCCTGTTTAAATGAGTTTATGAATAAATTTGGAAAAGCAGAGACAAAGGAGCTGTCAGAATCACGGGAAAGTAATTATTTCCATAGAAATTAAAACAAAACAAAATAGATTAATTCTTTTTTCTCCAGTCCCTGGTCTTTCAGGAAAACACAAAAGAGATTGGATCCTGCTGAAACGCCATTTCACAGAAGGCACTTCAGATGTGTTCAAAGGTCTGACAGACGTTTGTCATCAATAAAAACACACAAGTCAATTTAAATTGTACCAAATGAGAAAATAGGCTTGCTTGGATATGGTTAATTGTTTCTTTTACATTTCTGAATATGCCTTTTATCTCAGCAAAGCAGGCAAACACTCATTTTTTCCTCATGAAGCTAAAACATAATAACAATTCAAAATCTGTAGGAACTGTGCATAATTTCATACTGCTAGGTAATGTTGATTAGAGACTATTAATTAGTAGCAGGCTTCAGGGCTGAAGTCCACAAGACATTTTTCCTGTTCTAATTCAGGTGTGCATTTTACCTACAGATAAAAAACAGATAGCCCATAGATATGTCAAATCATATTTTCTATAATAAATTAAGGGCATGAGAAAGAAAAACAATCTTTGTATAAAGCTTAAATTAATTATTGGTTTATTCTCATTATACAGTACATTATACAGTAATGTTTTTCATAACTGTTAATGAAAAATGACCAAACTGCCCTTTGTGTAAATTTTGATTAGGTTATTAAAGCTAATAGTTTTTTCATACAGAAAACTGTATCTCACAAATTCACTTATTAGAATAGTCATAATGTCTTTGGAGTGTTAATAGAACTAGATAAGTTAGAGAAAACCCACACAAACCCATGAGGAGAAACTGCAAATTCCATACAGAACCTGTCTCTTTGCATACTTTAGCTCTCTACTCACTACCAAACAGGCCAAATGGCATCCTCATTTTCGAAACATTTTTGTTATGTCCCACTTTAGAACTGGATGCATGACCCAAGAGCTGTGAAGCAGTGCTAACCTACTTGTCATTCAATGTATTCTAATGCCTTGAACATACAGCACATTTGTGTATAGTATCTGCGATATTATTCTCCAGATTCTAAACAAATGAATACAGTAAATGTGGTTGACCATGTCTGCATTCAATATACTGTATATTTAAATATAAAATAATATTTATAATCCTTTATGTTGCCATATAAACAAAACAGACGTTCACTGAAATGATGGCCTGGTTAAAAAGCTTACACCGCTGTTACACAGAAGACAAGGCTTTGGAAGGAAGAAAAAACAGTCAATAAGAAGTAAATAAATGGACATAATATAACAGGAAAGAGTCAACTTTGCAAGGCAGAAATTGAATCAGAAAAGTAATGCAAGAAAACTGAAGAAAGCCATACACTTTAGTCTACAGCTAAAGCATTTCCTTTGTTTGCTGACATAACAAAAGTAATATCTGTCAGCCAGTTTTGTAATCTTTCAGGATTTAATTGGTCAATCTAATATACTCTCCTGGCCTGGTGTTTATGCAACAAAGACATACACACATACACACAAGGTACCTCTTACTTTTCAACCAGATGCTGTTTTTTTCTATAGGCATCTTGTACGGAGTGCATTTCTTTTGAAAAACATTAAAGTGAATTGCCCTCTGGGTTCAGCACCAGGTATCAGAGTGCCACTGAGATTTCACTGGCCTTGTCTCTTCATTGCTTGTGTAACATGCTACTGCCGAATGAACTGAATGAGGGTACGCACATTGTTTTCAGTTTGTAAGCGTTGCATGTGGACCATAGGATAGGATGTTGCAAAGAGCTGAATAATAGAGGCCATGGACAGTGCTGTTACAGACACTGCAGTGAAGGAGTCAGATTAGAATCCACTGAAAATTAATGAAAACAAAAACCAGTCTGCGTGGCATGGTGGTGGCATGTTGGTGTGAAGGTTAGCACCGACAGCTCTTATCCCCAGGGTCCCTCACTCGGCTCTGGGCTCGGTGACTGTCTGTGTGAAGTTTGCACACTGTCCCTTGTGTCCATCTGGATTAATACTGTCATCATCTGTCATAAATACTGTACTTCTGAATTCATTACTTTTTTTTCAAATTGTCCCACCACCGTAATTTAGAAAGACTAAGTAATTTCAGTCAGCACAGAGCAAACACATGACTATTTGTAAAAATTAGAATCACAAATGCTTTGTTATGAATTGCCCGCCCAATTTAAAATCACTAAAGGCACTAAACCCAGGGCCCTAGTGCTGTGAGGCAGCAGTGCTAAACACTGTGCTACTGCACCACCCTTAGCTTTCTATTTATTTTCAAAATTTATAGATTGCTCATACAGTATAAAATCTACAGTATAATACCCCATCTCTTTCTTTTTATATATAAAACTATGCAATATTGTTTTTACAGAATACATCAAAGCTTTTGATATGCAGCATGACTACATTGCTTTACTATTAATTTCTTTGTAGTTGAAAGTCATGTGTTTATATATATATTGAATTCTAATGCCTCAGAGAGAGCACTTTCAAGTATTGCACAACAATAAAGTCATTAAACCAGAGGTAAAATCTGTTTGATTATCGGTACATAAAAATATTTGAGTGCACAACTTAAAAACATTGTTGTACATTGTTGTACTGTATAATGTACAGGTTACATTATATTGAATCATTATTCTCATGAAAGACAAATTGCTCAGTCTTCACAAAGGTGTTCAGTATATGCTATGTTTCTGTAAATTATGTATCGTATGATCTTCAAACTAGAATCAGGGGCTTATAGTATGCCATAAATAATTCCTCACAAGTTACAGAGCTTCTCATCCCAAAAGCTTCATAAAACACTTTACATAAATGTAGAGACCCAATTCATCCATCACTGAAGTGTAGCCACCACCTGGGTGATACACAGTAGCCGTTAGGAACAATAGCTCTACTGTTCTGTTCTCACTGCAGAAGAGAAAAGTTACATCATTAATCAAATGAAAGGTAAATTTTAGCCTGGGCACTGGTGTTAACATCACTGCTATTCCAAACAGTGCCGTGGGACATACAATCCAATAATCAAGGAATCTCAGAATCTCAACATCTCATCCTAAGGACATTATGCCCTACAGCACAGTATTCTTCATCACACTACTGGGGCATTGATTTGGAAGTTTTGTTTAATTGAGAAGAGTTCCACATACTGGGCTACTAACACTGCATAAAACTGTGACATTGTTGCTTTCCTAAAGAGCAGGGGTGTCAAATTCAATTACTGGTGGACCTCGGATGTTCTGGATTTTGTTCCACGCATATCCTGGATTATGTAGTTAGTGTGAATATTAAGTTGCATCATCGTATGATGCCACGAGGGGCAGCTCACAATAGGGGCATAGGTTCTAGGCAGGGCCCCAATCAAAGACGTAACCCACAAACAATGTCCTAAACATAATAAGTATAATCAAAACAATATCTGTAGATTATTTTAATGTATAGAGGTGTAGTGAATACGTTTTAAGACTCATAACTGGTGGGTACCCATGTTTCCTGTTATGCCTTGAACAAAGTACTTAAAATTTCAAAAAACAAAAAAAGTTCTAAGCTAATGTATCTTGGGCATATAACTTACCTATTTTAATGTGCATAATAAGCACATAATATACACAATGTTTTACAGATGTCATGGAAAAATGAATTATATCATTCTTGTAACTGTTTTTGAAAACTGTTTATAAACTATCAATGTTTATAAATACTGTATCAATGTATAACATTGGGTCAGTATCTATATACATTGATGGTTTATATTTAGGACAGTTTCATGGACTAAAGTTTTCCCATAAAATTTGGAGCAGCAGTTAGGGTCCTGGATTTATTATTGGATGTTTGTGTGTTCCAAGACAAGACAGGGGCACACACATGTACAGTAACAATAACAGTTGTAATATTTGCTCAATAAATCAAGTGTTTACAGTAGCACTCTCAGTCTCAGAATTCTTTAAGAGTCATCTATTTGCATGACATTAAAATACTTGTAATGAGAGACCTATACATGTCATATTTACTATTTAATTATTACAAATACACGGTAAGACACAACTTAACTTTTCTGTTATGGTGGTGGTTATATTGTTTTAACTTGTTCTTGAAACTTCCAGAGACCTGCAGTGAAGCTGGTTGGAATAGTGAAATCTCTGTTAACGAGACATGACATTTTAGTGGGGCTATCCTTGATAAATAATTGAATTGGGTCAGAGGGAATTTACAGAAGTCTGTATTTTTTCACTTAAAGAATTAATAAGAAGAGACAAAAATAGGCACTGAGTACAGATTTTTCCAACAGAGGAAAATGTTACAGCAGTGAAGAATACACAGATTTCCGTATTATACCATGAAAAATATAAATAGGTTATATTACTTCTAATACTTTCTTCCAAGCTATTGTTACAATTCAGGCATGGGCCATAATATCTACAATGTTTACCATTCACATTTGGAAAGTTCAAAGTTCAGAAAACCTAAAAACAATGGGCTCCATTTGTTTGCTTATCCACAGGAGGGCCTAGAGACGGGTAAACAAGATGATGAAAGGGTTTTTTGGTGAATTTCTCTGCTTAATATACAGTATACATATGTATAAAACATAGTTCAGGTGGGTAGCTATGTCAGCATGCGTAGGCTGCAAAGGAACAAGTAACAGGTTTATTCAGTGCTGAAAAGAGAAGAAAGAGAACACAACGTTTCGGCCGTCGAGCCTTCTTCAGGTTTTCTTTCTTTCCCACACCTGAAGAAGGCTCCACGGCCGAAACGTTGTGCTCTTTTTCTTCTCTTTTCAGCATGGAATAAACCTCTTACTTGTATAAAACATATATATATATATTCAGAATCTGAGATTTATAGGTAGCTGTATATTTAATGAAGTGTCTTGTGTAATCAGTTGTAAAAGAAACAACCTACAGTACAGTATATACAATATGTAAAATGTATTTAAGAAAACACTTATGTTGATTGTTCAATTGGCTCCTCTGGTTGGAAAAACATGCAACACATCATAGAGCATAGCACATACATACAGAGAAGAGTGAAATGATATGAAAACAGAAAAATCATGAGAGACAGAAGAATAAACACCATCACCTTCCTCTTCCTTTAAGCTTATGCCACACAGAAGAACATTGTTCTGGCTCAGTAATTTGAAATTTTTATAGAGAGCTTGTTCTATTTATTTTTGGAATTTCTGATTTCCTATATTATTAAAACCTCAGTCTAAAAACATTCTTTCGTAATTTGGTCATAAAATAAAAATAAAATAAGGAGCTAGATTTCCATTTGCTTTTGGGTATCTGTGTTGTAGGAAGAGAGATTTTATTCTGTTATATTCTACTATTTAGGACACAGGGATGTGTTCTCTTTTGGCCTGTTTAAATATTGGATAGGATTTGAGGTTACAGTGATATCATTCCGGGTTTCTTAGTCTTTAGAAGGATAGTATTGAATAAAGTGTAAGGTTTGATCTTCCTGTGTAATGTTTGTGTTGTTGTTCATTGCTGATAAATATTTATCTGTTCAAGGTTTGTATATTGTCTGTTAAACTGCTGTATAAATATATTTAAAGAAACAGTTAAAGGCTAATTCCATGTTGAAAAGCAGAAGCATTATAAGTTACAGCAGACATTGTCTGAATAGGCTTGAGTGGGGAGTGGCACAGCAGGACTGCAAGGGAAAAAGGAAAGGTTAATTTCACACTGAAAAGTAGTTTTCAGCATGGAATGAACTACTTTAATTATTGCAAATCTACTTTTAAGTATCCATCCTTAAAGGCCAAGCTCAGTCACCCAGGACCCAGGCAGTCAAACATGATGTCGGCATCAAAAGTAAAATAAAAAGCATAGGATATAATGAATAAACATATATCTGCATATATATCTACATTTTGCTGTTTTGTTGACTATGTACAGTATATATATAAACTCTGTCTTTGGTGGGGGCAAAGTGGGATACTTTTGTGAATATATTTTTGTGTCTTTTTTTGTTTTGTAGTGTTATTGCTCATTGTTTATATGATAATTATAAGAAATGTTTGAGGCTAATAAAAATAAATAAAAAGGACAGGATGTGAAACTGACGTTCGTGTGTCTTTTTTTTGCAAAAGGAAAAATGAGTCTCATCTCTGAAATTTCTGAAACTCTAGAATGAAAAGAAGAAATATAAAATATATTTAAAAAATAGTCGCACACAAGGCAATTGAAAATCAAGGTACAGGTAAAACATGTCCATTATTTAACCAGAGAGCTAATGTTGTAGTTATATGCAGTACGGTCTGGTGTGTAAAATACTAAGGGCTTTTTATTTGGAAGTATAATTCAAGAAAGCTCATACTCCCTGCTATTCTACATTACTTTTTACAAAATGTGATTAAGGAGCCCTCTTTCTGACCCCTAAAGAGCTTTATCACATGGCCTTTTGTTTCCAGAGAAGTTACTAATTGTTAGGAATTTATGAATTAAGAATCCCCATCATGGGACACTTCCTTGGGGGCATATACAGACTGTGGAACAACAGACAGCATTAATGCAGGACCCCCCCCCAGAAATCTGAATACAAATGAGGGTTCAACCTGACATTTTTTACTGCCTTAATGTCTGGAAAATGTAAATTGCTTTTCAGAAAGAACATATTAAAGAGGGAAATATAATTTTCCAGTCCATAATTCAAAATAATTGATCAAATCATTTCTGCAGAGCTCAGAAAAAAACTCCCCTGCTGGGATCCCATTGCACTCTGAAATGTTCAGTCTGAGAGCATTTTCAATCTTGGAGATATTCACCCAGGGACAGACTCGTGCTGTGCTGTATTATTGCTGTGGCATTACTGGAGTTACATGTTTCAGAAGTACAGACTTTTTGATTACCTTGAAATTAAGTGCATCAAATTAAATAAGCAGGCTTGGGCAATGTGAGACACCCAAACCATAGGAAGCACAAGTATCCTGTAATATAAATAATAATAATATATTATTGTTTTTGTTATTGATGATATTTTAGAGCAGCATGGGGGTGAAGTGGTTAGCACTGTTGCCTTGCAGTGCTGAACCCTGGGGCCAGTTACTGGGGTATCATCTGTGTGGACTTTGCAAGTTCTTCCACTGTTTATGTGGGTTTCCTCCATTTTTTTTTCTCCTCCAATCCAAAGACATACCGATAGGTTAATTGGCTTCTGGGAGAATTGGCCCTAGTGAGAGTGTGTGTTTGTGTCTGTGAGTAACCTGTGACAGTCTGGAATCCTGTCCTGGCTGTACCCCGCCTTGAACCTCTTGTTTGTTGGGATAGGCTCTGGCTCCTCTGGGATCCTGTACTGGACGAAGCAGTTAGGAAATGGATGGATGGATGACTGATATTGTAATAGCATTACAGAATTATTGATTAAGTTGCATGATATTTGATAAAGAGAATGACATTTTATAGATTTCTAGCAGATAAATCGGCAAAGTCTATGCATTTAAACAATAAACACACGCAAAAGACCACCACACTCTTCTGTGTTATCAGGAAGTACAATGTACAGTAGCTTGTTTGCACAATCAAGGTTATGGAGTCTCTAAAGCCCTTGGCCCAAGCTATGTCTTTTCATGTTCCTGATTTAATAGATTAAAATGCCTCCAAATGCTCTGATTTTTCTTGCAGAATCCAAACACATACTAGTAAGTCACAGTAACTGGCTTCGGGGAAAACTAGCCCTGATGTGAGTGTGTGCACGTCTGTGTCCATGTCTGCCCTGTGATGGACAGATGTCTTATCTAGACTGTATCCTGCCTTGTGCCCGTTGCTTGATGGAAAAGGCTACGGCTCCACTGTGGCCCTGTATTGCAGGAGTACCCAGTCCTGGTCCTGGAGCCCCACACACCTGCTGGTTTTCATTTAGGCTGAGCTTAATTATCTAACTGAAGCCTAAATTGAACTTACAAGTTGCTTGATTGGAATACTTGCAAGGTTTTTTTTGTATACATAAGTTTGGGATTTTATTTTACTTATTAAATGCAGTAGCTATTAGACAACCTCCAAATGTTTAAAAGCCAAAAACACTCAAACATCTCAAATTAATCCGTTTATTAAGTCTATTAATAATTTAAGTTGTCTAACTGAGAGCTGCTCTGGAACAAAAAACAGCAATTGTTTGGGCCTCCAAGACAAGGATTGAATATGGATGGATGATTGAATTTTAAAAGCAGTTTTCAATTGTCTGACTACCAGGTGATTAACCAAAAATGTCTTAATGAAAAAATATGTTTTAATAAAATACAAAGATACAAACATTGCATTTTATATTGATGATTGTTGGTGATTCAGTTCCAATCCTTTAAAATGCCTCTTCTTGTCAATATCTGCTCTACAGGATACAGAAATACTAATAACTGCATGGTAGACCATCAATTAGGTTCAGTTATAATGTCACAGTTCTCATAATCCCACTTCCTTAGAGAGTCAAAGATAGAGATTTATGGTAATTCTAGTTTTGCTCTGCAAATATGAGTCTTCTGTGAAAGAATTCTCTAGACACTCATCATGAATCTGAATTGATGATGATAAGTGCATCTGGAGCTTCCTGCTGAAGGAATTAGTTCTTCAGAGTGTGAAGTTTAAGTTCTATCTTCTCGTATGACTCAGCAACATCACTATACCAGAGTTCTTAGACTGAAATCCCAGTGGTTTAAGTTTTGGACTGGAGGCTGTAGAGACTGATAATTTACTGTCTATTTTCTAAATGAGCTTCACTCCAACAGGGAGCTTGTCTATAATCAAATGGAGCATGGCACTCAGAAATACAAAAAAAAGAGCTGGTTTGATGACACCTTATTTGACACCTGTCTGGACTTCAAATGACTCTGTAATATATGTTTATTATGAAGAAACTCTTAAAGAATGTTAACATGTTTTGGAGGTATGCTAGGTAAGTTGTTACATGTGGTCCCCACATTTCCTTTATTATTGCTGGCTTGTAAATGCCAGTTTGATTGTGCCAATTTAGAGTCTGAACCCAATTTAGATACAGAGAAATACATATTGGCAAGAAAAAAAATAGATGGTCCATGAAAATTCATGCATCACCATGGATGACAAAAGCAATACCCCTGTAATTTCCATTTCTCGCTTTCTTGAAGACTGTCCTATTCCACTGTCCTAATTTTTCCCCACCCAAAATCGTTGCAACCCTCTTGGCAAAACTGGCTCTGTGCTTGATAACAACAAGGAGTATTCAAACATCACTATCCTGGTTCACAAGCTGGTTACCAAAAATTTTGGAGAATGTAGTGTGGCTGTAAGACACCTGTGCACATATCATTATTGTGGAGAAACCATCAAAATCCAAGTTCCACACATATCTTCACAGAATGCAACCTTCTCCCAGCTACATGGACATCAAGACCATTGGAAATCTTATGAATCCTGCATCTGCTTTTCCAGATGGCACATGTTCTTCCACCTGTTCTGTCACCGAGGACTTAGTTGCCAGAACCCACTACATACTGTGGAATATGTAGGATACAGGAATTCTGGGAAAGTCTAGGTCAAAAACAGTCCTGCTGTACATAACCCTGTAAGTGCTGAAAGTACATTACTGCCAGCATTCCATGGTGTGAATGAGGGGAAGGACTTTGGAATCCAATCAATCTGCTTACAGGTAAATGTATTTTGAATATGTATTAGTTATATACATATTTAAATGCTTTGCGTTACTTTTTGTGTGTAGATACAAAGTATGAATGATCTGAAATGAAACTGAAACAACTTGTCAGTCATAAATATCCCCTTTTCTTAGATTAACAAAGTTTGCAAGATGTGTTATGTGGCAGGCTCCAAAGAATTCATGTTTAACCACACACATACAGACAGTATATGCATTTTTTATTGTTTTTCTTGGGAAAAACAATGTACCGAATGTACATGTACCGAATTAATGATAAACCGCTCATGAAATGTCATTAAAAACCCAACATGAAACTCTTCTATGAGCATATTTTAGTTCCCCTTCCACAGGTGCATTGAGTATAGCACTGAATGACCTAGAAAACCTGTGACAGGCAAATTCAGATAATACACTATGTTTACAGTTTTTATTATCAGAACAGTCTGGTGCAACAGTGGAAGTGGTACTTGGAGCACTCAAGCAATGTGTAATTATAATGCAGGTGTAAAGTTCAGGCTTCATTTTACGTTTTGCCAAGTGTCTACAGGCCAACATAAACATACTGAAAGTGCTGACAAATGAGAAATCAAATGGACAATTTAGTAGTCAACTTGATTGCAGAGGAGATACATTCTAGATCAATAAAGATTTGTTAATGTGAAGATGCAAATATTGATGAACATAGAAATTCAATGCACTTTTTGCTTTCTCAAGTGAAACATCATTTACACTTGTTAAGCGTGCAAAGGTATCTATCCCAGTTCTCCTATTATCCTCTTATCACCAATTGCAATTATACTGCAGCGTTTTTAAATATTCATTGTATGCATATTGGACCCTGAAGGGCAGCTCTGCAAATTAGAACAGTTCATCCTTTGATTGCTGAAATGCCACATGAGCTTGGGGATTCAAATGATGTTCCATTTTATTATTAATGAGCTGGAGAGAGCAGCTTGACATTTGCAGGTGTGCCTGTGGATGTTAATGAATTTGCTGTTCAGCTTGAAAGATGGCTTCGTGGTATGAAGTTGATTGCTGTGCATGGTTGACCCAGTTACAAAAAAATGAAAAAGAGCAAAAAAAGTAAAAAAAGAGACAGTGAGTAGAAAACTATATAAACATCACATCCTTTTACAATGACTGTATGGCAAAACATAGAATAACTATATGATATTAAAGGATGTCTGTTTTTGGAAGCCCAATTTATTTTAACTTCAGGATCCAGAGGTGTTGCTTGTAATAATCAAACAGTTGTCAACAAGAAAGGTTGAGAAAAGGTTTCTAAGGTATTTCTAGAACTTAAAATGTACATTGTTTGACAATATATAAATTATTTCTAAGACTTTATTTCCAGTTCGGTTGCAGCTGACAGGTGTATTAATATTCAAATTCTATCCTTTTTGTTTCAATGTGTAGTGTAAACAGTTTTACTTCGATGACCTGCATCTGCATGAATTATTAATTTTAACAAACACACGTGATAATCAATGAAAACAAATGGCAGAAGTATGAGTAAGAATGCAATACAGTACATACAGTACCCTATGACATAGAGACTGAAATTATTGTTCATAGATTTAAGAAAGGTTAATTATTTTATATTAAACTACACATTACAAGATTATTTTTGTTCTTTAAAATTCAAGTGCAAAAGGATCAATTTGATTCTTACACACTGTGATGCTGCGAGGAATGGAGTCCTCAAGAGGCGGTACTTTCCCCATGGACTCCTGTCTTTCTTAAAGATTCCACCCTCCCTAAGGGGGTGATACACAGCTCTCAGGGGACTGGACACCAACAATCACTGGAGCAGACATCAGCTGTACATCCTACTCCAGTCTGAATAAATAGGGTGACAAAGTAGGAAGGAGGTAGTGATGACCAAGAGAAGAAATTTGAGGATAAATACTGATAGATCAGTGGCTCAGCCTATACCCTGGTACAGGTGAAATTATGCTAAATTAGCCTTCAGGTTAAAGTGGGTTCTTTTTGCTTATATTTTTCACGTAACAATCACAGCTTTAGGGCTGAAGAGCAGCTCTGGTGCTCATATAACAGCCTCTTGCCACGGCGCATGCTGGTTGCCTTTCTTTTTTCCAGCTTCAGAGCTGATGTGCAGCTTTGTTACAACTGTTACAATACAGCACAAGCTGCTTATTCTGCCCAACTTCAAGGCTGAAGAACTGTTTTACTGCTACAGAATGCACTGCTTGTTTTACCAGCTGTTAAGTTGTCATATTGCATACTTTGAATGCAGACAATATACAGTGCCTATAGAAAGTCTACACCCCCCTTGAACTTTTTCATATTTTATTGTGTTACAGCATGGAACCATGATGTATTTAACTGAGACTTTTTGCCACTCATCAACACATAGTATTCTATAATGTCAAAGTGAAAAAAAATCAGACATTTACTAAATTAATTAAAAAAACAGAAAATAATTGAATGCATAAGTATTCACCCCCTTAGAGTTAACACTGTACTTGGTAAGACCACTTTTGGCAGCAATTACAGCTGTGAGTCTCTTTGGATAAGTCTCTATCAGTGTTGCACATCTTGACACTGGAAATTTTGCCCATTCTTCTTGGTAAAATTGCTCAAGCTCCATCAAGTTGGATGGGGACTGTTTGTGAACAGCAGTTTTTAAGTCGTTCCACAGATGCTCAATTGGATTGAAGTCTGGGCTCTGACTGGGCCACTCCAGGACATTAACCTTTTTGGTTTTAAGCCACTCCAGTGTGGCTTTTGCTGTATGTTTCGGGTCATTGTCCCCTTGGAAGGTGAATCGTCTTCCGAGTCCCAGTGCTCTTGCGGATTGCAGCACATTTTCTTCCAGGATTTTTCTGTACTTGGCTCCATCCATTTTTCCTTTTATCTTTATGAGTTTTTCAATCCCTGCAGCAGAGAAGCATCCCCAAAGCATGATGCTGCCACCACCATGCTTCACTGTGGGGATGGTGCTCTCAGTGTGATGTGCTGTGTTAGGTTTGCGCCAAACATAAAGTTCAATTTTCGTCTCATCAGACCATAGAATCTTCCTCCAAATTGTTGAGTCTCTCACATGCCTTTGGGCAAACTCCAGCCGAGATGTGATATTAATTTTTTTTAACAAAGGCTTTCTTCTTGCCACCCTTCCATACAAGCCAGATTTATGAAGTGTGCGTGCTATTGTTGTCTCATGCACAATTTCTCCCATCTCTGTCATGGAGGACGGTAAGCCCTTTAGAGTTGCCATAGGCCTTTTGGTGGCCCTTACTACAGCTCTTCTTGCCTGGACACTCAGTTTTGGAGGACGGCCAGTTCTGGGCAGATTCACAGTTGTTCCATATTTTCTCATCTTTCTAATGATGGACCTCACAGTGCTTCGAGGTATATTCAATGCCGTGTAAATGTTCTTATATCCTTGCCCTGATTGGTATTTTTCAAGAACCTTGTCTCGGATCTGCTTGGAATGTTCCTTGTCTCCATGGTGTAGTGTTTCCGTGGAAATGCACTAAGTGGGGAAGCTCCCAGACACAGGTGTGTTTATTCTGAAATCATGTGAACCACCTCAACTGCACACAGGTGGACTCCAGTCAAGTAATTATATGACTTGGAGAAGAGAGTTGGTTACTTCAGAGGTAATATAGGTGTGTCAAAGCAAGGGGGTGAATACTTATACTTATTATTTTCTGTTCTTTATTTAAAATTACTTTAGTAAAATGTCTGGATTTTTTTTCACTTTGACATTTTGGAGTACTTTGTGTTGATGAGTGGCAAAAATTCTCAAACACATCATGTTTCCAATAAAAGTTGAGTCCAAGGGGAGTGTAGACTTTTTATAGGCACTGTATATAGTGTATATATATTTTTATCAATAATATTGCTGGGCTAAAAGATCCAACCCTTGGCTGTTAATACTAGCCAGCTTCAGAGCTGAAGATTGGCTGTGATATTTACTGTGCCAGGTCCAAACCACATATTTTTAGTTCCAGCAAATAAAATACTGTTTCACCTTAAATTCCATGTGCAGTCTCTGTGTGGAGTTGTGTCTAGACCTTGTGTCCCCTATTGTGAGCTGCCCCATAAAATGGTCCGGAATATATTATATTACTCGATGGTACAGCTTCAGGTTTGTAATTCTTCTCCTAGGTGCTTTATTTAATTAGTTGTGTTGTTGGAATTGGACACAGCAATTAGAGACAGACAGTTTTCACAGGAGAAATATTCTGAATTTAAATCCTGTTTTGTCATGAAGGAGAATTTCCTGAACCAACGTTTTTATGGATATAAAGGATCCATATGCAGTGTAATCAACTAGCTGCAGCTTTTTAGATGTACTGTAGTTTGATTTTTCCAGGACCGAGCTGCCTCCTGAAATCTTCAGTAGATGATAAATGTGTCCATGCCATCTTGACAGTGTGCCAGCATTAAGCGAAATGTTGAACAAACTACAGTGATAGAATTATTAAACTACTGTAGCCAACCCATTTTTATTAATTTACATTCTAAATATGAAAAGGTGCTTATCAACATACAGTACAGACACGACTGCCTAGACAAATTCTGAGGACTTTCCTATTTTCTAAATATGCCAGTGACCTGACTCATACTCATACCTGTGATCACAGATATTAACCTGCACAATGATGAAGACCTTTACCAATTGAGTCACTTGGGAGACATTCCAAGGCAACATGGGATTTAAAGTGTGGGAATGTGGGCACTAGTCTTCTGGGAAGTGCAGGAATGTACCTACAGCACTACTTTTGTCCGCTGACCTTCCAAGTTGAAATATCTTCAGATCAATTATTGTGAAAGAAAGTTATTGCTTAATGGTACTGTAACTTGCCTTTTGACCCGAAAGTCTTAAAACTAACAAATTCAAGCTTGAGGAGTAAAAGGAAGCACCAATAGAAATCTCTCTATCAGAGAGCCTGTGCCCCCACAGAAAAAGGATGGGTTGTCTGCTGTCTCGACCAAGAAAGCTCTTCTGTAAAAACCTCTGTGAAGACACTACTTTGCTAAATGACCACAATACAATTTTCAACTTGACAAGATAACTTTTAAAAGGGAGAAAGGGGTAAAGGTAATGATTCTTGAACCAGACCCCAGTTCCTTATTCTGCCTCCATAAAGATATAAATAGTTTGGGTGTCGGTGCCCAATTTGTAACTGTCTCAGCAGCTGGTTTTCTTAGCATCTGAGATATGCAGGAGATAAATTTCCACTACGACCCCTCTGACCCTGACACCAAACCCCCTGATTGCTGGAAGGAAATGGTGGATGGGGGAGAGCAGCTTCCTCTGTCATTGATAAAGCACCCAGTGAGCCCCCGGGCACAGCAATTTAGGAGAGATTGATTATCCAATTAGCTCCACGCTGGAAGGGGATAGCCACATTGTACATTCTCCAAATGCCTACTAACAAGCTACAAATGTTAGTGTCCAAGCTGTCTTCACAATCAGCCACCCTATGGCATAATTATAAAATACTCAATGATGTTAAATGTGTGTGTATGTGGGGGGGGTCAGGGAAAAATGAAAACAAATATCGCAGAGCATAAAAACATATATCATTATTTCAGCCTAAACTGTTCTTCTGCGTGACTATGAGGCAAAGTAATCATTTCATTTCATCAGGCCTAGTACAGCAGGAAGTGCATAAAAGATGCCAGTAATATGGACATATTTGTCTAGATGTTTACATGTATTGTTGCATATAAATGGTGGTAATTGCAAAGCACTTATCAAAACACCTGTAAGAACATCTCCATTAAATTTTCAGCCAATGCATTTTATTTAATGTTGGTGAAAGATTTAACACATTATTAAGAACAGAAGAGATGCTTCAACTGAGAGAAAGTTGTTCAACCCATCTGGCCCATTTGGTACTTACCTGTAGTAGTTAATTGATCCAAGTAACCTATACTTGAAAGAAGCCAAATAATATGACTTTGATCCATTCACAGAAGAGTAAAAAAGTGTCATTCAAACCAGCAGTTACTGCACCTTTAATGAAAACATGAATATATATATATATGGAAATATATGAATATTCTAAGGCTCATGTTGTGCTATCACACCAAAGTACTAAAGTATCATGCTAAAGTACTAAAAACAATTTTAATTCAGGGGCATTAGGCACTTCTAATGAATATTTAAAATAAATTTCTTGAGTGGTTTTGAAATTGACAGGACTAGTGTTGATGGTGCTCCAGAGAATAGTCCTTCCCTTTACACCAGCTGCATGCCAAAATAATTATTCTCCTCTTTGTAAATATGAAGTTATAAAAGCCAAGTTTTAATCACTAACATTTCAGACTATTTATATTAAAACTTGCTGGTAATAAAATTATAATAAAAACAACTTGTTGCACTCGAAACCAAATTATGTATGTTATGTATCCATTGGTTTTTGCTGACTCAAAAATGCTGACTAAAAGAGATTTAAGACAACTGTGCTATTTAAAGAATTGATCAAAATGTATCAGTCAAAATGTATTAGTCTGGTTCTTTTCTTTTGTTACTCAGCCTTGTATCAAACCATCTCGTATTAATGGAAAATAAAGTTAAACAAGATGAAATGTGCAGCCAAACTCCCCATCGTGACACAACTTAAAATATTGGGTTGCTGTGGTATGCTCTCATACCTGAGGATATCTTTATTAGACGAGACACCCCTGGGACCAACAGATCATTTTTTGACAGTGTTGCATTGCCTGAAAGCTTTAAGGAAGAACATAATCTGGGACATATTACACCGCACTGTTCTGAGCTGTGTATTACTTCAACACTCCAAAATGTCCGTTGATAAAAACACACACCTGTTATGGGTGAAAATCCAAATACAGATTTGAACAAAACATCAAGTGTTCCAGACTTTTAGAAGCACTCCCATTTTCCTCCTTTTACTTTCAAAACTCATTTCTCTCCACAATTACCAGCACAGGGGTTTTTGATTCCTTGACCTAAAAACCTAGACTTTTCTGATTATTGTTTTATTTCCAGATCTCTGCAAGATGATTTGTGTCAACACAGATGAGTTTGATTTCTATCTAATTCCATGTAATGCAAAAAGATTTAGCCTTTTAAATAAATATTTAATTTTCCCTTAATTATAATAGCTCCATGATGAAAGGAGAGTGCCTGTATGAAGAATTTTAAATTACTATATTACGTGCTGAAAGGCTGAAGCACAGGGAAACAAGAAATGAATTATGTACAGTAAGTACCAGTCTAAATAGGAAAACCGATTTGGCTTTAATTGAAGTTTTGATACGAGTCAAGAAGTCAATTTCATCAGCCTCAAGTGGGTTAGTATCCCCAAGTGGGTGCAGTGCATAATGTAAATTTCAAAGGCTGTCTTACTACAATATAGATAGTTCAGATTGGGAGTTATTAGCAATTGCATGTGAATGACCTCAGAGATAATGATGAAGTCTAAACAGAGACAATGCACTGTAGCACTGGAGTGATAAAAACAAAACAAAGCCCTGGAGAGTTTTAGCTCAAAGCTGTCCTTTGTTACATTATATCGATGCCAGCTTTGATCAAATATGGATAATACCAAACATATCTCTGGCCTTACAGAATGCTATGCCTCGTTAACAAATTTTGAATAAAACATCATACATTCATTAGGATTTTTGTATAAAGAGAAACAAATTGTTGTGAAGCCACTTTTACTCAAATTTGGAAGCATAATTTAAAATGAATAAAACATTGCTCAGGTTTTACTGGGGAAACAAGATTTTATTATTTCAACACATTTAATCAATTTCAGCTGCATGAGGTTTTATTTTATGTAGCACTTTTTCTTGGCAATGACCATCTTAAAGTACTTTTCAAAGTCAGTTGGGTATGGTGCATACACAATGAGTAGAAAGGAGAGACATATTGTTATTGTTATTAAATGTGCCAAAATACATGCTTGATTGTACAAAATAACATAAAATCAAAGAACTGACATGAGCAGGTCCCTATTAAAATAAAGTTCATAAACATGCAGAGGCCATTCATCCCAAATCAAGCCTGTTTGGTCGCTGGCAGTTAATTGATCTGAGGACATCATCTACAGTACAGTAGCTGTTTCTTACAAAAAACATTGTATCTGCTATTATAACATGACTGGGTAGCTTTATCTAGACTTCCACAAAAAACAACCGATGGTCTCAGTTTTAAATGCATTCCCCATCCAAATGCTAATATCTTTTGTTCCAAAAATCTCAGTAAACCAGTTCTTGGACAACATCAGAGCATGCTTTATTGGAGATCCTAGACCCACAAAATTGTTTCTGAGGTATCTAATTAATATCTGACTACCTTGATCAGATATTTTAAAATCTGACTTGTTTCTGAGATTCATCCTTTTTCTTACATCTTAACATTACATACCTTTCACTCTTCTGAAATCTGTCTCATCAGCTTTTCTACTGTAGGTCTCTTTGAAGCACCAGCACATGAATTAACAGTAATGAGCTCATTTAAAGCATTACAGGTTGGCAGATCCTGGAGACAGTCCAATCCTTCAGGATCAGGATTGGATGCCTCTGCTTTAGGACATTATTCTGCTTTATCTACTTTAAGCCAGAATTGCAGATTCCAGTGTACATTTTCCTCAGGAGCATTTAATCCAAATGCCTCAACAAAAGGCCATGAAAACATACCCAGAGTGGTTTATATTGAACTGGTTTTAACCACTATAAAGGACCCGAGGACACATTTTAAGACAGCCAGTTGTTTCCTCCTATCTGATTTACAATACCCCACTAGTGTACCAGTCCAGTCACTGGCCATCTCCTCCCAGGCTAAACCTTCACTGTCTACTTAACCCCATGTGCGTCCCCACAAGGGGAGCTCGTCTCCTGTGAGTAAAAGCCCCTGAAAAGCATTTGATCTACAGTATAACAGTCAATCACTCCACAGTCCACCATGTTCTACACAGGCCCGTTAATTACAATTGATGGACTTGTGTGCTGCCCCCCCCAGAAGCAGGCAGCTCCCAGGCTTCCTTTTCTTTCCCCTTGAAGGTGACAGTGTGTTACAACAACATGCCTCCATGGGAGGTTTCCTGCCATGAAAGTGATATCGACTTTGTCAATCTTTTCATTGAGGCACGTTTCTGCGTTGGTTTTTCTTTATGTGCAGTGGGAATGGAAGTTCGATGTCATTGGGTTTTGCTTTTGCCTTGGAGCTACTGTAGAAATAATTTTTTGTATTGCGTTATAACTTACAAAATAATAACCATTACATGTATTTGTGAAAACGAGATTACATATTGGCATCTAGATTCACGACTTCTTAAATATTTTCATCTCTGGAATTTAGTTATGAATTTAATTTAAAATTGCTGTATGCCCTCCACTAAAGCTGCATCATCTGCTTCCATGCATTTTTGTATTACACCAGGAATTGCTTTGTGACTGAGCGAGTGCAGTGTCTGCCTGTGTAAATGGGAAACTACCCAGGTATCAGGTGCCTCTGCCACCTTGGTTGCTGTAAAACAGGATTTATTAAGAGCTTTGCCATCTTTATCCACGAACCCTCCTGGGGAGCAGGCTAATCAAAGCCACAGCAAGTCTCAGAGAGAGAAGGATGCTATGAGGAGCTTTAACTCGCTGAGAGCTGCAATGATTTGAAAGCTTATTACCCACCTGTAAATTATTAAACTGACTCAGTGTGTACCTAATTACCTGAACCAAGACTGAACAAGTGACCGTTTTATTGCATGTGAAACATATAGTCAGATATATTTCTGAGATTCATGGGAAGTCAGAATGGTAGCAGGTACCCATAGTTCAAGGACAACACTCTAACCTCACCTGTCAAGATTGGTCCTAAAATATTAAATTACTTGAATTTAAAACCATATTTACCAAGTACCAGAACTACATCAAATAATAATGTATACCTGAACTTGTAATTAATATTATTTGACTTACATTTAGTAGCCATTAACTTCTGTATCTTACCATTCCTACCCATCATGACCAAGCTAACTCATGTTTTTAAAATGAGTCAATTGCTCTGTAGTATTTCTCTCTAGAGAGCTATCCTTCCCAGAGTAAATTCTCCTAAAGCCGACTTTCCCAACCATGGTAACCCTATTCCTGCTGGGCTTCATTTGTAGCCAGGCTCTTAATTAATTGAATCTTTAATTAGTTGCTTGATTGTAACATTTGCAAAGTTCTTTTTGTATTTGGGACCTGAAGATCTTTAGTTACTAAAACAATATACTATAGTTAAAAGGGAACATGTAACATAGAAACAGAAAACAAAAATATTATATTAATCCTATTATTAGTTCAGTTAAGGTTCGATTATGTAATTGAGAGCTCAATTCTAACAAAAGCCAGCAGGTGTAAATGTCCTCTGAACCCTTGTCTTAAAGTGATGAGTTCTGGAGTATGAAAATAAGCAAGAAATTGATTCCTACTGACTGATACGCACATCTAGTCAGTGATGTAAGAACTTCATTAACGTCGTGCTTAGGTAAACACTTTTCAATGCAGTCTGTTAGAAACTACAGCCTTTTTGTAAAGCATTGACACGAAGCAATTCAATAAGTAAAGCAATCCTAGCAGACCTGAACAGGACACATAATACCATTTACTGTGTTGCTATGTACTCATGGGGGTCTGCCACCTGTCTGAAGTAATGCCCGTTACAGTTTAAGCATGATTGGCCTTGTGCAAATGTGTTAGAGTACTGTACTAAGGTGCACTGCGTAAGTTGCTTTTTGTGTGCAATAGATATTGAAATTCGTCACCAGCTTCAGTACACTGCCTCCATATCATTTCAGGTGTGTCCAGCGGTAGTATATTGTAGGTGCAGTGTAGTGTAATGTGGGTGTAGGTGAGGCAGGACACAGAAATGAGTAGGTAACCTGGGCATACAAGCACCTCTTCCATGAAGGAGAAGGTTGTGTTGCATTGAAGGCATGATTAGGACAGAGAAAGGCATGGCACTTGCTGTCATTATCAACAAACTCCACATTGTATATTGTACCATGTATTGTACCATGCACAATATTGTCCACGGGGAGGTAATCCTGCAGAATGTGCAATAGCTGGGTAATGAAGGAACTCCTTGGTGTTAAAAATCCTTTCATGGTCTTTAACAGGTCTCTCTCTGCTGTATTTGACATGTTGCTATTTAGAAGAAGTGTAGTTCCTGCAATGCATCGCTGTGGGAGATAATGCATCATGCAATACTGGAGCCAAAAATCAGCATCTATGATATGGAAAAGCATGTCTTTTGGTCCTGTAAAGAACTTCAAAATAACTATATCAACAAGAAAGCTGTCTTCTGGAACGACAGCATGTGTTTCTTGTTGATTGCGTCGTCTGGCGTGAGGCTGTGAATGCATGACTTTTATTGTCACATGCTGGACACGTTGCAGGAGATTAATTGTTAAATAAACAACCTAGTTAGCTGCCTACATGTCTCAACTCATGATACGGCAAACTCATGATATGGCAACGTGTCTGCATACTGCCTACTGTAGTTGCATCTCTCTGTGTTCTTTTAGCACTGGGAGGTGGGCAGTTCTGGTGCCCGCACCTCAATTCTATGACTTATCACCTCGAAATATCTGTCTCTTTCATCCTTTAAATATGCATCTGTCTAGCAGCCCCTTCCCAGATGTGGATGCAGATTTGTAACGCATTTCATTTACTGCACTGATGTTAAAACAATGAACTGTTCCAAACAGATATGGAAACTCTGTGGAAGAGCAATGTGTGTAGCTACTGTAGGTGTGAATAAATGGGAGATCTTGTTACCTTTTTATTGCAACACCCTTTTTTATCATGGATCCTCTGCCGGTTTTTCACCTCCTATTTTAATTGTTTCATTCAACTTGTTATTTGGTTGTCTTCATCAGTTGATGCCCATACCTATAGTTCTGAAGGTTTTGGCCTTCGGTCCTTGGATAACTTTGAAGAAATAGCTATCCTTGCACCAAACAAGAGTTGAGCAGCAATGATAATTAAAAGTTTTTTAACAGTTACTGCCAAACCATATTTTTCTATGATGCAGTGAATGAGACACATGAAAATGTTTTTTGCTATAATACTGATTAATTTAGTGTTGTGCAAACCTGAAAGCTAAACCAACCCCTTTGTTATCCACTAATCCATTGCATATTGCTGAACCTGCTCATTTTCAGACATGTTAAAGAAAAGCAGTCAGTGTTCTTGTCTATAAAAAGGTATATTGGTGCAAATTGTACATATGTTAGAAGAAAGCATTATGAATACAATTACAATATCCTACCACTGTCTATTGTAATCAATGGGGATTGATTAATCTTACGCTGTTTTGGGGAAAAAAATAAATAAATAAGTGTTTCCCCTGTGCATAAGAACACATCAGAAAACCAGTAGCTTTTCCACTCGCTTTCTCTGGGAGCAATTAAAACAAAGATCTCACAGTAAGTTTCTACAGGAGGCTCAGTGGTTAAGGAACATCAAAGACTGACCTTAAGGGCTGAAACAGGGTAGGCTTCAGACAGCACCAGGCCCCAAATAACAAAAAAAGGTTTGTTCCTTTAGTAAAAGAAAGAAAGAAAGAAAGAAAGACAAACCCTCTGGCTTATCAAAGGATATTCAAAAATTAAAAGTTTGCTTGGTATTAAACGCATTCATTCATGTCTTATGAGATGTCAAGGTATAGGACCACAGCCAAAGACTTCAAGTAAATAAGAATAAGAAATGTCTAAAAGCAGTGAGAGTGTGTGTGGTTCTTTATGTACTACTTTAAATGAAAGCACTGAAGAACACCTCATTTAGATGGGGATTTTTCTTTTACCATTTTAAACTTCTCTAGAGAACTATATTCAAAATTAGGAGCCTGGCATGCAGCCAGTTGCCCCACACATTGAAATCTTTTATTTGCTTCAATAAGCTTTATAAAAGCCCCAGTTACCATAGCAGCAGTACTTTAGAAATGTCACATTACTTATCTTTAGATGTTTGGAGAAAAACCGACTAAGTAAATGTGTTAGAAATAAAAATGACATTGTAGGTTTCTAAATTTACGTTTTTGATGGAGAGACCATCAAAGTATATTTTTAACAAATTACAGTCTTTCCTTAATCAGGCTTCTCGGAAAAAGACTTTCTTAAACTCCATACCTAGATATTGGGTTCAAGGAGTCCAGCTGGAAATACAGTATCCTTGTGTGAGTAATGAATGAAAACATTGCACAAGAGGAGGAAAATGCAGATACATTATTTGATTTATGATAGGCTGGAGATTTTGGAGTTTTTCTTAAAGAAAGGGAATAGCACTCTGTATTATACTGTGAGATAAGAACATTGAGTGAATAATTCATAAACTAAAAAAGGTTAATAAAGTGGACAAACACTAAAATGTAATCAAAGCCGAGTTGTACTCGAATCATCTCCTAAGGCAGCATGTTAATATTTTAATGTGAGTATCTTCAGACAAATGTAGTAAATATTACAATGCTGTCAACACTCAAATGTAAAGATAAGAATGGATTAGCTATGGTGTGGGGAGCTTATGACCTGCAAAGATCATAAGAACTGGCCATGACAACAAAGGAAAAATACAAGCTGATAGTACCGAACCTCTGGGAAGCATCTCCTTGAGCTTTCTAAAATGTTGGTGAACCTGAGACCGAGTTAGAATGTGGGATGATGATGAAGGTTATGTTAGATATGTCTTGTTTTTAGACTTGAGCTGCAGTGTGTAAATACATGACTGCAAAAAGGCATAGTTGTTCCACTGTGGTTACATTTCTTTCTAAACAGCTAAAGAAGCTGCTGAAACGGGCGATTTTCTGGTCATTTATTTATTATTTCCTACTTGGCATTAGAATTGGATCCTGCAAGCTGAAAATGAGTCTCTTTCTCCATAATTATTTGTAATGCCATTGTCATGTTCACCCTGGCTGTGCGCACAGAAGAGTGCTGCAGGCTGAGGAAACAGTTTTAAAAGTGAAGTAGACAAAAACAGTCCAAATCCAAGGTCAAAAGCAAGCATGGGTCAATGCTGGAGAGACACAGTGAAGGCACAAAGGGCAGATCACAGAGATGTGATCAGGGCAAAGCTCAAGCAAGAACATGGGAACAAAGCCAGGGAATAGAGCTTCAGTCAGAGCTGAGCTCTATACCAGAGCACAGAGCAGAATTTGAGCTGCCTTTAAACATTCCTGAATCGCCTGGAGCGGTGAGATGGTAATTAATAATAGTAATTAATAATTGTTGCTTACACTTTCTGGACACTCCACTCAAAGCGCTTTACAGGTCATGGGGACTCCCCTCCACCACCACCAATGTGCAGCCCCACATCTATAATCTCTGTTACCTCTAGGTGATCCAAGTCTCCTGTTAACTGGTATCAATGGACACCGGTGCTGAGAAACAGGTGGGTGGACCAGAGGCCGACTGATATCTAATGCTAAACTGACAGTCATTCCATCATTTGCAATATGCACTCCTTTGACCTGTGTTTGCTTCGGATGGCCTGCTGGCCAGTTGTGGGTCACTATCGAATGGATTTGTTCTCTTCTGACACCACACATCGTCCACATTATAGTTCCCAAAGACCTTATTAATATAAAGCTGAAAGATCATAGTGTGATATCACTGACAATTTGTCGGACTTAAGCGGGGTTACATCCTTTTAGTTGTTTATTTTTCCTTACACACTAGAACTCATCATCTGATTGTAAATAATGTAGCCATCTCAGGTTTTGTTAAGGAAATGGAAGCAGTTAATTAACTATTTATTTTCAGCTTACTTACTATTACTTACTTACAATTTCAGTAGTTCGGTCAAGTTCTAATGATGAAACAAGATGACAGCTATGAAGGGATAGTGTATTTAATACTTTGTCTTTAACTCACTTTTCTAAGAGTGCTTGTCAGAGGTTACTGCTGTCACTTCCCCATGAAAATAATCCTTAACACACCAACACAGATTTTGAACACCAAGGTAAGAGCAAGTCAAGAGCACAGAACGGTGCCTGTAACATGTAATGCATAAGAAGTATGTACTGTATGATCCAGGCTTGAGCAAGTTTGACAGAGCCAGATGAACAGTATTTCAGGAGAACACTGATGGTGAATGAGAAGTGCATATGATACGTTTGACATAACATGAATCAGTAGACAGATGGTAGCACTAGCAGCTAGCGGCACTAGAAAGACTGACTAGCAGAGATTGGAACTCTCTGGCAGGCAGAGGAAGATGCTTCGGCTAACCAGAAGAGTAGCATGACACAGAAGTAGGAAGAAAGTTACAGCTTGCTAATGTTTGCTAGACTGTATAGATGAGGATATATTCCAAGTGGAAACCATAAAAGAAGAATAAACATCAGCTACATATGTAGCTGGAAACTTTAGTAGGAAGAAGAGCTGACAAGCTGATACTGCACCGGTTGGACACCAACCAAAAGGGAGGGGAGGGCTAATGGGAGGGGGCATTCCTGTCCTCTCATGTTAGTCCTTTTAATTATTACCCACGTTACGTCCTGGTGTGTCTAGTTTAGATCCCCTATTTAAGTTTACTCCTCCCTGCCTTCGGGGCTCAGCTTTGGAAGATGGTTGCCTGATGGCCCACCTACTACCAGGCTTCAGGGGAAGTTTGAGGGCACAGGCCCTGTTAAAGCCACCCTGACCATCTGAGCCCAGGGCATGGAGCCAAGCCCTGTTCTCCCTTGTTCCTGTTTCCGGTGTGTCTTCATTCCTCTCTGTTTCTGGATGGATCCCCTGGTATTGGATCAATGGACTGATTCCCGACTCCCTCTTTGGACCCGCCTAGACTTGGTTACTTTTGGATTACTTCCCTTCACTGATTCACGGACTTCCCTTTTACCATGGTGAGCATCAATAAACCTTGAGTCTTCCCTGAAGTTTGCCTCCAGTTCCTTTCCGGATTTGCCGCCTTGCATACGGTCTTAACTACACTTTCCATGGGAGCCTAACCCCGCAACCGTTACACTGACACTGGGGATGGGATAGGATGGGATGGGATTCAGCTAATGGAGACTCCTACAGGGACAGTAAAAACAAAGGATGGGGAAGAAAGGAGAAACAAAAAAAACATATTGTATACTGACGTTGGCTGTAGGTACAGACACACAACCAGTAATGTATAGAATAACAGGGGGAAGAAGGGAGAGCAAAGCAAGGAGGATTAGGAAAAGAAGGGAAAAGGAGGAGGAATCTGCCACAGTTTTAAAGAGTTTATGGAAGGCTTGACAACATCTGAAGAATTTAAAGACAAGCACCGATGCAAGACAAAGCAGAGACCCTTGTTTTCGGTGGAGGGTTGAGGTAGAAGAGGCAGGACTCCAGTCCTGGCTCCTAAGAGTTAAACATGAGGGAGCTTATATGGACGTGGAAGTGCGAGATTGGAATTTGATTTTCTCCTGAGCTCCTGTTTAAAAATTAATGTTGCATTAGTTTACACCTGCCATTCATTATTGCTTACACATATTCACATGTGTGCACTGGTGTCCTGAATTAAAACCTTGCTCAAAAGTTAATCAAAGCAAGTCCAGAAGTTTTGAAGGACATTGTGTTATGTGCTTTACCTTTCATTTATCCAAAAGGCTGTGCATAGTCAATTGCATGTACCTTTATTTTTCAGTAGCAGTGCAGCTTTTGCATTCAAGCGCAGTACTGTAATTTAGATGCATTTACTGTATATATAAGACAAGCAAAATATTTCTGTCAAAGCTGAGCGTGCAAGCTATTCCTGAGCTTATGTACCATGAGGATTTAAAATATAATAGCATTTAACTGTTAATAATGAAAGTATTCTAAACAGAAAGATGGTAATTGGATGCATTGAATGAATAACTGAAATGTGATGATGCCTAAAATCATTTATGGGCTAAACATTAATGTTGTTTTCTATGTGCTCCCAGTCTTATTCAATCTCCTGCAACAATGAGTTTTCTCTTACAATTTCATTAGCGTTATGTGGAAATTTGCATTGCTCTCTGATTGTTTAATATTCTTTTTGGTAATTGTGGATATGTGCTGCACATTAAAAGATTAATCTTTTTGGTATGGCATTATACAGTGAATTATAATGGAAAAAAAGATTTTCAAAGTGTTAAAGGTCAGTGCAAGTTGTATCTAAAGAAAGGATTGACTGAAGAGTGCTAGTTGGTTAAGAATTCAACACAAAGCACTTTTTTAATTAAATGACAGGAGAGTATCTGATGTATTTTCACTGTTTATATTGGTCACTTCAGAATAATGTTAATACAATTCTAGCACATATAATTTGGCACCTGCATGCATTTATAAAGGAAGCTGTTTTTTTTCCCAACACAACCATTGCATTTCCAGTGTTCTCATTTCTGGTAGTACTAAAGTCTGTTGATGAAGTTAACAAATAATTTACTATTTTGAATGTGAAAAATGGTGTTTACTTAATAGAAGCTTGGGAAAATATCTAATGTATCACTTCTCACTTCATTCCTCCTACATGTAAATACTCCCTGGTTACACACACGCCGTACACATCTTTTCTAGCAACACTCTTTCCACCACAGCTTCACTATTGCAGCTGCCTCCATAGCTCATTCCTTATTAGTAGGAAGGGTTGTGACAGTGCTGATCATTTCCCCAGCCAGGCATGTTAATGTCAATGTATTAAGTATGTGTTGTGTCATGCAAATGACAAAGTTCAGGTGTCTGTGAAGCAGAAGTCTCTTTATTACATATGCATATGGAAGTCTGGCTTGTAACCACCAGGCTTAAAAATAAGTAGCTGAAGATGGTCCTTTATACCTTAAAACAAAACCAGTTACTATGACACATTCTAAACAAATGATAAGAGAACAACACGTCAATTAATTATATCTAAGTTGCAGACTAGACAACAGTTAGTTCTTTTCACGTTCTGGGCGTACAGCCAGCTTACCAAATACATGCCCTTTATCTTACTGACCAAGGACAGGCAGCATCTTTATATATTTGGGTGCAAAGCTAACTTCAAGACATTGGGCTGCATAGTTTGCAAAAATACAAAAACAAGAAATGATATTATTATCTCACTTCCCAGGTGTCTCTCTTATCTCTTCATATGCTACCCTTTATATTCATTGTCTCATGAATTATATGAATTTAACCAAACTACAACTACAGAAATTATAGCATGCCTTCTATTTGAAGCAGATTTTTTTTTTAATCCTACTTTCTCCTCCTGGTAGAGTTCAGCTCAAGTACATTCTATGGGTTTCATACAGTTTTAATCATGACTTCCCCAAGTATTTACATGAAAGGTATTGCTTGAATATGTTTTATTCTTTTTTTCTCAGATACAGTCCTTCTTGCTATTCTCCTCTATTGACTAATTCTATAAATGTATTGTATTGCTGTATTTTCGTCTGTATAGGAGTGCGATTTTTCCAGTTTGTTCTGTCAGACTACTAGTACTATTCACTAATTGTTTCATTCCGTTATATTTAAGCCTTATAGTACAGATCATACTATAAATCCTTGATATACAGTAGACAACACTGTAATGATAACATTTTTTTCTCTCAAGCAGCAATAAAATGGAGAAAAAACAGCTTGTCTATCAGTAAAAATTGATGCAAAAAAAAGGGAATGTTCAATGTTTTGTACTTGTTATAAATACACCTCAGATTGAACAGTGTACTGTATATGAAAAAATAAAATATGTGAAAACCTAGCATTGAAATAGATGAAGAAGATGTTGAAATACATTAGGATAAGTGAGTTCTTTGTCAGCCAACTCTGTTTTCTGCATCCCACCCAATTCAATAGACTTAAACTTCTCCATGTCTGAGTTTTTGTTTCTTCACAGTGTCACGGAACAGTTCTTTCCGGGCCCTATGCGGACGACACGATCCGAAAGGTGAAGAAACAATAGGGAAAAATATCATGCAGGAGTCGGTCAGGAGACAGGGGGGCGTGGCGTGCAGTGCTGGTGTTCAGGGGGAGTGAATCCAGGGCGAACAATCCAAGGGTAAATCCAGAGGGGGAATCCAAGACGGGAGGTTTAGTCCAAGACCAGGGGATCCATCCGAAGTTAAAACCAGAACCGGGTCGGGACCGGCGGGGCAGGGAATCAGGAACAGGAAACTAAAACCATGACGGAGCCAGACGCGGCAGGACCCCGGGCTCTCACGATGCGGAAACCAATGAGAAGCCTCGGGCAAACGCCTGCGTCTGGCTTTAAAGGTGGAACTAAAGAGGGACTGGAATAAGGAACAGGTGTGGGGAATGGGACAGAACGAGAAAGGGCTGGAGCGCCCTTAAGAGGAGGAGTAACGATCGTGACACACAGGTTCTTTAATAAAACTTTGACCCCTGTTAATCAAATAAATGTTTTGTCTGAGGTTCATCTGCTATGCTTGAATAAACAAAGGCAATTTTGTAGCCAAAATATCTCCCTTTATTTTACACTAACTCGTAATTATTTAATGCTATGTACAGAACTTTCATCTTTATTATTTAGCTCATTGGCCCTTATAATTCAATTAAACTCAAATCAATTTAAATACTTTATTCATCCCCAAGGGGTAAATTTAAGCAGCAAGTGGTGCAACATACAACATTTTCTAAATCAAAAAAACATTACTAAGAAAAAATATATATTTACTGTAAAAAAAATAGCAAACAGACCATAAAATAATTATGAAATATGCAATATTTAAGAAGGTATTAAAGTACTGTACATGCACATTTGTAGAGGAGGCTCTATTCAATAGAGTTCATTGTGATAAAACATATTTGCATTCATTGTTTGTAAGCCTGATGGCCTCTGGCACAAAGCACAGTTTCCTTTTATTTGTCTTGCACTGTGGACAGGGAAATAATCTTTCTCAAGGCAGAAGTTCAAAAGACGAACGATATGAGATGGGTCTTTAGTGATGGCATAGGCCTTCCTCAGGATCTGATGGACATAAGTCTGTGCCAGGGGTCTTTAAGGCTCACCAATGATTTTAGAGCTGAGGTATCCAACATTGTGAATGCAGTTTTTCTTTTTGGCTGAGTGAAGTGAACCAACGGATAAAGGGAAAAGTTAAAATACTTTTGATCAAATAGCTGTAAAATATTGCTAGAATTTTTTTCTGGACTCCAAAGGAGGTCAGTTTTCTCAAACCATATATGTAGGTGCTTTTGGGGTTTCTTCCCCACGACATCAGTGTTCTAAGTGAACTTACTTCTGTATACCAACAGACCAGTAAGTCAGTCATATAATGTTAAATTTTGAATATTACACTGAAAATTAGATCCACAAAGATATAAACGTATGCTTAACTAAATTTCCCAATTTTGCCTCTGTCTTGTAAGCTTCACTATCTGTCAGAAAAAGACAAATTAAATTTTAGCTCTCAGTCTTCCTGAGAAGATTGTTTAAGGTCAAACCCATAATGAAACAAGAGTTTTATCAATAATTAAAAGATTTGCATTAAATATTTATCTGTGCTGTCCGACTTTACTATTCTAGAAGCATGGGTTATGTAAGGCTTGCTGTCTTTTCCGATCCTGATTTTTTTTATCTGTAATGATAGATTATGGAAAGATTTTAAAAGCAATTCTGGCGGATCAGTTGCAGAAGATGTGCCAAACATGCCCTAGACAAAACTTGAGGAGAGCACAAATACTGTAAGTCTCCCCATGTCGGCTTAGCTAATGTTCAGTGATACTCACCTACTGTATAACAACTTGTACACTTGGGAACGTAGATTGTCTGATCTAAATTTCTATAGTATTGACATACTGTACATCATTGTGTATCTGCTGGGAACCTGTGATATAACAGGACTACCAAATACCTTGATTGCATTACAACTGCATCTGTAGTCTTCTTCCAAGTGTGGGGAATACAGCACTTGGCTCATGTGTATGAAGAACATTGAGAACTTTTGGGGCAGTTGGGGCAGAAACAGGAATTTGTTCAAAGAATAGCAGAATCAATTTTTATCCACATGTCAATTTTTTGTCCCCTAGATACTGTATAAGAGCTTCTGTCCCTTGAATGGTTTCCAGCTACCATCCCCCCCCTCCCCCATGATGCTGAAAATAAACATGTTATGAATCACTGAAGTCCAATGATTTTTTTTATTTTGTTGTTTCTGATGATATCTGGCAACAGAAAAAAACAAAGCCCCCCCCCAAAAAACACCCAACTTGAAAAATCCAATGTAAGTGACTCAATGCCAGCATTTCCAGGTACAGTGGCTCTTATTTAGAGAACGTGTAAAGTGTTTTGAGAAGTCATGATACAAACTATTACTTGACCTTATTTATGCTCATGAAACCTTTATCAGTCTTTACAAACATGAAGGGCCAGGTGTGATTGGATTGGTTTTATTAAAATTCTTCCACCTGTCTGGTGAAACAGGAGGAACACTGTGTTCCAGTGAAGCTCTTCTTCTCCAATGCTAATTAATGGCTTAATTGATCCACAGTACTTGCTTTTTCAGATCTTTTTAAATCTATTTCTTGGTTTCTCCTCAGTTCTGAGGGCCGCAACACTCTACTTCAAAGGTACTGTACCATTTCCAAGAATATCTTCTTGATATTAATGGTGGGAATATTGCTTTATTAGATACTCCCAGAAAAATGCATGTTTTTTTTCCTTCTGCAGTGGTCTAACTGGTTACATTTCATTCAGCAAACCTGAATGAGGGTGACTCTGAAACTCAGAAATTCTGACAGGGTTGATTACGAATCCCACTTGACCTTTAAAGAGCTGGAAGCAAATTTACAAATAAACAAATAGAAAGCTGAACTCAATTAGCCTGTAATTATGAACCTGGCTAGAGCAACAACCACAAAATGCAATGCTTCTCCAGGGCTTTGGAAACGCTGGCTTATTCATTCATTCATATTTGCTATTGTCTTTCTTTTCTCTTCACTTTCTCTCCTAATCTTTGCTTTATAAAGCATGTGCAAAAAGTATGCTAACATGCACATAATGACAACATACGAGTATATTTCCATTTTTTGAGATGCCATGGTGGCAGCTCATAAAAATGCATGTATCAGAGACTATGTTGTCCAAACGTACATACAGTACTCTCTTTCTACCCCTTCAAAAAAGAAATAGAAAATCTTAAATCATAATAAACTTTGACATAGAACTAAAAAAAGAAACTAAGTGGTACTCTGATATCTGGTGTTGGAAGGGGTGATAAGAGGTTGGTCATACCACAGTGCCAGAGCAAACAGCACAGTGGTCCAGTCTGTGATTGCTCTCAATGAACTTTGACCTCCTTCTTTCCTGTCTTGGAAACATCCACTGACCGCATTAATACAGTTGGAAATAGGCATATCGGTGGGTCTCATTCATCTGTCTCTCACACTCACTTGTGCAGAACACACACACTATGCACAATGGTGAATAAAGACTTCTGTTGTAGGAATTAAAATTACACGGAGCCCTTGTATTTAATCATAATAACAAAAGACATTTTGAAATTGTGCTGTTCTGCAAGTTAAGACTTCATTAGTACCTCACCAAGATGACATTTCATTTATTGATATTGACATGGATTATAACACAATTCCACTTCATATGCCAATCTGTAAATTATAAACCCAGTACTTCATTACAGGTTTCTGTTGATTACTGAAGATGCCTCTGGCTAAGAACAGCCATGATGTACAGGATTTATAACTTAAGACTGAAGGGGATAGGTCAAAAAAAGAGCCTTTAATGGGTTTCATAGATTAATGCAGTTGAAGCTTGTATCGTGAAGGGCATATGGAATAGCAATGTTACAAAAATAAAAGAGGATGTTAATTAATGCAGCATTTATGTGACTGAATCACACATCTATATATTTGATTCTTTCTAATCTGGTTTGAATTTACAATAAGGAAAAGGCATGCATATGGAAATGTTTGTTACTGACTTTAAGATTTCCCTACAGGTTTTACAGGATACCTCTAAATATTTTCTTTGGGAATTTCTGATTTATTTCTAAATATGTGTGCAGACTAAACTTATACAGATGTGCATCGGAACACACTCTCCTATCTTTCTTTAAGAATTCTGAATATATACATTGTTGTGCAAAAGTCTTGTGCATCTTAAACATAATCAGAAGTTTCAATATATTGTACTGTATGTTATGTGCATTAATAACCTACTGAGAGACTCCACTGTCCTATTCTACTTTTATTACAACTTTAATTGATAATAATACAGAATAGTGGAAGTAGCCAAACAGATAATTTAATAATCTTTAATAAACGTTGATAAAAATCTGGATCACCACAAGTCAAACCCACTCATTAAAATATAGAAGAGCGGCCAGTATAAAGTGCTGTAGTGGATGACCCATCACCTTTATCAATCATATCTAATTGGCTCACTGTCAGGTTTTGTGTCATTAATATAATATGTTCCTCTGCATTTTCATAAAGTTATAAAGCTAAATTTTCTAGTAGAAAATCCAAATTAAATATTAGCTTAAACAAAATGGCAAAAAAAAAAGAAATTTTGTATTTGGGCCTTGCTATTGGAAATTCTACATATGCAGTACATATGTACATGCTGTGCGTATATTGTATTAATATAATTACTTAAAATCTCTTTTAGTTTTGCTGAATATTTCTTAATTATCTTAAAAATGTGACCTTTGTTTTTACTTCTGAAGCTTTGTTTTACAAAGAAATCTGTTTTTTTATCAATGGCAGTAGAATAGAATATGCAACTAGAGACAAATTAAACAAATTCAAATGACAGTGATATAAATACCGCCTTTATCCAAATTCAGGTCATAAGCATCTATCATGCACATCCCTGTTTTTCCTTTGGCAGTTGTGCCCAGCAATCCTAGTGTACACATGTTGATACATTTTCATATTTAAACACAGACAGGGGAAATGGTTATTCCTATCACAATGAAAAATGAGCTTGACAAGAGACCTTTAATTTGTTTAAAAGCCAAAGTGAAGTGTGTATGTAAATGAGATCACTGCAGCTTATTACTGGTGAATGTTACTAACATCACTGCTACAGTGATCTATTAAACATAAACTCTGCCTTACATGTTTAGGTTATGAGCCTAACAAAGCACTGTGGTCTTAAAGATCATATGGTTCTAAAGACTTAACTGAGCAAATTAGGTCAGCATTTTCAGTCTCTCTACATAGCAGGACAAGGTGGTCTGGAACAGTGACTTGGTATGACAATCTGACTAATGTGCAAAGACGTGAAGTTTCCAAAACGTATCACTTTTTCTGTTGTTTGTCTGAAACCCCAAGAGTTTCATTATCCTTGGAGGATTGTACTGTATACTGTATATAATGTATATATATGTACTGGGGTTTTCAACACAGTTTTTTCTGTCACTGAAGATTTATTAAATGTTGGAGAAATTGGTCTTGCAATAATACTGCTACTATTTCAAAACCCTAAATCCCTCCAACCACATTTTGAAGACATTAAATTTTGTAAGCTCTTTTTTTAATTTCTGAACTTCATATCCTTTTGAAGTAACTCTCCAGCAGGTTATCAGTCCAACAACTGTTTTCGCAGAGCTTAGAAAAAAGGCAAATGCACTTTCCTTAAATGTTCTGAAGCATCCCCCAACTGTTCTTTATCCTTTCTCAAGATGATTAATGTGAGTCATTTACAAAGCAGTTAAACATGGACAGATTTTGGTAGTGATTTAAGAAGCTAACCTTAGTTTTGTAAAGTACAAAATGAAAGTGGCCCATTCTATCATACATTTCAACAATATATTTTAAATTATTCGGACCTAGTGATTGACATGATAATGCTTAGCGGGAGCAATGATATTGCATTAATTTTAAGTGGACAGAATGCACTGGAAACGAAAATCGGTGATAATCAAATCTTCACTATGTGTCTTGATACAGGTATACAGTATAAAGGTGACTGATGTTCTGATATTGATAGTCCAAACCTGCCTAATTCAAAATTATTTGCCAAGTCTTCCTGCAGTCTCTGAGGTTCCTGCTAATGATATAATGATATATGAATGATAATTACGTACATTTACATCATGTTTTTCATGCCAAGGAATTCCAGTCACTTTACATATTAGAACTATTTCATCCACTGCTAAAGTGCTCCCACCAGCCCAGAAGGAGGAACTTCAGGGCGATCAGATTGAGCAATCCTAGAGTGAAACCTACCCAGGACACCTGGGTTCACACCCTACTCTTTGAAATATTATGGCTTGGAAAGTCTGGTCTACAGAGCACCACCTACTGCTCCACAAAAAAAAACTGATTTTCCACAGAGGTATTTAAACCTAGAACTGACCAGACCCCACTTACAGTATCTTCTGAGATCTGACACATTCAGAGTGACATTGCAGAAGGGAAATCAGTGACATTTGCTTAAGTTACAAAATGTTTATCTGACTCTAAAATTAGTTTATAAGATGCATCTCAAGCATTGGTTATGCTCATTTTCAGGAAGAATTCTTGCCTAGTCTGGAAAAATAACAAAATAAAAACTTCCTTAAATACATAAAAGTAATTCTCTGTAAAGCAAAATATAAGGTATTTCTCAGTGTGTTGGGGAGAAGTGCTGTGAAGGTTTTTCTGCACAGGTGTAATATAAGAAAGAGAACAAAAAAAAGCTGAGATTGCTAATCTTGTTTCTTATTGTCTGTATGTTTCCTCTAATATATTATACATTAGTACTACACCTGAAAAAATATTATGAAAAGGAATCAATGTAAACAGAGTGAACTGCTCTAAATTACTATACAGTACTTTCCAAATGTCATAACGCCATTATGTTTATTTGCAATGAGATAAACACAATATTTTGTCCAGACACAATTTTTGAAGTTTATATGATGCTGCAGTATTGTTGCCTGTTCCCTGTGACTCTTTAATTCCAAAATATTACCTCAGAATGTGTAGCCATTACTATGAAACATTATATTGTAGTATTTTTAATATCTAGTGCAATGCCCTACAGTACTTCTCTTTTATTGCTAAATTCAATATATCTTCTCAGCTAATTAAGGCTGATTTGAAGATGTTTAATACCTGTGATTCAAGGTTAAAGCAATATGGCTTTTTTACAGTCCGTGACCTGGCAATCAGCAACACAGGCAGAAGTATTAGAGCAGAGAGCAGCAATATGGAATAGGAGTGCTTTGGTAACGACTGTATAGCTTGTGTCATTTTTGTAAAACAGCTCACAAAATAAGAAGAGCATTTTCCCAAAGCAAATATAAAAGCATTTTCTTGGAATTCTAGAGAAGAGGTTTTCCTTTTGTAACATCAGCTGTGAAAGGTTGATGTCTTAATTTAATAATTAGATAATCTGCACTTCTAAGAATGTTTACAGCATTTTTTGAAGAGATCCCAAAGGCTATCAGTTCTAGTGTCTTTCCTCTCTTTGTGAATTCCTCCAAAAAGATGAAAATATGTAAAATAATATAGAGTTTTTAAATTATTCTATGCAAGAAAAGTTATTTTCCTCTAGTTTAATTACGATAAAAATATCTTCAGCAGATGCATCATGTGAGATTTGTTATATCTGCTACAAATGTACATCCCCTGGAAAGACATTACTATTCTACTCTCTATGAAACAAAGTAGTCTTAGGGAAGCACACAAACATTGTGAAAGCACTCTATGAATATTGTGCTAATGGTATTGCACAGGTCTAGAGATCTCCAATGCAGATAGCGGGAGCACTTGTAAATCAGAGCTAGGACACATACTGTAGATACTGTGTCTATTGTATAAATATAAAGTTATAGCTAAATACAATAAAACCACAAGCATTCTCAATTAATAGCAGAGAAAATACTTGTACATGCTTCAGTGCATGAGCATCTAATCTGAACGGTCCTATTAGTTATTGACTAACATTTTCACACTATAAGTTAATCCTGTATTGCTATACTTTGAAAATAAGACATATATTTCTGTGGAAGTTGGCCAAAAACTGGCTTCTTAACTTACCGTGTAAACCTATTCTGTTCCATGTTATTCTTTGTTGAAATGGCTGAGCAAAAAAAGACACATGGTTTTAAGTGAACAGAAAGAAGAAATCAGATTACTTAGTATTTTTTAAAAGCTTTGCAGACTTGTGTTTTTGCGGATAGAGAGTAAATGTTTAACTTCCTACTTACAATGCAAACTTCAACATGCAATTAATGTTTGTTTCTAAATATTGGATAATTAAATTTCGGAAAGGTTTGAAAAAAATAAGTCTGGCCATTTACAGTATGTGTTGGATACACGATTCCTACATTATTGAGTTGAATACTTTTACCAAGATAACTAACATGTCTAACAATTTTATGCTGTTACAGATATAGTCGTTTCACAATCCATTTAGAACAAAAAGGATTTTACTTCAGATGGGTTTTTAAGAAAATCATCAGATATTTACATTATTCTGTTAGCTGTCTTGCTGACTAAATTATCAATTCAATGGCTTGAGCTTTCCTCCTGAGTTTTCTATCTTCTTCCTTTTTGCTTTAGCAACAGTAAGCCTTACATGAATTCTCTCTAGCTCATTCATATTACCCAGCTAGAATATACAAATTCACAGTTAATGAGATTAGGATGACTTCCCAAACATCCTAAGGGCTAGGAAAATAAAACTGTGTTTTTATTTTATCAATTTACACAGGCAAACACACAGGATCAGTAAACAATACATCAATGTGATTTTCTCCATAATAATTAAATGTATTCAAAAGAGAGTTGCAGATTTAGTTATTTTTTACTGTATATTGCCTATAATTGAGCATTAGTTGATGCAAGAGGTACTGTATAGATATACGGTATACTATACCATCACTATCTGTCACAGACATACTGATACAATATTGTTTACTGATCAGAAAGTCAAAGAGTTGTGACAGTCATGCTGGGTTTAGTTTACTTAGATTCCTAAATATTGAAACATTTCTTGATGATGGGTGAAGAGGGTTTTGGCAGAGAACTTGGCCACACTTACCCATAAATGGTGGCTATTCATCTTCCAATGTGTCAGCTCAACACCTTTAGCAAACAGCTCATTAATCATAGCAATTAAAAATACACAGCAGAATAATGAACATTCTTCTGACAAAAGCATTTGACTGTCAGTTAATTTTGATTACGCCTACATCTTATTTTCTTGACAGCGCTGTTAATTTCGATCCCGTTGCATGGTTAAAAGCTTTCAGAATTCAAGACTACTACTGCTAATTATTAATTGCTTGCATGTACTGTATATGGCACTCCCAAAGGAACTGAAAAGTGTTCTACATGTGGGACCAATTCATCCATTATCCATTAATGAAGTGCAGCCCACACCTGGGTGAGGTGCAGTAGTCATTCTGCACCAATAGCCCCACTGCATAGGAGATTGAAGTAAGGGGGAGCTTAAAAGTGGGCTGACTGAGCAAGTCCAGAGTGGAGTTTAGCCAGGACACTGGGGTTAACACCCCTATTCTTATGACCGGAGCCATGACTCAGTCTGTAATGACTCAGAAGTTAGCATGTTAGTTTAATTTCTCTCCCATAGGATATTGCAGCAGTGTACCTAGTCAACATAAGGAGGCATTATTTTGGACATTCTTGAGTGCCACCAGCTGTCTGATTTTTCTTGGAGGTCTCTTAATTCGATATTGTCTTGAATAACTATACAACATGTGGAAGTTATGAACTGCAGTTCGGGAGGGATAGCAACAGCAAGACAATCTCACACAGCTGCACCAAGTCACCAGCACCAAACTAGCAACATATACTGTACTCAACTCAAATGCCTCCCTTTTGAATGTATCTCCAGCATCTCTCCTCCACCCTGTCTCCACGTTGCAGCTGCCCCTTAGTTCACTCAGTCTGAATGAGGTTCAAGCCTCCTTGTCCTGTGGCCTGGAGACTCTCCTTTAACCAAACAAATTTCAACCAAAGCCAAACTTTTCTCACTATCTATTCCAAGCATTTACAAAGCATTCAGTCCTTGGATGTTGTTGTCCCTAGTGAAGTTGATATGAAGTCTACAGATGGCTAAATGTACAGTACAGTATGTGAGAGTGCACTTCCATAATTATTTCACACTAACTCTGAAGAAGATCAAAAATCTTAATAATATCCTTGTTCATCTATTGTATTCTGAAGTCCACAGTGTGATTTCCCACTTATTTGGTTAGGGTATTTATATCTACTGTACATACAGTATACATTTTAATGTAATCATTCAGAAACTGAGCACAGGGAAACTTCTGCTGTGAAATTGATTCTGTATGTAGTTGATAAAAAGGGTAAAACGATATCATTTTATCATTAAAAAAAACAAGGGCTAAAGGTAGTCTAGTAACATACCATAAAAGGGTCACAGTTCAAATGCTCTTTGCACATTTTGAAATTGTTAGCTCAAATTTCACTCTTTACAACTTGCTAAAAGTGTTCAGTAACAACTCAAGAGACTTTTACAAAAACACCAGTGGTTGATATCATTGTTGTTTTTGCATAAGTGAAAATGTAATTGCTATTAGGATATTGTTTCTTGATTACATAGGGAGAACATTATTATCCATGCTGTGCACCAAGGAAGATCATTTGTGATTTTGTTTGTGGAGGCTATTATTTCATGTAACAGATAATTCAGAAACAGAGGGAACTAATGTTATGGATGGTGAGTCCAAGCACTTGCTTGAAGAATTGCAAAGATGATTCAGCACTGATGAGTCCAAAGCTATCTGTCTTTAGCCCCAAGGGACATGAAAGTTGTGTTCATTTTAGATTTGGTGACAGATAATCATTAAGCTATGAAACAATGGGAAAGGGTATAGATGAGCTCATGCTGTGATATGAAACACTTTATTCACAGTTTTTCTTTAGTGTAATGAAAGGCATCTGAAGATTCTACTTATTTTTTGTCATTCAGGTAGTGGTAAGTATATGTAATTAGAATATATGCACAGGCACTCAATGGGTGTTGCTCTTCTAATCAACAGCAATTAACAACAATGGAAGAAAGAGTCTGCTCATTTTAGGATATTTATTACAGTATATCAGTATATGATAAAAATCACGATGAGCATATGCCTCGGTGAAAAAAAGAGCAAATAAGATCAGTAGTATAATTTACACAGTGAAACAATCCTTTCATCAATCCATTTTCTAACCACTTTATCAAATATATGGTCATGGAGCAATCCCTTCATTGACACTGAATAAAGAACATGTCCTTTATGCCGCCTTCCATCTCTGTAGTTGATATTGAATATAAACTTGGGATCTACCAGCTACTGCACTAACAAATTGAATTGACTTTGAAGGTTTCAGTAGATTAACAAAAATAATAATTAATTTCCAACTCAGATTTGGGAATCCCGGTCTCTTAACATGGTCTTAACTTTTGATTTCTAGTTTTTTCATTGCCAGGCAATCTGTAAAGGACAGCTTCTGTACAGCATATTCAAAAACCCCTAGGCTTTGAGGCTGGGTCAGTAAGAAAGTATACCATCGTTTCCTGTAGGGGATGAGAGAAGGTGATTGGGTGATTCTAGAGAAACCCACCCCATGATTTTTCTCTTGCCTTTCAGGATGTCATCTTACATATCCATTCAAAGAAATAACCATTTGACATTTGTAATTTATATTAAACATTACCTTCTGCCAGTGCAGTGTGATACACATTGTTTATGATGCTGCTCCATGATATTGAACTCAAGTAGCAATACAAAGAGGAATTACAATGCAAAAACAAAAATATAAAATAGTGAAAAGCTTAAACAAAAAGATCCATCTCCAGCTGTCTTGATTATTTGCTGGTATCTTATGGATCCAAATGACAGTACATCACATCAGGTGGTTCTGCAAAACATCTCTACAAAAACAGATTAAAAACATATATATTATTCTTAATGGGATACATTTCACAATGAGCAATTCTCATTTTCCCTTTTTTTCCTATGTTAATCCTCCAAAACCTCAAGACAAATATATGTTTGAGTATTTATCACAGGACTCTCTGTTTAACCTACTGTATTGAAGAGCTGTGTTTGCACAAAAAGGATACTGCAACAATGCAATTCATTAACAAAAATGTAACTTCATCCTCTAAAAGATTTTGAACATTAGTAAGCATCAGTTTTTGTTCATTTTGTCTAATTAAACATCAGTATTTCCCTAACCTGTTAGAATACTCCACTGTTGCAATCATATTCTTTTCCTCTCCATTACATTTCACTCTCCTGAGTTAGAGTAGAAAGTCAGGAAAAACGTATCACTCTCCAGCAGAGCTATATTCCGAAACCTGATGAGACTGGACGAAGGAAATCTGAAAACAAATTAAAAGAAGGGTAATGAGTTTGTTCTGAGCTGCTAAGATTAATTAATGTCCTGAGCTCTAACATCTGTCTATAGTCTGTTGAAAGTTATCCTTTGGCAAAAGTTGCCCCTTTAATTATCATACCACTGAAACATGTGTTCTTTTCACTGCAATTAGACACACAGGCCATGAATCAGTGCCTCACTGGCAATAGGGATATCATTTGTTTTAATGTCTGGTGTTGCCTCTGTTCTTCAATACTGGCAAAGAGCCGAAAGTAAGGGCTCATACGTGCAGGAGTATAAAAGCAAGCACGCAAGCTTGGCTCACCGCCATGATGATAAAAATGTTCATTTTGTATTTGGCATGAAATGTCATGGATGGTGGTGTTTATGTGTTTTTGGGTTTTCCATGCAAAATGTTTTCATGTTCACTAACATTTCCACATATTTCTGCACTTAACATTTTGAATTTCACTTTCGCATTACACCCCTGACTGACGACTGTCATTAAAATCATTCATGTTTCCAGGGAAAGAGAGAAATGTATCAGCAATGCTCCATGAGCATCCAAAAAATACCTTGGTTTAGTAACAAGGTGTTCTGACAGCACAGTACAAGTTCCAAAGAGGTTTACTTGTATTCATGGTGTAAAAACATTGTCACAATGTCCACTATGATCTGGAATTCTCCTTTAGGTACAGTATATTGTACCCCTGTCAAACATTTAATGTCCATTCCAGAGCTCATGATTTGTAGCATTAGGTGGACTAGAGAGTACATGGCTGACTCCACCAGAGGGGCTACTAACCCATTTCAGAAATTACACCCCAGAAATTCTGGTCCCCACTTACTGTACATTAGTTGAGTGGACTGCAATTGAGACAAAGTACTATACCTCAGTCGAGGGTAGTGACTACAGTGTCCAGAGTAGGGACCTCATTGTGCTATGCTGCCTCCCTGTTCTGCTGCATAACAAATTGATTATAATTGATTGCTTACTTGAAATGCCCTTTTATGGCAAAATGTTTTGAAAAGGAGTTTTCTCTTATTTTGTAAACAAATTTGTAGATCAGTGGGGGATTTTGTATAAGATAAAAAATTATCTTTAAAATATTTAGTTTGATAGTGTTGGGGAAAAAAAGCAAGGTGAATCATTAGGTGTCGGTCAATTTTTCTAATCCATTTATATGACTCTGAGCACCATTAAATAACTCTCTTGTTTAAGCTTCCTTGCACTGGCTCCCTGTTCATTTCAGAATAGGATTTAAAATATGAATGTTGCTGCTGCTCACCTTTAAAGGCTTGAACAGTTTGACTCCTGACTATATCAGTGAACTCTCAACTCCCTGTACACTTGTACATCATTTGTGCTCCTCGGACTCTGACCTCTCTTCAGTTCCCAATATATGGTTCTGATCACTAACAGACCAGTGCTTTCTGTTCTGCTGCTCCAGGATAGTGGAATGATCTCCCAGCCTATTTTAGATCTTGCAAGTCAGTCAGCCCTCTTAAATTCTGTCATACAGTAAAATGTGTTGTTAAAGATGAAAAATTGAGATGATGTGTTAGGAAAAGTTCTATATAAAATAAAGATTATCTATCCTCCTGATCATTAATGGGATTGTCCTCATGTGTTTGGACACATGCTCACATATTTGTGACTATCAATCTCAGAGAATTTCATTTCTAAGATCAGCCATCTTTGTCAGGCCTGATGGGCTGTCAGGGATGAATCACTTTTTGCATGTCTTTGCAGACCTTACATCCTGTGCCCTGAGATCTTATGTCAGCCTTAATGTTCAGAACATCAGTATGGAAATCTGCAGGTCTAAAGTATGTTTGAGAAATCAAAGCAGTGATGCATATATAATTGCTGTTTTGAGAAAAAGTGACTGTATTTTGCTCTCCTTTAAATGCTTTGTAAATATAACATTGAAGCTTTTCCATTCAATTTACAGTGCAGAGGAAGAATGTGCCTGAGATGTACAAACATTACACTGATGCAAAACAGAAACACACTATTCAGCTATAATGGTTTCAGTCAAATAGTATAAACCCATGTTAAGCAATGTGAACATGAAACACAGATCAAAGAATGATACATTATCAGTGACACTTGGTCAATACAGAAAACCAAAGCTTGTGTCTGTTATGACCTTCCTTCACAATATTAGCAGCATAGACCTGATAGAATGTTGGATAGACGTTCCACCACACTTCCTGTGCTGCTGCACAGAGCTGGCAAGAGCTTGCCACTCCTGGTTGTCTCCTATTGTTGGTGAGTTGCTCTTCCTCATGTTCTATTGAGGTCAGGTCAAGAGAAAGATGGCAATGGTAATATCTCATCATTGTTTTCTTGAAGTCATGCCATTGTAACCCCAGCACTGTGTGGTCTTGCATTGTCCTACTGCTGGAAAATCATCTCTTGTGGATTGGTTGACAAGAAGGTAAAAACTGTTCGAGCTCATTTTCAATATACAATATTTCTGGTTTCTCAGAACTAGTTTTAGTGTTGAGGCAAAACTTCTCATCCATGTTCTATGGACAGGCCACCTTTAATCATGCTGATAGCAGCAAACTTCATTAATCAAGCGGACATAACCATATCTTTCACTTTTATTGCACAAATCTGGTCTTAAAGGCTGATCGTAACAAGGACCTCCCACCTTGCACTGTATTTTCTCTCCCCTTAGGTTTTTCTCTATCCTCTGTCTTCTCCTCTTTCACCCCTGCCTTTTTGTCCTGTGTTCCTGGACTGTTGATGAGCTCTTAATGATTTATCAAGAACATAATTAACCAAGGTACACCAGATGATTCCTTTGACCAATGTGTCTCTCAACCAATATAACTTAGTAAACACCGCAGAACCTTTCTTGTTTTGAAGCTCCCGAGAACTGTAAATAATAATAATAATTATAATAATTGCTTACACTTATATAGCGCTTTTCTGGACACTCCACTCAAAGCGCTTTACAGGTAATGGGGATCCCCTCCACCACCACCAATATGCAGCCCCACCTGGATGATGCAATGGCAGCAATAGTGTGCCAGAACGCTCACCACACACCAGCTCTCAGTGGGGAGAAGAGCAGAGTAATGTAGCCAATTCATAGATCGGGATTATTAGGAGGCCATGATTGGTAAGCGCCAATGGGAAATTTGGCCAGGGCACCGGGGTTACACCCCTACTCTTTTTGAGAAATGCCCTAGGATTTTTAATGACCAAAGAGAGTCAGGACCTCAGTTTTATGTCTCATCCAAAGGACGACGCCTGTTTACAGTATAGTGTCCCCGTCACTATACTGGGGCATTAGGACCCACATGGACCGCAGGGTGAGCACCCCCTGCTGGCCCCACTAACACCTCTTTCAGCAGCAACCTTAGTTTTTCCCAGGAGATCTCTCATCCAGGTACTGACCAGGCTCACACCTGCTTAGCTTCAGGGGGTTACCAGTTGTGAGTTGCAGGGTGATATGGCTGCTGGCCATGTTGTCAATAGATAGATTGTTGATCACCTCCATCTAGCTGTAACAATGTAATAAGAATATGTATTGTTATAATACTTTTCATCCTAATTAATTGCTAAGCACTTTACACATAGGAAGTGAAACTCTTTGTCCACCACTAAAATACAGCCCCATTTAGTAGACCTGTGACAGCCAGTCTGCATCAAAGTCCCACTACACAGCAGATTGAGTGTAGGAGTGACAAATTACCTCACCAATTGAATTAATGCTTAACTATAGAGAAGGCATATTGTATGAGCCGAGAATGGAATTAACTTGACACCAGGGATAATACCTCTATGCCTTAAAAATTGACTTGGGATCTTTAATTACTATGAAGCCTGGATCTCAGTTTATTGTGTCATCTACAGGATGTAACAACTGTGTGCCGAGTCACCATACTGGGGTATTGGTTTTGGAGCCTCTTGTCCAGAGAGAAATAGCCACCTACTGGTCAAAGTGCAATTCATCCTTCACACGGATTCACCAGTGTGTTTATTTAAACCTCTGCCATTCAAGATCTGATTTTGTGGACAATAATATTTTCTCCTAGAAAAATTCTCTTTTATGTATATACTGTCAGAAGCACATTCGACTTCAATGTGAAATTTAGTATTGGAAAGGGCAACAGTTGTTTTATAACAATCTTTTGTTATCTATAATAATTTTATTATTTATTCGTTATTCATTTCAACAACTATAACTGTAAACAGAGACTTTATATTATGATGGAAATTTGAGATTGAGGGACATACTCTCTTTAACTCTAAGGGAAATCATGATTGTGATGTATTTGAGATTTAAGGGAATATGAAACAAACCTTAACTTTAATGTTTGTCTTTTTCAAAACTGGGTGAGCAGTAACCCATATCAAATTACACAGGCCTGCTTTTAGTGCAAATTGGCCAGCTGTCTCTCACAAGGGTCTTGTTTTTGTCCTCCTGTCAGGGCAGTGAAAATGAGAATCCCAGATATAGAATTAATGCCACTATGTCAAGAGGTTAGACTGTACACATGCAGGGAGGGCGTTCATGTTCTGGCTGTCTGCAGCCTTGCACCAAACTCACACCCCTGAGGCTCAAAACGTTGAAGTCATTTCTTCAATACCTTTCAAACACCTTCAAATTACTTCCGTGACAATTTAACCCTTTACAACCTAATGATTTTTCTTCAGGACGTATTTCAATGTGACCCTCTTAACGGGTCAGTTGTTAAACCGCTGTGTATAAGTACACCAAAGAGTGCAGCAAAAGGTGTTTAATAGCTTGTTGGGTTTGTTCACTACAGCTGTGCTTCTTCTTCTCTTGAAGGAGCTAACATCACATCTCAATTACTACTATACAAACACAGAGACAATCACTGTCAGCATTTGGCAATATCACACAATTAACTAATGAACGCCTGATTACGCGTTAAAACACAACAAGTTGTTCTGTTTTTTATGCTTGTGCAGAAACCTGTATCTACAGTATGCTCACATACTTCTTTTTTATTTTACCCTTAAGGTTGTGGGAGTGTGGAATGAGTTGCCCAATCTTTGATGAAGTCAATACAATGGCTTCTTTCAAATAATAGTTGGATGAGATCCTCAGATCAATTAGCTACTGGCTAGCAACTGAGGTAGATGGGCTAATGATTCTCTCACTTGCAAGTACTTCATATACCATACCATACCATGCAAGTACCATACATGGCCAACAGCCATATCACCCTTCAACTCACAACTGGCAGCCCACTGAAGCTCAGCAGATGTGAGCCTGGCTAGTACCTGGATGAGAGACCTCCTGGGAAAAACTAAAGGTTTCTCCTGGAAGTGGTGTTACTGGGGCCAGCAGGGGGCGCTCATCCTGTGGTCTGTGTGGATCCTAATGTCCCAGTATAGTGACGGGGACACTGTACTGTAAAAATGTGCAGTTTCTCGGATGAGATGTAAAACCAAGGTCCTGATTCTCTTTGGTCATTAAAAATCCAAGGAAATTTTTCATAAAAGAGTAGGGTATAACCTCAGTGTCCTGGGCAAATTTCCCATTGGCCCTTACCAATCATGGCCTCCTAATAATCCCCATCTATGAATTGGCTTCATACTCAGCTCTCCTCCCCACTGAGAGCTGGTGTGTGGTGAGCGTACTGGCGCACTATTGCTGCCATTGCATCATCCAGGTGGGACTGCACATTGGTGGTGGTGGAGGGGAGTAACCATTACCTGTAAAGCTCTTTCAGTGGAGTGTCTAGAAAAGTGCTATATTAATGAATTCATTATTGCTCAGGACAATTCCCGATCACTCAGATGACATCTTGTACCTCCAGCAACCTTATTTACTGTATCTCTCGCAGTAAATGCCCAGCCATCTACATTGGAGAAACAGGAAGGAGACTTGGAGACCGCTTCAGAGAACATGTTAAGGCTGTGAAGATGAAAGATTTCTCCAAGCCCATAGTTTCTCATTTCACCTCTGACGGCCATGATCACACTGATCTCTCCGTCTGCGTTCTCAAAGTAGGGTTTCCTAACTCCTATTGCTAAAGACATCAGAAACTGAAATTATCCTGAAACTTGGTTCACACCTTCCCCCTTCTCTCAACGACAGACTTGTTTCCTTCTAATTCTCTCTCTTCATTTGTAGGTTTCCTTTCCCACCTCCCCTCACCTCTCTCGACCTCGCACCACTTGATTGGCCACTCTGCCTCTCCCCAGCGCCCGCCTCCTCCTCTCTCCTGGCTTGTGTTTTCCCATCCTATATTATCTTTGCTGACTGCTCTATCTTTCTTACACCTGAAGAAGGCTCCACAGCCGAAACGTTGTGTTTTCTTTCTTCTCTTTTCAGCATGGAATAAACCTATTACTTGTTCCTTTGCAGCCTGTGCATGCTGATACAGCTACCCACCCGAGCAGTTAATTATTATTTTTATGAATGTTCTTACATGTGACTTTAAAGCAGTGCATAACTGAAAGCAGAGATGGGAATAAAACTATAAATCCCCACAGTTCATGGTGACTGTACATAACCACCACTAGTATAGTGAGAATAAGTCCATACAACTTCTTGAGCTGTGAGGTATAAAAAAGAGAAAGAAACTTACACTGTGTGTTCTGCTTTAGGAAGGTATTTGATTTTCTTAGTCACTTAGGAATCCACCGCATGTTATTCACAGGCAGAGCAAGTACTGTAGATCGATGATGGTCAGCTCCAAAAACTAAGACACTGTGAGCTTTTATTTTTTATTTTATTATTTATTTTTATTTTTTAAGCAGTTTTGTGTTCCTAACTTCTTTATTAAACCTCTATTTACATGTTTATGTTGAAAAGTAATTGATGACAATTCTGCTTATGTCTCCAGTCTTAATGCTAGGCTTGGAAGGGGTGCTGTCAAAAAGCGATGCAGTCTTGGTTAAAAAGGATTCCAAATTGCTTATTTGAAAACTGCTGTCTAAAAACACAATGTGTGGATTCAAATCTGCAATTCAAGAATGAAAATATCTGACAGAAAACTATTGAGCACATACATAATTATGTCCATTGAATACATTTTCAGTTTCACATTTGCAGCTGACAAATGTTAAGATAAAACTTTAAAAGTTTGTTATTTTTTTCCCAAGGCCAGAGCTGGGAAATGTGTGCTCTGTATTTTTTACACAGAAAAAACGTGCTTCTGTCAATTAAGACAAAGTCAAAGCAATGCAGACAGAAAATATAGTTTAATCAAAATACTTTGGAGATTACCGCTGTTTTGTCTACGGTCTAATTTTCATGAGATACTGTAGAGAATTAGCTCCCTTCTGCCTGTCTCACCTTTAACAGGAAACAGATTAAATATTGATTCTTTCTCAAAGATAAAAAAATGCTTTGAAACATATACGTGCAGCTGAGTGTCAGTAATCATAAGGAAAATTATCATGGGAGCTATTTTTTATTTACTGAGACAATGATGGGCGAGATCTTCCTTTTGCAATTTGCTTGTGGTACAGTGGAGTTTATCTCTAGTCCCATCTGTGCTCTGTGCATCTCTAGGCCAGGGTCATGCTAACAGGGGTTGGGTTACTGGCAGGGGACAGCAAAATCTTAACAAGATTTCTTTTTTTCATGTATAGACAGTGTATCTTAAACATGCTCCTTTGCCATCAGTGAGACTTTCCTAGCGATTCGGTTAATTACCACCTCCCAGCTACACCACTTAAAATTCACCACGTCACAGCAGTAGGCTCATCTATCTCCTTTGGTAATGAAATCCCCTGGGAGCGAAGGCTCTGACATGAAGAGGAACCTCATTTCGGGAGCGATTAATTACGGAATACAGGTTTTGTTACATTTTTATCGCGGGCTCATTAATCTTAAGCGTCTTCCACTCCATGGCGCAGGTACCATTGAGGTAATTACAGTAAATCACTGAGACAACTATCAGGAATGACAGCTGAGAAACAAAAGGAAAAGTTATCATGGATACAAAAGTCACCTCATTTGCTCTTCTTCAGCTAACCCAGAGGCAATCCATCGATGAGTAGCAGATAATTAGTAAAAGATAGTATTTTTTTTGGCAATAAAGATCTTTGACGTGGGTGGCCCAGTAATGTAATATTCGAGTTATATTTTTTTACAACATCACAACTACAGTACAACGTGTATTAGGAGCTACATCTTAGGTTCATAAGCAGGATGGGTTTCATGAAACTGTCATCTTTGAGGATGAACTCGTGGCCATAGAGATCTCTTTCGCTTTTTATACAGTTCCTCCAGAGCACCAATATATAATATATACTAACATACTAACTGTTCACACTTAAGCCCCCTGACACAGAATAACCAGCTCTATCACCATGACTTTATCAGTGCTCTACCTTAGGGCTTTCAGTGGAAAGCCCAGTGGAGTTTAAGTGGTGAAGAAGCATTCGAAACCTGTAATGGGAACTATGTCAGAGGTCTTGGAAGCAGTTGTGCCTTCAGGTAGTTTTGTCTCATGATAAATAGTGATTTCCAAAAAACTGTATTTGATAGAGTGCACTCTGAGAAAATGAATCTGCACGGTCCTTCGAAATCGTCTGAGATCAGATCTGCTTCATATCAACTGTAGATGGTCCAATGTATGGATTTCCTACGTGCCTGATGAAGAGGACCGTTTTATTTCAAGCTTGAAATACTATGCTCTGACCCTTTCATTTTAAAGATAGGTCTCATATGTCTTTATAAGCACAGGACACTGCAGAGTGCAGTTTACCAAGTGAGGAGAATGTGCGCAATAAAAGGTGAAGAAAAGCAATCTCTCGACCAATATTATTTCCAGTCCAATAGTCTTTAGTGCTTCGCACTTAGCATATCTTGATACACTACAGATATGAAGGAAAATGCATTTTACTGTGTGCTACATGAAGAATTGTTAACGTTCATGCAACATAACGCATGTGATTATATGATTATTCCTTCAAGTTTGTTTGAATGCAATATAAGCAGAATATGAGCTTGTGTAAACACTACACATCCTCAAGTTTTAATCCCAAATGAGAATTTCAACTCCACCATTCCTTATTTAATAATCCCCTGTCCATTTTATATATGACATGTTGAATGCTTAGAATCACAAACCTTCAACTCTCTGGGATTAAAAGAAAAGAAAGGAGAACAGAGCAAAGAGCTGTTAGTTCCATCTGTGTCCATTGAGTAGCCGTGGCTCAGACGAGAAAGAGAACTCTTAATTAAACAGGGGATGACAGTGTTTGATACATAATTCTTATAATTCATGCCTTTTAACTTTAACCTTTTTCTACTTTCTGTATATCTGTTTGCTGTATAGGCTATATTCAACAAAATTATGACTGGTGTTCTCTTAGACATACTGAGCGTATACAGTATATAGTGGATATTCTTGTGCAATATATTGAACAATTCTGCCAACACATGATCTCTCTGCCCTAAATTGTGATTGTCCTAATTTGATGCCCTAAATTTTGATGTTGGAAGCGTGTTATTTAACTGAGGTCTTGTCAGTGTTGAAATCACTTTAATACTGTAATTGCAAAGAAATTCTGCAGGATCTTTGTGTTCTGAGGGTGCAAGGTCTAAGATATTATGCATTTCTTAAAATAACTGACTGCGAAAATCTTCCGTTTTGAGGCAAAATGCCCTTGGCTTCAAAACCGCCCAACTTTCAAAATAGTGACTTTTGTTCAATAACATTCACTCAGTTATTTTTACTGTCAAGAAACTACAGTGCAAATTTATCTTCCAAATCTGTTATTTTTACAGCACATTGGAAGATGTCCTCATCTTTTTAAAATAATTACAGGATAGACTAAAACAGATCAATAGAGAATAATGTCCTGTCATACCAAACACGTTGGAAATGAGGAGGATATTCAGACTCCATTGATCAGACTTTTTTTTTTACATATACAGTTTCAATAATTCACAATGCTTGGCAATGTATGACGTTTGGGTTATGAGTTGATGCATTTGAATTGTTTAAGATTATTCTAGTATGTCTGTTCATTATTTCCTTATTTCTTTCTTTCCAACTAAAGCACTGGAACTGGTGCAGAATCATGGTAAGATAAAGGAACAAAGAAAGTACGAAGTGAGGAAAGAAGATGTTTTGAATAAGAGCAAAGGCAGGCATACAGTGTTTTGTCCAGGTTATGAAATCATATGAATATTTTTGTCAGTAATCCATTTGTGGTGCACAAGTGTGAGGGAAGTGAAAGAAGTAGAGAGTTGATGTGTATAAAAAGAGGTCACGCTTGTAACTTAGTGAAAACTGAGCCTAACAACACCAGTAACAAATTGTCCATCCCATGAGGGTTATAATACGGTGGTTTGTCACTGAATAATAGCCGTACTAATTTCAAAAGCATGCCTACTGCTGAGAAGGTAATTCACCCCCTGCTGTTGTACCAGATCAGCTCTTACCTCAGTAGCATCGGCAAAAGAGCTGCAGATGTTGTTTTGTTGTGGAGAATTCCTCTATAAAAGTGTTGAAGGTCATTCAATATTCTCCTAAAATATGTAAGGAGAGCTAGAAGGAAGATGCCAAAGAACAGAACAGTAAGTCTCGATTTGTTATTTCTGTACTATTTGGTTTTGTATGCATTCAAGCAGAAACAAAGAACAGAAGCCTCTGCTTCGCATGGTGGATGTCTTCAAACTTTAGATTCCCTTTTATAAACCAAGACTTTGCACACTTCATTCAAGATGTGTAACCATTTCACTGTGAACTACTGTATGCATATGCATTGTGATTGAATACAACGGCCACAAACTGCGCAAGCCAGCTATTCATTAATTCCCACACTCAGTAAAAGATATGCACAAAGAGAAAAAACTATTTTTCAACAATACCACCTGTGTGTTAATACAAGAGATGCATTTCCATTTTCCCATACGTATTCATTCTGCTTGCAATGAGCTGGAGGATTTAGCAGCGAATATCAGAGTTGGATGATTTTCTCACAATACCTTTTCAAGGTGCGCTAAAAGTTTAAGTCACGCTTTCAACAATGATGTAATTTTAAGTGTTATGATTGCAAACTAATTTAGTACATCTCGTTTTAATACACGAGATACCTAATTTGTCCCTACCTGACCCCATTTTTGTGATAAGACTTCCCAGAATAAAATATTCATTAAGGACAAACTGACCTGAAACATAATAATTACAAAATGGTTGCACCCTGGTTGCAACCTTGGCTGCTATGGTGATTTCCCTCTTTTACCCCCCTTTTTTGGTGTCAAACTGTTGCAGTGTAGGCTCCTCAACTCTTTCCCTTCCCCAAGCTTCCATCTGTGAACATACCGTAGAGGTGTACCGTAGAGGTAACATACCGTAGTTCACTTGTTGTGAACTGCCCTCAGCCATCAGGTTCTAGTAATCCTCAGCAAGTGATAACTCACTATCAGTTTATAATGTGCTTCCCCATCAGGACAGTTCACAGCAGGCTACTCTTTCTTGGTCACCACAGCTAATGTACAAAAGATCTTCCACTGTGCACCAGAAAAACCCGATCTCAAGGGAGCTACGGTTTGGTGGATTTACTGCCATCTGTCCGCTGATTTGCATTCCATCTCCTGCATCATATGTGCTTCTCATTCACTTCCTTGCAAGACATTGAATATCTAACTCTTCCCAATCAAACTCATGAGCTCATGAGCAGTATAGCAGCAGTGCAGCAGAGTGAGACCCTGTTTCTTCTTTGAGCTTCAACGTAAAAACATATCCACTAGTTATATAAGGCAGCATAGATATTTTATATTCATCATAATGTCCCAGTGAAGCATTCTGGCTACTCTCCACTACTTCCTCTAAAAATCCACGTATACTTGCAGGGATGCTGGTGAGCTCAAAAACTTCGGTCCTGTTTGGTTATGCTTTGCTTCATTTTGCTTTAGTTATCGCTTTGTTTAGCTTTTGCTTTGGCTTTGTTTGTTTGTTGTTTTGGTGTGTGTGTGTGTGTGTGTGTGTGTGTGTGTGTGTGTGTGTGTGTGTATTTTTGTATAGCTTCGGCTTTGTTGTTTTGTTGGTTTCTGTTAGTTTCTTTGTACTTTCATTCGTTTGTGTTTTTATCCTTGTTTTGCCATTACCTTGCCCTAACGTGTTACATGCTCAACTTTTGTGTTCTTTTGTACCCTGTTCCTGTTGATTACTCTCGTTTTCCCTTATTTGTATTCCTAGTTCACTTGTGTTTGTGTGAACTTTTGTGTATAAGGTTAGTTTAGGTGGTTGGGTACATTCTACACACTTAGTTGATTTTGTATTGGACACACTAGTTTAGTACGGGTGAGTGCCAATTTGTCTTGTATGATTTTGGGTAGCCAGTGGAGGTTAGCTAGGGTGTTGAAGACACCGAAAGACTGCGTGTTTTGGGTTTTCTTATGTAGTCAGATTAGCTTTCCCTCACTTTCCTTGCCAGCTCCATTTTGTTTATTTTCTTTTCTTTGGCACCACTCTAGTTCCTTACCCCTGTGTGTCTTACCAGTCACTTATTCAACTTAAAATCATCACTTTTGCACCCACCCTTGCTATCATGCTTCCTAGTCCCTCACCAGAACCCACCTGCTTCCAAAAGAATTATCCTAAATGTTACACCCCTTTACCCCTAGCCACTTGGGGTCGTAACACATAAGAACAGTTACAAAGCAAAGGAGGCCATTTATCCTGTGTGATAATTAGTTGTTAATTGATCCTGGGATCTCATCCAGCAGTTTCTTGAAAGAAGTCAGGGTTTTGTCTTTAACAACATGACTAGGTACAGTAGCTTGTTCCAGACACTAACAACCCCTTGAGTAAAGAAGAGCTCCTGTTCTCAGTTTTAAATGCACTTCCATGTACAGTAGCTTCCACTTACTGTATGTTTTCTGGTCTGTGTTTCACTATTTATTCTGAAAAAATCCACGGGGTTGACATTCACAATGCTTTTGAGGATACCGAATAATTGAATCAGGTCCCTTTGTAATCTTCTCTGCAGAACATTAAAGAATTTCAGTTCCTTCAGTCTGTCAGTATGGGACATTCTCTTAGGCCTTGGAATGTAACTGGTTAATTGCATAACAGCCAAATCTTTAATAATAATAATAATTAATAATTGCTTACACTTGTACAGCGCTTTTCTGGACACTCCACTCAAATCGCTTTACAGGTAATGGGGACTCCCCTCCCCCACCGCCAGTGTGCAGCCCCACCTGGATGATGCGATGGCAGCCATAGTGCACCAGAACACTCACCACACACCAGCTCTCAGTGGGGAGGAGAGCAGAGTAATGTAGTCAATTCATAGATGGGGTTTATTAGGAGGCCATGATTGGTAAAGGCCAGGGGGAAATTCAGCCAGGACTCCAGGGTTACACCCATACTCTTTTCGAGAAACGCCCTGGGATTTTTAATGACCACAGAAAGTCAGGACCTCGGTTTTACGTCTCATCCCAAGGACGGCGCCTTTTTACAGTATAGTGTCCCCGTCACTATACTAGGACACTAGGCACTAGGACCCACATGGTGAGCACCCCCTGCTGGCCCCACTAACACCTCTTCCAGCAGCAACCTTTTATGTCTCATCCGAAGGATGGCGCCTGTTTACAGTATACTGTCCCCATCACTATACTGGGGCATTAGGACCCACATGGACCGCAGGGTGAGCACCCCCTGCTGGCCCCACTAACACCTCTTCCAGCAGCAACCTTAGTTTTTCCCAGGAGGTCTCCCATCCAGGTACTGACCAGGCTCACACCTGCTGAGCTTCAGTGGGTTGTCTGTTGTGAGTTGCAGAGTGTAATGGCTGCTAGTTTACTTTACTATACTAAACCACAATTATCCATAATATTTGAAATTATACCTTACTCCTGTTTTGTACAATTATACATTTTGCCACTATTCTAGCCTTACATTTTGTGTGCCTTTTTATTTCTTCTATTTGTTATTCTTTTATTTCTGCTGGAGACAAGAAACGTCCTGACTAGAGAGCACTTCATCCATCCCACCTACAGAACACAACTACATCTGCACCTGACTTTCAGGGACTGCAGCAATCATGACCTCTATCGGTTGATAGTTTTGATTAATTTCTATAAGCAAGTTTTTTCATTTTTTAATTTGTTATAGAAAGTGCATAAAAACTAATCCAAACTTGTGCAGCAGAAAGCCTTTAGCCCCCGGCTAAGCAACTCAGCAATTCTTCCTGTAACTGCTGAGCACGCAGGTGTGTATCAAGGACAAGTTTGACTTAAATGAGGTAATAGAAAGAAAGCCTCTAATTGCTAAAGTTATGTATTAGGATTTCTCTTGCTTGGCTTGAAGAGCTGGAGTGCACTTCTAAGCACGTTGATGGACTTTCCCTGCACTTAGAGAAGAAATACAAACATGATATACAGTAAAGCGGATTAGTTGACATTACTTTAACACAGTAACCCACTAATTGTATTGAATTTAATACAGATCACTTGCATTAATAATAAGTATATACAGTATGTCTGGTATCCATTTGCAAATTCTTTCATTTTAGTTCCTAAAAGGATGGAATTTGCTCTTAAATTTCCTCCCAAAGTCAAAAAGCCGGAAGCAAAATGTTATATTTCTATGGCAAGTGCTATGCAAGGAGCCTACAAGCCACTTCCTGTCATTCCCCCATCCCTGGGCCTAATGCCAGAAGCCATATCACTCTGCAACTCACAACTGGAAACCCACTGAAGCTCAGCAGGTGTGAGCCTGGTCAGTACCTGGATGAGAGACCTCCTGGGAAAAACTAAGGCTGCTGCTGGAAGAGGTGTTAGTGGGGCCAGCAGGGGGTGCTCACCCTGTGGTCCATGTGGGTCCTAATGCCCCAGTATAGTGATGGGGACAGTATACTGTAAACAGGCGCCATCCTTCGGATGAGACATAAAACTGAGGTCCTGATTCTCTGTGGTCATTAAAAATCCTAGGGCATTTCTCGAAAAGAGTAGGGGTGTTACCCACGGCGTCCTGGCCAAATTTCCCATTGGCCCTTACCAATCATGGCCTCCTAATAATCCCCCTCTATGAACTGGCTTCATTACACTGCTCTCCTCCCCACTGAGAGCTGGTGTGTGGTGAGTGTTGTGGCGCACTATGGCTGCCGTCGCATCATCCAGGTGGGGCTGCACACTGGTGGTGGTGGAGGGGAGTCCCCTTTACCTGTAAAGCGGAGTGCCCAAAAAAGTGCTATATAAGTGTAAGCAATTATTATTATTAACTTAAGAGAACAAAACATAAACAACCTTTAAATGCACAGAATTCGTTCATAAATTATGTTCATGTAAATGCATCAATGTGCTTAAAAGTGCAAACAAAGCACAACGTGCATAACAATGTTTTCTGAAAAGGAATGAGTAGCGATGTTGTGCAGACAAATATTTTCTCATTTCACTGCAAAAGAACGACAGTTATGATCCTTCACTTTGTAGCACAAAAAGGGTCAGAGATTATAATCCATCCATGCACGTGACATGAAAATGCACAAACTTCAGAAAATAAACATTCGTTTTCTTTATTGTTTATCGGTATCGATTAAATTAATTAATTAATTAATAATTTTGATCATTTCTGGGATGTAATTTAGATCTGTTTATATTAAGAGAAATATTTATTTAACAACCATTACCTGTATCTGCGAAATTAAAATATGCCTTAATTAAACAAGCCTACAGAATTGTACTAAAGAACAAATGGCAATACAAGCAATACAAGTTAAATAAGGCAAACTTTGTGGAAAGGTCTGTGTTCCTTTTAAGAGGTATATTATTTTCATACTTGAAGGTCTGATTCATTTGCGTATTAAAGGTGAATTATTAGTTAATTAGTTAATGGATTTTAGGCAACAATTTGTCTATAAAACATACTTTTGAAATATTTTCTTTTAAATGTACCTTACATTTTAATTTATTCAATTGCACTATTATGTTTATTATATATATATATGTAGACATGGATTTAACACAGGACATTTTTTTTTAATTAAATAAACACCCACAGCTAAGAGGTAAGAAGACCTGTTGTAAATGCATGGTGAAAGGGCCTGAAGAAACCATGATAAGGAAACAAACAGAAAGGATGACAATCTAATTTCAGTGCTCTGGGATATGTTTCCTCTAAACAGCAGCTTTATTGCCTGCAGTTGAGCCGCTCTGGACTCTGAAGTCAGTCAAAAGTCAAAGGCTGCACAGAACTTTACCAGACGAGACTTTCAATGGCTGAATAAGGAGAAAATCCTACAGCCTAAAGAAAGATTCAATAATATCTCAAAAGGTGGCACTCTTTCCTCTAGCTAAAATCAGGTGAAGGTTAAATGCACAAGAAATGCAAATTGTGTACACAACTGTATGTATTTTATTTTAAAAGTATTTGTAACACACAGATTCTAATGCATTTGTTGTGGAAACTCTGTGGAACTGCTTTGGAAATCCAGAACAGGGGGAATGACTTTACTGAAGGTTGTGTGAATACAGAACAACCTTTCCACCATGTTGTTGAAACTGATAGCTTGGCTACTTTCAAGAAATATCTGGATGAGATGCACAGATCATTTACCTACTAACTACCAAACAGGCTGGATAGGCTAGATGGCCTCGTCTCATTTTTAACCTTTCTGATGTTATTATGTAATAACTTGTTTCTACAAATATATTATTTTAATGCCCAGTAAATGCCTGCCCTTACCATTGATTGGAGATTAAATTAATAAATATCATTGGGTCAAGTTGATCTACACCGACACTGCCAGAACAGCTGATTCTGTACCACCTGGGAAAAGAGGGACACAATGAGATGGGGACGTCCTTAAAAATATGTTGCAGCATCTGTTATTTTGCTAAAAAATTCAAGCCCTTCCTGCTTCCTACTAAGCAATTTGAAACCCACTGCAGTCAATTCCAGCAAATGTTTGTTTTGTATTCAGATGTATTTTTTATTAATTCCAAAGAGCAAAAAATGTCACTGTAAAGAGCAACTCCATAGAGTCATATTAACCTAAAACGTACTGTACATGTTTTCAATTTCAATTTTCTTCTCCTGCACTTTAACCGTAGAGCTCATGAGGAGGCTTTTCGTAACAAATACAAGGGCATGGATAACAAATATGTGTCTGTGGAATACAGTGACAGAGGGGTATCTCATCTCAGATCTCATTACATTTTTATCTTTGGGTCTAGTTTTCATTCAAACCAAAGGAGGTTAATTTATTGACATCTGTACAGTATGTATTCAAACTGCAGAATCACCAACATACATATGGCAGTTGTATCTTCTGTTTTTTAGTGGAAATAAACTGATCCTCTTTTTTGGATTTTTAAAAAAATTTTTAACACAGGTCTATATATAATTGAACAATGAAAGAAACCACAAAAAACACGTTCAAGTTTATTTGTCAATCCAGCCACATACAAGTATACAGAGGAGCGAGATATCGTTCTCCAGGTCTACGGTCCGAACACAGACAAGACACTGACAAGACAACGCTATAGACAGTGTAGACATAGACATTTCTGACAGGGTACAGGGTACATAAAGTGCAATTTGCATAGTGCCATTTACTTTACAGGATTGTGCAAAGAATTGTCAAAGAATACATCAGACAGTTTGCCTGACATTAATCAAAAAAGAACTAGGTTTCCAGATTTGGAGTAGGTGCAGTAGGTACCAGGGTGTTGAGGAGCCTGACAGCCTGTGGAAAAAAGCTGTTATGGAGTCTGGTGGAGCTGGCCCATACACTGCGATACCTTTTACCAGATGGTAGGAGGGCAAAGAGGTTGCAGGAGGGGTGGGAGGGATCGTCCACAATACTGGAGGCTTTGTGTGTGCAGCGTGTGTGGTATATGTCCTGAATGGACGAAAGGGAGGCTCCAATGATGTTTTCTGCTGTATTGACAGCTGGTTGCAGGGACTTGCGGTCTGAGACCTTACAGCTCCCAAACCAAACAATGATAGAGTTTGTCAAGATGCTCTTGATGGAGCCTCTATAGAATGTGGATAGTATGGGGGGGAGGTTGCTGCACGAAGTGGAGACATGCTTTTTTAGCTAGGGAGGTGGTGTTGATGGTCCACGAGAGGTTATCTGTGATATGCACACCAAGAAACTTAGTACTTCTAGCTGTCTCCACAGGGGAGTCGTTGATGTGCAGTGGGGAGTGATCAGCGCTGGCCCTCCTGAAGTCAGTTATCATCTCTTTTGTCTTATCGACATTCAGAGACAGATTGTTGTTTAAGCACCAGTCCGCTAGTTGCTCCACCTCCTCTCTGTTTGGTGCCTCATCGTTGTTACTGATGAGTCCCACCACTGTCATGTCACCAGCAAACTTGATGATTCACATTTTCAGCTTGAGGTGTTTGAAAATGCTTTCCATTCTTTAAAAGTTCAATAGGCTTTGTAATTAATCTCAACCCTTTCTTAATTCGTGAGTTTCAGAAAGGCTTTCAGTTAGGTGTGTTAGCTGATATGTGACCAAATAAAGCAAGCAGAAGGAAAACAATTTTGTGAGAGAGTTTCATACAGCCTCATTCCCACTTGTTTCTGTACATCATAAATTCGTCACCTATCAAAAGCTTAATGGAAAAAAAAGTATGTTGAGGAGAGAATTTTGTATGAAAAATTATCAGAAATTACTTTAGTTAGGGCAGTTTTGAAACAAAGGGTTGAGTAGAGAAAAAAAAGTCTACATGAAAAAGCAGATCACTTATCAGCATTAATTAGCTATAAGGACCGAATTGAAATGAAAAACAGCAGACACAGTGGTCCCTACGGACAACCACTGGAAATCACTGGGTTAAGTGGTTAAGATACATGCCTCTTAAAGAGAAAATCCTGGTCTCAGATCACTGCAGTGTCTCACACATGATTGATAACAAAAACAGTTTATCCTCTCTTCACCCACCATGTCTTTTTTCCATCAACACTGGACTTATCAATGAACTATTGATTAGCCTGACATACACAGTATGTTTCATTACATGTTAAAATGTAGAAATCATTCCTTAAAGTAGTCATCTGAGAAGGGAGGTAGTGTCTTTAACCAGCAATGTTCAGGTAACAGCTGAATGTGTCGACCATTTTTACCAATTACACAAGCAGAAAATAGAAATAGAAAATCTATTATTATTGCTATTCTTATTCTTTTTTTTGTTCCTTTCTGTTTCTAGCTGGTCCCTCCTTAAAGCAAAATACACTTACTAAACAAATGCTTATTATAAACTCATCACAGACATGATACAGGGTAACTAATATACAGTATGAGGTCTTTTGATCACTAGACTAGAAAGGTCAGAACACAATCCTTCCATTCTGCTGAATGAAAAATAAATCATTATCAATTAATTTAAATTATTATTATTATTATTATTATTATTATTATTAAATAGAGGAGGGGACCCACTTCATCCACCTCTGAAGAGCAGTTGCCACCTGCTTACCAGTATGAGAATCTGTTCGGGTCAATTGCACCAAATTAAAAGCAGCATACGAACTGGACTTCAACCAGCTCCGTGCTAAACTTGTACACCGACTTAACACCTCCATAATAAACCTGTTCTCAAATTCTCAATTGCAACAAACCCAAAGTAATGGCTGCTGCTCTATAGATGTTACTGAAGTAGGGGACTAACTTAAACCAATTCACATAGATTGAGGAACTAGGTAGAGTGCTAAGCAGAACACTGGAACTCATCAGAACATGGAAATAATATTGTCACTTAGTAATAAATAATAATAATAATTGCTTACCTTGCTTATATAGCGCTTTTCTGGACACTTCACTCAAAGCGCTTTACAGGTAATGGGGACTCCCTTCCACCATCACCAATGTGCAGCCCCACCTTGATGATGTGGCGGCAGCCATAGTGCACCAGAACGCTCCCCACACATCAGCTATCAGTGGGGAGGAGAGCAGACTTACTGTATGCATCTTGAAAATTATTGTAATATTTAACTAAAATTGCTTTCCACAATTATTCATAATAAATTTTATTAATACCTGTACACGTGCTTATAAATAAAAGTGTAATGTATTAATAATTAATGTAAATACAGTAAGTGTAATGTCTATCTTTATTAGTAGCTGTATTACAGCTAATACAGTACATGCAGCGACTTTAATTTTCAGATATCCTAGGGAGTGAAGAGAACTGAAATTAAGGAAATATAGATTTAAAATGGGTAATAGTTTTAATTGTATTCTGTCACATTTGGGTGTTAATTGAATAGTTTTATAGTATTTTTTAATGTGATGGGACTCTACACCTGTGTTTTTCAGGGGAAAATCAGGGATAGTGGGGATTTAGGGGTGTGGAAAATTAATTGTTTTGGCAAATGTAAGGGTACTCTTATTGTCATCTTTTTAAAAGTGATTATTTAAGACAGTTCTTCTTGTCTTATCTGTGGCTGTGATCCAATAATAATGGTGCAGAAAGGGCTGTAAAGTCTTGGAGTCAGAACAGGAGGCTCATCCAGTCGAGAGCAAGGCTGTGTAGGACTGCACGTGCCACCGTGACAGTGCTGATGGAGCCTAGAGGAGACACAGACCAAATGAAAGGCAAAAAGTCCAAAGGCTCACAAGGGCAAAGGACAGCAATGAACTGAAAAGATCTGTTACCTGTTACAGAAGTAGCCTGAATTAAGAATTTTTAGAGCTGAAAATCGAATTTGTTTTTTTTTTAAATTGCGGATCAGATTTTCACATGTACCAGTACCATTCATTCATGTTCATTCTGTTTAGGAAATATTACTATTAACTATATTAGCTGGATGTTTTGGTAACTCCGCTGTAAGGAATATGCAGTACATGCCTTTGTCAGTCGTCTCTCAACAGTCCTATAACTTAGTTGTCTAACTCGTTAACTCAAATGGAGAAAATCCACAAACATAAATGTAAAAAAAAGCTTTTACTGTAGATGAAGTGCAACAAATGTAGTCCCCGAAATTGCATTACACTTGCATTTATACTATTGCAGAAACAGATGTATCTTATACAGTACATAAAACCGAAATAGCAATGTGTTTGTTTATTCATCTGAAAGATCTTTATATGAATCTATATAATTTATCAATGGAAATGAAAACGTCCATAATACAATACATGTTCAAACTAAAACCCATAGCTGTTGTTCTCGTTTGTTTCATTACTAATTGCAATTACATACCCTTATCTGATATATTTTAACATAAATGCTGATCTTATATTAAACATAAGATTCAAGTGCCAGGAACATGCCGTTATATACTAACACATATGGCCTACATATTAACTTATTGATTAGATTGACTGAAATGCTTCCATTCAGAGCTCCTTTAGTCTCTGCTAATTACAACAGCATCGCTGAGCCCTCAGCACTGTACTAAGCATGAGTTCAGCTGATCTCCATCTTTGTTCAGCACATTTTTTGGGGATATTTGTTTGGGAAGTCTGGTCCAAAGGGAAGAGTGCCAATTACTTTTATGAACAAGGAGTGAGGTGTGCTACAAATGAAATTTCTTTAATTTTAAATATCTCTTGACTGCAGCAATATTTTAAGAGCAATAAAACTTCAGAATCCGAATGACTGTGGAAGATTGCTTGAAGAATCACATTAGTTGAAGACACCTGTACAAATCATCTGGCAGCAGATGGTTTTCCTGCAGGTACTGTATTGTCAAGGTCAGGAGGCAGAACTTTTGGAAGGAGTTTTAAGATGAGACCTATTTTTGTTAAAGAAAAGAATTGGTGAGAAAGTTTACTGAAGGATGTGAAAGTGTGGCACTGAGGTTATAGCACTAATGGAGTTAAGGAACTATTGCTTGAGGAAGAGTTGTCAATTTTATTGCTTAGTGAATTCTATAATGCTACTGTATATGAGTTGAGAAGTTGACCAATTAAATTCAGTACTACAATTATAGAAGAATAAGACAAAGGCTGCTTCTGTATAAACAAGGGTAGAAAGTAAAAATATACATAAATGTATGAAGAGAGATTTATATTAAAAAAACTATTTATGCATTTTAGAGGATGAAGAAATAATATCCCAAACTTCATCCCAGTTAATAAAATAATTATAATAACTTTATTTTATATAGCGCTTTTAAAGGTAGCTTCTCAAAGTACAGTTAGTACTTAAAACTTGGTTACTCTTTGGGACCAAATAATGCTGATAAAAGTGGATTAGAAAATATTTTTTTCTATGTTGTGAAAAAGAGATATTTTATATTTTAGTATGAGAATGTATAAATTATGTTTCTTTGCGAGCTTAAAATAATGTAGTTAATTGCACATGTAATTTATTATTGAAATAAATGGATAAAAAATTATTTAGCTATACTTACCCTGAGAAAATTTCCTTTCCAGTTTTTAATAAACACAATTTATCATCACAGATGGTTAAGTAGTTTAAAAATAAAACTGTTGGTTGACTGCAATTTTTAATTTAATTCAGGGTTAGGTCATTGTATCAAATTTAAATGTAAATTAACTATTTCATATTGAAATGTAATTCATCATAATTGATTTTTGAGTTGAAACATTGGGGATTGGTTTAATTTTCATTTTTTAAAGGATGGAAGACTTGTGAACCAGTTATGGAAATAATATGACAGGTTTCTTATTAATGTTTCCTATTCACGCATAAATATGCAGTTTTCTGTTCAGTGTAATGCAAAAGTGCATATACAATGCTGTATGAGACATAGTGCGTACTACAGTATGATTGCAATTATATAGCATCAATTTTTCTATTACTTTATTTTATGTGGTAAGTCAATTGAGAGCAAATTAGCTTACTGTACCTGGAGATACTGTACATTTATTCAGCAGGGCATTTACTGGATCATTCTATGTTACCAAAATATATACAGTATATATTATTAGTTATAATAAAAGATATTGCTCCTCTTCAATCATTGCATAGAGCATCAATCAACTTGATATATTTAGGTGCTTAAAACAATGTCTTAAACTGACAGCGTGAAAGAATTGAACATTTTTGGTCTCAAACAGAAAACAATGAGAGAGGTACATGATCCAAGAACACAAAATCTTCAGAGTCACTGAGAAAGTCACCCCAGTGAACTTCTTCATCTACACCACAACATGACCTCGAAGTCAGGAGTAGAAACTATGTGGAAGTACAAAATAGTAGCCTCTCCATCAAACGGACAGGTGTGGTAGTATGCAACACCCTACTGTGTTGTTAAAGCCGAAATGCTGGTTTCTCTCAAGACATGGCTTCATAAAATCCTCTGATAAATGAACTCTAAACCACCAAGGTTAATATGGGGCTCTCGTTTGCAAAATGTCTAATCTGCTCATGTTCTTGAGTGAAGTGTCTCTCTTAATGATACAAAGTACTGTATGAATCCACCCAGGATCTACACCTGCAAACTGGGTAGAGCAGTGGCTCTGTGGCTAAGGATCTGTGCCTATGGTTGGAAGGTTGCTGGTTCAAATCCTGTGGCTGGCAGCAGAGTCCTACTCTATTTTGTCCCTGAGCAAGGCCCTTAACCCCAACTGCTCCAGGGGTGCTGTACAATGGCTGACCCTGTGCTCTGACCCCAGGCTTCTCTCTCCCTGTCTGTGGAGAGTAAGTTGGGGTATGTGAAAAGTGATAACCCTTAAGCCAGTAGTATAGAACCCCAACCTGTGCTTTAGAAAAAATAGTGAGTAGGAAAATCTATTTTGCTCAAAAATATTAAAAGAGCCTTGAAATACTGTAAAGCAACAAGCCACAAAATAAGTATTTCAGGTACTATAATTCTCTTAATTAATTTTCAAATAAATGTATTGCTTGATTTTCTTTAGAAGATGCTAACTTTTGTGTAGTCTCCTGTTTTCAATAAGGTTTAGTTCTTTTAGCATACCAGAGTAGAACATCCCTTTAAGCTGGTCAATGTGTTTCCAGATGCTGTTGTTTGTTGGTGTCCCATATCAGAGATATCTAATCTGTAATCTGCCTTAGTAATACAGTAGCGGTCCCCAGTCATGGTCCTGGAGATCCACACCTGCTGGTTTTCATTGCAGAAGTATATCTCCTAATTATATTTTACTCTCCACTATACACCATTACATTCTACTTTCCATTTTTAGACAACATTCCATGTAGTCTAGAAGATGTAAATAATCTAGTCATTTTAATAAGTAGTTTAAGATCAGTATCTCCCACAATATCCAGTATTTATTAGTTTACAAGTTAGTCTTACTGTTGGCCTCAAGCACACTGAGCCCACAGCAGTTATGCTTCGACTGACAGTACAGGGAAGGTGGGTTTACTTAATTAGGCTGTTTTTATTTTTTCATGGTTGAGCACTCTAGAACATTAATGACAAAAAAGCAATTTAAAACAAAGGCTGATTCAGTCCATTGCTAGTTGAGAGCACAAACGAAGCAAAACATTTTGCTTTCTAAAAAATATGAAAAACGATGTGCTCCATTGCTGAGCCTTTCTCAAGATAAATTGAAGATCAATGCATATACAACTCCACTCAGACTGCTGTTCAAAGAAGCATAAAAAGACGTAGCATGAAACCAGTTTTATTTCATTGCAATATTAGAATATAAGAACATAGAATATTTCACTGTTCATTTGTAAAACCAAGAACAGCATTTGTTTACCTAAAGAATTGTGGGACTTTAGAACAAGTTAGCAGCCATGTTTTTGAAGCAGAATACCTGGCTTCCATCAGGATGTTAGCTACTGTACTAACTGCCAAGACTGCTAGACTGGCCAAAAGGCCTCTTTTTGTTTGTAACCTGCCTATTTCTCTTAAATTTTGAGTTGATAACTTTTAATTACTGCTCTGCACAGGCCTTTGCACCTTGCAAAGTACAGTATCTGTGACCTTACAGTAGTTTCACGGAGTCCTGAATCACTAATTCATGCACTGGGGATGCCAGGGGGTTGCAGTATGAACTAAAACTGTATGGCTCTGTCAGCGTGACTCTAGGTGAACTGTCTGGTCCTCATCGCATGGTTGTGCGAGGGTTTTAGTGGAGAGTGGAGAGTTCATTTTATTTCAGTTAAAGTTACTGTAAATCTCCTTTTGACCGATCGCCTTTTTCATGACTCACATTCAGAATCTTTAAACTACAGAAGATGTGGTCTGAGCCCACAGGCTTTTGTGATTGGAAAAATGTATTGATGGTGTGTGAATAGTTCATTGACAAAATTGTTTTAGTTTAGATAAATCATTACTTTACAACAACAGTCCTGCTCAGCTGGCATAATGTACGTTACAATTTTGAAGAAAAATCTACATTTGACCAATTTCTGCCCTTTTGTGATGAAAGGACAGTTAAGAGTAAAGAGTGAAAAATAATATAAGCACGCATTTGAAAATACTGATGTTGTAATGAATAAATGCAGAATGATATTTTCTTGTTTTTTCCAAAACAAAATACTAAAAATTATAAGCTGAAACATAAATTTTCATCAATTTCTTTTTGGGATCAATAAAGAGTTATCTATCTATCTATATTAAATTCCTTGATCCTAATGGATACCTAAAGTGAAATACTCATTTAATTTCTTAGCTATTTCCCTTTCACTTTCTAAATTGTCTTCTCACTTGACTTAATCTTTTACTGTTCAATTGTTTTTGTAGTACTTAAAAGAGTAATTTATTTTAATCTCTATAGTGATATTATTCCATCTTTTGCTAGGCCTTTCTGATATCCTTTTATTCCCAGTACTTTAACTGAAACTGTACCTGTTCATAAAGTTATTATCCCTTTAGGGATAATAACATTAGGAAATTAAGGAAAACATAAGAAGGGATGAAGAACTTTATGAACAGGTACAGTTTCAATTAAAGATAAAACATATAATAATTCAACACGTGGACTGTGCTCCTTCTGATAAAATAAACAAAAAATGTTTAAACTAAACCACCAAAAAGACAGAAGTAAGAGAAAAACCGTACATGTCTCTGCCATGAAGGGAGTCTGGATCCATTAGAATAAAAGCTCTTGCATTAGACCACTGTGAAGAACATCTACGTTGAAGTACAGTACTGTAACATTCGTGTGCTAGAAACCTGCTTCTTTAAATCCACTTAATATGGAATCGTGTAACAAAAGAGAAATTTTGGTTGCTGAAAATAAAAACAGCTGAAATATAATAACATTTTCAAGCATTTTTAACAATATTAATTTATGGATATGAGTATAATATATTTGTATAGCTGGTATTTGTAGCTGAAAATAAAAGGTAAGGTACAAAACAATATTCCACCTTCTTCATAATTATTTTCTGTATCACATTCTTAAACTCAGTCAACCTGCTGTCATTATTTTTGGAAAGTTTTGACATGCTCGTTTTAACTACATTACCCATGAACACTTGCAGGGTTCAAATTAAAAACAATCAACAACATATGATTGAACAAACCTAAGTTATATAAGTACTGTACCTATAAACCACCAGGGCTTGGCGGAACCTACAGGACCCAAAGAAGCAGACCCATGGATTTATGGGAAGTGTTGTTTGGGTGGACGGTGGAAAACTGGGTCATCTAGATTCATGTTTTATGGTTTATTTTCAGAAGCTGACACGAGAATTACTGTGCCAGAGTTTTTCTGGACACTCCACTCAAAGCACTTTACAAGTAATGGGGACTCCACTCCAATCCATTAAGCTGCACGAAGTGCTTTTCCTACAGTATATATATGAAACTGTGTTATCATTGCAATATCCATGCTAATGCCGGCTTGAGTCCCCATATCTCCGCGGCAACAGGCTAAGTTTCCACTGGGTCTGATAATTTATCTGAAGCTGTGAGAAATGATAAGAAATGGGCAATAATTGATACCACCTACATGCATTTAAGCCAACACATACCGTGACTCCTTTAGGCATTTGAGACCTGTGTTCACATTGCATCTTTGTTTGGTCATTGGGATTTGCTCTCTAGACTCAACGTCCATGTTTACTTCCAAAGATTTCCCTGTTCTCGATTCTGATTTGTTGTTCCACATCGGCTTTGGGATTTCCACTGTATTTTGTCGACTCTCTCCCTGTGCATCAACCCTGTCTGTTTTGACCATGTCCAGGAAAAATTGCCTGTTTTTCTCAACTGTCCCTTGATTTGTCCCTGGAAACTCAATCAATCTCTCTCAAACTGAGCATTATTATTAAAATGAAATATTTTGAAGGGTGCATACTTCGACAATATAATGACAAATTGCATTATTAACTATTCAGATATTGATCTAAATATAGTGCAGACTTGTAGCATCTACAATGGAATCACAGCATGTGACAAGGTCAATCTAGTGACTACTCAATATTTTATTTTAATCTGACCCTTTTTTTTGTTTTTTATGTGTTCATTTGTTTTTAAATACACAACGTTTTTAAAGCCACATTGCACATTTTTTTCTAATTCAAACCAGCGCTTTAAGGATTCACTGTGTCATCTAGCAGTTTTACATAGTAGTGCAGTTGGAAAAACCACTGATGTGATTTCAATCCTTGTTTTGTATCCAGGGTCTTTTGAGTTTGTAATGTATGAAAAGTGTGCTGTTTATGCCAAGTTCCTTCGTGCGTTCATGAGCCAGCCTGTTTATTCCTTGGTCAATATTAAACACCTCAGTTTTAGAGAGACAGCAGACTGTTGTTGACTCAGTGTCCTTGATGTATTTGCAGTGTTCTTGAGAAGAGATTCTCCAATCACCTTCACTGATGTTTTTTCTTGCCGCCGGCACTGCTTGGAAATCCGTGTCTGAACTTCAGTGTCCGTGACAGTGGTGTTCTGGTTTTGTCTCCATCCAAACAGGGCTGGGAAAAAACAGAGAGCCCCCACCCTGTGATCTCCACTGCCCAAGGTTCAGATTGGCCAGCTGACCCACTCTCGAGACAATCCAGTCTCGTGCTAAAACTCAGGACTTGAATGAGGGATGGAAATGTCTGTGTGATCACGAGAGTTAGGCAGATGTACTATAAACAACCAGAGGCTACTTGTGGAATAGACTGTATGTAGATTACCTGCACTGTATGCAGATAACAGTGCACTGTTCCTCCTTCATTTCTATCTATCTCTCCTCTCTGTGCCGGTGCTCTAGGTTCAGTCCCAGACTGATCAGCACTCCTACACAATCTACTGTCTCCCCTGTGACTGTGTTGTAATTGGCAGGCATCTAGTAAATGAATGTCACTCAATTCTGTGAAGACTGCCGTTCCTATCCCTGAATAAAATCATTAAAAGGATATACAGCTGTACCGTAGTTTTATCTTCTTGAGCACATTGGATCTACTTTTGTAATTGTGCCCATCATGAGCTAAAAACCATTCAGTCCTATGTAGTTGCTAATGAAGCATGAACCAAATGTTTTGATAACTGTAGAATGGGTTTTCCTTCTATTTCAATATAAAATTGTCGCTATCTGAGTTGCATTAGTAAAATCCAAGGAAACTAACTGTTTGTTTTAACTAACATAAAGCACGTGTATCCAATTAGTGCACAAGAGAACGACAAACATGAAGAAACACTACTAGTTACTAGGAGATCATTGATAATCAAATTTGAGCTTTACCAAGTTATTTTTATATTTTTTTTTATACTCTCACTGAAATAGAAACATAACTCACACACATACTTGTAATATTTCTAATGACCAGGCTGATGATTGATGCGAAATCTTTGCTATTCTTCTTTTAAAAATGCTTTTAATGTTTGATAATTTTTTTTCAGCTGGGTCATTTCCTTGAACTCTTTGAGGTCCTAAATCATTAGTTCAAATAGGGAATGAATGGAGAATTTTTAATCATGTATGCCTGAGGCTGATAATTAAATTCAGCAGAATAAGCATTTCTAATAGGTTTTATAACATTTGGTTATAAAATCCATAAAAGGCATTTTTCCGTAGTAAGTGTTTTTTAAATAGGGCTAATTTCCCTATTATCAGATTTAACATGGTATTTTTTGCTTTCAAAATACTTTACTGATAACTGGTTTGTGGGGAAACCTTAGGGAAGTCAGATCTTTGCATTTTAAGGGCTGCTTTAATAAAGTAGAAACACCTGTTCTTATTTAAGAGACAGTTTAAACATTCTCTTTTATTCTTATGGATACACAGTACTTTGAAGTGCTTTAGAATACAACCTTTAGAATAGAGAACACAAAGAAAACTGCAGCCTCCCTAGAGATCTTTGTGTTGGAAAATAGTTTGCTGAACATGGCAGGAAATCGACATTTTCAGAGCGAACCATTCAATCGCTGTGGAGCTGTAACAATGAAGCTCTGACATCAACATTCTCAACAGCTTGCAGGTTACAGCTCAGATCTCCCTCTCTCCTACTTGAACCAATGTGCATTAAAGTTTTATAGAACTGTTTTATTATTAGGTTTTTAAAATCGCTGCTGACAAAACGTGGAAGCAAAACCCTACTTATTTAAACTGAGGAAATATGCATTTTTCAGTCCCTTTATTTAAAGGGAGCAAAGCTTGGACTGTAAATGTAATGGTGAGTTTATAGTACATCAATCAGTTCATCAGAAATGAACCAAATGTGTTAGTGTTTTCTTAGCAATATTAAAAGCACTGAACTGACAGTCCTTCCAGTCCACTCCAGTCAGGAATTAGGATACATCCAGCTCCTTAATTAATGGAGTTTTTAATGAAAGTTCGGGAGGAATGAAGGCAGCCGCACTCATTCGACACAGCTGCTGCAATTCTCACTAATCCTGACGTAAGCAACCGGTCTCCATAAATATCAAACGTCACCCTCTCCTCTTCCTCGTTCGTTTTCTGCATCCCTCCTCCACCCCCTCTCCACCTTTGCAGCTACCCCATTGGTCACATGGGGGTCCTATCCTCCCCGTCCAACGGCCGGGAGGTTGGCCCTCAGCCAAGCGGGTTACGCCAAATCTCCACATCACAATAAACGATTCTAATTTCTCCCAAGCTTTCGGCTGCTGTCATTCCTCGTGAACTTGTGATTGTCACATAATTAAGGAACTGGATGAAGCACTGTTCCCAAGTAGGGAAATGTCACAAGTTGAGTAGCCCTTGTTAAAAGGTTTTCTGGCTTAAACCCTTCTCACACAGATATAATTTATGATAAGTCAAAATTCTAAGAAATAATATGTTTATTTTTTATAAAAATATTTTTAAGAAGCAAGTTACTTTTTTAATATTCTATTTTTAAAATAATGAAAAATAAAAAAAGACATAAATACAAACAAAGTTTCTAATCCTCTTTTTGTATTTAGCTCCAGGGCTGATTTCTGGATGTGCAGAAGATGTAGCCTTTATGTTTATTGACAGTCTCAGGTCCTTTCTCTATCTCATTGGTAACTGTTCTCATGTTCGTTTTTCTTCTGTTATGTGTATTAAAAGTGTCCTATTGGACAGGACCGGCACCATGAACTTGTTCAACAGTGTTTTTAAACAAATTGGTATTAGTAATGAAGGGACAAGTGAGACAATGGTATTGTTTCTGTGTTTCTGCAAACGATGCAGTCTTGCTGCTTGAAGTTGGCTTCGCGCCCAGAATGTAAATGCGGGACTTGTTTCTGTCAATAAGCCAAAAGACATGATCTAAGATATAAGATGCTTATTCTTCATGTTCATTATAAACTTTTCACTCAGACATTTATACAGGGAAATTATGCTTGTTTGTACATTTGAGCAGTTTGTCATGTATTACTAGGTAAGCTCATTGAGACACAATTATATAGGCGGTGCGCTAAACAGTTTGCTTCACTAATCTTTGCATGAACTTTATGTGATGTACTGTATATCCATTTATAGACATACTTCTGTATTACTAACTGTTAGGGGCTGTGTCACTTTAGCTTGTTTGTTTCGTGGTATAAAAGCCTATCTTTAGTTACTTATTTTCGAGTTTGGTGGTTGCAACCCGTTCTCCCATATGCATATGTAATAAAGAGACTTCTACTACACAGACACCTGGACTCTGTCATTTGTATGACACAACAGTAATAAGAAATATTAATTAAAAAGCTGTGTTATAAAATTGTGAACAAAAGAGAAGAGATGTAATCACAACTGTACAGTCCAAAAAACATTTTACTATGATGATATGGATGCAGTTTTAAGGTTACTTCAGCAGTCTTTAACAGCATCCCATGTAATGGGCCATCAACAAAAAAAGTGTTGAATAAAACAGGGAAACTCTTAATTCAATGTAGCTTGTAACTGTATCTGAATCAGCTCATTTTTTAAATGTTGGTGGGGATGGAAATTTTCCGGGTAATAGAAATCTTCAGAAATTGGTGTGGTGATATGATGGTGACATTGGTTGGATCTCAGCATTAAGCACCACTCTAGAGTATGATTTAGGTTCTGTCTATTAAAAAAGAAGAATTTGAGGTTGAAGAGATCAGACAAAATGTTTCTCAATGCTGTAGATACCAGAGACTGGACATTTTTAATGTGAAGCACCATTTTTCAAATCCACATTTCCTTAGTTTACCACCCACTGTCTTTTTTGCTCTGGGCAGAAGAGGAAAATGAAACCTAGTGAGACGTATTAGCAAATTCATAAACAGAAACATTAGTCTTGAGTTACGTAAGTCCAGGCTTGGTTTCAAACATTGATGTCATGGTACTGTAATAGATAACATTACCACTTTTCTAAAATTTTGCATTCACAGGTCATTTTTGCCATTTAATTCCCAGACGATTCAAATTTGACAATCTTTAAATTTAATTTAAGTATCCTAGATCTTTGTCATCAACATATTTCTTGATAAATACCCTGATTACTGTATATCGTTTAAGGGCTTGCATTATAGTCTCAGGATCAGTTGGAAGAAGGGAGTCTCAGGTATGGAATGAAACAAAATAGTGAAAACCCTGAAAGGGGAACTGAACGGGTTCTGAAGGGCTGCCCTCAGCAGTGCCAGGGGTGCACATCGGCAAGCTCGAGGGTCGACATGGTGACCAGTGAGCAGAATAAAAAAAGAATATGTGTGGAAAGAAGTGCAGAATAGAAACTGAGGCTGTTGCGTCAGGCGATGCAGAAATCAGGCATGGAGCTGAGGCTGCTGCACCAGGCGACACTGAGAGGTGAAGCTGCTGCACAAAGCGAAGTGCTGTCTTGAAGCTGAAATTTCTGGAATTGGTTGGAAACAGGGAGCTTTGGTTACGGATTAAACCGAATGGTAAGCCTCCTGAGAAAAGACCCAGATAGGCAGGCTGGAGGCCACGCAGACTGCTCGCGAGGAGCAAAGGCTGGCTTGAGGTTGCTGAGACTGCTGCGCAGAGAGAAGGCTGGCTGGAGGCCGCTGAGGCTGCTGCACAGAGCAAAGCAGTCTTGAAGCCAAAATTGCTGCTAAACACAGTCCGTCCGAGTCTGAAACAGGGAGCCTTGGGTACAGATGAAACCGAATGGCGAACCTCCTGAGAAAGGACCCGGACAGATCTGAAGCACTGTCTTGAGGCTACAGAGACTGTGAAGTCCTTGAGTGCAGAATTAGGTGCTGGCTTAAAGCCCAAACTGCTGAGCAGTGCAAAATGCTAAGTGCTAAATTACTGTCAAACACAGTCTGCTGAAAGAGGGTACCTTCGGGTACAGGAAAAACCGAGTAGTGAGCCTCTTGAGGAAAGGGACCAAACAGTTTTCACACTGATCACAAAAAGAGGATCTGGTCGGAGCAGCAAAACCTGAAAGAACATGAGCCCTTGTGATGCTTTCCAAGGACAACAACGAGCCGAACGATGCTGTAATGACAGAAAAAGGTTTCCAAAGAGAAAAGGACATTTGGTCCATTCCGCAGATTGATGCGATTGTTCTTACTCTCCCTTGATTTAAATTGTGTTTGTGCTTTTAACGTTATATTGTATCATTCTATTTTCTTTTTTTATTGCATCTCCACATTGTCTAGAAATGAAAACAGTGAATCAACATAAAAACTTTTTCTCAGGTATGTTCTTCAACCTTGGTGTAAAAAAAGCATACAAAGAAAGGCAAAAATACAGATTTGGTCTTACCCTGAAGCACAGTGACAACAAAAGAAATACCTAAAAAAATTATCCTTGAAAAAATGTGTTGCCTTAATGAAAGTTACGCAGGAGATCAAATGTTCTAATGTTGCACTTTAACTATATACAGTATAGATACTACTGGGTGCACAGAAGATGCACAGAACTTTTATAGCACCATTCCTTCCACTCCAACTTCACCATTGCAGCTGCCTCTCTGGTTCATTCCTCATAAGCGAGAAGAGTTGTGACACTGCTCTTCAGCCAGCGCTGTCATTTCCTTAGCCAGGTGAATTAATGCGAAACAATTAAATATGCTGCTCCTTTATATTCTCCTACCAGTTCTTGTTAGCATTAGAATTCGACTTAGCTTCTGAAAGTTCAATCTCTCCAATATTGCAAAGATAGCGCTAATAAATGTAATGAATTCCTAAGCTTCCTTCAGTGAAAGAAACAGCAGCTGTACTTTATCATCAAGGAGTGCAGAATAAAGGGTTTGATATCATTCTCCGTTACTGGTTTTCTAACTACCACAAGAGCCTACCTCATCCTTTCACTATACCTAAAGGGCTATATATCCAGGTGAAAATACAACATACATGGATGACTATGGATACCTTATCTCTATAAATCAATTATACTGAACAGGGTTATTTTGCCTGCTTTCTAAAAGGAGCTACCTGTCAGGTAGAGGATAAGTTTGAAAAAAAAACTCTGGGTTTGATAGGGCATCTGGAAGAGAGATCTCTGGAAATTCGCTGTGCCCTTTCCACACTCCAGTCTCACTGCCCCAAATCTGGAAACATATGGCTTACTTGTTGTACATATCTAACTGGGTATTGCATGTGACACCCTCTGGTAGACCCACAAAGTTGATATCACAAGAATACTGTATCAGAAAGGTTAGAATGACAGTTAATTTATTCAAAGATATCATCAATTTTTTCTTGAAAGAATTATGGTATTAGTTTTACTATGCCGGGAGCAGTCCTCACCACAATTACCTTGTTTCAGACTCCCCAGGTTTGCTGTGAGATCATTAATAATATTTTTTGTTCCTGTCTTTCTTTTCAGATTAATCTGTTTTTCAATGTTATGTATTACACAGAAACTTTTTTTAATATATCAGATGCATTACTTTCAGAACCAACTTAAATGCCTGATAAATTTAAGAAAAAGGCAGAAACAAACTATATAACATTTGCCCTGTGTTTCTCATCGAATAATAACTTTAAAAATAAAACACTGTGAGCACTGACATTAGAAAACATTTAGTCCAGTTCCTGTGGGTGAAACATTCTACTGCAAACACATTAAGCAGCAGGTTATTTTTTCACTGATGACTTGAGAACAATTCCTTAGCTTAACACCAAGGTTCAGTGTCAGTTTAATATGTGCTGATTCTTATTGAAGTTAACAAAGCAAGACAGAGAGGAGTTACTGAGCATACTGTAGGTAGCACAACAAGGAAGGCATGCAGATAAGTGGGACTTTCATTCCTCTGTCATAATTTAGCCATATAAGGGCTTACAAAACTAGAGCGGTGCCATTCCTGTACTTCTTTAATTTGAAGTAGGAAGGGGTTCAAGAAGAAAGGTTATTCTGTTATGTAATCGCTGTTTTTTCTTGCATTTCTGGAGTCAGCTGTTCTCTTGCACTAATGAGGCCAGATATATAAGATTTGAAGATTGTTATTATCTTAAACATATGGAGGGACTTTTTTGAAGTGTTTTTTATCTTGATCTTTTGAGTCTTAAACAGCAAACATTGATAAACTCAATTGTATTTCAAATACCTATAAAAGTGAAAATTGGTTTGAAAGTATTGGTTGAGATAAAATCAAGCACTTACAGATGTAAAAATCTTTCAAGAACAGTACATCATTTCCATGTATATAAAGGCTTTCCACTGAAAATATGTTACAGTATCTTGATATGGAAAGCTGGAGTTTCTATCCTTGACTCAAAATGGTGGGGTGATTATCTTATATGTTTCAGACATTTTTGGGTGTGTTTCTGTGAGGCCAGTGTATTTATCCATATAGGTCTTTGCCTTAGGCAACTGGAATAGCATATTTCTAATCTTAGTGCAGAAGTCTAAGGTTCATTGAATCATGTCAGTATAGTTTATGTACAGTATCTATGATTTCTGATACATTCAGTCTCTGAAATGCAATTCTTCATACAGCACCAAGGCATTTCTCTATATTTCAAAGGAAATGGCAAATCTCTGAAACAGTAATATGTTTTAAAACAGCAAGACTGTGTGAAATAATGTTTTCAGTCTTTTTGCAGTTGTACCACAGTTTCATGATGATGCACTAAAATCTTTATTAGGGATACCATTTATTTCTATTTTTCTTTTAAATAATAAGAAGACTATGCATAACACAGAAATCCTCTTATAATTATATAGTGTGTGGTTGCTGCTCAGAAAATTAGTACTAATCATTTTTCACATTATGACTAGTAGTTTACACAAAAGTCAGCAAAATAGTACACTACAACAGCATTACACATTACACACTATAGTGATACATCAACCTTACTTTTGCATGTTTGTCTTCTCCATTTTCTTTCAGAAAACTGACATATTTGCAAAACAATATCAGTAGTGTCCCTGTATAATAGTGTCTGAACTATTCCATGTGTAAAGTCATTAAAAAAAATTGTAAGTTTTAAACAAATGTTCGGGAGAGGGTCACGCCCTAATCTTGCCCATTTAACAAATATTAAAATTTAATATTTAAAAAAATATTATGATTCACACCAAAAACTCCATAAGCCACAGAATGCCCACTGATTGGAAACCAAAACAAACACCAGCAACAATTTCTCGCAAGTTTCCCAGTGGTCCAACTCAACACACCACCCTCCATCCAGCTCATCTTTTCCAGGTAAGCCTTTCCTATCAGACCTACAGTATGCCTTTAATTGACTGGCTTTGACACGTCACCAGGCTTGTCCAGGTACAGTATGTGCTGCCCCCTTGATCCTTCCCTCAACAGAACACCAGCACAACTGTGTCCCTTTCTGAGGGCTACGCCCTTCACCATGACCCCCATGCTCGTCCATTCTGTCACTCCTTCCATAATGATGAAAAAAATTAAAGAACGGGAAAAAAACAGGCTTGATGAAGTCACCCTCATGTCTGCCCTCTGCAGGCTCCTTCTAATTGAATTCCTCCTCATGAAAGCCCCAGTGTAACAATGCCTTAAAGCCTCGTTCCATCCCCTCCACGGGTTCAATAATACACCTCCAGTCTGACGTGTCTGGGCTTCTCACTCACCATCCATGGAGCTGGCTCTTCGACTGCATCACAGACAGTGCTCCCTTCCCTTCTCCTTTAATTTCTTGTGCATTGCTCCTCTGAAGATATGGAATTTAGATCGTGCCTGAATCCAGTCTGCTTTAAGCACAATCACCAATTTCTGCAGTCGAGGATACTGCTTTGATGTTATTTCTTCCTCATTCATTCCTCTTCTTTACCCTCTGTAAAACTCCAGTCTCTGGAGCTCCATTTCCTGAAATATTTCTCTGTCTGGTCGATTTGAAAATGTTACTATAGAATCCTTTATACCTTTCATGTTCCTCTAATGTGTTTGATCTTCTAACCATTTCATCATCAGTATACTATCTTAAGTTTTGTAACTTAAGAATTGGGTTGTGTTACATGGTCTCTCTCAGTTCTTTTGGGGGCATTTGCCAGGCTTGTCCTTACAAAGAAGTTGTCACCCTCCTCAGGTAGCTCTCAGGTACTGTAGCTCTCTTTTAGAATCACACCTCTTCTCCATGTTAATTAAGGGTGACCAAACTACTGAAATTAAATTTATTGAACTTTTAAGCCATACATTTTTCTATGCAGGCTTATTTATTTGTCATTGTTTTAAATATATTATCTAGTTTCAATTAAGAAAACATCTGAACTGGAAATAGTTGTAGGTTTAAAATAGACTGTGACATTTACTGTATTTTTCTGTGCAAGTGGTAAGTAAATTAGGCAAAGCATTAGAATTTTATGTCTTTGCAACGTCAGTACAAGAAATCCTAGGGAAAATATTACAATGTTATTTTAAAGATATGATTTTTCTTTCTAACAGTGCGTTCCATTCCTAGCTCTTTGGAAACAGAGCTAATGACAAATTGCGGTATGCTAAATTAATCACATCAGTGGGACAGACATTCAAGGAAAAACTTGTAGGTTTTATAGCTTTTTTCTCCCACTGATAGAATTAATATTATATCCACAGTCAGTAATTATATATCCTCACCTCCCAGCTGCATATTTTGCGTCATTTCATTGCTGACCTACGAAAATGCCCTGGATAACCAAGAAGGTCATTTTAGAAATAATAATTATGGGACCAAAAAACCTGCTGCAATTATGGTAACATTTTCTACTTTTCGTCTATAACATTTAAGTATAACGCTACTACAGAAACCCTGAATCCTGTTATTTTTAGTACTATTTCTTATCTAGGTGTTTAAATAGCTGCAATTTATAGCTGCCCTAGACAAATGAGTAGGTACTTTAATATTAGGAACAGTGAAGACGTTGTTGAAGGTTATGAGTTGATGTTAAATGAGTGGAAAAAACAAGTGTAATGCTAATTTGTTTTCATTTCACTGGAACATTTCAAAAAGAGTGATGCACATTTCTGTTGCTCTCTATGGTTCTTTTAATTTATTCTTTAGCTACCTTACTATATAGCAAGCAACTTCCTGCCTGCCTTAAACATGATCAAGCAAGCCTTCATTAATTATTTTCAACTGAAAGGACAAAATCTTGAAATTCAATAAATACTTTACAAAGTGTCATGTTATGATAAGCGTGCACAACCCAATTTTGAATATCATTCTTATCTAAAGCAATAGAGAGATGAAAAAATAATTGCAGGGAGCTCACAAAATATTCTGCAATGATGTCTCAACCCAGAAACTGTTCTGGATTGTGCAAAGTGTTCTCATGAGCAATACATTCATTTGAGAAGACCAAAGCAGGAAAAACATAAAGACAGCAAAATAAAATCAACACAGAGCTGCAAAAGGGTGAGTGCGACATTAAGGTCTCACTTTGAACATCCATTCACTTGGAACCATCTGGACACTGTGAACATCCTCAAAACTGGAAGGTCATGATAATAATCACATTAAGAGAAACCATTAATGACTCTGAGTTCTGATGCAGTACAGAACAGCAGAGTAGGAGCTATAAACAAACAATAGCGGACCAGCACAAACACAGATCAATGGAAGGCTGAAGGAAGGGATGAATGAGACCACTGCTAATGGAACTCATGAGTAGCTGTTACCTGTGGTCAGAGGCATTAGGTTTACATTGCCAGCTATTGTGTGTCCTCTGTGCACTGATGTTGTTTTACGCCAATCAATACAGTAAAAAGTCTTGGGCCGATTTTCTTCAGCTTTTCTACATTGTCTGCTAATGCCATGTATTATTGCACCTCTCTTTCAGCAATGCAGGTTCCCTATGGATCGTCATTCTTAGTGTTTTCTTGTTTGCTTTTACATTTCCCTTCTCCCCTTGAATATTTAAATTAAATTCTGAACCTAGGGTGCACGGTTCTGTTTTTCATCCAAAATAAAGGTTTGCTTGTGTGTGAGTATCTGTAAAATAGGCTAATTTTCAAAGAGATGGGAACAGTATTCTATCTTAGACTTTAATGGCTCACAGAAGTACATATAAAAGAAAGTGCATAGAGTTACTTGTCTTAAGAAAGACATTATTTCTTGTATACCTGTGTTATGTTTCTTCAACATAACAGTGACATTAGGAACAGTGTTGTTTTTATTTATCTGTAACTGTAGCTAAATTATACATTCGTAGGCGCATTCTACCTGGTTTAACACCCTTCTTTATTAGAGTACACATTTGATTGAAGTAGGGTGATGTTGTTGATTTTCGGGGTAGAAACATTATTGAATAAGTGTGATGCTGTCAATTTGTGGGGGGAAAATCTGATAAAGTGTTAATTCCTTAAACTTTAATTTACTCTGCAGTAGTGGTAAATTAAAATGAAAGTGGTAAGAACAGGTAGGATATATTATATTTAGAACTGTAATAAACATTGTTGATAATTGTGGGATGGAAGAAATCTATACCGATTGCATGTTGTTTTTATGTTAAATAAGTGCAAATTGCAACTAATTTTAAAATTCAAGACAGTTCCTGGAGAAGGTAAATTATTTTTGTCTCCTTTTTTGATAGCAGCACCCTACAGAATGATAAAGTGAGCAAATAAGCACTGACAGATTTGAGTTCTAGTATAAGTGTAGCTCTGTGTTCAAGTGCAAACCACACAGAACTATTTTATAATACTTATGTCTTGCTGGGACTGGTGAATGAACTTGTGATAACATGCAGCCTGGAGGAATAATTGCTCAAGTTTCGATTTAGGAGTGTGGTGAAACGAGTGGTATCTGTGCTTGGCTGTCAGTCCAGCATCAATCAAAAGCAAACGGTTGTGAGATACAGTTAAAGAAAAAAACACTGAGTAGATCCATGCAGCACCTTGTTTCATCTTTTGGGGTTCTTTTTTCTTTCTTTTTTAATGTGTGTCATTCTATGCAGCAAATCTAAGAGGTATTTACAATACTGTCAGCTCCAATGCAAACTATACTGTCGTATTTCTTCTTTTATAGGCTATGCACATGCACCATGCCTTCTGTATTCGTGAGTGAGAAATTGGCTGTCAGCTTGAACTGCATTTTCTTCTCTGTGTGGGTAATGCTTATTGTTTACTGTGAAGTTTTCAAACCTTTCTGATGTTATATTCAACCATTCGTGCCAGCGCTGCTTTTTAATATGTTCTTTTTCTGTACAGTGTGTGAGATTCTTCATACTTTCTTAAATTCCCTTTTTCTGTTGACAGCTGTGATTTGTTAACTTTCTTTTCATTCTGCGATATTTATTCTGAAAATCTTTCATGTTGCGCAATATCATCTTTGCTAGCTGCAAGCAGAAAAACAGTTTTTCAACAGATTTTCTCACCACGAACCCATTTTCTACAGAAATATCACATTAATTCTCTTTTATTCCTTTTTGAAGGATATTCCTAGAACCCTTTATACTGTATGGAGAAGTCTGAATGCCATATTCCTTCATCTACAGTAAACTCAGTATGTTACTGTCTCTACTTATAGTAAGGTTGATAATTGAAGACTCTAATATAATTTGGAATGCCATTACTTTTTCACACTCTTTTGTGAATATACATATGCTCTGCAAATATTTTCTTTTAGACATGTAAAAATTATTTTAGAAATTCTTACACTTACTGCATGAAGTTTTTTCAGCAGAATAGCAATAATTAATTATTTATTAATTAGCTGCTATAGACACATTTTTTTGAGGCTTTAAATAGATAGGTGGCTCAGAATTCTGGCATTTGCAGAGATGCAATTACTGTTTTGTGGTGAAATCATGCAATACTGAGAGGCGCAGTCAAGCAATAAATGTAGCTCTGTATTTGACATGCTGTGAGCTAGCACACCCAAAGACACCATGGAAAAAATACAAATAAGACAAACTATATTGCAATGTAATACAGCTCTAGTTCCCGTATGATGTTTTAAGTTGTCCCTAAATCAGGACAAACAGTGATTATAAACACTCTTATTAATTAAATAACACAGTTTACCTAAAGTATTATTTAAATTACACAGGTACAGTTATTTAAATAACAACAAGAATACATCAAAGAAAATCTCACTTTTGGTGAAACCAAGCACATTTATTATTCTTACTAGTGAAACAGTATATTGTTATATTATTACCAAGTAACGCAGGCAGAACGAGCAAAGAAACACCTACAAGCATTCTGCAAACATTCGAGGTTCACCATTATAAAAAGGGTACTGGCATGCCCCATAGTACATGACACCACTCATTCATTATGGCTCACAGTCTTACTAAGGTAAACTTGGTAATGGCACTAAATCCCTTCTTGTGTTCAAAGCTTTATACTACTACTTGACCTTTCCAAGTATAAAATACACCATAGTTAAATGAATATTCATCAGTTAAAATGTTAGTTAACAAAATAATAGCTTTATGTCAGAACTTCGTACTTAGGATACATATGAATCTAAAGAAGCCTTATGAAATATTGTTTTTTAAAACTGTAAAATCTGACTTATACTTGAATATTTTTTCTCCATGTCAACTTCACTCCTCTATGACAGGTTAGAACATGAAACGTCACAATTCTGCAAGGAATTTGGGGTAATACTCTTCAGTGAAGTCTGGTCCGATGCAGACTTGTAAGAAGGGGGGCGCTCATGAGCACCTCTGTGAAACACAAATTAGAAATGGGACACCCTAAGCCCTTGCAAACCCTCATGGGGGCAGAGATATAAAGGCCATGAGATCTCAAGTGTGGATTTTGGGACATAGCCAGCATGTTCAGTAACTGGGGGGCATATGGCATTGTGGAAGAGCAATACTTGCTCTCTAAAAAGGGGCAATGAAAAAACACATTTCTCCCTTCAATTTTGCTGAACCAGCTAATGGAATATTGCCACCTACAGGTTGGAAGACTGAACGTTTTATTTAAGGTATTGCTTTTTACTTTATTATTTTTACCCATGTTTTTGTTTCTAACACCAAGTATTCCCAATGAGATCTTTTTCATCCAAAATGGTTAGGACTTTCCCTCTCTTTCCTGTTGCCTTCTTGCTTTAATTTGACATCTATTCAAGCCTTGTTCACTTCTCCAGGATGACATGCCTTTGGCAGTTGCACAGCTCCCCTCTTTTCTAAACAAACTTGTTTTGTTTTTGAGGAGTCTGTTGGGTCTTGGGTCTTGCATCGCTATTTTCCTCCTTCTTGGCTATTTTATCCTCAAGGTTTTTAAAAGAAAGCTCCTAGATGTATAAGGAGAGAAGTAGCAGCAGGTTTCACAGTGATGGGCTGCTGTTTTCCCAACACTTCTGCTCCGTGTCCCATTCATACCGGTGCTACCTGTGCTCTCCCACCATAGTGCTCCATGCTACAGTGAATAGCAATGTCTCCATGCTGAGAAGTGTCCACCCACAATGCATTGCATCCCTGTGAAGGAATCTACATTGCTGACTGGTCTAAGCAGTAGAGATGTCCCTGGGGGGGGTTCTGTAGGGAGCACCTATTTTGGCCCAGGAATCAGAAATCAAGAATGGTGATTGACAGCCTATATGAAAACAATTAATTGGACAATGGAAACAGAGCAGTGGTGTCTCTTTAGAGAAAAAGACCAGTGGGAAAGCTATGTGAGTAAAGAATCTGTATTTCAACATCTGTTTAGGTTTGAATGTTTTGAGTTCAGGAAGCATAATTGCTAGTGAGAGAAAAGTTTACTGCATAAAATGTGTAACTAGGAGTCTAATAAGGAGTTAGATTTTTGTTTTTCTGATCTGATTTGTTTTGTTTTGTTACCGAAAGGATTTCATCATTCTAATTAAAGGAGATAGAATGAGCGCATGTTTATTTTTGAGAAAAACAACAACTGTATTTCTTGACCATCTGATAGTCCAAACCATTGTGTGCTGCCTCCCATGGGCCATGACTCCATTTACTCCCTGAAACCTGTCCTTTCACATACCCTTCTTTTGTCATGCCCAGGGACCCCATACTATATGCAAACAGCATTCACGTACCTCTCCATGTGCCTTGATGGCCTTTGGTTGGTTGTTTAGCATATACGAGGGCCCTGGAAGACCCTCAAAAAGCAGCATTAAATTAAACATACAAAGCATGTTCCTAAGCCAGTTTTCTCTCTGAAGGATATAAAGAGGTCTAAGAGAAAAGCAAAGGAGAGTTCCTTATAGATTTCATTATTGCTGCCCTCTGTCTACCCTCTGACATTTCCCCTTTGGAGTTCCTCAAAAAAAGGAAAGGCAAGTCAGAGGTCAACATTATACAAAGGGCACATATTACAGAAGAGTGGCAGTTATTTTGAAGAAAGCAGTGATTTGCCTGTTCACTGCAAATATTACAGCTCTTGTTGTATGTACTGTTGTATGGGGTTTCACATCTCCACCTGAAAGTTAGCCATTACACTTATGTCATATACTGGGAGCTCAGAGCATGCTGGTGATAAGATTGAGTTCAATACTTTTTGCGTCCTCTGTGTTTCCTTCCGACATAGGATCAATCAATGATGATCCCAGCAATTAATGGGTGCATTGCTGCAGGCTCTCCTGCTCTTCTGGGCACCCCTTCAATCTTTCTAGTTTGGATACACCTGCCCCTGCTCCCGCCCAGATCAAGCTGTCTGGTACAGTATATCTTCTAGCCCTTACTAGAGATTGAGGCCCTAAATGGTAAAAGGAACACTAACCTAATGCCACAGACCATGGCTGTTCAGATGGGTAACTTGCAAAAGTAATCAATAGCTGGCTTCCCTGCCCCTTTTAAAGTTACAGCACTAACATCAACTACAAGCATCCCATTTCCTCCAGAGTTGGAACCTTTGACCCCCCCTCTATCAGTGAAAAACCTTGAATATCTGGACACACACTTCTGCCTACATGGAAAAAAAGTTCACCAGGTAGGCAGGCACCTGCAAGAATTTATGGCACTGAGCAAACACCTTTGCGAATATTCTCCTGGGTCTTTACCCTTAGCAGAACATCATTCCTTGGGTTTGTGCAATCAAAGACATTTTTCACTGCCCTCAAGCCACACATTTGGCCTCCGAACAATTGTAGAAGGTCTTCCAAGATCTAGTGATCAATTGCTGTGTCCTTGATGTCTGGGTGGCACTTTGAGACCAGTAATCCTGATACATACCCTCTGGTACTCCACTAATTGCACCACCCCAATCTGGGCATCTTTCCCCTTATCCTTACTCTTGTCTGAATGACTACCGCCTGGTGGCACTCACCTCAGTAGTCATGAAGTGCAGAGAAAAATGGTGATGGGACACATCAACAATATTGTCCCGACACACTGGACCCCCTGAAATTTGCTTATAGGAATAATAGGTCAGTGGACGATGCTGTCTCACTGGCCGTTCACACCAAGAGGAACACCTATGCCAGGATGTTATTATGCCAGAGCCAGAGCAATAATATTGAGTACCATATGGGATAAATGGCCTCCTTTCATTTATAACATATCCTGTGTTCTTTTGATAATTGAATAATATGATTTTCTTTTGCAATTTCTCATTTCCATTTAATTCTTTTTGCATTTGGTTCATTTCCACAGAATTAGCACTCTAACAAAAGGGACTTGCCAAACATGTATGAATAACTACACAAACAGGGCTCTAAAAGTTGTGTTACCTTAATTTTTGTTCTCATCCCATTTCCTCACTAATTTAAACACTATGTTATGCTGCTAGTATAGTTAGCACAGTGTTGGATGAAACTGTAAGGGAATCAATCAAGACAGAAAATGTGAGAAGAATGAACTAAAGTATTGGGAAAGTCCAGATTACTGTATATAAACTACTTTCATCAACACAATACCATTAGCCATCTACTGTAATCACCTTTCCAAGTAAGTTTTCTAAGCCAACACAAGAAAGAGGGCTTTTACTTCACTTGATTTTAGCCAAAGAGCCAATAAGACTTTGCAGTAAGGAAAGATATATAAATAAAAAAAGTAATAATTAAGAATATATACTTGTACAGTATGTTTACATAAAAATGTAGTTGACATCCAATTTAACATGATCATTTTCACAATGCATCAGTAAATACAACACTTTATAGAGGGGTATACACTATATAATCCTTTGCACATCATTAAATTTAATAAATAAAGTTTTTTTTTCTTTTGAGAAACTGCATAAAAACCCACAAACACAAATATACTAACTGAAGTTCACATGAAGAATAATTCTAAGCAGTGTTCATTCAAATCACAGTACACTTCTTTGCCTAAAGCCATTCCTTGAGTATTAAATTAATAAGCATTAATCTGATGACATTAGTAATCCAAGGTCACTTCTGACTTGCAAGTGCAGATGTAAGACAAATTATTAGCGTGGCAGAATCTTGGAGCACTGCCCAGGTCTTTCACTGACCATGAAAAAAGAGAAAACTTTGGCACATAAAGTTTTAATTTCTTTGCACTAATTACCATAAAATATTCAATCTGTGATTTTAGGTTGTAATAGATAGAAGCTAGTCTTTATAATATGAAACATGTTTTAAAATACACATACTTTTCTACTCAACAGTAGATTTCAGCATAGCCTTCAGTGGTTATAGCATGGAAAACTGAAATAACAAGATTAGAAAACAATTCACATAAATCCTCCGTGCTCAGTCACTGTTTACATTTTCCCATGAAGGCATACCCAGCTGCATTGCCATGGAAACACCTCTCTGCCAATGACAGGCTGCAGTGTATGACCATGTGACCATTTGCCTGTTGAGAGATGTATTGGAGTTGGCAGCCAAGCCGCCTGCTGATAATTTGTTACAGAAAAAAAAACAATTGAGACAGAAAAGCTTCTTAAATTACAAAAAGTAAGGTTTGAAAGTTCAAAGCCACACAAAGCCTTTTGACTTTTAACTCTAACAAAAGAGTGAGAAAGAATCACATGCTCTTAAGATGCTTGAGTATTTCTTGTACTAATCAGTTTGCTAAAGACCAAACAATCTCTGTGAACAAAGAGCCCTATGTACATTGGACTGCAGTGATATTGCCCAGCTAACATAACAATATTTCTCTGCTTTCATCTCTGGCATGAGCTGATAAACTTGGCAAGGCCAGGCTTTCTGGTGCAGACTAATTGAAGTCATGCTCTCAGGAAAGTAATTTCCCAGGTGAATGTTCACCCATGTGCACACACTGAATCAGTTAAGAAACTTAATGAGGGCACAAAGAGTGAATCTGCCCCAGTGGGCATTTGCATCCCACCTTGAAAAATGTGTCCATAGTTTTGTTTGCTGTAGTGTTAGGCCTGACCTTGAAGGCTCTCTTGTATATTGGTCATCAATGCCACACCTCACTTTGATATGCCTTCCAAGGTTAAAGCATGGAGCTTGTAACAGTTTAGAGGCATTCAAGCCCCTCCAGCTGGAACAAAAACAGACTCTTCAGTGGAACATGGGAATTGACTTCCTGGAATTCTGTTTTTTGATCAAATGGGCTGGAGTAAAAGATGAACTTTGCCTAGATTAACCCTAGCCTCTTCATTTAAATGGAGGACATGGCCAGCTGGAGCCTAGCCTACCAAACACATGGCACGCGGTGGGTCTACACAGCTGTCCATTACACACATGTACGAGGGGACAATGGACAGACACCAATTAACCCAGCCAGCATAGTTGTAGAAAGGTGATAGGAAACCGGAGCACACAGAGAAAAACCTACACAAACACAGGAAGAACGTACAAATGCCACATAGAAGGTTCCAAGTCCAGGATCAAACCTGGGATCCAACATCTGTGGTGCAGCACTGCCAACACTGCCATGCAGCTGCTATGCAGATATCAGATTGAAAAAATAAGTTGAATGCACCTGTCACTAAAATACACAATGGGAGTTTGCCAGGGAAGCAGATTTTACTTTGGCTCAGGTTACAGTACTTTTATCTGTGCAAATCAGACATACAAAAAAATGGTTTGAATACTCTGATCAACTGATTGATTAGTTGAACAGATCAGTAGAACACAATCATGTTCAAGACTGTCAAGACATTTATAAAGTCATTGTCATATCCTGTAAAAGATGTACTGTATGTGAGGCTAATCTGCCTTGGAATATCATATTATGAACCATACTATTGAAGATGCGCTACATTTGAAACGGCACAAGATTTAAGAATACAAAATCTACTAGTTGCTGCCAATGTTACAATCTTTACCATATTTTCTTATTAAAAAGGATCCCTTAATTAATTAACTTTCCAGGATGTTTAGTTTTAAACTGATATAACCCTAAATGCTGAAGACAGCAAAGGTTTAATAAGATAATATATTAAAATTTATTAAATACACTTGTACTTAGTTTTAATACTGATGTTAATCTATGTGCACATGTGATTTATTTTGTGTAATATTGTATTTTAGTGTTCAGTGTATTATAATTATCTAATATTTTTATGTAAAAATAGTGTAAGAAACATTAGATAACACATGAAATATGTATGTACAGTATATAGAATACATGTGTTAGATATATATATATGTTACAGGAAAGCATGTAAAAATCAATAAAAATAATGTTTTGGAGGAAAAAACAGGAACCAAACATTTGATTTCTAATAATTTTGGATACTTTTTGTGGACGATTGTTTTGCTTTATCAACAAATAAATTAACTTTGTAAAATACTTTTAAAAAATGAACATTTAAATTGAATAAAGTCTTTTAAAAAAAATGAAATTGAATACATGACAGTTAGTTGAAATTAAAAATTAAAAGGACAATGTATTTTACCATTTGTTTTTGTATTTTACCTTACAGCTTAAACCATAGATGGTAAAAAAAAGCATCTATTCAGAACATTATGATTTTAAAATAGTTTTTTACGTGTCAGTGATAATTGGGTACAGAAATATAATAGAAGGTGGTGATGAAAGCAGCTCTCATGCTCTGTTAAAAGGAGTGCGGAAGGATAGACCGTTCTTAAGTATTTCCTGCACAATATTTAAATATTTCCACATTATACGTTTTGTAGTTTTGTTTAATTTCAACCACAAATTATTATTCTATTATTCTACATTTTAATGCATGTTTTTTATATAATAATAAAATGAAGTTTTCTGAAGTAAATTAGATACAGTACAATACAGCAGCAATTAAAGATTCAGTTGAAAACAAGACAAGTTTTGAAAAGTAGATTTTCCATGTCGCCCTGTTTAAATCTGTCCAATTCATCTTAAAAACACACAACTGCAATGACTCTCTGCAACCAGGAGATGGTGATACAAGGAGCACAAAATGTCTGATTAAATGTCTGCCTTCTAACAGACAGTCTTTCTTCTGAGAGACATGTATAAACAAATTTTTTTTAAAGCAAACTTCACAGAATACTTCACACTAAAAACAATGTAAGCACAAAATGAAGACAGCATTCAACAATCACCCTATGTTGCAGTGATGAACCCCTTTCATGACACTCAAAATATTTTTATCTCCAAGTCCCACATCACTGAGTCAGGCATTCATTTGACAGGAAAATTATATTACATGCATTTTACAGTTCGTCCAAAGAACAAAACTCAAATAAGCCTCCCATAGTGTTGTACAGTATACAGCACATTTATTCAATGTTTCTGTGGTTTGATCATTGACTTCTGTAAGCTTCTGCAGTAATTTAAAGTACTGTAACGTCTGAATGGCAAATTCAAGACAGACAGATGGACAGACAGATTGTCTTTATATCACAGGCACATTCCACTTTCTGCCATGGGAGGAATGTGAATTCCTTCAAGGTTTCCTTGTTGACTATGTTGCTGATTCTCCTGCACACAGTACACTTTGGTCATGTTTTTTATTAGCTTGGCACAGACTTTGCATTTAAATAGTAAAAGCTGAAATGTATTGTTCCACTATTAACCCTCAGACTGAGCTTTCCATATGTAGCTCACCACAGGAGGACTTAATTATTCAGTCATAAAAATCAAAGGAATGTTCAACATACACTGAGCAGCAGCTGCATACACATACAAGTCTCAGCGTTTTCCAGTTTCAGTGTGAATATGAGACAATAATCTAAATGCTTTCATGTATTATTAACAACATAGTTGGTATTATTATTTTATATTTCTCTTGAGAAGTCCTGTATATCAATATAGGTATTCCATTCTCAAATGCCAAGCTCAGCAGGCCACTAAGTGGAGCCTTGCTGATATTTGTTTACTAGAAAGTGCTATTTATCTGTTAAGCAAGACATAGGTCTCACGTTTGAAAATCAAACTTGATTTTCCCATGGTATAATTATTCCGGCTGTAGTTCCCATACGCCCAGAAAACATATGGGGAGAAAAGGAAATGTAGATTTATGTCTTTTTTTTCCAAATTAGAGCATAGGAATCTTTCGTTTTTTCTAATATTACCAGTTATTTCTGTAAGATCTCAAATAAACATTAAACCCAGCATGCTAAAAGACTGCCAGGTGACACAAGGCAGGTTTATGTGCTCTTCGTAACCCCAGAGAGTCATTCCTGTTGCCTGATCTCTTTTTTGACACTTACTGTACTACACTCTCTCCTTCTGAACTCCAAAACAATAGACATACATACATGGTTCTTTTTGATCCCAGTCACAGCATTGCTATCAAATACAAGCTGAACACCTGAGCACTGAACGTCTAAACCGCACATCCAAAGCATCAAACACATTAAACCAGAAGTAAACATCAAAATGTATAACAAACCCTTTGCTCTGACATCAACCCAAAGATAGTAATATACCAGTAACATGTTCATTATAATAATGAAGCCTGCAACAGTAGCATTCTTAATTAACCATAGATGTACTGTTCCCATCTGTGGAAAATGTGGTACCGATGCAGTTTCCACAACTCCAGCAGAGCACTGGATGACTGGCAAAGCCGGGAGTCTTAAGTTGTTGATCTTCACTGTTGCTTTAGCATGTTAGAGGCCACTAGGTCAGAGAGATAACAAGGGTCTGCTCCTGTAAGGCCTTATATGAATGTATAGAAAAGGAAGAGGATTTTGCACTGAAAGCAAATTGTAGCTGAAAGCCAGCATAAATGAAAAAAGAGAATAAAAAACAGAATCAAAACAATACGTACTAATTACCATTACTATTAAGCTACTTTCATAATGTACTGAGCAAGCCTTATTCTCTGAATAGACCATGAGGGCAAAATATGCTAAGAGAGCATTATTACACAAGTCAAGATGTGGGAAAACAAGGCATGGAAATGGATTTTAGCAACTGCTGCTGAGAGGTAGGTGAGGATTCAAAGGTGACAGAAATCAGACTTGACAACTGAAGAAACGTAAGCCTTCAGATCAGAAAGATCATGCAGAGAGCATTTATTAAGAGAGGTATTAGAAGTGCAGCCACTGAGACTGAGTGAGAGGGAAGCTGGCTTCTGCCATTGATGCCCCAAAGGAAGTCCGTTTGATTATTGTTTAACAGAAAATACTTCTTAGTATCCTTGGTTTATAAACAAAAAATGGTAATGACAGTACTAGCTCATTAGCAATCTAAACTGTATGACTTTTTGTGTTTCTTAGATGGGTGTAAAGATTTTTTTTCTGTACCACAAAATTGTTACTGGAAGTGGAGGCAGCAAAGGCTTGGCAAAGCATCTCAAGTGAGTGGACAAAGAGATTGATGAGTTGAATGGGTCACAGACTTTAGGCAGTTATTGCCTCGAAGGCGTATGCAACCAAATACTGACATTTGCACCTGCAACTTTAAAGTGCACTTTTGTCCCAATTCATATGGTCGCTTGAAATCACAATTGAGCACGAGTATGATTTTGATCAGACAGAATATGATCATATCTGGCTTGGACTTAGCAAAAAATGAAATATGTATTATATCACCCATATTCGGATCTCAATCACAAATACACATTCCTATACAGTAAAGCATAAATAACATTTTGGACTTTGCTGTCACAGTACCTTTGAAGGGCACTGTATACAGTCATGGCCCTGAGTCAACGATACAGTGGTATCACATTAACGTAAGAACATAAGAATAGTTACAAATGAGAAAGGCTCTTTCTCCAGCCTAGCCCGCGTCCTAGACAGTAGTTTATTGATCCATAGCTAGGTGGATAGTAGCCATTATATTCATGTGGCTTCCACTCATGTTTCACTGTATACTCTGGAGAAGTGTGCTGGTTACCTTTGGGTCTCCTCATATTCAAGACTAAGAAGAATCAGTTCTGTCACACATGGTACAGGCAGCCCTGGCTGTTCCTAGGGAGCCTCAGTCGAGTTATCCTTACAAGTTACCCTAAACAAGATCACTTTATTAGCCCTATACAATTTCTCGTATTAGGAATTTGTCTTTTCGCATACCCCAGCTTGCTCTCCATGAGACACCCAGGCACACAGATGGGGAGAGAGAAGCTTGGGGCCAGAACGCAGGGTCAGCCATTTATACAGCACCCCTGGAGCAGCTGGGGTTAAGGGCCTTGCTCAGGGGCCCAATGGAGTAGGATTCCTCTGCCGGCCGCAGGTTACGAACCGGCAACCTTCCAGCCACAGGTGCCTGTTTATTTAAAAATGAGTAACACTTCTAGATTATTGATCAGTGAACAGCTATGCACACAGTTTGTTCAGCTCTGTCCTTGGGGGCTCAAAGGTATTCCAACTTTTGTTCCAAATAATCTTGAAAGTCCTTAATTAAAAAAAAAACACTTGTTTAACTGTTGAAAAGTTCTGGGTCTTTAGAATTTGATAACGTAATGGTTACCTAGAAAAATGTCTTGAACCATATATCTCCAAGCCGAGAGCTGAAGAACCTGGAAATACACAGCATCTGCTTGCTCTTCTCTGGGATCCAGAGCAGTAACCATTTTTTTAATGTTTAGGTGGGTAGCTGCGTCAGCATGCGTAGGCTGCAAAGGAACAAGTAATAGGTTTATTCCATGCTGAAAAAAAGAAGAAAGAGAACACAACGTTTCGGCCGTGGAGCCTTCTTCAGGTGTCGAAGGTGTTCACACCTGAAGAAGGCTCCACGGCCGAAACGTTGTGTTCTCTTTCTTCTTTTTTTCAGCATGGAATAAACCTATTACTTATTTTTTTAATGTGTTCACCAAACTGAGCCACATCTAATCCCAGTCGCATGAATTGACTACTGCCTACAATTGAAATGGCAATTTAAAATGAATACTCTATGTGAAACTTAAATACTTTCTGAGAAGTATAGACCTATAGAGATAAGCAGAATAGAATTTCAAATAGAATTAAATAAGAACAAACCAGCTTTTAACAGACCCACACTTCAATTAAATTATCTTGTATTAAAACAAGTACACTATTCACAATCAGTGATTGATATTGTCAGTGAACATGATAAATAATGTTCCTTGTTACTAAAATGCTTGTTAAGAGAAAAAACTGTATTTAGAGGAAAAAGGATAAATGAATACATTACAGGCAGACTGGGCTTTTCAAAATTAAGCAAGCAGATTATTAACATAACCTAATTTATTTTGCAACTTTAGCCAGCTTGGTTCAGCAAAACTAATTAACTACAAACCTTATTTAAATTTATATTATATCAAATATTTTATTGCTACCTTAAAATGTGATAAAAAATAATAACCTACTCAGCAGAGAATGTCAGACGTTTTTTTTAAGAGTCAGACCTATCCCTTGCTGTTAAATAATTCATAACAGATTTGCTTATCAGTTTTATTAGGTTTGTAGCTGTAGGTGTGTTGTAACCGTCCTAATTAAGTTTAATTAAGTTTCAAAAAGAAGACTGGGAAATAGAAAATGGTCTGAAAAATACTTTTAGGTTTTTTAAATGCTCACTTTCTTCTGACTGAATGCACACCTCCTATCAATATCTATGTGCTTAGTCTATGGATTAACTCAATATTCTTACTGAATGTAGTTTAAAAAATAAGATTTAGAATTTAAAGAAAGTTGCTGTTGCATGGAAATTGAGAAAACTTTTTAGGGAATAACATAATAAATCCTAAAACAAACAACAAATATACTGTATAGTCTATTATATATTAAAGTACTACAATGAACTACAATGGATAAAATCTTCAAAAGACTTGTAACAGTTTTTGTAGAGCTTCAATTTAATGTTACTGTGACAGAACTGAAAAATTATCAGAATCATTTATCTCATATGGCATTTAGAAATAATAATTAATGATGGAGAAAACAACATATAGGATTTTCCTGTACTCTTTACAGTAATATTAAACATTTTCAAGAGCTACTGTATAAGCTATCTAAACTGACACACAGTGTTGATTAATAGAGCTCTTTAGCTTATAAAAAAGAAAAGCAACTGTTAAAAATAAGTAACATAGAAGCACAAAAATTATCTAAATTTTATTTAAACACAAATCCAAGAAACTCCATCTGGTAATGTTTGTAAGTCACAGAACATTAAAAAGGCCACATTGTATAGAGAGAGGTATGAGCACCACAATTCCGTGAATGCACATTTCTTCAGGTTTGTACACACTCGTATGAAGTTCATACAATTCATAGGCTGTTTAAGCAAGTTTTCTTTGGCTTAATCAATGGCAACAGCCATGAGTCAAAGGAATAACTTGGTCAACCACAACTTCCATCGCTTCTAAGTGGTGTTATGAGAGGAAAACACATTCCAGCTCTCTGCTGAAGCAACATAATCATTCACTTCATTTTAAAAAAGGTTTTTTCACTTTACTTTGCTGAAAAAAAGTGAAATTGCACTTTGCCGATTCAATTTATTTTTCCTTCTGGCATAACAGCGACACATTTTCTAGAGAAAGGAAATAACATGTAGCTAGGAAAAGGGAAAACAAACTTTGTAAAGAGCTCCTTTTATCCAGAAACGTAGCTGGTGAATTTAAGGAGATGACAAAGGAGCTACAAAAAGATTTACTAGAGTAATAGTTTAGATTTAAGTACACTGTGTGTATAAAACGTGGAGAATATTAAAAGTGAAAGTGTTTTCGGTTGGATCAGACTGTTTTTTGCATTCAGTATAATGTACTATACTTTACTTCTGTCACCAAGACACAACAGACCTCTAAGATCATGTGAAGCTTAATGGGTTTTATAGGTTTTATGGGCATTTCTCTCTATGTCTGTCTAATATTTACTATATCCCCATATAGAGAATAATTTCTAAGCCTTAAAATTACAAATCTTCTCTCTACTTCTACAGTATAAACTACGACACTGCTTTTGCTAAGGACTGAAGCAAAAGCCGACCTGAAACACAAAAGGCCTTTGCAAAAGCACTTGGAAATTAACTACAGCCATACAGTAACTGAAGTCTACAGTATGTTTAATGAAAATTTAGTTTCTTAACCCTGTCTGTACTCTAATCTGAAGACTAATGAAATATGAATTTCACAGATACAGATAGCTCTTCTATCTGATGATGCTGATGCTCTCCTTGGTCAATAGTTGTATCGACTATTGCTGTTGGCCAGGAATCAATGTCATCTGATGCCTTCATCAGGCGTTTCAAACCTCATCTATAACGCCTTCCTGGTGTCAGCAATGATAGCTGGTCACTGCTCATCTCTCCCTGGCCTCCAGTTTAACTCCTCTCTCCTGTTCCAGTGCCAGCTTGAGGCTCTCTCTCTCTCTGCTGCCTCTCCCAGCCTTCGAACTGCTGTCTTTTTGTTCCTCCCTGTCAGCTCTCTTCACGTTCTACCTCCACCAAGGACGACCACCTCTTTCCCACTGCAGTCTTATACCTGGTCTTCGTTTGTGGCACTTTCCCTCTCAAAGGTCTTCTCACACCTTCCTCCCACGACACCGTCAGCTCAGTGAGGCTGATCTTCCTGTGCGGACCACATCACCACGTCTGGCCTTATGAATGTGTGTATAACCGTGGGAAACTGCAGCTTTCCTCCAAGGTCCACCCTCATGTCCCACGATGGAGTTTTATGCAGGATCGAATCCTTGATCTTCCCTGACCCTGTGCACTTCTCCCTCTCCCTAACATCCTCCATGATCTTGCCGTTCCTTCTGTCTCTTTTTCTCCAGGATGTCTGCCAGTGTCATCGAGACCTGATCATGGCACCATCTGTGGCACCACCCTTGGGAAAGAGCTGTTCTACATCCAGAGAGCGTGTATGTGCCATCCTGTGAGGGAAGATGTGCGAGGTACCTGTCTCTCCACAGAGCCTGCACAGTGGATCTTCCCTCATATACCCCGCTTGTACAGATTTGTTAGTGTTGGGAGGGGGCCATAGACTGCCTGCAGCAGGAAAGAGATGGGAAAGTTCATCTCCTTTCAGGAAGAGTCTACTTTGTCCATGCTCCCTACACTCCCAACACCAGTGCTCTGGGCCTTCTCCTTTGCTCCTCCTGATTCCTCACTTCTTCCATAACTCTCCTCTCTTGTAACCCTTTTTCCACTGTTGGACACTCCAGGTAATGTGGACTCCCCTCCACCACCACCAGTGTGCAGCCCCATCTGGATGATGCGATGGCAGCCATAGTGCACCAGTACACTCACCACACATCAGCTATCAGTGGGGAGGAGAAAAGAGTGATGAAACCAGTTCAGAGATGGGGATTATTAGGAGGCCATGATTGGTAAGGGCCAGGGGGAAATTTGGCCAGGATGACGGGGTAACACCCCTACTCCTTTCGAGAAATGCCCTGGGATTTTTAATGACCACAGAGAGTCAGGACTTCGATTTTTACGTCTCATCCGAAGGACGGCTCCTTTTTTACAGTATAGGCACGATCACTATAGAGGTATTAGGACCCACATGGACCACAGGATGAGCACCCCCTGCTGGCATGATGTCCGGAAGCTTTAATGCAGTCTCTGCTTGGGTCACAGAGTCTACAGCAACCCACTTCCTTCCTGATCTGGTGATGAATCTTTCCCCTCTGACCACGCTGAAGTTTCTAAGGACGTCTCCACTCTGCATTTTGCCACCTCAAATTCTTCCACAACTGAAGACCCAGATGAAATTAAGCTAATGTTTTCACTAACATCTAACACACCTATTGATCTTCTTTGACCAGTTAATGAGGGTACACCAACGTCATCATGAAACGGTAATGAATATTACACGTAATCTGCGTGGCTGTTTCCGTATGTACATTTCTTAACCTACTCAAACTTTTCAACTTCAATCACAATTATTGCCTCTGTGTTTCCAACTGCCTCAGGCTTGCAATACTTATTTTAAACCTCACACTCATCTTTGCATTATTTCTTTTAATTAACAAACCTCGAAAGCCATTAAAACCAAAGGTTGTGGGGTTGTAACAATTCCTTCAGATTTACTGTAGTTTTGGGATAAGTACTGTAGATAAAATGTTATGTGGGAAAAACTGCATACTGTACTTACTGTAGCTTTCAATGAATTTGTCTTCAACTTCTCCAGAGGATGCTCAGCTGTAGGATAGGGTCTTAATGCCCCTGAGTCTTTTGTTGGGTTCTTCTTGCAACATTGATAGATAATTCTGTAAATTCAGGTGAGATGGGAACAGCATGTGGTTGGAGTTACATATGGCATAGGAATGTCACTAGGTTTCACGATAAAGAACCTTTCATGGGTTAATGTAGTGGCAAGTGACTGGAGTTTTAAGATGGTCCATCACTATGGTACACAAAGTAAATAAGTAAATTGATTAAACATACTGGCTTTAATACTTGACTTTTGTCAAGCAGTTACAAATAACATAAATGTTCCTGGATGTTGAAGACAAGTACAGTACTTGTGAGCACTTTATTTTCAAAATTGAAAATATCAACAAGCTCTTACCAGATTCTCAATTTTCCAATTACAAAAACAGTATATTGAGCATTTGAGAATAAAAAAACTAACTCAACTAAAATAAGCCTCCACCCCTGGATGCAAATAATAAAACAACTGAAAAGATTGACCCATTACATGACACTCTGCAATGGTGTGGAGTGAACTAAAGGAGAAAAAGTCACATGAATGACATTCAGGATCTCTTGTTTGACTGGCTGCTTAGTTCTGCCTGAAACACATGAAATATTCATTCTAAAAAACAAGGAAAAAAAACTCACTTAAGAGGTTTTGATGAAAAAATGATCCATGCTAGAGGCACATAAATAACACATTTAGCACAAAACCACAAAAGAGGGGTAGTAAGTAAAAATATCACTGAAACTGCAGGAATACATACACTGTATAAAACAAGGACTTAAATTATATAATGGAAACCTACTAAAATACCAAAATAATTATTTTACTAAGTGAGGTTTATACAGAATGCATATAGTGATTCTAATGAATGTGCACCCACTGTAAGCATAAAAAATGAAATCACAAATGGATTTATTTTCTATCAGGAATTCAGAAAAGGATAAGGGACTATAAATGATTAAGTCATATTGATAGGACTACGTTAAGAGGCACTCCTTTTTCTAAGATGGAACGCACTGGCGTCGTTTTTCACTCTTTTTTAGAGGGAGTGGTTTACAGTATTTCCTGGCAATCTTCTCTTGAGTTAGCTAACCTTTGCATGGTAAAATTCAGACACTGATACCCAGTACCTATGGGAATTGAATATTGTACTCTGTGTGTGAGATTGAATGGCTCACTGTGCTAGCCTGAAAGTGATTGCCATAAATATTTCATCACAAAATTACTTCAGACAATTTATCGCCAGCTGACACTGAGAGCCCAGGAAGACTAAGCAATAAGAACTGCTCTACTGAACTTCTTATGTGCATCAGCAATTAATAATGGGCTAGTACATCATTTGCAGGTCATTTATGATGTCAGTATTATTTTTTGATAAAATAATATAAAGAGCAGGGGACCTCTCTTTAGGATGAAGGGCAGTGATTTATTATCAGTTTTGCACAATTGATGCTTATGTATCACTGAAAATATTATCACCTGACTCATGGAAAAATGTTGTAGCCTTCAAATAGGATTAATATAGTGCTCAACCATGAAATTTGGTTAAAAAGGAATATTACTGAAAAGTTAACGCTCTTTATACAATTTGCTGGTTTTTAATTAAGTGCAATCACTTTTTTAAAAACGATTTATGAGTCACTGAAGCCTGCAGTGGTGTATTACCTAAATACAGAATTTTTTGCAAAAGCGTCTGGGTGTGACACTGACCGTTCCTGAGAGCAGAATATATTTCGACCATTTATTAGTTGCACAAATATCTGCAGGTTGTGGATTCTTGTATTGAAGTGTTCCCTGGGGTATTTGAATGTCCATTAATTCTGCAGTCTGACTTTTAAGAGCTGGGATTTGGGGCTGTATTGGGAACATGCCTATAATCTGTGATGGGGGGTGGGTACCATTTTGTATGCAAATACATGGAGACATGTATGGATTTGAAGTCAATGAGTCAAAAATATTTTTGACTCCTGTTTTCACATATTTGATACATTGAGACATATTAATACCTATTTATTCAAGGGTTATACTATGCAGTTTTTTAATGGATTATGACACAATTTGTGCATGTTGCTAATTGTACAACCTGCTTTACTGGTATGAAGGTTGAAGCTTATCCAATACTGGAATCCAGTAAAGAGTTTTATTTCTTCTCAATCGCAGATTTGTGTTAACACAAATACTTTTTTAAAATAAAAATACCAAAATACAGATGTGGATTATCACACAGCTCTTCTTCCTCAATCTCTCTCTCCATTCTCCATCCAATGGACATTTGCAAGAGATCCAGTTCTTGATCTATTTTGAAATGAGAGAACTGCACTCTTCCACAAATACAATTCCAGACATTGCAGAACCCATCCAACACTAATGAAGCCATAGCTTGTTTAGAGTCACAGAGATAAATGAAAATGAAAAATGTCCTTGTAAACTATGTGACATCTCATTAACTATATCACAAGATTTTAAACTCGAACAGAGATTATAGTACTGTATGTATTCCTATTCTTTCAAGGTAAATAGTAGTAAGGCACCTTGGTGAGCCTTATATACAGAATAAAAGAAGGTTCTCACTGAAATACAATGATTGCCTACAGTGATTAACTGAAACATTATTTGTGATTGCTGAGTTTTCAGTACACACTGCAAAAGGAAGATTTTCTGAAATCAATGGAGCATACAGTATGTCCACGAGCAAGACACTGGTCCTTCGAATCAACTTAATTTTAACATGGAAGGAAACCTGAAGTCTCCTGAGCAAAGGTGCTCATTTGCAGGTTGAGGTAAATCGGTCACAATTTCCCAGAACTCCCAGAGTCTGGTACTGTATGTCTTTAGCATTCTGTGACCAGTGGCACACTTTTGATCAAGTGCCAATAGGTCAAAGTGGGTTTGATTTGACTGGGGCATGCTTGGCTTGTCAATCAAGCAGCATTGCATACTGTGTGTTGGTGGGTGTTTCACAGTGATTTACGGGAAGACATTCATCACTTCTCCTGCAAAGGAGATTTCTGGTGAGCAAAGTGGTGCAGTAAATGACAGCAACAGAGCACACTTCGCTGAAAAGTTGCAGCTCTCGTAGTCTGTTAAAAGGACACAGTAGTGAAGCTGAGTCAACAAGTAATAACAGGAAGACATCAAAATTGACATCGAAATAATTGATATGTTCTGTATCTTGTAAATCAATAAATAGACAAAATGCAGTGTTCAAGGTGAGAAAAATGCTCTGACAAAATGTAAACTAACAAACATAAGACACTGTATCATAGGCAGAAATAAATGAAGAAAATATGACTAGTTTTAAGTGTATGTTAGTTATGCAAAGCCTGTAAGAGTTTTCTTCAAAATGTGTTTGATTAGTCCCTTTTTGCTGTTTGGATTTGAACTAAATAAAATAAAAAATGTAAAATAGAAGGTCCTCTGTATCCTTGGCCTCCTTCTTTCAAGCAAACAGTTTTAAACATGTTATTGTCATATGTACAATGTTCCCTCATGGGCTGTGATTCACAGATACATTATATTAAACACAAATGGCTGAATTTGTGAATCATAAGCTAAAGTTTAAAATATATTTATCAATATACCATTTATAAATAAGATGCATGAATCACATTTGCTTTATGTATTTTGGAAAACACAAATTTATGTACTAACATTCTCACATGTTCAAATTATTAGAAATACAGTAGTTAAATTAATCTTCTCACACAGACGAATGTTTCAAAAGCCAAGTCTGTGACTTTAATAAAATATATACAAAAGCAAATTGTTGACTAAAACAAAACAAAGGTTATTGAGTTTCAATTCGTGCAGTACACATTGCTCCATGCTGAAACTCACAAGATAAAGAAATCCCTGCAGTGTTTAATGTAATTTCCTAATAAGCCATGAGATATTAAAAAGCAATAATTAGACATCTCTGTGTGGGAGTTGTGTTTTTTTAACATAACACTAAATGGTAATTTGGTATGGAAAAATGGTAGAGAAAATGAGAAATTAGGTGCAGTAAATACTTTAAGGAATACATTATGTCAAAGAATGCAGTGGTGAGCCTTGTGATAAAAACCACTGCAGGACAATGAATATTCAATTGAATACTCCGCCATCCTTTGGGAATGAGTTGGGGCACACAAACAAGATTTATATTCAGCCTCGCTAAATAAACAGCCAAGGAAATGCAATGGAAATCTGGCTATCTGTGCAGATGATTTATCATTTCTCTGTATCTTGTCATTCTCCTTTTGCAGAAATGCCTGCCTTCAGACCAGGAATACCTCAGACACAAATACAGTAAAATAATACAAGAGTTTGGTATAGCAAAGGAGCAACTTCATTACAGCCATTAAACGGGGGGAGGCAACAGAGCTGCTTCAATTAACAGTGAAAATGATGTTTGGATAGTTCAATTATAAATGGAAATGATGAGAGGATGGGGAAGATAAGCCTTTTCTCTGTCATGTAATCCTAAATGGTTCTCTGGAGCTCACAATGAATTGAAGTAAGCAGTCAAAGTAAAATGTCATTTTGAAAGAGACCAGCTTTCAGACTGTTAATTAGAATTATTTCTTTTTCTAATATATTATGGAAAGATTTGAAATGCCCTCCAGCGTTGTCGGAAATTCACAGCAAGTAATTGAGAGGCGACAAGATTAGATATGGAACAGGGGAACTGTAGCAGAATGCTAAACAATGGAGAGCATGCTGACCTTCAACTGAGAAAATCATCACAGTTTAAGACTTCATTATTATAATTATTAGTTCATTTTGAAGACATGTTTATCCCAAAGCAACGTATATTGTAATCATTTATACATCTCTGGATTGTATTGAAACAAAAGTGAGTGAAGTACCTTGCTCAAGGGTACAAGGGATGTGTCCCAACCAGCATTTGAGCCCACAGTCTTCTAATTCTTCTAAAGTCCGGAGCCCAGGACGCTACACCACACTGCTGCCAACTGCTGGATTAAATGGGGTCTGGACCCAGCCACTCCAAAATAAGGCATCTGGCCTGTACAGGCTGTATGTATGCACTGTACTGTGTCTCTTTATGTCTGTATTTCTAAATGTCTGTCCATCTGAAAGTGCCACATGAAGGATGATTCTCAAATATAAAAAAAATAGAAATCCAAGGTCATATGTGTAAATGAATAAAAGAAATGTGAAGAATGTAGAAACCTAAGGGTAACAATGAGGGAATTTGCCTTATAGAGATAAAAGAAAGATAGCTCTGGTTCACTAGTGGGGTACTGCAGGGATTGAATCTAGCTCTGGTTCACTAGTGGGGTACTGCAGGGATTGAATCTAGCTCTGGTTCACTACGGGGGTACTGCAGGGATTGAATCTATCTCTGGTTCACTAGCGGGGTACTGCAGGGATTGAATCTAGCTCTGGTTCACTAGTGGAGTACTGCAGGGATTGAATCTAGCTCTGGTTCACTAGTGGGGTACTGCAGGGATTGAATCTAGCTCTGGTTCACTAGTGGGGTACTGGAGGGATTGAATCTAGCTCTGGTTCACTAGTGGGGTACTGCAGGGATTGAATCTATCTCTGGTTCACTAGTGGGGTACTGCAGGGATTGAATCTAGCTCTGGTTCACTAGGGGGGTACTGCAGGGATTGAATCTAGCTCTGGTTTACTAGTGGGGTACTGCAGGGATTGAATCTAGCTCTGGTTCACTAGCGGGGTACTGCAGGGATTGAAACTAGCTCTGGTTCATTAGTGGGGTATTACAGGGATTGAATCTACAGTAGCTCTGGTTCACTAGTGGTGTACTGCAGGGAATGAATCTGGTTCTGGTTCTTTTCTTTTTCCACATCTATATTCTAGATTATAGAGTAAACTTGCCCAGAATTAGCAAATAATACCAATTTTGGTATTAAAAAAAGTAACATAATAGGCAGGCCTCACTTGGGATTTTCTGCTCAGTTTTGCTCATCATTCTACAGGAATGATATGGATACTTTACAGATATTTTAAAGAGAAAAAAACAGACTAACGAAATGTCACTCTTAGATTAAAAAAATGGAATTTTAACGTAGGAAAGAGTATTATGCAGGGATTTCACTAAGGTTTAGCAACATTCAGAACAGAAAACAGAAGACTCTTCTTTACAAAGAGCTCATTAGAGTCTAACTAGCTACCAACTCCCTAGTCACGTGCTTGAAGCTGACATTGCAGGATTCTTTAAGAAACAAATGGAATTCATAAATCATTAAGATTCTAGCAACCAGGTGAGAAAGATGGGATGAATGTCTCATTTGCATACAGTCTAAAACTATAACTTACTTTAGATATCTCTTTACATTTCTGTTTTGTATAGTATTCTTCTCATTCGAACTCACCATCCTGTTGATATTAATTCCAAGGGAAGCTACTGTATGTAGATCTCCTGCGTGCGTCTATGATGTGTCGTGTTCAAGACAGCTGCCATAGTGGACACCTGCCTTTGTTTTCAGTGCTAAAATGCTGCACTTAGGATGGATAGCAGTGAAATTATCGTACACCTGTAATATAAACTGAGGTAAACATGATTAACAAACATGTCTGACAAAAGAATACAATGTTCTGAGAGTTCCATACAGCCATGTTGGAAGTTATTGAATCATTGGAATGGTTAAACAAAAGTCTGAAAATTAAAGCACTTTTGACATAGTATTTGAACTGACCCCAGAACAAATATACACTTGAATTAAAGGAAACCGAAGGCAGAATCAAAATAGGTAATGAAATGTACTTACAGAAAATTAAAGTAATGCTTAGCATTTAGAGTTTCATGAATACAGTTACATTATGGGCTGTCAAGAGATTCCGATTGTTGTGAAAGAGGGTTCCGTTTAAATAAGATGCTAGAGTGTTAGAGCAATTGTAAAGAAAACGTGTGTGTGGTTGTAGTAAACACTCAAAACCTGCATCCTTACTCTGTATAACAAATATTGTGACAGACCCCTCCCACGGCTAGAGAGCTTCCCGGGACGTGCACATAAACTCAGGATGGCTGTTAAAGTATGGAGTTCTTCCTTATTTTTCAACAAAACCACACCATCAACCATTGCAAATACACTACTAATTAGACCCACATGAGAATGTGCACTTCACCAGTAAAGAAATTACAAATCATATTGACCTTTGGCAACCTCTAGTCATAGGGTGATTATCATACCAGCCCTTTTTTAGACTGGCCTGCCACACGCACAGATTTGGGTAAATTTACAGAATCAAGTATACAAAATAAACAGTAAAGTTAAAACATGAAAGCAAGTCTCTGATTATCATGTGCTCTCGTTTCTAACCGCTGGCTGCAAATGTAGATGCTGTATACAAGCAAGATGACATGAAAAAGTTAAACCTGAAGGTAGAGATGGATCTCTGAAGACGGGAATTTGAGCTGAAAGCTCTGCATGGACTTCACCTCATTGTGGATCAAAAAAGGCTAAAGACAATTATGATGTATTAACAGGTTCTAGGTCATATAGTGTATCACCACCTCACTTGAATCATTTTGAGTTTGGGTATGACTGTATCTGTATCTGAATCTCTACTGGAGTTGAATTCTGCTGTCTCTTTAGCTTGAACCTTATTGATTTGAGAGACATTGTTTGCTACTCAGTGAAATCCACATTGATTATTTTAGACTTCAGAACATACAGTATATAGAAAATGACTGCTATTTATTGGGACAAGGAAATGAGTTTTTCCCAGCTGTTTTGCAGTATATCCTACTGGAACTCATTGATGTTTTATTAGTGGCACTTGAGCACTGGAAAAGGGGCATGTGTCTATTATGTCAACATCCATTCATACACTGTACAGTACATATCACAGCTGCCTGTCAGATTACTGAAAACCTCGTCCTCTTCAGGTGGTAGCAATATTGAGTCACCAGAGTAGATGTTTACAGGTACAACAATATTTATATGGTATAAAATATTAATAGCAAAAACCAAGCAGCATCAAACTACATTCTAATAAGTATTTGCCTGGACATATTTTGATCAAATAGGAACTCTTAAAGTCCCTGTTTTTCAACTTGCATTAACTGATACACACAAAAGGTCCTGAAACATCATTGAAATACCACTGAGAAGAACAAGAAATTTGCTTCCTTAGCAAATATAATTAAAGAAAAGTATTTTTTTCGGTGCTCTCTGGGATTCATTACTTTTCCTTTTGTAATATCGATTTTCTTTTTTTCATGCTATTTAACACTTAGTTGCAGACATTTGTCATTATGTATGATGAAAATACTGTAGAAGTAAACATAACATAAATATGAGAACAATAAAAAGGATGATAGATAATACAGTTCTTTTAAATCTCCAGTCACACTTCACCTTACACATTTTCATTTTTTTAAATATTATTGTTAAACATTTTTAGCTTACAAAGAACACTGTCAAAGTGTTCACTGTTTGATGTTTTTAGAATAAACTGTATTAGTTCATGGATATTAATGTTATCCTGGCTAGAGTCCATTAAAATGGGATGGGGAGAGGCAGAACTGTTTCTGCAACTTCTCAGATGTGCTGATGGTAACACTTTAACACACACAGCATCTTGAAAGGTGGTTAGAGCCATAACTGGAAGGTTATGGGTTCAAATCTTTGCTCAGATTGTTTCACAAAAATAATCAGATGCATACAAATGCAAGTTGCTTTGAATGAAAGCATCAAACAAATAAATTAATAATATAGATCTCCTAGCACTGGAATAGCTCTCAGCCATTCCTTCAGGAAAAAGGGTAAATTAACAATACATACAATGATTTAGTATTTTTAAATTTAGTACTAAGTAGTGATTATGTCAAAGGGTTTGGCCAGGTCCATTGTACATGCAATGTTCTGGTCTGGGGTAATCGATCATGCATCAGAGTGGAGGAAGAGGAGTACAAACAGGGCAATCCAGACAATGTAAACCAAAACTTTTTTCTCTTTAACCTCTTTGAATCCAGACAAAGGGAGTACCTTAGATTTTAAACTAGTACTAGGTTCATTTTTAAAACTCATACTTCACCCTCAGAGGAAGAAAAAGGTGCATCCACCTTAATATATCTAGTAAACTCAGAAGGTACAGTATACAATGTTGCCTTTTTCCAATTAATGTAGCTACAGTAAGGCAGGAGAGGTCATGTCAAAACACATGCTAGCATTATATAAACTAATTAAAAAAACAATAAATACATGCCAACTTCTTGTCACCTTACACATTCATGGTATTACATTCCCGAACACCCATGCCCCCCACCTCCCCATGTTCTACAATAACTGAAAGAACATGAAATGTCTGTGAATATAATTATTGCACATTTGTTCAGTCAACTCTTTACCCAGAGCTTGGTCGGTTTCACCATCTTTCAAAAATGGGAGTGCTAAACCATCTCTATTGGATTTGAATCAGGAGATTCTATTGGTGTTTTCACTCAGTTTATTCCCCCTACTAAACAGTGCAGCTGTGTGTTTCTGATCATTGTCCTGAACAAAACTGTGTCTTAATCCATAATGCTTCCTGATGTACTGTAGGTGTGGTGTCTTGCTTGAGTATGATTTATTCAAAGAAGTTACAATCAATAATTCCTTTGAAAATGAAAGACGGTCCTGGGCCTTTTCTATATATACTGTATATCCCCCAAGACACAGACCTTCACTGGATGTTTGGCATGTGTTTATTTTTTATTATCTCCATGGATGCCCAGAGAAACTAAATACTCTTCAAATGTTCTTGCTGACTTGCCATTTGCCTTCATCTTATTTATCTCGTGTACAGTACAATGATCATATCTGCTTATCATTCATTTCTCAAAACGTTTATTTTAATCTGACCTCTTTTTTGTTTTTTACTTATTTGCTTTAATAGATATGTTTTAAAAGAAACTGTTTATAATATATTTTTATAATTAAAATGTAAAATGATTCAATTACTATTTATACACAACTCTACACAATTACTAATTATTGTATTAGTAGTTATTTTATTGTTATACAGCATTATGACATATCTCATTTGGAGTTGTGGTTTGAACGTGGTAACAACATCCTGTCTCAACAATGTAATCATGTATTTATTGGAATTGTCGTTAGTATGTATACAGGATGAATAGGGCAGGAAAGCACTAATGGGTTAATAAACATGAAATAGTACTGATTTGTCTGATAACCACATGCAGCAGCAGTACTTTAAGGATTCACAGCTCTACCTGGCAGTTTTACAGAGTAGTGTAGTCCTGCATCAGATTTTTTTTTAAAAAGTGATTGTCATGATCGTAAACCCATCCTCTTAAGGACGCTCCAGCACCTCCTTGTTTAGTACTCATTCCCTGCACCTGCCTCCGGTTCCTACCCCTCGTCTTACAGTATAAAAGCCGGGCGCTCACACTCTTCTGGGCTCTGCTCTGGTTCCCGTACCAGGCGAGTCCGGGACCTGGAAGCGCCTGATCCAGTCAAGGTTTTAGTTTTAGTTCCTGTTCCCGTTCCTGTGCCGGTCCCGACCCGGTTCTTGTTTTAATCTCGTCTGTCTTGGATGGATCGCCTGGCTTTGGACTTTTGCCCGTCTTGGATTCCCCTTTTGGACTCAGCTCTGGATTGTTTGCCTCGGCCACACCTCCCCCGAACACCTGCGCACCATGGGCACGCCCCCTGTTTTCATTCCCAACTCCTGCATGCCTTTTTCCCCATGTTTTCCCCACTCATGCCCGGATTGTGTTGTCTGCATAGGGTTCGGAAAGAATGCTTTCGTTACAGTGATGTTGCACTTGAGTTCATGACAACTGACACATTCTGTGTAGATGGCTGCATCTGTACACCTTTCTGGTCAGTGCAGTGACCTTGGTTGAAGGAAACCTTTAGTGTAATATGATCGGGCCAGAGGGAAGAGCTTCAGATATTGTTCATCTAATGTTGTGCTTAGAGAGGCTGAGAAAGAGTCTTAGAGGATATTTAGTTTTATGGCTGGAAGTTGTTTTAGCTGCACCAGAAACAAACAGATGTTGTGTCCATTTAGCATACTTTTGCTTGTTGATACTCCTGCTTGAATAATAGAGAAATTAATATCTAGCCTGCAAGATATGTTCTAATGGTAGAGAAAAAGTTGGTGAGAGTGAACACCAGGGTCTAATGCCCCTGCCAAATTTAAACTGTGAGGTGAGTTACCAATGTGTGCTTTAACATTGCTGTATAGGGATTCATGTGTCAAAACAGCATCCACTGAATATTATCTATTTATATAAATAAGATACATGATGTTGTCAAAAGAATATTGGTTGCTTATAAACCCTTGATTACCCTTGAAACCACTGATTACCTTGTCTTAGTGGCTACTTAAAAGTTTTCACGATATCTTTCCATCAGTGCTGAATAAAGATATATTGTAGGTCTATACCTTGTGGTCTCACATGAGTTTTTATCTTTTTTCAGTATGATAGAATTGAAGGCCTAATTCAAATAAATATTTAAAGAATCATTCTCAAGAGACTATGCATGCATATTCAAAGAGAATATGCAAAACATATTCAAAAGCAATGGAGCTAATATTCTAATGCAACAGTTCTAAAAATTGTTTGATGGTAGTTTATAAAGCAAAAGAACATATCATTTGCAAATAAGAGGAGGTTTTTGGCCCATCTATCTCTTTTGTGAACTTTGATGCTGTTAGCTACTTCCTCTGCTGCTATCTTTCTGGAGATCACTCAAATCACTCAATTCTGTGTCAAATTCTTAAAATATATTAAGAGGGTTATTCATCTAAGATAACGTGTTTCCTCAACATGCACCACAGAGTTTACTTTGTGTCTGGGTTTTTAAAGGACTTATTCCCTGAAGGTAGGACATGCTTCTCAGTGTTTTATTCACTGTAATAGTGACGGAATATGGCCCATGTACTTTTTTCAATCTTCCAACTGCCATGATCCCTCTTTAGCTGTCAATCCTTAGCACAGCAGGATACACCGCAGTGAACTTCATACAACAATCAGGCAGCTCTTTCTTGTAGCACAGAGACCTTTGCCAGCCTTGTTGTGACTCTGAAAGATCGGGGATGCTCCATAGCATATTGTTCTTCTTCCTCTTTGGAAGTGTGAAGGAGCAACCTATTATTCTGTGAAATCGTGAAATTATAGGCCTTATTTACAGGCCACAAGCTACTGTAGATCATCTGAGAGCATGGTCAATTTCTAATCCTCTGTCTATGATCATTTTATGTAAGATACCAATTTATTTTAGGTGGTAATCCATAAGAAATTTGTTAGATCTTTATGAGTCACATGCTGGCTCTAGCTAGCACAAATGATGGAAATTTCTTGTCCAAAGTACAACTAGGTATTTATTATCTCTTGTTTACAACACATGATAAGTAAAGCATTTATTACACGTACAACATAGCAACAAGATGCCTTTTACAAATAAAGCACTAAAATGTGGCTTATACCTAAATGTTGGTATAAAATTTTTGCCGACCTCAGAATAAAATGTTTTCACTACATAGTCTACAGTCTACATCAATGAACCTAAAGCTTTACACTGCTTGCTGAGTTATTTTGTTTCTGCAAAATATGTTTGGCAGCAGCGTTTGTCGCCTGATCTCATCATAGCTCAGAAGCTAAGCAAGGCTGTGCTTGGTCAATACTGGGGTGAGAGATCTCTTCAGGTGTTATTAAGGGTGTTGCCTTAAGTGGTGCTGGTGGACCAGTAGTTGGAGCTCTTCTCTCTGGGACCTGTGTCGCTGTATGATTACTAAATACTTGTTGCTTTAGAAGACACTGTCCTCCAAATAAGGCATTTAAAAAGTCCTCAGTATTTTGTTTAAAAGATATAATGGCACTGTTGTTTCCTGGGGTATGAGTAACCCCACTATCCTGACTAAATTCCACTCTGGGTTTGCACAATCTGGCCTTCCTAAGGTTCCACCTTAGTTCAACTAGTGAGCAAATTTCTCACTCCTCTACCTATCCAGCTGTGAGCTGTGGGGTTGCTGGTGCATAATGGCTGCTATGTGTCACCCAGGTATCTTCAGTGCTGGATAAGCTACAGTAGGTACTCCATATGTGAAGTACTTTACAACCCTATGGGATACAAAAGTGCTATATAAATTCAATTGATACAAAAATAATGACCAGCACAGGAATACTTTTCCATTAGATCAATATGAATAAGTGTATGTACAGTATATGTATATGTATATGTATATGTACTGTATAACCTTCAAATAATAAGAAGGTTTCCAAAAGGCAGTAGCCACACTAGAATAATTCTAAAAGCATTAGTTCAGGAAATTAACTCACAAACATCTATTGCTGCACCAGTGTTACATTACTACTCTGTGACTCAAAGGCAATTCTGGTTCAAGCTACCTCCTCCAAATATGGAAATGTACCAGGTCTGTTTATGTAAGTGGGGGATAGAGACATTGTATGTGTAAATCTCAACATCATATTTTATGTTTAACACTTCCTGAACACTGTCTCATAATCATAAATTACTGAAATGCAGAGCGAGATAATTAATCTGTGGTTTCTAAAAAGGGTTTACACTTTAAGCTCCCTAAAATATAGGTTACCCCACTGCAGTGATAACCTTGAAAAATATGATGTTTACAACTTTGAGACTGGCTGCCACTAGTAATTATGTTGATTAATTACTAAGGAGATGTAATGAAGTGCTATAACAGCAGTGCACAGTAATGCTCTTTTTATGTATTCTGTTCTGTAGCTTTCCCTTTTGGAAAATGATCATGCCCCTTCAAAATAAAACAACTACTGTTTTTTCAACAACACTGAGAAATTATGGAAATGTATGAAATAAAACTTAGACAAAAATACTAATTACTTTCCAACAGTACAACAGAAAACCATACAGTATATATAAAGTTCAGTATATGAAGACATTCAAGTAGGGAGCTGCGTCAGCATGCATAGGCTGCAAGGAACAAGTAAACAGCTTTATTCCATGCTGAAAAGAAAAACGACACGCCTGAACTTTTTCCAGTTTAGTATATACTGTATTGTAATGCTCGTGGGACTAATATTAACAAGGACCATCAGCTCTAGACTAGAAACAGCAGGCATTAAGCAACTTGGCATCTTTTTCAGGTAGAGAAAGCATTCAGGTATTATGCAGTTATGTATTTTTCCATTTTAATTAATAATAAAACAAAATAACTAAGGTAACCAACTAAGGGAAGGTGAGGAATCCTCACATTGAGTACTGTCAATAATAATAATTTATTTGAAAAATTCACATAACTTTAACTTTAATCCTTACATCATAGCCTGCTGCAACCATGGCTGCTGGTGCATTGTGTGTCTCTATGTTGGCCCACCAGGTAGATACATCTGTTCTGACCAAACTATCCTATTCTCCTCCCCACATGTCCGGATGGTGCCCGGGCTGGGCCCCATCTGAGTTGGATACTGCATCACCGCCATGGATCCAAGAGGGGCATCCTGGATATCCAAGTGGATATACTGTAGCTATTGTTTAGTAGGATTTTGCTGGTCTACAGAGATCTGCATGGAGTACTGACATACAGAAGACATGATGAATTGATGGTTTAATACCCCCATTCGGTTATTTCCTTTTTTTTAACTGTATAATGTTAGCATGCCCAAAGGGGTTGGGCAGCCAGTTGATCTTGGACCCCCTGGAGGCTTATTTTTCTCCTTGCTAAGGAGTTTTTGGTTCCTCTCCTCCATTGTCTTCTGTTCTGTATTCACAAAATGTATGGTTACTCGCATTGTTAAGCGCCCTGGGGCAACCTTGCTGTGAACGGCGCTATATAAAAATAAATTGAATTGAACTGAATTGAATTAATGTGTCAGTTGCATATACTGTAAATGTTGATCCTTTAAGACACTAGAATGTTGAATTCTGGTAAAGTAGTATCCTGTGGTTCAACAAGACTATTGAACTTCAATGCAGGAATACGGTTTGTGCGTGTCTTATGCTTCCTTTATACTCCTGCTTGACTCAATAGACCAGAGCAGTAAAGTTGAGGTCCCACGGGTTAAGTCAGTTTATGTTCTTACGGTTTTAATTATCCGACAAGATACAATCAAATACTGCAGGAAAATGTAAGGTATTTCGAAAAAAGGTGCACAAGCTACAACAAGAATTGAAACATGCAAACACTGACAGCCCAGAAAATACAAAACATAATTCACAGGGTTTCAGCCAGACCGATACTCATTCTGCATAGCTGTGGATAGATAGGGAAAGGACTTGCAGCTGAGATATAGGCAAACAACAATGGGCTGCATTTTATTACAGCGGCTAACAAAGTCTCTGTTAATTTCCGCTCCGGCATCACTTACACCTTTTTATCAAGGCAATTGTGACAACCACACTAGAGATTGATTGTGGACATTTTGTTTTACCATCTAGTTATGCGGTGTCAAATGAGGCATGGCATTCACTGGAGCTAGGCACGGGAGAAAATAGCAGATATTAAACTCACATGCCTACACGGAAAAAGCCATACTGTAGAAAAATACAAATAAACCATTGAGCAGAAGGAAGTGAATGATAAAAATGAAAGAGGCCGAGCACAGCAGCAGACATGAAGGTTGCTTGCAAGTCAAGAATAATGTGTTTCGGGATAGTTTACTGAGCCTTACCATTTATTTTTCTTTATGAAAAAATAAGCACAAGAAAATGATTTCATTGGAAACAATATTATAACGTTCAAAGTGATAACTCTACTTATAGATGTAAACAAATCACTCCTGAAATTAATTAAAAAGAAAAGAAATAGATAACAATTAATATACAGTATATATATATGAAAAAAAAAATAGAAAAACTGTCAGCTGACTAGAGTGAAAATTAGAATTTTCAGTGATATTTAATTTGGGATTTGTTTTGACTTGTTGTTACATTAAGGCAAAATAAATAGATAAAACTAGCAAAAGCTATATATAATTCAATAAGATATTACACTTGTAAGGCATTATTTATCATTTTTAATTTGAACTGCAATAAAGATTCCAGTTTGTGTTCATAATGTTTTAGTCTTTAATTAAAAATATTAAGAGACTTATTAACATTTACAATAAAATTTGGGCAAATTTGGGAGTTCTATAATAAGAAGAGCGGTCCATGTGGTCCTAATGCCCCGGTATAGTCACAGGGACACTATACCGTAAACAGGCTCCGTCCTTCGGATGAGATGTAAAACCGAGGTCCTGACTCTCAGTGGTCATTAAAAATCCCAGGGCGTTTCTCGAAAAGAATAGGGGTGTAGCTATCCTCCCCACTGAGAGCTGCTCTGTGGTGAGCGTTCTGGCGCACTATGGCTGCCGTCACATCATCCAGGTGGGGCTGCACATTGGTGGTGGTGGAGGGGATCCCCATTACCTGTAAAGTGCTTTGAGTGGAGTGTCCAGAAAAGCGCTATATAAGTGTAAGGAACTATTATTATTATTATTATTATTATTATTATTATAGGAAGTCCTGTCCACTCTGTGCACCTTTTCAAACTTTGTTTTAAAGGTACCAGCACATCCTAAGAGATCATGGCCTATTGTTTTAAATGTGTAGGACTAACAGTGTTTAATCTTAAGTGGCAATGATTCCAATTGTATAATACCTGTACATTGTATTTTCAATGTATAAAATGCCTTTAGCTCTGCTTGAACTGAATTTCATCAAAGGATGAACTTTAGTTCTCTATAATAATAGGTCATGAATAATAGTTAATTTATAAGTGAAAGTGAAAGTGTCAAAACAAGTACACCTATATAAATTAAGAGTATAGAGAGTCAAAAGAGACTATGAAACAGAATATTTTGGACACATTTATTTAAGTTGGCTGATCCCATCAAACAGAAATTTCTTGTACTGTAGCTGAGAGGAAGGGCCCTTATGTTATAAATGACTTTATGAACTCATTCACCATCTATAAAACTCAAGATAGACAGAACAATGTACTGTGAGAGTTGCACGAATGTCAGTATCTTGCATCTGGCATCGTTGACATTCAATTGTGGGACTGGTAGTGAGAAAGACAGAAAGACATGTCCACTCCTCTGCTTTTCCAGCATAGGGCATAATTGTGTTGACTTCACAAATCAGCCCATCCTCTTGGTATACTCCACTGCTGCACGATGTGACTGTACGTTATTGTCCATTTAAATCTTCCACCAAAAGTAAAAAATGGCAACTGTAAAAGGACACACAATAAGGTCAAAGATTTCATCTACTGATTGCTATGTGAATCTGTCATTCTGTAAAACACACTCTCTTTTCCCTTGATAAAAATCCCAATTCATATAATAACCCCCCCCCCCAATATGTTTTGTATCATGGTGTGCTCAAGGAAGCTCTCCCTAATTATTTTTCAGGTCATTACCTATCTATCAGTATAGTCTTATCTTATGATCTTATCTTATAGTCTTATGGGAGAACTGCCTCCCATAATTTAAGATATATTTGAGATACATCTGTGCTGTTGGCATATTCACCATCTCGTCATGTGAGAGATACTGTACCAGCGTATCCAGCCACATTACACTAACCATGTAAGTCTCTGTACTGTATCAAGTCACCACACCTGTGACGTTTTGAGTTAGAGGGAGGGATGACCACAAGCCCACACCACCAGGAATGATCCTGACATGCTGCAGTTGATTTTGATCTCGTTTGTCCAGTGGTTTGGCACCACTGCCATATCTGGGAAACCTCCATCTGGGATACATTCGGCATGACCCAAACATGGGACTTCTGCAAAAGTGGATTCCAGCCAACCAATGTTTCTTCTCATCTTCTTGTTGCTAAGATGTCGATGAAGCTGTGCATTGCCAATCTGATCCAAAATGTCCACTGATTTTCCAATGCTGGTAACAAGAAATTAAAACAGTAGGAAGACATGAAATTAATGTGTGCTGTGTTCTCTCAGTACATTCACTGATCTGTATGTAATATTGGAAAAAAAAATTATGTTAGTTTTAGTTAATATTATCATGGGCTATGTACTTTAGCAAATGATGAATGTCACAATCGTAACCCCCTCCTCTTAAGGACGCTCCAGCTCTTTTTTGTTTGTCTTTGATTTTTTGCACCTGCTTCCGGTTCCAGCCCCCTTCCTATAAAAACCAGACGCTCCCACCATTCCAGGCTCAGCTTTGGAAGATGGATGCCCAGAAGCCCACCAACCAGCGAGTCCAGGAGTGGCCCGATGGCATAGGCTTCACAACAGCGTCCTGACCATCTGGGTCCAGGGCTTGGGGCGCCTGACCCCGTTAACCTTTTTTAATCCCCCGACCCTTCGCCGGATCCCTCTCCAGCTTTTAACTTCTGTCTTGTCTTCATCACGGATGGACCACCCGGCTCTGGACTCTTGCCTACTCTGCATTTCCCTACGGACTCCCTTTGGGCTTGTTTGCCTTGGACACACCCCCCCAAGCACCAGTGCACCTTGGACACGCCCCCCTGTCCTTCTTCCAGCCCCGATCCTAGTCTTTTTTCCCCGTGTTTGTCTCACTCCCCTCCAGATTCTTCCATCTGCATATGGCCCTGAAAGACACTTCATGACAACGAATCCACCTCAAGATGACTTTCACCTTGAATTCTGATAGAAGGAGAATCTAGTGTTTTGTATGGACATCATGAAGTGGAGGATAGAGCCTGCTGAAGTGCTCTATTGTGTTAGGATAATAGGTTTGATATGGAGCAGGTTTGTTCAGCCCCACTTGAGGGGAATTTCTTGTAAATGTTTATAGACTGATATAAACCTGCAAAGCTTCTAGCTTTTAACATTTAAAAAAAAGGCAGTAAATGAGTCAATGACTATACTGTAACATTAATTAATCCCCAAAAAACAATAGAGCATCTTAGTATTTTGGTCATCATGCCTCATGTTTTGGATGATCTGACTAATGAAGTGTACAACTGGGAATTGGTTTTTGTTTAAATTCTTCTCCTCTCTTGATTTTTGTCATCTTCCATGAATTGAGTATCATATAAAAAAAGCTCATTAATTTGAAAATATAATACAGTGGAAATTAAATCCCCTATTACCATGTTTAAGATTCAATACGTCATTTTTCAAGAATGATGTATAGTAATTTTATCTAAGCTTGTGTAACACAGTGCTTTCACTTGTGTGCTTCCGTGCAGCAGTCCTGAATTTCACAGCAATCAAGATTGGCGATACTTCAGTCTCTGCTCATTCCACCCACCCCCTGATTCCCATCATTTAAAACAGCACAAAAGACTTTTTTATCATAAAAGAGCAACTTTCTGTTGCCTACCTAAAGAAATGTATAGACATCAATTCTGAAAGTAGAGCTTAATGTTTTATCCTTTCCAGCATTAAAAATTGGCAGTTCTCTCATTCATTCAAATGATTCACTGCACTAAATGTTCATGGTTTGAAATAATATTGTATGGAAGATCAGTTATGAGGATATTGCCATTATAATTAAACTGAAAAAAGATAGCTGGGAGTCATTATTAAAATGAATAGAGAAAAGGGAAGAGGAATGTGCCTATTCTAATGCAGAAAGAGAAGAAAAGATCACCTTCAGCACCATGATACACGGAACTCACCCATGCAAAAATACTGGCAAATTGTCTGGTATTCTTGTTGTTGTACAAGGAAAGAGACTTAAAATGCATTCAGAACACAGATACCTGTCAGGCATCAAAACCATGTGTCTAACCAGCTGTGTAAGAGATAGAAAATGGTTTTTGGGCTGAAATTGGAATTGTTATGCTTACAAGACTCAAACAGCTCATATATTACTGCCAAAGTGTTAAAAGAAGATATGTCCTAATAACTTCGCTATGCTATTTGAATGTTCACGAATTATTTTAATATATTCTAATGGAAATGTGACAGCGGGAAGGATCAGCCACACAAATGATTAGTAAATGACATGCACCTCTTGGGAATAGGTTTAAGTTTGCTGTCATTAAATCCGAATCATGACTTTCTCACTAGTGTCATAGCAAACCTAACTGAGTGTTACACTGAGCTCTCTTCCAAAAGCTTTCAATTTCCTGAACCAAATAAAAGGCAAGGATTTTGAAGAGGTGTTTCAGGGGGTCAATAAGAACAGACTGGCTCTTTCTTATTCCTTTGGTTTTATATTTAGACTAATTAACATTTTTGCACTTGGGGGATGGAACTCTGAAATCAATTCACACATCTTCCAAAACGAAACCATTAATGATACTGCATATTTTTCTCCCATCTATTAAATTATTCCTGTAACAATTGTGAGCACAAAGACATTATTTGGCTGTGGTTATTTTAACCAAATAAATAGATGTAATATTTCAGACAAAAATGGTGTAAAAAAGAACAAAATCATTGTTTTTCTTCACTGCTTTGTTCTCTAAATTAAACGCTGCATGCTGACATCCATAAGTATGTCGACTGTTTACAACACAGCTAACATTAGTAGTGAATGTAAGGTCTGCTTTTAAACAATAATCACATATAAATATACCATATATGAGGGAATGAAGTCACAAATTCTTCTGTGCGTTTGTGTGAACAAGAAAATACATAAAATACTCAATGAACATAGAATTTAGAATTTGTATTTTGGTCATTGATTCAACATATTGCCAAATAAATAATATTTTTCTAATCTTCAATTATCACATACAGTATGTTCAAAGAGAAAGCCACACTGTGGTTTGCTGGAATTATGTTCATGCCTAGTATTGAGACAGTCTTTTTTTTTCCTATATGTTTCATCGATCTAATTTTCTTTCTGTTTTTACTTATTAAATTTGCAGACAACTTATATATCATATATACTGTAGTATATGATATATATCATATTATATATCATATGATATATTATATAATGTGTTTTGTTGTTTATTTATTTTTACAGTTTACTTGTAGTAGGAATACACAAAGACATAAAAACATTGTGATTTTTTTCCCTTATAGACTATGGTTGCCTTTCTATCATTCCTCTCCTTCCTGTTCAAATGTGCTGCAAGAGTGCCCAAGAAAGTAATTATTCATGACGGCCTTACAGCCCTCAAGCACACGCTGGACAAACGCACAGTGCTTGATCCACCCACCCACACCCTGGTACGCCTTGCAGAATTGGTCCTCACACTGAACGCATTCTCTTTCAATAATCTTTTTTACCAACAGGTCAGTGGAGTTGCCAGAATGGGACCCAGCTATGCCAATATTTTTGTCGGCTGGGTAGAAGAACGCTTCTTCGCTTCCTACACTGGCTGTCCCTGACCTCTACAAACGATATATTGATGACTGCGTCAGTGCCGCCACATGCTCCAACGATCAGCTTGAGTTCTTCCTGCACCATTTCACCAACTTCCACCCGTCCCTCAAATATACGGTTAACATATCTTCCACTACTCTTCCGTTTCTAGACATCAACTTCTCTATCAACTACCCCCGATTGTCCAGTAATAAAATAAAATGTAATAAACATGTCAGTTTATTACAAACCCACAGATTCACACAGCTACCTCCTGTACAGCTCATTTCACCCCAACCACACTAAAAACTCTCTTCCTTTTTCACAGTTCCTTAGGTTACGACGATTATGCAGCGACGACATCGACTTCGAGAACCAAGCCCTCGAAATGTACTCCTTTTTCATCAACAGAGGATACCCCAGCAGTGTGATTGACAGGGCCCTTGCCCGAGCCAAAAACAGCCCCCGGACCATCAACCCGATCAGGAACTCCCGCCGTAACAACCGCATTCCTTTGGTGCTTCCTTACCACCCTAACACACTTCCTATCCCCAGGACCATTAACCACAACTTTTCCATCCTACAGGATGATCCCTCCATTGGGGCCCTCTTTTCTGATCGCCCAATCATCTCATATCGCCGACCACCTAATCTGCATAACCTCCTTGTTCACAGCTCCCTTGACCGCCCTCAACAACCATCCACACCAGGTACTTTCCCTTGCAACAGAGCTTGCTGTATTACCTGCAAGTACACAGCCACCACCACACTCATTCAAGGCCCCTCAGGACAATTCCGGATCACCCAGACCGCATCTTGTACCTCCAGCAACCTTATTTACTGTATATCTTGCAGTAAATGCCCAGCCATCTACATTGGAGAAACAGGAAGGAGACTCGGAGACCGCTTCAGAGAACACGTCAGGGCTGTGAAGATTAAAGATCTCTCCAAGCCCATTGTTTCTCATTTCACCTCTGACGGCCACGACCACTCTAATCTCTCCGTCTGTGTTCTCAAAGACGGTTTTCCGAACTCATACATCAGAAAGACCACCGAAACTAAAATTATTCTGCAGCTAGGATCACACATTCTCCTTTCCCTTAACGACAGACTACTGTTCTTTTAAATTTTCTCCATTCATTGGAAGTTTCATTTCACACCTCTCTACAACTATTCTGACTTCACACCTCTTGATTGGTCTCTCTTTCTGTCCCCTGCTCCCGCCTCTCACTCCTCCTCCCTCCCAGCCTTTGTTCTCCCGCTACTTTACCTTTGCCTACTGCCCTGTCTCTCTCACACCTGAAGAAGGCTCCACGGCCGAAACGTTGTGTTCTTTCTTCTTTTTTTCAGCATGGAATAAACCTATTACTTGTTCCCGTTACGGATTCGGTAAGTGAAACCGAAACCAGTGAATGAACCCACTTGCAGGAGCTGACAAAGCCTAGCCGTGATCCAAAGAAAGCCGAAGTCGAAGGAGCGAGCCGAGAGTCCAGGGGAAACCAGAGATCCAAAAGGGAACGAGTTACCGAAGCCAAAGCGTGATCCGAAAAACCATAGTCAAAAGGGGAAAAAAACCGTAAACCGTAAACCAAGAAGGACACAAGGTAGAAGTAGGAGTAGCGCAACCAGGAAGCTCGAAAGGAAAACCAATACTGAGCAAGGAGGTATGGAAAGACAGGTGTTTAAGTAGGATGAGACGGGGGTGTGGTGGTGAATAGGAAAAGTGATAGGTAAACTGATGGAGTAAGGCTACGCCTACTTCTGCCTCTTCCGTTGCCAGGAGGCAGGGATCGTGACATTACCCCCCCCTCTACGGGCGGCTCCTGACGCCCTAGCGGGACGATCCGGGAAGTTGAGGTGGAAGTCTTGGATGAGGTTGGGATCCAGAATATCCTTCTCCGGAACCCACGAACGCTCCTCCGGACCGTAGCCTTCCCAATCAACTAGATATTGCAGGGATCCACGAGACCATCGGGAATCCAGGATTTTATTGACAGTGTAAGCAGGGAGTCCATCAATTACTCGAGGCGGTGGGGGTTTTTGTTGCGGTTTCAACAGGGTGGATCTGCGAAAGGGCTTAAGGAGGGAAACATGGAAAGTAGGGTGGATCCGAAGGGTAGGAGGCAAGGCCAGCCGGTAAGTTACTGGGGTAATCTGGGCGAGGACACGAAAAGGACCAATGTACCGGGGAGCAAGCTTGCCAGAAGGTTGCTTTAGAGGAAGGTTACGGGTAGACAACCAAACAAACTGACCACGTCGAAATCTGGGTGGGATTCGACAGCGCCGATTAGTCACCTTCTTCTGCTGAGCCGCGGTGCGAAGAAGGGTGGCTTTAGCCTTCCTCCAGAAGGTCTGCAGGTTTGTGATATAGTCCTGAACCGATGGGACCTCCGTGTCGGGATGGGAGTCTGGGATAAGAGGAGGCTGATAACCTAAGGCACACTTAAAGGGAGACATGCCAGTAGATGTGGTATACAATGAATTGTGTGCATACTCTGCCCATGGAAGCAAGGACACCCAATTATCATGGGTAGAGGAGATATAGGTCCGTAAGTAGGTCAGCAGTTCCTGATTCATGCGTTCCGTCTGACCGTTGGCCTGAAGGTGATAAGCTGAAGTAAGTGAAACTGAAGCGCCCAGCGACTTACAGAAGGCCTTCCAAAATCGGGAGACAAACTGAGGGCCCCTATCTGAAACAATATCTTTAGGGATGCCATGCAGTCGGAAGATATGCAGTACGAACAATTCTGCTAGTTCTCGAGCTGTAGGTAAAGATGGCAGGGGAATAAAATGAGCAGATTTGGAGAAGCGGTCTACCACTACCATAATAGTCATGTGTCCATGGCTAGGTGGAAGGTCAGTAATAAAATCAACTGAGAGGTGGGTCCAGGGACGGTCAGGGACGGGTAAGGGTTGAAGAAGGCCTGCCGCCCTCATCCGGGAAGACTTCATTTGAGAACAGATAGAGCAGGCCTGGACATACTCCTTGACATCCTTGGCCATAGTTGGCCACCAGAAGTCTCTGGAGATGAAATCCAAGGTGCGCTGGAATCCAGGGTGTCCAGCGAAACGGGAGTCATGTCCCCATTGTAAAACTGCAGATCTGACTGGATTAGAGACAAATAATTTGTCCTGAGGGCACTGAGGAGGTACCGTCTGTCCTACCAAGGCTCGTCGAACAATTACCTCAATGTCCCATCTTACAGCTGCCAGGAACTTACCAGAAGGGATGATGGGTTCAGGAATCAATTCGGCCTCAGGAGGGTCGTGGATCCGTGAGAGAGCGTCTGCTTTGATGTTCTTAGAACCTGGAGTGTAGGTGATAAGGAAATTAAACCTGGTAAAAAAAAGGGACCACCTAGCCTGGCGAGGACAAAGACGTTTGGCCGATTGCAGATACTCCAGGTTTTTGTGATCAGTGTAAATCAAAAATGGGTGACGAGCACCCTCTAGCCAGTGCCTCCATTCCTCCAATGCCAGCTTAATGGCCAGGAGCTCATGGTTACCAACGTCATAGTTCATCTGTGCGGGGGATAACTTCTTAGAGAAGAAGGCACAGGGGTGAAGAATCTGTTTTTCTCCATGACGTTGAGAGAGAACAGCACCCACACCATGGCCAGAAGCATCCACTTTGACCACAAAAGGCAAAGTAGGATCAGGGTGTTTTAGGATGGGGGCTGTTGTGAATAGGCGTTTCAGGCGCTGAAATGCTTCCTGTAGATCAGAATATTGAGGGGGTATCGTAGGAGCACCAGAAGGGGACGTCGCCGTGAGTGCAATTCTTCCGGGTAAATAACAGCAATTTCTAATACATCTGGGTCCCCAAGCTAAAATTTCTTTACGGGACCAAGAAATGTTAGGGTCATGCTGTTGTAGCCAAGGAAAGCCTAGTACAAGGGGATGTGTTGGGGTCTCAAGGAGATAAAACCAGATGTTTTCCACATGGGTGGCGCCAATCTGCAAGCTTATAATTTCAGTTTGCCACCTAATAAGTCCTGGAGATACGGGGGAACCATCAATAGATTGAACACGAAGAGGTGGAGTCACCAGGGTCAAGGGTAAGTTCCAAGTTCGAGCGATGGAGGCGTCTATAAAGTTTCCTGCCGCCCCCGAGTCAATAAAAGCAAGAAGAGGTTTCCTTTTATTACCCCAGAATAGTGTAGATAGAATAGAAAATCCTGAGGAAAACTGAGGGGATTGAGTTATCTCACTCACTTTAGGATCTTGAGAAGGTGGGCGGCGCCTCAGGGATGAGTATGAAGCAGGGCAGTGAGCTTTAAAGTGCCCTAATTTCCCACAGTACATGCAGCGACCCTCTCGTTGGTGTCTCTCTCGTTCTTCAGGGGTTAACCGGGTGCGGGCTATTTCCATAGGTTGTTCTGAGTCTAAAGTTCTGGTAGGTGATGGCCGAGGAGCCTCTAGTATTGGTGTCCGAGATCTTTCAGTACTGAGTTCTAATTCCAACACCTGGGAAATTACTTCCTCCAAGGTTCTGCCCAATCGCGGCATATTTACCAGGTGGTCCTTTATTTCTTCACTAAGTCCTTGACGGAAAAGAAAAATAAGGACCTCATCATCCCAGTGAGTCTCTGCTGCTGGTACTCGAAAATCTATAGCATGATCTTGTGCAGACCGGCGGCCCTGGTGGATGGAGGAGAGGCGGAAGGTGGAGTCTTGACCATCCAAGGGACGACAAAAAATCCCCTTAAATTTTCCTAAAAAGAGATCATAATCCTGAACTTCAGGAGCCCCGCGATCTAGCAGGGCAGTAGCCCATTCCAAAGCGCGGCCGGTTAACAGTAAAACTATGAAGGCGATCTTGTCCTGAGGAGAAAAAAAAGTTTCCGGATGGAGTCTGAAAACCAGCGCACACTGTGCTAAGAAGCCCCGACATTTCGTAGGGTTGCCGTCAAACCTGTCAGGTGGAGTTAGTGGAAGAGGTCGAGGGGCAGGTGTAGGAGCTGGCGGGGGCGGAGCCGAAGCGGCAGCTCCAGCGTTGCTTACTCGATTGCCGGTGGGCGGCATTGCCGACAGGTGCGCGGAAATCTGTTGGACGGAAGCCTGTAGCTGGAGTAAGGCTTGCCAGTGCTGATCCAAAACCGAGCGAATCTCCTCTTGCTCCGCTGGGTCCATGTTAAGTGGCTCAGTATTCTGTTACGGATTCGGTAAGTGAAACCGAAACCAGTGAATGTACCCACTTGCAGGAGCTGACAAAGCCTAGCCGTGATCCAAAGAAAGCCGAAGTCGAAGGAACAAGCTGAGAGTCCAGGGGAAACCAGAGATCCAAAAGGGAACGAGTTACCGAAGCCAAAGCGTGATCCGATACCGTAGACAATAGAGCAATCCGATAGTCCAGGGGAAGCCAGAGATCCAAAACAGAACGTGAGTAACGAAGTCAAGCCGTGATCCGAAAAACCATAGTCAAAAGGGGAAAAAAACGTAAACCGTAAACCGTAAACCGTAAACCAAGAAGGACACAAGGTAGAAGTAGGAGTAGCGCAACCAGGAAGATCGAAAGGAAAACCAATACTGAGCAAGGAGGTATGGAAAGACAGGTGTTTAAGTAGGATGAGACGGGGGTGTGGTGGTGAATAGGAAAAGTGATAGGTAAACTGATGGAGTAAGGCTACGCCTACTTCTGCCTCTTCCGTTGCTGGGAGGCAGGGATCGTGACAGTTCCTTTGCAGTCTACGCATGGTGATGCAGCTACCCACCTGAATTATCAATTTACCTAGTTGCCTTTATCCAAGGTGACTTGGATTCAAACTCTAAGAACACAGCTGGAGGTTTGCTATAACTGAAAAGCAATTATTAAAACAGCTCTATTTATCACTTTAAAAGAAAATGTGTTAACTAGCATCAGAGACTGTTGAGCTCTGATTATAATTCTATTATATTATAATTGTAAAACTCCTGAAGCCAACTATTACTTAGTTGTGAATCATATAAAAATGAATGTGTGGGGGGAACTGAGAAAGAATGAACTGGCAGTGCTGACAGAGAGTGATGTCTTATCTATAATAGCAGAAACACATATTATTTCCTATGTGCTCTTTTCCATCACTGTTACACATACAGAGCTACATTACCAAAATCAAGAAATTCAAAAACATCTGACTTCTTTGAATTCATGTATATTGTATGTATGTTTTCTGTTTTTTTTAGGAAAATGAGATAGAAACCTGAGCTTTAGCATATTAGATATGCTATAATGCACTAGAAATACATTATTAAATTGAATTTCATTGTGAATGTTAACAAGTCAACAATTTCAGTTAATTCTCAATAGATATACAGCAGAAATGGATTTGTGTGCCCTTCTCACCTGTGCATGAGAGGGCCTGTGAAGAAGAAAAAATGGTTGAAAACCTGTATAGAGAATTGCCAGCTACAAAGCGCGGTTAATAATAATTGCTAAAAAGCTCCACAAAGTGTGCATCTCTCTTCCACGACGCCTTTGCAACCTACAGAAGAGCGGCTACAATGTCAATATCATTCATGGAAAAACATACTTGTGAACAATTGAATTCTCTGTGGCTTTTCTTAGAGTAAGGCTCCAACCGACAGTCAATGCATCTTCACTGTGTGAATATTTATAACGTATTCCTACAGCTGATATAAAGTAATTAACGGGGGGATCATTTCTAGTAACGTACAGTATGGCCCTATCATGCACACAAATTAATCTGAATGGGAATGTTTTTTAAGAGAAAAAGGACGACTACTATGACTTTCATTTCGTCAAGCAAACACTTCAAGCCCATCGTGGTTTTTGCGTTATGACAGTGTCACCGAGTACCGTGATGAGAAATTAGTCTTCTTTTTTACATTCTACAAATGCTTGTTTTTTTTTTGGCTAAGGAATTGAAGTGGTGTGTAATCTAAATACACGAGAAGGGACCTACTGTAGTTATTTATACCTCCGTGAAGCTGGTTCCCCTACAAACAGCACAAACGATGAAACCCCCCTCATCCCTTAGTGCTGCGATTGTGCCGGTTTGTGCTGTTGAAAGTAGTGTTTGTGCGGCTTTGGTTTCCGAGATAAATGACCTTTTCGAGGTCGTGACGTCACCCAGCCCCCTACAACGTCGAAGGAGAACCGAACCGAACCGGTCTCATCCGTTTGTGCCGGTGAAAGTAACTTCCCAGCTGTTTTCGTTCCCGAGACAGAGCGCCTGGTTTTTCGGAGGATCACTTCACTATGCACGATGACCTTGACCTCCAGTGACCCCGTCTGCCGAGCTCAAGCGGTCTGTTACCGGTGCGAGACTAACAATTCTGCAATTGTGTTTCTCTGTTTGCCCGGGTGGGGGGCGGCGATGGATTTTGCATTTAATACCAGTATCTTCTGTGCGTTTGTGTGAACAGGAAAATTAAAATTTGTCTCAAATATCATACCCTAATCAGAAAGAGCTGCGGGTGTAGCTTTAAAAAGCGAACATCAGCAAACAATAATATGTTCTTACAAAGAAGCTTTAACGAGCACGTCTTAATAATTCGTAGTGGTGCCCTTTTTTAAAAAAAAAAATAGTTTCTCATTGTCTTCGTCTCAAACATGCGCACCAAGGGACGTGTGAAGGTTCAGCCTATCTTTCGAGCCGCGTATTTAAAAAGGCTTGAATTTGTAACTTTCCTAACCATTGTTGCACGTTCGTTAACGTGAAAAAGAACCCGGAAGTTTTTTTTAAAGGGGCACTATTTACAAAGTTGACACGTCTGAGAAACAACATTGGAAAGTCTATCGTCTCACACATGCAGCCCGTGGCAATACTGGGAAAAATATTTTTTTATTTTCACATAACAGAACTGAACATAAAGTTTAAAGTTAAACTGTCATTATCCATGTGTTTGTATTTACAAGCAAACATGAAACGAGCTCACAGTCCTTTTTATCTTTGTGTTTCTGGTCATTACATATCCATATCAGCTTGAGAATGAGATGGTATTTTGAGAACCTGGGATGTACTGTACATTATCGCTGAAGCCATCCGTTTTGAATTATACAGTGTATGTAATCCTTCTGTTGCAGGGAAAGGACCTTACAGTCCTGAAATTCCTGTATAAGAACTGCCTGGACTCCGCAGCTTGACCATTGAGTAGCACTAATTCCCAGAATTTAGTTAACCAAATGTGACTTTGTGCCAGAAAAATTTAAATTGTCACAAACTCTTGATTTCTTCAGATCTCTTCTGAGTATAAAGATCGCCTGAAGGATATAGAATAACAAGGACTGAACTGAAAAGACATCATAGACATTAGATTTTTTAATCATCCAGTGTTACTGGTTTTATTGTATTTTTCAGTTTTGTTTTCTTTCTCAAAGACTTGAAAGGGATTTGCTTAGCTTTGAAATGGCCTTTGAAATGGAGATATTTGAAAAAGTGCTACAAAGAGCTACCTAATCTGCCTGGTTCATCTTGCTGAGTGTGTATTGGGTTACTTCAGAGAGCTGGGTATACAATAGAATTTAACTGAGTGAGAGCATTTTTAAGTAGAACTGTGTTAAACAATTCAAATTAAAAAAAAGTTTTTTACAATTTATTCAGGATGTGTGGATTAAACCCAGGAGGCTTTGATTCAATCCCAGTCATTGAAGAACAGACATTTCTTTAGGGGCAATTAATGAGGAACATATTCACAGTGCACAGTGAAAGATGGTGAAGAGTTGGAATTGTTTGTTAAAAATCTTTTGAGGAAATTGTCTTTATTGAAGTATTCATATTATGAATGAATGTGACTGCTGCATTGGGAATAGTTTTCTTTCTAAGAGGCAAATTCAAAGCAGACTCAGCACTTGTTTGCATGTGCACTTTCAGATGTGTAGTTCGTACTGTATATTTTGACAGCCAAATCTGAATTTGACCTATTGTAACTGGACAGGTTGGCCTCCTCCTCCTCCCCTGTAACCAGTTCTATGTGAAAGAGAAGGCTTGTCAGCTGTGTGGGTGTGACGGAGGTCTCAGTTCATGACCAAAGATATTCTATTTCAGTCCCTTACCATTTCACTAAAAGCCAAGGCAAAATCAGTTCCTTGTTTCTAGTCTTAATTGTAGTGGGTTTGAGAATAAGAAAGCTACTTCTGATGTCCAGGCAACCCTGATACAACATGCTATTAATACTCAGCCACACTCCCTTTATTTTCTGCTCATATGTTTACCTAGGATACAGATATGTTGTCAAGTGAAACTGTGTTCACCTCAGTAAACCACAAACTCATGTTTTCAAGTCCACAATATTTTTTCCTGCCAATAGCAAAAAATACCACTCATTTCAAGATAAACTTAAAATGATATTGTATCTGACATAGATACTGTACCAATGAAAGCCATTTATTTAAAAGCCTGTAGTTTCTGATGTACTATATAAGGATATAATGCAAGAACACTAAAATTCACTTGGAAGATGGACTGTAATTGTTTTTTAGAATTATTGCTAACAAGTATTTAAGTTATCTCCTGGAGATAAGTTCTCAATTGTTCTCAAACGTTCCCAAGTGTTTCCAAACTTCTCAATGGTCCCAATTTTCGCGATATTCCCAATGTTTCTGATGCTCCCGGTGTTCCCAGTTTTCCCAACGTTCTCAATATTACCTGTGTTCCCAATGTTCTCCGTGTTTCCAGTATTCCCGAATGTTCCCAGTCTTTCCAATTTTCTCAGTGTTTTCAATATTCACGGTACTCCCAGTGGTCCCAAAGTTCCCCTTGTTTCCATTGTTCACAATATGTCCCTTCTTTCCTGTGTTCCCATTGGTCCTGGTGCATCCAGTGTTCCCAATGTCTCCCTGCCTCCGCCCCACTATATACAGTCCTGTAGCCCCGCACCCAGGCGCTGGTCTCAGCCCGCCTTGTGTGCGCATGGCTAAAGCGCCCCGCGTGGCGCTACATTATCAACGGTCTTAAATGTTTCCAATGTTCACTATTTTTGTGGTATTCCCAATTTTCAAAATGTTCCCAGTGTTCTCAATGTTTCTCATTTTGTTGTACTTGTCAATGAGGTCTCCTTAGCATAAATGAAGGCCTGCATTTTCCAGCTGCAATGCCAAAACCCCAATCTGAATGCCAGAGGAATAAGGCCAGTGGATTTTATGCAGGGTCCAGCTTTCCAAATATCTTTCTTGCATTTTATTGCAGTTAGCATTTCAAAAGCAGAACTATACTGAGAAGACCACAGTTGAGATCTGTACCCATTTAAGGGTGATCTTTGATCTGAACCCATATAAGGCTTACGGACAAGTCAATCTATGTCACTGTCTTCAGTTCAACTGTCAACTACTTTCATGGTTGATTTGTTGTATTTTAAAAACAATGTCTTACACATTGTGAATTTTGGATATTTACCATGTTTTTATAAATAATTTCAAAGGTAAAATTTCACAGAGATTCTCTCAGTAAGAGACAAAATTCTAAGCTGGGCTTAAATGACAAAAATCAATTTATGTTCAAGCTGCATTTGATGAGCAAGAAACTCCATCTGTGCTCCTGAGATCTTGTTAAAATTGAGAGCTCAATCCCTATCCAAAGCTTAACGGGATCAAACCTGGCATTTGCAGCACTTTGATGCTGAATAAAACCTTGGGATTGTTTTACCTAGGATACAGATATGTTGCCAAGTGAAACTGTGTTCACCTCAGTAAACCACAAATTTGTGTTTTCAAGTCCACAGTATTTTTTCCTGCCAATAGCAAAAAATGCCACTCATTTCAAGATAAACTTAAAATGATATTGTATCTGATACAGTAGATATCAATGAAAGCCATTTATTTAAAAACCTGTACAGTAGGTTCTGATATACAGTATAAGAATAAAGTGCAAGAAAGCTCAAATTGTCTTGGAAGATGGACTATATTTTTTATAATTATTGCTAACAAGTATTTAAATTATCTCCTAGAGATTTTCCCTTGGACAATCTGCAAATAATTGTTTTTTAGGTGTCAAATCATGAGCAATCAACATGATGGGTTGGTGTCAAAAAAGTAAATATTTGACTTCTTCCAGATATCAGTATCTTGGGAACATGTGATTAGTGATCAAAATTATATAAAAAAATATTTTCCCACATTTACAATCAGATTGCTTTCATCTGGTACAATTCTACATCTTTTGATATAATAATCCAATCACTTTTAGTGATATTTATTAAACTAATAACCCTGCTGCTGACAAGAAGGAATTCGTCAATCAGTTTTGGTTATAGATCCCTTCATAAAAAATTGTAATTCAGTGATTTACAGAAGGGCAGTCCATTGCTGCCTCAGAGCACTGGGGCCCTGGGTTCAATTCCAGACCTAGGGTGCTCTGTGGAGTTGGTATTTCTCCCCATTTTAGTGTGGCTTTTTGCTGGGTGTTCTTGTCTCCTCCTACAGAACAAGTACATACTGTAGGTTAATTGGCTCCTGGGGAAATCGGTCCTGCTGTGAGTGTGTTTGTGTCTGTGTGTGTATGCCCCACAATGGACTAGCATCCCATCCAGGATGTATTAGAATAGGCTCTGGGTCTCCCACAACCCTGAATGGGAAGAATCAGTTTGAAAATGGATTCATGGAAACATGTACAATGGATGTTTTACTGTACAAACAACTTTTGGGCATGGAGGATAAAAAAAACTCCCAAAATGAAAAATAAAATAGGTCTGTGGAGGCCTAGTGGTTGCCTCCCTTCCAGATTAACATAGAGAGTGGAGTGTTATCTTTCTACAGCCACACCGATGCTTCCAGCATATCCATTCAGATATCTTGAAACGTCTTTGGATGGGAGCAGTGCACAAATGATTCTGATACTGTGCATAATGCAATCCAGATAAATAACTACTAAAGAAACTGAAAGAATACATCTCCATATTGCACAGTTACTGGAAATGAGAACAGAAGTCCTCCTTTTTGTTCTGTAACAGCTGATATACAGTAGTAGTATTTGTGTATCATTTCAGGACTTCAGTGAATTGACATTGAACATTTTTTTCCTTACAAACTTTTACATTTTGATAAGACATTTTGCAGATGATTTTGCAGATGACACACAGAGGAGGTGAATACGTTTTATTTAAATATCAAGGAAAAGATAAAGTGCGTGTTATTTCAAATACACTATGTGTCCCCTTTAAGGAACTGATTTACTCTTGTAAACTGAATGTCCCAATAAAATAAATAAATAAAAGCTTGTGATGTGGCTTTGCAGCAGATATCACTTGTCATGTTGGAGGAAAAATTGAAGAGGGAAACTGATATCTTGGTCAGGGTGTTTCCGAAAGGGATTGCTTTTGACAGCTTCTAGAGCTCAGTCCTAGGCATTCTTCTTGGGTCAGAGTAAAGGACAGGTAGGGACCAGACATAAACCCTTCACTGAGACTGGGAAGAACACAGAGCTGTCATCACATCTTTAGATAACTGTTGATAGAGAACTTCTGGGTTTTAAGCAAACATCAGAGGAGTTATCCCGACAATGCTTGAGAAAACAATGCAGAGACATTAAGGAAATGATCAAAGACCTTTACTGGTGGCTTTCCATAACTGTTATGTTTTTTTTTGTTGCTGTTGATTTACTTTTGGCACACACAAACCTAACAGAACCACATGTTGTTAGTTACTCTTCCTCAACTTACCTTGGTCTGCACTCATTAGCCTAAAAAAATATCATTGTTTCATTGTTGAAATCACCACTGGATTGAGACAATATGCTCAGTCTACACTCAGAATGATCTGAAGAAAGAATTAATATTCCTAAATGCTTTCTAAATTTATATTAAGACTCAGACTCTACTGGTATATTTCTTATTATCAATGCATTAACTTTTACAATACCTTTTACATGGTTTGTTATTGTTTGATATTTTTACGCAGCATAACACAAGTGAAGTGAGCTGATACTGTACATGGATATTTTCTGTTTTTTTTTAAATGAAGATATACCTTGGCTCTCACATATTGGTACTTAAATTGTATGTAAGGATATAAAAATGAGAAAATCATGACAAATATGGAGGCCATTTAGCTGTCATCTTTTCTACCAGGTTACTATTAATGCACCACAATTCTACAAAAAAACTATTGACTCTTTCACAGAAGCAAAGGTTTAGTTACCGTCTAGTCCATTTGGTCTATTTGGAATGTGTGTTTGAAGTTTGAACATTATATATAAATAAGAAAAGCAAATGACCAAATTAATGGTTTGCAATGTATATTTTTAAAAAACAAGTCAACCATAAAAATTGTTTCCCTTTTCTTGCACTCAGCTAAAGGATGCTTCACACCAAAATTAAGGTCTGTAATCTTACTGAGTCACTCTTATTCAGTGCTTTAAATCAGGTTCAGTTTACAACTAGCATATTTACGATTAGCACATTATTGCAAAGGTTCACTTGAAAAACACTGGAATGTACAGTAAACAAATCATACACTACCCACACAATGCCATGTCGATGAAGCCTAAAGTCTGTTTTTCTTCAAGAATTGACTGGATGAGATTCTTGGATCAAATAGCTGCTAACTGCCTCAGCCTAGATAGGCTAAATGGACTCCCCTTTTTCAGACCACGTGAAAAATGTTGAAATGTCTATATTTGAACCATAATTAGAAGTACATTGCAATGTATTATATATTAAAAACTCCTAGTGGCTCAGACAGTGTTGTAGTACAGTATGCCTTTGAAGGACAAATCAGGCTCTACAGTCCAACCACTGCCTGCTCTAGTCTGGAATTTGTCATTAATCAGATTCAGATACCCCAATACTCAGCTGGGGGACCCCTGGAGCTTTCTCCAGGCAGTGCTGTCGGCGAGTGTGGCTGCAGTCGTCCTGACACCAGCCACTCAGCAGTGTTCAGCACGGTGCACGCAGAGCTCTGACAGCACACAGGACTTCGCTCCCCTCAGGCTGGGGAGACAAATCAGACATGTGGAACATCCAAGGAGAGCGGGTATAACAACGCAATTCTGTTTTTAAAAAAGAAGATTTTATGTATTTTAAAATGGTTAGTTTTACCAGGAGAAAGACAGTTTTTCAGGACGTTCTGAAAGCTTTTTAAGGACCTACTGTAAATGCAGTACATACTGGAATAGGATATTAAAAGACATTTACAGTTTAATAATGTGCTAATTAAGTGTTAAAATTACATCTAACTTCACATCAGATTCTTCAAGTTCATTTTTCCTACATTAAGAACATGCACAAATCTCTTTCATATTGAACCGTTAATAGGGTGAGTGGGGATTTTGACGCAAGACCAGAAAGATGGCAGGATGATGATTAATGGGGTGAAAGTATTTTTTTCTAAAATGTTCTCAGCTTGACTGGATAGGAAATGTGATGTTTTTATTTTTATTTTGTCTGTTAGGGATTGCAGATACAGTAGATATTTTTATTAAGTTGCTAAAAAACAAGATCTGCTTGAGTGTGTATTATGAATTGTGAAAAATAGTTTAATAAACTCATAAAGTCATGTCTATTACTTTTTATTACATGTTTATTACTAACCATTTGTAATGTTTTTGTGTAATGACAGATGTCTGCTTCTATGAGCTCTGTATGGCACAAAAATATATTTCCATTATTACAATATAAGTCAAAAACAGAAATCCTACAGTATGTCATGATGATACACAGTAAATGTTAGCAATGCCATTTGTTTTCTTGCATATACTGTATAGTATTTTAAATTCATATTGGTGTACGCTGCTTTAATTATTTTGAGATTATACTTGTCATTCTGGTCTCTAATTTCATGCTTTACACTTAACTTATTTTAAAATACAGCAATGAGACATCTGTGTTGCTTAATGCAGGAAATTACCAATGATTTCTATTGAAGAGTCTGAATCATCCCTGCATTTCCAAATTTGTATAGAAACAGAAATAACCTCAAATTAAATTCTCTGTTCTGCAGCATGAAAGGCCTGTAAAGAGGGAGGGTTTGTCTCACTTTAAAATTGTATTTTTTTCCCCTATGGTCTATATCATCCACGTGGGGCTGGTGGTGGTGGAGGGGAGTCTCCATTATCTGTAAAGTGCTTTGAGTGGAGTGTCCTTGAGTAAAGTGCTTTGAGTGGAGTGTCCAGAAAAGCGCTGTATACTGTAAGTGTAAGTTATTATTTATTATTATTATGAATCATAGTAACATGGGCACCGTCTGTTTTGTTTAATGCTGACATTCCTTTATCTTTGCTTCTTTGCAATGGTGAAAGTCTGCTCTTTCCAGACAGATATATACTAATGTTCCCTTCAGAAATGGTATCAAAGGGGATCCCATCAAGATTTAAGTTGAGATTACAATATTGAGATTTGAGTTGACTGCGTTTTAGTGGTATAGTTACTGTACATAATTATTGTATTTTAAAATTTAAGTAATTTTTACATATGACATTTGATAAGTCCCATATTATGTTGATTGCCTGTCTTAACAGTTCTGAAACTTGAGTTTGGCTGTTCCTGGAATCAGTCGGAGCACTCCGGTGAGAAATTGTGCGATTGTTTCAGCCACCAGTCTTTCCAAACATGTTTTTAACTAGTTGCAGCATGTTTAGGATGCAGCTGCTCAGATTGTAACCAAAATCCCTGTTTGTTTTGCTTTGCTATGAAGCAGACATACCTGTATCAATGAGGAAGAGCTTTGCTCATTCCGGGAGTTACAATATCAATACATGATCCTTTTTTCATTTTATACTTACAGAACATGGCTTCCAGTATGCACGTTTTTTTTCTGTGGCGACAATAATCCTACTATATTCCTACACAGAGTGAATGTAACCCCTTATAGAGGATATTATATGTAACTTGTTTCTAGCCACCTGTATACTCTTTTTCAAAGAGGCACTATGGGAAAGTTTGTGAATTTTGGGAGGGTCGGGTGACACGTAACAGGTGTGTGCACTTTCTAAACTGAATGATTGCTCTGCTCTTGGCCACATAGTACAAATAGATCCAGCAGGCTAGTCTCACTGCAGCTAAAAGGAGGTGGGTGCTGCATTGGGAATCACCACTGGATTCTTCCCCATCATGATATCAGTTACATAGAGCTCTGTACTGCTCAGATCCACTTTGGATCAAAGGGGAGCCAGCAGTGACATTGTGTTTGGCTGCCAAAGCTGTCAAATTCTTAATGTACAGTATGTTAATTTTATAGCATGAAACTCTAACAAAATCACTTTGTAGTAAATCCAGGGTGGCTACAAAATGCATAAAAATACAAGCCCCTACAAAAAGATGTAAAAAAAATGTTTATTGAATTGCATTTGAGCTGGAAAACATTTAATAATAATAATAATAATAATTGCTTACACTAATATAGCAGTTTTCCGGACACTCCACTCAAAGCACTTTACAGGTAATGGGGACTCCCCTCCACCACCACCAGTGTGCGGCCCCACCTGGATGATGCGCCAGAATGCTCCCCACACACCAGCTCTCAGTGGGGAGGAGAACAGAGTGATGAAGCCAGTTCAGAGAGGGGGATTATAAGGAGGCAATAATTGGTAAGGGCCAATGGGAAATTTCACCAGGACGCCGGGGTTACCCCTAATGTTTTCGAGAAACGCCCTGGGAGTTTTAATGACCAAAGAGAGTCAGGACCTCAGTTTCATCTGAAGGACGGAGCCTTTTTACAGTATAGTGTCCCTGTCACTTTACTGGGGCATTAGGACCCACACAGACCGCAGGGTGAGCGCCCCCTGCTGGCCCCACTACACCTCTTCCAGCAGCAAACTTAGTTTTTCCCAGGAGCTCTCTGACCCAGGTACTGACCAGGCTCACACCTTCTGAGCTTCAGTGGGCTGCCAGTTGTGAGTTGCTGGGTGATATGGCTGCTGATATTTACAAAAGAGTAGACATTCAACAAAATAATAAACTAGAGTCTTGCGAGGACGTTTCTACTAGCAGTTCCAAATCCATTTATGAACACCAGGCTGTGTTTCAATCACACAATGTTGCTACATTCAAACATGACTGACTTGCTACACCATGAGTGTCAGATTAAACACTGTGAACTCCACCCCCTAGTCCTCCTCTTGATGGATCCATCTAAACAGAGGCGAGTCTGGCTCTGTAACCTTGACCCAACATGGTGGAACAAAAACACGTAGATACAGACATGGACAAGACTGTGGAACGAAAAGACCTACAGAGACGAACAGATGAATTTACAATAATATGCAGCATACAAAAGTACAAAGAAAATGAATTGTTGTTCCAAGATGACAAGGTAAAAATAAATAAAAGGTTTACAGTACTGTAACCACCACAGACTGCGTACCACCACATAGTCACAGAAATACTGCATTAGATGTTCTTTGTAGGGACTTGGATCGATTTTGGCAGATTGGGGGGTGGGTAGAAGGTGTTTCTTTGTGGTGGGGGAGATGTTACATTCTTTTATTTTATGCTTGTTTTTGTGTGAGAAATGTTTCATTAAAATTGATTCACAAAAAATTGAATCAAGCCTACAATGTACTGTATTATGCACTGCTTCTGTGTTCCAAAATACTTCCTTTTGGATTTAGTCCACCTAATGGTTTTATGATTTAACCACTCTGTGTTCTGAATCTTAACTCAATTGAATTCCGAATTTGTTCCAGGAGAAAAAAAGAGTGATATTATCAGTCCTCATTCCAGATACACGCAGAGGGAATCAGTTATGAGACTTATTAGGTGCTGCTTTAAAGATATCAAACACTTGCCTATTATTCTTAATGACACTAAACAGCCATGTTAACAACTAGTTACCATCAACTTGTCATTTGATGTCTTTGTTCACAAGCTTACCTTGGCAGAAAATATCAGCTGATTATGAGTTCTATTTGTTAAAGCTTTATTTCCTGAAGTAGAGGCAACAGGGCAAATCAGATCCGTTTTTAGAAATCTACTGTGACATACAGTACAGTAAGACTATCCATCCGTTTTCTAACAGCTTTATCCAGGACAGGGTTGTGGGGGAGCTGGAGCCTATTCTGGGAAGCAACAGGCACAAAACAGGATACTTCCTGGACAGGATGCCAGTCCTTTGCAGGCACAGACACAACCATGCACAAACTCGCACGAGGGACAAATTTCCCAGAAGACAATTAGCCCGCCAGTATGTCTTTTGACTGTGGGAGAAAACCTGTACGAACCTGGGCAGAACGCAGACATTTCATTCAGACAGCACCCCAGGAGAAAACCCCAGAGCCCCAGCACTGCGAGGTAACAATGCTAACCACAGCACCACCATTCCGCCCCAGTTAAGGACTAATAGAAAAATATCGTCATTAATCTTCAATTTCAAGTTCAGACAACCTGAAACACATGTTTATGCTGATTTATTCCACGTGTTTATCTACGCTTTGGAAATGCTGCACGGGTATTAAGTTCCGAACTCCATGAAGGGTACTGCATTTAGGTCTAATATTACAAAGAGTCAGAATGTTCTGCCAAAATGCTGGACTTGGATTCTATACCAGTCCTTACCTGATTAAAGCAAATAAATATTTTGCGTGTTTGGTCAAAGATATTTTCAAGCTTTGGTATTTTAGATGGCAAAGTGTGTGCAGCAGTTTCCATTCCAGGACTTTTAGCAAGGTGCACTGAAAGTCTGTTTCACTGCATCATTAAGCTACAGTATCACGCAGACGAGTGGTTCACAGTCCTGGTCCTGGGGGAACACTGCAATGGCTGTGTTCCAACTGGGTCCTGAATCACTGCTGCTAATTACTGCCTGTAACTGATCTGCTACCTTGTTTCTTCATTCATGCCTTGGTTTCAAAAATGCTAAAAAGTACTTTTCCAGCAACTTCAACATACAGAAGTTTATGCACTCTTTCCTCAACTAATTAAGAATTTGCTTCCCTTTCTCTGAGTAAAAGAAAGAAGGTGATTAATGTGTGATTATGGAAATGATCATGTAAAAATACCCCCACAGTGAGTCTTTGTTTTTTTCTCTTAAGTGTAATTGGTTATGTTTCAGCTGACACACCCGCACGAGGTCTTACAGTGAAGAAATGGCACAGGCCTGATACCAGTAATAAACTCTGCACAACTTTTTAAGAGTGGGAAGCAAAGGAGAAAGATGCTGCCAAAAGAAAATGCAAATCAATTTTGCTTTAAGAACTTGTGTGAAGCAAAATTCGGAACAGCAAGGCCTTCTATAGAACCAGGATTGAGAGTCACTGGCGTAGACAGTGTGGAAGGGCTCAGCAATCTTTCTCGGGAAAACTTAGACGTGAATGCTGGCTTGTTATCAGATTCAGATAAACCTCTAGCATGCTGGAATGTAACTGGACTGAATATGTACGATGGGCGGTGTTAAGGTTGAAGATGTTCTGAAAATGTTTTGGGTGCTTCTATTGAATAATTGTTGTCATCCTGAACAGAAAAAATCATTTTCTGTAAAAAACAACGTACAGTATACTGTACACGCACCGTTTTGACCATGTGTTAAAATGTAAACAGTATTGAAATATCCATTCATTGATTATTGTTTTTCTTCTGCACACTTGAGTTTAAGTAAATGTATTGATGCTCAACTGATTATATAGTGAGTATTTGAAAATGTTGCTGTACCCTAAGAACTGCAGAATTGTGCCCTTACAGAAGGGACACACTAAAATAAAAAGTACAGTGGATTATTTTAAATGTTTGCTTGTTCTAACACAAAGCCTTACTGACAGCAAGATGTGCTGATTGGGGCTTGCAAAAGTAGTTTAGGAAGGGAAACCCACCTCTTGGAAATGCCACTGCTTTGAATATGTAGTTGTGACATAGGAGACTGCTTTTCATCAGGAACAAATAACTATGCCACCAGTCTTAACATGCCACACAGAAGTGTCTTTTTCTGTTAAACATGAAATATCCAATGAAGGAAATCAAGTTAAATCAATTTGTATTGTTGATTGAAGACAAACATTTTCTCTATGTTTTTGGCATGGGTTGATGTTTCAGTGAAAAGGGAAACGTTGATAGGGCCCTGCAGACCTAAATAAGGAGACGTAAGAGATACAGAGCACTAAAGCAACACTGACTCTACTCTATGAGAATCACCGGACATGCACACCTGAAGCAGACATGTCCCTAAGGCACGTTAATGTGAACTGTCAATTATGCACAGCACACAATGCCCACGATGTTAGGGGAGATGGAATTGAAAATCACATGCATGCCTTTGTAAATCAATTCTTTGTCAATGGCAAATCTCTCCCTAAAGTCTTACTGTCTCCATGACAGTTCTGGCCTTTAGGCAATCAAATTTATGACATCACGGAGGAGCCACGTCTTTTTCCGAGACCTATCTCTCTCAGAAGAAAGATTGAAGAGTAAATGACAGACTATTATTCTACCTCTTGCGTTTAATTTTAACCCATTCCTTTCAGTCCCTTCTGTGAAGGCTAATTAGAGATACATGACTGTTATATATGGGTCATCAAACAAACGTAACTCTTATGACAGCCATACATTTACATTTTCAGGGAAATAAAACATTTTTATGTGCACTGACATTTTATTGAGCAGACAATATACTTTGCTAGTACAAATGAATTAATCATATTTTATACTTATTAGCATTTGCCATCAACTGAGTTGACCATCAGGGTGTCTACTGTAAAAGGCACTGGCTCATTGCGTGAGTGGCTACTCTTTGAAGCAATACAAGTGGCACATTTCGGACATACTGTAAAGTTTGCTTTGCAAATGCTGTCTTCTGGGATTTTGTACAATTCTTCTTGTAAATCCTGAACAAGCAACTGGTCTCGGAGCCCTAGAACCTACATGTTTTCCTACTTCATCCCAAAAATCTTCATTTTGGCATAGCAGTAGTTTCAAGTAGGGCATCCAGGGAAATAATTGTTATATTCTGATCTCATAATAAATCCCATTCTTTTGACTGAGCGGATATTGGTGAGAAACGAGTGGTCGTCTGATCTGCCAGGAATGACTTGCAGCCTCAAGTCCTGAAGATGGAGCATGATGATGATGTTTCAGTTCTGGCAAGGTGCCATGTTTTGTGGTTGTTCCAGTAGTTAGTGCCCTTGATTTGAAGCCCAGGGTGTCGTTGTAGTAACTTGTCAAGTTAGAAATGGCCAGTTGTGAACGCTTCAGATGGTTAGTACCATTGCATTGCCTCAGGCCTGCCTCCAAAATGCCGATGGCCTGATTTCATTGTTGTCTTGATAATCTGGGCTTTTCTTTCTTGATTTTCAGCAAGAAGCTAGACGTGCAGTTTTTACTCACTGCTGAAGAGGACTTGGCAGGCAAGTCTACCTGAAGTGTTGCTCCAAGCTGGGCATAATTGTTCCTTTGTTTTTTCCTCTTTCTTGTTTTTCTCCAGACTTGACATTCAACGGGTTACATCACCTCATTACCTGTGCTCAATCAACTCTCTCACTAATGAGGTGATTTAGTGCTTGTAGAACATTTAAAGTCACTCAAGCACATTAGGGTGAGATGTGAATGATCAAATAATCAAAAAGATGCCAGAAACATTTACTGAATATTCAGAAGCCATATACTTTATTCTTCTAAAACATACATAAACAAAGAAATACTTTTAATGTTCAGTGTATTGTGTAGCCATGGTAACTCATACCAGACATCAGATTCTCATGCTCTGCCTTGATCGCGGGTTCCCCATTTAAAAAAAAACGAGTACAGTATCTCATTTCTTAGTTAATTTCTGTTTCACATGGTTATCTTTTCCTTTTAGTTCAGACTCTGAAAGCTGTGTAGTACCTTCTTACAGAGTGGGGAATACTTTCTTTGTTATAGGGGTAATAGTGCTACAGGAGTAGCAGAGATAAGGTGCCAGCAAATCATATTGAATGATGCATTTTCTTTTGAGATGAATAACCTGATGTTTATGTACAAATGACACTATAGCTAGCACACATTTAATCTTAGCAATTTGATTCTGACTATTGTGTATAGCACAATGTCATCAGAAACATCCATCCATCCATTTACTAACTGCTTCATCCAATTCAGGATCATAGTCGATCCAGAGCCAGTCCTGTGATATTTGTTCAAATTGAAGACTGTTTTGTAGCTGTGGCTGAACATACACAATTTTGTCACCAAATTTATTTTTTTAGCTGCAACTTTTTAGATAGATAAGGTACTTTATTGATCCCGTGAGGGCACTTGCAAGGTTATACATATGCATATCAATATGAGAAATTGCTTGCTTTTATTAAAAAATCATCATGATTGATGAAATGAAACTTATTAAATTGCCAGAATTAAGATTTGTGTTAAGCTGTCCACTTGTGAAATATTTGATAGTTTTGTTTTATCACAATACATATCTATACGACTGTTAAAGTGTTATTAGATATTTATTTGACGTTTTCTGACAAGAAAGTCACCGTTAAATTATATTTATATACTGTAACTTCATTGTGAATTATATTATTATTTACAAAACACACTGGTTTGTATACAGATTGTAGTGAAATTGTGAGACTACCCTTAATATTGTGAAAGATAACATGATTTTGCCACAAACCCATTAGAAAGGATCTGAGTACAAAGCTTTCCAATTTATCCACACACAAGTATCAGACCAGCCTCAGCATGACAGCTGCAATGAAAGCAGATGTCTTCGAGGAAGATCTGCCTTGAACGTAGTTCTCCCCTGGGGGCAAAGGATTTTGTCATTTTCAGTCTTTCTGATTCCTGCTTTTCTAGTGCAGCTCTCATAGGATCCCTGAATGGATAATCATCTGCTTTTCCAACAAAAAAAAGAAATTCTACACTAGAGAACTGCTCTCGCACGCATGTTTTACCTCATTGGAAAGCAGCATAATTACAGTTTTAATCATTACTGCATATTTCTATCCCAAACAGGGATTCATCCCTGTTTTTAATTTATAATTCAATTTTATTATTATTATTATTATTATTATTATTATTATTATTACCACTGATGAATCTAATACGTACTTCTTAAGAAGCTGTAAGGAAACCTGAGCACATGTATAAAATCCAACAGCATCATAAATGTTCTTCTTATTGTTAGTAGTAAATATTCTTATTATTAATGAAAACAGTCTGCATTTATACAGCACTTTTTTAAATAAATAAAGAGACCCATTTTAGACTAACTTCATTCACCACTGAAATGTAACTCCCAGCTGGCTGAGACATGGTAGATTGGATTGGATCAGGTGGAGGAGTGAGAAACCATTCCCAACTGAATTAAGGGGAAACTTAGAGTAAGGAGACCCGATTTCAGGAATTTAGCAAGGACACCATGGTAGTGCCTCTGTTTTTAATATCATTGCCATGGCATCTTTAATAACTCAGTAGCCAGGACCTCAATCAAACATCTCATCTGATAGATGGCTCCTCTTAAAACTGTCCTTGGTCACTATATGGGGACATTGGTCTGGTAAATACTACACAAAATTTAATAAGCAGCTTGAAGGGTTTCATCAATATCTATTGCATCATTTCTTGGAAACCAAAGGTATAAATAGAACAAAGTTTGCACGTTTTGAAGGAACTGACTGTCTCTTCATAGATTTTCAGTATATAGGGAAAACAAAATCCACACACTGGAATAATAGTTTGACCCCTTTAATTTTCTTCTGTCTGTTGTTTATGTTCAGTATTTTTGGTACAGTATTTATACATTACATTTGCTTGCACAGCAAATTCATAATTCATTTTCATTCTAGTAGGCACATATATTCCACACACTGTAACACATTGTTACATACTGTTGTGGAAAATGCATCTCAAGATATAATAAAAATCAAAATGAAGCTGACATATGATTGGAGAGTGGAGTTTCTGTATTTGTGCAGACCTTTTTACAAAGGAATTCCACATGTATGCCAACAACTGCTGAACTGTTTTGATTTGTAACATTAGGTTCAGGCAGTGAGAATAAGTAGAATTGGTCATTATGTTAAATGTCATAACTATTAATGGCTCCACATGTGGAACACAGCTTTTTTATGAAATGTATCGCAATTCATCTGGTACGCAGTGTAACATCACAAGCTGTTCAGGTCCAGTCCAAGCTTATGGCCATGGTTAATAAAAACCAAGAATGCAAGCACTATAATAAGTGTTTCCATATGGCTGTGGTCATGCTTTGTGGCAGACTTTATGAATGAGCTGGCTTTAAGCACAGTCTGAATGTTAAGCACACTACATTCAAAAATAAGGGAGTTCACACTGGAATGCAAGCAAGGCATTTTCAAATTCCTTTGTGAAGTTTCTTTAGTCAACTCAGTATAGCAAAGAACAGGTATTTTTTTCCATTTCATAACAAAGCTGAACTTTTCTAAATATTTATACTGCATATCCTATTCACTTTATGTTCACAAAAACATCTCAGTCAACTGCCTGGGTTATAAGACTCTGCTTCCAGTTTATTCTAATCTAAATAACACATTTATATGTATGTAAATCTCATAAAGTCTCACACATTCTGAGCCCAAAAACTCACCCTTTTTGCAGCCTCTGTATTTCAAAAACAGTGCCTTTAATAACATACTGTAACAGGAAAAATATTTTTTCATTATTCTGGAGCCGAAGGAATCACTTCTCATTCAAACTATTACAGAGTTTTGCATCAATTGCATGTACTGTACCGCATTATAATGACAAAATAGTCAATGGTGGTTTCTCAGAGGTATCTTTTTACCTCTAATTGTCTGGATTTTTATTTCAATCCTGAGTTCTAATGGATGAGGCTACCTTTGAAACAAAAAAGGGCACGAATGGGCTAAGCACAAAAACATGCTAGTTTCCAGAGAGGCTGGATGCCAACTGATTACAGCCTTTCCATACAGTCTGGGTATTTTGGCAGTTCACAGACCAAGCTAAATTCCAGACCCCCAAGCATAATGTTCTATTATTATAAGATAAGCTGCATTCAAATTAATCAAAAGAACGTATTATTCTACAGAGGAATGTAGGGAAAAAAAACATTTTCTTATATAAGACACGTTACAGTGATGTTTAAATTTTGTTCTGGGTTTTATCTGTTGTGTAGAGGTTATTTTTATCTGACGTTAAACAGAGTGCTCAATGGAGGGAAAAAGTGTTATTAGAAACCTTTTAATGCATACTGTAAGCTTCGACATGTTATTTTAGCGACTTGAGCTCAAAGAAAAGGTTTAATGCTTTACTGCCACTAATCAACTCTGAGAACCTGCTCTAGAAATGTGGAAAGGAGGAAAGAAAGAGGAAAAGTTAAAGTGTGGGTGTAAGAAAGAATTTTCCATGACAAACATTTAATTTAGCTCATGAAAAAAAATTGTTGTGAACAGAGTTTTGCTTTATTGGTAGCCATTTTGAGCAGACTCACCAATAGTGTATGAATGTGAAACATGATCAATTTTTTGCAATCATTTTATCCTTACTTCTCTTTACTAGGTGTTCCCCTTCTTGGACTTGTGTGTGCTTGTAACACTGTTAAGCAGATTTTAGCTTTATTTTACATTGTGATTTTTTTTAACCATTGACATTGTAGAACATTTTTGCCCCACGCTTCTTGTACTGAAGTTACACATTATGCATATATGTCTAATACATATTTATTGTCAGAACTGATAATAGTGGATAATGCAAAAATCTAAAATAATTTGGATAGTGTAAAAACAATTTAATAGCTTAATATATAATAGGCTAGTGCATACAGTATAAGAAAACAGTTAAGCAATAGTTTTATTCCGTATTTCAGTTATTTAAACATTTATAATATTTCTGAGTTGAGATACGCCCACGACACATTGCAAGGCATTGTGGTTCCCCAAAGAACATAATTATGTCTGTTCACCTATTCCTCTCCACGACCCCTTAAATACATCTGTCTATCCTTCTTAGCATTCAGAAATTGAAAGAGAAAAAAAGAGTCTTGGATCGAATGTCAGTCCTCAGCAGACATGTTTTCCACAAGGAGGTTTTAACAGCAATTAACCCCATTCCTGAGAGTGAAGCAGAGAGAGAGCGGAGTGTGCTGCTCTTTAGAGCGGGCTTCTGTTAAAGAGAGGTCTCGACCTCCGAACCTGGAAATTGAATTCCCTTGGTTTTGTCTATCTGTTACAAATCTTTAATCACCTGGGGTGGTCTAGTGAGAGCTCTCAAACGGAATTGGAATTGTGTGGTATCGGAAATGTAGGTATTGATAGCATTTAGAAGGACTCTTTTATTTCACTTATTTTGTTTGCAATGTAATTCATTGCTGTACCTGATTTTTCAACAGCGTACTGTATACTGTAGAACCAGAGCTGATGTAACAGTTTTGTACAGTACTGTACTGTACTGTATGTGCTGTACATAAAAAACAGCTTCCTTGTATCTGCGTCTGTCTGTGTCTGATATTCGACAGCCTCCTTGCAGAAGGCATCAGATGAGCCGGCCAATCAACCACAGATCAGAAATTTCTTTTCCTGAGGTTATTCAGTATCCTTCAAAAATGTTTAATCACACTTTCTCTTAGTGTACATTTTTGTCCTCTGGCCTGTGAGTCACTGCCAGTTCTTGAGACGTCTGTTGGTTTTCCTGATTTGTTTGATTTTGCACCAGGTCCCTTTCTAGTTTTCCCTGTTCAAGGTGAAACAAGCCAGTGTATCATTCTCACTAATGAGGCTGGGTAGCCAGTTCCACACTCCCACGGCCATCTGCCCTATGAAGTTCCTTCTGATCTTGGTGTTAAATGCACTTTCACATACAGTAGTTTCCATTTGTTTCCCTGTTAATTCTGAAGGAGCCGACTGGACTGACTTTGCTTGCTTTGATGATTCTGATCACACGGATCTGCTCTCCTCATGCTCTTATCTGTTCCAGACTGAAAATGTTTGGTTCTTTTAGCCCGTCAGTAATAATAATAATAATAAACTTTATTTTATATAGCGCCTTTAAAGGTGGCTTCTCAAAGCGCTTTACAGGATGGCAATAACAATAAATAAGAAGAGTATAACAATAAATAAGGAGAATACACAAGATAAGACACAATTACAATATATAGGGGAGACCATGGATGGTGGTACTAAGAAGAGCAGAGGGGTGAAGAATGGAACCAGTTAAGTAAAGGCTTTTCTGAAGAAGAGGGTTTTGAGTCTGGATTTGAAGGAGTTTAGAGAGGGTGACTCTCTGATATCCTTGGGCAAAGAGTTCCAGAGCTTGGGGGCATAACAGGAGAAGGCCCTGTCACCCATACAATGTAGACGGGCTTGGGGGACAGTAAGGAGGGCAGAATTTGAAGAGCGGAGGTTGCGAGGTGGGGAGTAGGGCAATAATAGTTCAGACAGGTACTGAGGTGCCAAGCCATGCAGAGCCTTATAGGTGAGCATGAGGATTTTAAAGTCTTCACGGAATTTGACGGGAAGCCAGTGCAGGGACTCCAGGATAGGAGTAATGTGAACACTTGCACTAGACCTGGTCAGGATTCTGGCTGCTGAATTTTGGACATACTGCAGTTTGTTCAGAGTAGATTTTGATACCCCTGCGAGTAGAGCATTACAGTAGTCAATTCGAGAGAATACAAATGTGTTGATCAGCTTTTCAGCCACAGTTAATGATAGCATAGGGCGTAGTCTTGCGATATTTCTAAGGTGAAAAAAACGTTTTGACAGTATGCTGCACATGTGGGTTAAGCCAGAATCGAATATAACCCCAAGGTTTTTCAATTTTGATTGAAGCTCAAGTACAGAGCCATCTACAGAAAGGGTTACAGGACTGGCTTTACGAAGTTGATGGGGAGTACCAATAAGCATGACTTCAGTCTTGTCGCAGTTGAGATGAAGGAAGTTTTGAGTCATCCAAATTTTTATGTCAGAGATGCAATTAGATAGAATAGAGACAGCCACGTCAGTGTCAGGTTTGGTATGGATGTATATTTGAGTATCATCAGCGTAAAAATGAAAGCTGAGGCCAAGAAGGATGAGTATAGAAAGAGAACCAGAATCAGAAGCTATTAGAAGATCGTTGGTGACTTTGACCAGGGCGGTTTCTGTGTTGTGAAGTTGACGGAAGCCAGATTGGAGGGGTTCAAAAAGGTTGTTTGTCATGAGGTGGTTATGTAACTGAAGTGTGACAGCACGTTCCAGAATTTTAGAAAGAAAGGGTAAGTTGGAGATGGGGCGAAAATTGTGTAGGACACTCCTTCGAGCCTGGTGATGCGCCTGATTTCTGGTCTCTGGATCGCTTCCAGAGCAGCAATATCTTTTTTGTAATTTTGTGATTAATATTGAACACAAACTCAAGTTGGGTTTTTACCAATACCTTCAAAATACATACTGCAGGGTAAATAGGGTTCAGCAACAAAGCCCCTGAGGATTGATCCAGGCTGCAGAGAATGGTCAGCCGTTCTTTCCAAAAAGACACGGGCGCTTACCACATAGAGAAAGGGATGGAGGAGAGTGCTGTATTAATAAGAGAGTAAAGAACTGAAAGAAAAAAGAAAACCTTTGACATAATGAAAGGTTTTTACAGAGAATGTCCATAAAGCAAGTTCTGACAGCAGTTAGAGTGGCCTCTGTTGGGGATATGTGGTAGTACACCAGGGCTATACAGTGAGTAGCGCAACATCAATAGTCTTCTTGCACGTATGTCTGACCCTGTCATTTTAATTATTCAATTATTTTCTTTTGCAACAGCCCATGTGATTCTGGCTGTCCCAAAGACTCAAAGAGAGCACAGATCAGCGAAAAAAAAGCTTTTGTTCTTCATGCCACTTGATATGGAATCTTCGGGCCTAAAACTCCCTCAACAGCAGTTGTCTTTTCGTCCAGCATTTGTAAAAGGAGAGTTGTGCAAAAGAAAAATTATTTTGAATTAATGCATGGTGGATGGCTGGCATTACTCAACACTAACAGTGCCAATGACTGTCAAATCGTTTCAGTAAAAATAAAATATTGACAGGAGGAATGAAGAGGTGATTGAATCTCAGACATCCAAGGTTTTGACTTAGAGTACGTCTCTACAGAGCAGTGAGGTTCCTTCTGTGTATTGTGATCTGTGTATCTGTGATCAAAAGTGATCTTTTTCCAGTAACGAGTGGCCTCAACCTGCCCTCTCTGATGCACGTGCTCACATAGAGAATTTTTGTTCTGACAACTTTGATTCCAAGTGTAGAATATCCTATGCTTTGCATATTTTTTTTCTTCTAAAAAGGTAATTGATTTGGTAATGCTCATAATTTCAGAACTTTCACATGAAATTGGTCATATATGGATCAATGTTGCCCTTGTCAATAATAATTTCAGAACTTTCACATGAAATTGGTCAAACAATATATGGGTCAATGTTGCCCTTGTCAAGCAGCCTTTTTTCCACCAGTGCCTGTTATCTCATGCCAGTGATTGAAGCCCTGAAGACAATCTCCGCTAATGTTAAAAAAGTTTACCATCACCAGCTAAGACGCTGAAAAAGTTGGCCAGTCTCTGATTCGCGGATGTTTAATTTGCTCAGTGCCCCCTCTCTTAATTAATTTGTGCTGTGCACCTTTCATCTCACCTGTCACCAGTAATTCCTTGTCCCACTTTGCCCGGGCGTGAATTGCCTAAGCACATCATTTTAAGATTTCAATGCCTGTTTTAACTGATACCACTCTGATAGCAGACACCTCTTGGAGGTCAATCCATGTTACAACTCTAATTTTCATTAAAAAGTTCAAATTAAAAATTCATAGCTGCTAAAGAACTGAGCCTTGTCTTGTATTAATATAGCCATGCGGGTTTGGTGATAATGAAGAACCTCTGTACAAAACACATGATTATCACATCATATATGCAATATTATTTGACCAGACTGTCTGTTTATATGAAACCACTCAACCATTTGCACGCAGATTCATTTGTGATTTAACTGTAAAATGTACCTGTTAATGAAACTCATATAAACAGAAGACCTATTAACATGAGTATTCAGTACTTTCAGGATGTATTGTTATTTTCTGCTTTTTATTGTTCCTCAACAATGTATTATGGGTTCTGTGATCCCTTACCGGTTAGGGCCTAATTCACTAACAGACTAAATCAAATATTAACGATTTAGATAAAGGTGATTGCAATTATTGTAAGAATGGAATGATAATGGGACAAGCAGGGCCATTTAAGACCATAAAATCATCTTAATTTCTCCTGTTAAATTGAATATAGTTTCTGTCTTTAAGATAAGTAGGACTACAGTACATGTGCTGAAATGCACTGCGTTCCATGTTTAACTCATCTTATGTCTCTGGTATTGGAGCAATGGCAGGACTTTACCAGAATCCATCACATGAAAATACAGTGAGGATAGTGAGAGAAATATCCTCACTTCAAGCAACTCTACTCCACTCAAAATATCTTTTTTTTTAAATAAAATCACTTTTAGATTTTGCTGAGTTCTTATACTACAACCGCAGTAATGTTCTCCTGTTCGTTTCGTTTTCCTTTTCTCTGGCCACCGACAACAAGTCGGGTTTCCTGCACCGCTGACGCGATTGGTTTGTTCTGCAAATTACTGTGCCTGAAGTCAACTGGAAACAGGAAAAAAAAAGGTTCTGCAACCCAAGCTGCTGCAGAAGTATTGTGCCCTGGAGCAGTTCAAACTGTTTTATCCTGACCTGAGAAATATTTCCGCAGTCAGCACTTTCCACAGAACTGGCACCGTGTTTATTTTTTCAAGACATTGAGCTGAATAGGCATTAATAAATACCAAAACTGGTATGTCGAGATCCATCTGCGCTTGTCACAACTTGTTAATTAGATCATGTAAAGGCGCACTCTGCTAAGTGATCTTTCTCAATGTAATTGTAAGTCTGAATGACTTCCCTTAAGTAAGTCTGACACTACAGTATATTAGTTTAGAAAAGGAAACTGTAAAAAGTCTACTTGTATGACAAGTATTTCCTCCAAAGTAGGAGAAATCAAACTGTAAGTTTTCTTAAAGTAAATTCATTTTACACTTACTCTGCTTTCTATGAAAGCAACTGGTTAATAAAAATGCAATAAAAGCGAACTGGAAACTTAACATACTGTATCAAAAAAGGAAGGCAACCGCCTTCATGTGCGTTTATGTGTGGAGGTAGTGTAGGAGAAGCTAAGACATAAAATAATCTAGATTCAGCGGTTCCAAACCCTAATTAATGTGCAGTAGAGGCCTGATTCAGTTGTTTTAGTTGTTTAATTGCCTTAACTCACCTGGTCAAGGGAAACAAGGATGAGGCTCTTGGAGCCCAACCTAGGGCCATGAGGAGTGAGTCAGGGAGCTGCTGCAAGGGTAATGATAGGGTGGAGGGAGGGGTGTGAAAGAAGATGCTTTGAAGGCATGATATTTAGATGTAGGAGGAAGAATATAGGCAAAACCATCTCCTGATTTATCATTTAAAACTACTGTACATAAAAAAATCTGGTGTCTGGTTTTGATGGCTTAAACATTATGCACATAGTATTACATTTTAATATAAGAAGTTTGGGAGGAAGGTTATGATCTTGCCCATTTCTCTTCTCTCCCTATGTAAATGTGGCTCCTGGGGACTTCCCTCCTTGCATCTCTCTCACACCCTTCCCTCCACCTCATCTTCATCATTGCAGCAGCTCTCTGGCTCATTCCTTGCAATAATGAAGGTGATCTGGTCAGCCTCACTCTCACATGTAGGGTGTCAATACCCCAGCTAGTTATGGGAAATAAACCCCACATATTTTATCCATCTGTTGCATTAGGAGCTACCTGAACTACCGAACAAGCAATAGCCATAGAATTCACTCTCAGATTTAACTTAATGAAGTCTGGAAAGAAGCTTTGATCCTTATCTCACACACTTCTGCTCACCTGCATATACAAGTTTCGCGTGCAGTCAACCATTCCCTCAGCTACAGTAGCTACAGTATGCTAGTCACACCAAATATTGTACTTAATACCTTTTTTTCACATTTCATTGGGGTCTAGCCAGACTACTGAAATGTACATCATAAGTGCTTTGTGAAAATTAGGTGAGCTCTATCTGTACCTTGATATAAACTGGGATGCACATTTTACAGTCATTAAACAGAACCAACAGAGTTTAATTCATGTAGGCTCCACAGCCGAAACATTGTGTTTTGTTTTCTTTTCAGCAGGGAATAAGCCTTTATTTGAAGTTAATTTTTGCTTTGTTAAACATTCTGGGTGAACTTGTTTACAGAATTAAAATTGTTTATTTATATGCTTAAGTACTTTCAAGCCATGCAAAAGCACATTTTTTAAAACTTCGGTGTGGCCATTGTTTGGCCTTCGGTGTGGGTACGGAACCATGCCTCTGAAGATACCCTTCAAGGCTCCCATAACTCTTTTCTCTTTATCAAAAGCAATGTAGGAGTGTGGAACAAGCTAACAAGCCATGTTGTTAAAGTCGATACCCTGGCTTCCCTTAATAAGAAATGGCTGGATGAGATCCTAAGATTAATTAGCTACTAAGAATGGACTAGATGGGTTTAATTGTCTCATCTCATTTTGTAACATTTCTTATAGTCTTATGTTGTTATGTCCTTTCGCATGCATTTTAAAATGGTCTAAACATGTACAGTATAAAACACCTGCGTGTATTTCACTTGACTAGACCAACTGAAGAAGAAAGGAAAAAAAAACGACTTTGTTGTGGAAATCTATTTTTGGAATATTGAACTTCAAGTGTGGAAAAACAAAATCCACTTTAGGGAAAGCAGCTGCAGATTGAAGAGATACATTATCAGCAAATTATTCAAAGCAAGGTCTTCAGCAGTGAAGGGACACACAGAAGCCTACTGTATATTCTGTCTGGCCTCTCTTGGACTAAGCCCATCCCTCTGTACATATTGAGAGCACCTTCCTGAGAGGAGCAAGGAAAAGCCTAAAGGTATGGGGCTAAACGTGCAGTATATGTGATCATTTTTTTAAGAATCATAAATCATTGACAGTCCAAACTTGACAGTCTATACCATTGACTGAGTGTGCCAAAAGACAATAAGAATAAAACAAGGTTGGTGCTTTTTCTCCTCGTAAAATTACCCATGTGCACTTCAAAGCTGCCAATTATTGTTAGATACTGCATGTCGTCTCCCCGGTCTGTTATTAGCAAAAGCAATATCCAGGGTTCTTGAAGGACACACATTTATATGCCATGAAATATTAATTCACAAGATAATGTATATACGCCCTTATCACTGAAACACCAGAATAAATTGTATTATTCATTTCAAAGGTAAACTACTTTACCAGGCTGTCCCAATATTAAATCTCATTACAAGTGGCAATAAATCAAGATCCACATCCTCTTATGCCTTTCTAACAAGAAACCAATATATATGCACATTCTTTCACTACATACTACTGTATACTGTATATCAATGTGCATTTATACTTCTCCAGAACGATGACCAATTATACAAAGAGAAACTGGAGCAAACCGTGAAACAAGCAAAAGTAATTGAGCAACCAAAATCACAAAATTTCAAGTCACCATTAAATAAATGCTCACTGCCACCCAACCCATGAATGCCAGATTCACTACTTTTGCTAAAAGGAAGTGGGATTTGGGACTTGATCTTGTATCTTTGGGATTTTATTTGTTTTTGGGAGCAGCTGTTTTAGTCAAAGACTTTGAGAAGTAGAGAATCGTTCTCATGAGACACAGACTAGGATGGAAAGTCATTCTTAACTCCTTTCTGTGAGAAGAAAATCATTGGTGTACAGGTTGTGAAATGGCTAGGTGAATGGAAGAAATGCAGTTTTAAGGAAGGTCATCATGCCTGGCTGTGTTGAAGGACATTTTTTAGGCATAATTGATTATGACATTGGCGCGCATCATACGCTAGCTGTTTCTGTAAGGCTGTATGTGGGTCAGTCTGGTGAAATTGCTTTTTGTAAAAGGAGCTAAAGGAAAAAGCCTTTAGCCATTTGGTTTGGTCATGCTTCACACTTGACAAATGACAGGTGGACCCACCTACTAGAGATAAATATTTTCTTTTCAATCAGTTTAATAGGTTTTTCCACATTTCTTATTAGCTGTAGCCGTACTTGGGTACCCAGGATTCCTGAAGGACACATAAAAAGTGCTTTGAGGTTTCCTTTAACATGTGCAGCGTTCGTTTCAATTGCAGTTGTGTCTGTGACATTTGTATGCAACTGATGCTCTGAAATAGAGCTGGTGTTAACAGCACTTTTGCATTTTACAGTAAAACATTGAAAAACATTACAAAACATCCAGGAAACTCCTACGGAAATCTCAGTATCGATAATACTGTAGTGCCTATTGTTCAACAAACAATAATCTACCATTTATGATGGGAGCTTTGAAGAACAGCAACTAGAAATCAGAAAATGTCCTTTTTTAAAATGATTTTAGTGTTGTTGAAGCACTACAGTTTACTGCATGAGAAAGAACTGGAAATTTTCACCACTGAAAAGGAAGGAGAAGAAAAAACAAACAAATAAAGTCTTAAGTCTTCGAAAAAATAGTTTTAGTAATGAATATGTTTAATAATTAACTAAATATTTAATTAATTAAAGTTTAAATAAATGGTTTTCCTTTAATAAGATTAACTTGTGTTTTAATAATCTGTTCTATTTCTTTTTGGTTGTGTTTTTTAGGATGTGGGGTAGGGATTTTGGGATTTTGGCTTATATTCCTGCATTACCTTGGCTTCACAAACCCTCAGCCATTTATCACGGCCTGGCATGTTCAAGAGCCAAAGCTTTGGGGAGTTTGCAGCTGTTACTTTTCCCACGTTTGTGTCAACCCTTTTCATGACTTGTTTTGCGCAGCTGTGAGCACACCTTCTCCTAAATTATCAGCAGTATCATTACGAAGCAAAGATGATGAATGAAAATAATCACAGGATTCCACAAATAAGCTTCAGATTCAGAGTGCACAGTGAAGCATGTGAAGATGTCCTCATGGAAAAGAGAGAATAAAACAGAGATGAGGAGATGAAGCGAACACACCTCACACCTTGCTCAGACATATCTTGCTTTTTTCTTTATTCCCAAGGCTCCCCTAACACATTCCTACTGGCCCTAATCTTTGGTTGATTTTTTGTTAGTTTTTGGTGACCCAGACACAGACATGTGAGTTAGTTCTAAATTTGGCGTAATGGTTGCCTGTACATGTAACCCATTTAACACCAGATAGCACAGGCGGCAAGACTTCTTTGTTTCGCTGCAGAATTGAAGAACTCTGTTAAGGCCCACAATTGACACGTGCACCAAGAGAGCTGTGTAAGGTCAGCCATAGAAACAAAGATTAAATTTCTTTTTCTTTCTGGAAGCCACAGAGGTATATGAGTTTGTTCTGTTGAAATCATATCATATAATCCACATCCATATCATTTAATTCCCTTCCTTATGATACCTTTAATCATCCTTTAATATTTGTTTGAAAATTAGAACTGGCAATTATTTCCACTTTTATACTGCCTTGCAAGATCAGCTATGTGGTTTAGAAGTAACTAATGTTTTATCAATTCAGGTCTGAATATCTCATAGCAGTACAGGTAAGGTGAGGGAATGTGTAAGAATCCCATGTGCTTCCTCCAAGACATGCTACATGCTGTTGATAGAACTACTAGGCAGCAGTAGTACCCATAGACTGGAGAATTGCTAATGTAATGCCCATCTGTTAAAAGGGTGGCAGCACTGAGACCAATAACATGTAGTGGTATTCTTTTAATCTACTCTAATTCTAATTCTTAACATCTGAGAGAATTACTTCTGTTACATCTAAGGTGATGGAAACAGGCAGGAAAGCCTTAGAACTGAATGTCGGTGTCTGTTGCGGAGGAAGGTACAGTAACAGCAAACCAGACCTTTCACTGGTGGTCTCAGGGCTCTGCCTCCCACTAGGGGTTTTACACAATGAGTGCAGAAGGCTTTATAGAGGACTGAGTCTTATTAAACACAGACAAGTGCAAGTGCTCTTCAGTTCTTTAATTCATTCTGGCCTTTCATTATAACAGTGTCTTCAAGACTTTTAGCAGCCTCATGCTACAATACCAACAATTCAGATTCTCGAATAGTTAGTAAATGTCCGATTTGTATATCAAAATAGGTGCAGAGTATGAGTTGCAGGTAACAAGAACAAAATCAAAAACTCTCAGCCTGATGAGGCCAAATGTAAATGTGTATAGATAAAAAAATAATAGGATGTATTTTGTACAATGCACTAATAGCACCTAATTTAGAATATCATGTAACACGTTACAAATAAAATACTACTGTTTTGAAATCAATCCAGAGAAGGGCAACTAGTAACATTCCCGGTCTAATGAAATGTTTTATCTACACTGACAGGCTCAAAGAATACAATCTCTATAGTCTTGCACATAGAAGACCACAATGGAACCTAATCCAACAGATTGATCATTCCTGAAGACATCGACCATATGTTAAACTGATCCACAGCTCAGAAAACAAGGAATGGACCCTATCCATGTTCTAGGACACAAAGAACCAAAACAGTAAATGAGGATAATCCAAGGCTGGGGTCAAAAGATAAGCTGGGAGCCCGGAGCCAGAAGGAGAAATCAAGAATCAAGGTCCAGGAAGACGATCCAACAAGTCAGAGTCGAGGGGCAGGCCAAAACCCAAACTCCAGGTCAGCAGTCCAGGGGGAAAACAAAAGGTCAGGGGCTGAAAACACCAAACTGAAGAATAGCAGTCCAGAAAGAAAGAAAAGGTGAACAAGGAACAGGGAGACAAGAACAGGAACCAGGGAAGAATGGTGGCAACAATACTGAGCACTGTCTGAACCATGAGCAGGGTCTAAGTAGTAATGATTGGCTACAGACGTCTGCTTGGTCTGCGCCTCGGCTGCGCAGTCGGACCAGGTGATAGAGGTTGGGGTGCCCTCTGGTGGCCAGATGGTGGAACCGTAACACCCTAGTCAACCCTGTGGATTTCTTCAGAATGAACAATGAAACACAAACCATAGAGCACAAGTAGAAACAATGTGGAAGTGAGTGTAAAACTAATAACTGAAGGCATTTCCTCACCCACAGGATTATGGGAGCATAGAACAAACTACACAGCCATGTTTGTTGAAACTTGTTCTCTGGCTTCTTATAAGAAACAGCTGGATGAGATCCTCCAATCAATTAACTTCTAACTTCCAAACAGGCTCTTTGGGCAGAATGGCCTTGTCTCGCTGAAGAAATCATTTAATTTCTTAAATCTTTATAATCTGATGCTCATTTTTGTAACAGCAAGTGCCTGTAGTGCCTGCCTTTGTAATTTGCATGCTTTTGTAATTGTGAAGTGGTATTTATGTTTCATTTTTATTTGAGTAATTTATTAAACTGAAGTATACCTTGAAGTACAATGCACTCTAAATAAATTCCCAATCATTTTAAGAACACTTTTCTATTGTGCCAAAATCTTGATTTCTAATTGCCAACAAATTACTTTACAATTCTCTAAAGAGTATTTCCCTAATGAATGAAAAATGTTCTTCCCTTCGTTTTTCCGACAGATATTCACTGATGAAATGTTTTGGAGTCATTCAGCCACCACTTGCAGTATTTGTTTTACCTGACAGAGGACCTCAGAATTCAGATAGGAGAGTAACTGGCCCTGACTTGTGAGCTATAATTAATAAAATTCAAACTCAGTTTTAGAATAAAGTTTTCTCTCGATGTTACATATCATAGGTTCACCTCAAACGTATAGTAGCTCCAGTTTCCCAGGACTTACCGATTAAAAGTTTTAAACCATGAATTACTTTGTGGGGTTAATGTAGCTGCAGGAAATTAGTGTATTTATAATTTTCTAACTCCTTTGACTGCAACAATCACTCAGTAGGGAGCACCATCACAGGTTCATGGTTAAACCCTTGATTGTCTTTTTATCCCTTTGAACATGAGCCAGGAATTCAATACCTGATTCTTTATTGGTTTTAACTTTTTTTCCAATTTTCTTTTTCTGCTTGAGCTGTTTTTTTCTTTTGGATTTCATACTGGTGGGATGTCTTTTTTAACAAGACAGCCTTTCCATTAGTTTCCCCAAAAAAGTCTTTTGCAAAATGCAGTGCCAAAGAAGCAGAAGCATAACAGAGCTTACTGCCTTAAATCAGTAGTGAATGGAGAGATTACTTCAAACAACTGTTTGCTTGTGTGTTTAAAGCTGTCTTTTGGTTTCCCATCTCCTATAGTTTCACAAAATGTAAGAAACATGGATTTGCATTTAGAAAATTACAGCTGAAATTGAGTAGCCTGAGAGAAAATGGGGGGAATCTGAATTGTGAATTTCCGTATCCAGTAGTTCAGTCAAATCCTAATTAGTGAAATGCAGAGTCAATATATATTGAAAGTATATTTGGCATAGCTCACCTTACTGAGGGAATGGTGACCTGCCCTTGAGGATGAGGCTGACAGAAACCAATTGTTTCTCAAGGAGTTAGCCAGTGGGCTGCTGCAAGGGTGGAGATGGGGTGGAGGGGAGGACATGAAAAAGAAGCACAAAGGGGTGTTCAGCAGGCAAGATGTTTTACAATGGTGAGGAGAAATAGGCGCGATTATCAGTTTGACCTTCTCCCGAACGTATGTTTAAAAACACCATTGAGGAAATCATTTTCTTGATGACTGCAAATGCATTTATTACTCAAGTCACAAGTATCTTAAACAAGAATCTACCAGAATTGGAGGAGAACCTAAGAATTGTAAAAATCCTTAAAAAGGTGTGCCCCTCAACTCCTTTCTGTCCATACATTTTTCAAAATATAATACTTTCCCTTGCTAGCATGGCAATGTAGCATAGTGGGTCAATCTCTGAACTCTTGTGTGGCAGATAGTGGACTCAGATCCTTGCTGCAGACACTACTGTTGTACCTTGTATGGGGTACCCTGATTGCTGTGGGGGACCAGAATTTGCTGGGGATAGGTCCTGTGATGGTCATGTGCTGTCTGACGACTTCACATCTACAATCCAGAGTAAGCTCGCCAGAACTGTTTGGCAGTTGTAAAGGAGTATAAATGATTGTTATTTTTGGTTTTAGTCATTTATCTACATTATTACCCTTTGAAAATGATAAATGTTTGGCATATCCTTCTTGGCTCTGGAAAACCTGTGCACATTAACTCCCTGTTATATTTACTCCAACCAGATAATAATAAAACTGTGCGGAATCTTAAAGCTGTGGCAAAGGCTGGACCCTCCTTCCCTAACTTATTCTGTAACCCACTTTTTCTGACTGGATTCCAATTTTGAACTGTAATTCTTCCTTCCTAACTCTTTACTTACTGAGAGGACAAACTATGAGAGAGAAACACAAAAGGAAGTCCCCCCTGCAAGGTTTTTATGTACATGCATAGGCGAGCAGAAGTGTGTAGGATTAGGATCTAACCTTCCTCCTGAATTTCTATCATATGGATGCCATTTTTGAGGCAGGGTAGAAGTGGTGGAGTAACCCCACCATAGCAGCCATGGCTGCAAGGTGCCAGGGACAGGGGGAGCTGTTAAAACAAGGAAGCCAGGCCCGGTGCAGGCTAACACCACATACTCTCTCCTGGGGAGTTCATCGGGGACAGAAGAAAGTAGGACTGGGGAAATACATGAAGCGTAGTTCAGGACCCTATGCAGACGGTATAATCCGGAAGTAGGTGGAGAAGGACAACAGGGAAAAGACGTAGAGGACCAGGACAGGAAGACAGACAGGGGGGCATGACGGACGTGATCCGGTGTTCGGGGGGCGTGGCGAAGGCAAACAAATCCAGACAGTCCAAAGGGGGAATCCGGGGCGCAGTCTAGAGTCCCAGATCCGGGGGATCCATCTGAGACAGACAAAGTTAAAATCTGGAATGGGATCCAGAACAGGAACAAGGAGTAAAACCAGGGTAACGAGGCCAGGCGCTCTGAGCCCCGGACTCAGATGGTCAGGACGCCGTGATGAAGCTGGTGCTGTCAGGTCTCTCCTGGACCCGCTGGTAGGCGGGCTTCCGGGCGTCCATCTTCCATTGCTGAGTGGGAGCGCCAGGCTTAAATAGTGGCAGACTGAACAGGGGACAGGTGCGCGTAATGAACTTAAATATGAAAGGGTCGGAGCGCCCTAAAGAGGAGGGATGACAAATCGTGGCAGGAAACACCTACTACTTTGACACAACAAAGATACAGTAGATTGGGACTATAGCCATGGTGGGTTGGACACTCAGCAGAAGAGAGGGATGAAAGCTGAGGAGGAGATTTTGGAGGAGGGGCGAGATGGAGATTTCAGAGAGAGGGGTGCAGCAATGGTTGATCTGGAACTCTGTGGAGAGGTCGCATCAGGAGAGCTGGAAGAAGGAGGAGAGGGGCACAGCAGGTGCTCTTGTGCAGACACAGAGGCTGCTTGATCGAACTGGTGAGGAAGCTCGTCCCCTCCTAGATTGTGGGAGGTAGACAGTGGTCAGATTTCTAAATTCGACCGTGTCAGGAAGGTGGGGAGCATGAAAAAGGATGAAAACTGGAGTGCAGGAGCAACTAAGATAAGCTTTAGCAACACCAAGCAGGACGTCTCTGCCTGAAACACACAACGAAATGGGAGAGAGAAAAGACTATGCCGGCTGCAAAACAAGATAAGGATCTAGCCTTCCTCCCTTCCTCTGTATTCGAATTTATAATTCCATTGAGATCCCACTTATAGTAAATGACTGTTGTAAATATATAAACGTATGAATTCTCTCCAGTCATATTTTAAATTTTCAGGTTTCACTTCCATCACAAAAAAGAAAAAAATAGTATTCTTCCCATCCAGATTCTCAATGGCTTTCTTTGTATGACACACAAAGAACAGTGAGCCAGCATTGGTTCTTCATTTCCCATTGTATTTTCTTTGTACATTTTATCTAATTGGTTAATATGACAAAAAATCCTTTGAAACATTTGCTCTTAACGTAGAAAAAGCTACTTTACATTATTAACTTTAAACAACAGCAATAATAATAGCTCAATCCAAACAGACTTATATTTGTACCCATTTGTACAGCTGGTATTTTATTACTGAAGCAATGTGAGTGAAATACCTTGCTCAAGGGCAAAACAGCACGCATCTAATTAGTGCTGCAGATTCCCAGACATACCGAGCCCGAGTATTTGTCTTTCAATATCCAAGTATCCAGTACCCAGGTTACTTCCTGTATGTTTGAATAAATACTCACCTGTAAAACTGCACATAGTGCCAAAGGTACTTTGTGAAGAGCAGAATAGCACAAACTGAATAACACGGTAAGATTTCCATTACAGACCAATACAGAACATAGCAAATTAACAAACATAGTGAGGGATAACTACTCAAGACCACACATGTACTAGAGTTAAAAAACTAAAGAAGAGGTGTTTGAGATAATACTGTACAAGATACCAGAGGTATTCTCAGAGATGGAATGAAGCGAGAGTAAGATGACATGATGAACCACAAGGTAGTGCCTCCACAGTTTAAGATAAGGATATTGATACCTTGTGTGAAATACTTGTGTGTCTAATGCAGTATGTGTAAAAGAAACCTGTGCACCTGTGTTGTGTTATTTATTTTATATATTTATATGAGTCACTGAAAGATATCAGTCAGCTGTACTGTATACTTTCCTGCCAAACCCTTCTAATGGCTGTAAAACTACATAGCAACAGCACATAAAAGCACAGTTTCTCACAAGAACCTTATCCTCTGAATTCTGCTTAATAAAATGTTGCCGCAGGGTGATGGCTTGCACCCCACTACTGCTATGGGCTTTAGGGAGTGGCAGCTTGAATCAGAATCAATACTTTTCCATACTGGAAGGTGACTGAGAGAGAATAAGACTTGTATCACTTTCAGGAGACTGACCCTGTCAGAATGACCAAAGGGATGATACAAGTGATCCATTTGGCAGGTTGTAGCGTACTGATCCCAGGATCTTATACAACTTGTTTCGGGATCCCAGGGAATCTGCTTCATCATTCTGACTGTGCAGCTTTTTCCAGACTCCAGACTTTGTGTAAAGCAGTCTTAAAATCACTTCCTCCTCATTTTCACCTGTGTTCTCTTATCTTTGTTTCAGTGTTGATCTTGATCCATAGGTTTTAAGATTTTGTGTCAGGTTTCCTTCTAACCGTCTGTGTAGACTACTGATTTACATGGCACTTAGGTGAAGAAATCTTCCACTGGTGGTTATGTTGTCATTGCTGCTGTGGCACTTGATTAGAAGATTACATCTGTAAAGATTGCCTAATCCTTACTGCCTGATAGCCTGCAGCATTGTAAATGATCTCTGTGTGCCTCTGTGACCTTTTCCACAGGGTGTGAAGCTTGGAAGCACACAGAAAGGAGTATCCTTGGAGACCACAGTTCCGGGTCTTATTTCACTGCCTATAACCTGCCCCGGCCCTCTGACTGCTGGTGGAGGATTTTATGGTTTGGATCTCTTGTCTCCCCCTGCTACAGAGCAGCTTTCAAGGAGCGACAGACAGCAATGTTAGGTTGTCCTATATGGCAACTCCTTGTGACTCCTTCTTATGAAAAACAGAGCAAAAGGTTTCATAAAGATCGTAACAAAGCAGGCAAGTGCGAAATTAGGCTGCAGGATTTTCTTTGCTTCAATTTAAGGAATGAGTGAGTCCATCCAGGACTCTCACACCAAAGAACGATTTATTTGGCACTAGGGCAAAATGTTGCTTTTCTGCAAACATCCTTGCAGGTCTTACTTTTTTAAAGGCGTTAACATTTACATCACTGTTGATTCCTTTTGACATGCTACAATGTTAGAGGGAGACTGACTGGACCAAGCAAACCAGCCATGTTGTCCAAGTCAATACAATGGCTACATGCATGAAAAAAGAAACAAAAAAATGGAAGAAAACTGGAGCAAAAAGAAAAAAAGAGCAACAAAATTGAAGGAAGACGACCTCTGGGTTGACATTGTCATCCCAGCAGACTTCAGAATGAACAGTAAAACACAAATCAGTGGAGAAAGTGGAAACTAACTGGAAGTGCTTAAAACAGAGAACAGGAGGCACTTTTTTACATTAAGAGTAGTGAGAAATCCTTGCATGCAACTTTTAAAACTACATATGCGGTTTTCTTGGTTTCCTATTTCAGCACTAACCACACAGTAAAATGACTGTCACTGCGATACCACCATAAATGATTTTGCTTTTGATGGAAGTGTTTGGCTGACTGGTTATTTAAAAAGCTTTTCAACATATTGTGTTATCATTTATACTTGACCTGAATAAGCAGGCTGGTACCACCCATGTTTAAATGTGTAGTAATGTTTAGTGCTTTAAAGCCAAAAACAGAACACACTTCTTTACACAAAGTGTTGCAGGAGTCAGAAACCAGCTGCTCAGCTGCAGTAGGTTGTCCAAGCCAGTACCATCACTTTTTATTTCTTGGAACGGATGAGTCATGGGTTATGGTCATGGTGAGTTCTTTGTCATAATTAATTAATGAAAATCGCAGAATTTCTTACTTCTTTTCTTAATTGTTCATCAAAGATAGTATAAGTATGTAATAAGGCATGACATGTATGGCTCTGTTGAATAAATACTATTTTCATGTCACATACTAGAATTCAAACAGTGTTACGCTTTTAAATTGTATGAAAGGGGGAGAGTATGTTTTGTCACCTCCTGGCTTATTACTGTATATGTCAGAGTGAGATATTTATTTTTATTGTTCAGTGAAGGATAGGTGTATTTCTTTCTTTTTCAGTTTCGTGCAACTATATTTACAGATGTACTGCACACGTGTCTGTATGTCTTTGAATGGAAATAAGTATTGACCCTTGTCCCTGTGAAATCACCGCCTGGCGAGCAAATCAGTGATCAGCCACAGGGCTGTCGGAAAAATAACCCGTACTGCCAGGAAAAAATATTTAACACAGAAAGTGCAGAACACAATAAAGTAAACCCCACACAAACCAGGCTGTCTTCCCCCACCATCAGTACTGGGTTTAGTACCCCAGGCTCCAGCCCCAGGTCCCCTTAATTGACAAGTACCCTCCATTTAAGCCAAAGGAGGTCCCAGCATTGTAACCTGACACAACATGGAGGCACAACAAACGTGGACAGACTGTGGAACCACATAGGTAACACAAAACAGGACCGTTGAACAAATGACCACATCAAGCAAGCTTAAGGGATGAAGACATGTACTGTCATTGTCACAGTCCCAGATTCGTCTGTATATTGCAAAAAAAACTAAATGTTCTTCTTTATACAGTATAATTCAGCTTTGTATAATAATTTTAATAGGCTGAATGGAAACAATATATTTCTTCAGTTATATACTGTATTTGTATGATTTTGGTTGTTTTGTTGTTTGTTTACATACTCTAAGGTGTTATTAAGGATGTACGGTATTTCAAAATAAGTATGTAAAATATGTGCTGCTCTAGAAAATTTAAAATAAAACACTCTTATATTCTATTTCTATACAGTTAACAGGTAACAGTCAGCACCTTTGGAGACAACTTATTCAAAAATAAAGTTTTCTGCAATAGAAATTGGCAAATAGAACCTTCTAAATGGCCTGTGAAGATAGTTTACACCAGTTATCAAGTGACACCTGAAAGCTCTTCAGACATTTGCCTTTAGCCTTTAGGGTCAAGTATATAAACAATGTTTTGAATTTCACTGAAAGTTCATGGGCGCATGACCACCTGACAGTAGCAACAAGCATAATCTGGTTGAATCTCATCGTGGATTGAAGTACTGTACCAGAACATAGTTTACGGCACATTCTAATTGAGGCATAGAAAAATATATTATTGTAAAGTAACGAAATAGACTGAAACAGAAAAATAATTACGCAACTATACTAATCAGCTCAAAATAAACCTCATTTTATGAATGATGACCGACATGTGTAGATAAATAATGAACATCAAAAGCAGTTTAGTACTCTATGTATTGTGACAGTGCATGGGTTATTGGGCTGCACTGTTCGTTGTTCACCAAATAACCTTTTTCCAACAACTTCACAGCACAGGAACTGCCCTGGTCAAAGTCACTAATGATCTTCTAATAGCTTCTGATTCTGGTTCTCTTTCTATACTCATTCTTCTTGATCTCAGTTCTGCTTTCGACACTGTTGACCATAACATCTTACTTTCTCATCTTGAGACTGTGTTTGGAGTTTCTGACACTGCTCTCAAATGGCTCAAAGCTTATCTCACTGATCCCTGTCACTTTGTCTCTCTTGGCGGTTTTAGGTCTGAAATTGGACTTGTTAAGTTTGGTGTTCCTCGGGGCTTGATACTGGAACCCCTACTTTTCATGTTTCCTCTTGGTCAGCTTTTAAGATCGCATGGCCTCAACTATCACTTCTATGCTGACAAAACTCAAATCTACATCCATACCAAACCTGACACTGATGTGGCTGTCTCTATTCTCTCTAATTGCATCTCCGACATAAAAACATGGATGACTCAAAATTTCCTTAATCTAAACTGTGACAAGGCTGAAGTCATGCTTATCGACACCCCCCATCAACTTTGCAAAGCCAATGCTGTAACCCTATCTGTGAACTTCATCCACATACTTGAACTTCAGTCTAAAGTTAAAAACTTGGGGGTGATATTTGATTTAAGGCTTGACATTCAACCTACATGTGCAACATATTGTCAAACATCATTCTTTCACTTCAGAAATATCTCCGGACTACGTCCTATGTTGTTGCTAACTTTTGCTGAAAAGCTGATCAACACATTTGTCATCTCCTGAATTGACTACCGTAACACTCTACTCACTGGGGTCTCTAAATCCACATTGAACAAACTCCAGTATGTCCCAGATATGGCAGCCAGAATCCTGACCAGGTCTAGAGCAAGTGATCACATTACTCCTATCCTGGAGTCCTTGCACTGGCTTCCTTTCAGGTTTTGTGTCGACTTCAAAATCCTCATGCTCACCTTTAAGGATCTGCATGGCTTGGCACTTTAGTACCTGTCTGAGCTGCTGTCGTCCTACTCCCCACCTCATAACCTTCGATCTTCAAATTCTATCTGTCCCCCAAGCCCGTCTACGCTCTATGTGTGACAGGGCCTTCTCCTGTTACACCCCAAAGCTCTGGAACTCTATACCTAAGGATATCAGAGAGTCACCTTCCCTACATTCTTTCAAATCCAGATTCAAAGCCTTCTTCTTAAGAAGAGCCTTTACTTAACTGGTTCTGTTACTTACCCCATTGCTCCTACCATATTGAGTACTCCCATCTACTGTCTCCTTTCATTGTGTATTTTCATTGTGTATATCTTGTGTGTTTTTTTATTGTTGTTGTCGTTCTGTAAAGTGCTTTGAGAAACCACCTTAAAAGGTGCTATAGAAAATAAAGTTTATTATTACATTATTATTAAGGGTGAGTGATAAGGCTGTGTAAAATATTTATTTTCTCTTGTGCAGAAAAAAGGTGTGCCTGAGCTAAGAACTCTTGGTGTGGTTCTGGGACGAAAAGCTGAGTAGTCATGTGACCCTTTAATGTAGCCCTCTGAAATTAAGGCAACATTTGTTCGTACTGAGACATTTTAGCGCTGTCAGGGATGAGCGAGAGGGCCGATTTCACATCTCTGGGGCTCTCTGATGGCAATTAATGGACTCGGAAGATGTAATTATTTCTCAGCTATGTCACACACCCTTCCCCCAGCTTAAAGAAAGCGTCTTCTAGCAGTCATGCGGTGGATCCTGGAGAGGGTATAGGCATTCCTGTGTGCAGATCTCACACAATATTCCACGGTGAACCAGTATCGCTGAAGAACCATCTAGTTACCCGGGAATTATTATTTTTATTACTCTTCATCCAGGTAAATGGCACATTGTGTAACATTGTGTAACATTGCACTAACTCCTGTTATCATGAAGTGCTTTGAGAGGCTGGTCATGAAGCACATTAAGGATACCATTCCAGACACACTGGAGCCATACCAATTCGCTTACCGGCCCAACAGATCCACAGATGACACAATCTCCATTGCCATACACACTGCCCTATCCCATCTGGATAAAAAGAACACATACGCAAGACTACTATTCATCAACTTCAGCTCAGCTTTTAACACCATCATTCCAGAGAAACTAGTCAAGAAACGCAGTGCACTGGGTCTTGACACCACCCTCTGCAACTGGATTCTTGACTTCCTTCCTTGACTTCCTGGCAGACCCCAGGCTGTCAGGGTTGGAAACCACACCTCCGGCACACTAACTCTGAACACTGGGGTCCCCCAGGGTTGTATGCTTAGTCCATTGCTCTACCCCCTCTACACCCACGACTGTAAGGCCAAACATAACACCAACTCCATCATCAAGTTTGCCGATGACACCACAGTTGTAGGTCTGATCACAGACAATGATGAGAGGGCCTACAGGGAGGAGGTCAATCTCCTTACAACATGGTGTGAAGACAACAACGTCACCCTCAACGTCAGCAAAATCAAGGAGCTGATGGTTGATTTCAGAAAACTGCACAACTGTCATGCCCCTATCCACATCAATGGGACTGAAGTGGAAAGGGTCAGCACTTTCAAATTCCTTTGTGTCCATATCACCGAGGACCTCACGTGGTCTCTCAACGCCACTTCTCTGATTAAGAAAGTGCAACAGCTTTTACAGATGCACTACAGAAAGCATATTGACAGGTTACATCACAGTGTGGTATGCCAACTGCAGTATTGCTGACCACAAAGCCCTACAGCGGGTGGTGAAAACTGCCCACTGGGGTTGCTCTCCCATCTATCCAGAACATTTATGACAGACAGTGCTTGAGGAAAGCTCTAAGCATCATCAAAGACCCAACATACCCCAGCTACAGACTGTTTGAGAGATGTGGTGAGAGATACTTGATCTTTCCACTGCAGGAGTTCAGGAGCAGCACAAGTGGGAAGAGAACCATTTCACTGGAGTATACACACACAATGGTTTTGACAAGTTAACATGGTATACTGTACTTTTTGCTTATTTTTATGGTTAGGGTTATAGATCTTGTAGGTCACATGTCCAGTTTGTTTGCATACTTTGTAGGGACCTTAGCGTGGTTCTTGGACAAACATCTGAGTAGGCACGTGAACCTTTAACATATTCCTCTTAATTAAGGCAACAAATGTTCGTACTGAAACGTATTCACTCAGCTGTCAGGGGGCCGACTTTCTCATCTCTGAGGCCCTCTCGTGGTGACTAGCAGACTTGGAAGGTGATTTTTTCCCGCTATGTCAAAGTATGGCTTTTAGAAAAATAAATCACATATATATTTTGAATGTCAAGCCTGGTGAAAGTTGATGAAAAGCACTGAAAAGCGAACATTATCTGGGTGTCATTGATCTATTTGTTGTCAGACAAAGTCACCTCAGATGGACTGTCCAGCAGTGTGAGCCAAGCCTTTAGCTGAGGCTGTGTGTAGACCACCCTGATGGATGGCAGCAAGTGTATTGGAGATGTGGAGAATTATATGAAAATTGGAGGATTCTAGTGTGATGGTCTGGGCAGGAATTGTCTGGTTGCTATAGAGCTCTATTTCTAGTAATTGCAGCAGCATGAAATTCCATTGATCATGCTTAAACAACAGCTTTCTTGAGAGATGGAAATATGACTTTAATTTCATAGATACCCTATTCACCATCTCACTGAATATTTGTGAGATAAACTTAGAGAACATGTAGCACCTAGGGCTCATTGACCAGTGAACGCAGACATGCTTGTCCACACCCCACAATTAAAATTTAAGATTAAGCCTCAAGAGGAATGAGGCAGAACCCTACATTACAGCATCTACAATGTGGGACATAGCAAGCATCAGAGATGTAAAGCTTGTATTGCTTCCAACAATGGACACACACACTACTTTCACTGTAGATGTACTTAATCAATCAGTGTCTAAAGTGAAAGTAGTGCATGTGGCCACTGTTGTGGATGTAGGGGCATGAAAATCAGCTCTTCCCCAGACTACACCAATACTGCAAGACTGTGAGATCTGTGTGGATTATTCCTAAGTAGGAGGGCTGTAGGAGCATGGAACAAGCTATCCAGCCTCTTAGTAAAAACCATTACCTTGGTATCTGTCACGGATGTCAGGAAGGACAGACCGTGGAATGACAGGAGAGCGAGAAGACCCTATTTGTAGCGGCGAGACGGGGGTTAGCCCGGGCTCAGCTGTTCAGGGAATGACGTATAGAAACCTATGCCCTCAGGTAGCGGACGTGGGGCGACCTGGTGCTAGACGGGTTTCAGGACATCCGAACGTCAATGCTGAGCACAGACAGACTGAAAGACCTGGAAATATATAGCCCCAGAGAGAGAAACACCAGAAGGACAGCAGAGAACCGGAAATGAGAGACAGGACAGAGAAGGCTGCAGAGGGCGTGACAGTATCTTTCAAGAAACAGCTGAATGAGATCCTCAGATCAATTAACTGATAGACAGAATGGCCTTCTCTAGTTCATAAACTTCCTTACGCAGTAGAATATCACACTGTGCATCTAGATATCAAAGGCTGTAGAACGAAAACCTTTTGGGGTTTAGTTGTTCTGCCCTAACAACACTGTATTCTTAGTTGACCATATTAAATAAAGGTTTATCAATATAAGAAAGTTGGTAACATTTTTGTTAATAATTGGCCTTTCTTTCTGTGAGTAGAACTCGAATTTAGTTCAGACTCTTAGAAAAAATATTGTGAGTTATTAGGTCTATGCTAATTAAACATCTGAGAATTTCTCAAAAGTTTCACTGTACTTAAGTTGGCTGTCTTTCTTGGCAAGAGCCCATGAATAAATAGCAGGGGATTTTCAGGTTAAAATTGAGATATCCTTGAAGAAGACTTAGCAGGAACTCCCACAGCCCCTGCCGGTGCTATTTCTGAAAGTGGATACTTTCTTCGTCCTTCAGATATGAAAACCATTTTATTCACAAGCTCTTGTTAAGGCAAACTATCCAGGCACAAAAGAACAATGTATAATCATCTCCAATCTGATCATATACTGTAGGGTCATCTACCAAATATTAAAAATAGGACTAGTAATGGAAACCATAAATAGCGCAAAATAAAGTTATCAATTCTGAATTGTATTCCTTTCATGAACAGAATTAAGCTATCAATGTTTATTTTTTTTATCATACTAAGTAAACCAACTAAGGTGAGGGAAGACAGCATGTCTGCTATGTATTTTCATAATATCCTTAATTAATTGTCCACTAATAGACTTTTTTGGCTGTTAATAAGTACTTTTGTCTGCTTATAACTAAGCAATTTACATTTGCACCTGTTACGATCGTAAACCCCTCCTCTTAAGGACGCTGCAGCTCTTCGCCGGGCGCACACTCTGTTCCGGGCTCTGCATTGGTTCACATACTGTACGAGGCGAGTCGGGGACCTGGAAGCGCTTGGTCCCATCAAGGTTTTAAAGTTCCTGTTCCTGCCGGTTCCGACCCAGTTCCAGTTTTAATTCTGTTTGTCTTGGATGGACCGCCTGGCTCTGGATTTTGCCTTCTCTCGGATTCCCCATTGGACTCAGTTGTGGACAGTTTGCCTCTGCCACACCTTCCCCACACACCAGCACACTATGGACACGCCCCTTGTTTTAATTCCTGATCCCTGTATGACTTTTTCCCCGTATTTTCCTCACTCTACCCCAGATTGTGTCGTCTGCATAGGGTCTGGAAAGAACGCCTTCATGACAGCACCCTTTTTATACAGGTGAGTATTTTACTGCAGCAATTTAGATTAAATATCTTGTTCAAGGGTACAACAGTATCTTACAGTAGCTGGGATTTGAACCTAGTTTACAACCTTCCAGTTATGTCCAGATCCCTAACCACTGACCCAGACTATTGCTCATGTCATTTCTATGATTATATGATCTTAGTGCTGTATATAGAAATGTGCTGGAAAACAATTTCAAGGTTTTCTTTTTTTCTCACTGGTAATATGTTACAAAACAGCATATATTTTTCATCAGCATCAGCAATTTAAATCCTGAGCTGTGGGGTCCAATCCTGTGTGGGAGGCTGCTGTAGCCCCTTTGTGCGAGATACTTCACTACAAATCGTAAATGCCCTGATGTATAAATGGGTATTTAGTGATTCAGCTTATAAAATAAAGGCTTATTTTTTGCCCTTACGGGAAAACCCAGTCAAGGTTCGGTAACAGCAGCAAATAGTAAATGTACGGCGGTATTTGTAAAGGAGAAGCAGAAACAAAACTATGGCATCATAAGAGCCACATCTTATTGAATACTAGGTTTCCGTAGTCTCTGTTGATGTGAGGTGTATGAGTCATCCATTCTTTATCAGGAATCTGCTCACTGCTTGATAAGGGTCACAGCAACTCAGAGCCTGTCTCTTGCACGGCGTGCAAGTTGGACCATCTCCTACACCCACACAATCACACAGGGACAATTGCCTTAGCTAATTAAAACACAAACTAGTTAATTGGTAGAGAATGAGTGAATTGGCAGTAAGACACAACACCCAGGAAGAACATGCAAACTGTACACGGAGTGCATCCCGGGCTTGGATCAAATCCAGGAGCTGCGCAATGTGATGCCACAGTATAATCGACCACACCTCCATACCTCACTCTAGTGGCTTCCATTCAGAAGCATTTATGTTTTTAGATCAAATTGTAATGCTTTTGTATAAAAGTCTTCATGAACATGGAGCATCTTTAAGATTTGTGACATTTAGGTGTGCAACCATGCAAACGTTCCACACTAAGACAGTTATTTTAAAGCTAGATTAACCAATTATTTTTGTGACATGACCCAGACTGGAATATCCATGGTGAGGAGTGGTCGAGGATGTAGGAGCAGACTCCTCCGACCTGCTCACCTTCGGGACACTTGTGTTTTAGCACACCCCAGTACTAGAGGTCCTGTGGCGAGTGGAGATCTCAGGGGTCACTGCTCTGGCTATGGCTGGGAGAGCCTGCCCGGCCAGACCTTGAAGACTCCCAGTCCCAGCTGGCCAGCAACACGACTGAGGCTCAAAACTGCAACCCAAGGAGGGAGGCCCCAGGAATGATTTCTTTTAATAAGGTGCTCAGCTAATTCATCACTTTATTATCATGGTGCACCTGTAGGTAAGAAAATCCCTTGGAAAGTGATGTACCCACACGCTGCTTAAAATAACTTCCACAGAGGACCGTGTTTAAAAAATTAATTTAAAGCTGACATCTGGCTATTGGATGGCGTAGTGTTAAGGCTTCATTTGTGTGTTTTGGGGGGGACTGTAATTCCGACTTGGCAATTAAAAGACATGTTACAGGTCCAGAATTTACCAGAACAGTTCCCTCTTTGTCATCATGAATGTCCCCCTGTAGTTATCCCAGCATCCTCTTTGCCTGTAACCTTAGACCACCAAACACCTGTTCCTTTGTGAGCTTTCTAGAAGCTGCTCTCAGGGATGCCAACAAGCAATGTAGATTTTTTTAAGGATGAAGCAGAGAAAGCAGCCCTTGGCTTCTCCCTTTGAAAGGTGGCCTTTGTGAGGCAGCCTCAAACTGCTTCAGTCACTCACCACGGCTCCAGCATATTTTTCATCAAAAGAAATTTGAAATCTAACAGGGCCTATTCATGCGCTGCCAGCCCTGCTTGTGCTGATGCTGTACAATATTGAGTGTTGCACTGGATGAGGAATTTGTGGAATTCAAGGGTGGGGAGAAAACAGAACAGTCAGACTGATTCTCTACGAGTACACTTTAGGCTATTTTTTTATCAATGTTTATATGAATTCTTAGAGCATGTGTGTGCTGGGATGGGAAAATGGAGTTAGTTTTCAAAGGCCTAGTCTGATTTTTTTCCCTTCCTCTATTGCACTTACAGGTGCCAGGCAGTAAAAACAACAAAAATATTCCATTCGTTTTAAATAGCCAAAGGCTATGTACTGTGTATACTGTATTACCTTGAAGTCTCATCTTTTGAAAGTAGTTCTGAAAGGTAATAAAATTGCTTTGTGGTTAGTTAAACTTCCATTTGGGTCTGTAAATTTAAACCAGTTTTCTAGTATTTGCTACTTTTCAAATGAGTTTGAAAAGTGACTCAGTTGCATTTCTAATGTTACTGAGAACCTAACTCAGGTTCCAAGCCCAAGGTTATAAAATCCGTCTTGCCTCAGTCCTATCCTACCTTAAAGTCCATTTTGCTTTCCCCCTTCATCCTTTTTGTCCATCTGACGTAGTGGCTACCAAATCTGTCTCCAGGGATTGGCTCTTGGTTAAGTTCAAATGTTAAATATCCTTGTATTTGAGAGAAGGCAAAAAGAAAGAAAGTGGTTGTCACTAATTAAGGCAATCATTACAAAATTGTAGGAAAAACATATTATGAAATATATATTAATGTCAAATATATATTATAGTGTATGTCAAAGCCTAAGGTATGGGACAGTCTGGAACAAGCTATCTAGCCATATTGTTCAAGTTGCATCCTTGTATTAGCTACTAGAACTTAAATGAGCTACAGAAGATGGGCCATATGGCTTGCTCTCATTTGTATACATTCTTTATTCTAATTACATAGATGAGCTTTCATTTTAACTTCGGTTCTGGAAACTAAATTCTAATAGACACAGTTTGTGTGTGTGTGTGAATGTAATTAGCAAATGAATAAATTGCACTTACTTGTTAAATTGTACAATAGCTTTATAAATTCCCAAGGAAAAACAACATCCAAAATTCAGATGCTTCAAGATTCCTCATGGAGTATTTATGTATGGAAAAGTTTTGGTTTACCCTGCTTGGTCAAGAAGTAATCTTCTGTCTATAGGAGAAGGAGGTTCGACTGTATTCAGAGAGAGGAGTTAACTAAGGGGGAGCTGCAGAGATGTAGATGGAGTGGAGGCAAAATGAATGCGATTTAAATGCAAGCAGAGCCATGTGCAAGTTTTATATATACTGTATAGTGAACGTCAGTAATGATTGGGATTTAAAACAACTGGATGAGATTGGCTTTTCTTGTCATTATCCCTCCTGAACTTCAGACTTCCATTTCACATGAAAGAACGACATCCAAACATCAGATGCGTTGCAATTGTGTTTTGAGTATTTAAGTATAATACATTTTGGCTTAATTCAGTTGGTTAAGAGGTGGCCTCTTGTCTAGAGAATGCGGAGGCTTCATCCCCAGATCTGCCAATGCAGAAACGGATGGAAAGAACATACAAGCACAGTACACCTGCTGACTGAGATAGAGGTAGGACGCCAGACAGACCCAGACTGAAGAGATGACATCTGAAGTTGGACATTGGGAATAGCATAGACTGTAGGACACCTGCTTAATGAGCCAGAGGTACTGTAGGACACTGGACAGACCCAGGGTTGAGGAGATAGCAGCAGGAGCAGTAGGGATCAAGACGAAGGAATCTGGGGCAGAACTGGACGCCGGGAATAGCATAGATTGTAGGACACCTGTTTAATGAGCCAGAGGTTGGATGCTGGACAGACTCAGGGCCGAGGAAATGGCACCAGGGGCAGCAGGAGCTGAGAGGGAGGAACCCAGGTCCAACTTAGACACCAGGCAGAAGCAGAAGAAAGCACAGAAACATGAGTCAGGATTTAATTAAAGAACACAAAGGAGGGAGGTGTGTGGCTTAAACGTCTGAGGACCATGAACCACACATGAGTGTGGCAAATGTGAGACAAGTAGTTTATTTTTCTTTTTTTTTATTAGTTTATTTTTCTTTTCACTTCCCTGCTTGTTGCTTGAAGCACAGTCCATGTGCAGAACAGCAAAAATGGGTGAGGAAGAATGTAATTAGGGAAAGTCAATAAAGATTGTGATTTAAAAAGGCTGGGTGAGATTGGCTTGTCTGTCATTATCCCTCCCAAACTTAAGAACTTAAGAACTTCTATTTATGAACCATGTCCCTGCTTTAAAAAATACACTAATTACTGTCAGCAGATGCACTAATTAAGACAAGGTCCAGTCATTTAAATTTCAGAAGCCTTAATTTCCAACCGAGGGCTATACCTCAAACTGTACATATGCTGCAGAACTTTGCTGTGTCCTATTCTTCAGCAATTCCTTATTTTGTGCTGCAGAATTGTTTTACTTTTTCTAACCCACCTTTTCATTTCATAATGTAGGCCAAAATTTACCTCACAGTTTATATCTGAAAATGTGTTTTCCAAATTGTAGGTTTTAACAAAGAAACATGTCATGCACTGTGTACTGTATGTGTTTTAAGTGTGTGTGTGCATGATTGTGTTCAGATTCCAAATACAACATCTAAAAAACTAAGAAAGTACTGTTTGTGACCTCAAAAGATTAGAAAATTCAGTAACTCTCTGAAATCAGTGCAATTATCACAGAGTTTTAACATTATTTGCTTATTCCACCCTCCTTTATATCATGCCCTTCTAGGGTGTGGCATTCCAATTATACTGTACGTCAGTTTGCACAGATGGCAAGTTCAAAAAAGACCTAAACAGTGACCCTGTTCTAGAAGGCACAGGACAAATACATACACATCCTCTGGTAAATATTTGGACTCTGTTGAGAGACTTCCAAAACATCTCCAAGCCAGTGGAGTGAGAACTTGTACTGTTTCCCCTTTGGCACGCGCTTAATGTTTTCTCACAAGTCCCTCTGTAAAAATATGGTTGGAGCTCCACAGAGTTGCAGTGACAGACTGTTCAAATGCATGCCTGTGTAAATACAGACAGACTTAATATGCTGTATATTTAGGCGTTTGAATTAAGGGGAGAAATGCTTGAGCGGGTTATAATAGAAACACCAATGTGTGAAATATGCAGTGTAGAGGAAGCAAGGAATGTTTGACAGAAGGATCACAGTTCTGGCATGAAGATACAAAGGTCAGCAATTTGCCGATTAAAATAAACAGGCCGTTGCCTTCTGTTTGGCTCACCAAACCACAAATGCTTATCCTCTTCCAGGGGCAGGAATAACAAAAGCAAAAACAAAATCATTAAGATCTGGCCTATTAGACTCTCTTCTCAGCACTGGCTGTGGCTAGGAAGCTTTGAAATCACAGACGCCTTTTGGCCTTGGACGCTTATCCTTTCATCCATAATTGGGGGATCTTCTGTTTTAAAGAAGGAGACACATGTAGCTTAATGATGAAAATGTCTGTATTTATGTTATCTGTCATATTTACAGTCCTACAGTAAGATGCATGTCTGACTCGAGGGCAGACTGCCTCTAAAATATATTTTGTTTATATACTTTATATTATTTGTATTATTCATCTTTATTTCTGTGCTCCACATCACTCTTTCCACCTGTTTAAAAGTTTTTATGAAAAGTTTCAAAAAGGCCTTAAAAGAAAAACATTCTAATCGATATATAAATGAACATTATGTATTGGATGTGTTGGACGGTGCTTTAAAAATTCATTTTTTTATAAACCTCTAATGGCATTTAGCTATTTAAGAGCTTCATTTATTTGACTGTTTGGAGACACCCTGGGATTGAAGTGGTTGACCACACAACTGCAAGCTGCTTTCTGCTCAGCCTGGGAGATGGGGGACACCCACAATTGTTACCTCATATTTGTTTAAACTTAAAATAGTTTGGGGAATTTTTATCTCACAGTAACTTATGCTTAATGTGTCAGATGCTTTATAAGCACAGTCATGTGCTTTTTTTCTTACTTAGAACTCTTGAACCCTGTTACAGAAATTGATTGTTATCTTAATAATATTTACTTAAATGGAAGGTGCTAAACAAAACGTGTTATTTATCGAAGGCAAAAACCTTACAGTATAAGGTCAGAGGCAATGGTAAAAACAAAAAGACTCCAGTTAGGAGACAGGGGACAAAAGTGTAGGAGTGGGAGGAGCTGTTCCTCATGTTAAACCGAAGTCCTGATGATGTGGTCATTGCAGATGTCATGGCCCTTTTTAAAAAAGACAGGTGGTATTAACCTTAGTGTCCAGTCTAAAGTTTATTCTGAGATTACAAAACCTGGGGTTCCTAATTCTACCCCTTAAATGAATGGGTAAAGGAATTTCTAATTTCTCCTCCTGATCTGCTGTGTAGTCTGTAGATGAAGTGTGTCCAATTATCTACGTAAAATCTTTGGAATCCTTTGAGATGAAAACGGCTGTATTAATGCCAATAAATACAGTACAGTATAATATAAAATATTGATTGAATGAAGATGTAATGGTCAGCAACAGAGAGTTTAAATTGAACATTCTTTTTGCATATAGAACTTCTCACTGAAAGCAAGACACTTCATACATTCATTTTCTTATGTTGCAATTTTTAACAAGAAACAGCTTTCCTGAAGAATGTAATGAAATAGCAGGTCAATGTACGACTTAGAGTTCTGTACTGAAATAAAAGCTGGTGCACTTAAAATGAAATGTGACTAAGAGGGAAAACAATCCCACAATATTAAACTTTATTTAATCAGACCACAGCCAGAAAAGTTAGTCAGCCATGGATTAGTTAAGCATTTGCTGACATTAAAGTCTTGAAGCCTGATCCTCCATTGCTAGCCAAGTGCTTAGTTTGATACAAAAGATAATATCTTCAAGGTTACATAATTCATTTATATAGGTCTGAGCCATATTTAGTCATAAGACTAGGAATGGTCTACATTTCCTGTTTCCAAGCAATGAGAAAGATATGTATAAATATATAACTTAGGCTCCCAAATGCCAGACATTTAAGAATGTATCATTGCTCACCACCAAAAAATGAATCAATGTTTTTCACCAGTATTTTCTTTTAAAAAAATAATTAACAGGAATGTCAAGGCCTCTTATTTCACTTTTTTTACCAGTTTGGAAGAGAATTAAACGAATAAATGAAAGATGAAAAGACCCTACATAACCAATGGCTCACCGTTCCGTTCTCTGGTTTTTAATCATGTACTGCCATAAGTACAGAACCTTGTAAACGTACCCTTTTACAAGGCAGTGTTCTTCCAGTCATGTCCAATGTTTTTGAACTACTAACGATCTTCACATCATGTTTGTGTAATTTGGAATATTTTTTATAAATCCTAAGACATTCGGAGATACTTCCACAATAGCAGCTTTTGTTACTCTGCAGGCACCTGCAAGATTGCAGTATTTACAGTGAAAGCCACATCACTCCTCCAATCCCAGTTAAGTCCAATGTGCAAAATCTCTCCCCCCCCCCCCATATGAGTGTAACATTTATATCAATAAAACTGAGTATAGTAGCGTTTCATGTTAGGAAGATACAAAAGTAAATTCAAATTGTTGAAGAAATGAAACAGCACATACTGTACTCCATTTCATCATTTGAACAAATATCATCAAGTCCAAGTTCTCCTTGTGCTTCTAATACTTTAGTTTGCTTTACACTGAGCTTTTGCAAAATGATGGGATAACCTTGTAACTTGGGTGCTGTTAACAGTAACTATTAAAATTTGCCAACAATCCAAAAAAATAAATGTCAGAAAGTTATACAATAAGAGTTGTTTGTATTTCTCTGTATGGCATGACTTTTTAATACATCATCTGCCAAAACAAAATGTAGGGAACTGTCATATTGATTGGTTTAATTTGGAATACTGTAGAGGAACAGCAAGTAAGGTGACCTACAGACAACTTTACTATCTATGGGGGAGCTATCTGTGTGGGGTGCTATCTGCATGCTCCCCGTGTTCACATGGGTTTCCTCCAGGTCCTCTGGTTCTCTCCCACAGTCCAAAAACATACTGGCAGGTTAATTGGCTTCCTGCCAGGATAGACTCCAGTTCTCCTGTTTATTTTGAAGTGGATACAAAATGAATGGATGATGAGACTTGTGGCATGTCACAAGGATCTATCTTCCCTTCCTTTACTTCCTTAACCAGCAGCCATGTCACCCTGCAACTCACACCTACTGTAGCACCTACTGGCAGCCCCACTGCAGCCCAGCAGGTGTGAGCCTGGTCAGTACCTGGATGGGAGACCTCCTGGGAAAAACTAAGGTTGCTGCTGGAAGAGGTGTTAGTGGGGCCAGCAGGGGGTCCATGTGGGTCCTAATGCCCCAGTAGAGTGACGGGGACACTATACTATGAAAGGGCTCCATCCTTCAAAGACGTAAAACTGGGGTCCTGACTCTCTGTGGTCATTTAAAATCCCAGGGTGTTTCTCGAAAAGAGTAGGGGTGTAACCCCGGTGTCCTGGCCAAATTCCCATTGGCCCTTACCAATCATGGCCTCCTAATATAATCCCCATCTCTGAACTGGCTTCATCACTCTATTCTCCTCCCCACTGAGAGCTGGTGTGTGGGAAGTGTACTGGAACATCATCCTGGTGGGGCTGCACACTGGTGGTGGTGGAGGGGAGTCCCCATAACTTCAGTGGAGTGTCCAGAAAAGCACATATAAATGTAAGATATTATTATTATTATTATTATTATTATTATTATTATTATTATTATTACTTGTGATCAATGGTCTAGATTCTGGTAGAATAATTAAATTAATCAGGTTCTTGGACAAAATCAGACAGGAAGATGAGCAAACACTGTAAAATCAGCAAATGAAATTCAAAAAGATTGAGACAGAATTCAAGGCTCAACAAACACAGGCCAATGGTCTGCGGTTAATGTAGACAAGTGCTACTGTACTGTACATGTAAATGGTAAAAATACAAATTATAAATACTAAATGAGAAGCACAGAGCTAAAACAATATACTTAGGAAATAAACTTAAGTGTGTATATTGACACATTGTTTACATCTTCTAGACCTTGTGGTGAAGTGACAAAAGATAAACAGAATGTTAGGATATGAATAAAAGAGCAGAATTTAAATCAAGGGATGATATTTTAAAATTGTGCAATGCACTAGTGAGACCTTGTTTACAATAATGACTACAATTAGGGTCACCATGAGGTCAAAAAGGGCATTGCTTCTCTGGATCAAGTCCAGATAAGAATAAACAAACACATTGCTAAGCTTAAAGGAATGTCCTACTTTGAGAGGATAAAAAACTGAACCTTTTAAGACTTGAACAGAGAGGACTACTGTATGACGGGACCTAATTCCAGTATTAAAAATCCTCAAAGGCATTGAAAAAGTTAATCCCACGATCTTTTTCAGAATCAGCAGTGAAATACAAATCAATGGATGCCTGTGGACAAAACTGAGACAGGAATTCACATGTTTATGTTAAGGATGGTGTGAGCCTAGAACGATCCACCAAGCCATGTTGTTGAAGCTGATAAATTGATATGTTGCAAGGAACAGCTGAATGTTGTCCTTGGACCAATTACTAAATGACTAAAAATCAAATGAGAATGAACTTCTCTTGATTTTATGATTTCATGAATGGTCATTGGTCTAAAAATATGAGTATGAAAGATGATTCTCTATCTTGTATCGTGTGAGCCAAACAGAGACTGAACGAGAGTCAGATTGTGGCAACTCTCATGACTAGACAATCACCAGATAAAGGCACCACTAAGTGCAAACAGACTTTGCTTTAATGAATAAAAAAAAACTCTATTCTAAGCTGAAATTGTTCTTTATTACCTGTGTTACCTGCACTGCATCCCATAATCTTTGATGTTTCATTGTTGCCGTGTAACCAAAGGCAGCTGCTGTGTCTGTCAGCACACCCTAAAACCTGTGACGAGATGAAGAGCTGCTGACATAATGTGCAGTCTGGTTGTTCTGCCTGCACAGAGGAATAGCAGTGTGTCCCAGATTCATTGACACAATCAAGAAGCAACCGTTCATCCAGTTTGGCAGCCCTGTTGTTCCTAATCATTGTTTGTACAATGCAGTCTGAACCAATGCAAAAACTATTCACAATTTGTTCTCAAAGTTGAGCTCATCTTTAATTTAAAGTATTGAAGTAATTGAAAATTAAGTTGAAGAACTATAACATGAAAGAAAAACACAAAATTCAAATAAAAAAATAACATTAAATTCCCAGAACTGACTCCACACACACCATCTACAGTATCTACAAACAGTATCACTTCATCTGTTGATAATTATGCAGGCTTGTAGTGACAGAAAAGATTGACGGTCACATACTGGTATGTTTATTTCTCTGTCTGGTGGTGACAGTGATAGAGGATCACAGTGACGATTGAATGGATTAGTAAATGCTTTTATTTTAGTAAATCAAGTTTATGACAAACTCCCAGCTTCCTGTCTTTCAGAGCTCTTCTTGTAGTAGATTAGACTAAAATGAATACCTGTTGCTTTTAACCTCCCTTTAACATCTGCTAATAAGATCAGGCACTGCTGCTGTCTTTTCAAAGACATATACTGTAAACATAAATCCGACACATAAATGGATCTCTTCACATGATAACAAAAATGGCTTTGGATAGATTTGGTTGAAACATATACACAAGGCTGACTAATACCAAAGCCTGAAAATGTAAACTGTGTTAATGTAAATGTAAACTGTGGATAAGCAGTTGGAGAAATTTCACATTAAAAAAGTTGCAGAGATGGGTGGCATTGTGGTGCAATGGACTGCATTGCTGTTTTGCAGCGCTGGGTTCCTGGGCTCAATTCAAGGCCTGGGGTGCTGTCTGTGTGGAGTGCATATTTTCTCACTGTGCTCCTGTGGGTTTCCTCTGGGTGCTCCAGTTTCTTCCCAAAGTCCGAAAACATACTGGTGTGTAATTAGCTTCTAGGAAAATTGGCCCTAGAGTGTGTGTTTATCTGTGTCTGTGCCTGTCTGCCCTGCAATGGACTGGCCTCCTGCCTTGCATCTGTTGCTTACAAGATAGACTCAGACTCCCCCTTGACCCTGTCCTGGATTAAGCAGTTAGAAAATGGATGAATGAAAGGACTTGCCATTTGTTCTCGCGACTCCTTTAAGCGCTAAAATATACTTCCTTCAGTACTGAACATTTTTTGGACATTTATTTAGTTAGTGCAGCGTTCTTCACTGCTCAGCGAAGATTCCCATCTCCACATTCAGCCTCTGAGCACTGCTCCAGTGAAGTTTCAGATCAGCAAGTTCAAACCTATTCCACTTTGGGAATGCTCACCGTGTTCCTCCACGTGGTTCTCAGCCATTCTCCCTCTTTGCCCTCACTCAAGCTCTCTCTGAACTGAAGCAGCTGAACCCTCTATCTCTCGGATCATTTTGTAAAAGTCCAGCCATTCTGTCTGTTCATTGACCAGTATCAGCAAGTAATTGCTCCTGTTTTGCTTCCAGGTTAGGCCACCAAGCGATTCTCTGTAGTCATACATATTGTAATGCCCTTGCCTGGTGGTGAGGAGGAAGCGCCCCTAGGCGCTCGTAGTACCGCTGGGCATGCTGGGAGTGGTAGCCGGGGAGAGTCTGAGGGTCAGCACGATGACCAGCGTGTAAATAATGTCCTAGTAGTTCTAGTGCCCTGTGTAGTCTTATAAAAGTATAGCGTGTTGTTAAGTAATTACCACCCTAAAGATGTGTACGTGTTCCGTCAGTCTCCTCATGTGCGTGTATATCCTGTGTTTGGTTTTGTGTGGTTGTTAATGAATAAAGCTAGCGCTTGGTTTGTTAATTGCGTCTCCACTTGTCCTTTGTTCTGAAAAGAACCTGTATACGCTACATTGGTGTCAGAAGCGGGCAGGATGGACAAATCGTGGCAGACACTACCCGATTCTATTAAGCGCCGGGTGACGCTGAAAGAAACAGAACCCATCGGCAGCGCACATAGGGAGCCTGAGCAACTCCTGGGTGCGACAGGTGGCTACAGCCCTTACCAGGGCTATTCAATAGTGGTCCCGCAGGTAGAATTGGGGCGACTGGCCGCTACTCCTGGTCAGCGGGCGCCCCGGAGAGAGGATACTCTCCCTGCCGGAGCCGATCAACGATTCCCACACCCATCGGTGCGGGTGCGACCAGGTCGCTACGATGGGGAAGCGCCTTGGGAAACCTGCGAGGCGCAGTTCCAGCTTGCGGCCCTGACGAATGGCTGGAGCCGGGCGGAGATGGCCGGCCACCTGGCGGCGGCGTTGGAAGGAGCGGCCTTCCAGGTGCTCCAGGAAGTCCCGGAGGAGGACAGAGGCGAATACATGGCGCTGGCAGCAGCTCTCCAGCTGCGCTTCGGTGTGGAGGAGGCGCCGGACTTGATGCGGGAGAGGCTGGCCCTGCGGCGGCGCCAACCAGGAGAGCGACTGGGCCCGGTTGCCGCTGATGTCGCGTTCCTCGCCCGCCGAGGATACCCAACTTTCCCCCGGGAGGCGCAGCGGGAGCTGGCTCTCCAGGCCTTTCTCAAGGCCCTCTCACCCGAGGAGCTGCGGCGCCACGTGCAGCTGGCCGCGCCAACATCGCTGGAGCAGGCCTTGGTCCTTGCTACACGGGCTGAGGCCGTGTTCGGGGTGGCTGGAAGCGCCAGCAGACGCAGTGCGCCCTGCCGGCTGACCGAGACGGCGACGGAGGAATCCAGCGAGGGGGAAGAGGAGCCAGCCCGGGCAGCGACCCCCGCGGAACAGCCCCGCACGCTGATTTGCAACCGCTGCAGGAAGACGGGACACCGAGCCCGGTTCTGCCGGGCACCCAAACCTCGCACTCCTCGATCGGCGTCGGGAAACGGGAACGGGGCGACTCAGCGCGGGGAAGGCCGCCCCTTGAACACCTCAACCCCCGCTCCGGAGAGCGCTGTTAAGACCGGCTCCCCTCACGCCACCGTGGGGCGAGTCAGCTCTAGCTGGGGCCTGTACCTCCACTGCCAAATCGAGGACCAACCCTGCCTGGCCCTACTTGACACCGGTTCATCGGTAACCCTACTCCGGCCGGGCGTCCTCCCCGACACCGAGGGCACCAACCCCCCAGGATGGGAGGCCTCCAGCTTGCGGCTAAGGACCGTGACGGGACAGCTCGCTGTAGTCCGGGGGAAACAGATGCTTGCCTTCCGTCTAGGTGCAGCGACGGTGCGCCACCCCTGCTACCTCGCACCCATCCAGGAGGACTGCATTCTGGGGCTGGACCTACTGCAGCGAGTGGGGGCCAGTTTGGACTTGAGCCAGCAGGAGTTGTTGTGGCAGGGGGAGCGACTTCACCTGTTGGAGGGCAGGCCCGGCGAAGGCCGAGGGACGCGGGCTTGCCGGAGCCGGGAGAAAAAGAGGCAGTGGCGGCGGCGGCAGTCGCCGGGGCAGACCAGGCCTGCGAGCCGGGGAGCGAACATGCCGGATCCTGCCCCCGAGTCAGCCGGGGGGCCAGACAAGGCGGCGGCGGCGGCGGGAGCCGAGCGTTGCGTGGAAGCGAGGCGCGCCGTTGAGGACCTCTACCAGCGGAGCTGCGAGGGCCTCGATCAGGACCAGCGGCAGCGGCTCCAGGAGCTACTCGCCCAGAATGAGGATCTCTTTGCGGCGAGAGATGAGGACTGCACCCGCACTGCCCTGGTCCAACACGAGATCAACACCGGCGGCGCTCGGCCCATCCGCATCCCACCAGGACGCGTGGTTCACGCTAAGTGGACCACCGCCGAGGAAAAGATCCGGGAGATGGCCGCAGCGGGGGTGATTGAGCCATCCGCGAGCCCGTGGTCGGCGCCAGCTGTACTGGTAAAAAAAAAAGACGGCTCGTGGAGGTTCTGCGTCAACTACCGCAAGCTGAACGAGGTCACCCGGAAAGATTCCTACCCCCTGCCAAGGATAGATGACGCCCTGGACTACATCACCGGGTCGACCTGGTTCAGCTCCCTGGACCTCCGCTGCGGCTACTGGCAGGTACCGCTTGCTCCCGACGCTCGCCCGAAGACGGCCTTTTCCATCGGCCAGGGCCTCTGTGTAAACGTTCATGCCTTTTGGCCTGTGCAATGCCCCGGCGACGTTCGAGAGGCTGATGGAGAGGGTGCTGGCATCGGTCCCGCGGAACCAGTGTGTGCTGTATCTGGACGATCTGGTGGTTCATGCCCGGGGTTTCGACCAGGCCTTGACGAACCTCCAGGCGGTGCTGGCCTGAGGCTCAACCCCCGCAAATGCGAGCTCCTGCGGAGGGAGGTGACCTTCCTGGGACATGTTGTTGGACCGCGAGGGGTGGCTACGGACACAGGTAAGGTCGCCGCAGTGAGGGGCTGGCCGACTCCACGCACCGTCGCGGAGCTGCGCAGCTTTCTGGGGTTGGCCTCGTACTACCGGAGGTTCGTCCGGGACTTTGCCAGCATCGCTGCCCCGCTGCACCGCCTCACCGACAAGGGCCGCCGTTTCGACTGGGACTCGGGCTGTGAGACGGCCTTTGGCCAGTTGCGTGAAGCTCTGGTGGGGGCCCCCGTGCTGGCCTACCCCGACCCGCGGTTACCGTATGTTCTCGATACCGACGCGAGTAACTCGGGGGTGGGTGCGGTGTTGGCGCAGGAGGGGCCAGATGGGGAGCGCGTAGTGGCCTACTATAGTCGGGCTTTGACTAGGGCTGGACGGAACTACTGCGTGACCCGTCGCGAGCTGCTGGCGGTGATGGCGGCGGTCCACCACTTCAGGCCGTACCTGTTCGGGACCCGGTTCCGGCTGAGGACCGACCATGCGTCCCTCACCTGGCTGCTCCACTTTAAGGAGCCGGAGGGGCAGATGGCGCGATGGATAGAGATCCTGCAGGAGTACGACTTCACTGTCGTGCACCGTGCGGGGTCTCGCCATCTCAATGCCGACGCTCTCTCGCGGCGCCCCTGCGAGACCGCGGACTGCCACCACTGCGCCCGGCAGGAGCAGCGTGAGGAGGCTGTCTGCACCGTGGTGGAGGCGAGCACCGCGGCCACGGCCCGGGAGGGGCCGCTGTGGGTGGGCCTGTCAGACCTGGCGCAGCATCAGGCAGCTGATCCTGACGTGGGGCCAGTGCTCCACTGGAGGGCAGCAGGAGTGCGGCCTACGCAAGTGGAGCTCGCCCCGCACCCAAAGTCCGTCAAGGCTCTCTGCGCCCTGTGGGAGGCCTTGGTGGTAAAGGACGGGGTGCTGCGCCGGGGGTGGCGGGTACCGTCCAGTGGCGAGGTACGGTGGCAGCTGGTAGTGCCACGGTCGCTCCACGGGGCTGTGCTCCGAGCGGTGCACGGCCAGCCGGGCATGGGGCACTTCGGCGGTAAAAAAACCCTGCAGCGTCTCCGAGGCCATTTTTATTGGGGTCTTTGCCACCGGGACGTGGAGCGGTATTGCCGAACGTGTGCGGTGTGTATGGCGCAGAAGGGCCCCCCCGAGAGCTCTCGGGCCCCCCTCCAACAACACCAGGTGGGGGCTCCTATGGAGCGGGTGGGGTGGACGTTTTGGGCCCGTTTCCGCGCACCGAGGCCAGGAACTATTTTACGAAGTGGCCGGAGGCCTACGCCCTCCCGGACTAGAGTGCCCCCACGGTGGCCGATGCACTGCTGGAGGGGATGTTTGCCAGGCTGGGGGTGCCGGAGGAGTTACACAGTAACCAGGGGCGTAACTTTGAGTCCCAGGTCTTCACCAGAGTGTGCCAGCGCCTGGGGATCACTAAGACGCGGACCACACCGCTGCATCTCCAGAGCGACGGGTTGGTGGAGCGGTTTAATTGGATGCTCGCCACCCAGCTGGCCACCCTGGTGTCCCGGCACCAACGGGACTGGGACCGCCACCTCCACCTTGCGCTCTGGGCGTATAGGACCGCGGTCCAGGAATCCACCGGGTGCACCCCGGCCTCGCTCATGCTGGGCCGGGAAATGCGAACCCCGGTGGAGTGGACCTGGTCTTCGGCCCGCCGCCTGGAGACGGGTCGGAACCGCCGGCTGGACCGGACTACGAGTGGGACCTGCGGCAGCGGATGCAGCGGGTGCATAGCTTTGCACAGACCCACCTGACTCAGGCGGGGGTCCGGCAGAAGCGGCACTACGACCTGCGCTGCAGGGGGCCTGCCTTCCAGCCCGGGGACTCGGTTTGGGTGTACAACCCGCGCCGCCGCAAAGGCCTCAGCCCTAAGCTGGCGCCGTCGTGGGAGGGGCCCGCTGAGGTACTCGGGGTGGTGGGCGAGGTCTGCTACCGTGTCCGGTTGCGAACACGGGGGAGAGTGGTGGTCCTGCACCGAGACCGCCTGGCCCCCTACCAGGCCCGGGAGGAGGAGCCGTGTGGGGAGGCTCTAGAGGAGCCGATAGTGGGGCGTCCATGGGTCGCCAGCCTTCACCGCGGCGTAGCGGCCGCTCACGCAGGGTTCCACAGCAGTTAGCCGAGTACGAGTACAGCCTGAGGGGGGTGTTCGACGTCGGCGAGACGCCAGATGCTTCAGGTGGGGGCAGTGTAACGCCCTTGCCTGGTGGTGAGGAGGAAGCACCCCTAGGCACTCGTAGTACCGCTGGGCATGCTGGGAGTGGTAGCCAGGGAGAGTCTGAGGATCAGCACGATGACCAGGCTGACCCTACCTGTGTAAATAATGTCCTAGTAGTTCTAGTGCCCTGTGTAGTCTTATAAAAGTATAGCGTGTTGTTAAGTAATTACCACCCTAAAGATGTGTACGTGTTCCGTCAGTCTCCTCATGTGCGTGTATATCCTGTGTTTGGTTTTGTGTGGTTGTTAATAAATAAAGTTAGCGCTTGGTTTGTTAATCGCGTCTCCACTTGTCCTTTGTTCTGAAAAGAACCTGTAAACGCTACAATATTTTGCCACCCCTTGTCAGGCAAGCAGCACCAAATAAACGTTCAGTGTGTTTCGCCTGTACGTCTTATGAATTAGGATTTGCCGAACAATTGCACAGTACTGTAGCATTCCTACTAAGTGCTAAGAGTTTTTTTTCTTAAAGAAACACAGATCAATTTCAGAGGCAGTCTGAAATGGCTTAGTTATGAGAAATGGTTTTATTAAAAAAATAAAATCTGTTTTATTGACTAAACTATATGTTTAACTAAACCAAAAAGTATATTTAACACTTAAAACACAAGACATATACAAAAATCAAGTTACTTTAGTCAAAACCTACTTCTGTATATGAGCCGAGTAATAGTGTATATACTGTATATGGTGAATGTTTTTTTTTTAAACAACTAAGAAGCTGCTGTAGTGGCTTCTTCACCATGCCCATTTCTTCACACTGCAGCTGAGAAAATGACAGAGAGCCAAGAAAAGAAGGATGATGTCAGGGGGTCAACTTCATGCATGCTTACCTCTGCTTTACAGGAAAAAATGACAAACGTAACATGCATTTCTCATTGGGTTACCTGGCAGAGCAAAAATAAAATGATTAACTTCTCTTTTATATTTCAGGCTCTGATGACCCCATAGCAGATGACTGTCTCAAACCATCCGATCTGGTTTATCCTTAGTTACTTTCTTCAGTGAGCGGGTTGGTAACAATCCTTTTTAACCTGTCGTCTCCTCAGCACTGCTGTCCTTTCCTTAATCTTCAGCTACGTCTGTCAGTTGCTATGGAGACCAGAAATGAAAATAACACTAATAAGTTCACACGTTATGGAGCACTTTGTCCAGGCATGGAGAAATGCACAGCTCTAGAACCTGGAACTGATACAGGTGCTGCGAAGAGATCTAAGACATTAAAAGAGAAAGAAAATTGCTTTATTAACTACTGTATACAAGGTGTTATTTAAAAAATAAGTCACTGTTACATTTTATACTTGTTGTCTTTCGCAGAATTGTAACACATAAAAACAAAGACAGTCGGCCCTGACTCAAGATCATACCACCTGCTAAATGGTTGCTATAGTATCTAACCCCAAAACACACCCAAAAGAAAAATAAATCTAAAAACAGTAAATTCCTACTTCCCAATCTAACTTGTTTTTCTCCTGGTGGGCTCAAGATCTGGGGTTCACCCACAATGACAAGAAGGAGACCAGATGGTAAGTAGCAAGCCAAAAGGTTTTATTACTCAAAAACAAACTTTCTTCCAAAAACAGGACTTAAGAAGGACCCGTACTATATGGCACTGCCAAGGAACTATCTAATAAAGGAGGGAATAAGTGACTAATAAGTGTCAAAAGCACACCATAGTGTCCATGTACCTGCTCTGTCCAGGACCAAGGAGCGCACCAGGGGAGGGCCAACCGCAACAATGACAAAACAGAGGGGGAGGAGAAAACTACCACTCTCTATCCCTCAGGCAGAGAGTACATCACACTTATGGCTCCCACTCTAGAGGGACAACACTTCAGCTCTCATGTCTTGTAAAGCCAAACTGCAACAACACTTCCCTTAGCTGGGCAGCTTGTTCCATCCCAGCAAACTGTCCACTGTTCTCCCTTCTGCCACACCCACATCTGTACACAGGTCAGATGTACAAAGCTGTCAGGCCTGTCTTGGCTGAGGAAAGTGAAACAGCTAACAGCTCATTTCACGCACGTCAGGTCGAAACTAGTTACAAACAAGTTCTACCTTATTAATGAAAACAAGTAAGGTTAAAAACAGTTAGAATAACTCAGAAACAAGATAGCCCGAGAGCTGGGTGTCTGCAACTCAATTGAATGAACTGAAATGAAAAGAGGAATTTAAAAAGTCGCCTTACTATGTGATGAGGTAATCACACTGTACTGGGGAGAGGAAAAAAACAACATTAATATCTGTTTGGTGCCAAGAGTTCCAATGATTCTGTACTCTGCATTGCCTGAATCTGAAATCTTCTCCTCCCTTTTGAAACTGATTGTATCCATACAGTATTTCTCACCCTGCCTTACCCCTAACTTTCTTGCTCTAGTTTGGCTCGTAGCTCTCACTCGATGTGCCATCTCCTGATTGTCCTTGTTCTGCCCCCTTCTCTCTGCAGGCCTGCTGCAGCATGTGATGTAGTGTCCTAAACGCCTATCCTCAGGTGAGTCCTCTCACACGTCCTACAGTCCTATAATCTCATAAATCTTTCCCCTCCCACTCTCCCCCCAGAAAATCTAATGAATTCTCTTGTATGTGAAAAAATATCCATCGATTTTCTAACAGCTGCCATCAGTTCAGTATCCAGGGGGAGCTGGAGTCTATCTTCACAAGCCACAGTGACAAGGCAGCAAACACCCAGAATGGGACACCAGTCCATCGCAGGGCAGACACAGTCACACTGACACTCTCACACCAGGGCCAGTTCAACCAGAAGCCAACTAACCTCCAAGTCCCTCCTTTGAACTGAAAGGAGGAAACCAGAGCACCCGGAGGACACTCAAGATGTCATGGGCAGAGCCACAGCATACAACTGTAATGGAAGCGTTCTTTCCGGACCCTATGCAGATGACACAATCCGGGGATGAGTGGGGAAAACATGGGGAAAAAGGCATGCAGGAGTCGGGAATGAAAACAGGGGGCATGTCCGTGGTGCGCAGGTGTTCAGGGGAGGTGTGGCCGAGGCAAACAATCCAGAGCTGAGTCCAAAAGGGGAATCCGAGACGGGCAAAAGTCCGAAGCCAGGCGATCCATCCAAGACAGACGAGATTAAAACAAGAACCGGGTCGGGACCGTCACAGGAACGGGAACGGGAACAGGGACAGAAACAGAAACTAAAACCTTGAAGGGACCAGGCACTTCCAGGTCCCAGACTCGCCTGGTACGGGAACCAGAGCAGAGCCTGGAAGAGAGTCAGCATCTGGCTTTTAAAGGGGGCTGGAACAGGGAGCAGGTGCGGGAGATGAGTGAAAAACAAGGAAGGGCTGGAGCGTCCTTAAGAGGAGGGGTTTATGATCGTGCCAACAACGTCCACACAGAAGGTCCAGATTGGAGCCCAGAGCAACAGCGCTGGTACGAGGCAGCAAAGCTAATCACTGCACCACATGTCGCCCATGAATCAATGTACAAGCAAAAAATATATATAAGATACTGTATATAATGTAATAATAAATAAGAAAAATCGTGGATAGAGTAACGTTGAGTTACACTATATGTCCTATTTTAACACAACATCATCCTTTTTTGCAAAAGGTTCAATTTTCAGGTTGATTCTTTTAACTGTTAAGTAAAATGATACCTTGGCTCTGGCAAAAAGAGTCCTAACTCCTTATTCCAGTACTCCTTAAATCTGAGTCTCCACAGCCCATCCAAGAGGACAAATACTGACTAAAATGACTTCGCCACTGGAAGACTTATGGTGATATTGACGCTGATATGCGTTGACACTGCTGAGAATGACTGAAGATTATACCTGCTAAATTACTTTACAGAAGCTTTTTTCTGTTCTAGTCATTTTTCAAAACATCTCCCTGTAACCTGAGCTGGTCTTTTTCCACAGAGTCAGAATGTTCCAGGCTTGGTCAAAAGACTAATTCACCTCACACGGTTTGTTCCAGTGTCTTTGTTGCCCTCACAGGGGAGTGAAAATAAAACCAGCTACCATGTTCCCTGACTGGATGTGTACCTTGAGAGTACAAGGGCTGAACAAAACCCACACAGTCACTGAGTCTCATCCAGTGCTTTAGAAATGAAATGGAAAAAAAATCCGTTGCACAGAGTTTCTGAAAATAAAGACATGGATAAAATAAAATAAAATAGGGCTGTGCTTTATGGTGATTTATATCTCAATGACAACTGCACGCATAATTCCTCAGAAGCACAAAGTCAAAGGAAAACAGTGGATGAGGGTGCCTTAATCTTAATCTTTTATATTTTGAGGTATCCATTTAATGCCCTTTGTGTATTAATTACCCTTTAATACAACTATAGCTTATATCTAAACTGGATGGAGCACAGAGGTGAAAGCTTCTTCGTCTAGTGTAGGTATTGTAACATTATGATTTTTTATTCATTGATTGCATGAGTGCTTACTCTGTTCTTGGGCTGCATACTATATAATCAAGAATTCAATGTAAATCATGCAGTTAGGAAAGGTTTAAATTTTTCTTTCTCTGGGTATTGTAAAAATCTGCAATTATTTAGTGAACTTGTGAAAAGAGTTATAGCTCTTGGGTCTCATAATCGTCTCACACATCAGAGACAAGGATGACTTAACCTTTAGTCTTGACAGGTATAGCCAAAAAATACAATTATAGGCTCTTCATGAGAGCCTATAACATTAATATTCACACTAAATTTCCTACTAAAATATTTCATGGTTTTAATGTTGATCTTGTGTATTTAGTTATGAGTCTGTAGTATGATCTGTTCTACAATATAAAAGTGGCTCATACAATAATAATTTAAATAATAATTTAAAACTGAAGTGTTCACATACTAACAATATTTTCTAGTCCAAAAGGTAATAATACAGCTGACATGTGCTTTTATTTGCATTTCTTTACAAGTGAAACTCCATTTCTGAGCCAGACTTGATTGAGTAATAATATCATGTTGCTCATAACTAAACTACTTCCTCAGCAAAACCATTGTTCGATATCTTTCTTGAACTTAGTGTTCCCAAGGTGCTTTTGAAATTCATTGTGGTTCGACAACTTTGGTTAGATTCTGGGCTCCTCTGTGAATTAGGGGTTCACCTGGACATATTTAATTTGAAAAACATGTAAACACATGTAAACACACACATGCACTCCAAAGCTAGATAATGGATGAATTGCTTTGTGCTACGATGGGGCACAAAGCAGTCATTTCTTTAAACTGGTGGTGAGTGACAGGTGTTTCCAGAGTCAACAAACCTCATGAGACCAGAAAATGTCAAGTGCTCTTTCGGACAACTTTCTCTTAGTGTGCAGAGCTTGTTTTAAGCTGCTTTGAATTAAAAAAAATGTACAGAAAATTGAAGAAGGAGTTTGGTACAGAAGGTACAGTAAATGACACTCTCCAGAATAAAAAAGAAACATCTGTGATTCTTGTGAGTCATGACAGTAACTATTTTGGTATAGCATGTTGCTTTAAAGCGTATTTTTGTTCTCAACAACAACAAACACAATAATATATCTATATTTTTAATTATGAAACTTTTGTGCAATTTAGGATCTTAGACATCTTCTGTAAGAATATGCCTAAGGAGCAGACCTGGAAAGATCTACAACTGAAGCTTCATGACCCTTTTAAAAAATCTCTTAATCGCCCCAGCTGTTCATAAAACTTCTGTAATAAAACTTCCGAATACAAGAACAGGATTTCTGGGTGTCATCTAATCAGCAGGGACAATAGGACAATCTTTTCACACTCCTTAACATTTAGCCAATCAATCTATTAATTTCTAGCCAGTCCTCTGAGCATATTCCTCTTGAAACACATGCTTCAAGAGCAAGACTGGGAAAGATCCATCATCGATGTTCCATGGGACAGGCTAGTGTACAGACATATATCCCATGGAGGACAAGTTTAATGCATCTGTTCTATTTTCATGTCAGACCGTGTCACCAGCCAGTATCCACAGCCAAGGAATGAATCACCTACACTTTGCCAAGGGCACCATAAATGCTGAAGACATAAATAGTTCATTAGATCTAGGAAAGAAAAATAACATAAAGGAAAACTAATAAAAAATGCCTCTTCGATAAAATTTCTCTGCCAAGAAAAACAACAATAATGCTCTTCCCAAATGGCTTATTTTACTGTGCTTTTATAAAGCATTTGCTAAACTGACTATGTGATCTGGAGTTATAGCTTACAGCAGCAATGAGATAAGTGTCTTATTTATTCTGAGCAATTGTAACTTCTCCATCCGATATTATGGTTCGCTATTTTTAGAATTTAAATTATGCCATTAAATTATTCAGCTGTTCTTCTAGCTGCAGAAATCAGGCCCATGCGTTTAAAGCGTTTTAAAATTAAAATGATATTGCCAATAAAAATAGAGACAGTGGGAATTAGTTTGAAGGTTCTGAGTAGGCGTTAACCCCAGTGTCCTGGCTAAATCCCTCTCCAGGCGTGTTCACTCTGGTCTTCCTGCAGTTTCCTTTTAATTCAATTAGAAGTGAAGCAGGTTCTCACTTCTCCACCTGATCCACTGTGTAGTGGGGCTGCTGGTGCATAATGGTGGCCTTGTGTCACCCAGGTGGGAGCTGTACTTCAGTGGCATATGCAGTGGGAGCCCTCTTATATGATCTGAAGGTTCTCTAAGAACATTTGGGAATAAAAATGGAAGGAATTGTTTGTATCATTGACATGAAACTCAGACTGCTGCGGTTTCATTGTGCATCTGTATACATTTTTCCTTCAACAGCACACAATACTAAGATCTCATTACATTGTGTTAAAGAAAAAAATACATTGATTTAGGAGATTATTTAATGATACATTCTCATTGATAGAATGCACTGGGATGTAAATTGATCCAAATGAAACAGCATTTTTTTTATCATGGTTTATGAATACCAATGCAATGAATATGTGATAAAGGCTATGTTTACGTTTCATAAAAATAAGGAAAATCACCTTTTCTCTGACTGTGATTTAGATTCCCTGAGCAGCAGCACACAGTTTATTGAGCACTGTCGGATGCACTGGACAATGCCTGTGGATTGCATGTACAATGTCCAGACTTTCATTCACACTTCTTTACCTTTAGGTCCTTTGGAGTAACTTGTCAGATGAAACAGGTGGGTGTACCACTGTCCACTTGTATCATTGTGTCTTGGGTGCGTACAGGACCCGTTACTGCAAAGCCCAGCCTTAAAACAGGTGGCGAGTCCAAATTAGGGGGAATTTGGTCCCAAAAAGTAGTGCAAAAAAAGAATGAATTGACTTTCCCAAAATTTAAGAAAGAAAAACTTTGTCTTCGGCAGGTAATTATTTTTTTTATTATTCTGTATCGTGTAGTTCTGGGAAAACCTGTGAATAGGTAGGTCAAATTATATCACAATGTTACAATGGACAAGTGCCCCATAAAAGTCCTGGAGAATATGCCTTTACTTTTGTTTTGGGTAGTAAAAATAACAGGGTATGCTCCTTGGACTTATTTTTCTGCTGTGTTTTCCAAGCAGAATTGGAGAAAACCATGCATCATTTTGTCTTGAAGCCTCATTTGTTATAATAAGAAAAGGTATCAATGGGTGTCCTGGAAACAGAATTATGCAGGGAAAATTTTACCATTTTGGTTTGGAAGATAATGCTTACAAAATATTTGTGAGACATTATTTATCAAAAGGAGAAACAATAAGGTTACATATGTGGAGCTTACTGTAATACAGAAAGGAGAATGCAATGTGGTATTCACAAATATCGTCAAACTGCAAATATACTGTAGCTGTGACAGCGAACAGTGTGCACAAAACAGGATTATACTGAACTAATTCGTTTAATCAATTTTTATTCTGTTGTCCACTACTGCCAATGTGACCTTTACATCAATACAAAACAGCTTCTTTATCCTTGAGATGTAATGTGTACAGAAAAGTGTTTAGTATGACTGCCATGTATTTTCCATCCAATTTACACAAATGTAACTTCTAAAAATGCCCACATGCTGAGTCAGTTCTAACATCTTATATGGGAATGGAACTACTGAACTGTATGGTGGAAAATTAAGGCAATAAGAATACTCGTTTCTTTCTGAAGCTTTAGTGAGGCCTTGAAGAGTCAGTTGTTTATTTTTGTGCATTCCCCCTCGCCTCCAGCAACAAAAAGAGACACCTCAACAGATTGAAAACATAGACTCCTCTGTGCTTTTTATCTCGGCCTTCCGAACAATGCACCACTCATATAAAACCTGAAGGCAGTCCTCCCCCTGCCTGAAATAGCACTGTAATTTGCAGATTAGCAAACCCACATCCCATTATTGAAAAGTGTTTAGGAGGTGGTTTGGGGGGGTAGAACAAGCAGGGAAATGCAATTCTAAAGGAGATGGAATTCTATCACAAAGCATCTTGTGTTTACTCAATGCTTCTAACAGAAAAAGTGAAGGCAGCTGGACATCATCAGCCTATATAGGCTTCTTTTTCAACCCTGCACGGAGCGACACTTCAGAAAGAAAACATTAATCCAGGAAAAAAACAGCCAGCATCCTCTGGGAGCCTGTGTCCAGTCGAAAATCCAGGGATTTCATCTTGAATCTCTCATTAAGGCTACTGGTTTTAATACAAAGCATATAGAGCCCAGACAAAAGGGAGCAGATTGTCACACTGGTATCCTAAACTCTGGAGGTTAACTAAAAATTAAGTCCCATTGTGTAGATCTCCTCTTATCTCCTTTTGAAGTCAGCAAGACATGCCAACAGTCCTTAGTCACCCATTGTCCCCTGTCTCCTAGTTCTAGTGGCTGATTGCCATGTTCCTTGTGTTCAGACTCACATTATAGGAGGTAATTAATGCTGTTCAGGTTCAGTGAGTGCACTCTTGGAGGCAGAGAAGGACTTAGAGAGAGGGAAAGAGAAAAGACTTAGGACAAGCATTAGAGACAAGAAAAAAACCTTAACCATAGTATAATTTGGTCATCTGTTGTGTTTCCGTATGTGTTTACTATGCTGTCTAATTATTGGTCCATTGTCAGACTTTAAGTGGAATTTAAAAGCTAAGGACCAAAACCTAAACTAAAGTGTTTCAGTGAACACTCATTAAGGCTACTGGTTTTAATACAAAATGAACAATTAAAAGTGAACAATGCAAGAAGTGTAATTGAGGCAAATGCATAGATTTTCAAAGAATACAAGATAAAGCAGAAAATAAGTAATAAAGATTTAACTCTGCATGTCTAGTTTGAAGCTCTTATACATACATCTATGTATGAGTTTACAACAAATGATTTTGGCTGCAGAGGGCCTAAAACTAACTGCAGTGATACTATTCTTCAATCTATCCCATCTTTTATGAGGAAAGATGCACATCTAGGGAGTGTGTGTTGCCTGACAAATTGACTTTGACATTACATATTGCGGACACACTTGTCCCTTTGGATTTGTCAATTGCAAACTTTTGAGGGGTATAAATGCGATGGATTATGGGTATGCATATTCATTTGCTCTGCATACAATCACAACACTACAGGACACAGAATCCATTTTAAAATTTGCTACAACTGCTGCTTTCACCTCCTACCCTGATGTGGAAGGGTGTTTGTTCTAATAAATAGATCTGCATGATTATTTAGTTTTAATTTCTGGGATAAGATTGAAACATTCTCAATGACTAATCAACAGTAGCAATGTCCAAGTTGCTGTAGATGCAGATGGAAGAATACAGGGGGAATTGATTTAATTTGTTGATTTCTGTCAATGCATTATTAGTGCAGGGCCTGAAGTCTTGTGTGCTTCAGGCTCTGTACTAAAGAAATGGCAGTAGATCATATGTATGATTATTCCATGATGCCAGGATACAGTGTGGGCTTGGTTCTAATTTTAATAAACAGAAGAATGTCACTCTGGGTTTGTACTATCAAGCCTGCTGAAGGTTTCTACTTAATTAAACTGGGGAGGCAATTTCTCACTCCTCCAGCAATGGCTGCTGTAAGTCACCCAGATGAATGAACTGGGTCCTCTCCTACAAGCAAAGGGCTTTGGATCCACTGGGATAAAAAGTGCTGTATGAAAGCAAATGTTTCAAAACACAACTCTTAGAAATGTTTTAACATTACAGATTAAAAAGACATCTGCATAAATACATATTTTCATGTAGCTTCAAAATAATAGTTTTAGATATAGTTTCATTTTTACTACCTGCATGCAAAGTTCAAACTACATTAAATTTCATCTCCCAGCTGTTTTCCTAGTCCAAAGTACAATATTTTCTTTCTTTTTGTCCTTGTTTTTCTGTATTTCCTTTGCTCCTTCTAAAATTCTATATACATAAGTATGTCGAGGGAAAATATATTAAGACCATTTTTGAATGATTACTGTATTTTTAAAACTAAGCTTGTCCTGATTAATACAAATATAGGGAGCATAAAAAACATACTGTATACTTAAATAAATTCTCAAAGTCAGCAAGAAAATGACAACTTTTTGCAGCATGTGTGCTGACATTTTATAGAAAGAAAACATGGCATGAATTCATTATGCTGATTAAGTGAAAAAAGAAGGTCAGAAAGGTCGAGAAATGTGGAAAAATATTGTAATTCAGGCTAAAATGAAAGATTTTATCAGTGTTATAGAGAACAAAAAGTTAAGGAAAGAGTGTCTCAGAGCCAACAATAGGGAATGAGCAGGAAATGGCTGAGGCACTAATGAAGACTTCACTCAGGTGTTCACCAAGGAAGAAATTAACGGCATGCCTCAGGTTGAGGAAAGGTAAAGTTTCACCTTAATTGATATTAATATGAAAGTTACTACCATATGTTTACAGGTTTAAATCGTTCATACTTGTTAAAACACAGTACTGGGTAAAGTCATATTCACAAAATAAAATTGATTATTTTTATAGTTGTCACAGTCACAGCGCACTATGGCTGTGGTTAAATTTTAATTTGTTTTGTGGCAAAAAATTCACACATGACTAAGATGTTTAAAATAGCCTGATAGCAAAATGAAAAAAAATATATATTTTTGTACTTGCATGATAAAAATTTAAATTTGTATACGTCCAGATAAGCAATCCTTTCCAACAGTGGCGGACACAAAATTAATTAAGCAAGAATATCAACATCAACAAAATATCAACATGCTTCTCCTGACTCCTTCATTTTAATAGCCTTAGTTGTAATTGGCCTTTTTTAAGTTTCCGACTAAACCACAAAGCTTTTTATAACCTTGGAAACACTCCATCTGAATCCAAAAGGCTAGGAGAAAAATTCCGTAACATTGACAAACCACAGGAGAATGACAAATTGACAAAACAGGTTGAAAACTTGGATTGCTCTAAAAAAGAAAAGGTTAACATTTTTAATATTGAGACTACAGCATCCCAGATACTGTTGAGGGGCTTATCATGAAACCGGGACAAGAGTTTGTGTCATTTAAGTCAATTATGTCAGGGAAAATTACTTTCGATTTTAGTGATAAAACATGAATAGTCAATTAGTTTTCCATCAGATTCTATGTAAACACAGACCACCACTGGGGTCCAAAAAAAAGATTTGACCTTCTTCAAAGAATTCTGCAGCAGGACCTTTTGACTGAAAGAAAAATGTGTTTTATTGACATAGGAAGTCAGTGGTAGCAAATTAAAATTGCTGCTCTTTTAAGATCAACCCCTGGTGAACTTAGTCTTGGAAAGAACTTTCTTTCCAAGTCTTGGTGAACTTTAAAAGCTTTGTGATTTTAGTTTCCAAATAAAGCTGAGTGCAAACAGTAAAAAAAGAACAGCTTCAATAAAAAACGGCACTTTCTACATAATATGAGGTTGAATAAGATACTGTATCATGCCTTCAGCATTTTGAAGTTCATTTTGAAGTCACTCTATTTAATGTTATTTTTGTATTGAAACAGAAGGAAAAAACGTTAGGAATTAGGACAAAGCAGTTTTCATCATTAATTTAGTTAAAGTCTCAGTACATGAGCTGCAAAGGAATAAGTACAATATAGGTTAATTCCAAAAACGTGGTCTTTTATTTTCTGAAGTGTACAGTAAGTCTGCACTTTCCACTCTTCACTTTTATTTTACCTTTGAATCTCCATTTTAATTATACAGACCTTTGCTAGGTAAACTGATACCCCTTTGCACTCTAAACTAAAATCTCAAAACACCGTTTTCACACGTGACTTCAGCTACAGTACATTTAAACTCATGTCATCAGGGACAGACAAGATAAAGAGATCAAGATTATATGATCCAGTTATAACAAATTAAGCATCTAATAAAAATATTTGAATGCTAAAAGATTTTAGTTTATATTTATCTCCATAGTGTAACACATACATCACCATTTCAGAATTTAATAGAGTTCACCTGACTTGTCTCAGTTTAGACCACATGAGTGTATGAAATGTCAGGTAAGCATGTTTGGAATTTGGAAAAGAGTCAAGAGCATTGAAAATACTTTGAGTCGCTGTGGGTAATTTCTTCTGGGAAAAGCTAAATGTAGTGTTTCCCATTCGTCTATGGATTATAATCAGTGCAGGACACAGACACATTTTTTTCTGAGTGTAATAGAAATATAAACTGTTTATTTATTGTGCCTCACTCAGTTTAAACATTATTTGAACTTTGCACTTTTTCAATTAAAAAAAACTATTTTTAACATTATTTTGATTCCTTGAGTATCTTAATGTCAGTTTGCACATTTTGTATGCTTAAGAACTTTGTTATTTTATGTAATTATTATGTTTTATTTGATTTGATGTTCCTTCTAGTCATTTTTTGTGGTTGTTGTTAACAAAAGAGAGGTCCACATAAAATCAGTTTTATGACACAAGTGCCACAAACTAAAAATATTCTCTAAATGAATGCAAACAGTAAAATAATTGAACTTTTCGCCAGCAGCCATATCATCCTGCAACTCACAACAGGGAACCTACTGAAGTTGAGCAGGTGTGAGCCTGGTCAGTACCCAGAGGGAAGACTCCTGGGAAAGCTAAAGCTTGCTGCTGGAAGAGGTGTTAGTGGGGCCAGGAGGGGGCACTCACCCTGCAGTCTGTGTGGGTCCTAATGCCCCAGTATAGTGATGGGGACACTATACTGTAAAAAGGTGCTGTCCTTCGGATGAGATGTAAAACCAAGGTCCTGACTCTGTGCCCATTAAAAATCCCAGGGTGTTTCTCGAAAAGAGTAGGGGTGTAACCCTGGTGTCCTGGTCAAATTTCCAGTTGGCCTTTACTAATTGTGACCTCCTAATAACCCTTATCTATGAATTGTCTTCATCACTCGGCTCTAGAAAGGAGACCTTGCTGTCTTCCCCGAGATGGGAACAACAGGAAATAGCCAGGATAAGACTAAGTACGTACAGTAATTACAGACCATTTAAACAACAATTCAGTGACATGCTGGCAGTGCTTGGATTGTGGTGATGTGTGGTTTGTCAAAGGGGACACATCAGACTGTGAAAACGACAGAGGAATCTCTCTGCTGCCCATTGCAGGCAACATCATCACAGGAATACTCCTGAACCGACTCACTCCTCTTGCTGAAGAAATTCTCCCGATATTCCAGTATGGGTTCAGACATTCAGGAGACTTAACATGATTTTTGCAGCATGTCAACGACAACAAAACAAAATGACACAAGCAACACCAACCTCTCAACTTGACATTCTTTGACTTGCCAATGGTATTTGGTTCTGTGAATTATGTGGCACTCTGGATTATCCTCCAGAAGTATAAAGGTGTCCTAAGACATTTGTCTGCATCCTTCTCCTGATTCATGATACTGTATGTGTGCTGTAATCCCCACTAAGGGATCCATTACCTTTGATGTCAGAGTCAAACAAGGGTGTGTCATCACCTCGACTGTAGCACCATGCTCACGATAACAGACAAGCTCTTTGCCAGAGTGTAGCTGATTGACTTAATGTACGATAAATTAATTGGTCAATTAATTTAATCTCCCGGGACTCTGTATAGAAACTGTGAGTATGGATAAGGGGGCAATGCTGAAACTGGGTGAAGTTATCAGAACAGAAGTGACAAAAAGATTCAAAAAGATTTGGAAAGAAAAATTAACCAAAACAAGGGTGCATAAGCCATTCAATGGGTCCCTGTGGATTTCAAAATTGGACTTAAAATATAATTTTTCTGTTTCTCTAATTTTTGGCTCCTTACTACATCAGGGAGTTGTGCTCATCAGACTGCCGCAATGACTGTCCAAACAATGAGAGACCAGTGCTTTCTTTTCTGTCTTATTTTAAAAAAATCTAATTAAATCCTATTTAATTATTTATATTAATTAATGCAAACTTTTTTTTAAAAAAACTGAAAATAATTTTGTGACTTTTTTTGTAGTTAATCCACACAACTCCAATGTCCGTGTTGGAAAATGATGTATTTCGTGATTGAATGTTTGTAGTTGTAGGTCTTGGCCAGTAATTACAGAAAATTATTTTGCATACAGAAGAAGTGTGTTTAAAGCAGCACCACACCTGAGGAACAGATGGAATGCTTACATTGGTTACACAAAAACACTATAAGTAAATAAAGATTCACCTACAGCTGTTTCAATTCTATAGTTTATTTTTCGTTATGAAGCAGAATGAGGTGTGAGGTGGCACTGTGGCATGTCAGTTAGCACTGATGCTTCACAGCTCTTGAGTGATGGGCTCAGTCTGGCCTGAGATGCCTTATATGTGGAGTATGGATCTTCTGCCCACTGCAGGCTGCTCTCGTTTTCTTCCACCTTCCAGAGACATGCTAGATATGTAAATAGGTGTCATTTTTGGGGTCCGGAGTGGATTGTAACTTTTCCCAATAAGAAATAATGGAAATAAGTTTTTCTTTTTGCACATTTTCGCTAACTGAAAGGGTTTCTGGGAACGACTAACATTTGTAAAAAGGGGTTTGGGGTGTATTCCTGTGTGTGTTTCCCATGATGGACTGGAAGTGGCTATGGGAGAAGGATGAACTGTTACACATCTAAAGGTTTGGAATCATAAAAGCTTAATGGTATCATCACAAATCACAACCTGTATCCTTTATGATGCAGCCCAGCTATGTGAATTGTAATTGCACACGAAGGCGAGAGCTTTCAAATTAAAACAAAAAAGTATTTATAAAAATACATTTAGAGAGTAAAAAGTAATTTACAGTATGATCATTTGGCAGGCCCTGGGTTGAAATGACTAGGTAAATTATAGGTGACAGCCCTTCCTGTACGTGAGTTAGGCTGTTAAGAAAAGGAGAGACAAGACACGCTATAAACCCTAAGTATGTCAGAGAGCTGGATTGACAATCATTTTCACTCACATTAAACGTCTGCCTGCCAATGATAATGTAATATCTCAGGTTCTTTGAGAATAGAGGATTAGCTGAGAATTCCGATCTCAGGTATTGAAATTCGTATGCCAGCCTGGAGGAGAAGGAAGTCAGATTTTGTTCTACAGCTGTACCTTAAGAAGATTATTGTACCTTTTCTCATCTGGGAATACAGTACTCAATGCGTGATGCATATAGAAAACCACAGTGGTACTGTACATGGACCATGATTACAGATTATCTCTTATTTCACTGCCTTCCAGCTTTTCTTTCCTTAGAACTATCATTTGGAAGAAAACCATTCTGCCATTTCATTTTAAACAAAAACCTCAACTGTAACTTTATCTATAACTGGCAACTGTCTGTTTTTAAGGATTTTAAGTTTGGATGCATTCTCCATATTCATCTCAAAATGTCAAGCAGCCTTTCAACTCCATGGGCACAGAAAATCCCAGTTGTGACACACACACAAAGCAGTAATTATAACAGACAGTTAAGTTACTAAGGTGTTCGATTCATTCATCAAACCACAGAGATCAAGCTGACAAAGCTGTTATGAAGAAGTTTGAATGTGGCTTCCTGCTGTGTTTAATTACATTGGAATTTCCATTAAAAATGACCTACATCCTTTTCCCAAATGATTGCTATAACAAACCGTGAAATACAGAAAAGAGTTAATCATAACTAAAATTTTTCAATTCTGTGATCATCTTCAAAGGTAAATCTATTTTGTTTCACATTCTAACAGGCATATTTCAAACAATGGAAAAGCACACAGGCAGGCTGAAAGATTTCTCTTGTCAGAATATTCTGACCTTGTTCAATTTGCCTCGCCCACAAAATATCTCCTTTGATTTTTTAAAGAGGCATTTTCAGTCATGACGACCTGTTTCCTCCACATAGCAAATAATAAGCAAAACCAATAATAATGAATACACAATAGCTTATATACTTCCAGACAAGAATAAAAATGTTCAGTTTTTCTGAAAGAACACCAAGCTGTCTTGAATTTCATTCGTTTGTGCCACACTTTTGACAAGCAGCAAAAGACATTCCGTACTGGCAGAAAAAAAGGTTGAATCTAAGCTGGAGAAGGGTTACTCAAGGAAAGGTTTACTAAGTGCAGCAAAACTGGAATATTTCCCAGCTAATTCCTGTTTACTGTGGGAAAAGGAGGCCCAGGACATTTTCAGGTGGAATCTGCAGAGCGTCTCACATTAGTAAAGTATCCTAGTCAAAAATAAAAGTGCTCAATAGATTCAAAAACAATTTATACACACATAAATCATTGAAGCATTCAATAACGTGATGAAAGGTCCATTAAACCTTTATTAATGTTTACTTTTATATGCAACAATAAGTGCCTTGCATAGCATTCAGAAAGCAAAACAAATTATGGGCTACTCAAGCAGAGAAAAGTGTAATAAAAGGCTAAAGAAAAAATAGTCGATGGGTACATCAATAAATAATTAGTGTAAGCTAATTTATGAAAGGTTAATTGTAAAATTATCAGAGAATACGTAAGAATGATATATATTAATCATTAAAATGTAGGGATATTGCACACTATTGCACACTATATTTCCACAAATAATTGTTGCCCAGTGCACAACTGGCAAATATAATTAACTCATTTCTTTTAATTGAACATGGAAAACAACTATAGCAGTTGAGTTCACTGCAAAAGAACCACCCAACCAACACCTATCCCCATAAACATCCACATCCAGAATGTCAATATTAGGTCACAGACTAAGTATCAAGACCAGTAAGTATTGCAAGGTCAATAAGTATCAAACTATCGCTTTGTGTTCACTGGCTCCAAATGCAGTCTCAAATGCAACGTGCAATTCCAGAATGTAACATGGTTTTTGCATTTGGTCATACATGCAGACAGTTGATCCCAGAAGTTCTCAATTTAACTCGGGGCAGGCCAATCCATATCACTGACTTTCTGCAGATGAGGTGTGATCACATGATTAACTGAAGAGATCCTGTGGCATTGATGCAGGGACACAATTGCTTGGTTTATGGTATTATCCAGGCAGTATTGGCTTTGCAACAGGTAGTAATGATATCACTGCTCACAACAAGCTCTGTTCTTTGCAAACTGGACATGCCCATAGACTCGTATATCCCCTTCTCCAAATGGACACTTCACAACCACAGTCATGTAACCAAAATGTTTTTGCCGCATCCCTGGCCATCATTTAGATGCAAAATGAACTGACTTACATCCATAAACCAAGATTAGTTTTCCCAGATTAGTTTGGAAAATTAGTAACACATTTAATTAGCAACACATAAAATCAAATTCTTGAACATCACAGGGAATCTCCCTCAACTGCATGGCCTGTAACATGCTATCTTAGAAATAAGTGATACATTACAGTAATGTCCAAGTGTTCAAAGATCAAAAATCATTAATCTAAGATACAGTAATGAGAAACTGAAAATAAAGGAATAGCATAGTTAATGCTATAGATATTAATATGGAGCACTAGACCATAACCTGTTCTTATGTTTCTTCAGTGTTTCCTCATCTGGCTGAAGCAATGACAGCCTTGGTTGTAAGGTCAAGGTTGAAAAAGCCCCCTCACTTATGAGGAATGAACCAGGGAGGCTGTTGTAAGGCAGAAGATGAGGTGGATGGAGGTAGTGTGAGAAACATTGTGCACAAAGGGTGCTCAGCAGGACGAATATTTATGCATTTCCGAGTGGATGTGCAAGATTACAATGTGACCTCCTCCCGCATCCCTTCTCATCCTTTTCACATCGAGTTTCCTACTCCCACTGGGATCCTCACTCTAACACTGACATTTTTTCATCACTACATTTTGACTTCGCCTGCCATGTATTTCTACTCCTTCCAACTAATGTTTACAACCTTTCAAACTACAGTTGTATTTTACAGCAGAATGTTGAACACTTTGGGTCTTCCCAGCAATATATAGTACAGCATTTCAGTGCACACACAAAAATAAAAAAAATCAGTGTAACTGGAAAAGGGTTGAAATTTAACACCATTCTGTGTAGTGTAATTAATTTGATACATTGAGTTGAGCTTCAACTTGAAGTAAAACTCAAAAGGAAGCAACAATATCAGATGTAAATAGCACAAATTTAGCACTTAATGTTTTAAAGAAGGGTGTGTGATGGAATAAGTATTATTTTGCTACACTTTCTAAAACTTTCTGTCTGGTCTATAAATGAAAAATTCTTGCTTTTCAGTTCCAGATTCCTACTGCTCTGCAGCCTGCAATTTAAATGTCACGACCCTGTGGCTATGCTGGGTAATGCCGTAATGTTCCTGCACTTGAATACAAAGGCAAGTACTGGATAGCACATGAATCATCAGTTTCAGATTCTTACTTTATGAAAAGCTCTGAGCTAGGTTTTCTGAAACTGAAAAAAAATTGTCATTGAGCCGTTAGTTCTTATTAAGGTTCAGTATGACACCACTGGGGGAGCTGAAATTGGAATGCTCTGAAGGTCAAATTCTCTGCAAGAAATATTATACAGCTAAGGAATCCCTCCTGAGTGCTACACTGACAGATCTTTGCTGGCTAGCTACAGTAGCTAAGAGCGTAAATCTTCAACATCGCCCATATTTAAGAAAAAACTGTAAAATTACTTATGAGTTTTGTTAATTTTAAAGACCGGAAATTGTCAGCTCCAGATCCCTGATAGTACGCTATGCTGTATATACTATGTACCTTTCAATGAATGGATTAAGGAGGACTAAAATTATGTTTGTGTAATCATACACAAATAAATTGCAAACTCAGTATTCAAACCTAATGGAAAGACATTGTATTGGAATTAGTAAAAAGGGTATGAGTGGGCTTGAACTTCTGTTTAAGGAACCCTAGCTAATTCTGTCATATGCATATAGGTAACATGTTGACAAAGTCATCTTTACCAAAACAACTTTCTTTCTCAATTGTAATATGATATTGCTTGAGAATGGACCACTGTTCCCATAATTGCGCAGAAAACACTCTGGTGAAATATTTGAAGAGAAATTCAAATGTGATTGAAACAGGGGATGAACTCCTTCTTTGTTCTGTGACTATGAAAACAAAGCATTCCCTGGGGTAACTCTGGCACAGACTTATCATTGTGAATGGTCACAAAATACAGCAGAGGTGAATGAAATTAATTTAATACAAAGAAAGAATACATTACTCTAATGTTAGAAAGTTGAGGTGTAAGCAGATGCTTATACACCATATGCTGTTCTGTTTGTTCTCTAATTATAAAAGAACTGCTGATGCTTCTCTTTGTCTGTTGTTTTGATTTTATTTTTTATCTTGTGGGACACTCAATATAATTCATTTAGCATTTTTTATTGTTTTAATGGAAGAAAAAAAAAACTTTTATTCGAATGGCTTCATATTGTGGCATCTCTGATGATTTCAGACAATTGCGTTTTGTGCTGTTTACAAAGGATGCTCAGTGGAGACATGCCAGCTCTTTACACTGAGCTCCAGCCTCTGACTCTAGTGTTGCAACAGCAATACGAATGGGTTATGCTTGTATCAGCATTTTTCAACCACTTTTTAAATGTGTTGCACTTTCTTATATTACATAAATCTTGAGTTGTCAGAGCTCTTGATTTTAGTTCATCTTTACTCCCTATTGCACAACCAGCTATGGAAACTATGGAAATGCAAGCTGTTCTCAAATTAACAAATATTACACCTCTGTGCCATTTAATGCAAGGTTCTCTCCAAACCCCAGCCTTTAAAATCAAGAGGTTATTTGTATGTCATTTTTCAGAGTACTGTGAGAAACAGCATCACAGTTTAAAATACATAGTAATGATAAAATGCGATCATGAAAGCAACTCAAGTTTAAGTCATGCATGTGCAGGTCTTTCAATCAGTTTGTACCGTCAACATGATAAGATTGATGGGGGCTGAAGGAAAAACAAGGTAGTTTTCTTATGAATATTACAAAAATAAAGCTTGGTATCACCAGGTTCAATAATACCAGGTTAAGGGAGCTGAGAAAGTTCACATTCCTCTTGTTTATCAAAGATGATCAGTGCTATGTCTTGCCTGTCCTAGTCATTCCTCATGAAAATGAACCCTTGATTGCTTTTTCTCTTGTATTGCCCGCAAGGCAGTACTGTAGAATCCTTTCAAGCAAAATTGTCGGGCGTCCACGTGAAGTGACATTTTATTGAATGGACAGTCAGGTCTATGCATTAAGCATGAACATGCTTCATGTGCAAATGCTTTCAAGAGAGAATGAACAAAGCATTCTTCCTGACCCAGCATTTCTCTCACATTTGAGTAGAAATTGGCTGATGTCTCAAAATTTAAAATCTGATTTAAAACGCATGCAGTGCGTGCATTACATATTTTGGTATAATACAAGGTGACCATGTTTTCTGTTGCCTAGAATTTCAGTAAATTCTGAATGTTACAACGGCTGTTTTAACTTTTAAGCCTTCAGGTCAAGATGTGTTTTATTTATTAAATAACTAGTAAAACAAAGCTACATAGTGGGAAAAAGAAACTAGCAATGTACAAAAATCAATCATGTGTTTCCATACAAAGGTATCTACATACAGTACAGTATGTCTGATTGGTGAAAGGCAACTGCAGGTGTGAACAATGGAAATAAAATGGTCCACATCAAAGGAAATCATAAAAACGTCCATTAAGAGTATGATGTCCACATTGCACAGATTTAGCTGAACCTTGCCAATTCAAAGTGACAGTGTAACTAGCCGTACTCAAGGAAATCAAACAATCATTTGATTGCAATCACAAAATGCTTTTAGAGTTACTGTTATTACACTGACAATAATATCCATTCTCACTGCCTCTTTTACTGGCCACAGCCATTAGAATCAATTGCTTGCAAGTCTAATGAGATCAGTTTTCAATAGAGAGACGATTCCTGGGAATCTCTTCGGCTAGTGATTGTCGTCTCCATGATACTTGGATCTCTACACAATGCAATAGAGACAGTCTGTCCCCAGTGCTTACTTTAGGCTGGGGGTAGGCTGAGTCAGCCTTGGCTAAGAATCAGAGCTGTGACAAACAATAGCTGCTCAACCGCAGTGATCATGCGGTAGATTTGTAGAGCAGTGCACTGTGGTAATGAAAAACCTTCTATCACAGAAGCCACTAAGGTGCGACTATCAACATCTTTTCAATGTATACTTTAATTAGAAAGAAACCATTTGGCTACAGTCTGTGTTCCTCTGTGACTCAACTGTTTTATCTGCATAGAGTTTGTATGTTCTCCTGGTGTTGGCATTGTTTTCCTCTGGGTGCTCCAGTTTTCTCACACAGTCCAAAGCCATACTGGGAGATTAATTGGCTTCTGGGAAATTTGGCCCTGGTGTGAGTGTGTGTGTTTGTGTTTGTGTCCTTTCAGCCCTGCGATGAACTGGCATCCCACCCTGGGCACATTCTCCCTTGTGCCCGTTGCTCGCCAGGACAGGCTCCAGCTCCCCCAGAACCTTGTATTTGATCAAACAGTTAGAAACTGGATGGAGGAATAATACCCTGGAGAGTTTAAATGGATGAATTTATTCCCCACTATGGGTGCACAAGAAGTCACGATAAAAAGAAAAATGGCAAAGCAAGCCTTACACCTATCAAGTTATACTAACTCAAAGATTAGAATATCATGAGAGTTTAACTAACACACCGGAACTAAAAGGTTATTGATATTTGAATGTTTGTATGTCACCAGGAACCAGTGGAATTGATCATTTCAGCATGTGAAGCACGCACATCGTTCATACCCAAATAGTCCTTTGTGACAATGTATTCTTGATACAGTATAGATTATAGATATACAGTAGGTATAAGACTTGAATGCTTCAGTGTGGGAACCAATACAGTTGGATAGCACATGATTGGGAATAATCTGAAATGAAGTTCAATTTTATAAATGTCTGGTGGGTTGAAATATGAGATAGGAAACAGGAAGAGGAGTGTCAGTGTAAGAGCTTGGAAATCCTTCTTTCATTTAATTAGCTCATCCACTGACATTGTCTTAGACGAAGGTGGAATCTTCTTTTGTATACAGAGGGATTGAATTAGTATGTGTCTTGTAACAGAGAAAACTTAATTGGGATTTGAAGCAATTAATCCAAAATCACCAGCAGAGCCTAGACAGATGAACCATTGGTTTGAACAATCTAGTATTTTCTTTCTTTTTTATTCTTTCATTCCATTCTTTGGTTTCATTAATATTAATACAGGAGTATGTGCATGCAGGAGGCAGGTGCTGTTTCTGACTGGGGCAGACATGATTGATTCTATCGCTTCAGTATCTTGTTGAGCTGTGAAGTGAAGACTGATCTCATCCGGCTTTTAATCTCTGCTCTTTAGCAGGTAGCTGTTCACGGTATTTCATGAATGAGATGCCTGGGTTTCCTCAAATAAAATTATCTCGATTTCTTTATTTTTACCATCACAAAGGTCACAGCAATCCAAATGACAGTTAAACCCACACTGTCTTCACTTTAACACACCAAGACATTAGCATTTAGATAGCCCCTCAGGATTTAAGGCACAAGTGAATAGAAAACAGAAAAGGCTATGAATAGTAAGAGTTTTCATTTGAAATTAATGTAGGGCAAACCCTTTTTTTTGTGAGAGATCCAGCTTTCCTTCAGACATAGAGAGTTAAGATAAAGGAAGGCCAAACTGGTTATATGACGGAGAAAGAAATACAGTTGCTTATCTCTGCCTTATTTGACAACACTATCAAGTCAATGTGTGGCTCTATTGAGGGGCTGTTTTAGATGGATCCATTTGATGAGATACAGACCTGCAATTATGAAAAGTATAACTTTGTCATTCAGGAAAATTGCCTGTAGGCTAAATGTTAGATACCGGTTTCAAAATAGACATTATTCTTGAAGGTCTGTGGCTTGAATACATTCAATTTTCCCAGCCTGCATACAAGCCCATTTTCAAGAACCTCTACTGACACTGTGCTTCTTACTTGGCAAACCTCAATGTTGGCTTTGTTCTAATGCTCCACTGCACATCTATTATACATGACCACACTGATAAAATGGAAATGACCTGGGCCTCATGAGCTCAATCAGGGTGCAGGCATGCTGGGCTTGCAAGGTGAGCAAGGTGAGAGGCTACTCTGTGGAGTGTTTAGGAAGCCCTGGACAATCAGTGCATTACCAAAACTGAGAGCCTTTGGGGAATTGTTAGTTTTTAACATGTAAGAAAAAGATACACATAATCATTATGTATCCTAGTAGTACAACAACAGAGCCAAAGCATGACAACAGGAACATACATAAAGTCATTGGTGAGTCTTCTTAAACATGGATTTCTTTCTTTTCTGGCTTTTGTTAACACAAACTGCATGTTCTTATGAACTAATTTTTGGAATGTTTCAGAAAACAGATAATGCACATTTTTATCAGTTTGCAGAAGTGGACAAATATTTGTATACTTTCTGCTGGGATGTAGAAAAAACAATAAGAAAATATTTTTTTTTAGACACTCAGTGAATCGCATAAAACTCAACGAAAACCATAGAAATTACCTTGTATGACATTTTTTATCTACTAAACATTTTAGAAAGTCTTTTAAATTATTTTTAATTCGGCAAAAACACAATTCTTATTATTGACCGTTAAACGTGGTCTCATTTCTCAAAAGGACAAAAATCTTCATCATGATAAAGGAAACAGATTAGTTTTCTCTTTAGCCTAAGGTGAAACACACTCATGGCTGAAGACACAAAAAATACCAAAAGGGCTGACAAATTAAATGAAGTCTCCACAGACAAACTGTAGAATTTCAAGCAATAATAAGAGTTGCACAATAATTTGCCTCGACAGTAGTTCTAAACAAAATATGATTCAAAACTTATGCACTATGCATGCAGGTTGTGGGTGTGTGGAACAAGCTACCCAGTAAAATTTTGAAGACAATACCCTGGATTCTTTCTAGAAACAGCTGGATGAGATCCTCTGATCAATTAATGACTTACTAACAAATGGGCTAAATGGGCCACCTCTCATTTGAAACCATTCTTGTGTTTAGTTTCCAGGTTTTAAGCATATTTAGAGCTCTTCTCATACTGTAGAGCTGTTTCATAAATCAGATAAAAGGGAAACTTCTGATCACTTACAGAAAGAAAATGGATAGGTAAATAAATAACATGTATGACTTAAACCGCTTTCAGCCAGAGACTGAATAGGCATATTCTTTCCTTCATTAACATGTCTGTCCTGTTTTTAAACAGTGCGCAAAGTGCATGAAAGATATCTCTGATACCAGTTCTGGCCAAGTACAATCTGAATCCTGAAGATTTCCCAGTTAACATTAATTCCCCACATGTGCAGTGTTTGATTCTTTATGTTGAGAAATCTGCAAGCTGTGTATATGATGAGCTGACAGGATGAATTTGTGAAATGAAAAACCTTCAATTACAGAAGCCACTGTGCATTAGAATATGCATTCTGTGACTGGCGCATAAAATATTCTTATATCATGTATGCCCTATTGCTTTCTGTGGTTAAATATGCTCCGTCTTTGTCTTGGCATTCATGGTAACACAAGAAGTTATCAGGCTCTAGACTTGTACCAAAGTACCAAAGACCCTAGAAAGTGACTGTATTGAGAGTATGGTTTTGCAGTGCTCTCTGGAGTGCAGTGCCTGTCTGTTGAGTAAGTTCAAAACTTCACTGAGCTGTGCTGTGACCTCTTGCACTGCTACAAATGTTAGACTCTTGAAACACAGCTGATGACTGACACAATTAGTTCAATTAATAGGTATAGAGGACTGATAAGAGAAGAACTTGACTCTCTCCACATGGTTCTTACCATGCCAGCCAGTCAGGAAATATACAGTACCAAGCAGTCGGCTGATGATCAATCAGGTTTCACATCCTGATTTATTACTTCTTACTATTACAATGAATTGGTCTTCTTTCTTCCCAGGTATTAAACAGAATTAAAACACTCAAACTATAAGGAACAGCCTTTGCATGATATGCTGTCAAATTAACAATATAAGCAAAATAATGTTTTTATGATATAAATGAAGATTTATAGATTTATATTAAGATTAATTTTCTAGTTTTCCTCTCTATATTTCGTATTAGAAATGGGCAACAGACAGCAAATATTTCTTTACATTATTCTACATTATGTATAGGCTTAATTAATGATTTAATAAAATAATGAAAATTATTTTTAATAAAAACAGAAGAAAGATTATATGGTCCTGTATGAACCTTTGTTGGTGTATCACTGCAAGGAACAAGAGAATGAAAAACAGATATGTAAATACAATAGAAAGTGAGTGGTATGTAGGAGAAAAAACTATTTTTTGATACTTGCCCTGTATAAAAACACATATTTAAGTGTAATACAAAAAAATCGTTAAGGGTGTTAAATTGTTAATACTGAAGGAGGAGTATTACAACTATTTTTCTCACTTTTGTGCATAAAATCATTTAAGCTTCATTATCAAGTTTTTTCAATGATAAATCCACTCTTAGCTGATAATTTACTGAGGTACAGAAGCCAGAACTTAATTGCTACATGTAATTACATGTGCAGGGATATTAAAAGTGCAAGAGATGTACTTTACTTGTATGACAAGACTAGCATTAGTACCTGACCTGTGAATTGGTATCCATGGAAACAAAGTCATACATATACCTAAACTACAAAACCAGCAAAACACTGTTTCTCTTATTGGAAGTGATTTGCGAAAGCTTTTGAGGGAAATGTTGGTAAACTGTTTTCTTAAAGCAGAAAATCACTCTATATCACAAGTAAAAGAGCCAGTTGTAAATTCTCACGAGTTAGGAACATTTGAAAATGTGTGTTTTGTAATTTATTTAAATAAGAATAATTTAAATTTAAAATTTAAAATTTAAAAAATAATTTAAAAAAATATTTTTTGCAATTATTCTTTTATAAATTATAAAAGAGATTTTGTTGGATCATAAAGTATTAACAACATTTGGTCCTATTTATAAAAAAAATGACTGCTATTAAACAGCTTCCTCTTCAGTACAAGCTTAGTCTGCTCCTTACAAGTATGTGGACTTGAGATCAAACCCTGAAGGGAAATAAACTAAGATTCACATTAGAAAACTTTAAACATCTGTCTAATATTTATTGCCTAATGTGTTCCAGCTTTTCCTTGAGCAGAAGAGTCGCACTTCAGCCTTGTAAACACGAAGTTGTTAGATGTAATCCCATCCAGGACAGGAAACGGTTGATTTTTTTATATACTAGGAAATTAATTTTGGTGTAAACAGTAAATAATTGCAATGTAACAACGTAGTGTAATGAGCATAAATTGCTCTACCATATTTATGATTGTACATTCAGTTGAAGAAGTGGTATATCGTAGTTATTGCCATTTAAAAGGAAACTAGTGCAGAATGAGAAACATTAGCGAAATAGCTTCTGTTGTGTTCTATCACACACTGCTACTCAAATATCTTACACTTTTCTTTTTTCTGAACTTTACACCTAATGTTTTCCTTCTTTAGTAAGGACTCTAATTCTATGGTGATTTTCTACTCAATGGTTAGCCATTTAGTTTTAAGAAACAGTTCATCTTGATCTGTATGTTCCAGTATGAAACGTGACCTTTTTGCTGTTGTGCAGAGATGACTACATGATGTTGGTGATGACAGCACATCATTTGACAATACATCAGTTGGATTTGACTAATAAATGTGACTAATTAGCCATTTGGAACACTTGGTACCTGCTGCTAATGTAAGGGTTACAGTTTTGAAAATCCTGACGAATACAAATCAAAGTTTGCTCAATAACAAGCTCTTTGCACCAAAAAAGGAGGTATAAGTAAAAAAGCTGTTATACTATAATAGTAGAAAACACTAGGAAATATTTGATGCTCATTAATTGTTGGAAGTAATTCCTGATTATGTCTATTACATATACATAGACATTTCCATAGACATCTGCACAGCAGTGTTTACAGCACATTGTACTATTTTTAATTGAGAAAATTGGATGTAATCTTTAAAACCAAGGCAAAAAAACATAGCAGTTCAATACTTTTAGAAGGCTTGTGGGGTACAGTTACTTCTTTGCAGACTAAGCATGTCTAAGCCAGTATTTCTAGGGATGGCTGGCTCCTGCCTTTGGCATAATGATAAGTCATTGATACGCCATACACTTTCTAGTAAAAGGGAAATACGAAAGGCAACCTTATAGGAATTGAACACAGAATACATCCAGAAGCTATGCTGTAATAGGCCAGGGTTCAGATACAGTATGTAGAATTTCACATTTTCTAATTGCTTGTTACTTGTCTTGTACTTTTTACTCCCATTTAATATAAACAATTAATGAAAATGAAAATAAAAGCCTTACGTAACAGGCTGTATGTTTATTATTTTGTTTTGAATATTCAAGATGATGCAGGATTACGTGTGTAACAAGTTTTTTTGGACTTTATGAGATGTTAACCTTTTGTTTTCAGCCCCGGTCTGAATTGCCTAATTTGATTTTTTTTTTGGCGTTTGTACACCTGAGCAGCTAAGACCATTCTGAGCTGAACATTTTGTTGCACGGTAATGTTAATAAAGAAAAAAACGCAGTGACTTCATTGTTTCCAGATACCGTATATCAACATGTCATATATTGCCTTTCACAGTGCTCCATTCTGTTACAGTCCCATATATCACAGTTTGTCAAAGAGCCACAATTTATCTTGGACATATGCAGCAGTTCCAGGCAGTGCATACAGAGTGTGGAGCGTTCGAAGCATTCCACATGCTGACAGCAGGCATGTGAGCTACTGCTGTATTTCTTTAAGCTCATCAAAACAGCTGTGTGGAATACCACGATTAATGGTTCCTGCCTCCCGTGAGAGTTAGTCTTGTTCTTCAGTCACTGTCTCAAAACGTGGTAAACCCTGAAAATACAGATCAGCATTCCAAATCAGGTATTGAATAGTAATAATCAAATGTTTATTCTGTAAGACTGTAAGAAAGAATGAAGATAGTCATCCTAGAGTGAATAGAGTCAAGGTTTATTCCAGAAGCACAACGTTTCGGTTGTTGAGCCTTCTTTGGGTGTCACAGTCACAGCCAAAACGTTGAGCTTCTTTTCTTCTCTTTTCAACATGGAATAAACTTTTACCTGTTCCTTTGCAGCCTACGCATGCTGATGCAGCCACCTACTTGAGCTACTAGAGTGGATATATTCAAGTAGGTGGCTGCATGCGTAGGCTGCAAAGGAACAGGTGAAGGTTCATTCCCTGCTGAAAAGAGAAGAGACACAACGTTTTGGCTGTGGAGCGCCCCGGTTTTGCTTCAGGTGTCCCGGTATCAGATACGATACCTTCAGGTATCATGACACCTAAAGAAGGCTCCACAGCCGAAACTTTGTGTCTCTTGTCTTTTCAGCGAGCAATAAACCTTTACTTGTTTCTAGTGTAAATATTCTGAATCCTTAATTCTCAAAACAAATTATATTGTTTCTTCATAATATTCAATAATTAGCTCTACTACTAGAGCTACTACTTTTTTTTTGTTTTTCATGATCCATTTACCTCATACTCTGTGTATTAACAGACCCTTCTTATCTGCATTCACAGATTATTTCTCAGATTCAAATCAGCTCAGTTTGGAGTCTTAAGCAGAGGCTGAAGACCCTTGATCAAATTTACTGAGCAGCAATGTGCTTTAACATCCCCAGGGTGAAGGGGCCTCCCTAACCAAACGAGCTAGACAGGCCCACTGACCTCTTCTCACCTGCAAACCTTTAGTGCTCTTTGTGTTCAAATGTGTCATAGCTATTTATTCTCAGGGTAAGGTGATGCTAATTGATCCTGCTGGGCATGCATTTCTTCTTGTTATATGGGTTAGTGATGCATTGGTTTTTAAGTGATGCAACAAGACTTGTCTGGACTTTCTCTGTGTGTGCTGGTTGCAAAATTATCTCACTTACTCTGCAGTTTCTGAAACTGACAAGTGGGAAGAGAGGTACCGTGGGCTGATTTAGGTTCATTGCATTTAACACTTGCTTGCCCTGGGTTGAAAGTGGAGGCACATTCACATTGCTAATTTTAACTCCAGGCTGAATTTGCAGGCCTGATCATTTTCAACCCAGAATGTAGTGGTCAAATGTGAATGTGATTCTGAGGTTGCTATGGGTTGTGAATGTGTATGAGCCACAGAACAAAAAGTAATTGTATAACTAGTGATGCTGACTGAAAAAAAATAAAAATGTGCATGTAGACTTGAATTCTGTTGTTACCTGCTCGGGAGAACAACATTCTGTTCTGATAAGCCACTGAATCAGAAATCTGCCTCCTTTCATTCTTAAACAATTGAAAATAATTAAGGACTTGGGTAGATTAGGTTTGGGAATGAGCATTGGAGTCTCTTGTCATTTGCATAGAGCGTTATTTAAAAAATAGCAGTGATTTCCAGGCAAGCTATACTCACTTCTGCATCTCTCTTTCTTTTGAAGGAAGGCAGCAGGAACAGCGACATGCTTGAGCCGCTAAAAGATCAGTTTGACCATTGCCCTCACCTCCAAATCTCTATTGCCTCTTCACTTAGCCTCTGATTGTGACACAGGGCAGGATGTCATGGAAGAAAAGACTTCAGTGTATTCTGTTTTGCTCCATTAGGCTTTCCCAAAGCTATGACTAAGATAAAAGGCACATACTGTAGATGCTGCTAAAAACTGAAAACAATGCCCCCAACAATCCCAAATTAATCATGCTTAATTGGTTAAAAAAGGCCGGGCACCCATTTATTTCTCCTTAAAACACTAGTTTATGGAAAACAAATTATGCACGTCTGAGACATCTGAGAATGTGAACCAGTACCAAAGCACCATTTTGTCATTTTGGAATATCAGTGCACTTTGATTAAATAACACTGAACCTTACTAAACTAAACCTTTTCACTATTCCATTATGCCATTTATGTCCACAAAACAAATAGCTGGAATGCTCAGGTGAGAGCAAGGGAATAGCAGATTGAGCTACTCTCAGTTCAAGACCAGCATGAACAAAAAACTCCACAGTTTATTGAAATGCAAAGGACAAAAGCTACCGTACTTAAGGACTGATCTTCTAAAAGTTTTTCTTAAGACTTTGTTAATGTTGTCACGTTGCTTTGCGCAATAATTACACTGTATATTTTCTGGGTTAAGTTTTTGTGAAAAAGCACTTTCTTATGGCAAATGCACCTTCTTAAGGTTACTTTCTAATGGCCTAATAGGTCTCATTAACATTCCTGGCTTTTGGTTTGAAACTGAAGCATTTTTTTCAAAATTGTTAATAAAGTTACTGTTTTTTTTTGTTTTCAATTTGGTTTACTTGTGGAGGGCTTTTATATTCACGTCTGTTTCTAGCAACGCCCTTATCTGATATGGTGAATGACCAGTTTCAGACAGTCCATGTCTGATATGTTATAAGCATTAACTTCACAATTGTGAAAAGTGTTTTAGCATTTCTCCAAACATGATGCATTTCCAAAAGATAGATAAACATATGATTTTACATATATAAATATGTTTAAATATCAAACAGCAGTTATAAACAGCAGAAAATATTCCTCTCCTGTAAAGAAATGGAAAGAGTGAGCGAAGATTTGTTTAAGATTTTAATCATTCAACATTTGTAATCTTTCAATTGCAAAACAGTTCATATTTGAACAAGCTTTAAAATTGGAACCTGTCATGCACAGCAATTGTTGTGGCACTGACATTTGTGCTAAATTAAAATTGAGGTGTCCATCTGCCTCTTTTAAAAGCATTAAACCAAAGTTTGTTGTTTCGGAGTGAAGATGGTTATTGATTGAAAGCCGTATGAAGATTAAATGAACTGGTTTCCAGATGGGAGAAGTAAGTGTCATCTGCGCAGATATAAGACACATTTAATTTATGAACAGATGCGATGTCATTAACATGCAAAAGATAAAAAAGACTGACCTCGGAACAGATTCTTTGGGCATTTCCTTATTCCCTTCAGAAACAGCTTGCGTCTGTTATGTAAATTACCATCTGAACAGCTGACTGGCCCCACACACAATGCACTTGACATTGACAACAAACCTTGACAGCCAGAGAGGTCAGGCACGTTGGAGAGATCAAACATAGGGAGCCCAAGGCAAATACCCCTTACTAATGGCTTGAGGTGAGACATTTGTCACTTTCACCAATGTAAGTGCACAAGAAACCTGTCTACAATGGCCTTAATATCTATGAAGGGATATTTTTTTAACATTTCACTGTGAATTAATGGCTTAAAGGGCAGTGGATACGAATCAGGGAAGATCATTCTTACGTAGCTGTTTTAAATGGGCAGCATTACAGCACAATGTAATACATATACACTATAGTAGAAGAGACTACTGTGATATAAATGAAAGCATAAATTAAAAAAGAGCAAAATAGTCACATTTCATAAGTGAATTCTCTTAGGGGGAAATAAATTAAGTGAGTAACACATTTTAGTCACAATTGAATATTCTGAACTGTATCAGCTTTGATATTTTCTTTGTGTAGTGTATGGTGAATAGTGCTGCTTGCCCAGTGACGGAGAAGAAAACAATGGGTTCTATGAAGACCTTAAAATGTGGGGAAACAATTAGAAAGTTAAACAAAATGCTAGGATATACAGATAAAAGTAGGTAGGTAGGTCCCCTTTTCAGGCCATCAAGGCCCATGGGGAATGGGGGCAAGGGCCACCATTTTTCTTGACCATCCGACACCGGAGGTGAAGGTGATGTGGTCAGCATCACACTCCAGCCGGCCTATTACCCCCAAAAGGATTAACCCCTGGTACTCATTTGGAAAGCAGGCTGAGTGGACCTGGGAGCTGTCTGGAAGGAATTAAAGCTACATCACTTGCCCCTACCTGGGATTGAACCTGGGAACTTCCAGGCAGGAGTTAGACACCCTTGCCATCTGAGCTACCATGGCTCCACAGTTAAAAGTATAGAAATAAAATCAAGGGATGTTATGTTAAAGTTAAATAAACTGGTTAGACCTCATTTAGAAAACTTGCTGTTACAAATTATCCACTGAAAGTGTATGCAGCCAAATCACATCTCATTCAATACTACACTCTTGATTTTAAGATGGAAGGTACCTTGATTTAAAGTGACGCTGATGTGAACATGACTGAGGGCCATCAGAACTCAGCTGAAAAGATAAAACCAGTTTTCCTCAATTTCACCAGCCCCACTTGGGAGGTTTTGTTTTTTGAATGTACAATTTAGGAACAGACACAATGATACGTCTCATCTCCAGTGACTTTGAATGAATTTATTACTTGGGATAAATGCTGCTAATTAATCTGTACTTGGCAATTCTGACTCTTCGTGTTTAGTGTTTAAGGTTATTTAACATTCATTCATGCTAGCAAGTTGTAATTAAGATTTCTAGTGATTTGTCTAATTAAATACAGGATTATTCATTTCTGGAGCACTATAGAGGTCTTTGCACTTCTATATAAATAACTACCTACCTGTATATATTTCAACTGAACGAGGTCCATAATGTGAGATAAGCAGAGTCTGACAGAAGTACAGTAGTAGTCTTATTCACTGTTTTATACATAACCAACAAGACGAGAATCATCCTAAACTAAACAAATTTCAATTTTAGAGTGGGACGAATTATTGGTCTATGCCTGAAAAATGTAAAAGTTTTCAAACCAGTTCATGGGAGCTGGTTCACAAAACTGCAAAAGTGGAAGAAAAGCAACCAACAGGTTGTCTATGGGGGGAGTTGTTTAAGTCTACTGAAGGGGCTGCTTTCTTTGTTTAGACATCGCTCTGGGGTCCAAACTCAAGGCTGTGAAGTTTCGTTGCCAAGAGTACCAGAGGACTGAAAACAAAGTGTGATTCACGTAACTTTCCACGGGTCACAGCCTGTGGGTATGTAGCAATTTAATTTCCTGCTTGTTTGTTTCTGTATTGAACCCTTTCTGCACTGGAATTTTACACTCTGCATTGCGTAAACTATAAGCCTACGGGGCCTCTTTCTTCTCTTTATGACAAACCATGACGATGAAGCTCAGATATCCACACTAATGCTGCTAATATTAGGTTTCTAGTTTTATTGCCAAGTGACAAATTACAAGGAGCTGAAGTGGCAGCACATAACCAGCCCCTCCCTTTTCCAACACCCTCTTAAAAGACACAAATATAGACGCACACCGGACTGTCACGTGGCTGTGATGTCATTCTATATTTTCATTCAATTACAGTTAAGCATAATACCCTTCTCTGAAGATGTGTCCTACTTTCCTCATTTGCTATCATCACAACACAGCAACTACCACCTGCAGAAAAGAACTGAAAATCAGAAACGTTTTTTTCTTTTCAAAAATGTAATTTTAATAACTAATATAATTAATAAAATGCATTTGATCAGATTGTAAAATTGTATTTTTCTGAGCACAAATTAAATAATAATAATATGAAACACCATGAGGCATTTGTGATCACTAAATTAAAAAAAAAACAATGAAGCTAATCTGGCTGCTGGGCTCAGTTCACTGTATTTATAGGCTTTAACCCATTTAACCAATTTTAAGTTTTAGTTTCAACCTAGTAGGCTCAACTTGCTTGTTTCAAGTTTCTCAATTCCATTCCAATTATTTTCAATTGAATCTTTAATAAACGCTTCATATCTTTGGGTACAGTATGTTAAAATTCAGAAGACATTCATCTTATTCTTATTATTGTTATGCCATTCCAAAAAAAAAACTCTTTCAACGCCCACACAAGCACAGTGGATCCAAGAATCTCTTTCTTGAATAATTGTATAAAATTAGTTCTTCATTACTAAAAGACATCTGTTTATCATCAGGTCCACAGTAAAAGGGGTCTAGTGATGCAATAGCTTTGCTGCGTTGCAGAAGCTGGAGCCCTGGGGTCAGTTTTGGATGTAGGGTGCTATCTGCATGGGAGTTTGTAGGTTCTCATATATATGAGTGTGTGTGTGCTTGTGTCCTGAGATGGGCTGGTGCTCCGTCCAGGGTGGCTGCTGCCTTGTGCCCATTGCTTGCCAGGATAGACGCGCCTGATCCCCCGCAACCCTGTACTGGATAAAATGGATGAATGAAAGTAGTCCTTTGGGCTCATATTATCGATAGCTTTCAGGCTATGAACCAAATCTGCACCAATCTTTCCTCTTCTAAACAATACATATATTGTATACATGAAATACATGAAATTATTTTGATATGCCTGTGTATTGGAAGAGGGCAGTGGGAGATGCTCATCTGGACCACTTTTCCCCAGAATACTGTGCTGTTGGGCATGTTCAGGCGGTTAGTAGAAAGGAGGAGGTGAGGAGGCTCGTGAGGGAGTGTGACTGCCCTTTTCATTTACAGCCGGCCTGCTGTTCACAGGGGGTAGGAGAAGCAGGCCAAAGCAGAGAAGAAGAGAGAGGGGTGCTGCTCCTGGATGATTCCAGGTGGGAAAAGAGTGAGCAGGGGTTTTTCCCTTCTTTTATGGGGGGTAAAAGGCGGGAAAAGGGGAGGCAGAGGGGAAAGGGCAAAGAGGCACAGGAACAGCCCATCTGGGGGAGGAGGGGATCGCTAGAATACCGCAAGGAATAAGCTGCAGCTCTCAGTTACCTGACCAGTTAGGAGACGACAGTACGTCATTTCATAGTGTTACTGTTTGTCCAAATAAGCAGGAGGTGTAAGTAAAGTCAGATTGATTTTATTAAAAACTCTAGTTGCATTAATGCTGCTCTAAAGCCCCAATGTAAATCGAGCAACAGTCTTTAAAAACATCTCCTTTTTTCCTGAGTTTATATCCCAAGGAAAACTGAAGCATTTTCAGTTGCAAAGAGTAATGTTACGATATCCACAGTCCAGGTTTTTGGGTTTGCTCCCGAACCCCTTGAGTCACGTGGGATTATAGCCATGGGTCCCAGTTTGATCACATGTACTGTAAAAATGAGTGTTGTCTAATTGGTTTCTATTTGGCGTGGCCTGAAGATACCACATTCTGTATCTCAACCAATGTCAAATTCATGGGGAATAACGACAGTCAATAAGTAGATGTGTTTGATGAAAGTTATTAAGTGTTTACAGTAGGTATAGTGAGATGTCTGCTTGGGATTGAAGGCTGAGACCAAGCAGAGTGAGGAGTTCGCCTCACTGTTTGCTGTAGTTAGAAATGCATGAGGCAAAAAGAGAAATTTGTGTATGATGTGTATAGCTTCAGAAAAGATGTTGGAAATGATTATGATTTAGAACAGCTGGGGTGAAAGCGACTTGGTTGTCGTTATGTCAAACCTCAGTGAAGACTCAGTTAAGTCTGTTAACCTAATACAGCAGATGCATAAATTTGTTTTTGGTACTTTGCACTCTTCTGGTAAACAGGAAAGATGGCCTCTCAGAAATTTCTCAGGAATTACAGTAAATGAGTATCTTGTTCATTCACATGTGCTGTGTTTTTTAAGGCGCTGTGTTGACATACTGTAACAAAACAGCAGTTTGAGAAAACAGCCTTATTTCTCTCTCAGGCCAGTATTAGGAATATGTGGTCATTTACAAATTTGAGTTTTAGAGGTTCTTGCCCAAAGTATATTTAGCAAGTTTGTAAAGTAGCTGTTTACTGGTATTCATGCATGGCCTGTTTTACTACTGGTGTTACATTATGGAATGAAAACGTAACCTGTTATCTTAAGAGAAAAATGCGAAACTCTTACATGAATGCTGCTTGCAAAGATACAGTATATTTCCAGGAAAGGAATACAGTTTAGTTCTCAACAGGGTGATGTTCTAGATTCATAACATACTTTAAAATAGTAAATCAGATATTAAGTAAAATAGCTGGACAGGAGCTATTGAAGACTGGACTTATTAAGCATATTAAGTAATTTACAAATAAATACTGAACAGTCTTAATCTATACAGTATACTGCTTCATGTAGTGGCAGATTGCATACAGTACATAGCTCTTCTAATGACAATGCATTCCAGAAATCTGTTTTATTTTTGGTTAATTTGAAGGTTAACAGCTTTCATAGTGACAAATGTTTTGGAAGATTGCACTATTAGATTAAACCCAATGACATTTTACCTAAATTAAAAAACAGTTCTACAATTATAAAAAGAGTCCCAACCTACTAACAATTTATTTTGAGATAAGTGATTTCAAATAATGGAAATTGAAATAATTTAGATTGAATTCTATTTCCCATTGTTGGATTCTAATGTGATTTTATACACATTAAATATACACAGTTTAGAAATATAGTAAAGATTAACTTTCAGAACCTGGTTAGTCGGTGGAACACATTGACAGCTGTGTCCCCATCTCTTACCTGTGACTCTCTGGAACAGGGACAAACAGTCCTGGTCCGGAAGGTGGAAGAATTGGCAGGTATTTTTCCAGCTCAGCTCTTATCATCCCAAATCAGCTCTCCATTGGCTTAATGGGCCCCATTTTACAACTCATCCTGGCTCTTCAGGTACTGCTGCTTTGAAAACACTTGGAAAACCTGCCACAGACACACCTGCCCTCCAAGACCGAGACCAAACTTTCTGCCTGCAATACAGGCCCTGTGGTTACACAATTACACCAAAATAATTCCTGTACTGCTCCTGGGTCTTCTGCCTGGTATGCACGTGTGGCTGGAATGAATTCAAGCCATTTCAGAAAGTCTGTTCTCTACATAGTGTGGCAATGAGTGAAGATGTACTGTGCATATGTTTAGCACCATTAACTGTTGACTCAAAGCAATATTGCTGTTCCTGTTTATTTACATATTCCTACATTTTGCTCTTGTAAAGACCATCTTGTCACAGATGACAGACAAGCCGTGTGTGCCAGTTTCTCAGCACCACAGCTCCTCAAAGCCATAGCATCAAGGAAAGCACACAGCCCTAGGCTGCCTTATGCATGCTAACCATTGCCTGCATTTATCAACAATTCAATTATATTCATGAAAAATTCATAGAACACATAGAAGTGCTGTTCTTTGCCAGACTGTAGCACTGCATTATCAGAGAAAACATACTGTGATAAGGGGCTAATCTGGCCAGGCCCTAAATATTAAACTCTTAATATTGTTGCTGACTCCAGAGACATACGGTAGTATCATATGTTGTTTCATACTTTTCATACTTTCCCTTGCTAAGGAGGTTAAGTGCCTGATAACACAATATCTGTCCATGTATTCTCTTCACTTTCATTAACAGGTCTTAGCCGAGCTATGGGTTACCACATGTAAGATTTAGACATGAATATGTAGCCTAGTACCAAGACTAAGGCCAGCAAATTTGATAAATTACAAGACATTGATCATCATATAGATATATTTCACAAAATCAAAATTTAGAATGAAATATTTTTGAAAACCACTTCTACTGTGCTTTGCGTGTTCTTAAAATTTTCCCTTTTGGAACAGATATCAACTTTGACCACAGATGTCACTTTCTTTTTTCACCTTGGGAAAAACACTTCCTTCTTCAAGTCTCCAAGTCTGCTCTAGTTCTTTCAAAAGAAGTGAAAAGGCAAATTAACTCATCAGATATCCTCCTGAGAGATAGTACACAGGACTGTATAAATCTTGATCAACATAAAAATGCCCAATCTTAACATGACTGGCACATAAAAAAGCCATCTTTTCAAGGAGAACCTAAAATGGCAGAACAAAGGGTGATGTAATGTTGAAAAGGCACATACTGTAGGAACAGTTTAATCCAGACCATCTTCAAGGCAGTAGGCAGCCAGCAAAAGCTGCTTTGTATCTGTTGGTGAAGAACTATCTATTTCAGTGACTCTGAAAAAGGGGTAGGTATAACGAAATGATTGGCGTTCTGAAGACTCCCCTTCTCTTTAGGTTAATGTGAAATCTAGGGCAGAACACAGACTAAATGTAGTATTTTCAGTAGTGCTATTTAACACGACTTTTTAACATGCAATTAGGGTACTCACTAGGCTCACATACAATTTTGTCATTGCATTACATACAGTACACTGCATTATTTATATTTTAATATTGTCCATTGAGAAGATTACCACAGGAGCACTGCAACATCTACAGGTACAGCATGTACAGTGGCACTTCAAACCTGTCTTAAAGAAATTGACAAATGTATAAGTAATACATAAATCTATAAATTGAACAGCTTAATCCATGCTGACCTAAACACTGCAAATAAAAGGCACTTTAATAATAAATTAGTCTACTTTGAGAAGAACAAAAGTCCTATATTACAGATCACCAGAAATTGCTTTTCCTATCATCTAATGAACGACAGAATAAAAACCCACAGTTTATTAACAGAGAAACACCAAAAGCTTCAGGTAGAAACTAAATGGAAGTAGTAGACTGCATATGAAGGAATTAAGCACTGCAAGGATGAGGGTCTGCATCATTGCCCTGCTCCAAGAAACAACCATAGATTTTGCCCATAGCTGGTTTTAACACATGTAATATCCTTCCTCTCAAAGAGAACTGAATAAGAAACTCTTATTTGGAAATTAACTCAGCTTTACTGTTCAGGCACTAGAAATATCAGGACTGAGTGTCCATTTGTTTAGATGGTGTCAGGGAACTGATAGGTAAAATAGGAGGATCCTTCTGCATAGCCGTGAATCCTGCAGAATGTGGAGTAGCACAGAGACAATATCCAAAACACATAATTAAGGGGCTTGGCCAACTGGAAAAGCAATGAGTCCAGTAACCAGGGAAATGTGAAAAAGACAATCCAAAAAACAAAACCCAAAGAGCATGATCAAAAGGCAGGGGCAAAGATTAGGAACCAGGAGATCAGTCAAAAGGTTTAGAAACACACAAGAAAATACTACAGGAGGCTTCTCAATAATGAGCAAGGGTTGGTGTGAGAGGGAACTTTAAATACTGAAGGTAAAGGGACGTGGTTGGACAATTGGTCCGGGTGTGAGAATTTGTGGAATCTGGTGCATGTGGGAATGTGATGTGTTTAATTAGGATTGAGACTGTGAAACAGTGGGTTTGGGAATGTAATGGCGTTTGTGAGGGAGACTGTGGGGCGTGACAGATGGAGAGTCCTACAGTTCTCACAGTAGAGCTAGCATTCATTGGAGAAATGCTGCAGCTCTCACTGATAACTGTGAGCTAACAATATTATGATATTTCTTGAATTGGCTGTTACACAGCTATACAAGGATGTCTCAGCTGCCTTTACACAAATGAAAATTGTAGCACATGAGACTGTTAATTTGCAAAACATTACTAACAGAGGTCTTAAAATTAAAAGGTAATCAAATTCATCGTTATGAAAGTAGGTTATCCCAGTGAGTGTCACAGTCTCGCAAAACCTCAAAAGCACATAATCCTGCATCTCAGTTCTTTTGCAAAAGAATACAGCTGTTCATTATTCTACATAATTGTTTTCTATGTAACTATTTGTAGTTACATACAGTAGCATATCACAGAGTAAGTAGCTGGTAACTTACTTTTTCCAGAAAGTTTCAGTTTGACAAGACAAAAATGCGTCTTGTCAAATTGAAACTTCCAAGCACTTGTCTTTGGAGTACTTTCACATACTCGTTCCTTTGGGGAGCCTGGTTAATGAGACAGCAGTGAATTTCATTACTGGGTACACGAGAGGTGGCTTGGCATCGCTGTGCTGCGCATTCAGAGGCTGTCCCAGGATATGGAATGACATACTCAATGATCTCCTGGGAAGAGGACTGAAAGCCGTTTAAAGAAAGAAAAGGTTTTTGCAGCAGACAGGATCAAGACTAAATAAAGCATAGATTTGAAGATCAGATCTCTCTATCACTGACTTTCATTTAATGAATTCAAAACTGCTATGTGCTGCTCTATCATCTACCTAATCTATGAATCTTATATGAAAAAAAACAAATTAGTTGAAATCATTTCTCAGCAGTTCAGTACATGATTTATAGATCCGTGTTGATATACTGTCATTGAGTGCTGAGCGAAAATTATTGGACACAAGCTAAAAATATTGTTTAGTTTTGGAAGGAAATCAGTGAAAACCCAGTTAAGCATGTATTAAACAGAAATAAACAAAATATTTAATTTACATATTGGAACATCCATCTGCTGTAGTCACAGCACATGGAAGATTGATATTTTCAGCTATTGAAACCTTGTATCCATGAGCCATGGATTATATAGCTTTATCTTATGTCCTAATTTCTGTAATTATCATTAACTTTGATGCATACTTGGATTGTTCTAATTTTCTAATAAATGAAAATTGCTAAGGAATTAACTGGGACCCAATGGTTTTTCCAGGTTAAGGAATTGTTGAACACAGATGTTTATTCCAGATTCTCTTGAAAAATAGTTTTGGAAATTTTGGCCTCTCTTCTCTCTTCACAAGGGAAAAGCTTGTGAGTCTATTTCCTCTTCCTATTTTGTGCTTGCTTTCAGATCTCTATGCCTAGAAAATGAATGTTCATTACATGCACAGAGGGAGAGTATTAAATTATTGCAGTTACAGTTATTGCAGTTCACTAATTGAGAATTAGCAAGAGCACACTGCCCAGTGCTAGTCTCCTCTGAGTGTGACTAGTACTGGACTGAAAAGCAAAATTACATTGTGTTTCTTTTCAGAAATGCAGGGGCAAAGTCTTAATTCCCTGACTACTCTAATCACTGGATGAGTCCACCTACCATACAATAATGAGACAGAATAACTGATATTTTCAATTGTATTGACTGTTGTGTTGTGCCCTTAATATGGATTTTCACAGATATACTGTATAAAAATGCAGTAATGGATTTGCCCTTAAAGTATAAAAATACAGCCACACCAAGTGAATCCACTCTTTTTAAAGTATAGTTTTGTGTGTCCACTACTGTCCAGATGTCTTTGGACATTACAATGCAACTCCATATCACATATAGTCTATATAAAGCAAAGATATTTTATGAAAAAGATGAATTAATGAATATGACAAAATATTCTATCCATACAACAGATAGAATAGTCTGCTTTGTGCTTTATTTAGTTTAGTTTTTTTTTTTAATTGACACGATGTGGGCACAATAACCTCAATACAACAGCATGCACTTACATGTACAGTACTAGGCCTGCACAGGTTTGCTTTGCACCACCACTGCATCTAGAATTCGCAATTCTTCAAAATAAAAAACACCATGTAACACCATGTTCTATGAAAACCACATTAAGTACAAACAAAATAAGTTCAAAATGATGCCAAAAAAATCCAGATTTGAAAGCACTGTTCTAGTCTTGTTCAGTTCCTTCCTCATTCCCCTTTTGTGTATCATCACACGTAACATTTGAATCTCCTTTTCACACACTCTCTTCCCTGAAGAGCTCTAAAACCTAGCATGTAACAATAATTCCCCCTCTTCTTATTTGTTCTATGGGAAATATGACCAAATGTAATTGTACACACAATCTAATAGGTATAGATAGGTTCAACCCAGGGGACTTTTTCTCATTTAGTAGGAAACAAGGACACATCATCACAATTGAAAACCTAAGGGGAATTAGTTGAAGGCAGAGAATAGGAAACACTTCTTTGTTCGTTGTTTACTGACAGTTTATGTCTGAAATAGATCATCTTGTTTTATACAGCAGCCACTGGAATGGTGATATAAGTCTCCAGCTAAACGATTAAACAGACATTCCCTTCAGATGGGAATAGCACAAGACAAAAGAGTACCCAGGACCTGCCACTTCCAATGAAATCATTAGCTTCTGCCTAAACCAGCAGCTCAGAAATATCACACGTAGCTGCTATAGGTCAGTCATTTTCGGGTAGTTTCTTTATTTGTAATAGTCTTCATCAGAATAAATATTTTCACTACAGTATGTGGAAGGAAGGGAAAGAATTCTACAATAAACAATGACAAGGGTGGCTGTCATTGGTGCACATACTGCAGCATCATCTCCTCAGGAGGGGCCATTTTTCACAATTTGAACTGCCACAATGTACATGGCTGGTGAATACACTTAACTATATGACTAGGGCTGTTATGAAAATTCATTTATTTTCATGTGGTGCAGCATCAGCAAAACTACAAAGTTACTGCACTGTTTATCTTGTTGAATGACCTTTACCCATACCACAAAAACTCTCTTATTCCCTACCTGCTTATTGTTTATTACACAATAGAGCTTTTGCGGTTTTATTCCGTGCGTACAAAATTCTGCCAAGATGACAAATAAGTGAACATAACCACATTTTTGCCCTATATGGTCACCAAGACTTAAACTTTTCTTGTAAATATCAGGACACTTTATGTCTCAGATTTACTGTTTCTTGGTACAATAAACAAAGGTAATTGATTTATAACAAGGCTCCATTGATTCATGTTTAGATGTTTTGGTCACTCTATATATTTTAAGATTAAGTAATAAGTATTTGTGAACTCTGAACAGCAGTTGTGACTTCACTGAAATACCACAAATGGATTGGGCTTTAAAACAATTTTTTTATGCATAATGGGCTTCACATGCAGCTAATTTTCACTCCTTTTGCCTTTACTTCTTCATCATTTAGCAAATTGGGAGTATATTTCATCAACTGGCTATTCAGCATAGAAATGGTGTGTGTGTCTGAGGTGCAGTGTCAGTTACAGTGCACTATAAATCTCAGGTGTTATATTTTAGGTTTTGAATGTGTGAAAAAAGGAAATGAGGTGAAATGCAAGAAAGAATAACTGGGACTCAGGGAGATGTAAAATGCTTGTTGCACTGCTTTGTTTATTTTAGTTATATGTGCTGGAATACTTTCTGTATATGTCGAGGATATTAATATTTTGTGCTTTTTTTAAAACACTTTTTAAGTTCAATGCTTTTTATTCACATAAGTTTCTTTGAAGTGGATTTCAGTACTTTGACATGTATCAGTGAATTAAACAAGTGTGCCCATTGGCTCAAAAGATTCCATTAAATTTGCATTTATTAGGGGTCACAAAAGTAATGTTTTCTACTACACTGTTTACAACATGTAGCACATTCATGTTGGACTTTTTTTTAGCATTCAGAAAAATAAATCCCAGATATTGTATCACAAACACTTAACAAAATCTTTATTTCAACAGGGCTCAATTGTAGGAGTTACTGTATACAGTACATATGCACGAGCAGGCTAAATACCTGGCAGTATCAATCACAATTGCTCTAGCACTTAGGTCTATTTGACTAATTCTTAATAGTCCATCAGGAGGCAAACAATTTTTAACAAAATTAACGTCAGCAAGGTAAAATGAAAACTCTGATAAATGTAGTTTAACTTACTGAACACAATAGCCCCAGTATACATAGGAGTAGTCTACTACCTTCTAGTTTGATCCCAGAAGCAAAGCAAGCAAGGCTGCCTTTGAAAGTGGTGTTGGTGGACCAGTAGGTGGCGCTCCTCCCCCTGGACCGGAATTTCTATATCAATGCCTTCTTATAGCGACAGGGTATGGCTCTGGCTAAACTCCACACGGTGCTTCAGCAAACTGGCTTCCCTAATTTTCCCCAAAATTCAACTGGTGAAGGAATTTCTCACTTTTGCACTTAATCTGCAAAGGTGAGGCTGCAGGCACATATTTGCCTCTTCATACCACTCAGGTGGAGAGTAAACTTCAGTGGTAGATGAAGAGTTTTCCTTTTGTAAATAAGCGAAAAAACTGTATAAAGCAAAATACAGTATTGATTTCTAAAAAAGAATAAAGCCATACAGTGAAATTCTTCATTTGAAAAACTTAGATTTTATTAACTCAGGAGATTTGAAAGATGTGATTCAGATGCTAGACATTTACAGGTTTGTGGAAGATGAAGAATGCACAAGTGTAAAGAACAATATGAATCAAACAACTTCCACAGGTATCTTAAAAATGCAAAGTACCTTAAACCTGAAATTACATCTTGTAAACACATTTGGCAAAGAATGAAAGCAGCTTGTGGGAGATTCCATTTTAAATCATATTTACTTGCAATTCTTTTAACTCAATAATTACAATTAATTGCTGTTGTTGTTTATTACGACCTGTGGTTGCTATAGATGCAAACAATGCAATCCTTGAGTTGCATAAGATGAGGGCAGCAGACCATATTTTTAAAGTTCCTCTGATTTTAGATGTCCTTGAGTGACATGCATACTGTACATATGCAGACAATATTTCAGTGTTTCCAAAATCTTATAACCTTTGCCTTGCCTTATTTCCAGGAGTGTGTTTTTGCAACTTGGATCTTTATTCAAATGTTTTGCTTTAAATCACGTGATCAGCATCATAAGGAATATTTGCTCTGGTCAAAGCACTAGAAATGACCTAATAAACCATGTTCCCTGCTAGAGTACACAAAGTATTACATTACAAGTGTGATAGTCTAGTCATGCAAAATGTGTGTGTGTGTTGATGTTGCTAGCTCCTTCTGCTTCTGTGCTAATGCACAACATCAGTTTATCTGGGATTGCAGACTAGATATCTCTACTTTCAGTGGTTTGATACCCACCCAAGCACACAGCGTCACAGACATTTATGTTATCATATTACTCATGAGCATCTTTCACAAAAGCCTATGTAAATAATACTGCTCTAAAACTATCTGTTGCCCAAGCCTATCCTAAAAAAGTCATTTATAACACAACACTCAGTTACTCCATTTACATGAGGGTTTCAAATGTCAACTCTGGAGCTGTTCACAGGTTTTGACATCAGTCCAAAGACATCTGTTCGGTTTTCAGCAATGCATAAGCTTGCCTTCTAAATCTCTTTGTTTTCTCCAAAGTCAGATAAAACATTTCTTTGTAAATTTCTCTCCGTGTCTTTTTCCTTTTGTGTCACTATGAATTATTGGACCTCTTGAAAATGATCAGACAAGGTGTTTTGTTTTGCTCATTGTTTTTAGAGCTTCAAATATTTTTCTATAAATTTTGATGAGATAGAGTGTTGCAAAAATACAAGTAGATCATTTTGTAAGTCTCTGTGTGCTAGTAATTAATGAATTAGTCATAGAAGATGAATGAGATAATATGATATGAAGATTAATGTGATATTGAGCAGAAATGCTTTATTGTTGTATCAAGGGTAGACAATTTGATCAACACTAGCATTAATCATATTTGTGGATAAAATGTGAAACACCAGGATGGAGAAGTAACATGATAAGATAATAAGGTGTTCATAATGTAATTGCAAACATTTCTAAAATAGTAAACTAAATGGAAGAAAAAAATAAAGGACCCTTTGTATACTGTACATGTTGCCAGTACTGGACAGTATGCTCTGTTTCTCCATTACAGCCCATGTGCTCTCCTGAATATCACAAGACCATCATTGGATCAATACGACTGTACTTTAGTATTTTCCCTGTGATGAGTTTTGGGTAGGTATTTACATGTATGTCAGCGTGCATAGGCTGCAAAGGAACGAGTAAAGGTTCATTTCATGCCAGACATCAAAGAAAGTTGAAGAATCTCCATGGCTGAAATGTTGTGTTGTTTACCTTTCAGCAAGGAATGGACCTTTACCTGTTCCTTTGCCCTATAATGTCCACAATGAGCAACCCATCAAGCTCATTTTTGTCGGATGCCTAAAAGTGTCAGGTAAGGCCTTGCTTGGAATATCTATGACCACGTACAATATTACTACATAATTACTAAGAGTTCTAACTTCCTTAACCATCATAATGCTTCAGAGGCTGGTATCCTTCATAAGAACATACGAATAGACCTGTTACAGACAAGAGGAGGACATTAGGCCCCTTTCTAGTCTGTCTGGTAATCAGTAGTTAATTGATCCAAGGATCTCATCCAGTTGTTTCTTGAAGGAAACCAAGGATTAAAAAAAAGGCTGGGAAGCTTGTTCCATAATCCCACAGCCCTTTCCAAGTTATCCCCATCTGGACAGCCCTGGGCCATCTCAGTAACATTTTTTTACCTTCTGAGAAAATTTTATTTTAAAAACCGAGAACATAGATGACAGAAACAAAGCCAGGTATCAAAATTTGAACGTCACTTCTATAATAAAACAAAACAATACTAAGATAAAACAAAACACATTGCCCCCTAAACCCCCTAATCATTCAATGAAATGGCAGACATGCAGCTGGTTTTACTGGAATTACAGTTGCTATTGTAAAATGAGAATGGTTGCTTAAAAGTATAGAAGTGGTTAGTCATAGCTTGGTCCATAACTCCACAGGGTCTAAACATTATATAACAGCCATGAATCAGCATATGGGCTTTATGTTTTTAGAAAATCTGTTCAGTGCATTGTTGGGATCTTCAGTGGACTAATCCCAAGGTATTAGTCCATTCATCAATTACTTCACGCTTGCTAAGGCAACAGCCATTAATGTGGTTACTAGGAGATTGCCTGAAGTGTAATGGAATGCTTTGCTTTTCTTCTGTCTGAGAAAGTGTATAAAGATTGAAAGGGAGCCCTGGAAGCTGTCTTTTATCAGTTCCAAAGCAAGAATTAGGTCAGGATTAATATAAGTTATGGTATCTCTCCTCTCTGCTTAGCACATAATTATGTGTCCAGAGAACTGTAGGATAGACCAAGTCTACTAATAATCTTTCTGGAAAAATAAAATATATTAAATTATACAGCATATACCAAGATAATTTTGTAGTTCACATGGCTGAGCAAACCATTTTGTCAAGCCCTATTGTTTTAAACGTATCTCTCTTATAAATTATATTACAACTGTGTCAGGTTTAAACCAATTAAGACAACTGCCAGTCTCAGTTCAATTTAATTATCTTTTGCTTGTATGTTTTAATTAAACTTTCAAATATGGTAATATAATCCAAGGGAAAATGTACAGAACAAAATATCTTTACAATGGCAGGGAGAAATTGTTTAATTATGCCATAGAACTGACATATAGTCTGTGATAAATCATGATAATAAATGAACAATTGTGTTGCATGATTTGACATGTCAATTTATTAATGACAAAGAAGACAAATAGGTAAAATACCAATTATTGCATACATATAATAAATGTTATAAAATATACTGCTTTAAAACAAATTATATTTTTATTCTCTTGGAGAAACAATGGCTCGTACTGTATCAACATTTTTAAAAACAAGATTAAATGAAGGCAAGGCCAATGAGTTTTTAAAATTATAAAGGGAATCTTGCTGCCAATGTGGGAAAAAAATAAGAAACATCAAATTTTGAATAAAGAAACAAAACAGGAGCAGCATCTTGTCAGGGAACCTATAGGTAGAATAGGCGGATCCTTATGCGTGACCGGAATCCCACAGAACGCAGAGTAGCAAAGGGACGATCCGAAAGACGAAATCCAAAGGGTGGGTCGATAAGGGAGGCTAAGGGTCCGGCAATGAAAGATATCCAAAACAATCCAAAAGTCGAAATCCAGAAGGCGAGGTCAAGAGGCGGAAGCAGAAGATTCGTAACGGGAGATCAGTCGAAAGGCTTGGAAACGCACACTGGAGGATACTACGAGAGGCTTCTCAATAGTGAGCATGGGAAGGTGTGAGAAGGGGGTTTAAATACTGAAAGGAAAGGGGTGTGATTGGATGATTGGTTAGGGAGTGAGAATTTGAAGAATCTGATGCATATGAGAATGTGATGGGTTCAATCAGGGATGAGATTGTGAAGCAGAGGTTCCGGGAATGTAACGTCATTTGCGAGGGAGAGTGTGGAATGCGACAGGGACAGAACGGCGTTTCCGAGGTAGAGTGTGGGGCGTGACAGTACCCCCCCCTTTAGGGTCGGCTCCTGACAACCCCAGAGAGCGAGTACGAAAGAAGTCATCGATAAGGCTGCGATTCAAAATATCTTTCTCACAGACACAGGAACGTTCCTCAGGACCATTGCCCTCCCAGTCGACTAGAAATTGCCGGCGGCCTCGGAACCAGTGGGCATCCAAGATCTTATTGACCGTGTAGGAAGGTAGATCGTCAATGAGTCGTGGTGGGGGTGGAGGTGGCCGAGGCCGGGAGAGGGGGATTCTGTGGTAGGGTTTCAGGAGAGAGACATGGAAGGAGGGGTGCACCCTGAGAGTTGGAGGAAGAGCAAGATGATAGGTTACAGGGGTGAGCTGGGAGAGGATGCGAAAAGGTCCAATATAACGGGGTCCCAACTTATGTGAAGGCTGTCTAAGGCGTAAGTTTCTAGTAGACAGCCAGACAAATTGTCCTCGTAGTCTCGTAGTCCTCGTAGTCTGGGCACAGGTCGTCGGTGACGGTCAGCGGTGGTCTTCTGCCGCAAGGAGGTCTTCAGAAGGGCGGATCTGGCTTGTCTCCAAATTCTCCTGAGGAAAGTGAGGCATGTCTGGAGGCAGGGAATATCCGAATCAGGGATAGAGTCCGGGAGAAGAGAGGGTTGGTATCCTAGAGAGCAATAGAAGGGGGACATCCCAGTGGTGGAGGAAGAGAGAGAGTTATGGGCATATTCAGCCCAGGGGAGGCGAGAGACCCAGTCATCTTGAGAAGCAGAGACGTAAGATCGAAGGTAAGTAAGAAGGTGCTGGTTGGTTCTTTCTGTCAGTCCATTGGATTCAGGATGATAGCCAGACGTGAGAGATGTGGAAGTCCCAAGAGATTTGCAAAAAGTTCTCCAGAATCTTGAAATGAATTGAGGTCCTTGATCTGATACGATATCCGTAGGAATGCCGTGAAGTCTGAAGACATGAAGAATGAAGAGGTCGGCCATATCTTGGGCAGATGGAAGGACAGGAAGAGGAATGAAATGAGCTGACTTCGAGAATCTATCTACCACGACCATAATGGTAGTTTTGCCTTGACTCTCGGGAAGATCTGTAAGAAAGTCCACTGAGATGTGGGACCAAGGTCTTCTAGGGGTTGGGAGTGGTTGGAGTAAACAGGGCTTCTTAAGACGGGAGGATTTGGACATGGCACAGATGGGACAGGCCTGCACGTACCCAGTAACATCAGTCCTCATAGAAGGCCACCAGAAATGTCTAGAGATGAATTCCAAGGTACGTTTGACACCGGGGTGACCTGCAAACAGTGAATCATGACCCCAGTGAAGAACAGTGGAGTGCATGGTATCAGGAACAAAGAGTCTGTCTGGAGGACATTGGGGGGGAACGGTTTGGTTGTGAAGTGCACGTTTGATTTGGTTCTCCAGGTCCCATCTAATAGCAGCCACGATTCTCTCAGGGGGTATAATAGGTTCAGGAGGGTCCAAAAAGCCAGGAGGATCATGGAGGCGAGATAGGGCGTCAGCCTTTATGTTCTTGGATCCCGGTGTATAAGTAATGAACAAAATGGAACCTAGAAAAGAAAAGTGACCAGCGGGCCTGGCATGGGTTCAAACATTTGGCAGTTTGTAGGTAAGAGAGATTTTTATGATCCGTAAGAATAGTAAAAGGGTGTAGGGCCCCCTCCAACCAGTGTCTCCATTCCTCCAGGGCGAGTTTGATAGCCAGGAGTTCTCGGTCTCCAACATCATAATTGGTCTCGGCCTGGGACAATTTTTTGGAGAAAAAGGCGCAGGGGTGGAGGATACCCTTCTCTCCATGACATTGACATAATATGGCACCGACTCCGTTGGCTGAGGCATCCACCTCGAGAATGAATGGAAGGTTGGGATCTGGGTGACGGAGGAGGGGGGCTGTGGTGAACAGTCTCTTGAGATGAAGGAAAGCTTGGACTGCCTCAGGGTTCCATCTCCCTTGATCAGGACCTTTTCAGGTCAGGGCAGTAATGGGGGAGGCGACAGAGCTGAAATTCCTAATAAAACGGCGGTAAAAATGGGAAAATCCCAGGAAACGTTGAATTCGTTTTAAATTCTGGGGGGTCGGCCAGTTCTGTATGGATTCAGTCTTGGCAGGGTCAATTTCAATGCCCAGGGGTGAGAGGATGTAGTCAAGGAAGTGGATTCTGGGAATGTGGAAAGGTCACTTTTTCCAATTTGGCATAGAGTTTGTTCTGAATCAAACGATGAAGAACCTCGCGCACATGAGAGACATGCTCCTGGAGACTGCGGGAAAAAATTAGAATATCATCCAGGTATACCAGGGCATATTTGTGCAAGATATCCCTAAAGATGTCATTCATGAACCCCTGAAAGACAGCAGGAGCATTAACCAGTCCAAACGGCATTACTTGGTATTCATAATGACCGTGGGTAGTAATGAATGCCGTCTTCCATTCGTCACCCTCCCGAATGCGGATCAAATTATAAGCACCGCGGAGATCCAATTTAGAAAAAATAGTGGCGCCCCGGAGTGATTCCAAAGCCGATGAAATCAGAGGAAGGGGATAACTGTTCTTGATAGTTATGTTGTTCAGACCGCGATAATCAAAGCAGGGTCTGAGAGAGCCGTCTTTCTTTTTAACAAAGAAGAAACCAGCGCAGGCAGGTGAGGAAGAGGGGCGGATGAAACCAGATTCCAAGGATTCCTGGATATAATCTTCCATAGCCTGAGTCTCCTTGTGGGAGGGTGAATAGACATGGCCCTTAGGGGGTAGAACCCCTGGAATTAGGTCTATAGGACAGTCAGATGGGCGATGAGGCGGGAGGGATAGAGCCTTCTGTTTACTGACGGCTAGGTGTAGATCCGAGTACTGGGAAGGAATATTGGGGAGGTTATCTTGAGATATACAGGAGATGGAAACTTTCTGAGGAAGCTGACAACAATGCGAAAGGCAATGGGAACCCCAGGCTGTGAGTTCCCTTTGTGACCAGTAAATGTGTGGGTTGTGAATCTGTAACCAAGGGAAACCAAGAACCAATGTGTGAGAAGGGGATTGGATGAGAATGAACTGAATGACTTCCTGGTGGGTGGCGCCGATGTGAAGAGTGAGGGGAGGGGTCTGCCACTTCACCAGACCAGGGGAGAGGGGGGAGCCATCAAGAGTGAGGAGCAGAATGGGCGGGGGTGACTGGCAACCGGGGAATATTCCAGGACGAAGCGAGTCCAGAGTCTAGGAAGTTCTCTTCGGAGCCCGAATCAGCAAAAGCAGAGAGAGAGGTCTGTCCAGTAGTCCATGACAGGGTGGCTGGGAGAAAGAGTCCGGACCCGGGAGAGGAAGAAGTGACACTGGCCATAACAGCGGGTGGATAGGAACGAGGAGGGTGACTGGGGCAGGCGGCTCGGAGGTGATCAGGGGAACCGCAGTAAAGACGTGGCCCCTCACGAAGTCGGCAATCTCTCTCCTTAGAGGTCAGTCTATGGAAGGAAGGCAGTTGGGAGGGTGTGGGAGGGGTTCGATTGTCCGACCTTCGCTGTTGAAGCCTGACCTCTAGTTCAAAAACTAGATTCAAGTGATGGGAAGTCCAGGGGCAGGTGCACCACGTGATCCTTGAGTTCATCAGATAATCCGAGGCGGTAGTGAATCAGGGCATTGTGATCCCAAGTGAGTTGAGCAGCCAGAAAACGGAATTCAGAAGAGTAGTCCTGAAAAAAGCGAGATCCTTGAGTGAGGGAAGTGAGGCATGCAACAATAAGGTGGCGAGAGTGCAACTGCCCAAAGGCAGATTGTAGAGCTGTCTGAAAAAGGTGGAAGTTGGCAGTCTCAGGAGCGTTTCGAGAGAGGAGATGCGCAGCCCACTCCAGAGCTCGTCCAGAGAGGTAAGATACCATAAAAGCAATTTTTTCTCTATCGGTGGGGAAGCAGTCTGGGCGGATGTGGAAAGCCATCTGACATTGAGTCAGAAAGCCCTGACAGCTGGAGGAGTCGCCATCAAATTTTTCCGGGAGGGGAGGGGGTAGAAGATTTATTTGCGTTTGAAGCGGGGGTGCAGGGGCAGGAGCTGCAGGTGGGGGAGGCGGTGGAAGTACAAAGTGGTCAGCTAGTTGCTGGACTGCCGTAGTTAGCAGGTCCAGGTTCCGGGAGTGTTCGTGGAGAATAGAAAGTGGACTCTGGTCCACTGGATCCATTTCAATATGGCTCACTATTCTGTCAGGGAGCCTATAGGTAGAATAGCCGGATCCTTATGCGTGACCGGAACCCCACAGAACGCAGAGTAGCAAAGGGACAATCCGAAAGATGAAATCCAAAGGCTGGGTCGATAAGGGAGGCAGAGGGTCCGGTAACGAGAGATATCCAAAAACAATCCAAAAGTCAAAATCCAGGAGGCAAGGTCGAAAAGGGAGGCTAAGGGTCCGGCAATGAAAGATATCCAAAACAATCCAAAAGTCAGAATCCAGAAGGCGAGGTCAAGAGGCGGAAGCAGAAGATTCGTAACGGGAGATCAGTCGAAAGGCTTGGAAACGCACACTGGAGGATACTACGAAAGGCTTCTCAATAGTGAGCGTGGGAAGGTGTGCGAAGGGGGTTTAAATACTGAAAGGAAAGGGGTGTGACTGGATGATTGGTTAGGGAGTGAGAATTTGAGGAATCTGATGCATGTGAGAATGTGATGGGTTCAATCAGGGATGAGATTGTGAAGCAGAGGTTCCGGGAATGTAACGTCGTTTACGAGGGAGAGTGTGGAATGTGACAGGGACAGAACGGCGTTTCCGAGGTAGAGTGTGGGGCGTGACACATCTGTTATGAGCCCTTGAAACCACCACCCATCTCTTAGGAATCCATGTCTTATCTGCTGCTCTGTGATGATGATTCTACACTGCTCTGTGCAACAAGTACAGACATTTAAATACCTAAGCCTCTGAAAGCCTACTGTATGTGCAGATCATTCAGTTGTAACATGCATATGTGTCATCAGTCAGAACAAATTTTAGATAGCAAGCACCTCATGTTATGTTAATCATGTTTGATAAATACACATTAAAAAACTTATGGTTTCAGTTTATAATGTTTATTTCTGTACTTCCTTCGGTTAAAGCTAACAGGTAAAGATAATTTGTTATACAGCTCTTGATATATAGCCATCTGAAAGTGTACTTATATTGGAATTGAGAAAATGTACTACACAGTAAATTCCTCAGCTCCCTATGCTGTGTCACAAATGCTTCTTAACTTTACTGTTAACATAGATGCCACCATTTGACAAACAGTAATTATGTGAAAGGAAATTGTATCAATCAACATTCTGCATCACAAGCACACTGGGCACATCAATAATAATATTTTTTTTGCATTTTTGCATTAGGGCAATGGTTTGTTAATCATTTGAGTAATATTGTCCCTTAGTTCAGGAAAATACTGATTTTCCTGTTGTGATTTCAACTCCATGTGTTCAGTGTTGGAGGTATTTTAATTGACTTCAGATTGCAAAAATTATAGTCTAAGAATCTATATTAAGTACAAAAAATGGCTTTGATGCTGGAACAGCAAAAGATATGACTACATCATACTTGTGCAATGAGAATCCCCTGTTTGCTATTGGCATGTTTAGAGGTGGCTGGTCTGTGAGACAAGCTACGCAAATAATGAAATGTTCTCTGTGAGGGATGGCCTATGTCCTGGAAATACTGTACACTGTACAATGGCCCAGGAACATTAGATCCACCTGATCCAGCTGCATAATTGTTTTCAGACTACAGTGGCTAAAGCACAAGAAACTGCAGAAGAAATAACCTGCACTTCAGTAAAATTATCTCAGCTTGCTGTGTGCATGACAATGATTTGCATGCTTAGCGGGCAGTTGTGGGGCAACAGTGGTAACTGAGAAATGAATTCACAGTCTTGTGTGGGCCAGAAGACATCTGAAGTGGAGCCAACCATTTTAGGTTGCATGTTTAGATTTGTAATGTCAATCAAAAGGCAGAACCCATTAACAATGTTCAGCCCTGTACTCCTAGAGGGTGCTGCTCTTCTGTCCTGTTCCTAGTTCCCTGTGATTATTCATGTCTTTCCGGTGTGTCTTGTTGTGTAGCCTATTTACTTCCTGTGTCTGCTCTGCTCCTGGCTCAGCACTGAGGGTACAGATGTCGTGAGACCCACCTAGCACCAGGTCGCCCCACATCCGTGGCCTGAGGGCATAGGTGTCTATACCAACATCGTCCGACCCCCTGAGCCTGGGCTAACCTCCATGTGGCCCCTTTTACCCCTACGCATAGGGTCTTTATTGCTCTCCTGGCCATTCCACGGCATGCCCTTTCCGACATCCGTGACAAACAAACTGTGAATCCAGGGAAAGGTCATTTCCAGAATGGCCAGTAGAGCAGAAGCTGTTCAAAGACAGACATCGTAGCAGTAGCAGGGGGTAGCATGTTCTGAAGAGGGCCGTATCAATAAGATGACCCAAATACTGAGCTCAAGTAATAAAGAACCAATGGCAGGAAAAGCAACTGCTTCTATCTTTCAAAATCAAGCATAGCCAATTACTAAGGTGAATAATGTTCAATTATGTAAGAAATGATAGCCTTTGAATGTTTAATAGGTACATTTGTCGGTTTGTGAAATGTAATAAATTCAGCAGCACAACAGACGCTAAGACCAGGTTTCTTTCTTTTCATTATGTAGAGCCCTGCCACTGCCAGCAGTTTGCAAGGTTTTATGTTACTCATGTGACAGGCTGTGCTGAAATCTGTCTCTTACGGGGCTGATATACAAAATCCGTCAACCTGCTACAGAGTCAATTCCAGCTCTGGAAGAATAAATCAGGAATTTGAGAACATCCATAACACCTGTCTATAGCACCCAGCCTTTCAAAGGGGAACATGTGCTCTGTAAGTATTGTGTGGCATTTGGAATGAACGTGTGCTTTGCTCATACTTTGCTCAATAGTACAGTATGCCCTGTACCCAGTCATATTATTATACTATGAGGTAATGTGATTCATCTCTTTGATTAGACAGATGATTAATTCTGTGTTTCTACCTAGCAGGAGGATTTAGTTGAGCAATTGGATTTTAGCTTCACAATTGGTTGTATCAATTTCTATGTTGTCAGGATAGAAAGCATTATGAAAGCAAATGTTTCCAGCAAGCATCATGGCACACAAATCTTTGTTTTCACAGATTAAGGGAACAACTAAAACTAATCCTGCTGTCCCAAAAGCCACATGTAATTCTCATGCTGTTTTTAAGCTTATCAAAAGAGGAACATTGCAAGAAAAAAATATTATAATTTGTATTCCAAAGAATATAAATATACTATATATAAGAATTAAAACAGAAATGCTTGTGTTGTGTTTGTGTACAGAACTCTTTCTAAAATCACTCATCACTTTCTACGTGTGAAATCCAAGATCTGTCTCTATAACCCTTTGGAAAAAGCCCTTCGGTTTGATGGTGCTAATTAAAGGTGATTTCAAATTCCTTTCAAATCACTTTCATTATGAGGGAGAGATGAGGTACACTCTTTGTGATTTTTTACAAAACAAGTGTAAAATGTCCTTGTTGTATGCATTCATTTCATTGAGAACTATGAAACTACAGTCCCCACCCTTAGCCACAGGAACAGTGGCTCTGTGGCTAAGATTCTGTGCCTGTAAGGTTGCCAGTTCGTATCCTGTGGCCGGTGGAGGAATCCTACTCCGTTGGGCCCCTGAGCAAGGCCCTTAACCCCAACTGCTCCAGGGGCACAGTATAAATGACTGACCCTGCGCTCTGACCCCAAGCTTCTCTCTGTGTCTGTGTGTCTCATGGAGAGCAAGCTAGGGTATGCGAAAAGACAAATTCCTAATGCAAGAAATTGTATATGGCCAATAAAGTGATCTTATCTTGCATGCATTCAGTATGTGAGTTTTTCTGGTATAATCGCCATTAAGAACTACTTCTATAACAGTTTATTTGGCACGTCTGTCATCACTGAGAATGTGTTGCTGCAAAGCAGCATATTAAGCCCGAACGTCTTAAATGGGTGAAGAAGTCCCTTACTGAACTTTCAGGTTGAAAGATTTGGTCAGTTCAGACAGGTGGCTGCTACAATAGTACCAGTGGATTAGGGTTTTAGCCCAGGTTCAATGTGACAGCTTTGAAAATCCCTGAACTGGAAACACAGCCCTTTTTGACAAGGGCTTTTAGAAAGAACAGCCTTTAATATCCCAGCATATCGAATTCCCCTCTTTGGCAATGATTGTTAAAACTGGACAGACAGTCTGCTGTGTGCTGTTCGCGGTTTGTGATACTGTCCCCTCCATACACTTAGGAAGGATTTTAAAACCAGGTAGTGGTGTTCTGCTAGGAAAGTGTCACGATTGTAATCCCTCCCCTTAAAGGGCGCTCCGGCTCGTTCACATTTTAGTTGACTTTGTGCACCTGCTCCTTTTTCCAGTCTCCCTACAAAAGCCAGACGCTCACTCTGTCCTGGGCTCTGCGCTGAAACACGGAAGCACGGAGGCCCGCCTATCACCGATTCGCCCTACGTCCGCGGCTCGGGTGGCATTTGCCTCCTATCAGCGTTCTGAACCAGCCGAGTCCAGGACTTGGAGCGCCGGGTCCCGTTTCGCCTTTTTCTCCCCGACCCTTCGCCGGATCCCGCTCCGGCTTTTAACTTTGTCTTGTCTGTCTCGGATTGGATCACCCGGCTCTGGACTTTTGCCTGCTCTGGATTTCCCTTCGGACTCCCCTTGGACTGTTTGCCTGGACCACACCCCCCCGAGCACCTTCGTCACGCCCCCCTGTTCGTCTACCAGCCCAGTTCCTCGTCTCGTCCCCATGTCTGTTCACTCCCTTCTGGATTGTGCTGTCTACATAGGGTCCTGAAAGAGAAAAAGAAACAAAGTGTTGAAAACATGAGTGCCACCACACGTGATCAGGAATGAGAAACGTTGTGTTCAAATCTACAATTTTAGATAGTTTGGGGTCAGCATCACTGCTCCCTGTGATGTCCCCTGCTTGTCCAAATCAGTTTTCTTTATGAATAATTGTTTAAAACATGAATAAACCTGCTTTATCACCTTTCACCTTGACCCACTTATCTGGTGTTAGTTTAAAGAGGTTCAGCAACTAAACCACACAGATTAGGTATACATTTCTTGTGTATGACTTGTTACTGCTTTTATCTTTCTACCTATTGTCCTCCCAGCCTGAAATTTCATGTTGAAGCTGTCCAAACACTTTGCCCCTGCAGAACTTCTTGACTATTTACTCTGATCTACTGCATGATATTCTAACAGTTATAATGTTGATTTTAGTTCTTTTCCTTGCTGTCGTCAAATCTTTCAGCTCACAAAGGTTATATTCAAAATGCCCTTTAACCTAGGAGCAGGTACAGAAATTGTCATATAACAATTACCATAAGCTTTTAAGTTAAATCAGTTGGTAGACTCAGTTTGAGAGTTTATTAATCTAATGCTGGAATCTGAAAAAAGAGACAAATATTACTGGAAGATGTTTTCTTCTGAAAATTCTCAAGTTGCTTTTGTTTTCGTAATGAAGTAAGACCAGTGAGAATTTGAAAAGCTGAATTAAGCAAAGAACAAGGAGCTGTTCAAAGAGGTTCACAACACTCTTTCTTGTGTTAACTCAATCTTGTCCAGTAGCAAGTTTTCTTAACAGACTCTTTCATTTTCCCTAAAATAATCTTGTGCCTTTTCTTTACAATCATGGTAACAAACAACACAAAGCACACCCACATGACGGTACACAATACAATTTTAATTTTATATAATGAATAAGAATATTAAAAATATTTCAAGTAGGTAGCTGTATCAGCATGTGTAGGCTGTAAAGGAACAAGTAAAGGTTTATTCCATGCTGAAAAGAGAAGAACAGAAGCAATGTTTCGACTATGGAGCCTTCTTCTGGTGTGTGCACACTTGAAGAAGGCTCCACAGCCAAAACATTGTGTTTCTGTGCCGTTTTCATCCCTTGTACGCATAATTGTTAAAACTACATTTTTGTAAAATAATTTGTAAAATAATTTAAACATCCTTGACTGATCAACAGAGTTATAATCACAGCTATTGTCCAGCCTTTGTAATTATTTTCCTTTCACTTCTTGATTTCAACATACATGTGGATTGTCCCTACTGCTTGGCTCTCTTACTGCTCCCTACTGTCTCTTCCTTTTGCTTTTTGGAATGCTTTGGTTTTACTCAGTATTTCCACTGCCCAACACATAACCATGGTCTCACATTAGACTTCATTAATTCATGTAATAGGTTTATTCCATGCTGAAAAGAGAAGAAAAAAAACACGTTTCGGCTGTGGAGCCTTCTTCTGGTGTGAAGAAGTATCTGGTGAATCCACTCATTCTGGAGGAGGAGATCAGGAAGACTCCATTTGGTGCAGCTCCACCTGTTTTGCTTGAGGGTTGTGCTTCTCATGGCAATGAAACACTGGCACAAAATACCAATAATTTATCTCCTACTGAAACTCATTCTTGCTCATTCTTCCCTATGATAAGCAAACAAGCTACGTTACATGAAGACAAAGGGTCAAGACAATCATTAGAAGTGTTTGTGGAGAAAGACAGGGACAAGTGCTCATATACAGGATTATGAACAATATCACTTTTCCTCAAGAAATATACTTCATGCACTCCGATCATTAAAGTAAAAACACCAGTCTTATACAGCTACTGTTGTTATGTAAAAAAGTGAGGACTGATAATGGAATTTATTTTCTTCAATTAAAAACAAAACTTGAGTAAACAGTTTCTAGCTCTTTAACTTTCTAATTTGCAAATGAATATATCTGAATGATTTTGTTACAATTTCAGGATCGGCAGTGTTATTTTCTGTAATTGGTCACAACATAATCATGTGACAGAAAGGATGAAAGCTAATTTAATAGCGTACCTATAACAACATCACAGTGCTGCTAATTTGTGTTATTCTGCTTTTATGTTCAGTTTTGTTTTTGCTGTTCAGTTTTTTAAAGTTTGAAGTAATTTCTTAAAATGACCGCAGAGTCCAAAAAGCCTGGGTGAGGCATCTGCAGTCACCATTTTGTAAGTACACTTGGCTTACAGAGGAAGAAAAAATTGTTTGTGGTCTTGCCACATAAATTTTAAATAAACCTCAACAAACCAAAGTCAAAATGCAGCTTAAGCAATCAGGATGCAGTCCTTTAGTGAAGTTGTTGACTGATACCTTAGTCATTGTACTTTTATTCTATCAAGTTCAGTACATTGATACGATCTGTGAGCTGTTCATGATGCCAAAGATGCCATTTGAGTTGCTGCATCAATTCACACATACAGTGAGCACTGAAATCACCAGCCCTGTGCCTGGTGTTTGTGAAAGAGCATATACAGGTATGATATATAATATGTATAGAATGGGAATATACAGCACATGTAATGTGTATTCGTTTGAATCACTGTGCCATTGTTGTCTACAGAGTATTGCTAAATGTGAACATGTGAATTTAACATCTAAAAAATTAGTATGTCCTTTACGGCTCTGGATAAAGAGCCATTTTACATTTTCTTCAGGTGAACTTAGGTTAGGTAATACATTATTTTGAAAATGACTGCTCTTTGTATACTGTATGCTATAATACAGTTCACTGGAACACAGTGCAGTTGATGGGATAAGTTTCTTTGTATGGATGTTTTTTCCGTGTTCTTATGGAACAGTATATTGCACAAATAAAAATTATGACGTCTTCAGTTTTTCTTGCAATATTTACTAGCAGGTTATGTTATCATTTGGGTGCAAAAGACTCAGTCACTCACAGAACATAATTTAGAGCTTGAAAGAAATAAAAACGTACTTGCAAGAAAGGTTACTTACTGTAAGTTATGTTTTTTATCATTTAATAACACAAACATGTATGGTAATATCATTATATCTCCTTTATATTTCTTCACAATCTCTTGCAGAAATCAAGTGTTTAATCCAAAATGTTCCTGGAAAGTTGTGACTTTCTATACTGTATGTAGATATACGATTGAGTCTAATTATTAGATTTTGACCCAGGCACTATTAGAAAAGCATAGATTGCACAGGAGAAACTGAAAGCTTTTTGTAACTAACTGGGAGCTTTATAGTGATTCCTATTGTCACATAACAGTGTTTATTCCAATGGAGAATATTCAAAGGAGAATATAATCATTTTGTGTTGTTTTTCTAAACCATGAGATGACTCACAGATAGAATGTCCCCTAAAAATAAAAAAGAAAACCAATTTATTTTTTTAGACTATACAAAAAATACAGCAAAGTGCATTACAGTGATTAACATACAACATTTCTCAATATGATCTTTTATTAAACAAAATGTCCTACTTTCAAGGTTAAATGTAATCATTTGATGTATAAGTTCACGTTATATACGTTGCTATTTTTTATCACATCAATAAAAAGAGTCTTACATATTTTCAAGATTCTTACATATCATTCCAGATGGTCTGGGAAGAAACAATCATGTTTGTCTGACATAAATTAGTACACTAACACACTCTACACAATTCCAAACATATATCAGTACATTACAATCATGGGAAAATTCAGATAATATAGTACAAAGCCTCTGTAACTGCAATAAAAAAGATGGGGTCACTAAGGTGCTTGCTCTTGGCTTTCAATTTGCCTATCAATGAATACATAATCCTTTTCAGTATTCCTGTCCAGGCTTCACACATAAATATCAGACATTGTGAGATAGATGATGGCCTGGCCTAAACAAATCAGAGTCATGCACAGCCCCAGCTTGCCTTTTTCCTTGAGTTTTCAGTTGAGCAAACCAGATTTAAGGCTGCAAAGGAACGAGTAATAGGTTTATTCCATGCTGAAAAAAAGAAGAAAGAAAACACAACGTTTCGGCCGTGGAGCCTTCTTCAGGTGTGTGCATGGAGTAATCCTATTACTTGTTCCTTTGCAGCCTACGCATGCTGACGCAGCTACCCACCTGAACTACTAAAGATTTAAGGTTTACATTAATACCTTAAATCAGATGAATCACAATCCAAATCAAATGTGTTGATTGGGCAGCAGATTAACTAAATGAATAGCTTGTGTCACATGGCATGATGACCTTTCAAATCAGATCAAATCTCTCCCACTCACACAGCCTGCAATGCAATGGGTAGAGAACAGCGTCACATTGAAGTGAAAGGTTCACAGTTTGCCGAGCGTTTAGATCCCACCACCCAGTTTTTAATTTTTAAATTAGAGGACTGATATTTATTCAGGTCCATTCTCGAGCCACAAGGGGAGTTTCTCAAACTGGCTGCTGACCACTGGAGGCAAGTCCATTTCCACTCTGCACCTGGGCCCGTGGAGGAGAGTTCAGAAAGTCTACGAGGTGATTAACTCTGCAAACAGTTTAGCGTCATTGTCGCAGAAAAGGTTACCACGCCGAATGTAAGCCTTCTCCAAACGCAGCCTATCTACAGCTATTTCTATGCACAGCTCCATTCCTGCACCGTCTCTTTTAGCAGACATACACTTCGAAGCTCCCAAGAATTAGGGCATGAGCAAGTTTTGAACAGTTTTTACTGTGTCAGCAGCACAGTAGAAAGTGGATCCAAGGCGATGTTGCCCTGACAAACTGCTATTTGGTAACAGGACAAGAACAAAGATGAATCTCAAATCTGTCTCCAGTAGCACTGTTGCTGTCAATAATTGCAGTAGCAGCAGCAGATGCTGTAGTGTATTTGAAGAGCCCCCATTAGCCGACAGCTTAGTGATTATCCAGACCAGATATCCGAGGTACAAATATTTCCCTGTGACTGTGAATGTCAGACACTCAAGCAGCATACAAATGGTTCTTTCTTAACGGAGCTGTGTCCCGGCTTACTCTGATATATCCCTGTATAATCTTTGTCTTGTTCCCACTGACCTCCAAACCGAATCCACATTAAACCTGTGGAAGACTCCTGCCAAATACCCACCGTCAATCATGTCCTTCCAGTCCCCACGACACTGGCATTGACTACACCACAGTGCGGCACATACCCACGTGTTGACACCCTGAGAACCTGGTCCCGAAAGAACCACGATTTCCCCTTTTCTCCCGGAAGGCATCATGGCATGCATTATTACTATTACAGGATAACTGCTGTTATGGTTTGGAGTTTTTAGCAAGGGCAGTTGTATTGATATGGTTGCCAGACTATATCATTTCAATACTATTTGTACGGGACAAAAGGCAGAAAGATTGCATACTACTGATTGCACCCATTATCATTTTGGAAACAGAACCCATTGGAATTATAAGAAATTCTGGAATGGCTTTGAGAACAATACTGTGCCAAATCTGTAGATAGCAGCCATACACTTTCCAGATTTTTCTCGGCATTAAAATATACAAAAGCAATGTATAGCTGCCTTAATGTTCTACGGTTCACTGCATATTACTTTCAATTATACAAACAGAATAGAAGGGAATATATGAATAGTTAATGAGTGATATCCACATTACAAGCATTCATAACAAGATATCTGTGACATGAGATTATAAAATTTCATTTCACCGAAACTGTATATTAGAAAGCTAAACTAGCACATAATTGTTTTTTCTAGGGCTGAATCTCTTTCACCATAAATCTTGAATATGAAATTAAAAATGTAGGAGATGTTTAATTAATTGTTATATACTTCTGTTTACATGACAACAGCAATATCCGTTCAGTTCTCCCTGGGAGCAGTTAATCATTTAAGGTTTTACACAGGAATCCATTCATGCCTCCTCGGCTCACACTCCCCTGGGTGTGCTCCACAGGTACTGTATGTACTGTACTAAAAGAGAAAGAAGGTAAATATATCAAAATATTCCTCCAACCACATGCTGCAATAATAAGAAGAAAACTGGAAAGGCCTCTTTGCAAGAGTTTAAAATAAATTCATTATATGATCATTTTATTTCATTTTAATCGATCTCTTAAAACTCAACCACCACATCTCTCTCTCTCTCTCTCTGTGTGTTTGTGGTGTACTGTACTGTATATGGATGTCAAAATCAAGGGAACATCCTGGGAAACCTACTGAAATACAACTAAATAGGTGAGAGAATTATCCTTAAATATTCATTCACATGCAAGCCTATAAGAGTTCGGAAAAGCACATTTTGTTAACATTGGTTGCAGAGGGTCTGGACGGCCTGCTCTCATTTCAGAACCTTTCTAATGTTGTCATTTGGCTGCAATTTCTTTGCACCAGATCTCACCTTACAGTAAGTTAAAGCACCAATGCACTTTCTCTGGGCATTGTGTCACACAACCTTCAGTGTATATTACAATTAATTTATGTTAAGTTATTCCTAAACAATTTCCATAACCTACTTATACTAGTAGTATTATTCTTCTGTACTTAACTGAGCATCTCATCTTACAGCATTCAGTGAGGACACATGCTCTTTTTTTTGTTTTAAGTAATTTAGGTGTGGGTTAGGGTCACTACCATAAGGATATTACCATAAAAAAATATATACTATTACTTGTTCTCTGCAACCTTAAATGTATGCTAAAGCTCTGTGCTATTTTGTAGGCACTAAATAAGGGAGTTTGGTTAGTGAGTTATCATTGTTCAAGAAAATTTACAATATTATAAAATATTTCCACATTTACTCTTCACTGGCAGGCGTTTTTAGAAGAGTTAGTTTCTTCTAATCTGATAAACTAATATGAAGAGCAGAAGCTACAGAAGTAAATGTGTCTGGGACAGGAAAGCAAAATGGTGACATTTATAAACTATTATAAATCCTTGTACATTTTTTACTACAGCAAATTCTCACAGTATTTTCCAGTTTTCCCCATGTTTTAGGATGACCTTCTTCAATCGTTGATTAGTCATTTCTTGTGCAGCTGTGACATTTCTGAATACACACATCTAAATTAGTATATTTTAATTGAACATGATAATGTTTAATATGGCTAACAAAAGGCATTACTATACTGTAGTTACATATACGTCCCTCTAGTCTCTAATTATGAAAATAACAAAATACTGTATTTTTTAGTATTCTTTCAGTGTGTTCTTTTTACTGATTATATTACCTAAAAGAACTCTCTCCCACAATGCAGAAATATTAGAAATATTTCTTTATGAAAACAGCTGGTTTAACTGAGGAAGGCAATGCTAGAGGAGTGCATACTGATTTAAACAATAGCTGTGTACAACTCAGTTTAAACATTCGCTTTTCTTTAATATCCTCTCCACATTCCTCTCAATCAAAGAGAAGCTTTCAAGCCTGTCGAGCTCACAGAAGTCTTTTCAAAAGGCCAATGTAGATTCCAACCCAGGATTTATTCCAGCACAGACCAATCTGGTTTACAATGCTTATTAGTTTAAAAGTGCTTTCTGTTAATTTAAATTGGTAGCTCACACAACTACAGAGAAAGTGGAACAGGGATAAAATATTGTTTTACTACAGGGGCATATTTACAGTATAAAAATATTTATCAAAGAAGTCTCTCAAAATCGTAATTCTCAATCATTATTTGAGGGTAAACACTAATACATTCCATTTCTGAATAAATAATGAAAAAATACATTAAGTATTTTCTTATGTATGAGATCTTAGCAATATTTTTTCTATCTCCAAATAATAAAAACATAAGAAAGGTTACACAAAAAAACAGGGCAGTTGGCTCATCTAGTCGATTTGGGAGTTACCAGCCAATCGAACCAAGAATCAATCAGTTTCAACTACATGGCCGGGAAGCCTGTTCTATATCCTTACAGCACATTGTGTAAAGATGTGGTCTTGATTTTAAAAGCTTTTCCCTGTTGTTTACATTTCTGTTCTCAGTTTCATGCTTCAGTGTTAATGCTGAAGAATTCCATTTGCGGACATTGAACACCGTGAATCGGGTCTTTTTGTAAACTTGTTTTCAGTCTTATCAGAGTAGGACAATTTTATAAACCCAGGAATATGCCGGTTACCCTTCTCTTTACTGATTCCAGAGCAGCAATATCTTTTTTTTGTTATGTAGTGACCAAAGGTTATACAATATTGTAAATGTTTTACTAGTGTATTATACATTTTTAACATCTCTTGATTTAATTCTGAACAAAATAAACAGGATACACATACTATTATTTACAAATATATACACTCAGCATTTGTCTACATTAAATATCATCTGTCAGGCGTTTTCACCTGTCTTGAATTCAGTCTATACCTTTTGGATTTTTTTTTATCTCTTCCTCATCTGCTAGTCCTCCCTGTGGTATTCCACTAATGACATCACTCCAATTTGAGCACTCACCCCCTCAGCTATACTCATGGTGCTTGTGTCTTCTTTCCATTAACCAGAAGTGAGACATAAACATACACTATCTTGAATGTCTGCCGAATGCAATTTCAAATTGAATCTTTTATGAAGACCTTTGTCAAAAGCCTTCTGAAAATCTAAACATCTCATATTACATATTCTGTGTGTCCATTACTGTTTTTGCTTGTGTCAAGAACCCTGCTTATTAATTTTGTAATCTGATACATAACAAAAGTAAAACGTATTGATCTGTAATTACTCGGTTCGGTTTTGTCACCCTTTTCTGGAATGGGCACGACATTTACAGTTTTCAGTTTTCCAGTCAATGTGTATTTCTTAACAGCCTATGAATAACATCTCGTTTCCATAAGTACCATTGATAGAACACCATGTGATTGAGGCATGGTGTGGATTTCTACTTTGGTAAATACCTGAGTGATTTTTTTCAATACATCGGTTGTTTCCCTTTATGTATTTTCCATTATTATCCTGGATGGACTGTACTTCACATTTGACTGTTGCTTTGCTTTTATAGTACTGAAAAAAACACTTACTTATTAATTCTAGCCATATGTCATATTTCCATTCTGTCTCTCTATCACCCTTCCTAAAACAGTTTTTCTTTTACACTTGCTTCATTATATCCCTGTTCTTTAACTGGATCTGAATTTGCATGCAAACAATCTCATACATGATTTCACATGACCACTCTTTAAACTTACACAAAACCTTGATTGGATTTTTTTAAAGTCTTGTTTGTATTAACACGTTTAGAGAGCAACACAAAAGACGAGTTTCAGCATTGCTGCCTCACAGTGCTGGGGCCCTGTGGTCAGTTTGGGACTACTGTGTGGAGTCTGTATGTTCTCCATGTGTTTGCATGGGTTTCCTCTGGGTGCTCCAGTTTCCTCGCACAGTTGGAAGATATACTGGTAGGTTAATTGTCTTCTGGGAAAATTGGCTCCAATGTAAATGTGTGCGTGTTTGTGTCTGCCTGCCCTGCTATGGACTGCAGTCCCATCCAGGGTGTCTACAGCCTTGCACCCACAGCTGGTCGGGATCTGGCTCCTCTGTGATCTTGTATTGGATGAATCAGTTAGACAATGGATGGATGCAATGTTATACAAATTAATATCAAAGGAATAGATTCAATTGCAAGCCTTCAGTTAATATTTAAAAGCCATATCTTCTAAGATCTATTTAAAGATGAAGAGAATGGAAATACAAAGCACGGTGTACAAAGTATCCACAGCGGCCTCACTATCAGGCCAGGATTACAGACTACCCAAGAGATGAGAAAATAAACAGTAAGCTCAACATTAACAAAATGTTATATGTGGTCTTTTTTCTGAAGGAAAGAATAGTCAAGTTGTTAAAATAATTTCAAAGAATAGGGAAAATCTAAATGTCTTTTTACAAATGACTAGCAACTATTAAATCTTATAACAACAGAAAGTTAATCTTAAAATGAAACCATTTTAGATGTTAGAGGCGATTTTGAATGAATATTCTAAGACACATGCACACTCCTCGGCTTGTACCAGAGCAGAAAATTTAGCAAAAAATATTTTTTTGAATCATTTAGTGGGCTAAAATGGACAAGTGGGCTTAGAGATGCTGGCACTTTCAGAATACAAGGCCTCTCAATACATAAAAATAAATCCAAGTTTTTTTATTGCAACCCTGTCATCTTCAAGAAGCATGATAAGATGTATGTCATGGTCCAGAAATAACCACTTGGCCCATCTCCCCTCAAAGTTAATAGTAGATTCTCCCCCTGCAGCAACATGTAACAGTGTCAGCCTGCAATGAAAGTCTCTCTGTAGCTAACATGGTACGTGCCAGCTTGCAGGTACCATCTCTTCTGCTCAGATAATATTAAAACCAGCTGAACATTCCAGCCATCGTTAGAAAGGGATGCCAAGGATTACTGATCCCACTGATGTAAACTGGCAGCCAACACCAGTTTTTCTGATAGCAGACCTCCAAAGGTGACAGTCTCAGATGAGCCTGTAAATATCCAAATCCTTTTGGCTCGGAATCAAAGTACCAAAACTGAATTAATTTAAATGGCATTCTACACCCTGTGTTTGTTGCATCTTCATTTTATAGTGTAGATATTATATACAATTACAAAATTGATGGTGTAAAAATGGTATAAGACCAATTTAAAGAACACAGATAGCTACAGATAGTATACTGATATGAATACTTAAATTTTTAGTTTTCTCATGTTTCTCATGTATATTCTAATTGCATGAGATCCTACAAAACCGAATGCTTTATTATTTTACTTTCTGAAAAATTAATTCTCTTCAGAACGGAACTCATTGCATGCCAAATCATAAAGGAAGTGATTTTGCGTGAATACTCTTCCACTGTTTTGTAGCAAATGTGCCGCCTGATTGACAGCAAAGGAAGCAGGAAAGGTGAGTTCAAAGCAAAACAAATTTTTTTTTATGTCAAAGGAAAGCAGCTTGGCAGCTGAAAAAAGCACAGAGTTGCTCTTCTGTTTCACCCTCACACCCCTGCCTTCATCAGGGATCACATTCCTGCTTGCACGGTCGGACTGACTTCGCTGCTTGAAAATACAGCCAGTCTCAAAAAGTAGCAGGTCATTTGCAAAATCGGATCTAATCACGACATCCTCTCTCTTAAAGGCCTTCCTTTCAATCAAAAGGGAAAAAGGGCTGTTTTCTGAAATAGGTTCCCTGATTTATGGTGCAATAAGTGAAATAAAATTAAGGGCTATAGTTACGATGGTTAGTGTGGACGGTATGAATTGCATCTCTATATTCAGGTACCTCGGGCAGCACAAACACTTTCTTAAAGGGGAACTGCAGTCCCAATTTCTCAGACCGGTTATTAAATCTCTGTAACAAAATAAATTCATTGACGGCAACGCAAAATCTAAGCATGTTTACAATGTAATAGGGTCAGTTTCTTGTCACCGGAAGTTTTGTTGCCTTATTCTGAATCGCGGATAATGACGGCAGTATGGCGCTGCACAGACATTGAAACTTTGTCTCTTCTTTGATGTAAATTGGAGGTTGTACAAGGTACTGTGAACTAGGTAGTTTCATTGTAGTGTGAAATACACTCATCACTACCAATTCATTATAACCCCGAAATAAAAAAAAGCATTGCAGGTCCCCTTTAAGTCCAGGAGAGGAAAATGAGGGGGGAGTGTTAATGTCTGGACCTCTGTTGCTGGTTTATCTTCGACAAAAAATGGCAACAAGAAGAGTCATTTAAGGAGTAAATCCAATCTTTTCTTTTCTGCTTTGTTGCAGGAATATTTTTTTAAAAGGAGCTTTTCACTGCACAAAGGGAATTATGCAGAACCTGGGGCAGGTTTTAGTTTCAGCCTACCCCCTTGTTATTCAGTCTCTTAAGTGCATTCCGTTTGCATTCAGGAGTTGCAAGATTTGTCGACAATAACAAGGAGTACAAAGCATGACATGAGGACCTCATCCCTTTTCTTTGGATGCACTGAGGGAGAAAGCAAAGACTGATGGGACTACAGAGGTAATGTTGTGTTTGCCAGAAATGTTAATTGGGCATGCCAAGAGGAAACAAATAACAGAACGGCAGGCATATTTGCCAGTTATACACATAATGATCTACAGAGAAATTTGAAAACATTTAAATTAGCATGGAAGGAGGGAGAATAAAAAATAGAAAAGGAGAGGGCATCCCACCCCAAGGGAAAAACAAAACATTAGAGTGCCAGATAATTAAGTGTTTATCAGTAAATGTCAGGAATATTAGGACACATAATACACAGATTAGAAGCTGCTGGATTAGCACCCAATAATGATGTAATTAGAATCACTGAATCTCAGAATGATGTTGATGAATACAGCATGAGTTAATGTACAGCATTCAAGTGGAAGAGGAGAATGTGTAGTACTGTGTGTCAGAAAGAGCATTTGGAGACAGGTACATAAATTAGATAAACAAAAGTTTCAGAATCTATATGGATCTGACTTACAAAAAATCTTTAGAAATGCATAGTGTTCTGAGTGTGCTGTAGACCACTAAATCCAGATATCAATGCAGTTTGATATATTGACATCAGGAATGCAAATTTGTTCCTCTCTACTCTTTCATAAAATCATAAGGCTACTGTTCATACAAGTTATTAGTGTAAAGAAAAAAGCAAAAATATTTCAGGATTATTGTAGAATTTTGTTGCTGCATAAAGAGTAGAACAATGCAGAATTTCTAATACTGTTGACACAGCAGTACAATATATGTGTAAAGAATGATATGGAAATAATGGGGCATTTTACTTTTTCTTACATTGATTGAGAAAAAACATCAGGAATGTCCCAATTGGTAGACATGGCTAACCATGACACCAGCTTTCTTACATGGCTTGAAGAGTAACAGCTCTGTCCAACACAAAGGTTTATTTTTTGAGGATAAAACATTAGGAAGAGAATCTAAGAAAATCCCAACAGAGCAAGATACTGTAGATATCAGCAGAAAATTGATAACAGCACTTAAAAAGATATTCTGCACAGAACAGCCACATCATAGGTATGAGTAAATCAAAGTAAAAAAAAAAGCAGCAATCTAAATGATTTAATAAATGAATAAAGAAATAACACGAAAGAAAATGTAAAAGTAAAATACCTCAAGGATATTACTGGGGAATTTTTAAGAGAATTAAAAAATTCCTACTCCACTAAATTAATGCATTATACCCAGGAGCAATATCTAATATATTCATGGGTCCATCATGTAAGCAATCAACAACATTCCTGAGAAAATATTACATTCTACATCAAGTGAAATTTCAGATACAAGTTCAAACTTCGCGTTTCGGCCGTGGAGCCTTCTTCAGGTGTGAGGATAACTTACAGTATGCCTCTTGTCAGTTATAACTTTAAGAACCGTTTCAAATCATTCCCTACTTTCAAACAAGATAGCATACACCAGACGTCATTTGCGTGACTGAGTCAATCACAGTAGGCAACCAAAGGCCAAATGAATTTGCGGTAAGAGTCAGCTGTGGCACAGACGTATGTAATCTAGGCTAAAGCTGACGTCTGATGGGCTAAAAGTGAAATGCATCGTGCAATAGGTGTTGTTTTACAATTGACCGTTAGTGCTGAGAGAGAGCAGCAGAGCTAACAAGTAGAGGCCACTGGCGGAAGATTTTCAATATCCAATGCAAAAAGTAACCCTCGAGATTCAAACAGTAGTGAGCTGTGGGCCACTCAGAAAAGTTCAGCGGGTCAGATTTGGCCCACGGGCTGTAGTTTGACAACACCTGAACTAAAGGATCTAGAGTGGCCAAATATGCTTCTGAAATCTCACTCTCAAAATCCATCACCAAACGTCCTGTGAAAGTCTCAGCTAGTGCAGGATTTGTCCTACAGATATGTCACCTGCATGATCCCCAGTTCCCAGTTAGGAACATGACAGACACATACTGTATCTGTGGCAGGGAACCTGCACAACAAGGTCTTCTCAGTGGAACTTGTGATCATCCTCCCATTGATCATAAAGCATTGATGCTTTAGCACTGTTTTCTGTTCAGAGTTGTAATATGAGGAACATGCTGGCTTAGACTCTTGTACTGAGGCATGTGTACAGAAGATAACTCTGTCTAAAATGGTCTATGGTATGAGGGGCTAGACAAGTTGAAAAATGATTGTTACTTTGAAAAGTAGAAAACAAATCCCAAAATTCTACATTTATCAAAGCAAAACACTCAAAAGGATTAAAAATCAAAGTACTGAGTACATTACTGACTGTGCCATTGAGGGAAAATGGATCTCAGAAATAATGAGTAATTTAAGCTGAGAAAACAGACCCAAATAGAAGAAAATACACGCTAATTACCTGAAAGCACAGATATACTTGGTATATTACAATTTCTCTACACATCTATATAAAAGCTTGAAAATTTTTCAGAGTTTTAAATCCAAAAAGTCATCAATTTAACTTGCTCAGTTCCACGTCACAATACTATTTCAGTTTCAAATAAAGATTTTATTTCACAAAAGATGAAAGGAAAAAAGTACAAGAAATGTTGATTCACTCCCATGTGGTTTGCAATTCCTGCTACAGTATTAAATTGCTTATCATTTATTTACCTGAGTTCCATTATATCATGGCAAATTGTTTTTCCTTGATGTTCAAGAGATCAATTATACTAATCTTCATGAGTTTCATTTGATGTGCTTTCCTGCACTCATTAGTGAGTAGGTACTGTACACATATTATATTTGGTTTGATTCTTATCTTGCTTGTTAGTGCATGGTCAAGGGGTAAACATAGATTGTAAAATATCACCTCTTGGTCAAAATATTTGTAATTAGTTAACAATAGACAGACACTTTATTACAAAATGTTGTGTGATGGTTCTTTGATTAGACAGAACCTTTCATAAAATCACATACAAATGTTTACAAATGCTTACAAATTCTTGTAAGCAAGAGATTGATTTCAAAATGTAGCTTTGATACCGTGCTGAGATCTTTCAGGTCCAATAACTATTAGCATAAATATATACAAAGTACAAAAACAAACATAGTTTTTGAAGCCATTGGAAGATTTTCTTAAGATGCAGAAAAGAAAAATGTACTGCAGTATGGTCACAAAACAGCATGTGAAGTATTTGCAATAATACTTTAGAATTATAAATTCAAAACAACACTTATCATAGAAAAAAGAGATGTTCTGAATATTTGTTTGATTCTTGTTTTATGAATGTTGAATTGGAAACACAAGAAAATACGAATAAACCTAAATCAATCAGTGAATAAATATTAGAATTTGCATTTCTTGTTACTTTTATGAAATTCGTGGAACAAACAAGGCTTAATCAGTCTCTTTATCTTAAAACAGCAGGCAGTAATTTCCCCTCTCCTCTCAACTTCTCTTCTGAACTCTGTTTATGTTGTTAAACCTTTCTTTAAGTATTAAAATACTGGACAACTATTATTTGCACAAAGTAAATGTTACGTAAAGAGGTCTTCTGGAGAATTTCTCACAAAAAGCTTACATGAAAAATTTCTGTGTGATTGATTACTACATATGAGCCCCAGATCCACATATTTCTCAGGCAGATGGGCAGTGTTGTGGACATACACAGGGGAGCCATTGTTAGGGCAAGGTCTCAGTGGGGACCAGGGAATAGGATTGATAGGTCAATGAAGTGGGGCCTTTGAACTGCAACTCCCTTCCTTACACTTGGCCTTGAGACCCCATTATTCTCCTGCAAGTCCGGAATAAAGGAAAACCCATTCCATATATCTTCCTCGTCGGGGTTCGATCAGGTCAGGAAATGAGGTGATGTCTTTTGGAGGTTTGATAGGGATTCACGTATGTTTGTGCTTACTAACAGAAATGCATTTGTTTGTATTGAAAGGAGAAGCATATCCAGTTAAAATCCTGTGGATGTGTTGATCCTGCACTTCACTGATCCCCACACAGGGCAGAATCAGTGTCGTTTGCCACTGTTTTATATGCTTATTGGTGAGGTTAACAGAAAGTTCACAGAAAAAGCAAAAGGATTTACATGGTATGCACACACATGCACTTTATATACAGTATACATTCCTGAAAAGGTCTCATCATCGAAATTTGATTTTTCTTCTCCCCTTTTACTTTTTGGCATGGAATTAACCTCTTAATTTTGTTATACATATACAATACTGTGTAAAAGTCTTAGACATCTTACAGACTATGATGAGCTACAATTTATAGGATGTGAGCATCACAATTTGTTTAAATCCTCCTATAGTAGAAAAGTTGTTTGCTTTTCTACTGTAACAGATTTCACTGTTATTAATCCAGCTCCGCCTGGGTGAAAAGAAACCCAGCTTGTTATTTAACCATCTTTCATTCACATTGATCAGCATCTACAAAACTGTGATCACCCTAACTCGGTAATCAAAGTAAAGTATTGATGAGCTGCCAACATGAAGTGTTGTTTTAATGTTTAGACCATTGTCAGATGTTTTTTTTCATTAACATAATTTGTCCTTCTGTACACATCCGTAAAGCTGTGAGGCTTCTTTTGTACTACGAAAATGAAGATTTATCAAGATTAACTGTTACAAAAAGTCTAGCATTTCAGTGGAAACCATAGAATTATGTTTACTGTAGTAAAAAGATGGAAAAGCTTTAAATGAACAGAACAATGCAAAATGTCTAAATATTTTGCATAGCAAAAGTGTATATATTAAGATTTGTATGTATATATATACTTGTCACTGGAATTTGTCACCAATATGCACATTATACATTAGTTAGTGATCAAAAAAGTAGTTGTTGCTTGTAAAAGACAGGAGCTCCAGAAAGAAATGATACTGTATAGATCTGGTGCTAAATGGGCTTGCAATATCCTGCTTTCTTAACAGGCAAGGTGACTTTACACATGAGGTATTCAATCACCTCAGTGTTGCAATGTCTTAAAGTACTCAGCCGCTATGAAGCTTGTTCCAGCAGCACTGTCCTTCAATTTAAGTTCCAAGAAAAATCATTTAAAAGGTAAGCCTCTCCTCACCATTCCAGCCAAGGCAACAAAGAGGCTATTGTGTCAGCGTCAGATTCAATGTGTATGATAAAGCATTTTGTGAGCAGCTAAGCTGCATCAAAGGTAGACACAAACAATGTATTAAAACAAGCACATCTTTCAAATACTCCTTTAAATTGGGACTTAGACATGTCTATGCAGTGCACTTCCAGAATGTGGAATGTGTATATTGAATACACTTTACACAGCATGTAATTATCCCTACACTTTTAGCCTAAGAGTACAGCAAAGCAGAACATGCTCTGGATGTGATGTTATAAAGGGTGCAATTGTGTAACTGTGCATCTGGCTTTATGCAACAAATTGATAAATTCTGTAATAGGCTTTTGGGTATTTCACAGGATTCCATGCATTTATTTTGATGAAAGAAGAGATTACTCGAATTATTAAGGTTCACTCTGGCTTTTACAGTTTATTATCCACTATACTGAAATATTACAGGTATAGAACTTTATTATGCTGTAGTTCAGATGAACCAGCTTGAGAGCTTCTTGTAATATTGTTTTTAAGGTTTTAATAAAATAATAAATGTTTTTCAAAGAAGAAAAAATCTATAGAAAAGAAACCAAAGAAACATTAAAACGTGTTATTGCTTTTCATATTTGAACCCATAATTCTCCAAGACTGTTTTGGGAACATGACAGAAAATGCTTATAAAACCTATATTTAATTAACTTACTGCAGGGAATGAAATATGTGCTACAGGTATTATTACTGTACATGGGCACTGTCTATACCACATACAGTAAACAAATAGGCTGTGTTTCATAAAAGAACACCCACAGGTAGAGCCCATTCCAATAATAACTGATGCCTTAAATACATACAGACAACTAATCAATGGATTCTGTACCCCTGGAAGACAATCATATATATCTGGCTGTGTTCTGTGTAGGAAAAAGATGGACACAAAGAACAATGGGAAAGTTTGTTCTAGCTGATCTGTCAGCTGAACCTTTAATTGAATTAATTGCATTGCATTGTATAGATTCCTACTCAAATCCAAGCACAGGAAGGCAAAGGAACTATTCCTGAAAGCTCTCTTTGTCGTGGAACAGACAATTTAATGTAATCTAATTTAAAAAAATTGTTTTCAGAATGATAACTTCAGATAAGTAATTGAGAGCTCAGTTATGAAGAGCCATTATGCCAATGTTATAATGAAAGCTGAAGATACTAGGGTTCTTAATTTGTATGAGTTATGCTGTAAGGCTACAGTGCTGTGTGTGAAAGAGTTGTTTCATACCAATGGGTATACTAAGATGAAATAAGACATTTGCACATTTTCCAATAATCAAAATGTACACCTGAGGACTCTAGTTACGTAAACATGTGAGAGGTAGCAATAGCATGTTTTAGTAGATATTAATCCTTTGAATGGCAATTTTAAAATGATTTTCTTATCATCTTCAAACAACTTGTATCTTGGTGACACTGATGTAATTCCAAGCATATGAAAATGTTTTATACATAAACTTCTTTGGGTTAAATGCAACAAATTAACTAGCATTTTTTCTAATTAAATATCCAATATTATATAATTTATAATACAATATTATAAAGTACAAAGTATCCAATGCCATTTAAAAGATGGGTTGTTATTAAAACTGACACAAATTTAAAGCAAATGGCAAATTGATGGGTTTGGAGAAATAAAGGAAAATATATTTTAAAAAATCAATAATTCCTCACTGCTTATATTTTCATATTAAACATTGCCAAGAACTCTCAGATCCATAAACCTGTGGTACGGATCAATCATTGTACAATTAGTATTCATTTTAAAGTAGAAGGTGTTTTTTTCTTTCTCTGTACAATTTTGCAAAAATTTCATCCATCCAGTTACTAACGGCTTCATCCAATTTGATGTTATGGTGAAGCTTAAGCCTATCCCAGCAAGCAACGGGCACAAAGCAGGGTACACACAGACACCCTTACACTTACAGTGGGACAGAAGCCAATTAACCTAAAGCATGTTTCTGGACACTGGAGTACTCGGAGGAAACAGTAGACTTCAATTAAATAAAATATTTATTACTTAAGAGTATATAGAAACTTCATCTCTTAAAATGTACTGATTTTAGTGGCCTTAGCAAACACAACCTTAAACCCACAGTCATATCAAGTACATTATAGGTTAGAAAGAGAACTGTGCTGATGCATGCAAGTTTTAAAAATTGAGTTATTCTAAAAAAAAGTTTTTGCTCAGCAATGTCTTACAGGAGAGCTGGGAGAGGTCTCTGAAATGGAATTCAGAGTGTATCATAGAGTCTACATCATTACCATTGACTAGCAACAGTTCAGCGTACAACACGTACTGCAGCAGATAGCCTCTTTCACCTTTGACCATTCTGATGCCCAGTTACCAGAAATGCAACACTTCAATTCAACCATCAGGTAAGTAAAACCTCAGCATATTGTTATTGCTATTCTGACATATTTTGTATGTCTTTCGTTTCAATTATATCGATTTTCAGCCTGTAAAAAGCTTCCCCCTATTCTTAAAGTCAGTGTCTCCACTCAGGCAAATTTATACTGCTGCTATTTCAACGGTTTGACATCACAGGACTAGTTTTGGTCAAAGGTGGTAGGTGCTGCCTGATTTATGACCAACACCTAAAATGAGGGCACGTGCGGGGTTTCCCCAAGAACCCCAACAGCAAGCTGACCTCCGGTTGTTGCCCAGTTTCATCTGTTTACTGAGGCTTGTGTGGTCGGCCGCGGCACCCTGTGACATCAATCGCGCCAGTGCAGAGGGCAGATGGGGGGACCGTTGCAGGCTGCTCTTCACAGCCAGGCAGATGAAGCTATCCCCAGGGGAGCCGCTGGGGTGGCCCCCCTCATCAATGAAGTGCTGTGATCCAGAAATAACTAGTGCAGAGTCAGACACATTCATTTATATTATGCAATTAAAGTAGGGGAGGGGTTGAGAGAGGCATGTGCCAGGCTGTCAGTGCACGATACAGCTGGCACGTGGCTAACCAAAAGAGATCGTTTAATTAGGGGATTTGTTAATTCTCCATTCTACTTGACAATGATTTATGGGGTGAGGCCCATGATAATTGCTGGTTCTATGTGGGCCATTAACTCTATTTTGAGGTAATATTTTAAAGTATAATTCTTTTTGTTTGTGCAGCCATAACCAGAAATGATTTGCAGCCCTGACAGCTCTTTGTCTGTGCAGGATACTCTGGAGATACCTTAGGCTAAAATAAAGTCTGCGCCATGTCTGGTGTAGTATATTGTTTCTGTGTTTCTATTCCTCGCTGTTTTGCTTTACAAAATCATATATATGCAACAAATATTGTATAGATTAATATGCAGTATATATTTTCTGCATACTACCCAGGCGAGGACAAACACAGAAACTAGCATAATTCCAGGGTACCATTTGTAAGGGGCACTAAGAAAACAGGACAGGACATTGAAGTAAACCTCCTTAAGAGAAAACTGAGCAGAGCAGGATGATTCATAGATATACAAAGGGATCTGTGCACATGTTTTGTAGATATACAAAGCCATATGTGCCATTATTTTGGACATTTCCCTTCACAGGGTAATGGTGCCTGTGTGTTATTTGTTACATTGGATTGAATTATTGTTGCTGTCAGTACAATTCAATATTCCCATAATTCAGCAAAATCAAAACGCGCATTTATATTTCAGATAAAGTTTAGCATGTCATTGCCACATTATTTCAAAAGTAAATAGGCATACCATTGCCAGACAATTACAGAAAAAAATGGAAGGGAAAAGAATTTTGAAACTTCATATTCTGAAATGCATTTGGTATAATGAAATTGTACAATATATCAGAGAACAACCCAGCTAAAGACAGTCTCTATCAAGTAGAATTCAGAGAGAATAAAATATTGTAGAATATACAACAGTACAATACAGAAACCATCTCCATTTGCTTTGAAACAGTTTTCTCCATATTGTAGGATAAAGTCATGTATAATACATAGTTTAATATGTCAGTGTATACAGAAAAAATAAGTTAAAGTACAATAATGTTGCAAGACACACAGTATGTCCAAGCAGAAATAAAAAATGACCTTTATTATACATTGTGGGCATCTTTTGTATCTTTTTTATTTTAATACATTTTTGTTATGTGGAACACCTTACCACATCATGGAACCCAGGCAAAGAAATAACTTCATTTTCACATTAAAAGCATTTTTAATGCAAGTTCAGCAGTAGACCTGTATTCTAAATATAGTTAGACCCTTGTGGGGGTCCACATCCAGCCAATACAGGGTGGTATCAGAAGCTGTACCTTGGGCTATTTACTGGAGTGCCATAAGAACACTGGGGAGGTTGCAAAGGAGAGAAGGACATTCTAGCCTGTTAGGTAGATGGTGGCTAATTGATCTAATGTTCTCTTCCATCCATTTCTTGAATGGAAATAAGCCAGTGTATTTATCAACATCAGAATATCTTTGGCATATTTATTTACTCTTATTTAATGTTTTATGTTTTATTGTTGTCTGTTTTGTAATGTGCTGTCTACATTGTGTGGCGTTGTCTGTTGTACAGTGTTGTCTGCTGTGCTGTGCATGTCCTGAGACACAAATAAGAATTCCAACGTACATGTAATGGCAATAAACTCCTTTCTCTATATATTGAAAGTGCTAAGGACATTATTAGATACACCTACATAAGAAATGGTTAGTAACCATTAAGCCCAATGCTACATATTCTACATATCTTTAAGTAACAGTGTGAGTAGAGAGTAGAGGAGTTTACTGCCATATGTACATGTACTGTATTTTGGAATTCTTATTCGTGCTGATCTCTCAGGATGCACTCAGTACAGCAGACAACACAGCACAACAGATAACACCATACAACGTAGACAGTACATGACATAATGGTACATAGTAAATAGTAACAACCTCTCTAGACTTGGCACAGTCACACTTTTTTTTTCTTTCCAAAATATAAGGGCTTTTGGGGGCTACAGCATTCCGAGATGATCAAAGACATGACTTCTTGCAAACCAAGAACTGTTGTTTTCTTGGAGGCCCTCCCCAAACCTGAAGAAGGTAGGCGTAGGCTACATTAATATTGCATGAAATCATGTCAATATACATTAGGTGCATGTACAGTAATGTGAAGAGTTCCTGGTTTAATTACACAGTATACTGTATACTGTATATATTCTGACAGTCAAAACTACTGAGCCACCTGGACAATTTAATGGAAAATACAGCAAGAAAGAAAGAGCTGATATAAATTTGTTTACCTTCTCACAAGTAGAATACAATATATTACATGTTCTTTCAGCTTTCACAGCCGTACATACTATAGGTAAACATTCTGTCAAATAATTTTGCCAAAGTACCTCTGGTGTCTGTTCAGTCCTAATGACCTCCCAAGCTCTTTGATTTTTCCCCTCTCTCTGCTATTAGGCACAATGCATTTCAATGGGGATAAGATCATGAAACTCACTTTGTTTTTGAACCTGTTCTTTTATTTTGTGATTTAGGTATTTTAAATTGACTGTGATTGTGTTTTTCAGATAGCTTGCAGGTAGCAAGGGAAACTCTATAGCCACAAGGCACTTTTCCTGACACTGAGTGCTGAATGACTTTGAAGAATGGAATAATATTTTACCTTTTATTAATAAATCACAGCAGTAAACCCAAGCCTTTATGATACCACCCACATATTTCACTGCAGCCCCTCCATAACATTATGCAGTTTCTTGCCTCTTTGAGCTTAAAAACACAAATTAAATTTCATCAGACCACAGCCCTGACACTTTTTACTGTCTTGAATTCCCAGGTTGTTACTAAAGTGCTTTTAATGTTGTATTTAGTGTATTTAGATTACTTATTTTCCTCAGCAAAGGTTGACTCGGCATATATGCTTCTCTTTACTGTTATACTTGATATATAACCGAAATTAGGAGTAAGCTGAGTTCTTGGTAGGAGATCATTTTCTTTTAAACAACAATACAGACTTGGCTTTCTCTTTTGCAACAGTATCTTTTTACGCAAAGATTTATAGTGGGCACATTCTATCTCCTTATTTGGTATGTATGACAACTTGTGCTTTTAAGACAGCAGCTTAAATAAAGCTTCCCCTTCTACAAAGGATTCCATTAAGATTTCCAGGTGCCCCACCAAGTTTTTATACATGCATGTCTCATTGAAATGCTGCCAGAATGATTTTGGGGATTTTGTAAGCAAATTCAGCTGTGAAATTAAAAAAGGTCTTTTGTAATTCTTTTCCACGAGGATATGAGGACATGACTTGAAATATTATTTAAAATGGGTCAATTAAATACAGATGGAAAAGACAAACATAGTCAAGATAGAACAGACACAACTAGGGCAATTTAAACTATTCTTAAGATCAGAGTTACCAATGAATCAGGCCATTCATTATATAATATTCTGGATGTCAAGCTTCAATTTATTTTTTCTCATATTGTATTTTTATTACATTGAACTCCTTATGAACTCAACTGCTTTCTAGTTCATGCGAAATGTATGTAGTCAGGCCTAGGATTCAGACAAACAGGCCAATAAAAAGTGATTTTATACAGCAAGCAGTAATGACTTTTAAAAAGTCAGGGCTGAATCGAAATGAGTATTTTAATTAATGTATCCCCTTCTACCTCATTACTTCTGAGGTAATCAGTTACTATCCTCATGCTGATTGGAAATCTGGGACTTTGTTTCGCAGAGATAGCTGAATATTAATAGTATCTTCATTATAAGTAAATGAGTTCCACCTCCATGCTTCACAGGGGGATCATTCCTTTATTAAGTTATTTAACAGTGCACAGGATGTGTAAATGGAAAATGATTGCAATGAAATAGCATAAATAAATGTCACACTCCACAGTAAGGAAGAAAACTCAAAGAGCTATGTGCATTTTATTTCTTTGAAATCTTTAGCCAGAGATTTGAAGAACCTCAAAGTTACATTATGATGATGTACAGTACTTCTGATGACCTTGAATCCTTTCATCATCTTGTAAAAAAAAAGTGAAAAGTTACCAAAGGGCAACCTTCAGGATAGACCACTGCAGCCACCAGGTTTTAAAAACAGTAAAGAGAAGACAACCACTTAACCTTTAAGGTGTTGTAGCGCTGTTCCTCAGCACTGTTGATTAGGTCTGATCTCTGCGTATACAGTATATTTCACCAACTGGCTAGCACAGCCTATTGCACTGAACACAAGAAGAACGCAAGAACACTTACAAGTGAGAAGAAGCCATTCAACCCATCTGGCCCATTTGGGAGTTAGTAATCAATGGATCCAAGGTTCTCTTCCATCCGTTTCCTGAAAGAAAGTTCCATCAGTTTCAACAACATGGCTGGTAGCTTGATCCACACACCCATAACCCTTTGGGGAAATAGGTGCCTCCAGTCTCAGTTTTAAAAGTACAACCATGCATTTTCCAGCTCTCCCATTGGGTTCATTCTGAAAAGGGCTCTGCGTTGATTCGAGCTGTCACTGCCTTTGAGGACACTGAATACTTGTGTCCAGTCCCTTCATCTTCTGTGTTCAAAGGGGTTCGGTTCCTTCAGCCTGTCAGAGTAGGAAGTTTGTGAAGAAGCTGTCCAACACTATTTAACCACAAAAGAGTCTTGCATTGAGAAAGACCTGCATTCAGTAGCATGAGTAGTACAGTATGTGTTGCAATTAATATTAATTAATTCAAAGACAGCACTGCCCAATCATCCATTCAGTCTTTGGACTGTGGGAGCAAACTAGAGCATCCAGATGTCCAGGTCTGGAATTGAACCCAGGGCCCCAGCACTGAAATACAGACCAAATACTAGACTTACATTTTGTGTGGAGTTTCCTCCTCAGGAATGTCATGTGGCATGAAACACAGCAATGCACGTGGAATATTAAATATTAAAAAAAAGTAGGCATTTTTGCCTTAGGAAGTCTATTCCAATTTGAGAAAATTAGTTTGACTTCCCCAGTCAGACTTCCCAGCCAAGTGGTTGAGGCCTAAATTCTAAGCTGGACAATATCTGAGATTCATGTACTGTAGCTACTGAACTACAAAACAGGACAGTTGGCCTCTTCTCATTTTGTATACGTTCTTACAGTAAATTTCCGTTTACAACTTTGCGTCAAGAAAATCTGACTAAATCACATATACTTCAATAAAGTAAGATTTTATCACAGAGAAAAATAACTTTAGTTTTGCTTTTATAGGCCTTTCATCCTTCCCACTGCTTAAAGTTAACATTGAATCTCTTATTGAGACAGACAAAAAATCATGCACACAGTTAAAAGTCCAACCTGTGTGGAGGCACAGATACATATTTGGAATTATTTAAAACTTACATTTTGAAAGCTCAGTGCATCTGTCTTACATCTTCATTTTGTACAACAAGGTTTTGCATTGTAAAAAAAACAGACTCCATGAACATTGCGTTTACTATGAGGTCCAGACTCTTCAACAGAATCCTTTGTTTAAAATCCAAATAGAAACATCATTTTTGCTTTTCCCAGTTCAGGGTTACAAGGGAGCCAAAACCTATCCCAGGAAGCAATCCCAGGTGCACAAGGCAGGGTGCACTCTGGACAGGAGGACTGCCCATCACAGGCACACAGACACACATACGGTACACACTCACACCAGGGCCAGGTTTCCCAGTATGGTTTTGGGCTGTGGAAGAAATCCCACACAAACACAGGGGAGGGACAAACATCCCCATGCAGATAACACCCCAGGTCCAGAACTGAAACCAGAGACACTGCTTACCACAGTGCCACCCTGCCCCCGTCCCCCCTATTGGAAACACACTAATTTTCAAATCAATTTAAAGCTATCGTGTGTTTCAGATTTTTATATACATCCTTTTTTTTTCTTTTGACTTTTTTAAACAATGTTTCACCCAAATGTTTCCCGTCCCCAAGATTTAAAAGCTGGCAGGGTTTATGTGCAACAATTACGTTGGTTACAGAAGCAAGGACTTGAGTGGACTGGAAAACAAAAGAGCCTGTGGATTGTGATGAATGGATATGGCCATGACTGGTGTAGTACACTCTGCAGGGGCTCTTCCATAGAGAACATGAGAACATACTCTAAAAACAAGCTCCTTCCTTCGATTAAAAAAAATACTTCAGCTGTTTAAAGTTAAAATTGTTCTTGCTCATACACACTATTTATACAGTATATATTTACATATACAAAAAGGGTTATTAAAAACAAAATCTACAGTAATCCATCAAAGACAATCAAATCTTATTACTTACACAGAAATAATTGCGTATGGGGGTTGGCAAGGCACACATTCATTCTGGTTTTAAATTAGTAATTCAATTTGTGCATCTGCCTTAATTTGCATCAGCACAAACACCAATTTAATGCATATTAATGATGACAAATGGCTGTATGCTGATCCTTTTACAGGCACAACAGCCCCAGTCTTGCACAAAGAAGTAAAGCAGGGCCTACTGAAGTGAACCACAATTCACAAAGAGAAGGATTCAGTAATGTATAAGTGTGCATTCTTCTGAAACTAACCAAGAATATTAACCATACAAAAACATATATTAGTTATATACAGTTTTATATATATAAATTGTTAGTTATTTTATAACCATTATATTATAATATCTAATAAAATGTCGAATGTAGAAAAACAAAGTATATGTCACAAACTTGGTTCAATTCATTCATTATCATTGGAACATCCTCATCTTTTTAACAACGGACAAGTTCCATTGTTTTCTATTAGATATCATGGGATTTCTTCCACATTTTCATAGTGAGAACTATTCCACTTATCCATTACTAGAATGATGCTTACCCCTGCCAGACACTGGGGACTGTCCTACAAGCATGAGGTTCTACCCAATCAGTTTCATTTTCATACACAAGCAAAAAAAAATGTTAGGCCATATTTTATATTTTAAATTTCAAATTTCAATTAATGCTCCAAAAGGGACATTTAAGCAAATAATTGACGAGAAAAGTGTGGTTTTTACTTCTCCTCTAAATCTTTTCACTGTGTTCTCATTTCTGTTCTTCCCTCGTGTCATTCTGAATTTACCACACTTACTGGAAGAGGTTTTTCATTATACTTTAAGATTCTTAGATAACTATTTCTTCATCTCTCCAGAAACAATTCGAAATCCCATGTTTTAAAAGTGCAAAGTATTGCTGGGGTCACGTCTGCATAGCTTTCACGGCAATCAGAACATATTAGCTTTAGGTAGTAGACAGATATAATCACTTTCTATTTCATATTACATTTTTCACAGCCCTTCAGTATACTGCCAACATTAAAGTATATTAGCATTTAGATCTGAAGAGTGCAGTACAAATAATGTTCATCTCCATATGTGACAGATGAGCCACAACTAACACAATCTCCACAAACTCACAGCTTTCCTGCCCAATGTATGGAATAGCAGCCTTCCAATCATCCCCACTCCTCAGAGTCTGATTATTTTATGGAAAAACATGGTCTTCCAGGAACTTTTACATAACTACAGTAACTGAAGAGGAACAGAAAGCGTACTGATATAGTAAAAAACATAGCCTTACAATTTCTTTGATGCATATTTGTTTAAAGCACCTATATTTTCTTCTGATTCTAGACCTACGTGATTTCTAGATGTGTGTTTTAGTTTTAGTTGTTGGTGTGATGTATCTAACAGAGAGGGTAATATTGTTTCTTTTATTTAGGATTTCTGAGATATATGTTATTCTGCTTGCAAAGCAAAGGAGACCATTATTTACCTGTGCAATTGTATGTTTTCCTTAAAACTTATATACTAATTCATGGATAAATCTTTTGCCTACTGAATGGATATTTTCTATATATTAAAATTGAATGTAATTGAGTGTGTATATCTGATGTCTTGTTAAATAGGGTTAAGTGGTTATTTATGTTTCTGCTTTATTTCTTCATTTGGAGACATTTTGGAAAAAAAATATTTTTACAAAGTATTTCAGATAAAAAGATCATTCTTACTACACTTGACACAATCAAACACATAAATGTTGTTTGGACTAATATTGCGGTCAACACTGTTTTAAATAATGCACTTTGTAAATGAGTTCTACTTAATCAATTTACACAGCCAGAATGCATGCTGGTTCTACATCTTTGAAGGTATAATCTCATTTTGGATTCCAATATATGTCCATGTATTCTCATTCCCTGTGAAAATTAAACATATTTATTATAAGAATATCAATTAATCACAGCCAGTCACAACAAAATTAAGAAATAATTCACTCATTAATATTGCAGTCTAGCAACAGAGAAATAAAAATAGACCATCCCATGGGTTATATTCTGCAGTGTGTCTTCATTTTTTTCTCAGAGGCCCCACTGAGGTGCTGCAGTTAAAAAGACCATAAAACTCTGGCACAATCACAAAGATATTAATCAGCATCAGACAGCGTTCTGCATACACTTTACTTAATATTCTATGTGGGATACTGACTTAATAACCTTTTAATTTAATGCAGAGTTTTCTCACCTTCAAAAATGTATAGCACTGTAACATGGAGGCTGTTGTGACACGGATAGTAAGTTAAAGTAAATGCGTTATAGTGGACTGGCTAGTCCATTTGGTTTGGTCAGTGTTCATCCCACTGAGCCCCACTGCTTGAGCTTTATGCTAATATCTCCACCACTAGAAAGAAGACTGTTAATTAAAAAAACACAAAGCACTATTAGGTTTCTCTGATATTACCAGGACAGAAATGCAAAATTAATGTATTCCTTGCTTGTTAAAAGATTTTTCATCCGAAATCCTTTACATCTCCTTTACATCTAGGAGGTGACCCACAGCATTTACCACTAAGTGCAGCACACACCTAGACAGCCTTGTGTGCCTGCACCCCCGTTACACAGCAGATCAGCTGGAGGAGTGAGCAATTGCTTCACCAGCAGAATTCAGGTAGCCCAGATGCCTAAATTCCACTCATGTCTTACAAATGACATTAGCTCCACTCTTACAAATAGTAATGTTTGTAGTGAATTGCTTCCTCACATTGTCTAGAAGATGTAAATGACATGGCAACATATACACCTAAGAATTTTTCATATGTAGTCTCTTATAGCTCACTGTTTCAGAGTTTGTATTTACACTATAGTTCTAGTATTTGCCACATCTGCAAATTTGACTAGTTTACTAATTACACCAGAATATAGATCCTTAAGATGATTTAGAAAGACCAGTGGTCCTAATACAGATCCCAGTGGTATTCCACTAACAGCATTACTCCCAATTTAAGCATTCATCCCCTATCTGCACACTTTATTTTTATTTATTTATTAAGCAAATCTCATTCCAAACATATTTCCCTAAATGCCGAAGAAGGCACCACAGCCAAAACACTGTTTCTTTTCAGCATGGAATAAACCTTTACTTGTTTCTTTGCAGCTCAAAAATAGTATCCCAAATGACACAGTAAATTAATTAGAAAGAATTTATGGTAAAAAAAAACTTTATAAAATGAATATAAAACAACAGGATCCAGTTAATGAAGGGGAGTACAATGAATTGAGGTAGGTATAAAGAAATATTAAAAAAGGCCAAGGAGAGATGGGATATTGCAATAGGGGCTAAAATAAATAATATGGTTCTTTCAGTACTACAACAGAAAAAAAACATTAAGGATGAATAAATGAATATTTCACACAGGTGTACACTAAGGAAGGAATCAACAATATGCCCCAGGCAGCAGAAGGACAAAGTTCTTTATTAAACAGTATTAGCATAAAAGAGGCAGAAGTGTTTTTGATATCGGAAACCCTCAAACGTAATAAATCCTAGAGACCCAGTGGCATTCTACTAACTGTATTCAAAGAAACAAGAGATCTTATTCATATGGAATTGACACAACTCTTCCAACAATCATGCAAGACAAAGGTAGTACCCAAGGACTGGAGAACTGTTAATGTTATGTCCATACATAAAAATAACGACTAAACAGGATAAAGTAATTATAGACCAAAAAGTTTGACTTGTAAGGGTATTCAAACAATTATTAGAAAAAAAAATGAAGATCATCTGTATATTCCTAGGATATAGGACAAAGGACATAGGATTTTAGGTGATAGGTAGGTCTTGCTTAACTAATTTGTTAGAGTTCTTTGAATAAGATACAACAGTGATTGAGACACACAGGCATATAATGTGGTGTATTTACTGAAGATATTGAGAATACATCTCATAAAGTTCCTCATAAAAGGTTCTCAAATTATAATGGATAGGCATTGAGGGATTGTGTGTTCCTGGACTGAGTATTAATAAACAGAAAGTAGGGAGTATAGTAAGGAGTGAATACACACACTAGGCAATGTAATCAGTGGAACAAGTAAAGGTTTATTCCATGCTGTAAAGAAAAGAGGTACAGCGTTTCGGCTGTGGAGCCTTCTTCAGGTGGAATCAGTGGAGGTTCACGGTAGTTTTATTAGAACCAGAACTCCAGCAATAATCTTGATTCTGGTATAATTATTAAACTATTCAAGCTTGCAAAATAGGAAGATTATTAAACACTGTATAAGTAAGAATGGAAATTTAAATAGATAAAATTCAAAACTGGGTGGTAAACACCTGCAGGATAATGCTTAAGTTAACATATACAGGTATCAAAAAGCAACTGTAAATGGTATTAGCATTTACATCTACTACAATACTGTGTACACTTGTGGTCACCATGTTCTAGAAATTATATCGCTGTTCTGGAGTCAATCCAGAGAACAGCAACTGGATACATCCTGGGACTTATGGGTATGTCCAACAGTGAAAGCTTAAGGCGGACCTTGTTAGTTGTGAACAGAGAAGACTATAAGAGGATGTGATCCAAGTGTTTACAGTCCTCAAGGGCACTAGCAAAGTCAACCGAGCAGACGACTTCAGAAGCAGCAGTGAAACATGAACCTGGGGACTCAAGTGGACACTATGTGGAAGAGTGCTGAAAAAACAGGAGGCACATCTTATCTAAAAGGTTGTGGGAGTCCGAAATAAGGTACCCAGCCACACTGTCGAAGCCAATACTTGCTGACTTCAAGAATCAGATGGACGAGATCCTTGGATACATTAACTGTTATCTACCAAATGAACTAAATGGGCCAAATGGCCTCCTCTTGATTGTTTCTTATATTCTTTCTTCTTTCAAGTAAGACCAATTTTAGTTTTTGAAACTTAAAAAAGGAGCATCTTTCACTGTGAGCAAACTGCTCACTTACTATGGAGTGAGAAGTGTGCTCACTTTAAGCCTTAAATTGCCTAAAATAAATGGGTCTAGAAACTTGATGGATGACCATTCATGCCCATTCTAGTCAAATTCCTAGCAATTTGTTATTTACACTTTTATAAATCTACTTTATCTCTGTAAACTTAAGCATTACATCTGAATGTAGGTCTCTTGAATTTAGGTCTCTTGAGCACCCTGTATCTATTCCTTCTTTTTTTCAAACATAAGTAATCACCTAATTTTGGAAGAACTGCATAAACTTGTGGGCTCTGTTGCCTCTAAAAAAATAGTTTCAGATATAAAACCCTCTTTCAGATGAGTATTAAGAGAGATGCTTTTCTTTAGTTCCTAACTATGGCTCATTACCTGTGTACTAAGACAAAACTGCAGTCGTATTCAGGAAATAGTGTAGAGCAGGGGTTGGGCTCTGGATGCTATTTTAAAAGGCATGGCTTCATAACCTGGCTCTGACACTGCTGTCCTGCCTTCAGCAATGCACTTTGCTCCGTTTTGCTCCAGCATGCGTACCGCTGTATACCTAAATACAGGAGTCATTACAATTTGTTCTCAATGGCCTTACCTGCTAAAATCAAAGAATAAAAAAAACACTTCATTACTTGAGCCACAGTTCTTATCTCAACTCACATTTAGATTTTGGTAATCAAAATGTCACCTAAAAAAACAAACTAACTTGAAAATGCCTTGACATCTGCAGTCCTGACCTCCACTGTTTGCAGATAAGAGCCCCATTTCATTAGAGAGGACCTGGAATATGATGAAAAACATGCTCTCTGACAAGACATAGCAATGTAAACTAAGTTTGAATGGGTTATATTTCTGAAGATGGATATTACAATTAAGAATTAAAATTAAAGCAAAAACAAACTCTCATTCAGTTAGAAAAATTCAGTGGCTTAAGGAGGATCTGTCTTGCACCTGAAAGGAGAATGTGATGAAGAATTCCAGTAAGATTTCTTAAGATACCTTTACCTCCATCACATTGGATCAGCAGCTCACAGTCTAACTGGTTGCAACATGCCTTGACAGTTTCTAAACCAGTCAGTTAAATTAAGAATATGAGCTCAGTTTGCAAACACAATCCACCAGATTCTAACACTTGAATGCATGTTAGCTTCAGATCACGGCAAGTGCAATTTTCATATAATTATTTATAGTGCCTTTTACTTCAAAGCACCTCAAAAAGGAACAAAACAAAGTTTAATAACTTAAAAATGTGTAACTACAGTATATTTAATACAACTACTAGTAATAAATTTTACAGTTATTTGTATGGCATTTATTTAGCATTTTCCACTTTACAGGTCATGGGAACTCCCCTCCACCTCCACCAATGTGCAGGCCCACCTGTATGATGCGATGGCAGACATAGTGCACCAGTACACTCACCACACACCAGCTCTCAGTGGGGAGGATAGCAGAGTGATGGAGCCAGTTCAGAGATGGGGATTATTAGGAGGCCATGACTGATAAAGGCCAAGGTGAAATTTGACCAGGACGCTAGGGTTACATCCCTACTCTTTTTGAGAAATGCCCTGGGATTTTTAAAGACCATAGAGAGTCAGGACCTCGGTTTTACATCTCATCCGAAGGCAGGCGCCTTGTCTACAGTATAGAGTCCCATTACTACACTGAGGCATTAGGACCCACACAGACCGCGCTCCCTACCCCACCTCTTCCAACAGCAACCTGAGCTTTCTCAGGAGGTCTCCCATCCAGGTACTGGATGCTTAGTTTCAGTGGGTTGTCAGTGGTGAGTTGTAAAAGTTAAACAAGAGCATGCACGTGGCTGAGCCAGGAAAGGCATGCATTGGGTGGCTCACACCTGGTTGAGTACTGCTGCAGTGAACTGGGCTGAAGTCAGTACACCACACAACAGTGACTCCTGTGGCTTGCCAGGAGCTTGCAGGCTTTCACTGTTGGCAGTAGAAGGCTCTTCTGTTTGCCTTCCCACACTGTTTCATTGGCCTTGGGGGTTTGCCGTGGGAGTGACAAATGATGACCTGACAAGCCCTGGTGTGGTTCGGGGGAAGTGTACAAAGGCTGTGGTAGAAAATTGAGCTGATCAAGGATCAGACAGTCCCCAGAAACCATGTCTTCAAACTGGCAATTCCCCCATTTAACTTGGAAAGTGCAGCACAGCAAGAGCATAAGATTTTAAGACCAAAAAAACTTTTAAAGTAGTTGAATTTATTTGTTTATGAAATAAAAACCTATTGCTAAAAAACAGACAAAAGTGACAGAACCAATAGATTCAAAAAAAATTTAAAGTTGAATAACTCTGAAAACATAAAGGTACAACGATGAAGCACTGAATGAGTACTTAGGTAAAAGCCTGTCATATTACAGCACTGAAAACACATTACAGTACCTTTTAAGATGTCGCACAGTGTTCTCACTTTCTGCTTTGCATACATAGACACCCAGTGGTGGATCACTACAACTTACTGGCAGTATTTGTCCAGGGAAGGAGATCAGTTTGGAATTTTCCACATATTGTTGCAACACTTTTGTTTCAAGTGCAGGATCGAGCCCTGCAGGTCGCTTTCTATATCTCATGCGGGCTCGTTCCCATCGGGAGACAGGCCGTCGTTATGAAACCCTGATGCTTAGTGCTCAGAGGGTTTCTAAAGAGTGAGCCAGCTTTCCTTTAGTCATTCAGCCTCTGGCTTGTACAACAATGAACCCCCATGGCTGCAGCTTTCCATTCCGTGCCAAAATCACTGCACTACAACGCAAATGGACACCAGAATCGCCGTACATCTATTTAACTATTCTCCCACACCATTAAACACCACGAGAACAATAACAATTATGAGACGAGAGGCACTAATAAAAATAATTCATACATGAGCCAACAGGACAGTAGTTGTATATCTACTCAAAAGTCTAGCAAAAGAACACATATTCAGGATAACCTCGCAGATGCCCTTTCAAGACGAATTACAAAAAAAAACATAAAGCTATTTATATTTTCACTTGAGCTTCAAAGACACATTTGTGTTGTGAAATGTAAGGGTGTTACGAAGCCCTTTACTGCTGTTGTGTATGAACGGATTTATATCCAAGCCTGGACGATAGGGTACTATGTACTGAGAAGCAGCATACCACGTATGATAATCAGCCCGCCTTACCGACAAAATACATTTTCTGGGAACAAAGGATTTTGTGTCTCTTATTTCCATAGGCCCTCTGCAGAATTCTTGGATGGCGATGGGGCCCATCTGACAAATTGCACGGCTAAAGAAAAACACACACATTTGCACGGGACGGCAAAAACCACTTTTCTCTCTCAAAGTCCCTGGAAAAGCTTACTCTTGTATTATAAGGATGCGTGATGCATCTATGGCTTTTGGTTTGGGGTTAACAATAAGCGTGACGACAAGAGCGTGTGTTTATGAAGATGCGGTATTTATCGGCCATGTGAACTCCGGTAATTGCTGTAGGTATGCTCGGAAGAAGCAGTCCAGTGAATTGGCAATCTGACCCCCTGTGAATCTTACTGGCGTCTCCTAGTCTGGTTCGCTCTCCTGTATTTGGTATTTAGGGCTTGAGACACGGAGCTTTAAAAAACGGATTTACTTGTTACCGGATCGGGAGCTAGTTTAATGGTACTATTACGGGTTTTTGTTGTTATGAAATGCACTGCGATTGTACAATTGTCTATACTTCATGTAAAATAAAATGTAAAAAACCCAAATCTCTTTACTATTAATCTAGTCAAATTCAGATGTTCACTGTGGAATGTTGTGCATATCTCCTGCACTAACACGACTGAAGAACTGCAAAAATACTCAATAAAAACATAATTAAAAAATGCGGCTACCACAGCTATTATTCTGTTGCGTTGTTCTTGTTGTTGTTGACGATTACGATGAGAAGCTTACTCTTCAGAGTCTCGCGTGGAGTTCCTGTCATGCTGGGGAAAAAAACACACAAAACAACAGCGTTCAAAAGGCTTGCTTCGACAGCAGCCTCGCCAGGGGTGTAGGACATTGTACTGTCCTGCCGTCTCCTCCTATCGCGAAAACTCCGCTTCACAGTTTGGATGGAACCCATCCTCCATAGGAAGAAATGTGCTCAGCCATAAACTGGGATTGAAAGGCGAGCCCCGCCCTCGCTGCGAGCTTTCCCATCCCACCGGAGCCTTAAAAACGCCAGGCTGGGAGTCGGGCTTGCAGAAGCACTGTCGGGAAAGGCACTGGGTCCAGCTGCGCTCTAGCGCGCACACAGAAAAGTAAAGTCTGCCGAACTTAAGTCTTTAAATTCTGGGATTCTGTTTTGTGACAAAGCCAAATCTTGTAAACGCAGAGAAAAAAAGAAAGAAAGGAAGGAAGCATGGATTTTCTAAATCACAACTATTTGAACGCTCGCACCTCTTACGATTACACCTTTAATTTCTGGAATGACTACCTGGGTCTGTCGACGTTGGTCACGAAAAACAGCAAAAACAGCGTACCCCAAAGTCAGAACTCAATCACGGAGTCCCTGAAAGCGACGCTGGGCTTGGACGATTCCCCTACCTGCTCGTGTATACTCGGGGGCAGCGGGGAAGGTGGGCATTTGGACTGCTGCTGTCCCTCGTCCAGTCCCCCGCCTCCCTCCATCCTCGACCTGAAGGAGCGCTTTTCCATTTTCAGCCCCTTCCAGGGCCAGGGCGCTGGCGTCCCCCAGCAGGACAGGGACCCCGGCTTTGCCGGCAGCTTCGCCGGTTTCGACCTCTTCGGCATGGAGAGGAAAGTCCGAAAACCCGCCCCCAGGAGCAAGCAGGAGCCCAAGATCTGCGTCTTCTGCAGGAATAACGGGGCGCCGGAGGAGGTGTACGGCTCCCATGTGCTAAAGACACCCGACGGGCGGGTTGTGTGCCCCATTCTCAGAGCCTACACCTGCCCCCTATGCAGTGCCAATGGGGATAATGCCCACACGATAAAATACTGCCCGCTTTCCAAAGATCAGCCAGCCCAGCGGCCACTGAAGGGAGGGAGGGCAGTGGGTGGTAAGAGACTCAAAATATTCTAAATAATTACAAATAAAATAGATCATAAACTTAAATTACGAAAATTGCACTGAAACCTTTTTTTTTTTTTCTCCCCTCGAATGACTGTTTCAATTACGGCTTTCCCTGGTCCTAATTGCTACGGTGTTGTTTTCTTCACTTCTAAAAGAAAACAAATAATACTTTCCAAAACCTGTAACCTTTTTTTTTTTAAATATAGTTATGTCTGTTTTTATTTTGAATAGTCATCTTTATGTTGCCCACGCTTGTAAGCAGTTATTGGACAATGTTATTGGGATGCACCTTCATTCGTAACCATGAAGTGGTATTTTGTTTTTGTGAGAGGGAAAGAGCTATCGATTTTGAAAATATTATTTTTGAGAGACACATAGCTATATTTCCCAAGTACGTTTTATTTTATTATTTTTTTTCGAATTTGTAAGCTAAGCTTTGTTTTCTCTTGCTTGACTGATGAACCAAAGTTTATTTCGACCTATTTAAAAGAGAATGTTTTTTTCATTCTGTTATTTAACAACTGATGTCGGATGTCAATCCCCCCTTTTTTTTCCGGTCTGTTGGGTATTTTTTTTTCAGTCGCCTTTTTCAATCCACAATGCTCTTTCAAGTCGTGTTCTCGAGTTAAAGGCCGTGACATTTCATATCGGTGAGAAGAAAGAGCTACTTTACACAATGGGCGCTCTGTTAAACCCCGGTTTGCTTTTAGTAACTTCGTAAACTTCTGAGCAGTTGCTTTGCCAAATTACTGTTGCGTTTTGTAACACTAGCTGATTCGCCGTGCCCGCCCATCCCCCTCCCCTCCTTTTCCGGTCACAAATACCCAAATCAAAGCTACTCCTAATGTTTACAAACTCGATAGAAGGTAAGACACTGGATTTTCTGTCTTTTAGAGTTTCATTCAGTTCCGTTTTCTTTACCGCTTCTTTCAGCTTTAAGGGTTAATCCCCTGTTAGTGCCAGAGGAACTTGGATTGCTTTTCCTTATTTCGGTAAATTTCTCAAAGCAAATATACTAAGATAGTATTGTTACCCGACTTCCACAGCACGAATGGAACTATTGAATGTCATATATATATATAAAGCTTTTAAACAATGTATTATCCCGTTTTTTTGTCCGCATTGTGTACAATTCTAAATCCAAAAAGACGCAAACTTGTAGTGAATGTACTGAGGAAATAAATTGAGAAGTGACTCTAGGAGGACTGCACATTTCATACGGTTTTGTTTACCAAAGGAATACAATTTTAATTAAATGAAAAAAAATGTAATAGATTTGCTGTATTGTATATAAAAGTGTGTAATGATTATTCAGTATTTTAACATTATAATAACTGACTTAAGAGGGTACTACCTCAACAGAATTTTCAAATAATTACAAATTTGTACTTATATGTAAAATGTCAACATTTGCAGTTTATAAATATAGTGCTGCCATTTATAATAAGGGTTTTTAATAGTATTTTTTGGATCTTTGTATAACATAATTGTATTTTTTTTGCCTTCTACATTTTGGGAGTGAATTACAGATAAGCTCTAAGCATTGTTTGCCAAAAGGCAGGTGTTGTAAATACTATCTGTGACTTTTTGAAGTTGTTAAATGTTCCATGGTTTTTTTTTGGAGAGAGAGAAATGAGAGAGAGTGGGTTATGTTTATGAAAATAGACATTTTACCAATTTTAACTGAAGTTTTTAATTAAAAAGAAACACTGTTGAATTTTGTTATTTATATTTTGTCACCATTTTCTGTATGCTGCAGTGCAGAATTTAAAAAAATGAATTCACCACAGAAATAAACAGCTTATCCAATATTTTAACTCATAACCTGATGTCTGTTGTTTTATTTAATCCACAAAAATGAAGGTGAATTGTTTCTGAACTCATGGTACTTGCCAGTGTGTTCGGTGTTCTTACTTAAATACAGTATAAAATTATTCCATATTAAAATGCTTCGTCTTTTAGTACATTCTTTCAGCATTGATGAGGGATTGGTTGGCCCAAGCACCACTTCTTAACCTTGGGGCAGTATCTGAGAGGAGTTATTTGCAAAGAAGAACAAAGCTCTAGTGTCACCTCAGAAATGTTTATCTTTCTGAAGTCGCCCACAGAAGAATTTGTACGTCTCGGTTCCTCTCAGATGAGCTGTGTTCTACATAAAGCCCCCTGAATAACTCTGGTGATCAACAGCCTTCAGCTTTGAGGGGGGCCTGCGCTTTTGGCAGACTGAAAACCTCAGGAACCAAAATAACTTCACCCCTAAAAAGAACAAAACAAGGAAGGCTGAGTATTGCTCTGATTCGTTGGCTTGCTTGTATGGTCACCTGAGAACTACACTCTCTAGATGTACTGGTCTATCTACAATTAATTTATGAATACTACGTGTAACGGGTGTATATATAGAAGAGCTAAGCAGCCTTGCAAGTATCCATTCAAATCTGAAAAGGCTGTCTTAAGGTATTTAGCACATTAGTAATGTTTTGACAGCAGAACTGTTACCTTATTCTTGCCATCCATGTGAATTATATGCTGTTATATACAGTTAACTTATTAAAATATGCATCCAGCCTGTCCTATCTTCCATTTTATATTCCATTTAGAAATGGCATTTATTGTTTATGCAGTTAAAAGCACAACTCATAATAAAACCCTACTTTAAAACATTCTAAAATTTCCCTTTTCTTTGGAGGGACTTTCATTGGTTTTTCAAAATATTTTGTGGTGTAAGCTTATATAAAAAATATTTTCTGTCATCCACAATGCATCAGAAACTGCTAAAACCACAGAAATCAGCCGTGACGAACCAAGTACACATTTGTGCTTAACAGACCATGTATTAAAGGCTACATGTCTTCAAGTATTTAAAAGACTTTCTTCAGAGGAAAAGGTTGTTTGATTTGGCAGCCATCTGAAATATAAACTAATACATGGGTATAATTTTAGATAGAGTTTACAGGTCCTTTTGTCATTTATTATAACAACATACTAGCAATCATCAACCTGATTGATAAACTGGATTTTTTAATTGGGATAAGAACTATGAGGATGTTCACTAAGATTTCATATAAAAGCACACCTATAGATAGCAAAAAAATATTTTTACTTTTGCTTACTCTTGAGCTGAACTTCACTAAGAAATCCCCCTTTCAATGTACACATACAGTATAACTACCCACATCTTGACTGCAAAGTAATTTTGTGATTGGAATTGCATTGTCTTGTCCTAATTCTGATTTATTTGAAAAAGCCCACAAAGCTCAAAGAGCATGAGTACTGTAGCCAAGGAGATCCATGTATAAACACCTGGTCTGTTGCTGCTTGACAGGAGTTAGGAGCTCCAAGGTCTGAGCTTCAGAGAAGGATTAGGTGCCATCAGTGTTGGGTGGCTTCAGCTCCGACACCCCGACAGCTGCTTATTCTGCGGTTCATCTCATGGTTGTGATCATCTTGGACCATGGATAACCATCCTCCCCCCCGCTGTTTGACTTCCTGGGTCAAAGTTGGAGGTATAAGTGGTGTGTTTTTGGAAGATGTACTAGCAGCCATATCACCCTGCAAATCACAACTGGCAACCCACTGAAGCTAAGCAGGTGTGAGCCTGGTCAGTACCTGGATGGGAGACCTCCTGGGAAAAACTAAGGTTGCTGTTGGAAGAGGTGTTAGTGGGGCCAGCAGGGGGCGTTCACCCAGCGGTCCATGTGGGTCCTAATGCCCCAGTATAGTGATGGGGACACTATACTGTAAACAGGCGCCGTCCTTCGGATGAGACGTAAAACCGAGGTCCTGACTCTCTGTGGTCATTAAAAATCCCAGGGCGTTTCTCAAAAAGAGTAGGGGTGTTACCCACGGCGTCCTGGCCAAATTTCCCATTTGGCCCTTACCAGTCATGGCCTCCTAATAATCCCCCTCTATGAATTGGCTACATTACTCTGTTCTCCTCCCCACTGAGAGCTGGTGTGTGGTGAGCGTTCTGGTGCACTATGGCTGCCGTCGCATCATCCAGGTGGAGCTGAACACTGGTGGTGGTGGAGGGGATCCCCATTACCTGTAAAGCACTTTGAGTGGAGTTTTCCAGAAAAGCGCTATATAAGTGTAAGCATAATTATTATTATTATTATTACAAGTGTTGTTTTCATCTCCTCAGCTCTGCTGGAATGGTAGTGTTGGTGGAAGTGGGGTTTTCGTATCAAGATTAATCGAATGATGTCCATCATTTCCAGTTTGGCAGCTATGGGAAATAACAATGGGAAACCTGAGAAATAACAAGCAATTAAAAATACATCCACGAATAACGACTGGCTTTTGTTAGGCATAAAAACCCCCATCAGAAAACACTTTGAAATCCACATGCTTAATTTTCACTTGCAGATGTGTTCAATGATTCTATGTCCATATTCTTCACGGAGCTCTTCTGACATGTTCGTGTTAACACATGCACCATGGGCAAGGCTTTCAAACATGGGCAGCTGATTCTTGAGTTTTCTTTAAACTGTAAATGTAAGACAACATGTGTAGAGAAGCAACGATATGCATCAGCACAATACTGCAGCACCAGGATAACACTGGCATAGTCTAGGTGTTATGCTAATGTCTGGAAAGCCTATTCAAAAGAGGTTTTGGATAAGTCCATGCTTAAAGGTTGCTAAAGGGATGCAAAAAGTGAAAATAAGGTATCATATACAGTACGATACTGGCAAAATCATTTCAACAGGCGAGTTTTGAAACCGCATGCAACGGTGCTGTTGAAAGGAAACTAAACAACTCATGTAATTACCTTTCCATATTTCCCCAGTCTCTTCTTTAATACATCACACACATGTGTTTCCAAGGAAAATACTTCATCAGCGAAAATGTATTTCTTCCTTTGCTGCTTTCCACTAGTTACACAGCAATAACAATGCCTGTAAAATCAATAGGATCTGAAACTGTGTATGAAACACATGGCTGAAAGTTTTACTTTTACAGACCACTGCTGCCTTTCTCCCAAGGATGCACCTGACATCTGGGGTTTCAGTGGAACATATTGGATGGCAGCAGACCGTGAAAGCGATTAAGATGGGAGGCCTTTTCCGCAAACTATGTTTCCTTCTGGGACGTGTGTAACCATTGCATTAATTTCCAAGACTTTTATATTTCAATGGGGGTTTAATCAATTGTTCTTCGGAAAGAGAATCTGCATATTTATCTGTCTTCGGAGGGAAGGTGCTGCTCAAAATTAAAACAAAAGACATCACAGACAGAATAGCAGTGAGGTTACAGTTTTCTGGTTCCACTGTTTTCCTTTCGCAAGGTAACAGTTTTGCTCAGATTGAATGAAACAGATCAGTAGGCCTATATACAGTGTAACACTGTTTAGAGTACAGCATCTGTCTTTGAGAGTCTTGGGAAAAGGGCTGATTTCACAAGAATGAGTAGTTTGATAGATATATAGAGATACTCAGTAATAATTACAGCTAATTCTAAAGAACATTGCCCACTTGTTTTTCAGACAAATACAAACAGCAACACATTAGATCCAGTTCTTGGCTTCAGTGTTGCAAAATAGAGCATGATTGATAGTTGTGTTTCCAAGTCAGATAGCATAGACGTGAAAGCATCAATCTGTTCAAGGAACCAACAATTCATTTGGGTTTTTAAAGAAACCAGCTAGGGTTGTTCAGTTCCAATAAAAAAGGAAAAGTGTTTAATGAAATGATTGATTTCCAGTTATCTGAAGTCTAAGAGGTTATAGGCAGTGTTTTCTGCCTTTAAGGGGTATTAAAATGGAAGGTTCTGAAAGGATGATGTCATGTTCCTGGGGGCAGTATGGAGTTGATTAATAATGGACCTGTGTACTAACCATGGTCAAGCATGCTAAATAAATCATACAATTATGAACATACTGAATTATGTACTTCGACACACATGAAGACTCAGATGAAGTCTGAGTCCCTGTATACACCCTGCATAACGTCTACAGAAAGCACGAGGAGGACTGTACATGCCTACCTAATCAAATAACACATAGTAAAAATGGTAGAAAAGAACTACACAGTTTCAATTTACTGTATGTGCCCAGCATTCATACTTTGGTAATAGGCTAGTGAACCTGTTACCTGCTGGATAAATATTGATTGCAATGACTCACATTCAATGGACTGACTTCCATCAGGTCATCTAGAGCCTGTTAACATCCTGTTGTGCAAATTTGTTTCTCTGTACTACAATTACAGAGGGACAGAGCAGTAGCTGTGTGGTTAAAAAATATAAATATCTTTCCGACAGACGGAGCAGGTCACAGCTTATTATTTTCAACAATACACAACTGAAATGATGAGATAGCTAAAGGCTCATATTGGGACAGAAACAAGTATAAGATAACCAACACTTTTGCTTATTACTGTGCAAAAATAAACTGGCTTTTGCACTCAGCAAGCTTTGAATTCTACAGAGGGTTTGTTCAATATCTGGAAAAGAGAAGAATCCACTTGAAAGTTCTTGTGTCAATCTTCCTCAGTTTCTCAGAGCGTCATTTATGTGCTGTACCTGGATGTTTACAGCACTGATTGTTTTTTGATTTAATCCATTTGTTGTGGAGTGCTACCCACAATAATCGACAAGAAATAAACTCCAAGTGAAGCGCTAAGAGACCCTGTCATTATGTTGGACAAAATCAGAGCAGTTCAAAACAGTCATTGACCTTTACAGAGTGTCACACCAGTCAGAAAATAGGGGGGAGCCATAAGTGTTATAGGGTTTATTATTACATCTGCTGAACCCTACCGCTAATATTATGCTCACTTTGAAGTATTGTAGTGAAACTGACGCGGAATTCAGACAGGCCTCAAAATTGGGTGAGGTAGGATTTCACAGACATCATTTAGAAAACCAGCAGAATCGAAAAAGAAAATTAATTTTCTGGTAAATCTTGATCTCAGCTGCTTCCTTTCTGCTAGAAAACATTAATTACCCACTTATAGGATCCTTGATATTATCCCAGTTTGCTGCCATTTTACTGAGGTATTTCACATGATTTTAATAAATCGATTTAAGCATTTACCTTTGAGCATACCTTATCATACCATATTCAAGAACATAGCTGGCAAATGTTTCTTTGTATCAATATCATCACAAAGTACTAAGCCGATGCTAAGAACATCAATCCATTTTCTAACCCACTTATCCAGTAGAGGGTTGTGGGGGAACTGGAGTCTAACCTGACAATGGGTGCACGATGGGATGCACCCTGGATGGGAGGCATGTCTACCACAGGACACACAAACAGACACATACGCTCGCACCAGCGACAATTTCACTGAAGATAACCAAATAGCGTGTCTTTGGACTGTGGGAGGAAGCCGGAGCACTCGGAGGACACAAAGGCGAGCACAATACGAGCAGGAACCGAGCTGTGCTGCAGTGTTGCCCAAGCTATGAACTTGGAAACCTTCAATTAATTACATCATCATAATCCCACTCACCACACATCAGCTAACAGTGGGGACAACAGGGTGACGGAGCCAGTTCAGAGATGGGGATTATTAGGAGGCCATGATTGGTAAGGGCCAGGGGGAAATTTGGCCAGGACGCCGGGGTAACACCCCTACTCTTTTCGAGAAATGCCCTGAGATTTTAAATGAGCACAGAGAGTCAGGACCTTGGTTTACATCTCATTCAAAATTCAAAGGACAGTGCCTTTTTGTTTACAGTATGGCATCCCTGTTACTATACTGCACCATAAGGACCCACCCAGACTGCAGGGTGAGCACCCCCTACTGGCCCCACTAATATCTCTTCCAGTGGTAATTTTTCCCAGGAGGTCTCCCATCCAGGTACTGACCAGGCTCATACCTGCTGAACTTCAGTGTGCTGCCAGTTGTGAGTCACAAGGTGATATAGCTGCTGGTATTCTTACATACAAAACCTTCATGTAGCCTTGTTTATTTTCACTACTGTATCTCAACATCCCAGCAAAACAGGTCAAGAGTTCAGTAGCAACATCAAGAAAGTGTTGTACAAATTCAGATGCATATTCTTATCTTGCTTTGCTCTTTAATGATCTCAATCCTATGAAACTGTATTTATTACAAAGGCAATCTGTTTGCCTTTGATTTGACATTTGTTGCTGCATATTTTACCTTTGATGTCAAGTACAAAGCCGGTGGCCCCATCTCTCTTAGACTGCTCAATCAAATATGATCACTGCATTTCCCATAAGATCTTGTGAGAAGTGCTCCTGTGATACTTACTTCAAAACATATATTGATATGGACTTCAAATGATATTCAAAACCAACCACTAAATATTGGTTTTTTTTAGAAATGACACTGTAATTGTATATACTTCTCACTATAATCATGTACAGTTTTCAAAGAAATCATTTCTGCTTTTAAAGAATGATACCAATCACAAACAGAGATGCATAGTTGAGGTTCATCAGAAGTATAACCGGGAGACAACTATTAATACAGGTTATTCAAAACAAGCTTCAAGCGTTACAAAGTGAGTTTACTATGCATACTGTATAACCACGGATAGATGCACTTCAACATACGTTGAATTATATTTGTCTTAGATTAAATTATCCATATATTTTCTCTTGTCAGTTGTAAGGAATTTACACAGATTTTCAGAGTCTGATGGTTTTTAAGCTTTTTAACTTTGTAATACCAACCTTGGTCAGAAGTCTTTTTCCCTTCCAATGCTTTTTAAAAGATATGTTGCAATATTGGACCAAACTCAAAACTGCATTCCAATCTGGATGTCAGTGAAATGTAGTTTGTGCAAATATATTCCTTTTGGTGTTTATTTTCTGCTATTTAGAAATAAATATATAATACGTATTAATGTAGTTAGTTATTCAGATATCAGAGCTAATCCCAATATTTTTCCAATAGTTTTTAATAATATGCACAATGTAAACATGATTCTCTGCCATTAAGGATGTGTTAAGTTCTTAGGGCATTGACATACTGTAATAAAGAGAGAATCTCAGAGTACTGTAGCAGTAGTTATAATAATTAAATTGTATTTTTGCATCACACTTTTCATCCCAAAGTGCTTTACAGATGGAAGAGAATCCATTTTATCCACTAATGAAGAGCAGAACCCACCTGGTTATACAACTGCAGCAACACTGCACAGCTGATCAGGTGCAACTTCACTTGTTGAATTAAAGGAAAAGATTTAAGACAGGTGTTGTGCAAACCCAGAATGGATTGTAGCCAGGATACCAGTGATCTTTAACGACCAAGTATTTATTATGCAAAAACATTTGACTTTTTTATAGAGATAATAATTGCACAGATTCTAAATTGTATAAGTATTCAACCCCAACTTCAACACCCGAAGAAGGCTCCACAGCCGAAACGTTGTGTTTCCTAAGTATTCAACTCCTTTGCTACTAAAACCCTAAGTCAGTTTGGGAGCAAAAGAATAGTTTGAATGTTCACTGTATTATTGTAGTGATATCTGTCTGCATGTGATTTAAAAACATAAGAAAGGTTGCAAGGGAGAAGAACATTTGACCCATCATGCAGGTTTGGTAGTGTAGTAGCTAAGTGAAGCTAAAAGTCAATCTATCCATTTTTGTATAGCGTGTTGAAAATGGATTTTAAACATATGACTGGGGTGCCTGTTACAGATATCCACAGATATGTGTGTGAAGAGAGGTTGTCCCTTTTACATTTTAGCTTTTTTAGACAAACCAGGGAAATATCTATACCCCTTAGGAACAGATATTCTTGAATAAAATCTCCTTTAGACTGAAGAGATTTTAGATTATAGATCTGTATTCTGGAACTAAAAATTATTCTTGTTGCTCTTCTTTGAACTGTTTTTGAAACTATTATTGGTTTGTGGTATGGGGACCAAAACTGAGCACAGCTGTAAGGAAGGCTCTACAAGGGCAAAGTTTATATATAATTACACTGGATATAGAGTCCACACTCTTTGCTATATAGCCAAGAAATATATCCCTTTCATATGTAGCTTTCGGCATCTGTAACTGTATGGTGTATATTCCGGTTACCAATATGAATCAATTTGCACTTTATGTTAAAGTTTAGCTTAACCTAAGAACAAATGCATCTTTCTGTATTACCCCAGTTAAATATTAAATTTCAAGCCACAGTTCACATAGTGATACCACAAACAGACGATGAAGGCAAAGGAACTTTCAAAAGAAGGCAGGGATGAAGTGTTAGAGAGGCACATATCAGGAGAAGGTTACATACAGTATCCCATAGTGAAGTCCATCAATAAGAAACAGAATGTATACCATACCACTCAGATACTATCCACATCTAGTTGTCCTTCCAAACGTAGCAGCCAGTTAAGTGATAAATAACCTGGTGAATGTTGCCATAGTGTAGCCAACAAGTCCAACACAGCACATCACCGAGTTAGAACCATGCCTAAATATTAATAACACATGGTCAGAATGATCATTTGTATGCGGTGATACAGAAATCAATGCCCACACCAAACACAAAACCTGGGTAATATTTTCAATACTCTCAGATTGCATTTCTGATACGAATTGCGTTTTATCTTATTATTAACTTAATTGAGATAAGAGCAGGCCAGGTTATTTATTGGGATTCTCCCATCAGTAAAACCAAACCTGTACCGTAACCTTGTGAGTTGATGTCCCTGTGATCTGAAATGGTGGATTTGGGGTTAATCTTGTTTTGACTTTTAAACTTAATGTGCAGAATCCTATAAAAATGTTTTTTCACCTTATAACTATTGCTAGGCTTGGTTTTGGTCTTCGGTCATTGTAATGGCCTGGTTTCAGGAATCTCTAAAACTACACCTGTTGTATCACAATGTTTAATAAGATAACATCACTTTATTGGCCATATACAATTTCTTGCATTAGGAATTCATCTTTTCGCATACCCCAGCTTGCTCTCCTTGAGACACACAGACAGGGAGAGAAGTTTGGGGTCAGAGTGCAGGGTCTGGCATTGTACAGCGCCCCTGGAGCAGTTGGGGTTAAGGGCCTTGCTCAGGAGCCCAACAGAGTAGGATTCCTCTGCCGGCCGCGGGATTTAAACTGGCAACCTTCCAGCCACAGGTGCACATCCTTAGTCACAGAGCCACCACTCCGCCCCAGCCCCACCCCCACCCCCACCCTAGCCCCGCCCTCTTTCCCACGCAGTCTGTCCAGAATTCATGGTATTCTCACTAGGGTCATTTCATTCCTGTGTTGGAATCCTTGCTCTGGCTTGCTGTCATGTTTTCAATTGATTTTAAAATCTTTCTTACTTGACATATCCTCAGTATCTGGTGGCCATGTTATCTGTGTACTTCCCCACCCTTGTTCAGCTAGCTTTAGTTTATTACGTACTGTATTCCCACTGCTGGTCTGGTCTCACTGGGTCACAGGGTCTTTTGTTACTAAGCCCCAAAGCTCGAACTATCCAATGTGACTCAGCCACATCGGATACTTTTAGGTCGAGCCAAAAAGCTTCATGTTTTTGTAACTAATTTATTATCCTTACCTGCCTAGTTTTTTATTTAATTCTAAGGTGAGTGGTCCTTTTTATGTATTGTGAAACACTTTGAGATGATTGCTTTTAAAGCTACTCTATAAATTGTGCTATAATAATGAAGCTTTGCCGAAAATACAGTTTGTCAGCATTAATAGTAGTTTTGCTGATGTTATTTCAGTAGTGAAAAAACTACATTTTTCTACTGTATCCCTCTACTTCCCTCTAGAGTCAAACTACAAGCACTTCAATTTCCATGGATGCTGTTCATTGATTATTTGAAAAGGAATGTGTTTATTTTAATTGCTTATTTTTCCAAACTCACACCATAAACAACTGACAGTGCAACTGGAGTGACCATAGACATGTATAAGAAATAGTCACTCCTGTTTTAAGATGTGGGGATTGCAAACTGGTTTAAAGAAGAGTAAGAAAAATCAACAAAGCAAAATATTATCCTATTTTAGAAATTATAATCTGTATTATGATATATTGAATGCTTGTAAATCAAAATAATATTATCTACAAACAAGTTTTCAGTAGTAAATGCTTTAGTTTTATAAACCTCATGTTGTGTTGACAAAATACCACTACATGATGAAATGATGATGCTACAGTATGAATTGGCCTTCTAAGCAATAATGAAAACCTTCATGAAGAAATACTATTATAGGCCTTAACTTTCCTAATAATTTAAGATTTCAGGAATTGAAATCTTAAATTATTAGGAAAGACAGACACAAAATTGTTTTTGAAAGACAGACAGAGTTCTCATAATTGACTGTACACACAAAGACGTCATTATTAATTTTAACAGGTGATCAACTGATAATGAACAAATGATGGTGAGAATGACACTGAATCAGACTACCATAGTGAGTCTGTTTTTCCTTCTGTTTATGTCCAGTTGGTTATATTTCAGTTAGCACAACCCAATGAGGGCAGTCCTGAAACTAGCTAATTAGCACAGGGTTCATAACAATTAGAAATCTAATTTAGGACTGGACCAGGACTGTACATTTCTGAACGAAGGTCTGAGTGACATTATCTCCCAGTTAAGAGAAAAAGTTTCAACAGTCTGGCTGTCTGAGAGTTTTCTTTTTCCACTCACCAAAGTGTCTCAGAGAACTCCTTGCTTTTGTTTGGTGACACAAACAACACTTTAAGATGTGTTGTTAAACTAGAAAGGATTGGGGGAGAAACTAAGGGACATCCAATGGAAGTCATTAAACAATTGAGCAGGTAATTAAGTGCTGATACCTAAATTCTAAGAGATTCAGAAATTTAGTTAAATGAGCCAGAAGCTACCACATTAGCAGACAATTATGATGTTGTTGGAATCACAGAAACACACCTGGAGTGCAAATAGAGGTAAATATAACAAGTGAACACACACTGTTTCCAGGAAAGACAGGGGGAGGTACCTGTATACCCCTACAGTGGAAACTAGACCCTCTGAATCTATAGTGGTCGGACTCATTTAAAAACATCAGGGTTATGCTATAGACCACCAAATGCAGATCTTAATTGAAACTCTATACTGTATAATGATGTTTTTAAGGGAGACTTCAGCTTTCCTCACCTCACCTGGGAAAGACCTATAGGAATTTTAAGCAGCAAAAACTGAAATAGTTTAATTAAATTAACAAGAGGGAATGTTTAGATACTGTAGATCTTGTCTTTTTAATCAATCAAGCATGTAGCAAACAAATTGTAATCAAAATAAGATATGCTTTGAAGTATATTTTAGAGCTATGCCGGCTGACTCTAAAGAAGTAGTATACAATTTCCAGGAAGCAGACTTTAAAGAAATGAAAAGTTTAAGAGAAGTCAAAGGGAACAGGACAGATATGTAATCAGTTGAAAATGAACTGCAACAGCACAATCAGACTGTCTGAAACACAGAACACATTTTTTTTGCAAGAGTGAGCAAAGAAAAGGGTGGCATTTAATGTATTTCAACAAATCTGTTAGGAAAAATAAGTGAAAAGAAAGCACTTTATAAACTAATGAAAGAACAGTATCCAGTAAAAAGAAGAGGAGTACAATGAATTGCAAACACTTACAAGGTAATAGAAATGTCAGAAGAAATTGAAAGGAATATTGCATTAGAGCCCAAAATAAAAAGTTCTTTCAGGGCTACTATAGCAAAAGAACCATGAAGCAATATACTTGAAATAATGATCAACTTGTAGACAATGCAAAGAAAATGGTTGGTGTACTAATTGAGTATTTCATTAAGAAATTTAATCAACAATATGCCTAAAAACTGCAACATTCTTTATTAAATAGTATAGAATAGTACAAGGATAAAAAGGAACAAGTGTTTTGGGTGCTAAAAGCACTCAAGATGAATAAATCTGCAAGTCCTGATGGTATCGTGCCAATTATACTCAAAGAAACAAGAGAGGTTATTCAGAATCCACTGAACACTTCCAACAGTTACTTAATGTCATGCCCTCTACAGCTAGAGGGCGCTCCTACTCTGTCCTGTTCCTACTTTCCCTGTGCTTTGCTTGTCCTTCCGGTGTGTCTCTGTCTGGGGCTATATATTATCGGGTCACGCTTTCCTCCTCGATCAGCATTGGGGGTTCGGGTGTCTGGAGACCCGCCTGGCACCAGGTTGTCTTCTCCGCGGCCTGAGGGCATAGGTTTCTACCCGACATCGTCTGACCTCCTGAGCCCCGGCTAACCTCCATCTGGCCAGCATGGCTTGTCCCTTCCAACACCGTGACACTTAAGCCAGGGGTAGTACTCATGGTCTGGAGATTTGATAATGATAATGATAACCATAACCAATGACAGTTATGGTTCCACCTATATGGAAATAGTCATAGTCAATAGTCAATAGTTCTTTAAACAAGCAACAACAATAATGGATACATACACAGAGCACATGATAAAATGTATTTAGATTTAGACAGAATGTCTCTCATAAAGTAACTAATAAAAAAATCATACTCGAATTGAAGATGATATGCCACCAAGTGTTTGGATTGGGTACTGGTTTATAAATAGAAAACACGGACGGCCTGTATACAGTACGTCAAGTATACAAGAGTAATGAACTTCAGAATGAGCAGTGAAAGAGCGGAAACTGCTTTCTGTGGACATGCATTTAGCTTTTAAAACCAAGAACAGAGATACAACTTTATTATAAAAAAAACAGTGGAACCAGATAGAAAATACATTTAAAACAGAAAAGAACATTCAAAACTCAAAACAGCAGACACTTCATTAGCCAAAGGCTTGTGGGAGTATGGAACCAGCTATCTAACCATGTTGTTGAAGTAATATTGAAATAAATGTTCGGTACTGTTTGCACATTTGTTTTAATTATATAAAGGATCTCAGGTCTGAGGTTTTTGGGTATGTGTATCCTAGCCTATTATCCTCATGGCTGGTAAAAGGGAATTAAGAAAATAAAATCACATATCCTGTCAGAGCTCTAGAGACAAAACAGTAAACAATCACATTCTTCTGACAAAATGTATATTCTAAAATATACATAGACATTTAAGAATATACTGGACACTTAAAGAAAATACATTTTCAGTACCTTCACTTATAGATTTTAATATCAAGATTGCTACAGTAGTTTCACATATAGCGCCCACATTCTAAAGTACTCTGGTGTCCACCCCTCCGATACCTGAAGTACAAAGTTGAAGAACTCGATGACATTGGTGTAAGAAGAGCACTAGAGATCACATTTATGAAGTAGCAACTTCATATTTTTGTTTTCACATTAAACCTATATGCTGTTATAAACTTTCCACGGGAGTTACAGCTTTGGGGATTTGCTGAAAAATGTGTTATTGTGGAATTCTCGGTTCCTTATTTTTGATGTTAACGCGCCCTCTGCTGGCCAAGCGTGCGGTTTTCCTCATTAGGCACGGAAGGCACGGAAGTGCCTAATGCGGGGGAAAGTCTTAGAACTTCAGGTTACAACCCAAACCACAACACAAGGCTGGTTCTCATTCCAATGTGTCCTTGAATGTTGAGGTCCTAATCATAAAACAATTTCAGTTTGATTGACATTTTAATAAAGAGAGAAATCATTTTAAAAATAAGAATCTCATTGAACAATACTGTAGGCGTCATGAGGTGACCTTTAACTGAGGTAAACATATTTGTATGCAAAAAAGAGCACTTTAACACAACTGTTTATTTTCCCGATATGCTCACAATATAGAATGGCTGAGGCTTAAAATGAGCAAATAAATAAAATGTATTAAAAAGATAGAGTAAAAAATCTCTTAGGGGCACAATTATACAGGATCATTTAGTCTCAGAGGTTGGTGAGATTATATTCCAGTAACAGCCATGTTTTCTTAATAATAACCTGAATTTCCCAATACAAAACACATGAGAAAACATACAGGTAGGTGGTGGTAAAAAAACAGTGTGAACGGTAAAGGCTTTTGTGTGAAGTCCACTTGGATCTCCATACTGTTACTGAATTACCATAACAAGCGTAATGTTATTAGACACCTGAACCCAGAGTTTCCAGAGCTGCAGTACATGAACACCAACAGTTTTGTTTTGTTAAATGGACAGTGCAGTCTGTATCCTTGTTCTCACACGTATTGTCTATGAATGCTGCCCTGCATCTAATTTAAATGTGCTGATACGAGCAGTGGGTCCTGCAGTCTGAAAAGAAGTGGATGTTGGCAGTGTGCATTTCAAAGGAAACATTAAAGCATGCTTGGTTTCTCCCACACTGTTATGGACATCACTGGTGGAGTGCTGAGCTGATGTGTAGCTGGAGATTCCAAAACTACAAGACAGAAAAAAATAATAAATTTCCAAATTTTAAAAATGACATTTTTCTACCATCTAGTCTTTTCACCATTTGTGTGTTTAAAAAGTTTGTTGTTTCTACACAGCCAGGATTGGATTGTCATAAATAGGAGTGTGGATAGGCAGGTCTTGGTACAACAAACACACAAAGCAGCCAAAAGGTAAAGAAAAATGTGCTCATTTATTTACAGTGTGTGCCAAAATACCCAACAACAGGAAGCCTATTCTCCTCTATGAGCTACAAACTGACTTCTCCAATCCCTCTATGTCAGGAGCTGAGCTGTGCTGCTGAGCTGCTTACCGATGTTCCAGGTTCTAGCTGCTGCTTAGCTTGTCAGTCAGAAGCTTCTTCTCTCCCTCTCTCCTTGTCGATTGTGTAACACAGGATCTCCCCTCTGTCCCCAGGCCAACCCAGAAAACCTCAGTTTTCTGGTCTTCAAACAGTCATCTTGCCAATTGTCTTGTGCCAACGGGTCAGGTAACTGAGGGCAGCAATTTATTACTCACATCATTCTGGGGGCTGTGGTTTAGACAAGCATTTCCATCTCATCTGAACCTACTGCTGTCTTACATTTGTCAACATTAGGGCAGCAAAATGCAACAACTTTAGTGTTTAGATTAGTGTTCTTCCTGGGTCAGTATTGACATTATTTAATCACTCGTGCCCTTTGATAGGTCTGACAGCTTATCCACCAGAGGCACTGTACACACAGAACAGTACAAGAACCCCATGGACCCCAGTTCCCCAAAACCATTGTCCCAAAGGAAAAGCCTTTCATTACCACACAGCTCAGATGTGGCATGTAGGGGCCTCAGACTGACAGGGGGCTGGAGAACAGGGTAAGAGTACACAATTCATTGTCACACCAGGCCATCTGCAAGCAGCCAGTTGATCATTTGGAGATCTCTCTCTCTATCCGAGTTGCTCTTGTGGCATGAGCATACTGGATCATATCATGTCAATTGCTCTATGGCTGGGCAACTAGGTAACTGATAGACAATGTCAAAGGCTTGACTTCTATAAACTATGAACTCACAATCCCATGTGGCTAGTATTTCAGCTATCGTGATCTCATCATTTATGCAGTGTGTCCCATCATGGATGGTGGGCAAGTTAGTGCTTTCTGCTGCATTTTCTAATTTCTTAATGAATTCTAACAGGATTTCCAGTACTGACTTTCTACTATGATAGATTTTTATTGTTGATAGTGGACCAGATTAATGATTGTACAATTTTATTTGTGAGAGTAGTGTAAGAAAATTAAAGCACTGTACAACAGCATAGCTATTATACCCATAACAGACAAAAGACTCATCAAACTGAAATCCTGATAGTAATATCAAGAGCAGAATTGAATCACACCTTAAAAGTAAAAGTGGACAGGTGTGTTTTTAATCAGGGTTTAGAAATTTTGACAGTCATGAAATCATCTTTGGCAATGAGCTCCACAGGCATGCTGCAACACAAACGAATGCTCTGTGGTCTATTGTGTGGACCTGGTCTTTGCAGAAAAGGCCTGGTTCAGACATTCTCAGAAGAAGTCTTGGATTATAATCCTATGACCTTATTATAAAACCCTTAAAATAACATGGAGTTAGACCATTCAGAGTCCTATAAATGAGCACAAGAACCCACTATACTAGAGACGTCTCCTCCACATTTCACAGGAGTCTAGTGCAAGTGACACAGGTCAGGAGTTGAATGCTATTAGTCTGCAGTTGAAACCAAATTGGTGCCTCTTAAATGCCCCAGTAGATATCCCAATAAGAAAGACAGTACTGGGATACCTACTGTAATCTACATCAGATCTAGGAACCAGGATTCACTTCTATTGGAGTTTGATTATTCTCCCTATTTTCTTGTGGTTTTTTTGGCACGTCCTCTGTGGTTTGAATTGTCCATCTAGTCTATATTCAGCTGGGCTCTCCACTGTATAATTTGTCTGACAGTTTAATGGTCCATCTTATCTACAGCCAGTTCTGGCTGAGGCACTAGATAGACAGTTCAGCCTCATCTAGATAAACCCAATATTGCATTTTGCACCAAGTGTGTCTTACAATTATCACAAACATGGTGTATTTTAAGTAGTTGTGTGAGCTCTAAAAAACTGCCAGAAACACTAAATTAATTTACACTGATTAATGAATGTTACATCATTCTTAAGAATAAATGTGTTGCATTGTTCATTAATTCAGTACAGGATAGCACAGTAATAAAAATATAATAAACTTTATTTTATATAGAGCATTTAAAGGTGGGTTCTCAAAGCACTTTACAGAATGACAACAACAATAAATAAAAAGAATAAACAAGATAAAACACAATTACAATACACAGAGGAGACCGTGGATGGTGGTACTAAGTATAGTAGGAGCAGAGGGGTAAAGAATGGAACCAGTTAAGTAAAGGCTTTTCTGAAGAAGAGGGTTTTGAGTCTGGATTTGAAGGAGTTTAGAGAAGGTGACTCTCTGATATCCTTGGGGAGAGAGTTCCAGAGCTTGGGGGCATAACGGGAGAAGGCCCTGTCACCCATACAATGTAGACGGGCTTGGGGAACAGTAAGGAGAGCAGAATTAGAAGAGCGAAGGTTGCGAGGAGGGGAGCAGGGCGATAATAGTTCAGACAGGTACTGAGGTGCCAAGCCAAGCAGAGACTTATATCAGTAGTTCCTGATAAAGGGGATTCAAGATGTGAGCAATTTAATCTGCTCCATCCAGTAAGAAAAACATATTATCTGGAAAGTTTCAGACATAATGCTGATATTCAGCTGTACAAAATCAATCCCTTTGTAGATATTGCCATCCCTGAGCTCAAAGGCAGCCTAGCAATTTTGAAAGAAAACAGGATGAGAATCTGAAAACCGAGATGTTTTTGATTAAACAAATCACGACAGAGGCATCCTGAGTCCTTACTCATTCTTATTAATTGAAATGAGACTGTTTTCTTTGGGCTCACCAGTTTCTACTTACATCTGGTCTGACGTAAATTGGATCCAGTGCCTGTTTTACAGTATTTTAGCTAAAATATTCCATTTCAATTCAATTCAATTTATTTTTATAAAGCGCCTTTCACAACAAGGTTGCCCCAGGGCGCTTAACAATGCAAAATATGACAGTATTCAGATTTCAGTTACATTCAGATGTTAATCACTCATGCTGCACATTTATGACATGTAATGTTGAATTGGATGTTTTTATTTTTCTTTGAGTATCTATAACACTGCCAGTCCCAACAAATAAGATGTTCCTTTCATTTCCAAATGCCATTTGTTAGGGATCATACAGTATGCAGTAATGAGTAATGCAATGTTTTTCACTTAAAGACTTTAGGCTTAAAACCTAAAAATGAATACATTTTACATTGGTATCTATCAACATAAGTATTTTTTAAACAAGTCTGACATTATAAAGGTGTTGCTAAACACCTGGACTGTTCTAACCCTGATACTGGTATCAATACCAAGGCACTGTTAATGTACTGTATGTATATGGCAGTATATGATACTTTTTGGGTAGGTATGAAAAAGGAAAATATAGAATGTATTAATGTTTAATGTATTTTGTATTCTTATAAAAAAATAAGCTATTTATAAAATTTAATATGTTTAATATGAAAACTGTAGTATCTGCACAGTCCTTGTATTAGTTGTATTTCTGGAGGACTTGAATGAATGTGATAAGTTAATTGATTATTATGAAATATTTTTCTTGCACTAGACATCACCATTCACAATATACAGTACTTAGCTGGAGACATTGGACTGAACTTTCAAAACGTCTTGGCATTTTCTTCATGTTTCACTCTTGCCTACCACTAGAGGGCGGAATTGTCATTCCAGCTGCCTACAAAAGGTTATACACACGAGCTATTCTCGTTATAAAAACAAAATTAACTTACTACTTGAAACTGCAATGCATTTATTATGAGTAAAAATACTTTTTGCAGTAGCAGCAATGACATTTTATTGAACAGACATAACATATATAAATTCGTGGTATTAATTAAAGTTTGTGGGTGCCACAGTGTTGCATTGTTAGCATTGTTGCCTGAGTTCTATTCCTGGGGTGCTGTCTGCACAGAGTTTGTAAGATCTCCCGATGTTTGTGTGGGTTTCCTCTGGGTGCTCTGGTTTCCTTCCAAAGACATACTGGTAGGCTAACTGGCTTCTAGGAAAACTGGCTCCTGTGTGATTATGAGCGTGTCTGTGCCTATTTTGCAATGAACTGGTGTCCTAGTTCATCTGCAGTGCACCTGGCTGCAAAGAAGTGAAGACGGAGCATGATGACGTGTCTAGTTGTCATGGTTCACTGAAGGACAGTATCTGTAACAGATGGCCAGGTAAGAAGCTGTTGTCTCTGCTCACCTCGGTCGCAAACAACACTGTGGCGACTTTATCCAAACTCCAACGTACTGATAGCACAAAGCTGTAAATCTTGATAAGGTTTATTTGTTGCCATTTGTGTGTTTTTCTTTTTTGATGTTTACCATACTTGACATTCAACCGGTTAATCAGGTTAATTGGACACCTTTGTCCAATCAGCTATCTCACTATTGAATTTATTTTACGTTTTTGCACCAAAGTCAATTGTGTGTGAAATAATCAGGTATGAATAATCAATTTATCGAAATGGTGTCTAAAGCATTAGATCAATATCCAAAATCCATACGCTTTTTTTTTCAAAAGACTTACTTGCCTTAAAAGAGTGATGTTTCTTTTAGTGCTCAATATTCAGTTTTTATTTAACATAAACATAAGGTCAGATAGGCAGTTGTTTAATCCCTTGATTCTATAGCAATTAAATATTTTAAAGCAAACTATAATGAACAGAACGAACACGGGTCACGTTTTCAGGCAGAAATTATTTCAGATTTGGTATTAATGATTTAGTGTCAATACACACGGTAGAAACTTCTAAAATCATTGCAGGTACATTTTGTTATGTATTATTTTTTCACAATGACTCATGTTTGATCAGACTCTGAGCCTTTACTTCGGAAAGAAATATAGGAATATTTCATAATTATATGAATGCTCAAGAATGGGGAGTTAGTGCTATCATCGTGTCTTGCCAACAGAGGGCAGAAACGTCCATATGTAAAAAAATACAGTCAGTTCTTTTCTTTAACGGAAACGAGCAAATACTTCTAACAGGCCTTTTAATATAGAAATGTCTGAATTATTAAAATATTGCCTTAGCTTAATTGTATTTGAATGCAATTAAATAAGTTTCCTAAAGTACTAAAATTGTATTTTAATACCTTAGATGTTTACAAATGATTTGACATCAACAGAAATACATCGACTCAATCCCTTTGTGATATCACTGTCAGACTAAGACTTCGGAGGCATTCTGATTGACTCAGCAAGCAAATGGACCTGGGTGGAGCCCCTGATGAGCCTTCTGGTCGAGATGTTACCGGTTAGTGCCTCTGTCTTTAGCTAATGAAACTGGGATTGTCCGAGCAGTGGGGAAAAGCTGGCTGAATGTGGTTGTGGTTGGTTTTAATGTAGCTGGAGTATCCTCAGTTTGTCACCCGAGACTGACACATGGGATTGGGCGAGTGTCAATAAGATTGCAGGTCTGTCACTGAGAGCTGCTCTATCTGATTCTGTTTTTTTTTGCAAGGCACTGTTAGCCTGTACATGTGTCTGACGACACAGCTCTAGTGTGGGTGTGTTGGAGAAGAGAATGCACAGCACGTACCCCTTGGTGCTTGCACAGGGCCTGTCTTTTTGGACCAAGAATCATCCATTTCAAACTCATAGGTTACAAAATAGAAAAAATAGGTGTTAACTCCAAACATAAAACATACTTCAGTTACTGATCATTTATGTAAAATTCCATTCAATATACCCCTTGTCCTTTTTGTTTCTGTAAATAAATTTAGGTTTATAAACCCATACATCTCCACAAAGAGCACCACCGAAAAACATCTAGGTTTGAATTTAAGCAGTAGTCTTAGAAAATTATGTTTATTGTGCTCATTATCATCATAGATAATATCTCACTCTGCCCTTTGAGTTGTGGAAAGGTTTGTGTCTTTAAACCTTATTTCTAACATATGTACAGTTGGGTTTATGTGAGTGTTTGGTTATGAAACCAGCACCTTTCTGGAAGAGATTGAATTTTAAAGTATGGACCATGGCAGTCTCATGCTTTTCAGTTCTTAGCACATTTAATCATGATAAATCACGATATGTAGTACAACATGACTGTTACATTACCCTGGACCTGACCATTACTGTAAATATTTCTTTGTGTTGCTGTTTCGATCTTGAGATTGAGTTTGAGAGAACTCAATTAAACAAGACCCACTCAAGCAGAATATTTCAGGGTCAGAAATCGCTGTATTGGTAATTTCACCATCGTGACCTATATCATTCACCCCGTGCTTGTGCCCTTTATCAGCCTGCCATGTGATTCCCAGGATAAAGTCACTGTGAAGGCAGGAACAGGTAGTAACTCAGTTAAACAGGAGGTCAGCAGTTTCCTTACATGAGTTGAGCCACAGCTGCTGATAAGCAAACACAAGTGACAGATACTTTTTAATGCACATACTGTAGTTTCCAATGTAGATCTCTTCGCAGGTTTAGAGCATTGTCTAATTGTTGATTTTTCCATTTTCACCCAAATGATATATTGTGTTACTGAATCATTTGAATTGGATTTGAATGTGAAAATCAATCTCAGACATGAACAATCTATTTACTTTTAGATTAATGCACTTGCACTTTCACACAATGCAGTGAAAGTCTGCACTGAACTTTAATAAAACAGCGTGTCTCCTGGCTTGTAATGGAGGGCCATGTGTCTGGGTTTGAGAATTAGCCGGTTGTTTCTTTTTGCCTGGGAATCCACAGGAACAACTTCATAGATCATATAGTTTCCATAGGCTAGGAAGGAAAATGGTAGGAAAATGTGGTCTATTTGTCACTAATGCACCAGTTGTCTTGACTGATTGAGTATAAATAGGACCTGAAAAAATACTTTCACACACCCCCTTCTCTCTGTAGATCCAAAATGTATGCACTTGCACATAAAACACATATTGTATATACTAATAAAAAAACTAATCATAAATATCCTGGCAAGAATCACTGCACTGAAAACAGCAAATAGATTTCAATTTTTTTTACTGAAAAACCTATTTGTCATGCTGTCTTTTAAGAGGTCCTGCATATACTTGGAACATAAAATATTTTAAACTAAGTGGCTTAATCCTGGGTGAGGAGCTGTGTCGCCTGTAAAGGAACAAGTAGGAATTTATTCCAGGCTGAAAAGCAGAAAGTAGAAAGAAGGAAAAATATTCCTTTTTTATCTGAGCTCAAATCTGAAGGAGGGACTTGAAATGTATTTTTTTAATGTGTGAAAAGGACAATGTACTTTAATATAGAGACAATCCGATATCTTTAATTACCTTTGACTTTCACCTGCAATGGAAACATCAGTGGTTACTTTTGTGAGACTGTGTCTGAACAGGCATTTGCTTGGAGTGTAAGGGTCCAGTATACTGGACCTACACAATGCATTAAATATTTTACTGAATGTGACACTGAATTTTTGATAGGTGGTCTTTTTAAATCCTTTAAACAGATTTGTCAACTCAGATCAAATTATCGTGGGCTTCTAAAGAACAAAGCAGTACAAAAAGTCATGTAAAGTTGTATCAATTTTAACTGCGGCTACAGAGCTAGAAAATCTCATAGAAAATGCCAGTAATCCAATAGCCATGTATATTTAATGCAGTACTGTATATATACTGTATCCTAATTAAATGGCTACAGGGATTTGGGAGAACTAATAGGACTGGAGAACATTCTATTCACATTGAGCGATATGCCTATGTACAATAAGTGTAAGACACATCTTTGTTATTTTACACTAGATCAGCAAAAATGTGCACTGAAATATATGCATTACATTTATTAAGTTCAAACTCTAGTAGTCTATATGATCGAACATTTACTGCTTGATAACAAGTGAACTAACCAGAATAACAAAAGTGTCTATGTGAAGAAACAGAAGGAAAATAGCAGTGTTAAAGGTCATGCCAGTCATTACTATTCTCCCCTTCCAGAACACACAACAGTACCATCTGTAATTAGAATAACAGTGTAGTTCATTGTGTAATTTTCAATACTGTCAGAATGAACCTGAGGACTCACTTTGTAATGCTCCTCAGAGCTCTGCAGGGCGACTGCTCCTCTAGTCCTGGAGTTGAGCGGGAGAGCTGCAGCTCTGGGCTCTGGGCTGGCTGGTATTCCCAGCTGACAGTTTGTTGTGTGTGCGGAGCAGCGGAGAGGTCAGGCGGAGGTAGGCGTGACGCAGGGACCCCCTGTGCACCTCCAGACGTGCAGCAGGTCAGCGAGTGTAGGTGAGTTGTCACACACAAGGTCATTTCTCATAAAGCCACCTCTCCTGTGGTGGAGACTCTATTTAAAACCGCACGTCTGGGAGAGCAGAATCTGAACATGATTCTGGCTTACAGATAATTAACTGGTAATAAAGCACTGCTCTGGAGAGCTGACTGTCAGCGTAATATGCTGAGAGTAAACAAACACCTTGTCACTGGAGTTTGTCAAATAAAAATGTTTAACAGCAGATAAAAAGCAAAAAATTATCCCCAGGGTTAAAAAAATGATTTATTTTTTATAGAATATCTCTTAACAGTTTGAACATGGGAATTATTAACAATATTGCATTTTTTTAAAGTGTCCTGTGTCAAGGAGATATTAATGGAATATGTAGCACTCTTCATAAAAATAATATTGTTGGCATGACATATTCCACATACACTATACAGTATGTATTACAAATATATGGTATACCTCAACTAACATGTCTACATTTTACAGGTCTGAAACTCTGTGAAAGCAATTTTTTTATATAGTAAAGCATGGAAAAAAATTAAATACAAGAGGACTGGTCACTAAATGACCACAGCCATCAAAAGGATTGTCTGTTGTATTTTAAGGTGACTTCAGAAAGTCAGACCCCATGGCAGCGATTTTTATTTCTGTTGCTTTTATTTCTCAGCTGCTAAGAAGACTTATAATAAAGGTCAGATTAGGAAGGATTCTGTCTTAGGGGTTTGGACAACATTCTCTTTCATTGTTCAATAAAGATCAACTTCATGCCGGTTGAAGAGATTTACAAAACTCTCCTCAGTAACTGGACGCTTCCAGGCTGGGTGAACAACCAGGTAGGCAGAAGTGTGGAAGAATGGTGAATTCAGTCGCTGTGGTGCTCTGAGGCATGATCCTCATAAAAAAGTCACAGATATGTTTGGTCACAAAAAACTTTCAACAACAAATTGAAACTATAACTTTATTTCAGCACAAATAAACACATCATATATACAGTATATTAGCAGTGCCCTCAAAAATATTGGTACAGCAAAGTCAAACCTGTTATTTTTGCTTCCCAGAAAAGCAAACTGCATCTATGATCGTAATAGTAATATGAATAATAAGTGCAATTTTAAAAGAGTGTTTTATTTTTGGATAAAAAATAATGTATATGATTGGTCCTATCAGAACAAAACAAAATACTTTTTGTCATGCCAAGTGATTGCACATGACTATGAGCACTGGGATAAACTCATTTTAAGTAAATGATATTGTGTCTATGAGGCGGTAACAGCTGAAGCCTCAACTTTTTTCCTGTAATCACTTGAGAAGCTTTGCCGTAGCCTTTGCAGCGTCTATGATTATTCTTAGGGTCTTGCCCATTCCTGGGGTGTTCTGACTTTATTTGTCTTTTCTTCGGCATGTAATCTGAAGATTGACTTGGCCAGAATTTTCACTTTTTTTTCTCTCGTGATGAACTCCGTGTTTGCTGTTCCCAATATGGTTCGAGTCTTTGTCACGCTGCGTGGTGACGTGTCACCCGAAATGTAAAGAAATGTTTTTGTCTTTCTTAGTAGTGGGTGGGAAAATCCCCATTTCCTCACTGGCTTGAACATGTTAAACGTGTTTGGGCTTATAGCACAGTTTAGGTCTGTGAGATGTGTAACTTAGAGACAAGGGCCAGCCCTGGAGTTGGAGAGCCATGATCCGATCGGCTCTGCATTTGTTGAATCATCAATTCCGAAGCAAAATGAACAGTTTTGACTTTGATGTCCCAAAACCTTTGCAGGAAACAGAATTGACAAAAAAATGTTTAAATAAAAAAAAATTAAAAGAACTCCAATTGTTACGAATCCTAACCAAGCTTGAGTGTGTGTGTTTTTTTTTGCTTTTAGCGTTGTGCATTAAATCAATCGCCCTGGTCCCAAAAGAACCCAGGAAAAACAGAGAGAAAGAAAAGAAAATCTATTGTAAGATGGACGTGAATGTTAACACAATCTGGGTTTGGGGTTGGGGGTGGAGAGAGAGATTGATTTGTTTTCAAACACTTAATTCAACTTGTCACTTCCATTCAAGGGCTCAAGTGGTCTAATTTGTGGTAATGAGGGGTAATAAAGTCATAGTCCCTTTTATTAGTGTGGGGAGGGAAAGGGACATTCCCACTGCGCCAGAGCCCCCCCTCTGCCTCCCTCCCCTTTTCTGGTTTCTTCATTGCAAACCCACAGCAGTCTGCCTCTCCCTCCCTCCTGTGTTCATCTAATTAGTTTGCTATTGTTGGGATAATGCTGCAGCCATCTGGTCGGCTGTCACTTTGCAGCAGGGAGCGGGCAAAGGCATTGTGAACGCCAGCTCTCCTCCCCTTACATACACACCCAAGGGCTGCCGGAGCTGAGACTGGTCAACAGCAGCCTTTTCACACTTAAAAGGATTAGAGGAAGATTTATGTCTCCCAGTTAGTAGCAGCATTTAAAGAGTAGCAGCCTGACACTTTCTTCAACAGCAGAGGTGTCGTCCTGCTTCCTACAATATTCTGCACGCTGGTCTGCAGCCAAATGTTCCCCAGCCTTGAGCATAAATAAACCAATATTGCACTTTGCTCCAGCTCCTGAAATCTTTGTCGCCTCGCAAATTCCTCTCCCTTTGTGAAACTGCTGCACAAAAAAACTCCCTTTCATCAGCCCCCGCCTTGTGAAAATGTCCTATTTTCCCCTATTCCTTTTAAGGAGAGACCCTAACCATCCCTGCCTGCGTATGGAAGGGAGACTTTCATGCTGGCATCATTCTGCCAAAACCACGACAGCCACAGCAGGATTTTGATGGTGGCGAGAGATGATAAGAGAAATACACTTCTTGCCTTACAGTCAGTAAGACGTTAGATGTTGTCTTTCTAAATATTATAAACAGATTCATCAATATTAAGCAGCCTTTTCTTGTGATACAAGAACATAAAAAATATTATTATTATTATTTTATTATTATTATGTGGGGGCAGCACTTTTGGAGTGCATAAATTGGGTCCCATCAAGTGCTTTCGGATATCTTTAAATGGAAAACGCCGTACAAATTTAATTTCATCATCACCATTGTCATCAGAAATCATCTATGTGTCATCAAACAAGTGCGTGCCTTCTGGTAAGAGTCACACCGGCCTGGAGTCTTTCCCATAACAAAGAGTTGGAGAGAAGGACAAGAGCTTTAAGGGAACACTTGTATAACACGAGGGACACCTATGTTAGCATGTTCAGGTGGATGGTGGGGCCAATTCAAATCACCCAATGAAAGCTTAGAGAGACCAGAGAGAAGTGCAGAGTGAATCAGCTCATTCATTATTATTATAAGTGTTGTATTTTTTTATGACAGCCATCAGACAGACATCTCAAAGGAAAATCAATCAATGTGTTATTGTTCTACATTGATTAATACAAGGAAAACACCTTTGACAACAGGTGGCAGTGTGGTGTTGCTTGTACTGTAAGGGCACCCTCACCTTAAGCTGTTAAACAACAAAAGCATGTATCTTAGGAAAAAATGCAGTGAAGAATGCAACCCAGTTAATCTTCACTCTGGTCACAAAGGCGGACATAAGATATACTTTTGTAAATAGGAACAAACAGGTTGATGATGTCAAGTTAAAATATGTAAAGACAGGAAACAAGTGTAATTATTACAGTTGGTGCTGGAATTTCTATCAGAAGAACTTGAATTGTAACAAGCTCGGTGAAATGCTATATAGCTCGAAAAATGGTCTCCCACGCTTCTGGTGGGGAATGGGATTAGGGCGATTGCCAAAGTAGTAAAAGGACTTTCACTTTCATATCCAGCTTGTTAACGGCCTCGAGTAAGTCACTTTGTCTTCCTGGGGGGCCACTGTGTGCGCTGAGTCTTTTAGAGCCGGGCCAAACAGTAACAAAGTTATTCTGGGAGGTGACACAGGATACTGGATTTGTTTGTTTGTTGCTGCTTGCCTGTTGGGATTCTGGTGTGCCTTCTCATGTCAAGCCAGAAGGTGCAGTAGGAATGTCTTTAACCTAAACATGACCTCAGGGCAGCTGGCTTCACAGTCTGATCTCAAAGTCTGAGAGACACCTCTATAAAATCAACTTAACACCACTGCCAATCCATCACCTCACACCTAAGCATCTCAAAGTGGCATGTTATGTTTTAATTAATATGGAAAGAAGAGGATTGCTTTTATTGCCTTGTGGGTTACCATGAGACTTCATTAAGCAGGTAAGCCGTTTGAAGGAACTGATTTCTCACTGAGTTCACTTTCCATTACAGGAAAAAATGAATCCATTCTTGAATTAAAAAGTAAACTTTATCGAAGACAAACTGGTGGGTTAATGAAATTCCTGGACCCTGAATTGAATGAAGCAGTTCGAAAATGGATGGATGGATAATTTCATGTGTATGGCCCCCTAGTGACAGGAGATGGGACTGCAACTTGGACTCCAGTTTTAGAGGCGTATGACAGAAACCCATGCTGGGAGAAAACAGTTCTAAATACCTTTTTATCCGTCCATCCAAAAACCACTTATCCCAATACAGGGTCACAGTGATATGGAGCCTAAACCAGAAAACAATGGGCACCACGAAGGACACACCCTGGGACACTAGTCCTTTGCAGTAGATGCCTTGCAGTTATGTGTGTTTGTTTATCCCGCTTTTTTGTTCTGTTGTGGCTGTTACTGTTGGAGACTCTTGTCTCACAGTGTGGTGTGGTCCCTCAGCCTCTACCTGCTTGGGGGAAATGTGAAAGAGAGAGGGATTTGGGGATGTTCCCTGGTAGGTATTTGAGTTTTGGGGGGGATCTGGGAGCTTGGCCCAACTGGGATCTAAAGATAGCAATTGAAATTAACAGGAGAAAATAGTGATTAATTCCATGCTGAAAAGTAAGAAGAAAGAAGAACCGCATAACATTTCTGTTGATTAATCTTCTTCAGGTGGGAGAAGAGGGCACATCAGCCAAAGCATTGTTTCTACCGTTCCTGTCAGTGTGGAATTAACCTCTCTACCTGTTCCATGCTAAAGTAGCTCTGTACCTGTACCATTGCAGACAAAAGAGGGACAGAAGAGATTACACGTTTTAGCAAAGATTTCACTTCCTCACTCTTCAGTCGGAAAAATGGTGGAGCGAAATTTAAGAGGTAAAGATTGATCTTATTGGCCTCTGTTTACACAGTTCCTGACTGATGGGGCACATCAGCGTAAAAAGATAGAATAAAAGCATAAGCATAAAAATTCATAGAATTAATGTTTGAAAACAGTAGTTAATTCTAACACATATACTCTAAAGGAACTAGACAGAATCCCTCATTTTCTATATAACCATCCCTACTCACCAGTTGTGCTGTGATCTTGTCCACTGACTTGTCCTTCCACATCTAAGACTGTTTTCAGTCTTAGACAGCAGCACTTCCCCATCAGTTTATCTTGCAACTTAAAGGATATTAGGACAGCTTGCTACCACAAATGAACTAGACATTCTTAAAAGAAGATCAACTTAGCACTTCACCATATTGTTATTTCGTCAGTGTAACCCAGGATTAGTTTGTAATACAAATCTCCCATAGTCAGTCAGACAGCTTTCTGTCTGCACCAATGTGGGCAAAATTGTGAAGCAAAATTAATGAAGACTCCTACTACAAGTGACAAGGATGACTTCTTCCAGCTCTCATTCCCATTTCCTACTATAAGATATAAAATTATCTTGCTGGCTGCTAGCCAGCAGCCATATCACCCTGCAACTCACAACTGGCAACCCACTGGAGCTAAGCAGGTGTGAGCCTGGTCAGTACCTGGATGGGAGACCTCCTGAAAAAAAATTGGGTTGCTGCTGGAAGAGGTGTTAGTGGGGCCAGCAGGGGGCGCTCACCCTGCGATCCATGTGGGTCCTAGTGCCCCAGTATAGTGACGGGGACACTATACTGTAAACAGGCGCCGTCCTTTGGATGAGACGTAAAACTGAGGTCTTGACTCTCTGTGGTCATTAAAAATTCCAGGGCGTTTCTCGAAAAGAGTAGGGGTGTAACCCTGATGTCCTGGCCAAATTTCCCATTGGCCTTTACCAGTCATGGCCTCCTAATAATCCCCATCTATGAATTGGCTTCATCACTTTGTTCTCCTCCCCACTGATAGCTGATGTGTGGTGAGAGTTCTGGTGCACTATGGCTGCCATCATATCATCCAGGTGGGGCTGCACACTGGTGGTGGTGGAGGGGATCCCCATGACCTGTAAAGCGCTTTGAGTGGAGTGTCCAGAAAAGTGCTATATAAGTGTAAGCAATTATTAATTATTATTATAAAATTAGACAAAATCAGTGCCATCTCCCCTGTCCTAAATGATATCCAGTTCATCAAATGTCATTTTGGGTCAGTAACATCAGAACATCATAGTGCATCCATTGCACCTTTTTAAACAGAAGCTTCCATTTGATCCTGTTGTGCTGATGGTTGTGCTGAAACCTTATTAGTTGAGGTGAATTTGATTTGTTGTCCTACTTAGTAAAATGTAATATGAAATAATAGCTGCAAGCCTGCAAGATTTTATGCATTTATGAAATTATCTAATTATTGCTGTATACACTAGTCTCAGTTGACTGTTTTCTTTTGAACTATACCATTATTGAACATGTATAGAAGGAAATTAAATATATTTAAATATAATGCATTATAAATATTCTTCAACAGATCACATAGGTTATCTATCTATCCAAGAACAGAAGAGCTTGAAAAGGATGAAATAATGTTAAATAAGTCACCATTTAACTTTTTTCTTCACAGATTAAGTATTCATTTGGACGAAACAGCACCATGAAGAAATACCAGAAAATGGTAATTAAAATGGAATGCTTTTTTCTTCTAATTCACTCATGAATCTTTTTCATGTCTTATCACCATGTTTCAAATATGCAAAATGTGTTGCAAAGTGACAAATTACTTCATGTTAAACAAGTTAGTCTCTTTTTATTTCAAAGCATTTATTGTAGCACTTACATTATTTTGTATCTAGCTGTAGAATAAAACACAGCATTTGATTGTATAGCAAGATTAATATGCAGTATTGATGTAAAAACTGTTTAACTGGTATCTAGAAGTAAAAATATTTGAATAATTGAAAAACTCAGGACACTCGTCGATTAGCATATGGTTGGATTTACAAGGAAGACAGAAAATAATGTTTTGGAGTCAATTGAAAAAGATATAATGAGCTGTTTCTGGGTCTTCTGCTGCTAGATATACAATGTAGATTCTGTCTATTTTAGAAATGAATTTTATCCCTGAACACCTTAAATTCCACTCAATTCATGAGATAAATTAAGCTGAAGCAGATTTCATACTTGGGCAAACAGACACATACATTCCAGGCCCCCCATCTCAATTCTCTGCGCTCGCAGGGTTAAAATAAACGTTACCACTGAACCTTATTGTCTCCCTCCATCTCCTTTATTCACAGGCGCGTAATTGGCAGTCAATTTGAGCTCCCCCTTCCGCGATTGTTGGCGCATTTTGCTTTGACAGAGTGCGGAAGATTAATGGCCATGAGCAGAGATTGGGGCTCGCCTCAGCAAGCATCGCTGCCCCTAAATTCATTACACCAATTTCCCCCTGTCCTGCTCCCAAAAACAGTCAGATGGCTCCAGAAAAAGACAAAACAAAAGAAACGGTGACAGATTTTCCTTTTAGCCAGTCATTGCCTCCTTCCCCCACCTGTTTAGTTTTTAATCTGACTTACAAGATTTTCTCTTTTTTCTATTTTTCATTACTTTCAGATTGGAGGGACAGGGATGGATGTCAATTTTTGGTTTTATCAGTAAAAAATCGCTGTCTTTGATAGCAAAACAGCTAGGAGTAGGTAGCCTACTAGATTGCCTTTATTTTTTACATGTTATTTTTGTTCAGACCAATCTCTCACTGGTGCTAAGGACAAAGCCTGCACACACATTGTAATAACATTTCAAGATACCAAAACAATCAGATGAGAACTGTCATGTACTGTGAGCTCCGACTTTGGAAATCAATGTCTGTATGTCTTTCTGCCTGTGTACTTATACATACAAAGGATGGGGAGAACACCATGAACTTATGAACGTGTTTCTTATTGCCAAATTATTTTCACGTTCTAGAAAATGCAATAGAATAGAAAACACAATGCAAGAATGTATAGTTAATAGTGTAAAGTTTAAATTAAGAGATGTTATTTTAAAATCATACTACTGGGACCTCTTTCAGAAGATTGTGACAATTTAATTTTGGTTGCCACATTTCAATAAAGATCCGACACATTACATTTACTGTGCAATTTATTATGAAATATTGGACTTAAAGGGGTGTCCTACACTGACACCCTGAAAGAACTGGACCTCTTTCATCTTGAGGGACCTAATTCAAGTATTGAAAACCCTCAGTGGCATTCCCAAACTGCACCTAAGTAGCCTGCTTTCGAATCAACAGTGAAACATGAACCATGAGGACACAAGTGACAATACAGGAAAGTGTATTTGAAATTGGAGGGCAGTAGGTACATTTTTACATCAGCCTTCTCCTGTTATGGCTTCTAACCTTGATTTCATAAGCAAAATAGGAGGAAAGAGAAGCTGTAAGACAACCCCCTGTAGCATCGTGATTGGGCAAAGAATTAACCACTATTACCCCACTAACGCCACCCTATCTAGAAAGAGTTTTCATTCTAAAACTCATCTTCTAATAGATTCAAACCATTTGGCTGTCTGTTCCAAATTTCTAAGAGTTCATAGAGTTGCAGCAGAAAATTCTGTCTTTGATGTATTTGCTTGTAAATATTTCGATTCACAACAGCTTACTTTGGGTGAGCATGACTAAATGTTAATTATATAGAACTTACATGCAGTAGACATTCTTATAAAAAACACAACATTCACAGATGGGTTTTGCTGCTAAAACAATATGGTTATGTGTATCAGTTTCATTTCTTTTCCAAAACTGTGCAAGTTCATCAATGTCTTATTCAGAAGTCAAATTACCACTCCAGTTCCCAAAGTATGTATTCCTGTACAATATCCGCACCACTATCCACTGCAGGTTTTTGCTCCACTGCAAAGGATAACTAAATTCCCAAAGCTACATTTAAGTTAGAAAAGATTCTCCTTTCCTCTCATGTTGTCCCTTGTAATTAAAATGCACCCTTAAACTTAAAGAAAATTGTGCACACATTTTGCATTGAAGCAATCTACTTTAAAAATCACATTTTGTGTTTTTGGAGTGATTTTGTTTGAGGTATTGACTTGTCAGTGATAACTGATAACTTTTCACAGATAACTGCTGAGGAAACCTTGAACTTTCTCTTTTGTGAGTTGACCTTTACTTATTTCCTATTGTGTTCCTCTAATTGCCTTGATTTATGTCTGCCGTTGAAGGCAACAGGGACCATCTCCTCTGTCCTTCTCTGCATAAACAATTACTCTTCTCAGCTGCTCCAAGAGAAAAGGCTTCCCCCTGATCCCTTCAGCTGTCTGATGTGCAGTGGCTCTTGAGGACAACCTATTGTGATGTGAGACACAATGACAGCTCTTGGTTTTTGTGAACAAGCAGCTCCTGCTTTTCTGCAGAACGTGTTCAGTGAGGGTGCAGGCCTTGCCAGCTTTCCCTGTCAGAAGAGTCACTTCCCCGACCTGCTCCTGGATCTTGTAGTTCACAAGGCTAACATACCCCATGCAAGAGGTACCCTGCTGAGTGTTGGCATCTCTGATTGTGTCCTCTCATTAGCAGGCAAGTGCTAATGCAGACATTTGCTCAGATTGATTTCACCAAGCTTTTCCATCTTTGTTCATTAATCATTAAGTTAAACATGTTAAATCAACACCCCCCATACAACAATTCACTTCACATCATGTAACACCAATCAAAAACAAAGTTACCCAGATAATCCTAGATACATTAAAAGAAAACACAACTCAGCTTAAAACCTTTCAGAGCATTCAACCCTTAATCGATAAAGGAAGTAAACTTTAAATAATACCTCACTTTCCAGAACTTCTCATGGGACACCAGTAACAAGCGACCTCCAGCTTCACCGACTAACACCCTCAATACAGCAATCACATCCCTTGTCAAGTCATTATTCACTTTATACTTCCTTTGTGTCTTCATGGTTAGCTTAGCTCACCACAGTAAAGAAAATAGTAATCTGATATGTATATACCCCTTTTCTGGACTACCTTATCCCAAAATTAATCAATTAAGTAATCACAGTATTATCTGATAATACAATGATATTATAATGTAATCAAAGTATATTATATCAAATATTTATATGGAATGTTCTATTAAATATTCCAAGCCTTGCAAAAAATCACTGAGCAGCCCAAACAGTGGCTTCAATCTGGGTCAGTACGTGAAACAGTAGAACACTGTTCCTCTCTCTAATCAGAAAGGGCACCCATAATCACTTCTTGGCTGAATGACTACCAGAAAGGACTTGATGGTGTGTAGAATTTTCTACTGGAAATCCTCAGCTCTTTTTAGTAGTGGTGACTTATACGCCTCTTCTCCTGTGAAACGGAGACACAGCTGCCTACAGAAGCAGCTCTTTTTACAGTATGCTCTCCTCAAAGTCACAACAAGCAGGTATCTCCTTGTCAGGTGCCTTCTAGAAATTGATGGGCAGTCCATCAGTACCTATGCTTTACTAATGTTAAGCCTCAACAGAGATAGTGTGAGCTCCTCAAAGTTTAGATAAGATAAGATCACTTTATTGGCCATATACAATTTCTTGTATTAGGAATTTGCCTTTTCGCATACCCCAACTTGCTCTCCATGAGACACACAGACAGGGAGAGAAGCTTGGGGTCAGAGCGCAGGGTCAGCCATTGTACAGCGCCCCTGGAGCAGTTGGGGTTAAGGGCTTTGCTCAGGGGCCCAACGGAATAGGATTCTTCTGTCGGCCGCGTGATATGAACCAGCAACCTTCCAGCCACAGGCGCAGGTCCTCAGCCACAGACCCATTGCAATTTAGCTCTTCCTGAAGCACTTTAGCTCCTTCTCCTTTTGGAGGAACTGCCCAGTGTTCTGGGATTCCTCCACAGCCTCTGCTGTGATTACAGTACGTCTGCACAGAAAGTAGCCTCGGGGTCACTCAGCTCCTGGCCAGTCTGGATCTTCAAGAGGTGGATCAGTTTTCACCAGGCTGCCCTTTTCTCCAATGCAAAGAAAGCTTCATTAGATTCACTTACATGTGAAAGACTGTGGAAACTAGAGCCCACCAGTGCCCCCCAGACTCATTCCTGAAACACATCCACCACTGTCCTCTGATTCATTTTTAAATCCTCATACAGTACAAGCTGTCATCATAACCAGCTTGCAGAGCTCCATGGAGCTCAATTACTGCATGTCCTCCTCCAGTTGCTTCACAACTCTCACTATATGCTGAGTCAGGTGTTTAGTGTATTTCTGACAAAAACAACGCACCTTAACCTTGGCCTCATTGAAGAAAAGACTAGATCACCTTTCCCAAAAATACTTGTAAAATTTACATTTTCCAACCAGTTCAATCTAAACTCTAAAATTCATGCATCAATTTGAAATATACAGTATCTACGATTAACCACACTATGCAAAGAAAACCCGACTGGATAAGTGAAGTAACTAGTTGCCAAACATGGCGGATGTATATAACAATCAAATCTGACCAACGACACCGGGAGAACCTTCAGCCTCTGTGTCCTGTCTGGCAGCTGGATGAAAATTCCACCAGATGTACTGCAGCTCATGAGTAGTTAAAATAGTGACCAGCTCCCCAATTCAACCTGGGTGGGATTCGGAGCTGTTCCTGTCTAATTGCTTATTTTCTGTACAGTTAAAATGCCCAGTCAGTGGCCCACTCTTCTTGGCCTGACGCTGATTGAAAACATCATTTACAGTACATTTTGAAAACAGCCATCCCCTCTTTTAATCATGTGGAGGATAGACATTACTAAACACCAATGTCTTACCCACCTCTCAAAATGGAGCCTTCAGTAATTGCTCCTTACTCACTTCAACTGCCTTAACCAAATCTGGAATACATTTTTGACAAATAAAGTAGCTACATCTGTACTTAAATTAGAACCATGACTGAGAATTGCTGTGCCTTCCCACATACTAACGCAATCTGTATGATTAGTATTGTCAGTTTTAGTTTTCTGCAAAAAAGTGATGCTTACTCTCCTCTGTATGAGACCGCCAGAGAGGACTGCTTTTCTTGTATTGCTACCTATTTACATTGAAAGTCCCTAGATTTCAATTGTATGGTAGTTGTATGCTGACATACATTAGGAAAACAAAAACAAAAAACTTCAAGGGCAAGGCACTTACTGATGATCAAGGGCACTCTTACCTTATTCTTCAAAAGAACCCAAAATAATCTTATCTATCTGCAGATATATTTTTTCTCTGTGATTGAAAAGGATCCTAGGTAGCCATTATTTAGAAGTTTTTCCAAACACGTTTTTGATTTTGCTACATTCATAAATGGGAAACAGAGTATTAATAATTCAAGAAAAAATAACCTGAACACACAGTATACTTATGTTCATTTTGTGAAAGAAGTGTGCTTTACAACATGCTGTAAAAGAGTTTATATAAAGCTTAAAATACAGACATGAATCTATATAACATTATACTAAATATATTTGTAATAGACAAAATGCAATAAAAAAACAAAATTATGCAGATGAGTCGTAAACTAGGATATAAACCGCAAAGCATAAGCGCAGTCTACATACTGTATTCTTGGCAAGAGTAGACTGTAGAATTTTATCCATGGTATGTTCATCTGACAGGACAGCAATCAAAACAAAATCATATATGCAGGGACTAAAATGGTTTTGTGTGGTTTTCAGATTAAATTAAGCATTTTACACACAAAGTCTAATGACCTACATTCTAAATTGTCAAAAACTCATACCATTTTTCTTTTCATTTGGAAAGTTAGTTATTTCATTCATTATTATTTTTAGAAATAAAATTTTAGTTTGAATGTAAGAAAACTTCATCGCTTCCATTGTCTGCTGTTGCTGAATTTGAGGCGTGTAAGAGATGGACTTCTGTGTTATTTTTTCAGCAGGTTCTTTTTCCTTTTGAAGCTTTTGGCTTGCGATTAACAATATGACACTGCTGTCTGATTTGGCTGCCTTCTTAATATATGTGCCTGTGCTGGACGAAAGGTTTGATTCAGCACCTGTCTGGGCCATACAATAAGTAATCTCTCTGTGCCAGAATTAGGCAGTGGGAAATGGAAGGGTTATGAACGCCAGTTTAGCCTCTTTGAAACACAGTTGAAAGAATTCTCATCTGTACATGAATTGTGATGGGGGAAAATGTGTTTCAGGCCAAACAGTAAATCCTGATTGGCAGGTGACCCCCAAGCTGCACAGAAAATATTGTGCTAAATAAGCTGATACACAGAGTGTAAAGGAAGCATTAAACGGGTATTCTCAGTAATCTCATATTGCATTTCCCACACATTAAAATAGATGCTTCGATTATAAAGAGAGAATAAGGTCGTAATTGTCAAGCACCACTTAGCAGTGCCTCTAACATCAACGTTTAGATCGGAAGAGAGCTCAAGTGTTTTGCATTATGTTTCCCCGCTGAAAAAAAGGGGGAAAATGATAAAGAGGTATGAAGTGAGAGGTGTGCCGTCGACTGCACGGTGTTAATAAAGATGTCATGAGAAAACATCAAGAGACACAAAGTCTCAATTTCAGCCAAGGTACTGCCAGCCAGATGTGAGGCATGAAAAAATGATTCCGCCCTAACCATTCTCTGCCATGCTAAATCCAAGCCTAACAGGCAGAAAGTCTTCTTTCTTTTGAAGTGGGTGCCAAGAGGTGTCCAGACCCTTAACGATCAGCAATTTATTACAACACAGTCCTGCTGGGGCGAAAGGGCAGAGGTTGCCCAGTGAACCCCATCACCCCCTCCCTCCTTCTGCTCCCAGCACCCGTTTAACACCTTGGACTGTTTATGACCTCTCCAAAGCTGCTGTAAAGTGTTTCATGGTGCTATAGACCCAGCAGGGGTACAATTGGCTGTGCAAACAGGGTTGCATGTGGTCCTCTGTGTGAACCCCAGCCTGGAACATTCTGTCATTCTTACTCTGGTCCAGAAAGAGGCCCAAGAAGGAGCACATAATCCATTCTGGGCCGTGCTGGGAGTGATACGCCTAATTTCCCAGAGCTGGTTTAGGGAGGCTGCACATACAGTATAAGACGAAAGGGTAGGGTGAAGGTAAAATTGGGGTTAAAGAGATAGATGTTTGTAAAATTTCTTATTTTCTGCTCTCTCCTGCTCTACTCCATGGCTGCAGAAGCTTTGTAGATCCTGTATGACTTTTCAGCCCAAAATAAACCTGTGCCTCTTACCTTGAGTTGGGCCTGAGCTGTTTTGAAAATATGGCAGGATTGAAAGGGCAAGTCCCAGCTATAGTTCTTTTCATGTTCACTCTCTTTGTATGTACATATTAAAGGAACAAGTAACAGGTTTATTCCATGCTGAAAAAGAAGAAGAAAGAGAACACAACGTTTCGGCCGTGGAGCCTTCTTCAGGTGTGAGGTGTACATAGTAAATACCTGGTATGTGCTTCCTGTTGCTGTAGTCTTTTCTTCTTTATAGTGACTATCAATGTGATTTCTAATAAGTGCTCTGGTTAGATAAGGGGGGATTATATTCACTAATCAAGAATAAACTTTTCTACATCTATCATAACTTTTACATTTTGACCTTGTACTATGAGTCTGTCTTAAGATGGTAAAGTACTGTACGTGATTGTTGAAAGATGCCAGAAAATGTCACAGGTCTTCAAAGTTAGGCACAATATAGTGAGAGGGACAATTGAGCAAGTCAATGTAGAGTATGCTCAAATCTTGTACTTATACTAACAATAACCTTAGAGCAGTATTTAGGAAACTTGCCATGCATTACTCTACTCAACATACATTTCTTAAGTTTGTTCATTAAAACAGGCACTACAGCTTGAGTTAGAGAATTAAATTGTGACACATTGACACTTACTGCAAATTAGGCAAATGTTTGATTACTGGTCTTTAGCTGTAAAAGGAAACAGTTTCCCATGTACTGAAATAATAATGCATAAGTTGCTAAAAAATAGGAGATTTAAAAATGACCAAACAATTGTTTAATTTTTCAAAGTCAGCCTGGTAGCAGCTGATAACATCTAAGTCAAGAACTTATAAACAGGAGGTTCCTCCCTACAAAGCGCAAAGTTCATTCGTAATGTTTAATTGATCTGTTCCATTTGATACTATGTGAAAACCACGTTCCTTTAAAAACAGTCTACGTATCTAACAGGGCTCATTGCACTAAGCCAGTTACAGAAGTGGCATCACCTCTCTCAGAAATCTAGATAGTGGTGCTTCCGATCTGTACAGTATATGATCATGGAAGGGGGGTGGATGGTATCTACTGCACATGGGATGATAATGAATGGGCTGGTGGTACCTGATGGGTGGTACCTACTGAGCCCTTCAAGGTTCGGTGTTGTAGCAGCCTATTCCAATCGACCACTCTCACACTGATATCTGCTGTCCAGGGCATGGTGCTGTGCATGCTCAGCGCTCATAGCTCAGAGAACTGATTCTGACAGGGGCGAGGAGAGCTGCACGTGTCACATTTAGACACATCCTGTAGCACTGTGGTCAGGTTATAACAGGGGTGTCCAATCTGGGTCTTGGATGGCTGGCATATCTGTAGTTTTTAAGGGTTTCGTTAAAGCATCAGTGCCTGAAGAGCTGGGAGTAGCTGTTAAGTTGATTCAGTTAAGCTTTTATCCAGATTTATTTGCAGACACTGCAGGACGCCCCTCTGTACAATAATATTTTAAAACAGGTTGTAATATGATATCATTTTATATATTTGCTGTATACTGGTATAATTTTCCTTTCAATTTGGTCTTTTGACAGAGAAGCTAATGATCAGAAATCAATCACAATTGTAAAGGAATTTGTTGTCTTCACAGAGGTGCTACATGTGAAGGATTAATGGAATTATCAAAAGTTATAACAGAAATTTGGCAGGAAAGATAGATCCTTATCTCACTCTTGCTTGCATATGTAACTCCTGCACCTGGGACTTCCCATAGTGCATCTCTCTCGTACGAAACATCTGCTCAGCACTCTGCGTCTCACTTTGTCACAGACAGACATGTTTTGCTTTCAATGTTCCCGAGACCTTCCCTTCATCCCATTCATTCAGGAACGAGGTCCCTTTCGTCCCTCCTGCCTCGATGCTTCACCCAAAACCCAACAAGTTTGTGCCCACCATCCTCTCTGAATTTTTCTTTCAGGTCTCCTGCAGCAAGCCTGCAGAATCTTCCAGCAGCTGAGGCAGTTTTCCCTCGCCTCTCTCTTTCTTCATATCCTCATGTTCCGTCCTCCTCCCTCTCTGCTCCTGGTCAAAGGTCCAACTTACCACACATACGTACGGTCCCAGCCTGTTCAATGTACTGTATGTTGTTTTGTCTCTTCTTTCTCCCCCATCCTTCTTTTCTCTGTCAACCACAGGAGCCCCTGGTCACTGACTCCCACTCTGCTCCACTGGCGTGAGCGCTCTAAGGTGGTTTCTACTGGACTTGAGTTTCCTCATTCACCCCTACTCTGCCCCTAGCGCTAAGGCCCAGGCAGCTACAGCGATGGATCCCCTCCACTGTTCACCCATCCTTCACTGGCGTCCAACTGGTGGTCAATACTGGCCTTGAACTCCTCTCCCTTGGATGCATCTAGCCGCATACTATATGTTGCTAATATTCTTCTCTTTCAGGAGATTCAGGTCAAAATTGACACCTGTCTAGGTTCTAAATTCTGCAAGCGACAGCTTTCTTCCACATCCCACATCAGGCTACTCTTCTCGACCTGCAGCTCTTCCATTCGGCAAGAGGTTCAAGCACAATTTCGGTGTTATTGTAGCTCACTCATATGGCATAGCTAGAAACCAAAAAACAAGAAAATAACATCCAGCTCACCTGCACGCGTCAGGAAGTGGCTCCTATTCCACCTGTTCACTGACCTGCATTCTGGCACCTGCAGCTTACAAGCTTCTCAAGCATCGCATTCAAATCCACTTACTCCGACAAGGGCAGGCCTGTGTCTTACACATTCTGTTTGTTATACACACGTATTTGGCTGAAAATCCTCTCAGTTCCAGAAAAACCACAGCTGAAATTACTCAGTATTTTCAGCTCTGCATCAGTGTGTCTGGGGATTCGTTTGAGGGGTCTGGACAGCCTCATTCTTACGGTGAGGATTCCCACAGCCAGGTGAGCTGCATCAAATATTCTGCATATTTCGTCTCTCTCTCTCTTGCATTAATTAGGATCTGACCAAACTACAGATGTGGAATTATAGCAAAGTTATTATAGTAATTCGGGAGGAAGGGTAGATCACAAGCACTTCCGCTTGCCTGTGTATATAATTCAGTCAATCAATCAATCAGTCCATCAAGACTTATCAAAAATAAGCCTTGCACCTCATCTTTCTCTTACCCTTCCTGCCACCCCATCCACTCCCCTGCAGAAACTCCCCGGCTCAAACAAAAATACTCCCTTGCTCAAAATATAGAGGTGGGGGGTCGGGGCATTCTTAAGGTGAGGGCCAATTCACTCAACCAGGTGAGTTAAGTAAAATATACTCAGCTTATTTCATCTCTCTGTTGCATTTATTAGGATCTCCCAGAACTACTGAATTAGGTTATGTGCGATATAAATGTATGAAGTAATTTGGATCCGCACATTTTCTGAAACCTCTAGGGAATGGCTACCTCACCTAAACTTGTTATTGTGGCTCCACATTGGTCATACTTAAAAATAATATAATACTTAATACTAGTCATGCTGGAAGGGTTTTTGGTTCTTAGCACTTTTTCTCTCCACTCAAAAGTACCAAGCTCAGCTGGAATAAAATCTCTGCAAAATGGAATCTAAACATGAAATTCTTTAATCTTCAAAAAGACAGCGAAGAAATTCCCTCGTTCTTTGTGATTGTAACTTTGCCAGAAGAATGCTGGCTACACATGGCAGCATAAAATTTGAAGACTGAAAAAAGAATCAAAGAAAATATTTTTCTGCTAGATTTACAGCTTCGGCAGTACTTTTCTGAGCCATTTAACCATCAGTAGCAGTAGATATTTTTTGCACGGCAATCCTGTCAAATCCAAGTAATAGAGGATTTCTTATGTCTTACGACTCTTGTTATCGCAGGTAAATAATTCAGCAGAAACTCCACTTAGAAGATTCTTTTATATATCAAGATGTTAAACTACTATTGTTAGGCATTAAAACAAACATTGAAATCCATGTCGCAAATGTAATGCTTATAAATGTACTATGTTTTTATTTTTAGTCCATAGATGAACTGTTAATGGTTTAAGTGGAGAAACTCCACAACCACTACATACTGTAGATGCATAAGTTAGAATGGTTGTTATCAGAAAACTGAACACAGATGAAACTGGTGATTTTGTTGTCTTGAACCAAAATGCTTTTTTCCCTAGTCATAAAACTAGTCCCTAGTCTGCAAAACCTGGGCATCTAGACAAACAGAAACAACACATGCATATGAAAATCCAAGATACTTAACTGTCTGCTTAACTGGCTGTCTGGCATAATAAACTTAGCTCATGGATTATTCAGACCAGCAACCCATTTTTGTCACTCACACACAAGACTTTGTTTTGTCAGACGTGTGGTGACATACAGTATCGCACCTATAGAACATCTACACACCCTTCTAAAGTGACACATTTTGTGGCCTAGCAGCCTGAAATCAAGACACCATCACATCAGAGTTGATTTTACCTTTATTTACACATTGTAACACACAACTGCCGAGGGAAAACAAATGCTCAAATGTTCTGAAAAGTAATTACAGGAGGCTGAAAGGCCTCCCTTTTATTTGTGACTCATGTGATGTTCTGATGTGATTTCAAGACAAATTGATCTTCCTGATTCTTATGGGCTCTCTACTAAACCAGGTTTGCCTTTCTTCTTCTTCTACTTAAAACATCCCAATGTCAACAGCATTGCAGGTAAGAGTCCAATTTATTCATTTTTCTTCTTCTGTCGTACCCATTGGGTTACTTTCTAGAACAATACGTACTTTCCAATTTGAGAGATTAGTTTTGTGTCAGTTCTTACTATTTAATAAAATACCATAGCTTTTTTACATTCTATCATTCCTCAGACGTTGGAGAGGCCAGAGAAGGACACATGCTAAAATAACTCATAATGTGCAAATACTGTAATACTACTTCATTTGGAGGTATGATGACATCAATTTACAATGATTAATAATTACTTCCATTTCAATGTGGTTGTGTTTTTCCTTCCAGAAGGTCCCAAAAAGTACTTTACATATAGCAGAGGACCAACTTCATCCACTACTGAAGTGCAGGACACACCTAGGTAGCACACACATCAGGTAACAAAACTACACTTCAGTTTGAATTAAGAAGGAACTCAAGGTTGGGTTGTGTTATCTCCAGTGGAAAGTTAGTCAGAACATCATTGTTTATACAGTACCTCACATTTAGAAACAGTGCCATGAGGTCTTTAATGCCCAAATATTCGGGACTCACAAGTCGCCCTTTTATCCAAAGGACAGACCCTCCTAAGAAACGGTGTCTTTGTCACCATACTTATTTGAAAATTATGTTAAAGAGTACAAAATAACACCTACTAATCATAGTCATTTAAAGCAACATCCTTGTTTTCCACAGAAGTCTCCCAACGCAGGACTGACAAGTTCCAATCATTCTGAGGGTCTAACGCGATCAAAGCAGTAAAGCTGCTGTCATCAAGCAAACAGTTACCTCATTAAACCACATTTGACTAAACAATATCTGGAGAGAAGTGGTTTCCGGTTTTATTCTTACTTGCCAAATCCATGTGGCTGACAGGAAACTAAACAAATTTAAAGATTAACTTGAGAAAACTAAAGCCCTCTTTTTCATACAAGACATCTAATCAGTTCTAAGTTATTCCCTTGTGAACAGGCAGTTAGTTTAAACCGTGACTGAACTAATAAACATTCTGAACTTACGCTGCCTCTGTCTATGTGCTGGAAAGTTTTTGATTTATTGTTGAATCCCAGGTGTGTTACTAAGATCTCAAACAGCACTTGCAACTCTCCTTTTTATAGTCGCGCCTCTTGTAGGGAGCACTGCCTCTTTCTTGATAAAAACAAGAATTACTAACTTGCCCTTTCTTGTATGGTAAAACAATCATGGCCAAAGTAACAAGCTTGTCCCATGCCGAAAAAAAAGCAAAGCAAAAAAAATTTAAATGGGAAATTTCCCTTTATTTGTGGTGTAAGACTATGTAATACTTCACTCACTCTCTTCCCTGACTGGTCACACATCACAGGGATTAATGGATAGCATCAACCCATATGGCAAATCACTTAGCTGCTCAAAGTTTTTATAGTGAGGCAATTCATAGCTTTGTGTCAGCAGGGGTTAACGTCTGTAGGTGACCAGTCTGATCCTGGCCTTGCAGATATCTTTGCAAGACTGGACCTCAGGCTTCGTCCAGTCTGACTGCCAGGACCTAACTAACATGACTTTGGAATCCCATACAGCAAAGTTCAACAAGAGGTGAAATGAAAAACTGCCAGAACTTCTGACCTTTTATTGCTCCATCCCGAAGCGTGAACCCAGCAGTAACCCCAAGGACCAAATAACCATTCTCCTAATGATACATTAGTACTCACTTTTTGTTGTCACCAACAAGGGACCAAACACCGCATGTGATAAAGTGTGTTGAAACTACACATACATAGCTCAACTTTCATGCCCCCAAACTTGTAAGAGTTTCTGTATAATAATTAAGACGATGACAATTAATAAATATAGTAAATATTGAGGAGTTAGGTTTACAAAACTTTGTTTTCAGTAATTTTCCATTACTGTATACGTTTCTACAGGATGGATATTTCATCCGTGGCCAATCTTGCCTTCTGTGTGCCAATATTTTTTCTTTGCTGCATTCACAATAAATTTAGTTTATATTACAGCTAGATCCATTCCCCTAAAAAGCACAAACATAAACTTCTATTTGAACAAAGTGGTTCACAGCAAATATTCCTTTTATTCAGAGATCCTGATAAGGAGAAATGGAGCGAGTACTTGTATCATAGATTTCTTGTCTTTTCGTGTGCTTCTAGTTTGAGGCAGTCTAGTATTTTGGCAACGCTGCACTTCTTCTCTGGGATAAAACTACCCAATGGCCTTTACAGCTACACACCTCTTGCAAATTTAGGCTCTTTTTTTTCCTTAAATGACAGATGTAGGACACGTAAGAAGGCAATCTGTAGACCACTATGACTGTCACAGCACTTTTTACAGGATTTCTTCAGAAGCATGTGATCATTGCCTCCTTTCATTGAACTGTGTACTGTGTTGTCTGTTGAATGTGCATGTTTCACTCCTGGTTTTTCTTTTGTATATCACTGCTTATTCTGAGAAGTACTGTGACATTTTAGACTCCAAGTTCAGTAAACATTATTAAAAGATGAAGACTAAATAGAACAAAACACTATGTTAACTTTCCATCATTATTTATTTCATATCGCACAATTCCAAGGAAACATCCATCACAAAGCATTATGCATTTACAAACAATTTGAATATATTAGAAAATATTTTAAAATGTATAAAATGACAATAAGAGAAAAGATCCAAAATGCACAATACAATTAAAATTATAACACCCCGTATTTGCAAAAACAATAAAACAATGCTCAGTGAAGGAGTATATTTTTTTTTTGCTGTTGATAGACATCTCTTTAGTTTTTCTAATTGTTTTTTTCTTTGTTTAACAATTGATTTTACTCATTTTCATTTATGTGGTCCGATTCTTTATTATAATGAATTTGTGTTTATTATTTTCCCTTATACTGTATTTTCTAAATTGATTAATTAAACCATTTAGATCCATGCTTATAACCTCTGCTTTCTTACTCTTGGGATGGTTGTGTTCTGTAATTCCAGCACGGTATCTACAAAATGTCATAATTTTGTCTCTGCTGACACCACATCTATCTTATCCCATTTTACTTCTCTTTAACTCTTTCATTCCTTCAATTCTCTCTTCATTGTGTGAAAAAATAGATCAATGTAGTTCTGACAAACTGTTAGATACTTAATCTATTGAGTAAAAATTACCTGATGATAATTTTACATTAAATAATTATATATATACAGTATATGAACATACATTACATTTAAGCAATTTCTATCACAGAATTCCTTGCATTGGGGAAGGTTTACATGGATCGATATAGACGTATAGGACAATGCTTGTGAGTACTGGCATATGCCTGCGGACAGCAGCAGTCAAGCTGGAATGTTTTCTGCTATGTCAGTAACCTTGACCAGAGTGAATGGGGACAGAGAGTAGAGTCTCCAGCAACAAAGACAAAGTTCTGTGTAACTGCAGGTGACCCCCTGGCCACCGCTGCACTGTTGCTGGTGTCATTAATCTTGTTCAAGCTGGTGTAGACTGCAGCCTGCTCTTGGCCGGGAAAGTTCACCTCTCTGTATAGATATGAGGGGGGTGGGGGGGGGAGAAAATAAATAAATAATGGAGGAAGAGGCAACAGAGCAATCCTCACACTAGTGGTTGTCAGTCAAATCCAGAGCACACCTGGTGAGGCACATCACTATCAGACTGCTCTGGTCAACACTCACTCAGTCGCTAACAATGACGAAAGGGGACATTCTTCACATCTGAATTTCTGAAAGAACAATTTGTGTGAAATAGCTGCTATGTGCAATGATTTGAAAGATGATCTGAAATTTGGTTGCAAATAGTAATAACAGCACAGAGCAGTTATTAAAGATTTTTCTAAATGAGCGTGCACTTCATTTCAAATTTAGTTATAAACAGCAGAGAAATTACTGAAAAAATCAAAGAAAGCCAATGGTTTTATCATTATTGTTTGAAAAGCAATCAGTAAAACAGCTATTCTTTTTCACTTAATTTAATGCAGTCTTAACTAAATGCAATTAAATTAAACATGTTTGAACATGCTCTTTTCTTTGAAGAATGTGCACTCTGACAAAAATGTAAGAACACAACACAATGTAAAGAAAGCTAAGCTTTCAAATGTGACCCTAATGACTTCTGCAGATTGTTGTTCTTTTTTTATTGTAAAGATAAATCTGCTGTAACAAGTTGAAAACACACATAAATCTGCAGGTAGGCTCAGGTTGCACTGAGTTGGGGAGGATCATTGTTAACACAGGGCTTCTTGAATCTATCCAGAGGTCTGTGAGAGAGCTATAAAAATTGTGAGCTATGATGGTATTACTATGGCTATTTTATCTGCGATGAAAGCATTCTTGAGAAACACAGATGGAAAGGACCCAATTAACCTCCCATAAGCCTTATTTTTCTCCTTTATTGTTGAACATGCTTTTCATTTGGTCCGCAACCTATGAGAGATTTGGACAAGAAGCTAACCTTAGTTATTCCAAAGCACAGAAGTTCAATGTTTGAGCTAATTTGGAGCTGCATGGTTATTAAAATTCAATAAAGCACATAGTTCAAGATGTTTGGGGCCAAGAGTCACAGAACACACCTGGTCTTGTATATCATTTCTATACCTTTTATTGACACTAAATGTACATTAGACCTTCATGCTCTTGAGATTCAGATGTCTTGAACAATTTGTTTGGGAAGAAAGGGAGAAAGACAAGCAGAAAAGGCAAAAATAACAATCCACTGTGCTTTAGCACAGTGACAGCACTGTTTAAAAGATTAGACTGCAGTAATGATAGTAATAATCAAATAGTGCTCAACAGCACTAACAGCAAGTTATTAACAATTAGTAAGATCTGAATGACCTAATTATAAATATTAGTAGTGTGCACTATATTTAAAATATCTTTAATAATTATTTTAGTTTATTAATATTAAAACTTCAGTAGAATTGCAAGAAGTATTTAACACTAACTTTTGAGTTTGTAATGTACAAAATACACCTACTGTCTGTAGCACAAATTCTGATTAGAAGTGCAGGGCGAGTGAGGAGGAGTGTACAGTATTGTATATTGGCACAGGGATTTATATATGTTTAGAGTTTCAAAAACAAACAATGAGGCAAGGAAAAACAGTGATTCTGATACTTCATTTCCAGAAGGATTTCATGCAATAAATGTGTTAATGAGGTGAACAGCTGTCAGGGAACTTCATGGAGTTGGCAAAATAATAAAAAACAGGGGTTTTATGCATTCTATCATTTGGTTAAAACGGCAAAGAGTCTCTGTTTCTTTTTAAAAAGAAAGAAAGAGAAACTTTAGAGGCTTAAGTTGTCAGAAGGATTTTCTGTCACTTTGTGTTTGTAATCGTTTCTTCACCTAAATCACATCTATTGACTTTTTTAGCACAATTGTCAATATTAAATACAAAGGTTTAGGGTTTAAGTTTAATTTGCATTATCTATTCAAATTCCAACTTGGATTGGCCTTTAAGAATAAAAACTTTGCTAAAAAGGTCACAAATACCATGTCACAGTCAATAGAGATATACTATTAATAATATTTTATAATAATTTAAAACTTCAAACGTCCTTGATTGAGTTTAAAACAAAATCTTTAACAACACAAACTTAGTAGTTGAATCTTAAGGTATGTTGGTAATGTATTAACAGTTTACTCAAAGCTCCTTTGATATTGGTATGAATGTATTGTCCTTAAAATGTATGAAAGCAATTTTTCTTTTTCTTTGTTTTTTTTTCACTCTTTGTTTATCACATTGTAAGCGCTCTAAAAACATTCATTCAGTCGAGCTTAAGTATCATAATGACGAGCGAGTTAATCTGCTTGGTTACTGTAGTACAAATGAACCCTTCAGACCCTGAGCTTTGCTGTACTGTATTCACTTGATTCTCTTCTGACACCAGGTGGCATTGCAGTGGTGTCTCATTGCACTCCATAAGAAGACACTCCTAAAAGTAAGTTTTCCAGTTTTCTTCAGATACAACAAAAACCCTTTACACAAACTACACCAAGTAACTGAGGGCCACATCACAGAAAGAGTAATCTATTATTTTCATCTATTTTCACACAATGTGTATCTATTCCTGTGCTATCACTAGAAAATCTAGTTTTATTTTGAGTAACATGAATTATCCATGGCAAAAAAATGCCATTTCTTACTACCTAACTGGGTTTATTATTTTTTTGTATAATAATACAGCAAGGTCACATGTGGTGTAACATACAGTATACTCCAAGGTTTTCATATATCAGATGTATTTTCTGGTATGAATTCTTTGAAGACATTTTGACTTTCCCCATCATATTACATGTAAGTCAATAAAATAGTATTAAGCCTAATGATTTATCTCTGATTATGAAGTAATGCCTACTGTCAAAGAATCAATGAATCAATGAATCAATCATTCAATCAGACACACAAGCACAACAATCTAACAATCTAACTGCTTTCAATGAACCATATTTGGTTAAAACATCAACCAAATAAATACTTCATTGACAGTGATACAGTTTTGAAATCTGTGACACGTGTATTGTTTTTTTTATTTTTGTTATGTCCCAGACGGGAACTATAAAAAAGGTGCTCTTGTTGAAAACGTCTATTTGTTTAGTTTTTCAGCGGCCCCCATGTTCCCCTTTTCCTCCGCTGCACAGATAAGAAAGAATATGAAATGTGAGAAATGCAGCTACACTATTTAGCAATATATAGTAATTACATAGAAATAAAGTATTTTCAGTGTAACATCACTGCCTTTTTTCTTCAGGTACAGTAAGATTCCTTGAATAGAGGAGTTTGAACCGGAAAGTGTGAAATTCTGCAATTCTACAAGCCCCAGAGATTACATCTCCGGATCATTAAACAGTTCTGGGCCTGTGTGAATGAGCCCAAAATAAACCATAGCCATTCATCGCTCACAGAAAGAAAATAAAAAAGTTTTCCTCTGAACTGCCTTGCTATCCTGGCCCCAGCTGCTCCTTGTTTGTATGTCAACAGTGGCCAAGTACTGGGCTGTTAAAGCAGTCAGAGCTGCACTTGGGAAAGTGACCACTGCTCAGTGCACTATAAATTGCCATTTCTGAAGTCCAAGGTTACACTGGGAATGCACATCAGGCCAACAGTGATTTAGAATTAAACTCCATCCACATCTTTGTTCTCCTGATCATTAGAGCGCTGGACCACGTCCAGTGAGCTCACTGCATGGTTACTTTGCAGGCCATGTGTGCGATTCTATCAGCGTTGAGCAATACAAGTTCTTGCTGGGTTGAAATAAAGGATGGAGCCACGAAAAAGCCCTTCACGACACATCAGATTTAGCTTACTGGATATGATTGAAATCTTCATAGTTCCTGAGGTGCACAATCCTTTTATTTCTGACTTCAAATAAATTTTATGTGAATCTTATGTGTCAGAAGAAGCATCACAGATGAATGTCTAGGGACAGAATTTGAAAGTCTGTGAAGCCCGCAATTTTCAAGTAAATCAATTAGTCAATCAACAAATCGATCTTTTATTTGTTATAGTGCCCCTCACAACAGTTTCTGAAAGAGCAATTCTGAGGTTGATGTAACAGCTAACAATATTGTATCTTGTATTATAATGCATTCGACATAAAAGCTGGTGCAGACAAGCAGACTGGGAACTCACTGCAACCCATCTCATATTGTAACATACTGTACTGTATAATGCTCTCACTCATATTCACATCACAGATAACACCTAGTTTCAACACACATAATCACAGCTGACTCATAGCTAATCATTCAGTAATTGATAAACAATAACATACAATACTTAGCAAGGAAAGGAATTTTGAAATTAAATTACAGAAATTGTGCTAAATTCATTTAAGGCTTTATCTGACAGAGGGAAGTCTGTGGCTTCTGTCCAGCTTTACCATTGCCTAGGCAAGAGAAGTGTCAGTTTACCTGCAGGGCTAGAGTATTTTCAGTGAAGATGTCCAACACAAAAATACATTCTTTCCATTTGCATAAAAATGATTTATTATACGAGTTCTCCAGACTGAAATACTTCAGTTTTCCGTATTGTAGAAACACTGTTTTCAAGTGAATCAATTGGCCACAGTCCTGAAATATTACTCTGAAGTGAACTCAAATAACAGACTCACATTCAAGCATGTGGTAACATCGGTATTTTTCAACCACATCATGAAACACGGTAATCAAATTTTAAGAATACTCAAACTTGAATTGACAATGAGTGTTAACATCTGCCTCTTTTTCTCCTAATACTAACGTGCAATTCTGAAATTTGTGAATTTCAAAGTTGAATGAAAAATGAAAACTGGAGCTCATTTTGGAGATATAAAAAGACAACTTTCAAATTTAATGCAGAAAGTGAGCTGTGGTGTTACATGGTTGTTTTGGTTGAAATATAGAAGACCTTTATTTTTTCCTTGTTAAAATAAGGAATGAAATGTAATGGAAAATCATATTAACAGCAATGGGTTATAATGAGAACTCATTTCCACAATATGGTTTGGTAGCTTGCTCCACCCCTCTGCAACCTTTTGTGTTAAGTATTGCTATCCATTGACTATACTGCCCTTTTCCATTTGTGTTCTATAATCCTGTTTCTGTGCTGATTAGGAATGAGTACAGGGGATATCTTCTTCAATCCATTCCTGTGTTTTTCATTGGTCAGGCCATTCTTCTTTGTTCCAAGCTAAAGAGGGTCAATGTTTGACCATGTGCAACATGCCGTTCCTGTTTTTTTGTTTCTTTATTTGCATACCTACCAATTCTGTTTTCCATACTGCTAACCCTAATTGCATGATGACAGAAAGACAACATGTTCATGATGCACAAAATACAGTACGTGAGCGTGCTAGGGTATCTGCTGTATATGCAAAGAATGGCTTTTTCATTCAGGAAAGAGAAGGAAAAACAAACTGGCACCCACTCTTCAGCACATTTCATCCGTGTTTACTTAAAGACAAAAAACAAAGATCAATTTTAGTTATGCACACTCACCAGTTGAAGCTTTTATTTTGCTGAGAAATTCCAATAAAACAGCCTCTGATCTCTGTCTGTAACATCTCTCTAGCCATCCATATTCTTGTTTACACTACATCCTTAATGATAAATTTGTTGAGTATTAACACAGTTTCGTAAACCCAAATGGGGCAGAAATAGTGAAAAAGTGAGGCTTTTTTAAAAAGTGCGGCCAGATGAACCAAAACCTATATTACGGTTGGCTGACCCAAGACAGATTGTATTCAGTGACTGTAATGTGATAAATGCTACAAATAACAACTGGTCCTTATTAACAACTATCAGGAAGACCAGAGCCTGCCAGTTGCTAGGAAAAGAATAAAGAATAAAAATCAATACAATTTGTGAAAGAAATGTCTCCTCTATCTCTTTCACCACCTGCTCTGGTTCCTTGCAACATCACTGCTGCTGAGCTAGCCTGCACTTCATCGTCCCTGGAGTTGGATTGCTTTCGTTTATAAAGACCAGAACAGGAACTTGTTTGCTGAGAGAGTCAAGGGTTGGCTTGTAGCTTCCCTTTTTATCAGGAAGAGTTGGTTAGATTAGGATATTAATGTTAATTTAAACCAACTGGGAAGATGACTTTGGTAAATGGCACTGTCCATCTGTCTTGGCCTCACAGATGTCACTTCGCAAAAGAATGTTGTGCTATGGGTTCCAGTTGCGTGCAAGTTATCAGTGGGTGATTTGTTTTTCCTGCAAATTAAAACCATTTTTGCTTTATCTTTTCAAACATTTATTTCTCTCAGTTCTAACTGTTATCACCGTCATGGGAACCGAAGACGTGGCTTGCACAAAACCTTTCTAAAACATGTGCCCTTGTTTGTGCTTTTTTACCCTGAATAAATATAACAAATGATAAACTTGCATTAAGATTCCAATCTTGAAAAAGATTTCCAAGCAGAATTTTACCTGATTTTTTTTGTTTTATAGTAAATATTAGTTAACAGTGCTTTGTGAATCCCCTATCAGCATCTTTCTGATTAATTACAGCTAACTGAAATGAGTGGTTCCTCATAAAAGTATACGTGGTGGTTTCCCCAGAGAGCATCTGGTAACAATCTAGTATTATTTTGTTCATTAGGTTTTAGCTTTCCTCTGAGATGTAGCTCCATCTCTTTGGATCTATAGGAAAGAAGCAATATTTTCTGGGAAATCCACAAGATTTTATATTTAATGAAGAATATTGTATACAAAATGGACCCTTTTCTTCAATTTGATCATGTAAATGTGACTTTGTAGTACTTTTTAAAACTGTTCTCTAACACATCTAAAGATCATGTTAACATATCATGTAAAGCAAACTGATTCATACCTGTGTGAACAATGGGCACAAAAGAATAAGAAAACATACTTAAAAATCTGTCACACTCAACATTTTGTAAGCTGTATTAGTCTTTGTAAAACCTTTTCCCTAAATGACAACTCTGTGGTTTTTACAGCTATTTGATTATTTGAACAATGTCAAAATGATCAAGCAAATACGCATTGATGTTTGTTTTTTTAGCCCAAATGGAAAAAAATATTGTACGTGCATTTTTTACACAATTAACATTCATGCTACATTGTGGCATCTTGGGAATATGCAAAAATATTAAAATTGATTCACAAAGGTTATGGCAGTCTCTGCATCAGTTTCGAAAATGTAAAATGCTACAGTACAGATCAAATCCATTCAATTATGAAAGCATTCTGATTGAGAAAGCTCAGCAGGCACATTTTGTATTCTATAGCATCATTATATCTTGGCATGAATTGGCCCATTTTGTTTATTTCATTATGCGATCTAGAATTTGTATTTTCTGTTCCTTTATTGTGTAATGGGAGTTAGGACATTTGGTTAAAGAATAAAAGGCATCAACATGCCAAATCCGAGCAAAAGAAAACCACAAGCCTCCCAGCAAATACTTGCAAATGCTGGGCTATCCTGGAATCGAGACAGGCTTTGCTGTACATTCAAGTCATTATTATATTTGATATCAGAATCAATTTCAGGCAGAGCAAAGCCTCTATCAATTGTTTTAATCACATTGCAGTGAACCAAAGGATTGTATTAGTGTGACAGATTTAAAAAGTTTGACATCAAATTTAGTCCTACTTCATAATTTCCCTGCAATCTGGGGGAAGTAGGAAGAAGCCTGCCATATATATGAAATGCCAGGTTTGATTATATTAAATGCCTTTTATGCTGGCACTAACCTAATCAGATTCAGTGACTGACTGCCCTTCACAGGTTAGACATTCAACATCCGATATTCGTCCTTGTTTACAGCTTCTACAGCTGGTTTTGCAGGCTTACAGTATGTTGTGGAAGAAGGCTAAAAATGCACAAAAGGTTGTTCTGTCCACAACTCAACAAAGCTATACAGCTTTGAATTGACATAACATAAGCTCTGTGGAGTCACTGTGACATAATAACTCCAGTGAAGGATTTTTGATCTACAACACATGCACCATTTTCTCTAGGCACTAGCTAGACACACTAAAAATAAAAAGTAGATTTATGTGGTGAACAGAATGCCAATTTTAATATATGATAAGTATAATTACTCTAGATAATTGCAGCACTGCAAATATAATATAATATAAATTTACATAATTCCCCTGCACAATACAAGACCTTCACCAACCCTTCACCAACAGGAAGATAATGATGGGAAAAGGACATTCAGCTAATCAATTTACATTTTAATAATAATAACAACATTTATTTTATATAGCACCTTTAAAGGTGGCTTCTCAAAGTGCTTTACAGAACAACAACAATAAAAAAATCCACAAGATACGCAGAATGGGAATACACAGTGAGAGGAGACAGTAGATGGAGGTACTGAATAGAGTAGGAGTAGAGGGGTAAAGAACAGAACAAGTTAAGTAAAGGCTCTTGTACAGAAAAAGATTTGAAAAATTCATTTATTCATTTGTATGTATTAATATTACATCTTCTAAAGTTCTGCTCCGAAACAAGCAGGATATGCACTTGAGCACTTTGTGGCAAGTCATATTAATTCTGACATATTATTTGAATAGAACCTAATTCAAAATCCTGATGCTTTTCTAAATCGATTGAAAAAGTCTAAAAATACTGAGGCTATCATCAAGTAATATATCACAAATTAAGATACCTGAAAATATTTATTAGAAATACTAGATTTCTTTAACCTTTTAAACATTTTTTTTCAATGTAGTACTCATTTCATTTATTTAAAAAAATCTCAAAATTATTATTATTCTATTGCTGTTTAAAGATATTACCAACTTTAAGCCTGATCTCATTCATTAGCTATTTCTGACTAACTGTATGTGAACAATTCAAGTTTCTAAGTGATCAGAACTTATGATTTAAGAGTGACCTTCAAGACCTGCTGAATTGCTGATAACTGGGACCAGAGTTGGCCCAGATTTAGTACAGCCTGATGAGTAAAGGAAACAGCTGAGTCCTGAAACGATACCATATGAACATACTTTGAGAAGTCAGTGGACAGGAGACCTCAGTAAAGTCTGTGATAAGAGGTGTCAGCATTAAATCTTAGTATTTAATAAACTGGTCCATATCATCCAAGAATATCATCCAAGCCATGCATGTGAAAAATGATCCCAGCCTGGGTAAACTGGATTTCTTTTGTGTGAAAACGACATGAAAGAGATGAAAATTAAATTCACAAATGCAAACTGATAAGTAAACACTCCTTTTCAGCTCATGTCTATGTTATTCTCTTCTCAATGTATATAGCTGCACACGTCAAATTTAATGATTGTGGAATGTTCCTACTCTGTAGACAAAACTTAATTGTTATTAAACACTCTTCTGTTTTAAGAAAATGGCTCAGCAGGCATAACTTTATAAGCAGCAAAGACTTTGATGAATTCTTCAGAAGGTTCATAAACCGATTCTTTCATCTTCATAAAGAATAAAAATGAAGATACTGTAACTGATTTTGGACAACAGAGTAATAGTAATAGCAGAATGCATACCATAATGTGCAGTGTGTTGTAAATTAAAATCATATGTGATTTGACCCCCCTCAATCGAAATTCTTACCATTGATTAAACCCAAACACACATACTGCACACATTTCCCCTTTTATTGTAGTTGCAAGTGGTCTTTAAAATTCCTTTCTAGTCTCACGCTTCTTAATACATCTGTCAAAGCTTGTCAAGCCTGTTATGACAACTTGGATCTTCCAGGCAGTAAAGTGCAATAACGTGCTGTAATTTCTCATATCCGCCTTTAATCTTCACTAATGAAATTGTCATCTGACACCACTTTTGAAGATCTCCTATGAAAGAGACAGCCAATAATTGCCTGGATTGAGCACAGGTCCCAGGAGTGACATCCATCGTTTAATCTTGTTATTGCACTGAGGAAAAGAAACACAGTTAGCTGTATCATCACTTTTTACAATGTATAATGAGAAATGAATAAAGCTACTAGAGACTGCAGGACAAGGTCTGTCCCCTCATCATTGTTCTGAACATTGATACTAACTGACTCTAAATGAAAATATCTCAATGAAAAAATAACTCCCTCTGTCACCACAGTTACAGCTCTTAATGGTAAGATGAATCAAACAAACTGTAAATAAATTACTCTGGGAGAAATGGAGAAGAAATCTGTGACTCGCAGCTTATCAGAGACAAGTGTTTGTTTTTATTTCATCTGGCTTTCAAAAGAAGAGTTCTACAAATTTAATATCAAGTCCTCTGCAGCCAAATCAAGCCTGAAGTGTTAACTGAAAAGAAAGTATATTCAGGTGTGACTTGCTGTTTAAACAGATTAATGCTTCATCCAGGTGGGGGCTGCACATTGGAGGTTGTGGAGGGCAGTCCCTGCTACATGTAAAGTGCTTTGATTAGAGTGTTCAGAAAAGCACTATATAAGTGTAAGGAATGATAATAATAATAATAATAATAATAATAATAATAATAATAATAATAATGCAGATACAGTATGTACATGCATACATCAATTACCAGAATGTGTCACAAAGCAATGGCATTTGAATTTTATTTACAACAATAAGGACTTCTGCTTGTAACACATTACATTTTATCTTGCATTTAGAAAGGTTTCAGCAAATATATGTTAGTAAAATGCTGCATATTATTTGAAAGAAAAATTGCTTTTGAGGTCATAATATTGCTAAATACAGTAGAAGGTCAAAATTGTTACTATACATAAAAATATTTTGTCACCCTTTCTAAACCTGCTCAAGTGAAAAAAAAATATATTGTGACTAGGTGAGGTATTATTGCAGAAAACACTGCAATTAATATGATCTGCAGTTAGCTTTTGTTTACCAATAAAGTATGTTCTGATAGCAAAATGATCCTCTCTGGACAATGTGTCAGCTTACAAACACTGTATGTATGTTTCTGCCTTGCAATTCCACTGCTTCTTCTCTGTTAGGAGCGAGTGTGTGGGTGTCATAAAACAAATGACAAATATGTACTGCTGTTAAAGTATTCACTCTGATACAGGAATGGATGGTGCAATCATGCCAGAATGCAATATTATCCAGCAATTGAATACACTTTCATTGAAGTCACAATGTCATCAGTGTCAAAGGATTCTACAGTAGGTAAGTTTTGGATTTGTGGCTGCTGTTGTTCTGATGTTTGATATCTCATTACATACAGTACAATCAGGCACAGGACACATATTTGTAAATTTAAAAAATAAAATGATTTAGTGAAAAATATGAACGGTACAAAGGCACAAAAGTCCGATAAAACATTTAGATTCCCATGGTGATAATCAGCAGCAGTATATAAAATAATATAAAACTACTATACCACATAATTAATTTACACTTAAGAGTGTTTTTTTGTACTGGTGAGATATTAGTCAAATATCTGGAGAATGTATAGAAGTCTAGTTGTTAAAAAATGTTTAGAGGGCGGTTCTGGTTGGGAAAGTCAATGTACTCACAAGGCACTCAGTTAATTGGGAAGCTCAGCACCTCACACTGAGTAAGTCACGGTGAATCTAAATGATGCCCGTAGGAAGTCATTACACGGGCGACCTACTGTACTCGATTTTAAATACGTCCTTGTTAGAATGTGTGTTGAAAACCACATATTAAAGCAGACTGATAACATTTATAACGGACTGCAAAAGGTAGTCGTGGCCGAGTGGTTGAGGCGACTCCAAATCCTTCGGGGATTTCCGTACAGGCGAGAAATGCATTGCGTGGCTCTGGACTGGCAACTGGCGGCGGTGAGATCATGAGTGGAGCACACTTCATTGTGCTCTTGAGCAAGGTGCTTCTCTCCGGTCGTTGCAGTACAATAACCAGCAGTATAATTAAGTGCAGATGTGGTATTCCTAGTCTGGATTATAAATTAATGAGCATTTTTAAAACGTAAAAACAATGGGTAATACAGTACGTGCACGCATCAGTGAAAGACACCTCCTGAAATTCACATACAGTATAGAGCTGCGAGTTGAAGCTCAAGCACTGCAGCCAAAAATAGGATTTCATGAAATAAACATTATTCAAATAATTTGAAAAAAGTTCAAGCCCTGTTTGACAGGAAAAACTTTTATTACTTCACACCAGTTCCAGCAAGACTTTCCTGATAAAAAATAAGAACTAGGAATGCAACGCAGTTTCTGAAATGTTTTCAGTCAATAATTGCGAAGTTTCACAGAGTTTGTAAAATAAACTATTAATATTAATATGTGCCAATATTAACTTATTAAACAATAAGTAAATGTAATTCACGCAATTGTTTACATAAATCAGGCTATACACATTATTCTGGGCTAATTTAGATTTTTCCTATTCGGAATCGTTAATTTAAGGAAATACTGTAGATACCACCTTCAAATGTGATTTCAAATGTGATTGCATCTATTAAATACCGTATAAAAAAATAATCAAAGACTTAAAGAAAATAAACCAATGTGACTGCACCCTTGCTTTTTAAAACATATGGGTTGGCATAATTACCACTAAGTTATTGCATTTCACGAACTAAGAGACAATGTCTGTACCTTATTTTTTCTTTTACCTACTGTAATGTCCGTTTTTAGGAAAAGTCGAAGTAATAGCTGATGAGTGGGAATTGGAGTTTCTAATCTGCAGCTCGTTTTGAAATTAACTTTGCTCATTTTCATTCATCATATTTTTTCACATTCACTTTCTAAAATACTACAGGCTGAGCTCTGCGTTGGGGCGTTGTGTTGCTTAGCAACGCGTAATCGCTGCCACTAAATACTGGTTAAAAATAAACTTCATTACAGATCATTTAATGGCTGTGCGGGGAAATCAGGTTGTCATGAAGGCGGGTGACTTTAGAAAAAATGCTCTAAGCAACAGTCTCATTTATTCTTTCTCGTTTTTAGTTTTTACTTCTGTGACGTGTTTTGCATGTGAGGTCTTGCACTACAGTCTGAGATACTTAAAAAGAAATCAGAAATAAAATTGGAGTAAAATGACGATAATGACGGTGATGGTGATGATGATGATGATGGTGATGCAAAAACCTAAACAAAACTATCGTGTTGTATTATCATTATAACAACGCATGGGTCAGAACAGTGTTTACACTGAACACTGAAAGAGTAATTGTACATTTCTTGAGGTTGAATACAGCTGACTGTAGCCTGCACTTCTCATTTCAGCTGCTCAGTGTCAGCACCTGTTCTCCGCCCATCACAACGTGATCACTAATTAAGTCTGTGATGGCTTTGCAAGACACAGTTGTTGTTTTTATCAAAACGTTGACATCTTCTTGCGCTTTTTCATTTAAAAAAAATGTATTTCAGACGCACAGTTTTCACCAATGGAATGTGGGGAGTTTTGATAATGCCTTATTTTCAGTGCCATAAATCCAGTAAATTGTACAAGGTTTTCGGTTAATATACCTATAACAATATGTAAAATACATGCAAAGTCAGTAAACATTAAATATCAAATATTTTGTGAGTGCTACAGTAATCAAAAAGACTGTGAAATGATTAAGGTTATAACCACTTTCAATCTGCAGTGAACATACTGTATGTACAACTCCAATGTAAAATGTTTTCTGGATTTCTGTATTTTACTGGGTTAATAGTTACATTCTGTTCAGGGTATTATATTTCATGACCTAAGAACCACGGATCTTGACTGTCTCAGAGAGACGCTGAATGGTGAACTAGGCAATTTTGTCCTAGTAATAGCAACAATGCCTAATCCCCTGGCCAAAAGCAATAAAACTCAGGTTTCTACTGTACCTGCCAGCTGACAGCCCTTGTATATTAGAGCCACACAAACCATGAAATTCCAGACAAAGAATATCAAAGCCTTCTTACTGCTATTCTGACATCAGAGCCCTGTGAACTGAACAAGCATGAAGAGACTGTGGAACATTGTACATGGTTTCACAGACAGGGATGGGATTGTCCAGAATTAGTAAAGCCAAGTCATGCTGTTTCATCAAACCCTATGAAGGCCAAGACCTTTCTGTGAAACCTGGCTCATTGTATCCATGGCAACATCCAAACTGTTTTGACAGATCAAACTGCAATAAAGATAGTTGTGCTGCCACTAAAAGTGCCGGTGGAGGCAGATATTTATAGCCAGTGGTGAATAAAATTTACAGTTTTTATTTGGACACAAATACAAACCATTGAACTGGTGTTATAAATAGTGCTTCTGACCGCTTAAAGAAAAAAATGAAAATGCACCAAGCCTACATTTCTGCATGTTTCGGTATTAGAAGATGTCTGATGCTGTTCCACTTTGGATTTTTAGATTTCCAAGACTACCTAGACATTTTGCCAACATATTTTGTTTTCCTTTAATTGGTATTTCAGATACTGTGGTGAGCTTACAGAGGAGGCCTTTGATTGCGATCCATGCCACTCTATTTTCTTTATTAAAACCAAGCCAATTCTCGTTTCATCTCTGAAAACCAAATATATTGCAGAATGCCAAAGGTCTGAAAATAAAACTGTAGTGAGGATTAAACCATTTGTAATAAATTTAGCTTAGCACTGTGCACCGCAAGACATGTTGCTGATTTTTGATTTCTGGGCCCGAACTCTGGCATGGAGGTGAAGTTAAGTGCACAGACAAAATCTGTAATGATGATAAATAGCCTGTGAAAGGCCTGGGCCCCCTGATGTAGGGCAGGGCTGTTGGCTCCTCTTTTACAAACACTACCAGGAGGATTTCTTTTCATGTGCGTTCTGGCTTCAAAGTATTCAAGTCATGTTCTGATCGCATGTAAGTCTGACTACTTAACTTAGGTCTTAGTCTTTAACTGGACACGTGCCCTGGGGATCTTTAGAGATTCAAACTGGATACATCTGCTGATTTAGAGGCATGTCCTTACTTATGTTTGAATTATTTTTATTTCCATGGCATGAACATGTAAACCTGGATGTTTAAATTATGCAAGCAGTTCTACTGGACATGATAAAAGCAATTTGTAAATATATTGTATCATAACTGTTCACGGTATCATGTTTTACACAACTTTTAAATATAGAATTGCTTGATGCCCAGTTACAGTCTTTGGGGTATCTTTATCCATAGCAGTGAATGGAGCTGAAAGGTGAAATGAAGGACAAAATAGCAGCAAGAACAGTCATGACTACACTATACTTATGAGACCCAAACAGGGCAGAACACGTCCGTAACCAGAAGGTTTTGATTGGTGTTGTTTACAAAGATAGATAGCAAATACAATCTATATTCTTTTCAGTTGTCCTTCATTTAACATTCAGTGATGGGACTCAACAGTTATATTGTTTTCTTTTTTAGGAAATGTACATACCATGTAAGCATACATTCAGTGTATAATAAAAGTTTTTTTTTAAAAGAAGACAGAATGAGGCAGAATGAGAAGTCATTAGTAATGACCATAGTGGTGTGATTATGGGACAGCTTTATTTATATTAATATTCATATTGGATTGTGATAATAATTGTATGCTCTCAACAACTTAACATGGAAGCTGTTCATTTTAGTGTATATAATACTGATGCACCGGAGACTGGTGTATTGTAATAAGATTTTTAAAATAGACACAGCTGTTGGGTGCAAAAAAGTGCAGTTTATTTACCTTGCAGGAAATGAAACAAAATCTAATTTAATCTTTGAGCCCCTGACTGACTTCTTCAAAGTCCTTTACTAAATGTAGCAGGTAACTAAGTTGCTTCCCTTCTTCAAAAACACACACAAAATCCGAGATTCCTCTCAAAACTAAGTCTTGCGTTACCATAAATGGGCAGCTCAGCTGCTTGCAGAATATAATTCTCTGTCCAAAACTCTTAACAAATGCTCTTCCTGCAATCTTTAAAAGATTAATCACAGTCCTTTGGTTGGTAGGTCATTCCCTTATCCTTTTTCCTTGGTGAATTTGCAGAAAGAAGATCTGCCCTCTGGACTGACTCTGGTAGCCTTGGCTTCCTGGTTTATAAAGTGTCACCTGACCAATTGTCTTCCAGCAGCAACTGGTCAGGTGACTGAGGGCAGCAGCTCATTTAGACAATCGTTCAATCAAGTCTATTTTGCTTGAACCTACTGCCCCCTCACAACTGTTTTCATCTAGATAGTTTTGCCTTTCATGAGAAGCTTTATCTTTTTAAGCTGTCCTGTAAGACAACAAGAAGATAACTTACTTTCAGTTCATAGTGTGTGGGCAAACATGGTGTTTTGAACTTCAGATGTTATAAAAGGGTGGATGTTCGAGGATTGTCATGTGGGCTCTTCCACAACCCTTTCTTTGCTTTGGAAATGTATAACAATCTGTCTACTGCATTTGAAAGTCTGAGACAGACTGACCATTAGGTGCCTGACCTGCACAGCGCAGACAACTACCAAACCATAAACCCAAAAGACTGGTCCATTTTGACCATTTTGTATAGCAATGAAGATAGCATCATGCGTTGCATTTGAGTAAGGGTGTCCTGTCTGTTTATTTTTTATTTAGTTGGTGGATTATTTTACTATTTTTTTTTAACAGAGAAGCTTTATCTTTTATTCTGTCCTGTAATCCAACAAGAAGATTACCTACATTCAGTTTATCATGTATAAGGCAGCATTGTTAAGACACCAATGAAGGCAGTTGAACTGGTGTTACAAGTAGCGCTTAGGACACCATAAAGAGAATAAAAAGAAGTGAAAATGTACCAAGCCCCCTTTTCTGCATGTTGCTGTATTTGTAGATGTTGGACGCAGTTGCTGTTTTTACATTTCCAAGGCCTCCTATGCATTTTGCCATCATATTCCATTTCCATTCAATTGGTATTTCAGATATGTGGTGAGCTTACAGAGGAGTCTTCTGTTTAGGATCCAAGCCATTCTACCTTCCTTATCAAAAGAATAAAAAAACAAACCTTTTCCAGTTGAACAATATTTCTATATTTCTAGGTTATGGGACCATATTCAGAACAAGATTCTTGTTTTAAGCTCGGTGGGCAGAGGGTCGGTCAGTCTCTCTCCCTCTGTCAGAGCCCTGGGGTGTGGAGCCTTTGGCTTCACTCAGCTGAATTACACACCTGCTGAAAGGGAGCTCACATTTTAGTAGACAGAAACACAGCTGTCAGGTATCATGACCTTAAGGACCGACAGCAGGCTCTTCTCAGACAGTAGTAATGATCGCCTCCTGTCACAGTCGGATACAACGAACATTCATGAGTTGTGAATGGAGATTTGAAGGTTTTGTACATGATTCTTGGTCAGCAATCTGGAAAAAAAAGTAAGTACCCAGAAATATCAGGCTAAAAGTACATCAACAGCTGATTAAGCCCAATAAGTTTTTTGTTACCATGACTTCATATAAAACTAGGCATGATTAAGCAATTTATGTTTTAAATAAGGTGGGAATCTGCTTCAAATGCATTTATAGTAAATTTCCAACAGCTATGAAAAAGGACATGAGGGCATCATTGTTGGGGCACAGATCAGAAAGATAACACAGGATGAGCTGTTTGAAGGAACAGTAAAGCAGATAAAAAATACCTGACATCATTCATGAGTTGAATTCAGAAGTGTCTCCCGCAATCACAAATCCTGGCTACAAGGTCATTGTTGTGGAAAATCTAAGCAAATTGGAAAGTTAGGCTGACATGAGGCATGAGTCTAAATGGTCACTTACTTCACTCACTTTCAGATTATTTGCCAGAAAACGCAGTGAGAAAGGAGGAGAAGGTTTCCAGCAGCGTATCATGACTATGGAAAAAGCTATGAAGGAAGATACTGTAGCTTGTCAACATAATGGCAGATTGCTGTGTGTCCCTGAAACACAAAAGTGTGGCGAAGAAATGACAGCTTTGTCCTATTGATCAATGATTGATACACTGTATCAGTATACTCTGAATGATTACTAAAGTATGTATGTACTAATACCAAGCATATACTGAGAATAAATCTGACTTGTTTGGTGTGAAAACCCCAGATATGATTGATGAAACTGGTAATTACATTTGCTAAAAGTGTATAAGGTCACGTAATGGAAAACAAGATCACTTAATAGAAAACATAAGTACTGAGCTTTGAAATGCATACCAGTGAGTTAAACTTTAGTAAATATTTCCCAGCTCCACATGCAGGTGGGGCTTTCCTGATTCATATAACTGATGGACTTGTTGCTTTGGCAGTAGTAGTTTTTGGCCTTTATACTGTTATTATTAATTTATTTGGCTTCAAAGTGATTTACATTTATACCAATTTATAGAGCTGAGCCTTTTGCTGAATCAACCTGAATGAAGTAGCTTTCTACAGAGTATAACTGCAGTTTGCCCCCATGATTTAAACCCACAGCCTTTCCAGCTAAGAGTCCAGAGCACTAACCACTACTCTGCACTCAAGCTAAATCTGATACACTGCAGTCCTTCACATTTGATCTAGCCTGTTTCATAATGTCTAGAATCTGTTGCAGATTCAAAGGTGTGAAACACTCTTTACAAGTGGTTTAAAACTGAGCATTATAATTCTACAGTTCTGCGTATAGCTTGCCAAGTTTTTCCGTGCTTGTGCAAAAAATAATGGGAAAGAATTTCTAAACAAATTTACCTAAAAAGCAAAGGTGATATGATTATCCCTCTTTTTTCACATCTTGTCACTATTGACCCTTCTTTGAGGTCAGCTTGCCACTTACTGTAAATCACCCCAAGGTGAAATGAATTAATTCTTCTTTTAAATGTGGTATGATGGACCTGGATTCAGTGCTATTCCAGATCATAAATTCAGATGTGATACAAGCAGGATGGATTGGTCTGCAATTGAGTTCGTTTTCTTTTCTTTTAGACGCATATTATATTAGTACATTTCAAATCACCCTGTACAGCCCAGTTTTTACATTTGGTGTTTGGTATATTCAGAGGCTTATTTATCATGTCAGACGTATTTTGGCTCAGCAGCACGGGTACCACTGGGACCAAGTAGTTTACTTGTTCTCAACATTAATATAACACTTCTCAGTTTCGTCAAGAAAGGCGCAGTGGGGTGTATGTTAACTGAATAAAAGCTGGCTAAATACATGTATCAAGACTTTTCATCTCCTGCAATTTACCCATCAGCATACCTTAACGGCTATATTTCCTCCTTCATTATTCTTGCACTGTTGCGGAATCTTCAGTCTGCATTTCAATTAATCACCTTTTCCCAATTTTACAGTTTTCATCTATATCTTCTAAGTGATAGCTTTAAGAAATATAAAACAAATTGTGATGAAAGAGTAATTGTCTTTAATGTTATTGGATGTTGTTGTGATGGGGTGGAGTTTCCAGGTGAGTCATTCTGCCAGTGCTCATGAAAACAGCTCCTGTGCTTGCCTGCATTTTGTTAGCAGTTTAAATTAGTCAAGAAGATCCACGTCTTATCCAATGTCCCAGAAAGGAAAGAAAATATGATTTGGGACTTTATTCTTGACAAATCTGGCAAAAGATGTAGTTTCCAGTCTTGGATTACAGATGAACAGGAGAAGAGTTCCATAAAATTTATGGTTCCCTTTCACGTCTTTTTCAAGCAGCATTGTTAAACAAATGCAATAAAACATAAAAATGTTCATTCCCGGTTGTTTAATAATCTATTTTATTTCTGTTACAAATGTTCTTCAGATGTCATTGGCAGAGTCCCATGTTGTAAATAGGAGATAATGTAAAGCAGTTTAGCTTGCAGCTCATTTATGGTAGAAAAATGGCGGTCACATAAGAGGTAGATAATGAAACTGTTTCTAAGAACATAAGAAAGAGCCCATCTGGCCCATATAGTAGTTATTATCCTATTGATATCTCAACTAGCCATATCTTTGAAAGAAGCTTAAGTACTGGCTTCAACAACATGACTGGGTAGCTTGTTCCATACTCCCATGACCCAGCTGTTATACAGTAACTGCGGCACTGTTATTACAGATCACCAAAGCTAAAAGCTGTCAGACAGAGGGGATTATAGAGGTTCCTAAAAGGTACTGTACCTTCCATTCAGACAACTCTCAGCTCTACATAGTCTTCCTCACTGTGCATGGCAATTACCAATTTTAATTTTCTGTCAGACAAAAATGTGTCTGTATAACTTTTCTGTTATGATAATATTGTGACTGATTGTAGAAAGAATTAAAATAAAGGGCATTATTCTTAATTTTTGACAACCTTCTGTTTAACTGAGTTGAATATGTGCTTACTAGTCTGGAGTAGTAATACTGTACGTACCTAAAGCAATACATATCAGTCAAATCTGATGTGATCTTGGAGTTTAAGAGATAGTTTTACCCACCTTCTCTTCAACCATGACATGATTACCAGTCGTTCCACTGATGTACTGTAACATTAACCTAAAAAAATATATAAAAAAACTATTGTAGACTTACAAGCCCTAGCCATGAGTGCTGGCTCCAGATAGATTAAGCCTGTTGCACGGTTTTATAGCATGCTGACAGAAGATAGTTCCTGCCAACATGGCATTAGTCAGACTGAAGCTCAGATGCTTCAGCTAAAGAACATTGAGGCCCTTTTATAAAGCGTTATCCTTACACATATTAATCATGTGGCTAATCATTGAATCATTGCTTCGGGGGTTGAAGGTCAACCCAAGCTTCCAAAAACACATTTCTTGCATCTTAAATGTTTAAAGGAATTATCATGGGAACTATTTTGCAGGAATTAATGATGATGGCTTGCTTGAATTTTTCTTCACTTGAGAATTCCAAAGTAATGAAGAGAAACATTTGAGAATTACTTGATACCTTCCCTTTTTTGTTTGGTGTTCTGTTCTCTTTGGTGAAGGCCCAGCCATGGAAAAACAACCTACAATTCCTTTGTCCATTTCTCAAAACTGATGACAAAGTGCTTGTTTCCTTAAATATTTAAGTCTTGGATATCAAATTGCATTTTTACACATATATCTCCCAAAACCATAGTATACTTAATCATTGTATGTCTTATTGTACATATATTTGATTATAATCAGGAAATGGTTTTAGTGCAAATTTAGAACTAAGCAGTTAGATAATAATTAATTACAATGAATCACCACGATGTGTTAGATGGGAATCTGCTATAGCTGGCTCATGAGACGGACGTTTTGATTCAACTTTTTGAAATTTTCAAAAATTTAAAAAAGAAAGAATAGTGTGAGAAATGATCAGATAGTTTTGTCACTATTTAGTGATCACTTTTGATGTAATAATCAAGAGTTGATGTTAGGATTACAAATGGGGTTCTACACCATTGTTCTTGGTATATTTTTCAATTTGAAATGCCCTGCCCAAGGCATGACCTCATCCATGTAGCCCACACATGACACCAAGAGCAGCTCATAGGAAGAGAAACAATCAGCCATTCTGACTAGCAAGACAGTTATAATCAGTGGGAGCTCCTCAGCCCTGAGAACTGAGCTCATGCAAAACAGTTTCCACTTGGCTCTGCAGGCTTTCATTTCTTTACACATTCCTATGCTGCAACGAGAACAGACCAGAGAGCTAGGCAATCTGTTTAAGCCTGTCCTGGAGGTACAGTACAGTGTGCAAGAATGGACCACACCCTGGATGTGCCAGTCCATTGCAGGGTCACACACAAGGGAACAATTCAGAAACACCAACTAACCTAACCAGTATCACTACAGAGGTAGGGGGAAAAAACAGAGCAGGAGAAAGCATGGGCCCATGAACAGGATCCAAAGTCCATCCTGCCCAAGAGCTGTGAGTCAGCAGTGCCAGCCGCCATCTGCACCTGCTGCCTTAGGTTTCACACATCATGCTTTTTTTTAACAAAACCTGATGTCACATGATACGTTATGCAGATTTAGTATAAGTTAGCTCTGGATAACTGAGGAAAATGCAAAAAAAAATCATTATTTGTTTTATAATCACCCTTCAATTTCCATTCAAATTGTCCATGAGGTCCTTGTCCTGGAAGAGGACAATTTCAGAAAACCAAAAACAAAAACAGAGCAGTCTACAGGTGAAAAAACAGTGGGAGAAGCCTATGGAATGACTAAAAACAGCAAATCAGCATGCAACTGTAAATCACTTAAAGATATACGGAATGCCAATATCGGAATACAGAATACAGAATGCCAACATCCATTAGAAGATCTATTCCCAAACCCACACAAATCAAAGCTTTGCTTACCTTTAGCTTCTTGACATGGGAACCTGTGAGAATGTGAGTTTTGGTGTGAGAGTTAAAGTTAGGAGGAGGTATACACAGCTCAGATGAACTGAACTGCGAAAGAGAGCTGAACAATAATACTGGATGTCATCAAAGATTATTATTTCCAGAGTAAACCCTGGATTAGTTCCAGGAAATCTTTGCTGGATCAAACCCATTGATAGGCTTAGTCAGGAAAGCCGATTGGTTTTCATATAAGCAGAGTAGCTGCTCAGGAAAATACACTTGTAAAGGATCCTGAACAACAAGTTTCTTAAAAAGGGTCAACAGCAATTGCATTATGTTACAAGGGACACCTTCAATAAGGTAGAATATGCTTTCAAAAGTCTATCATAATACAATAATAATACATAATACATAATTACATTATACTAAAAGTAATACTGCCGTCCAGGAAAATATGGGTTTGCTAGTTTCCATTTCCCAATATCTAATGGGGTGTTTCTGCAAACTTAATCCATATACTGTATTTGTATATTTTAATTTTGTAATTTAATTTTTAATCTGCAAAGCTGTTACTAATACAGACGCATAATTATATATTTTTTAAAATGTTTAAAAAAAATCAAATGCTTCTCTAAATCGCTTGCATTTGGAATTTTGCGATTGAAATAATACTCGAATGCTTTATCACTAGGGATCACTCATGATGAAATTCTACAATATACTGTAATTGCTTTCAATAAAAAAAACATTAGTAGAAAAATTTGGCTAGAGAGGAATTTGTTTAATCTCTGTGAGATTATTTCATAGAAAAAAAGTCATCAAAAATGATACAATCACTGTTCTTGAGAAACATTACAGAGTTATATAAACTGGTAGGGTAGTGTGCAATACAAATAACAAAAAAAGAAAAAAGTACTTGATTTAATAAGAAACAATATCAAACCTGATTAAACTGTGTTTTTCCTGAGTCTGTTGATTAAAAAACACAGCTGGTGCGGACATGTGTATTTGATTTATTTTGCTTCTTTTATCACTTAACATTTTTCTCAGAAATACTATTACATTTTAAAATTTGTTTCAGCTTACGGAATGTGCTTAAAATTAGTAGTCTTGGAACAGTAAACATGCGGTTTATTTGATCTTAAACCGCATGTTTAAAAGCATTTAAATCTCCGAGAAGAATATTTTCAAATTATTTTAATACCGCTTTGTATGTTTTTAAAAACACATCCGCAGCAAGACTCCCACCCCATTAGCTTGATCAAGTAAGACTTGACATGCTCTGCCCAGCGATGGGAGACCTCCAGGGGAGAGAGAGTTGCTATTGTAAGTGGTGTTGGTGGAATAGGAGGATAAGTAGGTTATGTTCTCCAATCTGGACCACAGTCTCTAATCCCCCAGTGTGGTTGTGCTGGCCGAATTCCATTTTGAGTTACACACTCTGGCCTCCCAGCAATTCCCATATTATTATTTAATTAGGTTTTAGTTTTTACTGATAATTAATGAGGAAACACAGATCTTGAAACCTGGACTATACAGCACTCATCTGAGAGAGCAAGAAGTGGGAGTATGAAGTTGCTGAATGAATTGTGTTTGGTTCGACACTTGGCTTTTACCATATTTCTTTTCTCACTTTTAGCCTAAACATGCAGAAAACTCAAGACAAAGCATCAGTCTATAGATTAAGATGCTGATTATGAGGCTGGTAAGTGTCTGGTTGATCCTGGTGATAGTTATGCATTTTCCTTATAAAATGCTTTAAATGCTGTTTATCATTTGTACAGTATCTCCATGTGTCTCCAAAAATCTACCAGATATATTCCTGATGATACTTGGAAAACCAAAATCTAAAAATAAAACTACTGATGATTTAGTAGCTATCACTCCTGCAACAGCAAGGAAAGAGTCAACTGTGTGCTGAGATTTAAAACATTGCTGTGTACTCTGCCATTAAGTGTCAGCTCTGCATCTTACTCTTAAACAATGTTGTACTGTCATACTGTATGTTGTTCAGCCAGCTAAGTTGACAAAAATCTAATTACTAGGTGACTTTCAGATGTTATAATTGTTTCTACGATAGAAACTAATCTGAACTTGTATCTTGACAAGTTAGCTGAGTTCCATTTCTCCACATACCACATCATTGCAAAGAAAATTTGAAGGAACAGGAACTATTTAGTCCTGAACAGAGGCGATTACAATCTGATACAAGTGTTCAAAATCCTTAAAGGCATTGACAAAATGCATGTAGCAGACTTTTTAGAATGAACAGTGAAATAATAGGAGGCACTTTTTGCCCACAGTGTTGTGCGAGTCTGGAAAAAGCTTCACATCCATGTTTTTAAGTCAACACAGTAGCAGGATAACATCTGTGGATCACTTAGCTGCTAGCTACCACATGGACCAGATGGGTTGAATGTTCTCCTCTTGCTTCTAACCTTTCTCATATAGTGACTAATGCTGATAAAGTTTAGTGTGTTTTTTATTTAAACTGGTAAACTGGTTATTTAAACGTCATCTGTTAAATGGGTGAAGTTTCTTTTCTGTGTAAATGTAACCATTTCAGAGACCATCCAATATCACATTGTACATTTGAGCTTTTTGTTACTATTGAAGTGATTAGAAAATGGATGTATGTTAGTAGTGAAGATGTATTTGTAGTTGCATTTGCTATGAAGACTGTCCGAAAAATTCATCAAATTTCTGAATTAAGGGAAAAAAAGTATTTGTTAGAAGAGATAAACAAATAGGATATGAATGAGAATGAAAAACATTTTTTAAATTGGACAGAACGCATCATCTAGCTTGTACAGGAGACTAATGTGACATTTACATTTGGCGGTGCGTATTTGAATGAATAAGTACATAGACTGCAGTCCTTCAGACTCCTTGCGGCATTACTGCATCATTTCAGCGCTTGCAATGCACTTAGATTCCCCTTTCTTTGAGAAACCAAAAGCTTACTGCAGTCATTTTTTTTTTCATCTGACTGGCTGAATAATGATAAAAAACCACACAGCTGCTTTACCAAGAACAATGATAATGTCAGAGGGATGGATTTGGAGTGAGAGGCGCAAGTTCTGTACAGTGATAGTCTCAATGGGGGTACAAGGACAATTATTAAAGAGAATGCATTGAGAACCAGCGGAATTCTCTCATCCACAGAAATCCCTTATAAAGCTGTAAGGAACCCCGGTCCACATTCCACGGTTTAATTTAGTTTATGGGCTCAGCAAAGAGCCTTTGGCAAAGATCCAAACATAACATGTTCTTCAGGTTTGATGAAGCACTGAAATATTTGGGCCATGGAAATCGGAGAGCTTAATAAACCGTTATAAAGTGAAAGAAAGTTTTCCTTTTCCCTGTCTTTATGAGAATTTGTGTCCTTTATAAATTTGTCTACCCTAATAAAACACTGTTAGCCAATATATTTTTTTATTTTCTATAAATGCAACTTTATTTATGCGTGAAAGACAGTTATGAGAAGTAAAACACAGCGATCCTTGTTTTCATCTCGAGGCTGAATTTAAGCTGGCAGCTTCACCCTTTAAGGCTGGACTCACCTGACTGGACAGCATTTAAGTGCTTCAGTATTCACTAAATGGCTGCACTGCTCATAGCCTGGCACAAATCACAAGTTATATGAACCAGCACTCTATGGAAGAGTGAAAATGATAACACTCCCAACCTATTACGTCATTATTGATGGATAATATATTACACAATTAAAAGAAAATAAAAAATTACTGTAGTTTCCTCTGTAAAATCAGGATTGTAAAGCTGCCCGAAGAGTAAACTGAAGAGTAATCAGACTCGGTGGGGATATGGATTACAGTCTTTGACTACAGATTAAATGGTAGTAGTGTGGAGTGTGGACTGATGGCCTGTGGACTCCTGACCCATGAATTCCAGGTGGAATGTCTTGATCAAGGTACAGGCAGTAGATGAGGTAATGGAACAGTCACCAACATCGGTCAGCACAGCCTGTATGAGCCGTGACTTAGAGTCTACCAGCATCTAGAGTTCTGCAGGCACCATTCTTCCATGAGAAGTTCAGTCAACTCATGAAATCTTGGTGGACCGTTTTTTGATGAAACTGGCTATGTGAACCCCGCTCTTTAAAAACCAGTGAGGTCTCTTCCTGCTGTGCACTAGGCATAAATATAGGCAACCAAGCCTGTACAACATTTTCATACATGACTCTAAACATGCTGAGATGTTATTTGCTTAATTAACACAAGAATCACTCCTATGTGGAAACCACTGCTTTTAAAATACCCAGTGTCCCTCATTAACGCAGGTGTTTCCATTATTTATCTATCACCTGCATTATTCTCACATTGCTGGACTCTGCCTTATGAATAGATACTCACTTTTCTGTTATGAATGAGAATTAGTTTTCAGTTGATAATTTAAACAATGGGAGGAAGATTTAGCTTAGGTATTTGGGGAAGGACATTAGGACAGATTATGTGACAATGTTAGGAAATTCTCATTTAATAGACAATTCACTGAATATTATACACTCTTCAGAATATACGCTTATTGGTTCCGCATGAATACAATACCCCAGAACTCTGTATAATACTGTCATAGACTCAACATGACTGCTTTTTATTACAGATTATTGTGGTCATGTTCTCAACCATATACTGAAGAAAGATAAGATACTGGAAATTAATGATCATAAAATCTGTGCCATGCATTAATTTTCCAGGTGACGGATTATTGCATAAACAAACATGCCTATTTGTTTATTTTAGATGCATTAAGATTGTGTTATATTTTGAGAATCAACAAAAAGAATTCCCAGCATAATAAATAGTGTACTTGTTAGCCATATTTGTTTCAGGAAAAAGTAAGACATTTATTCCATGCTGGAAAGAGAAGAAAGCAAACACAAGGTTTCGGGTGTGAGCATATTTGTTTCATTCAAGTTAGCAGAGTTCCAGCCATCTACTCTATGTGGATAGGCTATTATTATTTTCCATTTTCATTCAGATGTGAAAAGTTACTCAGGAAATCACTCAACCACCTTTACAGGCTGTATAATAATAGTGTGTTCTTAGACTGGTTTGTACCACCACAAGCAATTAAAAGAAATAAATATGCATCCTTTTTTGTAGTTAAAACACACATTTGCTTTTAACAATAGTGACAGGTGTGTTCTATTTGACAAGTGTGTTCTTGATGACCTACTGTATATACTGAGCAAAAAGGAACATCCTTTGCAACTGCAACATGTTTACAAAATATTTTTTTTTGTAGAAAGTGCAATGCAGTGACATTTTAACCCCACTTTTATTAAACATATGACATAGGTAAATTCCTTATACTGATTAACATGGACATCAGTCCATCAGAGATCCTACCCCCAGCAAACACTGGTCCACATTCACACGAAAGTCACTTAATCCCACAACCCACCACTTACAGTACAAGTCTTCATTCTGAGACACACTTATCCACTACTCTACACTGCCTCCAGGATGTATACTAACCACAGGTTTTATGTCCAACCTAAAAGATGGTATATTCTATCATGTATTGTTGCCAACTTTAGTTTGGAATTCTGCTTCAGAGGGAAGAGTTCAAGCGGCTTCACCCATTAAACACTTCCCATCTCTGTTCTGACAAGAAACAGCCATGGCTAGTTTCTGATGTCTTAGAAGAAGAAGACATAACACTACTGGGCTGTACTGGGCTGCTGGTAGCCATTTCGTCATTTAGAGTGACTTTCAATATTTTGTTTTATTTTTTAAGCACTTTATTTTTTCATTATGTTCTGAGTCCTTATGCAATAGTGTGGACACCTAGACATAATTCAGTATCATATCAGTTCTTATCAAAAACATGAGAGTTTTGCTAAATTAAATATGTAATATGTTGATGTACTGTCACCGGCCAAGTGACCAGGTTTGGCTCAAAAGAAAAGAAACTCCCACCCAGCAGTCTACAGATGCAAACAAAACTGGATTTATTGGCATCAAAATAGGGATAAAAAAAAACCCTCACAGGAGTCCTCTCCACACCTTCCCTCCAAGGCACCCTCCCCATACTGAGCTCTCCAGTCCCTTTTATAGCCCCTCCCCTTCTAAGGACCATCCTCTTAAAGGGACTCGCTCACATTTTCTTACCAGAGATGGGCAGTTTCACCAAAATAAAGTATTAAACCATCCCAAAAAAACTTATACATTTTAACAGAGTCATGCAACCGTGATATATTCACTTAAACAAAACAACTAACCTTACATCGGTTATTTATAGATGGCTCACCAGTAACCTTTCCCTTTAAGATCATTTGTGTGATACTACAAACAGGAAAGGTGACTGGTGGCCATCTTGATCAACACAAAACAATACAATACAATACTCCAAATGGGGAAGACACTGCAGTGCTTTTAGGGAAACAACAAAAAGGGTAAGTATCATTCACACTTCATTCGTATCACATATACTCTCTCAAGCATACCAGAAGGGCAGAGGGAAATATTGGAGTATTTCACATTCTGTAAAAGAAAGAAAAAATAACAAGCACTCTGTCACATGTACAATAGTAGAAATCACAGTCATTTTCCCTCTCAACCTGAATGAAAGATATGAAAGTGTAAAAAGTTTTTTTTCCTTCCAGTATTGCTTCATTTTGGAGTTTTTTGTAATATACCCATCTTTTACTTTTTTCCCCTCTACCACCCCCTCCAATTTTTTAGGACATCTTTATTTTTAATAATTTTTCCTGTCTTTTACTTAAGACCTGGTTACTGAGTCACAGGCTTCGCCCCTAACATTTACTTATAATGATTTATTAAGATTGAGTTTGAGAGAACAGTAATGCGAGGCTGTTTTCTGGTTTGTAACCTTTCTTGTGTTCTTATAATAGAAAAAAATAACTTTTACTTAAGAGCTATAAAGTTGTTCGTTTTGTAAATAAATTTGAATTTGGTTCATCAACAATCCTGAAAAACCTGGTAGATTTTGTTTATAAAAGCTGCTAAGTCAAATCAAATGATGCTAAAGTCATCAAAATCTCAGATAGGGGAACATATTGCTCACAATAGTTTTGGTTTTGATTTCCTGGAGTCTTAGTACATTTAATTAAAGCTCCTCATGACCGACCATCTTAATGTATTTTTTGGGGGCCACAAAACAGCAGTTCTATGTAACTTTTAGCCAGTGTAGCTCAGCTGGTTGAAAAGAGGAAAGTGTTGTGAGTCTGATAACCAAACTGGCCATTTGGAAGTCAATGAAGCTCCTCCAACAGAGGGGTGTGTTTGTTTCCTTTCCTCCTGTTCAGATGTACTCGTTGACCATAGTGCCGTCTGTCTCTGACCTCTCTGCAGGTCTCAGGCTCTGTTTTCTTTAGGCCTCCCCTAAATCAAACTTCCCTTTTGATGAGGCAGGGGCGCTTTAAAAGAAAGATGGGGTCATGTGCTGATCTTGCCTTTTCTTGGCACCTTATTAGCACAACTGCTATTTCGAAGAAGCATATTTAGTCATGGTATCCAATGGCATTTGGCCAGAAGCCATGAAATTTTGCAAAGTCTATATATAACCTGTCAAAGTCTGTTTACTACTTAATAAAATAAACCTGAGCCATGCTTTGGCTGTGCTAGTGCCAGATGGAAAAGGCAATTGCACTTAACGATTTTCTTTAAACGATATAATTATTGTTGCTTTGTCCTGATTTGAAAATGGCCCGTACCTTTTATTACTATGTTTCTAATTTTATTATTTCTGGTGGCTCAGTGTGTGGTTACTATTTATAACAGCCTAACACTATTTTGTTGCACATTAACATAATTGCATTCACATTTTGTGTCTCACAAAATATAGTACAGACATGCAGTTTAGACCATACTGAACATAAAATTATAGAATATTGTCTGAATATGTGACGATCACATTGATATTGATATTGAGGAAGAATATTTACATTTAGCTTTTTTAAGTGTATAAGATCGTAACTAGGTGGCTTTGAAAAATGCCTTTTACCTAGCAACAGTATGAAAGAACAATTGAAAGAACAATTGCAAGCATATTATTTGATGTTTTGATGCTGCAGAATGTCTAGCTAAATTTCACACCTTTTATTTATATACTTCATTTTGTCTATATACTGTACAAGGTAAAATTGCTTCTTAAGAATAACGTGGCCAATTACAAAGAAATGTTGGTAGAGAGAAAAACAACTCCTAATATGGGAAATTTAGAATGAGCTTTCCTGTATGAGTTTGCTGTATAAAACTCATTGCATTTACCATCTCGTTGGAGAGGTTACTCACAGATCTGTATGAGAGGCTGCTCTCAGATCTGTATGATTGTATCCTCCCCACACTCATGAATGAAGGACTCTGCTTGACCACACCTAACCTGAGTGAAGAGTTTTCAATATCCTGTGACTTTTTTTGCACCAACAAATGCATTAACATATGTAGAGACGTCTCATTAAAGTATTCAGCATTGAACAATACCATTTGATCATGGGTGTCATGTTGTACACATATTTGCTCTGTAAATAAACTCTCTGTTTTACAGACTTAGTGGTGTTTTGAGTTCTCTTATATGTCTTATACTGTATAAATACAAAATACACTTACAAACTTTGCAAAATAAAATTATTTATTTATGCATGTAAAAAAAGATAAATTATACAGATTCTAGATAGTGATTAAATGTGTTTGTGTCAATTTAATTGGTCATTAATGATGAACTATAAAATGCTTGAATGACTTTTAGCTGTTGCATAAGCACTAAACCGCTTCATTAGTGAAAGTCACAGGCTGGGCAAAGGGGATGAGAGGATCTAACCAGTTTGAATTTATGCCTGGCGAAACCCAAGAACGAAAACGTCAGAAAGGCACCCATAAACCTTGCTTATGAACAACGTGATGCCTTCATGTCAGCGGTATGTGGAAGGTGTACCACCTAGCATGCCTAGCAATCTTATTTGTTGCTGTTCTTTTTGGGGCTCATCCTGAAATGACAACACTCCAGCAGAACTACAGACATCCTCATGCTGCTCGTGTTAAAACAGCTCTTTCCTGAGTGATGAGAAAGTGAAAGCTGTGAATGTGACACCAGGATAAATATATCACTCTATTTATGAACAAGTAAAGGTTTATTCCATGCTGGAAAGAAAAGAGACACAATGTCTCAGCTGTGGAGCCTTCTTCAGGTTGTATCTCTTTTCTTTTCAGAATGAAATACATCTTTACTACTGTAACTCCTTTGCAGCCTACACATGCTTTTGCAGCTACCTACTTGAACTCACTCGATTTAAGTACAGTATACTGTATATAAACTTAGCAAAAATAAAGTGTATTGGGATTAATGTTTAATAAATTAGTCATTCCCAACCAATCATAAAAGTGACATTTGACTAGTGTCGTCTGAAGTATTTACAGCTAGCAACCACTAACCTTGCGAGACAGTTTAGCTGTAACATCTTGCTAGTCTGTCACTCCCTAAAGATCAACACATTATTCTCTATCTTCATGACCATTTTCTAGTCGCCCTTCCACTATGTTAAAAATGTCAGGACTCAGCCAATGATTGATGGGGCACATCATTTTCCTGTTTCCAGACCTGCCTTGGTCCTGAGCTGGTGACATTCCAGGTTGTTTGGACACAAACAAAGAAGAAACATGGACACAAACACCTTTAACTGTCCACTGACTACTTGAGATTTTCTCACCGGATGATAAAAATAAGGATCCTGGGGCCCCTTGGTCCAAAAAAGATTTATAAAAGTATAAATAACATAAGACCACAAAGCTACATTAACAATCCACACCTAGCTGACTTTTTTTAAATAGAAACTTGGCACAGTTGCCTGTAGCAGAGTGTGACATTGCTAAAGGCCTGGGACCTCTCTTGTGGCCCTTCTTGCAGGTTCATCCTGATGTGACAGCTTCCCAGAAGGACAATGTACATGCTAATGCTGGTCATGAGAAAGCAGGTTTCTTGTAAGATGTCTTCTTCTTGCTTGTGATATCTCTGTTGGATTCCCTGATCACCTCACATCAGCCCCAATAAACATTGTGGGATGTTCTACGAGTGCTAGTAGCATCTCAGAAAAATCCACAGCCTAGAATATTCATCTTGGTGTAAAGCATGTGCCATAGCTTCATATGATAGCTGTGCAAACATATACAACTATCCTGGGATTTTAACTGTGGGACCCTGTTGATCAGCCATAATGATGACAAATAGAAAACAGTATAATGAATTTGACTGTGAACTATATTCAGTAAAATGTCAGTGCAGCTCCAACAAAAAAATATTTTATTTTCCTACTTTCCTGATAAGGAAATGGTGATTTATTTCAGTTATAGCGATACATGTTTTTGATCTATACATAAAGATCTATAAATGCAAGACTTCCAACTCTTAGTAAATGTGCATACATTTTAAAATAGCAACAGCCCAATGTACATAGAAACATTTTTACTGAAAGTAAATCAATAGATACTAGAATCTGTGACTACTGCCAGCTTGTGGATTTGCAAACTGAATGGAAACTTCTCCATATTAGCTTGCACTGACCATGACTTCTTGTTTGGCTGGAGTTTGTAAATGCACTTCAGTGCAATGAAGCTTCTGTTTGAGGAAATAACAATGTCCCAGTAGGCGTTTTCATTACAGGTTCAGAAATCTGAAGCACTCTTGCTTCGATGCCAAATAATTCACAAGCCCAGAACTAGCTTTGTTAAAAATCTGATCTTGTGAATGCCACTGTAAACTTGCTGCAACCATTTGTTCTGCCGTATTTATAGTAGTAAGTATTACCGGTCCCTGGGAGTAAGGTTATGGAATATAGCCAATCTCCGGTGGATAGTCCTGCCAAATATTTTCGTACCACACACTCTCCAGCCTACAGGCAGATAATTCTTCACCCTTTGCAAAGCGACACCTCCTCATACTTTGTTTGTAAATGTGTGCTTAATGTGTATTCAATCGTAAACCTGCAAATTAAGGAGTTGGAAGAAATGAAAGGATACATACTGTAGGAAGGTGAATTGGATCGTGCCATTCTCTAGAAAAATGCATTTGAACAAAACTGAACTATACCAAACATATATAATGTACTTGCATGTATCTGTAAATTAAAAGAAACCAAAAAATTAACAAAACTATAAAACCTTAGTGTGGAGTGGTGGCACTATGGCTAAGGATCTGTCCCTGTGGCTGGAAGGCTGCTGGTTCAAATCCTGTGGCCAGCAGAGATATCCTACTGCTTTGGGCCCCTGAGCAAGGCCCTTAGCCCCAACTGCTCCAGGGGTGCTGTACAATAGGTGACCCTGAGCTCTGACCCCAGGCTTCTCTCCCTGTCTGTGTGTCTCATGGAGAGCAAGCTGGGGTATGTGAAAAGACAAATTCCTAGTGCAAGAAATTGTACATGGCTAAAAAAGTGATCTTATCTCTTATAAATCTTGTATAGAAGACGTTTTTTTACATTTTCTTTTTGCTGACTGTAAATTATGTAGCTAAGCTGTATAAAGATTAAAACCTTGTCTTTTCCATATTATTTACATAGGTCACCACAGTAACCTCTTACCTAAATCTGTGTTGTCCAGTCACATGTATTATTCTCATTAACTTCACCTGTTTCAATAAAAAGGAATCACAGGATATGTAGCCCTGTTAGCTGCCCCTGCTGTGTCTCATACTAAGATCCCTAGGCTATACAGTAGAATACCAGAAGGCATGACTTGATGGGAAAGCTACATCTGTGCCTCTTATCCTTCTATGTGCTTTACATATTAATAAGAAATACACCATATCTGTTCTTAGACTGCAGTATATGAAATTATATGTGTAACTCCATAACGACAAGATTGACGGAAAAACCATGACAAATAAAACATTTATTTTCATGTAATATGTCTTTACTTATCAACATCATGCATGCTTGTCATATACAAGTTATATGCATATTCCATGTCCAGCATCGATGAGCATGGATGTTATCTGTGCTAAACCAGTATGTCTTATGATCTTAGGGAAGAATTCATAAACCAGCAGTAGCTTCCTAGAGCTTTTGGATTTCGTAATATTCTGTGCTAATCAAGGGATTGTTTGCTATAAATAGTCTGCATTTTATACAATACCAGAAATTGATGTCTGCTTTTTACATCACTGCAGCAACATTGTCCCACTGTTTAAATTGTTGAATACCAGTCTCTACATTGTGATAGACTAACATACAAATCGACCAATGCTATTTAGTAATGTAATGGCATAAACGAAAAATGTTTATAAATGAGAACAGCCCCCATCTATGACCCATCAACCCCTTTTTGAAAATATCATTGCATATTTAACCCCAAAGCTTTTACATGTTTGACTGCATCAGCGCTATGGTTCACCAAAATTGCCAACTTTACTTTGAGGATGTACTGTATAGTGCTGGACAGCTTTGATGAGCATGAACACGTGAAAACAGGTCTATGCATTCATGTATTCAGGAAAATTAGTGCATTTAAATTGAGAATTGGTCGATAAATAGAAAACAGAGTACAGAGGAAAATGTTCAAATGGAGGTGATGTAATTAGTGCATTACCACAGGAATCTGTACTAGGATCACTAATTTATATCACTAGATCTAAAATGAGATACTGTATAGTTACTAAACTGCTCAAGTTTACAGGTCATGCCAAATTGGGAGGATTAGGGGTACGTTGTAAAAGCAACAAATTAAATTCAAACTTATTTACAGTAGATAAAAAGGCAAATACCTTGCAGATGATATTCAAGGGTTGTGCATGTAAGTGGTAAAAACATGAAATAAAAAAAATACTTGGCTGTAAATGAAGTTAAAAGGAAGTTGTTTGTATTGTTTGATATTATTTACTTCATCCAGAAACGTGGGGGAGCAATAAAAAGATGAATGTAATGATTCTTGATTTTATTGTGTTTCCAATGATAAAATTGCAGTACATTTGGAACAAGATCAGTGTACTAAGAAATGGGGAGAAACAATACAATTGAAAAGCAAGTGCTAAACACTGCTCCTCAGCACACCTGACTCCTCCCCCTCAGCACACCTGACTCCTCCCCCTCAATACACCTGACTTCTCCTCAGCACACCTGACTCCTCCCCCTCAATACACCTGACTTCTCCTCAGCACACCTGACTCCTCCTCAGCACATGTGACCCCTCCTCCTCAGCACACTTGACTCCTCCCCCTTAATACACCTCAGCACACTTGATACCTCCTCAGCACATGTGACTCCTCCTCCTCAGCACATCTGACTCCCTTATTTATTCCCCATCAACCCCCCCCCAGTCCTTTCCCATGTACTGGACAGCACCCCTATTTGCTACGTGTACCACAGGGGGTCCCTCTAATTCAAATCCCTTCACTCATGCCCACAGCTTCAGTTCCTCAGTGCTCACTGTGTCCTGAAGGGCTTATGCCCACCTGTGCCCATGCTGACACACACAGAGGGCATTAACAGGAGCCAGAGAACATGAACAAAAATAAACCAATGCAGCAACAAGCTAGACACACTTGATACAAGTCCATGATTACATCTGCAGTGCTCCGTATTCCTTATAATGTCAATACAGCAAGAAAAATTAAATTACACACAATGTTTAAAACTGCACAATGGAAATGAGATCTACATTTCCATTGTGCAGTTATTAAGTATAAAGAATTGTTGTGGCCAGCAGGCACATCACCCTGCAGCTCACAACTGGCAACCCACTGTTTGGGTCAACCCACTGAGCCTGGGCAGTACCTGGATGGGAGACCTCATGGGAAAAACTAAGGTTGCTGCTGGGAGTTAGCTGGTGTTAGTGGCGCCAGCAGGGGGCCCTCACCTGCAGCATGTGTGGGTCCTAATGCCCCAATATAGTGATGGGGACACTATACTGTAAAAAGGCACTGTCCTTCGGATTAGACATAAAACTGAGGTCCTGACTCTCTGTGGTCATTAAAAATCCCAGGGCATCTCTCAAAAAGAGTAGGGATTATTCCCCATATTCCTACTCTGTTCTCCTCCCCACTAATACCTGGTGTGTGGGGAGTGTTATGGTGCACTTTGACATCATCCAGGTGGAGCTGCACACTGGTGGTGGAGGAGGAGATCCCCATTACCTGTGAAGTGCTTTGAGTGGAGTGTCCAGAACAGTGCTATATAAGTGTAAGAAATGATTATTATTATAAGTTTATTTTTTATTTTACTTATTCAGTATTATTATAAGTGTAAGACATTATTTTATATCCAATAATATAATATATTATTATCCCATCTGAGCAGAGTTCCTGCATTCTTGTGTCTTAATAAGCTTGCAAATGCTTCTTCAATTTTAGACATTCAAAAGATCATCATTTTGTATGCTGTAGATTAGGCTATTTGAAACAAGAGAATATTGCGTAACAGATGGAAAACATCTCGAATCAAAGTGTGAAACAATCTGATAGACTGACCACTCCTCATCAATCTTCTACATCAGTCAGACCCAGAGACCCCTTCCGAAGCAGGGCTGTCTGATATACTGGACCTGTTTCAACACCATCAGAAGTCTCTGAATCATCCAAAACATACAGAAGATTTTTGCTTCCAATTCTTGAAAACAAGCTGCTTTGGGGAGCAAGAGAAATCCTAATGCCTACTGAGATATCCTGATTGGCTTGAATTTTCTGTTCAAGCAAAGAAAATACTTGCATGGATTCTTCCAGATGGTGCCAAATGTTCTTAACATACAGAACCCCAGTTGAATAGTTTTTCTTTCAGGTAGGGATATAAATGTTACCCTATAAAATCAGGTTTCAGTGACATCATATTTAGTGCAGCAAATACAAGTGAGTCTTCAGTTATAAAGAGACTTTGATTAAGTTATTAAGCACCATGTTGAAAATTTGGAAAGTGTACTTTTTAAATGGTCTTGAATGTGAGTGGATTGTAAAATACATACTGCACAGTATTTACATTATATTCAGTATGTGAGTACTTGTCCCCGTATCTTTTACTGTACTCAGCCTGGACTTGACTCAGTTGATCTGGAAAATAATTATAATTAATATTGAACTCGAGCCCTTGGAGCTGTGGTCTCTGTCTCAACTTCACTGCAAATTCTAGGCGACGACTTGGGCTCAAACAACTGTAACTCAACTCCAGCTCTTCTGGGAAATAATGAGGGACAGCTCTCCTGAACACAGCAGTCACGACTCCAAGGTTTCACTTTTCAGTGTAAATTTCCTTGCTCAAAGTAAGCACAGAAAGCAAAGAGCCAAAATAGTCACCCAGTCATCCAGAGCTGATGATCCAAACATGAATTCATTATGTTTGTGAATTCTATGCCATTTTTAGAGGGCCATGCACTTACTGTACAATTTGTTTGCTCCTCACTGACATTTGTTTTTATACTGTTCATTTAATTCTGGGTATTGCCAGGTTTCTTTCCTTGCCTGAAGGTGATGGTTTGACTTTTAATTCCATGACGCTCACAGGGCAACCTCTATCTGGATCTCCTTTCACAGTCTTCCTGAAACTGGCTTGGCAAATGCACTCCCTCCAGGATCACTGCTCAAACAGGTGGAAAATCAGTCAGAGAGGAGCACTCTCACTGTTTGATGGCAACAGCACTTAGCAACAAAAACACTGCAGCCCAAGTAGGGTACTGAACCCTAAAGGCAAAGTGGTGTTTTAACACCAAGTTCTTTGAGGAAGAAAAATCTCACGTGAAGCTCAGCACTAACACACACAAAATGTAAATTCCCCAGCAGGTTTAAAAAAATTGATTTTTAAAAATATGGGTGCTGCTAATAAGACATGTATAGTTCCTGACAAACAGCTCATTTTCCTTTTGAAAAGCAGCCACCAACCAAAGGGCTATTACTGCTTCCAGGACTGAGCACTGATGCACAGGACTGCTACCAATGCTGCTGTTAGAGCAGTCAGAGCCATGATGCTCTATATCTACACCACAGCCCCTGAAGGGCTATGGACATGTCTCTTATACTTCATCTTTTGTCTCCTCACCCAATTAAGTGCTTGAGCTCTGTGGATATCTAATTGGAAACTGGCAATAACCCCTTCTCCAGATTTATCCAGGTGTTGTGCTGCTCTGATGAAGGTAACACAAATTCAAGGAATTGTTAAAGTGTTACAATTATATAGGCTTTCTATTCCTACTGCCTTTTATAGTTAATTAATTCCTACAAAGGGTTAGGAGGGGTATTTTCCCCTCTGTGTGCCTTGCAGTTTCTCTAAAGAAGACTTTTCATTGGCTGGAACTTTCAGCCAATATTTCTATTTCTATTTCTTTAAGAAAGACTTTTTTTTTCTATGTTGTTCTTCTTTCTCACTATTGATTGTGCTCGCATGATTTGTTCCTGCTTTTTCCTACCTGTTTTTCATTCAGGGTTCAAGGAATATCAACACAGAGCACCAGGAGGAAAGAAATGATCGCCTCCTGTGTGCTGAGCTGCACTGCTGTCTTCATCACTTGTTTACTGCTCTCCTCTGTGTTCATTGGCTTTCGGGGCTTATAGCTCTGTGCTTAGATACACCTCAGTGGCCTGCACACCTGCTTATTCACTGTGCCTCTGGGCACCTCTGTGTTCTCCCTGTACCTCAGTGTGCCTCTGTACCCCCTTCATTTATTTAGTGCTCTCCTCCCTGGTCACTACTGCTCCCACGTTACTCTGGGGTGGATGGTGACTATCACGCTGTTCCAAAGGGATGAACCTGAGGTGGCTCCTGCCCAGTGTTCCCTCTAATTTTTAAAGGCCTGTGTGCGAAAAAATTTCAAGTTGTGCAAATTGTTTCCCCAGTGACAAAAACGTGTGCGCACTAAATTGAGTGTATGTAAAATTGTAAACCTGAAATTAGTTTTTGTTTAATATAGTCATTCTCAGAGAAGCATAGAGATTCAAAAGACTGGGACAGCGATTCAACGAGCCCAGTCATAGAGACTGAGTGTGGAGCGAGTGTGAGCAGGGAGGTACGAGACTACAAGAGCATAGATATAGATTATCGAGTAGCAATAATAATGCACACAGCCAAGGTGGGCCTCTCGCAGCCAGTCTCGTGTGGTCAATTTAGCAGTTTCCAATTGATGACCGTGTTTGTTTTATTATTATATTTTGGGGGGAATTTAATTTTTTTTGCACTGTTCAATTTCCTATGTGCGCTGATTTCATAACCTGTGTGCACACTAACACACGCACAGCTTAGAGGAAACAAAGCTCCTGCCTTGGCTTTTCTCTTACACTTGTTAGGCGTCCAGTCATTGCCGGAGTGTTTCAGTCCTTGTGGAGAAGCTCTCTGCTGGTGGAGGGGCCACACCAATCTTGTCATGATCACAAACCCCTCCTCGTTTTCTCCCACTGCCTGGACCTGTTCTCTATTTCCGTTCCCCCTTAAAAGCCAGACGCAGACTTCACTCCTGGTTCCTCATTGAATCCCGTTTCATGAGAGCCCAGGGTCCTGCTGCGTCTGGCTCCGTTATGGTTTTAAACTTCTGTTCCTGATCCCCCCCCGCCGGTCCCGACCAGGTTCATGGTTTTATTCCTTGGATGGATCCCCTGGCCTTGGACTCTACCTTCTGTCTTGGATTACCCGTTTGGAGTTACTCATGGATTGTTCGCCCCGGATTCACTCTCCCTGGACACCTGCACCCCTTGGACACGCCCCCTTGTCTCCAGCCCCTCTCCTGCATGACTGCAATATTCCAAAAGGAAGTGATCACCAGGAACACCAGTGTGGGCGGGAGATGTGGGAGAAGGTCAAGAGAGGCTGTTGACAGACTGTACAACACTCTGAGCAGTACTTTCTTTCGCATTTCCTTCCAGTGGTCTGACAAAGGCATATTTGTTGTCATGTCATATGTCAATTTCCACGGAGGAATGGCGCTTCAGGGTCTCAACACATCTCATTCTGCCCACATTTCAGGTCATTCTGGGCAATGTGTCTCGACTCATTTCGAGGGACTCTCAATCTTTTCATTCATTTTAAGTAGGGACTTAAATTGATTTAGTAATTCAAATTACTGTGCAAACTGTTAATTTTGAGAAGGGAATTCTTAAGGGAATGAAATTCAAGAAAAAATTTTAATGCTAACTTAATAATTGGCTATTGGTCTGATTTTCATCATAAACCCTGACAGAATGTGTAAGTTAGATATGACCCCATTTTCCCCATCATTCACATTTCTTATTGTTATGGAGTTCCACAAAACCAAAACAATATTTAACAAAAAAATATTGAAAATGGTAAACATGAGCAACTTTACAAAACATTTTCTATGTACAATGTGTCAGCCCCTTATCATGTTCAGCAGAGGGGGAAAATAGTTGGGGTGTTATTGCCAATGTGTTAAGAAAAAGGCAAAATTAATAATGTAAGGGTACATGTTGTCACTTCCTTTATAGAGTCTTGGGGCCCAATCTAACAATATTCACAAAACCCTAACACAATCACTTTTGCAGATTGTTAGCACACCAAAACAGGCCCAAACATTCACCGCCAGTGTAATTTAGCAGATTTGTATTTGCAACAACCTCATATGTACATCTTTAGCACCATTTAAGCTTCTGTGATAGTCGGGTCTATCTGTATTGACAGTTTGTGATTGACTATAAAAACAGACGGAACTACTAGGAAATGCAGATGACAGAAGAGAAAAGCGAGAAAATAATATACAAACGAAAAACTAAGATATAAAAGAGAGGGGATGTTACCTGGCCAGGCAAAGTGAGGATCAAAGGATCAGGACACATCAGCAAGCCAAGCTGGACCTGGTCAGTAATGGGATAGGAGACCTCTAAAGAAAACCAGGATACTTGATTATGAAACATCGCAACGCACTATTTGGAAAAATGTGAAATCATTCATTTCCCTATCTCTCATGAGTTGTAACAAAAAATAAAGCAGGGTTTGCTTGAGAACGTGGGAAGGTATGTGTTTGCTGGTGATTGCACACGGAAGGAGTGTATCTATGTTCCCACTGGGATTTGAACACAGAGTCATATCTCTGGCTTCAGAGTCATGCACTGCCACTCCCCGGGCAGCAGTGAATTCAATGACACCAAAAGGCTTTGGTCTCCTGCTGTGAGAGAATTCTGCTCTATCCCAGTATCAGGGGGGTGATGTCATCTTCTTTTACAGGCCAAGTATCAGATGAGTTAAGCCTCTGAACTCCTTCTTCTCCACAGCAGCCTCAGCAATCGATGGGCGTTCGTCCCTGTGAATTGAGTGTGCTCATCACCAGTGTAATGAATATAGCTCTGTCCTCACCATGATGCAAACATGACCTCCCATGGGCACCTCTGACTTCTCCGACTTCCGAGCCATACAGCCTCTATGCCAGACAATTGTAACATCAGGCGGCTGGCCTCCAAGCTGGTGATGTCATCTTCTGTAAAAGGCTCAACGTAGAGGGAGTCCTATTAATGTACGCAGCAGCCCGAAGCAAATGTCTTTGACTCAAGTTGCAATAAAATACAATAAAAGTACAGCAGAATGCAGAGGACCTGCAATGAAATAACCAACTTCTGTAACACCAATCCACAGGAAAAAGCTGTCCAGATGATGCGATACATAGCGTTTTTTATTTCACGTGCTCAGAGGATTCTTTTGAAGACAAGTCTGGAATTTTAAAATAGGTGAAAAAAAGCAAAGAAAAACATAAGGAGAGTTATGAAGCACATTAAGAGAGAACTGTGGTGAAGTGTGTCTTCAGTGAAGATCCAGACAGGGGAAAGGCTGGATTCTGTAATAAATTGGCACGGAGATCTACGGTGAGCTACAAAAGGCCTGGGAATGTTATGGATTGTGTTCTTCATTATGATTGAAGCCACTCCTTCGCATTTTCCTGAAAAGCACCTCCATGTGGCTTGGGACTGGAAAGGGAGACAGGGGGCAGGAGCAGTTGATGACGCACCTCTGTGACAGCAGGCGGGGGCATGCGCTGTAATGGAGGATGGGCAAGAGCACTTTATTTATAACCAGGCTGTGACAGGGACCCCATCAATCAAAGGGGGGGGATTCCGACAGCCCAGCGCCCAAGGAATAACTAATCATTGGGAGTAACGACTTGAAGTCTGCTTTCATTCACAACTTCATCAAGGAGAAATCCTAAAAGGAAGGAATGCATAGCAGCTGTAAGCCACAAACATCTGCTTGGAGTTTGCTCTTTGGTTCAGGGTCACAGTGGTGGAAAAGAGATACCCATCTATCTATGTGTTTCAATACACATGTACAGATTTCCCAATTTGCCTAAGAACATAGATGTCAAAGGACTTAACTTGTATTAAATGATACGGAAGAGGTATCTAATTTTGCCCGTCACCATATTCCTAAATGCGACAGTATGAATCATTAAAAAAATCTTGGCTTTCATGTTACGATGACATTCTGGGTCCATTTTAAAATCACGACATTTGCTTTTTTTCTATTAATCGACCCATCTGGATAAGTAGCTAATTGATTCATCTAATTGCTTAGTACAGAGCTGTTGAAATGGTTTAAACGTTAAGGTTAAGAAGAACGGCGGGCTGACTTACCCCCCTCCCCCGCCAGGGTTTTTTTGAGGGGGTGTCCCCCCAAACCAGGGAGCCAGGGAGCTGCTTCAGGGGTGATGCAGGGGTGGAGGGAGGGGTACAGCTGATAAGAATGTATGACTGGGTGCTCTGTAGTTGAAGAGCTGAAGTGGGCAGGATTAGGTTTTGACCTCTTTCGTTCTTGTAAAACTCCATTTGTTAAAAACTGCCCAGTTCCCAGAAGACATTTTTTGCATTAAAATATCCCCCCATCAAAGGAATAATGGTTATGATTGTAATGTGTTATGAAAATACATTTTACTTACAGTATAAGCATTTTTCAAAATGCAAAGGTCTGTACAGAAGCATACATATTACACACATCACAGAAGTAAAGGCAAAGAAAAAAGCACAATAATTTGACTCAGTAAAGCTAAGTATTCAATTCCTGGCAATAAAACTTTTTCTGATAAATTTAGTTTTGCAATAGCAAAGAGTGTGAATATTCAAGCAATCAGCATACTGTATGAAAGGTCTGGATTTTGCTTTGCAGTTTTTGCTGACATTTAATGTCCTTAACCAATGTTAGTTCAGTCTGAAAGTTCAGTTTGGATTGACATTATTCACCTTTTTATTTAAAGTTGGTTTTTATTATTAGTTTCCATTTTTGATTTCATTACAAAAACATATACTCTACATTATGTGTAAATCAATAGAACAGAACATGGGAAGGGGTGAATATTTTGTCCACTGTGCATTAAAAGCTTGAGAGAAAAGTGTGTCTATTCAGTGATGCTGGTTTTTAGGGAAAGAGAAGCACATAAACATACTGTACTCAAACATAAAAATACAATTATAACTGTAAATATATAGTGTAAAAATACATTTTAGGAAACAGTCAACAACTGTTTTCTGCTCTTATGAATAGAGTTTGTTGATAATACATCTTTCAAATATAAATAAAAGCACTAGCAACAGTATACTTTTAAGTTAATGCTTTCCTTTTACAAACCTTCAAATTTGCATTTGTAATCATACTTTCCAAAAAAAAGATCAATTACACAAGAAACAAGATAGTAAAATAAATTCTAGATATTGATGCTTTAGAATTTAACTAAATAATATAAATCCTGTAAATTATCTGTGCCTCTTGTTTTGGGAGGATAGGAATTGCTATATGATACATTTTATTTTTTTATTCATCCAAGAACACACCCACTGCTTACAGAGAATCTCTGTTAACCAGTTTAGAATGTTTAAGTATTAATTATGGTATTAATAATTATTTCTGTACCTGTTTCTTTCCTGACTGACTGTTTCAAGCACATATGTTGAAAAATCACCCCATTAAGTATCTTAATGGCCAAAATGAGAACTGATCTTTAATTGTGTGGTGATGGAGTATAGCCAAACTTAGCAAACTCAGGAGGCTGGTTTTAATGATCGCAGGCTGAGGCTTTTTCCCCTGATAAGCACATAAGAATATCTCTGTTTTGCTTGTTTGGAATTATCGAAGCTATAAGTTTTGCGGCTTTTAAAAGGGATACTACGGTTCATGTTTTTCAGTCCCATTTAAACCGTATTTATGGGCTTTAAATGGTCTTTTTTATAAGCATCATTATCTCTTATCTCAGATCCTTTGGTGTCACATTAAAGTTCCATGTATCTTGTCCCACTTTATCTGAAGTGCCTTCAGCTTTATTGTCTTAATTAGGAGTTAAAGGGATGTTGAGGTGGAACAGGAGGACAGAAGGAATTTATCATCCCATTGACGCTAGGGGTTAATCTTTTCCACTCAACCATCAGATCACCACTGTTGTCAACTGCTGTGGAAAACCTCATGTTTGTAGCATGTACTGCTAACACCCAAAAGGTTAATTACAGAGGTTGGGTGAAAGGGCGTCAGTGATGGAATTGGCCTTTCTAAAATATATGGTGCAAGATACAAATAAGAAAACCTTCAAAGCCATCACTACTACGTAGGTACGGTCAACATATAATTTCTAAAAAAACGTAGGAGTAATGTTTTATATTAGGTAAACAGTAGCAGATAGAGGTGTTATCGCCATGCTTTTTGAACAATGTTTTATAGCTCTTTTGGTTTAATAACTATTATTTTTGAAACTTCATGTCTCACTAGTATGTTTTGTAATGCTTTGTGATAGAACAACATTGGCAGGCTTCACATTATCAAGTAGCAAAACAACATACAGTAACTGGAGACTTCTTGAACTTCCCGAGATAAAAAAATAAATGAACATTGGCACCCACTAGCCAATTAATTAAATCAGCACTGTGCTTGTATGTGTCTGGCCTGAGACAGACGGCCATCCTATTCAGGATGCAGTCCTGCCTTGTTCTCTTTGATTGTAGGGTTGCCACAACCCTTACCAGCTATGAGCCATTTGATAAGGAAAGGATGGATGGGTAACTGGACAGAACTCAACCACACAGGCCGAATGGATACATTGAATTAAGCTTTTCTCTTAGTGTGTTCTGTTTCTTAGTGTGTTCTGTTTCTTTGAATAGAGGTAAATAATTTACCCACAATGAATAAATGTATGTAGGTGGCATTCCACTATTTATTTATTTATTTCCAATTTTAAAATAATTATTATTTGCCTGAATTTTCCTCATTATTCTGGTTTGAAATGTATAGCACAACATATATTTTTTTTCTCTCTTCCTGTATTCCAAATAAATCAAGCAGAGCTATAATGATGTGAAAAATAAATGAACAAACACACCCATTTTCCACACACATTGTGTTCCTTTATATATTGCAACTGTTGTATTTGGAGGAAAAGTTTGAAAACCCCTCCACCCCTTAGCAACTGAAAGTACATTACTGTATATTTTATATCAGTAGAGAAGGATACAAAATATTTCTTTAATGGACACTGGTGAGAATTACTGTAGCACTAATAATGAAAGGACAAAATGTGGAGAAAGCATGATCTCCCAAAAGGGGATTATTACATTGTTCACATCATCTCTAAATCTGCTGCCACAGCACTTTTATAAAAGGACAAACTGTCACAAACCATCAGCCATACTTCCAGTGTCAAAGAATATCCCCATAATTTCCACCTTGAGCACTGGCCTAAATACATGCACTTGTTCCTCCTGAGGAAGCCAAAATAGCAATTATCTAAGCTGTCAAAGTATATCTTCAAAATAACGGTAGTGTAATTTTGGTAATTATGAGAATGAGGAATACCAAAGGGAAGGGTGGCAGTATTCAAACAACCACATTTAAGAAAACACTTTTTCTTTGTTAAATACTGTAGTGTAAGTTAATTATGTTTTGCAAGAAGCTACATTCTTAGGGGGGCAGAGGAAGGTTTTGTTGAATATTCCCAGATTGAAAGCAAAGCCTTACAACACATGCAACATAAAATTTCAATTTATTGTGTACAGAAACACCCAGAAAACTGGAGATATTGTGTTATGAGAGGTGCCATCCTTTGGATGAGACATTAAACTAAGAGCATTAAGGAATGAAAGGCACCTGGGCACTGCCTAGATCAGGCTGCTTCTCCAAACCAAATGGCCAGACCAGCTCGAAACTGGTTAGGGATCCAAATGTGAGGCCAGTGGTAACTTTAAAAGACTTACTGAGTCACTATGTGAAAAAGTTCATGGGTCAACAATATCGAGGTCACTCCACAAAGCAGGCTGATATAGAACTGAAAAATCCTGTATGGGGTTTATAATAAAGCACCTACGGTAAATAATACCGCAAGCATGTGGCAAAAGGTTTTGTGGTTGGACACAACAGCATTACGTTGTAGTTCTGCCTCACGTCAGCAGGGACTGGGACACCTGACATGATGGAGAAAAATACTGGGCAATTTTTAGAGGGCAACCTACTTCAGGCCTCAAACTGGGATAAAAATTCATCTTTCAGCAGGACAATTATCCAAAGCACAGTGCCAAAGCTCACAATGTCTAAGGAATAAGAAAGCGAAAGCCCTTCAGTGACCCAGTCAAAATCCAGTCTTGGGTGCGACTAAGAACCTGTGGAAAGATGTGAAAACTACTTCTCATAAGCTATCTCCAAGAAACTTCAAAGAGCTTGATATAGGCAAATAAGACAAGACAAGTGGCCACAAAGTGTACCAAGCTAGTATGTAAAGTTGGTTTGCAGTCGTTTTCCCAAAATGACTTGGCATCTGTAATTACTTCTAAAGGTGCTTCCGCCAAAAACAATAAATATATATATTAGCATTTTCTCTTTAGTTTTTGCTGACACATAATGCAATTTATCTGACCCTTAGAAGTCCTCAGTTTAGGCATTAACCTTTTTAATAAGAACTAAATTAAATAATGTGTCTGCATCATTTTGTAATTTCATAAAGTGGGGTACCATAGTATGGGTCTAAATATGTTTGCAAGGCACTGTATCTGATGAGAGCCCTTTTTTATATAGTGTACAGTAGCCTGCTTATAGTATATCACTGTTGATGAAACAATTTATTTCAAAATTATCATTTAAAATACCAAGTTTGAATTGCAAAATATAACCAGTGCATCCTTTCTAATTAGGTATTTATGTACATCAAAAAATGGATTCTGTCACCTTTGTTCTATTTGATGTAATAATACAGACCTTTAAAAACAGCTGAAATGTGAGACACAGATATCTTTAATATTTTCCTAGCTATTAAGTGTTCCTAATAAAACATCTATTTTTATAGACTGTAACTCAAACCTACTGGAATTCCTTGTTAATTTAGCATCTGTGCTCCAACTCTTTTACCTCTGCTCAGTGGGCATATATGAATTTAGCAACTGTCTAACTAAGCATGACATTATGACCATTATAGTCCCTTATTTATGTACTGTATGGTACCTGTTTATTATGGAAATTTCTGATTAATTTTTGCTTAATTTGTGGATGGCATATTAAATACATTGCAAATCATGCTCCTTAGTTCTCAATTACAGTTTTAACAAAGGCTTGTTAATATGCACTGTTGTTTGCTACTCAACAGGTAACAAATGAAAATGAAACACAGAGAAAACAACAGCAGTTATCTGGGTCTCATTCTGTATTTCAGGATATATCATTAAATACAGTACGTTGCAGGATTAGACACACATAATGGATACATTATCCATTACTTCCAGAACATTAATGATGAAAAAAACACTGCTGCATTGGTAATTATAATTCATGTAGGAGGATCTGTAGAATTTAGTTTTTGCTTTGACATGATAAAGTGTCAATCAAGGGCAAAAAATCGCAATCAAATGTATTATGATTCAATACTGTAATATCTTAATTATGGCTAGAAGGTATCTTTTAGGTTGTGTTTCTTGCAATTAACTTGTTGCTGCCTACCTTCTCAGTCAGAGTCCAAGTTCATTTTGTGATTTTTTTTGCAGTCTGGGGGTACATTAACTACAGTAAATGTAATAAATACAAGTTATAGGGCACAATATTTTGTGTTGAAAAGATCAACAAGGCAGTCTGAGCTTCCCATGCTAGATATAATACTGATTTAGCTCACCTGTCCTCATTCAGCACTGGAAAAGAGCCAAATATTCAAAAATACTGTCTAAAGCTAATATCCCATCACACATTTTCTTTCATACCTGGAATTACAAGAAAATATACAGTACATACAGTATGGACAGTGCAAACAAAACCAGCTGGTATATACACAGTATATAACTACAGATGTATCTGGAATATAATTAGCTTTGGTAAATCTATATTCTGATTTAGTTGAGGAATTTTAATAGTCCTTTTCAACGAAAAACCTTTCATAGGTAGTGATTTATTGTTTTAGTTATCCCGCACAGTATAGCAGGTTAGGAGATCCAACTTCTCATTGAATCGAAATATATGTATTAGGAGCCGGAAGATGTAAAAAAAAAATCAGGATGCTGAGCGTTTTAGAAAGAATATTTTAAATTTACGGAGAGCCTTTTTCTCCGTGGACATTAAGCCTTGCGCTAAAAAGGGCGGAGGAGTTAGAGAACGATCTCAGCTGCTAGATTAACTCATCAACACTGCATTGCCGGGTGTCAACAGAAATGTTTCACGCACCGACCCAGTAAAGAATGAAGACCATTTGGAGGTCACAAGTGGCAGTCCTTCATCCCTTTAAATGTTAGTGTCTGCCTTTCAAATACGGGGATATAACCTCTAAACCCGAGAGAGGAAAACCCACATTGGAAACTATCGGTTTCCGGATACTGAATTAGTATAAGGAAGATTTTAGATTAAATTTAAGATTTAAATTAGTTAAATTAGTTTAAGTAATTGCTTAAAAGTAAAGTCATTTAACTTGATTACGATGTGGAAAACATATTTATCCGTATTTTGTAAGCATAAAGCTCAAATACTCTTTATGATAATAAGAAAACAGTTGTGAAGGAAGGCAACGCCAAACTGAAAAACCAACTAACTGAACTTTTATAGCAGTGTATTGAATGTAAATATTTTAAAACTACAAAAGCAAATAAACAAAGATGAAATCTGTAACATAGAAGCTATTTTTAAAAGTTGTGGTTTGAACCAAAATCTTTGCAACTCGCTAAGAAGTGAAAATAAATACGTTCTAGAAAGAGGGGACTTCATCACACTTTGATGAGAGCCCTCTTTATATTTTATTGGCTTTTATGCTGATTTTCTGGAAATGTTATTTTGAGATACGAAAATATGAACTAAACTGAATATAAGCTCTAGAAAGTTATTTGAGTTTTAAAAAGCATTACTTTTTAAAGTGTGCTCGTTAAGGATGTTTTTAGTTCAGAAGTCGAATCCATTAGACACATGCAAGCCACGCACTGCCTTCAATGTATCTGAAAGCTACTGTATATGATCACATTAGTCTCATTAATTAGCAAGAAAAAGCTTTTCCCATTTATTTTCACTTAGTGTGTGCGCTGCACCCAAGAGAAGCACTCAGACTGTAGGATTGCATGGCCTTCACACTCAGCTACTAGTAAAGCTTTGATGATCGTTGAGGGGAAGATACTATGTTTACCTTTGAAATCTTTTCATACAGGCTAGTGGGTGCGTCATGCTTCATTTGTTTGCTTTAGATTTTAAGCAGATCATATGCATAACTTTCTAAGCTGCAACGTGCTCTTCCGTATATTATAGATTCCTCACCCTGGCCTGCAGCTGCCACAGATAACACATCTACAGTACAGTACTGTACTTACTGTCTGTGAAGGAAAGGTCACACTGTTGTAATTATCCGGAGAAGAGCTGCTCTAAATTATAGAAACGAATTCTATAGACAAGGCAAGAAATGAAGTAAAAATTTATTTTTTTATTTATTTTAAGAGGTTTGAAAAAACATACAAAATCAACTTACATGCCCAATCTTTCTGTGAGAAAAGTAATATGATCTTTTTTTTTTCATTTAATTGAATCCCTAGTTTGTAGTTTTTTTTAAGACGGTAGATAAAATCCAAGTACATATGGACTTTTTAATTAAAATAAAACAAACAAATTCACAATTACACTCTGAAACAGACCTACATTTCTAGAATTTCTATATTCATCTGATAGTGTTTTTTTTAAATGCTGCACGAGATGTGATATATAGCTGCTGTAATAATAATGTGTTTACTTATATTGTAAATGCAGTAATGAAGTCTAAGTGGGTAAATATTCATAAATATGATAAATTACAGGAACGTCTTCTAGCATTGGATGGTATTTGTAATCTTCCACATATTTGTTGTTAATGTGCAGTATGTACACATATACAGTATATTTCTAGAAATATCTACATCTGCAGAGATTTTTGCCAATTGTATTTGATAATAGTAATGTTTGCAGTGTGGAATATATGACCCCAAAGGTTTATTCATTTTGCTGGGGGCAGCTACAGAATGACCATTGCAAGGTAATGACTGCCTTCTGCTTCAGGCAAACTGGAAAACCACAGAAATATGTTTACATCAATAATTCAACCATTTTCACACTAACCTAATCCATTACAGTGTTACATCACTTAAACTGTCGGCTTGATTCCAGAAATTCCTAGTGTTTTATTCGTGTTTTTTATATAACAATAACAAGATATTAATTCAGTGCAGAGTGTGTGTTTGTCTTCAGATGCTTGTACAAGTATATACAGTATTTGTTCTTGTAAAGCAACATGCACTGCACTTAAGCAGCTCGGTAAAAATGCCTTTTCATTTTCCAGCTTTACCATAACATGAACTAAAATACATTACATGAAAATCAGCAAAACAAACAAAAAAACACTGAATGCTCTGAATGTTTGGATAAAAACAAAAGTTTGTGTATCCTTTCACTGGCAAATTCAGCAGCCATGCCTATTTTGTTTGCCTGTTTCTCTAGTACACAATACATTTTTTTGCTATCAATTTAAAAATGGTCAGAATGTTCTGGAGATTATTTTATCTATAATATACAGTACTACTTACTGAATAGTTCATCTGGGAATATGTCTTCATCCAATATGATTTAGATGTCAAAATGCAATGCAACAAGTGGCATACATGATTTCATCCATTCCCTTTTAATCACTTTAACAGCTGTCCATTGCTTAAATGTTATTGATAATAATCATAATCATGATTGATCAATGATCATTACTGATTCTATATCAATAAAAGTGATATGAATATAATCATTATTGGTTGGGAGGGGAGGAGTAGGAGGTGCTTTTATTTTCTGGTGTTTGATTGCTGATTTGTGATTGTTTATAGAAATATAGAAATGTGCTTTCTAGCCACCTCTTCCAGTTCAGGGTTCCAGCAGAGCCAGAGCTCACCCCAAAACACAACGGATGCAAGACAGGGCACACACAGACACAGTTACAAACAGACCACCACACCTAGGGTAAGTTTTCCCAGTAGCTAATTAACCTACCAGCATGTCCTTGGACCGTGGGAGGAAACCAGAGCACCTGGAGGAAACCACATCAACAAGGGGAGAACATACAAACTCCACACAGACAGCACCCCAGGTCTGGAACTGAACCCAGGCACCCAGCACTGTGAGATAGCAATGCTCACCCCTGCACCACCATGCCACCCCAAAACAGCGATAAAAATCTTCAAATGAAAGCAGACATTTTTGCACAGGACTGGAATGGCCTGAGATACCTGGGCAGGAGGCTAGCCCTGTCAGCTTGGGGCTGATCTCATGGCCTCGTGTGCTGGCGCCAGCCAAGCTGGCAATCTGGTAAAAAATAGAACCCCTGCAGTTGTTGCACAGAGAAGAGTGACAGGAAAAGCATGTCTTGCGAAGGATTAAATTGCAGCTGCTGTCATCAGAGAACAGTCATTACTTCTGGGCTAATTATCTCAGAGCTTGTAAACAAACAACCTGCCAAAGTGCAGACTACATTGTATTTACAGCTCCGGCTCATTACATCTTTAGGGTTAGCGGCTCTGAAATTCCAAGCTGAGAAATTCGCTTATCCGTCCCGATTTAGAAATCTCAAATTGAGTTAGCTGCCTAGACAGACAGAGTGCCAGTGCAGCCCACTATATACTGCAGAGATGGAACAAAACAGACACATGTTCGGGAATTGGGATGTTCGACAGCGTAGAACAAAATGAAAAAAAAAACAATAACCCAAAAAATGTATATTATATTCTGAGATTTATTAAGCTTTCACTCCAGTGGGGTTGTATTATGAAGGAAGCATTGGTGATTAGACAAACCATATCATTGCAGACTGATTTGTGTTTTAATTCAGAGAAAAGCTAAATATCTAAAACAATGTTGAAAGGGCACAGGCCTACTGAGTATTTTGTTTTAAAAACAGATGAGATAACTATGGATTTAGGTTGGATCTGATTTTAACTTCTTCTTGCCTCTTATTTTATTCTTATCAAATCTCTGCGTTTGCCCTCTAATTCAAAAGTTACCAACACAAATGCAAATTTCCATCCAAAGCATTTTTCCTGCCTTCAGATGCAGATTCTGTAACATTCAGCTTTGAAACAGATTGCTGCTAACTCCTACGTCAAATTATAAACCCCAAATTCTATCACAGAGCGAGACTAATTTCAGAAATATTTGCTAAACCCCTCCAGTGCAAAGCACAAGAGGCTAATGTTTAAAGGAAAGGCTGAAAACAAAATGACACTTGCCAGAACTTATAACAGTAGAAGCATATTTTGTCAAAGGGGATGGGAAACTATTCAACAAAAAAATAAAATAAGAAGTAGACTGACAAGACAATTTGACACAAACGTTTTTCAGAGGCTGCTTGATGGTTATAGATCGTGATTGAATTTCAATAATGTACAACAGTTTAGGGGAGTGAGAGCTCATGAAGAATTTGCCAGTGCCAGCTTATTAAAAACTTGATCCAGCCCCGGACATTCCCAGACCTTTCTGGCAAGTTTGCAGCCTCTGACTGGTGTTCAGTTACAAATCCACAATACCTGTACTGCAACATATGTAAATGCTGAAGTGATTTTTTTTTACTTCTCTTCAGATAGCCTTTTTGCATACGAGAGTGTTCATTCATTCGATAACCATTCTGGGTCGTCATGTCAGACCAACACTAAAAAAGTTTTAGTACAGTAAAAGGACTGCAACCTGTGAGCAGTTTGTGTCAATCTTATCTGCCTGAAGCAAAACAGCTGTCAAATATAACTACATATTATTAATAACCCTTCACTGCATCCAACATATCTATTAAGAATGCCAGTTTTGTAGTTATATATTTATTGCATATACACCTAATTATTATATTCCCAAGGCATAACTAAAAAGCTCATTTGCAGTAGGGTTTTGTAGCAGGGGCAGAGGTCAACACTGAACGTACTGTAGGTATATCACACTTGCTGTCAGGCTGATGACTGGCATTTGAAATGGAATACACTGCAGTTTTCAAATACAGATTTAGCAGTATGTTAGTCTGCTGGGTTGATTGAGGCCTGAAAATTACAAGAGGTAATTAATTTTGAGAACAAGTGTGTATATCCCTCAGAATCCCCATTATACTGTAGGTTGCCCTGACCTTGCTCTGGATAATTGAGTTAGCATTTTTAACTTGAGAAACTAATCTGGTTCAACCAATGTTCTGGCATGGATTAGCTCAAATAGATAGTTATATCACACAGAACAGTGGCGTAAGATGACCTCAATGTCATGCTTTGAAGTCCATACTCATTGGAGGACTTTGTGATTGGACCCTTTTGTTGGCCATTGGCACAGCCTTTTATGAATAAATGAGCCACCCTTACTTTTGGTTAGCTTGCCCAAGAGCAGACACTGCCTCAACCTTATAACTTTTTATATGTTGCTATGTCCTACTTTCAGTCAGGTTTAAGACTTTTAATTTATACATAGTCCTAACACTAAAATTTACATTAAAAAAGAAGTAATGCTGCACATTTGGTCTGAAGTTGGTAAGATTCCCTTCCACTCCACAGACCTTGCCAAGTGATGTATCATTTATTTACCTTTTGACACTTTGTTCATTCCTGGGGAATCTGCTCTTTGGTGTTTCTGTGCCACAACGAGGCGTTTTTGTTTCTGTCTGTAGGATGATATTTTTATTTTTGTCTTTTTTGAATGTCAAAGCCTGTGTATTTTCCCCCTTAGGAATCTATGCCATCCCAGATCATCAGTCAGATCAGGATTCAAACAAGCAAACTTTGATGACTGTTTCACCTTCAGCAGCACGTACTGTACTGTTGTCATTGTAGAAGATTGAGCACCTAAGTTTTCTTTGCAAGCATCAAACATTCCTGATTAGATCCGTCTTTATCCTTCCCTCTTTTGAAGTGTATTGAACAATGTAGTTCATTTACTACACCAACGTTTTTCATTAAAAATGTCACTGATTAAAAAAAAACATCCAATTTTTCTAATACAACGTTTAAAACAAAATATAGATTATTTTGTTATTGTAAATCATGCATGAATGTAAGAATGTAGGTATTGTACTTTTCGATCTGAATGCCTACCCATGTGGTTAGAATTTGTTACTCAGGGGAAATGTAAGATTCGTAACAGGATTCAGACATATTAAATTGTTTTTTAATTACATACCATATGCAGTGGCGTTGGATAATAATAAAGAAAAAGTCCACATCCATGAAGTATTCAACACCAACCTCAGGAACACCCGATTTACCTTGTAGTTACCATATTTAACCCATGATTTATAACATTTAACATTTGATCATTTTCTTATGAACGGTATTTTTTACTTCATTTTGTCACTACTATGAAAACTTCAGGGAATGTGGCTTGACTATTGAGTTCAATACAATATATTATGAAGTCACACGAACCTACATAAATTTTAAAATTACTTTTTTGCTCTATGAATCTATTATTCTATAATCCAGTATTCACAAGTTTATTATTAGTAGTGATAATCTTTATTTCATGATACAAGTTCTCAAGGGACTTTAAAATAAAGTGATCAGCAACACATATAGATATTCAATGACTAAATTAATCATTTAAGCAGAATTAAAAACTTGTTCAACTTTAAAATGGATTTGAATACTGAATGATGTGTAAAATCTACTATGGTCTGGACAGTCATTCCACAGCCTTGAAGGTACAGAACTTGGAGAAACTTGAAGATGAAAAGCTGAGCTGTGAATATGCTGCAATGTGTTGAGAAAACTGCACTACAATGATCAAGAGAGGAAAAGCAAAGGCATACATTCGATTTCTTCATTAGATTGGAAGAAACATGGACACAGTATCAGCAATTGTTTGACAATGAGAAAAAGATGCCTTCACAACATTAAGAACACAAGCTTCTGCAAGACCAGAGAAGGCCAGAGACCAAAAAGCACAATGATCTGTACTGTAGGTGTCTAGGGAGTTAACAGTTCACTGGTGTAGTCAAGAGCCAAAAGGTGAACAGCAGTATTGTAATTTTCTTCTGAAATCCACAGGGAACCAGTGCAAGGAAGCTGAAACAGACAAGATGGCTCGTGGAGTTTAGTTTCAGATATGATACAGATTATACAGATAGTGCATTTCTTCACAACAAAAATGCTGCTACTGCTGTAGTCTGTGGCTAGTTCTGTGACTCTTTATATAGACTCTGCTAGACACACTGTAGTCTGAATAGGTCTGTTGTAGCAATTGGGATGTGTACAGTATATGCAGGTGGCTGTTAGATTGATAGATACTTTTAACAATACAAACAAACTGTGCCCTTCAAAAGTATACAGTCTAGCAATTTGTATTTGTGAAGATCAGATGAATTTCAGTAGTTCAGTTAGATCTGAGGCTGGATAGGCTGCCCAAACCCCCCTCACTATTGTGAGGAGTCTGCTGCTGCCAGGTGTGGAGGGGAGGCTGGGGGAAAGGACGTCCCGGGGGTGAGACTTATATTTGTAGGCAAGCAGGTAGGTGAGATCAGGCCCCAGACTTCCTTCTGCACCTCCATTCAGGAGTTATAGTGAGTGAGTGTTAAAGTACAATGTAATATACGGTAGGTTTCAGTTTTGGAAAATTCCATTTATACATTCTTTTATATTAGAACAAAATCACACATTTTGCATTGATTTCAAGTTATCGTAGTATTGGTATACATTCACTTGAAGTAAATTTCTCGCAAATTTGTTTGAGGTAGTACCTGCATTGGACTCACCAATAGGCAAAGACTTTCCTTTTTTCTCCGGATGAACGCTTTGGTTGAAGCAGCCGGATGTTTTTGGTTATTATCTTGCCGCAAGGCACCCAATAAGTACGGAAGCATGTTCTTCCTCGATAAGCAGACGCAATGTTTCCGTAAACTTCAGAACTCGTTCTGCTGCTGCCATCGTTCAACACAGATGAGTGAGCCAGCTCCAGAGCTGAATGCCCAGGCTATGACACTGCTTCACAGATGAGCTGTTGTTCTTGGGAGCTTCTGGATTTCTTTCCTGACTCCACAGGTTAGCCCTTTCCATGATTTTGGTTTGTAATATTTTCAGTAACATTTTGTGCTTCTTTCTAATGATAATACTGCCTTTACTGACATAGGCCTTGTACTTGTTTAGCATGCTTGGTTATTAGACAACCAATTACAGTACATTATACCTTGTAAACATAGCACTAATTTCAAATTTAAAGTTTCAAAAATGTCATATTTACACAAAATATATTATTCTTCCATATGCATTTTGCATATTTTTTTTCCTTTCTATAATTACTTCCAGTGCAAATATACAGTATCTGTATTCAAACCCCCTAAACACTCTGGTTTACTTATTGTGTCATTCTTTTAAAAATGTAACTATATGAAAATGCAAAATTGTATGTTTTTTTTTCTGCTACCCCCTGGGTTTGTCTAAATGTCTAATCATGGCTTCTCATGTCACCTATGGAAGAATACCTTAAATTAAACAAAGGAAAAATAACTGACAATATTTACAGTAAATGTAATACCAGGGTATTATATTTTAATGTATAGTATTGCAGTGCAATGTCATGAAGCAGCTAATTATACTAATTCCATTTATATCTGTGATCTCTTTGCAGTGAGTTGTATAATCCAGAGTGCAGTATTATCTTCTGTCTTATGCATTTGGGATAGTCTCCTAAAATCTATAAATATTTTTAATAAACATATACAACGTCTGTTGTGTATTTATGTCATAACTGAAAGCACAGAGTGCACAGGTATAAAAGTATAGTATGCACTCTATCCCCATTAATTCTACTCACAAACCCACACATCCACACAAAACGCAATATTATACAGCATGTGCAGTGGAGAGGACTTCAAGGAAAGGGCATTCAGTTGTAGTGGTTCAGTTTAGGTGCAGTAAGTCAAACATCAGCAGAGGGAACCTAATTCCATTACTTAGTTCCATAAACAAAGCAGATACAGCAGTGCTTGCTTACAGCTCCCATTTGTTTTTCTCTCCTGTGCAGAGCTGGGCTGACAAGCACACGGATCGGCCAACCCACTGTCTGACAGCCACACAGTTTTATAAGCAGGGTCATACAAATGATTCGGTCAATGCAATGATTCCACACAAGAGGGGGTCTTTCAGCTCATCTATCTCATTTTGTTGTTGGTAGCTAATTGAACTGAGGATCTCCACTGGCCATTTCTTGAAAGAAGCCAAAAGGTTTTGACTGCAACAAAATGGCTGGGTAGCTTGATTCATCCCTCAACCCACTTGTGTGAAGAAGTGCTCCTCTTCTCAGGTTTCAGTGCTCTTTCACATAGTTTCCAGTGGATCACCAACGTGTCCAATGTGTCATCTCATGCAGAAAAAAAGCCTTTCTGAGTAGCTTTCTGAGTGAATGGGCAAAAACAACACTAACCAGGGGCAGCTTGGACAACACTAACGCAAATTGAAATGATGACAAATCCATTTAAAAATTATTTGCGCAGGTGGAACTGCAGCAGAACGTTCCGTGAAAATAAATAACTGTGGCATAGACAGAGCTGGTGTCCAGGCCCACGTGTGTTCCCCTGTTCCCTTTTTCAGCCCTCCACTGACACTGGTTGTTCCCGTCCCTGTCCTTTGGAATCCTAATCCCTTTATTTATTTCAAGGGTCCTGTGACAGCCCCTCCGTGCCATGAAACCCGCCAGTGACAGAAACGAGCCGAATCGTTTGTGTACTGAACAAACCAGATGCAGCACCACCCTGTAGTAAAAGTGGGGGCTGTTGACAGGGGAGAAGCCCAGCACGGATCGGCCAGTTTCTCTGTCAGGGAGGCTAAATATAGGGTCAAGTGGAAGGATTTTTTTTTTCTTGCAGGAGGACAGTAGTGTGCATGTCCAGCAGGTAGCTTGAACCCAACTGACCTTTTTTTGTCATCTATTATAAGCATGGTCACAAGGTCTTTCTCATGACATTGTATGTGTCAGCCTCTCCCAAGTCATCTCTCAATAGATGTCAGTAGTGCTTTCTCCTTAATATGTTCCCTGCACACAATACTTCAGACTCAGCAAGATCTAGGGCCACATCGGGAGGTTTTCTAGATGGTTTCTTGGCTATTTTAGGACCCTTAATACCCCATCCTATTCAGTTTCTGAAGGGCTTTTCAGGATTCTCCACAGTAGTTACCTTAAGGATATAAATGTTGCATATGGATTCATCACCCCACATTCTTCTGAATTTCAAGAATAATTATCTTGATACCTTTATTAAGCTAACCTAGTTATTTTTGCATTTGTTTTCAGCAAAGCACAATAAAAACTCCTCCCTCTTTTCTGGCAGATTGGTGAAAAGCTGAATACATTGCTTGACAGTGTTAATCACCATGTTGCAGTACTTCTCCACAGACTGTTTGCACATGAGAAGCTTTTCAGGGAAACAAGCCTGAGCTTCTCTGAATCACCTTTCATCGGCGGAATAGATCTTCTGTGCTTTGCAGTACACCCATTAACATATTTACAGCAGGACCACATTGACCTCTGCCTGTCTTTACCCATCTTGAAACTGCTGCCCTTCCTCCAACAACTGCAGCTGAAAACATACAGCAGACTCATAAAACAGCTGGATTTTAAATCCCTGCTGAGCTTGCTTTGCATTTTAAAGAAGAATGTTTTGGGGACACAGATCCTATCAAGCCTTTGACTGTGCCTTGACTCTTGAAACACTTCATGTCTTCTTTATGAATGATTTAATACTTTACTTTGATGTTTGCCACAGTTATTTTCTGTATAACTCTACCTTTTTAATCAGTGGTATTTTCTCTTGTGCAACAGCATTCTTTATAGAACTTTAACACGTCTTGCTCGTGACCTTCCACTGAGTCCTACTGTAAGAGTGAAACACATTTCTGATGACATAATTTAGAAATCTGATAAATAGTCTGAAATTATATTTAAATTAGCTAAAATATTCAGGCAGGGAAAGACCCTTATCACTCTTGTCCTCTAGGCCAAAACCTATTTACAAAACTGTGTGCCTATAAAAGAATCAAGACTGGTTCAGGCAGCGATAAGAGAATCAAGCCAAATTGAAGAAGTGAAATAGGCTTGAAAAAGCTTTGCAAATGCACCTTTTAATAAATTCAACATGAATCATTTATTGAAAATGGAATCTCTTCCCCTGGTCTACAAAAGATTCATAATCTTGTTTTGAATGTGGTTTTAATTGATAACATCCTTTTTCCTTACAGGGCCCATTGCTGAAGACACAACTGGTGCTAGGATCCAATAAATCATAGAATATCAAAGTGGACATGTAACTCTTTCTGTATCTCAACACATGTGAAATCAGAACATGTCTGTCATCAGTGTGCACTGCTTTTAGGAATACATTTTTAAGACTTCTTTCCAAAATAATTTTTACCACATGCTTGGCTGATTGTAGACCAAAACCACTGTTTTGTAAAGTTTATAAATGATGTGTGACTGAAGTGATACGGAGCATCATCCTAATTGTTCATTTTGAAGATTTAGTTCAAACAAATTAAGTTAATTTAAATCTGTACTTTAGTTTAAATAAAAGCAAAATAAATAAGCTCTGTAGACATTAAAGCATAAATGCATATTTGGCAAATGCAGGATATTCGCTATCTGTATTAAATCTGATATTATCCTGAGTTCCATATAACTTTTCCATGTAACACACTTAAAAAGTTGACAATTTAAACATAAAATGGGGAATTCCCTGTAGTTTAAAATAATGTTTACAAAACATTAAGGTAAAGTGTGTGATTTCAATTTTGGAGAAAAGTACATCAGGCTTGTAAGCTGTGCAAACTAAGGTTTGTTTAAAATACACAATAACTTTTTACAGTTTCTTATTAATTTTAATTATTTTGTTATTAGTTATTACGTAAACTGTTAAGCCACAAAACCAGAATGAACTTTTATAGAGGACCTTGAAGAAGCCTTTGGAAAGGCACTGAGAAAACATAAAAGGATTGAATGAATCATTACAGAAAAAAAACAGTTTTTTATGATATCAGCTTTTAGTGCAATATAAAACTTTTCTTTACTTAATTTTAACTTACATTTAATTTTAAAAAGAAGCAAAATAATCACCTTTAGTCTAGGTATGCATTTTGCTCAAATTATAGGTTTTTAATAGGTTTTTAATTTTAATGTGTAGATAACCTCTCTTAATGTATTTAAGACAACCTGCAAATCTTTCAAACTTTCAAACTATGAGCCCTATGCTATGGCAAGCCAGCATGATAGCACAGGAACTGTGACTGAGCTTCCTGTTCACCAACAGTCCCTCTGAGAGATATATTGTGAATATCTCAATCGAAATCAGGCGTATTTGCTAAACTTGATCTGGGGGATCAATGAGGCCATGATTCTGTACACTAAACATACAGTAGTTTATATTTCAAATTTAAGCTAAAAAACACTTTTGATTTAGGTTTTCGGTGGTAAATCCCGGGTGATGGCATGGTACATCACCATCTGTTCTTAGTTTGACCATGTTAAATTTTCAAACTTTTCAGGGAATTGTGAAGAGTATTAAAGTTATATTTGTACTCCAAAAAAAAGTCAGAATTGACTTGTCTACCTATTGCAAACTGACCCTGTCTGAGTTCATTCCAGGACCAAGTAAACTCAATTTCCCAGTGCCCAACAGCATAGCACTCTTGGCAGAATTGCATCAGGGGCATCAGGTGACTTTGGAGAAAAGTCCTATTTCCTTTGCTATCTACGGTCAAATGATTTACATTCATGAATACATCAAAATACAAACAGGAGAAAACAATAACATTGTGTGCAGATGGAGATTGGAGGTAGGAGGGTAAATTCAGTGATATAGCTAAAACAACACTTGAAATGTATTTTACCATATCAAACTTTCTTCTGTTACAAGTACTTGATCATCCTTAGTGGAACTATAGGAATTATCAGTTTGGACATTTTCTGCAATAAGGGAAAATGCAGGTATCAATGAATTGCGATAATGGTAATCATCACATGAACATTGAAACATCCAATTCAATAGTTCTATAATGTGTGATGATAAAACATAGGTTTGATTACATATCCATGCTATGTCAATATACAGTTCATATAGGGGAAATCTAGCAGCGACTAATGTTTTCACACAACTGAGCACAATGATTTGAAACTGCTCTAAACTGAGTGATGGAGAAAGGTTACCTTGTTCACACCTACTTTTAATCCCAGTCCAGCATTAGGATTCTACGACAAGTTAGGATAGATGCACAAGGCAATGGGACAACCATACAGCCTGTTAGTTTCTGTTAGTTGCTTTGAAAAATTACATATGTTTATGTTTTAAGTTTTACATAGTTTTGTAAATATATATAAACCAATAGACTGGATGATTGATTCAGAGAAGCAGAAAACCCTTCAAACATATTTGATCAGTTCTGACTCTTAACATCCTTCAGAGCTTACCTTCTCTAGCACGAAAACAAAAACACAATATCCCAACTCTACGTGATGTTGTGTGGATTCTGAGTGGAGCTGGGCCAATTCTGCAATGGTTAGGTCTACAAGGATTAAAAGTCTGCTTAATTTTGCTGTGCCTTGCAGTGCCAGGAAGAGCCAATTCGTCTTGACTTTTAAGACGTCTCTTGCTCTCATCCATGGTTTTAAGTTCCCAACACAACTGAAGCCAGTAAGATTGCCCATAAATCTTTTTGAAAGAGGATCCTGAACTCATGTCATCCCTGCTGCTTTGCATTTAAGTTTTGCCTTCCATCTAGCTTTTGACCTGCTTCCTCCTGGCACTGTAACATTTAAAACTCATCGGCTCTCCCTACTCACTCCTGAGTCCTCCCTCTTGCCCTCGTGCCCCTTGCCCACTGTGTAAATCAAATGATTAATAGTTTCAATGAACGTATGCTCCATTATACTCCCTAGTTCATTTCTATCTTCGGAATTGTTTCCATCAAGTTCAAAGCTGAATTCCAGGCTGTTCCTAAATATAAACTGCAGATGACCCACAGAGTGATACCTACTGCATTTCATGGTTGAACAGAAAGCCTTAGTCGCTGACGTTAACTAGGGATCAACGCCAGTGTCTCTGAAAGTTGCTGCAAGGAGACAACCGGTGTAAAATTAATTTTAATAAATAAATATCGTCAGATGCTGGTGTTTATTTTGAGACCATTAAGAAAACAGTAATTTTGTTTTGTCAATTCACCTAGCTGAGTAGAATATTTGTTGTGAAAAGAATATTTTTTACTGCGGACTTTAAATTGTAGTATACTCATTTTGGACCCCTGTAAAATAATCTATATTAGATTTGTGTGTGTCTTGGTATGTATTCTTCTCATTTTTATATCAAAACACCTCCAGAGGCAAGAGTTCAATAGCTTTTCAAAAGCCCATTTATATTATGATCAAGAGGCTGAGACTTTTAATGGACTCATTTTGGCCTTTGCTAACAGGTTATATTGCCAGACAGACATTGCATTTTAATGTGAATTGCAAGCATGGGTTTAATGTTTTCTGACAGTACAATGTAGAACTTAGTAAATGCATGATTACTGTAAATGTGTCTGTAACTAGTTAAATGATTTGTAAGTCCATTTATTGCTATTGATTAGACTAGTTATTATTTATCCAATAATTCAAGTAGGTAGCTGCGTGAGCATGCATACGCTGCAAAGGAACAGGTAACAGGTTTATTCCATGCTGAAAAGAAAAGAAAGGAAACACAAAGTTTCGTTGAGCGCTCACACCTGAAGAAGGCTCCACGGCTGAAACGTTGTGTTTCTTTTCTTTACTTTTTATCCAATAACATTTGGTTAAAAAAACATCAAATGGAGTCTGCTTCTGTCTACCTAAGTAGAAACACCATGATTGTAGCTTTCCTAATTGCACATTTTGTTTTTGCACTGGGGCCACTCTGTGCTCACCCTTGTAAGAGACAGTCCTGACTGTGCAGCTCTCTTCTTCTTCCACATGCTCCAAGGAAACCAGATCCCAGTGCTTCCCCAAGCTTGGCAAACCACGTAATGTCAGGCTGATTCAGAGGCCAATTTCTCAGAAATCCAACTCCAATCTGCTATCATCCCTACCTGATTACTTGCCTTTCTGCATCTCCAAAACCTGTACCATTCCTCCATCCCCACAGCATCCACCACCATTCCTCATCCTCCTGTCCACTAACTCCCCAGTCCCAGGCTCTTGTCATTCCAATCTCTGCCTTTACCAGCACACCTGCAAGTGTCCCATCAGCTGAATCCGCCTTCAGCCCTGTGTCTTTTTTCCGAGCAAGTCAGCAGTCACTTTTCCACTAGCCATGTAAGCCGAGCTCTTCCACGGTCCCACATGGTCCACTCTTTTCCTCAACCTTTCTTCTTCTCATTCTCATTCTCATTTTCATTGTAGGGCATCCGACTGACCAAAATCTTTGGCCCCAGCAACATCTGCTGTGTTGTCTCTCTCTCTTTCATCCACCCAACTCTTTCCAATGTCCCCACAGGAGCCCTCCTCACTGCAGGCCTGAGTATTGCTGCATCATTCTTGTCAGGTCCAGGTTCCTCGTTCACAACCTTCACTGCTCCTAGCGCCCATCTCCCTCATCCTAGTGACAAAAGTTCCTGGGGAGGGGGGTCTCCAACTGAACCAGAAGCAATAGTGTGCTGATGCCAGCTCCTTCATCTTCAGCAGTCATGTCCCAGTACCTCCTGGAACCCATAAAAAAAAACCTGAACCCCAACCCTCTGTTTTGTCGCCCTCAGTCAAAACAATTCTCTTAAGAGCATCATCACCCCAACTCTCCACTCTCACACTTTTCAGCTCAATAATGTGGCCGAGGCTCCCATCAGACCTTCTACAGTATATCACCTTTTCTGTTCTAACTAGAATTTCTATCCTCAGATTCTATTTAAATTTTATAATTGAAGAATTCTGCTTTTGCTTTGAGGTAACCCACTTGCTTTATTTTGAGATTCTAACATCCCTGTTGATCTCTCAGCCAGGCCATTTAAGACAATAAATCACATTCATTCACACTTTTACTGAGGCTTGATTGTGGTTTGTCCAAACTACTCAATAAGAGATCAGAGAAAAGTATCCCTCCAGTGACATATTGTATTACTCTTTTTTTCTTTCATGAAATCCATTATTTTGAACCTAATTCACCCAAATTTGTTTCCACATCACAAAGCTCTGTCACCACTTTCTTGGCGGCTGTTCTTGAAAAGTATTTTCCTGCTTACATTGATTCTGGGAAGTGTTAATAGTGCCCAAGGAAAGACACATCAGCTGAAAACCCTTGCGACTTGCTTTCATGGAGGATTGTCACTTTAAACAGTTCCTATAAACATAAAACATGTAAGAAAGCACCATGAACGCATTTCTTGCAGGGTAGTCACATAAATTTATCCTCTGAAGTGTGCTGACAAACTGCTTTGCTTTATGACACTGTACTGCACATACTGTATTATTTTCTGTATTACAGTTACATAGTTACATAGATCTGACCCTGTCACGTTTTCTTCTTGTTATAGGGGAGATCTATTTTGCAGGGTGGCACAGTGGTGCAATTTGCTTCTTTGCAGTGCTGGGGCCCTGGGTCCAGTTCCTGGGTGCGCTCTGCATGGAGTTCTGTATGATCTCCCTGTGTTCATGAGAGATTCCTCCACATGTTCCTGCTTCCTTCCACAATCCCAAGACATACCTGTAGGTTAATTGGCTTCTGGAAGAACGGGCCCTGGTGCGAGTGTGTGCCTGTCTGTGTGTATCCTGTATTGCACCTGTTACATGCCAGGATAGACTCCAGCTCCTCGTATTGGATAAAAAGGTCAAAATATGGGTAAATGACACTTTATTTTCATCTATAAAACTAAAAGCTCTTTATCCCTATCTAGTATCCCTTAAACCATCAAATAACTGGCCATTGTGCATAGATGAAACGGAGAGAGTATTTGAAATTCCAAATATACATCGAAATACAGGATGATTTATTTGTAATAAAGTAAAATACTAAATGCTATTAATACTAAATGTTGTTTTTTTTTTAAAGTCTGCACTAACATTACTGGCAAACAAAATCCAATTACAAAATTACAAAATCCAGTAACAAAATGCAAGTATGGCTGCCTGCTGGAGGTAGTAAAGAATATCAGAATAATTTTACAGTAGGTGTTGGAGTGGGGAACGGTTTTAGCAGGAAAGAGGCAAAGGACCAAGTGGAGGTAAAATGTAAAAAGAAGAAACTCCATTTTGGTCTTCACGTGTGTCTTCACTGGTGTGTTCATCTCCACAGCCAAAACATTGTGTTTTTATGACAGGTTTCAGCAAAACAAGTTTATTTTCTATGAGAAAAAAATAATTACAAAGCAATAGCAATACGGCTTAAGTAATTAAAAGAGGAAGAAATGCACCATTTTGTTTCTGAAATAGTAAAGCACATCATTTTTTGCATTTAAGAATTCACCCAGCAAAATCAATGTTTTCTTGGAACAAAATCAATCTATTGCAGAGAACAATAAATACACACTTTAAACATTCTGTTTTGCTTTTGAAATTTTAAAAATTTTCAAAGTGTACTGCACGAAACCGTGTTAGTGAAGAATCAGATATTTCTGTGCTCAGATATTAAAGAACACATCCTTTGCGATGGCCCCAAAAAACAGCACAAGAAGAAAAATCCCCATCTCCATCCCATACTTGAAACACGCATCATCGGGATCCAGCCAAAATAAAAATCAGAATGCAAGAAAACAGATAAAAATGAACACCGGAGAGACTGAATAGGAAAGAACAAAAACTACAGAAGCTCTGTAATTTCTGTAATGTAATGTCTCCTTATTTTATAACTTTGTAAAGTTGTTTATATCACTATTACATACATATATATATACTGAAACATAACACAACATTTACAATTTGCAATTATCAGATAACGTTCCATTTACATCTTTAAAGAGCAGTAAAGGGATAATGTATTATTTCGCTTTACATCTAACGCAAATAATAAAATACAATATGCGATGCAATTCAAATGTTTATTGCCTCGGTTAATCCGGTGAGAGAATATCATATGAATTTATACTTCTACACAAGCAACTCCATCCTTCATTTGACTATGAAGAACCTCTGCTGGTGACTAGTCTCTACTCGAGGAGGGAGAAAAAAGTGTTTGAAAACGATCGATGTCACTCTACAGCTGCTGTGCTGTCTAAAATTTCCTCGATACAGCATTTCGGATAGCAGATTGAATTTCGTTTGCAATAATTTGGGGCCAAAAGTTTCCAAAAATTTATTCACGTGTTTTTTTTTAAAAAAACAACGAAACAATTTCCCCTCGCAGCTGTCTAGAACGCCCCATTTTTTGGATTAGGATTCAAACCCCATGAAATTTTCACCGTAAAGCAGAGAAGTCTTTCTTTACCAGCTAATGTGATACGCGGTACTTTTAAGAACAGGCAACACGATCCAGCTTTTTTTCTCCTTTTGAGTGAAACACAGATATCTTAGAAAGCACCGAAAAGTTACTGCGCAGGGAGACAAAAGATGTCGTATTGGATTTCAGAAGGCCGGGGTATCAGATAACTATCACACACACAAAAACGATTAAAACTTTCGAGAGGGCTTAATGCGAAGTCCTAAATCTCAAATAGTGTGACACGCGTCTGATTGAGCGTTGAACTTCGTGCCATTTAAGAAAAAGAAAATGCTTATTTTCATGAAGGTGAAACATTTTAGTAGTATTTCATCGCCCGATGAAAATCGCGGCTTCCGGAGCAATTGGGTTTTAGGTTATGTTTGTGATAAGATATAAAATATTCTTAAAGATATTAATAATATATCAAACAATTTAATAGATTCTACGTTAGCAGAAGATTCACAAAAAGAGGCATTCATATAATATTGAAATCATTTTTAAATTAATTTTGAGAGAAAATATTTAAATGATTAAAATATATCGTTAAGAGATATACTGTATACAGCTCTTTTTTTGGCAAAGGTATCATAAAACTTATTCCTCATTAGTAATGCATGAATCTTTAAATTACACATAGTTCATACGCTAACGAGCAAGATTTAAACAGGTTAAAGGCATTTCCAGAAAATACATTTAAAAGAAGAAGCTGCCTTAGTGCATCTTATTAACAATAAAGGGCTTAATTTGTAATGCCTTAAAATGGTTTTGAAGCACATTATCTGGTATATACACAATACCTATAACAACAACAACAGCATTTTTCAATGATCCTCAGTTTACAACCATTCACATAAGAATGCAGTTAATATTTTTATTTATGCTGACTTAAGGATAAAGCATAAATCTCAGTCTCAATCAGATTCCAAGAATTCAAGTGAAGAATCCAAGTTGTTTGGAATCTGCTACACCATGGATTAAAGTTTCAGGTTCCAGTCAACACCTGTGAACTAATTTGATTAAACTATTTTCTGTCTGCAGCTCCAAAACATATAGGTCACGAAGCTCCTATGCTTCCTATGCTTTAAATACTGATGTAAATGAAGAAATCATTATCATTTCTGTGCTGTTACAACAGAATACAAGTGCTAGGAAATCATTACTATAACTAAATAAGAAAATTACATGATTTTGATTCAATATAGTGGTCAAAGAAAGAGCCAGTAGGCATTCGTTTGTCTACAAAAGTAAACGTGAGAGATTTCATCTGAATGAAATATGAATCATCACCTATGTGTTTAAATCTGACATTGCATTGCTGTCCTTAGAAATCTGCATCTGCTTTTCCTGTAGTGGATCTCAATCTAGGCAGTTTGCGGTACAGTACCATTTTAATACACTGCAATATTTTTGGTCAACAAGTAAAATCATTTAGAAAGAAATCATATACAGAGAGACAAAGAATAAAATATGATTTGCAAGTTTTTCAAAATGACTAAAAGAAGATATAAAATATGGTTTACACATGAGAGAAAGTGTGGGCCTTAATCTCATTGTTTCTTCTTCATGGCCTTTAAGGGAGGGTATCAGAAAAGAGACAAAACATATTCAATTCAAACCACTGAGCAAACCCACACAGGTTTGGGCTCATTAACTGGTTCTTAACTAGGTTCGATCCTGGACTGTAACCCTGGTGCTCACTGACTAAAGTGAATGATATATTGTATGACGCAGTACTCGTGCCGTAGTTCGTAATATGAAAATATGTCTTTTATTAATACAAAAGAGAGCTTTAGGGAGGAAGGTTCAGGAGCTGTGCCATGTGGTGTCAGTAGCAACTGCAGCAGTGCTGTAGTACATCAGTAACTCTAAAGCCTGCGTAGGCTGTGTCACACTTCATGTGGAAACATTGGTATAGCTAGAAAAGCAAGACTCTGTGAGTCAAGTGACAGACGCCATGGTGTGTCATTGTACTACAGCGCAGCATATAGTCTGCTCTGTATCATCTGATTACCAGAAGTTGTTCCAAGCCAGAGTTCACACGTGTGACTGAGCCAGTCTTTGCGCTCTAAATGGACTCCTGAACTGCAACTGAAAGCTGCAGAAACTTGAGTTCGGGAGGCACAACAACAACCGAACCAGCCTTTGCCCAAAATGTTCAAAATCATATTCATTCCCAAGATCATTTATTGATATACATTCTAATCTATACATATCATAAGCAACTCCTCTTTTAACATCTCTCCTGTTTCACGCATCCTTCCTCCACCCCAACTCCACCTTGCAGCTGCTCATTGGTCAAGTCTCCTCACTATGGAGGTCCCAGCCACCTCGAGCAGGTTAGTGTATCTGCACATACATTAAACATCCTCAAACGCATCGAATTCCTGGGTCTCTTTATTCCTTATGCACTCTACGGTATATTGCACAAGTATGCTCTTTTTGTCGGACTTCTTTAGAGATCTTCCAGATTCTCAAAGCTTTGTCAATTGAAAATGACTCTTTTAAGTTGTTTGATCAAATTCTAATGATGGCGAAATGAGCTGGCCACTAAGGCAATAGCGTGCTTTCACTTTAATTCGCCTGGCTGAGGACATGACAGCACTGGGCAAGGAAAAATTCAAATATTGATTATAACTTCAAAATCATTCTGTTTTTCAGTTGCAGTTAGGCTGGTGTTGTCTTTATAATTTGATGTTAATTAGGTCATAATAAATAATCTATTCTCAATGAATTACTGTATGTAGGTGCTTAATTCCTCATTGCTACCTCTAAGGATAAAGGAATATTATGGGCTTTTTAAAATATGACATAATGCATTTGACAGATTTTGATAAAATGTCCACATGACCCTATACCTAACTGAAATAAAAATCAACCTTGATCTCCACAATGTCTAAAATTTCACTCAGCCTCTTGATGTTATCTCGTGTGTTTGGTTGGTTTTCTGAGTGTTAATGTGTATATTCAAGGATTTCAGTGTTTAGTACCGAAAGGTAATACTTAATGGTGGTTTCACACATATGGAGAAGACAAGAGATTACATATCAGTCTCGCTGGATTAAACGAAACTGTATATGGATATAATTTTAAAATAAACTTTTGATTAATTTAACATACCCTGAAAAGTACGCAAGTTTACGTGTCTACATTGATTTATTACTGACATTGTTAAAACGCAGCAAATATCCTCTTACTACTTTAAGTTCCTTTGGCTATAGTCGTTGTGTAGCTATTATAACCAAGAAAGGAACACTGAGACATGAAACCTAAACTTTGTTATTGGAAGTATGCAATTATGTTTACATGTCTTTGCACATGCAAAGTTTTAACTTTTAGAGAATTGTTGAATATCCTCATAATCAGGAATGATGTTAAATTCGACTAATTAAAAATTGTAAATGACTTACTCAGAATGGGCTATGAGAATGTCACTTCTAAATGAGTATCTCTCTTAAGAGTATATAAACTACTGTCAATGTGCCATTGTCCATGTGTCCATCTGAGACTTGTCCCTCTACTTTAATGCGCCTCCTTGATACATCATGATTCAGACAATATTCATAAGAAACTACTTCCATTGTGCTTGTGATTTAGCAAGTCAGTTACAGAAATGCAAATATTTACCTTTTCCATGTTGTTAAATCACATTAGATGTGCTACTGTATATCAGAATTTCATTCCAATAAATTAAAAAACTGCAGCTAATTACTGCATCTTCCAAAATAGTTCTTGTTTGAAATTAAAGTTAATGCTGTGATTAAATAACCTTGTAGTGGTGAATTCGGTTGGGACTGACAAAACATTTATTGAAAAAGTACAATTTACTGGATGCATTCTTGTGGAAAACATCTCCTTCTTTTCCACAATGTTGAATTTATTACAACAATAATGCTGTAGAAATCATAGACAGTAGATCAACAGCAAATGAATATTATGCTGGTATGATTAACAGGTTTTGACATGATTTGTGTGAAGCTATTAATGCATTTAAAAAGATAAAATATTTTGCTTTCAAATGCACCCTGGATTTGTATTGTAGTGGATTATTGTAGTGACTACCCAAGGCTAATATCACATTTGTTCTTTTTAAGCAATAGAATAGAATAAAGTTATAGTTATAAAGATATAGTTATCATCTCTTATTAAATAGGAAGTGATCTATTTAAAACCACAGCAATAAGGTTCAAACACTGATTCATTAACTTTAGATAATCTTGATATTGCACTTAACTAAAGAGGGCAGTCTTGTATTTAAATAATGCAAGATATTAATTTTCAAAAGTACAAAAGTAGGTTATAGACACAAGTAATGGATATTTGAGCATTTAATTAAATCCTGAGAGAAGATAAAATAAGTGCCATTTGAAGTAAGCTTTTCGTTTTTAATTTTCTGGAACTAATATTAGTTTAAAAAATGTATTAAATTATACATTTCCTTTTAAAAAATCCCTTGGAATCAAATGCATTTTTTCAAGGACTTAGGACAAAGATGAGGCAGTTTTCTAACCATTAATTCTGTTGGCAGTAAACAATAGAAAGCGAACATTTTCATTTCCTGTGTGCATTCACTCTGTCAGGAGTCTCCTGTCACAGTATACGGTGCTGTTCATAAATACAATCACACGCACGCACACAAACACACACACCAGTAAACTACCAGTGCAATGTCATCTCTCTATACTTTTGGCAAAAAAAACCCACTAGATAATTATTGCTTCTTTTACATTGCATTCAGTTATGTAATTTATATAAGATAGAAGGTCAAAAAGAGGTTTCTATTCAATTTCAATTTACCTTAGAAAAACAATAGAGTATAAGAAGCTCATCATAACATGACCAACTAAACTCAGACAGCTTGACAGCTTAAACAGTTTTAACAAGGACTGTGGATTCAGATTTGGAAACAGTAGAGGCACATATAATTACATGGTAACGAACGTTTTGGAATATAGGCCTCATTTACCTAAAGCACTATGTCCTGCAATAAAAACCAATTGGGTATAGTCAACTTTCATTTAAATAAAATAATGTTAATATGTTTTAATGTAGTTATAATTACACGTGCTTCTGTTGTAATGACATCCTTGCATGTCTTTCATGGCTACGTAATACTGTACATGCATTTCAAAGTACAGTACTTCAAAAGTGACAAAGTGTTTTGGACAAAGTCTTACCAAAGCAAATGAACATATTAGTTGTAATATTGTTTCGATCTGGGAGCTAAAAACAGTATACAAGTAGCAAAGGAACAAGGATAGATTAATTCCTCGCTGAAAATAAAAAGAAAAAGAACATTTTTTCTTTCTCCTTTCCACAGCAGAATGAACCTCTTCTTGTTAAAATATATGAATGCAATACAGCTTCCACAATATGTCCAGATTCAATTTATTTAATTTTGGCAGACAGACATTACAAACTGAGTCATTTGGAGAAGAAAAAGATGGTTTGAAGTCATAAAATGTCAATTTCTGCTAATATGTTTTGAAATGACAATATTAGTTGTAAAGAGACTTAGGAGAATAAGAATGCCAATAATAAAACAATTAATTTTTGTGCTCCTGCAAAATAAACAAAGAAAGAAGAATGAAAGTTTAATATTTAATATGATGTTTTATTTAACATTAATATTTAATTCAAAGCTGCTTTTCCTTTGATATTTTCACTTAAAAAAACGGTAAGTTTTAGACCTAAATGTTTTGTTTGGGGTCAAAATAATCACAGATTATAAAGAGTAAAAAGGAAGCAAAAATGTAAAAAAATGTCTTTGAAAATGACTCATGGGGGATTGCAATTAACACCTTTTGTTTTTGTATTGGATTATACACCTTGAGGTTGTGGTAACATTCTCAAATGCAACTGAACTGTAATTGGACTGAAGAAAAAGATCTATTTTCTGTGACATGAAATTGCCCAATTGATTTCACCTGTGTTACCAGCTCAAGCCAGATAACAATCAACTCCAAATTGCTGTGTAGTTATTGAAGGGCTGCACCTCAACCACTGATACATTCGATGAAATAAAAAAAACCCCCACATCAAGTGAAATTCATGCAACTGCACTGAAGGGTGAACAGTGTTTTTGTAGAATTCCCAGCGCTGAGCTCAACTTGTTTAAGCGACTGCTTCTGATGTAAATTATTCATGGTGTAATTGAAAAAGAAACTCTCTGCTGTGTAACCAAGTTAATCCATTTTAGATCATTATATGAATTGTCAATTGTGGTAACCCAGCTGCAGGGGAAGTAACAATAGAAGTGTCTCAGGAGTGACTCAATATAAGTCCCTTCCAGGTCAAGGGTTAATGAATGATTATTTCTCACTTTGTACTGCTTCAGGATGTTTGATCCAAAGGGAATTTGATTTTCCCTTGGGGAAGAGCAATATGCATCTGATCAGGCTAAAATATTAGAGGGGGACAATTTGTATTTATATTTTATATTATACAGGGAAACATAAAACAATATTATTAAAGCTAATATTATTAATAATGCAAAAATCATTTTAGAGTTCATCATTTATTTAATGATTTAGTTGCTTAAGTTAAGGCTTCTATGGCTAATTCAAATGAGATACTCATTTGCATATCAACCTACTATATAATTTCAGAACGGGGCATACAGGATTCAGAACTGAACCGGGTAGCAGAAACAATCACAAGCAATATATAAGTGATATTTTTAACTTATGTCGTAGATTCTACCACGTGACCTGCAAGGCGAAGTTTATCATAGCATTTTTATTTTAATGACTAAATAATTACAGCCCCTGAAACACATAGTATTAAAAAAATGCATTCCCTTAAAAAAGTGTAATATATTCTTAAGTGTAAGAGTAACATTCTTAATCAGAAATTGCATGGAACAAAAGTTAACAAAAATGGGTATTTTTGTGGGTGTTTTGTGTTCAAACAGGAACACAACCCCCACAGCCTCTGCGTACAGTACATGTCACGGGGTAAATGTATCACTTGGACTGAGTTAAATAAAAATCTTTGGTTATGTGGAAAATTATTTGAAAGTCTTATTCATTTTTTTTATCATACAGAGTGTGGTCTTGTTTTTCTAGTGAAAAGGTCTACAATAAAAAGATAACATTAAAAGAAGAAAAAACATATGTTATTCAAATTCAAAAATCCAAATGCTCTTTGTTCCGGGAGCCTTTTGGGGATTATATAAGCATTAGGGAATGGCTAATGTTATTTTCACTGTTATCTTCATTTTAGTATTCTCTTCAAGCGTGGAACTTTTTGAAAATGATTTTTAATTGTTTCTGTTACAAATTTTACATCATAACTAAACAGTGAATAAGATGTTGAAGTTTATTGAAACCATAGACTTGATAGGCACTATTCTAATAATTTGCGCCTATCATGTATTGTAGATACAATTTATTTTTCTGTAACTTGACTATGTAACTATGTAACTTCTGTAACTATGACTCAGCTACTGATCACTTTTTTAAAATGTGTAAAATAATGTTTAGTATTTTTTTCTATCTGACAATACTGTGTGGAAAAAAACTCCCAAACTGCCTTTGGAGGATCGCAAAATGAGCCGTAATTGTGGAGAGAAACCACACAATCCTGTTTTAGCCTACAGTATGTACCTCGTGTCCGACCCCAGCCTTAACTAAAATGGCTACAGGGATTTGTGCACATAAAAACCCATGATGGAAATATTGCTCAGCGCAGGAGGCTTTATCAAAGAGCTTTGAAGGGGTGCCTACAGCAGTAAAAAACCCTAGGCTGCTACACCCAAACGCTCAACCACCATCCCAACCCATGAGGCCCAAGCCAGCCCAATTGCAAGAGTGTGATTAGTAGAATAGCGAACATCCTGTGATCAAATTAATTTATCTAATTACCTAATTAACTAATTAGCACCTACTGTGTCTATTTACAAATAATAGAAGCCTTTAGCAGCCTCTGGTGGTAGGTCAGCTATTAAACTGCCTGTACATACCGTGCCTCCTTATACATGGGCTGCTTTGATTGTGCATTTCATGCTGTACATTTGGTTTGATAAATTCTAAAGGCATTTAGAAGAGAAATAAAAAATGTTACACGTGAGAGAAAGCCAGCCCCGTTTTGGTGTTTATTGTCCAGAAATTGTATTCTAGTATTTTGCAAAGGAACCCAAAAGTGGACAGTCAACAATATGGAGCAGATAGTCAATATCCTCATCAATTTCATCAATTTCCCTACGGGATTAATAAAGTATTATCTATCTATCCTACAATTTCACAGGAATAAAAACAGAACATGACTTTTCAAATATTATCACTCAGAATTTCTTTGAAATTCTCTCTTGTTTTTATCTGCAATATAAGAATCTCAGAAGTCATTTGTGTCAGGTTGACAAATCATATTAGCACAAGTGAGGAAACTGGTGTTCAAAATCTCCCTGTAAAATGAGGGACTGAAATAACACATTAACATTGAAGAAACAAAACAACATAATACCATTTGATGGTGAAATGAATAATAGTTTCCTGGGTTATATTGAGCAGTTTTGTTCACCACGCCAAGCCCTGAATGATACATAAAGAAAAAGAAAGGTCTCAGACTATTGTTGTATAAGGGACTGTTTGAAGTTGGTGGGATTTCCTGCCCGGTGTTTTTATAGTACAGTATGAGCCATTTGTTTGTTTCCTTTTAGCACTAAATCACTTATCACATCAAAGTGCCTCCCTTAGTCCCTGTTGGCCACACATATAACAATCAGGCCTAGGCCAGAAAAATAAAAATGACAAGGATGTAGGCAGGGGGCTTCAAAATGGGACACTTTCTTCAAGCGATGAAAGCTTGTAAAGTAAGATTTATGTTAAACAGATATACTGTACAGTAAAGATCATCTTTGTATACAACGGGAGTAAAATTAGGAAACTGCTTTTCATTTTATCTTCCTGTAAATAGGCAAACATTTGTGCTACTGCATTATTCTCTGCATGGGGAAAAAGCTGAAGTAAACATAGTGTTATGAGTCAAATATGAAACATAATGTTTTTATAAGATAAAACATTTAAGAATGAATCTTGAATTTAACAAATCAATAATTTTGACAATTGGAGTATGTGGTAATTTATTTCCTTTGATGATGACAGAATGTTTTTTGGACATAGCAAATCAGTTTCCCCACAATTTTCTAGTTTTGACATCTCTTTAACCCCCTTCTTTTGGAAAACATACAATGCTAAATCAGTATTGTTTAAAATAATGGTAGAAGGTGAATGTTTATATATGTAAATATGATTAAACAGCTATCACTGACAAAGTCGAGTCACGTTGCATTCATTTTATTTGTAGTTTATGGTTATTCAATCCCTACAGTGATATCACCAGCGTTTCTTGTAGACAATGTATTGATGTTACAGCACTGTGAGGGTGAGACAAGGATTGGGTGTTTTCTGTTGTTCCTGAGCTACACAACAAATCGAAAAGATTGCACAGTGTGACAGAACCCCCCCCCCCCCCTTTTTGTGCAGGCACTGATGGTTTCTAATTATCTATAACTTTTTAGATATTTCTAAAAATATTTTACCTCATGGAGTATGTATGTATGTTCTCCCAGGGTTTGCTCCAGCTGCTCCGGTTGCCTCCCACAGTTGAAAAAGCAACAGGTACAATATGAAGAGAAACCAGACGGGTAGGTTAATTGGCTTCTGGGAAAACTGGCCCTGGTGTGAGTGTGTGGACATGTTTGTGTCTGTGTGTGTCCTGTGATAGACAGGCCCTGGTGTGAGTGTGTAAACATGTTTGTGTCTGTGTGTGTCCTGTGATGGACTGGCCCTGGTGGGAGTGTGTGTACATGTGTGTGTCTGTGTGTGCCCTGTGCCGGACTGGTGTCCTGTCCAGGGTGTATCCTGCCTTGCACCCGTTGCTTGCTGGGATAGGCTCTGGCTTCTCCTGCGACTCTGTCTTAGAAGAAGCAGTTAGAATATAGAGAGATGTCAAAAATATTTTAAAGCATAAGAACATATTAAAGGTTACCAATATGATGAGGTTATTAGACCCATCTCGGTCATTTACTAGTTAATAAAGTCGGGAAATAATAATGGCACCTCTTTTTATTCATTATCCATTATCCGTTGTAAGAGACTATGAAATTAATGAAACATGAAAACAACTTCTTCAGAAAAAAAAACATCTTCTCATCCAAATTAAAAGAAATGTTTACTCTTCAAACAGCATTTTACCTACTGAAAATTGCTATTGCCATTAAATAGTCAGCATCACTAGTCGCATTTATTGAAATAGTCCGAGCAGTTCAAACCACTACAGTTCCACCAGGAGTATTGTTAAATTACATGGTGGTAGCCAACAGGTTAATTGCAGATCTCTCAAAACCTGTGTTGTAGGATGGGTTTGAATGAGCAAGTATGAAGTGAAGGGAGTGAAAGTTAATCAGGTCTAAAAATGTCTCCATATCTCGGTTCCACATCTGACCACCACATTATGCACATGGTAATGAACTGCACTTTGCAAAAGAATTGTGTAATGAGATGATAGCTATTAAGAGATATCGAGCTGTGAAAGAAAAGTAACAGTCCTATTGAAATTAATCATTTTATCATGCAGTCAGATTCTCAGAATATTTTTATGCTCCCAAGGGGAAAATGGAACAGGATGTTGCAAGCAATATGCCAAGTTTTTCATTAATTCCAAGGTCTATTTTATAGCTTTTACAGTGCCATCCTTTTCTTAATGGCATTTAAATGTTTCCGTTATAAATGCAGTTTTCTTTACAAAACAACATTTATTCTACATATGGCACATTTACACAGTAAACATTGTCGTACAAAGTAAAGTCTGTTCTTGTCTTGAGGGGACCTTTTTAATGATATATTATTCTTGTCTTTTGTTAATACACCTTAAAATCTTTCATTGTCCAAACATGAAGAACCTCTAAGTCATTTCAAACTGAAACTTTTGTTAATTAATGTTTGAGCAGCGTTGATCAGCATTCTTGTTTTCAGACCACAGTTCTGATTTTACCTCTGAATTCACCTTACTCTTCAAGGTTCATTTGATACCGCTTGGAACTGTAAAAAGGGATGGTACCTTATTTCAGAATAATGCTAGTTTAAGGTACCACTGATTTTGGCTAAAAGCAGTGCTATGTCTTACCAGTCACACTTTTTAAACCTTGTGTGTGATGGTCACTTTCCACCGGGCGAAAGGAAGAACTGAAACTGTAGCAGAATGCATTCTTTGCAAATGTAGCTTTGATCAGTTTGCTGAGTGAGCGTAGAAGGGTACAGTAGGACAAGGTCTTTGTGGAGTTGGAGTTATCTTCTGTCTAGGGCTCAGAGCCCACTAACAACCAGGACCGAACCCCATTGTATAGAACTGCACTTATCACATAAAGATGGCACAATCTTTATTTTAAACTTAGAACTACTATGCTAAGTTAAATCAACATTTACCATTGTTTCATATACATTAGAGCTTTTAACAAAGTTTAGCCATTCTATACAGTAAAAACCTTCTTTCCCTATAGAGTATTTACAATGTTTACATACTGTATGTTCACTTTTTTCCATAGTTAACGTGTAAATATGTCTGTGCAGGGATTTGCTAGAAATATTTCCTTCAACTATCTTAAACAAAAAGTTTGTTCTCAGCAATGTGTTGGACCTTCTTTGATTTTTTAGAAAAGGAGCTGTTTCCTCTGCTGCCTTGTTAAAAATCAGACTATGACAGGCTCACTTGTTTCAATAACTCTTCCATAAACACAGGCGGCTGAATCAGAAGAGGAAGAGGGCAGAGCAATTTTGCCCTCCATAACAATCATCATGGTGTAGGAAGCCAAAACATCACTGACGTCAGCAGGAGGGGTTTTTACAACTCTCCCTCCAGTCTGGCGTGGCTCTCTGCCAGCAGGACAGGAAACTCACAAGGTGGAGCTCCCGAGCAAACCAGAATCCTGAAAAACATTCTATAAACCGTCCAAGGCCAAGAATGTGCCAGCGTCCTGTGCCCACATCCTTTCTGGAAATAGCTACTTTCCCAGACTCTTCCTCTCTGAAAATGTCTTTATGTTTCTGGAGGGAAACAGTCATTTTGTAGGGCTGCTCCATCATGGCAAGTAAGCCTTCGTGCAGACTCACTCAGAGTGTTGGTGGGTCTATGGCGGTGGACACGTACGGTACGTCTCTGGAGAATAAAATGTGGTGATTTCTTGTCGCGGTGCTCTTTGTTAAACTGCGTGCCAAGTGAAAAGCAGAGCTGGAGATTCCCACTTTTAAAAGGAGTACTTATTTGAAAGGATGAAATGCAGAGAAAATATTCTGATGCTCACTGCATTCTGTGTTACTCCTGATACTGTTCAGTTATTTTTCTGCCAGTTCCTTTCTAATTTGTGCTTTTTGACATTTTTTAAAGTTGTAAGATGATGTAATACAGAGTACTACAAGTACATTAATTCCTTCTTTGTCAATGAATGCAGAAACAAAATGTATATTCATCAGTTATCTTGTTTGAGCTTAATTTTATCTCACAGTTTAAAGGGTATAACCTTACTTATTAAACTGGAGTAAGATATTTCTTTAATTGTATTGCTTTTCTAATACTGTATATGTCACCTTCTCCTTTCTAGAATATAAATGGTAATGCAATTGATTTGGTTCGATTCACTGTTTAATCAGAATGTCTGTTAAATAATAAAATGTAGACGAATGAACTGAAGTTAAATGAATTGTTGTAAGTGTTCTACAGTTTTAAATATCTCTTGTAATACTGCCTCAAGAGGATTTAATATAGTTTCATATACTGTAGTAGTTTCAAAAGAATCAAATTATTTTTTAAATGCATAACAACCTTTACCCTTGAATCTGTAAGGTATTAATAATTCTCACACAAAATTAGTGCATTAGAGTAAAGATATTGAGAAAGTTATGTTCTATTGATTCTTTCATAAGAGATTTAGCCAAACAGATTTTTATAAATGGTAATAAAGTTTACTGTGTTAGGAAGAAACGTTCAATTTTACAATCTATGGTTTATATTGACAAGTGCAGCAAGTAAAAAACAACTGATGTTAGTATAGAACAAAAAACATACAGTATTACTTTAATGCATTTTTATAGAACACACCCCAAACCTTGATCCGAAAACTGACAGGAAAAAGAGACCGAGGCTTTGGAAATATACTGTATACATTTCTCCTCACTGGCATTTCAACCGTGAAGATGTCATCTGTTTAAGCCTGGGCTTCCTTAAGAGCTTGCAGTGATGTCGCACACTGCTTGGCTCTGGCCTTTGTCAGCATCTTGATGTCTTTTCATGGCGTGTGGAAACCACAGGAAACAGATAGACTTGCTCCTTCATAGCAGCATGTAGGATCGTTTTTGCATATGTGAAAAATAAATATTGACAGTGTGTTTAAAGTGATTATTATTCAATGTATTGTATTAAACATACAGTATTTTGTTTGTGACGTGCCTGTGTTAGAGTGTGTGCATGTTACGCAGGGCATTTCTCAATGCATTTCTAAGTGAACATGGTACAAGATGACCAACCATGGTGAAGATTCACAAGTGAATATGATCAGTTGTAACACATGTTCCAGATTGCTTCAGATCCTTTCTATATAAGCAGGTTTTGAGGTACTGTATACAGAATCCAAGCACTTGTTCTGTTGACTATAGCTTAATGCACCAAAACACAACAGCTTGTAGCAGTAAAATGTGCATATAGACACTAGGTATTATTATATTTCGATTATGTTTATACTATTTTTTTATTGCAAGTACAAATAAATAGCTTATGTCACAAAGAGCATAATATTTAACTGCTTGTTTTCCGAACACCAGAATAGGTGAATATTCTGACAGAATAGGTGAGCAGCACAGCCCTTGGCCCTGAATCAGAAAGACATACGTGATTATTAGGAAGGTCAAACAGTCAAGTGACTGTTCCACTTGCCCTGCTATGCATCCCTTTTCCCCTGACAGGCTCAGTTCCAGTGATGTGTCGGGGGTCGCTGGTTGCCTGTGCATATGGCTGTGCCGCCTCAGTGGCGCAGCCTGTTCATCCGTGTGGATCGGTGCCGCAGGCTATCTCTACCGCCGTCCCCTGCCTCTGCAATCGCACCCCGCCTTCCCTGTCACGGCTCAAGTCAGCTCGGGCCCGCCGTGGCCACACTTCTCCCGGGGCTCTCACCAGGTGTTCTGGCTCCTCTTAATGAAACATAAAGGGCACTGGGACGCGACAAGATAGCCAAATCTAATTCTGTTCTGCTTTGTGCTGGATTAACAACTCAATTAAACAGATCTGAGCATCTGCTGCCGCGGCGCCGTGCTGGCGAATGTGCGGCTCTCGTTCTTTCTCGCGCTGTCTCTGTTGGCCCTTTCTTCACCTCCGCGCGTGTATCTGTGTGTGTACTGTGTGCATATGTGGGTGCACACACATGACGGAGCCTGGCAAAGCCTGCATCTTCCCTACTGGCACCCTAATCAGTTATAACAAACGATTTTATCCTTCAAGGCTCAAGACCTTGACCTGTAGAAGCAGCTGTGGCTAAACATTATTGTCATCTGAAAGACGGCCGCTTACAAAGATTGTGGATGCTTTGTGTTTATATTTCTGCTTCCCTAAACCTTCTTCCCTTATTGTTACTTTTACTTTACTTGCTTAAAAAAAATCTTCATGTATTTTCCCCTGAGGAACGCATGTATCAACATGAAATGAAGAGAACCTACTGAACCTACTGAAACAAAAACTGAGCAGCTGCCATTAATGCAGGAGTTAAAGTAGCTTGGAGCCTCCTGGACTGGTGTGGCAGCAGCCGTCTTGCGGTGAAGTGAGAGCCAGGCTCTTGGATGACGCTCTCAGTTTGCAGGTCCATCTATATCCCCCTCTTCACCCTTGGACATAAACTCTAGGTAAGGACAGAAAGGACTAACATGGGTTCAAGTGGCAGAGATGAGGTTTCTCCAAGTGCTGCTGGACGCGTGACAGGGTGAGAAGCTAAGCTTTCCCTGAGAATCCTCCAGATCTCAGCTGGTTCTGGGTACGTGGTAAGGATGCACCTGAGGAGACTTCCACTCAAACTCTACCTGGCGTGTCCCACTGGACAGAGACCTCAAGGCACACCCTGGACACACTGAAGGGACAACACTGCTGTGCCTCTTTTGGCATGCATGAAAATATCATAGGAGGATCTGGAATCTATTGCAGCAGAAAAAAGTGACTGGTTCTCCTTACCTGACATGCGATCATTGAAAGGACGAGGAGACCAACAATGGAGGAGCGGACATTTAGCTTTCATAGCTTGAATTTACACTGTAGTAGATTCCTTTGAGAGGGGAGATGCTGATCAGAGATGTGACAAATGAAATGAATTGTTACATGATTGCTAAAACACCCACTTAACCTTTTCTTGAGATAATATGACATGACTTAAAAAAGTGCTTAAAAATCATGTCTCTGTTATTATAATCATACTGTGTGGGGAATGATCAGGAAGTATCCCATTTACCTGGCATTTACTGCTTCTGCAATGAAGTTTAAATGGATTGTGAGATTGTGATGACAGAAACAATACATTAATGATGCTATAGACTGTGCCTTCAGTACGCAATTCACCTTCAACACCTGGTGATAGACTAACGTTGTCATATTGAATTGCCTTGAAAAACCCAAGAATGACAGGGAATGCAGGGTGCTGTACTTTGAGATGGGAGTCTTGTTCATGACCTGACTGGGACGGCCGAATGGACACGAGCCAGAGGAAAAGAGCTGGGGAAGGTGGGAAAGGTAGCAAGAGAGGGACAGAGCAAGAGAGAGAGAGAGTCCCAGCCTGGGACACCATCCATCATACGAATCAGCGTGTGCTGTAATTACTGTGTCAAAGAGATGAGAGGATGCCTGTGAGGAAGGGGGCTCATTGTGCCACTGCTCATCTTCCCAATCGTCTCCCTCTTCCAAATTCATCCCCTCGTTCTCTCTCATCTGTCATGCATACCTTTGCTGTCAACCAGCGTCGTCATTTGCTACCAAGACTGCAGATTAACTCCTCCGAAGCACTACCCGATATAACTGAGCTTCCCTGGGTTGGAACAGACACATGAGAGTATGTTAATGTAGCAGGGCTGTGTGGGCATTGTTGGTGAAGGAGGGTGGAACGTTAGCTCTCTAACCGCAGATCCAGTGAAAGTGGCAGAAGGAAGAAAGAGGTGCACCCTGCATGTTTTGTTTGTTTGCTGCACACTTTTTCCCCTTAGACCCTGAATGCTTTTGAAGGATGTTTTATAAACTACTTCATATAGCAAACTTAATGGCAGTCCTGTTTTATAGTGTGCACATACTGTAGATTCTTGACGTGAAGAAATTATGACCTGAAGAGGGCTTCACAGCTGAAACGTTGTGTTTCTTTTCTTCTCTTTTCAGCAGGGAATAAACCTATTACTTATTCCTTTGCAGGATACACATGCTGATGCAGCTACCTACTTGAACATATATACTAATATATTATAAACATAGACACACATGTAAATATAAATTGCAGTGCATGATGCTTCTTACCATACTGTATTATTACAGCTGATTGTTTTGTGGCTTATTTTTTAAAGAGCTTCCCCTCCATCACCCCTGGCATGTCTCCTTTCTCTCATGTGCTGGCAGAATCTCTTATTGAAGAACCCAAGGGCGTGCGAAGGGCTCTCACAGCGTCAAAATATTTGGAACACAAAATGACTGCTAAACCCATCAATCACAATGAGATTAATAGCTGGAGACATCAATCATAATGTAATTAGCTGAAGGACGAGGTGTGTCTGAGAACCTGGAATAGCTGGCACTCAAAAAGCCATAAAGTTTCGAGAATCAATGACTCAAAAACCCTTGGAGGCCAGTATTTCCCCAAGTAGCTTGAAACCTCTTCAAACCAGTCCTTTTTATTCTCTGCGTTCCAGCAGCAATGCCAGCCTCTATATAGAGGAGGGGTGTGAGAATATCAAGCAGGGGGCATCCGTGAGGAAGCCTATCAATCTCTTTGATTTTTTACTTGTTGTTTTTTTCAGCTTGTTCACTTTTTTGGGTCACTCTCTTATCTTTTTCGGTGCCTGGGGAGAGGTGGCGTACGGAGGTTCCCTTGTATCTACAGCCTTTAGTTTTTTGTTCTCTATATGATTATTTCTGGATTTGCAGCAGGGCAGACGGTGGAAGGGGTGGGAGGCACAAATTCCAGGGGAGACAGCCCCCACATCTTGCCTTCCCTTGGCATCATTACTGCTACATTTTAATCCTTCCTCCAGAAACACTCTTCAAATATTCATTTTCTAATTCTAGTTTTCACTACAGTTTTGAAAGACTCCAGAGATACACATGTATTTGCCTACTGGGATGATGACCAGATAAGGACAACAGTGTCTCAGAAAAAAATAATAGAGAATCGGTGAGCTCTGTCCTCAAGGAAATTATTCCTTGAGAAATTATTCAAAAACTGAGATTCAAGCACCGCCTGAAGCCATTTGTTCCAACACCCTCCACCCCATCTTCACCCTTGTAACTGCCTCCCTGGTTTATTCCTCACAAATAAGAGTTTTTTATCTGTCTCGACCTTACAACTGAGGCTGTAATTGCCTCAACCAGATGAGTGAATGCCAAATACAAATATATCCAGTACACTTTTCCTTTAAATGTCGTCATATTGCCATGTAAGTTATAATTTGAACAAACTAAAGAAGTTCTTTTTGTACCCTCACATCTACACAGCACTACGTACAGTAGGTATTCCTGTAAGAATTTCTTTTAGGGTGTATGAAGTATAGTTATTCTATTTAATCCCACTTGTTCTACATTTCCTAAGTTTCATAAAGTTTTTTTTTACCTTTTAAAAATAATTAAAAAGTTTAAATTTTTATCTTTTAGATTGTAATGAATATTCTTTGGACATCTGCTGATTTTAATGTGAACTGTTTTTCAACTTTTAAAATTCATGGACTATAGCTGGAACATTTTATATATAAAAAACAGAGCTAGTTTAACGGTCAATTGGTAAACTAATAGCTAAGTCTTTTGTGAATTTTGCACAGCTTTCCTCCTGTTTTATGGCAAGACAGCAACTCTCATGGGCTATTAGGAAAAATGTAACATTTGGTGCCATATGCTTGCAGGTTATTTGGGAATAGAGATGAAGTCTTAATGTGGCTTGTTGTAAGTTACATTTTGCCAGTTAATTACCACTGTGACATCAATAATGGAAAACGATTCACAGCTGCCAGGTGCTTGGTGCTGAAAACGTGCCCCTCTGAAATAATAAAAACAGTGATATCAAAAGGGGTTCATCTTGTGGCAGCAAGTGTTATTCAAACTTCTACTGAACTTCTTTAACCCCCTGTGGTTGACATACCTGATTCCCTACTGGTTTATCAAGAGGACACTGTGATGCTTGTGTTCCTTGTATTAAAAATGAATACCATCTTGTATGTCTAAGGGACCATACACTAGGTTTATTTTTTTTCTATTTTGTGAAATTACAGTATATATTTAGCATTATGGATTAGATTAGATAAGATAAGACTTTATCGATCCCAAATTGATGATTAGGTCAGATATTAACCATATCTCAGAGGATTTTGTGTAAAATAGTGTACTGTAACTATTTGTCTTTGCTAACATGCCTTTTTTACCTAGCAACAGAATGAAAGAACAAATTGCAGGCACATTATTTGAGCTTTTGATGCTAATGCTATAACCACAGAATGTCTAGCTACATTTCACACATTTTATTTACATACTTCCTTTTCACCAAATAAAAGGTGAAATAAAATGTGTTTCTTAAGAATAAAGTGGTCAATACAGAAAAGTATTTGTTCCTAATATGGAAATTTAGAATGAGCTCTGTGACCCTGCTGTATAAAACCCATTACCTTTGCCATCGTCATCGAGAGGCTGCTCTCATATCTGTATGGTTGTATCCACTCTGTGAGCATGAATGACGGACACTGCTGAACCACACCTAACCCGAGTGAAGATTTTTCTTTGTCAACTGTTTTCTAGTCTGTCAACCCAGGAAAGTTCCGAGGTGAGTCAAATATTTAGGGTGAACTGAATAAGTGTCATATCATTTCTTATTTTTCTTTGTTTTGGAAAATCACATTTCATGTTGGCTAGTGGAGAAACATCCCATATTTCTTGAAGATGAGAACTTTGTGGAAATGTTTTACATGCATGAAATCACACACAGTTTATGAGTATTTTCTAGCTGCGCAATGCAGTCACTCACAATATAACTTCATTCGGATGGAAAGTGCTGCATATTTCCTCTTAGAAACAGTCTCTGAGAGCACTGAGAGAACAGGAGAAAGAAACAATCGAGACAGGCTGATGATGTTGTTACAGCACACAGAATGAGTTTGAGTTTGACTCACTGAAATAATGAATCCTTCTTTTGGTCAATTTGTTGAACACTGCCGAGGTTCAAGGTACAGTAAATTGTACAGTAAATATGTGTCAGATTCTTTCTCAGGCGTCGGTGCCCACAGTACTGCAGTGGTGCTGCTCTATATTTTCATGGGGATAATTGGATGGTGAGGGACAAAGGCTGAAGGTGACATTTAAGCAGTGACAGAGAAGCAAGCAGCAGTGCCAAAAGCTGTAAAATAAGATTTATAGGAGAACACATGTACAACATCCTGTTCTGGTAATGCGGTGATTGCCAGTGGGGTTTTTTTTGCAGTAAAAATATTCAGTGTGCAGGTTGGCTAGCATGTAACCATTCATCTGGCAATCGTGTAAACACAGTTATCAGGACGATGAAAACAAAAGGCTTAGCATGTTTTTCATACCCTCCTCATTATGACTATCAGATCACAGAAGTACGTGGGGAATCGGATATCGAGACAAAATTTCTGAATGATACTGGAATAATTGTGGTGAAAAGTGACTGCTGCTTTGCAGTGCAGGGCCTCTGGGTTCAATTCCAGACCTGGGGTGCTGTCTGCGCAGTGTGTGTATGTCCTCTCAGTGTTCCTGTAGGTTTCCTCCCACAGACCACAGACATGCTGGTAGATCAGCTGGCTTCTGGGAGAAGTGGCCCTGGTGTGAGTGTGTCTGGGTCTGTGATGGACTGGTGTCCCGTCCAGGGTGCGTTCCTCCTTGAACCCTTTCCTGCTTCCCCGTGACCCTTTATTGGATAAAGCAGTTGGAATGGATGGATGCAGGGGTTGCAGACTTGTATATTCTTAGTTAGCTCTTAGTCGTGTTCATCTGTAGGAAGTGTTTTTTGTGATAAGAAGTACCATGCCTTACTACTTCCATAAAAAATAGTGCAAATCCGGAATAGCCTGGTCAGATGCCTTTTGTCATTTTCCATTCAATTAGCCTACGCCCTGTTCTTTTGCATGTGTTCTCACCCTTTTGAATGTATAATTTGCTTTGATATTTCTTGCATTTTATTGGTTTTATTTTCAAAAATCATTAAGAAATATGAACTTTCTTTCGCAAGACACTTTTACGATTCTGTGTACAATTTTATTACATTTTGAACGTCTGGGCACATACTGTACTGTATTAAATATCTCCAGGATTTTAGCAAATTTAAGATTTCATTTCATTGGGCAATTCTCATCATGTGATAATCAATCAGTGTGTTTAAGTAAGTGGACTTTAAAGTCGGCTGTAGTTTTAGAATAATACTCATGCTTTCGTGGCTGAACTAGTAGCACTGAAATTTCTCAGTTGGCTCATCAAGTCAGAAACACATTAACTCCTAATCCTTTTCAGCTTTAAACTTGAAAACTAGGTTGTGTGTAAAAGCCAAGGGAGTCCCCTGACAGAAAATGTCATTCAGTATTATTGTTTTTTATGCATTTCTTCATTTGTACAGCAAATTAAATGTGTGCAATGTTGTGACTGTCCACAGACAGCAATTGTAGATCAAGCAGAGACTTACAGTTTAAATCTGTTTTAATTATTTTCTGCATCAGCTAGCCCTAACATTGTCTTGATCTCATTAACGTGTAACAGCTTTAATTTCATTTGTGTCAAACAAAAGACATAAAGTCCACATTTACATTCATATACTGTTTTAAATATACACAGATTCTTAACAGCTTTGCAACACATAGCTTCTATATACAGTACATATTTATTTGACCAAAACAAAAGTGGGTGGCAGTTAATGCTGCTGGATCGCAGGTGCAGGGTCCTGGTTTTGATTGCAGTCGGGGACCCTCTCTCTGTGTAGTTAGCATGTTCTCCCCATGTTTGCATGGGTTGTTGCTGGATGCTCCAGTTTCCTTCCAATGTCCAGTGACATGCTTTATTGATTAATCAATGCTTCTAGATTGTCAGTGTTCCTGTGTCCTGCAATGGACTGGCGTCTCAGCCAAGGCATAGTCCCACTTTGTGCCCTGTGGTCCAGGGATAGGCTTTGGAATGCCGCAAACCTCACCAGCAATCACCGTCTTTAATATAATGGATGGATACAAAAATAGTACAGTGTGCATTGATGAATGTAATGTATATGGTTTGTCCATTTCCATATTAATCCTGTATTAAGTCATGCCAATGTGCTGACCCCTTAGGAGACAATTTCAGACAAACATTTACACTGCAAGAACTGAGTGGAGTCTTACTCTCGGCGAACAAAGCGCGCCATCGTCCAAGAGACCTCCAGGCTATTTATAGGAGAAAGCAGCATGAGTGGCAGATTTCTCTTAATCAGCATGCAGCAAGAGGTAATTTAAAGACAATTCACCACTGACAAGAATTAAATTGTGTTTTGATTTTCTCATTAGCCTAATCTCAAGTGTGCCTCGTTATTGTGTAATTTTCCCAGACTGACACGACATCTCGTTTTGGAGATGACAGCCGTATGCCGCATTTTTGAGGTGAGGAGGGGTGGCAGGGGGGTGCTGGTTGGCTGTCTCCAGCAGATCCAGTGACGTGCGCCTACTGAACAGAGCCTGACACCCTGGGCTAGCCTGTGAAGACTGTGCAAATTAATCTCTCAATGTCACTTCCCTTTTGCGACTCCATCATTTTTACAGCCAGGAAATTAGCTTCTCAGGGTCCATGTGACACTTTCAGTGAAAGGCTCTGTGGGACAGGGTCTTAGCTCATAAAGATTCCTCTCTTCAGAGGACCTGAAACAATTAGACAGTTAAGGTGGATTTTTTTTTTTTTAAAGCTGAGATATTTTCCTTGCTTCTGTCAGTGTGTTAGACAATAAATTCTGAAAAAGAGCTGTAATGCCCTTTGGCTTCAATTCATCCACAGACTGGGGTACATCTTGACTGAGAAAAATGGAGGTCATTAAGGTGTGATTTAGTTCTATTTCTCCTGGTCTTGTACTCTCAATAGTTAGTTGTTGCAATAAAGGAACAGTATAGCAGCCTTTTGTGTGAACGGTTAGCCCTTGAATGGTCATGATCTTTTTCTTTGCTTTGATGCTAAAGAAAATCGAAGAGTCTCAGCAGGGCTTTGTTTAATTGTCTTAAGGTTACGGTGGCCAAACTGATCTTTTTTGTTCAGAATCAAGTTTTTATTTGAATGTAATGAATTAATACATCCCTTCAAAACAGGAGAGAAGTGCTTCATTTCACGAAAACCACACATTCATATGTGCAGGAAAACATTGACTCATTCCAAAGGACAATTCTCTTAAATTATTTGAATGATTTTTATGCCAAGGAGCTGCCAAATCCACAGTTTCAACATCGTATAGCAATATAAGCACACAGGACAATTAATGTTACGAACAAGAGGAGGTTATTCATAGCATCTAGCTCATTTGATAATTAGTAGCTAATTGATCTGAGGATCTCATCCAGTCATTTCTCCAAAGGTGCCAGGGTATCGGCCTCAGCAACAGGGCTGGATAGCTTGTTCCAGCGTGTGCACTGACACTGCAGAGTGTGAATTGATAAACAAGGCACACCACTATCTTACCACAACAGCAACTAATAAGGGCAGCACTGCTCACCTGGCAGGGCAAGGTGCTGTCTATTAGCATGTCTTGTTGTCTATCAGACATGACAGCAAGGAACACCGTAAAAGTCATCAAAATCATCTGAGGCTTCTCCATCCCACAAGATTAAAGTGGATTTTCAAGACCCCGTCAAGACCTTGATAACTGTATAACTGATAAACAGCAGACAGAGACACTTGAAGCAGTCGCAATAAACATGCAGTACTTAAAATGATGCAACATCCACACAGACAGGCAGATAAAGGACAGATTATTGTTTTCAGTTTGTTGAAATATTTTAGAAATCTAAAAGCAGCACCACATAGGAAATACATATGTGTCCATTTATGTTATTTAATCATTTTATGGTAATAGCAGAAGCCCAGTCCAATTATTCTTAAAGATTCACCCAATTAGATCATGAGAAAATAAAATAACGTATTTGAAACTGTTTTACAAACTCATATTATCAAGTTTAAGCTTTTTGCTTGCTGGAAAAAATGTCTTTAAATTTTACAAAATTGGGGAATTTTCTTTCTTGTCTTAATGCTTTGGATTGTTTTGCATGGGTATTACCATTCTTCCCACCTTGCAGCTCATAATCTGCAGAAACCTACAGTATAAGACCCACCTTCTGTAATGTGATAGAATTTACATTAGAGATTGTAGATAATATTGTTCTTACGCTTAAATTAGGTCGTTTAGTTTTTATCATTAAAGAAAGACAAGACATTATCTTGAGTACAATGTGCAGTATATACACATTGTCATAAAATATTATTTTTGGTAAGCATTTTTCTAAGCTGTTTTATGTAATCAATCTGAATTCCTAATTCTTAAGAACGATGCCTCACAAATGTAAATAAAGTGGCGGTAGGGCAGCACCAGAGCTTGGGTTGTGATGCAGGTGTGGCCACATTACGTACACCGTGTTACAGTACATTTGATCTTGCGGTAGAGTTAATGGAGTTTAAAAAAACGACAGTTCGGTACTACGTCAAACCCCACTCCCGCCTACCTACGAAAACAATGTACAAAATAAAGGTTTTTTGCGCGTTTCGTCTTCGTATTCCCGTTGTATTTGCTCTCTGAAGCAGCTCTTCTGCTCGGTGCTCGGTGAAAATGGGGGATCGCGAGAGTTCAGCCACCGGTTACCAACGGGTTGTCATTCTCTTCATCCAAACCGGTTACTCACTATCCCGAATACGCCATAAAGGGTTTGACCGCACCGCTGACAATGCTCATGAATCACCAGTGTTGCATCCTGGTTTTGATGTGCTCTAGTCAGTCTTTAGTAAGCCAAATCTGAAAGCTGTGACCTGGAAGCTGGCCCTAACAAATGTTGTCTTGTCAGTCTTTGTCTAATGAAGGTTCATGCAGTTGTAATACTAGTAGTACGAAGCTAACCAGCAAAGACTCACACGTGAGTATTCAATCGTCATTTTATTTACAAATCTGAGGCAACCTAACTGCACAAAGCAGTACAACTACGATTTTTTATTTGTGTTATACAGTACGTTATATACCTCTTCTGGTTAGTCTAAAATTTCACAAGATAGAAAGGAGATTAAATCAGCAAAAAAAAAATTAAATGACATTTCAGCAAGCAAAAACATGGAAAAGGGCTAAAACTGCGAGGTAAAACTCCTAAAAACATGCTACATGTGTCACTAGTTAGTGTGAGAAAGACTTTATTTTTAAACGCTGTGCTAAACCAACACCACTGAAATTACCAAAGAAATATGTTTTTTCATCACCCCTGAAAGCCCTAACCCTTTCCTGTTTGCTCCCGGGCTGAACTTTAACCCTTGTAATCTGAAAGAGTTCCTGCAGATATTGTCATCAGCTGCTCAGACCCCAGGGCTTCGCATGTCGCATGTCGATTTCTCACTTCGTTGTATCCTCTGCTTTGATTCTCTTAGTTATTTATTAGCTTGTTTAGCTAGTGTCCACAAAGGAAGTGGCACAAAAGCTAGATATGACCTAGAAACAGGACAATAAAATTGTACAGTCCAAGGGAAAAAAAACAACTAAAATAGATACTTCAACCTTTTCTAAATACGTAAATCCGTCACACAATTTTTTATCCTAACCACAGATCTGAGGTTATAGAATTATGTTTTGTAGGTTGGTTATTATGTAGTGTGAATTACTTGCAAACAACTTTGTGTTTTTTATGTGCAAGAGCCAGCTTTTGCAGATGCCCCAGGTGTACTGAACTGTGGTGACAATTAAGACAAAAATGAATTCATAGAGGCCAAAGACCAAAACAACAACAGCAGCAACAGCTTCAAAATAAAGTGATTTTACAACTGGGATATAGAGAATGCTACAAACTGTGATTTTAGTAGCTAATGATTTATTTTTTACAGTACTTGCCAATTTAATCAAATTAAATATTTGTAATCAAACTGAACAAAATCATATACCGAACACCAAACAAAACTTATGGTACTCTTTATGGATGTATTGGTGATATCTCGAGAATACAAATAACATATTGGATTTTGGATATTGATTCATTTTTTGCATCATTTTGACTAATTGATCATTCACCACCGATTGTGAAACACTTGAGTGACTTTGACTGTCGTATAAGCACTCAATCACCTCTTTAGTAGGCACTGGTCATGAGGTGATTTAACTTGTTGAATGTCTAGTGAAAAAACAACTAAATGAAATGCAGAAAAGAAACCAAAATGCTTATCAACAATTTGGAACTGGTTATTTAGCAAACGAGATACATTTGCAGATCATACAAAAATGGAGGAAGTGGCAAGAACAGACATAGCAGCAAGGAAATTGCAAAAAGACTGAGACACTTGACGAAATGTGACTTAACATTGTTAAACGAAAACTGCTCCATACCAGTGGCAGGAACAAACAAAATACATATCACATGGCTGATTCATAGCTGCAGGAAGTTATTATCAGAGGAATCTGGGTGTTTATGTAGATTCGTATATCCTCATTCAGACAATGTTGTGAAACTATTAAAAAGATGTAGAATGCTTGGGTGTGTAGCAAAAAGTATGGAATTTAAATTGGTGGAAGCTATACTCAAGTTTTACGATGCATTAGTAAAAGTTCATTTTGTGTTCAGTTATGTCACCATACCATCAAAAGGACATAATAGTTCAAATGGACATGTAGTACACAGAGAGAGCCAAAGAAGGACAAGCAACAGGATTGATTCTTAGTCTTGGGGAATTCTCATATATATATATAATGGTTAAGGGAGCTCATTATCTTCAGTTAAAGGAGATTGAGAGGAGACTTGTGTCAATTATATAAGATACCAAGGGATATAGACAGTATATGCCCAAGGATTATTGCATATTTCATTAGCAGAGAAACAACGACACAGGATCACAACTGGAGAATAAATGTATTTAGGATGAAAAATAGGAAACTGTTCTTTATATATATGTGAACATCTGGAACAAGCTCGGAGCCGCACTAAGTTGGGGTGTTTTGCAAAACTGGATGAACTTTTAGATTAATTTAGTTACTAAGCTACCAAATGAAGACGATGAGCCAAGAGGTCTTCTCTTGTTTGCAATCTTTCTTTTGTTCTTATGTAATACACCCTATGAAAACAACTGGTCCCCTAAGATGGACTCCCTAGCAGTGGAGTAAAGTCCTGTTTACAGGTAAATAAAGGATTTGTACAAACTACCCTGTTAGACATCAGTGGGGTCTCCCTGGAGCTGCATGGCTAACATTGTCCAAAGGGTAAACTAGCTTCTAAACGAGATAAGAACCCGAGTTTTCTATTACAGGACCCTATAGTACTCTATTAATTAGTGTACATCACCCAAACTTGAAAAAAGATCCATGTTTACAGTATATTCCTTACTGATACTGCATGTGTAAAACAGCTTAGTGAAGCAATGACTACCTTTTCTGAAACCTTGTTTGCTCTAGGATTTTATTTCCAAATAGATGAACTTCAGTCTTAGTTCTGTATTTTCATGACCTGTATTAGCTACACTGCTCCATCTTATCTATGTAATCTATCTAATTCATATCAATGATCTTGACTTTGGTATTGAAACCATAAGAAATGTGCAGGTGACACAAAATGGAAAGAGGTGGGAACAGGAACGTTTGGAATAGTCAAGAGACAGAAAAAGACAGTTTTCAGGACAGTAGAGATTACTGCTGGATGAAAGGATTCCCATAACCCTTATCAGATGAGCAATGAATGAGCATTTCTGCTCACAGAGAAGATGTCAGGAGGTAATGGAAAATGGCCAACAAAATGCTAAGATATATAATAAGTGTAGAACCACTGGGAGTTCTGAGAAGGACACTAATGTCCTGTTGATATTGTTTTTAAATCCCCTCACATTTATTTGCATTATTTGCAGGTACCCCTGCACTTACTGAAGACAGGTACTGTATATACTCAAGGCTCTAATTTAAGAATTCAGGATCAATAAAAGTGCCATGAAAAGAGGTAATCATAAAATATGCAAATCACAGTGATCAGAATATGTAGAACCAGTTTTGTTTAAATGGTGGATTCCTTTTTGCTCATTCCCTTTTTTAAGTAAAAGAAGTGATGTTGCCTTTACAACACCACTTTGATATTACAGTACCAAAATATAGTTTATGGTGTAGCACATACAGTACAGTAGCTGTTTAATTCAGATGCAGTGTGTCAAAATGAATACAGAGCTTATAACTAACAATATTTCGGAACAGACCTATATTTTAATAATAAAGTATCAATTTTTCAAGGTGAAAAATGCTAAAAAGCTGTTTCACCAACAATAATAGTTGTGCCATTTCGAGGTCATTTAGCAACGCTCTGTATGCTCAGAGCCCCAGAGAGACCCGGACATACTCCTAATAATTTGAGATACAAAGGTCTATTTGCTTTCTTTCTTCACTCTTTTTCTGTTTAATTAATTTATTAAAAGCATATATGAACACAGCACTGGATATTTTAGTGCGCTATGTCATTGCCGGCCCGGCTTGTGTACCAAAAGAAACACAACATTTAGAAGAGTCCCTGGCATGTATCCCTTTTATTATCTGGTAGCGTTATAGGTGTGCACAGGGTCTGAGGGTAAAGTCAGCGCTCTTCCTGAATTACCAAGACCTATGAACACGTTTGCCCCTAACCGCCTGTGCCCTTTAAATTCACTAAACACGTCGCTGTCGCGTGAATGTAATTTCAATTCCTGGCGTTCTCCATTCACCGCTGGAAAAGCTGGAAAACTGGACATGGCGAGCGGATTATGTTGTTTAAATCAGTTTAGCTTGAACATTAAAACGCTGGTTTCTCTTGAGAGCCAACTGATTTATTCTTTGGTGACCTAATATTGTTGGTATGTGGTTAAAGTCATAATGTAGATTTTAGCCAGTACAATTATTATAAATTAAAAATTTAAAATAAATGTTTTTAAATATTTAAAAAAATAGTACTGTTCTTTTCAGAGAATTCATCGTGTTTAATTGGTTCGAGCGTGGAGATGCGTCAACGTGGGCGAGGCAAAGAAAAAAAAGGTTAGAAAGGGAAAGGGAAAGAAACACAAGGTTTTGGCTATAAATCCTGTGCAGCCGAAAGGTGGTTTTTACAATCGTGGCAATTAACATGCAGGTACCTGAAGGGTGTATACTGTAAGTTTAAAGTAGCTTCCATTTCGAGTAAACACTGTTTCGTTACACTTGGCTGAAATCGCTCTATCATATGCCTGTTGTATTTTTTTTTCTTTCGGTGGAAATATCTGTTTAAGTACACGAAGATGTTAATAAGAGACAGCAATGTATGCCCCACCTCCTTTACCAGTGAACATCACGAGTTAACTCCAAGAGTTTAGCCTGTATTGTACGCGCTGTGTACTTGCAATCCTCATCTGCGAAACGTGATTTGAAATTTTCTGTTTTTTTTCCACAACACAAAGCAACATCTGTGCTGAACAGAATTAATTGAAACATCAACTGTTTGTGACATTGCTAATTTATTCACAGTTAATGCCGCTGTACTGAGCTAACCATTATGGTTTGGAGGTGTCTGTTTGGCCGTGGCTTGTAAAACATAAAATAAACGCGTTGCAGGATTCAGATGAAGTGTTTTATTATTGACGAAATTCCAATTAACAATATGTTCTTTTACCTTACAGTGAATATATTATCTTTATGTTTGATCAGGATGGAGATTGTACCAATGCTGTACACCAACCCTACCCCATGTCTTGTAGTGACAGGAGTTAGTCCGCAGCTCACGACGTGCTTCAGTCGATCGCTTTACATTTACATGACTATTCAGTATGATGCATTGGTGACCCGGACTCTACATGTAAATGTCTTTTCATATAAAAAAAATATATATTTCGTTCAGTGCCAAATGATTATTTCAAGTGCCTGTTGTGTCTCTTATTAAGAGATATCCGTTGTTTCTTTTCACTGATAGTCTGATAGCTAGGAATAGTCAGTGCCAAAGCTGAATTTGCAGTAAAAAACACGAAAGGGCAAAATTTCCTTTCCCTTGATTTCCTATGATGTTAGTGTTTGGGGAACGAGCCAATACAATCTACTGGGTTTTAAAATTTAGGAAATCAAAACAGAATGATAATAACAAAGCAGCAGACAATAGATTCAAATTGATTGAGGTGACAACACTGTCTCTCTGGCTGATACTTTAATTTCAGACATTGTTTTTTTTTCACACTTTCACCTGACTTTCCATCCACAGCTCAGCTGAAGACCTGCAGGCTGTGGGCTCAAACCCCGCTTGGTATACTCTTGAGCAAGGTGCTTCCCTCAGGTCGTCCCAGTAAGTGCCCTGCTGTCGAAATAGATCCCCAGGTCGGCATCGTAAACGAGAGTTCGTTCTCAACTCACTTGCCTGGTAAAATTAAAAGCGTAAAAAAAGTCCTGATAAAAATTAAACCACCCCCTAAACACCTCCACAGCCAGAGACGGAGACACCCCAGTGGCCAGTGAGATGTGGACTGCCATTTATTCTGGCTTAATCGGCCTGGAAATGCAGCTAACGGGATTTGACTCTTATCCACATGTGCATTAGGCGACCACTGATCTGTAACCATGCTCTGCTGGGCTATGCAGTGGAGTCTCTTTTACCCAGTGATCTATTGCCGCCTTAACTCAGATGATCTATTGCATGGAACTGGCAGTAACGGATGAGAATGATTCGCTGGAAAAACTCTCTCATTTGTCTCTGTCGCAGCCGGTGAAATAAAGGAGATGTTAATGCAGGGAGACGGCACAGAGTGAGGATATAATTATATCTCTGTGTGTGCCTGCGCCCGTACTGTGTATGGGAGCATATTAGATACAATAAACCAGAGGCTCACTTTCTCTCCTTTTCTGTCTTGCTCTTTGTCACTTTAATAATCTCTCTTACATTCCTGTTGTTTCTGGTTCTACATTATCATGGAGTTTTTTTTTTTACTTGGCTTTAATACATCACTACTTACCTAAGGATGGGAAAAGAAATTCTGTGGCTATTGACTGGATGGTACAAACACAAAGCAGAAAACTTTTCTCAAATGCAATTACCAAAGTGGAATGTTCAAGAAAGTACCTATTCCTTTGTTTATTTTCTCACGGTCGTCTGCTCGCTCTCAGGAGTGTGGAGATGGTGCCATCGGCACAGTAAATGCACAGAGTTCTTTTCACTCGGCTCATATCAATAAAATATCCGCAATTCCAAACAGAAATAAGAAAGAACTTGCAGATTGCAACAGAGCGGAATGGCAGAACAAGTTTTGAGATGGATGATGCTTGCATCAAAATGTTTCAAACAAAATTGCATGTTAGATTGAAATGCAAATGAAAAACGATTCTACCTTCTTGAAGACCCCGTGCTTTTGTTCTACCTAATTCAGTCCAAAAAGCAACCATGATGATTCCAGCAGTCACTTAATACCTCCATTTCCTTTTTCTTGCTCTGCAAATGTACTTTACTCTTCCCTGCTACTCTCGTAAACGGCACAATTTTATCTTCTCGTGGGAGCTGTGAAGGGGATCGCCTCATTCAAAGCTGGACTGTATAGACTGACACCTGTAAGATTTCAACAAATGCCAAAACAATTTCCTACTCTGTTCATGTCTGGTCATCCTCCTAAGCACACTTTTCTACTGAGGGACGTAAGGGTTCATTGGTTTTTCAAAGGATAACATATTGATGTTTGCAATGAAAATAATTACGTATTGTTGGTGCAAATGTGAGGATACACAGTGATTTTATATTTTATGGCTTATGCAATCCACATAATAATCTTAACTAACACATACCAGTATATAAATTATCTGTAGATACCTGGAAATGCATAGCAAGATTCAAAAGTTAAATCTGATGTTCAAATTCCTCAACACACTCTGAAGCAAGTGAGGCGAAGCTCTGTTGTTGCTTTTAACCCCTTATTTATGCAGTGTTAGCCTGCAGTATTCAGAACCTGATGACATGTTAGGCCAAGCCAGTATTCCATGGATTTCGGGGAAACTGTGAGAAAAAGTTCAAATGTCAAAGCGAAGGCCTCAGTCAGTACTTCATGAACTTCAAATTCCCCACATCTTAGAACTGGCACTACAGAATTCGAAATTCCTTTCAATTGGTGGTATCAGCTTCAATAATATGGCTGGGTGGCTTGTCCAGACCCCCACAGCCTTTTAAATAATTTCCCTCATGAAAATGGGTTTTCATTTGTGATCTCTGGTTTGTGTTTCCCTGTTGATTTCGGGAAAAAAATTAATTGAGTCAACTTTGTCGGTGCCTTTGAGGCTTTTGAGTACATGATTATAATCCTTTTAAATCTTCCAGTGGGATTAGACAGATTGTCTTTGGTTAAGCAAATGACAAAACTACTAAATTATTTTCCAGCTGCATTTAAAAACATTTTTTTAAGTTTAAGATGAGTGCATGCAAAACCAAAAGAAATCTTCAAGGTCATGAGAGTTGGGAATTAAATTTTGATATTGAACTAATTCAAGGAAATTTTCCTGCTCTTTCTTAATTGTTTTTCCAGTTTCCCAATCGCAGTCAGTGTTTCGGGATTTTTTTAAACTCCTCATCACCTTGAATATATTGAGTCCTCCCATGTTTCATACAAGCATAAGGTTTATAAAGCTACAGTAAATCAAGGTGGAACCTTTATGAAACTTACATTGCTACAGAATAAACAAAAATTAGAGTCTACCTTGTCAATGACAAGCAGAAGGAAGATATCGGTGAGAGTGGCACTGTGACAGCATTTGGACGCTAGAGGATTGATCGTGTATCCCTCTTCGTCTCAGTAACTAGAGCAGGAGATGTTAGGAATGTCAAATTCATACACTTGCAAACTGATACAACAGCTACTGACTACGAGTAATTAATTAAAGTAAATGACTAATTGTTGAAATCCAAATGCTCCCAACATAGTAGTTCTGGATTGTGTTTAGTGCTTATGAAATATTAACCTTACTGCACATACTGTACTGCATAATCCCAAAGTGTGTCTATATGCTTTAAAAACACATACACTTAAGCTTTGATGAATCTCTGACCGTTGCTCAATTTGAGATTCATTCCACAGGACACACAGGTGAAATAATAGCTACAGAAAGGTTCTGTGGAGATCATTGAAAGAATAGACTAGGAAACTGAGTCTCCATACTGTGTGACCTCCCCTGGATTTTCCGCTCTGTTTAAATCGAGTTAGATTTGTTCTCTCTGCGTTTCATTTTTCAGTGTCTGATAAATGCCCCGGCCTTCTAGTAATTGGATTGCAGCTCTAGGCAGCTTAGAGATTATTGCTGTGGAGAGAAACGTTTGTAAAGTCAAACTGTGAGCACATATTAACACAAAAAAGGCAAACCTTGCAGTCTTGGGTTTGAGTTTTCATTGATCAATTAAGCTAAATCAGAAGTGAAATTATAAAGGAACACTCCTCTGCCACTGGGAAAATATACATAACCATACAAGGAATAGGCTACGATAGAAGAACAGATACAAGTCAGATGAGGCAATTCAGTCCATATAACTCATTTGAGAGGTCTGAATACTTGAATCAGGTCCCCTCATAGTCTTCTCTGTTCACGACTTTAGTTCCTTTCAATCTGTCAGTGTAGGACATTTCTTTGAACATGGGAACGTATCTGGTTGCTCTTTTCTAGATTCATTCCAGAGCATTAGTTTTTTTTTTGTACCAAATTGACCAAAACTGTATATTCTAAATGACGTTTTATTTGTGTATGTTTTTTCTACTTGCATGTAATATTCTGGAATTGTGTCCTGTTTGTCTTGTTTTGAATCTGAATCTTTTTACATTTCTTTTGCTGCATCAGCTGTGTTTGCTAAATCTCATATTTTAGTCTTATGTGCAAACCTGATTAATTTACAAACTAAACCACCATCTAGATGCTGTAATACAGATCCCTATGGCATTCTATTAATTATATCTTCCCAACTGGAGCATTCACCCTTTATCTGTGCTCTTTGTTTTTTGTTAACAAGTTTTCAGTTCAATTACCCTAAATGCATATCTCTAATAGATTAAAATTTAATCTCTAATGCATGATATACTATCTGGGTGTCCATTATTGTTGCTACTGTACAGTAGTTAAAAAAACATGTTACTTAGATGTCAATGTTGCCCATTGAGCATAAATGTTATACAATACGATTTTGTACTTTGTAATGGAGAAAGAAGGAAAAACCCCACCCATTACCATTACAAGTATATAAAATAATACTGTTGTGACTGAGGGGGAAGCATAATTTCAGAAGTTTAGCAATGTTCTCTTCCCGTCTCGATTGCCTTACCCAAGAGATTTTGAACACATCTTATTGTTTAGGCGATATTTTCCTTGCCTTCCTTGGGCTAGGTTGCAAGCAAGCTTGGGGGGAAGACACAGATGAACAAAGAGTGTTCCTAATAATTCACTTGTATTAATTAACACCATAGTCTTTAAGATGTTCATAATAAAGTGTAAGTATTCAACAGTGACTGGAGTATACAAATGATGAATAGAGCAGGACATGCTAGAAGAGGACAGGAAGCTGAATGGTAGGAGAGCTCCTTTTTCTAAAACAGACAGGTAAGCAGGTTCTGTCCAGGTATAACAATAGATCAGTATTTCAGAATCAGGTGGACAGTACAAATGTCCAAAGAGCAATTTTACAAAGTAGAAGAAAGATGTTCTTGTGATGTTTCTAACATGACAAGAACACTTCAAATGGCAAGGTGAAATGTAACATCCGAATTTTTAGCTGCTGTTGAGGCTTTTATTTCATTCCTGTAATCAGTGACACAGAAGCCGCTTTGTGAAGGTGACATGGGAGCCTACAAGAATATTGGGTCTTACCACAGTTTATCCTAGGAAAGTTCACTGTGAAACCCAAGTCCGTGCAGGAAATCTGACCGATTGGAAACATACTTTGAACAGGGGTGGAGAAAATAATGGAAATACCAAGCAATATATGAATATTTATTAGCTAATAAGGAGTTGCCCATTTGTCTTCAGCACAGCTTCAGTCCTTCTTGGGATACTGTTATACAAGTTTTGAACTGTTTCTATTAGGATATTGGACCATTCTTCAAGTAAGCCCCCAGTTCTTTGTGAGATGAAGAAGACGGAAAATTACTTTGCTCTCTGTGTTCTTAAACGTCCCATGAAGTTTGATGATGTTTAGATCTAAATCTGATTACTTGTGTGTATGGGGCCATTATAGTCTTGGAATATGGGAAAATATGAATGAAACAACGTTTGCACTATGGGATGCAGCTGGTTGCCTAAACTGGCTTTGTATTCCTAGTATGTATTCAGATTATAAATAATCTGAGCCAGTGACCCCCTCAAAACAACTGCTCCCACCGTAACAAATACAGCACTATGTTTAATAGGGAGATACAGGCAGTGTGGGCTGAAGGCTTCCTTTGCCTTTCTCCAAACATAAACCCATTCCGATGTAGGGAAAAGAGTCAAAGTTGACTCATCAGAAAATATTACTTTCTTCCACTGCTGACACCAGGTTTTGCATTGTGTTTACGAATGACAGCCGTACCATAAGTATTAGCTTTGTGAAGCTCATGATATGCAGTTTTTGTTGAGACTGGGTCACCGAGGTATAGACTCAGTTCTGTGGTAGTTTCTGAGGCTGTTGTATTCTGGTTTATAACACCTATCCTGTTATTTTTCCATCAATCCCAGTCAGTGAGCTTGGACTTGCAACCACTGCTCCTCTTTCCTGATGCTGTATTTCATCATGATTTTCTACACTGTTCCCCTTGATGTATTAAATAATTTTACCTTTTCTGTGACTGACACACATCTTTCATGTTACTCTAGAAACTCACGTATTGTCGAAGTCCTTTTTCATCGGTTGTTTCTAGTATTGTGTCCACTCCCTGCATATACCATGTATGTAGCAAAGGCTCCAGCTTTGTGTAACACCCTGAGTAAATCTCAGATTACGTACATAAAAACTGATTTTTTTTTTACACAGTTAAGGACATGAATGATTTGTTTCTTGACTACAGCAATGAACTATTACTTCCCTCCACACTTTCACAGCTTTTATGCTCTGGAGACTTAAAACACTCTTTGGCCTTCTTTCAGTTTCCAAAAACAAGGCTCCGAACACTGGAAGACCATGCACCTAGACCATATTAGATTTTAGGGACAAGTAAAGATTAATTGCACATTGAATGGTAAAAAGAAAGTAGATAAATCTGGAAAGCCAAGGATGCTCCACAGCTGAATTATTCTGTGTGTTTTTTTTACTTCCCAGCAAGAAATTGGCTTCTTATGTGTCTTGTAGCTTTTTTTAGAAATAGATCCTAACCTAAACCTATAAAATACAATGACTTATGGAAAAAGAGGAACACTGTTTATCTGTGAACCGTACTGTTAATTAAACAACACGCCAGAATATGAATTCACAAAAGAAAAAACGAATTGCCTCTCCAGAGAAACTATCATTTTTAATGTTCAAGCTAAAATGATTCATCAGGCAGATTTACAAGTCAGTCTAGAAATCTTAAAGCCCTATTTTATTCACTTGCTTTTAATTTACTGTACTGATTTATGTGCACCCTTCTGATGTTTTTTCTTTGTCTTGTTTTATGGAAGAGCACCTTGAGCCGATGCTGAAAATGATGATTATTATTACAAGCACAGGGTCCCTTCACGTCCTCCCTCATAACCTTTGTTTTTCTTTTCCACAAGCCACTTTAAATAATAAAATAATTTCAATTTCAATAATTAGATGTAGCAATTCTGTGTTTGAGCAAACTCAATCTATTGAATTATCAGTGTTGTTTTGCTACCCCTTCTGAAGCATTTCAATGCTTTCAATATTTCAATATTCAACAGTTTACACAATATTTCAATAGGCATGAGCTATTTTGTGTGTTTTAATCTCCTGAACCCTTTGTAACATAAAAGAGAGGTGAAAATCTGGTGCAGAAAATCAAAAAGGCTCACGTCTAGACAGTACTGATTTACAAAGATGTTTGAAACATTACTTCCCCATTCTCTTTTGCTGAATGCTGAAAAGGAGAAGTACATAATGTTCAAGCATTAAAGTATTGGGACTAAAGACTCAAACATTTATCAAATCAATTGAGCACTTGAGATGAGTGTGTTTGATTTCAAATGTTCAAAGTGAGTAAAAAATCAGTTCTCAGAGAGTTAATAAAGTGTAATGTTTTAGTTTTACAGTGTGTGTAGTATACAGTATATTACTTAAGGTCCACTCAAGATCTTTCAGTGACTTAACGTTATTGTGTAATTTATATACTATAAGATCCTGTAATGTATTGGTTTAATTTAGATACTACATGATGGAATTTGACAACTTCTTTGTTGCATTTTTTGTTGCTTTATTGTGTGTAAAAGAATCCAAAATTTTATTAAAATAGAATGGAAACTGACAGCAAAATGATCGAAAATTTAGAACTGGATGATGTCCAACCGCGAAACTGCACTGTATGTTGGATTTAAGGTGTTAGGTCTTTGGATTTAATATATACTGAATGTTGGGTACAACTACGTAATCTGTCATGACAAAGACATACATTTGGAGGGTAGAAGTTAAAGTGCAAAAGAGGGAGAATAATTAACTCATTAAACTCAAAAGTAAGCAAAATTTGCAGTATTTTCCAACATTTGTATAAAAGACATATCCAGTTTTGTTGTAGTTACAGAAAATAATATTTATCATTTTTTTCTCTTTTGTGTGTTATCTTCAAAAATACTATGTGCTCCAGTAAATTAACTAACAACTCTTAGCCTGTAATATTCTAGAATTTGGCATGAGTTCAAAGTCACATTCAAAGTATAATGTTGCAAAAACAGCAACATTAAGAACAATGACTACAGTAGGTAGTATTTTCCCAAATGCAGAGTTAAATACATTGTGGAGTATTTCTGTCAGTGGCAATACATATAATGAAGCAGAAAGGAAATGGCACCTACAATGCACATTAATCTCCCCCTTGATTATATTTAACAAAAAACAATGTCAAGAATGATTAGAGTAGTTCTTTATTTTCACATACCCAAGTAACATTTTAAGAGTGCTCTAGATGTTAATGTGCTGAATTAACTTTGGCATTCAAGATATCCAATGCATTTCAAACTGTATTTTAGAACTGTATCTAAAAACATTCAAATGTATAGACTATTAACAAGCCTCTAAATACAATAATGCAGGTCATTACTATGAAGGAGTTCCAAGAGGTGCTCCTTAAACCTAGCAGTGCTAACAGCACTGAAAACTCTCTCAGGAACATGATGAACTGAGTTTATTAATTGCGTAGGCGATCACAGTTGCTGTCAAAATCCCAAATTAAACACAAAGAAGTATCAATAGTAGGCAACATGGTGGTTGTACTTGCAACACTGGGGTCCTGGGTTCAATTCCAGCCCTAGGGTACTGGCTGTGTGGAGTTTGTGCACTTTCCTTGTGTTTGGATTGGTTTCTTCCGGGTGCTCTAGTTTGAGGGGGTGCATGTTTGTGTCTGTATATTTGCCCTGTGATGAACTGGTGCTCAGTCTGGGGTGTAGCCTGCCTTGCGCCTGTTGCTAGCTGGGACAGGCTTCGGCATCATTTGGAAAATGAATGGATGGAAAAATTAATAGTCACAAAAATGCAATTAATCTTCTTAAAATAAAAGCAACTTAAGTGGTGAATTTCAGTATTTGAAGCACTTGTATTTTATTTCTAAATGCAAGACTACAAGAGTACTTCCAATATTCCATTAGATAGTTTGGTTTACTCTTGGGTTCATTAGACTTACCCTATACTCCCTGAACTGTGCAGAATGGTTTCTGTGCATTGACAACATTTACTTCTCTCTGCCTTCTGTTCGATGTGAACAAGGACAGTCTGACTGTAGGTAACAGGCATCTAATTTTGTTAAATCTAATAAATTCTGCCTGGTGGATTTAAAAAGGAAACCTAAATAACATCACAAATATTAAATATTCTCTGTCACTAAAGATAGTCAAAGTCCCTTTGTTGCCCAAATACCTGATTTTTGGTTCTTCAAGGAGAAATTCAGTGGTAGTGGTTGGACGAGGGTTTCTGGCCACTGTATATTTCTCTTCGTCTCTGCTGCTGAAATGTTTACATGTTACATTTCTGTCAGTGTTGTTGTTTTTAATCTGTGTGCTGCTCATCAGTGTTGTCTAGACACTGGTCTCAAGTCTAGCCTTACAGCAAAGGTGCGAACACCTTATTATCCACTTTTTATAGCGACCCCACACATGGTGGGACTGGTGGGGTGAGTTACTTTCCAAAATAAACTGTGATAATTATTATAAGCATTTTAAAGACCTTCCCATACCATATAATATATAATAATATATACTGTACTGTATACTGCACTGTACTGTACATATACTGTAAGCAGTCCCTGGAGATACAGGTATATGAAAAATTCACTTTAAAGTAGAATGGAAAGAATTAATCTAAATTGAAACAATGTTTAAGGAGTGGGTGACAACCATCTGATGTGGGTGCTGAGTTTGAAGGTGTCCAGTATGTAGGGGTTACATTTAATCATTTAATAATTAAGGAACATGTCTTACTAAGGAAATGAGGTAGCAGATTAAAGGAAATAGTGTTGGAAGAAAGATGGGAGATTCATATTTTAAGGCTGCTAATTTAGTTGTGATAGCAGATGTTGCTTTTGTTCTACGAAGAACTATGAAAGAAGTAACATCTCACTTACCCCTCACCCCCTACCTCACTTTGAGAGCCATCTCAAACACTCTTCTGTGTTTCTGGTAGCACTCTAGCATTATGAATTGTTGAATCTGTCTGCTGCTAATGCATTCCTTCATAGAAAGGAGGAGCTTGGCACTGGCTCCTCCTGGTCTCTAAAGACCAGTCAAGAAGGAAAAGCAACTTGTTAATTATGTACTTGGCAAGCTCGGCTCAGACTGACAATTTGTTATTGGAATTATTAATGAGCTGTGGCTGCTGCAGTTTTGACGTACCTCAGTAATCTTACAGTGCCTCGAGCAACCATTTACCTCTATTGCCCTCAACTAGAACATATACTTTTTGTACGTCGTATTTTATAATTCCTTTGCATGTCTCGCTCAGGGATTTGTCAAGGACATTTTGGACTTCTTAGACTAGACTTTCTTAGTTAACAGCCTGTACTTTTTCAGCACAATTTAGATAAGTATCTGTCAGCCATTAGTTGTCCTGTGTAATAATATGAAATAATTCACAGCAGAATATTACAAAATAAAGTTTGATTTAACTTCTAATAGCCACTATATCACTGTTGTATCTCATACCAGGGTTTATAAGTAATCAGCCTTAGAAGGCTACACAGCCAACATGGCATGTCTCTTGTCTTTTTCTTTCAGCAAGCAACAAGCCTGTTACTTTGCAGCCTATGCTCATAGCTCACACACACTCACATCAGGGCTAATTAACCTACCAGAATTGTTATCTGTTCCAGACTATGATAGCCAGCCACATCAACTTAAATTAAAGATTCTCAATGCGCAGTACAACTCCCCCCCAAAATATTGATGATAATTTTAGAACTCAAAAGTACTTGTATATGTATTTTGACTTACAGAGGTTAACTAACACATGGTATTAGTAATAACAGGGACTAATCACAAGCTTGCTCTCCACTCCTCATTATGGTTAATTATGGGAGGAACAGCAGATGATCACTGGTTTGCTACTCTTTTCAGATCCTTTTAGAGGTACAGGAAAAGTACACTTAACATGAATATCAAGAAATGAAAGGGAATTGGATGAAATACAAAATGATTATTTAACTAAGGAAGAATTCAACAGCATGTCACAGGAAGCAGAAGAACAAAATCTATAGTATGTTCATTAATATAGCAATATTGCAAAAAGGCATTTTTAGGGTACTAGAAACATTTGAAATTCTTTAATCTCCAGGGCTAGCTATCCTACCAAATGTACTTGTTACAGGAGAAACAATAGTGGCGGTACATTCAAGTCATTATCATGTTGAAAAACAAACCCTTCACTGAAAACCTTGATACTGTATCATCTGCTTATATACCATCAAGGGTTCTCAAAGCCTTAATATGACCAGTTCCAAGGTTTATTTCTGTAAGTGTTACACAGCTTTGTTAATAGTCTCTCACCTAGTTTTCTCCACAAACTCCATTTGAAGCTGAACATTACAACAACTGTTTCACCATTACACTCTTCCTCACTGACTGGTCTTTATGGCTAAGCTGTCAGCAGGATAACTGCTCTGTTTGAGTGGGGAACTGAAACCAGCAGTAACGTGCGTACTCATTAGCCTTGGTTTTTAAAACATCAGAACATCAGAAATTACAATTGAGAGGACTCCCTTCTGCCAACCCTCCTTGCTCATTTTGTTGTTAATGACCGATGGATTCAACGATCTCATCTAGCTACTTCTTAAAAGAAGCCGGAGTCGGCTTTAGCAACGAACTGTAGCTGAGTAGCTTGTTGCAGACTTCCACTGCACTTTGTATAAAAACATGCTTCCTGTGGTCAGTTTTAAATGCACTTCCCCCTAGTTTTCATTTGTGTCCTCTGGTTCATGTTTCAGTGTTCACTTCGCTCATACCTTCAAGGAACTTGGGAATATTTTACCCTGTCGGTGTAGGTCGTCCCTTTCAGACCGAAATATACCGTGTTACTCTCCTCTGAATTGATTTCAGGGCAGCAGAATATTTTTTTTATGACATGGAGATGAAGACTGTACAAAATGAGGTCTTTATTAGTGGATTAATTAGTGCATTTAGCAATATTATTATAACATCTCCTGATTTAAATTCTACAATTGACTAGTCATACTGACATTCTGTTGGACTTTACAATCAGTCAGCCCTATCAGCTTAGTTTTTCACTCTTTCAAGTTTAAACATCTTAACTTGTGTAAGTTGGACTAGTGAGGCCCCACAGAGATATGACTGTCACCACTCACAAGAGCCCTAGCGTCTCTGCCATGCCACTGCTTAGACAGTGGAGAATTCCACTGTGCCAAAAGATCAGGTGCCCTGCCAATATAGAGCTATCCAGGCTGCTAAGGGATTCTGACATTGTAACAGGCTGATATCAGCTGTTAGGTAAGTACATAAGAACAGGAACAAACCAGAAGAGGGGATTATTTCATCTACCTAATTGATAAATTACTATCTTGTTCAATATTGGCTTCGACAACATGGCAGTGTAGCTTGTTCCATACTCTCAAAGCCTTTGGGTTAGTATGTGGTAGAGCTGTCACAGCGTGTTAGCACTCTCTGACAATACTGCGGTATAATACTGTGGATACACATTTATTACATCTTCCTTTCTCTTCCTAACCATGAGCACTCATTTACTGTATATTTCTCTACTGTTTTTCTTGCTCCCCGCTTAACGGGGAACGGCAACGCTATTTCTCTATTTCGGGGTTAGAAAGAATCAGCATTGGTGAGTGCATTTCAAACCACACTAAAAGTAAAATGTACAAAGTAACTTGTTAAACCTCCAATTTACACCACAAAATAGACAAAAATTTTGTGTATGCGTAGAGCAGTATTCTGTGATTTAGAACGAGGTAACCAAGCTTCCAGTGATGGTTTTGCCAACAAATACTGCTTACTTAGTTCAGGTGGGTAGCTGTGTCAGCATGCGTAGGCTGCAAAGGAACAAGTAATAGGTTTAGTCCATGCTGAAAAAAAGAAGAAAGAGAACACAACGTTTCGGCCGTGGAGCCTTCTTCAGATGTCAATACTGCTTACTTGTTAACTTTGCATGCAGCTCACGTTGGAACAATTCTTGTGAAATGTCTGCTGCACAACCTGTACTTATTCACTCATATATCACATTAAATTAATCATTACACTGACTAGTGAGCAGGAAGGGCCACATCACGCCAGTCCGTGGGAACTCTCACTTTCTCCCGTGGCTAGATCAGGGGTTTGCAACAACATGACGACACACAGTACTTTCACAGAGTTAATATTTTTTGTGTTTAATTTAAAATTTGTAAAATTTCTCTGTACCGTCAATGAAATTAATTTGTCACCGAGATTTAATAAGTGATCTGAGAAATTGCGACTGCAGTTCTACTTTAAAAGATATAGGAGCAGACTGCTTTACTTATTAGCTGTTGTCTTGTCCCAGTTTCCACGTCTGTCTTTTCACATCAAGAGCTGAAACTGTATTCTGCCTGAGACAGAAATGTACACTTCTTTACAATAGTTACATTTAATGGGAAACATAGTCTTATATCCTGCCTAACAAACTACCTAACACCCTTGTACTTTGTGAACAAAAACACTCAAATACTGTATAACAAAATACTCAGAAAAATTAGAATAGTCATGATCTTGGTTCTAACACATCTGAACAGAACATGAGCGCCGTTCATGACTAAAGATTGGTAGGATTAAATTCTATAGGAACAACTGCTTAGACTGCTTTGCCTCAGAGGAAATTAAAGAGCATTCAAAGAGGAACAGTAGATAGTGTTCTGGACTGTGAAGGTCGTGGGTTCAAAGCAGTTAGAAGGTTGTGGCTTCAAACTGAAGGTGAGACATTGCTGCTTAGCATGGTGCTTCACCTGAATTGCCCCACTAAAATACCCTGCCGTATAACGGAGTGCAAACATCAATTGTTTTAGATAAAAGCATCTACTGAAAAAATCAGCAAGTAAGAATAATACAGCAGATATCAAAATTTAAAATGTTAAAGTGAAAATTACTTATTATATTTAAACTGCAGTTGTTGCAGTTTAAGTTGTTGCAGATACTGGTTGATTAATCTCTTGGGATTGCCAGCAATCTTGGACTCACACATTGTGCCGCTATGTTTTGTCTCACAACATCCACCTCTGTACCCACGCAGGGAGAATGAGGAAGAGCTCTGGCTCACCTGCCCATCAAATTACTTGTCATTTCACACACTATAAGCTTTGTGGTGAAACCCAGGTGGTTTAATACTATTTCCCTTCCCTTGCTGATGTCACTGTGTGACCAGGGGTAAGGGTTTTACCGAGAGAGAGCACTGAACCCCCTGAATCCTTGTGTGTTGCTGCTTGGGGAATCCTGATTACAGTCAAGCTAGTGACATGATCCAGGCCTGAGTTCTCAAAGTCTGGATCATTGAGCTCAACTTATGCTCGGAGGAAACATTTTTACCAGTGAGTTTCGGGAGCCTCCAAAAACTTGTGAAATTGTAAGTATGACATTTTAGCTTTGTCCACAATGCCCCAAACTTGAGCGCCTTCTGAGATCAACAGTCAGTCATCAGTTCTTCTTCTTTTTTATTTTGAGAGAGAGAGTAAAGAGGAGTTCAGGTTTGGCCTCCATGCCACTGCCTTGCTAATTGGAACCAGGATCTGTAAAAATGAGAACTTTAGTAAAACATGCAGTAAAATTCTGAAGGGTTACCATAAACTAGACAAATTCTTTCATTCCTTTGGAAAGGGACTCTTGACTGAAACCCCCGCTTGAATTTTTACGAGGACCCCTGGGTTCAACAGTAAACCCGTTAATATAGAAGAGATATGAGTGGGCAGGACAGGCCTCCCATTTCGTTCATTTTGATTATGACCCTTATGAGGGTCAAGTGCTGGAGCTCCAGAGGAAACCAAGCTGAGTTCCGCTTGCAGATTCCTGCTGTACTAGAAAAATAAAGACAGAAATACACGATGAGCAGATGTATGTTCAAAAGTTGAAAAGTTGGGGTGGGTCCTGCTGTGGTTCATTCGGTCAAAGCCTCTAATCAGAGTACAGAATAAAAGAATAGGTATCTCGCACTTCTTGAAGAGAAGCATTCTATTCAGCCTATTTTTCTCCCCTGAAGTGAAGTAGATTTTACCGTTTATCCCAAAGCCTCCTGTACAACTGTGTTTTGCTAGGATTTTAATGAGAAGCATGAAGGTGGAGATAATGTACAGTGCACATTTGAAGGTAGTGATTGGAGTTGTCTTTTAAAATATGTCTTCTTTACTAGGCTGATTTTATATGACCCGGTGCATTGTTGTTTTTTTTTATTTTGCACAGGATGCAGTATTGTATAATAGAAAATATTTACTTAAACCATCATATAAGGTGTCAACTATTTTCTTTTCCTGATACTGAACTGCTTCAATCATTCTTTTACACGTTAACGCAATAGTTAAACTTTAATATGCCATGCTAACTGTTAAGTAACCTGCCCCGGTATTATTAATGCCCTTTCAAGACGTTCCACTTTATATCTTTTGTCTTTCAGTAACGTTCAAATCAGAAATTTCATTTTTTGTATTGATTATATAAGATTCAATATTTCTGACTTGAAAAACTTAAACTTCTTTTTCACTCTTGAAGACATTTCCTCTGTATATTTTACCTCCATGACAATATTAAAGTACACAAGATTATAGAAATGTCCTAAGGTACAAACAGTTTACCATTCTCTTAGGAAGTTTCAGTGCTGTGTGTCAGGTTATTGATTATCTAATGGTGTTTTTGTCAAGGATATAGACACAATAAGATAAACATTTTCATGCAGCACAACCTACAGATCTGTTTTGCGTGTGACATTTCAGGAACTTAGGGGCTTGTTTGTACAAGACACAATGCCATACAGTTCATGGACATAATTAAGTTCACTATTGCAATCTAAAGCAGAAAACTAACAAAGCAGCATAAAGTCATAGTGTGAAGAAAACCACTACAGCACTGCAGTCATCACAATGACTTGTGGAGACAAATGGAAACTTGTGACTTGACTTTGGGGACTCAAAGGAAAATGTAGCCTCAAGGGTGCAAGGGACAGAAGAGGGAACTATAGAATGCAGAATAACAGAATACATCTATATGGTGAGTTTATTATTATTAAAAATTGTCATTAGTGTGGGAGTGTAGTATAATGTAGGGGGTAAGCCTTTGGATTCATAACTAACATGTCAGTGTGTTTGAGACACTGCTGTTGTATCTGTATCTATATGAAGGGCAGTGAATATTAATGATCTCTTTATCCATTCACTATGTTACATTTGTCCTGTGACCTCTTATTTTGTCTTTTTACATGTACAATGTGTTAATAAAAAAAATATAATGCATTCAGAGGTTAGGAAGTTTTCTTCTTTCGTTTTTAAATTTAAGTATGGACTTACTTCTACTTGTACCTCTACTTGTCCCTTATATAGATGGCATATTTGTATTGTTTAAATGTCCTGTGTATACTTTACGCTAATATGTAACACTTGATTTCACAGCTACAGTATAGAATTTTGTGGCGCTGCATACATCTGCAGTATGTACTAGTATATGCACATTGATTTCAATGTGTTTTCATTTCCAACAGCTTTAGGGTTAAATGGAGAGCCCAAGCTTGGCACAGGATATATGACTTCTCTATATTCATCTTGAAGGAAATTAAGAGCCTGTGGAGCCACTGAGAAGCTATTAGCACAGGACTTATGGTGGTGCTGAAAATTCTGACAAAACAATTTGTTAATTTTACAAATGATAATGGTTTTTGGTGAGATAGCCCAAGGCAAATAAACAGCACAGTAAAATGTCATGTTTGAGAGTTTATATGTTTGTACTATTGTGGTCACTGGGGTAACTGTCTGGGTTTTTTAGTACAATGTTAACCATCTCGGATTACCTTGAAGTCTGAGTCCTGAAGAATTTACCTCAGATTAATCTTCCCCTTGTAACGTTTTATAATTTGCCATTACAGAATCCATTAAGCTCTCAGCCTGATCTCGGGCTCAGGGAGGCCAGAAAGAGGAGGGCACACTGAACTGATAGACCTCAAATGGCCTCCTGCACCTAAGACAAGCTCAAGCCAAGAGACAGGTTCTTAAAACCCGGGTGAAAAGATCACTTTAAAGAAAACAACAATGATTAATGAGGAATCAAGGGGTTTTCTTTCATCCCTGGGAGTTCAAATCTTCTGTGAGTAATTAACCCAAAGGACAACTGTCCAATGAGTAAGTGAGAAATGAAAACGGTGCCTAGGGTTCAGACTAATGTTTATGCCTTGGAATGAAAGTAAGGAAAAAAACAGAAGAAATTAAGTCTACAAAATAAATGATTGATTGCTGTTTATATAACAACAACAATAACAACAGTTACCATTATTGCTGATGTAAACTGTACGTGAGTGACCCTCGCCTTATTCTATCATTTTATTATTTCCTTCAGTTAATAATCCAATATAATAATCATTCTTCATCATTTTTGCATGTTTAAATTGCAGCATGTAAGAGAAAATCAAAGAGAGCTTTGAAAGTTTAGTAAAACCCCTTGAGTGAAGCTGGCAAAATCTATGTTACTGTAACTCTCATCGACTGAATATTTGCTTAGATAATTTCTGAAACAGATACACTGCCTTTTTTATTATTCTGAATTTAGTCAATGGGTCAGATAGTCTCTAATATATAACCTTTTCAGTTAAAGGGATAAAACTAGTAAAATTCAATTTAAATGAATAAGGATATCAGATGTAAATGACATGAAATGTATGTTTTAATTTAACTTTATGTTGTGTTTTGAAAACATTGTTATCTGACAAAGCTAAAAGTACTGAATCATTTAGGTCTTGAAAGGAGACAACTATGAAGGGACCAGATACAAGTATTAAAAAGCATCAAAGGCACTGACAGAGTCAACCCAGTGCACTTCATCAAAATCCACAGCGAAGCATCAGCTCAAGTGTGGAAACTGCACTGAACCGCATTTCACACTCAAAAAAGGAGGCACTTCTTCACGAAAAGGGCTGTGGGAGTCTACAGCAAGCTACCCAGCCGTGTGGATAAAGCCAAAGTTACACTGGCATCTTTCAAGGCGTGAAATGAATCAGATCATTGGATCACTTAGATACTAGCAACCCAACAGGATAGATGGGCTCCTTGTTTGTAACCTTTCTGATGAAGCCAATTTTTTTAACCTAACGTGTAGGAAGACTGGGGTTATGCTCATAGACTCCCAGCAGCAGTTTTGCCAGACTAATTTATTGCTGTTGCTGACAGTGCTGGAATTAAACCCTTCACAGAAGATAGAAAACTTTGTGTTACTTTTGGATCTGTGCTGTCACTTGGAGCTGAATAACATTGTTTGGTTAACATCCTTGCTCTGGGTATGCGATGTTGAAGTATTGGTAATAGGTTTTTATTTTATCAAGATTAGACAACTGTAATGCCTTATTTACTGGAGTGCCCATTAGGGTACTAAATACAGTGGCCAGAGCTGTGAAACTTAAAGTACTAAAAGATCACCACATAACTCCTACCCTGTGTAAATTATAATGGCTCCCTGTGAGTCTTTCGAGTGGACTTTATGATGCACTGGGGCCCTGAATGGTCTTTCTCCAGGATATTGTAAGGGCTTCTTGCATTGGAATAGTGCAACTTTTAAAATGAAATATGACGCTTCAGTCCTTCTTACACTGTTGAAAAGGTGACAGAGCCTTCTTCTCTTACAGGATCTTTGGGTATTGGTATCTTTAAAAAACAACTACTACTGCTACTACTAATAATAATTTCCAAATGTGAGGTTCTGGAGACCAGTTGGCCCTGGTGTGAGTGTGTGAGATAATGACTGTGTGTGTGTCCTGTGATGGACAGGCATCCCGTCCAGAGTGTACACTCCCTTGCATCCATTGGATAAAGCCAACAGAAAATGGATGGATGGATAATTTTAAAATATTTACAATCCAAGAATTTATTTGACAAGCAATAGAATAAATGACATGTATGGTACTTTAATTCAGCCTCTATTTTAAAGGTATTTACATTTAGAAATGCTAGAAAATATTCTAGGATTCTACAATTATATTTGTTTAGCTTTTTAAAATTAATATTTTTAAGAATAACATGTGAAGCAAATTCCTGATGTTCAAAAGCCTTCGTATACGCTATATACTACATTTAAAGTGCTGCTTTGTAAACAACATGATACATAAATTATGCAAGCCAAAAAACAATCAATTCTAGGAACAAACTAATTCAGACATAAAAAATTGAAATTTCGAATCCAATGTTTATATGAATTTTCTACAAGAGGGTGCCAGTGCCTTCTTTACCAGCAGCTTTTATTTGTCAAGGGCTGTGAGCTGCTATGAGCGCTTACTTGAAAAACCAGTGAACTGTAGCAAAAATCCTTGAGCATAGTAGCAAAACTTGATAAATGGTTAAGGGCCCGATATTCAGTAAGTAATCATGGAAAATTTAAGTCAGCGCCTGACTTTTAACCTTTTAAGTTTGATTAATAAAAACTGTTGTGACAGGAAAAATGTGTGCAAAAGTAAACTCTGGCATAAATAACTCAGGGCAGCACTCAAAGTCCATATGCTTGTGTGGTTCTCAGGGAGTACAAAGCAAACACCTGGCCAGATATGAAACTGAATCTATCCTGAACTTTCTCTCTGATTGTTTCCTTTGGTCAGACTGTTCTCAGTGTAACAGCTGGGGAAAAAGATAAGGTAAAGTGATTATCCTGGAGTAAGCAACAACAACCTTATGCACATTAAAACATTTCTCTTTTATTTTATAAATTGTCTTGTTCATTTTTTATTTCCAGTAGGTCACCGACTTGCAGGAGTTTCTAAGAACGGTGACAAAATCAGGGATAAATATTTGATCAGTCATTGTAATATAACATGTTGCAGACGACTCATGAACCCAGAGACTTACTGAAGACTTCTGTTCTGTCCCAAATGCTCCTTGAGGTGGCAACCTGACTGACAGCCATCATAAAATCCCCAGCACTGTTTCCTGAGGTTAAGGAGCAAATCAAATGTATAGTGGCTTGTAACTTGCATCAGAACACATTTCATTTTACTGTAAGTAGTGGTATTAGGAGCAAGGCAGCTGTTGTACAAGGAGTAGAGGTTAGAGTTGTCGGCCCCTGATAGGAAGATTTGGGAGTGAATTCCAAACTGCTGTTGTATGCTAATGAAACGTACTTTGCTCATATTTGTCCAGTTACCATACACAGTTGTGTACTGTAAATGGATGTCAATGTATAAAAGTAACACATTAGTAATAGGAAACAAACTTCTCTTCTTCTTTTTTTATCAATCTTTCACTATCAATATTTGGCTTTGCTATATGCTACAGAGTGTACGCTGGTAATGGCACTGAGTATTCAAATGTTTGATTCTGTCTGCAAGCCAGCAATAAAAAGACCAATAAGTGACTAAATATATCAATTCCAGTAGACCCTTCAGGACAGGCGTCTCTAACCCTAGTCCTAGTCCTGGAGAGACCCAGCCCAGTTCAGAGTCCTGTCTCTAAAGATTGACAATATCTGTAAACTACTGATGACTCAATCTACTTAGACTTAACAAATCAAATCTAATTAATGACAAACGGAATTGAAGTAGAAATAAACTTCAAAACCTGCTGGATTGGGGCTCTCGAGGACCAGAGTTTCTAGACATGTACTGTGCTATTCTGCTCTCTGCTCTCAACCTGAGTTTGGGGTCCCTGAAGCTTCTTTCACTAATAATTCAAGAGCTGTAGCAATTGTAAATTCCCTTGGTATTACAGCAACCCAACAGCCTTCTCCTCTGCTTTTTAAAAGATTGTGCCAGCTTCCAGAAGAGCCTGAGACACCATATCCCACATCCACCACAACCTCTTGTTGAAGAATTTCCAAGAAGCAGTCTGTTACACAAATAACTTGTAACTTTTCCACAGCAGTTTTTTAAACAGTGCTAACTGGTATATGGAATTGATATTCTTGCTTGTGAAAAAAAAAGCCTGAATGGTCTTCCTGGACTTTAGTGAGACTTTCTTAATGACTGTAAATGATCTCCCAGAATGTTCTAAAATAAAAACTAATGAATTGTAAATGTGCATAACGTGTTAGAATATTTTACTACAGAGGAAAAAACAAACAAACCATAATCTTGGAATGCTAAAGAAGGATAATGGTATTACACAAAACTATGTACAAATACTAATAATTGTCAAAATGACTTTAAGGGGAACTGCAGTTTCAATTTTCTCAGACCGGTTATTTAATCTCAGTAATAAAATAAATTCAAAATATTTTTATAGAAAAGTTGTACAAATTTCAAATCGAGCACAAAATCATGAGATTTGTAAAAGTACTGTAAGTCGTCATGTTACCTTAAACGCTAGGTCTCACCACGGGCGAGAGCGAGAGTTCCCACAAACTGTGACATGATGCGGCCCTTCCTGCTCACTAGTCACTGTAATGATTAATGTAATGCAATGTAGCGACAAATAAGAACAGGTTGTGCTACAGACATTTTACCACAGAAATATTCAAGCGTGACCTACATGGGGAGTTAACAAGTAAGTAGTATTTGTTGGCAAAACCGTCTCACAGTTGAGAGCAATATTTCTATTGGATTAAAAGAGATGTATCCACAATCGGAGGTTTGGTTGCTTTGTTCTGAATCGCAGAATATGGCACCACGCATACCTGGAAATGTTGTATATTTTGTGATGTTATGTTATTTTGTGATGGAGGTTTTACAAGTTACTGTGTACATTTTACTCTTATGCTTGATGATTCTTTCTAACACTAAAATATAAAAATAGCATTGCAGCATTGCAAGATACCCTACAGTATCTTGATGTACTCTGTATGCTGTATCTTTACAGTTAAGGTTTATCCAATGCTGAAAAGAGAAGAAAAGAAACACTTGGAATAAACCTTTACTTGTATCTTTACAGATAATTCATTATAGTATAAACATATGTTGTGTCAACACCTAAGCATATTTCTGATCTTCCTGTACTACTGAGTGGCAAACAATACATTTCCATTCATAAACATTTTCCTCACACTTCCAGTGCCAATACTGGTATTTATTCATAAAAATCAAGATATTCATTTAATATGTTACATTAAATCTAAATGTAAGGACATTCATTTAAACTCTTCACAACTATATGAGTTGTTCTTTTTGTTCAAATAAAAATATCTAATTGTTTGACACACCATCCTTTGTACGTTCAGCAAAAACGTGCACCAATAACAATGTTTTGTATTAGTCCCTCATAGAAGAATAAGTGAAAGAAAAAAGGTTCAGCCCGATTGTGCCCTGTACTTCTCTCTGTTTTCCCCTTGCTTTGTAACAGAAATTCAATGTAAGAAATTCAGTAAAAAACATGAACCTTTTGCTCATATTTGAACGATAACAAGTATACATCAGCATATTTAAGGCACACACAAATACAAACAAGAAAATCGTTGCTCTTACAGATCGAGCTGGGGTGGATTAAATCAAGTCTAGTGTTTGTTATTAAAATGAAAATTATGGACAATCATCTCTAATATGCTTCTCTGAGTGCTGCTTAATTTAATTCCGTACAATGTGAGAAATGTTTTGCAAGTGAGCATTTAGATTGGCTACAGAAACATTTCTAATGGATTATTTTAGTACTTAATATAATGAATAGTAGGTCAACTATATTTATTCTGTGCATATGGGAGCATTTAATCATTGAAATACATATTTGTTGACAACACTAAAAAATAGGACTCTTTTTCTTTAAAAAATATAATGATGTTGAAGAACTAAAAATCTGCTTCTTAAGGTAAATTACTGTACTTGTATGAAACACAGAAAATGAATATTTCTCTTTAATTTTACATTTCATTGCAATAAACGTGGTTTTGAATTAATAACAATTTGTAATTTAATTGCCCCATGTGAGGTGTAATTTTAACTTGGTAAATCAGGTTTCTTTCACACTTAGAGTCACATGAGAGTAGACAATTCCTGCTAGGCTTAGAAGTAATCATTCATTAACCTCTGGCCTGGGGGGAGTGTCTGTGGAGTCAATCCAGTCTCTTCATTTGTTGTCACTTGCCCCTCCAGCTGGGTTACTGTGAAATGTCAATTCATGTGTCAGTCCCTAAACACTTTAACTTGTACTACAGTTAGATTCAGTCATTGTTTTATTCAATTATGCAAAGGACCAAAGATCAAATTGTACTATACGAGATTAAATTCAATAATTTTATTTTTCATAGATAATAAAACATGTTTTAATGCAATTTGTGCCTATAGCAATATTCCCTATAAGTACTCCTGATATGTGAGTTTTAGGTTGCATACTATATGACTTTGGGATGAAATTTTTACCCATTTTACGTCATTTTATGTTTGACTGTATTGATACTAGCATGCTAATACAAAATTAATGTCAGGCAGTATTTTGCCTTTCTTAACTTTAATAGGGATGTGTACATTTAACCAGCACTAAATACTTGAATCAATAAATATCACTGCACAATACAGTGAGAGGAAAATGGAAAGTTGTTTCAGATGTATTTTTCAATTAAAAGCATCATTTTAAAGTGGCTCAGGTCTAAAAAGATACTACTCCCGTAGTTTCAAAATGCAGTAAATTGTTTCTTCTGTAGGTGCAGTAGACAAAATGGAGCCTGATATCAGAACACTAATGTTGACCTTTATTGAGTGATACTGTTCTGAGAGGCACTACACTGTATAGAAACAAACCAAATGTCAGAATATGTGCCAAAACATTTAAAAGTTATTCCCTACATAGTGCAGTGTCTGTAATGAAAACTGGTCTGGCTGTTAGTACTAGATTGACCTTTGTGGTTACAGTTACTTTGACATTTCAGCGAAGGAGAAAAACTACAAGCTGAAAGAAAGAGCATGAACCTTCTCCTGCTACTTTATACTTTATTTCACCTGTTAGAAAGAGGTTTTATTGATTTGAACCCTCATGACTTTATATGAGGGTCGATAGTCTATGTTGCAACCCAACTAAGCACTGTTGTATTAATCAAATTATAAAGCGGTGTCTGTAAGTATTATAGCCTGGACTATAGCAGAAATTCTCCTTGTTGCAGTTTCTGATGGTCAAGTAACAAGACGTCCTATAAAAAGTCATTCAGATGATAAACCCTTTTCTTACATGATTAAAACTTAATATTTTGCCATAACCTATGATCTGTTTTTATTTCAGTGAAGGTATTTGTTCATCTTTATAGTTTCTTCTTTGTTACATACCATAGATTTGTTCAATGATTCAAAAGTTTTAACAATAATTTCTCCTTATATATTTCGATTCCTTATATCTATATAAATATAAGCACCATTTTACCATTTGAAGGCAAGTTTCTTTACATATCTTGTTTATATCAGATCTCAAAATTCTTATGCGTATATAATTGTTACTATTGTTGCTCTTAAGTTTCATATCATATTCTGTTTTCTTTCTACTGTTTGTACTGCACCAACATTTGCACACAATTGCCAGCAATTAGTATTTTGCCAGAGCAATTTCACATTGTATATTTCACAATTATGTTCAAAATAACCTCACTAAAATCTGACCTCTATGTTAAATATAATGACTTAATTCCCCATCTCAAAGGTGACTTGAAACCATCTGTGAACCAGTCATTTTATCTCCCAGTGTGACACTGTAAGAAATTGGGTTCCTTTTGTTTAGCTTCAGTCCTATGTAATACTGTCTACATAATATCTGCACATTTTAATTTAGCATGAGAAACCACTGTCCCTGATCAAGACAAACACTGTCAGGGAGGGAGCAACTGCTTAATAATTCAGGAGGCTGAGATTAAAAACTGGATCCATTACCATTTTATTAAAAGACAGGGTAATTAGTTCAGGACAAACAGCTTAAACATGTCAACATTTCAATAAAGGCTGTAATTCGTTTAGAGATGCTTTACTTGTAATTGGTGAAAATGAAAGATGCATCTACAAGAGATATATCTCCCAAGGAAGGTTCACTTATGAAACATTCTGTACTCGAGCAGCAGCCGATTAGAATATGAATAGAAAACATTCTAAAACATGGATTAATAACAATGTGCATTGTATTTGTGTGTTAATGTGTGTAATTTCTGCTCTTCAGATTTCAGTGGAGTTGCTTAAATAAGTATTTATACCAGTTAGTTCTTTCACCTGAAATCTTAACTTACATTGCTGGGAGAAATGTGTGTTCAATAAACACAAAAAATACAATGATAAAAGAAATGTAAGCTATCAAAAACTGTATTTCATCTGATATTTAACTGAATAGCTTTACTGGAAATAAACATCTCCAGCTGCATCTAGATTTGCCTCTACATATGCCCAGGAATGATTGAAGAAAATTGTCAATGCGTAAGGATTCCTAAAATATGAATAAATCCCTTGTATTTTGTTTGGGAGAGGCTACATAAGTGAGTGACTGGTGAATGTATGATGGATCATTCATGGACTGCTTCCCTTCACTTATTGGTAAGACAAATGTTATTGAAGTGTAACAATCATTACTCTCATTACAGATGTCAGGAAGAAGCAGATAGTGTTCACTTGTATAAACTCAGTATTCCTTTATTTTCCACATAAAAATACAACTGGGTTTTGCATCAATGTGTTCACTCAAGCTACAGCCATGAAAATAAAACGGCATTTATGGGCATTAATGGGGTTAAGGATAACCAGGTAGGATTGTGCGAAACGGTCAGTAATTTTGCAGAACAGTGAAAAAAAGTGTGCTCTGCCAAAGGTTTCTCAGTTCTGTGCCTGGCTAAAGGATAAAGACAAACACACACAAAAGATCAAAACTGTGCTGGTGTTGTGCTGTTGTGAGACACACCTTTTGCCATTAATGCAAAAAACTCCTTAATTTAATTTTCTGCTATCTACAGAACCTAAACTGCCATTTAAATAGATAAATGTATTGTCATTTAAAAACTATAGTGTTTGGTGCAGGGTTACAATAAATATACATTCAAATACAAATGCTCACCAAATTGTTTCAAAAAAGCAAATCCAAAAGCACCCGTGTTTCATATCCCAATAAGAATTCTAATATTACTGAGATTAAAAAAGTGGATGTTATGTAAATACATTTATAATGTACATGTAGTTCAAACAGAACACTAACAAAACATGGAAGCTTTTCTCTGCCAACTGAAATGGATCTTGTTTTATTAACTTTAATCATACTAAGATCAATCATTTAATTTCCTGGAGCATATTTCATTACTGTATTTCAGAACACTGGACAACACAAAATGCTGTAAAACTAGAAAGAAAGAGTAAATGTTTGAGATAACCAAAATCATTTGACTAATAAACCTTTGGATAACCCTCTCTTAATATAAACTGTGACAAGACATTAGCTGTGCAAAGCTGATGACTTCAGTGTTGATGTTGATTGTGTTGAAATCGTCTGGTGTTGGTTTTGATCTTGTGTTATAATTTAAAGTGCGTTCTAAGAATGTCACAAGGACATTGTTCTTTTACCTTCATAACATCACCCAATTAAGACCTGAGGTCTGCCAATCTGATGCAGAAATATTGATATACGTATTAATTTAATCAAGATCATTTGTACTGCTGACTTAATGGGGTACCTCTTATGGTAAGAAATAGGCTTCAGTACTCCTCAATTCAGCAGCCTGTTTATTGACATGCTGTATGTGCATCAGTGCATAACTATCATCTTGTTAAAATTGTATTGTCCTCATGAAAGTTAGAGTGGACTTTGAGTATCAACGTACAAGGCACTGTCTAGCTCCAGATTAATCAATAAGAGGAGTTAATTAGTTCTTAGATTAATGATATTTTGATTAATTGCATTTACAGTATATAGTGCTTTATGGACCCAATGTCCCAATTTACAGCAGATCAGGTGGATAAGTGAGAAATTGTTTCATCAACTAAGTGAAGAGAGAATGCAGAATGAGAAAACCCAGTACAATGGAGTTAACAATCCTACCTTTCCTACCTACCTTGGGATCGTTTATGATGAAGTCAGAACCTCACTTTCCATAGGTGGTATTCAAAGGATAGCACCTGCTATAGAAAAATAATATTCCCAGTTACCAAAATAAATTAGTTTTTGAAAATTCTGGTCCAGCAAGAAGACTGCCACCTACTGGTCCATCAACATCACTTACAGCAGCAACCTGTTACTTTCCTGAAGTCTCATCCCGGTACCTATAGTCTTTTCAAACAATCAAGACAAAGAAATGAAAACAGAGCTGAGAGAACCTGTTGAGAGCTGTGATCACCATTCATCATAATAGTATGATTTGAAGTAGACTGAAAAGTAGACTATGACAGAAAATACAAAAGAATCAGTAGTAAGGGTTATGACAATTTTACAGATATATTTTCCTTGAAGCATAAAACAGATTTATTTCAAGATTAAACGAATCAATGTCTGTCTAGAAATGAGTACAAAGTTAATTAAAATAAAAGGAAAAGAAAAAAATAAAGAAAATCTTATAAAACAATTAAAAACAAACACAATTAAAGAAACTACGTAAAATGAATTCTAAGAACAGAAGAAAATAATATTGCATTGGGTGTTAAAATAAACAATACATTTTTCAGTATTTTACAACTGCAAACGAACAGCAAAGGATGAAATAACATGGCTCAGAGATGGGAAATGTTCTGCTGATGAAATGGAAATGGCTAGTGTATTAAATGTTTCACTGAGGTATTTAACAAAGGACAAAGTGACAGTATATCTCAAGCTGAGTGAAGAAAAAATTCTATATATTAAAGAGTATTCACACAGGATATTCAGAAGTGGTACAGGAATGAGTAGAACTTATGACTAATTTAAGAATAACAAATATCCAAGACCTGCTAGTATTATATTAATTGTACTTATGGAAACAAGATGTTATTCACAATCTATTAAAAAAAGCTCTTCCAGCAGTCACTCAAGTCTTCCAAAAATCAGGAGTTAATTCCTATCAACAATTTTCCAAATTTCTAATGAAACACCTTTACATAAATTAGTTAACTTCATAGATGATACTAAAATAACAGAATTTATATACACTTTAAAAGCCGGAACATGCGTTTGAAACAGAGACAAGGAAAGTTTTTTGCTGAAAGGGTTGAGAGTCTGGAAAAAGTTACCTTGCCATGTTGTTATAGTTAATACCCTGTGGTTTGTTTCAAGAATCTTAATTGAATCGTTTTGTCTTTTATTAGGAATTATGGCATTATTGAACACAAGTTCAGATAGAGGTGAAATTCTAATTTCACATTTCTGCTTCTCTGTGCATAAAGGCTCACTGGCTGAACATAGATCTATGCACATCACTCTAGCACTTAATATCTTGCTTCATCATAGACATACGTTTCATTTTGAATTACGGGGACCCTGCCTTCATTGTGTTCAACCAGGAACGAGGTAACTCTCACCCCTTCAATCTCAATGCTCCACTAAAACGAGTGAATCTGTGTCCTCTACAACGTCTTTCAGGTCTTCTGATGTCAGCGAGTCTCTCATACTTTCCAAGCAATCGCGAGTGCTGTCCCCGCGGCAGATCCCATTTTCCCTTCCCTCTCTCTCTTCCTTATCTCATCCGCTCCGTTCTCCTTTCCTACCCTCTTCTCTTTCAGTTTCTGAAAGTCCAACCCACCGTATCTACGATCCCAGCCTAGACATGTTGTTTTGTCTCTCCTCTCTCCCCCATTCTTCTTTTATCTCTCACAGGAACTCCCGGTCACTGACTCTCATGCCACCCCATGTGTGCAAACACATGGCATCAGTCAGCACTAGATAAAGGCTTTCTTGTTCACCCCCATGCTATCCTTAGAGCTTGGGCCGAGACAGCTGCAACGATGGGTTTCCTTCGCCATCTATCGTTGTTTTTTTTTCAGTTGGTGTCCAACTAGTTTGTGATGGCCTTCATCTCTACACCCACCCAAAAGTGATATTCCTTCTCTTTCGGTTGATCCAGCTCAATATACTATGTGATTTTATCTTCTAGCTAAATTCAGCAAGTAGCAGTTGTGATGGTGCAATAGTTTGAAACCTCCATAGTCTCTAAAGAGTTGTAGAGTGGTATTGATTATAGTTGGAAACTGGGAGCCAAAAGGGTTAAGCCAAGTGTGGCATGGCAGGAGATCTCTGAAGAGATAAAGAACATATCTTCCCATAGAAGTGGAAGCCTGACTATGTATTGAGGGGATGAGCCCAGTTCAGTGTGTCAGGAGTTCCTCTGTGATGGACTGGTCTTTGGGACTGAGCAGGCTTCTGCCAAAGGGGTCCATTGGTACATCCTGAGCCCAAAGGGGTTCTGAAAGCTAATAACAGTGACAGACCACCACATCACAGGCTTATTATCTGGTGATATGCTGGCTCCAAGTAATATATTATGGCCAGGGTATGGCATTCACCACAGATCTCTTCCATATCAGGCTACTCTTCTGGGCTACAGCAGTATCTTCTGCTGCCCTCCATTGAGTTCCAATCTCAAAGTAGCCAGTACAGCCACTGGCTAACTGGTAGCTCTCTTACAGTTTCTACAGTCAGTAACTACTCTTTCAGTCACCCAGAGTCATGCACTGCCCTCCATAAGAGTTCCAATCTCAAGCCAGCCGGCCCTGTTACTGCTGCTAGCCACTAGTGCTGCCACCTGCTCACTGATTCGCGGTTTGTCACCTGCAGTGCACTTGCTCCTCACGCACTACAAGCACATACATGTTTTGCATTTGCTACCCAGATTTTCAGTCTGGATTGACTGGATACTGGAACAGACACAGACCTGGTTTTTCATCCTGCCTCTAAATTAGAGCATATATCGACATGTTCATTCACTAATTGTTTGCCAGATGGATGATGTTGATCAATTACTACTTGGCAGAATTGAAATAGGTCAGCAGTTTTATTAAACAAAATGAAACTAAGGTTAGACTTCACATACTAATACTCTTTATTTGGATTTAGAAATTTAATTCATACACATCCCTATTCACAAAGGCTCCACTGGCAAGCTTTGATTAGCAAAAAGAGAATAAACCATTTCCTCAATTTACACATTTGTTTAAATTTAGAAGCAACATTTAAGGCTCATCCTATGTGAAAATTCAGTTTATCAGGGACCAGATGGTAACCCTATGGAAGAATCACATTAACTGCTACCTTACTAAATTTCATTTTCTAAGTCTTTTATTCATGATTGTTCTTTTTATCCTGTTCGTTAACTTAAAAGACAGCTTGTAGAGATACTTTTTAGGTGAATTTGAGGAACAGGCATCTTAAAAATCTATGCAAGAAAACATTTTCAATGTTTGCATTAATTTACCAATCAAAACTTTAATGTACTCATTCTGAAAACGTATTCCTATTGGTTTTTAATCGATTGATACTCAAAAAAGAAATGTCTTGAGGCTTGATATTTCACTCTTTCAATTCATATTCTAAGTGCAGAAGCAGGTCAAATTAAATATTTATACAGTTCGATTCTGCAGTTATTTGAAAACCAGTTTGAAACGTTTGATTTTTGAAAAGATCAACATTGCAATGCATCACTCTGTTCTAATCTTTGTGTAAGATGAGGAAATTCCCTACATTTGGGTACCTATATATAGTTTTAGTTCTGAACTGTTAATGTCAACTGTTAATGTCAGGGATGGTTTGATTTAAATGCACTTGTATTTGTGTTTCAGCACAGTTATAACGTATTTGCATTACATGGAATAATGATCTATGAAGTATATGAAACACCTGTTAACATCAGTGCACCTCAATAACATTGCTAACATGATTGAGGGAGACGATGGATTAGCTTTTTCTGTTTGAAACAATTTGTATTTACTTTTTTATTGGCAGTCCTTTCTGCGACAGAAGTTTCAGGAAGTTTCTACCTCAGCTGTGGCCGAAATTCCTTGGAACACACCTAGAGCACCAACTGGTTTATACTTATTGTATGAATTTGCAAAATAATAAAAATATAAAAGACAAAAAAATGCACATTTTATGTTATACATGCTATATTTGATGCTAAATCCAATGCTAAAACATTTATTTTTAAATGCATACATTTTTAACAGGATAAAAGCACATAAAATGAAAATGAAGGAATATACAACACTCTTTATATATATTTGAAACCAGAACAAAATGGGAAATTGGGGGAAGCTATCTGCTGGCAGTGACATCACACTCTGAAGAAGTTGCTACTAGTTAAACAAACAGAACCCAGCTGTACATAACTCAAATCCACTTAACACATGTAACTCCTTGTCAGCATATCTTTCACAGTTTCTCCTTACTCCCACCTTCTCTGACCAAAATAAAGAAATTGTTCTCCTTCTATTTTTAAATTTAATAAGCTTTCTCATCAGTCCTTGCCTTTTTCCCAAGTGCAATAAATAATGTCGGTTATTAAAGAGTGACCCAGAGCTGCTCGGTGGAAGACCCTTGGAAGATGCAGTGATATTTAATTGTGATCTTCGACGCAAGGAGCTCAGAGGAGTGGAGAATCCAGGGCACAGGTTAAGAGTTTGGAGGTCATAGTTCATTCCTTTTCCCATTTCTGCTGCTCTACCAAGTACAGGGAGGCTCAGATATATACTTAAAGGCTAATTTATTACCTTTACTTGAGAGTGAAAATTATGCTTTACCTGCTGAGATCATTGTTAAATTTGCATTAATATGCTTTAATGACCTAACAATACTGTTTTTTCCTTCTTTATGCAGCAAAGTATAAGTGCAACCATTCAGTCAAAGAATGTTCCACCTTGGGGTGCTGGTCACCTCAGCCAGGCTTTTTAGCTCATCCTCCAGCATACAAAATACTGCACACCGGTGATGTAATTGAAATTGTCTCTAGTGCTTTCATTCTCATTAGCAGGTTGTTGTTGGGGATCCAACAAAGACCCTCAGCCTTCAATACTTTCAAAACAAGAAGCAAACAAACAAAATCGTGCTCTCTTCCCAGACTGCTAATGATTAATTTCCCAAGCTTATCTGGAAGTTTGGGTGGCTCAACGATGTTTAAACAAAAGACCATTTCCATTTATTTTTAGTACTGGTACAGGCTAAAAGACCTTCAAGAACTCTTCTTTTTGGTTATTTGATGATTGCAAACTGGCCTCAATCTAACTCGGTTTGTATTTAAAGCCTAGTATTCCTCATTTTGCACATGTTTGTGTATCTTGAGCATAGGCCTTTTTTGACTGCACCTGTGCTCCAATAACTCAGGACAAATGTCTCTTGTTCCACTTCTTAACAAAACGTGAACATTAACCTAATTTACCTGTGGCCACTTAGGAAATGTATTTTCTTACTCCTATTGGCTCCTTGAACTACAGAATTTAAATGGGGAGAGTTACAGAAGATAAAGACCCTGCTAGATCCTGTTCACATAACAGATACCCTCTGTAATCTTGCCCCATAATTTGTCATGAAAAATTGTTATTGTTTTAATTGTGAATTTACAATTCTCAGTGCTGAAGGAAATTGTAGAAGGTGCTGTCCTTTGTATGAGAGGTTAAAGCAATATTTTAAGAATATCTCTCATAAGAGAAGAGGTGATATCCTCAGTGACCTGGTTGAGTTCCACTCTGGGCTTGCACAGTCTCCTTTAGATTAATCAGACATATTTAAAGAAGTTGTTTGGCCTGCTGCGTAAGCAATTTATGGAAGGGTGCAAAATGGCAATCGCAAAATTCAAACAATGAGATCTGAAACGTTCCAGGAAATATAGATACGTGAAGCATGTCATATGAAATCTTAAAATCAGATATATAACTAGCTGTAAAACTGTAAACGAATACAACATTTACCAATATAGATGACTGGATTTGTAAAGGCAATACAATATGAACATCTTTCAAGAGTTTCTCTTGCTTCACAATGAGCCATTATGGTCCATCCCTTATTTCCACATCTAAGAGTACACATGCTGTAAGTTCACCTGGTTTCTCAAAGTTTAAACCGAAGTTCATAGCAAAGACCTGTCTGCCTCAAAGTGATGAAGCTAAGTTTCTCACGGAGTAGGATGCAAGTTAAATAACTGGTATTTATCTAGAAGATGAACTGCTCTGCATGCTTAGATAATGTTATGATGTAATTCCCCCGACAGACATGATTAATTTGGGCTGGCTCCGCTTCTGAACAGAGGCCCACAGAACCAAAATTCCATGAAAGCAAGGACAGATTTTCCTCAATTGAGATATCCCACTCAAGATCACAAAACCAAATATGTAGGCAGGGAGCCTTGTAGAAATAGTTCACTTGACTTGGAGTCACAACAAGTTTGTGCCAGTCAACATCTTCAGATTTATTTTGAATTTTTTGTGTGATGTACATATGCCATTAAATTGATTTTTTTTAAATACTTTTGCATAAAATTATCCAAGAACATGTTTTCAGTCATCTGTGTAAAATGTGCATGCTTCCTAGCCACGGACTTCTCCATCCATGAAAGGCTATTATCGTCAGAGATCTGGCACTGTTCTATATAATCACAGCATCAATGTCAGGAAATAAAATAGATTGTGTTCTATATGAGCTCACAATCTTGAAATCTTCACGAATATGGGGGAGAATTAAAAGGTGACTCAATAGAAACTCTTCTGAGCCTTTTTTGCTTTCATTTTTCTTTTCTTTTTTGAAGGATATAAAAAGTTCTCAGCAGTCTATTCCTGATTAACGCAGAGACTTGAAGAGACAGGCCACTATAACTACAGCAGATTACAGTTGTGAATAAAGATAGGAGTGTGGGGATTGTGTCGATGCTCTGGAGACACAGGTGTTGATGGAGGTAATCTTCTTCTTCAAAGAACAGGTATTGCAGCCAACAGTTATGCTAAAACCAAAATGTATCACATTGTTTGGGATTTTTCTTTCTTCATTTGCCTCTTAAATAGCCCTGTGCTATGATAACATAGTCAACATTGATGTTCCCACTGTCAGGGAAGAGCAGCCTGGAGCAGGCAGGACCCTGTGCATAGCAGTCTCCAGTGGCGTCTGGTCAGGAGGTAGATAAGGTTCCAAATCAAAAACGAATCCAAAAACAAGAGGCAAAGTCGTGGTCGAGAACGGTTGCAAGGAGTCAAAAGCCAGTAAGGACAGACGAGAGAAAAGCTAGTCTTCAGGAGAAGGAAGTTGTAGAGGAGCTCGCAAGGGAAACCTCAATAGTGAGTGAGGGCCAAGAGGAGAGTGAGGGTTTAAATAAGGGAGTGTGTGCGGTGTTAATTGGTGCGTGGGCGTTTATGGTGAATAGCTCGTGAGAATGCGGGAGCACTTGCATGTTTGCGTGCGATTCGTGACACCAACCTGGAACCAACTAAGGAGTGTCATGGAATTCCAAATTTGACTCAGGCTGATGTGGTATCTTCTGTATTTTTTATGAACCTGGTAATAATCATAACCCTTTTGTATTGTTATTGCTATAGAGGTAAATGCAAACAGTACTAATATTATCACAGATATAATAAGATCTACAATATAACAATTGCCAATGTGAACTGGTTATAAGAGATGAGCCAAAAATAATAATGTTAATGAAAATAATAAAAATATTCACAGACAAGAGGAATGCTAAACTAAAAGCAGGCTTTAAGCCTCAGTAGCGGCAACAAAATTTCTCTGTATGCATATTTTCCTTCACTCAGAGATTTTGTCTCATTAAAATGTAAAAACGGGTCACTTAGTATAAAATAGGAGAATTATTTTCATTCAAAGAACGGGAGAACATCTGGGAATCATTCAGGTCTCTATGTCCTGTATAAATATAGATGTGTCAGCTTGTTGAGCCACCACAAGACATCAATACAATTCTCAGTTTCATCTTAATTAATTTAAATGATTCATCAATATACAAATAGAAATATTGAGCTAGGCTCCTGGCTGTTGTAAATAAGATACAGTCCGTCATGGAAGGTGTTACTAAATGTGATAATTCACTGAAAACTTCAATATAATATAAACATTCCAGGAGGTGCTTCCTTGAGATTTGCGTTAAATATTAAATATGGGCCCAAGGCAGTCAAATGTCTTGTTCCTTTGTCGGTTTAGTTTTGATTAATGATCTTAGTTATATAGTTTATCTGTCATTAGAAACAAAATATGTATCCTGCTTCATAATTGGACCCTGGATGTTTTGTCACTAACCTTCTGTGTGCGGGATTCAGTGCCGTCAGTGCTTGAGAGGACATGCAGTAGAAAAATGATTTACCTACTTGGTTTATCAAACAGCATAGTCAATACAGCAATGTCTACTTTTACCTTTGAAAAGCAGCTTTTATTTGCAACATTGTACATACTGGGCATAATGTATACCAGTATGTCACACTTTAACATTGCTAAAGGTTCATTCTCCGCGTGAAGATTGTCAAAGCTTTTGTTAGAAGTTCAAGTAGGTAGCTGAGTCAGGAACGGGTAAAGGAAAGGAAAGGAGACACAAAGGTGTGGCAGTGAGGCCACACCTGAAGAAGGCTCCACAGCCGAAAAGTTGTTATTAGCCTCACTCTTAGGAAAATCAAGTTCTAGAGACATCTCAAAGATGATCAAAAGAAATGGGATGCATCTGGGCTCAATTTGGAGAGTCATAGTGAAGGGTCTGAATGCTTACGTAAACGGGAGGTTTCAGTTTTTTATTTTTAATAAATTTGCAAAAATTCCTAAAAAGGTTTTTTCACTTTGGTATTATGGGGCATTGTGTGTCGACTGATGGCAAAAAAGAATCAATTCAATCCATTTTGAAATACGTCTACAACACATCAAAGTGTGGAAAAAGTGGAGGGTCTGAATACTTTCTGAAGGCACTGTATAACACATTTTAATGTCCTTTAATATTAATTGAAATTTATCTTACATGTTTTGTCTTCATATTTCTTTAAGTTACAATTGCAGAGTAATTAGTAAATTTTGCAAAGCACTATACAATTTGCCTTCTTGCTTAAGAATTCAGTTTACATTGTTTTTTTAGAAATTAAATTTGTTCATACACATTGATATGTATAAACATATTTGTGAAATAATATCCATTAAAACATTAGCTAACATATTATAATAATATTTATATTTGTTTAGCCAGAGCTACTCGGTTAATGACAGCAGTACATACTTCAGTTTGTACATCGGAAATAGTTTTACTAGCCTCGTAATCAATATAGTTTTCAGATGTCAGCACGGAAACAACACTTCTCTGTTACATAACTTTGGGGAATCTAGAACAAAACAAGATTTAAATTAAGTAGCGGAGAACATTCTAGTAATTCAGTAATTTTCTGAATAGTGTTTTATCGAACTGTTTTTCTTTTTTCTGGAAGTGAAAACAGTTGAACCTAAAGGACATTTAAAACCAGAAAATCAGGCATTTGATTTTAATTGCGCTCAAAGCAGCCTCACAGGGTGTTTTTATTTCATTCCCTTTTCCTCCAGCATCCAGTGACTGAAAACCAAATTCAATAAAGCAGCTATATTGTAGCTGGCGCTGAGAAGTCGTTAAGATGCAGAGGTTAAATATCTGCACCTTTAGGCACTGCATGATTTCCTTGTGATAGATCATGTTCGTAGCTTTCCTTGAACTGAAATGTAGAATAAACGCATATATAATTGATTCAATACAGAGAAGAAAGCAACAGGGAAATCTAATTTTCAATATTTCTAGCGTGAATGCGCAAAAAGCAATTGACACACAAAATGAAAATTTAATAACTAATGTTCCTTTATTATTTAACCAAACAGCAATTGATAAATTGCCCGAAAGGCAGAAAAAGACCTTCATATATCATAATTTAAACTACCCACCCCATCCCCGCCACCCCTTTGTGAGACATGGAGATAATAGAATTTTCACATTGCTCTGTGGCTCCAACAAGCCTTTAATTTCTCCTACAAGCTTCCACACTGAAGGTAGGGCAGATTTTTTTAAGGGCTGTTTTTAAATTCAAAAGGACAGGAAGAAATAAAAGTGTATTTTTCAATCAAGGCAGCAACTGGAAAAGAACACACGGATCAAAAACAGAGGTACGTATTGATCTGTCCTTTCTCCACAGTGAGGGGGTCATAGAAATCATTAACCCCAATGACACAGACAGAAAAAACAACACCACAGTATCTTTGAGAGGTTAATTAAAAGTAAAAAGTTGGGGTAAAATACACTCGGGGAAAGTGTATTACCTTTAAATAGCCCTGAGGCAAATAAACCACAGCACAGGCCTGACTTGTGAAGAAAGCCTCAGGCTAGGACTTGACTATACCTCTCTGGAATATTTCAATTCTTGTCCTTTAAATACTTATTGCAAACGTACGTTCAACTGTTTAGTTAACATCTGCCAGTTTAATATACACCGAGGTACTGCAAAGGCACCATCAGTGCAAACGCGTTCACTATTCTTCAGTTTTCCACAAATATTTTGACAAAATACATCATAATTTTGGAGAACAGAAATAAAACATTGTGTAAAATCTAATACAGAACCTGAGACATCCAAAAGATTCATGTGAACTTGATCTTGCTATTATGATGATGATGTTTTAAAAAACTGACAGCTTAAATTACTCTAAATACTAATTTTTCATTGGCATTCTTTGAAGTATTTTGTAATTTTCTTTTAAAGCCAAACCATGAAAGGGCGCCCCAGGCAGTCGCTTGTTCCAGTCTTTTCTTTCATCCTGTTGCACAAGTAAATTTCTAAAGTCTGTATTATTTAATTTATGCTGGTTTGTCATGCCACTACATACCAAGCAGAAAATAATATGTTTTTGCTTTATTAGTCTTGATTATCCTTGAGTGATAGAGGTTGGTAGAGAAATTCCTAAATCTAATCCCTACAATATTTCACCCTTAGCTGACAATCAGCAAAAAAAAATAATAATCCCGTTTACCAATTACAAATACCTCCAAACTTTTATCCTTGTGTTAAAATTCATGTGACTTGGATATGTTTCTAAAACTGCTATTTCATATAACTATGTTTTACTCATGTTTTACTTGTGTGACTACAACAATATCAGTTTGTTTCTAATCTCCCAGTTCAAAGTGCAGCTTTGAGTTTTTAAACTCATTTATTCATTTTTCTTTTCCAATTTTGTAATTGAACCCAGAGTTCTGTATTTCCTTTCATGTAGCACAATTTATTTGTACAATTTCATGGTTATGCTTGAATGATGATAGAATCATTTTGCTCTCAAACAGATATGTGTTAATTCTTCAAAGATATGTAACAAAATTGCCCGGGTGTGGTATGTTGTAGGTAAAACACATTTTAAAACATTAGTCATATAGAACAATATTTATTTTACTTGAATCAACATATCATTCATATTGTGAAAAATTAATTCAAATAAATATTGCATAATTACTTCCTTTGCCTAAGACTAAGTAAATCAGCAGGATAGAATTCAAATTAGGAGTAAATATCAAGTGATTTGTGTGTAAAAAACTAGATCTCTGGGCCATGTTATTTGTCACTGTGAAGCCAGTGTTCCATTTTTGGATTGATGACTCTCAGCTGTGGAAGTCACTAAAGAGTTCTTGATTTGTTTATTGAACCCTAACGTTCCTATGGGTATTCTCAACAGGGTACTTATATTCTATAATAAAAAGTGTGTTATGGTAATCATAGTACTTACCGTACAAATGCACACATAATGGACACACATTAAAACTGACTAAAAAAACTAGTGAGTCTAGATTGCATTATGGTAAGGAAAATATAAGTAACCATATAGACAGACAGCTGTATAGAATTACCACCTTGTAGTTGATCTCATCCTATCTCAGAAGCTAAGCAGATGAGCCTTGTCAGTACTGCAATGGGAGACCTCCAAGGAAAACCACGTTGCTCCTGTCAGTGGATTTACAGATTGGACCAATAGGTGGTGTTTTTGTGTTACTACAGGTTGGACCAGTAGGTGGTGTTTTTCCTTCTAGTCCAGGATTTCCCAACCAATGCAGTCCAGTATGGGAATCAGTATCACTGTGCTATAGGAAGCACTTTCCTTCAGAATGACGAGTTACAAGAAGGTCCTGACTGACCTGTCATTAAAGAGCCCATGGCACTGTTCTTGAAAGTAAAGTTGTTATTGCCAGTAACCTTGCTCTGTGGACACTGTGGCACTGTGGGTTTTCACAATCTGGCCTACCTAGCTTCTGTTTAAAATCCAGCTGCTGGAGCAGTCTGTCTCCTCTCCACATGATGCACACTGATGCCGGACTGCTGTGTGTTACTCGGGGGGGGCGGCACATCCATCGCGGATGAGAGGATTCTCCTCCTAAATATAAAGCACTTATGGATACTCCGAATGAAACTGCTCTATAAAGGCAAGGAATTGTTATTAATATATCTGACAAAGACACCAGTTCATTACTCAACCACACATAGCACTAGCAGAAGAGGATTCTCTGTATCCTATATAGGAATCCTAGTCCGTAGGGTAGTTATCTCTTGATGTTGCCTATTCCCCCCAGCTCTTGTGTCCTTGGTTCGGTTACTTCTCTGTTGAGTTTGAATATTCTCCCCACATTCCCTTTGGGTTTTTTCTGGCTGCTCCAGTTTCCTTGCGTAGACATGCTGGTTAGGTTCATTGCCCATTTATGTGCAAGTCACAGGCTCCTGCATACAGTATAACTCCACCCAATAATAGATAAGAGGCCTTCTGACATTGGATTTAAGGATTTGAAGGAGATATTTGTCACATGTCATTTGTACATTCTCTACATCCTTTTTGACACTCGTAGTGATAGTGGTTTGCACTTGGCGTTCGTACTTGAACAGATGTGCCATCTACAGCTCTAGTCACATGGAAAAGCCACAGAGGAAATGAAACCCTTGCTTTATTGATTGTAGTTTCTGTGTTGTGGGCCACTTCCTGTTTTGGAAAATGTGGCTTGCAAGGGAAGAGCTTATGCTTTCAATAGAGAGACAAAATGATGCCTTGCTTACTGTCAACGTGTCAACCAACACATTTTCAAAGGTACTACCGTCAAGGAATCTGAAAGTGACTATCAGCTCTTGAGGTTCTACGGACACGGTCTTTTCTTCTGTTCATATACAGATGATTTTTTCAAAACAATATTCAACAAATATTTCAGTTATGGGGGGAAAGATATGTTGAATTAATTGAGTTTCTATAAGTGTTTTAAAGTCATTAATTGACTATTATGTCTGAGGCATTGTAGCTATATACTTTTCTCCACAGGACAACTTTTGCAAATAGTAACACTCCTACTAATAATAGTAATAATAATAAAACAACACTAAATGAAAAAAAGTATTTGTTCCAAACTTTGAAACAAATATAAGCATCTTTTATCAATTACTCACTACTGTTATTTTCTTATTTCATAAATGCATTTTTTATGAATCCTTTATTGAAATATTAGAAGGCTGGAAGGGAAAATAATAAAAAAAAAAACTTTTACTCTTTCATAAAAAGTAATGTGTTCCACTGGGAGGTAATTTATAAGAGACAACAAGATGATTCGAAAGTTCTACTGTGGGCTGTAATATTGGTCTGTCTTTTCTCTTCTCAGATAAGCAGGTTACACTACTGTACGTTAAATAATATGGCATTGCTTTGATTTATCTTTTGTTTTTATTGTAAATCTGTTGAAGGATGTTATTGCTTTTTCTTAGGAGAGCATAGGAGAGCTTAATGCTTCCACTATCTCTTTTCTCCTATTTACACTAAAAGATGGTGTTGGCAGGCACAGCTATATTTAAAACAGAGTAAGTGCTGTGCTGACTAAGACCTTGCAGTATCACTGAATTAAATGAGCTAGTAATTATTTTCTGTTGTGCAACACATTGCCATCTAGCACATACTCAAGTGAGGCTGAGAAAATTTAAAAACAGAAGATTGGGCAAACATGTAAGGATGTTTTGGGTATGTTTTTTTTCAGTATCACCTAAACCATGACATATCACATCTCATATAAAAATATATTTATTGTTGCATCCTTAATAAATATTAATTCTGAAGTGTGGCCAATTACAGGAAGTTACGGCTGCTTGATTAATAAAAAATAGTCTTCATGTGTGTTTTGACAGTGAAACCTTCCTGTTTGTATCAGAAGCAACTCTAAAGGTATCTTACTAAACTAAGTATTTTTCTGTGTGTGGTGAATGGGGGAAAGAGTGAGATTTGTATTAACTTCTTAGAATATTATTTACATTCATTTAATATGATATTAACGAAGCACTGACTAACGCCAGCAAATACAGTAGGTACTGGACAGCAATTTCCATTTGTGACACGAAAACATTGGATTTGGTGCAGGTCTGTTTGATTCAGACTGCATTCTAAGTATCAACGAGGAGCTGCATCAGCATTCATTAGATGTGAAAGAACAAGGATGATTCCTCGTGAAAAGTAGAAAGAAAAGGCAAGATCTGGGCTATGAAGCCTTCTTCAGGTGCAACTGAGAGTTTGACAGACGAAGGCCTTACAACCGAAACATTGTGTCTTTCCTTTCTACTTTGTAACGTGGAATTAACCTTTACTTGTTCCTTTTTACTGGATCTATCATTTTCATGATCTACTGCTTTGGCACTTATCTCCAGAGATGACTGGTAATCCTGACTATTGGACTGACTGAAATCTGACTCTTTAACGATTTTAAACTTACAGTTCACAGAAATCTACGAGTGTCACATCTATAATGTCTTGTGCCTTTTTCAGCTATTCAAGAGAATCTCTCCCAGTGGTTTGGATTTTTTAGGGATGTGGTAAATACCATTATGTCAGCAACTGTAACAAATGGAGTGGTATTGTCTGCAAACTCAAATCAGGAAATCTCTTTTCAAAGAACTACTATAGAATGGAATTAAGTGCTGGCAAACAGCCTAATTGCTAAAAAGAGAATGAAAAATCTTTGTTGGTGGAAAGGATTTCAATGTTTTAGTTGGAGAAATACAGCATAGTTCCACAGTAGCAAACACTGATTAGTATGTGTTTCCCAGGAATGTGTCTTCAGGGGTGAAGTTTCATCATGACACTCAGTGTTTTATGTAAAATTATACAATTTAAAACAGGGCAGTTTAATTGGCAGAGACTCTCCAGTAGTCCCACTAGTAATTTGTAGCAGACATCTTTGGATATGAAAGCAAAGCTTTTAACACCCTGTTTCATGAATTAGTTCATTCTGGGGAACATTTAAACTTGCATGTGCTAGGATGAATGGGTTAATCAATTCTTAAAAAACTCATTGCTTTATTCTTGTTATAAGATGGTGGTAACTACAAAAGAAACATTACATCTGCTTTCCTACAAATGATAAAAATGCAGAGTATAACCACAATGTAAAAATATTAATGAAGCAATTTCAAGTATCAAAAAACCCAGTTTGTCTTAAAATAGACACAATGGCACTTGCCCTCAGGAGATATAAAGACATGCACAAGTTTGATCACTAATCTACTTTGTGAACTGCTTTTTTCAGTGAAGCAATTTCAGTCAACTATGTTGACTATGTTGGGCTGATAACAGATCTGTTTCATCATCACCACATACAAAAAATTGGTTAGCTGTTTTAGCTAGAATAACAATCAAATGTGATTAGACATTGTAAATGCTTCTATGAATATACCTTATAATATGAATATGAATATACCTTATAATCTTCAACCTTGACCTGCTTCCAGCTGTAAGTGTTCACAGGATTCTTCAATTAACTTGTTCTATCGCTCCTCTTGTTTCATAACAACAGCAATTTCATGTACCAGGATTTACATAGTACTTATCATCCTGTTAGACTCCATAAAGAAAACCAGACATGGATCTGATTAATTAAATTGCAATTTCTTTATTGCTATAAAAAAAGGAGGACAGATAAAGGTAACAGGTTAGCCTAGTGTCACATAGCACTAGGCAACGGGAGGACCCTGTGTGTGGCAATTCAGGTATCTGTTGTTCAGTGCCAAATCGAGGGACAAAGACGTAGTCTTGGACAAAAGCTAGGAGGTCAAAAGCCAGGAAGGTTCTGAGAGCAGAAGGTACAAAAACGGAAGGTGAAGTCGTAGTCGAGGACGTGAGCGAAGAGTCGAAACGCCGGGAGAGTAGATATATTTTAGTAAAGGGCTGGGAACGTACAAGTATGGACCTCAGGGAGGAGACCTCAATCGTGAGCGAGGAAAAGAAAACGAGTGAGGGTTTCAGTAGTGCTGAGTTAATCGGTGCGTGGGCGTTTAGGGAGAGTAGAGCTCGTGGAAATGTGGGTGCGCTTGCATGCCTGCCTGCGATTCGTGACACCTGGGTTGTCACTTGCTTTTTCAAACAGAAGAACAAGATTTTATTCTTGAAGATGAGCAAAATGACCATACAAAACCAGGTTGCCAAGGTAACAATTCTCCAGACAGTACCTTGGGATCTTTAATGTCCAAGTTGTCAGAACCTGACTTGGTTCTATGTCCCATCCAAGGGACAGCACCACCTTCAGCACTGTATCCTCAGTCACATTGGATTGGGAATTCCGGTCCACAGGGAAGAGGACTGCCTACTGACCCTCCTTCTGGTCCACTAACACCATTTACAACAGCGACTTGGTTTCTTCAGAGACCTTTCATCCCAGTACTGACCAGGTTCGACTTCTACAGTACATGGAGAATTTAACAACTCCCAACCAGAGTGCAATAAACTCAACCAATCTCTGTCTGTGATTTGTCCTCCTGCTCCAGAATAACCATTTTACAGTATGTTATAGCGTGTGACACAAACTGTGTGCCTTTATTATTGTACGCATTAGTATCAGCATTCATGGTAATGACCTTACCACAGGAAGCATGAGGAAATAATCTATAGGGATTCTAAGGAGTAGAAAATTAGTCTATTCATAAGGAGCTTCCAAAAAAGAAGTAGTGATTTACAGTATCTATTTTTTCTCTGTGAGATTTAAAGGGAGACACAAAGCAGATGTCTTCTGAACTGTGACAATACATAAACATATTTAAAATTTAACTGAGGTTAACATATAGAAAAGCAATTAGTCCATGTGACATACTACCTATTGTAACAACAATAGTAAAAATAATAATAATGTGCCCCAAGCTATGGGACATAGGAAAACTATGAGCAGCCTGAAACATAAACTTTGATGATCGATAGTTATACACTATTATCCCCCTGGGTTACCATAACGATCTCTGCTAGTAGGAGTTCAGACATTTTATCTCCTATCGTTAACAGTATCCTGCCGGGGTCGATGTTCATCTCTCTCTGATTGACTCCCTTGGTCTTTTTCTCTTTCCCTTTCCCTCACGGCAAATCCAGTATCACTTCATTGTCAGCTGCTTTTGTAGAAACACGGAGTCTTTATTCAATTCTGTAGGAAAACCAAGCTTTTGAAAGAAATAATAAAAACAATACCTAAAGCAATTGGAATCAATGAAAGTTACAAGTAAAGGTTTATTCCCTGCTGAAAAGAGAAGAAAAGAAACAATGTTTCGGCTGTGGGGCCTTCTTAAGGAGAAGTGTCTTCTTCTTCAAGTGAAGCGTCTTGGAGCCTCCTTCAAGTATCTTCTTCAATTCCTTTATAAATGAAAGTTAGTTTGCCTAAAAACATCAGCCGAATAAATTTACAGAAAAAAAACTAAATTAGTAAGTTGATTAAATTTGCAAAAACTCAGCAACAGAATGCAGCGAAACACTTTTTTGCTTGGATCAAGTAGTGTGCAAAAACAGAAAAGCAATAGATTCAAAGGCATTAAAAACTCTCTTAAAAGAGATGATAAAATTTGTCCTAGTAGGACATGCTATTTCTTGTACTATGGGTTTGGTATGGACCTATTTTTAATATTCATTACATTTAGTGGCATTGCATCCCTTTGTGTTTTCATTTCCATGAAATTTGCTTTTCTTTAAAACAAATTCTAGTTTGTTTTAAATTCTCTGACTTTCCCATCTATGTACACTTTTGCATGTACTTTAAGCAGATATCTTTGCATATACAGTACTCTGTATGAGAAGAATCATAAGAAAAAGATGCTTTCTCCTTCTGTTCATGTGCTGTGAGTATGTTAAGAAAAATATTAGAAGAAGCCAAAGACATTAATCCATGCAGAAGGATTCCACAAAGTTACCCTCAGTGCAAAAGAGAACCACATGAAAAGGGACATTGAAAACTCAGAACCTTTAAATGTAGATGACATCTTTTTAATCATTTAAGTTGCTGGTTTTCAATCTGAAATCAGCAAAGTAATTTTATGCTTGAAACATTACCAAATGGTGAAAGTTGCCAACATGATTGGACATATGCTAAGAAACATCTTTTAGTCAGAATTTAGGATTCTTTGTAATGGCTTCCTACACATGGGTAGGTCATAAGCAGCCATTGTGGTTTTATAGCTAAAGGGAGAGCACAGTGGCACGGTGAGCACAGTGCACAAAACAGAAGACAGAAACCAAAAGACAGAACGCAGAATTCTTCCCTTCTGCATTTCCTTTTGACATTGATCATCTTTAATGTAGGAGATCAGCATTTCTTACGGAGCCTGTTCTAGCCAGCAGCTATATCACCCTGCAACTCACAACTGGAAACCCACTGTACCTACATGGGAGACCTCCTGGGAAAGCCAAGGTTGCTGCTGGAAGAGGTGTTAGTGGGGCCAGCAGGGGGTGCTCACCCTGCGGTCTGTGTGGGTCCTAATACCCCAGTATAGTCACAGGGACACTATACTGTAATGAGGCGCCGTCCTTCGGATGAGACGTAAAACCGAGGTCCTGACTCTCTCTGCTCATTAAAAATCCCAGGGTGTTTCTCAAAAAGAGTAGGGGTGTGAAGTTTCTCCTGGCCTTTACCCATCATGGCCTCCTAATAAACCCCATCTATGAACTGGCTTCATCACTCTGCTCTCCTCCCCACTGAGAGCTGGTGTGTGGGGAGCGGACTTGTGCACTCTGGCTGCCGTTGCATCATCCAGGTGGGGCTGCACACGGGTGGTGGTGGAGGGGATCCCCATTACCTGTAAAGCACTTTGAATGTCCGGAAAAGTGCAATATAATTATTTATTTATATTTTATTGTTCATATAATAAATCCTTCTCTTGACATGAGCTGAAGTGCAACAAATTCCAAAGTCGTTCAGCATTTTTAACCACATCTCACCAACACTCACACTCGGTAATTCTTTTAATGTGCTCTTATTGTACCCAGGGTTTATTAATAGCTCTGATAAAAGATTACTGTCATTAATTTTAAAGATTGAAGATGATTAAGGATTAATTTCTTTTCAATGATTAGCATTTAAAAAATATTTATTTGAATAAGCTTATTTATATGACTATCTTCATTGAAAACAGTTGTTTATTTGGCATAGATATTTGATAATGCTCATCTGTTCAATCTGTTCAAATCCTAAAAAGCATTTTCACTACATTAATTGTGCATTGGTTAATCCTCTTAAAATCCTCATTCAAGAAGAAATATGTATTAGCTTAAATTGCTTTATATGGAGTTATTTTAATGAGTACACAGTAGTTATTGCTGTCCATTTACTTCAAGAGCCCTGAAAAACAGTCTCTTGATAGGCCTGCAAACACTTGATCCAAGACAAACTGTGAGTAATGTCAACATTCTTATCAATAGTATGTTTTCCCCTCACTAGACAGGTCTTGGCTCAATGTGTTGAGGATCTGTGCAGGATCACAGGGGGAGGGATTTAAAGAGCGTTTGTATCAGGAAGTTCTCCTTTAATTCACTGGCTCCCTCCCCACTCATTGTTTAGCAATCAGTGAACCTCCCTGAAAAATGAATGAATATCCATTCTTGTTTTCCCATGGTGATTGTCCACTGTCTTTATTGATTTTAAATATTTTCTTATTGGTATTTTTTATTCATATTTTTCAATTTTGACATGAAACACAATGCAGTGCTTGCTAATTGCACTGGTGTGACAGCCAGGGGCGTCCCTCCACACTTGCAAAAGCTATCAGTAAAGAGAGGTACAAAATTGCCTCCTTTTGGTGATGTATTGTTCTTACTCTAAGACCTTTTGATAGATAGATAGATACTTTATTGATCCCGTGAGGGAAATTGCAGTGCAACAGCAGCTTAACACACACAACACAGCCACAGTGTAACGAATTATATAATAATAGTACAATACATACAATACAATACAAGAGTTACTCACAGTCCGGACGCACAAGAACAAACTAGAACAGAACAGTACACAGAAAATCGTATCACACTCATATCACACATGCTGCATGTCAAAATGAATTGTACTTCTGGAAGCTTTAGATGAGCTACAGCAATAACCTAAAAGCAGCTAAATGATCAGAAACTAATCTCAAATTTAGAGGAATGGCTGCTACTCCAACAAGAAGAAAACTTCTTTATACCTAAATGTCAGGTCAGAAAAGTAGTTTGGGAGGCTAGCTCATACCTCAGAGCAATGATTGTGATTCTCCTAGAAACAGGAAAGGGTGAAAGCGTCCTCAAGATACATCCCCAAGCCTAACATTCAACACTCTGGACTCTGGAGTGCATTTCCATGACAACATAAAAATAAGAGACACACATTTCCCAAATACCAACAAATTGCAACACAACTCGAATGGGATCGTGTGACTTGATTTGGCCACAGTAAATTGATTACATTATTTTTCTGAAACTGTTCCCAGCACTGAAATATTTTGCATTGTTGTGCTGGCAGATGTATGGACTGGCTTGCAGGAACAGACAATCTCTTGGACAGTGTTTTATTGGACAGCAAAGATGTGCTAAAGGTGATGTCTCCCCATACAATTCCACTTCTGTCATAATGCTTATGGTGACGTCTCTACACATTGTCTTTCCACTGTGTTGTAGCAAAGATATTGCTACTCTGGAAGAGTAAACAGATGCTCTCTGGGACTGGACAGACTGAAGGAACTGAACTCCTTTATCCTTGAACCAAGAAGATTGCAGGAGGACCTGATACAAGTATTCAAAAATCATCTCAGGCACTGACAAAGTCACCCCAGGGGACTTCTTCAGAATGAACAGGGAAATATGAATCAGAGGACACAAGTGGTAACTACAGTACATAAAAATGCCTTTAAAACCAGGAACAGGTTTTCTTTATTCAAAGGGTTGCAGACATCTGGAACAAGCTACCCAATCATGTAGTTGAATCACTACTCTGCCTCCTTTCAATTAAGGTCTGGATGAGATACTTGGCTCAATCGACCACTATAGGCTAGATTTGCCAAATGAACTTTTCTTATGTTCTTCCATTAGGTCTGTTTACAGCAAACTGTCATTCATCCATCACTCTCTCTTCTGCCAGATGTCATCTGGCCCACAAAAGATGGCGTCTCAATTTCCCAGCTGTCAGCCTTACCTCTGAACAGCTTCAGAGCGTGTGGATCATCTGTGTGATCTATACCCATGCCTCAGATGTGCAGGTTAGGTGTTGCCGCTGCAGTCTGAAAGTGGTTACGCACATGAATCAGGCAGTTGTGACAGTCTTGGGCCAGTGTGGTGACTCTCTGGGTTATAGCTGGGTTCCTCGTTCCTCTGGATGCATCGGCTGAATGTTGAATCAGAAAGTCTCATCTTCTGGGCAGTTTCTCTCACACTCTGCTTTCCATAACAGCAGCTTCATTAATCAAGTGGGGCCTGGCTGAATATTTCATGATTTCTGTGTTCATTAAAATCATGCAGCTTTTTTGAATGGCAATTTACACAAATTAGTCATTCATTTGTTTTGAAAATGTGAGTTAATCAGAATTCAGTTAAATTTCTAAGAAACATATGTTGGCAATTTTACCTAGCATTTTTATGACATGACCAGACCTGAGCGAAGTATTTAGCTGTTTTAAAAAACAATACCACTCAAAGGATTAACAAACTTATCTGCTCACTATTTAAAATGTAAATGACTATCTGTGCCCAATGAGATGGTGATGCAAAACCACATGCTGCAATTTCATTGTGGGACTGTTTATGTATATGGGTGTCTGTGTGTTTACTGTAAATTGCTTGGGAAAGTTACACTCTCAGTGCTGGATATGTACTTATCCTAAAAAGTGTGTGACCTTCCTGGAGTATTGATATCACTCCCTCAGAGAACTCTGCAGATGGATTTTTCATTGCATTAATCCCCAGATCAGGTGGGTTTTGTCAAAGTGTTAAACTTTAATACTTTGGGTCATTTATCTTTACGGCAAACCCAGGGTCTGTCAGCGGCCAGACGAGCTATTTCCTCATTTTATTTTGAGCAATGGAGAACAAGAGAGGTAGAGGGCAACCACTGATCACAGCTTAATTAAATCCTGATGTTTTCAGAGGTAAGATATTCTGTGTCCCCGGCACTCAGATATTTAAAAAAATACACATCTCTGGGGAGTTTTTATTCTGTCCTTTGTACATTTTTAAAGTGACTTGCATTTATTATCACTGACATAAAGGGACAAATGTGTAAAATTTGTCCAGATGACCAAATGGTAGCCAAAAGAATTACAGTGATGTAATGCAGAAACTCTTATACTGCCTGACCCATGTTGTGTGCTCAAGGGTGCAAAGCAAAGGAATTTATCTTCTTTATTGGAGATCTTACCACTGATTATGCTTCCAAAACCTTTTCTATAACTTTCAATCTTTGGTAGAAATCATTAAGCATTCATGCTAACTCTTAGCTATCTGGTACTGAACATTTCAAGTGGCAATTCACATAATTATATTTTTTTGTAAAAGCAAAAAGAATTCAGCACTCCAGATGATGAAATTGCTATTTTCAGTGACCACTCATATTGCTCCCATTAATATTAAAATCAACATTAAAATGTGTTAATAATCTTAGCAGTTACAGATAACAAAGATGCTGGCTGTTATTCTTCGTCTGTTTATAAAAACTCACAAACTCACACACTTACCAAAGGACAGATTTCACTGAAAGCCACTGTATACCATTAAATAATGCTTCAATACCATATCCATGAAAGTAAATGGTGGTTGATAAGCCATTGTATAATGTCTTAAATAAGGCTCTTAATAATCTTGTAATTGTGTAGTTAATATTTCTCTCAGATCAAAAGCAACACTTTGTTATTATAGGTTGCTTTTCTTAATGAATATCTTCATGCACCAGCTGACAGAATAAACTGAGTGGTGTAGTGAGTTTGCTTGTGCATGCGTTTGGTACCAAGTGTGTTTGTTTTTACTGATGCTAAAGCTATTAGCACATTAGTACAATTTCTTTGAAAAGCCTTATCCTTTACTGTATGTGATAGTTATTCAGGAAGTTTTCCAAAGATTAATAAAACAGTTTAAGATATATATATATGTATGGAATATCCATCTGAAATAAAAGATCATTAATTACTTTAATTATTTAATAATATTATTATTATTATTATTATTATTATTATTGTTGTTGTTGTTGTTGTTGTTGTTGTTCTTGTTCTGGTTAGATTAGTTCTTTACAACAAGTCCAACCAGTTAACAAAATGTCATGTAGTCATAGAATTTTTATATGCAAAATGTCTTTAACAATCTATCTAAAGCTACATGCAGTAAATTAGTTTTCTTAAACAATCTGTGTATTGGAAATGTTTTTGAATTACTTCACATCTATATATTTTATTACTAATAATACATTATAATAATTATTTATTCCAGTTGGAAATCTATCTAGAGTTCAATATCTTACTTTTACATGGTCATAATATGCAAACAGTACATCCTACATGTAAATGATACTTTGTATGTATTTCTGTTGCTTTTAATTGTCTAAACATTTGGATGCAAATGACTTAGTTTTTGTACAGTTTCATGTCTAAAATCTAAATATTTTATTTCTCTTGAACCATTAGTACAGAAATGTCTGGCACATTGTGGTTGTTTTCTTTGATCAACTGAAGATTTCTACTATACTTCTCAAAACCAAAGATCCTTCTCTCAAAAAAACATTCACTGATTCACTTGTAATGTTTTTGTCAAACGACAAGCGTCTTTCTTTATATAGTGATCAATTTAGCATGTGTAAAAATCAGAGAAGTATCGTCGATAAACTGCAGTGTCTTCGTTTTTCTGCAGCATCTCTCTTTGTGCTGAATCCCCTCAGTCCCCTTATCTTTCACCTCAAAGGACGCTGTACTGTTTTCCCGCTCCCTGATACTGCAGATCAATTCATTTATTTTAAAGACAAATGTCGGGAGATGTGTACCGAATTCACAGTAAACGTTTGCTTCTTCTGAAGCAAGAATGAATTCCTGGAGTTGAAATTACACAGCTCTTTTATACATTCAATTTCTTCCACCCAAGCTTACGGAAATAGTTTTTTTTTATTCTCTAATTAATTCAAATAATTATTTTGCCCTCAGATTTCTTGTACTCGTAATTCTGGTGCTACAATTAAAGTGGTGATGAAAGAGGTCTTTTATAGGACAAGAAGGGAAAAAGTAGAATAACCAAGAAACAGTTACTATTATTGTTTTTGCTGTTGTAGCATCGGTGGATATCGTCGATATTAAAGCCAAATATTACCTTGGAAACTTCTATGATAAAAAGAGTAGTTTAACAGTTTAACTAGGTAATAGGAAAGATATAGCTTGTAAAATATGTGGTAGTGTTAAAGATAAAACACACAAGCAGAAAAATATCGAGAAAGACATTTGTGCTAGCCTCACTCTCTTAGATGTAGATTTCCCGATCTTGTGAACTGAGAACATTTTTAACTATTGGAACAAAATTTGATCTTCAGTAATGATTCGTGCACCGGTTCACAGAATAAACTACGAGGCGCTCTAAAATGGTGCTTTCAATAAGGCAAAATTCGCTTTTAAAGCGCATTCTAGTGTCATTGCTTTATGTCTAATCTTATTTGTTAAGGCTAAATGTAAAGACTGAACTGGACCGTACAATCATAGTGACTCTAAAATTTTATATTTTCAGTTATTCCGTTAAATGTAGTAACGTCACGAAGATTTCACTGTTTATCAGCGCAGTGAAGATGGTATTAAAGCACTAAGGAGTGGATGTTTATAATATAAATGATCTAATAACCTTATTAACGCAATGATACGATTGTATTTTTATCACCCATTTATCGTTTTTAAGATATCTTTCCAATCTATTGGGTTTAATTTATCGTTTCTGAACTTTTAGGGATAGAAAGTATTCAATTTATTGACGCGCTCTGTTATTACTGACTCCTACAATAAAATACTTACCGGATAACAACTTGCAAACGTTTATTTACGATTTTAAGCACAAGGGCTGTACAATCACGAAGGGAGAAATTCCTGAACGCTATCACGTTCCAGTAGATTTAAATGTGTGTCTTGAGAATTGAACATGGGCTGCTATGAAATTCTACCGCATAACCTGTTTCTCACTCCAGCTCAGGTGAAGGGGCACTTATGATTCTTCAGTGTCACATTCATCACTACCGAATATTTGTGAATTCAGAAATTAGCTCTCAGGAGGAACTTGGATGGAAAATGTTTGAAAGCCCAGTTACCCCTTTGTTCTCCAATCGTATTTGTCCGCTGTCAAACGTGTTGACTCTGCTGGGCTAAAACAGAGTGAAGCCTAGCCTGTAGCCCGTTCTGGGAAGATTTTTAAGAAGCTTAGCGAAAATACCGTGACCGTCAGTGAAAGTAACAAAAATGACAGTGACTAAAGCAATAATAACAACAATAATACAAATGATTGATGTAGTTATTATTGTCATCAGCAGCAGTATTTGTTAAGTGTTTCAGACTGTAATGCTTTCTGCTTTAGCATGCAAACTGAGGTTTTTTTTCTTTTTGTCCACAGAAAACCCGATATTCAGAGACAATTGAACACCCTTCAACGTTCAACGTTCAAGAGGACACAGATCTCGAGATCTTTCTCCATTGCCAGTAATAATTATTGTGGACGACGTCCGTTTTTAACCCCACATTAATTGAACTTCATATTTCTGGATAACTAGGAAAAATAAACTACTTCCTGGTTTGATTATTTAACTAGTACAAATTAAATAACTGCTGTAAACAGTTCCAAATGATCACGTTTGCTTCCGAAACGAAAACTAATTTAAAAGAGAATTGCTGGGTTAACTAGAAAAAAAAATAACCACAAGGCGTATTGTATAGATTCGGTAATGAATTCTAACATAAATCGAAACATATATCGATATATTTAGGAAAAGCCACAGAATCTATGCACATAATTAAATACTATGGACCCTGGAAATACGATACATTTCAAGCATGGTATGTTAAATAGCAGCAATAAATAAATAAACACTAGGTGCGAACTTTTACGCGAATTTCCAATGTGTAAAAGCGCTCTTTTCCATCTCAAATTCGAACTCTTGCGCTGCTTTGACTGAAAAGCATATTTCAGATTAAACTGAGTGGTGTCAGCTCATAATGTAACACATTTTAAGAGGAATGCTGATAAGCAGTTAACGGATCATGAATATGTGCACGTCAGTCGTGTAAATTGTATTGTCGTTTTGTTGTTGTTATTATAATCGGTAATTAATTTTCAGTAGTGGCTGTAATAGCGCTTCTCTCAGTCGGCTATACCCTGCATTTTGATCATGCTGTTCCCCAAATATACAATTATATGTACCTGAATGTTTCAGAAAGTGATACTTTTACAACTGGAGTTCGGACACGGTAAGGTTTTATTGTGATTTCGTCAGCAAATTAGCCCGTGCTCACTTTTTAAGTACATGCTGTTAATAATTGAAAATGTATTTCACTCCTGATATGTTTGTTTACTTACACCTCGTAATTACCTTTAATTACCCCCACTCAGTTTCTCTTTCCAAACATCCTAATCCCTCTGTGTGTGATCTTAAGTGGACCCCCGAGGGGTATTAGGCCTGAGTGCCACGTCTCTCCGGGGATTAGAAGTGCCTCAACCCGCTGGAGAAAATGAGCTCCGCGGAGGTGAGAAAGTCAAGGAGCCGTTTGGCCTTGTTAGGAGCACGGGGTGACCTGCTGAGAATCCAAACATTTGTCATGTAGTGCTGGAAATGAAACAACAGGTACTAAACACTGCGGAACACGACACTGCCAAATGTAATATGGACTGTAGCAGAGTGCAAAGTCTGCATTCAAATGCATGCTGCTGCTGGAGAAGATGTTGCGACAGATGGTCAACACAGCCTGATCTGACCGAATTTCCGTTAAGATTAAATAGTTAAAAGAGTGGCCGTTCTGCCAACATTTAACCATAACGTCTTAGTAAAGCTGGTAAACAGAGAAAATTGAATCTAATATTAACCTTAACAAGGTACGTTCATTCTACCTACACGCATATTTAACGTTTGACAAAATGTAAGGTTGGAGATACAAGAATAATAAATACTATAAACCAGTGTGTATTAATTTAAAAGATTGACGACTGAAGCATGTACTCCGATATATAACGTTAACACTTGCTGCCGGCCCCCAGGTACTGTGTAGTATGGCAGTGAACCCGGAGTATTTACTAAATAGATCAGGAAGGTGAGAGAAGTGTTGGTCCACCAGATCCGAGGTTTTTCCTGGTTCCGTTTTATAGGCTGCAAACACATAAAGACGGGAGTTTAGCAAATGGCCAGGTACACAGACACACGGAAACACATATATAAATCATCAGAATTCAAGATTTTCTTTTCCTGAGTCGTCCAGTTGCAAGTTACTTCTATTTATAAACGACTTGCGTATTTCAGAAATCTTTGGGGGTACAACAGAGGTACGATTTGTCTAACTGCAACAGACATTCTAAACATTTTCGCCTTAAAATATGTTCACTTTTCTCACAAATAAACCATTGTAAAAAAATGCTAATCAAAATAAAAAAGTGATTTTTAAAAACTACATTGAGTGCAACTATCGTGAAGGGATCTCCAGTCTTTCCAGCTGAATATCTTTTTTTTTCAGTGACCAAAGATCATGTAAATCGTGACTAATTTAACCAGTAATTGATTGATCAGAACAACTGAGCACTTAGAATGACCCAGAGGATCCTCTGTGCAATGGTTGTTATAAATTTCCACTTTTAAAGACACATTAAGAAGAAATTGTCTTTATTGTGATAACACAATAGTTTATTTTTGAAATTTCTTAATTGTAAATCATCTTGTACATAAATCACATAATTTGCAAATATTCAATTCTGTCCCTACCATTTTTTTTGGTCAGTCCTAAAGATTCATATCTTGGTTTACCAACATAAATACAATGACATTCTTTAAAAAAGTACTAATGCTTAACTAATGGTGTACACTAAATCAGCCCTTCAGAGAATGGTTGACCTGCACTGCTTAGTATAGCATGCTTCTAAGCTGTATGTAAAAATGTAAAACTGTAAAACTAAATACTGATGGCCAGGGAGACTGATCATCCACTGATATTCTCTCTGTGGGGTTCCTTATTGCAATCCACCTTTCAGGTTTTTTTCCAATAAAAATCCATTGCAAATTACATTAGCCTGCACAATAAAAGGAAAACATCTAAATATATTAACCTTTTAGCCAGACTATTCAGAGCAAGCTTCAGTTGATATGTCCTATGTTTGCTTAATGTCCAAACTAATGAGTATAAAATGCACCAATGAACTAATACAATAAAAATTCATGCTGTTGGCTTGCATCCATAAATCTCTCACCAAATACCTTAATTCAATGTTTTCAAAGTCTAAAATGTCTGTACAATATACATTATTTACATAGCCTGTTTCTGGTGTTGATTGCATTCACATGATGTCAACCTAGGACGTATTTGCTAAGGGTGTGTGTGGTGGGTTGTAGAGCACAGTGGCACAGTCTTTATTATTTAAAATCTGAATAAATTTGATAATCAGTTGATTATCTATACAGTAAACCTAAAATGAGAAACAAATGTCCTTCTAGCATAGGTACAGACAAGCTTAAATAATGAATGAAAAGATGTTTTCCTGATACCAAATTGTCACACGGTGATCTGAATTTTGTCTATATGAAGCACCCTGTATGGGCATATTTAGTTTAAATCAAATTCCGTTTATTCGTTTTGAATTAGCCAAAAAAACACTTTAAAATATGCAAATGAAAAGCAGCACTTCCAATGATATAATGTTTCTTTATTTCACATTGAGAGCCAGAACTATAGAGGGACAATTAAAGGTAATTCCACGCTGAAAAGCAAAAGAAATAACATTTTGGCTGTCGAGCCTTCTTCAGGTGTGGGGAAAGAGAGGAAGGATAACAAGGGGTGTGTTCACACCTCTCCCTCAGATCTCCATTCGCCTGGCCTCTCTTTCCCACCTCCTCTGTGTCCTTTCTCCCTTTCTCTGCCTGTTGCAGACATTGCACACTGAGGCAGCTGTCCACTAGAACTTCAACTAATTGACATGTGTTAAACTTGACCCTTGATGTTAAATAACAGATCTTTATTAAGTGGATCATATTAGCATGAGGGACCCCAACTAGCTCTGCTGGTAGAGCATGAGCCTCATAATCCCAGGGTAGCGGGTTCGTGTCCCACGTCGGGCACCAGGGCCTCCATGTTGGAAGGTATAACAGGCAAACATCCATCCATCCATATCAGTGTGCATTATGGGCACTGCACCCATGACGGAGTGCTGTTGGGTCACATACCAGAGGATCACACCTTTATGTTGCAAGATATGTGGCTCAGAGCTTTTCAGCAATAATGTAGGCTAAAAATAAAATCAGCCACGTGTTTAGTTCCATACGCAGAGATGTTTGATGCAGTGTGAGCCTTAATATTTTAGAAAAATAACAATTACCGTGACAAATAGTGACTATGAAATACAGTGAGGAATGTAGTCCTCGGATCATCACTCGTAGTCCATGAAGAAATACACAATTTCAGTTTCTATCTGCTGCTGAATGTGTTCAATTGCTGAAGCTGTAAAAATTAGATTACTGCTAAGGATCATGGCAACACAGAGCCTGTGCAAAACAGCGTAGGGTACAAGACCAGACTACATGCCGGATGAAATTACAGGACACTAACCCCACGCCTCTCAGGTACTGGGACCATTTAGAGACACCAGTTAACCAAGCCAGTGTGTTGCTCCAGGGTAGGAGGAAACTAAAACAGCCAGAAAACCCAAGAGAAAACAGGGGGAAGATGCAAGCTCCACCCCATTTCGGATTTGAACCCAGGCCACAAGAGGTGGGAAATAGTCACTCTAAACACCAACCACCATGCCACAGCAACAGGTATATTTACAGTATGGAACGGAACATGATGAGAGAAAATGTGAACTGATGATTGACTCATGGATTTTTCACAGGGCACCCACGTGCTCAATTAAGAGATACCCATTAACACAGCATGTCTACAGGAGGCGGGAAGAAATCCACAATGGCATGGAGAGAGCATGCAGACTCCACACAGAAGGGTGCCCCAGCATCCAAGGACTGTGAAGCTGGGAAGGTGCATGGAAGGAGAAAATGAAATCTAAAGGGAAGCCTTCAATCATTGTAGGAAATAATTATATCTTTTCCATTTTATTTTACTTTGTACATCCTCACTTAGGAACTTGAACTGTAAAATGTTCTCATAGCCTGTGAAGTGAATATTTTTCTGTTGGGGTGAACTGCTCCCCGTTACAAGGGGCCAAGGTCAGTGTTTCAACAAACAAATAATCTCCTCTTTCCAAAGCTGTTCCAACTATCGTATGCCATCTTGAAAAATTAAATATTTACCTGCACAGGAAGCCATAAAATGTGTGAACTTGCTTCAGTGTAGCTGGGTCCTGAACAAGACCCACTCTGAGGAACAATACTCTCAAAAAGCAGCATTTTTAAAATATCAATTAATGCTTTGGATTTCATTACGATATTTGCTGAAATACATGATCTGGGTCACATTTATTTTAGCAAGCAATTAATGGATTTGTCAAAGAATTGTAATTTCTGATTTGTAGGTACTGGCTCTGTTTTTTAGCAGCTGATCAAAATTGAAAGCAAACACATAGGAGTTTACATGTCTGATATTTAATGTTTTATCTGTATATGTTTCTTACAGTATCTCAGAAAAGAGTACCTACATTTGTTAAACTCGTATCATCACTTTTCAATACAGACTTTCTATATACTATACAATGACACAGGGCTTTTTCATTTTAAATCAAAGCATAGAGTTAAATTTGCTGCACATAAGATATGGTTACCTTATAAAACCTGGTTGTTTAAAGTCCCATCAAGCACTGATTCAAGCAAAGGTGCATTATACTGGCACACCGAGTGAAGGTTCAATGTAAAATGAATAGAAATGCTTAGACCTTATTCTGCATATATGGTACTGTATTGTGTACTGTAAATGCATTTAACTCCAAATCATGTATTCCAGACCTGGTAGTGATAGATATGGGCTCATACTCTCAAATCTGACTAAAATTCTTACAGATCCTAAAAAAAACCGTGTGTTACTGTGTCACTCTGAATCTGTGAGATTGATGCTAAAAAAGCTAGCAAACCCCATCACCCACCCTCCGTCTTTTTATATAGTGTACCGTATAGCTGTATCAATGAAACAAGCCTTCTCTCCTTTTCATCTTATCACACAAAAGCAAGTTTTCTTTTCAGGGTTGATAGTAACTAACCAATTAACATCGTGCTTCTACGTAAAGATGGCCTGCATAAAGAATTCAGTCTTTAAATTATTTTAATCTCTTTTCCATATCAACCACACACTGTAGTAATCACTTAACAGAGACTACAGCTGTGAGCTATGTTAAATTGTGTAGTTCAACAAAATCTCTTCATTAAATAATTAAAGAACAAAGTTCCAAAACATTGCAGTCCCGTTTTTTCGTAGAATCGTCGCTACTGTGCATTATCCCTAGCAAAACAGGATATCACTTTAACAACCCAGTTCAGCTTTATTAAAAGTTCGTGAGGCAGACGTCAGAATGTGCTTTTGCCTAGTTTTCGCTTAGTTGCTTCATTAAGAGAAATTAAATCGTCAATGTCTTTCCATTGGTAAGCAGAGAGAGAGCAGATGAAAGAGTGTTTGCTCTGATACTGAGAAGTACCTATTGTCAGCGACGTGGTAGAAGTGCACTCCTGTTGCATTTGCGATGCCTACTACTACTGATGATGATTTTAAATAATAAGTGAAACGCACAATTTGTCATTTGCGTGGTGTGATGCAGATAGTCTAGGCTACGGCAAAGAGCTCATCTGATCGAGAGCAGAGAGGTGTTGCGAAAAAGAGGCGATACAGCTGAGAGAGAAAACAAAGTCCACCTCCAGTTAGGAACTGAAAGACTTGATGATTGATGGTGTCAGGTGTTCTGTTTCTAATTAACGTTTAAATTAGGCCAAAGAAGACCTTTTGGATTAGCACTGCACCGCTGGAGACTGTAAAGATCTTTTAATACATGTTTTGAAAAGAGATAGCTGTAGTGTTTGCTTCGGATCTATTAATAATTCCAAGACTTGTGAGAAATGTTACGCCATTTTTATTTTTACGTTTCGTTTCAAAACCTTTGCAGTTTTATATCAATCAGTCGAGGTGAGAGGTAATGAGGATTCACAGAAAGGTGTTTTAGTTCATTGGCGCACGTTGGTCTATTTCTTCAAACGAATAACAAAAAATAATGAGGAAATTACAAGCCTTGTGATAAAATACAACAGGATGTAAGATAAGGTAAAATATTATGACTAGTTCTAACTACAAAATAATGCACTGATGATTTTCTGCTTTTATTGTATGTAGAATATGGATTCTGAAAGACACCGTGCAAAAGTCAACAAATGGTCATAATAATTATCTAAAATGTAGTTACTGGACATAAACAATTATAGCATGTTAAGAACAAAAGAAAGGAGTAATGTCTATTAAGACTGGATCGTTGAAAATAAATTATTATTGATAAAAAGTGTAGAAAGTGAATCCAGTTGTTTTATAAGAATACATATAGGTTCGTAGTCTAGTTTCCCGGAGATATATAAATATTATTTTGCGGTCTGTGCTTTCCAGAATAAAGAAAGACATTGTGTTTGTGTTGTTCAGTATATTGTGTTCAACTGTTCAAGATGTTGGCTTTCATTAAGACTATCGTAAAAAATAATATAACTAAAAAAACTCAGCTCCAACCAATGAAGACATTGATACCCTACCATAAAAGCGTCATTATCAGATGTCCCACATTGCATAAACATACTGCATAATGTAATAAAGCGCTTAATTTAGAACAGGTTCCAAATGAATCATTTGAGCTGATTTATGTAAATTAGACAGATGACGTGTTTCTACTTTGTTGAATAATATTTTTTAATACGTTTAATTTGCTAACTGTTATCAATTATGTGTACATAATTTTAAGTCTTTTTAATCTACATTCATATCTTGGAAGATCAAATATAGTTGGGTTTCTTCGATATAATAAAAAGATTCCTAGGAAACATTTTGTTTTGTGTGTGTGCGCTCTTTAACGCTACCAGTGGTCCTCCATTTTTATTATGCGATCTATGTTTACCAGATATATTGGTGTTTAAAGAGATTATTCTGTTTTAAAACAGTTTTATCCCTATGTTTAAAATGTGAGCCTCACTGACATTTATAATAAAGCATATATCCAGTTCTCTTTATTCTTTATCCGTAACTTTTCAATATTATAATGCTGCTAGTGTTGGCTATATCAGCAGTTATCTTGTATATCTTTTTAATGTGGATTTCTAATGGATGCACTCTTTTCGGTGTTCTGTGACACCCGCGCCTCCTAATCTCCGTCTAGTGTAATAGAATCTCACGCTGTTTAATAACTCCACTGTTATTTGGCCCTATTTTGTCCCTACACGGATGTCACCATATGGTGTTCTTGGCACGGACAATGTGATGTTGCTGTAAGGACTCCATTCATCTCTAATGATTCGTGTAAAAAGGACATCTATCATTCCAATCGATTATTAAAACAGATCAAATCTCGACAACGCCCGTTTCCCTCCGTAAACCCACTGAAGTTCATCGCATTTACAATTCAAAATAATTCACTTTGTTGACACGCGCGGCGAAAACGAAGAGAATAAACTAAAAAATTGTCACTTTTAATTTGTAAATCTTTACATCACGTGTCAGAATAGAGGGAAGGGAAATACGTTTATGTTGTGAATTATTCATTCCAAAAAGCCACCGTTTCATATAAAATGAAAACTACTGTCAAAATTGTTTTTTTTAACATTCGGAATCGAAATTAATTGTTCAAAGAAATTACATTTTATGAGGCGGATTTCATTTTTTCTTAAAAGAATAAAAGACTACGCTGGATTTAAGAGGTAGTCGCAGCATCAGTTCTTGTAGACGCTTTTGAGAAAAAAAAAGAATTAAAACATAAATGCACACTTCCCTGGAGGTATAACATGTATTTTTGTTCATTTATTATTTTTGACCATATAACACGTGTTTCCCAAATAAGCTATTTCACCTACTTAGTATTATTGCTAGGAGATGTTTTCTTTGCAGTGTGTGCTTTACAGAATAAAGAAAGAAATTGGGTTTACTGCATTAAAGTGTCCGTTTCATTATAACATAAAAGTTACCCAAGCTGTTTAGCTACAGTAAATGTTCCTGGCAATAACTCTAATAACACCAATAACACCAAGTATTTTAAAATGTGTATCTGCCTATAATTAAATACATCGATGCATCATACAGCTAATTCGCGATATCGCTTATGGTGTGCTAATTTAAAAGTGATTGTAACTCTTACAGAACAACAATTTCCCAACATTTTACCTCGCAAGGCCCCGTGCTAAACGAGCCTTAAGAGCATTAGGGTATCTGAATTATTTTTAGACCTCGTTATATTAAAAAATATCACTTAAACTAACAGGTCTGATAAATAATAAGAAAGAAAAATAAACATCTGACAACCGGTGTGATGTATTTTTAACGCTTTTCCTTTATTTTTATTAATGTTAAACACGTTGCCTTATTAAACTATGCAATTGGGTTAATTATAATGTTCCTCATGCTTGTGTATTATTCTATGATAAACGCTGCAGAAAAATGAATTTACAGCGCGCAGAGAGTAAAATGTATATGTACAACACATTCACGAATAACGAACAAATAACTAATTGCCTTCGATAAAGATGACACTTCGGTTGTATTATACGATCTTAAGCAACCCTCCAGACTTAAAACGCGTAAGATGTCTTCCTTTGCAGCATGGAGTGTTATTACTATTGAGGATAGTAGATAGGAAAATGAATCCGTAAGCGTTGAAACCTACCTGCTCGTTTGAGTCCACCTTGACTTTTGCAGTCATTCAGGCTCTGTCAAACACAGACAAGCCCACCGTGCGACATCCGAATGTTAATTTTCATCTGCATGGTGATGACTCGGGCCGCGACAGCGAGCCTCCGCGTTTATATTTACCTGGATATGCTGTACACGGTGAACGGGGGGAAAAATCAAAAGAAGACAGGGGAAGCTATTCGCGGGGTTGCGTTATCGGTGAGTTATTTGTAAGAGATTTTATAGAGCTTCAGGTCACTGTAACTCAAAACCCCACAAAATCCCCCTTTCTCTACTAATCATTTCCAGGCTCTCTCTGTCTTTTATGGTGTATTAGGGAAAAAAGAAGAGATAATAAATTAAACGAAGCCACAAAGGATAGGAGTTTCATCTGGTCGAAACCCTAATTCTGGCTTTCTCATTTTTTTAGTTTAGTCCAACTACATAAGAATGAAAAAAAAAATACAACATTAATCCGCTTTCCTAAAACGACACCAGTACAGTGGAAATTAAAGTTTTTTTGTACACTTGTCTCTTACATTTATGTAAGAAACATTTTATTGGAACATTAACGTTGTATTTTCTTACACAAAGGAAGATCATTTTAGTGGCCATACGGTGCTAATGTGCTGCCTTTCAGCCATTCCACTTACTCTTGGATACTTCCATTTTATTAATCTACATCCCTTTGCGAAGGATAAGAGAGTATTACAGGTATTCGTAAAACACATCTTCAACACTAACCCGGTTATCTAAACACATTTAGATCTTTCATTTATAATCCATTTAATTTTAATCTCTTGCTTTATTAATAAAATTCCATGCGCTGGTCTGCGCCAGCATGAGACAGAGTGAGCTTTTTAATAGACAGTTGCGATATTATTCCTCTGGTAGGAAACTTAGCCCCTCAATAAAGCATTCTAATCCGTATAACGTCCCCTCCCTTCTTAACTCTATCTAAATTAAACAGATAATTTATCGACACTTTTTTTCCCACCCTTTTCAGACCTATTTGCTGGAAGATTTAAAAGTTTACTAATAAACCCGGCAGTACAGCTATTATCACCCAGTCGTGACGTACAGGCTTTGATGCATTGCTAAAAGAAGCCGTTCACTCCCCCTTTCCACCAAAATATACATGAAAAGCACGTGGTTCCCCTAAGTGGGGAGTAAAACGGCAGAAGCATAAACCTTTCAAGCGATTTCTTCGAAGTTTGGTAACACTGGAAAACTCCTCCCATTCCAGTACCCAATTAATTAATGTGGCCTGGCCCTTTAAGACTCTGCGCCGGGTCAGTAAGTGGTGTAGTGTTTCTCTAATTGATCTTCACCCAATCAACAATAACTCGTTAGCAATCGCTTGCTTTTCTTGTTCCTTGAGACCTCTTTTTTTTTCCTTGAAGCAAAACAGCCCCTGGACAGTGCTGTTATACTTTCTAGAGGTCTTCATGGAGTGTCTCAGAAGAACTCCGGCTTTCTTAAAGGGAATACAATACTGGTGTCTGTAATGCTTCAGCTGGCGTTGAAGCATGATTTTTTTGGGGGGAAAAGGCAGTTAACTAAAGAGAACTTTTAAAGCCCTGATATAAGGCACAAGGAAGGAGAAGAACGGAGAATTTCTTTTTGTGTTGGCAGGTTTGAATTTCCTTTGAATGCGATACGATTCGCCGATATTAGAAACGAACCTTTTCTTTGGGAAGTGCAATGACCTCCACTAAAGATATGAAGGCAGGAACAGTACCGCAATCCAGCAGCGAAGACAGGAGACGGGGCGGCTTGGATCAGCTGCCGCCTCCGGCCAACCCCAACAAGCCGCTAACCCCCTTCAGCATCGAGGACATTTTAAACAAACCTTCGATAAAGAAGTCGGCGGCCGCTCTGTGCCCTCCGAGGGTTTTGGAGAAAGTAAACGGCTCCAGCACGCCCAGAAACGGCATTACAACTCCGTCCTCTCCGCTGTGCGCGCTGGAGGAACTAGCCAGCAAAACTTTTAAAGGGCTGGAAGTCAGCGTAATACAAGCAGCCGAAGGTATCATTGCGTGATTTTGTGTTTTAATCGTTTGGAACAATGCGCTTCTCAGACGGGGTTTTATTTCTGTTTTGACGTAAACTGTTTTATTTACACGTAGAAACGCGATTGCTGCAAAAAATATATATGTTTTCCAAGTCTAAAATGAAGTACGGTAACGCTCAATGGCCGGAGGTCTACAAAACAAGAGAGTGCTGAACGTAAAGACAATCTGAAACAGCTCATAAAGAGTAATGCGTTTATAAAGCATTTTAGCTGGTTTACAGTTAAGAAATACCTTTTAATAAAGTAATTATGTCAGTGCACACATTGTGATTTGACAGTTTTAAGTCTCGTGTTGCAATACACAAATGCTGGTAAACTAGACATTTGTCTTAAAAACAACTGCAAATGAAATAATCTCCCAGTCATTCTCCATGCTCTAATTTTATTCTAAAATTAATTTTATTGATTTTGAAGACTCCCTTCGTTTTTAATATTGCAATACATAACTCGCGGTAGCCTCACGTACTTTCTTGTATCGGGACATTCACTGCAGGTTTCATGACAATTATCTATTCACAGCAAATGTCTGAATCACAATGTTATCGTGAAAGGGGGTTATATATGTATGTATCATTCAGTTCTCCGCAGCCCTCACAAATCAAGTGCCCACCTTGAACGAGCAGATACTGGTAACGCGAATTCTTTTTAAAATGATAAAAAAAGTGTCCAAAACCGAGTGATAAAGAGGCAAAGCTATTTAGGTTAAAAATAAATAAATTGATTGACATGTAATGTAAAAAAAAACAGAACATAAAATTTTTACACAACGAAAACGAACAACGTTGAATCAAAAGAATGAATGTAATAAATACGGTGTGTAGAATTTCACATGTAGCTGTGGATGCACTGTTGTTGTTGTTGTTGTTGTTGTTGTTAAATCGTTGTAACAACACAATGTAATCTAGAAAGTTGAAGAGGAAAAAATGTTTTTTTTTTCTTCAGAAGGGAAAGAAGTACTCTCATCCCTCTAATCGCGAGACGTTTGCTAGATACGTCCTAACCCCATCGTCTGTATTTACAGCCTCCTTTGCGGATGAAGTTATAACGCTCATTTTTTTGTTTTGCTCTCGTTTCAGGCCGTGAGCACCTGAACGCTTTCGGCCAGAGACAGGCCTCGAAAAAGCGAAGGAAATCCCGCACCGCTTTCACCAACCATCAGATTTACGAGCTGGAGAAGCGCTTTTTGTATCAGAAGTACTTGTCTCCGGCGGACAGAGACCAGATCGCACAGCAGCTGGGTCTGACCAATGCCCAGGTCATCACCTGGTTCCAGAACAGACGGGCCAAGCTCAAGAGGGACTTGGAGGAGATGAAAGCAGACGTGGAGTCGCTCAAGAAGATCCCTCCGCAGGCTCTGGAGAAGCTGGTTTCCATGGGAGACATTGATGACCCCCGAGGAAGCTCCAGGGCAGGGTCCCCCAGCGTTTCCCCGTCTTCACAGGGGCACGGGGTCTTCCCTCAGTCCCCCTCCTCATCCAGAGACCAAACAACAGACGAGTTCTCAGAAGAAGACGAAGAAATTGAGGTGGATGATTAAAACGAAAAGGCGGGAGGCGGGACAGTCGCTTTTGGAGCTCTGAACGGACACGAACAATTTTGGGGATCAAGTGTAAAGCGGAGGAGACTTTCTTTTCTTAAATTATTTAAAGGAATGTACAAAGTAGTCTTTTTTTTCTTCCTTATCAGCAGGTTTTACGTTCATGCAACTTTAAAGGTGGGGACGTTGATTCCCTATGAACCTTCCGCAAAACAAACCAAAACAATCCGAGGACTGAAAATAGAGAAGACGTTTTGAAAATCTATTGGGGTTTTTTTAAGAAAGCTTTGTCGTTTCTTGAACAGGTACAGACTTAAGACTGAAATAAGCTACTGCAAAGTGTGTATGTATGTCATAATTTCTTCAGCGTTTTGAGGGAAATAGTGCAATTTGTCATTTTTGATATATCCATTCAAACCACATAATTTTGTTTTTTTTTTTCGCTGCTAACAAAACAAACATTTGCCAAATTATGGCATTTTATATTAACGGCTGCAGGTAAAAATAATTTATGTTCCTGGGACTTGGATACTTCTGTTTTCTTCGTAAAAATACTGTTCAGGTGACAGAAATTTATATGGATGTTTTCTCTTGCGGCCCTCAAATTTTAAAAATGTGTGTTTACGAAAGCAGAAAAAAGCCTCGTTTAATTTTTTTTCGTACGTTGAGCATTTTATTTCCTTTACGAATTGAGTTGTAATACAGATAACCTTCTATAATCAGTAAGTTGTAAACAAGCACCTATCACCAAAACGGTTATTATAGGCTGTGTATATAATTTTAAATAAAAATAAGAGACATCTTATTATACTAAATGCCTTGTAATGTTTTATTTGCTCTTTCTTTAAACAGTTGGACGTCATTTGTGTTAATATAAATAACGTAAAGGGTGTACAGAAGAGGATATCTGGTATGGAATATACATTTGCGATTGTATGGGAATGCACAGCTAGAGTTAATAATATGGAGGGATGCCTTTTATAAACCGAAAGTCTTTGAGAATGAGAGATGTACATACACTGATATGATCAATTGTACAAAGTGAATATGTGTATATATAAACGAGGTGTTATATAAATCTAAGTTTTTATTTTTTCAATGTGCTGTTTATAGTTGAGCAATTAATATTCAAGACCTAGCCTAAAATAACTCACCTAAGGAGACCTCAAAAATGAAAAGGGCCTTTGAGCTTAACGTGCGTTTTCTGACTGTAGTTAACTTTCAATTTACTCGTTGTAAGGCTACAGGCCGTTTGATATTCAAAACAATTTGTTTTCCCAAACAATGACCGGGCGACTTTCACTTTATGTTAAGTGGCTGGCGTTTTGTCCTCCAGTCTTATTCAATTAGGTTCAATTGTACACTTATCGCTCCTTTCACTTTCTCTCAACTAACAACTGTCACAGGGAGTTCGGACTCGGGGCTGATGTAGAAAAGGTTGCGAGCATCCCTGTGCCATATGGTTTATGAATTTTCTCCAGCACAAACTAGTCAGCATGATTGATTAGTTTAACCCGCCTCTACGTACTTTAACAGTTTCCCCAAGCCAGCAGCAATAATGCTACGCATCTGTGCCTCTTTTAATGTGTGTGTTAAAAAACGCCCATGAATAGCAATTGATTAGCAAGGGGTTCCTAATGAATAAATCTCAATAGGAGGCCAGTTAAAATAAGGAGACTGTTTTCTTTCCTTTGCCTCCGTGTTGTTCAAGCCTGCTGTCTGCTGGCACGTTGTTCAGTCCATTTGTAACACTTAACCAGATCAAGGAGGGCTATTTTGGAAAGAGACGGGGCTGCAGTGCACAATTGGCGCAATCGGATGGAATCGCTGAGAGGTTGAAAAGGCAAACAGGTTTTTATTGTTGCTTTGAGAAATATCCCCAAATTGTTGCCAGAACGTTTATTGCACGACAGCAAATGTTTTTTTTCCCTCTCTCCAGTAAGCCTATGACCGGCAACTTCTTTTTTTTTTCTTCCACTATTTCACAATTTAACACGTTTTCTTTCTCTTCCTACATAATTGCAGCCCCAGGTCCGCAGTTGTTTCGTTGTCACTCTTCAAAGTTACGAAACTTCAGATATCGTCTTCGAAAAATGCTGCTATTTATTTCTTCCCTCATGCTAAGCTATTCAGTGCTAAAGTTTTCGAAACTGATACGGGCTGTAATGTACAGGCTGTACATTATTAGAATTCTGGCATCTGGAGTATGTCTGTCGTGTGAGCTCACGAACGGGGCCTGTCGAAAATGCGACCTTCTCTGAAAACGGCGTCAGATTGTTTTCAGCGTTGCAAGATTAGTAGTAGTATTCGATACAATAAGAAAGCACGAAAAATATTGTGTTAATGTAGAAATCAATACGGATCACACCAAATATATCGAATGATAATTTTACGTAAATCTTAGTAAAGCGAACGTAGCTAGAGGGGATAAAACGATGCTAAGAAATGTAGTTTCTCCTTTCAATCTACATTTGCAGTCAATGGCGTGTTTTGGATATGCTTTTGCATGTTTAATCTAAACTTTGCCATGGATTAGGCTATATTTCACCCTCTGTTGTAAAAAGTGTTATGATACAGTTAAAATCATAATATAGTTTTCATTGTGTTGTTTTATGTAATTTCAAAGATATATATATAAATATCAATGACCTGTCATGTTGTGTGCATATAATGTCTATTTGTGTTAGCAAATAAAAGTTGCAGTGCACCCCGGATTACAGTAACCTCCCTAATCATGAAATTAAATTTGAAAATCAAAATTTAATTTTCTTTATAAAGTATACAGTCATGACTTGGTCTGGGGCGTTTTAAACATCATCGTCCCCACAGTGTAAAACCCCTTTAAACGAAGCAGACGAATTGTTGGCGTGTGGAATTGACACAGCGAACTGAAGTTGTCAAACGCTGAAATGTGAGCGGGATGTGTTTTTTAACTCCGACAAAACATCACAGGCAGCAGCGTACCTGCAGGAGATGCTAGTCTTTAACTTCGTGACCATGGATAGCTCTGGAAACTATAATTATATCAGGAAAATAAGCTAGCCTTCTCTAAATATAGGGATTTCTTCAACTTAAGTTAATTTAGGTTTAGAGTATTTACATATCGGCTTTCTACGTCACACGTATTGGAAGACGTGGAGACGAAACCCCATTTGTTTAAAAAATGGTTGAAAAATATATAAATCCTCGGTGATGCATACATGATGTTCATTTGTCGGTAATATAATGACAGTATCGTCATCATTATTATCACAGTATTTAGCTATTGTATTTTTTTATCAAAATAACTTTTATTTTTTTACACATTGCCGTTATATTGTTAATATATTTATCTAGGATGAAATTATATTTTACGTCGGTGGGATGCGTCATAGACTATTGTACAAACCAGCGTCAAGAAATACTTTATAACTGTGTCCCCACAGTATCTGGTAACAACAGGCACCAACAAAGGATTCGAATAAAAACAAATATAGCGGGAGGGCGAGAAACGGAGTGCTGACAATTTGGATTATTGATTCAATTTTCTATGTACTCAAAACATATTTAAAAAAATATGAATTCAGTGAGGCTTTTGTTGGAATCCTGAAGACCTTTAAAATAGTTTTATATGGCGTGTACGTCATAGCTCGTCTGGCGTCAGTCAGAATCGTGCTGCACTGCACCCGATAAGCCCCGGTTAGGAGCTGTAGCTGCTGAAGCTTTGACTGCTTGTTCATTAATTAAGGATACAAATAAAGACCGGAATCTTCAGCGATTTCTTGGTTGTTGTTGTTTTCTTTATTTTTGTGTGCACGTCAGACCTGCATACCTACCCCGCACTCCACGAGACGTTGAACAAAGGCCTATAGGACTCGCACCCCAAGTACTTTTAGGGCTCTTCAGTCCCCTCTTCATAAAGGAAGAAGCCTGTCATATCAAGATGCCCACCTTCCATATCGTAAGATAAATCAGTGCCTTAAACTGTTCGGTGTTTTTAAACAGTATCTCAAGAATTGCTTTCCCCAAATTCCCCAGAGGTGTAGCTGTGGACAGATATAGATGTTGTTGTTGATAAAGATGATGATGATGATGATGATATCACTGATTGGTAGAAGGTAATAATTTAGAATCGGTGTAGCTAGCGACACAACATAGCCAGCTAAAACTGAATACGTTTTTTTTTCCTTGCTGGAGATTCCTGAATCCGTACTGCTGAAGGAGCTGAACTGGAAATATTAGTGAACAAACACAAGTACAGCCTCGGGGAGCACGAGTGCGTCACAGGTGCTTTCCAGCAGACAAGCTCAAGGACAGATGACGTCTCCGAACACAATCGCGCGTCACGATACGGTCTAGGCGTTTTGCTGTTTCAGAAACGTCGACCCATCCTTTCGTCCGTTTGGTGATATTTTCGTCTATATACTATTCAGCTTTCATTCTGTTTCAGTTCTCATCGCGAGGGCTATTTTCGGCGTGTCTTATTATCCGTGAAAGTCAGAATAGTCTTCCTGAATACAACTGAAAACCTTCATTTGCTCCTCACAAGGAAGATGAGCTTGGGCATACTTTAAAATTCTAAATGTGTGTAAATTTATATGTATGTAAATATTGTCCAGGTCATATTTGCCTGCGCAATTCTTGCAGAGCACGCAGGTGCAGATAGTTATAATGTTGAGCTGTATCACAGCTATGCTTTGGGAATTACATACTGTATTGCTCATAGAAGGGGAAAACACGCCAGATTTTTGGCTATAACCTTTCTTTCACCTTACTCGCCTCATCAGAAAGCTTCTCCAAAACATTAACATGAAAAGACATAACGGACAAGGCCTTTTCCTTCTTCTGAAACTTTGAAACAAACCTTACACAGTACATATTTTCAGACTGCACAATTGGCATCGTACTGTATTTGTGTGTCTAATGCAAAGCGAAAATACTTGTGTGCGCTTGAATAAGAAGAATGAAAATAGCCCGCTGTCGTCGTTTGTCGTTGATCATAAACCGACAACATTGTTGATAAACATTCACCACGTGGGTATTGAACAGCTTATTCTGCTTTAGTGAGATGCGTTCAAAATCATAGCCGACTTCAAACAGGGAGGTATTTTGGTGGTTGTTAGCAATCTAGATATAAATACTACTGGTTTACATTTTCTATTAGCTGTTTCTATTATCCTTCCACCCTATTTGTGGCAGTACACCACGAACACTACGTGGACAAATCTGTTTTGCTACGTTTATTGCAAATCAGTGTAGATTCGTATCTGCCAGCAAGTCCGGAACACGCGGAGTAGCATGATCATTATTCTTATCGTCGTGAAATTCATATTGGACGAACCCGGGTGACAGAAAAACCTGACAGATACGGTAGTGCAATTCACACATAAACTATTTAACTGGGAATTAGTTCATGTCGATATGATCATACAAATAAGATTAACGGGGGGAGGGGGAGGGTGTCAAATGCTAATAACATCAGGGCATTACAGCGTGTTTGCTTACTGGGATTGAAATCGTAGTTTATATACAAGCGTACACACACGCAGCACATAAATACACACAACCTTCATACACAGCATCATTCTAGTAAGCAAATAATAATAATAATAATAAAATCAAGGCTACAGTAAGCCGAGGAATTATCTCCTACTCCGGAGGCATGTGCTATGCCATCGATATCTGTAGCGATACAGTTATTAAGACAATGTTATGAGCAAGAACAGTCGAGACGCATTAAATTCTTCTTACGTTTCCGTTGTCTCGTTGTCTTTTTGATAGAAACACCATCTCATGAAATAGTTCAGGAATGGTTTTAAAGCGGACTTTTCAGAGCTCTAGTTTTTCAAGCGACAGTTAAAATAATGGTATTTGTGCCTATTGACACCAACCAAACTGTATCTGAAAGGAAAAGATTCTAACTGCTGAACATTTTACAGGCCTGTAAATACATACAACATACGTACTGTACGTTTGCGGTTTTGGTTTAATTGTAATTTATGTCACCCGTTTTTATTGGCAGTATTTTATTTGCACTTAGCTTTACGGTCCTATCGAGTTGGCTCTTCTTTTAAACCCAATTTTCCGGATGGATAATTCGATGCTGTTTTCTGACACTCTTTTCTGTTGGTAGTAATCTGTTTTAACATGTGATTAATTATACCGTTTTACGCTATTTTCTGTGCGTTTTAAATTTTCATTATACTTCATTTAAGTATTTATCAACACCCTTTTGATACCGAAGCATTCCGAGGATTTTGAAAACCCAGAAGAAAAGGCGGTAATAATTAATATTGATAAAATAATAAGTACAACAAATGCAGTGAATTGAGCAAGGGATTTATCTATTACGCAAATATACCCCACGCTGGAACATTACTGGTAATAATCAGGCTTTCATCCAATTTCAGGTTTACGGACGAGTTCACGAAGAAGGCCAAAAACAAACAGTGCAAGTTAATTCTTCATGATTATTGTACTGTCATAATTGTCATTCAGTTACATACGAGGAATTCTTATATAACGTGAAAGAAAGCTCGTTCCCTTCGATCGTAGATTCTTCTCGAGTATTTTTGGGGAAAGAACGGATGAAAAAGTTTTCTTTAAATAGCTCCTTTTTTACCATTATAGTAATCACAGCATCAGCATCTACACGGCTTTACTCCATTAACAGGCAGTTCTCGAAAACGCTTCTAACTGCTCACAGCACCTTGCATGGATGTGTTGGACATTTTGTTGCTTTTGTTTTAATTTTCGGTGTGTCAATTGTCAAGCCTGCTAATTTAGCTACCGACGTTAGTTCGCCAGTCGCTGGATACCACTGGTAACCTTATACCATATGAAATTTCAAGAAAATGTCTTTGACTTGCCCGTTTTTCCAAAGATCAGATCCATTAAAAATTTGACATTTTGAAATATGACCGTCATTTTTACCGCTTTCAATTGGGATATAAACACTTTAGCCCTTATATCTTCACCTTGAAATAAGGACACGTCTGCCACCTAGTGGCACATAGTTGTATTGTCAGCTGCTTGAGGATCATGGCTCTTTGGCAAAAACTGCCGTTAAGCATCAAAGCTGAAAGAAATGTATATTCTAATAACGGATTAGACTGATGCGGCCAAAACCGTCCTCCAATACGTCCAAAATTGTTTTGATTTTCCTACAAGAAAACAGCTCAAAGTAACATTACGAATGTTAACCATTAAAACAAATGTGATACGACGCTGCAAAATGACGTCGTATGTCTGAAAAGTAAAGTTCTCTTGTGATTGTAATTTTAAAGGACTTTAAATAGATTACATTATATATTTTTTTCACACGTATGACTAAAGACATTCTCATCACGCCGTGGTGTGAGTAGTATTAAAAGTTAGTTATTGAAAACTCTTAATAGTACACAAGTTATTTTGATAACTACACTTCATACATATTTGAATGCAGGAGACAAACGTGGAACTGCCACAGGATTGCAAAGGGTACCGTATTAATCATTAATCATATGCAAGACACGACTGACCAAACCTGTTCTTCATACATCTTTGAGCTGTATAGTAGTGAACCGAAAACCTATCAAAATCCTATCTGTAACGAGCCGTGCAGTCAATGGGTTCTCTAAGAAAACAGAGATGTAGTATTTACATCTAGTACTACAGCGGTTAAAATCCTGAAAGACGAACCTTAAAAAGATGAAAAGTTTCTGTATCCTTTTGCCTTCATAAAAAAAACTCAACATGGCCAGTATTGAAGCCATGAAGAGCCTTAAACCAATTAAGGGGGGGGAAACAGCATCTTAAATGGCTTTTGGGCAGAAGTACTGTGAGCTTTGAATTAATTTTTATAATATCAAGAAAGCACATGCCATGTTGCACATTTTGACAGCTCGTGTACATGTCCCTGGTCTGTAACAGGGGCAAACCCTTTCGAATTCATCAACGATGGCTTTGTGAATAGTCTTACCTCTGTTCTTCAGTCTACCAACCTGCTGTTAAAAAAAACAACAACTAAAGAAGCAACACAAATGAGGGACCGGGCAGCCTCCCCTCTCCCAGAGCCCTTCCTGTGTTCCGACTCAGGACTGAACCTTTCTCTTCCACACCCCTAGCAGCCAGGCAACTGCGCACATGAAAAAGGCCACAGAGGAAACAGCTGTACTATTCACAAAATTTATTTAAAAAAATAAAACCCAGACAAAATAAGTATTTTATTTACAGAAATATTAAAAATAGAATATATAAAGTACAAATACAAATTATATACAGCTGTTAATATTTTTTAAGTTGCAAAAAAAAAACCCCACTGAAATTTACTGCCAAAAACGTGGTTTCGAAAAATATCTGCTGGCTCTATCTTCCCCGCTTGTCTTTGATGGTGTAATGAAGAACCAAAGGTTGCGACTACAAAAAAAAAAGATGACGCTGTATAAATTGACAAGATCAATGACATATTAATTACTGATACAACACTTATTCCTGCTGGATAGTACCTCCTGTACTGATGGACCCTGTACGGGATTTTTTGGGAAAAAAATAATGGAATACTGAGCAAAACTAAAGCTTCGATTAATGCGACTCAAAATGAAAATGGAAAATGATTATCATGTGCTAAAATGTTTCTAAAACAACCTGAGAGTTTGACTGCATAATCATAAGCACTTTAATCAATTCATATATTTTCTCTTCTTTGTACTCTATAATTAATTTTTGTCCTTAGTCCTGTTTATAAAATAAGATGTTTTTTACTGAAGCGATTTCAGTCACACTTATCCTAAAAGTGCTTTACATGTTGCTTCAGTGTGCAAAAGCTGCAAACTAGTCTGCACAGAAATTTCAAATTTGATACAGTCTTGTTACCTTTCCAAACCAATGTGACAGCCAAAGTTGTTTCATGGTCATGTGATCCGGTAAGGACTCGTTGTTGAATAACATCTGAACCTATAAGTGGAAAAGACAACATGAACCGATGTCCATTACGAGATCTCTCTAAAAACATAAAAGGGAATTTAAACATTTTCTTTAAATTAATTCATCTCTCTCACCTGAGGGATTAGGTCAATTTAATCAGGATGCACCTGTTAAACTATTTCTGGTTTCGTCATATTTAATGTGCTGCTTCTCAGGAAACGAGAAAGGTATGCAAAGGAATGAGCCAGGTAAAGGTTATATATATTCTTATAGCAAAGGGGTGTTTTATAATCACTGTAAATATGCTTGCAGGTCTGGGTTTGCTGCACATGGTGGTGGCTATATGATGTCACTTGCAAACCTGACAGCTCAAAATCAATTAACTATCGTCTGTGAAATGTTCGTTTCTGCCCATGTCGATTCCAATGCTTGTAATTCTTAGGATGCTAATAACATGCAATAAAAATAAAAATGGTAAGCCAACTAAAAAAATGAAATCCCCTTTCACAGGAACTTTCCCAAACTGGGCTATGCTGTAGAGTATCTGCAGAGATCTGGGCTGAAATAGCAGCTTGACCTCAAACAGCAGTGCTTCCTTGAGGAACACTGTAAAAAAAGTTAGAAATGTAAAGGAGACCACATCAAGTCTGCATGTTAACCATGTATGTAATTGTTATTCCCTTAAACCAATGCAATTTGATAGGACAGACAACTCAGTCATAGGCCCATTGTGAAAGAAAAGCAACTTGTAAGTTGCAGTCTTGCTTTTGCTTCTGTTCTCCACTGCAATCTTAATCATTACAATAGGCAGACTCACCTGATGTTTTTCAACACTGAGTCTGTGACAAAGGACTCTTCTCAGGTGCCTCACCTCTGCCCTTGCAGAACATCTGACATACTTCTGCTATACAGGAGAGACAGAAGAGTAATTACATGATTACTGCAGATCAATCCCACATATTTACACAAGAAAGTATAACTTCAGGAAATGTGACAATATTGTAATTCTATCATTTTTTTCTTACTTTGCCTGTCTCACTTTAAAAGGCATGCAGTACGTCAATGAAAATAAAAAAAATGTAAATCCTAATGATAATGTTTTTGTTTTGTTTTTTTGCTTATATTATGTTAAAGTGCTAATATCTATGACTATTTCCTCCCTGCATATTTCAGGAGAACCAAAATTTCAGTTTTCACCGATCTTTATCAAGTCACAGAACAGCATCTTGAAAACAATCTGGACAGTATTCCCTAAACTCATGACCATAGGATTCTCAGGCAGAATGAAGCTTTCAGGTCAAGTCCATATCACATCATATCTCACAGCTGTATAAGCCTTGAGCAACGTAGTTTAAGCAGAATTTTGCAGTAAAGGAGCTGGGTAAATTTGGTACCAAACGTTACCTAAAAATAGGTAATTGACATCTCTGTGAACCACCTAGTGTAAAAAAAACTGCTCAACGTTTGAAATTCTGAAAAAAAAACATCAGAAACTCGGGCAGCAAATACATCTTGTGACCTGTTACACCACATATGTCTATTAATGTAGCTCTTCCCACAGTGTAGCTCCTAAGACACACAATCAAGTCATTTCATCTAACAGAATTCTTTTGATGTAACTGGTTTATAACAGCCCTGACGCACTGGACCATTGTTTAACTAGAGATGATGCATCCAGATTTCACCCCAAAAACAGATGCCCGTTCTCTTGACCAGCTGCAATGAACCTCAGTCTGATGTCCACTAATAGTTTTTATCTTCTCACCAACTCTTACACTATCTGTAAAGTACTCTTGGCTATCCCAGGGAATGGCTAGAAACGTAAACTTGTCAGATGCCAACTCTCGTCCTGCTCCTTTTCTTATGAGATTAACTTTTTTGTTTTATTAAAAGGCAGGATACGTAGAAAGGAAAATTTTATTCTCTGTTGATGGTTGTTTCTAATTCATCACAAGACACGGGCATGTTTTGGTTTTATTTTAGAGTATGTACAGATGAAGAAAAATTCCCCTTTCATGCTAAAAGGAGCAGCTTGATTAAGGATTTTCTACAGGAAAGGTTCTTGGAGCCTTGGGTTTCACACGATGTGGTATTCACACCAACCCAAGTAGAGATGCTGTCCTGGACTTCAATGTCTGTGGGTCACTACAGGTTATTCTCTACCATAAACAACGTAACGATATGGTTTGGTTTAATTTAATAAAATGGCTTTTTTCCCCCTCAAATGACAGGTAACATTTTTAACCAATATAAAACTGTGTCATACGGTTCCCATGACATACACCACCTCTTACGCCTTACTCAAGTGTGCCATTTTTCATTATATACCGAGACACCAAAACTCATTTTTGTGCTTATAATGCCTCTCGGTATAATTTAAAGACAGTGAGTAAATACATCTTCCACAAAATCACTTGTTCATACTAATGCCTAGAAAATCCTTTTCACGATACAGTTCATACATAGAACCCAGAACTCTATAGACATTTAAAGTCATGAGAACAAAACTCACATAACTGTGCTTGCTGCATCATTTAATGCTGAACACTTAATTCAGTATCTGGTAACTGCATGCTACTGTGGCATTGTTATGCTTTTACAATTTGCTGCAATGCTCAATTAAGATGACAGATTGCCTTGCAACTAATCTACCTATTGTACATGTAGCATTCTGAGGTCTACTGTACATTATTGCTGTGTGCTGCCAGGAACCATTAAAATTAACGAGTGTTCAAAGAACAAGTAATAAAGTGAACATACAATATACCTTTAAATAAGTCTTAAAAATCTCCCCTTTCACTAACACAAAACTTGAATATAGATTGAATGTGCCTATTTTTTTTAATTTGAACAGCAACTGGTTCCTAAATTGAAAAAGTCATTTTAAAGCTTGAGATATAACAATGAAAGAATTTCAATACTGTCTACAAGCAGAAACCTTTCGTGATAATTCTATTATTTCATTTCTATATACCAATACAATTTTAATAAAGATAAAACACCAGCAGGAGGTCTGATGTCTTTTTAAAAAATCTTCAGCTCCCTTAAAAGAAAGCAACTGCCTCTCAATAGCAAGGGAATTAATAAATTTACTGCAACAAGCCGAGAAACACTAAAATCAATAAACTCCCATCAACTGGAGTCAGCTGCTATAGAGAATTCCTGACCTCTTCCAGCCCTCCTTTGCTTCACATTAACTGCTGAGAGTGTATCTATTTGCTGTTAAATATGTTTTTGATTTACTGCCTCTTTGGTCACCACTCTCCCTGGCTATGTCCCCAGTCAATGAAAATGGGTAAAAGTTAATGAGAATTGACCCCCTCAGGGATCAGCAGAACTCAGTGGATACGGTGCTTTGGCACTGCGCAATATTTCTAAAACTAAACCCGCCGCCTTGATTTTAAGAGGAACCTTTTCCTCTCAGACCACTGTTGTCTTAATTATACCACTTGGGTTCTCTATCCAGCATTATACCACTGACACGCTTCAGGAAATGTCATGATCACTTCTGCATTTTTACATTTATAGAAACACAAATTCAACATTTTTCAGTAAGCTATAAGTATATAGATATATTCTTTCATAAAATTCTAACAAAACACATCAGTTGTATATTACAAACATCTTGAAATGCATTTCACAGCTGCAGGAAAAATCGTCCACCACTTTCATGCTAACATCTGGAAGTGCTGGTATATCACTGAAGAATACACACTTGATCTACTGCAGAATACTTAGTCCCAGTTAAATGTTTACAACTTAAGGAATTCCTCTTCTCTAGTTCTCATACATTCTCCTTATTCTAGTAGTATTATTACACTAATACTATTATAAATACGTCAAGGGTCCTATTTTTTCCCACTTAAATTGGCTGGAATAAAAACGGGAAGGTTCCTGGAATAGAATTCCATGTTTAGCTTTGTGAACCTCTGGAAGTCAAAGAACAAATAAAAGCAATGATTTTGCTTTCCTGAATTTGTGGACCACCAGTTTGCACTGAGTGGGGACTAACAGGAGCAGTGACTTGAGTACTCCTGCTAGAGGTAGTTTTAGTAATGGTCTACTAATAACATGATTATTCCTTTAACCAGCTTAGAGTTTCAACAAAAAATTACTTGCTAAATAACTGTACAAATCGAAATTCAATGATGCAGCTTTTGTAAACATATCTTTATAGAAAATAGTTTTTTAAAAAAATATATTTTTAAAACTAATTTCAGATTTCAAAACAATTTTCATTTTCATTTTTTTTCTTGTCAATAACATGCTCCATCTTGTTCCGCTCATTAAAAATAAATGCAACCCTGTGTTCCCCAACTTTAAATTAAACAGCGAACCTCAGCATTTCAGCTTGCTCTTAATTGTGGCTTATCTGTATTCACCCGTTCACATTCTTCTGACTAGCCTAATACTGCATGCTCCATGGGTTAGCCATCGTTTCTCTTCCACAATATTCTCTTCACTGCCACCCACCCACACGCAGCAGTCAAGAAAAAAAATTCTAAAGGAAAACCCTTGAGAGACAAAAAAAAAAAAGTCAGGCATTGCACACGTCTTGAGGCATCCTTAATTATTCCCCTATTTCCATTCCGAAGATAAATGACAACTGAAAGAGAATAACTTTTAACCTCCAGGCAAAATTAAGAAAACTACAGGAGAGCTAAAATAAGTTTAATGCTTGTGTGAGGAAAGCATGAATTTCACAAAGAACATAACAGATATAATGAGGGAAGAAATACTAAAGCACAAAAATGATCCATTTAGTTCCTAATTGATTATTCTTTATACAGTTAATACATAAAAGACACAATCTTGTACAATCTAAACCAATTCCAAAGGCGGAACATTTCATATGCTAGGTCTCTTATTGGCTAACAGGTATTGCCAACTAAAAGGCGAGATGGTATCTTCACAGAAGAACCCCACAGCAAACATAGCAGCTAGCTGATCCACTCATTTGAGAACACCTTTTTGAGACTGTTTTACCGACCACAGGAAAAAAATGCCGTTCCTGTTCATGGCTGACCTTGGCAAAAGCTCTTCTCTTGTTATGGTGACTGTATTGCACTGAAAAAGGAGATACTGGAGCCAGCAGAGACGCAGGTTTAACAGTTTTGAAAAGCATCTTGGCCTTCGCAACATAAGAAGAGCTAGGGAATGTGAATCAGCAGACCCTGAAGCAGGTATGAAGTCTCTAGAGCACATTAAGAAACTCAGAGAAGTGAGGTAAGCAAAAACAAGTGTACTCAAATGCCTCTGAACACAGCATGGTGAAACCTCTGTTGATTTAGGCTTTGGAAGGTAAATCATTGACCCTCTATACCAGAGAGCTAAATAACAGCAATTGTCTCACTGCACAGGTATTTAGGAACAGTTTTAACAATTGTTTCAATGCTCTGCTAATCCTACACAATATCCCAGTTAAAGTTGTTTACTGTAATTTTCATCACGGGTTCTGCCCTCGAAAATTAATTTTCTAACTTCTGTTTTTTAAATGGCACTTAAATCTAAGGTGGGTGGAGCACCTTCAGAAACAACATAGGAACTAGCAGTTATTGCAGCATATTTGATTTGAAACATTTTAAATTCTACAGAGCATATGATGACTGAATTCCAAGATCAGCATCAAACAGAATACTGTGAGCTGCACACAAAAGCAGCAAAGACTGTGGGATAGTGGCAAAAGTGTGGTTCATCCTTCTTCCACCAGAACTGCATTTGATCTAGCTTACAGGAGTACTGAGTGAATACATACAGAACACAAGTAAAGGCAGAAGAATGCCTCAGTACCACTGTGCGGGCTTTCCATAGTAAACTCTGTAACTCTCAACAAGGGGCAGAGATGGCTCAATGTGAGGGATGGGAAAAAACTGCAGGACCAATGTTGTCGGTCACAAAATATGGCATTAATGGTCAAAAAGAATACAAGAACTATATAATAGGAAGGGAGCTGTGCCTCTATCAGGCCAGGACAGCCAGTGCCTGGAGAAAGAGAACCAGGCGGAACAGACAGAGAGGGGAAACCTTTGATGTGGGATTAAGAACAAGTGCTTGCTTCTTTTGTTTAAACAAAGGATAATGAGAGGTTTTCGAAGTTTTCGAAGTAGGTGAGCATCCACAAACATCCACAAAAAATCCACAAACATCCTTAAACCTTGTATATAATAAAGCACTTGGCTGTATGATTAGAACTGAGTGTGTATTGAGTATTGCTGGCCAGGCTTGACGACCATCAACCAAGCTATCCCAACTCACAAAGATAATAAATCACTGCCTACACAATTCCTGCCTTTCTCTTATTCCCTAACATATTCCTTATGCCAGCACATACAAAAGAATGAAACCCAAATAAAATAATTTGAGCTTTTTTCATGTTTTGCCACAGTAAAAATTTTCAAATCAGATTGTTCCCAGTGTTGACAGTGTATTGCCATTTATCACCTTTATTGCTGGGAAATACTCTGCATCATTAGTACTGATACCTCAGTGCTGCCATCAAAGGTGTGCCCACAATCAAGTTTTGTACAACTACGTGAAATATAAAAAGGGGAAAGGGCTCTAACCCTGCATATTTGACATTTTCTGTAGCATGCGATTGGCCTCTTGGCATGCTACATCGCACGCAGTACAATGGAGGACAAATGAATTCAATAACGCCTTATGTCATGTTGCTGTTGGTATCTTTTCGAAAAAGTCAAAATCAGTCTCACTAGTTTAGCAATGCGGTTGGACTTACCAAAACTGCCAAACCAAAATTTTACTACACACTAGTTTTTAAAACATGCCAGCAGCCATATCACTCTGAAACTCACAACTGGCAGCCCACTGAAGCTCAGCAGGTGTGAGCCTGGTCAGTACCTGGATGGGAGACCTCCTGGGAAAAACTAAGGTTGCTGCTGGAAGAGGTTAGTGGAGCCAGCAGGGGGCGCTCACCCTGTGGTCCATGTGGGTTCTAATGCCCCAGCACATTGACGGGGACACTATACTGTAAACAGGCGCCGTCCTTCAGATGAGATGTAAAACCGAGGTTCTCACTCTCTGTGGTCATTAAAAATCCCAGGGCGTTTCTCGAAAAGAGTAGGGGTGTAACCCCAGCATCCTGGCCGAATTTCCCATTGGCCCTTACCAATCATGGCTTCCCATCTAATAATCCCCATCTATGAACTGGCTTCATAGTGTGCGTTCTGGCACACTATGGCTGCCGTCGCATCATCCAGGTGGGGCTACACACTGGTGGTGGAGGGGAGTCCCCATTACCCTTAAAGCGCTTTGAGTGTAGTGTCCAGAAACACACTATATAAGTGTAAGGAACTATTATTATTAAAAGTGAGATGAATAGATGGGGACCTCTGCTGGCACACAGTGGAATTTTCACCTTTTGATTGCATCCAGTCTTCTACACATTTGTTTGAAAGCTCTTACTAGAGATACTGCATTTAACAAAATGCAGCTGAGTAAAATTAAAATACTGTCATAACCAAAGACATGATTCTCTCATTAGAAGAGATATTAACAATATTTGGATTCTTTAAAAGATACTTGCAAATGTTAACAACAAGATGTAAAAAACTACTTTTGTAAACAACACTGCAGCAAGGAATTGACAGCTGTTGAAAGCAAACACCAACATTAGCAGTTTTATTCTTTAAAAGCACAGAAAACCCTTACCTGCAATGTGAGCTTGTTTTTGTCTTTCCCAGATGATGAACTAAAATAAGAATAACAGGGAAAAACTGTTAGCTTCACTAATGTGCATACTTTAAAACAATGTGTCCAGTATGGTCAATTCCAACCTGTATGACGGGATAAATCATTGACCTGCAATAAAACATCATACATATTTGAACAGTCTAACCAAAACTGAGGAACCTACTAAAGCTGTTTATTTGGAGAGAAACAAGAAAAGAAATTCATATCCTGCAAAGCTAGGAAGGCAATCCATAGACTGATGACCTGTTCCATATAAGATAATAAGGACACAAGGACATATCAGCTCCCAAGTTTCACATTCACTTTGGCCAGACATAACTCAAACACCAATGATACAACCTAACTTAAAGCATTAATATTGCAATGCAAAAGGTCAATTCTACTGTAAACAACATAATACTTATTTCAAAGTCTGGTTCTCCTATCAGAAATCCTAAGCACCTTATTACTAGTCATTTCATTTAGCAACAAGACTATTTATTTCTTCATGCACATCTAAAAGTAATCTACTATTGAAGAATATGGTCAGTGTTTGACCCTAAAAAAGTGAAGACTTCTGATCTAATTAAATTACCTTTGAATGTCAATTGAAATCAGCAACACACAAATATAGCTATCAAGCAAAACACTGCAGATATTTCTCACACGCTGCAGGAAGGAGATTAGTCTTGCCACCAATTCTACTAATACAAATTAAAGAACAATTCAATGTGTGAATTTTCCATTTAAATGGCAACCAGTTTGTCAGCCAGCTCGTAACTAATGTAGCCAGGCAGCACACCTAACTAAAGTGTCCACAGGTGGGGCCTGCACATTATCACTTAGATCTTATCCGATCACTTAGTCTTAATCCTAATTAGGCGTGGAATCAAGCAGTTGCAGAACTGCAGAGATTACCAAGCAAATTCAAACCTTCAGTGGCTACTTTACAGATATTCAATTAAAAAATATTTTATTTTTATATCGCGTTTTTCACAACAAGGTTGCCCCAAGGTGCTTAACAATGCAATTGACGATACATTTTGTCAATACAGATTACGTGCGCACTAATTGAATTTACTGTAGTTTTAAAACGTGTTTTCTCTTTTACACTTTGGGCTCAAAAATACCAGTAGAAGACAATGAACTCCATTTTACCATTCCCAGGCCACTGTTGATTTTTTATAAACCATGAGAGGACCAAGCCTTCAGCAATCTGTGCATTTCAGAATTTCATCAATATTAAGAGACTCTTTTCCTATGATACTGTTCAGTACATCAAACAAGCATCACCTATCACAAAAATGACAAAACTGATTTGGTAGGATTCTCACTAAAATTTAATGAACACATATGTTACAAGAATGTATTATACTGATTAACATATAGTCATCTACAGTGTCTCACTGAAAGTACCAGGCTGCTAGCATGGGTGGCTACCAATGAAAGCGAGCGAAGCCTTGCACATGGTTGCAGATGTTTTGTGGGGATTCTGGGATTCTGTCCCATTCCTTGAGATGCTTGGGGAGGAGTCATCCAGGAGGCAAGGAGCCCCCAGGACATGATCAATTTAGAACGATGTAGTTTGTCTGCCATCAATTGGAGTATTGAAGCAATTAGAAACCCCTACCCAGACCATCGTACTTAAATCTTCCCAATTAACGGGTCTGCATGTCAGCACCGTATCTGCTGACATGGGCGGATGTTCTCCTGGTTTACTGGACATCAACGTCTGGAACAATCTGTGAGTTTGCTGTGGTATCAGTGAAAAATGCACTTCTCACAAAATTAGCACTAACACACTGGTAAGGTAAGGCAAGGGGAAGCTTACAGTATTGCCAAAAGACAATACTGTTCTGACAAGTGCATGTGTCAGAGGTACACGCACTAGCCCTGCTTCTCCCCACGCAGTACAGATTGCAGTGGTAAGTCTTAATAACTGGTGATTCAACATTGGGTGGATATGAAATATAATCAGAGAAAAAAAAAAGCAACAGGCAGCTGATAACAACCTGGTTATTGATGTCATTAACAACATTAATCCCAAACAGAGCTGTTGGACTCCCTCCTCTAGCCGTTTTCCACCAGTTGATTATTTCATCAACCAATGCACTAATCAAGCTCCCAAGGCACTCTCTATACCCAGTAAACATAGGTCTAACCTCACCCAAGGAGAAAATCAGGCGCTCCAGTCTCTCCGCAACAGGGATGATATCGTCATCAAACCAGTGGACAAAGGAGGTGCTGTTGTGGTGTGGCGTAAGGATCTATACATCTCTGAAGCCTCTAGACAACTAACTGACACTTCTGCCTACCTCCCTCTCCAACAGGACCCTACCACTGACTACCAAAAGGAAGTGGTATCCACCATTTCTCTTCTTATCAGCAGTAATGAGCTCCCCCAGGAGGCAAACCGGCTCATCATGGAACATCCACAGGTATCTCAATTTTACCTCCTCCCCAAAATCCACAAACCGGACACCCCTGGACGCCCCATCGTATCAGCATGTAACTGTCCAACTACTTACATCTCAGCCTTTCTCGACAGCCTCATGAGACCGCTGGTTGAAGATCTTCCCTCATACATCAAAGACACCAACCACGCACTCCAACTTTTTAATGATTTCCAATTTCAGGGTACCGAATGCTACATTTTTACCATGGACATCACATCTCTGTACACCGTCATTCCCCATAATGACGGCCTTACAGCACTCAAGCACATGCTGGACAAACGCACAGTGCTTGATCCACCCACCCACACCTTGGTACGCCTTGCAGAATTGGTCCTCACACTGAACGCATTCTCTTTCAATAATCTTTTTTACCAACAGGTCAGTGGAGTTGCCATGGGCACCAGAATGGGACCCAGCTATGCCAACATTTTTGTCGGCTGGGTAGAAGAACGCTTCTTCGCTTCCTACACTGGCTATGTCCCTGACCTCTACAAACGATATATTGATGACTGCGTCGGTGCCGCTACATGCTCCAACGATCAGCTTGAGTTCTTCCTGCACCATTTCACCAACTTCCACCCGTCCCTCAAATATACGATTAACATATCTTCCACTACTCTTCCGTTTCTAGACATCCACTTGTCTATCAACTACCCCCGACTGTCCACTTCAGTTTATTACAAACCCACGGATTCACACAGCTACCTCCTGTACAGCTCATTTCACCCCAACCACACTAAAAACTCTCTTCCTTTTTCACAGTTCCTTAGGTTACGACGATTATGCAGCGACGACATCGACTTCGAGAACCAAGCCCTCGAAATGTACTCATTTTTCATCAACAGAGGATACCCCAGCAGTGTGATTGACAGGGCCCTTGCCCGAGTCAAAAACACCCCCCGGACCATCAACCCGATCAGGAACTCCCGCCGTAACAACCGCATTCCTCTGGTGCTTCCTTACCACCCTAACACACTTCCTATCCCCAGGACCATTAACCACAACTTTTCCATCCTACAGGATGATCCCTCCATTGGGGCCCTCTTTTCTGATCGCCCTATCATCTCATATCGCCGACCACCTAATCTGCGTAACCTCCTTATTCACAGCTCCCTTGACCGCCCTCAACAACCATCCACACCAGGCACTTTCCCTTGCAACAGAGCTCGCTGTATCACCTGCAAATACACAGCCACCACCACACTCATTCAAGGCCCCTCAGGACAATTCCGGATCACCCAGACAGCATCTTGTACCTCCAGCAACCTTATTTACTGTATCTCTTGCAGTAAATGCCCAGCCATCTACATTGGAGAAACAGGAAGGAGACTCGGAGACCGTTTCAGAGAACACGTCAGGGCTGTAAAGATTAAAGATCTCTCCAAGCCCATTGTTTCTCATTTCACCTCTGACGGCCACGACCACTCTAATCTCTCCGTCTGTGTTCTCAAAGACGGTTTTCCAAACTCATACATCAGAAAGACCACCGAAACTAAAATTATTCTGCAGCTAGGATCACACCTTCTCCCTTCCCTTAACGACAGACTACTGTTCTTTTAAATTTTCTCCATTCATTGGAAGTTTCATTTCACACCTCTCTGCACCCATTCTGACTTCACACCTCTTGATTGGCCTCTCTTTCTGTCCCCTGCTCCCGCCTCTCACTCCTCCTCCCTCCCAACCTTTGTTCTCCCGCTACTTTACCTTTGCCTACTGCCCTGTCTCTCTCACACCTGAAGAAGGCTCCACGGCCGAAACGTTGTGTTCTCTTTCTTCTTTTTTTCAGCATGGAATAAACCTATTACTTGTTACTTACAATGAATGCAGCACTAAACGTTTCTTGCAAACAAGACAAAATATTGTGACTTGAAATGCGAGGTCACTAATGATAATATAGTTAGAATTAATGTCTTAAAAATATCTAAATTATTTATTTTTAACAAAATTACATAACATTCAAGAAATAACCTTACAGCTCTAGGTCTCAACTGAATTCCTTTGCTTTTTAAAAAGTTCATTTTTCCACTGTTTCAAGAATATAACAAATCTAAAGTGATTGTTTTTCTCGTTTTTTTCCTCTAAAATGGGTATTGATCATAGTGCGACCCAGCTGACTAAAATTCACTAGATTGAAAGATGAGTTCAGCCTGAGACAAGAAAGTCAATACAGAAACTGATTCTGTTTTCTTTAACAGCTATTGATTGCAAAGTGTATGTTTGCAGCAGTAAGAAGGTAATCGAGAAAGTAATCACTGTAGACAGGCTGTGAGTCAGTGAAGCAGTTAATGCATCATCTAAAATTATTAATAGTAGAGTAGTACAGACACTTGTTAATAAAAAGATAGAAATATATTCCAAATGAAAGTTTTTCTGTGCTTTATATATTCATACATACACACTAAGAGTATTTCGTAAGTGTTGAGTTTTACGGAAGTTTGTCAGCAAAGTTAATAGTTTAACCCTTTATTTATGGTCTGATTTTTTCTTTTTTGTGCAAAAAAATAAGTACTCAAATTATATGGCCTCTTCACATCTTGCTCACTGGGAGATGTGCCATCTCGATTCTGATATAAAATGTCATTGCTCACTTTAAATCTTCCCTTTCCCCTCTTTAAAGCCCAAATTCCTGGATCATAGCCTGTTTCTACCGAGAGGACTTTCAAGTCTTGACAGGCCATAGAGGGTTAAGAACATTTACAGTATCATCTGTGTATTCAACTGACAGAAAAAGGTTTCATTCATTACTTCAGTAGCCACTGAATCTCCAAAAGCCTGTGGATATGCACTATTTCCACATTTAAATACACATTTATATATAAATGTGTATATATAGGTGTGAGGTTTCTTCAGGTGTGAGGATTAAAAGCAGGCTTTGACTGAAACTAAATTTTTCAGAAAAGAGGTTGTCCCAAGAAATTGATAAGTCTTTAGTAGTTATTTTTCACAGAATATAAGACTACAAAAGTAAACCTCACACCTGAAGAAGGCTCCACGGCCGAAACGTTGTGTTTTCTTTCTTCTTTTTTTCAGCATGGAATAAACCTATTAATTGTCACATTTATATATAACGTATATCCAGGGATTTTTTTCCAAATCTGATGTACTTCTAAAACTATTGAGACTTAGTAAAATTAAATTTGGAACCCAGGTTATTGTACGGTTAACCACAAACGTGATAAGTAATTACTTTTAAAGGCAAATGTAATATTGTTGAATATAATTATAATGAACAACATTAAGGAGATGACAAAGTACAAATTAGAAAGTAAAACAGAAAAGAAAAACAGGACATACTACATGAAAAAGACTGGAAGGGACAAGAAGGCCTGCACTGCATAATGGAAAAGTGAAGTCAAAGGAGATCTGAACTTTGGATCCAATCATAATTAAACATCCTTACCTTAGTCTTTCTAAACAGAGGGAGACCTGTTCATCGTATCTGTAGAAATGGGCTTTTGAGTGATCAAAACTGGTATACGGCAAGCCAGCTGGATCTGGCACAGAGTCTTAAAAAGAAGACAGAGAAAAGGCTTAATCTGTGCTCACGCCAAGTAGAACATTTTTGAAAAAGGCCTACAAACAAGAAATTAATGCAAACTAGAAGCAGAAAACTACATACCTTCAGTAGCAGGTTGGATAACTCGTTCTAAACCACGTGACTGATAGAACTCTCTAATCCTTTTGTCTTCACCTGGTTCATATGAAGAGATGCAAAGACATGAATAGTGTTCACATATGCATACCCAAAACTGTAGAAGGTGCAATTGACATAGAATGCCCAACATTTTTTTATAAGTAATGGGCATGTGAAAGAAGAAAGCTTTTTTTTAAAGGATGTTTCAATTAAAAAAAAGTAGAAAGAAGCAACCTCCATTAGATTAAATAATACATATGACCTCCTGGAGATTTTAAAGATTACTTATTGATGTGTGATATAACTTGAAAGTTAGAAAAAAATAATATTTGACAACCCCCACAGCCATAATTAAATAACATCAATTTAGCCTTCAAAATTAAACTATAATGATGTATAACAGTATACAGAGGATAAGGTTTATTATATTTAAATATAACAAAAAAGCAAAAACAATTAGGACACATTTATTACCAATTGTGTGAGTTTTAAGTCAAATGATCATTAAAACTAATCGAAAAGACGTGGATTAAGTCAAGCATTACTTACAAATCACATTAATAATTAAATCAACCATATAAAATACCTTTTAAATACAACCACCAAGACTGAACTATAAGCAAGTTTAAATATAAGATTCCTCATTAATATCTACAAAGGGCTTGGCACACTGGATGCAATTATGAGCAAGCAAATAAAAAGCAAGGTAAATGAAGAGCGAACAGAAATTGTTTTCAAAAGTTTTTGTTCATCGCGATGCCAAATCCTATTACATGTCATAATGGATCAACTGCAAATCACCTTTTATTACTACAGAAATACTGAACTGAAGCCTTTCAACTGGTCCAATGACTTCTCTGTAATTAGTAGTTTTAATGACAAGAGAGTCCTGTAACTGGATTGAGCAGAACGCTACTGTTTTAATTACCTGGTGGTATTCCTGTTACCATGTCCTTACACCAAATGTTTCACCCTCAGCTTTGTCTTCGTTCGTTAATAACGGTTATCCTTTTTTGCATTTTTAAAAATTTGGTACACTTCACATCATTCACGTCACTACAGGGATTTGCTCACTCGATTCACACCCAGTGTGTAAGGCCCTCCAGTAACAATGTTAGTAAATAAGAGATATAGTACAAGATGTTTCTCTTGAGTAACTATTGATAAACTCTCCTCCACAGAAATTTGTGTATATATGGATTTTAAAGAAGTTGACATTCCAAAAGTAAGTAGCCACTGGATTTTTTTAGACATCCAGTGTAGAAACCACTATGATACTTATTGACCCTTGTCTTTAACATGTCTTAAGAATCACAAGGTAGTTCAAGATATACTACCTTTTATCTATTTTTCCTAAACAAAGGGTTATATAAAAATCACAGCTGTATATAATGTTATTTTGTGTAACCTTTTTCTAAATTTATTTCATTGGTATTTCATTGTAAAAACAAACTAATAGATCCCTAAAATTCAGCAGTCTGCTAACAACCAAGCATACATAAAAGCATTATGTAACACATCAGCAATTTAGAAGTGCTTTATATGATAACCCAATTCATTATATTTAGGTCATGTTAAGAAATGCATGCTATGGATTACTTTTGTAGTCTTACATTCTGTGAAAAATAACTAAGACTTATCCATTTTTTGGGACAACCTCTTTTCTGAAAAATTTAGTTTCAGTCAAAGCCTGCTTTTAATCTCATCACACCTATACATTCTTTACAAACTACCATTGCTACATGGAACCTGCTTCAGTGAAACAGGTTGAAAAGCCACTTCCAAAAAAAGAAATGATTCCAACTGGAAGTGTTAGAATTTAATCCCATCACCTTTACCACACTAGTAGTACACATAGTATTTACCTTTTAATTGGCATTTAATTCTGTGTGCATTTTTTTTCAAAAAGTGAGGAGTAAAAAAACATGTTATTACTTTAATGCCAAGAGAAAGATTAGTGTTAATTAAGATTTTTTAAAGTAATAACTCAATGCGGCCAGTAGTACATACCAAGATGGGGGTAGGGAATGCATTATAAAGAGATTAGGAAACGAATTATGACTATTGTTTTCAGTTAAGGCAACCTATTCTCTGTAGAGCTGATTGGTGAATTTATATTCTAACCCTTTCCCTACTGATTTATGACTTAATGTGAACAAAATTAGTGGAAGAGGAAATTTTATACTTTTATTCCAGGAATACTCATATAATAGTCAACAAGTATAATAAAGAATGCTGGTTGAATAAACAGAGTTGCTGCTATTCTGAAATTTAATGTGGCACGACATTCACCCAAACCAATTTAAAATTTCATACTTACTCTCTTGCAATCCTGGTACCAGTTTGTAGACAATGTCTTGCATCACTCTATCCAGTTTAAGGTTCAGTAATGGCTGTGTTTCATGGATTTTTATATTACACATTGGACAGTATTTGCTGGTTTGAAGATACTTCACAATGCAGCTCTTACAGACTGCAAATGATAAAATGCATTTACATATTAATTCAAAAAATAACAAGCTCAGTGCTAATATCCACCTGTCCATTTTCTAACAGCTTTTTCCAAATCAGGGTCAAGGGAGCCGGAGCCTATCCCAGGCATGGGCGCCAGGCAGGATATAGCCTGGACAGTCCATCACAGAGCATCCACATCTAGGGCCAATTTACCCAGATGCCTATTGACCTACCAGTATGTCTTAGGATGTGGGGGGAAACTGGGACACCTAGAGGAAACACACAAACACAGGGAGAAAACAAAAGCTCCCTGCAGACAGCACCCCAGGTCCAGAATCAAACCCAGGGCCCCAGCACTGAGAGGCAGCAATACTAACCACTGTGCTGCCCCAATAACTGGTCCAATAAAGGAAATAATTAAAGGTTTGGCTCATGTGATCAAATAAGGTGGGAAACAGAAATCATAAAAAAGAAGTAGTTCAGGTGGGTAGCTGCGTCAGCATGAGTAGTCTGCACCTGAAGAAGGCTTCACAGCTGAAATGTTGTGTCTTCTCTCTTCTCTTTGCATCGTAAAAAAAATGTTATGCTTGGCTGGACCTTTAAGTAGTGCGACTGTTTTAAAGCTCCTCTAAGAAAGGCAAAGTCTCTAAAGGCGGAATTAAAATGAAAAAAGAATATTCAGTTTACTATGTGCTTTTTGGAATGAAAACTAGGCATTACCTGCGTCACTGAAGACAAGGACTTGGAAAATTATTAGAAATGCTTCTAGTAATAGCAGACATTTAGATGTGAACTGCATATCAGAAATTATTTCTCTGGAAATAATTTTAACTCGTTGCACAGCATTTGAAACAACTGATGATTTCAAACTGCCTAAAAACGTTTAAGGTAATCTGGAATCTTACACTTCAGAAAAAAGCAAAAAAACTCCTTTATAATACTCAAAATAAGTTCCACTTACATGTATGCAAGCACTCGGTGATTGTTGTGGCATCAATGAAGTACCCAGCACACAGGTAGCAGACAATATGTTCATTTAGATCTTTAATTTTAACCTTAACTTCTTCCTGCAGATAAAAGTCGACACGTGATTTCATTAATATGAAACGAAATCCGTTATTTTACATGCTGCGCACAAAAAGTAAGACCAATATAAAATTCTTTATTTTGTATTTTTAAGTTCTTGGTCCCAAACAAAAACACTTAGACAATGTTACTTTCTATCCTGTGCCAAAGATCTTAAGTCCTAAAAATGTTGGCCAGATTTACCAGCACGGGAAAACACATTTCCTAACGTCACTGATGGTTCGAAGGCGAGATCTGAAATTTTCCAAAAGGGGAGACAGTCACAGAGAATTCTGCTTCTGTTTACTTAATCTACTGATCAGAACAAAGAGGCGTTGCGCAGCGTTGACGAAAACAAGGGTGTCATTTGCAGCTCACGAGTGTCTCGTTATTTTAAGGCTGAAAACAAAATACGCTCTGCGCCCGGTGCGTTCAAATTCTAAGGAGAGTGAAAACTAGTTAACTAGCTCTGTCTCCAGCATCTGGTGCGAAAAAAAACAAACAATTATTTTCCTCTTTACAAAGCAACCCCGAGTTAGCGGGCATGGGATGCTTAGAAACAATTAACCTGCCATACTTAGCTCCCCTGCCCAGTCTGGGCTTGCCGAAGCGCGCAGCTCGGCGACAGAGGTCCTGTCGCACCAGCGGCGGTGCGTCTGTACGCTCAAGGGCCCGAACCCCTCCCGTGTTCCAGATACAACTAGGATATTCATAACCAACTCTCCTGTAGAGCACAACTTCCCATTTTATCACGTATAGAACGTAAACAACAACAGACACCCTCCCCAAATATTGCCGAAGATGCGACGGAGACTACCTCATTTTTGTTAGCTAGCTACCCTCATAATACTGCCAAGAACCAGGGTTTGCTCTCTCAACGCGCTCAAGTGTCACCGAGTCCCGGAAAGAGCAGAGCACGCTGTTTGAACTTCGGCTACACGGAGGACGGCTGCCAGCGAGAGGAGAATTTAGCTGCGCAGGTAACACAAGTAGTTGAACGAAACAGAAAGCAGAAGAAACTCTCCCACTCACGCCTGCGCAATTACAGCGTACGAGTCTACTGTCCATTGCTCCTCTCGCAGAACAAACATCTCGAAGTGGCGCTGCTTTCCTGCCATTTATACAGAGCCTCCACATCAGTTCCCGAACACCCACTAGATCGAAACGAACGCGAAAACCCACATACTGAATGGCACTAACCTCATTCCTTAAAGGGTCAAGCTTATAAACCGACTGCAGCTGATTTCTCAGCCGCATAGCTATCGCCATCGGTCCCTGCGCCGCCATCTTTGGCACTTAGGCCTACTTCCGGTTTAGAATTGTGTTGTCATAACAACCGCAACAGCCTACGAGGGAAAAAGATGTAGTACAGTAGATCGAGATGGAAAAGATGTAACTTCTGTTTCCATTCGTATCTTTTTCTTCAGAAAGATATTTTAGATTATGTATATTTTCCGTACACTATTTTATGCAATAAACCTTCTCGACAAAAATCGTTTGAATTCGAAATCAGACGATTTGACTTAAAACTAAATAAACTACATTTATTAAATAAAACCTGCTCAGACATTTTCACGGTCAACCTAAATTGCACTGAATAAGGCACACGAACATAGTATTTTAAGGAAGGTATAAAGAAAGGTAGTAATTATATTTGTACCAAATAATAAGCAAATAAGCTATCTCATTAAAGTAAAAATAAATGGAAAATCGAACTGTAACATATGGGTTTACGTCTATGTGCTGCACTTTATCCTCCAAAAGATATCTGTTACAAGAATTGTGTATTTTTTAGTTACCCTAGTTAAATCTAAGTTCAAATCACCCGTTTTAGAGCAGCAGACAACTAAGAAAGTCCAAATTTGTTAAAATTTTAATCAAGCGTTCCGCTAAACTCTTTTGGAACTAAAACAAGATTGTGGGATATAATGTTTTAAGTGACTTTGGTAGCAGAAGATGGTTCACTGTTCACACCTAGGCATCGATAGGTTGCTTTGGATAAACTCTGAACTTGTTTTATAGCTTTGAAACAACCGTGGTTTTGAAACTAAAAAGTAAAATATTGAAGGTAATTTGGAGTCTTGCACTCCTTGAAAAGCTGGAAAGATTTTAACTGCGAATTATCCATTCAATTTTGTACATATTGAACCAAATCTGGAGTCCCTGGACTGAGAAGCCTTGGAGTACAATTTATTACAGAGATGATATAGCGGTAGTAATGTGTAAGTACCACCCTAGAACTACGATAAGTCATTAGAAGTAATAGCCCACGATAAGGTTGCTCTCTACATTAATAGTTAGACAGCTTTACGGTATGTCCTGAGGAAGCCTCTGTGGCTAGTGTTCTTTGTAGTGACACTTCATGATATTTTTGTTATACATTTGCATCGATAGGCAATTACTAACTAGTTACACCATAACGTAGTATGGCTAACTAAGGAAGATGTGTAGTTATGAAGATGTCATAAATAAAGGCAAACGGCGATTGTAACGATCGTAATCCCTCCTCATAAGGGCGCTCCGGCTCTTTCACATTTTGCTGATTCCGTGCACCTGCCCTCAATCCTGCCCCTCCTTATTTAATCCTGGCGCTCTCACTACTCTGGGCATTGCATTGGAAGAAGGACGCCCGGAGGCCCGCCTACCATCTAGTCGCCCTACACCCGCGGCTTGAGGGCATAGGCCTCCTATCGGCGTCCTGACACAACTGAGTCCAGGGCTCAGAATACCTGGCCTCGTCATCCCGTTTTTATTCCTGGTCTCTGCACCGGATCCCATTCCGGCTTTTAACTCTGTTTTGTTTTCGTCTTGGATGGATCAACTGGATTTGGACCTTGGACTTCTCCCCGGACTCCCCCCAGGACTCCTTGGACTTGTTTGGTATGGCCACGCCCCCTGAGCACCAGTTCACTGTCGTCATTGGCTTCCTCAATATACACTATCATCTAGATGACACACTGGTGACTGGGAGGAATGATGCCGAACACGCCCAAAGTTTGGATGTTTTGCCTTACATTTTCAGAAGGCGGCATGAATTTTTCAAGACTTTCCTAGAATATTAAAAGCCCCAGTCCCACAAAATGTGAGCCAACTATGCTCATTCATAGATTTAAATATAGCAGATTTATACCCAACGTTGCCACAATGCTGAGTCGCTTAGTGGCAGATCTGGCATTGGGCAAAAGACTGTGTCATGCCATTCAAAAGGGTTCTCAAAGACCACCCTCTCCCTCACCTCCATTTTGAAGCTGCAAAATGGGGTTCCTTCACTGGGAGCAGCCAGGATGCAATGATGGGCTCTTACTGTCTCTTCTTTAGTTAAAAAGATGCTTAATGTGGGGCATCGCAGTGATTATCCCTTCAAAACTGTGCTGTCGTTCCCTTGATGAGCTGCATGTGGGACAGTCTGGGGTTGTTCAAATTAAAGCTTTGGCAAAAAGCTATACTTGGTGGCTGGGAATTGACTCCCTAATTGAACAACAAGTAAAAACATGCACTTTGTGTCAATTTTTTCAAAACTTACCCAGTCATTCCACCTCTTCATGCCTGGATCTGGCCTGCAACTCCTTGGCAGTGTTCAGTGCACATGTAGATTTTGCAGGGCCACTTGAGAAACACATATACTGTATGTAGTTATTGTGGGCGCCCACTCCAAGAGGCCAGAAATTCATGTCATGGACTACTGTTCATGACTACATTCATGTTGTGTTACGGCGCTACTGCCGGTAAGATCATTCATGTCTTGCAAGGACTAATCAGCCACAATGAAATTCCTCAACAGCTTGTGAGTGATAATGGGCCTCAGCTCTGTTGCAACGAGTCTGCAGCATTTCAGAAATCCAATGGTGTAAACATATCCGCTGTGCACCATACCATCCTGCAACAAATGGTCTAGTTACAGGTTTCAAGCAAACCATGAAACATGCACTAAAGTCTACTAGAGGACCGACGCCTGTAGAACAGATCTTGGACAACATCTTGATCATGTGCTAAAACACACGTCATTTCACAATTAAGACGTCTCCAGAGATGCTCTTCTTAAAATACAGTCTTCGTTCCCAGCTTGGATTTGCACTTAGAAACCAGACTTAGCAGCAGAGGTCCTAAGACACCAGGAGTCACGGATTATCCACAGGCAATCGTGATCTAGGGCTCAACAGTTCACGGTTGGCCAAACAGTTCTGGAGATTACCGGAAGGGGGAGAAGTGAACACCTGGAGTCTTCGCATCCCAGACTGGCCCAATTTCACACACAATAGATGTCAGGACCAAGAGGAAAAGGAAATGTAAAGCCTGTTACTGGGTTGCCCAGTTCAGACTGACCAAGACAGATCTCAAGGGCATCACACTTAATAGATGAACAAGTAAAGATTAATTCCCTGCTGAAAAGAGAAGAAAAGAAACACAACATTTTGGCTGTAGAGCCCTCTTCGCGTGTAAGAAAGAGAGGAAAATCGTTAGCTGATAAAGCATGGGAGAAATTTTAGATGTAACTTTAACTCTGCCATTCATAAACAGATGTTTGTTTACCAGCATCTGAAAAGCAGGAGAACATCATCAGTGTGCCATCAAGTCCCTCCAAGATACACAAGTTGGAAAAGAACAGCAGCTGCGTCCAATTCAAGGTGGCAGATGAGCCAGAGCCTATCCCAGCAAGCAATGACAAGCAACCTACACTGCAGGATACACCCAGGACAGGATACCAGACCACCACAGGGCAGATACACAGACAAGCTCACATCAGCAGCAGTTCTCCCAGAAGCCAGTTAACCTACCAATAAGCATTTGGATTGTGGGAGGAAACCAGAGCATCCAGAGGAAAACCACACAAACACAGGGAGAAATACAAACTCCACACCAGGTCTGGAATCGACCCCAGGACCCCAGAGCTACTGTATAAGGCAGTAATGCTAACCACTGCACCACCGAGTTGCCTGGCAATTTCCTCTGCTTAAATAAATCTTATAAATGGTAGAGTTAAAGTTACAATTCAAATTTCAAAGGCAGCTTGAATGTTCATCTGTTTCAGAGTAGAAATCAATTTGAGAACATCTCATTACATGCATTTTCAGTCACATTATGATTTCACTTTAGTTCAGCAAGGTTTAGAACACGAACCACAAGACGCAGGTGTCCCAAGGACCAGCATAGGGAAGCATTGCTTAAAAATCTGTTAAATAAATCCAATATTCGGCTGTGAATTGACATGGAATAATTGTGTTATTAATTCTGTTTCAGTGCTTCAGCTTGATTGAAACACATCTGTCAAATTTTGTTTTCTGATTGCTAAAAGGTGTAACCATTTTCATTCCAATATCAGTTCTTACTCGGCTTAAGTAAACTAATTATTGGCTAAGTAGGCTACAGTGTTTGTGACTTTAGTTTTATAAAATAAATTGACCCTTTAAAAGATAAACGTGATTCATAGAAGAATGACTACAATAAAAAAGTCATTGAGAGAAGTGCAAACATTGCTTAAATACGTCAGTACAGTAATAAGTACAACACAGCTGTATCTGTAAGTTATTGATTACTAAAGGGGGTTGGGCTTCTGTTCGTAACATTTTTATGGTATAGTGTTTGCATTACACATTGCTGACCTTTTTGCTCTTAGACATGTAAATAAGCTATTATTTATATATGAACCACGTTTAGGTTTCTAATAGAATTATGCGATGTGGAGAATCCTCAGATCGAACGTAGAAAAGGCTAAATTCACGAGCCTTGATGCAGAGTCGCGGTGTAACAGCGGGGAGTTACCGCTGTTAATTAGCGTTTTTCCAGTAGATGGCACTGCTTACACAGTAAATAAGAGCAGACGGTGCAGGCTTGCGTACAAGACCGACCGACAGTGAACTGGGACCTGTTGCACCATTCTTGGTTAACGTAGTTTGACTTCAGGAAGTGTCCCAGAGAAGTGGCAGATCAGAACGATTTACTTAAAGTTCTCCTATTTCAAAAGATTTTTAAAAATGCAATCCAAGAATTCTACGAAGATGCATTTTAAACATGCAGCTAATATGCACCCATTAGGCCAAAATATATCATTCTTTCCACACTGAAACATACTGTAGCTCAGTACATACTATAGTATAATTAAGATATTAATATATTCACCTATATTCACCATTAGAGTCTTTGGAGCCATAATCCTTGAAAACTCTCTGTAGTTTCTTAAATTATCACAATTTCTATGCTATCTGTTTAATATTTATTATAATTGCTGTCTGTGTTTGTGAAGCTTCCTATTTAATCAACATAGTTTATTTTAAATATATTTTACCTATATTAAGGTTAAGCCAAATCTCATCTTTATTGTTTTTAAAACATGTACTTTTGGCATTTCATGTGTTGCGTAATGAGATTTGTTTAATTTGTTTATGTAAAGTCATCCCAAAAAATCAAGTATCAATATTACTTCTTAAATATAACAATATTGAAGAAGGCTCCACGGCCGAAACGTTGTGTTCTCTTTCTTCTTTTTTTCAGCATGGGATAAACCTGTTACTTGTTCCTTTGCAGCCTACGCACGCTGATGCAGCTACCCACCTGAACTACTCAATATTACCTATATTTTTTATTTATAGTAAAATACTGCACAGATTTCACTTTTTGTGGCTTTAAAGCTTATACATATGACATTTTGACTTAGAAATTAATTAGGCATTAATATATAATTTACCACATAAATTCAAAGAAAAATGGATAATTGATGTGAAAGAAAAATTGGAAAAAATTACTATTTCATTTGTATTCAAACACTTTGCAGTGGCAAACCTAAATTACTTTTAGATACAGAAAATGACCTTTACAAGGCCTCTGTGTGTGTGCAGTAATTGCAGTTCACATGTTTTCAGAAGAAATGCATCGATCTATGTAAGGTCCCTCAGTCAGGTAGTGAATTTTAAGCAAATATTCAAGCATGATGTTCAAGGAACTTTGAAATCAACTCAGGGATACATTTGTATATAAAGACACAGATCAGGACAAGGGTGTAAAAACGTTTCAAAGACTTTTCATATCTCTTTGAGCAGTGAGTTTGATTATTAATAAATGGAGGGCACCCAGACAGTCTAGATCAGGCTGTTCCTCCAAGCTGAGTTATTGGACAAGGAGGAAACTGCTTATGGGTGCAGCCAGGAGCCCAACAGCAACGTTGAAAGAGCTACAGAGTTCAGGGGCTGTGAAGGGAGGAAAAGTCCATGGGTCAGCAAACTCCCAGTCACTCCACTAAAGGGGCTTGTGTGGCCCTGAAAAACACATCTCAGATCCCACATTGGATTTGCAAAAAGTGATACTGCAGACAAGTGGCAAAACATTTTCAGATCAAAGACAAAATCTGAACTTTTTGGTCTAAATGCAAAGTGTTACATCTGGTGTGAACCCAAAACAGGATACCTACTGTCAAACCCACTGTTATGTTCCACACCCTCCTCTAGAGGGCGCTCCTACCCCTTTCGGTTATGATTAATTTCTACTATTTCCTGGAGCGTCTCGTCTGGTTTCTGGTTAAAAGCCTGGCGTCTCTGCAGTTCGGGGCTCAGTATTGGAAGATGGACGCCACAAGGCTGGCCTATTTTCCGGGTTCTCCGAAGGCAGGCCTTTTCCCCGGCGTCCTGGCCGCCTGGGTCTGGGATTCAGAGCACATGGTCCCGTTATGTTTTTAGTTCCTGTTCCTGTGCCAGTTCTGACCTGGTTCCCCTTTTTAACTGTTTGTCTTGGATGGATCTCGCAGCTCTTGGATTACGGACTGCGCCCCGACTTCCCTTTTGGATTTCCTTGGACTTGGTTGCACCTGCTCACTACAGTCACCGCCACCTGTCTGTCAACCCATCCTAGCCCTGTTGTACCTTCCTCCATCGTCTTTTACGGATTATACCGTCCGCATAGGGTCTTTAATAACGCACTCCACGGGAGTCAAAACCGGCTCCCGTGACACCCACAGCCTGATGTTGCCATAGAAACCCAGGATATTCCCACGAGTACTCGCCCTCCCATGGCCCTGTGAGTACAAGCTCGGGCCACCTCTCTGTTCCTCCTTCGATTTGTCTCCCAGGCCGCCAATCTAACAGTTACGCACCTGGCTGATCAGCCTATTTAAGGCTTACTTCTCTGCTTGATCAACACTCCTACATTGAGCTCCCTAGAGCTGTGATAACACTGTCACTACATGCCTCTAATTCATAACAAGAAATGACTACCAAATCTGTCTAGCGCAGGTAACTTTTTTCATTCCCGTAAGTGACAGTCCTCCTCTTGCTCATCTGTCTGCTCTAAGTCGCCTCAGTCTTGTTGCCTCCTCAGCACTCCAGAGCCCTCTGGAGACAAACGATGTCCTGGCTTCGGCCTGCCAGCCTGCAGCGTAACAATTTTTGCTTCTCATCAGCAGGGACTGGGACGTTTGTCAAGATGGATGGTAACATCGTCTGTGTCCCAATCTGCAGACTTAGTCTTGTGCCCTGCATGTGAGCATTCAAACTCAGGTCTGCAAAGGCTTAGGGTCTCCCATTTGTAAATCTGTGTTTCAAAAGGGTGCTCATGAGTGTCCCCAATGGGAATCACCCCCAATTCCTTGTGGAATGGTGATATTTCATGTTCTAACCTATCAAAGCAGAGAGAAGTTGCCACGGAGATGAAAATATTCAAGTGTTAGTAGAACTGAACTTTTTTAAAGCTTTAAAACTCATACTGTTTAATGTAAGAACAGAATTTTATTAGGCTACTTTAGATTCGTACATATTCTAGGTATGAAGTGTTGAAATAAAGATTTTATTTCATCACGCCCATTTTGACTGAAAATCTTCAGTTTTAGCCTTCAGGTTTTGAAAACAATATTAAGTTTAAAAAATGGTGTCTGCGTTATTTTGTCATTTCAGAACACCATGGGAAGGTACTGAATACCTTTGCACGGCACTGTATTGATGATACCTACTTTAGTGCTAATGATCCAGACTCCAATTAATATTAGCTCTGCCATTAAAGATGAAATGACAGCTTTTTAAATAAAACAGTATGCATTCAAGTAGCTATAATTAGACACCCGAAGAAGGCTCCACGGCCGAAACGTTGTGTTTTCTTTCTTCTCTTTTCAACATGGATTAAACCTCTTACTTGTTCCTTTGCAGCTTATGCATGCTGACGCAGCTGCCCACCATAATTAGGTTCAGTTATTTTCAGTTTTTAAATGAGGGGGCAACATTAAGCCACTGGAATTCAGAATTCTCTTTTTGTCTTTTGTGGAAGAGCTAAAGAATTCTTCTTTTTTTTTTTAAGGGTGCATTCTAAAATGGCATTTTTGCATGTTTTAGTTTTCTTAAAGACCATTTTTCTTGAGTTGGTGTTTCTACCTGAATTAGTTTTAGGTTCTTCAAAAGTGTGATTATCATCAATATCTTTAACTCCTTGCTTACAAGTTCTGACATGTGGGCCACATGATGGTATAGGAATAGTGAATGCAGGCAGTATAAGATCAGAGGAGAGCATATGGGAGCCATGCACTGTGCTTTCTAAGGTTCTCTCAATAACACATCGTTTTTTATCTAATGCTCATAGGTAGGACAGCAATATCTCATAGGCAGATTTACTATTCTAAAATTCAGTGTTTACTGAATTGAATCATTTTTGACTGAAATACCGTTGTTAGTCTAAAATCTCTTGAATTAAAATTAGATTGTAGCATGCTAAAAGTATCTCCGATCACTCACATAACACCACAAAGTGTGACTATTGTCCTTTGTATGAATGATTGGTTGACTGAGTGCAGAAGAGGCACTGATAGAAAACTATGGAAAGCATTTTACAGGGGCCATGTGTGAACATTTTATATGTGTTGTGTCTAAGCTTAGCATGGATACTCTTGAGTTTCAGACATAATGAACATATCTTTCAGTATTACAAGCAAGACACAAGCCACCTGGTGCAGCTGGAGATTATATGATCCTTGGAAGATCCTTAACAAACTTTGGGGACCATGTTGTCATTTAGAAAAAGAAATATCTGTACCATTTTCAAATGGCAAAGCTGTTCCCTTCATTTAAATTCAGGCTCAGATCCTGGCTGGGATGCTGTTGTTGTATCCTCCAACTAGGGGCTGCTCTCCTAGTAAATTCCTCCAGAAAATGCCCTGATGTCCAGATGGGTACTCACTTGTCTGTTGTTGTAAATGTAAATGTCATCTTCATCTGTTCGTCTGGTTAACTAAGGCATTCAAAAGACTCAGCTTTTTTAAAGTGGATGTTAGTATCTTTGGTTCACCTTACAAAACAGCGGAAATTCAAAAGCATGTTATTCCAGATACACATCAATCAGGGAAAGAGATACATCGCCTGAGGCTATACCACCTTGAAGCCTGAACTGCTGTCTGATCTCAGGTAGGTCTGGTTAGGATCTAGGTGGGAAATAGCAAAGGCAAATCTGCTGACAGAAATCAAGTTCGTGGACCAGCAGGTGGCCCTCTTGTCCTTGGAGAATGTTCGAAGTCACTACTCCACTGTGGTGAAGGAATGTACCGTGATGATTTTAAAGGTTACTACTGTGCACATGAACTTTTTTTTGACAATGTGCTAATCCTGAACCCTATTTTCTATTCCATTTGCAGCTCACAAATACCTTTTTAGTAAGGTATCTGCATTTCAACGAGGCTTCCTGTTTGAAAAAAAAAAGATTTATTACACTCTCTATAGGCAGACACTTTGTATTTATTGGTAGCAGTAGTAGCAACAGTTGTAATGCTGTCATTTTTAAAATGATTGCTACGATTTTTGGAATGCTCTGATAAGGCACCATAGAAGGAAAAGCACATGTTGCTTTTGTTTGTTTGGCTGGTCTTTAGCTTCTTGTTTTGACCGCCTGCTCCACTGGATTCCTGTACGAATCGTGGCACGCAGCCAAGACAGTAAAATATGAATTCTGACATTGACGTTTTTGACATTTATAGCCTGTGGTGTGAATTATTTTCCAAACGCTAATTTACAATGAAGTTATCAGGAATGAATAGGCGGCAGGAAGGACACATAATATTTGCGTTTATGACCTCTCAGGTACCAAGGGACACTTCTTTTATTCCTAATAAGTTTTCTGTGCCAGGTGGTGTCTGATGCCATTTAATGTCTAAAATGTTTAATTCTCAGAAACAGCAGCCCAGTCTGAAAAGCTCCAGACATCTCACAGCTGAGATACGTATGCAGTCAGACTCTCAACTTCAAACAGAGATGCACAGATAGCTGTAAGAAAACTACTTGAGATTTAAAGACTATTTACAGCTCCTCCCAAAGCAACACATAATTCAAGCATGTTTTTTTTTATTCTTAATATCAATTACAAGTTTTGTATTTTTCTAGGAGAATCATAAAATCTGAATGACTTGCAAGACTCATTGTGCGCATTCTTCTTCTCATTATCTGATCTGGCCTGTGCTGACATACAAGAGCTCCAACGGAAATGACTGTAACTGATAATTGTGGACCAGTAGAGGGAGCTGTTTCATGCGGACTACAATTTTGCCACCAATACTCCCGAACAGAATGGTTTTGCAGTTTGACTGCTGAATTTTCCCCTTTTCAAGTTCAATTGGTCAAAAATACTTTCTCTCAGTTCTGCATCAGCAGGAGGCTGGTGTGCATTGCCAGGGCTAGTGGCACACTTTTGTGGTGGAAACCCCCACCCCATATCTGGAGACCTTTGGGAACGTCTGGAATGAAATGTGCTGCAGAAATCTGATAAATGAATCTCTTCATTCATTAAAAAATGTAATTCTGATTCAAAGACCTTTATTGCCACGGCCAAAGAATTGCAATGTTGTCACAGTTATGACAAATAACAAACAGTTGCACCTAGTATATTAGAACAATGATATTACTTGAGAGGCTCAGTCCATCCCTTGGGCTATGACAGCATGTCACATACTGGACTGCCAGGTCCAGTGACTTTCCTACCCCCTCTCCCAGTAGGATTGAAAGCTGTTCTGTTCCTGGCATGCGTGGGAATTCTGGGATTTGACTTGTAATTTTAGTGTAGAAGGTTTGTCTAATCCCTGTAAATCCTGTAGTGGGGCAGAAAGTGCAACTCTTTCCTTTATTCTTCCTTCTGGCAGTCACAGCACAGTACAGCCTGTAGGTCCAGGCTGTGGTGAGGAACCCTGTACTTCGTCAGTGTCTGCTTCTCAGCACCTCTCTGTCACCATGGTCAGATACTTGTCCAGGATGTATTTTCCTTTCAGGACCTGGAAGCATTCCAGTTTGTGTTTGTGTGTGCACGTCCCAGTGGGTGAGTGTGGGTTGTTTGGTTTGTGTTGTGATTTGACTGACTCCAAACCGTGATGTTTTAGTCATGCTGTCCTAAATATCATTAGTGTTTCTGTGGCTCAGGGCTCTCAGCTTCAGGATCAGCTGGCTGGAATCTTTTTTGCTCAGAAGTGTCTTGTGGTGGTAGTGCTTTTTAGGTATAGCTGATATTTTATTTCTATCTTCTGTATATTAATTAGCAATAGACAGCCACTGAATTCAGCCCTGTACACGTGAATGAAAAATGTGTTTGCAGAACTCAGCGTACAGTGCTTTTGTGGTGTGTCGGTTCGACTTTGTATAATCTTGGTCTGTAGTTGATCCCCACACTTCACTGGCACAGAGGATAGTGGGTTGAATTAAACTTAAAAATATTCGGAGGTGTATTTTTGTGAAGAAGACGATATTGTTGTGTCTCCTTATTATGATATAAAAAGAAAGACATACCCTGCTTTGTCCATCACTGCTAGGTCAAAGCTCCCCGATGAACTGACCTGCAGACCACACAGAATGTTTAACTGGCTGTGTGTTCCAATGTGAAATCTGTCTTTCTTCTGGCAAACCATAAATCTGGTCTTGTCCACTCCAATAATGCCAGGATCTACTGTAGTCCCCTCTCTGAGGGTGACCGCAGAACCAGGTTATTGTTAAATTGATTTCTTTGTTCTATAGCATAAGGCCTTGAGCTACAGACTGTTCCAACACTACAGCTAACATTGGCATAGATAACAGTGAACAGTGTTGGACCCCAAACCCCTGAGTGAAGAGAATTGTTATTTTTTGTTAATTTTCACTGCACACTTGTTCTCTGAGAAAACTCATTCAATTACATTGTAAACAAAACAGCCACCATTGTACCAGTACCACAAAAATCTGCACCCACATGCCTGAACGACTACTGCCCTATGGCACTCACTCCCATAATAATGAACTGATTTGAAAAGCTACTTATTCCATACATTAAGGCCAGCATCCCAAAAACACTTGATCCTCACCAGCTTGCCTATCGCACAAACCGCTTCATGGATTCAATCTCTTCAGCTTTACACACCACACTAACCCACCTGGATAAAAAGAACACCTATACAAGAATGCTATTCACTGACTTTAGCTCAGCATTTAACACCATCATACCCATAAAACTTGTTACCAAGGTCAGGGCTCTGGGTCTAGATGCCACCCTCTGTAGCTGGATCCTGGACTTCCCCACCAGCAGACCCCAGACTGTCAGGATTGGCAACCTTACTGCTATCACACTCACCCTTAACACCGGTGCCCCTCAAGGCTGTGCGCTCAGCCCACTGCTTTACTCCCTGTTCACCCATGACTGTACTGCCAAGTTCAGCACAAACACCATCATCAAGTATGCTGACGATACCACAGTCGTGGGCCTGATCACTGACAATGATGAGACTGCCTACAGGGAGGAGATAAAAACAACTAGCAGATTGGTGCCGAATCAACAACCTATGTCTCAACATCAGCAAAACCAAAGAGCTGATCGTTGATTTCAGGAGACAAGGAAAAGTCCACTCCCCCATCTACATCGAAGGGACTGTGGTGGAGATGGTGAACAACTTCAAATTCCTAGGTGTACACATCACTGAGGACCTCACATTGGCACTCCACACCTCCAGTCTCATCAAGAAGGCACAACAGCGGCTGTACTTCCTGAGAAGGCTGAAGAAAATACACCTGCATCCACAGATCCTCACCAACTTCTACAGATGTGCGGTGGAGAGCATACTGACCAGCTGCATCACAGTCTGGTACGGCAACTGCACCTCATCCGACCGCAAGGCCCTGCAGCGGGTGGTCAAAACTGCCCAACACATCGTCGGCAGTGCCTTACCCTCCATCCAGGAAATCTACAGCAGCAGAAGTCTGAAAAAAGCCAAAAAAATAATACACTCACCCTAGTCAGAACTTCCGGACACTCCAGTCGCACACAACAAGACTCCGAAATAGCTTCTTCCCCAGAGCCGTCAAGCTGGCGACCCCCCCCACTCCCACCCACCAAACTATGATCTCTCCTCACTTCTTCCTGTACCCGCAATGACTGTACCCCAACACCACTACATACACGACAACTGAATGTAAGCCAAACTTGAACATAAAACTGTACTTGATTGATTGTACTATTTGATTACACTGTATTATTTTGCATTGTTTGCTCTGCTTGTGTACTTTTGCACAGTTTTTAACAGATATAGGTACTGTCATACTGGTACCATACTCGTTATTTACATTGTTATTGTATTACTGTTTATTGTCTTGTCTCCTGTTCTATATATACTGTATATTGCACCTGAGAGACTAATGAGAAACACTTTTCATTATACTATGCACTAAATCATGTTTTCAAAATCAATAAAACAGACAAATATTTTGCTTTTATTTTTTCAGCCGACATGTTTGTTTATAAGTGACTCTAGGGTGTAAATGTGATCAGATGTGCAGTTGTTAATCCAATGTTATTTTTATACAAAACACTATGCTCAATAAGGAAGAGCAGTTAGTTCTAAGGAATTGATAACACTGCAAACCATCTGCTAATACAGATGTCCTTGTCGGTATTGGGGTTTAATCTAACCCCACTCAATTTTAGAAGCTGAGTTTTTCAGTAATGTTATTTTAGTCTAATGCTTCTGCATTTGGTAACTTTTAGTGAGGATATTAGCTGAATTAAAATGTGTCTCAGGGGGCTCCAATAAACTAATCTAAGTAATCTAGTTATAAAAAAACAGAATTGAAGTACATGTGATCAAGCCACTCTAATACACAAATTGAAACAAGGGAAATGATGCATACACCTTTTGACTATTCTTGCAAAAAGCAGTTGAGAAACTGTACTGATAAGTCAAGCTTCACTGCTCCTTTACAGTGATTCAGTGTATACATTGTGCATGCTGTCAGTAGTTTCCTCTTTCTGTATAATATCTTATCTGTGAAACACATGGGGTCAGTAGTTATCTGATTGACAAGGCTCAGACTATATCAACTGTCTAAATAACTCCAAGGCATTAGATGGTGAGATTTGTATATGGCACAACACTTCACCAAGGGGAAATTGGGAGATTGAAGAACATGTGAACTCTTTCATTTGTTTTTGTTAACTCATAAAGAACAAAGACAATAACACCTTTACCTAAACTAAACCATCTCAATTTGTTTAAAAAAATCTGGCTCAGACTATGACACAAAGGCACATTCAACACCAGAGAAAATGTTTTAATTTAGAGAACGTTCATTTTTAAAAACATTTTTATAATAAAGGTTTCTTTGATGGAAGCTGAAATATTTGATTTCTCATGTAGTATGCAACTTAAAGGTGTCTTATAGGACAATCTTTGTATTAGCAAGCCAGATCTAAAAACAAAAAAAGCAAGCAAAAAACATGTTCCTGTTAGTGTTTTCCTCAATGAAAGAAGATCCCTTTAGTGTTTTGATCATTTTTAAAATACCAGTTTTCTCTTTACATAGTGTGTTTGTTACCTTGTTTTTACTCTGAGCTTCACTGTGGTTTAATTGTCATTGCTCTGAACCCTGTTTAACTGTTCAGATACAGGTTGTGCAGCTTTATTCACATTTCGATTTTTAAAACTGGAGAAAATAGATTCCTTTTTTAAACAATTTTAAGGAAATGCATATGGCAGAAAAGCATAGAATTACCCACTGGAGTTGCTTAATAATTACTATGTCCTTAATTACTATGTGCAGTCTTTTAGTGACTGATGTACCCTAGGCAAAACTACAACAAAGAACCCCTTAAATATTTTGCCATGGTGGAATTTGTAATTTTACAGAAACGAATGCCTAATTACAAAAACACAACATTTGCATCACCACTTACAAAGCAATCAGAGCATGTAGTTTGGAGGCCCAGCTTTTGTTAACTCATTTTCAGCAATTAGCCACCGAGTTGCAAACTCATGATGGGGCATGAGTTTCAGAATTCTGTCAGATGGCAGCCTTGAAGCAACCAAGCGGCCTTTGAAGAAATATTCCGAATACAGCGCTTGGCTGGAGATTAATGACAAAAACAAAAGGCAGTGATCCTTGACTATCCCTTGGCCCCTAAATTAATACGTACCTTCAGAACTACTCGCTAACACCCCAGGGGAATGGGAGCCTAGCACACAAAGACTCAGTACTTTGGCAGAGGTGACAGGGGTAGCCATTATCTCTACAGTGCCCTGAAGAAACATGTGGGGAGGTATGTTCACCTGGATCCTGTGGGTTTGTTGATGCTGAACCTGCTTTTCTGCCCTGAGGCAGATGGTGCACACTTGAGCACTATGTTAGCTGCTGCTCGTGCACATAAATATAGACACAACCATGCATAGACACCAACACCACACGTCACATTTAACTGGACACCCAACATAATGCATATAATAACAGCATGGATTTATTAGGCATTTTTTATTCTGTTTGGAATAGAGAATTGTAAATGCTTTGTGGACAATCCTGTAATTGTAAATCACAGACTCAGTCAGCACGGAGTTGTGCACTAACTGACATTTTCATTATTGCCTGTGACCCTACTGGGCCATTCTAGGTCCATTACCAGCAAATGATATCCATCAATAATTAAAATGCCAGAAGTGCACAGGATTTAGTGTGACTCATCTTTTCTCTAATGGATAATTACTAGTAATCATTTATAAACTGTTATAAAAGGCGCAGGTATTAAAAAATATGCTATTGTCAAAATGGAGCTTATCCTATGGTCATTGTACACCTGTAATTTCTGTAGTTAAGATTAATTTTAATTTAATCCTGTTAAGGGCTGTGCTTATTGTAATATTTCACTTTGTTTATGTTAATTGGTAATCATTTTGTTAATTGTATTATATAACACATCTTTCGTTTAGTATTCCCAGTGCTCAGATTTAGTGATAACAAGTAACACCTCTCTTCCCCTAAATTATGTCACCACACCCTGCTCTGCTCTGTTTGTTAGAGTGTGTAGCTCATAAACCATTTCCAAAATCTAATTCTTAGAGGCTGGATACGACGGAGTGCAAACACACTTTTGTATCCACTGCTTACCTTTTGTAGACCTTTTGTTTCATCAAACACAAATCTGAAGACCTGTGCTAATGTGTTTTTTTCCCTCAATGCACAGCATCATGAAAGCCAAGTGTTGAGTTTGGTTCACTTCTTGTGAGTCTCAAATTAAACTGTGAAATTTCCCTTCTGAAGGCTTTGCTGGCATGTAACCAATGGACTGCTCTGAGCATTACATTACATGTTATACAGTACATGCAAGTGTATAATTAAAGTAATATATATGTACTGTACATCTTAGACTATAAATCATTCTAGATAATCCGAAGGACAGTGTTATGAATAATCATAAACATCTTTTTCTATCTGGAAATCAGTTAATATTTCTGGCCTTCAGAGTTTCAGAGTTCAGTTTATTTGACAAAGTTTATTTTACAAAGACATTAAGAAAACATATTAAACACAGAACAACAGCAGCAAAGTTAAATAACACTCCACTTGCACATGTACAGTATAGTCACAAAACATTGCCAGGATTGAATGAATCCTGTTAGTTTGTAATGTAAAATCTAAATGTGAACTTTGTATATGCTACAGAGCACCTTGGGATGACAAACACCTTCTCTCTGAAATGTGACAAACTCTTATTATACATGCTGCTGTTATCTGTTGGGTTAATGAATGCTCTAGATACTTCAGGTTCTGACCTCACTCACCGATGTGCCTGCAAGGAAAAAACACAGCTCAGGTGGTCCTATCAGGTGTAAGACGTTTTTTTTCCAACTAGGAACTGAAGACCTGTCAAGATGAGCTGGCACACAGCCAGCATGCAGAAAGACGTGAGGAAGAGTCTGACACCGTGCACATGGCAAGCCACAATGTGTTTGACAGCTAAGCTTGTTCAAGACACAAATGTATGATTTTTAAGTTGACTGCAAAATTAAAAGTGACGTATCATCACTAATTTAAAAAAATACCTTGCTCATATAATGTCTGTTTAAAAAGATAAACCTTTTGCAGAGCATGCTGAGAGAAAAACATACTAACATTAAACCTAAAGGGTATAATAAAATCACCATTGTCCTGAGACATATTATACTGTCCCTTTCTATAATTCACAATTACCATTTTGTTCCATTGTGCCATTTTTAAATCTAATTTTGAAAACTATACAGTGCACAAAATTCCGTGCCCTGATGGGAAAAGCTTGCAGTGCCAGTCATTGAACACATTTTGAACAGGAGGAATAAAGCAGGATTAGGAATGTTAGCCCCAATTTCCTGGCTAAATCACACCCTAGTGAATATTCTGATCTCCCTGACATTTCCACCTTAATCCAAGTAGTGAAGCTATTTCCCATTTGTCACAGATGTCAGAAGGGATGAACAGTGGAATGGCAGGAGAGCGGAATAAGACCCTATGCATAGCGGCGGGATGGGGGTTAGCCCGGGCTCGGCAGTTCAGGAGTCGTTTAGAAACCCATGCCCTCAGGCAGCGGACGTGGGGCGACCTGGTGCTAGGCGGGTCTCAGGACATCCGAACGTCAATGCTGAGCAAAGAGGAATGAGTGACCCGGAAATATATAGCCCCAGACAGGGAGACACCGGAAGGATAGCAAGGCAGAGGAAAGTAGGGACAGGACAGAGTAGGAGCGCCCTCTGGCTGCAGAGGGCGTGACACCATTTCTTCATCAGCTCTACAGTGGGGCTGCAATGCACTGTAGTAGTGAATCAAATGGGTCACTTCCTGTATCTTTTTTGGGATCATTTCAGCTGAAAAGCTACATAAATGCATATAATTGCTGTTATTATTATTTAATATGATTATTCTAATAATGAAATAATTATAGGCACATGTAGCGTTGCTGACTCAGAGTGGTGGGGCCCTGGGTTCAATTCTAGATCTAGGGTGCTGTCTGTGTGTTGTTTATATTGTCATAAATCGCTCCCGCGCAGGCAAGCGCTCCCGCATTCCCACAAGCTCTTCCCGTACCAAACGTGCACGCACCAATCTGTCCTCTATTTAAACCCTCGCCAGACCCCCCTTCAGTGCTCACGATTGAGATCTTCTCCCTGAGCTTCGTTCCTAGTTTTCATTCTGCGATACTACTGTTTGACTCCTGGATCTTGACCCTGCTGTTCTTCGACTACGCCTTTGCTTCCCAACTTAGTACCTACGCTCCTACTACACTCTCTTGGACATTGGACCCTGCTTTTCTTCCTTGACGACGCCTTCGCCTCCAGATTCTGTACCGACGCTTCTACAACGCCTTCCCGGATCCTGAACCCTGCCTGCTTCCTCGATTACGCCTTCGTCTCTCGATTCTGTACCGAAGCACCTGATACACCTACCCAGATTTTGGACTCTGCTACTTCTCCGACTACGCCTTCGTCTATCGTTTATCCTTCCGAAGAGCACAGCATAGGATCCCGATCCTCTGCAGTCAGCCCCGCCGTGACTTTGGTGTTTCCAAGGACCTACTGGTGGGTTACTTGAATTCTGGGAAAACCAGCCCTAGTGTGAGTGTGTCTGTCTGCCCTGCAATGGACTGGCGTCCCATCCAAGGTGTACCCTGCCCTGTGCTCACTGCTTGCTGGAATAGGCTCTGGCTCCCGTGGCCCTGGATTGGATGAAGCGGTTAGAAAATGGTTTGATGCATTGCATTTGAATTATTACTGATATAACAGAATACTTTTATTTGTAGTCTTTCTTAATAATAGCAGCAAGAATGGCTGTAATCTTGTTCAAGGATCCTTTTTAGAGGGGGATGAATCATTATTATGCAAGTAGAGTGTAACAGGCCTTCTATGATAACTCAGATACTTCATACACTCAACAGGATTCATAACACTAATACTCTTTGATGCTGTAACTAATACGGCATCTAACTGAAGATGTCTTGGGCCTAAGGCAGACACAGCCTGCTTAGCTCAAAAAGCCAAGGCTTTATGAGCACAATGACAGATAAGCAGACAAATTAGTCACCCTCCAGGGAGATCATTACAGCTTTCTAATACATCACAAAGTGGCTGTCTTGAGTCACTTGTTACATTGACTACATTTTTCTATCCATACCATAATATTATTTTACATTGGTAATACACTACATATTGGGGTTCTAGAATTTGTGTTGCTAAGCAGAGGTTAGCAGAGTAACAATCTTTTCTTTAGCCTTTTTCTTAGGCCTCTGTAAATTCAGTGCAGTAGATGTATTTTTTTATACCTTTAGTAATGTAGTACATCTTCATTATCCCGTATTTATCTAATCTACATGGGCATTTAGGGGAATATGGGCATAACTGCAACAGTCCCACACAAGGTTCCTGGGATGTCGGCCAAATTTTAGGGATATGCAGGCTGAATTCAGAGCGGTCTTTCCTTATGCCATAAGGACGTTCCCTTTCCCAATTACTGTGGCTCACAATCCTGATAACTGCACATCAAAGTACAAGGAGGACTAGACTTGAGATTGACAAAAATGTAACGGCTGTGCTGAGATAACCATTCACTTTGATGCCTAAGCAACTGATGCTGTTCGCAGTGTTTTTTTTCTGTGGATTTCAGGAACTTTGATAGTGGTCAAAAAGGACCCTTATTGGCAGTGCTGTGTCAATAATGGCATTGTTTTGAAGACTGTATATTATAGTCTGTTTTATCTCCTCTGTACTGCAACATGCAGGCTTCTTTTCATCTCATTTGGTATCTCTGTCTAGCATGCAATAGTTCATCATTGTCAGCCAGACCGCTTCTGTGCTTTTTTAGCAAATGGCAACTGTTTTTTTTTAGAAATAGGCTAAAGCTGAATATCTGGCAAAAGGATTTCTGTGATGCAATTGAAATACATTTCCAAAAAGTGTGAACTAAAACATTTCAAAATGACGGTGTGTGTACATTTCCACTGGTACATGGGTGGTACATGGGTGGATTTATATAATTCCTGCATGAATGACAGTTGCATAATTCTGAAATAATTGCCACTGTTTGAGATGGATCAGAGTCTCTCTCATCCAGGTTGCCGGCAAGAGCCTGGAAAAAGTGACTCTTAGCTCAAGGGTCTTTGTTATAGCAGCCTTAGACTGTATGGTGCTGTATCTAATTACGTGCAGCTACATCAGAGAATGTAGAACATAAGGAAAAGCTTTAGTTTGGTGACTCTGTTGTGTCAAAGCTGTACTACTACTAATAATAATTCCTTACACTTATATAGCGCTTTTCTGGACACCCCACTCAAAGCACTTTATAGCTCATGGGGACTCCCCTCCAGCACCACCTGCAGCCCCACCTGGATGATGTGACGGCAGCCATACTGCGCTCACAGAACACTCACCACAGAGCAGCTATCAGTGGGGAGGAGAACAGAGTAATGAAGCCAGTTCATAGATGGGGGTTATCAGGAAGCCATGAGTAGTGAAGGCCAATGGTAAATTTGGCCAGGACGCCAGGGTAACACCCATACTCTTTTCAAGACACTAGTTCTAGTTGAGAGTTTTATAGTCTAGTTCACTTGTTTGGGACCAGAACAGCATGCTTCAGACACAAAACATTAGTAAAACAATGTTTTGTTTTGTTTTGTTTAGCCACTGGCTGCATGAGCAGCCTCACAGAACAGCCCCCCATCTGACACTGCAATTCGAAAAATGCAGATGAAATACATTTCCAACTGAAACCATTCAAAATGACGGTGCATGTACATTTCCACGGGTGTGAAAGCCTAGCTCCCTAACTTTATGAATTAGGTAAGGATTATTAGAAATATGAACATGGGTGATGGATTTAGCTCATTCATGCCGGAATGATGGATGCATAATTCTGAAATAATTAATGAATTACATATATCTAATTTTTTAAACTTTAGAATGTATCTCAGTTATTTGAACTGGAATAACAACAATACAGTAGTCAAGTTGTGGGTAGGAGGGAGAACAGAGAGAGAGAGAGATGGTCTGTTTGAGTGTGTGCTGAAAGCGAATTATTCCCCAGTGGGGCAAGGAGAGTAGAAAGCAAGGGAAAGCATGACTAGTTGGCAAGCAGGAGAGGAGAATAAATAAACAGCAGAAACAGACAGCCGTGCCTGCAGCTGTTTTGGCACGATCATGTGCCCTAATGCAGATAAGATGTTTTTTACGTGTGCAATTAAGAAATCATTAGGTCCATTTATCAACATGCTGGCAAAAATGCGCCTGCTTAAATAATTGCAGGGAATCAAAGGCAAAGTGGTTGAAGATCAAAGAAGCATTCTTTGGTAATCCTCTGGTGTTGCAAATCTTTTGTAATCTTGCAAATGCATTTCCACTGTTTGACATGTATTTACTGTATGAAAGGGGACGGTGCGATTAATTACGCGGCTGTGGACCGAGTTTACTCAGCCGTTTGTGGGTATCTGCTCTGCCTGGAGAAATATAGATTTCCCTGTTTGTTCTTCGCAGGCCGGGGTGTGCACGCATGAGGTTGTCAGGCAGGGTCTTCTTGTGGAGATTAGAAAAAGGCAGCGAAAAAGGCAATGAAATCGGACAGTTTGTTCAATGTTGGAATTTTAACAGAAAGAATGCACTGTGCAAACCAAGCTGGGCTCCCAATATTGATTAGCCTTTTCACAGAATCAGAATTTCTGGTGATAGACTGACTTGTAGATAGGACACCACTTGATACAAATGTAGACACATGCCAGATCAATCAGCATGAAAAGAAGATTCTTGTGAAATCAGAGAGAAAAATGAAGTATATTTTAGGGTACATTGTTCTGCGAGTTAATTTTTGCTTCTGTGGTGAAAATGTACACCTACATTTAAATTCCTGTGGAATGTACAATATAGTTCAGATTTTATTTAGCATTTTTTAAAAGTATGCATAAGGAAGGCCCTAACAGCGTTTGCATCTTCTGTTTAATCTGATTGGAGCTAGGGTGAACAAATTCTCTAAAAGTGTGCAAGAAATTGTATAATTTCCTACTTTAGAGCAATCATTCACACAGTCCAAAACCTTTATCGTCAAAGAATTCTACACAGAGAGGTTGGTGTTGCTCCCCATGTTTTGTTCTGTAAGTGAAGAACCCATACAAATCATGACATACCACTTGAGGGTATAAGATCACACTGGGATTCTGGGAAACAACAAGAATGACACAGTTCAGGAAAATATTTGAAAGACCTTGCCTGCAATGGACAGCAGTGAGACTCATCTGTGATTTTTACAGTAGAATTTGTCCCCTTTCATGAAGATGGTTTCATGAACCAACAACCTATGTCTCAACATCAGCAAAACCAAAGAGCTGATTGTTGACTTCAGGAGACAAGGAAAAGTCCACTCCCCCATCTACATAGAAGGGTCTGCAGTGGAGATGGTGAATAACTTCAAATTCCTAGGTGTTCACATCTCTAAGGACCTTACATGGACACTGAACACCTCCAGTCTCATCAAGAAGGCACAACAGCGGCTGTACTTCCTGAGAAGGCTGAAGAAAATACACCTTCATCCACAGATCCTCACCAACTTCTACAGATGTACAGTGGAGAGCATACTGACCAGCTGCGTCACAGTCTGGTACGACAACTGCACCGCATCCGACCGCAAGGCCCTGCAGCGGGTGGTCAAAACTGCCCAACACATCATCGGCAGTGCCTTACCATCCATCCAGGAAATATACAACACCAGCAGTCTGAAAAAAGCCACCAAGATTATGTCTGACCCCACTCACCCCAGTCATAACTTGTTTGTTCCCCTACCATCTGGCAGAAGGTTCCGGTCACTCCAGTCGCACACAACTAGACCCCAAAATAGCTTCTTCCCCAGAGTTGTCAAGTTGGTGACGCCCCCACTCCCTTCCACCATATTATGATCTCTCCTAACGTCTTCCTGTACCCGCAAGGACTGTACTCGAACACCACTACACACACATGTAAGCCGAAATTGTACTGTCCCTTCGATAGCTCAGTAAAACTGTATCGTAATATTTATTAATCACCATACTATTTTTGCACTGTTCCAAGAATTACCTTGCACTGTTTTTGTCCTGTTATATTTTCTCTGTTTGCGGAATTTCGCACAGTTTTGATTACTTGATTACGTTATTTATGTTATGTTATTACACGTTACGGTTATTGTTATTGTGTTACTGTCTATTGTCTTATCTTCTGTCCTATTTATATATTGCACCTGAGTGACTAATGAGAAACACTTTTCATTATACTATGCACCTGTGTAAGTATAATGACAATAAAGTTGAATTGAATTGAATTGAATGAAGAATCCTCTTTTCTGATGCTTTTAAGATTTCCTCTTCATTCAACATCCACATGATGGAGACATGGAGATGTAGTGCTTATCTCTTAAAGAATGTCCACCACCCTTTCTTCATGTCAAAAATTCTCCTCTGTGACAAACCCTACCCCACCAGGGCAGTTTCCAGGGTTAGCATGCACAAAAACACAATAGCAACAAGAAGTAAGTCCAGAAGACCTTTTTTTCATCTTTTAGGTTATGATGGCAAACAAAACTTTAGCATAAAAACCACCCAACATCACTAGCTCCATGCATGTTCTTTAAATACCAAATGAAATCTTAATTACACCAATGGGAAAATGTACATTCCTACACCATTGACCAATTAACTTTAATTAACTAATTCCTCTCTAGAGTGGTTATTTACAAGAAATGTAGATGCAATGTAGTGGCCTCTTGTGGCAGCTCAGATGGCCATTTGCCCCATTAAGCTCAATTGTTAATAAATAGTTAATTGATCAAGGGATTTTCTATTCATCTTGATTTGATGCTCTAAAATGCTTTCTTAGGAAAAAATATATTTTCATTGGATCCTTCTGTGCTTCAGTGTTGGTGTTCTATGGATAATTCTTTCATTGGTGATGTTTGAGAGTCAGATCAATAGACATAATTAAAATGATAACAGCATTAAACAGCAGTCAGGAGCACCTGTCATTGTCCTGGTGATGCCGATGTCTTTGTGAATCTGGCACAAATAATAATACAGTCAATCAGGTGCCTGTTTAGGACTGTGGGTGCTGTCAGGAAGGTTGATGTCTGTTATTTTTCTGGTGAAACAGGGTAGTGGTGATAACAAGCCCATGCTCTGTGCATTTGGTAATGAGTTGGATGCTGTTGGAGTTGACATTCCTAGCTCCTTCTTTGCCAGTGGTTACATTCCAGGCAATAACATCTCTTTAAACTCAGTTGTCTCCTTCAGGAGAAACCCTTTGAGCAAACTTAGTGCATGAAAATATAATGCTGACATTTTGGAACAGCACACCTCCATGCCGTTACAGACTAGGAGCTGTCAGACAGCACTATGCTGTTCCTTTGTCATTAGTGGGTCATCAAAAGGCTTGAAGAATATGATGTGCATGGAAGGTGTTTGTGCATGACATTTGCAAACACTGTTGGCACACCAGGTTGACAGAACGAGAACTTGATCCAGTGACATGGAGACCAGGAAGATTGAAGGTCTCATTGTTTTGCAGTGTTAAAAAAATAGCATAAAAACCACCCAACATCCCTAGCACTGTTCATGCCCTTTAAATACCAGATGAAGTCTATATTACACCTCTGTGGTGTTCACAATAGCCATTGAGTAATTTTGGCTTGTACATCCCAACATTACAATGTTACTTTTCTTCTTAAGTCTGTTTAAGTCTGTTTTTTTTTAATTCCTCTTTGTGTTTGCTTTCATATACTGTAGTTCAAACCCAGTGTTTGGTACTGAAATATTATATGAAATATGAAATATTATACATACTGTACAGACATACTTCAAAAGAGCTGGGTGTGGTTAAAGAATTTTATTAAATTCTGCCTTTCTGCTGAAACAAAGTCTCATAATTTGTTTTTTTTGTTAACATTTGCTTTTTTATTAAGTGAAGGTACCTAAGATGCTTAAAAATCTGATATCTAGTGACATTTCTCAGAACTCTGGGAATAGAACTGTCTAGGTTGCTGACTCTATTCCAATAAGTTCTTCTACTGTATGTATGCCACACCTGTTTCTCTAAATTGTCATTGTTACCAAAGCCAGCATAGTTCTTTGATGCTGACAGTTCTTGAGAGCAACTAGACGTATCCTTGCCCTGAAGGGAATGTCATACTTGAACAGACTAAAGGAACTGAGAGGATTACATCAGGGCTTGAGTCAGGTATTCAAAATCACGAAAGGCATCACCCAAGTCACCTGGGGGGACTACCTCAGGATCAAAAGTATCACAAGGACCTAGGGACCCAGAGGGAAATTCAAATAGGGCCCTTTAAGACTGAAATGAGGATATATGTCTTTTTCAAAAAAAAAGAACATGGGACAAGTATGGAACCAGTTCCCAGGATATGTGGCTTAAACAATATGTAGTTGATCCCACTGTGGGAACCTTCAAGGAAAGTTCTAAGTATTCTTTGGGCATTAAGCTACTAGTAACCAAACGATCAAGACGAGATGTGTTACCCCCTCTTGACTGCAACCTTTCTAATGTTTTTATATTCTAACAGGGAGCATGAACTTGAACTTCATTGCCATGTGTAACCGGTACATCTACTGGTGCAATAGAATTCTTACTTACAGAAAGTCTCTCGATTGTAGAAAAAACACAAAGTGCAGACAGTGCATTTAGACAATGTACAAGTAAACAGTTTGAATGTAAACAATACAGACATGTAAACCATGACTGCAGATGTGCAATAAATAAATACAATTACAATGAGGCAGATGGTGTAGGTGTGGTCTGAGGTGCATTTTTGCCCAGACTGATTTCCTGTTCTAGGGAGGTGCTCAACGACAATTTGAAAAAAAAAATACAACTCCACTGCGTGTGCCAAAAACAATGTACGTTTTGCTCAGGAATCACATCCTTTGGAAAAAAAATCAACATTGAGCAGTGGGATGGGGTCCAAAGACCAGCCTGGGCAAGACACAGGGCCTTAACCTGAAACACTGCTGTGTCAGCAGCCCAGGTGTCCAGGTGAGCTAGAAACTCAGTGTGTGATGTCAGTGCCCTGGGGCCAGAGAGCTATCTCTCTTTTTATTATTTTTTCATTATCTGTTCGAATGAAAACGCACATGACAGCGTGTCTCAGAAATGCTGTGGATCATAGTGATGTTGGGTGAGGCATGAATGGGATCTTAGTTCCTCTCGCAGCACGGTCCTGAGATCGTACTGAGCAGTTGAACTAATTCCAATTTCTTTTTATGTTTAAGTTGTTCTGCTATTTTATGCAATTCGTTTTTTTAGGAGGAAATAAAGTACCATAAGAATTTACTGTACCGTATCTAAGCCTTGTCCTTTAAATAGACTACTTATTTTGCATATGCAGAAGTAAAATGTTAACAAAACTCAGATATTAATTGCTTGATCTGAATTTTTTTGAATATCCAAATGGTGTATTTGACCATGATATTTAGTCAACAGAGCATGCACTTCCAGTATGTTATCCTGATTAAATAGCTGACTTGTCCAAAGCTTTGGAAATGAGATGTGTTGGAACATACACAGAGTAATCTACCTCCACTTTTCCTAACTTCTGAAAAAATTTGCATGAAAGGTCAGAATGCTTGCCCCAGGCTTTGTGCTATTGAAATAATGAAATAACCATACTAACCTCGTTTTCATTAATCTCTTTATTCTGCTTCCCATCACCATTAAGAAAAGTTCACTTTAACTAAAGAACAAGGCACACACAGGGTGGAAGAATCATGGCATAGAGCTGTGTAAGCACTTGACTAAAAGTTTCCAATTCCATCATTAACTTCTGGACTCCTAATGATTGCATCCCTTGCTTTGATTTTAACATCACAGCAACAAAAAAGTATAATTTACCTCTGGCTTGGACAGAAACTGTCTCTCGCCAATATGGATTATTGTACCACAAGCCTCATACTGACGGTACATTTGGTCATCTGAAACTAAAGGGGAATCTGCAGTTCCTGTCAGTAGGATATCTGTAAGTTTCCAGAGATTTTAGGTTTGCCAAATTCTAATGAAATAAATTTTGTTTAGAAGTGGAAGAGCATAAGATATGCCATTGAGGAAGCTCTAATTTCCAGAGCTAAATTTAGGATTAACTAGACATTGAAAACCATTTCATTTAGCTATAAGAGCTCTGGGTAGTAGTCTAATTTTCTGACACTTTTGAGAAAATGCTTGTAATCGAAATTTCAAGCGGAAATATTGAGAAGGAACCACACAAAACACATGTAATAGGACAGGAATCTCAGGTGACGTTCAAATGTGAGCATCTAATTCATATGGGTAACAGCTGTTGGGAGAATAATAAAAAGACAACAATATGTAGACAGTTGATTTAGAACATTTTTAACATGATACCACTGACATTCAAATTGCCCTTGATGTCTACGTTGCTAAACTTCTTTTTTTTTAAATGAAAGTCTTAGTAAGTATTCTTTTTGCAGTGTTTCTCTGAATCAAATAAGATTGTATGTTTTGTATGGTGTCTTTATCCTTTTCTGTAATATCTATGTCAATTTATTTTTTAACATATTGGTAATGTGACAAGCAATAATACTGCTCATACCATATCAAGCCATGAGGGGGCAGAATAATTCAGTCCTAGTAAGGAAAAATGAAACCCTAACAGAGACCCGCAAAAGGTCTAAGTGGTTGCATTCTCACAGAGTTATGACGAAGTAGTATAAATATGGTGTGAATGAACATTTTGTGCTCTTCTTTCATAAGAGACTCTATCTATGTTGAGTTGTCTCAATGGGAGTCAGAACAGTCTCTGGATTATTCTTTTCTAGGATTAGGCTATTGGTTATTATTTTGTAGGAGAATTACAGAAGGATACTTTGTCATGTTCCTATAGGTATGGTCCAACTTAATTCTCAGCGGTGAAGTTTCCATCGCATCTGTAAAATATACAGGGAATTCTACCATAGCGTTTGGTCAACTGACAGCATATTATAGCTAGACCCCAAGATTATAGCTGGTTATGTGACAGAGAATAAGAAGCCTGGAAAATAAAGCCCTGGATTAGTGCCTGACTGACACTGACCAAGTACACATGATGTGAACTGTTTCAGACAATAAATGGTTTAACTGATCATAATTGTTCCAACTAGCCAGAGGGGTTTCCTCTGGATGCTCCGGTTTCCTTCCACAGTCCAAAGACATGCTGGTGAGGTCTTTGTCTCCTGGGAAAACTAGCCCAGGTGTGTGTGTGTGTCTGTGCTCTGCGATGGACTGTCCATGGTGTACTCCACCTGGAGCAAATGAGCAATAAGTGAATCTAGAAACCCCAGAAATACAACAGAAGAAAGCTGTGTTACAAAGTTTGAGACTTGTACTTTCCATACCGATGATGGAAAAAATATTTTGTACTATTTCCTCAGACTTCCTCAGATTACACACAGTGCGAAATAAAAAAAAAAACAGGCAGCCAATTCAACAAGGCTGCAAGGAGACGAAGAGCACAAAAAACAGAACACGATTTTGTCACTTTTCAAGGAGACAATAGAGTTCAGCAAATCACCATCAAGCTACAACAGAGTTTGTGGAGGCTTTAGCTAGGGCAGATACACTGTTCCACTGGAGAAACCCGGTCACCCCAAGATAAGGGAATGCAGTCAATGCAACATGAAGCACGCAGACAGCTTGCCAAGTGTGAATTAGCTACGACAAGACAACATCTTAAAGATGTTTGAGACACCATTAGAGAACGTAAAGTCTTCATCCATTCATGTGCAACTTTTTCATTTGTTCTTGATGAGTCCACTGACAAGCAGGAAAACTATGTGCCGAATATTAGACTGTAAACCTTACAGCAGTGCTAACTGACTGTATTCACTGAGATGCTGTTAACCACATCATCACTCAGTGATTTCAATGATTTAGACCATTTGGAATATTGTGCAGACAATGCAACCAGTATGACGGACATTCAATTTGCTCTTCCAGGGCTCTTTCCAAATGTTGTTTAAATAGCATACAATTTCTTTACAATTTTCTTTAATCAGTGTGTTGTGGAGATGAGAGTTTTCTAAAGCTGATAAACTAGTGAGCTACACTGAGCAGATATCTGAACACTTCCCAGTCTCAGACTCCACTACCATAAAAGACAAAAAGTAAAGTGAAGTGTCAGAGTTGAGCATTAATACCTGTCACTCTTGGTTTTGAGCTGTCCAAGTTAAAGGTCTACACAAATTGTGTTTCAGAGGACCTCACAAAAAACTGAGACTTGACTGATTATTTTCAATATTCTCCATAATATCTCCCCAGATGCATGAGCAAATGCAACCAAACTGATGGACTGAATCACGTGTTTTGAAACTCACCATGTTGCAGTCCTCAAAGCTAATGTCACAGAGAGAGACAATGGGTGTGGGGGGTATTTTAACTTTAGGTTTGCATTGAATGGCCAGTGTATCCCACAAGGTTATTTCTCTCCTATTCCGTGAGCTTTCTCCCATTGATCAAAGGTCCTCCTTGCGTAGACACATCACCACACAGTTCAGAGGTGACGTGAGATTGTGAGACACATCTAACTGAGCCCAAGACCTAGAGAGGGGTCTCCAGAAGAGGGTGAAAATAGACAATCCATTGTTACTCCTACCCATCTGCATACAGACAGATCCTCAATCTGCCCCAAGCGGGTAGCTCTGCCAGCCCAAGACATCAAAGGGGCACTATAAGATAAGATCACCTTATTAGCCATATACAATTACTTGTATTAGGAACTTGTCTTTTTGCATACCCCAGCTTGCTCTCCATGAGACACATAGACACACAGACAGAGAGAAGCTGGGGGTCAGAGCGCAGGGTCAGCCATTGTACAGCACCCCTGGAGCAGTTGGTGTTAAGAGGCCCAAGGGAGTAGGATTCCTCTGCCAGCCGCAGGATTTGAACCAGCAACTTTCCAGCCACAGGCATAGATCCTGAGCCACAGAGCCACCGCTCCGCCCCTTCACGGATGTCAGAAGGGCATGCCGTGAATTGATAAGGAGAGCAGAAGAGACCCTATGCGTAGCGGCAAAAGGGACAACATGGAGGTTAGCCCAGGCTCAGGGGGTCGGACGATGTCGGTATAGAAACCTGTGCCCTCAGGCAATGGACATGGGACAACCTGGTACAGTACTAGATGGGTCTCACGACATCCGTACCCTCAATGCTGAGTCAGGAGCAGAGCAGACACAGGACGTAAATAGGCTACACAACAAGACACACCGGAAAGACATGAATAATCACAGGGAACAGAAGTAGAGCGCCCTCTAGGTGTAGAGGGCGTGACAGGCACTTCCACACAATCAGCAGAGTTCAGTGTATTTGTCATATGCACGAGTGCAATGCAATGATTATTTGCATGTTTGCTCCAATACAAAGACATTAAGAAAACAAACCAATTTAAACACAGAACAACAACAGCAGCAACAACAACCAAGCAGTCATATCAGTCAGTGGTGATGTATAATATTGCGTGGGGGTGCTGAACAGGTTGGACAAGACTGAAAACAGGGAGACAGAGAGGAAGCACAAGGGACAAAGGAGCAAGTGACAATGCACTGTGACACCTGGTCAACTGCATACAGTCAGTTCCTTCATTTGCCTTTACTCGCTAGGGGTGCCTACCCCCCATTGATCACTCAAACACTCATTCAAGTCCTGGAACCTCTTAGAAAACTCTTAGAATCAAAAAGCTTAAATCTATTTTCAAATGCTCTCATCTTTATAGGCCCATTGTTTGGCTTTGTTTCAATGTAATTGCTCTGTGGAACTCTGACTTTCTAGAATGCATTCTTCAATTGGCAAAAGTTCTGCATCAGGAGTAAGTGTAAGAGGGCCGACTATCATCCATGAATAAAGACAGACTGTAGAAAGCCAGTGGTATTTTCACCCTGCCTGTTGTGACAAGGTTAGCTTCTGGTTGCTTGCTGAGACGAAGTAGACCATTAGAATATGTACAGCTCTCATGAACTCAGCAGTCTGAAGTGTTTCATCATCTTTGCTTTATAAGTCAGTTTTTCTTCTTAGTTTCCCTTGGGAAATTCAGATTGTATCTCCAAAAACCTTGTTTTCTTTATGACTCAGTTCATGTTTTCTCAGTTCAAATGAACTCAGTTCATTTTTCCAAAGTTCCAGATTTGCTCTCTGCACTCAGCTAGCTTTACTCTTTATGTCGATGTCACAAAACAATACTTCTCACCCTTGTTCCTAGGCATCTACTGAGGTCTCTGCTTTTCCCAATTACCATATTATACACATGACCTGCTGTGCCTGAGAACCACTGTCCATAAGCCAGCACCAACCGACTTGAAAGAGCTTGAGGAAATCTGACAAGAAGAATGTGGGAAAAACGACACCAGATCAGTGTAATAAGTGAGTGTAGACTGAGCCAAAAATACCTGCCGTTTTAATTTCTGTCAAAGCTGAGTTCATGGGTCTGAATACTATGAAATCAACATTTTTCAGTTTTGCGCTCCAATTTTTGGTGAGGCCATAATTTATCGTACCCTTTGAAGTCCTGAAGTCAGGTTAGAATGAAACACTGGGTTTAAAAAAATGTGTATGAGTTTTGTAAGTTCACAAATTACAGTAGGACACCAAAGGGAGAGACCTTTGCAAGACTCTGCATTTCTCCCACTGGCCAAGGCTCAGTCTGACCCAGTTCTTGTCTTTGTCAGTTTAGGTGGTGCCAACAAATCTGGAAGAAAATTCTCCCCATGATGATGGAATACAGTAGCTGGGGTTATCACCCTCCCACATTGTGTGAGTCATGCGCTGGAGGTGCCGTGTTATTCAAGCCATAGCCTATTCTCTTAGTGTGCACTCTCAGTCATTCTCAATGCACGTAACAATCAAGCATTGCTGGGTGTTCAATCCTCACACCAGGTGAACAGGCCACAACCGTGAAGGCCTTTCAAGAGCTGACTAAAGGCATCAGTAATTTTACATTGATGAAGTTCAGGTAGGGAGCTGCGTCAGCATGCATAGGCTGCAAAGGAACAGGTAAAGGCTGTGGGGCCTTCTTCAGGTGTCAATTACATTGAAGGCTGGTGAACTCGGGCCCTGCTCATGTGTATTTGTTTAGATTTGATCTCTACCATTTCCCCCATTGGCCTTTACCAATCATGGCCTCCTAATAATCTCCGTCTATGAATTGGCTTCATCTCTCTGTTCTCCTCCCCACTGAGAGCTCATCTATGGCTGCCGTCGCATCATCCAGGTTGGGCTGCACACTGGTGGTGGTGGAGGGTAGTAACCATTACCTGTGAAGCACTTTGAGTGGAGTGTCCAGGAAAGTGCTATATAAGTATAAGGAATAATTATTATTACCTTGAAGCACAATAGCAACACATAATAGCAAAATGCTCCTGTCATTTTAAAGTGTTAATTTTATTAACAAACACATAACGCTATGAATACATTTCCAAATAAAACAGTTGTAGGCAAAGGCATTTTATGGCTGTATCTGCAAGTTTTGCAAATACTAACTAGCAAAGAAAAATGAAAAATATAGTATATGCATGCGTATGAAAGATACAGTATCTTCTTGCCAGGTTTCAGGGATCATGGTTATTATTTCATAAATGACAAATTATTATGTGAGAGTTTTCATTTCAACTGACCGCCTGCATTTTTTTGCTGATATATTGTGTGTCATTGCAAATGCTGTTTTTCTGAGATTGCACAACAAGTCTCCACACAATCACTGTCACTAAGCACACAGAATACCAGTGTGTTTCTCAGCAAAGAGATGCAAAACCTTGTGGATACCTCAGAAAATCCAGTTTTGATGTAATATGAAGTTCAGTGTGAAAGGTGAAGCCTGAGATGTAGATGTATCTGTGAGCAGGCAGGACAGCTATCAGTTCTAACAGTCCTACTACATTACTCCAACGTAAAAAAAGGATAACTGCAGAATTGGCAATAACATTTGGCCTTCTTTTCTCTTGGAAGAGATTTCATTGTCAAATTCACTCTAAAAGTACAAGAGTGTTGCATTTCAATTGTGTTTGGATACAGTTCTACACAGCTGTACTTTTTTTTGGGTTGGGGAATATTACGATATAATTCAATATAAAATATTCTACTTGCAGCTGTGACAAACTGGAATTTCTGGCAGTAATATTAACTATGAACATGTGTGATTAAGCACCTTAACAAACCAGTAGCAACTTATTTCCAAATATGTAATATCCATATTTCCATAATCTCCTTTTGTCTCATACAAAACAAAACACACGTCTCATACATAACAAAAAACTGCGTCAACTCTGCAGTGACGACATAGATTTCCAAAACCAAGCACTCAAAATGCTTTTTTTTTTATCAACAGAGGATATCCCACCCATGTTATTGATAGGGCCCTCACCCGGGCCAAAAACAGCCCTCGGATCATCAACTCGACCAGGAACTCCCGGTCTCACAACCTCATTCCTTTGGAGCTTCCCTACCACTCTAACACACTTTCTACCCCCAGGACCATTATTAACAACTACTCCATTTAACAGGACGATCCCTCCGTCAGTTCCCTTTTTTCTAACCGCTCAATCATCTCATGCCATCGGCCACCCAATCTACGTAAACTTCTGGTTCACAGCTCCCTACAGAACTTGCTGCATCACCTGCAAATACATATCTAACAACAAGCTCATTCAGGGCCCCTCAGGTCGATTCAAGATCACCCAGACGACATCCTGTACCTCCAGCAACCTCATTTATTGTATCTCCTGCAAAAAATTCCCAGCTATCTACGTTGAAGAAACCAGAAAGACTAGGAGACCGCTTCAGAGAACATGTTAGGGCTGTGAAGATTAAAGATTTCTCCTAGCCCATAGTTTCTCATTTCACCTCAGACGGCCATGATCACACTGATCTCTCTGTCTCTGTACTCAGAGAAGGGTTTCTCAACTCCCATAGCAGAAAGACTACAGAAACAAAACTCATCCTGAAACTAGGTTCACACCTCCCCCCTTCTCCCAATGACGAACTTATTTTCGTGTAATCATCTCTATTCTCATGCAGGTTTTGACTTCACACCTCTCTTCACCCCTCTCCACTTTGCACTTCCTGAGTGGCCTCTCTGCCTCTCTGCCCCTCCTGCCTCCTCCCCTCTCCCAAGCTTTTGTTCCTCTGTGCTATTTAATCTTTGCTGTCTGCCCTGTCTTTCTTACACCTGAAGAAGGCTTCACAGCCGAAACGTTGTGTTTTGTCTCTTCTCATTTCAGCATTGAATAAACCTATTACTTGTTCCTTTGCAAAATAAAACACACTTCTTTCCATTACCTTTTTTGTACTGATATAGTATTCAAATTCCTTCCATTTTGGTTTGCATTCTGTCTTGATCTATACATTCTTAATTTTCTTATAGAGCTGTTCAGTTTCAAAAGTCCATCCATTTTCTAATCTTTTTATCCACTACAGTGTTGTGGGGATGCTGGAGCCTATAACACCAATGAGATTATAACTCCATATAAATGAAATCCACACAATCTTGATAGTTGTTTCTGTTGGATCTTCAATTTTTTTCTTTAAGTATCCTAATAAAATTATACTCTTTTGGATTGAGACCCATAATACTTTGGATATCCCTTAATGCATTAACTTCTTTGCTTTGTTGCTGACTACACCACCTAGCAATTATAAGGATGCTGGTCTGCTTTTTCCCCTGCCACAGGTTCTTCTCTCCCAGAGTCACCAGTGCACCCACAGATAAGACAAAATACTCATCCTTCATAAGTTCCCATTTTAATACAGTCTAGTAATCGACCAATCACACAGTTCCTTGTGTCCAAGTCTTCTCCTGAATCACACAGTAATGTGTAAAACCTCCAGTTTGCACCACAAAAGAGCCAAAATGTCCAGGTAGGTGTAACGCCATACTACTATCATTTTCTGCGATTCAGAATGAGGTAACAAAAAGGCCAGTGACATGAAGTGGCCCTATTACATTGTAGACAAACAAGCTTGTGAATACATCTCTTTAGTGGGATAGAAATGTTGCTCTCAGTCAAGAAATCCGTATTTAATGCACATCTTAACTCAGGTCTTAAACAAAACTAATAAAAGGATTTTTTTTCTATCAAACACTGAAAATCATCCCATCCTCCCACTGCTATTTCTTTCAGTTGCTGTTTATGAACAAAAAGGGTTGGAATGGCACCAGGTTTGTGCAGAGGTTTTGATTCAGTACCTGAAATAAATAACTGTCATGTTTCGTAATCATGTAAACTCCAAAGTGGAGTTTGAATACACATGTCCTATCCCAAATTGACAATATTTGAAAATCAATCTATTCCCGTTGCAATAAATCACGTTAGACCAAGTGATTTTGCACCCGTATTAATTTATATATAATGTTATGAAACAGATATTAAAACTGACATGGTTTTTAGATACTTTATCTAGACTCCGATATCAATAAGTGCAATTGAATTGAATTCAATATATAGACTTTGAGATGGTTTTGCTGACAAATACTACTCGTCAACTGCATGTAGATCACATTGGACATTTCTGAGGTGAAATGTCTGCTGCCGAACTTGTACTTATTTCCTCATACATTGAGCTGAATCTTGTCAAGAAACTTGTCAATGGGACCAATATCAGTACCCATGTTTATTACCCATCTCTTAGCTAGGGAACAAGCAATAGGTTTATTCCATGCTGAAAAAAAGAAGAAAGAAAACACAATCTTTCGGCCGTGGAGCCTTCTTCAGGTGTGAGGGAACTACTACTGTATGTTCAGAAGATTCCATGGCCGAAATGTTGTTTTCTTTCTTCTTTTTTTCAGCATGGAATAAACCTATTACTTGTTCCTTTGCAGCCTACGCAAGCTAACGTAGCTACTCACCCGAACTACTGCATCTCTTAGCTAGTTTAATATCCCTTGGAAAAGGAAACAGTTTGACTTTCTGCTGATCCGAACTTCTGTTTAGTGTGCAACCACTATGTTCTGCACAGCCAAATGCTTGACAGTAAGACATCATTTAAAATGTGTAGGTGAATCAGAAAGCCAAAAAAGGATTAATGTTGTTTGGACACCAAGTTTCCCCTTTTTGCTTACAGGGACTAGTGAGCAGGAAAGGCTGTTTTTACATCAGAATTTGCATGAACTCTCGTCCATGGTGATGTTATAGTACCGGCATCCAGCCACCAGAGGGCACCTACACAGTTAGAGCCTACTTCATCCACTCTGAGGAGGCGTAGGTTAACCAGGCCACATTAACCCATCACCACACCTCCCCTTTGGTCAAATTAGACCCTGCTGTCTGTTTCTACCTTGCTTAGTGTTGGGTTGTACCTTGTGCTTCACATCAGAGCCTTCTCGTAACTTGACTGCTTCCGTGTTTAGGGACTTTTGGATAGCCTGCTTGACCTCGATTCCTGAAACTTGTTTTGGATATTGAAGATTTGTTGCCTTTTCTGGCTTTTGGATCTTTTTGCTTTCCCTTCTGACTACGATTTCTGATCACCCCGTTAACGGCTTCCTTGTTATCTTGTCACCCACATAAGGTCCATCTATTTTCTTTTACTTGCTGGTACCCAGAGTAACAGAATACTGAAAAAGTCATGGACCCTGCGGAGCAAGATGAAATTCGTGCAGCGCTGGCACTAACTGAACTACAATCCACCATCCAGAAAATTGCCGGTTATCTTTCTCACTTGACAACCTCTGCAGCTCCCCAGGTGCCTCAAACACATCTTGCTATTGCCAGCCCCCAATCACAGAATGTCATCACCCCTGAGAGGTTCAATGGTAACCCATCTAAATGCCGGGGCTTCCTAGCTCAGTGTTCTTGTTTTCAAATGACCCCCTGCAGATTACCCCACATCACGCGAAAAGGTCCAAAAGCCAGAAAAGGCAACAAATCTTCAATATCCAAAACAAGTTTCAGGATTCAAGGTCAAGTAGGCTATTCCTTCCATAAACAAGGAAGCAGTCAAGTTACGAGAAGGCACTGATGTGAATCTCACTCACAAGGTAAAACCCAATACTGGTCAAGGTAGAACTAGACAGCAGGGTTTAAATAAACCTTTAGGGGAGGTGTGGCGATTGGTTAACCTGGTTAACCTACGCCTCCCCAGAGTTGATGAAGTAGGCTGTAACTGTGTAGGTGCCCTCTGGTGACTGGATGCCGGTACTATAACATGCAAGACCAGTGGTTTGCAACAATGTGGCAACCACACAGTACAGCTTGAAATTTGTCAAATTTGGCTGTACCGCCAATGAATTTATTTTGTTACAGAAATTTCTTACCTGGTCTGAGGAATCGGGACTGCAGATCCCCTCTAAGGTCAGCACAGTCCCTGACACGTGTTGTACCACACCCAAATTCTAACACTCTATAACACTAGGTGCAGGGTGAAGACAAGTGGAGCAAGGAGCCCACACTGCTGGGATTGTGGGAAAATTATGGGGTTAGATCTCATCTGAAACCCTTACTTCCTCCTGCAGATTGGAGTGTAACAGGGGCAGATCTGGTACCTGTAAGTGGACTCTGAATGGTCAAATAAACATAAGACAGGTTAGAGGCAAGAAGAGGCCTTTTCACCCATCTAGTTTGTATAGATGCTAGTGATCTGAAGATGTCATTCTACCATTTCCTGCTGTGAAAGAAAACTAAAAGAGTATCACCTTTGACCACACAGCTGGGCAGCTTGTTCCTGACCTTCATGACCCTTTCTACTAGATGTGTCTACTTGCCTCTGCTTTATTCTCCATTGCCATTTGTGTCATTATATTTCACTATTGATTTTTAAGACATTTTAAGCGAATGAGTAGTTATGAACCCTGTGCAGGTTGCTGAGAGAGTCCGATGCCTACGGGTTCTAGAGGAGTGAGGCAGCAGAGTGGTTGGTAGTTCCAGGCAAGAGGTCAGAGTCCCATTAGAGAAGGCCGTGGGGCAAACAATTCCAAAAAAGGGGTGAGACGAAAGAGTACTCAAATGGTCCAATGTTAGAAAGGTCTGTATTTCAGTAGCCAGAGGTTCGACATTGTAAGCTCAGGTGGCAGATAGATTCCTAATACCAAGCGATGTTACCGGGTGAACTGAGGGTTTAAATAGTGAAGGAAGGGGTGTGTGAGGGAAATTGGGTAATGAGGGGTTAATTAGGACCAGCTGCAGCCGTAACAGACATCCATTGGGTTGACAGATTTATTTATATTTGAATCAGATCCCCTCACTGTCTTCTCCGCTCAAGACTAGAAAAGGTTCAGTTCTTTTAGCTGGTCAGTGTTGAGCATTCCTTTAGGCCTGAGAATGAATCTGGTGACTGCTACCTGGATGGATCCAGTGCAGTAGAACCCAAAGCAGAGGGTTGTCCAATCGTGAGCCTGGAGGGCTGGTGGGTCTGCAGCAGCACCTGAAGACCTCGGAGGAGCTATTGAGTTGGTTCAGTCAACTTATATACCAGGTGCTTTAGCTTGTTAAGGACTGGTTTGGAATGAAAATCTACAGATACACTGGCCCTGTAAAATGAGGCTTGCACACCCCTGATCTGAAGGGAAAGGCTTCGTTTCCTTTCTGCTCCATTTTCATGTCGATCAGTAATCTTTCCAGCAAAGGGTAATGTAGATTTCCTGTCCCATCACAATACCCTGGGGTGCTCTCTGAAAAATTAAAAGGAAAAGAGATTAAAAATCCAAGACACATAAATTTCATGTCAGTTAAAACTCTTTTGAGTCAATCCTGCTGCTCACCACCATGAACAGCTGCACTGTTTATTTTCTTTAAACAACCATAGCCACAGGTTCATATGCTTAACTGAACATTCATGCAACACAGTATTGTGAATGATGTGTCCTTCTTATCTACAAGACTGAAACATAGCCAAGGTGGGAGGTTTCTTTCATCTATATTGTTATTTTTAAGAAAGAATCACAACACCACATTCTTTTTGACAGCCCCGTTTTCCTTGCATAAAAAGGGAAGCACCATTGAAGTCTGGTGATGCTGGGTCTGTCCCTGTTCTGTAAGAGCTGCAAAACCATGGTTGAATTGGATTTGTGAGTCTGTACAAGGTGAAGTCTTTAACTACTGTACCACTACCAGTTCATTGTAACTTACAATACATATGAGACAACATGAGTTTAGGAACAGAAGATTTTTCATTCTGTCTGTTGTTGTTCAGAGCCTGATAAAAAAAAGATGAAAGGCACTAAGCTCTTACCTGGAGCTATTTCTATTGCTGGCCAAATGCCATGGGAGTCTCATAATTCTACCAGTTTGCCAAGTGTAGAAAATGTGCACCTTAAAGTTTATGTTTACAGAATTCTTCAAATGGTAGATTCAGAATTCAGCTGCCTCTCTTGAGAGGGACATCATAACAGAAGGCATGGATCTTTTCTTTAACCTAAGATCATTCCTCTATAGAAAATGATGCCTTAAAGCTGTCATTACTATAACTTCTTTTAATTCTAATAATGCCACTACCACTAATGATAATTTTATCCTCATAGTAGAACATGTGTCAGAACCCTTGTGGCTAATGACAGCAGTGTTAGCGACATGCCAGCAGGTGGCGCTATGAAGCAGCATCTTTGAGAGAACAGTGTGCTTCTGCATCTCGAGTTCTTCGTCTTCGTGGTGCAGAGATGTTCATTTCCCTTGCTGCCTGCCCCCTCTCCTCAGCCTCCTTTATCACGCACAGCAATATCTTATTGCTCTTTTGTATAGTTTTGGAAAATAACAAAGAAACTGGAACATCAAAATTGACAAGGAGTGGATGTACAGCAATTTTAAGACATTGTAAATCATAAATTAAATTTCACAAAATTGCCCTTTTGTTGATTAGCAATTGCTGCTAGCTGCTATCAGTTGAGTACAATTGCATGCCATTACATTGTTTTCAGACATTCGCTAAGCTGCAGTACCAGTGAGTTTAACAGAACCTTGCGTGGCATGAGCCTTCAGGGGATGATATACCGCAGTTCTGTATCATGCTGAAGGGCTTGTTACATGCAGCTGTGTTGGCAATTTCTCACTGTTTCATAGGAGCTTCAGTTTTTTTGTTTTTCTTCAGGGGGTCTCTAGTCAACATCAGTGATGTTCTGTAGCCTGAATGTGACTTCATTTAACATAAAGATGTGTTTTTGTGCCTTACAAAGGGCTGATCTATAACGCAGTGAGAAACTGCAGTAGTCTCTTACTGTATGGTCATACGCAAATGACACTACATTTTTAATTAGAGAGGAACTCTATATTTCAGGCAACCAAATGAAGCACAGCTGTTCCATTGGTGTCATTTGTCCCATTGTTAAAACCTTTATTCACAAATATAACAAGGTTATTCGTTTTTCGCCGTCTGCTATACATTACAGTTTACAGGGACCAAGGGAACATTTAGTTGGCTGTGATACAGCTTAAATCAGGGTCCTGACTTTGACTGTGTCCATTGAGCACACTATTGGGGGGTATCAGAACTGAACATTTTTGAAATTTTAAACAAATCCCCCAAATACGAAATGTCTGCTGTGTTTTGAAAGCTTTAAAACTGTGTATGCATTTAATTGGCTTTGACATAGGTATAAGGCTCTCTGTTCATTCTGGGGTCCCCTGCCATCTGTTTGCAGAGTTAGTGTATCCTATGTGCTCAGTTGGGGAAATAAGAATGGCCACTGGGGTTGGAACTAGTCATTCAGTCCCAGAGCCCCTGCTGGGGAGTACAGAGGAGCAGCCAGCAGTAAAGACCCACTGAGACCCAGCACACCAAATGCTGCAAAACCGCGGCTCTGGTTAGTGATATCAATACAATGACAGGCTGCCAGTGTGCGATTTTACTGGCAAACACAATGTCAGGAAAGAAACCAATTGAGTGCAATTACCAGCGAATGTTCCAAACTTTGCAACTATTTTTACAGACAGTATTTTAAGACTGAGGTGGATTTTCAGTCAGTTCTTATAAGCTCCCCCGTAGTTCAGTCAGAAAGGTCACACACAATAGGATTCTGAATGAATTAAAAGGTTAAATGTACATCTGGATGTGAAAAGTACAAGGTTACAGCTGAAATGAAAAGAAGAATTTTCTCTTCACCTTGGGCTTGTCATGTTAATCTCGGGTTAATACTCTGCATACTCTACTCACAATATTTATGTAGCTTAGCCTGGCCTGATATATTTTCAAACTTTGCTAAAGCTGTTAAACAGCTCCACATCCCCCTTTCAAATCTGAACCAAACTCCATAAGCTTTAAACACAGTCTTCTGATTCACACAAAATATCCTTGAAATTACCTAAACTAAAATGAATACAAAACACCAATAGGTTTATGTTCCTGCAAACATTATTTATTTTAACTTTCATCATTTGTGGTCATCGGTTATTAACACCCTGCTCAGAACTACAATTAAATGTGTGGTCACTATTTTATAGTGTCTCAAAGCTCTACTCCAGCAGGACAATAGTATCTGTTGGTTTTCATTTCACTCAAGCTGATAGCTACCTAGACCAGTGTACTTATTGTATAGGCTTAAAGTGGATCAGTTTAACACCTTTCTGCAGTTCTTTAGATGCTAAGGATACACATAAGACCTGCTGTATCACAAAGTCCTTGCTAAAGCAACGCTGTCTTACTGTGTCAAACTTAAAACCACTCTGGGTGACTGAAGAAGAAAAATAGTCTTGCAAGATGCAGCTTTGTGGTGCCAGTCCTACCATATAGACATATTTGATTAAACCTGCCTGAGTCCAGTCAGAGAGAGCCTCGTATTCCTTCATTAAATAGCCTATCTGCATCCACAAAGTGCGCAGAATACTGATTGCACCAAAAGTTCTAGTCCTGTTTGGTCTCGCTAGCTACAGAAGACAGAAAAAAACAAATGTCATTATTCGTACTTGGCTCTTCTGAGTCATTGTACAGGGAGCAAAGATTCAAAGGTAGACCAAAAGAGGAAGTAACACATCAATTCTGAAACAGATTACAGGCACTGTAACAGTAGTATTATTAACAAAAGGACAGATGGGTTAAAGTCATGCTCAAATTAAAGAACAATATGTTAGGAATCAAAAGCAATAAGGATATCACAAAAGGAAAACATACAGTTTGCCTTAACAAAATTAACAAAAGTGTGACTGCTGGTTCAAAGTAACTAATGTGTGTGCTGTGGATCATTAAAAAAAATAATATAGGAAACATATAGGAAATAAATGCAGAAAGGCATGGCTTATGTTACTGTGATAATACTAAAAAAAGTGCAAGGGACACCTCTGGGTACTTCTGTTTCCTCCCACAGACTAAAGACGTACTGGTAGATTAATTGGCCTTAGTGAGAGTGTGTGCAAGTCTGTGTCTGTATGTATGCAATGCTTTTGGCATAGGCTTCTGGTCACTGTGACCCCGAATTCGATAAGTGGTTAATGAAAGTTCATGGGGCTTCATGTGATGAACTGCAATTTAATTACTATTGGTAATTATTATTGATCGAGATGCCTCAAACTGAATGTAAAAACATCCCAGTGTTATACAGAGAAAGAAAGACACTTTATTTATATAAGCTTTTTATATATTCTCAATTCTCCAGACTAGTGATTGAAAGAAAGTGTTGTAACAGAGAACCAGATTTTTATTTCCTGGATTATGTGATCCAGTCTTCCTTGCTTCAGTGCTTTTAATCTCAAAAAACTTCAGTGCTTTTTACATATAGGTCATGTTCAACATCCAAGAATCAGACATTTACAAATGTTATTGAGTATTTAAGTCTAACATGTCTTGTCTTAACCTGTAACCTGTATTTTTAAGGGGTAGCATTCTGGCCACAGGATGAAGAGGCTTGGACCCCGGTTCAGAATGAATGGGGTAGAAGAGGGATGCCCGATATAAAATGTGATAAAGTTGTACTGCATGAGATACTGTATATATATATAAAAATCTATATATCTAAATTGCTGGAATAATTTAGAACAGCTGGATGAAACTGGCTTGTTTGCAGAGAATGTAACCTGGTTAGGGACCTCCATGAAGGATCCCACTGCTTCCACCACTGAGTTTCAGCACCTGCCTGAGTGACAAGAGACTTTTCTGTGCCAGTGGGAGCGTTGCACAGTAGATCAGTAGTGTAGTGAGAGAATGGTTTTAATCGAGTGACTTAAGAGGGAACTTCAGGGAACCCAGATGTGTTATCATATGTGATTGTACACGAAAAACATCAGCTTTAAGGGAGCTAGAAGACTTAACAACTGAACATAAAGTTATTGTTACTGAAGGCAACCTAGCAAAACAGTTTTTACCTTTTCATTTTGTTATTTTCAAAACATAATTAATATATCGCTCACCTTTTCATTATTATTGACACAATTATTCAATTTATCTTACTTTCATTTCATTCATGTGATGGACAGATAATAACCTTTAAAGTTAATATACTTGGAATCAGAAATTCCTGACCCAATTCACTTTTTAATTCAACACAAGCTATAATCTCTGTACAATCACTTTATTTAAAAAGCATAAAAATGAGCAGAGCACATCCATGTTCCAAAACCTAAACTTTAAACGCATTCATAGGTGAAGAAGGACTGGGCTGGTGCAACATTACAGCCAGGTCTGTCATTTCCTCAGCCAGGTGATCTAATGCCAAACTCAAAATTATTAAGTGTGCTGTCCTTTTTATGTCCATTTGACACCTTTTTATTAAAATATCTTAAAAAATTATATGTTCAGGTGGTATAATTTATGTTTTCATATAATGCATTTCAGGCTTAGACACAATCCTGAAAAAAAAATTCACAATAGAGCTGTTATGTTCTTTTTTCCAGATAAAATAGTGTTTTTGCAATCCTGAATGCGCCAGGAGATTGACAGCGAATGGAAATTCGCAAAACTAAAGAAAAACAGAACCACGTTTGGTTTGTTCTCAGAAAATCACAAGAATACATTTTCCCAACCCTGTTACATTTTTTAAATTCCCTCTGCTGTCCTTGTCTTTGGATATTGGATAGCACAGAAAACAAACTCGTTTATAGGCTGTCATAATTGTACTATTCGGAGAACGAATACTATTCTTTGCTCACTGTGCAGAGGGTCCCTGCAATAGTAACTCTATTCAATAATTGTAATGTTATGATTCCTTGAGGATTTTGGAGCAACATAATCCTGCTTACTGTTTCCTAAATAATTTCATTATAATGTGACATCACTGAATGTTTGCTTATACTACTGTATCTAGCTATTTTTATACTCTACCAAATGGATTATGTGAGCCAAAATATCCCATCTTGTTTGTATCTATTCTTATGTACTTTTTGCTTTTAATCCCAGATGTGTTTCTAGCATATTCTTGAAGGATTCTAGAGAATCAATATCAGCATTTTTTGGGAACAATTTTTATTTAGTGCTCCTGAGCAAATAGATTTTCCTTTGGCAAAAAGAATGACAACATGAATACAGGAAACAATAAGATGAGGAGAAACGTGTTAATACATGCAATAAAAGCATTTTAAATAAAACTGTCTAGGGATATGTGTTTTAGAGAATTCATTTTTCAGAATAACAGTATCAGTGTTAAACCTTTATGCATTATGTTAGAGTTCACTGCACCTATAATCCAAAACTTTCAATGAAACACACTTCAGTTTTGTTTTTGAGAATTGTGCTTTTATATATAATATTCACTTTAAGTCATTCACTGAGAAAATCACTTTTCTATTGTCACAAAAAGATTTTATTACACTTTCAGATGCTACTGGTAATCCGATCAGATCTCTGAGATCTGATGTTCCAATGGCAGAATATTATAGCTTTCAGTGTATCCCTTTTTAAAGGACTTTAAAAAAAACATCTGCATTAGCTCAGCTCATCCTTCTGTTACCTGGCATACGTGAGTTATCATATCAAAAGTGGGTGGGAATTAAGTAAATATTTTGACCTTTTCAAAAGATAATATTAACATATTTGTCTGATGACCTAGTTTGGCAGAGAGTCTTGTTAAAAAGTTTTGGAATGCAGACCCTGCATTGAGTTGACCCAGGAACAAATCCATTAGAAAGATTTGGATATGTATTGTTGCAGTTTCAGAGCAAAATTTGAAGAAGTAAGTGAGACAGAAACCATGAGAGTTTTGTGGACAGTATGTAAACAGCAAGACATCCATTTCATTACCATTAGGGAGAGTTAACACTAAAGTGATTTTGAGAAGTTTTTTTGGATAATTTTTAAAATGGAAAAAAGTTTTAATGAACATTTTATACTCAGTGATTGTTGTAATTTTCCTGATATTGAGTTCAACCACATTCTACATCAGGTGTGTCTGTTAAACATTTAATGAGAAAATTGCAATGTGGTAAAACAGCTGTGCCTGAAATCTGTACATCTGTATAGACACTGCTGTCACTGCAAAAAATCACCCCCTTTTCACTTGTAATAGTAAGAAATTGGTGTTCATTCCTCTGGTGTATGTTACCTGAGATATTTTCAATTTTGGTTTGTATTATAGCTATACAGTAGCTACATTTGTACACTCCCAGCTGTTTAATTTTTGCTATCTTTGCAATTCTGATAAGTTCTTCTAAGGCATGACTAACATTTTCAGTTTAATTTTGATAGACTAGTGAAATATATTAACAGATTATATGTGACATACTGTATGTAATACTTTATTAAATATTACTGATAATTATGGATATATAAAGTGGGCAGTATGGTCATATGACAGATTGCACTGCTGCCTCATAGCTCCTGGATCTTGGGATTGGTTCCAGCCTGGAGTTCCTCCTGCTTTGATTTTGCATGTTCTCATGATGTTCACCAGGTTCTCTAGTTTCCTCTTGCCACAGTGTGTGTATGCCTGGGGACAGGCTTGTCATTATTATGACCTTTATCAGGAGCCAACAGCTTTCTGATAATGAACGGATGTTCAAAAACGGTTTTATAAAGCATGTTTTCAAGAACAAAAACTAAATAAGACTGGCTTGAGGTGAGCTGTACTGATGTGGAACCAGGACAGGGACAGGTAGTGAATTAGTGCTTGCTGAAGTTTTTTAAAATTGAATGGTTGAGGATAGATTCCTAGTCAAACCCCTTAAAGAATAAGAATTATCAGCTATATTTGCAAATGGCAGTTTGGGCAGGGGAAAGAGTCGAGGGCCAACACTGTAACAGTTGGACGCCAACAGGAAACCTGTCATCGTAGCAGCCAAACTCATGACTGGGGCATGGGTGCCAGTGATGATAAGGCCTGTAAACGAGGAGCTCTGACTCAGTTTACACTCGGAACGGAGTGAGAGTCAGCCACCGGGAATGCTCCGATGGCATTGAAAGAGGGGAAAGGAAAGAGCTGGATCAACAAAAAGAGGGTGGGGCCATAGGTGTAGCTGGTTGTCCACTTAACTAGCAAAAGAGAAAGTGGGGGTGAGGAAAGAGTGAGTGAGTGGGGAAAGCAGAAGATACAGATTCCAGGAAATGCCTGCTGTCATTCTGGAGTTCCAGGAAGGCTTGACGACATTGGATGGACAGGATGAAAAGAATGGCAGGTGCATACAGATGGTTGTTTTCCATAAAGGAATTGAGGTTGAAAAGCTGCTTATTTGAGAGGAGGCAAGAAAACTCCCTTCCTGGTTTGGATGAGATGTGAAGGTCTTAGCAATGCCTCCCACAAGACCAAAACAGCAATTGCTAGAAAAATGCATGTAAAGTTGTATTTATATATAAGTGAGTGGAAGTGTAAGATTACAACTTGGCTTCCGTTTAACAACACTAAAAATGAAAAACATTTTTACATTATCTTTAAAATTAATGATTTGATAAGGCTGTTACCTGTTACTTGACAAAAGATGCTGCCCTTTAAAAAAATTGGGGCAAAACTGCATTTGAGAAGCCACCCTAGACTGGCAATAACTTGGCACTGTTCTCCAATCAACTTTTTAACTAAATTACTGATCTAGAGTAATCAGAGCCTTTACAGATGATGCATTTGTATGAGCACACAGAAAAAGCTTTTGTCTTTGCAAGAATTGGTTCTTAATACCTGCATTATTAATTTAAATATTATCCTTTCATTCAAAATGTCAAGTACTCTCTTAAATAAATGTCTTATTTCCAATTGAGCAACAGACAAATTAGTTCAGAACTTTTTTACCAGGTTGGGTACAAGGCTGTGTGCTGCAATGGACTGCAACTGTACATTTCTGAATAAAACAGCAAATTCCTTACAAAATTCAAAGTGTGTCTTGCATCATATAAAATACACCTATTAACCATATAAACCAGACAACAGAAGCTGCATTTTTAATATGGTCAAGAGAAGTATTTAAATTTAGATGAGGGTAAGAGGACAAGTAAAACCTACAGTATCCTCATCAATCTTAAACCGCTGATGATCAAAAGAGACTTGGAGAGCCTGGTGGTTTGCTCATTGTGTGAAATAGAGCTAAAACCTGTGGTCTAGACATGTCTTTTATCAAAAACACTGTTTTGTCTTAATATCAATTTTGAATGTTCTAGGCAAATTAGCAACAGTTTTTTGTTGTTGTTGGTATGTAATAATAATAATAATAATAATAATAATAATAATAATAATAATAATAATTGCTTATACTTACAGTATATAGCACTTTTCTGGACACTCCACTCAAAGCGCTTTACAGGTAATGGGGACTCCCCTCCACCACCACTAATGTGCAGGCCCCACCTGTACTGTATTTGGTCTGAGAGTTGGGTATTCACAAATGTTTTTCATTCTGTGGCATTATCTTTTTGATTTTTCTGTAAAGATCAACTAACCTGGAGTATGGGATTGTGCTTTTGGGGGATACTGTTCCACCTTGTTTTCTATGTTACAGTCTTCAAAATTCATAAATGTGCTTTTGGGTCATTGCATTTTCTTCCTACAGATGACCACATCTTCTTCACACTTAAAAACAATAATACAAATGCACACATTTCCCAGAGTGAATCAACTGAAACAGCTGTATTCTCTCATCGTCTGTAAAATGTGATAGACCTGAGGGAAACGAGAATAGAAGAACTGGGGTTTAATGTTGTTAAAAGTTAATCAATTCCTATGTGTTGTATCGCTGAAAATCTCTTGTTTTGTTATGTGTAACTTTTCTTGAATTTGCTGAGAAAACTGGATTAAGTAAATCTATAGTATGTTATTGTAGCTGTGCTTCCAAGCAGTGGATCTTGGTTAGATTGGGTTTCATCAGCTGAAAAAGGGTGGGTAAGAATGTCTCATAATGCAGCGACACAGAAAGCATGCAGGAATATAGTGACCGCCATTTTGTCGTTTCACTACGAACAAAAAAGAAAAAGTGGTCACTTACCAAAAACACTTATCATAACAAAGTCACCATGTATAAGAAAATTTTCAGCTTTGTTTCAGATGACTTCTCTGGATTCGGCAAGTATTTTTCTTTTTCATTTCCTTCTGAGATATTGTGAGGGACCTCAGTGAAATATGAAATTGGTTTGTCCCTTGGAGGCTTCTGTAGAAAGTAGCCATTTTGGCTCATCTGGGAAACAGGGGGAGTGGCCGAGCCAAAATGGTGACAGACTGTTCAGTATGTGATTTTATCTGTAGGCGGGGATAATGAGCTCCAGCTGCTGTATTAACCTGACCAAACCAGGAGTATTCTCTGGTGGACAAGACTTGTGAAGTAAAGAGGTATATATATGCCGTTATTATTTGAATAATTTGGGGTTTGGATCTAGTCCTATATCATTTTAAGTTAGAAATGAAATATTTAATATATATAGGGTAATATTTAAACAAAGTGTAGTTAGGATTCTAATAAGGAATTAGTTGTTTATTGCAGCTGTTTTGATTTGGTGCCAAAAGAATACATTGGCCTGTTAATAGAAGGACCTGTACTCAGCTTATCTTTGAGATCAGTCATCTGAGAGACACACTACACATCACACACTTGGACATCTCACTTGGTTTGCTTGTAACAGGAAAAAGCTGCTATCCCACCGCCTTGACTACCTGAGCAGCAGTGATATGAAACAGTCCATGATAAGCAACTTTCTGTCTCAAGAAGACAATGCACCACACACACAAATCCCTCTACCACACGTCTGCATTGTAAAACTGCACATCATGTTTTCTGACTCTGCAATGCAAATAATATCATTTCATTTTCTTGTTTGTTCTTTAATTGGATAATTGGGGTCATTTTAATTTATTGAAGGCTTTCTTTATTTAATGAATAATAAAAATAATTAATAAGAATAATTGCTTACACTTATATAGTGCTTTTCTGGACACTCCACTCAAAGCGCTTTACAGGTATTGGGGATCCCCTCCACCACCACCAATGTGCAGCTCCACCTGGATGATGCGACGGCAGCCATATTGCGCCAGAATGCTCACCACACATCAGCTCTCAGTGGGGAGGAGAACAGTGATGAAGCCAATTCAGAGATGGGGATTATTAGGAGGCCATGATTGGTAAAGGCCAATAGGAAATTTGGCCAGGACGGCGGGGTTACACCCCTACTCTTTTTGAGAAATGCCCTGGGATTTTCAATGACCACAGAGAGTCAGGACCTTGGTTTTATGTCTCATCCGAAGGATGATAATTTAAGAGTGCTTATTTATCTATATACACTGTGGATGTTGTATTTTTAAATGAACCACAGGTTTGTGAAATCATGGGACAAATGCAATTACAGTACTTGTCAAATAAATTGAAAAGATAGCAGAACCACTAGCATTATAGCATTAATTACAGTACTTTAACTCCTGTTAGTCTGTATCAGACTGTACTTTTGTGGTGATACTTTTAATGTTGTGTTTAATATGAGAACTGCAAGTGTCCTAAAATAAATGAATAAAAACAACAGCATTCGACATGTATCATATTTAAGAATAAACAAGGTGCCTAGGCATTTTTGTGAGCATGCTAAAGCAGCATTGCTTCCAATTCTGAGGTTTAATGCTAACCCCGAGAACTGGAAGTCTTTATTTTAATTAATAAAACCCACAGATTAAATGAAGTGTTAAAATACACAGTCACAGTCTTCCTTTTATCCCTCCCAAAAGCTGCATCAATCCTGCAACAAAAAATAAAACTTTGATGCAGCCAGTTGTATAGTTTGCATTGAACAATGAAATAGTAATGAGGACATAGAGTGGAACACCTTAATGTCTTTAGAATTTCAGCCAAGCACTAAACCACAGTGCTTGAGTGCCTAAGGCCCTGAATTCACTACAAAGCATTTCTTTCAGCCATAGCCCTCACCTACACCGCTCTGCCTTCATTAAATGAACATGGGAAAGCTGTGCTGAATAAACAAGCTAAAGGTAAACAGTTACAATAAGTAATTTATTTATTGTGGTGATGCAATTTTTTTATCAATCCACATTGGCTTTGCCTAGTTAGTTGACTAGCTGAGGAGACCCTCTATCAGCTCAAACTAACCACAACTAGCCAATTGCATTCTGCCATTTGGGGAATGCTGGTCACTCTCTTCTTATTATTATGCACTTGCTTTTAATCTTTATTTTTAGCTCATTGTTTTTTTTTTGTTTTCCTGTTTTTTTTATTTGATCTATGTATTCTGATTTTAAGTATCAATTTTGTGAAAGATGCTTTACTAAATAAAGAATGGTTGTTTGTTTGGTCTGTGTGATTGATTGATTATTTGATTGACTGACTGATATCCTTAACTTAACCCAGCCATTCCTGGACTACACAGCTCCACGTATATTCTGAACAGCAACTTTTATTGGTTAAGCCTCTCACGATTTTCAAGATCCACATACTGTATACAGTATATTTAAGATCTGTTTTTCTAACAATTTAGAAGCAATTTCATTATGCTATGAGAACTGGATCCAGCAAACATATTAATTTGTCACCATGTCTGACTTCTCTAAATGCATAGTGTATCATGTATTCTGGCTTCATTAATCAAAGTCAGCCTGTTTTGGATCTTGCCATTCCACTGTTTGACTGTTTATCACAAGTGGGAGGGATTTAAATTCTGCTCAGAAAGAGGAAGTAATCCTCTAAGATACTAAAATGAACTCTCCTAAACATGCCTAGTAATAGTTGACTGTAGATTGCTGTGGGAAAAGCCCGTAAAACCAAGATTTGAAATTAAATTCGGAAGCAGCAATAGACAATGCATCATAGTGGTTCACAATAAATGGTGAAAATTTCAGACTAACTCAAAATATAATAGAAAAGAGAACACACGCCATTTGATCAGTTTTGCTCCCAATGAATCAATTCAAACAGCAGTTTTACAGTGATGGAATGACAGTTTATGAATAGGATTAACAGTTGGGTGTCATTCTGTATCTTCACCATTTTAGCAAGCACCGGTCTGTGTGCTAATCAGGAACAGATCAGGGGAAACAGAGGTAATGACAGCTTCAGCTTTTACCATCACAATTGCATGGGAAAGGATCCAGAAAGCCTTTCCCTTTTAGCAAGTCCCATCAGGACTTGTTGGTTTGTATAAAATCAATTTAAAGTTCTTACAAGTAATGGAAATACTTTTTTTGATATATAGCAAAATCACTTGTGGTTTCAATGTACAGAAAAAAAGTGCATATTGCCTCCAGTAACTCAGGAATTCAGCGCAGTAAAATAAAATAAATAAATTGGAAAGTAATATTTTCTGCAGCTGCTCATGGATTAAGTTACATAAGTATATGCTTCAGAAAAGGTTAACTTCGCACCTGAATCTTGTATACGTGCCAATACAAGAAAATGCAGTCCGATTGCACGGCAGCACTGAACGCCAAGCGGTGTAGGATGATTTTCTACAAGTATCCCAACAAGTGAACTACATCACTTACCATTTGTATTGTGGCATTGTACCTCTCTCACAGATATTAACAGGGACAGAAAGAAGATAGAGAAAATAGGCACCTTTTCTGAGTTGGTAATATCCAACTCAATGTGATGAACAAGAAGAACAAAGCAGTAGTGTGGTTGGTTTTAGAAATGATGCTATTATAGTTCGTTTTTAAAAACAGATCCAGCATCTTGTTAAAAACTGCAGAAATCAGTCTCTTAATAAAATGTTCCTCAGTCAAAAAGAACATTTATGCATATAATTTCAAGCTTATGAAAGGGAGGTCTGCTCGAAAATGAATAAGGCCCAGAACTGTTTCTAGAGACTGGTGATATAATATTGTGTACATCAGAGGGCATGAGGGACTATGTACAGAGTAACAGAGTTACAGAGTAACAATGTAAAAGCAATGAAAAAATATGCAATTTAGATATCAAATCTGCATATTTAATGTGATTGTTTCTTCATGCAGACCTACTATTTTACTATACACAGTTAATTGTGTTTAGTACTGTATTTTAAGCCATAAACCAGATTTCTACTGTATAAACATCCAGGCATGTTACAAAATGTTTGAGGGGACATCATACCAGGCAGAAACTGATTATTTCCAGAGTGAGAAAGTGTTCATGTAAAACTCTAAATTTAAATGTAGTTTAGCAATCTCAGTAACAAATAAGTTTGGGCTATGAGTTAGCTAGGTTCCATATTGACGTAGGGTTTTATTAAACAATGTAACATACTGTATGGGGTGTGTACTGCAGTGTCAAGGTGCATTGTTATAGATGAATCCACTTGGTTTTCAAAGTTGTCCTATACATCTGTTGAAATATCAAGTAATACTGCTAGGTTTGTTGTGCTCCCAAATGGTCAAATGAACTTTATTAGTGGGCCTAATAGCTTGATTTTGTAAGATAATGTGTTTTGGGTTATTAAATGGAGAAGAAAAAGAAAGATGAAGAAAAGAAATTGGAAAAAAATATCAAGTTCTAGGAAGCCTTTTCTCTAAACAGTGAGCAATCGTTCCTCCTTCTGCTTTTAACATGAATTAATGTAAATTCCAGTCGATTTTAAGTCTAGCTCTGACGCTCCGACTCACCGGAGCTCTGGAATTTCGTAGGGGTGTGTGAATCTTGCAGTAATGGCATTCCAGCCTGGCTACATGGCTGCTATTTCCCAACAATCAATCATGGTCAGTAACAGCGTGTTACAAGGAAAAGAGCAAGGACTGGGGTGAAGTTTGGGTAGATGTCTGTGTTTTTAGGGCATAGTCAGACATCTGTGATAATGCCTTGATAACCAGATGGTTAGCCTTCAGCACTACAGATTACAGTCTGTGGTGAAACCAAGCTGGATAGATGAGCGAACAAACCGATCTTTGGGGCTGACAAAATTCTAGACCTGGTCTAGAATCCATTGTGAGTCTATGATCACAGTGAGTGAAAAGCACAGCTGTACAAATATCTCTCCGGGTTATCAATGTAATTTGACAATTTGTCCTCGACTGGCTTACCTGGCAAAATATTGGAATAGTTCTGAAGTGAAATAATGTGATTTGTCTTTCACTTTCCCCCTCAGCAGAATAATCAAACAATGGGTCTTGCATATGTTGTTTAGAATCTGAATTAAGGCTTAAAATAATAAATAAGCCACATTAGCTTTTCAATCTCACAAACGAGCTAATTGATTGACACAGCCAATGATGAAAAACACATTCTAACATTTTCCCTTATTTGCAGACTACATACAAAAATGGATCAAAGGAAAAATGGGTAGATTGCATGCTAATTACTGTATGGTTATTATTCTTTATTTTTCTATTAGCTTGTTAACCAATTTGGGAATTTTCTTCTAAATTTATTCAGTCAGGTAAACCACTTTTAAATTAAAATTAAAAAAATCAATATATGTGCTTAAAAAAATTATTATACCATTGTAAATTGCACATTATGATCAGAATCTCAGCAATGTACAGTATACGTCCCCCCTTTTCCAATCTGTTTAAAATTACATTACAATTAATTGCTTAATTTGTATCTCATTGACTATGAAAACATCTGGGCGTATCAGTGCTATCTTATCCCATAAACCGAGCTCCCTAATGCATTGAGGTAAGAAAAAAGAAAAAAAAGAATAAAAATAGAAATGTACATACATAATTCACAAGCTTTGTATTTCATTACATTTCCTCATCAGTGGTGAACTACCTTACAAAGATAAGCTTTATATGGAATCTAAATTGTTAATAAAACAAATCATGTGGATATTAAACAGGTCCTACAGAAGGAGCAATTACAAGAAAGGACAATTAAGCTAATACAAGCTGAAAAAATAAATAAACTGTAACTTTGTCCTAGAAACGGTTTCCATTAATGGAGTCTCATTGCAATTGTCATTGAAATGGACAAAAGACAACAGTGTCGAGGTAGACAGGCCAGCAGTGGTTTGATATTGGCCTCAGTTTTGCCTTAGAAACCAGCTCACAAAGATGAACACAGAAAGAACATAATAAATAAGAGACTTTCTCTATGTTCTTGTAAAGACAAGATATCATATGATTAATATAATGTCCTGAATGTAATGTGGAAAGTATCATTTTTAAGGTACAGTTTTTTTCTTACTTTGGACCACTCATGTGGTAAATAAATTACATGCCATGTAAGTTACATATACAGTACAGTAGTACAAAAATACTGTGTAATTTATGTGAATGACTTAATTACACTTGAATATGTGCTATAACTACAGTAAAATAAACCTCATAGCACATGAGCAGGGCATAGAGCTCCAACTTGCAGAATTTCAATATCTTACCATCTTTCAGGGGATAAACATCTTTAATGCAATACATGAGTGTCTTTTCAGGCTGAACACAATGTCAGCACACAGGGCTCAGGGCTTCATAAATTTATTACCAAGAGGTTAATGAATAAAGTACGTGTACTACTCATGCAAACAGTCTTTTATGCAATTATGCATAATTATTCTATGCAGTAGTGTGCAATGTGTGTTATTAAATTTCAGTTATGCATTATAAACAGTAGTGCACTCTGCATATAATAAACTGTATATAAAATGCTTTTTAACTGTACTTTACTGTAATAAAAGTGTACTCTCTACAAAACTAGAGACTAAGGGTTAGTTGCCTGAGCTCAGCCAGACTTTTATTGTCCACGGCCTGTTTTTTCCACAAAGGAATAGATCTTTGCTTCCTGAAAAGGTTGCATACATGAGGTAGCGAGGAGAATGCTACAGAAGTAAAGAGAACCCAGAAAGAGAGAATAAACTTTCTTTTTTCCCCCTCTGCTCAGTGATCCAGCACAATGCACACAAAAGCTACTGTGTATCAGTGTAATGTGTTGAAGAATCGTACCAGCTGGTCAGAAAGGAAAGAAGCTTTGAAGGCATTTAAATAAATGTGCAGGTCACAAAACAATGTCAGTTTAACTGTTTTTTTAATATTTTAAAATCTAAATAGATTTACTGGTTTAATATTTGTATTTTGCTTATCTTCCAAGTCAGATCTTCCAGCGACGTCACATATGACACATCTTGGGCGATTGTGCTGGGTAATCCTTTTCTGATCAAAGTGAAACTTTAAATTTATGGTAATGGAGTCTAGTAACTGCAACTTTACAGTTACCTCCCCAATGCCTTCTGTCCCTGTTCTCTTTTTTTGTCTTTGAACAAGAATACAAAAACATAAGAAAGGTCACAGATGAGAGGCAGCGGTCTGGCCTTTATTGCTCACTCGGCTCAATAACTAAAGCATCCCTTTTGAGAACCATATGTTCCAAGTACTTCATCATTTTAAAGCAGAAATCTTTAAAGTCCATAAATGGTAAACTGTTGCATTGTGGTAGTCTTATAAGCAATTCATGTTCTCATTTTCTGTAGCAAAATGTACAGTAATTGTTAAGGGATGGGCCTCTATTCGGTAAGGCGGGAAACAGTTCCCTTTTGGAATTAAGGCATGGCATATACAGTACAGGGAATGCAAACACTTTTCACAATATTAGAGAATGATGTATTCCACAGCAGTGACCCAGTAAGTGGAAGGTCAAATGATTCCTCCTGACTGTAAAGCAGAAGCAGACCCAGCAGTTTCCTGAGTGTGGGCTCAGTTAAAGACTGGAGTACAGTTGACCATCCCAGGAAGGTCAGTTGGATTCTTTAATAAACTGACAGGCCAATGGGTGCTCTGAGTTCTCTTACTGACCTCTTCAGAAGTCTGTTCTGTAAGTACCAGTCGTACCTTCACTCTGACTCCTTCCTCTGTCTCTGAAAGCTCAGGAGTCTGTTGGCCAACATCCTTCAAAACTCCCATTTGTCATGTCATACACCTCTATGCATATGTAACACAGACATTGTGCAGAAGTTGGCGTTTTTAATTAGACGGCCCATTTGATGTTCCCAGTCAATGACACTATTCTTTCACATTGATAACACACTATACATTTCATGCAGAACTGGATCAGCTTCTGTTGGCCGAGTGATTCCATTTAGAATCTGGTAACATCTGGTGAAACTGATGCTGTGAAGTGTTACAGTTTTAGTTTTTGCTGAAATTGGATTGACTTGCTATGAGGGGTATATTTGTTTTATAGACAGTGTAGTATATAGCTTTCATCCATGTATCTGTATAAGTTATATAAAACACATTATACCTGGCTACGTCTATCCAGTATGTGATGCTTTGCTTTAATGGTACTGTATATGCTCTCATTTCATATCTAATTTTTTTGTAGCTTTTTTTAGACTCTGGTCTTCTTCTAAGGGAGTTCTATATACTGTTTCTATGCAAGGCAAACCTTAGCTAAAGCTTTCATTCATTATACTCTGCGTTAAATACCACTGAAGAATTGAATTGATGAAGAATTGAAAATGAAAGTTTGTGTGTGTCTGTGTATCATGTAAAACATGCGTCTGCTTGGGAGGTAGTTCAAGTGTCTCCTAATAAAAGGGTTACCTTAACATATGCCAGTGGAGTTGATAGATGTGTGGTAAAGCTTTATAACCGTTTTTTTCACATTTCTAAAACATATGTTATGTCATTTATCCTGCATTTCCTATATTCCTAAAGGATGATCATCTTCAGGAGGGAAGCAAGATTCAGTCACCCTTCCTTTTAGCAGACACAAGTCAAAGCCGTACACGCACGGCTCAGAAGCGAAACTGAGGCACTTTTCAAGGGAAATCGTGAAACCTAGAACGAGCAAAATCTATCACAGTGCTTTGTACAGTTCCACGTGAAATATATGGATTTTGTCATTCAAATAATCCAAAAAAGAAAATAAAATTAAAAGTCAGAATCAAAGCATTTTTGTTAGCTTTGTCATCGCAGTTGCATTGCCCTGATTTTGCTATTATAATAATTTCCAGATTTCCAGTAATCTTATTTAAAAATCATATTTAAAATGTATTGAAAAAACATCTCAGAGCAAGATACACTAGGTGTACAATAGAGGGAAATGTTATCCGAAATTACATTTCTTCCAAATGCCTTTGAAATTACAAAAAAGGTCAGATCACATGCTTTCACATACCTCCCATGCACCTCATACGACTGTGAAAGTTACATCAGCTCAACAATGTGGCATTAATTTCTCTTAGGCTTTCTTATCAAAATATTTTGTTCCAACTTTCATCAAAATATTTCAGTAACCTTGGAATCTGTCAAAACATTTGGATATTTTGAGTTTACCTGATGGTGGATGATTTCTTCGAAACATTTCTCTAAAATATTCTGACGTCACAGAGTATTTTGTTAAACAAAGACTGATTTGATTCAGAGCAGAGCTTCATGTTCATCCTGAGAGTGTTACATAAAACACAAGCTCTCTCTTGGCATTAGTGCTCACAATGTGTTTGATGAGCACATGACTGAGCAGTGCATGCAGAGAGGCATTTGCTCTAATTACACAATAATTGAAAACGAGCTGTTATTAATGACAACAAGAACAGTACATGTAAAAGGCAGAGCAGCAATCCTAGATTTTTTGTAAAATAAGCTCCATACATAATATTACTTAAAGGTAAGTAAAAGGTCAACTGAGAAAAGATGGGTTTTCTCCATTTGTTTCAGACTACAAATCTTGAAATGCTATTTGAAGGGACTCACACCTGTTTTATTAGTGATTGACAATTTCTTCATTTTTTTTAAACATATGACAGCGTGTATACTTTAATGAGGCTTAAATTACACAAAGCATGACTAGTAAAGAAGAAAGTACAGATGTAGCACCGTCACGTGTTGGAGTATATGAAAAACAAATAAAATTGATGGAGAGCTATACTGTTCTAAGTCATATATTCCACTGGGTGCGACATCATAAGAACATAAGAAAGTTTACAAATGAGAAATCTGTTGGCCCAACTAGCATATTTGATTGCTAGTAGTTATTTGATTGATGGATCTCACTTTGGTTAACTGTGTCACGACCGTAAGCCCTTCCTCTTAAGGAAGCTCTGGCTCTTTCTTTCTTGTCTTGATTTTTGCACCTGCCTCCTGTTCCAGCTCCTCCCTATTTAAGCCAGACACTCCCACCATTCCAGGCTCAGCTTTGGAAGATGGACGTCCAGAAGCCCGCCTACCAGCGAGTTCAGGAGTGGCCCAACAGCATAGGCTTCAAAACGGCGTCCTGACCATCTGGGTCCGGGACCTGGGGCGTCTGGCCCCTTTAACCCTTTTTATTCCCCCGACCCTTCGCCGGATCCCGCTCCAGCTTTTAACTTCTGTCATGCCTGTCTTGGATGGATCACCCAGCTCTGGACTCTTGCCTACTCTGGATTTCTGTACGGACTCCCTTTGGTCTTGTTTGCCTTGGACCACGCCCCTCCCCCGAGCACCAGCGCACCTTGGACACGACCCCCTGTTCTTCTTCCAGCCCCGATCCTAGTCTTCTTTCCCTGTGTTTGTCTCACTCCCCTCTGGATTCTGCCATCTGCATAGGGCCCTGAAAGACGCCTCGTGACAAACTGCCTACCACACAAATATTCAAAGCCTCCCAGGAGTGGACCTCTTTAAAACAACTGTGAAACCATTGGACACACGTGTAACCTAAGTGGAAGTGCATTTAAAACTGAGAACAGCAGAAAGCTGAGGAAGAATGGAACAAGATGTCCAGCAATGTTGCTGAGGCCCATACCCTCGTCTCTTTCAAGAAATGGATGGGTGGGATCTTGGGATGAATAAGCTACTGAATTGTTTACCAAGTGGGCTAGATGGGCCAAATGGCATCCTCTCATTTGAAACCTTTCTTAAAACTGTAGTATAGAAATGCTGTGCATGCACACTGCTTTCACCCAACACCATGAAGGCATACCCCAACCTAATTGTTTTTTGGCTGCCTAATAAGGTAACACAGTATTAGCTTGCTATTACCAATTCTATTTCATCTTCTTTCTTTGCTTTCATAATCTTTTATGTGTAAACCTTTGAGTTTTGCAGCTTAGTTTTAAATGACTAATAAATATGGTAACTGGCAAATAGCTCTGTGTCAAGAATGAAATTTTGAGCCAAATTGTTTCTGAAAGACACATTACTTCTTGAGTTCACCAAACCTACACTAAGGCCATTTTATGGTAGTCCTTGGCATGGACAGATACAGCCTTGAACACTGGTATGTTCACAAAATTCTTCTTATTAGAAAATAGCTCACCCACCAGTGGTGCAGGAGAAATGACAGGTGAAACAGACCCCAGGACTGCAATCATAGCTTTAATACTTAATAGGTATATTGATGATGTTAGTGTGCTGCTTTTGTGCACTGTGCAGATTTGGTTGTCAGTTATTTTTCTGATAGAGGTTTAAATTGAGGGTACTACCTCTTATGCTATATTCATGCTATGGTGAAGTTCTCTTAAACCTCAACAGTTTCTCCATCACCGTGGTTGCTGCTAAGATTAGATGGAGATAGAAAAGACATCTTGTGGGTTAAAAACAGATATTTTGCACTGGCATCATCCTCCAGGTCTTTCAAGAACATTAGGAACCTCTAAGCTTGGGAACGGTGATTTCCTGCAATGGCTTGGGCACCCAGTGGGACCATGTGGTTCAGATGTACTCTATACCTGTAAGAGCAGTTGAATTAAGGCTGTGACAGCATATGTTACACATGCAATCATTACTACATTTACACAGACAAACACTGCTTGAGTGATGTCTTGTGGTAGCTCCCATTGAATCACCTGGTGTCCACATATCCAATATAAGCTCTTGGAAACATCACAGGCTGTTGACCAGTGACACATTGCCATTGACACAGACCCTCAAGAAGCTCCAGTAAAAAATCCTAGTTACCTTCATCAATAAATCCAGTCAGATTTTTCACATTGTTGTACACTCTACATTTATTAAAACGTGATCTGTTGTGAACCCCCAGGTGTGCTAATTACACCCTATAGCACTCTAGCATAGAACTTTACCACCAGAAAAGTCCTTTGTCTTTGGAAAAAAAATCTTTTGACAACCTAGAAAACTTAATATATGGCTTCTCTGATAAAACAGTTTCAGATAACTCTTAGACGTTATGCAATAAGTACAGCTGTTTTTTGAGGAGAAAGGAATTAGATTACAAATCTATTCTCTAGGGACCATCTGTGCTCTGTAAAAGATGCTGTTCACATGTAATGCCATTCATTATGGATGTGTTCGATCAGAGGCAATGACATTTTTCAATTTGAAGCAACGCCAGCTAGCCCACCCCAATCTGTGACAACCCTAACTAACATTGCCTGAACCCATTTTCACCTTGTTCTGTTACAGACCCATCATTGTCTAACATCTCTCTGCTGCTAGGAGTCTTTGGAAATACAATAAACACAGGTGAGGTAGCAGTTTGACAGCAGTGAATATTTCTATATTGTATAAACATTACATCACTTTTTCTATAAGCTTGAGTTGGCAAATGTCCATATGTTATTAGTTTTCTTGCATTCTACGTGAAAGAATTACCCATAAATTCAGAAATAAACTATCTCAGAACTACCAAGCAGATACAAGGGAAATGAAAGAAATCAGAAAGTCTAAGAATCACAACTTCCAAATTATTTCATCTGGAGATTTTGCATCTATTGACTTATTTTGACCAATAGACCTTGTTCAAATGTATTGCTAAACAGATACTGCTAGGGATTTATTCAGACATGTTCTATTAAGTACATAAACACTTTGATTGTGTGAGCATTTGCCAAAAAGCAAATCATGGTGGAAGCTTAAGACAGGAAGGGCAAGAAATCAGGAAAATAAAGATGTTCAAATCCCAGAGCAGGACAAGACATAACAAATTCAATATTTAGAACTATGAATAAACATTTTTTTCGAATATTTGTAATGGTTTTTCATAAAATAAATGATTGTAAACAGCACGATGGCATGATGATTAGCATTGCTGCTTCACAGCTCTGGGGCTCTGGGTTCAGTTCTCGACCTCGGGTGCTATCTACATGGAGTGTGTATGTTTTCCCCATGTTCGTGTGGGTTTTTGCCAGGTTCCCCAGTTTCCTCCCACAGTGCAAACCTGGCCCTGGTGTGAGTGTGTACTGTATGTGTATTTCTGTCTGTGTTTGCCCTGCAATGAACTGCTGTCCCATCCAGGGTGTATCCTGCCTTGCACTCGTTACGTGAAACCTGATTCACAGGTAATCTGAACTCTGAGTACTGGACCCTGAGCTTTATTATATAAATCTTGTTTTCTGGTTCCCTTTATCCTTGAATCATTTATTGAATTTTCTTTATTGTTGCCAGCAGCTATATCACCCTGCAAGTTACAACTGGCAGCTTTCTGATGCTAAACAGGTGTGAGCATGGCCAGTACCCAGATGAGAGACCTCCTGGGAAAGTGAAGGTTGCTGCTGGAAGAGGTATTAATGAGACCATTAGGGGTGCTCAACCTGCGGTCTGTGTAGATCTTTAAGCCCCAGTATAGTGACAGGGACACTATACTGTAGAGCAGCACCATCCTTTGGATGAGACATAAAACCCTGGTCCTAACTCTCTGTGGACATTTAAAATCCCAGGGTGTTTTTTCCAAAAGCATAGGCTTGAAACCCTGGTGTCCTGGTCAAATTTCCAGCTGATCTTTACGAATTATTGCCTCTTAATAACCCTCATCTATGCACCGTCTTCATCACTCTGTTCTCCTCCCCAATGAGAGCTGCTGTGTGGGAGATGGCTGCCATTGCATCATCCAGGTGGGGCTGCACACTGGTGGTGGTTGAGGGGAGTCCCCATGACCTGTAAAACGCTTTGAGTGGAGTGTCCAGAAAAGCGCTATATACAGTAAGTGTAAGGAATTATTTATATCAAATCCAGTATTGTTGAAGATGTCTCTCCTACCTCAGTGATGCCTTTGTTCCCAAAATTAGTTCCCATTCATTTGTGAACCATCTGTTTAGAGAAGGAAATTTAGTCCTGGTTAGGAGCCATGTTGTTCTTTTAGATGCACATCCTTCTTTGGCCAATTTAGGGTTAAGTTGTCTTCAAAGAACAGAAGAAGCCTGGACCTTCTATGTCTACACCTCTGAAATGCACAATGTATTAAAGACATTTCAGTTTCTTTTTTTCAGTTTCATTTCAGTTTAGTTACAACCTGAGCTTTATCAAATTAAAATTGAAATTGCATTTACGAACAGACTTCTCTGCATATGCCTGAATTTGGACAATAATTAAAACAAAGAAATTGAAAAATAAACAGATTCCTAAGAGATCTGAAATTTGTTATCAGGGCCGATATGACTTTTCTTCTTATATGCAGTTGTGTTTTGTGTAATAAAACTCAAAATTTGCATTTTCACTTACGTACAGCTCTCTTTCTATAATAATAACAACACAAGTTAAAAAGTAATTAATCAGGTTTCATTTTTTTAATTATATCTCTTTTGAGTCTCAGCCATTTCTTGGCTCACAAAGTGTCTTTTTATACCAGGTACAAATTGTAGGAGGACAGATCTTGTGCCAAACACACTATCTTCACCTACGTGTGTGTGATGCAAATCGTGGTGATTATGAGGAAAACAAGCAAGCCAATAAGTAATGGGAAAACTCCTTGTCTTGACAGCTCTGGAGTTTGGCTGGAGAATCAGTTCAGGTCAAGTTTCAGCAGCACCCTTAACACGTAAGAAAAACAGACAACCGTAAGTTAAAAAATGCTAAACATTTATTATAGATAGTTACATATCTGAGCACTGCTAGATATTAGTATTATTTGCTAAATGCCCAAGTGAACATGAGGACTTGCAGGATCCTCTGATACTGCAATAAACCATTCAATTCAATATTTCCACGGTTGTACTGTATTGCACCTGCATAAGAATAAATAATTCCTTACACTTATATAGTGCTTTTCTGGACACTCCACTCAAAGAAATTTACAGGTCATGGGTACCTCTTTCCACCAACAATGTGCAGCCCCACCTGGATGATGCAACGGCAGCCATAGTGCACCAGTACACTCCCCACACACCAGCTAACAGTGGGGAGGAGAACAAGTTATTAGGAGGCCATGATGGGTAAAGGCTGGGGTGAAATTTGGCCAGGACACTGGGGAAACAGTTTTCTTTTCAAGAACTGCCCTCTGAGATTTTTAATAACCACAGAGAGTCAGGACCTGTGAAGTTTCCCCCTTCATTTAAATGATGCATTTTTACATAACCATTGCATTGTGCACTCAATCACATAAACATACAAAATAATACCACAAAAAATCTACAGGTATAATTGAGGAATGCAAAGGAACAAGTAATAGGTTTATTCCATGCTGAAAAGAGAAGAAAGACAACACAACGTTTCGGCCGTGGAGCCTTCTTCAGGTGTGAGGAATTGAGGAATTACTGTTTCTAAAATGGATAGTTTTTGCTTTGATAAAAACATAACTTAAAGTATATAGTTAAAGACATTTATACACTATAAACAGATTTATGACATTTAACTTCTTCCATTCCTAAAAGCATGCATGTTTTAGTTAAATCTATTCACTTTAAACAAATGTGTATAGATAATTAACTTATAATTCATCAAAATGGGGCATCGCTGGAAGAATGTGAATACTTCTACAATAATAAAACAGATAATATGTTAATTATGGTGTATTATCGTTTCTCAGTGTACTGTGTACCAGGGATGTAGGTTTTCCATCTTGTGAGTAAAGCTTAAGGGTATGCATCTTTGTGGAAATCTTGATAAAAGACCATTGTAGATTTACTGCATCTTTACAGCATCATTGGGCACGAGTGAATGCTCAGATTGGGATGGGTAATTAATGGAGCAACAGAGAGATCTGTATTAGGATCACTGCTGTTCCTAATTTATATCAGTGATCTAGATTCTGGTATAGAAAGATAAATAGTCAAATTTGCAGATGACACCAAATTAGAAGGATTAGCAAACACTGTAGAAGCAGAAAATGCAATCCAAAAACTCAAGACTGGGCAAATACTTGGCAGATGACGTTTAACATAGAGCAGGGTTTTGCATAAATGTAGTAAAAATCAAACTGGGAAACATTAAACTGGAAGAGGCTGCTTATGAAAACTAGTTTTTTATGTTGACACACCTTTTATATCTTCTAGACAATGAGGGGAAGCAATTAAAAAAGTAAATAGTTTTTGTCTTGAACAAAGAAGATTACAAAGATCCCCAAAGGACCTGATCCAAGTATTTCAAAATCCTCAAAAGTATTGACAGAGTCAAACTGAACGCTGAAACACAGAGGACACAGAGTTGAAACTGCCGTACTTGGAAGTAACCAAGAACAGTAGGCACTTCTTTAGGCACAGGGCTGTGGGAGTATTGAACAAGCTACCTAGAGATGCTGTTCAAGCCAACACCCTGGCCTCCTCCAAGAAACAGCTGGATGAGATACTTAAATCAAATAGTTACAAAATACCAAACGGGATAGATGGGCTGATTGACCTGCTCTTATTTGCTTTTTTCAGGTCTGTCAGAAGGACTTGTGAGGCATCTGTATTAGCTGATGCCTCGTAGTCTGCAGGCTTGTGTCCAGGCACAGGGTGATCACGTACCTTATTAGGCATCAGTGACCCCTGAATGTTCTTATGAAGTGAGCATGATCTTATCTGAGCAGCATGATCACCATTTATATGAAATGTTTCTAAAAATAATTTAGTTATTTATTATTAAATAAATTGATTGATATTCAGTTTGATTTCAGGCAATTTGCCTAGAGTGAACCATACTGGCTCATTGCCATTTTCATAGCAGCTACAGTATGTCCCTTGAAATTAAGGACTTAAATGTTCTGCTATTCCTTCTATTTCACAGTCATTTAAAAACAGCTCCAAAAAAGAAACCATTCAGCATATCTAGCCTGTCTGATAGTTACAGTAGTTGTACCTTTGTAAGTAGTGGATATTTTTTTATCACGTTTTTATAGATCAAATGGTAAGTTAACTGAAAAATAATTTATTCTTTTTCTGTCCTATCTTGCAAATGAAGAAATCCAAACTGCACTCCTCATTTTCTTGTTCGATTCCTTTGTCCTTTAAAAAGAGAGAACACAGCAGAATGTGGAAGAAGTAAAAACTCATGAGGAATTATTCAGAAAAATTAATATTTGTATGGATAGAATCAAACTGAAGAAATGCAACAATCACAGTGCAGTGGTAAATTAATAATATAGATGGAGCGAATTTACACATTACTATCAGGAAAATTAACCGTACCTTTTTGTAGCCCGTACACTGGCATTTTATTGAACAGAAAGTATATGGGCTGATTCCTTGTGCTGACCGAAATTTACCATCAAGACAGTTGATCAACAGGGGGTCTACTGTGACAGTCATGGGCTATTAACATTACTGGCCACCACTGGAATCAATACAAGCTGTACAATTGGTATGTTTCTGTTCACTTTGGGTCTTTGAGCCTCCGATGCCACATTTTGTCCCAGCTCCTCCCACAAATATCCCTTAGTGTTCACCTGTGCCATTTAAGGCACCAACGGCACAACTCTCACATTGTTATCTTGCAAGGAAGTTGTTACACTAGCAGCAGGAGGACGTGCATTGTCATGTTGGAGCCTGCAGGAAGGACAGCAAGTGAGGTCCCAGAAGCTGATCTATGTATATTGATCCATGCATTCAAGTTTCCATCAATCACTACAAGTGGAGTTCTGTAGCGAATAGACACATAGCTGGGCTTCCCCATGAATCCTGCAAAGGTATCACGACTCCTGGTCTCCCAGCTTGTGGCCTAACATTGATGGACTGTGGTGGTCTGTAACATCTTGTCAAGTTAGAAATAGGTAGTTATGAACTCCCAGATATGTGAGCCTTAGTTGACTGATTTTGCTTAAACTAATCTCACTGATGATGATGACAACATCTTCCTGAGGGCACAAATGTCTTGTTCTCTTCATATTTAGGACGTATTGGTTCCATTCTGAGCTTTTCTTTCTTCATTTTCACCATGCCTGACATTCTCCCAAACACCTCATCCCCTGTGCTCAGCCATCTCCGTTTGTAACAGAATATGTGTAATAAAGTATTTTATTACTCATGCAACAATTAATAAATTTGACTTTGACTTAGGCGTGGGTATATCATAGTCATGAAAGCTCTGCTAATCCAAATGACACCAAATATATATCATTTCCAAAATCTGCTTTATTTTTCTAAAATTCTGTATTTATATGTATCGCAGGGTGATAAGTTTCTTCTGATTCTCGGTATACTTTGGTAACTGCTAAGTCTGGAATACCCAGCAGAGGGGGCTGATTTTTGAAGTGATTTCTACTGCGTGTTATGGATTGAACTGAGCTTAAGGTGAAAAGGGAGCACATACTCCTTTTTAGCAACATTTCTCTCTAGGAAAAGAAATGCTGACGTGCATAATGGAAAAAGCATCTGTCTTTGGAAACATTGTTAATGTTCTGTTTATTTAATAAATTTTGGATAGCCAGTGGTTCCTCCTAATTTTTATTTCCTTTTGAGATCTGTGACTCGTGATGTAGAAAACGGTCATTTCTAATAAAATGTGTTCCAGAGCATAAACTACGAGCAGTCGTATGTTTTTCGCCACATTTGACATTTCAGTATTCTCAAATAGAATCCTGAGCTTGAGCAATACAAAGACGTGCATTGCATGGGTTATTGACAACACCTTTTCGTGTCTGTCCTTGATGAAATACCTGTACATGGTTTTGACCTCTCTAGTTTTGCCTGGGTAATCTTCAGAACATCTATCATATTTCATATTTTTGAGACAAATGTAGGGGCTAAGAGGCATTCCCAGCCTTTGGTGTATTTGTGTAGTAGGAGAGATATAATATAGCTGTTGCTGTAATCTAATTTGTTCAGAGGTATTCAAGAGAAGTGTATAGCTAGCTTCATGCCTAGCTTCAAGCCTATCCCTACTTTTCCGGGGCTGGTATTGTCCAGGCAGATGGAGTAAACTAGGAGGCTGCCCAAATCAGACTTCTCATGGATAACTTAGGATAGCTGATTAACCTGCCTGTAGAGTTTCTGGGAGAAGAGAGGGAAACAGAAAAAACTATGGAACACTGCACAGTGTAAACGCACTAAATCCACATGGAAAGGCACCCCTGTCTAGAAATTTAACCCAGATCCCCAGGACTGTGAGTCAGTGGCACATTACTGTGCTGGTCCCAAGATAATGTTACAAGTAATTCTAATAATTCTTCACATACTGATACTTTAACAGTGCGTCATATTTTTTTCAACAACCTGAGGTCAAAATCTCAGCTGTTAAGCAGACTAATTCTTGCCAGACTGTCTAAGTCCAAGGGAGATTTGGACGTTTTCAAGGGAGAATTTTCTACACTTTACATTTGTTGGTGGTCTTGAGACTGCCAAGAAAACGAGTGATTAAATAATTTAATAGAGCAAACTGGCCAAGCAGATTAAGAAAGTACACATTACACTTCTAGAGACATAAATGAAAGAACACTATTTCTTCACAGAAAAGGTGCAAGGTAACTGCAAAGCAAGCTTACTTAACTATATATAAGAATAAGAAACATTTTTTTTGTTCTGGGGGGGAAGGATATTAAACATATTAGGCCTAGTTCATGCTCAGCCTATTACCTCATGAGAACTGAGCATTGCTTTTTCACTTGGGTCAAAGATAGGGGCTCTGATCTTAAGCAAGAAACTATTCATCATTTTGTCTCCATGCAGATGCAATGGAAAAGCAATTAATTTAATCAAGAATGTTCTACATGGGTTAGTGCATTAATAAAATATAAGTATAAGACAGTATACAGAATGAATTTTCAATATTTCAGTTAGATCTTAGTGAATGCAGTAGAGGGAGTTGCAGAAAGAGTGTAGATGGTTGTGAAACAGATGGATGAAGTGAAGTCCTGGGTGAGAGATATACAGTATACTGAATATAGACAGACAGGAGAGCAGAAGTGGTGAGATTAGGATCTAATCTTCCTCCTGAAATTCTCTTGTAAACTCCATTTACTGTCACTGCCTGTACATCTGTGGAATACAGCTGTATTTTATGTCATACTAAAATGGTGGGTGTTGTGCTGACTATTTTGTATATTTGCTGCTAGATTATGAAGTTGTCTGCCCCACTACAACAGTGAACCATTGCTCCCAGGAGACATCAGGCTTTTGTACAGTGGAGGTTGCAATCCATGTGAGATGCGCAAGAGAATGTTTCCACAGTGTGGTACAACATCGTTCCAAGGCTAGAAAATCAGTGGCGAAGGTCCAAGTGGCAGCTCAGGAACAGCTCTGGGATCAACCAGCATCATTAAATGAATCCATACTTGTGTAAAAGGTGCCAGAACTAGGCAGATATGCAAAGACATCACCAATACAGAAATGTTTTACATTTGTGAAATACAGTATGTTTGGTGCATAATTTGTCAGTTCATTTTAAACCAGTGACCATTTTCCACTTTAAAAAACATATTTATCCATTTACTGTGGACATGCCAGACATATTATTTGTAATTTAATCGGATCTCATTGTTCTGATTAAATTACTACTTAATATTTAGTAAGTTAGCGACTGCATATACTCTTTTACCGAAAATTCTTGATATAGTTCCTTCCAATCAATTTGCTTGATATAATTGACTCTTTATAAATCTACACATATGGTATTTTTTCAAATCAGATGAAATTTCAAAAAGAAGCAAAACATTGTTTCTTATTTATTATTTTTCAATAATTCATAGTAAGAAATCACATATATTTTCTATAATCATATATATTTTAATATCCAATATATACTGTCAGCCATTGTTCTAGGTCTTTGTGTCACCATGATTGCTTATTGACATAGGGGAATGTGTTAGAAAAATGTCACCTGTGAAAGAGAAATTGCAAGAAAAAAAATGTTACACGCAGTGAAAGAACAGCTAAGCTTTTTGAGACTCCTTAAGCTTCTTGGGAAATGTTCACATTTTCCACTTGCATGTCTATCCATTTGTTCTGTACCAAAAACATTTTGAGAGTAAAGTGTTCAGTTAAAGAATTGATTTACAGGGTACCTCCAGCATATTCTAAAGCCTTTTCAAGGGAATGCAGTAGTGCTAAAGAGCAGGTGAACACATCCCATTTTCACAGCTTCTTTTGAAGTGGTAAGCCACAAACGGGTTTTGAAACACACAGCTTCCACTAACCACTGTTTGCATGAAACCTGAGAATTTTACTGTAACCACATTGATGAAATGATGGCCAAAACGTATGCTCAATGAACAATGAAGTGTATCTGTGCATAAAGGTGTATTGAGAGGTTTTCCAGCTGGATTGGTAAGCTGAAAACAGTCAATTAATCAATGGAAACAATATTCTTTACACATTGCAGTTGTGTAAAAAAAAACAAATTTCCTTATTGTCACTCCAAAACTAGAGGAGTATACAGTGACGATCCGCACAGGACATTTTCCAAGGAAGATAATGCCTTACGCCAAAAATTTCAGAATCACTGGAAAAATGTAAAGAGCTAGTTTTCTGTCCTAATGCAGTGTTCATTATGAAAAGCATAATTATCTGTACATATCAACAGACTACCCATAGTATATGCATATAAATACATTTATATTTTTTGTATTTTGTGACTTTAAAACCAGTTAACTAAATTAAAAACAGGATTCTTATATTTTATCAACTAGGACTAAATTGTAAAGATGTTGTAGGTGCTGTTATTTGCAATCATCATCATATATTAATAATTTTAGAATGTTTGCCCCCATTTGGCCAAATACATTGTATCACATTATCTGGGTTAAGAGGACCCTTGTGTATACGTTGTGCACACCTTGTGTATGAACAAGTAATAGGTTTATTCCATGCTGAAAGAGAAGAAAGAAAACACAACGTTTCGGCCGTGGAGCCTTCTTCAGGTGTGAGCTTCAGCTGCGACCCACCTTGTGTATAGCCAATATGAAATAATCTGTGAGAATTGTTTGATTGTTATTCTTGCTTTCTGTTTTTGACTGAATCTTTCAACAATTTACAAGTTCTTTCATCTTTGCTATACTGTCTATTCTAGTACACATGGAAAAACCTTTGAACCTTGAAATGTATTGAAAGGATATTTAAGTATTTTTTTAAATCATAACCCCCAAATTGCTCAATGCCTGATGAGATCCATTTGTATTATTCAGGAAGGTTACTGGACTTTTCCCAGATCCATTTTCTGTCATGAAAGCTTCTGCCATAATATTAGGTTTAACACATTGCATGTGAGGCATGAATACAATTTATCTAAACTGTATAAAGTCTACACTCTATAAACTGGCTGGCAAAATTACAAAGACACCTTTGAAATATATTTTTACCCAAGGTAGAATATTATCAATTTTAATTGTCCAGTCAGAAGATTGTCCATTCTAACAAATCTATGCCAAATTTATGTCCAAATTGTGAGAACGATGTAATTTACAAACCCTGTGTGGGTCTCCAGGTGAGGTCCGGTAGCTGAGGTATCCAAGGCTGGTGACGAGGTAGAGTGGTCAGTTATTCCAGGTGGGGTCAAGTCCAGGTCAGAGGCAAGAAGAGAGGCAAACAAATCCGATAGGGGCGAGGCCACAGCGAGAAATCCAAAAACCAAAACCAAAGAGTCGACGTTGAGGGAGTCCAGACGAGACAGAACAGGTAATGAGGAGGAAAGGGTGAGGTGAGCTCAGGAGGCGGAAGAGATCCTAATACCAAGCAATGTTACAGGGTGAACTGAGGGTTTAAATAGTGAAGGAAGGGGTGTGTAAGGGAAATTGGATAATGAGGGGTTAATTCAGACTAGTGATTAATATCACTGCAAGGAAGCAATGAGGAAGCAATTTGCCTTCAACCAGAGGCAACTGCAGCTAGCTAACCATTGCCAGCTCAGTGCAGCTGGAGAAGGAGATTGGAGGAACAGCTCACAGCAGTCTGTCCAGAGGCAGATCAGGTCTTGTCATCAGAGCTAAAGCTGATCTAATTTTGTAGTTTTCATTTTGACACAGTGTCAAATTATTGCTTATTGATTTTAATAATCTAATTCCTGTAAAGTATTTGATTAAATTCATTTGACCTGAGTGTTACATTTCTTTGGTGTATTAATATACAAGCATTAATATGTAAGTTAATTTGTATGTACACTTTGAAAAAAACTACTTATAATCACAGACTGAGATTTGTATTAGAACAGTTTAACAAAACCTTTCAATGAAATTACATGTAAAAACAAATAATATACATTAAAACACAATGACTGATTTCCTGTGTTTATGGTTTTTTTCTTTTAAAGCCCTCATATAAACTTTTAGCAGCTGTTAGCATTTCAAGCACGACCCTAAGACAGTGTCTGAAACAATATCAATTATTTGTAGTTTTTGCTGACATTCAACATTCTTCATATATAAGTGTTCGGTTTAATCAGTTGAATAAACAATTCTGAATTAAAAGAATAATTAATTTAATTTAACAGGATGAAAACTGAATAAAAAGATTTTCAAAGCTGTACATATATTCTGTTTGCCTGTTTCAACATTTCTATACATTTTTAAATTATAATTTAAAATTAAAATTTAAATGATATATATAAATCCTCTAGATTCCTATTGCCAAACAGTCAATCCTTTACTTTATTTCTAATTACTGTATCATTTTCATAACCCTACTAATAAACGTGTACTGTATCTAGGAGCTATATGGTTGGTTTTATTAATGGTTTATGAATAACATTCCCCGTTTTCCCAAGTAAAAACTGGTAAAATACAAAAATGTATTTATTTTAAGTATTTCTGGTACTTGAAATAAATAACTTAAAATCATTTGTGATATCTGTAATTCTAATACTTGTAACATTTCTACCCTTTCACTTCTAAGAATTTGTCTTTCCTCACCAGAAAGCATGCTGTTGATTTTCTCTTGAATAAAATATTCATTTCTAACATCTGCCTTTTCCCATTCATCATCTAAAAGCAACTTTACATTATCCTTAACTGTCCTTTTCCTGTTAAACTCTCTTATTTTTTATTTAGCCTGCATTAAAATATTATTTTCTACCTCTCTCATTTGTAATATCTATAATTTCCCTATACTCGAATAATACTAATTTTCTTTAAATGAACACTGTCCTGTTTTAATAGTTTCCTAAAGTGCTTTCATTCTCCTTGTTTTATTCTTAATTGGTTTATTGGAGAGTTTAGGACTGCTTTCTAGATTTTAAAGCACTTCATCATTAGATAAACCATTTTCTTCACCTCAGGCAGATTATTCCATTCTCCTCTTAAACTCTATCATTCCTTCATAGTGTGCTTTACTGAAATTTACTTAAATAAATTCTTATTGAAGCTCTTCTTGTACAGTTTCAATATGTACTTCAAAGCATACCATATTATGATCATAATTCCCTAGTGGTTTTCTCACATCTGTTTTTTCTGTGTAAGAAAGTTATTATTAGACATATTCATTTAGTTTTGCCCAGTCTACATGAGAAAAACGAAATCTCCCATGATGACCACTTCTTCCTTTGCTCATATGTTCCTGATCACAATACAGAAGACAGCATTACAATTGATATCTGAATCTGCTGGTTTATATCATACTTCTACCACCATTTAAAACACTGACGATATACAGTATTTGCTTCAAAAAATTAACTTGAATAATTTATCACACTACAGATAACATTTGTAAGCATTACCAGATTGCTGGGGGTAAAGAAAAAATGATTTGTTTGTCTAGAGATCACATCTACAGATACACTCTACAATTATGGCTACAGCATCCAATCAGAAAATGATGAAGAAGTCATACTTGACACTGCAAACACACGTCTGACAGCTTATAAAATAATATTTCAACACCGTACTCTTCCTGGGCACTTGAGAACAGTCGGCTCATGTGCTGCATGGCTTTGTCTCAGATGCACCTGTCATTCCCACCTGCTAGCCAGACAGCTGCGGCGGTGATTTGGATGAGCTGCTCCTTACTGGAATGTACAAACCATATCAAGACAGTCAGAGAGAGGAGTATGTGTTAACCTCTTAAGCATCCCATTCATTTTCCCATGATTTGGATTTCTTTTTAATATCTGACTCCCTGTACAACTCCTTCAGAAGCTAAGATGTAAGAGTCATACTTTCGTTTTTTAAAAATATCCTAGGACATACATTCTGAGGATTCTCTTCAAAGAGAAGACCTCAAAGTGTAAAAAATGGCATAATCACCAATAACAAGGACAACCTTCCATTCCTCTCTAGGATCCCCACTAAATCTATAGCAATATGTTTTAATGTCATAGTGATTGCCGGTGTCACTTGTAAAGAACATTGGTAAGGTTTGCTGTGGAGATGACTTTGGTGTTCTGGACAGGTGCAACAATGCTGCATTGTATTAGGTTGTAAACAGAGCCGGGAAAACCTCCTACAGATCCTGAGATGGGTTTCCTGCTGCCCCACATGACTGTCAAGGTATAGTGTACCCTAGTGTGACAGACCCTACTCTCAGGCAGGTTAGTCCCAAGGGTCTGCAAGCAAAAACACCTGATGGACAAGTGAAGCAAAATACAGGAGGCCTTATTGTTGGCCTTTTCAGGCCACATAAAAAACAACAAAAGGTCGACACTCAAATACCACAACTGCCACTAGCACCAGGCACGACCTTTACACACTAATCACCCTTCCGGAAATGGGAAATTCTAAACTCTTTACCTATTAACCAGTAGTCAATCCCCACTGTGGCCAATTGCAAAGATTGGAGGCCATGTAGCGCCTTCTCATGGTAGGTCAACTGTAATAACATCACTTTCTTTAGCTGGCCTGCCACACTTAGATTCCAGATTAAATCCCACTAAGAGCGTGTCACGTGCTGGTTCAAAACACAGGATGTAATTTTCAGAAATATACCGATTCTACTGGACGAAGTTATTATGCCCTGTTTGTTTCCCATGTACCTCAGTAAGGCGTTGGACTGGTGTGGATTTGGAGGAGCAGTCAATAGAAGGGATATGGGGATAGGCCTCAACCTCATCAAAGTATGGACCCACTTTTAACCGTTGGTGTGACATACAGTACAGTATAATCACACATTGGTTGGTTCAGAAACATGACTGCTATTCCAGCATGGTAATTTTGCCTGTCTTTATACTACAAGTACTGAAAGTCTATCCTGTAAGGTGACCCACCACACAGAGTTTGTTTAACAGTGGTTAACGTGTCAGCGATATTTGTTCTAAACATATTTCCCAGCACTCCCTGAAAATTCTACACTGATATTTTAGAACCACGCAGCTGTTACAAGAATCTCTTACCAAGCAACAAGCTACAAGGGGAACATTTTCCCATAACATCCCCAAAGTGTTAGCACGTTGAGGGAGATGTAAAGGAGGCATAGCATGGGGGATTATCCCTGAACATCCATTGGTATCTGCAAAGTAAAGGACTTCTCCAGTATGAGCCAATATTGTGGTTTTCTTTAAGGTGTTGTCACATTCAGTGACCTGCCTTCCAGCATAACAACACCAGTTATTCCCCTCTCCTCCCTTCTCATCTGAGATGGAACCAGCTCTATGACTAACTACTTGACATTGATATCAGTCATTTGGTGCTACACAGCCTTTGAATGTTATATGCAGTTCTTGTTCAACATGGCAACAGGAGATGTATGTATTCATTTTTATTTGCAGTCTCTGAAGTTCATTTTCTAAAATTGTTTGTAGTTTGATGCATGTAAATTTATCACTTATATTTGATCGATATACATGTAATACTGTAGTGCTTGGTATTCATTGGGTCCAGTCAAACAAAGTGGAGGAGTATCTGTTCTCCTGCTCTAGTGGGCAACATTAACAACTATACAGTAGGTAATACATAGATTGTATGCCCCAGTATCTAGCAGTCTTGGCAGCATTTTCTGTTGATCAATTTATTTCCTCAGACATACCCAACAACCTATTTTGGGAAACTACTGTCATTTATACACAAGAATTACCAATTGCTATTCTACCTGATTTTGCTACTATGACTGTAGTACTGGGGTGGAAGAGACTCTGAATGCTTCTTTTGAATTGTGCAGTGATCAAGGGTATTTGTCACACTCCTCACAGTGCTAAGCACTGATTGAGGAGTGATGTGGCTGTTCGTGACAATTCTGCAGGCTCACAGGTGCCCAGCAACTCTCTCTGCTGCTGTTGTTTGGAAATCAAATTCTCTCTGGTGAACCAGCTGACATTGGGCTACTCGTCCAATGTTGTGCTGCCTCCTAGTGATTTATAGTTGACTAATGACTCAACCAGGCTCCATTCCAAGGGTGTCAGCCTGCACAGCGCAATCTACAATGTGAATGGTCTTTATTTACTGAGGCCCATCAGAGCTCCAGTCAGCATATTAATTTACAAAATTGAATAATGTAATAAAGAAAAATCATGCATAGTTTTTTTAATACTTTGTGCCAAGGGAACTAAAGAAATAGCTAAGTGCTATTTGCTATTTGGTTCAGTGGTACTGTGTAATACAGGTGGATGCTGCATATTGGTGATGGTGGAGGGGAGTCCCCATTAGCTGTAAATTGCTTTGAGTGGAGTGTCCAGAAAAGGGCTATATAAGTGTAAGCAATTATGATTATTATAATAATTTTATTGCACGTTCAGTTTCAGGAAAATTGAGGTATTGCTGGAAAATCAGCTTTCTGTACTTTGAATATGCCCTTTACACATGTTGCCAGCACCATCATCAGGGAAGTACCATTTCACATACAATGTTTGGAGCTGCTTTTCACGTCCTCTTGATCCTGCACCTCTCTTCATTCACTTCCTTTACATTCAGGGCAATGTCCGCTCTGCACGTCAGAGTCTTCATTGATGATCTTCTTACCAGCAAGCCCTGGTACTCCAAGTACTCTTGAAGATCAGTGCTTTACAGCAATCCTTCTCTTCCTGTACTCCCACAATTAATCAGCAGGTCTTCCATGCTCAAGAACAGCACTTTCTCACCAAGTCCCCACATATTCTGACCATCCTCTAGTATATTTGTCAATGTTCCACTTCTGCAGTAGGTGGATTGTAATTAATTTATATTCATGTTTCACTTACAATTTCCAAATCTCACTATGGATCCTATTTGCAAAAATTAGAATAAGATTTAATCAAAAGCAGAAGTGAAAGACAATGTTACAGTCAATTTTTTCTTCAGTAGCGGATTTTCTGTTATTTCGCTGTGTAGTTTGTGTAAGAACTGTTGTTTTTCTGGGTTTACATGAGGCATGTAATGCAAAAAACCACTGAGAAAACTGTGCTTTCCTGTTTCAGGCAGAACAGAAGAAACCGCCCTTTAATATTTCTGTTGGTTTTCACATAAAGCATTGACTTGATTGATGCTTTTTACATGACAAAAAATGGAAACATGATGGTTGTGAGCTGTTTAGACTAACTGCAAAGACACAATCAAGTGCTATGCAGTATTCTTGATGATACATTTCAACAGAGAAACATCTGTGGTAAAAATGTGAGTACGTTTAAGGGTGAACTGGAAAAGCAAGAGATATTTTAAGGGCCTTATGAACAGAAAAAAATATTTTCCTTCATAAACTAAAACAGGTCATTTTTCAAATAAAATTGTTGATGACTCCTTCTGTATTACAATATTTTGAGGTTTATTTTTGCATATATGGTTCTAGTTATTGTATATGTTTTAAGTCCATCATCCATTTATGACCTGAAAGCCCCACACAGTGCTGGAGAAAATTATTTTTAAAACATAATTCTATACATTTATAAGTGACTTGAGGGAGTTGTTAATTTTTTAATTAACAAGGATAACAGCACCCAATACCATAATAACTATTTTAGGGATTGTCCATATCTTCTGTATAATTAATTATTACTATATTTTCCATCTGAAAATAGTAAAAGATAAAAGCTCAACATGATTTCATAAGACACACAAACTCAATGCATAGCAGACTTCTTTCAGTTATTGCCTCAAAGGCATATGCAAATAAATACTACGTTTTACCTTTTGACACTTACATAAAAGGAATGCTTCTCAATACGTTTTCTCACCTGAAATCATTGGGTTGAACACAAAGTTTACTTTTGTCCTAGGATTTTGTTCTATATTTAAAGTCTCCCCAAAATAAAATGTATAATATATCATCCTTATCATTCATATCTCTTGATCACAAATACAAATTGTCTGACTGTAAATAAAAAATGATTTTGCTGTCCCATACATTTGGATGGCAGTGTATCTCAGATAAATATTCCAAAGTAAATGAAATACTGAATCAATTTATATTACCAGGAGAAAACATTGAAATTGTAAGAAAATTGCCTTTCATTTTTTCCTCCTGACAGCGCACATCACATTGCTAAATTTGTCATTTTAATTGACACTAAAATACTTCCTGAAAGAGTTTAGTGAGGACCCTCATAAAAAGCTTATTCTCAAATAAAGAGCCATAGAAATCCAAAGTAATGAGGGTTTCCCAACACTGGTTCTGGAACAACACTGTTTTTTGTAGGTTTTGCTTCAGACGAGCTCTTGATCACAGGCTGATAAATTTCAGTTCCTGTTTGGGGCATACCTGTAAATTTGCTTTCAACTCCTAAAAGGATTTGTAATTGCTATCACCCTGTGCCTGTGCCTGCCCTGTGCAGGTGTGTTGCCTGAAATGTAACCAACTGGACCTTTGCAGAAGGAAAAATGCTCGTTGTCTGACACTCTGTCTGACACACCTGTGTGTGTTCTTCATAAATTCACCAGCTAATAAAAGATCTTTAGACAAAAACAACACCAAGCAAGTTAAGCACAGGCTGTGTAAAGGCCTGTGTACAGAAGTTGTTGAAAACAGGACCTTTGAAGTTAGGTAATGGTATTAACTTCAATTAACACTGGAAATGTAGAACTCAGCTGGAATGAAAACCTGCAAACACAGAGTTCTCCCTCTCATTTGCATTCTTTCTTATATTTTTAATAATGGTAGATATTATGTGGTGAGGTAATTACTAAGCTGTAATGCCACAGGTGAACTTAAAGAAACAGTTATATTTTGGCTCTGTGGGTACAGCTGACATGGCCTATGTTGGAGGCCAGCTGGCTTGCTTTTTATAGATAGCAGTACAATTATTGATTTGTAGCTGCAATCGTCTTTTGCAAATATATCACAAAAGTGAAATTTTACAACAAAATGTCAAAAAGGTTGTAATCAGCCTTTGCGGCAACAACAGTTCAGCTTTTCCTTTCTAGGCAGATTGGTCAGATATTCGAACCCTTGACAAAGGTGAAAGTAAAATAGCCAAAACCTTGTGCCCGTATATTCTCAGAAGACAAGAAGAAAGTTTTGTTTACTTGCTTTCTCTCACCGCATGCTTTACCTGGACGGCTACTTGGGTTTTGACCTCTCTTTTCGACCCCTGGATGTTGCTCTTTTGGACTACGCCTCACGGACTTGTTTGCCTTCCTGGATTCTCGCTTCGCATAGGGTTCAGCTCGTTTATTGACGCCCCGGCGTCACAGTATTAGGACTCAGTCCAGGTGGGGGTTTATGATAGTTCACACCAGACTCCACATTCTGATGCCTACCTGCAGAGTGCTTGAGTGGGTCTGCTGGAAGTCTGGGAACTTCTGAAGATAAGTGGGTATCCGAACACATTGTCAGGCTCTCCCTGATTAAAGGCTAGCTCTGCGTCAAACAACGTTTAAAGAGTACATTTCTGTCAGTCTAAAAAAGAATGTGGGCTGTAATTCAATATACCATTTAAAATGTTCTTCATGCTTAGTACTTATTTTTGAATGGCAGTTCTAACACAAGGCCCATGGGATGATTCAAAGCATCAGTTGTGGAGCCATGGTTGGGGGTTCTGAACTCACAACTGGGAGGTTGTGGGTTCAAATCCCAGGTAAGACACCGCTGTTATACACTTACACACCTCAATCACTCCAGGGGAAGTCCAGCTGTATAAATGAGTGCAATTGTAAACTGGTGATTATCTATGCCCTTTCTGGGATGGAGACATTTTAGCAAACACTTCAAAATTGAACATCTTCTTTTTATAAATAGTACATTTTTGTAGCAGATATGATTCCCCTTTGTATTGCAGACAGTGGATTTATTTGCACTGTAGCCACCCACCTCTGAAATAGAACCCCAGGTTGCACAGCAGCACAAACCAGACAAAACTGAGGGACATCAGTTCAAATTATAAGACTGAGGGTATTTTTAAACAAATGAAGGGGGTAATAAAGCTGGTGAATGCCTCTTTTTAAGTCTGTTCTTATTTACTGTACATTTGAGAATGTTTAATGACTCCAAATAAATTGCATTGTGCAAAACCTATAACGTAAGTGAGAGTGTGATAAGTACCTAAACCATAAGCAAGGTCAACTCTCAAAATAGATGAGTTAATGCCAACCTTATCTTCTATTTTTCTAAGCTTAACACCCATAGAAAATCTTTTTAACCAATTGAAGTTTGTAGCATAAAACCTGGTAGTGAACGGAAAGCTCAAGGAAGAGATCACTCTAAATAAGGAAAGATACAGTGACTGCAGCCTAGCTGTTTGTGTATATGTCAATTTCTGCAAACCTTAACATTTTAAACAAAACTTCAATAAACGGATGTACTCACTGTGAATGGGTATTGCAAACAAGCCAAAAAATGACATTTAGCTCAACTGAAACTGTTTTATAGTAAAAGTGTCATGCTGAGTGATAACAGAAGACCAAATAAGAAATGTGATAAAGTGCAATATGTAAAATAAGATTAGCAAAATAGTTTAAATAAATATATCTACCATCATAATTGGAAAACCATCAGCACAGTTCAGCACTGTAATATTATCCACAGCTCACACTCTCCACTAAAAGAAAGATTAGGTACCACAGCTTTTAGGTACCATTTGCTACCAAGCAGAACCGAAAACCGATTTTTGTTTGATGAACTTGTCCAAAAAGCTCAATTTTTGTTTCATTTGATCAGAAAACATACTTCCAATTGTCACTCAGATGTCATCTGACAAAGTCAAGATGCCTGTTTTTGTGGCTCACCTCGGAAGAGGTTTCATTCTTGCTATATGGCCATGAAAGCCACGTTCAATCAGGTTCAATCAGCTTGGAATAAACTTTTACCTGGTCTAACTTCAAATTAGGGTTTTCAGCACCTTGTTCCTGAAGATGGATGTTTGTGTTGCAGATCTCCAGCTGTTGTTGTAATCCTGCAGTAATTGCTTCTAAAATCTGATCTGATTTAATTTCTGTTATAATAATAGATAAACACAATTTGACTTAACAAATAACACAAAAAACTGTACTTCTTCATGTCTATATTGACTAATTATTTAAACTTTCACCGTCTATGCTGGAAAAAGTACTGTATGTGAACCTTTAGATTTAGTAAGCGATGGAACCTCCTTTAGCAGCAATGACCTAAACCAAACGTTTCCTGTAGCTGCTGATCAGTTCTGCTCATCGGTTAGAGAGTATTCTGGCCCATTCCTCTTTATAGAACTGCTTCAGCTGGGTTAAGGTCAGGACTCTTTGGACTTGGCCATTCCGAAACATGAAATTTCCTCTGTTTATGCTATCTGTTGTAGAGTTATTCCTGTGTTTAGGATCATTGTCATGCTGCATCAGCCAACTTCTACTAAGCTTTGGATCACAGACGAATACCCTGACATTCTCCTGTAGAATTTGCTGATAGAATTTGGAATGCATTGTTTCCTTTATGCCTTAATGATTGCAAGATGTCCAGGCCCTGAGGTTGCAAAGCTGCCCCAAACCATGATTCTCCCTCCACCATGCTTCACGGCTGGGATGAGGTTTTGGGTTGGTATGCAGTGTTTTTTTTCCTCCAAACATAGCCTTGCGTATTTACACCAAAAAGTTCCACTTTTGTCTCATCTCTCCACAGAATATTGCTCCAGCAGCCTTGTGGAACATCCAGGTTGTCATTCGCAAACTTGAGAAAGGCGGCAATGTTTTCTTGGAGAGCAGTGGTATCCTCTGTGGTATCTATCCCACGCCCACCACGCTTGTTGAGTGTTTTTATTATTTTGGACTCATGAACACAGACGTTAGCCACAGCAAGAGACGCTTGCAGATACTTAGCTGTTATCTTAGGGCTCTTTGTCACCTCCTTGAGCACTGTACGGTTTGCTCTTGCAGTGATTTTTGTTGGATGACTACTTCTATGGAGAATAGCAATGGAACGAATTTCTTCCATTTTATACACTATCTGCCTGACTGTGGATTGATGGAGGCCTAGGTCTTTAAAAATGCTTTTGTAACCCTTTCCAGCCTTATGTGCATTGACAAATCTTCTTCTGAGGTCTTCTGAAGCCTTTGTTGATCTGGGCATGTTTCACTGTGTTGTGAAGAGCAGCCTCTGTTGGTAATCAAATATTTTGGGTTTTTATGGGGCAGGGCACCTCAAACACACACACGAATGTCATCTCATGGATTGGAACCCCTGACTCCAATTACTCCCTTTAAAAGTGGTCATTATTCTAGAGGTTCACATACTTTTTCCAGCATTGACAGTGAATTGAAACAAAGTGTTCAATACAGACAAGAAAAAGTACAATTGTGTGTTATTTGTTTAATCAGTTTGTGTTTATTATTATGACTTAGATGAAGACTTTAGGTGCAATTAATGCAGGAATACAGATGATTGGCCTTCCGCACTATTTGTTAGATGTCTGAAAGTTGTAGCTCTATCACCAATAATATTTGCTGTCTACCTTCACAATCCTGCTCACTGTGTTTTATTGCATGTATTAAGGTTACCAAACCATGCAGTGAATGACAGATTCAATAAAAGTTCTATAGATTGAAGTATTTTTTGTAGTGTATGAGCATTTAAAAGTTTTCTCACAAAGAACAATCTTATATCCATCCCCTAAATGCTGGAAGTCAAGTAAAATTGCTCTTTAGTTTTCAGAGAGCTTTAACCGTGATGATACAGTACATGTGACTACAATTCATCAGTGTGTTACCTTCTTTTTATTCCCCAGGGAAACAAGAAACATTTAGAGACTTCTGTATAATTCCAGATGTTTTCTTTGCACTTCCAAAGAGAAGATTATTATTGCACATTTGTTTTTGTTGAATTATATTTAAATAAACCGATAATTTAGAGAAGTTAATAAATGTGTCTCTCTCATTTTTTCGGATTTTTTTTTATTTCTGACAAATATGACTTTTCTCTTTTAAGCAAGATACATTAACCAATCCTTAGTCCTTTCTATCATATGATGTTTTTGTTCCTTTTTCATTAGGGGTATTGATAGACCCAGAGGGCACCGTATGCTTGTTTGAGGTAGTCTTTTTAGGAATACAATTTGTATGAAAGAGGGAAAAGATTATCCATATTGCACAAGTCAGGTGATAACATTTAGAAATAACTTTTACATGACACAGCTGTTAAATTACCCTTTAATGAAAAAATAATCTTCCATTTTTAATCTCCAAATTTAATCATCAATGATATGTAAAAGTGTATTTTTACAGACAGATTGGTGCTTTTTCTTCTTTGTTACTTTGCCTAGAAGGTCCAACAGCAAAGTACAAAAGGTTAAATGGTGCAGCCTTAAGGTGTCTCTTGAATGAAACAATTCTGTAAAGTAACAGCAACAAAAAAATTGAAAATCATATGAATATTAACGAACTCTTCAACCAATCACAGCGCTACAGGAGACAGAACTGTCTTAAAACTTCTATTCTGCCTTTTATTTTAAGAAAGTCTTAAATACTTTTAATATAAGAAGAATATAAGAAATACTACAAATGAGAGGAGGCCATTCCCCCTATCTGGCCCATTTGGTAGTTAGCAGTTAATGAGTGCTTCAAAATCAGCTTCAAAAACATATCTGGGTCACTTATTCCACACTCCCACAACCCTTAGGGTAAACAAGTGCCTCCTGTCCTCAATTTTAAATACACTTCCATATATTTGCTGCTTTTGCCCACTTCCACCCTAGCCTAGAAGGATACATTCTCAGACCTAGTGCTAAGCAGTGACTTTTGTAATTTTCTTATGCCCCTATCACCACTCAGGGAACAGTAAGGTCAAAAACAGCTGTCTGTAGTTGTTTGTCTTGACAAAACGTGCAGCAGAATTGAAAGTCTCTTTGGACAGCTTTGTTTCTTATTTTGTGAAATGTGTAGTGGCAATTTAATTTGTATGTTTGCCATAATTCATCCAGATAGGTATTATTTCTCCTGGTGTCTGTCAATTGCCTCACCGCTCCACCTCCCCTGGTTCCCTTGTCAGGCCTTTTTGCCCACAGCAGTGTGTAAATTAAGCTCCGTTCTCTGTTTTGTTTTGATTTGTTTAAGTTTATCCATTTCATTAGGCGTAACCCGAGTCACTGCATCTCCATTTCAGCTCCTAATGGATCTCTGTATGGCAGCTCGAGAGGCCTGCAGGGTCTTGTGGACCTTGCTTGGCTCAGAGGAAAGAGCCCTGCTCTGTTTATAGTAAATAGACGCAGAGAGAGGACTGCAAAGGTCTGTCTTGTGTGTGGCCTTTCAGGTACCATAAAAACACCATCCATTCAGACGACAAGAGCAATAGCCAAACAAGCAGACCAGGGGGAATTAGAGCTTAAAGAACATTGCACTTGAAGAAGATAATAAATCCATAAGACAATGTAGATCATTGGTCGCTCTTCTAGACAGCAAGCCCAGTCCTGCAGGCTTGTTTCAGTTACATAAATGTTAGTTGCTCATCCAATATTTTCACCTTGCACCAACACCACTGCTTTATTTTGTGCTACAGATTCTGGAAGATCATAATATTGAGATGAAAAAAATGCTACAATAAAAATCAACTTGTATATTTCAGTATCCATACTGTAGATGCGGGTTTATAGCTGTGTTAGGAGGTTTGAATGGGGAGCTGAGCCAGTGTGAGAGATGCAAAGGAACAACTAAGAGTTTAATTCCAATTTCCTCTCTCTCTGGCTTCAACATTGAATTGCCTTTCTTCTTCTGTTATGGTCATATTTATAATAATGAAAAACAGGATTCCTATATTAGTTCTCTAAGTTAGGAAGCTTTTCAAACTTTGCAATAATGACTAACCATTGTGATCAATAATAGCGCAACACACGTTAAAGAAAATAGATTATGTTGTTGTGGTTGCTTTCATCTAATCTCTTTAGGCTTTTTAACACAGCACTTGACAGCCATTTCAAAAGAATCTGCAAGGCGGGTCCATGGTTCATTAGTTGGTGTTCACCTGAGAAACAATTTATTCTGTTTGTTTAACTTTTCACCTTGACCTCGCGTCTTGTCCAAATATTTTAAGTGATCGGGCTACAGGATCAGAGTGCCCAACAGTAGGAAAATCAGGCCTAAGCTTTGTGAAAATGTGGGTATGTTTAATTAGCCCCTGGGTAAGCAAAGACCTTTTCAAAGTCCAGTAGTTAGCCAGGTCTTAGAGGCTGTAATAGTACAAACAGTTTAATTACAATAAACCCAAAAACATAAATAAAGCTGTGGTCAAAGTCACTATGTCTTTAAGGCTTCAAAAGTCTTTATGTAACAAAAAAAAATCAAGTCAAAAGTTAATCATTTTTATATTGTATCTTTGCGAGTAGTTCACAATTGTCAAACAAATGTTTTATTTCAATTATGCATAGTTAAACAGGCAGCCTCATGATGATGAAACAATAACTAACCACACAACCATACTTGTTATGTAGTATGGAATCTATTGAAATATTGGGTTGTTTTTGAGTATAATATCAATTTTAGGCCGTATAAGCAGTTTGTCTCAAACAAAGAGAATAAACATATCATAAAATAGTAAAATACACAGGGCTGTTGGTACTGTTGGTACAATTTTACTGTTGGTAAAATTGGTACTGGCCACTTTTACACAGTTGGTGAAATCAAAGATCAGATCAGTTATTTTCTTTTATTATCCCACTCAATCTCAGTTAGGTTTTCAGTGATGAATTTCTTTTATTTAATCAAATGAACTTGCAAAGCAAAACTAATTGTGATCTTAAACTGACAATTTTATATTTAAGGAGCTTAATACTTAGCAAATCCTTCATACATTTTCACACTACTATTTTTATTATTTTATGGGTCTGTATTTTGACTACAGTCATTCCTTGGGTCCTATTTACCTCCTACTTATTTACCTACTTTAATGTATGGGTGTTAACCAATACATAAAGCAGCCTCAACAATGGAGGCTTTCTTGGTATCCTCTGCCAGTTAACAAGAGACCTCACAGAGGCATGGTCGTACATCCTGTGAATTTAAACAGATAAAATCTTCCCCCACATTAAGCTGTTGTATGTTTGTACATGAAGTGGGACATGTGGCATACTTTCTTGTCTTCTTTCCCACATGGAGCTGAAGTAGGAGAATGCACCGGCTGTGTATATTACCATTATGCTTACTAGGGATAGAGGTCACGGATATTTACATTTTAGACACAATCAAGCTTCCAATTAAACGCTCCCTACATCACAACAAAGCCCTGGGCACCCAGCACCACAGAAGCGCGTCCCCTGTTGGAATATCCCACTTAAAAGGCAGGCAAACACAATGGAAAAGCCTTCCACTCCGCAACGGTAGCAGTAGGAGCCTGTAGGTTCCCTGCTGTTCAATGCAACATGCTGAACAGTAGGGGGTCGCTCTCTGTTTGTTTAAAACTCACAGAAATCCCACTAAAGCCCTGATTCCTCTTATTTAGGACTTCCAAGATGACACAAAGAGAAACCCTGGGAAGCGGCACGTTGGAAGAGACACCAATTATCCCCGCAAGGACACAGGCTGGTTTGTTTGTGCTCAGGGACATGTCAACTCGTTGGACGACCCTTTCGTCAAACCCATTCAGGGGAGCAAATGGGGAGGCATCTTAATTGGTGTTGGGCAAACAGATTTTGTCACAAAGTTGCAAAGGAAGCTAAGTAGCTGAATGTTCACATTGTCCAACCCCTGACCCAGGTTGCGGGGCCATTCCGAGACATCATTATGCTCCATTACTTTGATTAATCATCCCTGACTCCTCTCTGCTCTGCAGGGGAAAACCAGGACAGCAATTAAATCCAATATTCTGGCAATAACTATCAGAGTAAATAAAAAGTGAACCCTTTTCTCTGAGTACAATGATATGATAGTGGCAAGGGGTTTGACTTGGCACACAAATGATGGGGTCCAGGATGATGTATCAGATTGTTTTTGTTTGTATCTGTGTGGGATTCTTTTCTTTCTTCTTTCTGGTTTGTCAGGGAATCACTTGCCACGATTAGTTTTGGAGCACGGCCACAATGATAAAACGATTGTTGGGCCTCTGAAAACACATGTTGAATCAACTGGGAAGCACTACTTTTGGACCTCAGGTGAAAAGTCTAGAATGTCTTCTTCCCTAGGCTGATCAGTATGGGCTTAAGGGAAGTCCATCTCACAAAGCAAAGCTAGTTCACTCTGTCTACTCATTAGAAGAAGAGTTGCTTAATGAAGTTGTCTCTAACATTAATGAACTGGGATGATAGCTCACCATCAAATGGCAAACTTACAATCAATGCCAGGTGAAAATGGTAATCATGGTAATATTGATCAGTGACCTGTTTGATTGTTTACTAATCTATAGCCATAGACAGCCATAGTCTACTATTATAATAGCTTCTTCTACTATGATAATAGCTTAAAATCAAATAATTTGCTAGGTTATGCTTTCCTAAATACTATTTGATAAAGTAAACTTTCTCTTTGTTGCCTTTTTCTGAGGTTCGGGAATACTTAGTTATCAGGTTACAGCTAATCCAATAGAAAACACACTCAAAAACATTCTTCAGGTTCAGACGTTGTAGATGATAGATAACTCAATCAGTTTTCTTCGGTGTTGTTTCAAAAACATGCTTTTCTTATTAAACTTTCAGAAGTTTTCTTCATCTTGCAAATGTCGTATAAATGCTAGGAATTTAAAGTGCTTTGAATTAAGTCCAGAGTGTACGTGTTTTTTAAATAGGGTTTGCGTTTTTAAAATAAACAGTTTTTTGGGCTTGGAGCATTACTCTTGACTGCTCTTTTACATTCCTGGTTTAACTTCTAAAGTGATTGAAACATGCATACCATGAAAACATGTTAAATAAAAATTGAATCTTATAGAGAGAAGAACCCCACGAAAGAGACAATTTATCTTTTGTGTGGCTATGAGAAGTTTCTTGATGTAAGAAAAACAGCAAAACATTTTTAAATGACGCCAGGAAATTATTTTCAGAAACATAACTATGTAGTGTATTCTACATTCCAGTGATTATTTGTGTCCTTTTACGAGTCCTATGTTTTCCTTATTTTTTCATGTACTTGTTTCTTTTCTGATCAAAAGATTGTAAGATAATCTGCATAGTCCATGGAGATGCCCATATCCTTGGATACAGTCCTGCCAATGGTGGTTGAACCCATTAGATCATGAAGTCATTGTCTTTTGACTCCAAATGTTCACTAGTTATTATATTGGGAGAAACCGAGGCATATAAACCTCTTAAAATAATATCTACCACCAGTGTGCATCACCCACCTATTTCTTTGTAGAGCCAAGAGAAATTTGGGATTTTATATATGTCCCACAAGCTCCTAAAGTTTGGGAAGCACTGGCCTGCATAGTCATTTTCAGACTATAGTACAGTGATTCCAACATGTAAAAATCCATGACAAAATAATACACCCATTAATTCAGCATTATCTTAGCTCACACGGATAATGTCTATCCACATGAAAATTATCTTCATAATCTGTTCAGGGTAACATTGACATCTGAGGGACAAACCACCATCTTCTGTGAGATGGTGACAGAGAAAGTGGAGTAGAGTGTGTTACTTTTGGGTGAATTCGTTTTTGTCCCTTATAGATCTGATGGAACCAAATGTGCTGAGTCACCGTGGAGAGTGTTATGCTGACTGTTGCAGGGGAGACTGGCAGCGAAGTGATATGAGGACGAATCTACTTTAACACAAGAACACAAACACAAACACAAACGGTACTATTCAGCGGCACATTGACAAAAGTCCTTGAAACACGCCTGCAAATGAAATCTAGAAGCGGCATTGTCCCGGCAGGACAATGCAAGACCACACAGTACTGAAATTACAATGACATTAATCAAGCGACCGATGCACCTACTGTATGAGCTCTGCAGCCACACAGAGAGTGTCGAAGAGACAATCTGCGACTGATCAGGTCTGTTCATCAGAACTGCTGGCATTGTGTTGATGCTCGGGGGGCGGGGAGACAAATCTATTACTAACTTTTTAATTCTTTCATTTTGAAAATATCACATTTCATACTGAAGATGATTAACTATCCTGAAGCAATGAACCAGCTATCATGATTCTTTGATTAGTTTTCTGTGTTATGATATTATGGTTTTTGATGAGCTGTCTGATATAGCTATAAAATATTTAATTAAATCCACTTTAGTAGCTTGGTTGGATCCTATTGAATATGAGAGAGAGACGACTATGTAATAAAGCATTTGGCAGCCTATCCCAGGCAGGACAGTCTAGAACAAACCCCCCACACTAGTGGAGGAGGAGGTGCAAGAGAAGAGATACATAAAGGATGTCCCAGGTGTGAGACATATAGACATAGCCAAGAAGGAGTGGGAAAGATTAGGATCTAACGTACCTCTCAAACTTCAGTTATAAACACAGAAGGCTCCATGGCCAAAACGATGTGTTTTCTTTTTTTCTCTTTTCAGCATGGAATAAACCCTATTACTTGTTCCTCAACACAGGTTATTTTGTATTTCAATATATTGAAATATTCTGTAAATTTCAGTATTAGTTAAATGTTGAAAGTGTCCTGCATCAGATGATTTTGCACATTCATTCACCTTGATGACAGTACAGTGTTATTCTGGTGCCATTACAAAACATTTTAAGCAAAGTAAATATAACTTAACAGAGGACATTTATCTAGAGCATATTACAGCATACAGGTAAGTCAAAACGTGATTAAAAAATCCCTGCAATTCAATCCTTCTTGCCTCACTCAATGATTTTAATGTTCAAAGGGCAAACTCTTACAGTATATTTAATGAGATTAATAGTATTTCACTGATACAAATAAAAACCCGTTGGACTGCTGTTTGACTGAGTGAAATGTGGGCAATGTCTGCAAGAATAATTTAATAAAAATACACTTTTCAAATCTTTAATGATTAATATTATCGGCATACTCTGCGATAAGAGGATTGTAGATTATTTTTCTAGTCTAGAAAAGTACATGATAGGTTCACTATTTTTTGGATTTTGCATCTTTCACTAAGAATACTCTATATATGGATTTCACAGGTGTTAAATTCATTTGAAATGAGCTACAACATCAGAAAACCATGAATCTAAATCCCAAACTGTCCTCTTTGCTCACTGACCTTTTGGAATTGCTTCTAATTTTCCATGTTTTTTGGTTGCAAATGCAGAATTTGGGACATTTCCCAGACTGTGGGGGTCTGGAACGAGCTACCCAGCCATGTTGTTAAACCAATACCTTGATTTCTTTCAAGAAATGGCTGGATGAGATCCTCAGATCAGGACAGGAGGCACATATTAACACGAAGGGTTGTGGGAGTCTGGAACTAACTTCAGTCAAGAAACCGCTTCTTTGCATTCATGACATCCTGATGTTTCTTATGTTCTTTCGTTTTTATGAATTGATAGTAAACAATAATGACACTTAAGCCTAAGTGTTAAAAGTGTTCAGAGGTTGTTCTGTCACAGTAGGAAGAGTATTTGGACCAAATGTTCTAGAGATGCAAATAGAATATCCAGTCTAGGCCCATTTTGGAATAACAATGAGAGGACTCAGGATAAATAACTTCAAATGTCTTCATTAGTTTTCAAATATGTTTTAAGATTATTAGACCCAAGCTCTAATTAAGACCAGTGCAGGGACAAGAAACATCATGTGGGGTGTGTGCATGAATGATAATACATTTCAAAGAACATTTAGTCTAAGTATAAAATGAAATAATTCAAAATAATTGTTAGGTGAAAGGGGAAAACTTTTCTTTCTTTGTACTTAAAACAATCCAGCTAAGTGGAGGATAACAAGTTTAATAAACATAAGGAAAATTACACACAAGATAGGCCCACTCAACCCATATACCAAGTTTGGTAATTAGGAGCCAATTGATCTGAGGGACTCATCTAGACAGTTCCAAAATGATATAAAATGAACAGTTGAAATTTTAGCTTAACACACAATTAAAAGCATTAAATATATATTTTTATTTTCAGGAATGCAGCTTGAAAATGCATGTGTAAGATGTTTTATTCTGATCTTAGAGAGCTGAAAACTCTTTACTGAAGATCACTACAGTCTTTAAATTCAATGGCTCTGCCAGACTCTGCCTCTTAGGAATATTAAGTTTCTCTTGGTTATATCATGTGTATGAAGTCTTTGTCTAGGCCAAGAGTGATCCTTTCTCACACATATCCTTTTAGTAATTAACTGTCCTGATGACATTCAGAGGCCAGAGCAAACTAACAAACAACTAACAAGTGACAATATCACTAGTGGCAGGCACCACATCTCATTGATCACACTGACCACCCCAGCTCATGTGGGAAGTTTTTCACTGCTCTAAGAGCTCGGGGGGAACACTTGTGCCAGCAGTCTCAAAGAACCATACAAGAAGATGATTTAGCAGCCAAGATATCCTGCTTAACAGAGAGAGAGCAGAGCTCTACAGTGTTGAAAATAGGCTCACAGACCAATGTGCAGCCAGCAGTCAGGAGTGAACATATACTGTTTTTTTGTTTCATGTTATTCGAGCTGATGATACAGTAGATAGATTCAGCACACACTTGTATCATAGGCCAAATGATGGGATCAGGTAGATCATCTTACTAAAACAAATAAAATAAGAATAAACACAAAATATAATCCAATGTGAAAATGTTTTTTTTTATTATCTGGGAATTATATTTTCTTTCTATATTTTCTTTACTCTGAAGAAAAAATGCTTGTTATGAAATCTACACATAATCTAGGTACCCTATCACACAAGCAATAGACTGTAGTCTCATGCAGCCATCAAGATGCCAGTTCTCTCTCTGAGAATTTTTATGCCACTTGTTCTGGTATTTTGCACTGTCATGTCAAACACCCCCCCCCCCATAGCATTTCAATAGATTGATATGAAGAACCAGTGAATCAGTTTCAAAGGCCTCTTTTCTAAAGTAAGTCACTAAGGTTATTTGTTGTGTGTTTAGTCACGATCATTATTAATATTAGCATTATAATTTACAGTTTCCTTTCCATACAATACTGCTTGATATTGTGAGAGTATTAATAGGCCTTTACAAAATTCTACATTCTAGTTTCATTATCATCAGGCATTTACATCTCCTTCCTCATGGGAGAAACAAACTTAAAACTTCCATGTGATAACATCCTTCCAGTTCTGTGGACAGGCAAGTCAGTTGTTGCTGGTCCTCCAATTAAGGAGGTAGTGCACCATGATCACGCCTCCATAGCTTTCTATCGAACGGCGGAGGGCAACTCAACATGCTCATGGCAGGAAAAGAAAACAATGAAATAACAAACATTACACAATTTCCCAGTGCTTAGGTGACTTCTAGCGGCCAAAGAGTAAAGGGGCAGCAGGCAAATCCTGGTGGAAACCCAGCTGTAGTAGTTCATGCTGGAACAAATGAGACTGGCATAAACAGACCACATTCCATAAGAAATACATTTAAGGTCCTTGGAATCAAGCTAAAGAATAGGACCAAATCAGTGGCTTATCAGGCACTGATTGAAACCATGCACAGGTGAGCCACAGCAGACACTAACCGAAATTACACAACATGGGGCTGAGAAAATGCTGTGCTAAAGAAGGCTTCAGCTTCCTTGGCCACTGAAATTCTATGGCAAAAGGCTTGCTGTACAGACACAATCACTGATCTCTGAATGAAATCGGAGAATGGAAAGGAGGAGAAACCAAACATCTGCAAGTATCTCTCTCTATTTGCCTTCCAAGCTAACCCCAGAGATAATCAAAAAGTCAAAGACCAGGTAATTGTGATACTGCATCTAAAACGCCATGAGTTTTTCAGAACAAAACGCAATAAATAGAAGGTACTGCAACAGAAGGTCATTATGATGAGATTGGAATGTGATCAAGAAGGAGTGATCCTGACCAGTACATTTGTGGATACGCAGCATTCCAGAGAGATGGAAGAGTTGGAGACATAGCACTGTACAGCAAAAAGAACACTAAAGGAACTTAACCGCGATGAATCCAGTGTCTCAGAAACTGGAAAATGTATAAAAACTCCTATAGAAAAGCCATTTGAGATATTATAATACTGTTTTGTATGATGAAATGTAAAGAAAGAAGTGGTTAGTGTTGGCTTACACAGAGAGATTGTACTGATCGGAGGGACTGACTGTACAATCAAGACAGAGTAAGAAAAACTCAAAAGACAAAACCATTAGGGAGGTTCATAGTATGATGTGATTTCAAGTATTGTAAAGGAGAAGTCCAAAACAAAGTTTTACAAGCTCAGAAAAGCAGCCTGTCTGATAATAAGAGAAAGCTTAAGAGAAGCAGAATAGTGTGATGCAGATATAGAATCAGTAGAAAATGAATGACAGGAGTTTAAAAATATTCTGCTCGGAGCACAGAACAGATTCATCCCAAGAGTTAGAAACGCCAAGTACAGAAAACACTGCCCCAAATAGTCTACTGAGAAAATAAACAAGGAAAAACCTTTTTAAAATGAATAAAAACAACAGGATAATGCACATTTAAAAGATATTAGAAAAGCTGAGAGAGAATGAAGTGAATGTTACAATGGAGGTTGAAATACATTTTAAAAAATAATTAAAAAATTAAACTGTATAATTCCCTATTAAGACCTCATCTAGAATACTGTGCACAGCTTTTGTTCCGCTCAAACCAAAAAAGATATTGCCTTGCTGAAGTCATTCCAGAAAAGAGCAGGCAGATATGTGCCCAGATCTCAGAGGAATGGCCTTCTCTGACAGGCTAAAAGATCTAAATCTTTTTATTCCTGAACCGAGAACACTATTAGTGAACCTGATTCAAATGTTCAAAATCCTCACTAGCATTTACAAAGTCAGCCCAGAGGACTTCTTCGGAATGAACAGCAGAAAACAAACCAGAGAACACACATCTGAATCATTGGTGGAGTGCTTAAAATGGGGTGTATGAGTCATTTCTTTACACAAATGGTTGTGAGAGTCTGAAACAAGCCACCCAACCATGTTATCAAAGCCAGTACTATCTCTTATTTTACAAAACTGCAGGATGACCCCGAACCCACTGCCAGATTAAACGTGAATTATTTAAATGATGCAGAAAAGCAACAGGTTTAAAGATACACGCGGGCTGGTTTCTATACACCCCTGATCTTATGCTCATTGATCTGTTATAGAGAGAACTAAGAAGAAAAGTGGAAAAAGGTCCCAACAGTCACACCTATGCACTGAGATACAACATAGTATTGACTGGACAGGAGCGGACAGAGAGGAATCTGCGATCTGCAAGTAGTTACATGAGAAAAAATACAGTACAATGACAGCAAATCATGTATTAGTGTACAGTAGAGGTTAGTGCTCCAGATGCCTGAACAGTAGGTTGTGGGTTCACATCTCAGGTGAGGATGCTGCTACTGTGCTTGTATTGAGTCAGCAAACCCTGCTGTATAAATTGGTGATAAAATCTGTATTGAAAAACAGGTCATTGCAAAACTCTTTAAGTCACTTTGAATAAAGGTACAAGCTATGTATATTACTAAAAATCTAGATTATATATAAATAATAATTAAAATGTTAAATATATTGCCTGGACAGTGTCTATCATTGTGTAGATAAATGTGTATGGTGTATATAAATACGTTGTGCAGCCCATTTGGGCTGGTGAAAAACAAACTAAAACTCTGTTATCATCATGGTAAATTAATAAGTAATCCAGGAAGAATGGAACAGCTACCAAAAATCTCCTTGTTATTATCTGCTCCTTCGGACTTCTCTTCAAGAATAAATTCAAGAAAGTATTTTACATTGTCTGCTGAAAACAACAAAAATATTTAAAGTTTGATATGAACAAAATGACGTCTAATTTCCAGTATCTGTAGTTCTATAAACAATTTGAATTTGCAGATGTCAGTGGATATACAGTAGCCTGATCCTGCAACACAGAAAATTAAAGTTGCAGTTGAATAAACCCCAAGACCATATTTGATTAGTTTTAATTCAAAGCCATTCATTGCTTTTTATTTGTTGAGTAACAAATGGACTTCACCACATTCAGCTTTGCAAAGTGAAACATAAGGTTCTTCCAAAAAGCGTTTTATATTTAGATATAGCATATTTTTCAGCAGAACTCACAAAACAAGAGTTGGCAAAACAAAAAAAACGGGCACTCCCTCTAGCATGAAATTTGTTTTTCCCTCAACTTTGGACACAAAGAAAAGTCCCATTCTTTCCAAAACTGACTCCTTTTTTCACTACAAACCCTCACTATACACCCACCTCAAAGTCAAATGAAAGTCTGCATTCATGAGCATAACCTGTTTGGCTGTTGTGGCCTTACACTGTGCTTGTTTCCAACAGAGTAATCAGAGCCGTATTGCCCCTTTCTCAGTCGACTGTGGTGACGACTCACTGCTTTTTTTAAATCTAGAAACCATCACTTCTTTGAACAGAAATTTGGCCTTGAAAGAGTCAAGGGGCTTTTACCATTGGTGGGAAAATGCTGATTAATTGTGCCATGGCGCTGTGAGAAAATACGCCCTGTGTAATGCACTAATTATGGGTCCTGTCTGGAGAAAAAAGGGCAAAACTTTCAACAAAGGCTCATCTCATATCTCAAGACAATGAGGACCCAAGAGAATGGGAGAAAAGGAATTAATGAGGTGTGTCACCTGTCAGCTACTGGCAAAGGATTTTCAGAGCTGTAGACATTCCTCTGTAAGGTTTCTGTGAGGGAACACAGCAGGCCCTGCCAAGCCTCTGAAAAGATACGCATGAAGGCCCAAAGCCGGATAGCCTCCCCCATTTCCCCAAAAGTCCAAAAAAAGCCCATAAAATACTGGTACACTTCAGGCAAATGTTTCTTACAGCCCTTAACTCGGCACCAAGTCGTATGATTATAGGAAACCAATGGCAAAGTCTATGTTACTGATATCAGTTTCTGGGCTCAATATTTCTTAACGATCAGAAAAAGATATGAACTTTCTGACGTTAAACTTAACAGAGACAAAAAAAGAAACTCCTTTTTCATACACTTCCAGCAAGCCCTGCTAGGGCACAATGCCAGCGACACATATTTACAGTGAACTGGAGTGCAGTGTCAATTTCTTGGCCTTAACCCACTGTGCTGCACGAACTGCCAAAACTGTGGAATATGACAATTCTTCTTATTATTAGGCATTTAACTCATCTTGTGATTTTATGTATGTGTAGTAGGGCAATGTTTTAATGTGTAGTTGTTTTCTTGCCAATTTCTCAACCCAGGTTTGGGTTGTACGGTTCAAATTTCATCTCACCTCCTGGCAAGCAGCCACTGTGGAAGAAGGACAAACCATTGTAAAAACTTTCTAAATCTCATACCTCCGGCAGGGCTTATTCTAAATTTACAGAACCAGCCAGCTGGTCTAGTGTCTACCTTTCAAGACAGGGACTCTCAACTGGTTGCTGTGGTATGCAGAGAAAATCAACTTCCATCGATGTTTTCATCCCTAGCAGAGGAACAGTACTTAATTTACAGTCCATTGTTGCACTAAAACTACTCAGTCTGATTCCCTCTCACTGGCAAGAAGTAAAAAAAAGTTATATTCAGCAAGAAGACAATTCTATCAATAATTCTAATATCTAGTTTTAAGACAACCTTTTCTGTTTCTACGTTTATGCATAATTTGTTTTAAATTCCCAATTCCTATTTTCCATACCCTGCCACAGCCACCTGCATTAACCTGAGAGAATGATAGACAGACATACTTGGATATTCAAATCATCATCATCAGGCACATTTTTAATTCCCAGAACTGTATGCAAGAGAGTTCATGTGACAGTGGAAGGCATGGATTGAGGTGACATAACACAGACCCCTAAATGTCTGGCCAGAGGCAAAGTTCACTGTCAAACAGCCAGCTGACAGTTTTGTTTAGTGGACAATGCAGTGAATGAAACCTGTTTACTTGAAAGCACTTTGCCTTGCTAAGTTAAATTGATATTACATCTATAGATTATGGTCAGGTACACTACTTGGTGAAAATAAAGTTAATACTTCCAACCTGCTAAAAAACTGATTCTTTGTAAACCACATTTTATTACTGGCCAGATACATTGCACCTTAGTTGAATTATATGTATTTTTGGCACCTGATCGGATTACAAGATGTCCTGTCTTTAGCTCTTGTCTGGGCCCATCCCCGTTCACTCACTTACAGACTCCTAAGGCAGGTGTCACTCTGGTGCTTCTTTTCCTCTCTCTCTTTTCATTAGGGGAACTTTATCTGTCCGTCCGGAACACCATCTTAAATCAACATAATAGTCAAGTCATGTTATCAAAAAGCAAAGCGATTAAAAACTGAGGGAAATTCTAAAATCCATGTTTACACCTGCAGGAGTTTTTAAGTTGAAAGATCAACAAACTTTCATGCCAAAGAAATTCCACTGCAAGCAATTTCACGAAACCTTCCAACTACAACAGCCATGAGAGGCGCAAGTATACACTTTATTTACCTGCGGTGACTGAAACGGATTCAAAAATCTTTTTTCCGTGATGCCTTATTATTCCTGACAAGCAGGAACACTAATTCTCTAATAGGCACGGTGGTGTGGTGTTTAGTCCTTTTGCATCACAGCTCTTTGGTCCTGGGTTCGATTTTGGACTGAGGGGCTTCTGTGTGGCCTTTACATCTTCTCATGTTCTCAGGTTCTACTGTTTCTTCCCACTTTTCAAAGATAGGCTTGGTGGGCTAACTGGTGTCTCTACATTTCCCCTGTGTTAGTTTGAGGCTGTGTGTGCCCTGCAATGCACTGGCATCCTGTCCAGAACTTGGTTCTGTCCTGTGTTGCTGTATGAGTTTCAAGTAGCAAGTTAAAGCAACTAATTTCTTGGTTTACTGCAACAGATCATCATTAAATAAGTAGCAATTAATCAGTTGTTACTATTATTTAAAAGTTCCTTTGGTCCTTATTAAAGTAAACACTTCTACATTTCCTTAAAATGTCATTGATAAATAATACCAAACATAAATAAATAGAATTGAAGCATCAAAGCAAGTTATCAGCTAAAGCTAAACTTCAATAAAAATTTATTTAAGCTGCAGCCAGGATACAATTGTGAAACAATTTGGGAAAAGGCAAAAAAACACTCACAGAGGTTAACAATCTTTTTCTAAAGAGAAATTCTAGCTAGTATTTTCCTAATATATCCCACTCACAATTTTTTCCTTTGCTTTTGTATGATTTCACACAGTTCTGAAAACCACAGATCCCTTTCATCAACATCAGCCAGAGCATGAATGTACATTTTCAGGGAATTAGCAAATGAATGACTGGAAAAGAGTCAAATAAAAAAATACATTTTTTTTCCGTAAAGTTAAATTCTTGTAGTGCTTCAGAACTTCAGAGAAGTCAAACAGGCATTAGATGCTATAAAAAACTGAATTTCCATGTCAGGTCTGTCAGCATTGCTTTTTTATATCCAAGACTACAGCCGACTAAAAAGCTCCAGCTTATTCAGGCTTTATCTGAGCTCTTTACAGCACTGATGGTCAGGTCCAGTAACTCTATTCATGTTGTGGGCCTAGTTTATCATTGGGAGCTTCTAAGTTAACTCTTGCAAAGCAATGCAAAGCAGAATAAAATTCTCCACAGAAATAATGTTTAGCTTTAGATATCAGATCTAATCTTTTAACAGTGAATTTTCGATATATCTAGTAGCACTAAAATGTGGCTTGTAAAGAATATAATATTCACTGATGTTAAAGCAGACTTTCTTCAAATGTAGCAGTTGACACTGATTTTTTTTACATTTCTGAGGCTGTGATTTTTGCTTTGCCCTAGAGACATCTGCCATGATGAAAACTCTTTGGATAGTTTATGAGCAAAATAATTAAAAAATGTTACATTATTCTTAATAACAGTAATTTTCTAATCTATTTGAATTCTACAACAGTGTGTGAAGTCTCCCCCTTATTTTCAAATGATGGATTATAATATGGCAATGTTTTATAAATTATTTCATTACAAGTAAAATCTAGATAGATATTTTATTTGTTTTCTACTTGAGAGAATGTCGGCAAAGACCCTTCAGGGTGTTTTTTAGCATCCGTGAATTGTTTGGTGCTGGGAAATCCAAAATCATTCCATATCTCTGTCACTTTTATTTGGTGTTCTGAAGAGAGCCTGTTTCTTGATATTTTTACTTAAAATCGAATGAAGATAATCCATTAGGATGACACTCTGGGAGATGAGAGACCATTTGGAAAGGTTTATCTTGTTTCTTTCAGAGTCATAATGCATGAAGTCTTGCTCAGTTTTTTGAGAATTTAAAAAAAAGTACAATTTGGAAATGAATGACAACAGCACCTTCCAGCATGTTTCTATTGCTTTTGACATCATTTGACACTCAACTTATGAATCATTTGGGAGCACCTCACGTGCTAGTTTTTGTAAATCAATTTTGAGAAGCCTTTTCGTAGAAACAGTTACCAAATTGTGAATGAATTTGACCACCGATTTAAGTGATGGCTTGTTTGCTTGCTGAATTGATATAGCAAGACCTACAATCAGGGCCAGAAAGCAAATAACTCTTTAAAGTTGCGTCACTGGCTCACCAGCAAAGAAAACACCTTTCTGTAGTTTTTTTTGCTCCTCAGGAAAGAAGAAGGTAGAAAGCAAAAGAAGCAGAGGCCAAAAAAAAATGAGGAAAAGCACAGACATAGTCTAAAGAAGCGCTGCTTAAGGAAAATGGTTATATGCCAGATATAAAAATCGTTCAGGCTGGGGAAAAGGGATGTTTAAATAAATCATGGGGCACGAGGAAAATAACTGTAACATGAAGGATTCCACCCTGCTGCTCCCCAGATCATCAGCAATCAAGTCCCAGTGGTTTTAAACAACAAAACATGGTGTTTAAAACAGTCACAAATCATGTCCACTGCCAAACCGATCTGGAGTCTAAATGAACATGGTCAAGAATGTGCAGGCATCAATCCCTACCTATCACGCAGACCACAGGATTTTAATGCTTCTAACAGATAGGAAAATGTTGTATGGGATCACTCACCATCACCTATCTTGACCGCACTGGAATTGCAAAAAACATAAGAATGGAAAGGACAAAACCAGAAAACAACGCAGCCAATATGTTATTGTTCCTCTTCTTTGCACAGTACCTCGGTTAATCAAAATCTGAGTCTCTCTGTCTATTTAAAACACTCGGTTGACCCTACATGTTTAAATAGCTCAGCAAGTGTAAAAGGTGCATAGAAATGATTATGTCAAAACATCTGTCAACTCAGAAAACCTTTGAAAACTTTAGCCATTTAGGCTTGACTAAAAATAAATTTGGCTCCAACAACATGTGTTCTGCTTGATGATTGTGATTATTATGAAAATCAGAATATTGAAAACTCCACACCACATTAGAGTGACTGCCTTCAACACTGTGTAGTTAACGTATATCTTAGTAAATAAAAAAATACATTTGCATGTCTTTTTAGAGCTTAAGGAATAGTGAGGAAAAGGTGACATGGTGAATCAGTGCTTGGCACTGGGATGTGAAAGTTTCATCTCAGAGTTATTGGTCGCATTCCAAGCCAGTTTGCTGTTAATCAAGAGTGATTTTGATGAAAAGCCCAGCTGGAGAGCCATGTCTGTTTCATTCTGGTGATTTTGCCAAATTTCTTGAGGACAGTGGTCCATGCTATGAAAGAACAGTTGCAGACTTCTGCCCATGAACTCATAAGACAAAGCAGTTATGGACCAGTGCCCTTCCTCATCTGTCTAAATAGCGCGTTTCTCAAGTAGAGATGACGTGGTGCGCAGATTTACACATCTGGCAGGCCCTGTCTGTCTTCTTTAATTGAATATACACACTTAAATGACTTTTGAGACTCATCCCTGCTAATTGTTTAAATACATATTTTAAATAGTTTTCAAAACTATTTTTATTACATGCATATTCATAACCATATTTTTATCTTATTTTAAAGAATACCTTCACATATGAATATTGCTTTACGTTGTGCAGTTGTCTAAAAATTAGTATAGGAATTCTACTTTGGGAGAAATATTTGCTGGCCATCGGCTTAATGTTAGAACATGTTGCTAAATATTTTATTCATAATCTTTGCTATTTTCCCAGGGAAGGATTTACAAAGTAATTGATGTTGTATGGCTCCTAAGCCCCATCTTGTTAGCCTGCGCAAGTCTAAACGTTTCAAACAGTGTTATTTATTTTATTTTGTTTTATTTATTTTTATATAACTAGAAAATCCGTTTTAAAAACTAAATCTCTTCCTCAAGAATGTCTTGGCCAAATTCACCCAGAAACGTCTAAAACTTCCATGAAATAGCTCTTTACAGCAGTGAAAACTAATGGCTATATGAGAATAGCGGCTTTCTCGCTGACTGCTATTTTGAGTTATGTTAAGTCTGTCTCAGTTGTGGCCTTTATGTCATGTGGTATATTTTTAACCCTAAAAAGATGTCAGATTATTAGACTTTCAAAAACAGTAACAGACCAGAATCTTTCCCTGATGTAGGTAGTTGGACGATTCTGTGTCTGATAACATCAGTGGGAACTTAAACAAAAGACATTTTTTTCCCAAAACTGCCATCTTTCAGTCTGACGGCTACTGTAAACACTCTATCCGAGCACAAAACATTTTAAGTCCGTTACTGAGGCTCTGGAATGCTGTTCCACATTCCTGATCCATTTTCTTGAAAGGAAAAAATGTTTCCAATATATGTGTGCAAACGGGAGACCCACAAATTTTAAGAAAGTTGTACCAAAAAAAAATTTTAAAATTGTGAGTTACATCCAAACATTTGGAAGCTCTAAGTAGAAAGCATGAAGTCTTAACTTGAGTTACTTAAAAGCTGGAGAATAGCAGTCAGGGGACAATGGTTCAGGGAGGTTTGTGAGCGAATTCTGCAAGCATTCCGGCTTTTTTCGTCAGCTATTGACACTTTGAAAAATAATGCTTCCTTCCCCACAGCTGGAATCTACTCCTCCTTGTCTGTCTTTGTGTCAAAAGATTTTTTACATGCTTCCCAACCACAGTTCAGGGTCACAGAAGGTGTGTGGCTGGTGTATAGCGAGGACACGCTTCTTGTTTTTCATAAAGGTGTCCTACTGTGCCAGAGGGATTTAAAAAAAAAAAACAAGAGTTTAATAAGACGAGCAGAACTGAAACCAGCCACACAAAGACACCGTAAGACCCACTTCTTTGAGAACCAAGAACAAAATGCATTTGAAGTTTGTTTAAAGGTTAAGTCATGTTTCTGCTGAACGGGGAATGGAAAACTTTTAAAAAAGAGACTTGATTCAGATGCTTACTGTATATGTTTAAATAATAGGCGTGGAATTTTTAAAAAACATTCTTTCTCAATTATAATAAGGTTAAAACATATAACAGAAAACTTTGTGATTTGCTCTTATTTAATACTTCTCTCTACAAAGCCCACAACTAAACATTTAAGTTTGATCGGTTTTAAAGGATCATTGGTGCAGTTAAATATAAATTAGAAGCACTGTATATCATGCTGGAGGTTTATTTTGATTCATCAGGATGATGTCTTTCTGTTTTAATAGCCTTAAAACACAATTTTTTTTCTTTCGAATATATTATTTTGTAAAATGGTAACTCTTCACAATACCAGCCACTAATTTTGATTGGATAGTTGATAAAGGGGGGATTTGATAAAATTGCATCTCAGACTCATGGGCTGAAGGGCTGAAAAATCATATGAAAATGTATGTGAATGGCACATTCACTAACTATAAGTTAGCATACATTTCGTACTACTGCAACTGTACAGAAAGCTTCTTTGAAGGGATGGGTTCTAGTTGATCCAGCTGGATCCTCCAGTGTCCCTTACCTGTATACAGGACTGTCATCTCTGTCACTGCTCGAACACACTCCTTTTTATTGCATAGCACATTGCAAGCTGTTATTACTGTTTTATACAGTTCCGTCACTTCCTGGGAACACAGACAAACATTATCCCAAGCATGTTGTTTTGTGGTTTCTGAAAACAGTGTGGTGTAACAGGGGTTTTTTTAACAGTTGCACAAACAAAGTTCAGGGCCAAGGCTTTTGAATGTGCAAATTACCAGGAAGAAGGGTGGGATGTCTGGAGCATTGGTTTTTACACCAGCTACTGATGGCAGCATGGGTACTCTGTCGACTCGAGCATTGATGTCTATGCTGTTTGCTACCTCTACTGAGATGTTCATGACGTTCAATGAAAACATGAGAATATTTGAGTATATAACACTATATACATTATGCATTGGAGACACATCACTGTCTTAGTGCTCTTAAACAGTAATGCAATGCTGGAATCTATCCAAAAAAGTAGAGCAATTCCTGCAGATAGAGTCTTGACTTAAGGTGAAGGAATATGAGCCTGTTAGTATGGAACAAAGACAACTTTGCCACTCTAACTTAGCTCAAAGTCTTATTTCCAATCAGCCTTATGGCAGAATGTTTTATACCTTCTGGGGGAGTCACAATGATTAAGATGGTAATTTATTGTAAATACTTGTAGAATTAGTTACAAGTTCAAAGAAAAAACTGCACGTTGTGATAAATATTACATAATGACCCTGTGAACTCAATTCTGTCAAGAGTCCAAGTACTAATTTTCTTAGAAGAATACAGCAATTTTAAGAATAAGTCTAGAAAAAAAACTACTCAGCTGGGAATAATCATTAAACTGTTGGCAGCAGGCTGTGTTTAATTATAATCAATCAGCATTGCGTTATTTGGGACCTATTGCTTGACTGTGCTCTAGCATATGTTACTTAGGTGAAGAGTGAATGGCGGACGAATAATCTGAAAGTAAATTTCAATGTAAAAAGAACTAAATTAAATAATAAAACTGTAAATTAGATGAAACAATTCACAACAATTTTAGCTTCAAAATTATTTAAATATAATTGTCTTCATTAATTCTTTCCTATGCAATTTAAATATCTTAAATATTTCCATATCTTATTCATTTCACAAATCCTTCTGCAGTAAAATGTTTGAGCTACACATCGATCAATGTTAATTGTTACACACTAATATGAAAATGGAACAAGCTGTAAACCCTGTCACACAGTTGTTTTTGGAGATCTGTGAGTTGAAGCAATTTAAGCAGGTTTGAAAAATGCTGTCCTGTGTCATGTTCTCCATCTAACGCAATCATGAACCCTTTGATAACAGCTGGCATAAAAATGTTAACAATTACTTACAGATTACAGCAATGCAATTCTTGCAGTAAATTCCAAATATGGTTCTTTAATTTACCATCCTGTCATAGGCAATGTCTTAAATAGAAGGAAATTAAGTGATTCTTTCTTGCTCATACCGAGATGGTAAAACAAGCATCTGCTGGATAAAAGATCATTATAAGTCTGTCCTCAGTGGCATTTGCAGTTTTTATAATCTGTACTAGAAAATGTATAAATAGATTTTTAGTTTATACCGGGGGGGGGGGGGGGGGTGTGTATGTGTCTGAAACAAGAATTATGAAAAGTGGATCAGTTAAAACAAATTATGAAACACTATTATACATATCAACCCATCATGCCATGCTCATTCTGTTTAATGTACTCAAACGGCATTATTACATTCATGTGGGTTGAAGTAGTTCAGGTGGGTAGTTCAGGTGGGCGGCTGCATCAACATGTGTAGGCTCCAAAGAAACAAGTAACAGGTTAATCCCATGCTGAAAACAGAAGAGAGAAAACACAACGTTTCAGCTGTGAAGCCTTCTTCAGGTGTGAATAAATAAACCTATTACTTGCTCTTTTATTACATTCATGACCACTTCTTTCTGTATACAACCATACAATTGTCCTCCATACATACATGTGTAAGTATATATATGTTCTTGAATAAAATGCACATGTATTTAAGTGAACAATAATAGAAAACAGAAGTTCTTCCTTTAGGCCTGATGTCCAAAAATAGCTACCCATTTATCCACCAAACACTGTATGTCACACTTATATTCAATCTTTGGAATTTGTAACAGCCTTTTGCATCCTTGTAACCTGAGCACTTCCTTTTTGCAAGTCTATTGCCAGTTCTGTTCTACTGTAACACTTGTCAAAATGTTTCAAGCTCTTTACCAAAATAAAACATTACATCAACTGGATCCCCTTAAACCTATATCTGTCCTATTTAATCAACAAATCTATTCCCCAGTTAGCAGTGTTGCGCCAATTCACCACTGATACAGGGTTCATGCAGAAAATAAGGTGCATATGAGCAACCCCACAGAAGAAAAGGCAAAGCATAAATGCCTGAGGCACCCAGCTCAGAACCCCCTGTGTGCTTCAACAGATTGTCCATGAAGGATTTAAGCAATTGCTTTCTGTCAGTTACATTGAACTCAAAGGCCACCACTGAAGGCATTGGTATTTGTGGAATACCAATTTCATTCTATATCCAGCAAAGGAAATCTGTTGACTTTGACTCTAACAGACACAACAAGACCAGACTGTTATTACTCACGATTTTATTTGGGGGCATATGAGACCTTTGCAAATGTATTTGTAAAGAGTTTTGTCTTGGGTAGTTTTATCAGAGCTGAATATCACTTCGGTTAAACTACAATCACCAGAATCCTGCAGAAAATGTTGATCTTGGTAGGCAAACCAAGTAAAGGTAGTCTTGTAAATAAAAATGGTGTGAGGTGAGACACAGATGGTACTGTGATGAAATATAATTTGGTCATATCTAAATAGATTTTTGTTTTACTATTTCACCATTTTTTTATTTAAATTTTAAATTAGTTTCTTACAGTTTTTATTATGAATATTGATTTATGAAAAATATTTTTTTCCTCAGTAACGAAAGGCCCAGCTGACAGAAATAATAGTAACTGACAGACACAAACAGGTTCACATTCAAAGATCAACATTTTGAAGTAAGTTTGTAACCCATTAAAACCTTGAAAAATAATTTAAATCAAGCAAGTAGCCAACCATTAATTATTTTACCAATGTTTTCCATTTATCTTGTTATGATGTAACACAATGTATTGACTACATACATTAGTGTTGTTCTCAACAGTTTAGTGCCAGCATTTTCTCAAGCTGCTTCAGCAGCTGCTCAAGGCAAGTTAATTAGTACTATTTAGCATAAATATTACCTATTAATCATAGCAGTAAAACAGCCTTTTCAGTTGGTAAAGCCAAAGTCTAACTTTAAAAGGAAAAAAATGATTGATTACTACCAAACACAAATCACATGATATTAGTAGTCTGAATGGTCAGAAGAGTACACAAAACACAGCTGTAGCTCTCTTTTTAAATATAGTCCTCACTTTATTATCAGAGGCCAAATAAATTCATCAGGTTGTATTTACAATGAAATGCAATAAATATGTTATAATAGTCATAAAAAATCGCATACATTTTAAATCATACTTGTCAAGTTGTTAGTAGCAAGTCATACACAATAAAGACTGCCCCTTGGCAGATGAGTAAATAGTACAACCCTACCAATATTGAGGCCCAAAGTTAAAAAATCACTGCCCCAAGGCATTGAGCCTTCTGTGGACTCCAAAACTCCAACTCCAATTTCCTCTGACGACCAATTCTGCGGCCACTTGTGTGATTAAAAATCCAGCACTGGAGTCAGCTGATTAACATTTCAGTTCCTTAAAAAAATGAAAAAAATCTTTCACTTTCGCAAATAAAATTACAGATTTTCAGGAAGGCATAACATCAAAAACAATGCAACAAAAAACATCTATTTTTTTTTAATTTCTGAAACAGAGGAGCTCCTTAAGATACATTCTAAACCAAGAGCTGCATCTGTCCAGAATACAGGCCATCTAGCCACAGCTAGCCTTCATCCTCTCTGACTCTTTTCTACATCCACTAACTCTATAGGGAATGATGGAAATTGGTTTTTATTCCCTTAGTCCTTGGTTATTTTTAAAAAAGCAAGAAAAATGTTCACATGACTTTGTTACCAATCATAATGTAATTGGGTGTCACTAAGACTATAAAAGACACTAAACATTTTTTAACTGTACAATAGGTCAGTTAGTACAAGAGCCTTTCATGTCAAGGCTAAGTAAATAATACCTGACTGGAACATTATAAATAGATATTAAGTTCCTCCTGAAATATTCACTAGCATTTTCATATTGTCTTGTGATCCAATTTTAAGGCACAAATGACACAAAAAGGAGGTTTATTTACTATTGAGAGACATAAAGTGAGGTGAATACCACACTCTTCGAAACAAAGCAGAAAAGAAGTGATTATAATTCCTTTTTTCTTCTGAAAGCACATTCTTTTCTGCTATCATTACAGAACAAATAAATACATTTTGGTCATTTGCAGTCAGAGTTTATGCAGTAATAAGCTAAATGTTTTACTCTGCATAAAACTATTTCATATTAATTTCCTTTTACTTAATTGGGTAATCACAAGCCAATTAATAACATTCTCCTTGGTCCTATTAAAGTACTGTTTTTACAATCAGCTGAGGACTAGTCCTTAGACAGCCAAGTCATTTATCAAGTAGTGTACACCTACTTTGTACCTTTAAAAAGTACTAGCTTTTCCACATGTACATATCTGGATTAACCTAATGTAGCAAAATGATTCAGCTATTCTGGATTATATAAACTGCGGGACAACAATTATATATAATAAAAAGAAAAACAGTGTTATTAAAAAACTACTGCATATTTTAAGCGATTGCATGTTGTCAAATACAGTCTGAAGATGTGGGAAATTTTAGACAGGTATGTCCAGTAATAGTCTTGGAGCTGTTATCTTGGCCAGTGATTCGATTCGCCTCATGTAAGACAATTAATCGCAGGTGTACAAGATTAAAAAGCTACTGTTTGTTAGGAATTTATTATTCCAATAATAGTAATCTGGGTTTTGTCCCATTACATAAACAGTGGTTTTCCATGAATGTGGGACTTGGATAACCTCAACAATTACTGTACGTGCCAGGCACGCAAGAACATGTTACACTGAGCTGCATTTAGGTCACAGGAGGATATAATATCACCATAGCTACCAGAAATTTCAACACAATCCATGAAGAAATGGCCGTTAGTCACATTGGAGTTAGGCGGATCCAAAAGCACTTTTCATAGAACTACCTTGAAAAACAGGGCCTGAATAAAATATTGCACTTAAAGCTAAGCAGTTAACTAAACTCACACACTAATGTATCTCTCTATTTTGGTCTCAATGATGTCCAGTCCCAGCAGATATAAAACAATCCATCCTTGTACTGGTAATCCCAAAATGCGAAGAGGCTTCCACCAAGACAGTGAGTCTGAATGAGCTTTCCGTTAACCCCTCAGAGGTTTCTCTTCTTCTGTTATCATTTTGAAAAGTAGCAATGGGAAGATGTAAAAAAAAACACCTTGGTTTCAGTCAATCCAGTATAAATAAAATAATAATTAAAAAAAAACAGAATCATCCAGCAGAATGGAGTTATTTCACACTCCTCAAGTACAAAAATAGAACATCTTTTTAAAAGTTCTGTAGTGATACTCTGAGGCGAGAGGGCCGAGTCTCTCGCACACCGACTGGGCTCCCGGCCTGCCTGTCAGTTGGAGCTGGGCTTCAAGCGCCGGGCCCTGCGAGTCCGTTTCGTCACCGTGGTGAAGCGGAATTCCGGGAGAGGGTCCACTTTCCCCTTCGGGTGACGTTTCATGAAGTGAACTTCTTGCTGGTTCTGTTGAGTCCTTGAACCTTTCTTGGGCCGCCCTTTCCTGTTGAAACCAAGGTACCAGCCTTTGTACTTGGCGGACACAAGCGCCGTGTAGTTGTTTTCCAGAACTTCTTCCACAAAGACGCACTCTGGATTCTTCCCTTGAAGCTGCAAGAAAAAACAGTGATAGATAAGACACCTGTAACCATCCAGTTTATTCACATATACTGTTTAGTAATTAGAATTCCACACATGTAAGTATCGTCACTGTTTATATTATATAGTGGACCATATAACTCAACCCATAAAAAAACATCCTTAACACTATTAGCCGTGTAAAATGTCAGGGAAATATTATCAAAAGTGTAACTTCTGCTGGTATTGTGTTTTTGCTGTCAAATTAAAGTGGAGAGTGACATGATCAAAGAAAGCTGTCTTATGTCAGGGGGATCTGATTATGACAGAACCTGATTAAGTCTTGTGTCTGACTCTTTCCTTAAAAAAAGACGCAAATAAAATACTCAAGATCCATGAACTGGTCCATCTCAGAAACAAATTAAAGGCAAAAGATACCAAGATTCTAAACAAGTTGAAATTTCTCTTCTGTTTTCACCGTGATCAATACAGTATCAGACTGACATCTTTCCATGTGCCAACACTTTAAAAACCGGTCTGCTTACAGTATTTTTAGTCTATATTAAATAAGTAAAGAAAAGATTGGAATGCACTATTTATGACTGAAAAAGAGTTTTTCTTGTTTTGTCGTTTTTTGAATAAAGGCACTAAGCATTGTTTTGTCTCAGAAGCTTTCTTTCGAGTTATGAACTCTTCTGATTGTATTAATTACAAAATGTATGTACACAACTTTATACATACAGAGACAAACTGTATGCCGTATAGACACAGAGGCAAACACTTTTGATGTGCACCAATCAAAATGCTTTTTCAAGAACACTTTCATTAAAATTAAAAAATTACAAATTACAAACCCAACCCAAATAAATTACCCCCTCACAGTGCCATCTAGTGAATTAGTGGTAGAATCACAATGCATTTTTCACCAGTGAAATTGCGTTTGCAAATGACAATATTGAGATCCACAACCCTCCTACTTATTATGGTACTATTTGACTTACAAAACTTTTGCAAATAGTTACCTGAAATTGTATCTCTTTATGGACAGATATGTCCTAACCCGAGCTTTGAATATGCAACTTCTGTTTTTGCCTGCATATCTTTTAAGCAGATATCATCCATCAACATATCAAGGTGAGTGTTCACAAGGATAGTTGCTTTTCAATTGGAGCACTCAAATGCATAAGCTCATGCTTCCAAATGAACTGTAAGAAAAACTCTGAATTGTTTCAGCTGTGCTAATCCACACTGGACCTCATCAAGATCAAAGCTTACTAATTGCAACAGGGAGGGAAAAAAAAGCATTTTCTGATAAATTCTACATCTGTTTCTAGTCATATTTTGTTGTGTTGCCTAAATAACGTGGTTCCTTTGCAGGTTTCACAAATTGAATGTTGTGTAACAGTTTCAAGGATGCAATTTTTAGAATCTGTCAATTATACATCCTTTTAGTTCAAACACAATAATTATGACAACCAACTATAACTAAGTACGACCTGCTGAATATTGTGCAATCTCGCTTGTCTTATGCTATAATTTTCATTCTTATGACTCATTTTGTTTATTTATTTCAACTACAAAACCTGGGTCACAAATGGATAAGATAACAAAAAGATAAGCCTTCACTGATGCTGTATTTCAAATTGAAAATAACAATTTGAAGCTCAGTATTTTACTCTGAACTTTAGTTTCTCTGTGAAGTTTAAAACAAATTGTGCCATGGAATTTCTGAATGAGTTCCACTGAAGTTAAAGGGTACTTGGGGCTTTGCCCAAAAACCACTTTAAATCTTGTGTCCATTGTTTTAGGGTGGGAGAATCATTCCAAAGGCAAAAGAAAATTTATTAAGTATGCTGTTATCAATAGCTGTGACACGTTTCCAGTTTTGCTAACAGACTCCAGAATCAAACTGTCCCTTTACAAGGTCGAATCATTTCTAAACTGTATTGACCATCTGCTCTATGTCTGGAGCATACTTTAAAATGTTTACACAGAAACGAAATACATGTAGCCTGTTTTTGGTCTAGGTTATGTCACAAAAGAAACATACTTTTTTAAAGTTTGAATTTTCCAAAGATAAACAAAACACCTACTCAAAGTGTTGCTACGCTAAGAATAATATTAAATATCTAACATTAAATGGAGGCCAAATCACAATTAATTTTTATCTGATGAATTGAGCAGCGTATGATCTGTTTGAAATGTGTCCAAAAAAGGCATCTTTCTCTAAACCCCCTAGTAGGTTATACCAGAACAGCTGTCACTCTGGCATCTGGAGGGAGGCTTTTTAGGGTGATTTAAAGAAAAAACAGGTACAGGAATTTACACATGGGCTAAGTTCAGCCATTCACATGAAGTTGCGTCACAGCATTCTGCTGCAGCTGATTCTAGTTAGCTTTCGCTTAGTGAAGGGAACTCAGGAGGAGTCTCCTCAGTCAGAGCAGTCTCTCAGCACATCCCCTCGGTTAGGACCAGTTATTTGGGAGTTCAGCACTGAAGGGAGTACATAAGTTTCAGTGCTCATCCATCGATTTAATTGGTTATACTAGTCTCTCTATTTAGGTTATTTGTACGAAAAAGAAACTGGGTGATGAGAAGCATTTTTAGCTTTCCCAATGAATAATCTATCAGTTTCTGTATTTTGCCATGCATTTACCCCCACCCCCCCCAACACACAAGTGGGCTCCCTGTCTGAAATGCCAGTTTGCTCCATTGGAAAAGGATGTGAAAGCTCTTGGATGTGAGCACAGGATGCAGCCACTGGGTTAGGGTGAAGGAATCCGCTTATAGCACCAGGGGTGGTTACTGAAAGGCATCTCTGGCCAAACAGGATAAGCTGGGCATGTTTAAAAAGCAGGTATAAGACGTCCTATGGAAAGAAGAGACCATAGGTTTCTCTCACCAGGAAGGGAAGGGAAAGGAAAGAAAGGAAAGGGAGGATGCACCTGTGAGCATACATCCATTGGTTAAAAACAGCTGCTAAGGAGCCCTATGGGTCATAAATCCATTGGTTAAAAGAAAGCAGTAGCCAGGGACCATGTCTGCGACTCAAAGCTGAGAAAGAGATAGCTCCTGGGAGGCAGCCTGGAGAAGAAAAGATCTTTCTCAGATCCGAAATAGAGACATTGTCAAGGAAGCCGGTTCTGACTCCCGTTAAATGCGTAGTTTAAGACCCTATGCGTGACAGTATAATCCGGAAGAGTCTGGAGGATATCAGGGAAGGCATAGCAAGGTAAGGTCAGGATGACAGACAGGGGATGGTGACTTGAGTGATCTGGTGCTCAGGGGGCGTGAAGTAAGCTAACAAGTCCAAGGAAGTCCAGAAGGGAAAATTGTGGGCGTGGTCCGTAATCCAAAAGCTGGGTGGTCCATCCATGACAAAGACAGTTAACACAGGGAATGGGAACGTGGAACCAGGAACGTGGAAGGTTAAAATCATAACGAGACAAGGCGCTCCGAGCCCCGGACTCAGAGGTCAGGACGTCGTGGTGAAGCCTATGCCCTTGGACCACTCCTGTGCCCGGTGGTAGGCAGGCTTCCAGGCGTCTGTCTTCCAAAGCTGAGCCCAGAACTGCAGAGATGCCAGGCTTAAATGGGGAAACAGGGATAGGAAACAGCTGGGACAAATAAAGCTGGGAACACAACGAGAAAGGTAGAAGCACCCTCTAGAGGAGTGATGACGACCATGACAGAAATGTCCTATGAGAGGAAGTGATGTTAATGATAATCCTAGAGGGGTTATGGATAGAGATATCTAACCTTCCTCTACTCTTACTGAAGGTAGGATGTCTGGTTCTAGAGGTATGGTAGCTCTAAGTGTGCAAGGGGGAAGGCTTTGTATAGTACAGACTCTTGGAGCAACAAAGCCCCAGGAATGTCGAAGCATAATCTAGCCACAGGTCAGCTAAATCACCACATAAAAAACTGTAACTGAGGAACAGTGGGTGACAGTTGGAAGGCTGTTATAGCGCTAGTTATGCCTGTCATGACTGGAGACCTGGTGTGCTTGGTGGCAGCAGTGGGATGGTGGCATCCTCTGGTGGCCTGAAACAGAAGTGACACCCCAGGGACGAAGAGTGGACTGAATCGACGCCCATAGGACCATAAGTCATTGCTGTTAAATAAACAGAAATAGGGAGAGGACTTAGCAGTTTAAGTCCAGCAGTCTGTCTGCATTCAGATCAAGTCACTCCTCAAGATCCTCTTGTTGATAAGAAAGAGTGAAGAGGAGTAAGAGGACCAAGCAGAATTCTGTCCTGAAATCTGATCTGTCTGATCTTGGGTTCATAGCCTTGTACTGGCATTGAAGACTCTGGGCAGTATAGTCTCACCAAATAATGATGTTCCCTGGACTGTGGAAGTAAAATCCAGCTGTAGGTCAGTGAAATTGAGATGTAAAAATGTGTAGCTGGGAAACGCTGTGGGTGGGGGGTGGCATGTTGTAGGTTGTCACAGTGCTCATCCCTCTGATAGGAGGGGATACAGTATACAGTTACATTCAGTTTTAAATATTACATTTTTAATTTTCAAAAAGTTGCGCATACATATGCGAGATAAAAACAACTCATTTTTCAAGTAACAAGCAAAAAGATTACAACCATGTCAACACACCTTGTACAGGGTCTCTGCTGCAGAAATGCTTACCTTTCCAATAATCTTGCCTTTGTTGGTCATGCAGATGTAGTACCCACTTTCTTTCCCTTTTATTCGGATATGGCTCCCAAATGTTTCTGTTTCTACCACCAGGAGAGCTGAATGTAAAAAAGAAAAGCTTCATGAGTAAAGCTTGAACTCAGTGCAGACACATACATAAGGGTAGAATTAAAATCAAGAGATTTCATGACAAAATTGCAGATAAGTGAGGCCTCACTGTGCACCATTTTAGTCACCATGTAATAGAAAAGATATTGCTCCTCTGGAATCAGCCTAGAGATGAGTAACCAGCTACATGTCTGGGCTGAAGGAAACAAACCTTTTTAGTCTTGAACAGTGAAAACTATGAGAGGACATGATACAAGTTTTCAAAACCCTCAATGACAAAGTGGATTTCTTATGAATCAACACTGAAACACAAAGCAGAAGACACACATGGAAACAATGATGAAGTGCACTCAAATATGTGAACGAGAGGGTCTTCTTTACCCGAGGACTGGTGGGAGTATAGAACAAGCTACCCAGCTATGCTGCGGAAGCTTATACCCTGGTTTCCTTCAGGAAACAGCTGGATGAGATCCTTGAAGCTATTAGCTACCAATTGGGCTATAAGGCCTCCTGTCATTTGTTATCTCTCCAAAGTTCACAGCTCTTAGGGAGTACAAGGCAGCACAGTGTGTACAACATACAGTATGTGCTGAGGGTGCTTATTGTGAACTAACACAGTGGTTGATGAGGATGCTCTGGAATCAGTATAGAGAACACCAACCAGGTACATTACCAGGCTCAAAGAAATGTCCTCCACTGATGCTAAAACAACTGAGTCATTTAAACCTTGAGCAGAGAAGCCAAACATAGGACACAATAGAAGCATTCAAAAGTCACTAACAAAATGAACCAAGTGAACCACAATCAACAGTGAAATACGAACCAGGGGGCACAGGTGGAAACTAATGAAAACCTACACATAAAACTGAAAACAGGAAGGCTGACTTTACACAAAACTTTGTAGGAGTCTGGAACAAACTATGCAGCCATGATGTGAAGCCAATACTTTAGCTCCTTTCTAGAAATAGCTGAATGAGATATTCAGGTCAGTACTACTAGATGGTCTGGAGATTGAATAGCCAAAATAGACAACACAGTAAATCCATGAAGCAAAAAAAAAACACACACAGGCAAAAAAAGAGTCTTAGGCTTAAAATAGAGAAAGAAGCACTTAAATAGTTGGTAAGTTCACAAATGCTGAATAATACTGTTCACTGCTGAGCATGAGGTTCATAAACAGATATGACATCCCATCCCACACAAAAGAAAAGTCACTTTCACATTATTGTGCTCTTCAAAACAAGACAAATATACTGTACATTCCAGTTGCTGACAAACGTAATTTTAAACAATGATACTAATTAATTTAGGTCAACTATATCTTTACAGGGTTTATTGAAAACAGGCCTGATTCCACAATTTAAGTAGCAGCATTATTTATCCTGAAATCTGTAAATGTCTTCACAAGCCACAAAACAACTGAGGAATGATTTACTCATATGTTGTATCTTTAAAACAAACTCATGCAAAGAAACACAGTATGTGTTGTTACTTGTAGCACTCCAGCTTTCAGTTGTATTTTCTTTTAGAAAAATTGTGTTAAACCTTCTGTGAATATAGGTCACTGATTCAGCCTTGTGATTTGTATCCAAGATTCCAGGTAAATGAACAGTACAGACAGGCAGTGCCAGCTCCCTTTTCAAATTGCAACTGAACAGAGACACTGAAAAAAGGTATTTCAAATTAAGAGTTGAAACACTTTTGTCTGTGACAGCACATATGTTGGCATACTTTGTTCAATCAGTTTGAAGCAGACCGTCTTAACTAATGGCAGGAAGAAATAAAAAATACATTTTTCGAATATACAGCAAAAAGTCTTGAATTTCAATCGAGGGATGTTATGCTAAAATCATACCAAGCTTTAGTAACACCTTATTTAGAATAACGTGCATGGTTTTGGTCACCTCGTTACAAAAAAAAAATTGCAGCTCTGGAATCAGTCCAGAGAAGAGCAACCAGATACATTCCAGGGCATAAAAAATGTCCTACACTGACAGGCAAAAAGAGCTGAACCTTTTTAGTTTGGAACAGAGATATGAGGAAACTTGATCCAAGTATTCAAAATCCTGAAGCCATTGATAAATTCAACCAAGCGGAATGTCTTCAGAATCAACAGTGAAAAGAAGAACTAAGGAGTAGAAAACACATCAAAGAGCATCTGAAAATGAGAACAGGACTCACTTCTTTACACAAAGGGTTGTGGGAGTCTACCCTACCCTGGTTTATTACAAGAAACATTCAGATGAGATGCTCAGAACAAGTAGCTGTTATTATCCAAATGGGTCAGATGGGCCAGATGATCTGGTCTCATTTCTAATCTTTCACCTGTTTCTTACCATCCTTTTTGGTGTTAACCCTTCCATTCTGTTTATGCCCTCACAGAGCTTGAGCTTGAGAATGTTATATTTATGCCAGCACATGTTTTACATGTGCATATCCATTACAATATCTCAATACGTTATTATACTATTCACCTTAGAACCTTATTGTCCACATTTATGGCTGTGCCTCATAATTCCAATTCATTTCCCAGTGACGTCCAAAGTAAAAATAACGTAATCTGTGTGATATCAGAAATGTTTTTAGTTAACATATTTTTGATGATGATGATGGTGAATTCATCTAATATTTATGTTATAATGGGAAGCACACCGTTCTCCATGCTCTCCGCAGTGAACGTAGATACTTCCTGAGACTGACAAAACTTTCAGTGCAGCAACTTTCACCACAGCTCATGGCCTGGGCTGTACGCACTGTGAGCACAGTCATGTTGTTTTCTGAGTGGAAGGACTGAGCTTAAAGAAAGTACTGCATGAAAAGCACCTTCAGGATTTCACTTCACTGGCAGGTTTTCAAAATAACACAGAAACACCCATTCAGATGCTGAGATTGCAAGAGGAAACAATTACAATAAGTCCTACACCAGCACATTTTAAGAAGAGGAAGATATTTCTGAAAATGATGCTGAAAATTTAAAATATCTGTAAGAATGTAAGTGTAAGAACAAAACTACCTTTCAAAGCATAAGGCAAAAGTAAAATTTAGAGAGCAAAACAATTCATTTCAAACCGATAGAAAAATATTTTAAGATATGCTCATTTTTAAGGCTGTAACTTTCTGTTCTTTAAAAGAATGAAATATTGTCCGTGGTGCTTTCAATAAAATATTTCAAATTGTTGAACAGCTAACGTGTTTGGATATGAAGCAGGCTACTCTTTTCTCTGTCACTACCTTCCTGTTTAAAATGACCCTCAGGGTTTTTATCACAGTCTTGTCCTGGTGGGGAAAATCAGCTTGAACTTTTCAGAAGGTTCAGCATTATGTTTAGGGGTCTCTTTAGTACTTGTTCACTCAATTAAAAGGTTAAAGATGGTCTATCTGTTTAACACACTGGGGATTAGAGTTCGCCCTTAGGGCTATGGAGGAGCTTCTTTGAGCTGCACTCCTTTACTGAGACTTTAACGTCTGTCGCTCCACTGAACACCACAAGTGGCAGAACCAGTTACTACTGAAGCCACAAGTGGAAGAAAATTAGAAGGCCTCCTTTTGTTCGAAAAAAAAAAACGCATTAAGAGCTTCCAGTGAACTTCCTGCAATAAGAAATCGCAGACTCTTTCCCAGACTAGGTGAGCTTCAGATTCAAAAAGGAGGTAAATCATTTAGAAAATGGTTGAAAGCTAAACTCGAAGGCTCCTTTTATGTCTTTGACGAGACAGTCTGAAGTTTTTTTTTTAACAATGGAAATAGAATTAAATCTTAGAAAAACTTCATCCGTTGAGTGGTAAGCAAACCCTGGCCAATTTGAACAATTGGCTAACCTGGTTTTCTGTGTGAACTCTTAGTGTATGAAGCAACCACTTTTAAAGAAACTGATTTAAAAACAAGAAACTTGTGAACAAATTAGCTAATGGCAATTATATAATCTGTCCTAATAACAAGATACAATAGTGCCTTAGGTACAATAGAATAACTTTATAAATAAGAAGCAAATGTAGCTTAAAAAAATATAGGTTTTAGAGAGCAAATGGCAAAAAATACATGTTGATTTGACGTAAGAATTTGTGCTAAACTGTGAACAACAGCAATAATTACAACACGCAGATGTATAAACTCCTCAGAAATACAGTCTACTAATACAGCAGTTGTGTGACTTCTGATGAAGGTAAGTATACAATTGTATCACATTCATGAGGCCTCTGCAGTGTACTGCATTACAACCACAGAGACATGAGCTTTAGACTGCATTTATCATCAATTAAACTCTGTACCCTAAATCGGTAAGAGTTGCAATCAGTAATTTGGGATTAATACGAAAAGGCTTAAAAAGATTTTAACTCATCTAACTCAAATTATTTTGACAGTCCCCTCGTTTAACATTTAGGTCTCTTGAGAATTCTTAGAGGTTGGACTATTTAGCTAGCCTTTCTCATTCAGGAATACCTTTATTTAAGGATCTGTATTCATTCCTCTCCCCATTTCATTGTGTAGAATTTTCTTAGTATTATAACTTCCTGCGCAGATGTGCGAAAAGCGTGATATTGTCAGCAAACCCAGTCGTGGTGTGAAATCCCGACTGACCTTCACCGCCAGCTGAGTGACAACAAGTGCCATGATCTCGTCAAGAAAACTGGCCACACAGTCAGCAATCTAGCAAAGCAGAGTTTCTTCCTTGGCTCAGAAGAAATGCTCTGCTTGTTACAGAGAGGCATGAGGTTCTCTCACCCTGGCGGAGACAGTGGTTCTCCAGATCAGGAGCTGTGCTGGCAGTGCTCATGGGAAAGCCTGGCTCTGCTTCCACTCAAGCTGTAACAAGCTTGTGGGATGACACAGAAATTCAGCCCCCATGGGGAATCACATCTGTGAACTCAATATAGCTCAACACAAATTTTGTTCTATCTCAGTGTCTAATACATAAATTTTTGTTGTGTATGTCGCAGTGAATAATCCATGTGCTAAACCAAAAAGTTTAAAAATAAGGAGACAGTAAACTTTATTTAAAGATAAATAAGAACAATACACTAAAGAATAGCAAGAAATACTTAAAATAAGAAAGACACCAGGCTAATGTTGAGTGCTCAGCTGGTAATACATTAGCAAATTTCCGTATTGTGTGGCAAATGTGACTTGAAATGCTTCATTTCCTCACTGAAGCTGGGTAACTGAGCATGTGCTGATTCTCAGAAAAGACAGCCAATTCATTTACTGTTATATCAATTTGATTAATAGTCTTTTATGGTTTTTAAATTACTGGTTATATCACCCAACTCGTTTATAATTATGTTCCAATGACACTGCTACCTTCAGGAAATGTTTTTCTATCACTAACAACTTGATGATTATGAAAGTAAACGGCCTTTCACTGCAGACAATGGAATTGCACATTGAACAGCAGTGAAGTTAGAACTGCAACGAATATATTTTTTTGTACCTTCAGCTTTTCGTCAGTCTTAAATTGTTAAGTTTTGCTATTAGGATTCCTGCGTAACTGGAGCAATTCTAACAGTATTAAAAATGGCAACGCAGGAAGTGTTACAAACAAGAATCAAGCTCATCATCGCGAAAGAAAAGGAAGTTAAACTTAACTTCAACCGTGTCCGTTTAAATCATTTACAGCACCGTCCATCACATGCAATGTTGCTTTCTTTCAGAAATAAACTAAAACTGGACGATGCATATGATTTCACTGTCCCCTCATCAGCCATAAAGGGCCATAATTGCTGTGGTGTTGTTGCTGGCTGTGCCAATTCAGAAATCACTGTGACAGCCTGAATCAACAGCCACAGAATTCAGATTGCGGCCTGTGCATTCTAACCACTGATGGCTCTCAATACGGACTGTCACTGAATTTATTGCTCAGACAGGATTGAGAACGGGTCTGCTCTGCACAAGCACATGCTCGTACCATACTTGCCCCCATCGTCCCCATTGGCGTTGATCCTCTTCCCCAGAATCTGGACGTGCTTCCCAGTCGTGCGGCTATAAAGCTGATATATCCGGATCTGCTTCCGGCTCAGGTCATCTGGGGTCCCTGTGCGATTCTCAACGTACACCCGAAAGTCAGCAGACGTTTGCTGCGACTCCTTGAAGTGAATTGCGGAAACAAAATCACAAAGAAATTCTGAATTCATGGTTGGCGAGCAGTGCAGAGATCACCCCAGCAGGGTTCAAACATCTCACACATAACTTGAGATGCAAGATAACACATTGAAGAGCCAGATGCACTTCAGACAGACTGGGTACAAAGTCCTCCCCTGCAGGTTTGCAAGGTAGAATTCTGGACCAGTTTACTCTTCAATGTTTTGACTAGAGCCTGTAGTATTGATTCGCAGCTGCAATTACGTGTTTTCATTACCTTGAACTCTTAATTACTGAAGTTGATGACTGCGCCAATAGCAGCATGTGGCATTTTATGAAGAAAATGACAGAATATTCTCTAGATATTGGACTGACCCTTCATGCGAAAGGAGGAAGTCTTATCATGCACACAGACATTTTATTTTAGTTACACAAAAAGCTCAGGCACATGCACTTTAAGTCATGTTATAAAAGCGAGATTCCACCTACATTATAGCCCCTGTGACAGGAGACCTGTACAGATCCTAAGCCTGGGCCCCCCTATACAATGACAAAACAAATATCTATCTCGGTTGGAGTTTTCCATAGCAAGTGGGTAAATTCTACCAACCCAGGGTTGGCAGAGCAAAACTGGGCAACAAGACATGCGCGTGTGTCACAAAACCACAAGTAACGTAAAAAGGAAGTCTTCACTTTTAATTGGCATGATTTCTTTTTTAACCATAAATGCCATTTCAGATTATGTGTTATGTGCCCTATGAGCCCTACTAATCAGTTTTGTGGATTAGACTGAGTCAAACACAGAAATAACAGGACAAAGGGAAGAATGGTCTAACACCCACATAAACCGTCCACAAATCCATGTCTTTACATGTCTTTATAGGTGATTGAGGAGAGAAAAATCTATATTTTCAACTCTTTGGTTCTTTCTTTTTGCCAAGACCTAATCCCTGAACTGTACTGTTTAGTAATTATACAGTGTTGGCCTTTTATGTGGCTTCTCTCAGGTGGCTAATTATGTACACATTACATACTCAGGCTCTTTGTTATTTTAACCTCAGTGAATTAATGACATTTATTAAACCAGAATGGAAATAGATCTTTACTTGAAAAACTCCAGTGCAGAAAGCACTCTGAAAACACAATTAATTTCAAATCATATTGAGATGTCTTTAACAGAAGATGCTGTTTAATTTAATTCTTAACTAAATATCCAACAGGCTCTAATAGTGAGGTCCAACCTTTATATATTAAAGCTTTCTCTAGATTTTTTTTCCTGTCTTACAACCTGAACCAACCACAGAGATAAACGTATCAAGTAATTCCACAGATGTTTAAAACAGACCTCTTTCTTGGGTTTAATTCAGGCTTTTTTCATATATTCATTTTCGTTTTTTTGGGAAAAAGCGGTTTCCCAGTACACCAGAGCCTCCGCGTTTGAGCTGTTTTTAAAAAGGAATTATTCACATTTCACACATCATTAAAAATCATAAAAGTAATATTTATGAAGTCACAAGCAAAGGTCTGCATTTCTTTTTCAAAACAAAAGCAAACACCTGACATTTTTGCAAATGGAATTATGTTAGTTTCATTTTTTAGCGATTTAATTTTTAACAGACTCTCTTTAGTCATTTTATTGAGAAAATGACTGTATTATTAGAGGTATTATTAGAGGTGGTTACAAATGTCATTCTTTTTTTATACTGTGTGAAAGGGATAAAGAGCAAGTCAAAAGCTACCAGGGGATCCTAGAATCACATTCTGATTTTGTTTCTCAGTAAGTATTGAACACTTCGCTCAAAGTACCAGAATATAAGAGAACAAAAGATCAACACTTTATGTTGAAACAGTAAAACTCATTGGTAAGGTTTGGGGGAAAACGTGAAAGCATGCAAGTGGACAGGTGAGAAAGTGGACTTGCGCCTGCAATCAGTGAAAATAAAATGTAACATTTCGCCAATTATACAACTATTGACACCATTATAGATGTGCATCACATATATGCCATTATTTATCCTATTATTTCTTCATTATTTCTCCCAGCCTGTTCTTTTAAAATATGCTAACTAGACTGTAATAATCCCTTGCTTCTGAGCATAACCATTGATAGCCACTATAACAGAACCACTATGCTTCAGGGAAATGAACGTTTGGGAAACCATTTCAAAATGTCAAAACCTCTGAGTTAAAATAAAACTCAAACGTGTTTTATTTTAGCAGGCTGTATATTCAAATACAATCCTATACAAGGGAAAAATAGACAGGAGTTATGGTAAAAAAAATATATTCAAAAACCTCAGAATTTACTACTTCTAAATTTAGTGTACAGAGTGCTGAAACTACAACAGTGAAGCAGAAACATGCATCTTTGCCACAGGATCCAGATTCACCATGACTTTACCTCATTTTTAAATGCCTTAATTGATTAATATAGTTTCCCTTTCAGTTTGTACTCCATATTCTTCTACATAAATTAAAATAAATAACTTTGTGACTTTATTTCTACTGCAACTGAACAACTTAATGTCGATCTGCCTGCATTAAATTTGTGTCAGAATATGTACAGGTGTTTTGCTCAGCAATTCTAATATATATATATATTTATTTCTTGAAAGAGTCAATGTGTAATGCGATGTCAAAATGTACTGTATATTTAATCTTTTTCTGCAAATCTGCACTTAAAGCACCGGTAATTCTAAACAGTGTGAATTAAAAATAATCTCTGCTTACAGTATGGTGTTGTCTCTGCCACGTCCTTCGGAACAAAAACAGCAGTTATATAACAGGGATTCATCTCTTATTTCCTCAGATTACGGACAAACCCAGGCTATAAACTACCCGAACCCAGATGGAATTCACCCTGGTGGTTTTATCACACACAACGCAAGGTGATTATAGAGACTGGGCGTCTCATGGCCCTTGTTAACAAAATCGACTGATTTAAACAGAAAACTCAAACGTGTTGTTGGCTGACTTGCTTTTCAATTGCAAATTCGCTAGTCAGAGAAAAAAAATGGAATGGGATAGATCATTTACCAATGTCAAGTACTGCATTTAGTGTTTTAGAAAAACGACATTAGGTGATAACAAGAACATAACCAATTCTGCAAAGCTATTCAACCCATCTGTCTCTTTTTGTGGTTAACTCATCTTCATCCGAATATCGCATCCATTCCTATCTTGAAAGAAATTGGGAGCGCCTGCGACTCTAAAAATAATACGATATTCTTAAACCCATGCGCTACCCACAACAAACTACATCTGTACATCTTGGTAATTCCGTCTGTTCTAGTAATAAAAACGAGTTTATAATCACGTTGCGAATTTAATGAACACCTGAGCAAACCTAAAAGGACAGTTTATTTCCTTAGGTTTGTAATGCCTAGAGAATAAAGATAATGACCAGTACCTTTGCAGTGGTGTATCTGTTAACATCCGCAATACCCTCTTGATCTGTGAATATTTGACATACGGTTCTGTATTTCACAACTGTGACTCAAATTAAGACAGAGCCTGTTAAAGAAAATTATAACTGGGCTGCATTTAACTACCTCAGCGAAGAACTATCCATGTTATGTAACGGTTTACGTTTTTACCAAAACACGCTATACGTTCGTGTATAGTTGTGTATTACATTGTTGGACGAAACAAATACAGACATTGCGCAAGAATGTCTGCATTAGGTTACAGGAATCCACATTGAAAAACGATTTTCAAGGTGGTAGAATGGGGAACTTCATTTTGATTATCGCAAAATGACTCTAAAAGCCTATGTTAGGCTTTAAATTTAAATAATTATTTCGCGTAATTTAATTCGGGAAACGCTAAATCTAAATCGATTACATGACTTTAAATTTAAACACGTCGACTTTCCAAATGTGTAAGAAAGAGGGTTTTCGTATCCTAATATAGTTAATGGATTTTGTCTAATATTGTACGAATATTTTATTTTCTTGAGTTTGCTTTTGCTTATTAAAAGTAGTCTACCGTTTTCAATAAATACAGAGTGAACAGGGAAAATGCTTCACAATGCAATAAACCTTTAAGATTTAAGGTAACCCAATTTTGTAAGTACAGGCAGTGGTCTGATTGGTGAATTTAATCAATTTCCCTTCTGGATCAATAAAGTCTTATCTATCTAATTCGGGAAAATGATAAGTACAATATAAGTTTTTACTCCCAATATAAGGGAGTAAAAAAAGATGAGTCTTTTATGTTTTCTTAAATATCGGGCTTTATAGTCACTTTATTGATAACGCCATTGTAAAATTTAGCGTTCTTGAAATTAGCATCGCAATATTTGACATTTTATGTTATATCTAAGCTTGTAATATCCAAATCTAATCTTTATTTTTCAAATGCTAGTTTAAACGCTTGTTCTGGTGAGAATTCCAGCGTTCACAACCTTTTGTCCCTTTAATGCATCTTTATTAAAATAGTAAGTAGGATGCAGTTACTCTTAAATATGGTACTTGTTACAAAGTAGCCCCTTTCCGCATTCACCTTTTATGATTCATTTCTTCTTTTTAAAGAGAACTTGGTCCTGTTGAGATTTTAATATTTTATAAGATATTTTAATCCTAAGAACGTGTCGTTACCCGATCTACCTCAAGTGAAATAGAATTCCACTGAAGACTGTTACTTTCACAAAAATTTTCCTTGACACAGAAAAATACAAAAAACACGAATGATTTAGGCAAATCTACATAAACGTAAAACGAATATTTTTGTAAAATCGGCATCATTCACGTATCTCACATTTCTAATACAGAAACGAGTGATCAGCTTATATAGGCATAATTTCCAAATTGGTATACCTGTACAACTCAATATGTGTATCAACGTGTTCAAAAAGCAATTAACGCAACATTCGCATTTACATTTCGAGCCACATCAGTGAATAAGATAAAAATACAAATTGTACATGAATGAATGTCAGCCTTCGACCCTAATCTAATATATATTATTACTTCATCAATCTCATAATGAAATTATTTATGACGCATTTAATAGAACTGGAACAAATCACTACCTTTAACAACACATGTTGCCCGAAACTTCACTTCTGCGTTTAGCAAAATGTGTGCGAGTAGGCTGCAGGCTCTATTCACAGGAAAATTCAAATTAATTGCTTGTAAGACTAAATGTTATTGATTTGTGAGGTTTAAACAGAAAATACACAATTCCACTCCAATATCAACCTTTCCACAAACAGCATGCGAAACATAAAGTGCCCACAAAATGACGAAAGAAGAATAAAAACTTCTGATCCGAGAGCAAGCAGTAACGCACTCTTTCAGAACTCTGGATTAGTAGTTCCCTTTCTAAATTAGCAATTATAGGTTTGTTAAATAAGATAACCATGACGAACTGATCGGAGTGGATGCAATGCTTAATTTGCAATCTTTGTTGAAGTATGGTGAAAACAGTTCTGTAACTTCATTAAAACGAACAAGCTCCAAACTCCAAATACATATTAAGCGTATTATATATAAACTAGGCAATTTAATAATAATAATAATAATCCTACCTGTACTTGAAAGTAGAGGACTAGGAAATGTAAGCACCTGGTGGAAGAAAAAATAACAAATCAAATGTGATTACACAGAATAAATATGCACCTGGATAGCAACTAAATCCTAGCCTTTAGCGACTTCTATTGGCAAGAATGCACACACTAAATGAATCGAAAGAAATAAAAATGGAATCCTTACACGTAGATGAACCTTGAAGGGAGAAGAGGCATCTTGAGTTGCTCAGATACACCTGTTTCCACCGTTTTCCAAAGCCCAGAGGTAACCACAGAGATGGCCACGCGTTTTCTCTACAATAAGTATCCGGGAGGTTTCCTGGAATCCCAGCGGAAGGATAAAATTATGAAGTAAAACCGTCCCAACTTTTGCAACATTAGGTGCTTCCTTGTTTTCAATGTATCGGGGTGAAAAAAAAGAAGTTTGGAGATATTTTTTCTTGTCTTCGTAGTTAACTTCCCACGAGCTGCCTAAATCAGAACATAATATTGTGCACAGAAGGAAGGATTTAATTTGTAGTCACCGCACTGGCAGATTTCTCCTTGCGGACAAGAATGCAATACGATGAGTGCACTTTTCTCTCCTTAAAGTGCGCTGCTCCACAGATAGAACTTCAATTCCGAATTTACCTGGAGGGGACATCTAAATGTACACCTTGCGTGGGTCATTTTTCCCTCTTTCTTCAAGTCAATTGCTTTAAACAAACACAAAATAAATACAAATAAACAAGTGGTATCAGAATAACGATCACCTCCGGTGGATGCCTCGAATTGGATTGGATTTTGCCGAGCTATCCATTACATGCAAACATAAAATAAAGAATAACAAAATGCTACAGCCAGTTCTTTTACTACGGGAGATGGTGTAATGTCTGCCAGTGAAGTATCTGCGCCTTTGGATTTGGGTACAGAGAGTTTTTTTTGTTGGTGGGTGGAAACTTGTCAGTGGTTTGCACCTGATAGGACAATCTATGAAAGACCATCAGGGCAGTTTTTGAAGATTTTTTTTCGCCCTCTTTCCAGAGTGATTATGTTTGGGAGGGAGGGGGTGAGGGAGGTTACTAATTGTCGCATCTATTTTTTCTGCGGTTCATGTTTATTTTCTGGTAGTCATTTAATAACCACTGTCGGATACCCCAAGAGTTTTCTGCAGGTGCATTTCTGAAGTGGACAAAACGTGAAGACATTACTCACCTAGTAAGACTGATAGCAGCCTTGAAGGCATGATGGTATTCAATTATCTGTTTGTTTTAATAACGTAAGTATCTTTGTATTTATGCATTTACTGTTCTTTGCATGTTACGATTCCTTTAATGAGAGCGGCTTGTTTGTTTAGTGTTAACGGAATCTTGGCACAAATAGAACCTAAAATGTGAAACTAGACGTCATTCTGCAAACAGAGAGGAGCTATTGACGATTTACGGTGTTAGTAGTTTCAACTAGCAATAATCGCGCCTAGGGTAATCCTCATAGGTTACTATACTGCACTGCGCAACGTTAGCCCAGTTAACAGTATAAATTGAACTGGACGACGTAAAAATAACATTGAACGTTTACGGTAAATGGCGTTACTTGTAAATTGTGGTAATAAAATGTGGTCTTGGTTCAAAAACATTTGTGGTTGTGAATCTATCGATACCCATTTATTTAAGCAACTCTGGGAGGGGTGAGGGATTTGTAGATTGAGTGCACCTTTCCCAGACGCTATAGAAATGCAGGTGGCTGTGAGGTCTGGTTTCTGCATGGTGTGAGAGTACTATTTCTCCATTTAAATGAAAGAGAAGTGTGAATCTGTGCATTTACAAGTCTTTGACAACACCCAATGAACTAACACAGCATACCATCCACCCACCTAAGTCCTATGTGTGATTTATGCTTGTTGAGCATTTAAAGTTATAGGTATTAACATATTCATCATGCCTGTTAGCTAGATTTTTCTTCCAATATGTGACTAACAAATTCTGTTTAAAGTTGAATATTAAAGGTCTGTATAAAAGACAGCGAAACCGAACCCAATGAATAAAAATATTCGTTCCCTGGAGCTCAGGCCTTCAGCACAACATTACAAGGGCTAGGACAGCTCTGACATAATCAACTAAATTTATCTGTGGATTACATTAGAAAATAACTTTAAAAATCTCAGGAACCAAATAATATGATTGCACATTCACATCCCTTATCAAACAATAAGAACAGCAATAATGTAGACATACAAACAAATATTTACAAGACTGAATGTTTACAGTGAATGTAAAAAATACATTAAATATCTTAGAATTTACATAAAACTTACAAATTAATCACACAAACGTGAATATGGAAACAAAATACTGGATTTTGTTTTCCTAATATATATATAATTTAATCTTCCACTGTTGCATGAGCTCTATACCATACTAGTTCCAGAATTGCAGTATAAACCTTACTTTTAAAAAAAGTCATTAAAAAGAGAAAACCAAAACCTTTGATGCAGAAGAATAAACAACACCTTTGATGCATCCTTCAGTATAAGTATTTTAAATACTTAAGATTAAGGTAAGAACTAAAATTCAAACTCATGAATAAAAATATTACATTACACACAACAGCAACATTAAAATATGCTTTATAAGCACTGAGCTCAGACTTCTGTTAAAGGTACTAGCCAGGCTGATATAACACTATTATCATTACTGCCTGAGCTGCCAAACGGCTTTGACTGTTTTAGCTGATGGTTATCTGATCTGTGTTCACAGAAAGAAAAAGAAAGCAAGCGATTCCACACCCAAATCACAGCCATTATTGAAATGAAATTCTCGCCTATCACAGGCAGCCCACCTCCTCTGGAAACAGAAAGGCGGAGATACAGCCATGAGTCCATTCCCGGTCACTGCAAATTAATTGGTCTCATCTTGAACTCAGACCAACAGCTATTACAACTAAAAATGCTCATCAGGCGTTATAAATCAAACCGTGTCTGGGAGTCTGGGGACACCCTGACTTGCCAGAGAGTCAGCGAATGTGGTTTTAACTTCTTATGCAAAACATCCAAGATAAATAATGTTTTGATCACCTGATCCAAAGGTGGATCTGGTGAATTACAGGCAAAGTATCAAAAATGTAGAAGAATTTCTAATCTTTGGCTTTAGTTTTTCCCTCTATTGCATGATTCCAAAACATTACCACAGCTGTCATCGGAGGCGCAGATATTAACATCTGGACTTTACAGAGCACTCTTCGGTGTCCACTCTCCTGCTGTACTGTGATTCTGTTTTATGACATATAATCCTGTAGCATGAAAAGCAGAGTGGACCAGCTAAGCACTTTGGACATCTGACCAAGGGTAAGATCTCCTGCACACCTGCAGGTCACAGCAGTGTTGAGTTCCGAGGGCAGCTCTCAATTGAGCATGGTGTACACTGAAAGTAACTGAGGCTTGATTTGTGTAACTGGCAAAGGTGCACATGTAGGTTTGGCATGAGGAGTTTATAGCAAGCATAGGAACAAGTAATAGGTTTATTCCATGCTGAAAAGAGAAGAAAGAAAACACGTTTCGGCCGTGGAGCCTTCTTCAGGTGAGAGCTCATGACATGGAAAGAGTGACATGGAATGACATGGACAGAGTAACTGGAAAAGGAAGAAAGGGATTTCTCGACTCAATCCCCATTCAAGAAATGTTAAAATCTTATCATCCTAATAACAAGGAGGAGAAGCAACACACTGAGCCAATGAAATCGCACAGATAACTGAAGAATGATCATTTCATTACAAACTTCAAATCATACACGAATAATACTTTCATGCTCTTTATTTATAAAATGTAGCCAGAGCATTTACTGCTTTTTTAAAACTGCTTAGCCTAAATATTTAACAAGTTAAGAAACAAGTAATAGGTTTATTCCATGCTGAAAAGAGAAGAAAGAAAACACAATGTTTCGGTGAGCTCTCACCTGAAGAAGGCTCCACGGCCGAAACGTTGTGTTCTCTTTCTTCTCTTTTCAGCATGGAATAAACCTGTTACTTGTTCCTTTACAACCTATACATGCTGACGCAGCTGCCCACCTGAACTTTTATAGCAAGCATGTCACTAGTCAAGATTTGATGCTGAGTCATTGGAGGAGAAGTTCCACCATAGCTAGGATGTTTGGTTTAATGTTAGTCTGCCAATTTGCAATAATTTTAGCAGTTTCCGAAACCAGTGATTCCCCCCCTCCCCAGCTTCCCAGCCTCAGATCGCAGCAAGAGACAACACATGAAGAACAACTTGATATTAAACTGGATTTTAAAGTTTGAAAATAGACATGCAGAGGAAAAAAACATAGCGAGGAAGAGGAATGTCATTGCGGCTATGCTACTGTTATTGCTCCAAAGATACCAGCTTTAACAACGTGGCTGGGTGGCTTGTTGCATACTCCCACAACTCTTTGGGTAAGGAAGCGCCCCCCCCCCTGTTCTCAATTTTAAATTAATTTCCATCTAGCTTCCACATGTGCCCTCTGATTCATGGTTTACTGTTCATTCTGAAGAATGGAATTTGTAAGTGCGTTAGAGGGTTTTGAATAACTGGTTCAGGCCCCATCATAATCTACATTGTTGAAGACTAAAGAAGCTCTGTTTCTTCAGCATGTCAGTGTTGGACATTCATTTTATCCCTGGAATGATCTGGCTGCTCTATTCTGGATTTATTCTAGAGCAGCAATATCTTTTCAGTAGGATGGTGACCAAAACTGTACACAGCATTCTACACCTTAAGACCTTACTAGTGTGCTATATAATTTAGCATTTACATTCCTTGATTTAAAAGTTTTTAACTACAGTATGTGTACTAACATTTGGTTTGCTTTTTTGCTTCATTCCCCATTTTGTCTGGAACAGTGTTTCTCAACCTCTTCCAGCACATTTACAGAAATTGAAAATGTTTGCGTCACCCAGCCTCTTCTCCCAGACACATCACCTGCCCAAATACATTGTTATTGACATTATAAACAAATCTTATTTCAATATTTAATATGAGTCGGCCACAAAGTGCACAGTCACCTTATCCTGGCAGGAATTCTTGACAGGGAAACACAGAGCTGTTGCTCGGCTGCTTTCAGATATTCTCTGTTTTTGTGTTTTATGTCCATCAGATGAGAAAACTGAACTGATACCCCACTCCCTTCCCTCCTGTTTGGTTTTAGAAGGAGTCCTCTATCTGTATACACCAAGCATGAAACAGTCCCCAAAATTAATATATAAACAATATTTATTTTATTCATTTTTTGACATTTCCAAAATTCCACACTACACACGTTAATGCCTGAAGGCACACCAGAAACACTGGTCTAGAACATAAAATACGAGCATAAACACCTAAGCCATTTTCAGAAGCAGCACCCTGTTTCTCAACATTTTGCATTTCGTAATTATACGTCATGTTTTTGCCAGACACATGGAATATCCAGCACATCGAATATCATCTGCCAGCTGTTTACCCAGTCTTGCATCTTTTCGAATTGAATCCACTACAATGCTTGCTTCATAAATCGAGAGTCCTTGTGTTACACATGGAGAAGTTGCACACACAAGATAGGGTTAGAAACCCCAGTACCAGGCAAAGAGGCTAATTACTTCACAGCTCCACTGTCATTAGAAATGTGAAACTTGCACCGTGTCAGCTGCCAGCGTCTCAGTACATTTCCAAGTGCAACACAGGCAAGAAATGAGAATGCTCTTCAAAATGTAAATGTGACCCCACAATGACTTGCAATCTTGGTGTCTCAGTGGTGTCTTTCATTTTGCTGAATTATACACAAACAATAGACACAACAGGAAACTACATGGACATGCATTTAAAACCAAGTACAGGAGGGACGCCTTTACACAAAGGGATGTGGAAGAATGGAACAAGCTACCCAGCCATGTGGCTGAAGTTGATACCTTCTCTTCCCTCAAGAAACCGATGGTTGAGATCCATAAATATGCTACTGCGTGGGGCTGAGGGGCTGAATGGCTTTGTCATACTTTTGAGAACATAAAGCAGGGCTGGATTGTGGTGTTCGTAGGCCCTAGGCACTTTCACTCCGAAACGTGCAAAAAGAGGGGTAAACGCCAATTGAATGACGTTGATTGACATGATGCACTTTAAACTATTCTAATGCTAAACCACGTGATTGATAGAGCAGGTCGAGCGACCATCACTTCAAGACTTCTAGTTTCTAGAACAGCCGCTAGATAGAACATGATTATTGATTTGGACCACCTAGAGTCGATCGCAAGCATGTTGTTTCAGCTCATTTTTAGTTCGTCACTAGTGTTTCCCTTCTTTGTAGGCCCTAAAAATTTTGTAGGCCCTAGGCACTGTGCCTACAGTGCCAAAGGGGAAATGACATAAAGAGGTTAATTGGTTTGCTAATGATGGCTGGATGGCAGGTTGGGGCTGCTGCTGCTAAATAGGTCTAGTTAAACAGCTTGCACACTTGCCTGGTACAACCAACCTTGTTCATGGTCAGGGATTTGCTGTACAGGTGCAATATTATGTGATCAACTGTTGAAATTCGTCATAGTTAGAGACTAGTCTGACTTGAGACTGTTTAGATGATTTGAGTAAGAAGTACCTCAGGTGGGAAGAAGAATCAGCAGCAGTTTGAGGCAATACAGGAAATCTGAGTAGGAAACTAAAGATCAGAATTTCCAAACCAGGGAAGGTAACCATGCACACTGTGCTGCAAGAGGTACCATCCTTCAGGTGAGATGTTAAACCGCAGTGCTGACTTCTAGGTCATGAAAGACTCCATGACAATGTTGTAGAGAGGTGTTAAAAATCGTACTTCCTAAAGTTTCCACTTAATTCAGTCAGAGAGAAATTGGTGAGCACTTGCATACTTTTACAACTCATCTAGTGTGTAGTGGGGGTGCTGGCACATAATGACTATCACCTCACCAAGGTATAAAATTCCCTGGGACCCCAACTGAATCAAAAGTACTATATAAACACTGTGAATTATTAATAACACACCCCAAAAAATCTTCCCTTGTCACATATCCCCAAAAGTTGTATCCTCAACACTCCCTATTCATCTATAACATTATTTGCATTTCATGAAAAGTCTACATCCCTCAAAACAAAAAATAACACTTTTTGTGAAGAGCAGAACACAAAACACACGTGCATGACACTGCAATGACGATCTAGATAACAAATGGAATCATAACATAATATTGTTAGAATAGAACAACATAATATGTTGTTATTCTAGAAATTTGGGAGAAAGGTAAGATCCTAATCTCACACACTTCTGCTTGCCTGCAAATAAGATACGGTATATAAGACTCGTACCTGGGACTTGGTGTTGCATGTCTCTCTCGCGTTCCCTGCCTCCACATCTACAAACTCCCTAGCAAAGTCGTCACAATAGTTAGGGAGGTTTGGGTAGCCTGTCTAGCCTCAGATAGCCTACAATTCCCTAAGCAAGGCAAACATTGCCAAATACTTATTTGTCTTCTTTATCACTCATTAGGATCTAACCGAGCTACTAAATACACTTTTAACAGCAAAACCTTGAGGTTAGATACAGCTTTGGAAACCAAAGTTTAAACGTATCTCAGTCTAGTATAATGGTAATCAATGCACATAAACATGCATATGCAGTGATCAGCTATGATATTTTATTCCCTCAAACGTACCAACACAACACAAAACCACATCGCGATATTCCCTTGTGCCCAGTTGCTAACACATGTTTTAGTTTTCATAACTGCATTATTTTCACGCCTCACTTAACTTTCTTACTTTTTTAATGAGTATGTAATGTTTTTCTAAAGGCATAAGGTTAATAGATGTTAGAAATCCCAGCCTCCAGCAAAAGTGCAGTGAATTAAATAATATATATATATGCTTCAGTGTGTTGTATGACTCTCACAGCATTTTTTTCAAAGGTCCCTCTAAAAAAACACAAAGCTACTTCCTGCAGATATGATCAAGATTTTCAGGAATGATTCCTGACCGAAATGGGTAAACAGCAGCAGCTAGTATTTCAGCTATTTGTTTTCTATTGACACTTTCCAAATATTGCAGTATTAAAAGAAGTCCCCTAATTATACCCATTCTGGTTGCCGTTACTAGCAAATAACGCAATCATATGTTTCTAGTATGCCATAAAATTGTTTCAGGGGTCAAGGGGTAGCCAAAATGTATGAGCTTTTTGATATCATACTAATTACTCTGCTGGCCCTCAGTTTTTGACCTCTCCTATCAGTGTCAACTGGACTTACAGATCAAGAGAAAACTTAAGCAAGAGATCAAGTGCCCATGCGGATTAGGAATGAAGCACTTTTGGAACTGTGTTCTTTGCACATATATCAAGGATATTTTTTTCAGTGTTTTCTCGGTACTGCAAATTTATTTGCAGAAAGATTCTAATACTATAAACAAAACAAAAAGCTTGAATCTTATGCATTCCTTAACTATCTCCTGAAGGGTCATCTCTTTTCTAGATTTAATCTTCTACCTAATCTTTTTCCGATCTATGTCCGTGTGTCTACTTCTACTAATTCTACTGAATTGAGAAATGAAATTTGTCTGTGACCTGTTCTGCAATTAACCTCTCTTTGAGGTTAATTTGATTTTCAATTTAAATATGTGAGTATAATGCACTTGCACTTGAAAGTGGCCTAAATGTACCATCATATCTGTGATATTAATGGCTCTCTTTTTGAAACTGTCAGTAAGTGGCCTGAAGATGCTGGTCACACTTTGTACTTATTTAAATAATTAACAAAAAATACATTTTTGTAGATAAATAAGCATGCTATAGTCACGAGCCAAACATGACACTTAAAACGTACGAGCACTAGCTTTTCATTTTTTAAGAGAGTGGAGCACATTTTGACAGATTTCAATCACAAGTATTTTCAGGAAAATTAACTCTGAAATAATGTGCAGGTTCAATGGCACTTTGATTCCCTGAGGAGTTTTGGCAATGGTCTTTCTATTTTGATTGCTAATGCAGTACAGTGTGTGAGGAGTGCATAGTATTTTGCAATGGGAGGGATTGTGTGTTTTGCATGTCCTTACAGCTAGCCCCAACCTGTAGCTACCTTCAGCCTAATGGCTGATTCCAATCCATTGCCTTGTCTAACACCTCTTTAGAAGAAGCTCTCCCCTTTGTTCTGACAATACACAAACGGCCATTCACAAGGGGACCCTGTAATCAGTGAAATACTAGCCCGTAGGCTTTCTGAGAAAAAAACCCATCTATGACCAATCTGCTCCTTAACTACCTGTCTGGGTTTTTAGCTGCAGATGTTATTTAAAAAAAAAAGTGTGTCCTGATACCAGATGGAGACTGAATTGAAACTTAAAGAAGGAATGGATGTGCATTCTTATGCAATGTTATGCGAAAGTGGCTTTCTTCAGATGCAAGTTGCTTGAGTCACCATACAATGCAGGCACAAAGAATAAGAAAACTTATTTTATAAAGATAAAATACAGACATTTTAAATATATATATAAGTTGAGATGACCAAGATTTTGCTGTCACCCAAAGCATCAGTCAATCTTTATTTCTTACTTGTGTTAAAAACCAATTGCTAAAGGAACTGGTGACTACTAATCTCAGAGTTGTAATGTTAGTCCACATTTGACCGTAATTTGAGGCAGCAATTAAGTATTTTTTGTAATACATATGGCGTTCAACCCTTGGGAACCTGGGAAGATCACACTATCAAAAAGAAAACAAGATCTAGAAATAATGCGAGAAACATTTTTTTTTCCCCCCAAGACACAACCATTTTTAGATTTCAATACAGCCTTACAAGGAAGTGCTCAATCTTAAATATACAATTTGTTCTTCGATGTTCTCTGTCATATCAAATCAGAGTTACGCACCAATGGTGATAGTCCATGCATGTCAATAAATCCATCAACCTTGTTTAGACTTTGTCCATTGGAGTTTGCAGTCCAGCCATACCCCATAAATACAGTACATAATGTCAATATGTGAGAGTATGGGCTGAAACACTCAATGCTGCCTTCCCCATAGATAAGGCATACTTCACAGGGAAGAGGATGTAGAAGAGTGGACCAAAGAAAGGAGCAAAAGACGTGAGATAGAGCCCAGTACACTGCATCAAGTACATCTAACATATACAGTATAACAGAAGTACAGCACCACCCTTCTGAAACATCAGTACCAACATTGCCTAAAAATATTTATTTTGTAAGTTTATAATACACTTTACGAGGAATAGCACTCACAAAGACTGCAAGCAACCGTTAGTGATACTTTCAGCTTCTGCTAATCACATTTTTGAAAACCTTTTTTTATTTTCTCATACCAAAATCACAGCAAATAGACAAACCAATACTCTTGAATGCATTCTGAAGCAGATTGAAGGATCACTTAAAAATAATTTTTAATATGATGAATTTGGATCAATCACTGCAGAATGCTGTCATCTCATTCCTAAACCGCTGACTTGGCGACAATAGCTTTTAGTTCAAATCTGATGTGAAACTCCAGAATGTACGGTAATTCTTCGCACCACAACCAGACATCACATTAACAAAAAAAAACAGACATTCAAATGGACTAGCAGAGGCAATTGAACTGGAAATCTGCGCAGTTTGTCACTATAAAAAGGCCCAAACTATATATTTTTAGGGAAAAGAACAGAAAAAACTCACTCAAAAGTGTAGGTGAAAAAAAATCATGTCTTTGCACAGAAGCCTGTGAAAATACACCAAATTCATATTTGCATCAGTTCGCATGGGGCATTATCACAGAAAAGAGTTCACTGTAATTTTTTAGGCAGACAAATTGCCTTTCATGCCATGGAGCTGGGAACAAAATACATTAGCTAAATGCCTGTCTGCTTAATCGACAGCCTAAGGCAGACTTTTCAAGTCTTCAGTTTAGGAAGGAGGAGTTTAAGGAACAACATCTCAAACTAACCAAGGTTTCCATTATTTTACATCTCAATTGCAATTCCTCTAGAAACAAAACTGACAGTGTTATTAACTACTAGGGAATATCCTGCATCATGACAGCAAGAAATGAAGTCGATAACAAAAGAACTCGCCGGGAAAGCCTCAATTGAAAGCTTTATTTCTGATCACGGGGTTTTATTTATTTTTGCTTTGGAAAGGATGACAACAAGTGAGAACCCAAGTGTCTACGCAGGTACATCCCAAGAAAACTCTGTTAAAGCTCACGTGACTTGTTTGTTGCTAGGACCACTTTGTCGCTAATGAGACAAATTGGGTAGATTCTGAATCTTCACTTTCACGTCTCGTTCCTCTTTGTTGTGGCTTTCCTAAAGGCAGTGAGACATACCGCAGTCTTCAATTAATCCAACACCTGTGCTGTTGTGAAAAGGTGAGAACCTGCCGGGCTGTATTTAGAAACACAAAATAAAAACAAAGAAAGTGTTTTATATTTATCGACTCCACCCAACTCTGAGTTTGTATTCACTTAAAGGTGAACGTGGTAGGCTAATAATCAAGGAGACTACATCACTACATGGAGTCAACATGAGAATAGCATTTCGAATTAAACGAGAAACGTTCACACTATGTAAAATTATATATAAGTAAATGAATACCAATGTTATTCTAACATATGTATATGCAAATACAGTACACACAAATATGTTAGTTTGCCTAATGGTTTACTTATACATATTAAAGTCCACAAAGGAATATGATTTTTATTATTAACAACTGCAAAAAAAATCATAGCAGATTCGCATGCAGCACTGGATCGCCTAAGGAATCACTTGTTTCATAGATCTCCTCTTCTGGGTGGTGTTGCCAATATATGAAATGTCATAATAATGGATGCTACAGTGGAAAGTGGTGCAGTCAGCTTTGAGGGAATAATTTTAGTATCCATCCCCCAAACTGAGTAGGTCAATGACATTTATCGCCAGTCTTTAAGCTTCAAGCTTAACCGTGGTGATACATGCTACTACTAAATGTCTTCTGTGTGTTTCCTCCTTTTTATACCCCAGGGAAACAGGAAACCTTCAGAGACATAGAGACATACAGTAGCTCCACTGTACCTCTAAAGAATAATGTTGTGGATTTGTTTTTGCTGGTTTAATTTAAACAAATACTTAGCGTGAGCAAATGTCACCCTGGAAATTGATTAATTATGGTGGATATGACTTTGCTGTGTGCCGTGCTTTACAATTCTAGAATAAGATTTTTAGACTTATTTTAACAATACCCAAAACCATAACTATTACCAAACCATTTGACTATATATTTTTTTCTATTTTACCAGGGGATGTGTAGACATCTGGAGGGCAGTGTATGCACACCTTTCTTTTAGAATACGGGCCTATACTTCTAAAGAAGCATCTGCATAAAAGGTGACCCTCTGTAAAAATCTCTTGGATATGTTTATTTGAATTAATACGATCCCACCTACTCAAAGTTCCCCCATCAGTTAATTGTTGTGAAGCAATTTCTCTCATTTGTCTACTGAACTGCTGTGTAATGGGGCTGCTGGTACGAAATTGGTGCTTCGCTTCAGTGGTGAGTGGAGTGTGTCCACTCCTATATGTACAGTAAGTGCTTTAAGATCCTTTGGGATGGAAAGTACTAAAGAAATGCAATGAATTATCCATATGGATTTCAAAGTAAAATTAAAAACATAAAAAGGAATTTAATATTATATATTATCATGTATATATAATGTAAAAAAACAGCAGATGTGCCCTGAAAAAAAACAAAAACAAAAGACAAATGAAGACATTTCAAAGCGGTCCCAAACTGTTGTTAGCATTGTCATTGAGGGCATACTGTCTCACTGAATAACATTCTAATATTCTCCACCACTCTAACTGCACTTTAAAGGGATATAAGTCTTTTGAGTTATTTTCGGCTTATAACAACAATAAAAATAAAGCTCGCCTGTGGCTTCGACCTTCAAAACTGTAATACTTAAGAGCTATAGAAGAGAGAAGAGTGTTTTCCAATTTCACATCTGTAGATGAGGACAGTTTGAAACACTAAAGAATGTTCTGGTGCTACAAAAAGAAATGTTAGTGATTTTCCGAAAATCACACTCTCTGTCAGTAATCCAGCACCAAATAACCAAATAAATATTTTGTTAATAACTGTAAAGTGTAAAATTAGTTAAAACACCTATCCAGCATAATCAATAAAGTAGCAAAATATACCAACATATTGCTAAAGAACTTTTTTATCTATATGTGGTGTATTGGTGGATAACAGCTACTTCATCAGGACTCATCTTTAAGGTTTATGTCAAAGTTTAAAAGGAACCCCGAACCTCTATAGGCAAAATATATTTTTAGTAGAAAAGAAACACAACATTTTGGCTGTGGAACGTTCTTTGGGTGTCAGAAGGAGGCTCCACAGCCGAAATATTGTGGTTTTTCTCTTCTCTTTTCAGCAGGGAATAAACCTTTCCTTTGCAGCCTACGCATGCTGACGCAGCTCCCTACTGGAACTGTTTTCTGAGTGTAACAGTAATGACTGCTAATGTGTTCTAGCAAAAAAAAGCTCCTGTCAGACATTGAAAATAGTTTTATTATATCACCATGTCAATATAATTTGATACAGCATATGGAAATTTAATTAAGGTAAATGTAAGGACAAGGTAGACATAAGATAGTTTAAGTTTAGGGTAATGACAGTAAATGAAATTCAGGGTTACAATGATACCATAGGAGATAAAGAAAATAGTGGTTTATTTGGTCGATTGACTCTGGATGCATTCATCTCTTCTTTGTATTAAGTGATAAACCTTACAGTTCTAATTTGATTTTGGCTCTAAGTTCTTCTCTGAAGATTTTATTTACGAGGAAAAGTATGCAACACAAATCTTTGCCATAGCCAGTCATAAAGGTAATATGTTCACAAGTTGGCACATGTCAGGAAAAGTGCATTTTGTCTCATACTAATATGCAGGTCTACTGCTATATCCATACTATATTTACAGGCTTGTGATGCTTACCAGAAGCAATGACTTTTCAGACACTGCATTTTCAAAGCACTCACATTAATTATTTCAATAGTTAATAACAACCATTTTCCACTTTTCTTTGTTCAGGTAACCTTAAAAGAAAACCCTCTAAATATTGCAGAGCTGACACAATAATTTTTACGGCAAATCCATAATTGTATGCGAACTTCTTTTGCTTTTGTCTCCCAGTTAGTGAAATCCCAGTGATGAATATATTCACAATACATTTATGTATTTGCTGAATATAGTGAGTTCAGTTCTCCAACTGTGTGTGCTGTATGGGCATCCATTTAAACAAAATTTAGGTTTACATAGGCAACTTCTCACTTAATTTACTTCTTGAAATGCAGGGATCCTACAATAAACTACCCATCCACATGCAGTAAGTGGCATTGTGTGAAGAAGAACATAAAGAAGACCATAATTAAAGCAAAGGAGGCCAGTCGGCTCGTCTGACCTATTAGGTAGCTGGCAGTTTAATGATTCAAGGTTTCTAATCCAGCCCGGCCTCAAAAGACATTGGGTATCAGTTTCAAACAATTGGCTACATGGCAGGGTGCCATACTCCCACAGCCTACAATATTTTGGTATCAATCAATAAGCAAAAGAGCAAGATGGGCTGTAAAATCTCTGTTCATTTGTCATTCTTCTTATGTTCTTACTTTCTTTAAAAAATAATTTGGTTTAATTCTAAAATGCGGGGTTATAATCCACAGTACATGTCGGGTTTCACATTTACAGACTAACTGGGTTTCTTCCCCATTTCCCCCATGACGTATTATGTGAAAGGGTATCCTCTAATTCTCACACATCGCCATTTAGAGTTGGGTCTAACTGGACCACAGCTTACCCTCCTGTAAGACAACAAGAGGGGTGTGGAAATGAACACTGGGATCTCTCCCAGACCCCATTTAAACAAATCCAACCACATGGGGGTGTGCCTTAGTACCACCCAGGGAGTGATTGCAATGGCCAAGGAAATATATGATAAAATAATATATATATATAAATATTCTTGACGTATAAGAGACAAAATTAATAAATTGTAATGCATAATACTCCTCCAGGCCAAACAAAATCTGCATTCAAAACCCATGTCATGTTTGCATTACTGGAATACAATCCAGTGATACAAGAGAAAGGCTATATAATACTGCTTCAAGAATTCAAAAAGGTCCTCAAATATGTGACTAATATAGTTATTATTCTGAAGGAGGAAGAAGTAGGACTGGAATTTATGGGAACGGAGACAATAACGCTCCAGGTAATGTAAACGTAGGAGGAGTAAGAATTCTCAGCACATCCTGAAGACGCTCTCTGAAACTCTCGACTGCGGCACAATGAATAACTGTAATACCCCCCCTTTATGGGAGAAAAAAGTGAAGGGCTTAAGAAACAGCTAAGGGATAAATGGGCCCAAATTAAAGTGTGGTACAGTAACTAGCAAAGAGATCTCATTGAAATTCACCACTTCAGTGCTTCCAGTCAAAGCTGGGAGAAGCATCCTCCCTTCACTGAAATAATAACAACATAAACGCTGGGAACTAGCCATGAAAGAAGAAAGAGATTTAAGTGAATACTTCTTAAAAGTACGAAGTCTGTGATTTACAGGGATAGACTTTCCAGGTGTGTACAGAAACGTTTGGACTCCTGTTTTCTCAGCCACACTGCTCTGCATTTTGACCACTGCAAGCTATTGCATCAACAGCACATTCATGCGTTCCAAACTATTATAAATAGTACTTGTAATACATACTAAATACACATTGTCCCCATAAGTAATATTTATAGAATGCAAGACAGCAGTGCTGGCAATACTCAGATAAATATTAAGTTAAGGCCTGCTATTATGCACTTTATGAATAATAATGTACAGTAAGGTTCAGTTCCTAGCACTGACAATTAAATTTAGAATAAACAGACTAAGAAGAAAAATATATATACTGCATTTTAGAAGCAGAAATTATTAGGTCACTCTTCAGAGTGTCATTCAAACTTTATCCTTCTTTATATCAGGATTTTCCTTCTATAAAAATATATATATTTTTTATCAGAAGAAAAAAATATATGCGGGTACAGTCTTAATATATATATATATGTGTGCATATATCTGGAATCGTAGCCCAAACTGTGGTAAAATTATTACACATTTAGATGGAATTAAATTTAAGATACAGTCTGGATTTGTTCAGACTCTGACCTAACACTGAACATTATGATTATGCTGTAAGAATTTGATGACATGGGTCTGAAAATATGGATGCCTTCAGGATTTGGCTCTTGGATTTGGATTGGATGAGGTGAAGTCAAATGGCAAAGAGTGGATGTACAGGTACAGACCTATCAGGGGCACCTTTTAAGAAATGAAGAAAGGTTGCAAATGAGAGAGAGGAGGCTATTTGGCTCATACTGATAGCCAGTAGTTTATTGATCTGAGGATCTCATCCAGCAGTGTCTTGAAGAAAGCCGTGGTATCAGCTTCATCTACATGGCTGGGTAGTTAGTTCCAGACTCCCATAAACCCTTTGCATAAAGAATCCTTAAGAATTGTAATAACATAACAACATTATAATAATAATGTAAAATTCAACATAGGAAATGTGGTGATTCTGCAGACATTTCTAAGGCTCCTCTTTCATAGACGGGTAAAGCGGTTTGCAGTTCTGGTGGAACTCAGTTTGATATGAACCAAGAGAGAAAAAAACGAATGAAATAAATGGAGGTTCAAACAAACCATAATCTTGCCCACTTTTGCCCACCTCTGTATAAATATGACGGTTCTTGCTAGCCCCAGTTGGGTGTTTCATTCTGGCAGCCCTCTCGCCACCCCATCTTTGCCCCTGCAGCAGCTCCCCGCCTCACCCCTCGTAGAATAACAGGGGCAGAGGTTCGGACAGCCTCATCGCTGCTGATAAAACAAACTGATTCAAATTCAAATTGGCGCTACTCCACCATATTAAGATGGTGCCCCGAGAGGCAGCCACTGTGTTTTGGTGTCTCGTATGTTTGTTTGTCTGTTTTTGTTAAGCTCACGTACAGCAAAACAGTTCAGATTACTTTCGACCGGAATGAGCTCTTATATGTCAGGAGCTCACTAACACAAAACTTTTTTCCTGAATTTCAGTATATTCCTGAGGAAATTTTGCCAAAGAATTCTCCGGACGGTTGGTAAATATATGCCGTACTCATTGAACATTTTATTATTCAGCTGTTTAAACTTTTAAATGGTACATATCACTGAGATTTGTTTTTATCTGTAGGTTTTTTCTTTTATTTTATTGGAATTTATGTTGACACCTGCACCACAAGAAATTCCTTGTATATTTTGTACTTGGTGAATAAAAGTTTCTGAATTCTGAATTACTACATTACATCTACATTAGGGTTTAGTATGAATGACTCAAATATTGATTATGAATCATCTCACAGTAAAATATGAAACATTGGCAGATATTATTAAGGGCAAAACAATTCTATTTTATATTGGGTGCTTTGACATCTATAACTTCTCCTGTGCAAGCCTAAATCATTAAATCTGATCACAGTATTCATTGTGAAGGAATGAGATCGCCCAAAGCCAGAACTCTCAGACATGGTCAATGTCATTATCACATTTCACCAGCAGGATTCAGTATGCTAAGGCACTGCTCTTTCCAAAAACACTTAATACATTTCAGAGCTTAAAATTTCCATACACTGGTTAAATAAAATTCTGTACATTTTCATAAATGTTTGGTAAATTGTGGTAAAATCACGTGCTTTAAAACTTTATAGTGATGTTTTAAGAATGTATCTATCAGAATCTTATCAAACTAGAGTGAAGAGTGAGTCAGCTAAAGAGTACAGCAGGACACATTCAGACGAAGGTAGTGTAGACTTACATTAAAAATGCATCTGCTTCTTAAAAATGCTATGAAATGTTGTTCTTGTATAAACAACACGATTACACTGGCTTGAAGGGCCTTTTCCATTTTCATAAGAGCAAGTAGACAGCGTGGATTTGCAAATGATTTTCTATGCAAGTATTTTTTTATATTAATTTTGGGCGCATTTAAGTGGTCATGTCCATGGCACATGAAAGAGACAACAGAACTTTAGTACACCAACAAGGTAAATTTCTACTCGCTGTTTTTCCCCTCTGGAGTCAGGAGTTTAGCATTATTGCCACCTAGTGGTAACGTAATGAAACACTTTTTAAATCGAGGAACAATTTAGTGCACTTGCTCCACCAGTTGTAGTGAAGTTCTGCACTGCTCGTACCCTCTATGAAAAGAACCCATTAATGCCACAGCAATTTTAACAGAGTATTGTGTGCTGCTTGTTTGGCACTTAGCACACACTTTTGTACACGCGAGACAAAGAAAGCACCATTACCTTTATTAATTCTGAAATTTGGTGTAATTGCCGTAGCTAGTAATTTGCTGTTATTAACTTATAACTAAAGTAGATTATTCTTTGTCTGACAGATTGACAACCATTGGTGTATTCTGCCAGTCAGCAGGAGATGCAGAAAAGGTGTGAAGAGCAGCCAGGAAGGCTAACAGAATTTTAACGAAAACACAGATTAAAGTAAACTACTGTACATATTTAAGAATTCACAAAAAAGTGTGTTTAAACAATAATCTGCATCTTGTGCAATTTGTGGAACATCTTAAAAGAACTGGAACAGCCAAACTCCATTTGTGGCAATTGCCACAAAATCCTAGATCCTGTATAATAGGAAATAGTAGGCATGGATTCAGAAAAGGCTGGTCTTGCCTAATTAACTTGTTAGAGGCTTCTGAGAAAGTAACAGTAATGATGGGCATACAATATAGGATATTTAGATTTTCGGAAGGTTTTTGATAAAGTTCTCTTTTTAAAGTTTAATTCTCTGATAGCAGGCAATAGGTTTTACAGGAAACAGGAGTGTCTGGATTTAGAATTGGTTATTAAATAGAAGGTACCGATTAGGTGGAATACTTGAAGTGGGGTGTCATAATTTGTGGAGTACTGCAGGGATCTGTACTAGGACCACTGCTCTTCTTCACGTATTTCTATGATCTATATCCCAAAACAGTTAGTAAAAGAGTGAAGTTTGCACTTGATACCAAATTAGGAGGATTAGCGAACACTGAATAGCCACAGATGAAATTCCAAACTTTTAAAGAAAAAGTTAATGACTGGGCAAACACCTGACAGATGACATTTAATGTAGATTGTAGACAAGTGCAGGGGATTAGGTGCAGCTAGTAAAAAGAAATTATAAATACCATTATAATTATAAATATCAATATAAAAACCTGTGGTAGAAGAGGCTACTTATGAAAGAAACGTAGGTGTTTATCTAAACGTCATTTAGATGTGATCTTCTATACAATATAGAGAAGCAACTAAAAAGGCAAAAAAAATGTTAGATGTATCGTTAAAAGTGTAATATTGTGCTAAAATGGTATAATGCAGTGGTAAGGCCTCATATAGAATATTGTATAATATTTCGGTAACCACCTCATAGAAAAAATATTGCTGCTCTGGAATCTACAGAAGAGCAACCAGATACATTCTAGGGTTTAGGGGAATATGCTACAATGACAGACAACAAGTACATCTTTTTAGTCTTGAACAGTGAAGACTGCAAGGGGACCTGATACAAGTATTCAAAATCCTCAAAAGTACTGACGAAGTCAGCCCAACAGATTGTGTCAGAATGAACACATGAACATGAACCAGGGGACACGTGAAAACTACATGGAAATAACGAAGAACAGGAGGCACTTCTTTATGCAAAGGGCTATAGGGGTTTAGAACAAGCTACCCAGACATGTTGTTGAAGACAATATCCTGGCCTCTTTCAAGAAACAGCAGGGTAAGATCCTTGGATCAATTAGCTAATAACTACCCAACAAATTAGAAGATAGCCTCCTCTCTTTTTTAATCTTTCTTATGGTTTTAATTGTAGAGATAGTAAATGGACAAACTTTTTATCTTTTATTCTTTTTTTCTGTATTCCCAGGTGACACCATCATTTGCACGTGCATGTCATGAAAGGAGGTACATGTTACATTTAATCCAAATTTATGATTTTTTAATTTTATCTTGTTGTTTTATATCTGTTTTTATTTCCTTAAGTTATGCTGCAATAATGCAATCAGACAAATATCCATTCTTAAATCCCCAGTGTACAAAAACAACTGTGAGCAGTCAACAACATTTTGCACTTGAGTAAAAATTAATGAATGGTATGGCATCCGGAAAACATGAGAAAATGTAAAGAACCTGTTGAAGATTCCTTGGTCAGCTTGGTCAAACCCACAACACTGTTCTTTCATTGACCAAAATTGTCTTGTTTAACACCACACTTAAAAGATTTATTGTTCAACCATTACAAAGTTAACATAGTAAGTATTTTGACATTTCATAATCCACACGGAAATATCTCCTCTGCCATACATTTCTATTAGCAGTCAAAATATATGAAATATATTATATAGATATTGTACAGATATAGTGTGGTTCCTCACAATCGTCGCACCAAACACTTTTCATAGGCTATTGTGATGCCGCAGGGGGTGTAGTCATCAAACAGGCACTTAAAACATGCGACACTCGAGACAGACACACCGAACAAAATAATACAGTTCAAACTGCCTTTAATTAGCCCACAAAATAAATGCAAAAATGTAATAAAATAAACCTAGCTCACTAGTTGGAACAACTAAACAAGCCTCCCTGCTCAAATAGCAGGTGCAGCTTCCCGATATAATTCCTTCTCACCAAATCAAATCACTGCAGTTTTTTTATACAATAAAGGAAAAATAAAGCTTCTTTATTCACACAATCCCAAGTCATTTGCCAAGTTTCACAGTTTCCTCCTCCTTTCTGTGTTCGGGTTTTGCTTTCCATCTTTTCTTCCCGTATTTTCTTCCGCACGAATTTATATTTGGCACCAGTTCTCCATCTCAGCCAGTACTGCAGCAGCTATTCAGTCACAGTCTTGCCCGCTGTTCGCCTTCTCTCCACAGTAAGTTGTGTCTCTCCCTTACTTCAAACAGTATTAGGGTAGACATCAGTGCAGGCTTTCAGGTAGAGCAAACATTCTACATGCAACATGATTCATTCCATCCAGATCCAGTATTTCTCACATCTTAGCTTCTCCAACAAATATATAAACAAGCACTTACAATACCGCATAGCAGCACAAGCATACTGAGTTTGCTCTCAAGTTTTTGACTCCAGTAAGCCTTATTCCTCTGTATCTTTTTCTTGCAGTCCTCTCAACTAGCAAGTCAATAGTCTGCTTATATAGCTTGCAACAGCATGCACACCTGTCCCATGTTCTAGTAATTGTGTAACACTGCCATTTTAATTATTGATGTTCTTCAGCCACCATCTTTCTGCAGGCACAAACCTCTAAAACATCCATGACACACCACGAAAAGTATCTTCTCTTCAGGATGACACCCCCAATGGCATCACACTCTGTACATACAGTGCCCTTTAAAAGTACTGGCAAAGCAATGTTTGATAACTTACCACATCTTTATTATGTTGAAGAATCCACTGATGATACTGGAAAAAAAATCTACTGCAGAGCTAAGAGTAAAAGTCTCCAAATTGTAACCAAAACAGAAGCTGAACAACAAATCAATCATTTCTATGGAGAGCACCAAGTCTGATATTATAACAAATCACTACAGCTTTCACAGTTGTGTTCCTCTTTATGATAAATGCAAATCCCTTCATTTTCCAAAATCAAATTAACAGACAATGGGCTGAAGCTGCAGACAAAGACACAAGTACCCCTCTTTCAGTCTGAGCGTGTTCATAAATGATGAACTCGGAAACCAGACAGGTTTTTTTTCTGTTAAACCAACCACTTCCAAAGAAGGTTTTCATAGACAGTTGACAAGGCATTCAGAATATAGTCCACTGTAAATATTCAGAAAAAAAAGTTTTCCTGCTTTATTTCAGCTCAAGCTTCAGCATGACTGCTTTGTCTTGTGTGACTTATACTCATTAAAACAGCACTGATGGCTAAGAAACAATGTGAAAAAACAGTTTTGGCCATTAACATGTCAACTTAGTCAGTGTATCACTCAACTTTTTAAGTCAGCAAATGTCTGACACTCCTCTGACACTCCTGTGGCCACCGCGTAAAAAATCCTACAAAATCAGTTTTGATTATGAATGCTTCTGTGATATTTTCTGTGTCATAATGATGACATTCCATTCCAGTATCAGTCCAATACCTGTATTAAATGTGATCCGAAAAAGTACAGTAATAAAGGCTTGGGCAACCTATTACTAATTGTGGTGTGAAATAAGATAGGTACATCTATTCATTGTTAAAAGTTCCTCAGACTTCTTGGTTTCCACTAAAAGGAAACCACAGTCGAGATCTGGTTTTAAATGTGTTTCAATAAGGTGCCCTTACAAAGCCAAGAAAAAACTTTGAAATTTGCCATGACTCAGTTCTGCCTTCACAAAACAGCAGCTTTTACCATTTTATAGTACTCTTAAACTAAACCTTAAAAATCTGTTCCCACTAGGATCCTAATGTAAGAGCCTGCCAGTTCACTCTACTATTAGCATACAAGAACAGGGTTCAAAATGTATTTCTTACACACCTTCTGTGTTTTTCATACTTGAAAACCACCCTCTGGTTATTTTCAGTGACATCTTTCTGGCCACTTACAGTATACATCTCAGATAGGAAACACAACCACCATGAAAATCTTTCAAGTTAAAATGAAAGTTAATGTGGCAGAAGGATTAATTGAGCATCAGTCTCAAATTCACGTTGCAGAATGTATATTGCTTGGCTGTCTGGAAGACAAGAACTACATTTTTTTTTGTGGTAAGACTGATTCCAAGGAGGGATTCTGAAGGTAAAAAACAGGACTAGTCTGTTTTATTCATTTGGCCTCTGCAGGAACTGCAACTGTACGTGATCATAGGCAGAGAAATATAACAGGCACTTTATATCAGCACAATTTTAAAGAAGCCTGTGGTGCTTTCAGAAGAGGCATGCTACTAAGCAGGTTAGTGCTTGTACAAAAGAAAAGAAAACAAAAATAATGAATTTTGTTGTATGAGTAGTCCTGTAGGTTTCATTAATTAAATAATTAACAGATTTGGACGAATCAGCTGTAGTGAAAGACCTCCATATACAGACTAGGACTATTCACAGGCTATGCTCCTTTTCCACTTTTCTATTTTTGCTGTGCACAACACAAACGCTGCTTCTCAAACCAAGGGTTGTGAATTTGCTAATTGTATCCTTTTTTTACTTGTCCCGAAACGTGAGCTTTTTCACCTTTTAAAACAAAACTTACTTTGGTACTCTGACTTTTAATGTTCAGCTTCTAATATTTTTTTTTTTACTGTTTTACTAAACCCCCTGACATATCTTATGAAAGAAACTATAATATTAGAAAGAATATTACAGGAACAATGCAATAAGACTCACAAAATGTCAGTACAGAAGAGTGTTTGACACATTCTTGCTTTTTTATTTCCCCAAAGACACCGCTCCCACAAAACTCCTTAATTAAATGGAAAACTTCCAATAAGATGAAAGAGCAATCAGCATGCATCAACGATGGCTTAAATAAGAAATAGCTTTAAACCAGGTGTTTCCAGGAATTTTGAGCAAAAATATGAATGTCGAACAGGAGTTTGCCTGGACTATACAGAATCTCTCAAACTAGGTAAAAGAAAATCACAAATTCTGTGTTGATTTTACAAAACTGTATTTAAATGCATTGAAGTTGAAACATATAAACATTAAAAGTAATATTACTTCCCAAAAGGAAAACTGTTCTTTTTATAAACCAAGAGCAAATCACTCCAATTATATACAAAGGTCCTTGCATTCCATAGTTCAGAATTTACAGAATCTTCTAACAAAAAGTACAATTAAACAACAGTGGTTATTATATATCATATACAGGGTATTCATTTGGCTTGTGGACAGGGTAAATCATTTAAGGAGTTTGAATGCCAATACTCACATTAATACAAAACACAAAAAACATTGTCTCCCGATTATGAATCCCAGCAGCAGTTATAACAGGGAAGCACTGTACATGGATATAAAACCTACATGGTAATTTCAACAAGGTAAAAACTAAAATAAAAAGAAGTAACATTCTTGTTGGTTACAAAAGCACTTACAAGGCTCAGGATGTTCCAAAACATATGAAAAGATAATCTTAGTAATAGTTCAGGTGGGTAGCTGCATCAGCATGCGTAGGCTGCAAAGGAACAAGTAATAAGTTTATTCCCTGCTGAGAAAAAGGAGAAAGAAAACACAACATTTCGGCCGTGGAGCCTTCTTCAGGTGTCGTGAAGAAGGCTCACCTGAAGAAGGCTCCACGGCCGAAACGTTGTGTTTTCTTTCTCCTTTTTTCAGCAGGGAATAAACCTCTTACTTGTTACTAATCTTAGTAATAGATCATCTTAATACACTGATAGATGAACTTAAGATAAAATTAAGATAAAATAAAATTAACCTAACAGAATTAAGCAAAACTTATCTGATACTAATACGGTGGCAATCTTGGGAAACAAATGTGTGGGCTTGCATGACTGTAATGATGCTGAGCACCTCTGGCATTTAAATAATTACTGGGGGATTACAAGAAGTAAAAAGGACGGCACCTCATTAACTACATTCTCCATAATTAAAGGACGTATTATTATTACACAATATGAAGATTGTACCATTCTATGCACAGAAGCTAATATCAATGTACACTGTGGAAACTTTTCATTCTGCACAACTTGGTCTGTGGAAATACACAAAATCCCAGCATCACAATATGGTAATACTCTCTGAACAGTTTGATGCATCAGAATGCAACTTAAAAAGGTGATTCTGTTTGTTAACTGCAAAGCAAAGTTCTGGTCTAAGAAGCTTCCGTAAAAAAATGTTACATAAACAGACTGCACTTCTGAATTTCTGTTGTACTCTTGAACTAAACAGTAAAGAGAACAGGTTCAACTGTTTATTGTTTTTGATTATTAAATATCTGATATGTGGATTTTGCAGGTATTCAAAAAACAATAGTTAACATACACTTTATGGAAAAGAAGCATAAACGTTCAGAGCTCAGATAACTCCACATCAGTGCAATGAACAGGAAGGATGATCGTAAGGGGCATTATAATGACAATTATATCAGTGTCTAGGATACAGTCCTATTTTCCCCCTGTTTTAAATTTCTGTACAAACTCCCAAAGCTCCTTTATTACCTAAAAGAGAGGGAAAAAATCATTATAAATAAAATCTTAATAATGACCAGAAGCAGAACACTACAGTGTCAGGCATTTATATTTTACAAAAAATTAATATAACACAAACTGATACAGAAACACTACACTAAGAAAATCAGACATACTTACTTTCTTATCAGTGATCTTTAATGAACTTCTTGCATAGTTTTCAAATTTCTGTTCTGTCTTTGGTAGGGACATTTTCTGTTTGGGCAAATTAGAGAAAAAAAAACAACATTTAATGCTACAGTTGTGGACAAAACACCCCCTGAAAATAATGTAAAAACATCCTTTAATTAGTTTTTACTTATGCTTCAATAATTAGTAAGAAATAATACTAGAGGCTAGACATCACTCAATGTTTCTACAATTATTTCCATATTTAAACTTGTAAGCTTTAATCTGAAACTTGTTTATGACAGGCCAACCTCTAACCAGGTGCTCATGAGGGCTGAGCACATGGCAAAACTAGGATGGGAAGAAAAATTAGGCGCAAGGAGATTTTATTCTGACCATGTTGAGCAATATATGCAAAAGAAAACATTCTGTAACCAACCCAATTCTGTAACCAACTATCACAGTGAATCCATATCTAAACTCAATTTTGTCTGAATTAAACTCATCTAAGAAAGTGGCTCTGCCCTTTGCCAATTAAGTAATTAATCAATTAATACACCACATGAACCTATTTACAAACTATTCTAAACATGAGAGGACCCAAACAACCTGTAGTGGCAGGTCAGCTGTTCCGACTGTTCTAATGTCTGATGGACTCTCACGGTGCTGTTCCTTAAATATTTCTATTTTTTTCTTTCATGACCATGTGGCATGGCTCAGAATAAGAAACTGCATGGCATGAACATTTCCTCATAAACATTTTAGAAAAAAGGATACTAAACACATACACCTGAAGTCAATACTAAAGCTGTTTCAGCACTCACTTGCATACCCTATCATTCACAGTACCAATAAAATAACCTGTTTTATAAGATTTGTTTTTGCTCTGTTTTGGAAACTAAACAATACAAAACGAGAACATGATAAAGAGTAACTGTCGCATTTTTTCACCAACCAAAGCTCGCCGGGTAGAGAACTATTCCTCTCTCTCCCAACCACTGAAGCCAACGTGCCCTCCAAAATGGCAACCACAGCACCCCTTCCCACCATGGCAGGCCCCAAGAACGACCACCAGAGGGCAGTGTTTCAGCGAGGTATCGCTTTAGCGATGTCCACTGCTGCTCCCCAGCCTCGGACAGTCCCCTCCTGGGCTCCTTATGTACAAGGTCAAGACAGTAAAGAGCTTGCAGAGGATTCACTGGAGAAGTACTGGACCAGAGCAGTTCAGCAAAGGTTTGAAAGGAGTTTTAATTTGTTACAAAAAAGGACAATTTCTAGAGAACACTTAGGAATACCTATTCAATCAGGGCGTGGTATTCCTCAATTTTAATAATCTGAGCACAGTACCAGTCACTCTCTAGTGCTGCCATGAAGGGGTGTTTAGAAACGATCATCGCAAAAGCACTAGAAATTACACAAAGATTGCTACATACGGCACAATTGAGATTGAGTTAATTTCAGTTATTCCCAAAATGTTAAAGATAACAGGTGCCTGTCACCCTAAATTTAGAACGAGCCCCAGGCTCACTGACTCTACAGTAGGACACGTGGAAGCTGTCAGCAGCGAGTGATCATTCTCTGAGCTGCAGTACTGCCAGACAGACAAATCTAATTTGTTGAAGAGATAAATCAGCTTTATCAGTCATCATCTATCAAAGCGCCGCAGACAAGGGAATGTTTTTCTCTAGACTGGTACAGTTAAGGGGACCCACTGCCAGAAAAGAACTGAACACCCCCAAAAGAGGTGAAAAAAGGACCCTGAGCTTCCATAAATAAAATCCAAATGGATATAATTATGTAGAATATTTCTGTACTCTAGATTTGAATTATTCCCAAAAAATACCCGAAGAAACCACAGGTGTGGTGTTTTTGACCACAGGTATGTCTCTGTTTCAAACACCGCTGATAACCAGTGGTTTATGAGGAGGATTTCCACAAGACAGTACCGAGCAGGGAGCCTAGAAAGCACGCACAGCAAAATGAAGACTGCTGGCATAAAAAAAGATGGGCCCGGTAAATTATAACATGACTGAAGTGCCTGAAATGTACCGACAGTAGTTTCTTGTGGCCTCTGGGAGAGTGTACATTTCCGACTTCAGAACAGACAAAAAGCAAAGGAAAAGCAGCCAGATCGAAAGATTGCATTCTGAAAAACAGCAGAACACAAATACTACTTAGTGCGAATAGTGTTTTTCCACCATTCACCATACTGTGATCAGACAAGATGGGGGTTGGCAACCTTTCAGAAGGGGCCTGCCAAGAGTTAGCGTAAGCACTGGTTTTTACGGATCTGCGTGCTATTGATACAATTTTATGTCAACGATAGTCCTACTTACATTTTGATTAATAAAATTTGAATATTTAAATATAATAATATCTAAAATTAATCAATTAATTTGCAAGTCTTACCATTTAGTGTGATCCTTGCCCTTGCTTGACACTTTAAGCAGAATGCAAGTCTCTGTGTGTTCAGTTGCTAACAGATTTACAGAATGGGTAAACAACTGACTTCATGCATTAAAATACCTCTGAAACATCTGAAACACAGTGTCTTAAGATGATTAGGTGTTTAAATGATAAAGCGAAAAAATTCTCAAATCATCCTCAACAAAATGCAAGAAGTTTGACATCTCTAGGTGGATTCACTAAGATGCTTCTGAAGTTCTAAGAAATTAAAATCAAGCGTTTATCCAACTTTGTTGATTATCTAACCTTACTGCTGCACATTTAAAAATCCATAACATGTATCTACTGAAACATCAAAAATGTATATCGCTAGTATCAAGGTAGATTTAATCAGAAAAGAAAACTTTGGGCCAAAATGTTGGAAATCCTGAATTCTGACAAAATGCAACCCATTTTTTGTCATGCACTTCAGGGTAATTTTGACCTTTTGTTTCGCGTTGTCGGACTTATTGAGCTCAATAAAACTGAATCTGCACAAGACTGTGTCCTGCTCCTCTGATGAAGAATTTCCCACAATTTCCCTTCACCAATTCCACCGATGAAGGAGAGGGTCAATACATTGTAAATTTACATGCCTATTTGTACAACTTTACTCAAAATAAGGCAACTTAACCAACTTCTGTGCCTTTATTCAAAACATTTCCACTAATAAAATTACCACTAATTTTCACTGTGATATTTGAGATTGCAGCTGTAATGGGATACATTTGTTTTGCATTTCTGTTTATTAAGAAACTAGTGCAAGAGTGAGCTTTATTTTTAGTATTTATCAGCTTACCCTGATGATGATTATTTTTGCTAATAATACCTGCATTTTTTCAGAACGGATCTTTGCAACCAGACAGTAAATTCTGAATCAACTTGATTAGCTCCTATTGATATTAGAAACTACAGGAACTACATGCAGAAATGGATTTTTACCTTTTCAACATATAAAGTCGATAATTTGGCCTTGATGTCTTGTACATTTCCTGGAGATGTTTCTTTGTTTCCACCTGGACTCTGTAGAGAAGAAATATGCATAAAGATATTAACTGATAATTTAGCTGAAACCAAAAGTGATTTACAGAGATTAGACAAGTAAAGTGTCTCTTCCAGCTGCAATTGGACCTTGATAGTATGAAAGATGGAGTGCAGAAAGGAGGAGCAACTTTTCGTGAATAAAACGTATTAAGCAGCTTAGAAGACATTCTTTTTTTTAAACGAACTTTTACTGAGCTACTGCAACATAGCAATTTATATAATGCCTTTACATAAGAAAGTTCAAAGCATTTTATGGATGTATTTTTACAGTGCAGTAGGAATAAAACAAGTAATGTAGCATTTCAAATTTGTTAAACACAAAATTAAAAATGCTTCCTGGAAATAAGATTCTTAAGGGTATCTCTGCCTCCTGACAAGAAGGCTGTTTTTAAGTGTCAACAGTGGGCACTGTTGTTTTTTTTTAAAAAAAACTTATATTAGTACAGTAGTAGTACAGCTATCTGGTACTTCATTCAGCACCATCAATGTGTACCAAAGGGTGGCCAATCAAGACGTAGACCTATTTAAATGATGAAGTCAAAACAATATTTTTTTTTTAAAGGACAGGTTTCTCCAATAAAAGCATATGAAGTCTCTTGGAGGAACAGGATGTAGCAGGACCTTGGCAAATCTGACTACTTCTCTACACCTGGCAGCAGACTGGTGGAGTACAGTGCACTGGGACTTTCCACTGGTGTGCTGGATTCCCCTTGATAAGGCCCGACCCAGCTACAAGTGTGACTTTCTGAATAAAGCATTCATGCAATGAAAATGATGTTGTAATTTATAAATTATGTAAATAACACATAAACTGAACACATTTACGTACTGTTTATGTCATAATGTAAGGTTAAAAAAACAGTTTAATCCGCAGTCTAATCAATGGGGTTTAGGTAAATTAAAGCAATGGGAAACCACCTCTACTCAAATTATATTTTATTTCTACAAATAAGCAGAGGTAAGTATTATCATTTTATTGCTTCCATACAAGAAAGGGCAGGTTAAGACTTTACACTAAGCAGCAGGAGTATGACTGTTTTGCCCAGAGGTGAAAGCAATTTCTTTGGATGCTGAGGTCTATATTTGCAACTACTGAATGCAAAAGAAAGCAATCATTTGCCATACAATGACACAGCTGCAGTTTTAATACTTTCAAGATACGTTTCTTGTAAACATCATACTTAACTCGCAGAACTATCAATCTTTTTCTCTTTAATTTATTTTTGCGCTTAATGGTGCACATTCAGCTTAAACCCAAAGAATGTCTGGCAACTCAAAAACCTATCCCACTGCAGTCCCACCTCAAGTCTACCTAGATGTGCAAAACATGCATAGAAATCAACAGAATTAACACTTTACCTTGTCTTTGTCAATTTTATACGTTTAAAAAAGAAATAAGAGAAGCCGCAGGTCTGCAAGCTCAGAGTTCTCTCTCCCCCGGGGGTGGGGTTTAACATTGAAAATAAAAACAGTGGCTCACAATAAAACTTCAAGCACCAAGACAATGCTACAGAAGTGGCTACAGACTGTCTTTTGGATTAAACCAATGACGTAAAGATGACTGTGTTACACAACCAGTGCCTGTTTCCACTAGCAGGACACTGAGGAATCTACTGTGATTGCAGGTTTTCATTTACTCTGCGGCCAGAGTTTTAACTTGTGAAATACTATGTGGAGAGAGTACTAGGTGACCTAAAGAGATTTTAACATCTACTCTACAAAAGGTAGTTAAATACAACCTGGACTAGAACTAAAAATCTTTAATTAGAAATGGAAATCTTGAAAAACGATAGTTATGTCCCACAGTTTTTTATTAATAAGAAAATGTATAAATATATAATTATTAAATCTTAAGACAATAAGGCCTCATAAATAGTTTTTCACTTTCCTGGTCTTATAGAAATGGTCAGAAGTACTGTTCGTCCTTTTTCAAAAAACAGACTTGTACAAGCTGCAAGCTTTTAAATTTTAAAACCTTTAAGCCGATATTTTTACAGTCAGTTTACACATGCCCTGTCTTTCTGCCTATATTATTTTATGCACATTTGTCTATCAATAAAGTTGGCTTTCACCTTATTCACCAGAAGGATATATTATGTAAAGATAATAGATGTCATATGTGAGCATTGAAAGATTTGTCATAACTATACAGTGCATTATTTTTATTTTTACTTTTATTTTACAGCGCATTATTTATATATTATTTAATATTCCAGGTTTCTGTTTTTTGTAATTCATTTTATTTTTTTGATGAGCTTCATCAGCTTCAGATATTTGTACTTCCTATGACTGAATAGTGGCTGATTTTCATACTGCTGACATACTGCACATCTATTAAGTCAGAATAAATGAAAGTCTTGTCTGACACAATGACTTAAACAAAAAACTGCCTGAATCGGTCTGTGCAATATTAAGTCAACAGTCCAAAAACCTAAAGACTCTAATTGCACAAAAGTCAGGACAGAAGGCAATTCTTCAATACTCATAAGACATAACTAGTCAAACTAAAACCATTAGGTCACAAAGACAAGGTCTAAACATCAATTTTAAGCCCAATAGCTGGGTTTCTAGTAGCTCCTTTGCTGCTGATTTTAGGAAATCTGAACTGTGATCTTTTATTACTTTCAGTCCAGCAGCTCAGATGGGGTCTCTGTCATTGCAGATTTTAGGAAAAAAATCAATAACCTGGAATCTTTTGGGGACATACTCAGCTAGATGCAGTCACTGCAATATCCATACACAATGTCAGAAATATTAAAACAGGGTTTCTGGTTTTCTTTTTTAGCCAGTAACCTCACTTTAAACTGTAATCATAACCCTTTAAGCAATCCCTTTATCCTAATTAGGAGAAAAGCATGCAGCACTGCCTGTGTTTTAGATACTGTATGTTTTTTCTTAAACGCTACAATGGTGTGTTTCAGATAGCATAGAAGCACATACAGATTTTATTCTGAAATAATATTTTTTAGCTGATCTCTTGTACAACACATGGAAAAGCAAATAAATGTGTGATGACTCCCTGGAGGCTGAATAAGGTCATTGTGAGCCGCAAGGCTCAGTTCTCCTTGTTTCAGAGGTACTACATTTATGAATGAAATGAACTGCCTCATGTTAAAAAGGCATCACATGAGCAAAATTACCAAAAACCAGAACCCTAAACGTAATGTAGGCACAAGAACAATTTGTTTTAATGCACACTATTCTACCGGTTAATTAATCTGAAAGACACTATGAACTGGTTAAACAAATCCCATAAATTACACATAAAAATACTACAGATTTATTTCATTGTATAAAGAGAACAAATGTTTTTAACCCGCTTATAACACAGTGACAAAACATTTTGAAGACAAAATGCTTTATACCATAAAGTACTGCACTTTGTGAGCTAAAAGGATTTTCAAATAAACTAGCTAAAAGTGAATAAATTAATTAAGTTAAGGCTACAAATCAACACACTTAAACACAAGCACAGGAAATGCAAAGTCCCTGGTCTGACAACAATGTCTGATGCAGGTGCTTGACCGACCCTTCTGAATTAAAAGCAACGGAAGTATTACTAGCCTTCTGTGGTCACTTCTGCATGCCCCATCTTACAGAGACACCGGCTTCTAATTCTTCATGCATATGTTTATATAAACACTAAGTGGTTCATCTCAGATTTTGACTCCTGAACCAACTGAGCCATATCTGTCCAGTCTGTCCTGTCCAGTCATGCAGAACGATTTGTTTTAATAACTGCAACAAGAACTGCATGAGTTTGCCTGACTAGGTCAACACAAGCAAACTGTCAAAAAATCCACAGTTTCCACAAAAAGGTGAGTGTATAAAGTGTATAAAGACATATTATTTCCTTCATCTTAACTGTGACAAGACTGAAGTCATGCTTACTGGCACCCCCCATCAACTTTGTAAAGCCAATCTTGTAATCCTGTCTGTAGATGGTTTTGTACTTGAGCTTCAGTCTAAATTGAAAAAGCTTGGGGTGATATTTGATTCAGGCTTGACATTTGACCCACATGTGCAGCATACTGTCAAAACATCTTTTTTTCACCTCAGAAATATCGCTAGACAACGCCCTATGTTATCACTAACTGTGGCTGAAAAGCTGATCAACATATTTGTGTTTTCCCGAATTGACTACTGTAATGCTCTACTTGCTGGGGTATCTAAATCTACACTGAACAAACTCTAGTATGTTCAAAATTCGGCAGCCAGAATCCTGACCAGGTCTAGTGCAAGTGATCACATTTCTCCTATCCTGGAGTCCTTGCACTGGCTTCCTGTCAAGTTTCGTGTCAACTACAAAATCCTCAGGCTCACCTATAAGTCTCTGCATGGCTTGGCACCTCAGTACCTGTCTGGACTATTATCGCCCTACTCCCCACCTCACAACCTTCACTCTTCTAATTCTGCTCTCCTTACTGTCCCCCAAGCCCGTCTACATTGTATGGGTGACAGGGCCTTCTCCTGTTATGCCCCCAAGCTCTGGAACTCTCTGCCCAAGGATATCAGAGAGTCACCTTCTCTAAATGCCATCAAATCCAGACTTAAAACCTTCTTCTTTAGAAGAGCCCTTACTTAACTGGTTCCATTCTTTACCCCTCTGCTCCTACTGTATTTAGTACCACCATCTACACATTCTCAATGCGTTTATCTTGTGTATTCTTTTATTGTTGTCTTTCTGTAAAGCACTTTGAAAAGCCACCTTTAAAAAATAAAGTTTATTATTATTATTGTCTGTCTGTACAAGCCTTCTCTTTGTCACCTGCTTTAACTCTACTACTTTTAAGCTATTTTAATCTCACATTTAACACACCTTGCTGTTGAAACTGGTAAAATGCAAACTTGCTTGTGTGAAAACTGATACAATACAAACTCAACATGACCACGGAAGTGTTTTTTTCACGGTATGCCATAATCTTCTCTTTCCTCTGTTTAGAAATTGACGTTAATCAGACAGATCAAAAGGTATCAAATTAGAGGACACAAAGGCACACCTCTGCCGAAACATATGGCCTTGGCCAAATGCCAAAAATGCTTGTTCTGTGCATTTTTTTAAAGCGGCTCTTTTGTTGCAAAAGGACAGCTGTGTACCTGAAACAGCTGACAAACAGATACTTCACACCATTCTTTTTAATCTCTGCTAGACAGTGATTATATATATGAAGGGCTTGACTGATTTGCTAGCACGCTATCATTTGATACAATTACCATTTAAAAATCACCTTAATGCACTGCTGGCCTTCTGTGCCACTCGTTCTAAAGTTTGCACAGTTCTGATGTCATAGCACAGAAAATGGAGGTAATCGCCGTAGTGCTGATGAGTTCACATCTAAGTTATCACTCTTTGGTAGTCATGTTTTATTTAGTCCTAATACCTCTTTTCTTCTGCCCAATTCCTTTTAAACATCAAACTCCAACAAATATGTTTCAAGGGAACTGCTTTTCTTAGTCAGCATGCGTCTTGTTAACGTCAAACAAAACCATAGAGGATTTGCAATAATACTTTATATGGTACTTAAGACACTGCAAGAGTTTTGGCTTGCAGATGGAGGTATGCATGCAGATGAACAGAAACTTTTCTACAGTCTTCAGGGCAGTGAGGCAGTAATCCTTGTTAAGACAAGAAAAGCATGCTTTTATCAGCTAATTTCAGCCGGTCAATTTATAAAGACACCTTTCTCTGCTTAATACATAACTTGAGCTGACTTCAAACAAAGTAATAACAGCAATTTTAAATTCGGTGTGCAGGTATTAGGTCCTGGTGGGGGGAGCGTTTTTCAGCTGGAAAAAGGTTTTGCACTTGTTAAGCAGAGATCTCCTGTGGCTTAACCAACCTGGCAGTTAAACCACTGCATACTTATTAAAGAATTACCCTATCTGAAGATTGGCCAGGGGATTACTCAGAAAACAATTATCAGACAACTTGTCCCGAAGTCCAACACTTAATAACATGCTTCTGAAACACAGAATTAGTCTTGCAAGGTGAAAACTGTTTGTAAGGCTACCGGTGGCAAGACCAGAAACATGTTCCAATTCCCTTTCTCCAGGGAGCGAAGTAGGGGTATTTCCTGCACTGTCTGCATTTCGCTTCGTAACAAAGAACTGCGATCCAGAGATCTTAGTGGCTCAGTAGAGGGAAAGTTCAAATTCTGCCTGGGGGAGCAAACAGAGGCTGTTCTCTTTACATTTGTATTTCTTCTTTGAAATCAATTAACCTACTTATCTAGTGCTGCGAGGCTGTCCAGCCAGGCTGTTCTACACTGTTGTTATAGCCCATTTCACTTAAAAGTCTGGTAAAGCAGAACAGCAAGTTCCAAACAACTCCCCTCTTGAATATGATTGTAAGGATGAGCTTAGTGAGGTATATTAAAAGGAAACTAATAACTAGGGCTTCTTATATAGGAGTAGCACATAGGAGTAGCTTTTCTGTCTGAAGTACAATTACAATCAGAAGCTACAATTTGGCACACTTTTTACTCTAAATACTGCACAATACAAAGCTATTAATGCACTTTTACATCATCAAACATCTCAAACCTTCTGTATTTCACTTATGGGTACACGTAAGCTTCAGGTATACAGGAATTACTAGAAACAAAGGCAAAGAATACTGAGGGGATAATTTACCTCGCTAAATAAGTTTCTGATGCTTTTCGGATGATCCATGCACCCTTAAAAGAGCACAATTTCTGCTTTTTGGTTGATTTTGTTCTTCATCTGGTTACATTTCATTAAACATTTAAAAGTCCTTTAATTGTAAGACTTTTTAACATAGGGGCCAAGAAGACATTCCTGTATGTATAACCATAAAAATAAGAATTTTGAAAGGATGAAACTTTCTGTACTGAGGAAAGTAACAAACACAGGCAAAACAAGAGTTAGCAGTTATTGAAAAATGGGTGGCTGCTGTATCATTTTCAAAACATGTGGATGTGGTCCTGGGTTCAGTTCCACATCTGGTCAGGCATCTGTGTGGAATCTGAGTGTTCTCCCCATGTTTGCGTGGGTTTCCTCTGGGTGCTCCAGGTTCCTTCTACTATACTGGTATAGTGGTAGGTTCATTGACTTTGGGAAAACTGGCCCTGGTGTGAGTGTGTGCGTGTCTGTGTGTGCCCTGCGATGGACTGTCGTCCTGTCCAGGGTGTATCATGCCTTGAGCCTGCCACTTGCTGGGATAGGCTCCAGCTCCCCTGCATTGGATGAAGTTGTTTGAAAACTGACAGATGAATAACAGGAGAAGGAGGAGGAAAAGGTTTCTGAATTATTATTTCGCCTCTGCAGGCACTACATTTTCAACAAATGTTCCGCAGGACCAAAAGTATATTTACACATTACTATGTAGGGTTTGGACACCAGCCCATCAAACTCATTCGGTTGTAAGGAATCGACCCAGGGATCTCAACAAGTCAAAGTATCACTTTGACAAAGCTTGTTCCAAATTTCAACAGCCCGTCTGAATTTATAATGTTTGAATTTGTAGTTTCCGACCGTAATGTATGATTCAATTCTGAATTTTGTCTTTTTTATTTCTGAGCATGCAATGCACCTTCACACTCTCTTTGGGGTGACTCAAGCTGCTGACTGTGGTTCGCCCATGAGCTGGTGATTCTCACCTGTCTTATCCCTAAACCTTCACTCACACTCCACCTGTACGGTAATGTACCCCCTACTGTGTCCACAAGCAGTATTTCTGCAGACAGCAACCAATTACTATGCAAGGTATTTAAAAAAAGGTTGATAATGATGTAAATGGCAAAGTGAAGGAGGCTAAACTGCAGAGCAACTAATAAAACAATGGAATGGCTGTTGTTAATATATAATGATTTACAATATAGTGCTCAGCAGACTTTTTCTATATAGATACAGACCTTAAATACAATGGAACAGGTATGACCTACTGTACATTGTTTCATGTTTCTGGATGTCATGAATTTGACAGGCTGCAATCCATTTACCCCTCCTAATCCTCTCCATTGAAAGACAGCTTGAGTGTTTTGTCATGCAGTGCGTATTTCAGTACAACTGAAAGCACTATTTTAAATGTCATTTATTACTATCTATTAAGCATTTATAAACTATAGCAGCTGAAATATACAGGAACCAGCTATCCTAAAAATGTGATCTAATTTTGGCTTACAAAACGCAAATACTGCAATTACAGAAATGTCCAGTTTAATAATGATGCTTAATTAAAAAGGCACAATTTCAACTAAATGAAATGGATGCATGTACTATTACTGTTGGAATTACTTGTGATAAGATACATCTCCTGGGATTTGACAAAACCAGCAGTTGATATTTATGTGTCTGTAGTCATTTCTGCTGACACTGAGGCCTTTCAGAGCAACTCTGCACTATTTTGTCTGATCTGTTTGCAGTGTTTGCTGGCATTTCATGCATTGGCTTTTCTGAAACTGGTGTAGACATTGTGAAACCAGCTTTGCACTGGTGCCATATCTTATGGTAAGAAAATACACCAAAATCTTGCTCTTAGCAATTTGTTTTGCTTTCACATTTAGTTTGTACAAATTGCTTTCTGATACACAAAAAATTAAAAAGTCTATATGTCTACCAAAGATAAAACAATTATTTTCGTGACTAATATATCGATAGGCATCTTCATTAAACTGGATGGAAGCACAAGCAACTGAAAAAGAATTGATCTGTTCAATGCAGTTAAATGCTTATCAGTATATCATCTAGAGAAAAACAGTATCCCAGAATTTACAATTCTGAAAGTCTCAAATAAATTCTAAAGAGCCCACACAATTCTTTAGGAGTCCCAAAAGGAGCAAGTAATTCTACATAAAATGCTAATATCAAGCTTCAACATTTCCAGGCAAGACCGTCCATATAAAAATTTAACTTCCACACTCCGAAGAGGTACTTCCAAAAAATGTCAACATTCCCAAGCCATAACTCAATCAGGTAGCCACTGACTGAACATGTTTGTTGTTGTTTTACTGGGAGACCAACACGGCTCAGCTGCTGTGGTGGACTGAAGGCAGTTGTGTGCAGATACGGCCATGTGGCGCTGTCAGCCCCAGGGCAGGAGCAGGATGGATCGGTGCGGGTGTGCCATTACACCAAAGCGGGACTGAATGACTCTGTTACCTTCGTCTGAGGCTTGGCTGGTGGAAGTCCCTTTTTTCCAGATGATCCGTTCTGTTTGGAAGCACTCTTTGGCTGAGCCTGAGCCTTCTCTGAACTCCCCTTCACATTCTAGGAAAACAAAGAGAACACGTGAGAACGGAACAAGTAAGAGGTTTATTCCCTGCTGAAAAGAGAAGAAAGAAAACACAACGTTTCGGCCGTGGAGCCTTCTTCAGGTGTGAGCTATGTTAGCTATGTGGGAATGTACACCTACAGACTGTCCCCATTTCTCAAGCGACAACCATAACTGGGCCGCATGTGTGCTCTGGAAGGTACCTATCAAAAAAAACGGAGCAAGCAGTGGGAAGAGTTATGATTGTAACAATCAATTCAATTTAGACAGTGAAAAACTATGCCCAAACCCTTTCAGAAAACAAACAACATCCTTTGTTACAGACTGTTCACAATCCCTTTTAAGCCTCCAATCACCATACTAAGCAAAAATGCCTCCAGCCTAAAGGCGTCATCACAAACCACTGGGCTCCGATGTTGGCTGTCTGACATCTACATGTGGAACAATGGCAAAGCGGGGGTAAGAACAGAGAATAAATCAGCTCATGACAGAAACGTTCAGCTGTTATTTCTCCCCTAAGCAAGAATCAGCGGTAAAAAGCAGGTATGCACGCTGGCTTGCTTTGATCTGGGGTTGGCATACGCTCAGCTTGGATCGCCTCTGTAAATCACACACAAAAACACACGCACACGCACATGAGCACGGGTACACAAACACAGCCTCTGCTGCTCAACACAAGAGCCAGGTGCAGAGAGCGAGAGAGCAATGACAGGGAAGGAGAGAACAAAAGAACAATCACAAAGGAAGAGGAGCATTCTCGGTAACTGCCTCGCATTCTTCTTAAGAAGAGCCTGGACGAGATCTGAGTGTAGCTTTCTGGCACAGCACAAAGCTCATGAAATAGCAATCTTACTAGGAGATTATAGAGGAGAAATCTGATCATTATACTCAGGACCCTATGTTTTAGTTGTAGCGAAACCAGATGGAGCGCAAAGAGAAAAGATTAAAAAGTCAACATGCCCAGCTTATTTGAGAGCACTTAAACTACAAAGTATGATGATGTAAACAAAAATATATTTTGTACATAATGGAAATCAGACTTTTATGAAGTCACAATATCAATAAAAGGTATTTTCTAAAAATTGGTAACGTGAGGTTATGTAATTCTACAGAAACTCCACTGCCCACAGTAGCTGTGTGGTGGTGTTGAACAGGGTTTTCCGTGTAATAACAGCTGAAGACTCTAAAATCGAGGTGGAATCAGAGAACCTGATTTTGAAAAACCAAAACATTTAAGAATTCAAACAAAGTGTTTAAGGTGACTAGCCTCAGGTAAAGCTCCATGATTTTGGTATTGAGCAACAGGAACACTTAAGTGTTAGTGCAAAAGTCAGCCATCAGCTAATGTTATCAAAAAACATCTATACACATACATCCAAATATATTGGTGCCAAGTGTCTACTTATTTCCATTAAGTTTCCAAATGAACACTAAATTATCATGATACACAACCCAAAAAGGAGACTTACCTTAATCTAAACATTTTTTGGATCATTCAACATCCAAAAACAATTTCCAAAGGGCAGATTGTATAGTCAAGTTGGATATTTCATTCTTTCAAATACTGACATCTTTTTTTGGAAAGGATGAAAAACCAAAAGTTTGGATCTACTTTCACTTGGGGAAAAATAAATTGATACCATGAAGCAAAGACAGAGAATTGAAAAACCTTGGGGTTATATTAGATTCTGGCTTAACATTCGACCCACATGTGCAGCATACTGTCAAAACATCTTTTTTTCACCTTAGAAATATCGCTAGACTACGCCATATGCTATCATTAACTGTGGCTGAAAAGCTGATCAACACATTTGTATTCTCTCGAATTGACTACTGTAATGCTCTACTCGCTGGGGTATCTAAATCTACTCTGAACTAACTGCAGTATGTCCAAAATTCACATTACTCCTATCCTGGAGTCCTTGCACTGGCTTCTGGTCAAATTCCGTGTGGACTTTAAAATCCTCATGTTCACCTATAAGGCTCTGCATGGCTTGGCACCTCAGTACCTGTCTGGACTATTATCGCCCTACTCCCCACCTCGCAACCTTCGCTCTTCTAATTCTGCTCTCCTTACTGTCCCCCAAGCCCGTCTACATTGTATGGGTGACAGGGCCTTCTCCTGGTATGTCCCCAAGCTCTGGAACTCTCTCCCCAAGGATATCAGAGAGTCACCCTCTCTAAACTCCTTCAAATCCAGACTCAAAACCTTCTTCTTTAGAAGAGCCTTTACTTAACTGGTTCCATTCTTCACCCCTCTGCTTTTCTTAGTACCACCATCCATGGTCTCCTCTGTATATTGTAATTGTGTTTTATCTTGTGTATACTTTTTACTTATTGTTGTTGTCATCCTGTAAAGCGCTTTGAGAAGCCACCTCTAAAGGTGCTATATAAAATAAAGTTTATTATTATTATTATTATTAATACTGGACAGAGTATGTATTGTATTTTCAGAGCTTGTTTAGCTTAATACCTTAGTCACCTAAGCTATAGCTCTGTGTAAAGACTCAAGAATAGGACAATATTTGACAACAACTTGCCGATACAACTTTTCAATTTTCAATTATCTTCCATTCCAATACTAATAATAAATAATTTCAAGTACTTCAAGTCTGAAAGCTGTCCTCTGTCTGTCCTGGTGTGCTCCCTTCTTTCTGCCTTCAACTTTTTCTTTCATTCTACATTTCTATCAAAGGCTCTAATGATTATTAACCAGTGTAAAATCACCAGAGAAGCCCCTTTGATCATCTGTGTTATCTGCCTCTTATCTCACCTTTACTTAGGCAAACACCTCAAGCCATACCCACATTTTTAGGTTTTCTGAATAGACTGAGACGGAGAAGTGCTGTAAGGTGTGAACTGCAATGCTAGCTAAACTTTGACCCCACTAGCTCATAACTATACATGCTGAACAATAAGAGCATAAATATTTATGACATTTCCATATGTTAAATAAAACTTCTTGAAAATTCTCATTTTTGTATGAAGTTTTACAAATTCTTTTACTAATTCATTACAAGTGAATTGATGTCCTTTTAGTACTGCTGAATACTAAGACAGTTAAGGACATCTATAGACAAAGTAAGACATATCAAGCATGTTGCTAAGCCCATCAAATGACCTCCTAACACACTTGCAGGGCTACAGGATCTCAGTAACCTCTGCAAAAAAACATTGGTGAAATAAACGTTGTGTATTGTAGTTTATCAGCCAGAATTCAGAAGATGGAGTGACATCGGCATCAATCCAAGAATTCTGCATTACAAAAAGCACAATAAGAGACATTTTGGTTGTGACAACACACCCTATATTAGGTTACTTTACAAAATGTATTTGGACAGTGGTGAAGGGGGTAAGTGAAGGTTTTCCTAAACCAAAGCACCTTCCGTTCCCATCTATGACTGGTCATTCAGTAAAGTTTGATCTGGCACATTAATGCCCTTTCCACAAGTGTAAAAGACAAACCCGAACTGTTCTCCACTGGCCAGACGGTGATGTGACCTAAGTCATCTCATTGGATGCTGGCTCTGCGACAAGCAATGGTTATCACACACTAGGTTACACAGGACAAACATCTGGAAGAATTTCAAGCAGTGTGAGCTGCCTGAAATGTGCTGGTTGATACAGCAGCTGTTCTTCAAAGGAATTCTGAATATGAAAATAATTCCTAGTCTGTACACAAAATAAGACATTTTGAGCACAGATGATAACAAACATTCAGTACAGCAATATTTTTACATGTCACTTTGTGTGACAATAGTAACAGGAAGGCAACTACCTCATCTTCCTTTCACACTGTTTACCCTTTCAAAAGGATAATAAGACCTTTTCTCTTGTCTTTCTGCAAATCTGGCCTCTTTGCAGAATGATAGGCACGGCGTTTCAACTCAAACTGGATAAAACCAGCTCCTGGGCTGCTAAATGTTGACACCTAGTGGTATTTTGTTTGAGTAAAATATATTACATTTGACCCTACAATCACACCAGCAGTCTAACAGCATAAAGCAGGATTTTTAATTTACTGCTCTGAAAAATCCATCACCGACACTCGAAGAGTGGTCAGAAATGGCAGTTTAAGACCAACACAGGCTACCCAAGACAGTAGCTGAACCAAAAGGCTGAATTAGCGCCAGAAAAAAAAACATATTGTGCCTGTAAATGTTACATTCTGCCTGATGCAACTTATATACCCTTATACACCAGTTCCTCTTATATACCAGTAGATACAGGTCAAACATGACTCTGTACAAAACTAGGCCTCTTTGTGAGCAATTCCATAAAATATTTTAAAAAGAGTTCATTACCATTTGTTCTTCAAGTCAACAAAATTTAATTCCTTTTCTTAGATTCCTATATTGCATCCTGATTTTGAAAAAACATACAATCTGTACGCATATTAAAGAGGACTTAAAATGTGGTCACCACTCTACAATAAAGAAATTGAAAGTGGTCTGGAGAAGATTAACCAGACACTCCCTGTTATTAAAGGGGAACTGCAGTCCCAAATTCTCAGACTGGTTATTAGATCTCTGTAAGAAAATAAATTCATTGACGGTATAGAAGAAACCTACACATTTCGAATTAAGCACAAAATCATGAACTTTGTGAAAGTACTGTAAGAAGCCATGTTGTTGCAAACTTGCATTCGAGTTCTCACAAAATGCCATGAGATGTGGCCCTTCCTGCTCACTAGTCTCCGTGATGACTAATGTAATGTGATGTATGAGCAAATAAGTACAAGTTGTGCAGCAGACATTTCACTGCAGGGATGTTTCAACGTGATCTGCATGCAGAGTAAACAGGTAAGTAGTATTTGTCGGCAAAACCGCCTCTAAATCGAAAACAATGTTTCTATTGGATGAAAAGAGATTCATTCACAAGCCTGCTTGTTTACAGTGTCATAGAGCCACACACGTCACCAGACGATTTGTTGACTCATTCTGAATCAAAGAACAGGGAATCCCGGATACCTGGAAATTTAACATATTTTGTGATGTAAATTGGAAGTTTTACAAGTTACTGTGTACATTTTACTTTCATTGCGGTTTGAAATGCACTCATCAATACTGATTCTTTCTAACCCTGAAATCTGAAAATAGTGTTGCAGTCCCCCTTTGAGTAACATCCAACACAGAAAAGAACTGGAAAATATGTGGAACTGTGAAAAGGAGAAACACCTTTACGCCATAAACTACAAATTACACAGCTGTGTTGCTGACTCCCTGGCACATCCTCATCCTTGCTAAAGGTTTGTGTAATGAGAGAGCTCCTCCTCCTGACATCAGACATGAGACCAGATTCTGTCTAGGTAATCTAAATAGTGCAAGAGCACTGGACACTGAGCTGTATTATTATTTTGCATTAGACTTGCATTAGTAGATTAAGATTCCCTTTACAATCTACAGGCTAAAGACGACTCTCCTATTTAGTGATGCCTTTATTTAGAATAGAGAAATAGGTTCCCATTCATTTGTGAGCATCTGTTTAGACACAGAGATTTAGTCCTGTTTACAATCCATTTTATTTGGAAGTAGTTTCTCTCTCTGTCTGACCCGTTAAGGCATTGTGTGGTATTTAGATTATATGCAGATTTCTGAGATTTTCCACTTCTTTAGAAGGTAGGGCTACTGGAACTCACAGCCCTGTAAATAACTACACAGTGTAACTACTGTATGTTGTGTAAACTACAGGGCGGTGCAGAGGCTCAGTGGCTAAGAATCTGCGCTTGTGGCTGGAAGGTTGACGGTTCGAATCCCGCGGCCGGCAGGGGAGTCCTACTCCGTTGGACCCCTGAGCAAGGCCCTTCACCCCAGCTGCTCCAGGGGTGCCGTATAAATGGCCGACCCTGCGCTCTGACCCCCAGCTTCTCTCTCCCTGTCTGTGTGTCTCATAGAGAGCAAGCTGGGGTATGTGAAAAAAGACAAATTCCTAATACAAGAAATTGTATATGGCCAATAAAGTGATCTTATCTTAATGTTGCACATTTTATAACACTAGATGCTTATTGTCAGGTTTTGGCCTAGTTATTATTCTATTATCAAGCTATTCTGGAGAATAAAAGGACATGCCTGCCATCTAATGTTCAAAATTCCCCGACTTTAAAGTAATATTTAAAAGTTTAAAAGTAATATTTTAGTACCCTTCCTGCTTTCATTACAATATAAGAATCAAATAAAGATCGGGTCCTGACTGCATTCTTATATTGTAATGAAAGCAGGAAGGGTACTAAAATATTACTTTTAAGTGGAATGTAATAAAAGAAAGGTCTGGTGTTTCTAGAAAAAATCAGGAACATGCTAATTCCACACAAAAAAATAAAGTAATATTTTCACCTTTAGAAAGCTACAAATGTTTTAAAACCAAGAACAGGAGGCACTTGTTTACCCAAAGCGATGTGGAAGAAACAAGAAACAATAACCTGGTCTCTGCTTTAATATTTTCAAAACACTACAGGAGAGCAGCTGCCTTACAATGATCAGACAGTTGAGAAAGACCACCTACTTTCTGTGTTGTCTTGATTGCTGAGTTTTTCTGTGGAGTCTTCACAGGCGTTTCTTCTTCCTCCTCCTCGTCATCATCATCTTCATCATCATCCTCATCCCTGTGAAAAAGTTACATTTACAAAGCTTGGTGCTAATTAATGTTCTTCAAGCTACAGTACGTTAGACATTACTAAAACCATTACACAGTTAAGTGTATTTTCCTCCATCATTCAGCCTCAAATTATCTTTTTAAAAAGTGATTTATGTTTCATAATAAAGAGAAAACAGAACCATGAATAGAGAATCAATAAAGGAACACATTTATGAAACTGCAAAAAATAAAATCATGTCTGTAGGTAAGAGAACTAAAAAAAGTTCATCACACCTGGCAGATCCTAAATGTCTGGTCTTCTACATTATATGCTAAGCATCAAAAGAAAGGTATTACTGAGAGCTGATTCACAGTTATCAAATAAATGAACCTTTTCTGTAGCAGATACACATTTTATTGAACAGCTATGGCACAGGTAAATTCATTAAGCTGATTAACACTTGTCATCAAAAGGTTTAATGCAGGGTGTCTACTGTCAGAAATGCAGGCAGCTGGTGTCTTGTGGGCCTGGAGTAGCACGAGTCCGATGACTGGTCTCCAAGACCTGGATGTCCCAGCTCATTCCCCAGTTTTCAATGGGATTCCAGCCTAGAGGCTTGGGCATCCATGGCACTACCCTCAGTTTCTGATTTTACAAAGAGAGCTACTGTTGTGCGAGGAGCTGTGCTGTCCTGATGAAAGCTGCAAAGGGTAGCCAGTGAGGCCACAGGCTTTTATCTATATAGTGACACACAATCAGGTAGCTAACAATTACTACAAGTGGAGTTCTGTAGCAACTGCAACACTCCCATTAATTGGTCTGTTGTACCATGGTGGTCTGCACAGAACTTTGATTCACAGCTAAAGACTGCTTGGCTCCCACGGCCTGTTGTGACGTAGTCCAGCCTACATACTGGTAACACAAAGGTAGTGCTCTCTTGATAAGTTGGTTTCTGTGTTTTTCCTTCTTGATTTTCACCAGGCTTGACATTCAGCAGGACAGATCACCTCATTACCTGCTGCCCAGAAAACCTCACTGATGTGGTGAAACTCCTTATGCAACAAAATCACTCACGTGTATCACAATTAGTCAAGAATGTTCAATTAAACACGATGTTAGTGTTAAATGAATATATAAAAATACTTTTCTAAACAAATATAGGCATGAACTGATTACGTTTTTTTTATACCCATAAATCAAAATTAAAAGTTATCTTTGTGCTGCTGATTGGGCCATGGTTTTTAAAATGTATTTTCAGTGAGGTCATTTGGCAGTTAAATGTATAAAACAAAGCTTAAAGAATCATTACAGAGAAGCAATGAAACTGAATCAAAAGTATTTAAAAATAACTCTAACTTAAAAGATTAGCTTGGTGTTTTGTTTTCATTTTTGGCAGGGCAATAATATAAACTGCATTCATATTGGGTCATATCCTAGACAAAACATCAGAGTCAGGTCTAACATCATCTATATAGGATGATTAAACCAAGAAAAGCCAGCAATACTGACCCAGAAATTCATATAAGTTTTAATTTTCTGAGATAATGCATTTTAAAAATGTCTGCACGCTCTAAAACTGGATTGTTAAACTACCCTCCTGTGTATTGCAAATGCATCAGTTGTAGATGAGTAGAAGGGCACTAACAAAAGCATTAGTTTAAAACAAAATTTAAACAAAACCGCACTGTTTCAATTCTTCAAATTCAGGGTTAGGGCCTTGTGCTAGTAGTTACATTGTTATATTACCTTTATTATGATGTTTTTTTATGGGAAAAGAAAAGCACCGGGAAACTTTGTTGAAGGTATACAGAAAATTTTAATACAATAATGAATGTCTTACTCATTATCTTCCTCTTCTTCGTTTTCCATTTTGAGTTTCTTCTGCAGAAAACCATTGAGAAAAAAAAAGAGAATTAAGAACAGGTGAGAAACTCTATCAAGCAGAATTACATCGAGGTGTCCTTCTATCTGCAGCATTGATTCTAGTCCAACTTATAAAAATATTTTTCTTAAATCAATCCCAATGGGAAGATTTTAAGATTTTCTGCTCGAACATGAATCACTGGGGAAACTTATCTTTTTGAGACTGACACATAAACACCACTTAATCCTTACAGAATCTCGACATATGGTGTATCGCGCCAACACCCTCCTCAGAATCAGGTAACCACTGCCCTGAAAAGAAATGTAAGCTCTTGACTCTCACTGACGTCCACTGCAGTGTAGGCCAAAACTGGAAAAGGCTCAAATATTAACAGCACAGTATCACTTGCTCAGACTGTAAATTACCCTTTCCATGTCCTCCTGTGGAATATGGTATTTATATGCCTGTGAATTACCATGACTGAAAACCACATTAGTGTAATGCAGATATTAGCTCTCTTTGGCAGGACAGATTAATACTATCAGACTGGATTCCATTAGCAAAATCCTCATGGTTTCACAAAGGTGCTGCAAATCTAACTGTACTGAAAATTGTTCATATTTCTTCTTGGATGCTTCATATACATTTGGCAAAAATGTGAACAATACGTAAGCTCAGATGTACAACGGATGAAGGGTGAATAAAGAGGAAGACTACTAGACGGGGACACAACTTAAAACAGCACATGGACAGTCATGTCTCCACACTGAGCTAAACTTAAACTGCCACTTTCACACATGTCAAAACTCAAATCTTGCATTCGATAATGCTGAAAACATGTGGTGACAGCTTTTTTTAAAGATGTTTTCTTTATTTTCCAGCTGCGTCTGTTTTCGGCCACAAGAGGGGTGCCAGGTTCAGCTACATACAGCTGGGAAGTGGACAAGTGGGCATATTAAAGAGAACAGTTCTGGACAGCTCCGGTGTAGCTCGATATGGGCTGAGTGCCACACCAAAAACTCTATCCAGTTAGGCAGGCTGAAACAGAAGCAACCCTAACATATAAAAATGTAGACCTCAAAAATAGCATCATAGAGGATTACAAAATGTGAATACAGGGATCAATGAGATCCACACCACACTGTCGCAATAAAGCCCAATCCATGATTCAGGATCATCCCAATCATCCCAGGCACAAACTGTTCTCCCTCCTGCGCACTGGCAAGTGGTACTGCTTCATTAAAACACAGACTACTAGACTTAAGAACAGCTTCTACCCTACAGCAGAGCGCATCATAAACAGCTCACTGTGCAATGCCTCAGAACTCAAGCACCTCTGCACCATGTACTCCTTACTTGGCTACCATGTGCCTATTGCCCTGTCTGCTTATTGTTCTGTACTACCCTTTGTATGCTGCAGTGCTATGTTGTGCATGATGGTCAGCTGTGACTAATGACTCTGTTGTCATTTATTATTTACCATCTTGTAGTGTCTATTGCACTATGCATGCGCTGAGAGAACAGGGCGAATTAGAAGCCCAATGTACATGGACATACGGCAAACAAACTTCTCTCTCTCTAAAAGCCAAAAGCACGCGTACACAGTCTGTTCAAAGCCCTAGTGCATTTAGTGCAGAGTCACACACATTTACACCTTAACCTGAGAAGAAATAAGATTACCTTGACATTATGAAATCCCAACGTTAAACTGGAGGGTCTTTTTACGGGTGATGTGTTGTTCTCCTCTTCTTCATCCTCATTTTCATCTTCTGACTCCTTCATACCTGCAGAGTCCGGTCCAGAACAATTTATTAGGAAAAGGAAAACAAATTTAGAGTAGCTAATCAACCTTAACCTCCATAACTTCGGGAGACAGGTTGGAACTAGAGGGACAGATGTCCCATGCCAGATCTGTTACACTGTCAGAGTCAAAAAGTGAAGTAGTGTCTTTGACTGTGCAACCTGTTGTGGTAGCAAGTTTTGTTTCATTTTTCACTTATTATTTGTACTGTAATAACAATCAATGACAAATTATCAGGAACTTCATGCCTGATGATGATCTTGCATTTCACGGTTAATAAGTTAATATTAATTAATAATTAATACGTCAATATTCTGACCTTCAAAAGAAAATGACACTGGCTCAAGCACCAGTGGAGAAAACCACTACAGTGGAATATGTGTCTTTCAAATGTGATGTTTGGGTTAAAAAACATTGACGCAGTAATACAATCTGAAACCAAACTCAGGAATTTTCAATGTTAAGTAGAGTAAGCACAACGTAGCTTACATGAAATGTACTAGTGATTCTGCTGCATAAAGAACACACCACACCACTTCAGAGCCATTAATACGCATTGACACCTACAGCTGTGACAGCTCAGTGCGGTCTCTGTGGTTCACAGCCCTAATTGAACAAGTTGGCTCTGTATCTGTACAGACAATTCACGTTATGCCAATTTAAAGCTGCCATTGAGTCAGCATAAATTGCATGCGTGAAAATTGTCACACTGTAACTAAAGACTTCATAGGACTGAATGTGCTGTCAAGATGCTTTGTTGTAGAAGCATTTGACCACAAGGTTTTGAGTGAGCTTTGTAGTTCCCAGTGGGATCTCTAAAATGCTCAGTCAGAACACTGCACATTTTGCCATTTCCAAATTCAAAAAGAAAGTTAACCGATAACATATTAAAGGTTAAACCTACACAAAATACTCACTTTTTCTGAGAAAGAAAAAAAGAAACTAGGCTTCCACAAAACAGTTTGTATTAGTACAAGTGTAACATCCTCACGACCTTGAGACTTGGCTTTCCTGCAATCCTCTAAGAGTCGCAACAGAGGTTCTCATCAGGCTGCTGCTCCAGGGAAGAGCTCAAAGAATGATGAAGAAACCTCCCACTTGTTAAAAAGCACTAAAACGGGGACTTGGTAAAAAGTGTGAAAAGGGTCACTTACTAACAAAATGTTGACCGCTGATGAAGATGGGTCCAGAGCCAGTCTTGAGGCGGAATGTTGCTGGTGGTGTTATTTCAAATCCTCCAAGGCTCACCTCAAAAATACAAGGTAAAGAAGCATTAAAATCAGTTCTCAGAGACTCAGTTCCAGTGGCCTGCTTACAGAGCATTCAAGTAACTTATAAAGCAGAAAGAGAAGAGTCCAGAGACTCAAGACGCAAGTTGGCTGTCTACCTTTGGAAACTATTCAAATTGTTCCAGGGCTAGGCAATTCATTTCATTTGTTTGAAGGTTTGCAGGTCTTATATTACATCCTGTGACGACATCACATAATTATCATTTATATAAGCAAGAAGCATTTGCAGTTTTCCAGCATTGTTTTGGAAACAATGCAGTATTAATAATAACGCCACAGTGGGGAGCTCTGTCAGTGTGTTAACTGTAAAGGAACGAGTGGTGATCGCCTAAACTGAAACTGGTCAAGTCTAAACTGAAAAGGACAAAACAACCATTCTGCGGAGCCCTTTGACTTGATCATGACGATAGCTATTTCTATATACCACACATTACAACCGAGAACTAATTTTTCAATTGTTACGCCAAACCTGGCTTTCCCAAAGAAACAAAACACAGGGAAGGTGTTCCCGGAGGAAATATACAATAATCCTCCCACCAAGAAAACACTGCTAGAAATGTTTGGAAGAAAAAAAAATATTTGTAAACAATCAATGGCATTTGTTGGGCAACATAAATAACTATTTCCGCATAAATGTGCAGGTCTGTACTTAATTAAAAAAAAACAATACTAACAAAACTAAAGACACTTTCTCTAATAGGCCTGAAAAAACAACAAACATTGACGAAAAAAGCCTTCCAGGGACTGGCCTGCTCCATGTCTTAGCCGAGTTGACAACTATAAAACAAAATACCCATCTGAACTGAACAAATGCAACTCGCGAGGAGAGAAAAATATAAAAGAAATCCGTAGTACAACAAGAATGTCTCAAACCCAAGTATCCCATGTCGTTCCTATGATCTCTGTGTAGGTCTCTCTTCTTAGATCTCCCTCTCTCCTAACATCAATCCCATTTGCTATATACAGTCCTCACCAAGTCATAACAGGAGTTCAAGCTAACCTCAGGTGACGAATAACACACACATTTTACGGTTATGACTTATTAAACAAAAGAAAATCAGCAACTTTCAGAAGCCTTGTGTGAAAAAGTAAGTGAATTACTTACTTTTAATTACTGAAGTAAGTAACTGCTTCCATATCAGCCAAGAAGGTCATTGGAACTACACGTCAAATAAGGTTAGATTTATCTACTTGGTGAGAACTTGGGGAGGACTAGGTGAAGGTCAGATATGTCTTAATATGTAAAACCATAGACTCTCAAGGGGGTGTACTTTCTTTTTCACATCACTGCAAGTGTGCAGAAGGTCCACAGCTGATCGGTAATCAGGACTTGATCCCCAGCAAATACTGAACACAGAGAAAGGCAGGCAACAGAAAACTAGCACAGCGGGGGCGAGGGTGACCACAGCACATTTATGACAGCTTAAAGAATTAAATAATCGGAGCAATCTAAGTGAATTAATTCAATTAAGCAAGCACACAACAGCTGTGAAACTCCATAACTGTGCAAGCTGCGAGATCTCAAATCACTACTCCACACTGTTGCAAAATGTACTGTAAAATGTCTGGCAGCACCAAAACATTGGTGCCACTCTTACAAAATACAGGTTAGAAAGGGTGATGTAACTCTGCGAAGCTCCCCCACCTACCAGGACAAAGGATTGGGATACGATGTAATAAAGTGCGGCGTCCCCTGTAGACATTAACAGAAAACAAAGACCTTAGAAAGGAAAGGGCCAGTGAACCACAAAACCAGAAGTTAACAGTCTACCCTGCTCCTTTAGCTCTGAAGGCTTTGTGACTAACTCAGCACTTCTTTCAGAGTTTCCTTCTGCACATCCTCAGTAAGCATTCGATTTAGTCATGCTCATTCAACTGCTGATGTTTAAATGGGGAAAATATAAAAAAGAATTTTTCAGTTTCAAATTCCCTTTACACAAATTCAGGTTAATTTTTGTCTACTAGCCAGCTTTTTAGCTAAGCCATTGTTTCGCGTTGAGTGTGACATTGTGTCCCATTGTCTCCACAAGTCTATCGTCAGGAGCTGGAATATTTTGTCTTTTCAAGTACATTCTCTCCATGGACCGTGATAAACGCAAAACCATAAGAAGAACCTGAAGAAAGGACAACCATCAGAAATTTCTCTTGGCTTGGCTTGGCTTGAGTTGTCTGACAGCTGCAGGAAAAAAAAACACATTTTTCTTCAAATAAAGGGAGTCAGCTGTTGCTTACTTTAAAGAATAATGCGATAATGAATTTGGCACTATGCTGACAAGGAGTTACGTGTAGCCTAGTCAATGAAATGAATTATATTTAGCCAAATTTCAAAAGCAGGCTCCATTAATATTACATCTTTCATCCACCTGTGAGGACAAAAACACCAGGGCAAAGTGTGCTTCTATCAGGTTCCTTCTCCACCATGTTAAAGCCCATTATTGACTATGGAAGTCACAGTATATGAAGTTAATCAGTGTTGGGTCCTCCCTCTTCCTGTTTTTCTCAAAGTCTCTAAGAAACTTCAGCTTACAAAGGGGCCATATTTGGAGACTTGCATTAATTGTTTTTGGATAGAGAAATTCTCAAGATGATGCTCGGCTCCTGCAATCCAAGGAACTTGGAACCAAAATTACGCACTACTGCTTTTCCATCAGCTTCATTTCAGTAACAAATTAGTAAATTAATCCATTCAACATGGCTGATTTCATTAAAACACTCACTGAATGATACAACATCCTCTCACTCCTGGTAGGGATCAGCATCCTGACGCCTGTCCGGGAATTACAAGACACATAGTGGGACAACTTTGGAAGGAAAGAAGGCCAGTCAATTCGCTGCAGGCTACGCAAGTTCAATTTAGGGACAGCAGTTAAACTAGCACATCATTTGTAGAGAGAGAAAACCAAGACGCCCATCACAAATGCACTTAAAAACAGGGAGAATAAGCAAATGCCACTCAGAAACCATTTCAGTCCAGAATCGAACCTGGGACCTTCCAAGAAGTATGAGGCTGCAGTGCTAGCCACCTTGCCCCAATGAAACCACGCAGCCTGACATCATCTAATAGCCATTCCTTGAAATACAGTGCTAAGACAAAGCAAACTCCCTATCTTAATGCACTAGAAGAGTGCAGGAGTGCAGTGTAATATCTCCCTGAGGATACATGCTGGAGAACCGCTTTGACACTTGTATACATGAGCTGAATCATGTGACATTACAAACTCTCATTGCCTGGCTGATGCTTTCAGAAAACACTCTCACAAGAGATCTCGACAGAGAAGCATGAGGCACAGAGCTGGTTCCTTCATTATCCTGATGTTACACCAATGCAAGCAGCAGTCATTCAAGGAGTAAAATTGTCCAGGAAGTCGCAAGGAGCTAGAGCAACATCTAGGAATCTGCAGTCCTCTCTTGCCTCGGCTAAGATCAGAATTCACGACTCCACCATCAGAAAGACACCAAGCAGAAATGGGATCCATGGCCGAGGAGCAAGGCAGAAACCACTGCTCACAAAGAAGAACATGAGTGCTCGCCTCGAGTTGGCCAAAATGCATCTGGATGATCCTCCAGAGCTCAGGAACTGAAGTGGAACTTTTTGGCCAACATGGCCCCTATTATGTCTGGCTAAAACGAAACAATGCAGTCCACAGTTAGAACATCATACCAACAGTCAAGCACGGTGGTGGTAGAGTCATGGTTTGGGGATGCTTTGCTGCATCAGGACCTGGACGACTTGCCATCATTGAAAGAGCCATGAATTACGCTCTGGATCAGAGAATTCTACACAAGAACGTCAGGCCACCTATCCCTGAGCTGAAGCCGAAGCACAGCTGGGTCAGGCGGCAAGACAATGATTCCAAACACACAAGCAAGTCTGCATCAGCATGGCTGAAGAACTAGACATTTAGTTTTGGAATGGCTTCTTAATGTCCAGACCTAAATGATGCGGTAGGACCTGAAACAAACAGTTCATGCTTGAGAAACCACGAATGTCACTAGGCGTAAGCAGTTCTGCATGGAGGAGTGGGCCACAACTCCTCCACAGCACTGTGAGAGACTGATCAATAACTACGGGGAATGCCTGGTTGCAGTTATTGCTGCTAAAGACGGCATAACCAGTTATTGAGTCCAACGGGGCAATTACGTTTTCAACTGGGGCATTGGAGCACTTTCTTTAATAAAGAAATGAAATGTTATGTGTTATTTGTTCACTCAAAGTCCCTGTCATCTACTATTAGGTTTTGGTTGAAGATCTTATCATATTCACTGTGAAAAATATGCAATAATACAGAACTATATATTTTTTCACAGCACTATATATTTCTTAATTTCTAAGGCTTAGAGTGTTTTTCAGATTTTAATTAATATTAATTTTGTGTCCTGAGATGGGAACCTGTTTCTTGTCGATTTGGCCCTGGCTCATTGAAACCTTGGTTTTTGGTTTCTAATCTTAGTGCTACATGAATCAAATACTAACTCATTATCCCAATAAATGGAAAACATTAAATAACAATGCCACTGAGAGAAAAAAGTGTACCATTAACCCATTCTTTGAACTAAAAGCATTGAATAGACTTTTTAATAATTGCAAACTTCAATAACAATTAAAAAATTAGATACATCAATACAATTTGCTGCAGAGTACATTTGCCATTGTAATTATGTTATGAATTTTCTATCAACTTCCCCCACTTTTAAACTAATAAGATAAATCATACTGGATGCCCACCAACAACTCAGCAGCACAAACTCTCCATTATATTTGTGACCAAGAGCTAGGCCGTCTACCTCCAGCCATGCACTCTGTCTCCAAACATGTACTTTTTTCATCCACACAGAACCAAGAGCAGAGTCTGGGGACCAGCATTTGCTAATGTTCCTGCGTGCACATTCTAACACTTCAAGAGCTAGCCAATTTGTTTTTTGTTCCTAAAACATCCTCCTCTCTGAGCCCTAAGGTTAACAGATGTGCAGAACAAAGTCCCACTTTCAGAGCAAGATGCCAAATTTTCCAACAAAAACAAACAAACGCTGGAACACAGCATATTCTGCAAGATCAAAGAACACAGAGCTCCCCTTTTGATGTATCACACAGGTAGTACAGGTGGTATCTAGCCTGTTTTTGCAAATCAGTCAACATATAAAAATCCTCAGTAATTCATTCTCAATACTCAACATCAAACAAAGCTCGTCTTTAATGCAGTTCAGATCTAAAGGGTTCAGTGCACAAGAAAAGGCCAACAATGAGAGTTATTTGCGGGTAAAGGGTTTAATGACAACTGCCGAGATATGCATGTCCATGGTTATCAGGGAAAAGTCAGCAACTGCCTGGTTTAACTTTCTTACATTAACATGTGACATTTAATTCATGTACACAAATGATCCTTGACTTTCATTTTTTACACTCTCCTGTCATTCAGCCTGGACAAATGGCACCCATGATATGGAATTAATGAAGAGCAAGGTGATGTTAACTAGAATTGTAATAAATGCTTTCTCCATTTTACGATTACAGACCTACACTTCAGAGCAGGAGCAAGTAATGTTAATTCCACATTGCAAAACTGAAATGAGAAATTTCTCCCTGTCTTGTGCCCATTGCTTGCTGGGATAGGCTCCGGCTCCCCCACAACCCTGAATTGGATGCAGTAGTCAGAAAATAGATGGATTTTACCTCACATTAGCAACCCAAAGAAGCCATAGGTATTGAACTGAATTACGGTGCAATTCACAACTGCATACTAATTATGCACTGAAATCTACACTGAATGTTTTCTAGTACAATACTGTACATTGTACTGTATAAAATATATTATATTGTACTGCATCGCCTGCGATGTTTTCAAAAGACAAATGGCTTAATAGGGGGCAGACCGGAGGAGTCTGTCTACAAATCTACATTCTCCCCAGCGTGTGGTCACAGGGGTTACAACTGAAAAAGAAGACGCAAAAAAAAGCTTCTTTTCCAAATGGAATGGGTATATAAAAATAATAGGCAATTTGAATTTTTATTATACAAAAAAGGAGGTCTAAATCAAATGACAGTTATTTTGCATATTATCATAGGGTTATGTTTGAAAACCATCAGAAGATAAGTCGTCGCAGTGTGCTGTCGAGCAGATTACTGCTTGCTATTTAGATAGAGACCATCAACAGAGTAAACAACAGAACCAGCACTGTATACTTAATATCGCAAAATACAGAATACAGTCTAGTACACAGAGATAAAGGGTAGTTTCACCTGCATTATTAAATTAAAACAATTAAAACATAAGACTGATCAATGAGTCATACACCTCTAGTATCATGACTATAATAATAATAATTGCTTACACTTGTATAGCGCTTTTCTGGACACTCCACTCAAAGACACAGGTAATGGGGACTCCCCTCAACCACTCCCCTCAACCACCACCAATGTACAGCATCCACCTGGATGATGCGACGGCAGCCATAGTGCGCCAGAACACTCACCACACATCAGCTATCAGTGGGGAGGAGAACAGAGTAATGAAGCCAGCTCATAGATGGGGATTATTAGGAGGCCATGATTGGTAAGGGCCAATGGGAAATTCGGCCAGGACGCCGGGGTTAAACCCCTACTCTTTTCGAGAAACACCCTGGGATTTTTAATGACCACAGAGAGTCAGGACATCGGTTTTACGTCTCATCCGAAGGACGGCGCCTGTTTACAGTATAGTGTCCCCGTCACTATACTGGGGCATTAGGACCCACATGGACTGCACTGATCTGGTAGCTACTCACTGTCGGAAGCACCGAGGGCTTGAGAACAGCTAGTGGTGTTTGTGCAATCTTCCCATCATAGGTCATGCCTTCAACCTCCACCGTGTGAAGCACGTCTTCAGCTTCCGCCCCTAAACAAACCTACAAAAGAGAAAAAAATCAGGATTCAAAAGATATACTTAGGACTGGTCATTAGTTTCATGAAATAAGCAGGATTCCAACTCAAATGCACTGATAAAGCATGATAAAACAGTAGGGTGCAATCATACACATCAGAGTATGGGGTATCTTGAGTTTAGTCCCTTATAATAACCCCAACTCTTTTCTACAATGATCTGTAAATAGTAAATGGTGAAAGAGATGAGCTTTGACAATGTTTCCTAACAACAAATTAAAGGTACTTCAGGATTTACTGACCATTTAGTTCATGTTGGTAAGTGGATCAGACAGGTTTAATCCAAGTTTCTTAGATTTACGCTGTTGAGCAAACATCTTGGATTTCTCCCAGAAAACAGCAATCCAGAGTTAAAGGAGAAGTGCAGTCCCAATTTCTCAGACCAATTATTAAATCTCAGTACCAAAAACAATTCATTGATATATAGAAAAATTTGACCAATTTCAAATGAAGCACAAAACTGCAAACTGTGAAATTATTGTAAGTCGCCATGTCGTCGCAAACTCGCATTCGAGTTCCTACAAATTGCGATGTGAAGTGGCCCTTCCTGCTCACTAGTCACTGTTATTACCAATCTAATACGATGTACAAGCGAATAAGTGCAGGCAGTGCAGCACCACGTTTTCATGACCACAGCAATGTTCCAATGTGCATCTGCGTGCAGAATTAACATGTAAGTAGTACTTTTCAGTAAAACTGTCAAAAAAAACAAGAGCAACATTTCTATTGGGTTAAAAGAAATGTATTTGCAAGCCCGCTTGACTACAGTGTCACAGGGCCTCACCGGACGTTGTGTTGCCTCACAGAACATGGCATTGTTCATACCTCTAAATTGTGTCTACTTTGTGATGTGAACTGGAGGTTTAACAAGTTACTGTGTACATTTTATTTCTGATGTGGTTTGAAATACACTCATCAACATTGATTCTTTCTAAAATATAAAAATAGCGTTGCTGTTTAAGAAATGATATGAGCATCACCAATTTCCTCAAACCTACAGTATTTTTTTCTGTTTTTACAACTTAAACTGTTGCGATGTTGTTGTCTGCTGTGATGTCTGTAGCATTTCTAACTACAAAAACATGATTATAAAAACAAGATAAACTACATAAGTAGTTCATCAGTTCCACACTGTAATCCTGGAGCAACATTAATTTTCATTCCATCTCAGCTCTAAATCACCAGTGCTAATTGATGACTCTATTGATCTGTATTTAACTTGTTTCTTCTGTCGGTGCTGAGTGTCAAAGTGACTTAAAGGGTACCGTTTCTAACAGTTTCTGCACAGACAGCTTTACACAGTCTCTCTTCCAGAAAATTGGTGGCCATTATTTCTGACTAAACAGCTCTTATTGGTTGATCAGGTGGTGATGAACAGGCACAGGTGGTAATGACACTGTATCACAAACTCACACAATGAACGCTTTTCCCATTTAGTCTAGTCACGTTGGTTAAATTTTAGGCATCACCTGTACAAGGGCAGTTGAAGCTGCCAAAGTGGCACAGTGTTCATTGCAATTATACACCCCCTTTGACCTTTTAAATACTGAAAGCAAATTTCTTAATATGCTCTAAATAGCTAAATTAAATCAATCAACCTGTAACTAAGAACTTAACTGGAGCAAAAACCAGACTCCTCCAGGACCAGGTCTGATAACCACTGAACTGTTTACAGTAATCCCTCATCCAACAAGGTTTTCCTATGACACACAAACATTAATGGGACCAAATATCCCCCAAGCACAAGGGTTTTGTCATAACAGGAATCCATCCATGAAATGGATTCCATGGGGCTGCATGTCCGTGCTCAAAATCCAATTTTATTCTCATATCTATCCTGATGTCCTACAGCGGCTGCTATCAGCATTTAAGGAGAGGATATCGGCATGTGAGAGAAAGCACCCTAGCAGACTGCAGCTTTGGTCACCCCGATAGGATTTTCAACCTGGATTATAGAGGAAATCACGAGGAATACAAGTTAGGAACCCCAGAAGGGGAGGATTGAGAGCGACAATTCCAGAGGGGGATTGCGATTGTTCTTAGGAAGATTGTTTATTTAAAGGATGTGAGAGAAGAGGCCTGCCCAGTGTGTACGAGGAGCGTGGGATCAGTGTGGGTGAGTAAGAGTAAAGATGAGAAGAAAAATTAAAAAGGCAGCAGAGGCTGGTATAAAGGAAGCTGGGGCCAGCAGCTGGGGCTGGGGGTCTTCTACTTCTACTCCCCAATGAGTTGGGGGTCTTGCTCTGCTGCTCCCCAACAGAGTCGGGGGTCTTGCTCTGCTGCTCGCCGACTAAATTGGGGGTCTTGCTCTGCTGCTCCCCGAAAGGGACTTGCCAAGTGCAAGAGCTGGTGGTGAGGTTCATTGAGCCTGGGAATCAGCAAGTGAGGGGCTCAGTGATATGAGGGAACCTCATGATGATCTCGGAGTTCATTGTAAATAATGAGTACAGAAGTCAGAATCACGATGCTTATATGGGATTTTGTGTGGCCGTGTTCCCCTGTCCCCAATTTACCCATAAGCTCTTAGGTTCCTCCAGTGTGCAGTGTTAGAGGAAGGGAACCCCCACATTGGAGAGGGTCTCACTGTAAATGTATGTATTGGAGTAGCTTATCAATCACATTTATCAACTGGGAATTATTTACTCCACACTACTGCCATATTAGAAATACCTAAATGTCACACATCTTTCACACAGCTCTGTTTGTTGGAAAACCACAACACCATCTTTTCCAAAACTGATATTAAAGGATAAACTTTAAAAATGACCAAAACATTGTCACGAAACATATTTACAATTTACACCATTTAAACACTGAAAAGGTTTTTCTTAAATTTATAATTTAACATAGAAGAACGTTACCTAAATTTTTTTAAACTGTATTTTGGCATCGAAAACACAGTTTAAACACATTAAAGAATACATTAAAGAATACACAGAATACAATTCAAAGTCAGGAATCACATGTGACAGGATCAGCCCACACAAACCTTTTTTTCAAAAAAAATACTCTGCATCAGTTCACTTTCTTACACATTTATTTTCTTAATATTTTCCAGTACCATGCAACAATAAACACCTATGAACCTTCATTATTTCAATTTTAAAATAAATGATTTAAAAACAAAAATATGAAATGGTAAGTACAGAAACTTTACAGCAGGAAGTGGTGAACATATAACTAAGGCACTGACTATATAAGGGATCTGTTAGATGAGCTGAGCTGCCAGTTTTATTTTTGTCTATGTCCAGTTATTTAAAAGGTGCTTATTCCCAAATAGGCAATCACAGATTCCACGGGGCTTTTCAAATCGTGTGCGATTTATTCAAAGTCAAGTCTGTTGCATTAACAGACCAGGTCCTCAGCCACGGCATAATTCTATCCAGGGTGCTTGTCTGGGAGCCCAATCCATCATTCAGGATCCCAACCATCCCGACCACAAACTGCTCTCCCCCCTGCGCTCTGGCCAGTGGCACTGCACTGCTGAAGCACAGACCACTAGGCTTAATTACAGCTTCTACACTACGGCAGCTAACTAAATGCACTCTGAACCATGCGCTTTTCACTTGGCTACTACGTGCCTATTGTCCTGCGTGTTTACTGTTCCGCAAGACCTGCTGTATCTTAGTGTGGTTTGTCGTACGGTCATTATTTCTCACTGTTTTGTAAGGTATTGTGCACGCTGTGTGAAAGTGTTGTGTATTACACCGTGCCCAATGTACATGTACATATAGTAAATACACACCTCTCTCTCATCAAAGGCCCTGTATAAAGTCTCTAGCTTAGAAAAAGCAGCCCTGATGCACAGGAGAGGCTGTTGGCAGTATTCACCGGCAGGGACCATAGCGTGTTAAGAGATGCGCGCCGCGCGGGTGTGCTCGACGGACCGGGGACGCAGTCAGCCGGAGAGGTTGGAAGGCGGATGGAACGGTGTCCAAGCCTCCCCCCACAGCTCTGAGACAGAGCCTGGACAAAAGCAGCCTTGCCGAGCTGCAGAGCCAGAGGGAAGCCGCAAGGCCAGCCAGCGGTGTGTGTCCGCAGGGGAGCACGGCCGGCAGGACTGACGGCGCAGGTGCCCTGGAGGAGCTGGGAAAGCATGAGGGAAGAACGGAGAGAGCTGAGCGGTCTTCCTTCGAGAGGGGAGCAAGGCATATGAGCTAGGATCCCAAAGGGCCTCTGCCAGAACAGGACAGACCATGATCAGGAGACCCGCTGGTGGTGCTGGAGAGTGGAGCAGTACTCTCCCTGGCAGTCCGCCGCACTGCTGTGTGACTGTGCCAGAGGGAGAGAGGTGAGCTCTACTGTAGGAGAATATTAAGATTGCTAAAAAGGTCAGGAATGAGTCAGAATGAAAGATTACAGCGAGATGTATAAGCGTAGGTTGTAGACCAGTGAGTAGGAGACGCTCCCTGCCTCGTTCCCAGACTCTGATGGATGATGAGTAGGTGGGGCTGCCTGTCTGGCTCCTGCCTGAGGGTCTGGTGTGTCTCCACTGCAGGACCAGGAGGCCTGGGAGGTGGTGAGCAGATCACTGTGACAGAGTCCTGTAAATGACCACGTAATACTGGGGGAAACAGAACAGTGTGACATGGGCCCAGTCAGAGTCAGCTGGGGGAGGGAGGGCCGGGCTGTCAAACTAGATTTCAAGGGAGGTAAAGTCACTTCTGGAACACGCTCACTGCAGGACTGTTTTTCAATACATCTTTCATGTAGGGTAGATAGGTCCCTTCTCAGGCCATCAAGGGCCATGGGGGGCAAGGGCACCACTTTTCTCAACCATCCGACACCGGAGGTGGAGGTGATGTGGTCAGCACCACACTCCGGCCGGCCTATTACCCCCAGAAGGATTAACCCCCGGTACTCATTGGGAAAGCAGGCTGAGTGGACCTGGGAGCTGTCTGGAAAGAATTGGAGCAAGCTACATTGCTTGCCCCTACCTGGGACTGGGGACCTTCCATTCAGGAGCTAGATGCCCTTGCCGTCTGAGCTACCATGGCTGCATCTTCCATGTAACACCCTGATAATCTCAATATGATTGCAATTGTAACCCTTGTAACCTTATGCCTGTACTTTCTGTTACGCAGCCCAATAGTGACGCAAAGCACCAATGACCTGACATCTGTAAAAAGTTATTTTAAAAATGCTTCTTTGGTTAACAGCATGTCACATTGTCCTTGAGATAATGCATAGACTGAAGGCAGCTACACATACAGTTTCTGGTACCAGAAAGGAGAGAAAGGAAAGTCACCCAGCTGCTGGAAGAGGGGGCTGTGTGGAAATGAAGATTGTAACTCTTGTCACCAAGCTGTAAAGACAGCTCTGGCAGGGGAAACGGGCAGAGAAAGAAAGGCCTTTTCTTCCTGTCACACTGCCGTATGGAGCCTGAACTTCATATGAAACAAAGGTCTGATAATCGCTTCACCTCTGTAGGCTGGTTCTCTGATTCTTTTCCCGATCTCCTGAAGAGGGGTTACCCGTCCCTCATCTGCCTTCAGTCCCGCTACACCATCCAAGTTTCAGCACTAAATTCCTTCCCTACTGGACTATGTGGTAATGGGAAATGGACCGCTGACTGTTGTTTCTCTGGGGGGGTGGGGGCCGAGGCACCAGGCACAAGCACACCTGAAGGGTCAGAAATTGAGCATCACAGTAAGTATCGTTTCCCCCACTCATAAATCTTCATTGTATTCAGAGATAGCGCCTTCAAGTATAATATTCCATTTTTTTTACTCAATACTTTAGTGTGTTGTGGGAATTCTTGGGTTATAAACACTAAATAGCATTTAAAATTTCATAGAGCAGAGATCTACGATAAAAAATTTCCTCTAAATCTTATCTAGATCTCTTCATCGTTCCTTCTCTTCCTCCCTGGGCTACTTGCCCCCTTCTCTTACTGAACCAGCTTCACACCGATCAGCTCCAAGACCAGGCTTTCTAACCACCTCCTGCTCCTTTACAGATGTCGTTGTTCTAATATAATTCCTAAAAGATTTCTCCCTTACACCCGAAGAAGGCTCCACGGCCAAAACGATTTCTTTCTTCTCTTTTCAGCATGGAATAAACCTATTACTTGTTCCTATAAACGGATGATAGTAGACTACAAAGCATGAAAATTTTAGAATCCCTTAATTTCATACTTTCCCTTTTAATAACTGCATTGTCTGATGCTCTGTAAAATACTGCCAGTTAAAATTCCCAGACTTTGTCCTGTCCCTCTCCTCTGCCGAACTTACTGCCTTGAGAGAGAGCTGGTGTTCAGCTTCATCCTCTTCGATTTTCACTTTATATTCCTTTTTGTCTGACTTCAGCTCACACCCTGGAGAAAGATACACAACAGTCCAGATTTGTAATCACAGACATAAAAACCTGGAATGTTCATAATTTTTATACAGTAACTCAAGGGGCAGTGGGGACAAAACCTAGAGTTCAAATTACAGTTTGAAAAGTTGGGGCAGAGTGGTGGCTCTGTGGCTCAGGATCTGCGTCTGTGGCTGGAAGGCTGCCAGTTCGTATCCCGCGTCCGGCAGAGGAATCCTACTCTGTTGGGCCCCTGAGCAAGGCCCTTAACCCCAACTGCTCCAGGGGCGCTGTACAATGGCAGACCCTGCACTCTGACCCCCAGCTTCTCTCCCCATCTGTGTGTCTTATGGAGAGCAAGTTGGGATATGTGAAAAGACAAATTCCTAATACAAGAAATTGTATACAGCCAATAAAGTGATCTTATCTTATCAAAGTCAAGCAATATACTGAGGATCAAACGATTCAATTGCAGATTCTTAATAAAGTCAAATTCACGTTGCAAATATATCAAATATGCACGTATACAAACGGTATGAATAAACTTATTTTAATGCTTCAAGTACCAATCTGAATGCATTGCGTTTCTGCATTTTAGTTGTAAAAACACAGTACAATACAGTGCTTAACGAGTGTTCAAATAAAAAAACGACAAAGGTATCTGCAAACTAACTCTAAAAACTGATACATTTGTATAAAGCAGAGTTCTCAATGAAATATCAATAGACGCAGAATTTATTTTTGAATGGGATTTAAAAGTGAAACACTAACACGGAGGGCGTCCCTTTGTTCCAAATTACAGACTTTAGCATAACAATAGACAACGAACAGTTACTACAGGATGGAGAAAACGCTTATAGACTCGGGTTCGAAGAAATTCTGCAATGCGTATCAAGGCCTATACTACAGTAACAGGTATTTTAAAATGCACCAAATAATACTAGGAAAACACTTTCACTTAAAATGACATATGCCAAAATTAAGTACTATTAGCCAGTGCAAGACATATTTTAAGTATGCAATATCTGCCTTTTTGCATAAGACAGTCATTCTAATAAAAGCAGAAATAATGGACGGCAAAATATTCAGAATCCAACAGAACATAAAACGCGAAGGTGCCTCACCGAACAAATATATCTGAGGTCTACCAAACTCAGTCTCACTGCCCTCCGCCATGTTGCCTACAGAAAAGATACCAGGTTTCTAGAAGGTGGAACCCAAACAACGAAAAAGTGTAAGTGACAGGTGAACCGACTAATAGGAAAACAAAACGGAAACTGTAAGCGTCGTATTCTCCAATCAGTTACACCATCAAGTGGACACAGGAAAGTGCCGAGCAGAGACGGCTCTGTGCAGATCCCTTGAACCCCGCCAGAGGGCAGTGTCACCCAGAGCTGGCCGTGGTCGAGATGGTGTTCTGCACTGCGATGGTAAAGGTCAATGATAACCGTTATCAATTGTAAAGGAGTGGTAAAGCAGGTTAATTCCTCTCTGTAGTAAACGGGAAAACGGCACAACGGTTTAGGCTGTGGAAGGCCGATTTGTCTGCGGGTATTAATTTCAACACAGCTTGAAGAATTAAAAGAGCTCAATACTGGCTACTACGGTGTCTATAAACTCTGCACCCCTTGAACCTTTTTCACGTGATTTTTTTAAATATCCGTACCCTGATCCGAACGTTATACCCACACTTTTTTGTTTGTTACAATTACAAAGCTTTTGCTTTTAAATGGACAGCAAAGGAAACGTACAGAAACAGATGAATTTATCCTGAAAACATGTGACTCACTACAATTTAACAATTGGTTTCACCTGAGCTAATTAGGGATTCATGCTGCTAAGATTTGGGGATTGAAGAATTCTGTCAATTTGACTGGAGTATCCCAATTAAGCTCCATAATCCAAAAACCTTGTTAAACCAGAAAGATCTTGCAAACAATTCCAGATACTCAGCTTTAGAAATGTAGTTTGGTTAAGTGTTCCTTATACAACACTATTCATAGGGCTGGCCTAACCACTGTCCTGGAAAGGGGGCATGTCTACAGATCTTTATTCCAAATAAGTTCTTAATGAGCATAATAATAATGAATTAATAATTGCTTACACTTATACAGCTATATAGCACTTTTTTGGACACTCCACTCAAAGTGCATTACAGGTAATGGGGACTCCCCTCCACCACCACCAATGTGCAGCCCCCACCTGGATAATAACCAATAATTGGCTCATTATTGATTTAATTAAACCAATGCAGTAGCACAATCCTGCAAAAAAGAGGCCTGAAAGCCTGCAGACAAACAAAACACCCAGGTCCAGTGCTGGGTTTCTAAGTCTTGGTCCTGGATATATTCCAGGATTAAGTGCCAGACATTCTCTGGGATCCTAGCTCCTGTGTTGAGTTCGAAGCAGAAGTTCAATAAAATACCATATAACATTAAAAATGTTTCATATTGGAAGAATCAGAGAAAAATGCCTTGTGATGGACTGGCATCCTGTCCAGGGTGTACCCTGCCTTACACACATTGCTTGCCAGGAGGGTCTCTGGCTCCTCCGTGACTGAATTGGATGCAGCTGCTAAAAAATGGATGAATTGTAGTAAAACTACGGCTTATAAAAAAAAAACTTACTTGGATAACTTCACCTCAGTCTTACATTTCTCTTAAATCATTGGACATCACTCAGAAATTCCTATGAGATAGCTATCCAGACAGGTTTTTAAAGAAGTTCTGCGAAAATTTATGACAACTCTAATATGAAATATTTTTAATGACTTCCCACACATTTTTATCTTCCCTCATGCTGCTGGTTTGTTTATTCTTTCCGTTCTTTATGGGAAACCTGATACTTCAACACTGCAGGGGGAAATATATTAACATTCTGGATCAGCTGTTATCAGACAATTTCTTCTTTTCTGTAGGATTTCATTAAAATGAGCAGATATGAAAAAATGTGGGAATTTCTGTGGGCTTTGCATTCCTAATTACTTTACAATTCCTTTGTCGCCTCTGTTCCCAGTCAACATTCCTCACACCTCCATTTGAAACTCTGTGTGTTATTCATAATTTAATGAGGCCTGGTGGAAATTCGTTTTTTATTCAAAGAATTCTCCAACCCGATATTTGGTTTATGTGTTTCAATGGGAAAGTAAAAATTGTGGAAAATCAAGTAAAGCAAGTTAAATATAACTATTAAGGGATAGGATTGAAAACAACAACCCTATGTGTTGCTTGCTGACCAAACCAACCTAAAATACAGTATAGAGAGGATGCTTCAGTAAAATGCCCACTTGTTTTGGCTATATCAGTCAGATACGTTAAGAGTAAGGGCTATTCGAAAGGAGAGTCACAGCAGCTTATCCCTGTAGTATTAAGATGGCTAGAGACCCCATGACTACACTGGCCCATCACAGGGTTGAGCCCCCAGCAGTGCTGGTCCCCACACACACAGCTGGGTGAAACGGAGCAACTTGGCTAAAACACCTCACTAAGGGACCTACAACCGTGTCTGCAGTGGGGACTGGCACCTTCAACCTTTCAGTTACACATGCTAAGGCTTACCTACTCTGCTACACCTTCCTCTAAATTGTTAGTGAATAAAAAATGTCCTTTTGTATTAGATGAGTACTGATACTAGAATTGTAGCCCAATTTCAACTTCAGTTTACTGTACCCTGATTCTCTTCTATCTGGTATGCTTGTTTCTCATTAATAACCATCAGCTGTGCTTGTCAGTCATGGCACGGCTACAATGAGAGGACACCATCCCACTCATTAGGCTTGTTTGGAAACTATAATCCTGCTTGTCTGCTCACTTTTACATTGTGAAATAATGGAACTTCTGTTGTATTTTCTCATTTAAAAAATCAGCTTCCTTCTTGGTCATAACATGTTTTTCTTTGCTGTAATTGCCTAATTATCATCACAGGCCCTTGTTTAGGATGATGCAATTTAATACCACAGAAAAGATTGTGTTTTTCTTTTTGTAATTCTGTGGTGTTTGTGGTGTTTCACCACCCCCAGTTATGCATACCAAATAGTTAAAAACAATATTGAAACCAATTTTTTTAAATCCTAATATTATTAGTAGTACCTATTTTGTGATTATTGTTTACCCATCAGCGGTATTAAGTGTATAAGTAAAACAGCACTCTTAATGAAAGGCATTGGAGCCGTATTTTCTAGAATTTACTAACAACTTCATGGTAGTTCTGTTACAAAAAAAATCTAATATCAATAAATTGTAGAAACATGCAGTGATAAATAAGAGTTATAGAGACCAAAAAAAGTCTTCATCTGTCAAGACATTACATTTCTTTTTTAATTGAAATTCAGACTGTTAGGCGGATTAGGAATGGTCGGATTGTTTACCGTCGTTCAATTTCTAAGAATACTGAACGGGATCCATTTTGACAGTTTTGGTAAAGCGAACAGGAGATGGCGCTATAAAACCGGGGTTTTGTTGAATCTTGTAAACTTAACCTCCACATTTTGCAATTTACAAGTGAAGTAAAAAAAATCGTATATTCTATAAAAATAACCTGTGCAAGTGATTGATTTGATGATCCCGCTAACCTTCGGTTTCACTCCACTACTCCATCCAACGAAAAAACGAGAGAAAATGTTCTTGAAAGTAGTTTACTCGTCTGACTTCAGTGAAATTCAAATGCGATCTGATTTCTTTTGATATCTTTTGGTATCTACAAGTCAAAATGCAAATTTAAGTCAAAGAACGTCATGATGTCAGCATCACACCTAGCTCGAAAATGAACCTATCCAAAACGAATTCAACTCCAATCCAACAGAAAACTAAAGTGATCACAAAATTTGCTCTCACCAGTGGAATTGAAGTAAAAGGTTTTAAGAATAACCTTTTTTAGGCCAATTCACGACTTCATAAACAAATAATTACAAAATAAAAAAAATGGGTATGTGTGTTTTTGGAAGATTAAGAAAATCCCTTGTAGCACAACAAAATGATTTGTGCCACCTACAGTATCACTAACAAACGAAAATCTGCACCCTGAATATCACCTATAGATAGTGAGACGAAATGAGTAAATGCCAGTAGGTAAACAGGAGTGAGCTGAGCAAAAGTACCTGAAGACAACTGATTGTGACTGCTAGCTTTTGACTTTATACGTGCAAAGAGGAATTTCAATTAGAAGTATATTTAGCCATTTATCGATTTTCCTAAAATGTACCCTGAAAGATATTCCTTGCAAGATATACTGTATGCCCATTTCACCAGTCAAGTCAAGCTGTGGCACGCCGATGAGTCCTAGAAAGGGTGAAGCAGCCCAGCTCTTGGTGGCTGCTAACTTGTATATGAAGCAGAATTAGAAGTCTGTTTAGACCAAGGCTGTCCAACTTGTTTCCTGGAGGACCTTGTCTGTTTTGGCTTTTGGTCCAACCTACTGCATGTAATAAATTAAACAATTAACCTAACCATTCTTAATTAGACACATAAATGATTTTTCACATTTGTTTACTGAAATGTTGCAGTACGTTTACCTAGAAAACCTCAGTGTAGAAATTTTGTGAGAAGTATTAACAATTGTGCTGTTAATTAACTAAGACCAGCAATGTAACTCCAGTGGTTAGGTTTGTATTCTGTGAAACAGCCAGGACTAATTATTATTCAGTTTCTCATAATTCAGCGAGGTTGCCTGTTCTTAAATGATAAATTCATGTTGAAAGGTTTTCCTTGTAAGATAATTATGCATTATATAATAAAATATTTTATATATATTAAGAGTATTATATGTATTTTATATAGTTGTGTGTCTAATACGTGATTCAATTCAATTCAAGTACCCTCAGAAAAGTATGTTTTTTCTGGTGTGAGAAAGTGCAATTTATTGGAGACATGAGCTCTTGCTGTTAAGCCATCCTTGCTGCCAGTGTGGAAACTAATCATTACTGAGATCCTGTGCATTCAAACAAGGCCTTGGGAGTGTTCCAGAATGATACTGCTAATATTCTCTCTAGATAAATTGCTTTTACAAATTTTGATAGCGTTTTTTTGAATGAACACAGTGCACTCTATCTATACTGTAAACAACATTTGTACAACATGGTGCTGGGATCCTTTCAGACCTGGAGTGTTGTCTATGTGGAGTTTGTATGTTCTCCCCATGTTCACTGGTTTCCTTGCATTGTCCCTAAATGTACTGGTAGTTTAACTGGCTTCTTGGAAGATTGTCCCAGGTGTGAGTATGTGTTTATGTCTGCCCTGCGATGGACGGGCATTGCAAAGGGCATCCTGTCTTGCGCCTGTTGCTTGCTGGGATAGGCTCCAACTCCCCCACGACCTTAATTTGGGAGAAGAGGTTAGAAAATGGGTGGATATGTACAGCACAGTATGTTTGGCAGGCCAGCCTATGGAGGGACTGTAGTAGCGGCTGATCTGCCTCTAGAGGCTGCCAAAGTCAACTCTGAGAACTGTAAACAGGGCCACTGGGTGATAATTTGTTAATTATTAGATTATCGGTGAAGAGTTGGTGTCTGCATTCTCTCATGGGTATAATTAGTGAGGTGTTTGTTATAAATAGGGCCTACACTGTTATTGGTGTTGGGTCTGTAGAATGCAATTAGAGTTGGAGTTATCTGGATTTCTTCTTATTTGTGAGGGTTTTTTAGTTTTCTATGCCTGCAGATCTCTGAAGCTAAGGGTGGGTCTGTTGCAGTATGTATATATGGAGACACTTGAAATATATCTGGTACATGCATTATACTATGAAACTTTATGCTGACTTATGCTTTAGAAGTGTGTGTAAATCGGTACTGTAGACACAACATAATAAAGCTGAGAGCACTTTAAAAGTGATTGACCCGTATTGTTTGCAGACCTTAACAAAAACGCCTGTATTGTGATATGTTCAAAGAACAGATGGGTTGCAGAAAGTGTGAAACCTCAATGTTCATTTTTTTTCCCTCTGCTTCATCTGCGCCGTTGTTAAAGAAGTTGCTCAAACACAATTCAAGCCGTCGGTTGACAGAGTTTCTAACTGCGCTTGGAAAAAAATATCAGTGTGATAATGTCACCCTGCTCAAATCTCCTGTCTTCACATTGCACTTTTCGTGCTCGGCGGCATTTGCGTGACTCTCGCTCTGATGAGTAACCCATGATGCATCAGGCAGAAACTAAAATCGCTCTGCCATTCTGGCTTGCTTAACTTAAGAGATGTTTTCATATCACACCATGTTTTAGATTCTGAATCATGCAGACTCATTTGTGAAGACTCCTCATACTCTAGTTACAACAACACTGTAATTAAAAAAAAACTTTATATATTTTATTTAGGTGTACAGCCCCCAAAACGAAACTGGTATACCAAAGTGGTATAACGAGTAAAACAAACGAACTACACATGGACGTCTTCAACATGCCCTATAATTGATATTATGACAGGCTTTTTTAATGCCTCAGAAGTGCCCTGATGCAGTGTTTGTGACATCTGAAGTGGATTGTTTGGACATTCCACCATGACACACCCATCACCCGTCTATGCTTCTAAAAAGATATTGTTGCTTCACTGTATGCAAGCAATTCAAAGAATTTGCTAAATCTCATGCCTGAACACTGTCTTTTGCCCTTTGGTGGATGAAATTTTTATTAATTTACCATTTATCACGCAGTTTCCTCTTTTAGTCAATGTATAATCATGTTATAGTTCCCTTGTTTTCAAATTCTAGATTGCTTTTTCAGAATATTGTACAAAGCTCTGCATTGACAGTCATACAGACCTCGAGAGCCAGTCTGGAAAAGCAGGTTGGAGCTGCAAGTTGTAGGCAATACCCATAGGACCAGTAGCAGATGTTCTTCCCTTTAGACCTGAAATTTCAAGCCAAGGTGCCAGTATGGTGAACAGGGATACTGCTGGAGGAGATGCCATGCCTCAGAGTAGATGTTAAACCAAGTTCCTGACTGCTTGCTCATTAAAGAGCCAAGTAAAATTAGGGATGCCAGTGCTAAAGTCCAGTCTGGCCTACTGTACCTAACTGCACTTGTGAAGTAAATGAGCAATTTGTACCTGATCTGCTGTGTGATAGGGCTTCTGGTGCATAAGGGCTGCCAAACCGCACCTTCTAAATATACTGAAATCTTATACCTTCTGGCGTATAAAATGCTATAAGAATGCAAGATTAACATTAACTGACAAGATTAAATAACAACATTAAATGACATCTCTCAATTGTGCCAGACAGACACATTTATTGTTTAATGGCCAGATGAGCAGTCCCCGTAGCGGTCATCACATGAACTAGAGCTGTGCTCCAGCTTGTAAGCATTGAGGATCACAGATTTTCTTGTGCTGACAGTCTCCACAGAATTCACCTTGTCCAGGTGAGGACCACTTCACAAGGTCATTCACTTAGGATAAGGCATCTGCCTCTTCAGTTTATACAGTACTTCATTATAGAGGATCCTGTGCATTAAAGCAGTGGTCTTCTGGTTTGATCACCTACAACGTACTAGATGTAACATCTAGTGGTAAGTGGTTCCCCTCTACTACCAATACTGAACCTCTCAGGGGATAAATTATAGTGAAAAGAGCCCAGTAATACAGGACCCAAGCAGTAACCTTAAACCCAGTCCAATAGTCTGGCATGAACATCTGGGTATTTGCAACAGAAGGACAATTTAAATCAAGTGAAATACTTGGTTTTACACATAGGACAAAGGCACAGGAACAGCAGAAGTTCTAGATGAACTGAGAAAGTCACAGCAGTGTCATTTCACACAAACAACAACTTGACTGAATTATCCTTTTTTCATAAAAAAGTCTTTAATGCAATTTGTGTTAATCTCAGAGTTGTTCTTTGAGATATTGCTTGAGATATTAACAACGACCACTATTCTTTGAGGTTGAGAATCGGGGATGACTAAATCCTGCAGTTACATTGCCTTCAGTTACAAGGCAGAAAGCCAGGGTGAGTGTCTTGATAAAGATAATGGCCTTTCTTAATTATCTGGGAAGTCCTTGTTTGTTAATGAAGTCCTTCTTCTGAAAATCCAAGGTGAGTTTGTACCTCAGGGATCTTTTGCAAAATGATCATCTTTATTACAGATAGAAAAAAGTAAAAGCAGGGTAAAGACATTCGATAAAGACAGACCAGTAGTATTTACATAGACAAACATTCTGTGCTTCACAGAAAACTGGGACAAATGAAATTAGCCATTAACTACAACAGTAACACTCAATGTTTCCTCAGCCACCTCAAGACCCAGTTTATTAATCTGCCAATATGGCTAACTGGTTCCCCCAGGGTCACAGAGCATCGGAGTGGCACATCTAAATCTCGTACGCTAAAGCAGTGCAGTTGTTCCTGATTTACACACACATGTAGATATGTACTGTATATATTTCCATATAAAAACGTACAGAATTAGCAGAAAAATGAAGTTCCATTATAGATTTCTTTATAGTATTGCTAAGCAGTTTTATTCTTCAGTTGTAACCTTTAACAGTTGTCAGGAAATTTAAGATCTAACTTCACAGTTTTTTTTAATTGCAGGTTACAGGAACATATCTGATCCTTGGCTAGCTATTCTGCCTCTCTGTGTCAATCACCAACGAGACTGGAATGAGGGGATCGTGTCTGTACACCTGAGTTTTGAAAAGAAGTCATGATGGATTATGCCAAAAAGAAATTGCATGAATTTTGAGGAGAGTTCTCTCACTGCATAGTCCTGACATAATGACTGAGGGATGAATACAAAATTGCTAATAGCTGACAGTGACCCCATAAGACATATGGAATTCATATTCAGTGTATCTATGCTTTGTGGAATAGAGCTACAGTATTGCTTATTTCAAATGTATCGGGTACTATGTATACATGACAAGAGCTTTCTTTGTAAAAAATGTATTTACATAATGTCAGATTAAATAAGTTAATTTCCCCTTTGTTTATGTAAAACCCTAGATATAAAAAAATCAGTCATGTGTTTCATTTATAATGAAACTGTCTTTATAAACCCTGTAGCATTAGTAAAATATTCTAAAACAGCAAAAAGACTGGAGAAGGCAAAGTGTAAGATTATTGACATTCTGACTGCTGCTAATATGTAAAATCATTTTCAAAAACATACTAAGATTTACCTTTTTACATGTTCAGGGCCGTTTCCCAACAGGATTCTTAGAAATAAAAGATATTGTTAAAAACAACACGTTTTTTTTTTAAAGATTTGTAATCATGTCTCTCCGTTAGGCAGAATCATACATGCTCTGTATTGATCAAAGTATAAACAAATGTCAAGCGTAGCAAAGGCAAGGCAAAGCATGTTAGGGAACAGTGTGAATATGTAGTAAATGCAAAACAGAAACGGTGATAGGAAGTCTGATACAGCCGGAGTCCCAGATTCTTGCTCTCCTTGTGTGGTGACATCTAGCTGGATAAGGATGAAACTCTTTGGCAAGGAGCAAAAAGACAGAATGGTCTTTAAGCACCTGTAGCAAAACACAAAGCCTAGTTTTTCAAACAGAGGGAACGAGGAATTTAACGGAGATGGGCCAAGTCACGTCAGCATGGTGGCGGAGACAGGGAGATGAAAGCCGCCGCCGTCGGGGAGAGGAAATGAGGGCCGAGGGGGCGTCACTGGGAGGAATGCCTCCTATTGACAAGATCCAAGCGAGCCGTGAAGCTCTCGCCGCTGAGAAAACAGCGCCCCGTCCCAAAACAGCCGGGCGCAGCCCAGTTCAGCAGGGCCACTAATGCACTGGAAAGAAATATCTGATGCCACTGATAGAAACAAAAGAGAGGGCACGGCGTTTAAAAAAATAGTCAGTGCTGCAGAAAAACAGCACAGTTGTTTTTCTCATGAAGTGCTGCTTTCACAAAATCAAACTGCAAAAACAAAAAAAAACGTGTGTCTTGGGAAATCAACGGTTTAATTTCTGCAAACAGACGTACGATAATTGCTGAGGTCCTTTCTGGTACACAATGTTTTTACACATGTACATGTATGAATAGTGAGAGCTTTTCAGTAAAATTAAGGTAATTACACATATTTTGTAAGTACACACATCTTGTAACTTCAGTATTTCAAAATGAAATACTAAAACAAAAAGACTAAAAATTTATAATTATTAATTATCCAAACGAAGTGTACAGATAACAGTTTAATATTTGAAATATTCTTTTGCAGTTGACACTAGTTTAGTTCTGAAGCCCAGCCTTTAAAATACTAAACAGAAGTGGAATTCTGACAAACGACATCAGCTTTTAAAACAGGTCTTCTAATACTATTTTTATGTGCCTGTCCAAACAGTTTTTCAGCAAGGTTTAATGATGCTATTTTAATATACTGGACTTAATGTTCCCATCAGCTGCAGTGAGCAGCATTTTGTTTCATAAATCAAACATATAATTTTAGAAAAATAAAGCTGTTGCACATTTTATTTCATACACTTGGTAAGACCATTTTTAGGCTGAAACATACATATTTTCATGGAGCCCTGTTATTTCACAGCTGGTAGTCCAACACTTAAATGCATGGGACACACTGGCTGTCAGATGTCTGCAGTGATTTTAGTCTGCTCTGTTATTTTTAACTGGTAGTTTTCCACTTCTATTTTTCTTCATTTAAATTTTTTCTTCATTTTTAAAGTTTATTGACTCATTATTATATCAGAATGGCATGTGCTGTCGCAGACTTCCAGAACAGACCTAGACATTCTAGAGAGTTTAATCGCGGTGGACTGGGACCTTTCATTGTTTTTGTCTTCTCAGTGCAACTCTCGCCTTATCCCCTGTATTTGTCTCATTCTGCTACAGGTTCTTCTCCAGACAGAGCGGTCATGGTGAACTGAGAGTTTCCTCCGTCTCTGTGCTGTGTGCTATTAGATACTGCTGCAGTTTGCTGGCACTTTCGTGCTGCTTCCTGCAGTTCACTGCTTGCGTGTTAACTCACTGTGCAGCACCTGTGCCTGTTCTTTAATAATAATAATAATAATAATAATAATAATAATAATAATAATAATTGCTTACACTTATATAGCGCTTTTCTGGACACTCCACTCAAAGAATTTTACAGGTAATGGGGATCCCCTCCACCACCACCAATGTGCAGCCCCACCTGGATAATGCGACGGCAGCCATAGTGCGCCAGTACTCTCACCACACACCAGCTCTCAGTGGGGAGGAGAACAGAGTAATGAAGCCAATTCATAGATGGGGATTATTAGGAGGCCATGACTGATAAAGGCCAATGGGAAATTTGGCCAGGACGCCGGGGTTACACCCCTACTGGGATTTTTAATAACCACGGAGACTCAAGACCTCAGTTTTACATCTCATCTGATGGACGGCGCCTGTTTACAGTATAGTGTCCCCATCACTATACTGGGGCATTAGGACCTACATGGACCACAGGGTGAGTGGCCCTTCAGTTAGCTGGGACTTTCATTGCTGGATTCTGATACTACTGCAAGTTCGGTTCATAGTTAGCCTGTCCAGTTTTGGTTGGCTGTGACCACCTTTGTCCATTCCTGGCCCTGCGCCTGTCTGCTTCCCAAGAAGAAAATTCTCTCTGCCTGATTGTCTTACCCTGGTGAGGGATGGTTAACACTGTGCCTTGCCAGATCTCATTGCCACAACAGTAGTCTCTCTGCCAGTGCAGGGTGACTGGAGAATACTGCATTTGCTGTGGACTGGCTGTGCAACTTCAGATCATCAGAAGTACTCAGTGGGCCTTATCTCTTATTCTGTCTCGAAATTACTGAGTTCTAACACCTTGTTTTGTTACTGTACCAAGCAACTCTGGTCAGAAGTTAGTCTATAACAGGGACCTCTATCCCAGGACTCCAGGTCCCGGAAAGCCACAATCCTGTTAATTTTATAGGTCACCTGATTTTAAAGATTGTCCATACCTGTAAGCTATTGATGAATCAATCAAGTAAACTGTTTAATTTGAGGTCTAAAAATACGTTTAGATACTAGGGTTGAATCCATGGTCTATAATAATACCATTAACTGCAATATTAGTGCTATCTAGTCCAAACATCAGTATTCACCTGACAGCTGGGGTATTGATTATGACTGTCTGCACAATCTTCCCAAAACTGCAACATGTGCTGTCTCTAGTTCTAAATTGTCTTTGGCAAGGATCTCCAATAGATTAGCTCTTTCCTATGCAATCCTTAAATAACAAAGCTCTGATTCTCAATATTTTTTTTTTTATTTGACCAGAAAATATTTCTTTCTAATGGAAACAGTTGCTCCTGAATGAGTTTATTCTCACTTGCTACAGTACGTCTGTATTGAAAAACTTGTAAGTCTGGCCGGAGTGGTAGTAGATTTAAATTTAGCACGCTTGCTGGATGTCACACATTCTGAAAACTTGGTTTTTAATATAAAATACCTCAGTCTCTTCTGGTAATTCTTATGTATTGTCCCTCTAAACCTATCACTAGTTTCCTGTGGCTCAGGTGCTGACTGAAATTTCTCTATATCAGCATATACAGTAGAGTATCTCCCATTCTTGGTGAAATCTTAAGTGGAATCTTCAGATTAGCTTAAAGGTGTATTGCATGAATACACTTCAGATCTGCTGGTTCAGGTCTTCATACTCTGTAAGACCAGGATCTTTAAGCATTAGACTTGATTTTTGTTCTTACATGACAATGTGACCAGAACTCTAGTGGTTCCAACCTCTATAAATAGTTAAGATTCTTTTAACTACTGTTTTGTCCAAGACCCTATTTAACCTTACATACCAAAAGAACAAGACCAGAAAAACAACATCAGTAAATCATTTAGTATTTCAATGGAAAACAGATGTCCAACATAGTATGAACGAACAGAACAACATTTAAATTAATGTAGTTTGTAATAATGTGAGTAATACTATATGAGAAAATAAGTATGAATTGAAATTCATTGTTATTTAACACATCTGACAATTTGGACTCAGTTAAATTAAATCACAATTAAATCAATGGACGAGATATAAGTGATGAGAATGCAAAATCAAACCAGTTGTTGATTCTCAGCTGTCTCTGTCTCCCCAAATTCCTCAAAGGACGGTGCACCATTATTGGTGCAGCACTCTTAACTGCTTTGATCATGAAGTCAAGGCAAAGTCTTATGTCCTGTGAAACTGTCAGTACAAAAAAACAGGACCCAAGAATGTACCTTTCAAGACGGACATGCCCTGAGAAAAAGAAAAATATATTCAATTTAAGCCAGTCAGTTAGAAAAAGGCTTTCTTAACTCAATGCACCAAAGGACATGAAATGACAAATAGTTGGCTAAATCATCACTGGGTGAAAGTGAGATGTCTCAGTAATCTTTTAATTTTTAAACATAAATCAACAAATATACAAGAAAAAAGCTAAGGCATCAAATGTCCACACTGAGAATTGCAGTGAAGAGATGTTGTGTGTCTTAACACAACTAATGACCTTTTATTATGCAAATATACTTAGGAAAGGGCTTGTTCAAGTTCTACAAGCAATTGAATAAGCAGATGAGCCACATGTCCACCTTTTAACAGTCGATGGTTAGTTAGTCAACAGACAGAACAACAGCCGATGGTTCTCTTCACAGTGAATGAAAAAAGTGCCCTGCAAACTACACTTGCAGAGGCAGAGATACTGAAGGATCATTTCACTGGCTGCCACACAACAGGATAATTAAAGCACATCAACACAGTACGTTCAGTCTCGTGGCTTTACGGTTTTGCTGGTGAAAACATTTCTCAGAGGCTCACTCAATTTCAAAATTAGTAACGGATTGTCCTATTGCTCCAGCCCTTCAGAAGGAAAAGAAAGGCAGAACACATAATAATTTAGGAAGTAATTTTCCATTATATAAATATATGTACATAATGGCAGAAAAAAACAAAAGAAGCAAATTTTTCACATATTCCTAAATAACAGCTTATCTACATAGGAAGTGATTATGCATTTTTTATTCTTATCATACAATACATATACTCATAAAAGGTCATAATTTTGAGTACAAATCATGTCACTTGAGTACTACAATAGCGAATTCTTATAAAGGAACCTCTAACTGGTCACAGTTGAACCAGAAGTGCACAACAGCAGATACCCATCAGGTATCTCTATTTTCTGTTGTAATTTTCATTTTGAGTAGAGAACAGGTTATTTGGGACAGATATTTTTACAGTTCAAATTTACTTACATTTTAAGTTTGCATGATAAAAACATTGTTTTTTTCTTCTTAACAAATGTTAACTATGTATAATTTACTTACGCCTCTCAATCTTACGGCACCATTCAGGAATGAAAGTGACCAAATTTCCATGAGACCATTTTTATTGCATGGAGCAAACTCTTGTAGGCTCCGGAACACGAAGTTCAGAAAAACAAACAATTTCAAAATTATCAGCCATTTCCATTAAAGTCATGTGCAACGTAAAACTCACATGCATTTAATAAATGGAAATGAATAATATTGTAGAGTTCTCTGCATGGAATCTGGGTGAAAGTTCAGAAAAGGGCAAAAAAACTTAAAACGAATATTCCCATGTTATTTACAAAACTGAAATAATCTCGAACTGAAGAATGGTCATGGAAAATGAGTGTGTGTGTGTGGAGATGGAGTTTGTGTTCAAAAATAATATCTCAAGTTCCTTAAATAATGAAATCACCACAGCACAAGTGTCACACTGCTCTTCTAACAAGCTTTTACACTGTTATTAATAAACCAAACAGTGAGGAGTCTGGAGGACATTTTGTTCTCCACATACAATTTATCAGTCCTTGGGTACTCATCTCCATTGGTTTGATCATTTTATCTGGGTAATAACCCTCTGAGAGGTTCCTAAGTTAATTATATCCATGTCTTCACTTTTTTTTAATGTGACCTGTACAAGAAACTAAACCAAGTCAATTTGCATGTTTGAAATGGCAAAACCAGCAGGGGCTTGCCTCAGATACCTTTTAAATATTGTTCAATTTACTTCCTTTAAATATTCTGAGAGCCAGTTTGATTATATCAAGAAATTATGTAATCAATGATGTAACCAGCAATAATATACCAGGAAATGCCAGGTAATATACCAGACAATAACCCACGACCTTTAGCCATTCAAATAGAATGCAAAGAGATCAATTGTTTTTAAAATATATAACTTCAAGCTTTTGAAATATTAAACTTTATTTTAGAGTATTTTTTTTCTGCTTATTTCGATCCTCGGAAAAAAGAATTCTTCAAAAACATTTTTTCATCATGAAGAATGGTTTGCAGATTGACACTTTACTCAGTGAAGACAAATGTTAATTTTCTTGACAAACCCACAATCCTTTAAATGAACTGTACTGACAGCCTTCCTTGCAGGTAGATACACAAACTATGGTAAAACTTAGAATTTGTGGTTTCTGTTAAATTCTTCGATCTGATATAACTTGATCATTGTATCTAGGCAATAAAAAACAAATCAACAATAATAGTGAGATGGATATGTCCTAAGTAAAAAGATTGTTCTTTTTTAACCAGGACAATTAAGTACATCATAATTCAACTGCTAAAATGACACATTTAAAGTTCTCCAAAGAGGCATTAATACAGTAATAGGTGTTTTTATGACTTAGTAGAGGCTTGAATCTTTTTGTAGGGGAAGGATTACCAATACTGGTTTTCATGACTCTTGTGACTTTTAGTCCAGCAGACCTCTCAATTTCTTAAGTGAACTAATATGATTTCTAATTTCTTATAAGTGTCATTTTAACAATTGGTTGATACAGAGGCATGGCGATTCGTGCTAATGATTGACAGAAGTAGGGGGCTTAGTTCATTCTGGCCTTGGGTGTCTGTCTGTCTGAATTTACATGTTCTCTCCTGGTCTTGTAAGTATTTGGATGGATGTTCTGGTTTACTCCTGGTTTCTAAAGATAATAAAGTTAAGATAGACTGTTCTAGATTACCCTATAGAATTATTCCCTGATCCCCATAAGAGGACTGAACTGGATCACATATGGCATATGAAAGAAGAACTCTTATTTCTTTCAAACTGGAAACTGCAAGTTTCACCAGCTGAAAATGATTTAAAACGCTTCTGCTAAACAAATTAGCTTTTGATTTGATTAATTTAATTGGATTTTGATTAAGTAACTGCAAAGAATGGGAGGAGATGCATGCCGTACGAGGAAGAGGATTAATTGGAATGATACAATTAGATTTGACAAGCAATGAAGTCAGAAGAAGTGTTGTCCAGGAGAGCTATTATATAGAATATAGAGTCCTGAATGGCTGAAGACCTGGACGAGCAGTGGTCATTCACACTTATTAAGCCTATAATACTGGTGACTAACCCTGAAACTGGAGAGCCAGGATCAATCAGGTTATGTAACTCACCCTGAAATTGTGAATTTTGTGAAGACAGGTTACAATCCTAGTTCTGGAGGACCTTGAACCAGCAGGTTGTCATTCCAGCTAAGATTAATTACCTAACTGGAGCCTTAATTGAACTAACAAGACGCTTGATTGGAATACTTCGTTTTTTTTAAGGGTCTGGGAAAACATTTTGGGAATATATTTTACTTACGAAGTAAGTAGTTATAAGGCAAACTTCAACACCTTTAAAACCCTTTAAACAGTCAAATCCAAAAATCAAGTCAATAAAGATTGAATTGTGTAACTGAGAGGTCGGCTGGACTGAGAACCTCACATTTATAACACTCAATATTCACTCAATGCAGCTAATTAAGTAAGAACTTATATTTTGTAGACAAAGGGAACCAATTCAGCTGTTTCTTGAAAGAAGGTTTCAGATGTCTTCCCACAGCCTTGTATTTATAAACATGTCTCACAGTTGTAAATACACTTCCTCAAACTGATTTGAGTGAAGGCATGAGCAACTCCTCATGGTTCTTCAGAGCTAAAGAGTGATATTTCCATTTCAATTAGTCTCTAATGCATACTTGCATAAATCCCCTGCTTAAGTAGCTGCACAAAAATTGCTAAACATTCAGAAACATAAGAACATAAGGAAGGTTACAAATGAGAGGATGTTTGGACCATCATGGCTGTTTGGTAGTTAGCTAATCGATCCAAAGATTGTATCAAGCTGTTTCTTGAATGAAGCAGGGTTTGGCCTTTAGTAGCTGGATTTGGGGTTAGGAGCAGGGCAGGCCACTTGTACAATAATGTATTGAATTATATTATTTAAAGTTCAGGTGGAATAAAACACAAGACCAGGAGCTATGGTCACTGATTAAGACCAGTAGCCAGGGGTTTTTATGATTGGTTCTGAAGACTGATGGATGAAAAAAGTCACTTAATTGTTCACAACAGTACAGAGCACGTCTCTGTTCAAAAGGTATGCTTCTCCAGGGGTGCAGGAATCGAGCAACTCAGGGATTTAAGAGCACAATTACTTAATTGAACCACTGATCTATATAAGAAGTGAAATTGCCTGGTTCTTAGGTTCTGTAAAACCTGCTGGACTGTGGGTATGAAAGACTGATTTTAAATTACCCCAGTTCTTGTATTTATGGGCATGATAACATGTTGCAATGCGGTTCACTGGAAATTTAGAAACCTCTGATGCCGCATGATCGAGTTTATTTAGACAACTTATTGGTTTTTTTATTCCTAAGCTGGACAGGGACCATATTTTTACAAATGTGAATCAAAATGTAAAAGCTAATCTCTCAAAAACAGGGAGCATGTTGACACAGTGGTTAGCATTTCTGCCCCAGTGCTGGGGCCCTGGGTTCAATTTCGGACCTGGTGTCCTATCTGCATTTAGTTTGTATGGTCACCCCATGTTCATGCGGGTTTCCTCCAGGTGCTGTGGTTTTCTCCCACAGTCCAAAAACATTCTAGTAGGTTAATTAGCTTGTGGGAAAATTGGCCCTGGTGTAAGTCAGTGTCTGAGTCTGTGTGCGCTCTGTGGTAGACTGGTGTCTGGCCCGGGGTGTATATCCTGTCTTGTGCCCATTGTCTGCTGGGATAGGCTGCAGCTCCCCTTGACTCTGAATTGGAAAAGCAATTAGGAAATCGATGGATGATCTTGTGAAAACGGACATTAAGATGCAATTTCTACCAGAGCTGGCATGTGAAGCAACGCATTTGTTTTTGTTACCATATGTTTGTTCAAATAGTCTAAGTATTTAAGATGTTTTCTAAATTAGTACCAAAGCTTCTGTTTCAATTTCAGTTAAAGAACTATCAAGACGTCCTTGCTCATAGGTGTACGTGACTCAAGTCACTGGAGAGTGTAGCTCTGGAGGACTTAAAGACTGCAGGTGTGGCGGATGGTGTTGCAAAGAAAGCACCAGATGTGCTGTAGATGAACAATGTTTTGGGTTTATTTCTACTCTGAAATGTTTCTTTTGAGTATTTTCTTTTTCATTTTTCATGTGATTCAATCAGATTTAGCCTCACATACCTTGTCTGGTGTACCATAGTACATCTGGAAAAGATTTAAACCAAATATTTTCTCATTTTAAAGAGAAGGACAACCACTTGCAAGACTGTCTGTCATAAGAAAACTCTTTCTCAAGAAAAGGACTTTCAATGGCATGCATTTCCTCAGAAGCAACCCTGAGGCCACAGAAAAATGGAATGGGGATCATACAGCACACTGCATATTTCTACAAAAAAGCAGACAGAAGAGTGCTGCAGTGTGACAGATGCAGAACTTTGGTGTTACTTGCTGACCAACATTAAGAGGTGTTAATTCAGGCTTTGTGGACACACATATTAAAGACTCAAGGATTCCACATTGGTTGGGGCTATCTTCTCACTGACTCTGCAGAACACAAGGGCTACTCAAAGGAAATATGAAAATGCTGGGGTCAGAAATGGGCTAATATTCAGCAATACATCTCAAGCACTGCAATATTCTGAGACTTGGTTTTTCTTTTTCAACTAGGCCTCCTAGTTTAACAGAAATTTGACACCAAGTAATTTCCTGGCCTGAATTGTTGCATACAGCGGAATTATTTTGCATCATAAAAAACACAGAGGGTAGTATAGTAAAATCAAGTCCCGTTCATTCTCTTGATCACAGCAGTCCTAACATTTCAGTGTCAGGGTGGAAAAAAAAGACTGTTTTAACATACAAAAAATGTACAAAGTGTTTAGCTTGGTTCGGTCTGTAGAGCTGCTGAAGCTCTGAGGAGGAGGAAATTACAATGACGAAGGCCTGGTAACAGTTCTGTCCAAATGCAAGCCCACTCCAACCCATAATCTCCCATGCGAGTGCTGGGAGGTAGGGTGTTTCTCAGTTTCTGGCCTGTCTCATGTTATTTTGCCCTACAGTAGGTTACATTTGTTCATCAGACCACAGAAGCTACAGATGTGACGGAGGTGACTTTGTTGTCGTCAGCCCAGGGCTGGAGGTTCTGCAGGGCATAGAGGGAGGAGTTGTGTAGGCAGAGGGGGTCCTGCTGCAGGGGCTGAGTCAGAGTCTTCTGGAAGGCCTCCTGCTGCAGTTGTAGCATTAAGCGGTTAGCCTGCTGCCTCTCAGCCTCTCTCTCCTCAGCGGTCTGCCTCCTTTAGTGCCAGAAAAAAAGGAAAAGGAATGAGCTTCATTCATTTAGGCAGTTTCATTACAGTTTAATATATTAAATTACTATCTGTGTTTATTACATACTTATGTCTTAGTTATAACATAGTTATTACTATGCCTCCACAGGTCACTTCAAAATCTTGCTCTCCTGAAAGATATAGGTGAAAGATATTAAAACACTAGAAAAGGAAAAGCTTTGTATTTTCTTTTTTAGTTAACAACACACATTCTTTCGCATGATGTTTTACATAACAATTGCTCTGAAAGTGTTCCTCGGAAAAGAGATGTGCTGGGAATTGCATTAAAAAAAACATGGAAATGAAACTTGAAATGTGAAAAGTTTTGAAACCTGGGAAGACCCTTAGGGGGCCAAACCAGTTTCCTTACTCTGTGTAGGTAATGATCTGAACTACTCATATTTCTATGTCATTATGTACAAAAGAACAAGTTCAGGTAGGGAGCTGCATCAGCATGCGTAGGCTGCGAAGGAACAAGTAAAGATTTTTTTCAAGCTGAAAGGAAAAGAAAAGAAACACAATGTTTCGGCTGTGGAGCCTTCTTCAGGTGTGAGGGAGAGAGGGAGTCCATCAGATCAATAAGGCAGGAGAACAAAAGACAGAGTACAGTAGGTATGAAGAGGCAGGGAGCAGGGAGGAAATGGGCATGACGGAGGTGAGAATGAAAATGATTTACAAATATACAAAACTGTTTTTTAGTTTATTTTTAACCATGTGTAGCTGCACACTGTAACACATGTAACAGTATTAACGCAATAGACTGTACCAAGTTATTTGACTGAATTGAAATAATATATATCCGTGTTGAAACATCAAGGATTTTCTTTTGTTGTTAATTGTACCAATTGTTAATCAGTCCAATGTTAATAAATAATAATGAACGTGAATATATATACTTTTATATATATATACTTCTATTGCTGAATGAACATTCAGATGATATATATCACGTTCATCAAGTGTTTAAATATAGAAAATAGTAATGTGGCAATGTAGTGTAGAACATAAAAAATACAACACTAAAAGAGACACGTTACAGTTTGTCAATCAATTTGTGTTCTTTAAAAAAGAAAAGGTTCTTGATTTCATTTCTTCCAAATGAAGCATAAGGCAGACTGTAACATGCTTGCAAACAGCTCTCCAACTTCAACATCAATATCTTTTAAAAGCATTGAACCTCGCAGTGTGTTTTGTCAGTTTAATGTGAGTAATCATTTCATTTTTCAGTGTCTCCATTTATACGTGCTGTTCAAATTATTCGCAACCCTTATTTTCTTCTTATTTGCAAAAGGCATGAAAACTGTTTCCTTCCTCCTTTGAGAAAGAAGACTTGCTAGTGAAGACCTGTTTGCCTTTACAATTAGCCAGTCCTTAAAAAGAAATCAGAAAGCAAACACAATAAAGTCAAAGATTTGTGAACAAAACCCACAGCCACATGTTTCCTGATTGCAGAGGTATTAAGATGTAGGGACCTGCACAATGTTATAAAAAATGTGACTCATCAGCTGATGGTCAAGATATAACTACAATAAGTGAAAATGTAATGGTCTAAATCAAAACTACACAAAGCAAAGGACAAAATGTGTCCTGACAAGTGTGTTCCAAAATAACATGAATGGAAAAGAGTTACTCTCTTATTATTAAAAATGAAAACATAGAGCAATGAAGTTGCAAGAACAGGCTACTGTTGAATTCAAATGACAGAATTATTACATCTGTGTTCACAAGAATAGAAGACAGGTTACAAATGAGAGGAAGCCTCTGGCTCTTAAAGCAACATTTTTTAAGTTTCTGATTATCTTATTTCACCTTCAGACTTACCAGATAGGAAATGTGGCCACATTAAGTAAACGTCATTATCAGTGTTTTTTTAAATGCAGTGCATGAAGCAACAGCAAAAGGAACTGCTGACCGTTGTTTCTTTCTCAGACTTTACGAGAGACAACTTTTTTAATTCTCTTCAAATCTAAGCTAAAAACTTAACTTTTTACCAAGGTCTACATCTGATTGCCTACAGTCAACCTGTAAAAACCTGTATACTCTTGTTTTTTTCCTCATTTACTTTTATTTTATTTTTTTGTCTTTTTCTTTATTAACGATGTACAGTGTCCTTGGGTTTGGAATGGTGCCTTGTAAATAAAAGTTTTGTGATAATGCTGATGATTCTTGTAGTTGTTGTTGTAAAATGCATTTTGAGAAAGCCACCGTCAGTTAACAGTTCCATGATAAACCTCTGTAACAGCCTTTAGGGGGATGTCTTTAAAAAAAAAACACCAATTACTACAGCAGCGGCTGAAATGTTCCTGTAAACATGTTCTTTCAAAAATGACGTATTGTAATCTGCAGTTCCCAAATCGGCACAGGGCCCATCCAGCAAGCAGCGGTGCTGGGGAGTGTGTTGTGAAATGGGACAGGAGAAAAACATAGCAGAAACCGTGGGTGAAAGATGATTCCTTTTGTGCCCTTTCATTTGCAAACCCGAGTCAAAATCTGCTGCCGTGCTTGAAAACACAAAAAGTGTAAACTCTGATAACATACAGATCAAACTTAAGATAAGGGAACTGGTCACAGAAGGTTTGAGTGCACAAGGAATCCTACTAATCCTCCTCACACAGTGCTTTGCACCATTGGCTCTTTACATGGGAGGCACTTTCCATATAAGAAGGGTCCCACTTCATCCACCACTCAAGTGCAGCCCCACCTGGGTTGCAGGTTTTTTAGCCGTTAGGTGCCAGATACCCTGTTGCACAGCAGATCAGGTGGAGAAGCAAGAAATTCATTCACCTATTTCAGAACTGTAGGTAGGCCAAGAACTAAACTTTAAAACGACCAAGTTTTCAGGATGAGTTTAATGTCTCATCTGAAGGACAGCGCCTCATACAGTTTAGTGTCCACAGTCACTATACTGGGGCATTGGTCTGGAAATCCGGTCTAGAGGGAAGAGCGCCACCTACAGGTACACTAAATTCACTTACGGCAACAATTTGTTTTTCCTAGGAGGTCTCTCATCCCAGGACTGACCAGACCCAGCCTTGATCGGCATCAGCGATCTGACAAGTTCAGACCATAACATGTCAATGCAAAGCACTACTGAGTAAAATAGTTAAAAATTTACAGCTGAGTAAACTAAGTTATCTCAGATAAATCAAGTTAAATCCAGAATGTCAGATTTTATTTAAAATAAAGAGGCTGAAAGTTTTCAGTGAATTATGTTCTTTACATACCAGAAAGGCAAAACACACTATTGGGAAATCTTGTGTTGTAGTCCAGGTTGTAGTGTAATTAACAACCTGCTCATATTATTATTTTATTTGTTTAATAATTAAGTTTATGAAAATTGTTTGCTGGTGTATTTTTTCCATTGGGCTCCCTATGAAAAAGTCTGTGTTTAAAATTGTTAATCATAATTCCAATTAAATAATGAAAAAGGCACTACAATTTTAACACTTAAACTGCATCATGGCAAAATGAGCTTTTACATGTGTTTGCTCTTCCTGTGAGAAGACAGTTATGACAGGTTCTCACATACAACGTGAAAAGAAGCCAAGACTATTAAAAACTTGAACACTAAACATGTACATTGTGGTTTTATTAAATAATGAAAGGATCTTTCACTGCTTCTAGTTAATGTTAACAATCATAATAATCATAATAATAATAATAAATCACTGTTGTTGTTATTGGTGTTGTTGGAAATGTGTTTCTATGCAGGGCTTTTAAACTGACAGATCCGAACAACAATTACATAAAAAAACGGGTTGTACTGTATCTTCACTTCACATCATCTCACTTCTTCAATTTTAAAAAAGCAAAAATCATTTCAGTTTGATTTTCTGTTTTGTTTTTAAATCAACCTTTTCTGGTTATTGGCAACACGTATCCAAAGCTTTAATGATATCATTGAAAATAACACACCACGCCAGTGCCTCATGAAAATAATTTGATTAGATACATCCAGCCGAAATAAATATATGCCTGCTCATTGTGACACAGACGTCTAAGGTCCAATATTTTCCATCGCTCATGTGCCTCAAACTCTCCCATCAGATTCCGGCTGCATACTTGCTAGACAGATCAAATTACTTTGAGTAATTTTTATTGGCAATGTGAAATCAATCCCAGTAACATAACGTAGGGTTAAATATGAAAAGAAATCCACCCTGAGCTCACTAATCTGTTGCTCTTGGCTTGAACAGTCATGAGAACCTCAGATTGCCTTAAAAGTACTGTTCCTAAATCCTTAGTAGAGTGTTACAACTCACTACAAAGACAACTTTTATTGTTAGAATCTGACCCCACACTCTGCCTTGCTTATAAAGTTCAAAGTAAAAAGCTACATCTGAACTCAGGTATGCACCCCTTTTAACAAGTGAATATACCGGTCAAAGACCGATAAATTGAGTAGATTAGTGTAACCTTTCCTAAGCGAATGATGTTCCATTATTTAGAAACCTGGGTCAATATTTTTTTGACAGAATGGCCCAGGAAACCTTTTAATCGCCACTGTATTTTTGCTTTGTCAAGTAAAATTGTGTCCTTCAAAAAAAATGAGCAGAGCTAAGCAAAACCACATTATTGTTTTTATTTTCAAGAGGGACTAGGTGAATTTGCAGGGGTAATAATTTAATCTTGATGCTGTGAGCAATGTTTGGGTGGTCTCTGCACTTACATCATTTCTCAGTGTCTTGCCAATATTTTCAAACCAAAAAAGCTGTATTTTCTTCAGTAATAGAAAATAAAAAAGCAGATATATTTTGGAATTGTGCAATGTAATGCAAGAAATCATATTAAAGAAGTATGAATTTTTTCATTTAACAAAGACAGGAAAAGAAAGAAAAGATGATTTCGTAAATTGTGGTTTTGAGTGTGTGGGGATTATGTTTTTGGTGAAAAGAATTCTTTAAAGAGCATCAATAAGTTCTAAATATGCATTTAACAGAAATAAGTGTTTGTGTCCAAGAAACAGATATAGCTTGTTTTTAGCTAATTAGTCTTATTATTAGTCATTTCTGAGCTACAGTACATTATTATGATATATTTATACTTCTGTCTGTATTTGTCACAATTTAACTAAAACTGACAGTGCTGGTACTTCTCTTTATTGAGATTGTTTTACACAATTACACATAAAAATATATGGGAAATTAGCCTTTCTGTTTTCAAAAGTTAAATACCCAAATCAAAAATGAGCAACCTATTTCAAGGATAGGCAACAATCCTTAATCTAGGTAGCAGGCACATAACCACAGGTCGAAAACATTCCAGGAAAAACTCTGCCCAAGACTTAATTTTATTAGATTATTCTAAAGTTTTGAAAAACGTTTCCAAATTCTGTCTGATTCATTAAGAAGAACAGAGTATGCAATCTTTGCAATCAAATAGTTTAAGCGTTTAAGACTTTCTTATTGGGCGTTACTGAAGAAACAGCACGGTACCATGCAAAGAACACGCTACGCACTGCAGGCACGCGGTGAAGGGATCGACCCTCAAGGAGTCTTACCGCCACTTCGTCCTCCTGTTCTGGAACCAGGTCTTGACTTGTGCATCTGTCATCTTCAGTGCCTTGGCCAGAGTAGCTCGTTCAGCAGAAGCCAGATATTTCTGCCGGTGAAAGCGTTTCTCGAGCTCACAGATCTGCACCCGGCTGAAAGATGTCCTGGGCTTTTTCCTCTTTGGGGGCGTCCGGTTTTGATAAGGGTGACCAATCCTCCGGGTCACTGAAAACGGTGACAGGGCAGCTGCCGAAAATGAACACATATCCTTAAGGGCTGATTATGACATGGTGCCAACGTGAAGGAAAAAAAATGCGTCAAAGAAGAAGAAATTATTTTTTTTCCCTGATTCATAATGTTAATTTTTTTTAGTATTTTCACAGTAATGTTCTGCATATGCATATGCATAAAATTAGAAAGAGAATCATTCCACACACATTCTGGGAAGCACTCCACATGGTGTACTGTATATGAATATGAATGTTTTCAACATTAAAAGAGGGAAACATAGATAGCTGTCTGCAGGAGGAATTAATTCAGGTCATCATTAGGACAGAGGAAGAAAAAACACGGCTAACACACCATTCCAGCTTCTGCTTCAATGCCACAGAGCAAAGCTCCCAGGAGCATAAACAGGAGAAAAGGGCAGAAGAGTAAATTCACCTCCAGTCACTTCAGGAGCAGGGTAATTATTAAAAATAAATTAAACTAGAATAAGGATAAAATAAAAGAAGAGAACAGGAAGACAACTTAAATGTTACAGGAAAACCTTCCAAGCTTTTACTCCAGATTAGAATTTGTTGAATATTTTCACAAAGTATGAATAGGTCAGTGAAAGTCAAAATAGGTATGGAAAACGGGTAATAAATTAATGCTATATTTTTTTTTGTTTGAACATAATGTTGAAGTTTAAAATGGACTCTTTAAATGGACTTAATATGGATTTTCAAAGAGGAAATTGTAGATGGAATCAAGAGGATTCAAAAGCAGTCCTCACAGTGTTACCTAGAAAACTCACAGCGATGGTCACCCATAAAGACACCCGCCATTACTTTTTCGATGGAAGGAAGCACTTTTGCAGATTATTTGTAATGGACGGGAAGTAACCCATTGCTTCGGGCTGTGTTAAAAAAATGTATGCTTTCCCTAACTGCGATTTCTCACAGACAGGGGCCTCAGAGAACAAATGTGTGCAACTCCCATTTCCACACACAACTGAGTCTTCCCACTTGTATTCTCTGGGAGGTAAAACAGCTATCCAGGGAAACTTTAAACTCACCTGGGCAGCCACCCTTGAGAAATGGAAAGTCCAATAGCGGACTGTCTCCAAAAGCAAGATCTGGGTAATAGTGTTTGGTTAAAATGTCCACAGAACCCCAGGTGGATGCCCTGCCGATCTCCCCTTCTGGAACAGAGTGGAGGCTAGCCAGGGATGTAGCCACTGTTCTTGCAGAGTGGCCTCCGACTGGTCCTTCCACAGTCTGATCCGCTAAGGAATAACAGAGGGAGATACAGTCAGCCACCCACTGGGAGGTCTGTGGCCTGGGTAACGGTTCCTATTGACCCGACTGACTGTATGGAATGAGGTGGGCTGATCTGTGAAACAATGTGCTGGCTTTAAATGCACTTTTTTTGAACCTTTCTTATAAGATGTGAGGATATGACCTGCGTTTGTGTTGTTGCACGTTATGACTGTTCAATGAAAAAAGAAAAAGAATCCAGAGAAAGAGAACGCGTCCTTTATGAATTGCTAAGCCTTTCTCTCTCATCCTCCCTCTTTCTTTCTCTCTAGACGGATAATCGTATTTTTAACGATGCCCAGCTCAAATTCTAAACAGCAGACTTACAGTAAAAAGGGTCAACACATTCTGTAATTTTCCTTTTTAGGAATACATAACTCCGAGATATTAACTGATGTGTTGTCCAATAACTGCATAATTATATAGAGCATGTTCTTATACATTTCTCTGCATTAGACCTTAGTGCATTAGTGTACAAAAACATCAAACACTTTGAAGAACACTACAGTATAACACTCCAGTCCATCCATTTTCTAACCACTTTATCCAATTCAGGGGAAATTGCAGGGGAGCCACAGCCTATCCCAGCAAGCACTGGGCACATGGCCTGGACAGGACACCAGTCACAGGGCTCACACCCAGGATCATTTTTCCCAGAAGCCAATTAATCTACCATTATGGTTTTGGACTGTGGAAGGAAACCAGAGCACCTGGAGGAAACCCACACAGACCTCTAACCTCTAAGCAACTAAAAATGCAACTTCCTTTTTTTTTTGTTTGTTTGTATTTTCTTTATGCAAGGTACAAATGAGCAATTTGTTTGTAGACAGAGAAATATACTGTAAATGTGAAATCCAAAATAAGTTACATTCACTGCAATGCCTGTAGTCTTTCAAACTAATCTAAAAAAGACTATTCTTCTGCTACAGCTGCTCTGGCTCTGGTCCTCTCTGTGTTAAAATTGCGTTCAAGGGAAAATAAGGCTCCTAATCTGTTGTGTTGTGTTGTGTTCTTCTGCTGATATGAAGCCACAAGGAGCAATGGGAGATGAGTGCATGAGACGATGAACAATGTATCTGCTGTTTAAGTAGAGCACCAGGAGCTACAAGGCATGGAAAAACATCTGTGATTGTGCCCCTAAGGAACATCTGCATTGTAATGACAAATTGATGCTTTGTGAGTTTGAATGCTGTTCCATCACATTCAATGAAAGCACTACAAGTTTATCTGCACTAAAGAGGCTTTAGGGGTTGATTCAAAATAAGCAACTCTTTTGGCACTTAAATCAACATTATTAAAAGTATTCTGTGACACCAGATGATATGCAACATTATCCTGTGCCTAGAACAGACATAATTGGTGACTCCCATTATAAAAAAGACACTGCCGAAAACCATGTTGTCTTGCAAGCGTACACTTAAGAGTCCTATCAATAAAACAAAGAAATCAGATCCAATGAATGATGGATGTGAATATGAATTCATAGAGTGCATATTCTTAAAAAGCCATAATCCTTACTGATGCTTCCCTTTAGACAGATAGACAAAAATACGGAGAGACGGAGAGGAATCTCAAACAGGTCTAATAAAAAATTGTCTGCTTGTCAGGTTACAAGAATTGAGAAATTGTCATTACTGCTTTGGGTAGCAGGATCTGCTGGCTTGGATTTTCACTTCCAAACTGAGATTACATCATAGGAAACTTCTAATTCTAGAGCATATGGGTATACAACATATCAGTTAAGCTTCAATAAGATATAATCATGTTTTTGTGCAATTCAGATAATCCACCTTTAACATGACAAACTAAAATATATTAATTTATTTCGTCTCAGTAATTTAGTTTTCAGTCTAATGATCTACGAATAGAGAGCAATACAGGCGTGTATGATGGGGCAAAAAAGGGCAAATAAATAAAGGATTAAAGGCTCCGTGAACTTTAAAACAAGTTTTATTCCTTTCCATGCGAGTATAAGGACATTTATAGAAACCTGGTAATTCAGAGCTTGATTTTAAATGAAACTATTTTCTGTTTAAAGTTCATTAAGATGGAGATGAATATGTGGAATTGTGAACGCACACAAAATAAAGAGAAGTGTGTGACAATACAGTACGTGAAGTCAAATATTAATGTTTAATCTTAAACACCAGAGGCAATATGCAAAACAATGTCAACCAGCAAATCCTATTTGTAAATAATTTACCACGCTTACACCTTGAGCGTTTTGTTTTTAAAAATATGAATATGCTCTTGCAGCTGTGTTAATCATGTCTCACTGTGTTTATCACTGCTTTGTAAATCAGTTTAGTCCCCAAAGAAGATCTGCCTTCAAGACTGCTTTGCATTTTGTGCTTGGGTTGTGGTTGACTGTGCTGACTACAGATAAGGGCAGTGCATTCTGTTAATCTGCCAGGGTAAGGAAGAGGGGTACCTTGAGCTTTTCATGTGATCCTCAGTTTCTTTGATGTTATGGTAGCAAAGGCAGTGCTGTTGCAATGTTTTTTTTTTCTCTGACTGTCCTCGTGAACATCTGTGAAAGCAGTGATATCACTGCAAAGCACAGAGAGCTAAGACAGACTGTGCTGTGTACCACAGGCCAGCGAAATAACTGCTTTGCAGATGCAGGATAAACAGTGAGACAATCTCACAGATCACCTTGGTAAGCTGTTGCAAAGGTACCACTGCCATTTTCACGGCTACAAATGAGCAGACTAAAGCCTCAGGTAAAACAGCAGGATTAGTAATGTGGCATTCAATCCAATTGGCCCTTCCTCCATCTCCATTTAAATCTTATTCAACAATTGCTGCGTAGCTTCCGCATTCTAACGAAGACAAAACTCTTCATTAAGAAGGGTCACAAATTAGAGAAAGCCATTTGGCCCATTTTCAGTCATTTCATGAAAAAACGGGGTATTGGCTTTTACAAAATGGCTGGGTAGCTTGTTCCAGACTCCCCAACCCTTAAGGCAAAGAAGCCCCTCTTGTCCTCTGTTATAAGTGCATTTCCACATAGTTTCCCTTTGTGTCCTCAGATTCATGTTTCACTGTTGATACTGAAGAAGTCCAGTGGGTTGACTTTATTAGTGCCTTTGTGGATTTTGAATACTGGTTTTAGGTCCCCTCTTAGTTTGCTTTGTTCCAGACTAGAAAGGTTGAGGTCCTTCAGCTTCTCAGTGTAGAACATTCTCTGAAGCCTCCCAGTGTATCTGGTTGCTCAGCTCTAGACTGATTCCAGAATAGCGATATCTCATGTATAATGTGGTGACCGAAACTATACACAATATACTGAGGCTCTGCTGGTGCATTAGTTTTAACATAATATCCCTTGATTTTAACTGCACATCCTTGCATTTATATAATTGCTTCCACATGTTATCTACAAAATGGAAATGACATGTCGACATAAACACCCAAGTCTTTTTCAGAAGTATCCGCAACTAGATCAGTGTTTCCCATTTTGTATTTTTAATTTGTTTTTACTACCTGCATGAAAAATCCTGTGCTATTCTATATTGAACATCATCTTGAATTTAAAAAACATCGGTCTTGAATTTTATCTCATTTCTTTTTGAACTTCAATTGCTTTGACAATTTCATTGTCCCACAGATAATGAACCCGTGATTAGCCTGCATTGTTTACGTGGCTATTTCACTCTGACAAAAATAACAGGACATAATTTGTTAATTTAGCGGGAAACACGGTAAAATCTCAAACACGGACGACTGCCTCAAAGCATAAGCAAGACTGCTGCAAGTACAACATTGTGTAGTCCTAAAAGAAGGATCAGCATTCAGCATTAAATGTTATTTTTTCACTTCTGTTACTGTTTCTTGTTACTGTTACTGATCTTGTTTTCATTTCATGCAGTCCTCTGCTCCCATCTTGAAAGCAAGTCATTAAAACCCCAGTGGAATTACATTTGAAAACAAAAACCTTACAAAAATAACCGTAACCAGAAAAGAGAAAGGACAGTCACACAATCCAAAACAACGCCAGGATTCTTGATGGGCTTTACTACCTTCTGTGTAGTTAAGCTGAAAATAATCAACCAAATTTCACAAAGCATTAAATAACAAACACACACAAAGACAGCTAGATTGACAGTCATATTGTACTGCATCCCAAAATAGCATTTTAATTGACAATAAAAATATTTTTTGTTTTTTTTATCTCCAGCATATAACCAAAGCTTTGTATAATATTCAGTAGTAGTTTGCATTTCAGATTTAATATTTAGAAAATTTGATGCTTCCCTCTGAATTGCTGTTTATGGACATTTTAGCGTGCCACTCTGTGAAAACCTTGTTTATCCATGATGCCTGTATTCAAATTTAAAAATGGCTTTCTTATGCGGGTTGTTTCTGCAAATATATAAACAGCCAAATTAAAGAGGAAAGGAAACAATTTCTCTGCTAACGGGATAAATGAAGCAATGTCAAAATGATAAAACAAGAGCCAGAGAAGAACCTATCCATATTCTCACATAAAACCTTATTTCACTAGGAATCTGTTTTCCTTTGAACTGCATGTGATATTTGAGTCCTGTTGCTCACAAGGGGAAGAAATGCATACTTAGACATGAATCACTTATTAGTATGCCATTATCACAAGCCCAAACGAGCATTAACACCACAGTACTGTGTTTAACAGGAAATAAAGCTCCTATCTCCAAATCACTTTGGGACTTCACACAGAGAATACTAAACGATCCTTATAAGTAATAAAATTTAGTATCAGCATATCAAAAAATAAATGCTGCCTCAGAGAAATTTCAGCCTATAACAAAATCATTTATACTTAATAACACTTTTCTGTGACAGGACCTGCTTCCCCCATTGCGAATATTACCTTTGGTGCAATCTAATAAATATATCTGTAAAAGATTCAAAAGGGGATATTGAATAATACCAGCAACATCTATTGCTATTTATTATACAGTCAGATGGATCCCAGCTTTATGAAACCGTCACTCTGTCATCCATCTGAAATCAAGCTGGAATTAAACAAAGAGCTTCACGAAACAGAAGAAACTTGCAAACTGAACAATTCAAATGATGAAATTCAACTATTAAGAAGTACTTATTTCTCTGACTTACTCTGTGGTACGGACTTGACGTATTTAGTCTTTGGGATGTATTTGCAGGAATGCGGACCGAGTCATGTTTTCATCTCATGTGCACTGAGGCATGACACTGTGAGTGGAGACTGGTGCCTTGTAATCTCATGGACAACCAGCTGCCAAGCAGGAACATTCTGGATGACTCCCTGCCACCCGTGGAAGAAACACTGTGGGCTCAGGTGATGGAAGTGGAGTGAAAAACAATCTACAGTGGGTCTGACTCAACAATATCCTTAACCAATTCAGAGACAAACACTGAGCCATCAACATGGGTCAGTCACTGGGCCAGTTAGGCACAATACGCAACAGCCTCCACCTAATCAAAGCAAGAGGTAATATACATGTATGATATTCCCAACTTTCAGTTTCACTGATCTCATCTGCTGCTCAAAAGTATGCCACGACCTTTTGACAAGCACCGAAAATGTGACAATGACTGAAAAGTCTCTTGCATCATTCACACTACTGGGAGGTGACAGCTCTTAAACGAACTGCATTTGAAATATTTGCCACCTTTTCCACTGTTACAACTTGACTCTTCGTCAAAATTTATTTTTTAATAAATTCGCACCTTTCGATTCCTTCCACTGTCGAAGAGGTAGAGTTGATTACATTTTGACCTGCCTTTGTCCTACCCATACGATATTTAGACACCCTTCCTCTCATATGAAAATGGTCATTTCATAACATCTTTTATTAAAGGGATCATTACAATCTAGCGGCAACAAGTACCTATTGTCTTCATCGATCAACATTTGGGACTTTTGGGAATCTTTCGAAATCATAGCATGATTCTGTTTTTTGAGACACTCGCTAGTCCACCTGAGCTTTTTATCGTACAAATCCACACCGTGTTATTTGAGGAGTGAGACTCACTTACATCTATATTTCAACTTTGCAAACTGCTGAATAATCAATTAATGTGCAGTTTTCAGCATCATTATTTCTGTTCGGCTATGTCTGTGCTGCGGTTATGCTGGAATCGCTAATTCGCCCCCAGCTTATGCTCCCTGTGCTGTTCTTGCTGTGACATTTGTGGTGTACTTCACAAATGGAATTTTATATGAGCAGAAGCAGTTCGGATACTTAGAACCTCTTGCCATTGTTCATCACAAATTCCACAATCTACTCTATTTCCTTTGTCTTTCTCTCTTCTCTCTGTCTCTCTGATGAGCTCTCTTTGACTGCTTACCTTGACTAAATAACATGAAGCAGAATTAAAAGACTCTTCAGACATTCTGTTTCTAATACTGAAAAGTGTCACAGGAATTTAATTTGCACACATTTCCTAATTCTTATCTCTGTCTTCTGATATTAATATTATACAGCCAGTTTCAGGAACTAAACCCAACACATTTTACAGGTGACTGTAAATATAGTTGATAAGTATATTAACTTTTAAACATATTTTCCGTGTGCATCGGTTCATATGGTAAATCCTCTAATGAATAATTAATAAGAAAACGTCCAGCATTTTGAATATTTAATGGTGAAAAATCTATATGGCTCTTCATTTTCATCTCTGTAAATGTGTAATGTGAAAAAGGTTAACTCATAGTCATTATACTAAAATAGATCAAAATTAATGATTGTACATTGAAAATATACACTTATATGTTTTCTGTAAGTTGAGAGTAGCACCTTATCATGTCAATATGTACTTATGCATTTTATGCAGTTTTTAGCTTTAGATTATTTTTTCTTGAATAATAATGTTTTGATATACATTTCACAACAAGATTGCTTTTTAAAACTGCAATATTACTATTTCTTAACTGTATTTCAACAGTACATTTATCATTTTGTTTGAAGTGTTTAAATGTGATCATTATTTAAAACAAATACTAGAAGAGAAATTCAATTCATGAAATTCTAGAACAGTGGAGAAAACAATGTTTCTTTTACATACAACTGTCATTTAAATCCATTTTCCTTTTGGAACTACAATCAAGTGAACATGCTATCTTGCAAATTGTTTGAGAATGAAAAGACAAAAGAAGAACAGTCTTGAAGAAAAATGCTCTAAGAGATCATAATTACTGTACAAAAAAGGGGTGAGCACTCAAATGGGCAATGTAATTAGTGGAGTACCACAGGGGTCTATCCTAGGACCACTACTATTCCAATTTGGTATTAAAAATATAGATACTAGCATAGTAAGTAAACTAGTCAGGATTGTAGATTATTCCAAACCAGGACGATTAGCAAACACAGTAGAAGCAGTAAATGAAATTCAAAAATATTTTGATAAAATTCAAGACTTGGCAGGCCAGGACCTAACCTGGCAGACTATGTTTGATGTAAACAAGTGCAGGGTTTTGCATGCAGATGACAAAAACATAAACTATAAATACAAAATCGGAGATAGGGAGACAGAAGAGGCTACTTATAAAACTTAGGTGTTTATGTTGACACAACATTTACATCTCCTAGACAATGTGGGGAAGCAACAGAAAGGCAGACAAAATGCTTATATAGGGGAAATACTTAAAACCTAGAAATGAAATCGAAGGATGTTATGTTAAAATAGGATGTGCAAGTTAGACCTCGTTTAGATTGTTGTCTACCATTTCGTCACCATGTTAGAAGAAAGACACCGCTGCTCTGGAATCACGTCAGAGAAAGGCAAGCAGATACATTTGGGGGCAGGAGTGTCCTACACAGACAGCCTGAAAGAACTGAACCTTTTTAGTCTTGAAACGAGATGATGATGAGGGGACCAGATACAAGCATTCAAAATCCTCAAAGATGTTCACAATCAACCTAGTGGACTTCAGAATGAACAGAGAAGCACAAACCACTGGGCACAAGTGGAAACTATGTGGAACAGGCGCTTATTTACCCAAAGGGTTGTGGGAGTGTGGGACAAGCTATTGAGCCAGGTCATTGAAGCCGATACTCTTTCATGAAATGAATAGATGAGATTCTTGGATCAAATAACTAATAACTGCCAAACAAAATGCCTCCTCTCATTTGTAACTATGTTATTATGTGCTTTTGACAATAATGGAAATACCATACAAGGAACTGAATTACAATAATCGTAAAGCAGAATGGTTGCAAAAGATCTACTATTGCTTGAAAAGCAGAATGTTTAACTTTATGCAAAATCTATTGAGACAATGCATTAGCACACTAAATATGTTAAATACTCTGCTAGAAATGACACATTTGTCACTGCTGATCTGTGGTGGTGGTTAAAATCCATTTTTTTTCTTTCATTTCACATGATATCTTATTGTATTTTCATTTGTATTTTTACTTACAAAAAATAAAACTTACTACAGGTCTGTAGGAAATTGGTGTGATTTATACTGGACATGTACAAGGTGAACTGTAATGATTCTTCATCACATTCAAATAATTACTTGTACTGTAACTCTTAGCCTTTAAAACATGCTGTATATTAGCAAGGTTTAAAGAGCAGACACATGCGCCAGTGGCCTGCCATAATACATACTATACATTTCTCTCTTAGACTGCATAATGCTTTTGATATTTAATCATTTAATAAGAGGGGGCCATTCAGTGATACAATCCTTAAACCCGGGGAAAACATGCAAGTGCAGTTAATTCCACTTTTGTATGTGTTAAGTTGTGGCAGTCATTAACATGTACAGTAAATATGTATATGTCTTACCCACTTTTACAGAAAGCACCAGAATCCTGCTGCAAGTGAGCAGAAGCCTCCATTTGAGAAAAGAACTGGAACCATAGAGAAGGTGTGAATAATGTATAGAGTTGCCCTTTACCATGAATGTACACTTCGTGTAAAAGACGTGAACAATCTGGTCTGAGGGATGACCGGCTGTTCCAGGCACCAGACTCTTTTAGACAGGTGGGACTCTTTAGGTGCGGTCACTCCAGGTTGGCTCTCATTTCTGATGTTCATCTTTAGAGAATGACTGTTTACATCAGAGATATGGCCTGGCCTCACTCCCCTTCCCTCTTTGCTTTCCATGCAGGCTGTGAGCAGGGGCTCTTCTTTGCAAAAACAAAATGTGCCCTCCTCGAGGAATATTGGCATAGTTGGCATAAGTTGGCAGAGGCTGACCTGGCGATATCTTGCCATGTGAGGCAAAAAATCTAGTTTCTTTGCAGGGCAACAGTGACCCTTCGTGGCTTAAATCATCTGCATCACTGAGCCGGAGAAACTGCCTCAGTTTCCTGTGGAATCATGACTGTTGGCTCTTACGCACACCTGTTCGTGTTGAGCAGATGATCACTGGAAAAAATGTGTTTTTTTCAGTTTTGGATACCCAGCACCTAAACTGACAGAATGCGTTTAAAGACAAAGGCAAACTGACAAGTACCGTATACAGCAATCACACTATTAAACATTTGGCAATAACGTATGCAGAGCCTTGAATGCTGCTTGCAGCTTTCTTTCAAAATCTCATTGGCTCACTTTATAATCCCTTTAAGTCCATTAGCTGCAAACCACCTCCATCTTGCCCAGCTGTTTACACACTGAGCCATCCTTTAGTTCATATCAGTTCTTACTTGCAATTGAAATTGTAATTATGTGCTTGTCACACCAGTGGAACAGACTATTGGAAAATCAGTCTGTTGTTTGTTTATACCAGCCCTCAGTGGTATATAAAAAAGGTTAATTTAATATCAAATAAAGATCTGTGAGGAAGTACTTCATCCATTGTATCTTTTTATTATTTTAGGGAAATAATAAATATGGAGACAACAGGCTATTTGATAATTGGTGCCTCTATCATTCCCTTTTTATAAAAGCACTTGCAACAAACACTTCATCTTAAATTCATATATATAAAGACTTTGGCATTGAACATTTTTGTTACTTTTCTAGAAAGCAAAATAACTGGCATGTCCAAAACAAGATAACGAGTTGTAGCCAAATTGTTTTTGCAAAACAAAGGTGCTAAGAAAGGCTAGATTTTGGTCATTCACTTCCTTTGATTAGCTGTCAGTAGCAGCTGACAGTAAAAAAAAAAATTGTAAGATTAACAGGAACTTTTCAAAGCAAAAATACCCATTTTTGCTTTGAAATGTTCCTGTTAATCTTACAATTTTTTTACTGTCAGAATCAGTTCCTGAAATCACACAACTAGCTATAGGAGCTGCTCCACGTCTTCAGACATCTTTATGAACAACCCTTTAAAGGTTAAAAGGCTGCCAAACTGATATTATCCTTGGCACTTACTGTGCATTCACAATTCTGTGAAGGTTTGTAAAATCAACATTGCATGAAAGCACCTAGTGGTTTGGATTTGTGTTGATTGCTTATATGTCATGGTGCAACTAGTCTTTCCCACAATATTCCCTATAAGCAAAGAAACAAATGTTCATACTTGTTGTTCTGCATTTCTGACTGAGCAATTGCCTCAGCTCTTGTACAACAAGCGAAAAGACTTTATCCTGAAAGCGAAAACTGGAAAAGTTTTGGTCGTCGTCTATAAATTCAAATAAAGTGAGATACTAAATTGAAATACTGTGTATTATATTTTTTGGCATGATGACGATGATTATTTTCATCTGATTATTACTACTGTTGTTTTTGTTCTAGTCATATTTTGATATTTACTCTGCTTTAGAAGCAGGAGAAAATGCGTGTCTGCAACCTACAGCAGTGTTATATTATATTCTGTAAGCTTTTTTCGATGAAGGAGTAAAGAAACCTTCATGAGCCTTATTCTTAACTGCCATTGAATTCTAGGCCTCCGCATGCTAACACTCATTCTAACAGACACAGTGGATACAGGGGAGAGAACAGACCATCTCTGTCCTTCTCAGGCCGACGACTAAATTTGGGACGATTAGCTAAAGTGACAAAAATCACACCGATCGCTCTCTAACGACAGATATGTACGAACGCCCAACTAGAAGTGCTTTTCCGTTTTTTCCCCTCCAAAAAAATTAATTATGCAGGGTTCCCTAAGGGCACTTAATAATGCTTCACGGGCCTAAATTAAACTCTTAGTTTAGCTGGAGCGCTCACACTCTAATTAGCATTTAATATTATTTTTAATAAATATAACTCAGGTGCGCGTCTCCTTTTCCGTCCCGATGCAGGAGTTTCGCTGATAGCCCTACTGCCACAGTCATCTGGAGCCACTGGAGCAGATGGCGTCCGCACCTCAGGCAGCCCAACGGTGAAATAATAAGAGGAATTACCTGGCACTACTTACTGTCAATGACTTCCCAGGATATTAGGCTGTTTTTTATCACTGCTATAAAAACGACTCTTACCTTACTTATCACTGGACTTAAATATTTTAATGGAAATGAAATGTATCATTGTCGCCACAACTTTTTAAAAACGGTTTCTCACAAAACATATCGGAATAGGCGAAGAGCAGCGGGCTCTGATTTCCTAGAATGCTTTAATTGGCTGTATTGAAAGAATATTTGTGTTAATGCGGGCGACCGAACTGAAAGAGGTCTGTATAAACCTCAAGTCGCAATTTTCGGAATTTCGGAATGTTCGCTTAGCGATCACTATTATTCCTAAACCCGTGTAATAACGTTATACATTCAGTCTTCAGCTGGGAAGCGCGCGTCTTTGCTCTGAACACATTCTGCAGTTCATCCTAATTGAATTGACAACTGCGAACAGACGCCTCAGCCAAGCACATCTATAAGCTTCACGTACTGTACCGATGAGCGTATTTAAAATGTGTTGAATGGCCATGTAACACGTATGGTACATTTGGATTTCTCTTCGCTTTTGATTTTAATTGTAAAAATGGTATCTTAATCATACTTTCAAAAATTAGAACTGTACACATTTTCGATGAATTACTGACGTTAAACTAAATCTCAAATTTCACCCAAATACCATTTATATATAATATTATTTTTTTACATTTCACTAGACTGAATGTACAGTATTAGATTCAAATATTATTACTGTAAACAACAAATGTATTATTTTATTTGATATTCAACCCTGGGGTACTTCTTTACTTTAAACAAAAGGTTGAATTATTATTATTATTATTATTATTATTATTATTATTTAAAATAATGTCCGTTGAACTGGACAGAACCTCTATATCTAATTGTGATGTGAATCTAATTGGAACAGTTCTCCACTTGCTGTTATTGCAACGTTAATAAGTTCTGGTGCCGGGTTTTAAAAAAATACCTGATTTTTTACCGTATTAAAGCTAAAAACGGACGTTCACCTATTAAAATATTTGACGCAAAATGAAAAAAATTGAACTACCTGAAAGGGGATACAAATACAAATACCCGAATTTTATCAGAAAACAATTTTAAAGTATTTTACGTAGAAATCACTGGAAATGCTCTTGAACAGGTTATTACTAGACTGCTAGGATTTTTGTACACACTGGATAAATATGAATCTCAACAATCCAACTATACCTGTTACTGATTAATGCAAAATTTAAATATATTAAGACGTATGGATAGAAGTAACTTTTTAAACGCAGTCTTAATCTATGGTTCAGAGATTTTTCAGAAATCAAACGGCAAACGATGTAACCACCAATAGAACAGGCCACCTGAAATAAAATACAAATTTTCAAACACGTAGATTATACTGCATATAACTAGATTATATACATACATTTACATATAAACATTATGTACATTAACAGCACTTGTATAGATACACATAAAACTAATTAGTTCGCTACAAAACATACCAATACTTTTATGACGGTCTAAATTTCAGATTCTTTAGATCGTTTTACACACTGAACAAAATGGACTATATTCATAGTTGTTGGAAACCGAGGCAAAAGTTTAAAAGCTAACATTTACAATGAAGAGACCTCTACGTATTACTTCTAATCTCTGCAGGCCGGTGTTCCAGAAAAAAGGTTAGCTGTTTTATTTGAAGAAATTCTCAATTTCTTTGTAACAAATTTGAAGTACTGTATCCAGATCGTGTGCCTTGTATCAGTTTACGGTAAATAAAACTCGTCCGTGATCCCTGAGAAATAGATATATATATATGTAGTATACCAACGTAGCTCAAATTAAATTGGTTACAAATCGCAAAAAACAATGGCCGCATTATTAATCTTGAGCGGCCCACTGAAATCAACATCCGCACTCTTGTTAAACAGGTACAGTGCATGAACACTGCGAACACTTCAAGAGAGAATTGGAGTGCGCAGTGTTTTTAATAAAGTTTAATTTATAGAACTTATAAGTGTATTATGATGTTTTGGCATACATTCTTAAAATAATATAGCCATTGTTTACGTGTTAACAAGATCTTAAAATGATGCGGAAACTTGAAACGTTTTAAAATTCCATTATTTTAGGTTCACTCTCATACTTTCAAAATAACGAAGTAATCGGAGGACTGAATACATTTACAGAAGTTTAATATTTTCACCTTCTTCATCACCAACAGCAGCATCATACATCGGTTAAATATAGGTTTATAGTATAATGTCCTTAGTTTTAAATCATATATTAGTAACTGATTTCCGTTGAGTGCTATTTGTATTATATTTCCAATTTAGATATCTTTGATTCGAAATATTTTGCATTTGTTAAACAGCCTGTGTTATAGTTGTGCCGACAGTTATAAGTAACTATCATCAATAACGTAGCTTGTGAAACAGGGAAGGCGACTCCGAGATGTCACTTACACGCAAAAAGACAGGGCTGGTGCTTCCTGACAAAATAAAAGAGTCCAGTTCGCCCACCAGTACAACATGAATGTGTCTTCAGGCTTACCGCAGAAAAGCCGAGCCAAAACCAACTCACCTGTCAGCCTGTCCTTTGCAAACCGCCTGCTGCTCTCCATCCAGGGGAAGGTGAAATTCGGCACGTTGCCCATGCTGGGCACTGTCGGGACGGTGGGCACGCCGGCCGAGATGCCAGGCGGATGGGTCGGCGGGGGTGGATGGGGCGTTGGCGGTATGGGTCTGTGGGCTGGCACCCGGATTACCCCACCAGCGCCGCCGGGGTTGACGTTAACGTTCATGTTCATGCTGACATTCATGTTCATGTTCACATTGTAGGAGCCCGCAAGCCCCGCCGCCATGGAGCAGGCCGGGTTGTAGACGCTGTTGTAGCCGTTGGCGTAGACGTTAGAGGCCAGTTGGTAATCCGGTTCGGCGGTTCTGTTCGGCAGCATGCAGCTGCTGGGCTGGTCCGTGTTGTTCAGGATCTGATCGATCCCAAAACTGATGGGCTCGTGCTGCTGATGGGTTTGATTGACCTCTTCGATCCCCGTGTGTTCCATTTTTTTATGATGTTGTATATTTTGATAAATATATGTGGATGACTCTAGAAATGATCAAGGCATATAATTATTTTTCTCGATGCTCTCAGAATTCCCCGGAAAATGATAAAACATTCCAAGACGAAAGGCTCAGAAAAGTTAGGCAAGGTGTTTCCTTTTACAATATTAAGCCACTCTGCATCTGCGATTTCTGTCGTGTGGCCATGAAGTGTACCGTACTGAATTATGTTAACTGATGCAAAACTCACTGTAAATAATCCATCGTGACGAACTATTTAGTCGTGTCCATTACAGAACACCAAAATCCACTCTGAACATGCACCTCAGAATGCGTAGTATTCAGATTCAGCATTTTCAAAACCGATAAAAAAACAGATATATTTGAAAAGACTAACAAAAATATTAGGTTGAATAGAATTCAACACAACGTTTTTGAGAGGAAAAAAAAAACAAATCCGAAAACGAGCGCCAGTTTGCCGAGAGAACGCTTCTCCTGCACTGCAGCGTTTGCGGGAATTCAACGATCAGCTGAGCTCCACTAAACGTGGGAGATATTTACTGGTTCTGTGGAACTCCATCATGCCAAATGAAGACACAAAATAAACAGCTCATCTTTCTCCCATGAATATTAATTGGGACAGCGGCGACTGCGCTAGCGCACCGCTCCTCAAACTGATTTTGAGCAGGTGAGAAGCTCTTTCTCCCAAAACCCCGGGATTGACTCATTCATTGGCTGCTGGGTTCCGGGATAGGCTGGGTTTCTCAGTCGTCTCCCTTTCCTTAAAGCAACAGCACCCCATTTTCTCAAGGGCTGGTCTGAAATATTCCACAGCAAAATCCAACACGAATCAAGCAAAGCTGTCATCCGTCAGAGGCCTGCTTCTCCTGCGAAGGAACTCACCTTCACGTCTGCTTCACAAAAACACGTGTGCATTGTTCTTCAACGCAATATTAACAAAAGTAAGCATGTTTCTTTTTATTCTAATTACCGTTACTATTTTAGCTTGAATTAAGTACTGGGATAGCTAGTATCTAAACAGCGTTTGGTTAACGGAGCAGCTTTAAATGTAAATAGTTTACAATTAATCGATTAAGACCCCAGTCCTACCTGGATGTATAAACTGTATAAACTACTAGGATGTTAATACTGGCCTCTCTGAAAGCTAACAGTTAGAGCGCTAACATGATTAATAACCTGCGGTAGATGGAATTTAGCGCTGCATCTCCTAAGAATTTTATGTGCCTATTATGTGTCCTATACTTTTCAGAAATAAGTCTATGCGAGTACCGTTTGTCACGAATCGAAAACAATTTAAAAAGTCTTAATTAAGTTTGTTTCTTATTTTGAGTTGATTCCTGAGTGCTTGTTTTACTTTGATGCCTGTGGGTGGTTAGGGCAGGACTAGATAGCGTTTAAACTTAAAAGTTGCACTTATTTGTAATTTTGTCAAGTGTAGTAATTGTCATCAACGTCGTCGTCATCATCATCATGATCATCATCAATCTACGGACATTTTACTTGTAAATATGAATAGCGATGAGAGTCAGAGAATCAAGACCTTGTGATTTATGGTAAGACTCTACCGAGTTTTTAAAATGGAATCAGTACGTTTTAAAATGATTATTTAATTATAATAGCTATTATATAGGTCCCAGCTCTCCCGCGACCGCTTTCTCAAGCTGTTAGAAAATAGATGGATCCATGGATGGAATAACTATAATCACAATCTCTTCTAATAATAGGATAGTGTTTTAAAATCAAGTTTGAGCGCGAAAGAGACGAGCCAAGTTGACGTTTTAGGGTAAAGATTACCGTCTCATTACCCCTATAGGATTAACAAGGTTTAGATAGGACCAGCACTTATTAATTCGAATTAAAATATACATTGAGTGAATTTTAGAAAACTTAAATAATTAGACTTAATGGAAATGGTGCAAAGTTGTTGGTCAAATCCTATTTCTTTCAACAGTTAATATTTTAATTACCAATGAGTGGTGTAGTTATGTTTCCCCTCGTTATTTTTAATCCTCTTCCTTGATTGGAAGTGATTCAATCTATTCGTCCCCCAAATTTTATAACTGACCTAGATAGCATGTGCAGAAAAGTTATTTGCCCATTTGGCTTGAAGCTTTATACAAAATTAAGAAGGAGAAAAAAAGTTTCATTCCATTTAAGCGATTGGCCAACAGCTGCGCTGATTGGCACTAGTAATTTAACCTTTCTCCGCCTAAAGCGTGAGGGAACGGGAGCTCAGTTTCAATTCAATAAAAATGAAAAATGGCTTATAATAAATCTGCAACACAGGGAAAACGAATTTAATATATCATCGTTTTATTACGCACTTATTTCAGGTTTTGCCCGAATAGAAGATTTTCTCAGACGCTTGGGGTGGCTCAGGGAACGTATGAAAATCAATTGTGTGTATTCGAATCTATATTAATAATGAAGGTTGATTCATATTTCAGTTGTGATGGGAATGTGAAGCGGGTATAACATTTCCAAAATACGTGTCTACATTACTTAAACGTGATCGAATATATAGCATATTAATATTAGACTCGTAAAAGGATAAAGTGCCTGTACATGTTTTAGAATTATAAGAAAATAAAGCAAAACTCCGAACGGATTCTAAATGGATTTTAAGAGGTCTTGCAGAAGAACGCAGTAGCTGTCATTAACTTTTAATATCCAATTGATATTTCTACAACTCACACTGTATACAGCCTCAGACAGGCTGTGCACCATTTACCTGTGAGCATTTCAACAACTTCAAACGAGACGAACACAATCTGACGTTTGAACAATAAATTACATATGTATAATTAGTTTTTATATGTCAATGTAAACTTAGCATCCTGTGTTGGCTATACACATAAAACTAGACAAAAATCAGGCTAAAGGATACAACGAGATATTGCATCCTGCACAGTACGTATCATCAGTGCCTGGAAATCAGAGCAATGATAAGAGCAAAAAAAAAACTCCAGCGTATGATAGAAAGTGAATAAAATCCAAGTGTGTTGGATAGATATGAAATTCTCACTTACAACCAATGACAAACTGACAGAATAAGCAGCGTCCTCATTACAAGATCCTTCACTGTAAATAACGCGGATTATTTTCCATAATACTTATTATGGGAAACAGTCTCGTCAGTACCATTTTATTTTGCTCACCTTCTTTTCATTTATTTTTCTATCTCCCTGACAGTAATTTTAGACTTATTTTTTATTAAGGTAATTCGTTTTTTTTCTTTACTTTGATTACATAATGAAATAATTGCTTTTATGATAAATGATCTGTCTGATTCTTTGCGCGGAATCTGGATCATTTAAAGCCGTTCCTAATTGTGTTCTTCTCAGGCAGTATGCCGTTATTGGGTTTTATTGAATTAAATTTCGAAAGAGCAAAACGATCCTTCACAGGACTTTCTGACGTTTCGGTTTCTAACGAGCTATTTTCGTCAACAGCGAATGCTAAATACTAATCAGATTGAACAATGAGGCAAAATGTTATATCCTAATTAGTTTATATTTTAATTATTTTGAGCACTAAAAAGCAATACTGTAATACTACCTGGCAGCTTGCGCCTACCTAACTCGTGTTTCATTTAATTAGATGCATTTAACGGTCCCTGCTAAAATTAAACTAATTAATATAAAGTCTAAGTATGGTTATAAAATATTTTTTTAATACAGCACCTTCTGCAATGTTTTGCTCAAGGGAATATTTAGGGTTTATTAATTCAAATCATTTTAATATTTAGTATCCATGCAGGAGAGTTCTTTTCTATACATTTCAAACTGAAGAAAGTTTATTGACGCGTCCTCTGAAATCGCAAATACATACACAACTTTTAAAACGCCTAGCAGCAGTACTCTATATTAAAAATATCTATACTACTGTACATTACAGAAAACTTTTGTGATTTGTGATTACGCTTACAGTCAATAATGTATTTCGCAGATACGTCAAATATTTCCCTTCAATATTACCGGATCGCGGTATAATGAACGCACCGCCTTTTGAGCTGTTATGTGGTTTATAATGCAGAATACCTTCTTTTTATGCATTGCCCAATACCGTACCAGAAGGCAACAAGTTATTTTGAGGAATCTATAAACTTGTCTCTTGATTGTACAGGCTAAGATCTGTATGTACAACCAATGTCATACGCGTGCATATACAGTACAGCACAGTACCATTTCCGCTATTTTATTGGAATTTCATGTTGGAAAAAAAAATTCTCACGCTTTCTTCCATTTTCTGCTTCACTTACGGTCCGAAGACCTGATTTGCAAGCGCCTCTTTCTTTAAATTCTTAATATAAAACCCCTCAACTGGTTGCCTCGGGCGTTGTGTCTAGGGTGGGTTGCAGCCTGCATCGGAGGCTGTGATGAATCGGTACCCCAAGGCAGTCCCTCTCCGCTGGGTAATAAAGTACCAGCAAAGCAGAGACAATAAGAATTTGTCACAGTTTTTTTTTTGCGACCCGCTGCCCCTTTGCATGTGCGACCCGCTGCCCCTTTGCATGTGAGATTTTTAGAGGAGTTTAGGAAGGACCAGAACACCATTTACCATATGTTTTCCCAAAAATAGCAATAAAGACGTTCGAAGGAAAAACATCTCTCTTTGTTTTGGAGTAGCAGGATGGTTGTAGTGATCGGAGATTACTTGTTTCTACAAGTAAGCTGTGATGCGAGAACGTCGTCCGATAGTGGTTACTTGATCACGCAATGAATGACTCCATAGGTTAGTTAAATTATATTCTCGCTGATATTTTGCTTTACTCGAAATTCTCGCCACAACCACATTCCTAATAGTTCTCAAAGGATCGTCCGCTCACGCCTTCAGGTTTCGTTATTATTTTTTAGACTTTCTTAATTTGATGCGCAAACCAGTCTTGTGCTTATTCGCTCGCATATTGCACCTGCAGTATAGCTTTGTATTTGTTGTAATGCTTCATAATAACGGGATCATTGTTCATTTCACATTCTGTAAATTGGAAAATGTTGGCTACTGTGCACAATCAATCCCAAGAACGGTTCAATATATCAGTATTTGATCCTAACATGCCTTGCCTGAGCAAATAATAGATTTCGACATGCTATATTTAATATAACATAGTGTTCACTATTATTATTATTATTATTATTATTATTATTATTATTATTATTATTATTATTATTGCTGTTGTTGCTGTCACTGTTACTAAACGATAATAAATCCTTAAGGTAATCGGAAAGAAGGATATTTAATAAAATATTTTTAAGGAAAAACGCTTACAAATTATTGTTATAAACGCATGCTGACCGCGAATTTAATTAATTCGTGAACAGTCTACATGCTTCAAGAGAAAGTTTAGGTTCCACTTAAGTGTTTTTTTTTATTTTTAAGAATAGCTGCTTTTTTTTCAACTTCAATATACAGTAAGTTACATATATACGATTAAATAATAAAGACCTATTAAATAAATAGTATTTTTGCTAATTTGTATTCAATTGTCAAATAATTTGTATGAAAACTTGATTTGTAGATGGTATATTTTTGGAGCAATAGCCGATTTTGTACATTTTTATTGCTGTTATTTAGTATACTATTTATCGACGACAGAACTTTAATGATGTAGCCTTTAATTCAATAAATTACTAAAAAAAAGCAGATTGACAGAAATCGCTGTCTTTCTCGCCTTCTGCTAAGTCTGATATAATGTCCCTCACTCTGACATTCCATTATTAAGCTGATGAGCCTGTTGGTACTGACAATTTTCATTCACAAGCCCTCAGTCTGTTGTTGTTTCTGCTGTAATTAGGTTGAATTCAGCCCAGATAGAATTACATTATTCTGCATTTCAAGCTACAGTCCTTGACTTTCCAAATCCCCCGGGATAACCTGGCGCCTCCTGCCTCGATCAGACGGCTTGAAAGTGGACAAACTACTCGGAAAACGCTGAGCAGCACACTCGCCAGGCAGAAGACGGTGTCATTTGGGTTCAGGAATGGGCGCATAAAACACGGATTAACGGAATTTGTCGATCTAAAATGGAGAACAACATCATCGACACCTGCTCCTCAGGAACAAGGCGCTTTTTTTTCTTCTTTTCACACTTTTTTTTTACTCAAGCTCCCTAGATAGTGTGTAGGCCTAAACCTAAATATCAGATCGTTAGAAATCATTACATTTATACGATAAGTACTCCGGCTGGGCAAAATAATAATGGCGTCGCTAGTAGAAGTAGTGGCGGTGGTATTTTTGGTAGGCCCAATGTTAGCAAGAGCACCAGCCTCTGGCCGGTAAGATTCCACATTGAATCCCTCTTCATAAAGAGTTTGACAGCCTTAACCGTAGTTTCTTCACTCACTCAGGACTACAGACATACATATCATTGTAAAAGGGCTAATTAAGATGAGCTACTGTCTTCATATACATGCATGTATAAATATAAATTACATTAGATCTCTACAGACAGAAGACAAGCATTAGTAAATTATTTGGCGGCACAAAAATAACTTTTGTTTGAAAAAAAATACAAGAGGGGAAGGCAAAAGAAAAGATCGAATTTCCTTTTATGTAAAATCCACTATGAAATCATCATTTATTTCTTTACTTTTTTTGTCAATCAAATTTGATGAATACTTCAATTCCACATGAATTACTATTGCTAGTCAATATATATATTCAAACACGGTTCTTTTACAAGAAGCTGCAAACTGCTGCCAGTCTTTAATTCAGACGTACTACATCTTTGGAAAAAATGCTTTATCTTTTCATTGATGATAAGATTGGACAAATATGAAGCTGGTAACTCTGTGATAAATTACAGAAACTACCCTGAAATGAGAAATGAACTGACTTTTCATTTCCTTTTGTCTTCAGAGTCCACCAGGAGCATTTTTCTTTCTTTCATCAGCGGGCTTGCTCTGCAATCAGCCACACGTGATGTCACTGCCTTTTAAATTGTTATTTAATGCTCTTGCTTGACAAGTCTTAAATGCTCTACTAAACGTAAAAAAAAAAAGCATTTAGAGCCAAAGGTGCATAATATATGGATTTTACATCAACGTTATTAGATAGCATTACAGTGAATCAGAAGTGGAAGATAGAAATGGCATTTAGTGTTAAATGAATACCAGGGATGAGTCGGCGCTTCACTGTTCCAATTCTAAGTGAATAAATAATGTAAAGAAGAAAACACTTTCTGCCAGTAGTCTACAGAGGGAAACAAATGTTACATTCTGGCTGAGTTATGTTCATAATGTTTCCATAAAAAGCTTTTTCTGTACAAAATTACAGATAAAAAGGACAGAATGTCTAAGAATTAGGAGGCAACGGTACTTTAGCAGAATCTTGTACTGTGAAAAAAAAGACCTTATTCTACTCCTCATTGTTGGGTGTTACTGTAGTTCTGCACAGGTACGTACTGCATCCGCAAATCAAAATTTGTGCTACTGCTAATCAACATGACAATAAAAGCCAAAAACTTTCTTTCCCTGTACTAAATCAATACTATTTACAGCAGCCCAGCAAAGCTGCACTGGAGAGCTGTGTGTTGCATGGGCTGTCTGTGAGTCTGTTCCATAACACCTACGGGGCTGAACGCTCATGACGCTGCAGTGTGTCGACCATGACAAAATCCACAAACGATGACAAGATGCATCAGTATGATTACAGAAACTGACTGTTAATAACCCCCCCCCCAAAAAAAAAGCACTCTGAGATCTGCCTTTCAGTGATGCAGATCGTTTACACAGATATATATATTCCTTTAGATTTCTTTGCAGACCTCACCTGTCCCTACATTTTTATATACTTTAATATAAAGCACCATCTCCGAGCCACTGGTCTGGTATATATGGAGTGTGTGTGTGCTTTCTTATTTTGGAATTTCGACTTTCATAATTTCACCAAACAGTGTCACACCTGGCGAGTATCATGTCACAGCGAGTGTTGCCTTGTCATATGAGGACATCTATCATGTCAGTAGTGCGCTGGCTATTATTACAGCAGAATATTATGGTCCCTGAGGGTGATTTAGCAACTGGTGATTATATTGGCCGATGCCAGAGGCGGAGGAGGACTGACTCGTTTCGTGAATGCCACTAAATCCATCCCAGAGGACAATGCTCTAGGTTTTCGGCACAAATGAATCATCCATTATTTAAGAATTTTATTAAATTTTCATTTAATAATTGTGTGCGGCGCAAATTATTTGTTTACTGCGCAAAGGCATCGGAAACAAGCTCTTTGACTGGCCAGGTAATGTCTCAAGTCAGAATAAGACATCCAGGCCAACGCCCAGCTCAGCCGCCTGGCTTGTTTTGACATTGTTCTCGCACGCTGAGAGTCTCTTTCTGTTATGGCCAAATGGAGAAATTATGGCCTACAGTCAGCATAACTATCAGACCCGACAACATTAAGTAATGTCAGTCCTTTTTGTCCAGTGATGTTTATAAGCCCTGCCTCGCTGAAAACAAAAACAAATTCAAAAATTTTTTAAGTGCAGAGTGACTCATTTCAGCAAAGACATGAATACAAAGTATTCACAACGTATGTGTATATGGTCAGGCATATTAAATTCTTAAATTATTACCTTCAATACCACAATGATACCTAAATCAATACTGTTATCTATTTGTTTTCAATGTTTTCTTGTAATATTGCTTTAATAATGGAAGGAAGACCTGTTCATACAGTTAGCAATTCATTTTTAGTAATAACAGAAAGCAGATTTAGAAACAAGAACACTGAGGAGTGAATTTTCCCGTCTGCTTCAGGTTCCTTCAGATTTTTGCAGGAATGTTTTATTATGACATCATTCTCGTATCGAAATAATTTAAAACAAAACAAAAACCTTGGAGACAGATATGATCAAATTGCAATGATGGAAAAAAAAGAGAAACATGCACTGCAAAATTAATTGTATTGTGTATTTCATGGTCTCTAATTATCAATGAGCATGCACTAATGTCATAGTTAATTCGATTAATAAAATGAGGATTTCTTTTAAAGGTATAACCTAACAAAAGCATTTGTGTTTTATTTCACATTAAAATATATTATGTTATATATAATTATAGTATTATATATAAAATAATATATATTATTAGTAGTAATAATATTTATGCAGTTTCTTTTTCTACGTTTTTCACAGTGAAGAGTCAGACTACATTTGAACAGTTTGCAAATGTTGTTAATACTGGAAATTGAATATTTTTAATTTTGACCATATTCTGTATAATGTCTCTTAACACTGTTTTCTAGGTCATCAGAGCCTAAATCTAATAAACATTCATTGACTGAGGTGTTGTTTTCTGTTCAATATGTTTATGTATGTATCTTTGTTTTGGGCACTTCTAGTCTTATTCATGGTGTATATTCTTTAGTCCAGTCTAGACTCTCTATCTCCATTTTATAGTCAAGTTGATTTACATGTCATTGTTGGAAGGAGTGTGCCTATTCTATGAGCACTTCTAACTGTAAGGATCCAGGTGTATAGTATAGCGGTGCAGTGTAGCAGAGCATGTGTGTCCTGTACTGTATCAGTGGGAAAGTTCCAGGCTCTAGGTAGGGTTAGATTATTCATTTGAAAGAATCCAGTATACCTGGTGAATGCAACAAACCCGTTGTGGTGTAAGTTAAGATTAAAACATAAAATTTAAAACAAATACCTGCCTTGTTTCGTTCCGATTGTCCCATTCAGACACATGAATTGTCACCCTGTGATGAAACCCTAACAGTGTGCTGAATCGCACGAAGATCAAAATGTTCCACATAAACACAGAGCAGCAGGTCATTTTGTCCTATGTCCTATGCCATTTTATGTGTCTCACATAAGAATGTGCAGCTCCTACTCTTCTTCTTCTTCTTCTTTGAAAAGCTGTGGTGCTGCTTAATCTGAGAAATTGCGACATTCAGAATAATATAATAATATTATATCCAACTAAAAATCAAAAGATTTGTAATTGCACATACTGTAAGTAAATACACAGTTCACATATATGGGGCACTCTGTCATTTCCACAAGAGATTTTCTCTTTTATTTTCAGATGATTGAGTCAAATGTGAAAAGAGAGATTAAAGGAAAGTGGAAAAAGCCAGCTAAACAGAAACATTATATTTATAGATACAAATTTCACTTTTTGTTACCTATATGTCTGACGAAAGCTACACTGTTTTAATCTTATATCCTTAAATGTGTTTCTTACAGATTTGGAATTTCTGAAAATAGAATTGCCTCGAATTGTTACTAACATTCTCATTTTTGTCTTGCTGCCAATTAATTATTTCATTCATTCAATCGGAAAAAGGCTTGAGCCTCACACATCTAAAAAAAAGCCCATCTCAATTTGGTTTTATGCAGAACATGAAAGAAAATCCACTCTCCTCTCACCATTTCTGACATGTTGCATAAACAGAATTCATCTGGATTCAAGCTACAACTGCATATGGGCAAGCACATTTTTATTGTCCTGTGACGCACAACATTAGGCAGAAATTTTAATAATGCTCTGTACCAAGTAGTTCACTCCATTATTGCATTACGGTTTTGTCACTCTTTTGTTTGCTAAGCCTGTTTTTTTTTTAATCCTCTTTAGTTGTAAATGCCCCTTCATTGAAATTCTAATCTCTAATTAACCGTATCATTGGCTTTGTGCTGTTTACACACTGAACACTGAGAACAGTAATTAAATTTCCTCCTCTCAACTGCCACCAGCCTGCTGTCAGCCCACCACCATGTGTGCAGCCTCAGCAGCTAGGCCTGGGGGCATCGTCTGAGTGGGACCTTCTGCCAGCAATTTCATATTACTAAACAGGCAGGTAGGAGATCATCTGCATCCGAATGATGTGAAGGAAAGTGCTGTAATCAGAAAAGCTGGGAGCTGTGTTGTTGGGAGATCGGCAGTCCTCTGGGAAGGGACAAGGGAATGCGAGGCACACTGTAATATAACACAGATTTTCTTCAGTCTTTATTGTACTTCAAAAACTGGAGATACGATGGCCTTTCTGAGTAAAAAAAGAATGTTTTTCTCCCCACTTAGCATGTAAGATATTCAAAAAGGAAAATCTTATAGACAGATTAAGTTTGAACATGTTACTGTCTCTCTATGAACACGAATCACTTAATATAAACTGTAAATCATCTAAAGTATTAAAAGCATTAAGCAAACGAATTTAACTTTATCCTTTTGAATTTAAATACATGCTACTTTTGTACATGTGGGATTTACATTTGTTCTCATTTTTTCATCTACAGTATATCACGTTTTTTTGTTAACATGTCTTAAAAAGATTGAGTCATTTTACAGTTTTTGTATTGAGTAGGCGACACCCATGACCTGTTTCATCAAAACACGGATCACCTAGTTAGGACAAACTCAAATGTTTAAATTGTTTTCGAAGTGGAAATGCTAAATTTATTAACTGGTATGATGACTTTTGTTATGGATTGAAAAGTATTTTGTTTGTTAAGTAGACTATGCTTAGGGAACACATTTTTAAAATACCTTGATATGCAGAGTTTATTGTATGTGTGTGTATATTGTACACAATATTGTTCAAACATTTCAGAACACTAAACATTTTTACAATTAGGAAAAGTTAATCATTGTTATTAATAACAAGCAGACAATTATTGATTAAAAAGCAACAACAATTTACATTATTGTGAGAGTGTTTGCAATGACTTAAAGACCTTTCTAAAGATTGTCCTTGTTTCTATCTGTGCTGAAGCATTTCTTGGGGTGCCTGTAGTTTTAGATTGATTTGGACAGATTATGAAAGATTATGAAAAATGTTGTCCATTTGGTAAATACGTCTACATTGTTATGGCAATGTGTTATGGATCACTGTAATGCAGAAAAATAAACTCTTTGCAGAGGATATGCCAATTTTTAATTAATTCTTTATTCAGGGACATCCATAGGACCTACAGATATTCATATTTCACTGTTGGATTTACGTAGTGGCAGTTCTGCTATAAGGCTCCCAGTAAGAAGTGAGATCATTACAGTTTAAGTAAAAGCTAGCCCGTTTTAAATTATCTGTAAACCATTATGGAGTGACAATATTTAGAAATAGTCTGTATGCTTTTGATTTCTTCCAATTTCAGATTAATGTCTGACTACCGTTTAAGATTTATGTGCGCGTGTATGGATTAATTCTAAATGGACTGCAGTTTTATAACATTCAAGGTGACCTTCCAAACATACTGTATACCATCAGAGGTCATCTTCACCTTAATTTTACTGCTCGGCCTGTGCAATCAAGCCTCAGAGATTGATCTTCAAGAAAAACACCAAGTTCTGGTTTTAATGGATTAGTGAACAATAATCCGGTTTGCAGTGTCTATCTCTCCCTGTTTCATTTTCAATGAGAATTTCTTTATATTCGTTATCTGCAAGGTAGTGATGATGTACTGTACATTAAGATATTGTTTTTCCATTCAGATGTTGTTGAGCCAAGCAGTAGAGTTTTAGAAACACAAAAGAAGCTGTTCCTTATTAATTTGTTTACCAAGTAACTGCTGTCAAAACCCCTTCTCTTACAGATATCTTTTTTAAGATATCATAAGATAAATTACCTATCTGGGTTTCAAGAGATGTTTGTAAAGGTGTCATGACACCAAACTCTACCTTATTAATCATTGAGCTCACTCATTGACATGAATGTCTTAATAAAAAAAGATTGGAGCTGAAATTGAAATTGCACAGTTAAATGTCTTTGGAACATGTAAGTAAGTCACAAACAGTATTTTTCATTTACATTAATTTATATGTATATAAATATAGATACACTTAAATCCTTAGTGAGTCCTGGATGAACGACAAAGCCCTTAGGCTGCAGTGTGGGTTGTAATGATTAATTGCTGTTAAAAGAGAGAGTCAACAGTCAGTTTCTATTGAAATATTGCTGCTCAGTCCCAAAATCCTTATTTGGACTGTATGACTTATTGTGTAGCATGATAAGGTTTATCTTTTAAATCTCAATCTATTTTAAGTCACAATCTCATAGTTGAGATTTATGGATAGAAATTGTATATAGTCGTTATAAATTGCCTTAACAGAGCTGAATGTATTCAAAGTGCTCAGATTTGCTTGGATTATTTTATTTTGTTTCCCCCTGAATTTAGGGCATTTATTGTTTGCTAATTATGTCTGGAAGTGCTTTTCATGTATCAAATGTTGAAGGACAAAGGTGCAAAAAGAAACTGGACATAACCAAACCAAGTTTATTGGTTGTTTTCCTGGGGAGAGGGCTGTTAATGATAGTTTTTAGGGCTTTGTTGTTTTAACACAGAAATTTAAAATACTACACCTAGGCAGAGATACCACAGGATACACAATAATGCTTGTTTAATAACAGACAAATCAAGTTTATTTGCTGTTTTTGTCATTTGGATACACACTGTGACTGAATGAATACACCAAGTAATCAATTGCTCATGCTAACATCCCAAAATAATCTACTGTTTCTTCAAAACTATAAATACATTCTCATTGCTTCAACACAACTTTCAATTCTGATGCACTCCCTTTTCAAAACTCTACACACAACTCTCAGTGCACTAGCACAGTTCTCATTGTGACCACACCTGTCTCATTTGTACTGTATAAACATGCGAGTCACCAATCAAAATTAGATGAGCTAATGTACAAAAACATACCTCACCTGTGGAAACACAATTAACTAAAATTATACACCCAGTTCTCCTTATTCTCTCAAATATAAAAATGCCACACAATGGCTCAGGGAAATACAAAAACGGAAGAACAAAGAGCACAGAGGGGTGGAGGCAGAGAAAGACGCTCAGGACAAGGAAGGCAACGATACATTTCAAATGAAATAAGAGCGACTCTGGTCGACGGTGTTATCAACCATGGCTTGAGCGTGCGAGAAGCTGGGCAACCAGTGAAGCCAAATTTGTCTCTTTGCACCGTGGCTGGAATCATGAGGACATTTCGAACTGAGAACAGGTACAATATAAAGCTATACAATATTTAGCTTTCCTATGTCCGGAAGACACAGTGTGCACAAATTCTCCTTTGCAGAATTCAGAGAAGACCGTCTAATGGTGGGAGAAATCGCCTCTTCAATCAAGAACAAAGAAGCTAAAATTGTGTTGGTAAATAATGGCATCAGGCTTAGAGAAATCCAAACACACATCACAGAAGACAAAGGTGTATTCCATAACATAAGGAATGTTGCCATATCCACTATTGATCGTGTGCTGAGAAGACACAGGGTGAGCATGAAGCCAATATATCGAGTTCCATTTGAGAGAAACTCTGATCGTGTGAAAGAGATGCGCTACGCGTACGTACAAGTGAGTATATCATTTTACAATACCGTACATATTCACTATGCTGTGGTCACTGTTCTTACATGCTCACGTCTTCATCCAGAGAATACTTGAGCTTGACGCAAATGCTGACCCAGCCGAATCCGTCTATGTTGACTAGACCAGATTCAATGTGACCAAAAGGCGTCGCAGAGGAAGGAACATCACAGGACACAGAGCAACAGTTGAGGTCCCTGGCCAAAGAGGGGGGAGGTGGGGAATGTAACCAGTGATCAAGGGGTCATCCATCACCATGTCACTGTTGGCCCATACAACACAGCACTTCTTCCGGAATTCCTCACTGCACTGTATGATCTTTTATTCCCAACCCCAGTGAGACAGCATAGGACCACGGACCACACTACCTGTGCTGTAATATGGGATAACGTCAGCTTCCACCGTGCAGGGGCCATTCAAGAACGGTTCACCACCCACCCACTCATACAGATGATCTTCCTTCCACCCTACTCCCTATTCCTCAATCCAGTCGAAGAATGTTTTTTCCAGCTGGCGATGGAAGGTACAGTATATGGTCGGAACCCGTACCAACCAGTGAACCTTCTTGAGGCAGTGCATGCAGTCTGTGATGATCTCACTTTAGAGGCTTGTCAAGGATGGATCCGTCATTCTAGGCGCTACTTTCCTCGCTGTTTTGCGATGTTGATGAGAATATGTGGCCAAATATTCTGTCTGACCTCTGTTTTCTGTTGTACTGGATTTTGTTTTTGTTTCCTTTGTTATGATTACACAGCGTTTGAGAAATGTATTTTTTACAGTACATAGAGAATATGGTTCCGTTTTTTTGGGGTTGTTTTGGACTGGTGATCAAACTCTGTGATTCTGTGATTTTGAAATGTAAATAATTAAGAAATTAATGCTTCACCAATCTGTCCCATTTATGTCACAAAGTAAAAGAAGAACATAAGAAAGGTTACAACTGAGAGGAGGCCATTTTGACCATCCAGCCTGTTTGACAGTTATTAGGTGTTTTGGTTAGTAGCCACGGATCCCGTGAAGGAAGCCTGGTTCAGCATCATGGCTGAGTCACTTTTCTGACCCCCACAACCCTTTTGTGTAAAGACACACGTCCTGTCCTGACTGGAGGATTGCTTCCAGCTGCATCCTGAAAGAAACCAAGGTATCGGCTGGGCAGCTTGTTCCTGACTGTTACCACCCTTTGTGTAAAGAAGTGACCATTAGAATGGATAAGAATTGTTACAAAAGGGAGACAAGCACTCAGCCCATCGGGCTGATTCAGCTGCAGGTAGCCACATGACCAGAAAATCTGTTTGATCCAAGGATCAAATAGATTTAGAAATGCATCTAAAATACATATGACCAAGTTCATAAGAGGAAATTTTTAAAAATTACTTTGCCATACATTTTTTAGGTAAAACGTGGTTCTACTGTGGACACACAGCTCCATTTGAAATGTTGGGAAGCTCAGGAGTTAAGCAGTTAGTGAAAATGAAAAGCACTAAATAAGCAAAGCTCCCATTAGCAAAAATATAATTATGGGGGGAAAGAGAATTAAGGAAATGGATTACGGAATGACAGATATTTTGCAGTATGTTGTTAGTCGGAATTAACTGTCTTGTGCTAAAGCTCAAAGTCGAAGTTGCCCTAGCTGTTTTGTTTCTGACAGCAGGAGTATTGGGAGCGTGTGTGTGTGTACATGTGTGTGTACGTGTGTGTGTACGTGTGTGTGTGCATGTGTGTGTGCATGCGTGTGTGCGTACGTGTGTGTGTGCATTCCTGTAGGTGTGTGTGCATGTGTGTGTGCGCGTGTATGTGTATGCGCATCTGTGTGCATGCGTGTGTGTGTGTACGTGTGTGTACGTGTGTGTACGTGTGTGTGCACGTGTGTGCACGTGTGTGAGCGTGTGTACGTGTGTACGTGTGTACGTGTGTACGTGTGTACGTGTGCGTGTGTGCGTGTGTGTGTACGTGTGTGTACGTGTGTGTGCACGTGTGTGAGCGTGTGTATGTGTGTGTGCGTGTGTGTGTGTACGTGTGTGTGTGTGCGTGTGTGTGTACGTGTGTGTGTGGTGAACATTAATGGTGTGAGGGGGCTTGAGGCAGCAGCAAGCGAAAGGAACTAGAGTGATAGTGGGCGGAACATAGCGCACTGACGGACAGCCCCGCTGCCTCAGGACACACCATTATTACAGAAAGTAGCTCCCATCTCTTTCACTGTCTCTGCTCTGCAAAATCTCACATCAGAGGAGGCGTCATGAGGGGATTACGGGGAAAAAAATAGAGCACCAACTTAATAATTGATTGGCTTTTCCAAAGCTTCCCCAGCCCCTTTGAGTGAGAAGACAACAGAGGAGATGGATGGGAGAGTAATTAGGAAATTGCCCCACGTGGCAGGCTTACACTCAGGTTATAATGCTGCCTTCATACACAAAACACTGATCTACTCGAACTGTATTCTGCAGGTTGAAAAATAATGGGATTGAGTTTTTAGATAATCCTGCAGAGTAAGAAGCAGGAGGTAGTGGAGCAGAATATGTACTGTTTGTTGAGAGCTTTTTATCAGGCCTTGCCTAGAATAATAGACCACAGGCCCAAACTGTACACACAATAAAGTCTCCATTTCACAAAACTTTCACCTTTTAACACCCCCCACAAGTAAGAAGTAAAAAGCCACAATCTCTTTGTGTTCTCTGATTCCCTTTAAAGGCTGAGAAACAGTTTGTAATAAAATAACCCGTCTCCTCAAAGCAGTATTCACCGTGCCCAGGTAGGGCATATTGTGTTGTTGTATCATGTCTTAAGAACAACATAGCACAAACAACACATATCACTCTCCATTCAGTGTAACTACATTATCAGCTTTTATTAAAAAGAGTATTTTCAAAAATGCCAATCTCAGTATACTAGAAAAATTCTAGTAACATTTAATTTGCTTTAGGTGTTTATCTTTCTCAACCCATTCAGGCCAGTAGTTTATTTCCTATAGAGTGGTAAGGTAGACCCCTCTTATTATAGAGCAAAAGTAACAATTTTTGAAGGATGATGTTAAACAAGAGGAGAAAAGGATATTCTTAGTCTTAGTCTTATTTCACACAAAGGTGTGAAAAATGTGGCCTTTTAACAATTGACAGAATTGCTTGATCTGGCTTTACTACAACGTTTTAATGCATAAGTGGTTTACATTTTCCACTTTTATTATTTCTATCCTATAAAATCCTCTTTAAGTGGAGATCTTATTTCAGTTTTTGGAAAAGGATGTACATGTCAGCGCAATTGAACTGCAATTACAGTGGAACAGAAATACTTATGTCCATTTATTTTTTGCCTCTTTTACAATTTGTATAAGTAACACAGAGAATGATTCAATGATATCTGTCATTAACCGCTTTAATTGGAAATATTGTCTGTACACATCTTTTAACACATTTTTATTGTTATGTTTTTCTGCTAGAGCTGTTAAATATTCAGCCACAGCTATAGTTAACAGAATGAATTCAGTTTAGCCTTGTGATTAACAAGTACTGTCCTAAACAATGACTGAAAGGCAAAGCACATAGTGGCAGTATAAGTGACTTATAGTATAAGAGCAGATTGAAAGAAAAGAAAAGTAAGTAAATTTAGATTTATGGTACAAAAGTGGAATACATTTCTTTGTTGTTTTGTGGCTACTGAGTCCTCTATAAACCAGGAAAGAATGGCAGATGAAATTAAATTCTCCATGACAGAATTTCAAATGTTTCAAAATATAGTTTCCTCTTCTTGCCAAAGATACACTGAGCTCCTGAAAAGAACATTATTTTTGTATTAAAACGAACCACTGACTGTGCTTTAAATGTGTGTCACCATGTTGTGGTTTAAAAAAGCATGGAAGAATATGAATTAAAGAGATGAATAGCTGAGGGCGAGCAGGCTGGTGTGATATTATTGCTGTAATAACATTTGCGATTAGTAATATCTATCTCAAAGGTGCACTACACAGCAAAATGATGGATGAAAATGCATTGAAGCTCTTATGGCTGCTGCAAGTAAAATATCTAAAAAGATTTCTGATATCTGGCATCATTCTTAACAGTGAAAGGACATCTGCTGTTTTATAATATTAATCAAGTCAATAGGCCTTTTAATAAAACTTTAGGGCAGGAGAAATAGGAAATAAACACAATTTCTTGTCAGGAAGCAGAATGCATTACCGGTTTATTCACTTCATATTGTGAACTGCTGTAGTTTTGTTCAGTCACATGCAATCTGTTTTGCATATTATTTCAGATATCTGCTATCGAGGCAGGTAATTATATTTTCCCTGTTTGCAGAACAATCTCCACAATATTAATCTTAATGAAAGGATGTTATAAACAATCATGGATCATACCTTTGGCATTTATCTTTTTACTGTATGAGATTTGCACAGATTTTAAAGGCTTTGCCCTTTTTAAAGGCTTCAAATCATATTTATGTATTCAGGGTTCAAATACTACATTTAAGTCCTTCAGCTTATCCTGACAGACAACTGGCCAGCTACTGTAGTTTTTACCATTTACCATCTTTTAGCAAAAACTGAGTAGAAGGTGAAGGAATAATAAGTGCATTGGAGTGGTTTTATGAGTATGTATAGATTATGTTAGAAAATGAGCATTTCCATTGTATTTTCAGTGCCCGACATTCTTATAATACAATTAATCTATGTCAAACATGAAATAATTCAAGATATTGTAAAAATATTCCTGTTGCAAGTTATTATAAGTAGGTGCATTAAACCATTATACACAGTGATACAATTCAAAATTTTAGAACTCGTTTTAATTAATTTAAATACTAATTTTGCCCAGATGAAATGTTAATAATAAAATGAATCCTAATTTATATTTCAATGCATCCATAGAGTGCTTTGCATCCCAAAACATTTTTCATATAAATGATCCCCTTGATCCACCACTGAGGTGCAGCCCCCACCTGGTATTTGCACGCAGCCCCACTGCACAGGCGATCAGGTGGAGAAGAGGCCAGGCTGTGCAAGTCTAAAGAGGAATTTGGCCAGGACACCTGAGTTAAAACCCTTACTCCAATAATAATAATAATAATAATAATAATAATAATAATAATAATAATTCCTCACACTTATATAGCGCTTTTCTGGACATTCCACTCAAAGCGCTTTACAGTTAATGGGGATCCCCTCCACCACCACCAATGTGCAGCATCCACAGGGCCATGAAATAATTAGTGACAAAGTCCTTATAGTGGTTCAAAAATCTATGTCCAGAAGGAAGAGCACCATCTACTGATCTATCATCACCACTTACTGCAGGAAACTAGCTTTCAGGACCGACACTGACCAGACCCAGAATATCTTATGTTCTGAGCTCTCACAAGACCAAGTCACAGGATGGTCATTCACCCGTGAACCTCAAAAGATACGTGTTCGCTTTGATTTGTTTCCCTTTTCAATGAAGGAACTAAATTACAAAGATACTACAGGAGAATAAAGAAGCTGAGAAGAAACATTTTCCTGTCTTCTGGTCTTCAAAACACTTTTCTCCAGCTGCACCTCATGGGTGCGCATATTCTTGGCCCAGAGAGAGAGAATGTGGGATAATGTCTCAGGCTAAAAGCAGCACCGCTCAGCAAGTGCCGCTTCAGACAGTATCAATACTTTCCACCATGCCAACTGCAAGAGCACATCTAAAACTGTCGTGACCTGAGACTGTGGCCATTCCAGTTCTAAGACACCACCAGTATAGCGCAACAGGACATTTGAGTGCTGTGAATTACTAGCACCATGGCCCTTAGCAGCACCAAGCAGAATTCTAGTAATAGATAGAATTGCAGGGGAGGTACAGCAGTTCGCTTCTCCTTCTGACTTAATCTGAAGGCACAGAACAGAATACCTAATGAAAGACCAAAAAGTCAGCAAACACTGAACCATATTGCCTTAAGAATAATGTCATTACTGTGTCTAATGCTATTAAGTTCCATTATTTAAACCAGTTTAAGAGCATCTATCTGTTGTAAGTCTCCTAAATTACTTTAGAACTCCTGTCACAATCATGAAGAAATGCAAACAGTTTAGTGCAATTACTGTGTTTTTTGCATTGCAATTGCTGTACAGGCCCAGATGTGAAATAAAATCGATCACTTGAGATTGAAGACGATAAGAGGATAAAAAGACTCTAGTTTAATGAAAACATGCCTCTCAAGTTTCAGATTTGAGACAAGGGAAAGAAAATGCATTTTGTAAGAACTTGAACCAGCTCTTAATTTCTAGAGCTGCTTATTTTTTTGTTCCTTATGTGAAACAAAAGATAAAACGCAAAAATCACTCGACACCCATGTAGAGCCCTTTTCAATACAGTATTTCAATGTCGCTTGACTGTGAAGAAGAGTTAGGACAACACGGTGTGCATACTTGTGATCTTCTCCAGTGTGAGCTCATATTTTATTTTTCAGTTTTGTCCTTTGAGGTTTTGGGACCAAACCAAAATATTTTCTGAAAACCTCTGGAAAGAGTGATGACAAGGAGCTTTAAACTCATACATGACACTTCTCACGGCAAACCAGCAAATTACAGCGTGACTAAAAAGTCTCCAGCAGGCCTGAACAGTCCAGTGCTTCAGAATAACACAGAACATTACTTCTTTATACATACTTATTTGTGATATTTATAGGAAACGTCTGGATATTGCACTGAAATGGCAACTTCATTATTAAGTAGGATATTATGAAGAATCCTTCACTTAAATTCTTTACTAACCATGTCCTCTCATCATCTCTCCATCTCTCTGGGAGTATGCTTGCCTTGTTCTGGGTTTTGTTGACACTACATTTTATGGTCTGTATTAGAAAAGGCTAGGCATGGTCCTGTAGAGTCCTTCTGAGTTTTCTTAAATTCATTAGTGCCTATATACCTGTAACCAGTGATAATTTAGACACTTAACTAAATTATTGATCAATTTAACTGACTGTAATGGGAGTTGGATAGCCCAGTATTTAACACCCACCATTACTGCACACAGCAGGACATGAACTATCTGGTCCAAAGACAGTGTTCCTCTACAACTAAGAAGAAGGCCATTCAGCCTATCTGGCTCATGTGGTAGTTAGTGGCTAATTGATCCAAGAAACAAGAAAGAACTAAGCAAAAGAATTAAAGTTTTCTTTTTTCAGTCCCACAAATAAGAAACAAAAACGTGTGTCAGAATGCATAGGCTGCCAAGGAACAAGTAAAGGTTTATTCCCTGCTGAAAAGAGAAGAAAAGAAACAATGTTTCAGCTGGGGAGCCCTCTTTGGGTGTCTGCTAGTTTTGGTGACACATGGTCTGTTGTCATTTGGTATTTTGATATTTCAAATCCAGTGGATAAAATACAGAAAGATTGCAATTAAATAAAAACATGCACAACAAAATGCACAGATACAGAAAATGAGGGAATTATCATTGACACCTCTGCCTCAAAGATATTCTGAAGCTGAAACAGAACTGTCTCTGCCAATCCATATCTATGAAGTATGTAACTTGCTTATCGGCGTAATCTTTTTCTGCTTATTCCCGTTTCCTCCAGAGACCTTTGACATAATGCTTCAATTTATATTCTCCCACCAAATGAAATCATTTCAATGTCAGTGCAGTCCTCTGTAATCTAATGGGGGATTGGAGAGCAATAAAATTTCAGCAAACCTCAACAAAAGAGATTTTATTCATAACTCAATACGCTGTCTGTATTTATCATGAGCACAGTGTAAAGGAGAGGAGATGCTGCAGGGGAGAAATGGATTAGTTTGACAGAAAACAAACAAAATCCAACTTTTTAATTTGTATTTTGGTTGGGTGCTGTTGACATCTTGCAGATATACACAGCACAGGCAAAACAGTAATAAATCATGAACTTGTTATAGATTTATTGCTGGTACATTGCCTCTGTGCACATTAAAATAACAGGTTCTGGGATAGAAAATCTACCTTTGAAATTAAAAAAAGAGGGATGAAACATTTTAACATCTAATCATATGGATAATAATGTTAATGTGAATCATGTGAATCAAGAAATAAAATGAGCTAGCAGCAGTTTCAGTAGTCACCAGGATAAATTCTATGGGAATCTGTATTGTCTGCCCAAAGTGTAGAATGACACCTAAAAATTAGGAGATTAGGGCCCCATTGCTCATTTCAGTAGTTCAATAAAATTCAAATAATGATAAAACGAGCTGATTAATATAAAGGGATAACATTCTTAATACTTCTGCATTAACTCGCCTGTATGATTAAATAACAGTGCTGGGTGAAGATCAGCACTGTTACAACCTTCCTCACTTACAAGGAATGAACCAGGGAGGAAGCTGTGTCAGTGAAGTTGTGACAGAGCGAGGGGAGGTAGAAAAGATAAGCAGAGTTGTTTGCGGCCAGGGAGTATTTAAAGGGGAACAGCAGTGAGAGATTTTCTTCCTGAAATTCTGTTAAATCACACCATTGGGGTCAACAACATCCAAGAATTAGATGTTTTATGAATGTTTGGATTTATTTGGTGGGACTGGTTTGGCTCAACCCACTTGGTTACCAGGTTGCATTCTGGCCATGGGTCGAGAATACTCCAACCCCATTCAGAGTGAGTGAACCCAGGGGCAGCTGCAAGGTGGAGTTGGGGTGGAGGAGGGATACCTGGGACAAATGAGAAGGGAGGTGTTTGTGTTTGATATAAAGAGCTTATTTACATAATGATGGTGATTAGGTACAGCCATGTGAGATTTACTTGTTATCCCTCCCAAACTTCAAGAATTAACTTCCATTTATGACACGACTTACCTAGTCCAGATATTTATTTTCCAAGAGCGTTTCAAATGGTAGGGTTGCGGTGTAACTGGGCCAAGACCCTAAAGGATCAACTTCTATTTATTGAGAGATGGGTCTGTCCGCTTGCAGATATTTTAACCTTGGACTTCCAGCAACAGATAAAAAGGTGGAAAAGCAGCAACTTCCCTGGCATGGACATGTTTCGAGGCGTATGTGTATGTGTCCAATGACTCTTGAAATAGTTCAGTGGTACAGATTAGGTAGCTAATGGTGTGGTTGATTCCTGGAAGGGAACTGATTGTCTGTTTAGACCGAAACAAATTTAAATAAGTATCATGGGTTACTATGAACTGAAAATATTGTAAATAAAGCTCGTTTCTGTTGATCTGTTTGCTTGGAGGCCACACAGCTGAAAACTGCCTGAGTTTCTGTGCTAGACAGAGACAAGGAAAGGCGAGTTATCACATCAATTACCTGAAGCAGTCGTGCGAAAAGTAACAAGAGCTAATGGCAAATAAAAAATAGGGCTGGAGAGAGTGGTGAAGGGAACAAAATTCGGTAATAGAGAGTAATTCTCTAAGAAGTCATTTATTCGAGGAGTACAGTTCATATCCTCAAGGCTAAAGGTAGTAATTCAAAAACTCAGTTTAATCTAACAAATAGGTGCTGAATAAGTCTCCTAACACTTTAATAAAACTGTCTGAAAGCAGCTCACACTACACACAGACCATAAAGAGACACAATTTAAACCTTTATCAGAACGTGATGGCTGACCTTGAAATAGTACCAAATGAACCTGGCCACTCTTCCACAAACTTCTAAAGTTTTTCAGGAAAATGCTGCCACTGGTTGGCGGTGAATAATGAAAATACAAGAGCACCTGACGAGGGTTACTGCTGCTCCTGTGAAAATGTACTTTCTCATGGCTGTGAAGCACATACTACATATTTACTTCGTTCTGATCTATAGGAGAGGGTGCTAGCTTTTTTTAAAATAACATACCATAAAATACCATGAGCTTGTGCTTTGGTGATGCTAAAAATCTGAAGGTTTTGATGTTTGTCTCCATTTACAAATGAAAAAGTTTTTTTTCTCTGAGCTCTAAAGATACTATTTTAGTTTGAGACATACTGTATCGTCATAAACACATTACTATATGTTTATATGAAGATGATTAAACAAATGACCAAAAGTTCGTGTATAGTTTCTTGGGGTATGTCATTCATGTAGTTCATAAAAGCACGTTGTTCATTTTAACTAAACAACTAAAGGGTGTTTAATAAAACCCTCAAAAATTATGCTTACCATTCAGTTTCAATAACACACTTCATGTTTTTGGGCATGGCTAAGTTTGCCTAATGTATTGTGCAGTAATTGCTGAAATCAGATTACTTAGTTGTAAAATTAATGACATAGAAATTTCAGAAATCATTACCTTGTGTGATAACCACTGTCGGCAATACAGGCAGCAGAGTGCTGCCTAATTGAGTGAATGTTTCTGAACTGATGCCTGGGGTATCAATTTCTACTCCTGGACAAGATGAGCCTTGGACTTCCTAAGATACAAGTAAGAATGAATGACTTTGAGGTTGTACACCTCAAGATGGCGGCGCGCATGGACACAGTTGCTAATCTGGGTCTGGTAAAAACAGTGCTAAATGTTGTTCCTGTGTTAAATATCAGCTCTAGTTCTAATTTACCAAGAGTCTACGATCATCTGACCCTGCTGGACACTGGAAAACGATGCAAAGACTCTCTGCTGAATACTCAGACGGAAAGATTAGGCAACCTTAACTTACTGAGAGGATTCTTTGCACAACCCTGTAAAGTAAATTGCACTATGCGCATTGCACTTTATGTGCCCCGTACCCTGTCAGAAATGTCTATGTCTACATTGTCGATAGCATTGTCTTGTCAGCGTATTGTCTGTATTCGCACTGTAGACCTGGACAACGATATGTCGCTCCTCTGTATACTTGTATATGGCTGGATTGACAAATAAACCTGAACTTGAACTTTGCAGTTGATGCCTAAGTGTTTTATAGGATGGCATAGTTGTCAATAGAAGCTCTGGGACACTACAGCCACATGCACATACAGTACAGTGTGCATTGCTGATAAGGGTTCAGTGACATATAATTTCTGAAAAAGTTGGAATCAGGACTTTTTACTTAGTCATGCAATAAATAAGAGCACTGGTATTCAAATTATAGCAATGGAATATAAATATAAATCTCTGAAATAAAATTCTGTGCAAACCCCTAAAGATGCTGTGTGTGCTCATTATTTCTATAAAAAGATAGATTTCTAAATAATTCATAATCTAAATTTAGATTAAGAATTTGTAGCCCATAGAAAAATGCATTACCAATAACCGATATTGATGTGATGTGTCAATAAACACAATAGGACATCCTTTCTTTTCTCATGTGCTGAAAAGAAATTAAATTCCATGGTTCAATAGGAGTCTGTCCAAAGTTGTCTCTCAGTGGGAATGGAATCTTAGCATATTAGCATTTCCTTTAGGAACTAAAGCCATGCCCATTTGGGAGCTTTCAACATTGCAGTATATCTAATCATAATCACCTTCAGCTCTATCCAATCATAAATATCATAGAGGGAAATGAGATTGGGAGACCTAAAATTAGTTTTGATGTACAATGATGAGAATTTAGATATTTATGAATGTTCTCAAAGCTGCACTTGAAAGCAAAGATTGTTTTTGCTTCCTGCCTGGGCTCCTTCTGTCCAGGATGCTCTTGAAAAACATAATGAGCTTTTCATGGTAAAAGAATTAAAAATAAATAAAGAGCATATTGACATTCACATCATTTACAATGCTCACATAAGAACTTATGTGAACAAAAAGGTAACATTTATAATTTTGTGAGTTTTGTTTATTGTTATCAAAATAGAGAAAGGAAGAGTTAAACTGTGGAGACTAGTAATTGTTTCACTGTTTCTGCCAATGCTGTAGGAAAACTATTATTGCTAACAACAATAATAACAACAAAGTTAATGCTTCTCTCGTGTGTACTTTTTTCCAAGCACTAAAATATGCATCTAAACCATTTAAACTATAACTTATACTAAAAAGCAATTGTAATCTAAAAGTTATTTATGTGTTAAAGACAGTTTACAAACAAGAGTGAGGACATTCAGCTCTGCTCAGTTTGTTTAGTACTAACTCCTTCAGGCTTCAGGCTATTTGTTGCTTTGGTTGTTTGCTTGATTTCTGAGTGGCTAATTCACATTAGAATTAAACTGCAATTGTTACAGTATCTTTGGCTACAACACAGGTCTGATTTGCTTGAATTTGTTAGGTTTATAATTATTAAAAAATAGAATTTAAACAGAAAAATCAAACTGGTAGGAACAGTGTTTTTAAGAACAGATTTTTGTGGCACTGAGTTCGTTTTTTGTCTTTGTGGTATAATTTGGATCGAAGTGTGTGAATCAGAGTTTGGAGAAAAATGTTTAAGGCTTTGCTTTTTTATTAACCATTACATTTTCTCTTTGTTCTGTTAGAATAGCATGTATTCTGCATTACATGCTGATTTGCTTTTCTCACAAGATGAGTGATGTAAGTGTAACACTTTGAGGTCATTTCAGAGAAAGGTTTTGACTGTGAAGATGAAAGTTTGTGAATTCCACGAGACTCTTGTTCTCGCATTACACAAGAGGTCAAATCACTTATGCTGACAGAAATCTATTGGGTATGCAAAAACTAGCTGCTTGAACACAATGGGAAACTGAATGAAGTCTATGCAGTGAGTTTGCAGTACAATAATGGAAAATGACAGCATGAAAGAAACATAAAGTTGTTATACAGAATAGGTCTAATTACTCATAGTACTACTTCAGCAGCTTTTATTTTAATACACCTCTATATTTTTTCTCCACTTTTACCAGCTGTAAAGAAAACTCATCCAAAATTACAGAAAACACCCTGTGATTCCTTAAAACATCATGCTTTGCTGGTAAAGAGACAACTTATTCTATGGTTCTGGAGAGCTATTAGAAGAAAATAAAAAATAAAGTGGTTGAAGAATTTTTCCTAGTTTACACATTGTACGGTTACTTTAACACAGTGAAACTTGAAATGAAAATAAAAGTATTTGTTATCTTTAATATTACTGACAAAAACCTTAGCAGTGAAATGAAATGATGATATAATGAAAGACCGAGGTGAACCAGCAGAAATTATTAAAATGCTTGTCCCTTTTTTTGCATTGCATTACTTCCTGAACAAGAAAGAAAAATATCAAATATTGATGCAACGAGGTATGAGTGACTGTACACATGCAAGTGCAAAGGTGATGCAGCTGGTATCCAATGTCCCACAATGCTAATGTCATGGCTTCACGTACAGAGTCCCTAGTCTGTACAGCTGTATGCTTATCTGCAAACACCATTTTGCTGATGGTAAAGCTCACAGCAAAAATAACTTTATATAGCAGTTTAAAGCACTCATCCTACTGTATTCCCAAGATATAAAAAACATTTAAGACAATGGAACAGAAAACTTACAGTTCAATGCCAAAGAAAGGAAGATGGCAGAGAATATAAAACAATCACAGAAAAGCTTTTCTGAAAAGTTTAGTTTTTAGTGTAGACTTAAAGGCTCCTTATGTGGCTGAATCCCTGGTTTCTTTTGGGGTGGTATTTCAGAGGTCTGGGGCTTCACAACACAGGGCCCCATCACCCACACAGTGAAAGTGAACAGACGGAAGACATAGCAAACCAGAATCAGTTTCAGATTATTAAAGAAGGATTACATTGTGTGGAGTAAAATAAAAAAAAACACATCAGCTGCTTGCTGCAGAGCCAAACCTTGTAGAACCTTGAAGGTCAGCACAAGAGTTTTAACATCAATGTGAAACCTGACTGGCATCCAGTGCAGGGATCCAGGACAGGAGTGATGGCATCAATTGCATGCTACCCAGTCAGGATTCTAGATGCCAAGTTCTGAACATACTGTTATGTAGCTTGTTAAGTGTTAGAGACTCATGCAAGTAGGATGTTACAATAAAAAATCTTATAAAATAAACACATGATTCCTCTGCTCAGCTACTGGCACTGACAGCATGTCTCAGATGGAAAAAAAACCCAAAGTCATCACATTATTTGCACCCAAGATTCAAAAGTCAATCCAGAAATGAAGATCACCCTATGTTGACATTTAACGTTGATAATAATCTCACAGCACAGGCTTATGTTGACAGCATTATGAGACCTCTGCATCATCCGTAGCTATAACAACACTAACATCAACATGATCCCTTGTCTTTCAACACCACAGTGTTTGCCCACACATAGCAAAGTTCACTCAAGTCTCTTTCCTTCAACCTGTGATCAGCCTCACATATTAACCCTTTGTTTCACCGGTGTTTAACTCAGCTAAGTACCTGGGAGAAAATGGGCAGTGCAACTGCAGACAAATCACAGCAATATTCCTCTATACAGTATGTATAAATTACTGGTCAGAACACTGACAGTGTTTTTTACAGACAGATACAATATGTCAACTGCGTACCATTCTAAAGTTCAGTTTCTCAATATACTGTATCAATGTATAGGCCACCAGCTACACTTTTCTGGCCATTTCAAAAATAAACTTTTGCATTATATGCATTTATAGAAACATTAAAAAAATCTTTATCATGTTCTGCAAATTGAACTTGCTTTTATTTCTATTTCATTAAAATGAAATAAAAATAAAATTACAGTATCATCCTTTGCTACTGTGAACATCAACAAGATACTAAGTAACATTTAAGAATAATGGTAGATTCTTTAATTCACTTAAGATAAATAATTAAACTTGTTAATCAGTGTTTCATATATATTCTATGCAATCACATGTTTAATATTTTTAAAATTCATATTTTACTGCTATGATTTATGCAAGGTGTAAGACATTTAAAATCTCTAAATGTCAGATGGTGAATCAGAGGGTAACAATTTAAAAACCTTTTATGTATAAGTACTTTAGTATTTATAATAGTAGTAACAAAAATAACAACACTAATAATCTTTTAGTATGATGATATAATTACTAATAATCTTTGCTATATTAAAATATGCTTGTTCATTAATTAATTTTGTTAAAAAATTAAACATAATGATTTTGTTTTAGACATTAATTTGGTTTTAACTAGCTGAATGGAACTAGAAATATCATGTTCACCAAAGTATTCGTATAGCAAGCCCACTTTTCACATCCATGTGAGAATAATTTCTTATTATAGTTATTATAGTTAGAGATACCATGCTACATTCAGTTTTGAATTATGACAACAACATTAGCTTAAAAAAACATTAGAACTTGGTTTTCTGATTTTCTTTTGTAAAATGAGGATTATATGAGGAATGACACTTTATGTACCAAAAAAGAAATAAACTATTACATTAACATTTATGCCATTAAAACAATTTTCAACTTTACAGGTCAAACTTTACATAATAATTAAACAAGAAAATATAATTCAGTTTTGCCAAATTAAATATATTATCAATGCTAAATCAAAATATTATTATAACAAAGCTAGATTTGTCTTTCAATGTTTAAGTATAAAACAAAAAATGTGATCTTTTCTTTTAAGATATAGTTGGTCTCCTACATCATGGATACTTTAAAAAATATAGAAACTTATAGAAACTTTTCAGAAACTGTGCATTTAAGACTTGTTCTCTTCTAATGTCAAAACTTTACACACTTCTCACACAGTACGCTATTTAATTTTTCCAGAATCCAACCTTTTTAAAATTGTAACAAAATCAAGTAGGTGTGTTTTTTCTTTAAGTTATTCTGAAACAGTGTTTAAAACTAAAAAGCCTCTGTCTGCAGGTGAATTATGAAAAGGGAAAAATGAAGTGAGGTTTACTTTTACATTTTCATAAAGCGAAATCATTTTGTGTTTATAAATGTGTTGATACTTCTGTGACTAAGTCCCGTCTAGCAGTTTCTTACTGCCCGACTTGAATGACAGGTTCGAATCTTGCTCATGAACTGTTTGCTGTCCTTTCTAAACTGTTGTGGGGACCTGCTGATTGTCTGGGCAGAGAGAGAGAACTACAGTATAAGCGGCAGCGAAGCTTGTGAAATGTGATCCTTCACATCTGTGGGCTCTCTACATGCTCAAATTCCTGGTTACTGTAACTGGAGGATTGTTTTGTTCCACTGTAATGAAAGTTCAATAGTCTTCTGCCCAGGGTTCCATAAAAGTGTCAGAAAGAAATATCTAGATTATCATAACTGAAACTGCAACCATTTCAACAGGTTGTGTGAAACTTGGAGACATCTGTCAGAGACCAGAGCTGTCCCAGAAGGAGAATGCATTAGTTTCAAAAACAGTCGAAAAAGCAATACAGTAACCAGTACCGAGTATATAGACATCTGGAGAATTTTTCTAGAATGCGCTAGAATGCTAGAATGTATTTTCAATTAATTTACTTCAGAGGAAATTATTTAGAATTTAAATAATGGCATGCATTTCATAATATTTCAGACTTCAGTACCAACATGCACACCATCTACTGTATGTGGTGTCCATCTATACCAACACTTGTTGACTGGACCCAGTAATATACAGTATACTGTAACTGGAAATAAAGATAAAGCTGAGGTGTCATTTTTAACCTAGGAAGACAGCAATCTTGGAGAACAAATTTTGAGTGTTTTGTTTGTGTGTGGGTTATGAAACCACTGAATTCAACTTATAATCATGAATAGCCTGTTCCGACTATTTTGTAAACGGGTAGCTAAAACTTTTATCTGTGCAAATTATTCATTCGAGGAATAAGAACGGTAACGCTGAAATCCTGCCTACTTGTGTTAAAACGACCATATATTTTAAATCTGGTTCATATTAGCCTCATATATGTTGTGTTGGACAGAATGAGTTAAAAATGTTAGACTGTAAACAGAGATAATACTCATTTGTTTCTTTAAATTTTGTCTACTGTATGTCCAAAGCAAGTATTTGAATTGAAAAACTGTAACTCCAATCAAATACTTATGCAAATGAAGAGCTCTTAAAAAGGTGAGGTCATATTCTGACACAGCTGGAATTTTGTGGGGTATGCAGTAACTGAATTCAACACACATTCCAGCATGACCCCAGAAAATTCCCCAGTGGCACAACACTCTAACAAGCAATGTCATCATGACTTAACTATCATGTTATAGCATCAAAATAAATACAGTTGAGTTGTTGTACAAATATTCTTTAGAGTTATACTACTTTATGTTTGTATGTTGCGTGTAATAGTCATCCATCATTAGTGTGATATACTGTATGCACACATTTAGATTATAGGAAAGGATTATAAATCATATATACAGTATATATCAAAATTAATCTACAAAATATCTGAAAACATCAATACAAATGGATGCCTGACTTGCTATACAGCCTTCCACTGTACACTTCTCCTGGATGGAAACTGCAAGTATAAACAAGACATTTGGAACTCAATATACTGAAATACCCCAAAATGTTTCCTGAATACAAGTGCAAACACAAGGAAAACGTCTTTTAAGTTCACGTTTCTACAAGATGTGACTAAACCTCAGCTCCCAACATTTTCACTTCAACTGTGTTTGACAAGTTCACATGTATAACCTGATTGAATTTCTTTTTATCTTACTGCAGGGCTGGGCATGTGAAGTGCAGAGACACTGTGCCTACTGTATTCCTTTAATTTTAGTCATTCAGCATGGTGATACAGCATGTGCAGATTTGGGTTGAAGAGATTCTCAATCAGTAAGAAGTACCTTCATGGATCGCATACTGGCGCTACACATGAAATGCCATTATTGCATTTCACTGGTGCTCAGCCCTTGAAGTTCCACATGTACTGTATCAAATGATCCCGGTATAATCTTGAGCTCTTGAGAGTGTTAAGGTACATTACACCTGACAATGAGAGTCAATTGCCTTAGGTTAGTCAAAATAAATTGTCATCTAATGGCAGGCAAAGCTAAGTCCAGATATAGAAAAGACAATGAGAGAACCCACCAGAATACTGCGTGCTGAGTGTCAAAGACAGGTACTGGACATACAGCATCACATCAGTGACAATACTACCGTTGGAGAGGTACTGTGAACAGCATCTCTCGGTTTTCTGCTCTTCTCTTTTATTTCATATTGCTGTCTCTTTTAGACAAGCAGTTAATCAGAACACTTGTGTTAGGTTGCCGTCGTATCTCTTGGCCCAGTTCTATCAGAAATGTAATCCAAGCGAGGCCCTTCTGAAACCCGAGTCACCTTTTTCCCCCATCCCAGCTGCAGTCTGCGCTGAGGGCGTGCTGGGATGTGGGAAAAAGGCCCCAGATGTGGTTTCCCCAACAAGCAGGTTGTTGTTGTTATCCTCCTGGCACCTGATGTGAGTTACCACACAAGTGTCATCGCCCAGTGACAGAGAGCCGAGTCAGAGGGAGGGAAGGTGAGAATGCCTCCTGACTGGGAAGTTCCAGCTGCGGGCTGTCAATCTCCTGCCCAAGTCTCTACTTGTTGTTTTAACAGCTTCACATCAAGTGAGTCTAAGCACTCTAAGGCTGACATGTATTCATGACGAAAGGCTTCAAGCAAAAAACACCGACTTGAAGGGTGTGTCAACAATTTAAAAACCCTTAAAAACATTCTACTGATCTTATTGCTTTCACTTTTCATTCCTCCCAATCATGTTTCCCTTTCTTTCCCCAGTTATGCCAGTTAAATATGAAGTTCTGCTGTATATTTAACCTGTGATTGGTTACAAAACTCCTTTGCTACTAGTCTTCAGAATGGATTTCCTTGCTCTTGTAGTACAACATTTGTTGAAGGACAGTTGTGCATTTTCTACTTTTTGACATCTGGTTCCCCAGTCTTTATAATCTTTATAATAGTCTTTATAATAAATTGAATGTATTTAAATTTAAATACCAGGTCTCTCTTAGGTTCAGTCTCATTCTCTGCCTTTCTAAATTATTTTAACCCTTCTGGTAGACTCTGCCCATCTAATTTTGAAATACCCAATCACGCTTAAAAGTTATTCTGAAATACTCGTGCACCTCAAAATGGAATGGTGCTGTGGTCACAGTTCTCAAATGCTTTTCTTACTTTTTTTCGGATTCTGTGTGGGTCTTTTGAGTTCCCAATTGGCTTCCCAGTTTACATGAGAAATCCCCCAATAATATGGGCTTGTCCTGTTTTGTATTAAAGCATCAGTGTATCTCCATTTGATTAGGCTCCCTGTTCCACTAGTTCTAAGTTTTAAATTTTCAGTCGCCTTACACACACCCTTTCCTACTTGATCCCTCTTGATTTAAAAGTATGCCACCCAGTGTGCACAGATCGCATCTGTTCCAGAGGAAAGCCTAATATCCCATAAACCTAAAACCTTTATCTACACCATGATTTCAACCATATGTTAAGTCTTTTAATGTCTGCCTGCTTCCCTGGCCCTGGAGAAGTGACTGGCACAGTTGCTATTTCAAAGAGAGCTACTGTATCTTAGAGGTTTCACTTCTAAGTTCTTGGCCTCAGTATCTTGCATAACTTCAGGTCTACCTTTGCCTGTGTCAGCAGAAATGTTTAGCTTCTTCAAGCCCAGTGTTTCTCATCTCATATTTATAATTTAATTTAAGAATCTTCTGCTGCTTGCAAGTAACCCCTGCACTTTTTGCATTAAATGTCATAGACTCAGACATGACTAAATTGTTTGCAGGTTCTACAAAATGTACTCATTGTTCTGGACTTGACTAGTTTGCTAGCTATACTGGAATCTAGACTCCTGCTATAAATGCAAGAGCAGTGGTCTTATTACACTAGAGTATTAGGATATGAAGGTAGGATGCTCCACGCATCCCTAATTGAACTTCATTTATTATGTTCATTCTGTTTTCTACCCTTAACCAGTTGTCCGTCTAAAGATTTGCATTTCCTTGAATGTCTATTGCATGAAATCGAAGAATTAATCTTTAATGCGATAAGTTAACAAAATCCTTTAACAAAAACCATCCCATACAGTATGCTCTTTGTATCTACCGTATTACTGCTGTTGCAGTAAGCAAGCTTTACCTTTCTAAATCCCTGTCCTATTCTTATACAGATGATTGTGTAGTTTAGTTTTAATCATTGTTTTCGTACCCTTACAAATAATAGGAGACCTGTTGGTCCATAGTTACCTTTTCATGGATGGGTGTTACATTAGCTAGAGTATGTTCCTGTAAATGAGCATTACCCCTGTGTTATGTGGTTGCTGGAACAGCTTTGGAAGAGTTAACAGGCTATGAATTATATCTCTTGTTTCTTTAAGTTCAATTGGTAGAATATCATCATATTGTAATTGGTTTTATGAAATATAAACATATTTTTATGCATTTAACACTTCCTCTAGGCTAATACCTTCTTAAGAAAGAACTTTTCTCAGCATGATACACATTATTATTTCTTGAGGTAAACACCTAAATGAAATATTTCCCTTTAATCACATTCTTTATTGTTCCTTTGCTTTTGTAATGATGAAAAAAATGTAATTTAACTTCCATTGCAATATTATTTTCAACATCTCTCTGGGGTTTTCTCATATCCCTTTCATCAATACTTGTTATTAATTGCACTTCTTTAACCATATCCTATTATTTTTCAATCATTTTGTAAAATGCTTTCTTCCTCAAGAAGATGTGTTTAATTTGTTTATTGGATATTTTTAGAGAAGACAAAAGTATAATGTAAAAAGTACCCACATACAATAACGAACAAATGTGAGCAATCATCATGGTATGGCAGACTTGGTAACTGAACAAACTGTAGAAACCAAGCATTAATATACAGTATATAGAGGAAGAAAGGAGAAGAAAAAAAGAAATCAGAGTTGTGAAAGAGAAAGGCAAAGGGAAAAGAGAACAAGAAGGACAGAAGAGAGAAGCCACAGTCTTCAAGGTCTTTCACATGTCTGGGTCAAACTACAACCTCTTAAAGAAGTTTAGAAATGGCCACCAGGCAGAAAAAAATTGAAGAAGAGCCACTGAAGGAGAACTATTTTTTTCAAGGTTGAGAAAATGCATCACATCCCTTATTCCGCGAGTACAAGTGGACACAACAGGTTGTTTCCAATGGAGCAAGACCAAACATATCCAGCTAGAAAAGTGGAAATGGCCAGGGTGCCAAATTGAATATTATTTAAAAAGGGATTTTGAGGGACACCAAAGATAGCTATTAGGGGTTTATTAAATCATTTGTTTTACGTTGGCACAAGGAAAAAAAAACTGTTCATAAGTCATATTGATAAGGGGATTACCTAAGACTGCTGTGAGGTCATGAGCAGGATACAGGGATCAGCTGTAGCTCGTCCTAATCTACTGTATATCAATAATCGCTATACTCTAGCATAACCTTTTCACAAATGACTTACTGCAAATAATGGGTGGAGTTGCAAATAGTTTAAGGAACACAAGAATAATATGAGGACAGACACAATTAAGCACTGGGAAGATGTATGACAAATGAAATTTAAGTTGATACTGTATATGCAGAAAATGTGAAATTCAAATTCAATGATGGGATCATTGAACTCAAAGAAGCACTACATGTAAAAAATATCCAGGAATTTTGTATGAATAAATGCGGGTTTATGAAACTGGTGGATAACAGGAATTGACTGAGCAGCTTAATCAATAACTACTGTAAAATAAACAATCATAACAATCATAACTAGTAAGGATGTCTCCAAGAATATACACAAGCATTTAGTGTTTAGCATTTAGTGTGTTAAGTTAGAGGCATTTGAATATTTTTGTTCTCTGGCACAGCTTTGGTGAAAAAAACAATTTTTCAGACACATTTGGTTAAACAAATATTTATTAACAATGACAATACACACACACAGCATAAATATATAACACAGAAGTTTCTCTATTTACAATACAAGTTTACAGACACGTTGCTAGACCACCTAGAAAACCCAAGATTGCTACCAAGTACATGACTCTTAAATAATGCCCACAGAGGCCAGAAGAAGAGAGAAGCTGCCTTCTAAACTAAATAGAATACAACCTGCAGTTAAATCTCTCTCTCTAACCTGGATGCCTTTTCTGATGATGTCAAACAAGGAACTCTTGCCTCACTCATGCTTCAAGCTCCATCTCCTCCTGTCTCCTCTCTCGTGTTCTCTTATTTTTTCCTCCTTTTTCTTGATCTGATCTTATATGGTGTCTTTCTGGACAGTTGACTTGACACTTAATCATTTGCCCAGAACTTAATTATCTAAGGTAGACTTAATGATCGCTTTGATCACGGGCACTAAACCTCCTTCATCTCAGCAAGCATCACCTTTGCTTAGAAGCTGGAAATGTTTGCACTGCTAGGTGTCACACACTTTATCTAGATGTTTAGAGACAGCTTTCTAGACACCTAAAACTGTAACAATGTAGCCCCATCACTGTCTTCATCTAGAGAGTGTGGGTAAGTTAAATAAGGCCAACTAAATGCTTGGACATTTTATGAGCGTAGAATTTATCTCTGGGAAAATCCTGTTAATATTAAGCAGTGGATAAATAAATGGAATACAGTGGAATACAGTGTTCAGTTTTGGTCACCATATTACACTGCAGATGTTGCTGTTCAAGAGTATGAAAGAGAACTACTGTATCAGGCTCATTCCTGGCCTGAAGGATAAAATCGCACCTGGAAGAGATAAGATTCTGAGGGAACCTGATTCAGGTATTCAAAATACCCGAAAGGCCTTGAATGAGAAAAATGTGAGGCCTCACAACCGACAGCGACAGAAGAACAGAGGGACACAAGCGAAAATAATGTTCAGGGACGTTTAAGACCAGAAACAGGAGGTACTCCTTCATGCAGGGGATTGTGGGAATAAAGAAACAACTTCCAGGACCTGTGGTTAAAGCTGTTACAGTGTGATCCTTTAAAAAAATAAAGAAATAGAACCTTCGGAACACTAAGCTATAAGCAGCCAAAGGAGAAACATCCCCCTTCTCATTTGTAACCATTCTTTGTTCTTATTACTTTGTCAAATTCATTTTTACTAATCTGGTTTTGGCTTTTCCTAAGGTATACATTTTGCATTATGAACTTTGAGTAATGAAATGAACAGATCCTTTAGGTGACCACACAACTCAATACACCCAGGTCGCTTTCAGACAGCGAAGTTGCTCTTACCTGAAGCAAAAAAGTGATTCTAAATGCTGAAAGCAAGTAGCTATGTGAGCAGCTGCTTCAGACTCTGCAGATCAGGCTGAGGAAACAGCTAATCGGTGGCAGTGATCTTACAGCAAGTACTATTGCAAATTTGGGTGATGAATTAGTAATCAACATAAGATAAACATGGATTCTACTGCACGTACTGCTTAAAAACAAAATGCCAAATTAATAATTAAAATTAAAGCATTATAAAACCATTATTATCATTCTCAGTGACAGCTGATAGAGTGAGCCTGGTGTTATTTAAAGGGATTCTTGATTATTTGTTCTGTTAAACACATTTTCAACTGTTACACATTATTTTTCTATTGCAGAAAGATATCCCTGGAGTCTAATTCCTTCATTTGTAGTCTAAGGCATTTCTGTTATTCATTAGTGACAGAAATGGTGACTTCTGGTAATCTAATCGCTATTATTACTGATAAATACTAATTTTACTTTACCATCTCTTTTTCAACATACATGCTAAGTCAGGGTAAATGGTTGTGGCGAAAGACTCCTATGGTTAAGCAGGTCAACACATTCTGTTTCAGGAACATTTTGAAATATCTAACCTCTCCTCCATGAATGATCTAATATGTGGCTGTTTCACTACTACTAGATGTTAATCTCCTTTAATAGGTTTTCTCAACAATAATGTGATATTTTAATAAACTATCAATCAATATCACCATGTAAATGATTCTTAAATGGCACAGTGTATATGGGGATAGGGGTGTGCCGTCGAGTCGGTGTTGACTCATGGCGACCCTATGGACAGCTCCCCCATCACTATCCATAGAGTTTTCTGGCAGGATCCGGAAGTAGATCGCCAGGCCTTTCTTCCACGCAGATAGCGCTAGTGTTGTTGCCGTTGTCATGGAAACATGATCCTCCGCCGCCGCCACGCTGCTGCTGCCCAGTATGGTTATTAGAGAAACCTAACCTAACCTGCCCGACGTGGGACACGCACCCACTACTCCGAGATTGTGAGTCTCATGCTCTAGCAACAGATCTAGTCGTGGTGCCACTATCAAAATTTGGTAACGAGAACAGCATATGGATTTAAAGTCGGATTAAAGTCTCTCAGTCATCTCCTAGTGAGGACCAGCACAGCCCACACCAGCAGCAATTAAGTCTACTATGACATCCAGTCACTGTGGACTTCAACACTGATGGTGGTCTTTGGGAATTCTGTCACAATAACTGTACATGCACACAACGCAGCAGAAATATTCAAGGCGAAGCGATCCATTTGCACGTTTTTTCTGTAAACTCCTGTCCTAATGCACTCCTTTGTGTTTACGATGCTGTTGCGCGTATGTTTTGGTCAATGTGTTACAGCACTAAGGTGCCTCGGTGTTTTTTTGGCATTTTCTGTCAGTTCTAAGAGATGCATAATAAAGAGCAGACGTCCGTGAAAACTCTCCTCCTCAGGTCCTGCTTTTCCCTGGCAAGCCAGCCGTGTAGTCCCTCCAAACCTGTCAACTGTAGTTCCAATGCAGATACATTTTTTGCCCTTTTACTATATACAGCACACATAAAATGTACATGCCCTTGTATCACATGTAAGAAACAAACTACTGTTGTCACAAACAGACTAACTTGTGGTTATAATGAATGGGTAGGATGAATGTACTTTGAGGAATCATGTCAATGTACCTTGTTGGTTTAAGCCGAATCCTAAATTACAATAATTATGAAACGATGGAGGCCCAATTCACCCTCTCAATGACATCACTGTACCTCACAAATCCTCCCCACAACAGATCACCACAGAAATAGTAAGGTCTCTGACTGACTTAATGAAGGAACCCAAACCACAATGAGTCATTTTACCAAAGCACACCTCAGGATCTCTGAGGACGAGACCATGTAGCCAACTTTGTCATCTACCCCTGTATTTTACAGACAGGGGCAATGCTTTTGGCAGGTTTTTGATCAATATTATTATTTTTACAAGTAACAGTAATAGAATATTTCTTAAATAAGGTGCAGTGAGGGTTAAAAGTTAACTCTGGTCTACTGGTATGCACATCTCTCTGTGTTTGATTGAGGCAAAAAGCTCTCCTAGTATGTGTCATAGATCATTAATTTGACCAAAAGCAGAATCCTTACCGCCTGTAACACAAACGCCATCTCTAATCTTTAATTTGTCCATGCACTTATTAACATGTGAGCCTGCCCATGTAGTTGTGGTTCCTGGTCTTTATTTTGCAGAGTTTTTGTGATTTGTATTAATATACAATTCACCAAAATACAAGTATGTATTAAAATAACAGCAACATTGGAAAAAAAATCTTAGAAAATCCCAAAGGTGCCATTTAAAAAAAAAGTTTATTTCAATAAATGTGTATTTAAAAAATGATGTTCCTCAGCTTTTTTTTTGTGAATGTTTTAGCTATTTGTCTTTTGCTAGCTTTGTGTGCAGAACTACATTCTGAATCCTAATAACTTTACTAAATTATAGGTGTGTCACATCTGTGAATTGTAGGCTTGAGAAGACAGATCTGCCCCAATGATAAAAAGTGCTGTCTATTTTCCATCATTTAGATCTTGCCCTACCCTGGGGTGTAACAATAAAAACACAAATGTCAACAGTGTTTTTGCAAGCTACTGAAGGAATGTTTTTTTTTCACAGTTTATGATTATTTTGGCAACAATTCCCCATACTGTAAGTAGCATGAAACAGCTCTACTGAAGCAATCAGCAGTTGGATTCAAATATAATAGACTTCTTTGCAATCAAACCTGATTACATGGGAACTGTTATTTTGGTAGCTCAAATACTGGAATAGTACTGCAGTTTTGTAATTCTGCAATCTCTCAGTATATTGGTTGAAGTATAGCTTGGGTGGGCTAACATACATGTATGCAAAGCTTGATGAACTTCTTTCAATCCATTATCCTTCTTCTTGGGAAAGTCTATCACTACAATTAACTGTGACCTCATGGAGAGAATGTTTTAGAATTCCATCTAAGGTCAGTTGAACGGATGAGCATTTTTTATGATGTAACCTGTAGCTGGACTCGGTTGTCCACAGGTGAGAAAACGCACAGTAGGTTGCTGATTTAATGTATAGTGGAGCCATGATTGACTGATTAAAAAAAAGTTTCACTTACATGATCACAAAAATACAGGTCAGGAAATAACTGAGCTTTGCAGCACAGCTTTGATAATGGTGTAATAGTCAGGCCCAAACATACACAAGACAAACAGAAATGTATTCTAATAAAAAACACAACCTCACAACACACAAAATGCTTACATCATGGACAGATAGATACAATCAATGAGTTTCGGAGACCTATTTTCTGAAGACATGGAAAATGTCTAATTCTCTATATATAAACTGAGGACCACAAACATCTTAACAGGTTACTGTAAATAGAGAGAACCTGCATGCTAATAAAATTAATCCAATCCAGGACTAACCCTCCCTCTCTAAAAAACTGATGCTTGCAAACGAATGGGAATCAATTTCCCTATTCTAACAATCCATAACTGTAATAAGAAAGATATCTTTAGCTTAGGATTCCACAACAGAAATACACAGAATTTACAAACACATAACACAGCAAGCTCTCTTCTATGATATAGCACAGAGTCTGGATTCTCCTCAGCATTCAGAATGCCTGGGCAGAATCCGGTTCCAAGCCTGACTGGAAAGACGAGCTCTCCCAAGGCACAGGTTTAGATGATACTGATGATGAGTAATGATGATGTTGCTTTTCTCTTCTATTTGCCCTCTTCTTTGCATGTCTGTTTCTATATTTATGTTGTGGCTCATCCCTACAGAGGCCAGTTTAATGACTTCACTAGATATGGCCCAGTCACTGTTGAATGTGACCACATTTCTTAATATAGCAGTCCTAATTATTTACAGCGAAGTTAATTATCCTTAGCATATTTTAACTCTCCTTTTGAACATCATCTTCCTCCATCAGAAACTGCATTACATTGTTTGTTAAAATAATAGGTGTCCCATGGAGGTAGAGAAGAGGACCGAAGGAGACTGAAGTATTCTTTCTTATTACCCAAAATGTAATGTGTGGGCAATTTCAATCAGCCCTCCCTTTCAAAGCTCAGCAATTAAGGGCACACTGGCAGTGTTTTAGACAAAGCACAGTCCCTTTGGTCAAATGGAAAGGATGCCAGGGGAGGCTAATTTCTAAAAAGGTCTTCTGCATGTTTTATTCGTTTCTCTCAAATATGAACATACTCCTGAATGTTCCCAAAGGGCCTTTTACTTCAGATGCACTATCTAGGGAGAGACTGACTTTGATCGTCTGAAGCAAGACGATCACTTCAGAGGCAATTGAGGAGCCTTGTATCGTATAGCTACTGCTTCCCCAGTAAGCTGCCAGTGCTGCACAACTTTGTTAGGATATAGCCATGAAAGTAAGCTTAGAAAAACAAGATATTGTTTGCTTTTCCTTGACTTCCATACAAGTATTTCTTGCTACTCAAAAAAGGTACTAATTCTCGGATGAATAATTCTGACCAGACAAACTTCTTTAATATTGTAATGCATTTCTTGCAGTGCTGGGGTCCCAGGTTCAATTCCAGACCTGGGGTGCTACCTGTTTGGAGTTTGTATGTTCTCCCCATGTTCACATCGGTTTCCTCTAGGTGCTCTGGTTTCCTCCCACAGTCCAAAGACATGCAGGTAGGTCACTTGATGTCTGGGAACGTGGGCCCTGGTGTGAGTGTGTCTGTGTTTGCCCTCTGACGGACTGTCCGGGGTGTGTCCTGCCTTGTCTGGTGTGATTGCCAGGACAGGCTCTGGGTCTCCCAGTGACCCTGAATTGATAAAGAGGTTAGAAGAAGGAGGGATGGAATCAAGGAAAGGTGTAATAAAGCACGTCTTCGAACACATAAAGGGTTACAAAGCATCTGGGCTACAGGGGCAAGTCAGACACACACAATACAAAGGAAGGGAAGAGACCCTACAAAGAGAGTCAATATGGGAAAGTTAATGGGGATAAACCTACTGCATAGAGAAAAAAACAAGTGTTTAGGATGAACTAATTGCAGTAGATAAAAGGAAAATGATGGAAAATGGTGATAAGAGAATATCTCACAAAAGTGTTGAACAGCTTAAGTTAAAGAAGGTTATATCTCAGTTTCAAAAGGTCGATGCATATTGAAGCTGTCATTGGCGTGAGCAGCAGCATCAAAAGCAAACACGAAACAAAAGGAGGTTGATTTCAATTATTCGAAAATTGCTCATTTGTTTATACCTATTGCAACAACTGGAGTAGAAATGAAACAGACAACTACGAAGTATCAGATTTACTTCTATGGAATGTGAAGTAACAGAAACTCTCTCCATTTTCTAACTTCCAAGACCGGGTGGCGGGAGAGCCCAAGCCTATCCCAGGAAACGGCAGACATAAGGTGGGGTACACCCTGGACAGCCCATCGCAGGACACAGGTACACAGATGACACAGATACACACTCACAACATGGATAATATTAATATTAGAATTTTAACTTTATGGTAAGAGCATTCCAGGGAACAGTCATCAAACCATTAGGAAAAGCACATTGTTCAAGAACTGGTAACAGGTTTGATGCCTTTTGTGACCAAATGTATCAGTAGAGCATGTAAGATGATATATTTCCTGCAGGCTTTCAAGTGATCATTCAAAACAGAGGCTCAGCCCACTAGTACAGATGCCACTGGTATTTGGGCTCTGGACTTTGCCTAGAGGGCAAACTGATTGTTTGAGAGCAGCCCTGGAAAAATCTTACTTCTGCCATCTGAGTGTGTGTATGTAAGGCATACGTATGGATGGGGTGTGTGAGGGGAAATAATTCTAATCATTCTAATATGTGACATACTGTATTACATCATCAAAATGACAGATTACATTGCATCTTAGAATTATCTTCTAGGCCTCCTACAGTTTTGAAATGATTTCTTGGTTACTTTTAGGTCACTTTTGGAGTGTTTTTTCGACTATGAGGAGGGCCATTACATGCACTACTGGAGTGCTGGGCCCATCTGGGTTGTCCAGGACACAGGCAATCCTCCCACACAACAGATCAAGAGGAGGAGTGAGAAGGTCCTTCAGCTACTGATTTAACATGTTATCGACAAAGTGAGCTTCCTGATTGTAACACTCCAACAATACAGCTGTACCCCCTTATACACCATTATCAACATTTCTTAATCTAAGTAAAACACCTATCCCAATAACCCTGAAACAAGCACATTTAGGTGTGTTTTAAAAAGAAAACTAAACTAAAAACTAAATAAACTGTCTTGCTTCACTAGACGTGGCTAATATTGATTGATTTCATGAGCTGAGTCATAGTGTACTCTAAAGTATTATGTTGATGCAAAGTTCAATATTGTGTGGACCAAATATTGCAGAAATAAATGCTTCCATTCTCTTATATTTTATGCTAATAGGTTTTGCAACTCATTTTATATCAATTACATGGAAAATAAGTTGTGTGAATCAACTAGTTTAAGGTCATCTGATCAACAGCATGGTTGAATACTAATGCCTCTCATGTCATTCCTACTTGTATACAATCTGGTAGAGTTTCCTTGAAAGGTGTAAGCAATGTCCAGCTGACACAATTCTGCTCCTATTCAACAATAATCTGTTATCAAGCGGAAGTGGATGGGTGAAGCATTTCGGACAACAAATGAATTTCTTCCCACGAGAATTGAGAGTTTCTAGAGCAAACAACCCAGTCATTTTTTGAAGTTGTTTCTGGGATGCGGTATTAAACACCCGGATGAGTTTCTGGGATTGATGAGCTACAAGCAACCAAAAAGGGGAAAATGGGCCAAGTGTAATTGTAAACTTTTGAAATGTTTTCATGCTCCTGTATTAGTCGTGCAGATTCCAATATATCAACTTCTTCAGAATAACAGCCAGATTTAAATAGACATCTCAGGGGAGAATATATGACAAGGAATCTGTTTAGCAGCACTGCATTTTTTAGACTCAAACTCTTTAAGTGAAGTGTCATACAGTATGTGTGGATGTTAACAACACTAATGTGTTCTGCTGCACTGCTTCATACCCAAGCTCCACCGCCTTGAATATTCCTACCAATATAGTTAATTAATGAATTGGCGTGGTTTTCCCCCCCAGAAATGGCAATCCAGAACTGCAAGTTGCAATCCAGGCACAAGACAATAACAGACACATGTGAAGAACATAGTCATTAGAATAAGAAGTGAGAAATGTAGTAGCACTAAAAATTGGCATTAAACTCTCCTTATGTGCACTACTGTATAAATGGAAGGGTTATGCACTTGGGGGGAAAGGGAACACAGGAGGTACAGAATGGCATCAGATGGTATTTACATGTGAAAGTTAGTTTCAGTTTTTCATATAAACGACATATACTGTATCACATATATCTCATATAAATAAGAAAATACACTGTCCTATGCTTTGATGATAACATATAGTAGAAAATGTTGCAAAAACATCTTCAAAGCCTAAAATACATTTGCTCTTTGTAATCTAATGCCAGTAAAGTATATTAACACAATGCTTACTCTAGCCTTCTGGCAAGACCATTCATGCACAAGTCATTTATTATTATTGCTGCTTCCTCATCTCCTGGTGAGAAATAAAGTCCCTGCGTTTGCTGGATGCAGGATGTCTTAACTTTCAAAACAAAAGCAGTATTGAAAAAACAATAACCGCTAAATGGAATTGTTTCTTGCACACCTTATGGTGAATTATTTTACCAAGTAATGAGAGTCGTAAAGTGTTCCCAGAGAGTGGAGTGAAGCTAAAGAGGCATATACCTACATACCATATTACATTATTATGTATTACTCTAAAAACAAAATAAAAAATAATATCATGCATGAATAAGGAATGCTTTAAATCATAGCCTCCAATCTATCAATACCTTGGACACATTCCCTCTCTGATTGCAAAGTTAATAAAAACCCTGCTTAACAGTATGTGGAAGAGCAATACCAGTGAATCTAATAAAATTATTTTATTAGCATAACACTAGGACAAACCCACAGAGAACAGTCATTTTACCTGCAGCTTAGTCATTTTTGGCGATGTACTTGTTACTAATACCTCAGACATATTATGGCAATTGACTATAACGTTTATTTGATTTGCACAATAATTACATGTTTTTTATCATTTCCTAATTATACATTATCAGAACTGTGGAGATTGAAGTCCTGCAGTAACGTTAGCATGCATCTTTTTTTTTTGCAAAGTTATGACTTCTCCTTAACAAACATTAATGTGGTCTCAGCTGAAGCAAGCATAATTCAAAGCAATTCAATAATGCATCCGCCTAATGAATCGGAACTCAAAAGAGACGTGGCACAAAACTGTATGAGGCCTGTTTTCCACATATATAAATAGCTCGAGTTTCTTAATTCCTATTCAATATAAGTTCATTTTAAAAACCAGGAGGAGGGAAAAGCACACAATTAATCATCTGGTAGGTACCTCCGTGTACACCTAACACAATTTTCCAATAAAGAGGATAAAGGCAGCGAGCAAATATCAAGGATAGATGACAGCCAAGCAGGTCTCATCTCCATGCTCTTGCTGTCAGACTGTATGACCCTTGAGTGTCCAGCTGCACAATGTTTTCGCAGTCTCACAACTTCTGTTTCTAGTTTTCTGAGTGAGATCTGTGTTTCCAGTATTAATAATACATTACCTTTGTTGTTCAGGCTTGGATTTTCAGTAAGCATGTGTGTAGGGCTGAAAGCAGCAATTAAGATAGCTTTCAGCTTCAGCCCCCAGAGTTTTGTTTCTAAAGCTCCAGTTGGCCTTCAGTTGTCTGAAGCATTAATGTTTAGTTGAAACACAACTTAGCGCTGCCATGTTACTCAAGGGCATAGAGCTTTATTTGAAATGGATGAGCAAGTGCACCTGAAGGTGATTTTTTTTTTTTGCTTTCGTTGTTGTGTTGGGGTTTTTTTATGCCTGCAAGAAAAGTCATAAAAAGGAGGAGAAATGTAAACAAACAATAATGTGTTCCTTCGTTTATCCATAAACAGTTAAGAAGAATATGATACATACATATCTTTGAAAGTATTATAGCACTGTCAAAGTGGGTTCTTTACAGACACAATGGTACTGAAAGTGCAACAGAAGACACATCTAATCATTTTCATGTTTAATACTTGTGGAGCTTTGCTGTACTAAGGTGTCCTTTGTAAGTAGATTCATGTAAGTTTGGATTTTATCAGCTTTTAAATAAAGCTTATTTTAATGTGTTAATAGTCTGGCCTTATTTCAAAATTAATGCAGAGAGAGGACACAATAATTTTCCAGTTTATTCCAATGTATTCATATTTGTGTACAGTCCGTTCTTGAATGAGTTGAGTTAACAGAATAATTGATTCAGCCATGGGTACATAATCAAGCTGTATAAAACTCTTGCCCTAGAATGGATGGGAAGGCCAGTATTTCACAACCCTTAGGATTTTTATAAACCTACAGAACACTTTTATTTAAAAATATTCTTTAAATTGTATTACATAGTATTGCAAAGGACAAATCAATCTACACCATCAAGAAGAGATTTGTCCATTTCAAACTACATACCTTAAAACTGCAAGCTAAAAAAGTGAATAAATTGAATTAGAGGATAGTCAACATGGATTCCCAAAAGGTAGGTTTTGCTTAATTAACTTATTATTAAAAAAAATTGAAAAAGCAGCAACAGAACACACACAGAGCATGTTATGAGGTATTAAAATTGTAAAAAAAAAGCTTTTCATTATGTTTCTCATAAAATAAAAAAATGTAAATGACAGGTGGTCGCATTTGAGGAAATCTACAGTATATCTTTAAAATGAGAATTTGTTAATAGTGTTGTTACAATAGAAACTCTTAAATCAGGACAAAAAAGGCAAACTCTCAAATTGGGAGTGATGCAGTTAGTGGAGTTCCACAGAGATTCTTACCAGCATCACTGCTCTTCTGATTTTAGATCAATGGTTTAGATTCTGGTATTGCCACTAAAACACTCAAGCTTGTAGAAGCTTAGCGAACACTACAGAAGCAGCAGATAAAATTCAAAACGTTTTTTAACACAATTGGAGACTAGACAAACACTTTGCAGGTGATGTTTAATGCAGACAAATTCAGAGTCTTGCATGCAGATAATGAAAACGTAAACAATAAAAAACAAAATGGGAAAAGATGAGCTTGAGGCTATTTATGAAAAAGACTGAGGTGTCTCTTCTGGATAATGTGAATAAGCAGTTAAAAAGCAAACAAAATGTTAAGATAAATTGGAAATAAGTGCAGAATTCATCCGGAGAAGCACAACTAGATACATTCCAGCCCTTAAGGGAATGTCCTATACTGAGAGGCTGAAGGAACGGAACCTTTCTAGTCTTGAAATCCAATAGCAGGGAGCATGCCAGCGCGTCACTGGGCTCACACACGCGATTGCTCGTATGCATCTCAGTGTGGAGATGTCAGTTAACCTGGACAGCATGTCTTTGAACAGTCAGGTTAGTGGTCTGACTCTGGCTCACACCTGCATTATCAGAATCTCAGGGCTTGATGTGAGCATCTTAGTCAATTCAGCCACTCCCAAATCCACATGGTTTGATACATTGAAAGGAAGATTTAGGACATTATTATTCAATTATCTTATGTATCTCACCTGTTAAAAATAGTCAGGGTGGGGACCAGTAACAGAACACAATCTGCAAAAGAAAAACTAGAGGTTAATTCCGCACTTTTAAGTATAAATCTGAAACACACACCTGAAGAAGGCTCCTCAGTCAAAGCATTGCATCTTTTCTTTTAAGCCTGGAATTACTTTGTGTTGGAGTGAAGCTGTAATTTTAATATGAACCACTGTCTGATTTTTAAAATAATTTTTCTGGCTGTACTCTATTTGTTTTTCTTGTCTTGATTGCTAAAATATATGAATGCACACAATAAACATTATCACACAATAAAAAAAGCAATAATAGGTAAACTGTTACTTCAGATAAAACAATCTAGGTTGCATTGATATACTGTATTTTTTGCTGGTAAATCATATGATTTATTTGCTAAATCTAAAACTGTTTTCACCTGCTGTTTGTATGAGTAATCTCAATTAGAAATGTTAATTACCCTTGTGGTTTAATTAGAATTATAATGATTGTGAACATGAAGTGCAAACAAGCAGTAATGAAACTAAAATCCAAGTTTCATGCAAAACAAGCATTCGACAGTGTTGCGATTGACAAGGTGTTTTAATTTCAAACACGTATCTTCATCAAGCTCTTCATATTTTTCTCACAATGCTGTATTCAAATGTATATTGCTTAGGAATTATTTTTGCCTACTTTCTTATTCCATGCAAATTATGTCTGGAAAAGTGCCTTCAAACATGCCTGCTTATTTATTAATCTTTTTTACTTAATCTAATAAGAGTTGCTGTTGTGACTTAAAAAAAATGACTCTTGATATACAGTATGATATCACAAAATAAACTTAAAAGGTCTGAGTGAGCAACCAGTCTCCACAGAGGTAAGTGTTTTATATAAATCCTATAAAAAAACAACAACAACAAAACAAATTCTGAAAATTTATTGCAGGATTCGCAGTATATACCTATACATATTTTGTATATTTAGTATATTTTGTTTATCAAAGAAAAATACACTGGTTTAACCATCTGCCAAGAAATTACTGAGGTGATATAGTTACAAACGCCCCTGCGGCAACATTAATAGGAATGATGCCATACCCTTATCTACATCTGTTACACTTCTGAACTCAAAAACATTGTTTTAAGAAATGATGTGATTAATGTGCTTGTGGCCTAACAACTCTTTAAATGGAGACAAGTCTGAACCTCTCCATTTACTGTCATTAGTAATGTGGCATATCACTCCATGTCTCCAGTACTAAAAGCACAGGTTATGAAGGTGAATCCTAATGTACAGTACAAGGCTTGCCCAGAATTTCCAAGAGAAGATACTCTGTAGTCTGTGTTCCCCAAGAACTTTCGGTGCTGTAAGATTCAAATTTCTCACTTCCTGTTGCGGATCTCCAGAATCTCCAGAATGTTTGGAAAAGTCCCAATCGCATTCTGACTTATAAATAAAAAAGCTGGGGAACTGGCTTTCTGGGTGTTTGTGGTTTTTATGTTTGAATGTTGGAGAACCTACAAAGCAAAGTTCGGTTTAAAAAAAAAATCAAAACACCATTGAGAGCAAAATTAGAAAGGCAGGTCTAAACTTTAGCGATAACTAAAACTTTTAATAAAAACCCTACCCAACACATTAGGGGTTAGATTATTATTTTTACTGTCTGATCCTTTTCATAAAAATAATTATTTTTCTGTTAATAAACACTTGGACAGTTAATTATGAAGATGGACTGAGGAAGCCCAGCAGAACAGTTGTTCATAAGGAGTCAGATATACGTTGCACTGACACAGTTTAAAGCTAAAAGTTGTGTTTTCAGATTAGAGTGACAGGGCAGACTGCCCACCATCTGCTACAACAGGACCTAAACTTGACCTGCACTGACCAGGGTCCTGGCCTTTGGGACCACAGTCTGTGACCTCTTAGAACATTAAGTCATTCAATTGAGAAGAAGCGTTGATTTAAATCACTTTAACATCTGTGTGATTCATCCTGATCCTAGAGACACATTGCCATATTAAGGTTTCAGCTTGCATTATATTTAGGAAAACCTTGACATAAACCTTAAACAAGATTCCACTAAATCTTAACAATGGATCTCAATTCTGTTCTGCAAAAAGACTAAATGGTGAGAAAGAAATTAATTAAAATTCTCCTGAACAACTAGTGGTAATTCCTTGTTTCTGAAGTAAAATTTAGTAGTGCATTGCTACTCTCTTATAACCATAAATTATCTGAAAGAAAAAAAATCACAGTTTGTTTCATTTCTTTACACTTAATATATGAACATTATACTTTAAGATTTACTATACATTATATTCTATTAAGCATTGAATTAAAGAAAATATTTTGCAGGTCTTGTACTTTTCACTATATGAAAATGCATTTACTACCCTATTGGCTCTAATATCATACATTTTAGAGTGTGTAAAATTAGAAGTTTAAATTAAAGGCACAATATTTTATTAATATTGTTTTATTGTTTAATTGTATCTACCCCTGTAGGGTCCCCTAAAGGTCCACTTTAATTAATATAAATAAAAGGCAGTTTCTGAGAGATAAATGATGTATATGCCTCTTTTTAAATTATTTTTAAATATGATGTGACTTTACACTCTTTAGCTATGCTTAAATATTGCAACCTTCTATTTAATTAATTATATGATAATTTAATTCTTTTTAAAGCTTAGCAAAGAAAAATAGCTGATCTAAACTCAATGTATGAATCTTTCTTAAACATTTACCAACTGATACAATTTGTCAAAATTGAGTTGTGTATATCACAATCATGATATAGTTATAATCTCCATGACTCTAGAAAAAATGTTATGTATATTAAATGGAGGGTACCCTGTGTATTCTAAGCATGTGTTACTATTATATGCACATATTATTACAAATCACATTTATCGTGTTCTATTTCTACACTATGTGTTTAAATACATACAAAATAATGTATTTTCTCACATGGTTATATTTTAGTATATGAATTACACCTATGTTAAATATCTGTCCATCCTTATTTTCAAGATTCAAACTTTTCAGTCAAATGAGTGCCTGCAGTTGTATTTGAAGGCAGCAGAAACATTATTAGTAATAGACCTTAATTAAACAATTGTGCTTTTGTTCTATTTCAGATGTTTAAATCCCTCTACTGACAAGTCATACAGTATACACTTGGCATGTGAGAAAAAAAAATTCTGTTACGTATTGAACAAAATGTGCAATAACCATAGCAGTTATGGCTAACCCAATGAGTTTTGGAGTAAGGATGTGAGCTTCAGTTTTCTTTACATTGTGTTTGAAGGGTAAAACTGCCTTCAGAGATGGAAGTTAACAACAACTACAAGGTACAGTAGTTGCCAAAGTACTATCATTGAGGAGGCAGAAGAGCTAACTATTGTGTTAATAATGAAGACTCCGCACAAAGCCAATTTTCAATGAGATATTTAGTGTTTTCAGTGTAACCAGGGTTAATTAATTTTTGCCAGACACATGTTGGACATGTGGTAAAAAACACCACAACACCATGTTTGCTGTTTTTACTCATCCGTTCTCAGAAGACTGCTTATTCCTTGAAATTGTCATGACAACCCCAAGCCTGTCCTCAAAACATGAAAGGTGAAACTACACCATTCACACAAAGACAACAGTTGACCTAACAAATGTGTCTTTTGAAGGCAGGAGAAATCTGGAGCACCTAGAGAAAACTCACACAAGCATATTAGAACATGCAGACTTCACACAGAAGGCACCCCAGTCTGAAATTGAACCCAGGACCCAGGAGCTGTGAGGTGTTAACAGCTTCTTCACTGGTCAGTGAATGCTTGTCATCAATTCTACACATACTACACTTAACGCTTATTCTAACAGCACAATCACCAGTTTCCTGATCTTTCAATAATATGATTTTCATATTGAAGAGGCATGTTATTTACCACCATGAAAATCTAACTTTTTTGCAGTTTTGAAAATCTAAATACATTTCACTAAGCAAAAGTTTGTCAGAGGGCAGTGATGGTCATACATATGTCACAATTGCTTGATAGGTTGGTTGCCTACCAAGAAATTACTCTGCCCAATGTATCACAAATCTAGAGGAACTCAGTAACTTTCTGCATTTCAAACCCTATTGATTGGACACATGATCATAACACATACATGCAAAGACATGCATACATGCACATACTGTAAAGAATATTAGTGGACTGGGGAGAGGGGCTCACAGAGACAGTTAAACTGTATTTTGGTGTACATTGTACGTGTTGTTTGATATTCTGCTTTGCAAAAAATATCAAAAACATATCTGATTAGATTTTAGGCACATGTTAATATCCCCCACATCAACAAAATATTTTTACCATGATGTAAAACCAAAGATGCACTTTATTATACCACGATGAAGATACCATTTGTTATTGCAGTGTTGAAAATGTTTGTTTTGCAAAATGTGATATCAGAAGAAGAAGAAGAAGAATAGAATAAGGCAGCATTCATCCTTTTTCTAACCACTTCATTTGATTCAGGGTTGTGGGGGAGCCGGAGACTATCCCAGCAACCAACGGGCACGAGGCAGGGTACACCCTGGATGGGACGCCAGTCTATCGCAGGGCAGACACAATCACACCAGGGCCAATTTTCCCAGAGGTCAATTAACCTACCAGCATGTTTTTGGACTGTGGGAGGAAACCAGAGCACCTGGAGGAAACCCATGCTTACATAGGGAGAACATGCAAACTCCACACAGACAGCACCTGAGGTCAAGAACTGAATCCAGCACAGAGAGACAACAATGCTAACCACTGCCTCACTGTGCTGTCCAAGGCAGCATTCAAATATATTTAGTTTCTGTTTACAAAAACTGATGACAGCCAAAACTATTTGCAACATTCAATGTATATAAATTACCAAAGAGGCACAACCTGTCAGTACACTTTTTTTTTATCTAAATCACTGTTTTTATGGGAACTGTCATTTTATAGTTCTTATTTATAGTTCTTGCTTTTAATTTTATTTTAAACAAACACATGTCACAGTAATGATGTCCTCTTTTCTATGTTTTTTTTTCTCCCCCATAGGCTTTTAAACATGTTTAGTCTGTTTCCCTTTAAACATGTTTTAATCATGAAGGGGAACAAAGAAATGCGATTCATCATTTTTGTGATGTCGTGACACCGTACCGAGAAAAAATCCAAAACATAAAAGTGTAACACCATTTTCTGACAGAAATATGATCATTAATCTGTCTGTTTCTCTATATGGTCCCCTGGAAGAGACAATTAAGATTAATGATTTTTTTTTTTGTATGTCATATACAGCTGCACAAATTGTTGTTTTGTTGGGTGCCAATTTCTCAGATGTGAGCTGCATTTCTTAATGACTAATACAAAACACCGCTTATGAAAATGGCCCTTTCCATTTTTTCATATTGCATATTGGACTGCTTGCTCAAATACAATTCTTATTGTTTTATTTGCAATCTATTTCACTCAATGTTGTAACTGCAGTGTATGTCAGAGTTAATTACTGTGGAAGAAATGAGGTCTATTTACAATGAAAGAGAAGGAAAGTCGCACTTCGATGTCATGCCATTGAAGAGGATGATTTGCCATTTCCCCCAGTAATACAATAAAACACAAACAGCGATCTAACAGACATTAGTGTCACCTAAACAAAGCGGAATAATGATAATAACAGCTGGAAGTGCTGTATACTGGAAAATCAATGCATACTTAGATTCTGTGTCTTAACTATTATGGTTCATCAGGACAATTTTAAATAGCCCATTTTTTCAGGCATAATTTAACAACACTGCTCAGTTTAGGAAACAATTAAATTGCTCGAACTTCGGGGAAGCAAACAATTGGATTTCTGCAATTCAAAGTTGCATCTATTGCCAGGCACCTGGGACTTGTCTGTAAGCCACATATGAATGGGTTTCAAATAATGTGTAAAGTGAATTTAAAATGTGTGATGGGCTTAACACCCTGCCTCTGCGGCTCATTGTCAGATGTGATAATGAGATCCGTTTGGAGGACACCAACTCCTGCTTTAGGAATGCCATTCGTAAACAATGGCTTTTCTCACGTTATCAGCCATCTCTTTAATATTTGTTTTTTTTTTCAGTTACAATTGATAAAATCAGCATAAAAGAGTCTTACAACTGAATGTACTAAAGTGTATAAAGTACCGTTCACTTATTTTTTTTTAGGAAAGATGGTGTTTACCCTCTGTTGACTGCTTTGTTACTGTTTCCTGAAAAGCAAATAAAGTTCTTTACCCCCAAGACAGACGCAATTCCTTTTTTATAGTAGTACACAAATGAAGTTACCAAATTATAACATTCATTAACATAATTTTGCATTTTTTGTCAGGTTTAATGTGATTGTTTTTGCTTCTAAGTCACTATACGTATACGTTAATACATTTTTAGATTTACAACATTTTTTATTGGAACTAAATTCATGCCATGCTGAAATGTTAAGAAAAGAAACACAATATTTTGCCTGTAGAGCTTTTTTTGTCAGATGTGTTTATTTTATTTCATTGTTCCTTCGAGCATCTCTTGTATGTTTGAAAATCACTGCCCAAGTGGTCAGGGAATCACAGTCATAAAACCACTGAAAAAGAATGAAACAGCATGGCAAATTGCAATTGTTCTGTATTGCTTACCAAAAAATAAATGTACTTTATTGACAGTCTGCTAACGACAAAATAATGTTTTTGGTATACTCAGTAGATGGAATAGTATGAAGTTTTAATCATTAAAATGTATGATCACCTATATAAGGAGAAGAGCAAAAAGTACAAAATAAAGTTCAGATCAGAGGATCGTGGTTTTCAATATGGTCAGTGAGAATGCACAAACTGTTAGCTCAAGGATTTCAACATGCACAGAAGACTGTGTTAAACAAGATTCCTCCTCCCAGTATCAGCACCTCACCAGCTGTCTTGAACAATGCAATAGTCACCATAATGGTCATCATGTTTTCTCCACATATACTGTTGCTCAGGTCTTTCAAAGAGACGATGGTTTTCACTGTCAAATAAAACATCACTCTCTCTGCCACTACTTCAGATGCTCACTGAAGCACAAAGGATGGTGATTTCATTTCTCAGCTGTCAATGTTACCCCTGAATGGCCTCTGAGCATGCAGATCATTTTCATGCACATGGTGAGCAACAGTCATTCTACTGATGTGAGGGTGACTTCTGGAATTTCATAAGCTGTGGCCACCGCTACAGTACTTTCTGCAGCCACTGTTACAGCTGCTGCTGCAGTCTGAAAACAATTACACAGATAGATGAAATGGTCCTGGGCCAGTGTGGTGATCCTCTGCCTTCTAGGACATGAGCTGTCCCTCATAGACCTGGTTCCCTAGATTCTGTAGAGCGGTCTGCTGATTGTTGAAGTGAAATATCTCATTCTCCTGGCAGCTTCTCTTTCAGAAAGCCCATCTTCGATCACACTGATAGCAGCCTGTCAGTCTTCATTACTCAAGTGGGGCATGATTACATCTTTATATTCCTTGCATTAATAAATCTGTTGTCTTTTTGACATCAACCTAAATACCAGACACTGAGGATGTGGAATTTTTATGAAACCACATGACCTGAGCTCAGTATTTGTTATCCCAAGGAATGACACTATGAAATAATCAACAGACCTATGTCCTCACTATTAAATGGCAAAACTATTTATAATTGTGTTATTCAAGTAGGTGTGGAATTCAGGTCTTCAGCCTGCTTCTTCCTACAGCATGGAAACTGCCTTTACCTGTTCCTAATTGAGCTATTGATGTGCTGTAAAACCTATATTGTTGCATTTTCATTGCATTTGAGAATAAGTTAGCCTAAGTGCTTCTGAAAAGACAATAGAAGGTAACAAAGAAAGTAGTTAATTAGCATGTATTGTGAATTGAATCTTTATAATTTCCCGAATATTATGCATATCTGTTGACAAGCATTTTTAGAAAAAAATATGTATCTTTCACTCCCCAAAAACAAACATTTCAGTTCAGAAATTTGGCATAATTTCAAATTTGCTCATTTCAATAAACTCCTGGAAGAAGTTGTTTATAATAAAGAAAACAGCTTTGTTATAGGACACATTAAGAAAACATAATATGGTGATTGTGCCGGCATGACATGGCCATCATTACCTCAGTGAAGGGAACCTAAATGAGCTATTAGAACAGTATCTGAAGGGGTAATTTGCTCCTAATGTTTGTAGGTTATTATAACCATGCAATGTTGGCATACTCTGTGGTACTATACATGCCCCTAAGGCCTCCGTGTATTCCAACAATTAAAACTAATTATGGCAGAATGCATTCTCTTTTTTACCATAGTCATAAAATTCCCAATAACACTGAGGTGAGAAATGCTTCTTTTCAAGGTTTAGAATTACTCCTAGCAATAATTGTCAATCCTTGCTTTCAGGACAAATGTGATCCTTGTAGTCAACAAAAATGAACCTCTTAATGTTCTGCCACTGTAAAGGCAAAAGCTTGTCTGTTGAACGCACATGAAAACAAAGGTTTCTTTTGCATACACTTTCAGCTTGGTCTGGGAGTGGGCAATAGGTTCAGACACGATGGAGATCCTCATTCACAGAATGCAGTGGGGATGATCTGCTGTCTCAGTCACCTGACCAGCTGTGAGAAGAAGATGTTTAAAAACCAGGAAAAGAATGCATCCATGGGTGGTTTGATCTAGAGGCTGAGAGCAGATCCTCTGTGTGGAATTTCGCAAGAGGAGAGAAGGAAGTGACTGACTGAGTAATTGGCCATTGAAAAAGTGAAGGAGTGAGTGAATGACTGTGGACCTGAGAATGCTGGGAGAAGACAATAAGCAGCTTGGCTGCCCAGCTATTGTTACAGAGAGTCAGAAGAAGTCAGTAAGAAGCTCAAAGAGGATCTTAGGTTTTATTTTTGTTGTGTTTGGTTTTTTACCCCACACTGTTAGTAAAAAACACTGATTTGTACCTTACACCTGTGCTTATGTCTATTTTCCTGAACTCACCTATTTTAAAGATCCCGTTTAGATATCCCAATGTCTACCGGGTGAATACTGTCGTCTTTTAAAACAGTGCTCTCCGAAAGCTAGCTACAGGGTCTTCTGGATGTTGTTGTACCTGAACTCTCATTGTTGTGACTGAATCAAAAGATGCAGTTGACTATAATTACTTTTTCCCAAGTTTTATAGGGTTTGAGTTCCTTATAAACCTGTGTAATGGTTTATTTATCTCTGAGCCTGTTTCAGAAGATAACATCATACCCTCGGAGCCTGGAAAGAGTGACACCCTCTTGTGACAGGAAGGCTGGCCCTTTGGAATAGAGGATTCCTCACTGCTTGAGAGTGGATCTGACTAACTGCTCTGTAGCTGAAGTTACCTGTGAAGGACTGTGGGACTGTGATCAAATGATGGCAGAGGTTGAGCAGTACTCATTGTTAATTTTGATATTGCAAGCACAGTGGTTGTAGAAACTTTTGCCGCTTTTTTGTAGAAGTAAACAGTGAACTATTTCCCTTTAGAGATGATAACAGATTGGTGTGGCCTGCTGGGTAAAAATCCATCCATTTCAAAACTCATAAGGAGTATGCACAGATACTGGACTTTCTCTGAGCTGTGTTCCCTATCCTCAAGGCTTCTCCAACTACTATTTTATGTAGCAAAAGAAATAGCAATTGTGACCTAGGTCTGATTATATTTATCATAGTGAGAAATTTGTCAGGGAGTTAAGATACAAGTAAAAATAAACCCCAGACACCTGAACATGAAGCAAGTTCAAAATTATTATTTTTTTGTTGTTTTGTCATAATTCATTGTACTCAGATATTTTCCATCACACAAAAACTCTAGTAATACTTAAGATTAGGGGTGTCAAAGGCTGACATATAAATGGAGTAAATTAATCAAGTTTGAAGGGAGTGACCTAAATATGATAAAAACCAACCTCTACCATAGATTAATTGCATGAACAGATTACACACATTGCTTGAAAGTGGATCTACTTTGGGTAAGAGGATTAGATCTCTTAGAAATGAAAAGCACTGAGTTCATGCAGTGCAAATAAGGGGTATGTCAAACTTTTGAATTGAGCAATTTTTTAATAACTTTTGAAATTATTCATGATATGAAAGCTAGATGTTTGCATTTGCATCAATGACTTACTGTACTATACAGCTATAGAGGTAAGTTGTTCTCCTCAGTATTTTGATAAACTTTGATATTAGAGGTTATCTCACAGAGAATTTGTAATATTAATCTGAAACTGACTGAACAAATAGCCTGTTCTGTTTCAATTACAACACAATGTCTGAATTCCCCACGCTGACAGGATGAATGAACTGAACATTTTAAGTCTTGAGGAGAGAAGGTGACTCATAAGGTGACCTGATGCAAGTATTTCAGACTCCTCAAAGGCATCTCTTCATCATTGCCTTCATCAGTGAAACATGCAGAGGACACAAGTACACGAGAGGACACAAGTACACAAGAGGACACAAGTACACGAGAGGAAACAAGTACTTGGAGGCACATTTAAAACCGAGGACATGAGGCACTTGTTTATGCAGTTGGCTGTGAGAGTCTGAAACGAGCTACCCAGCCATTTTGTTGAAGCTGATACCCATGATTCTTTCAAGAAATGGCTGGATGAGATCCACTGATCAATTAGCTGCTGTCAAAATGGTTGAAGTCAAATGGGCTAGATAGGCCAAAGAGCCTCCCTTCATTGGTAAGCTTTCTTAGATTTATTAAACACTTAATCCTGGACATTCCCTATAAATTTCAAACAGGGAGCTGAAGGATGTGACAAAAAGCTATAAATGTAGGAATAAACTCCTGACAGCATACTTGTAAAAAGTAAGAGTTCTAAGCACTTGGAGCCTTCAGTTACTAAGATGCTGTCACGATCGTAAATCCCTCCTCTTAAGGGCGCTCAGGCTCTTTCCCATTTTAGTTGATTTAGTGCACCTGCCTCCTATTCAGCCCCTCCCTATTTAAGCCAGACGCTCCTACCATTCTGGGCTCAGCTTTGGAAGATGGACGCCCGGAGGCCCGTCCAGGAGAGACCTGACGGCATAGGCTTCACCACGGCGTCCTGACCATCTGGGTCCGGGGATGGGAGCGCCTGGCCTCGTTAACCCTCGTTTATTCCCCGTCCCTGCACAGGATCCTGCTCCAGTTTTTAAACCTTGTCTTGTCTGTCCTGGATGGATTACCGGGCTCTAGACTTGTGGACTACACCCTGGATTTCCCTTTGGACTCCCTTGGACTTGTATGCCTGGACCACGCCCCCCCCGAGCACCACTGCACAGTCGTCACGCCCCCCTGTTCTTCAACCTGCCCAGTCCCTCGTCGTCTCCTCCCCGTGTCTGTTTCACTCCCTTCCGGATTCTGCGGTCTGCATAGGGTCCTGATTTACGCTTCGTGGCAGATGCAGTATCTACTTAATTAAATAATTTCCACATGTTTTTTGTGATATGTAGAATGCACACAGGTTGGAAAGTATTATTTCAGAAAATAGAAATGAGTGTTAAACGTGCCTTAGTTGGCCTATCATTTCCAATTTGCAGAACTCAAGTGCTACATTTGAAAGTACTAGCTGTATTATCACAGTTTATTATGAAGTTACTGTCTTCTCACTTTCAGAACAAAAAATAGCTTCCGGGGACAAAGGTCTTTTTGCCCTTGAAGCAGCAAAGTAAGTGTCTTGATTGCAATCAAAGAAACAATAGGGAACATGAAAGCACTCGCAGCATAATTTCATTTGAAAATTAATTTCGCAAAAGCAGTTCACGTAATAAATATTAAAATCTGTAAAAATGTGCCGCAGGAATTTTATGGGACGTATGAAAACATTTCGCTTTTTACAATAGGCACTGCTACATAATTGATACTAGTGCTGGAATAACTAGCCTTCTCAATAAAACCACAGTAATGCAAAAGAAAATAATAGAAAATGTCATCGCATTTAAAAAAGGTTTAAGGAAAATGAAATTTAATTTCAGTAATTCCTGGAGTACAATACAGGTCGGCATAAACATAATTTGTGTTTTTTTCTTATAAATGTACATGCTCAGAAATAATCAAATTCATGCACAAGTATCTTGGAAGAAAACAATTATTTAATATTAATATTGAATTATTTTGAAAAGTCAGTACAGCGCAATAAAAATACCAATCACAGCAATGATGGTCTCTGTATACCATTGCTGCACCTGTCTAGTAACATCACAGATAGACTAGATCTGTTTGCTACATGTTCCTCACTGTGAGCTCTCTTCTTTATGAGAGCTAAGTATAGCTAGATGATTACTTGCGCTACGTTCAACTGTTCCATAGATACACACTCAACATATTGATCACAGCAGATATTTTAAGCTCTTGAATGGGGATTGTATTTCTCAGCACAAACACTCAAACTGTGAGGTGAGCCATCCTTCTCCATGTAATACCCTGCCACTGGTCTTGAAGGAAGCTGAGCCAGTCTGCTGTTTTTCTGGAAGGAAAAGCCTGCTTGTCTCGGCAATAAAAAAGAAAGGAGGAAAACGGCATTTACGTTTATTTTTTAATCACAGGAACCTTTGTCCAAGCCTGGCATTGATCTCACCTGGCGTGGTGACCTACTTACAACCAGTGATAAGCTGCTGTAACCAATCAGCTTCAGAGTCTTGCCACTTGCCAAACTGATTTAATGAGGGGTATTATTGACCCATCCCATTTCATAAGAACATTAGAAAAGTTACAAACATGAGGAGGCTACAATCAGGCCCGTTTTTTAGTAACTAACTGATGTGAGGATCTCATCCAGCCACTACTTGATAGGAGGCAGAGTATCATCTTCAACAACATGGGTGGGTAGGTTGTTCCAGAGTCCCACGGCCCTTTGCATAAACAAACACCTCCTGTTCTTGGTTAGTATCCACGTGTGTTTCACTGTTCATTCTGAAGAAATACACTGAGTTGACCTAGTTAATGTCTTTGAGGATTGTGAATACTTGTATCAGGTCCTCTCATTGTCTTCTCTGCTTAAGACTACAAGGATTCAATTTCTTCAGCCTCTGTAGGATGTAGGATGTCCGGACAGTCAGTACAGTCCTAAACATCCTTGAAAGACTGTTGATAAAGAAAAAGGTCTGACAGTATACAATTATTCAGTTTTGCGTTTTAAATTACATGAGTCACAGATACAAAGAAGTCAAATGTTTTTAGTAAATTATTTTTTTAGGGATGAGGATTGAAGAGTTTTCCTTAATTGATAACCAAATTATAGTTCTCATAGACTTCATTATTAGAGTTATAGTATTCATTTTTATCATAGAATAATACTAAGGGGGTATTTGAAGTAAGTTGGAGTAAGAACCACTTAATTTTTCCTTAAAAATGTCTAGATTCCTATTGAAAATAGTGGCCTAAATACTGTTAAAGAAAAATGAGGACCTGTTAAATAACTGTAGCATCTGTGCTTGCTGATTGCTTCATCCAAGTTTAATACTGTAGGAAGAGGTAGTGTATTATGCCATTAGGGATTGAGAACTAATTTACTGTACTAAGCAGCACTTGACCATAATGATCATCTTCCTGTACAAGTCCACTTCCATCAGAATCAAATACTCCCAAGTCACAACTTCTGTATAAACGAGGTAGATTAATTTGAAACTATAGCTCTGAATGAAAAATGAACTTCGGTTTATTCCTCTCTGACTGACTGATGTGAAATTATACTACATGGTGAAAGCTCATAACCTTCCAAAAACAACACCCTCCTATGAGTACAACTCTAGAAATTAAATATTTTAGCACCACACTCTGGGGCAACACAAAGAATACAAAAGAGTTAGAGTTGTTTTCTTTAACACTAGGCCGATACTTATGCAAAACGATGTGCCAGGTGTTTCAATAATGATTCAGAAATATTAACTGCATCACTACACTAGTGCCATTTTACTTATGTATTTATTTATTGTTATATTTGATTGCATATTTTGGGTGGCTTGAGGCATTTCAGTTTAACATAATTTCATATCCTCTTGCGGTTGTGTGCGGAATGGAGTGTGTGGTTTCTAGTCAGCCATAGTAATGCATTGAGATCTAACAATCAATTTTCAGGCAAATTTATGCACCTTCACCATGATGTGTAAACATGAAGGATGTAACAAGGCAAAAGTAAAATCCAGATTAAACAAGACACTACAATACATGTGCTGAGTGCAAAACGAAACGTACAGGTTATATATGTAATGAAATATGTTTTATTATTACTGTTTTTTCAGTCATTTCCAGAAAAAAAATGATTTTTTTTATAGCAGGTGCTCTGACATTCTACTGAATGGACATCCATTCATTCATTTTCTAACTGCTTAATCCAATACAAGGTCATGGGGGAGCCGGAGCCTAACCTGGTTACCGATGGGCACAAGGCGGGGTACAGCACTCCAAATCTGTCACAGTTTACACACACTCACACCAGGGCCAATACTCCCAGAACCTTATCTTCCAGCATGTTCTTGGACTATGAGAGGTAACTGGAGCACCTGGAGGAAACCCACACAAACATGTGGAGAACATACAAACTGGAATGGAGGTCAGGGCACAAGTTCCACGAGACAGAAATGCTAACCACCATCATGCTGCCCTTGAACGGACAATGTACATAAGTAAATTCGTTATTCTGATTAACATTTGTCATTAACGGGGTTGAAAAGTCATAGGCTAATAACATGGCGTCTTTGGAAGCACTGCAGGCTGTCAATCAGCAATGCAGGGTTTGCGCCAGGCTGTTGACGCTGGCTTGTGGATTCTGTCACGTTCATCTCTCAGAACCGGGACAAGCGTGTGCCTGTTCGCTGGGCTTTGAGCCTTAGAGGACACCTGTTGTCCCAGTTTATCTAAAGATTTTCGGTGGTGCCCAGGTTTTGATGAGTAGGCATCCATGGAAGAATTGTCACATGGTCATCTCTCAAGCAAGCCATTGTTACATAAGCAGGATGAGATGTGTGTCCTGCTGGAATTTTATCACGTCAGGATGAACCTGCAGGAAGCACGTGACTTCCAGGACTTATCAATCATTACAAGTGGCATTATGCAGCAACTAGACATTCTTGCCCAGACCATCACACAAGGACCTCCCCATCAACTGGTCTGTCCTACACAACAAGTAAGATAAGATCACTTTATTGGCCATATACAATTTCTTGTATTAGGAATTTGTCTTTTTTCACATACCACAGCTTGCTCTCCATGAGACACACAGACAGAGAGAAAAGCCTGGGGTCAGAGCGCAGGGACAGCCATTTATACAGCGCCCCTAGAGCAGTTGGGGTTAAGGGCCTTGCTCAGGGGCCCAACGGAGTAGGATTCCCCTGCCGGCCAAGGGATACAAACTGGCAACCTTCCAGCCACAGGCGCAGATCCAGAGACCCACTGCACCGCCCCTTATGGTTATTGTTAGCTTATTGTTCTGAGTAACTGCACTGCATTTGCAAACACATGTTATCTACAGTAGATCTTTACAAAGCTTGTCAGGTTGTCACTTCATTGCTTTTGTCCAATAAACTCTCTTAAAAATGTCATTTAGTACTTATACCACAGTCGTACACCCTGACTGATCATCAGGGTCATGAATGATATACTGTATAAAAATGATGCACTTAAAATGTTTAATCAATATCCAAAATTCTTAGATTTTTTTTAAAAAGTATACAGTACATGCATAAATAGTGTGATCAATATTGAATCCCAAACTTAAAGGACAAATTATCTAAACCCCTTTTACCCTTTATTAAACAGTATTTATATTATATACTATTTAACTAAACAAGAATTAACACATTTTAGTAAAAAAACATTTTATTTCATTCAGAGCCTTTTGATTATTACTTAGCACTATGAGCTATATTTTAATATTTACTTACTTTATATTTACAGGACAAAAAATCAGTACCAGGCTGACATTGAAATTTCACATCTGTCAAAAAATCTAAAACAATGTTATATAAAGTAGTTCAAGTAGGGAGCTGCGTTAGCAGGCATAGGCTGCAAAGGAACAAGTAAAGGTTTATTGCTGCTGAAAGAGAGGAAAAGAAACACAAACTTTCAGCTGTGGAGCCTTCTTCGGGTGTGAGAGACTTTCCTCTCTTTCTCACACCCGAAGAAGGCTCCACAGTCGAAAAGTCGTGTTTCTTTTCATCTCTTTTCAGCAGGGAATAAATGTTATATTAATGCAATATTTAGATAATGGTAGTGCAATATCCTGTAAATGATTTAGAGCAAACTTGGTAACATTTTTTTTTTAGAAAAAGCTGCAAACTGGTTAACTGAACTTAATATGAGGGTACTATTGTGATTAATGACAAACTAACAAGTCAGTGTAGGAAGAGAATTATAGGTGTTGCTAGGGGAAGAAAAAATGTCAATTAATAGACATTTTAGAAGTATGAAGATATAAATGCTTCGCTAATGATGTGTAATTGATTATGAGGTTGCTTGCACGAAATGGAGATCGGAGAATTGGGCATCTCCTTTAAAGACTGCCCCTGGGAAACATCATCTCCACCTTTTGGCAACAGCCTTCCCAGTAATGCTATACACATCAGAGAGACGAGCCCATTGATTTAGCACTTATCCTTCCAGTCCCATCTGAGAGGTTAGTATTTTTGGCCTTTTGCCGGAGCAGAGGCGTCAAAGTTGCAAATCGATGCCAGAACTTTGGAGACGCGGAGAGGGCCAGTTGGGGGGAAAGGTCAGGATTGTTTTCGGGAGAAGGGATGAAGGACCCTTCTTAAAACTAATCTGTCCTAAAGCTGCCAGATGGTTTATTTTGAGAACCTCGTGCCATATGTATTATTATTTACTTGAAATTATGTATAGTTACGTGGGGTGATGGATGTTGATATGCTTTTAAAAGATTAGTGCCATGCAAGGGGTGCCACTAATGTCTTGCCTTTCAACGTGCTTCAAACAAAGATCATTAGAAAATGTTTTTACTCAGCAAGAGCCGGGTCAACACTGAGAGGCATCACTGAGACAACTTATTGATTCTTGTTGTGATTTTTAAGGCTTGTAAAAAGTGATTTTGTAAGTTTTTTTTTTAATTTGGAAAGGGGCCACTTTTTGTTCAAATCTGTAGCCAGTACAATATTTTTAGTCTACTATCTGTTTTACTAACATTAGTAGATCATTAATAAATGAATAAACTGTACATTTCAGCAGCTGGGCCCTACACACTAATTAGTAAACTGCACTCAAATTTAAACTTGTGGTATGTTTCCAAAGTGTAGCTTTATTCAAATACAGTGTTTTAAAATGTAATGTACATGACAACTGATATATTGCACATGCATTTAATTTGTGTATTGTTGTAGAAGTCTGTATGGGAAGTTTTGAGGTACTGTAGCACTTCAGCTCAGTTATAACCGTCTATAAATAACCTATTAACATGGCATTCATTAACTGTAAGGAACAGGCATACAATGTTGTTAGATAACCCTCTTCCTAGGGTTTTGATTATTTGTTTGCTTGGGAAGGTTGTTTTGTTACCAGCATCCAATTATTTTACAGAAGAGTCTGAATATTATAATTTATGTCACTATTAATACTTATATTAATATATTGCATCAACAGACATCCATGACCTCCAAAGTGAACCAATATTTAAACTACATCTCCTTGATTGTATTTACTGTATATGACCTGTCTGCACTATTGGGCAGGACATTTCTCTCGATTTGTAAAAGGGAAAATGTGGGTCTGATGTGTGAAGTGACAGGTTGTGACAGCTTGAAAAGACACTAGTCAGTCCTACAAGGCAAACGTACTAATATTTTTCCGTACCACAATAGTTGCCTTGTCAAGTATGAATCCTACACCTACTGTAAATAATTGGGTTTTCATTCAAGAGAAGAAGGTCAAAACACAGTTCACATGATCACACAGTTTGTATAATCGGTAGGAACACGTCAGAAAATTATCGATCATCCATTGTTACAAAGAATGAATTGTTAAAAACACATTTTTAACAAGTACCACCACATGTAAAGGAGGTGATATACAGAAATCTGCCATGTATTACTTACTGCCAATAAGAAAAAAATACCAAAAATACCCCAAATACCAAGTGCATTAAAATTATTGACTTTTCACCCTCCATTTAATATTGTATGTGGGGTACCTGTATGTTTGTGCATACTGTATGCCTCTTCAAACAAAAAACAAACAGATAAAGTTACTATAGTTATTTATAACAATGCATTAGTGTGCATTTATTATTTAGGGCTGTATCACCTAATGATAATTTTCAGAAATCATAGACTCTGCTAAAATAATATAAAGTAACCATAGGTGAAAAAGTATTGGCTCCAAACAAAGTGGTTTTGTTATAGTGGTGTTGCTAGGCTGATATTCATTTTCTTCCCTAAATATCTTACCTGCCTCTACAGTCTGATAACGTGTGCTCCACACTGTTATTGGGCATTCTTTGTGGTAGTGAGCCACTCCTTTTTTATCGACAAATGTCATGTATTTTTTTTCTTTCTAGTACATTGTACCGATTTGTCTGTGTTGTCTAAAAGGTAAGAACCTACTGTATGGGTTTAGGTAATTTGTGACTTTGCCATGAGCAGAGAAACACAACACTTACAACAGCACCCACTGGAACCTGAGCATGCACATCTTATTATTAACAAAATGTGAAGAAGGGGAGAACATTTCCCGTTAGAGATTCCTCCTCGTATTGGAATCCCTCTACAGCCCCCCTGTCTAGCTTGAACCACACAGCAGTCAGAATGATGCTCACCTTCTCTCCACACATTATGGGATGGATGCTCAAGGACAAAGAGACGTTAGTGAATATAATGCTCCATCTCTCTCTTTGCTGTCAATCTGCATGTTTTTATCAACGTGTTATCCCTGACTGTCCTCCAAACATGCAAATCATTTTCATGATTTTGGCATACTACAGTACAGTCACTCTGCTCATGTCTGGGTTAGTTCATCCTGGAATTTCTCGTGCTGTAATCACTGCAATCAATCAATCAATCAGTCAAGTGGGTGTGACAGTCCAGGACAGGTGCAGTGACTAGCTACCATCCATGACTTGGACTGTCACTCACAGAGTGTGTTTCCTGGTGTATGTGAACTAATCTGTTCGTTAGTGATACAGAACATCTCTTTCTCTGGACAGGTTCTGTCAAAGCCTTCTGTCATGCTGACAGTGATCCAGGAGATCTTCGTTCCTAAAGAGGGAAATGGTCATATCCTTCACTTTTCTTGCTTTAAATAAAATAATGTTTTGTGAAAAGTTAATATTTTACCTTTTTATATAGATTCGTGAGCTGCTCATTTGAGTAAGCTGGACACAAGTCCAACAGCAAACACTGAGCACCCTGTGTTTTCTGTGAAATTAGATCACTGGAGCTCGATAACGCATTTCCCTAAGGAACATCCATCCATCTTCTAACTGCTTCATCCGATTCAGGGTCTCAGGGAAGTTGGAGTCTATCCCAGGGAGATACAACCTGAACAATACACTAGATCAGTGGTTCTCAAACTGTGGTATGCGTACCGGCAGTGGTACGCGGAGTGCCGCCAGGTGGTATGCCAAATGACCCTGTATTTTAATACGTGTCGAATACGCAGCCTATGTACTACAATACAGTGCGCGCTAATACTTCAGTGGACACAAGAGATACTCTGTAATTCTATACCACTCTATAGGAATGCGTGCTACGGATGCAAGTGACCAATTGTATTTAAAAAAGCTACTGTATCTCCAGCAAATAGGGAGGAAGGAGAATGTGCGTGATTTTGGAACAATGCCAATGTTGTAAACACAGGAATGCATAGAAATACGTGCTACGAACGCTGGTAATCTTGTGAGCACAGGAAAGCGTGATAGATAACAGAAAAATATTTAAGAACTGTTCTAAGTTAATTTGAGAAAAATACACCGAGTGTCTCTGTGTTTCGCTCCCATACGCATGAAATAAAAACTTTAAATAAATACGGAAATAAAAACGGAAATGCGAAAAAATGCAAGCTTGCAGATTGCTAAAGCAGGTAAGCCCCACACATTTTTGAAGAACCTTATTTACCGTTGGCAAAAGAGCTGACACGTATTATGTGTGGAGAAAAAGCTGCTAAACAGCTCGACTAGCTGCCCCCCTGAAAGACACAGTCATTCATAGAATTATTGAAATGAAGGATTATATAAAAAGTACGCTGATAGAGCGCGTTAAGATGAGCAGATGTTTTTCACTGCAATTAGATGAGTCTGTAGTTGATTTGGTCAATTTGCTCGTTTACGTTAGATACGAGTTTGAGGGTATGTCCCATGAGGACTTTCTGTTCTGTAAGCCGCTACCCATAGGAACTACAGGAGAGCACATATTTCAGCTTCTGAATGAATTTATCGAAGAGAATGACCTCGACTGGATAAAATGTGTTGGAGTTTGTACAGACGGTGCTAGAGCGATGACAAGCCAACATAACGGTGTAGTTGCACGAATTAGAGAGGTTGCACCAGAAATTAATGGACACATTGCAACATCCACCGCGAGACCTTTGCCGTCAAGAAAATGCCTGACGATTTAAAATCTATTAGACTCTGTTGTGAATTGTATCAAGGCTTGAAAAATTAATTCACATCTGCTTTGCTCGACTAAACAGGTTCACCCCTCTCACTGAAATGGTGCATTTTTATTAGTTGTTGTTACTGTTTTTTTTCTGTAAAACACTTTGAGAAGCCACCTTTAAAGGCGCTATATCAAATAAAGTTTATTATTATAATAATATTTATTATATGTATGTGTGAGTGTGTGTGCACGCGCGCTCATGTTGGTCATTGAGAATTTCTGTGGTTCCTATGAGATGATGTCTTGTAGGTGGTACTTGGATGCTTTGGTTGGATCAGGGGTGGTACTTGGTCCAAAAAGTTTGAGAACCACTGCACTAGATCATTATAGGACACACACACACTCATGCCAGGGACAGTTTTCCCAGAAGCTAATTAACCTACCAGTATATCTTGAACTGTGGAAGGAAACAGTAGCCCCTGGAGTACTCTTAGAGGGCGATCTACTTCTTTCCTGTTCGTAGTTCCCTGTGATTATTCATGTCTTTCCGGTGTGTCTTGTTGTGTAGCCTATTTACTTCCTGTGTCTGCTCTGCTCCTGGCTCAGCACTGAGTGTACGGATGTCCTGAGACCCGCCTAGCACCAGGTCGCCCCACATCCGTGGCCTGAGGGCATAGGTTTCTATACCAACATCGTCCGACCCCCTGACCCTGGGCTAACCTCCGTCTTGCCCCTTTGATCCCTACGCATAGGGTCTCTACTGCTCACCTAGTCATTCCACGGCTTGCCCTTTCCGACATCTGTGACACGGAGGAAACCTACTGTATGCAAACACAGAAAGAACTGTTTGTAAATAGCATCCCAAATCAAATCTATGGTTCCTATGTAAACTACTGCACCACTAAGTCACCCTTCTCTGAGGATCAATACTACTCAAAAAACCTACTGTACCTGCTCACTATTGTAAATAATATTATGTACAGTATGTTCTTTATCTGCTGTCAATGTAAAACAGACTCTTGGCATTTCCATTGGATGTCTTTATATAGTGCCTTAGAAAAGCATTCACCCTCTTTCAATGATGTCGCATGTTGTTGACTTTATGTAAACGTAAACATGTATTTTCAAGTGAATATTTTTTCAACTTGAATGGTCAAAATGAAGACTTTTATGGGTGAAAGAACAATGTTGATTGTTGATAAGCATTCACTCTCCAGAGCTAATGCTTTGTGGAGGCAGCTTTGCCAGCAATTATAGCAGCAAGGGTCTACAAGTTATACATACTAGGATGCTGCAATTTTCACTCGTTCTTCTTTGTAAACTTGCTTATGCACTGTCAAGTTGGTTAGGAATCATTGCTAGAAAGTGAGTTTATCTTGCCACAGAGTTTGCATCATTTGTAATGCTTTATGTTTAGAGCAAAAATGTACAATTCTGTCTGGTCTGACCAGAAAACATTTTACCACATGTTTGCACTATCACTTAAATGTTTTTTTGGATAGTCCGTGAGAGATGTCAGATTCATAGATCTTATTGGCTTCATGGTGGCATCCCTAACCAGTTTCCTACTTTTCCAGCTGCTTCGCTTAGAGGGACAGTCTAACCTAGGCAGTCTCTGTGTGGTAAGATACACCTTCTATTTCACCATGTTGAAAAAGATAATCACTATCTTTGAAATTAAGCATATTATCTGTGTCTCAGTTCTCTCTCTCTGATTCATTTTTATGTACTAGTATGTAGAGTATTCTACATTTGATATGTAATCATTCTGATCATAGCATTTTAAAATGATTTCATTAAAAAGATAGTGTACTTAGTACCTTAATACCTGTTTAAAGAGATTGCGAGCTTAGTACTTTGGCTTAACTGGCTGAGGAAATGACAGTACTGGTGGGAATTCAGAGCTGTCATATCTTACCCCACTTATGTGGTATGACCTAGGGAGATCTGCTTCAACCTTGCACCATTTCAGTTGCTCAGTCAAATTTTAATCATGACGAAACATAAAGGACAAATATAAAGGAAGAGTAGTTTGAAACCGAAGCAGGAAGAGAACTATATGTTAGTTTGTAGCGGTGATGTCTAGTTTGATGTTATAACTCTGTGGTGGGCAGCCGTAAAGTCTGCCATGGCCTATAAGTGTAGACTGAAAACGGAAGAGAGCTGCCGCTTGCTGAAGTTTGCAAAACTTAATGGATAAAAATGTATTCCAAGCTGAATCTCCCAAAGAGAAGGAATATTAGTTATGTATGAAGCTGGAAGCTTTGTTAAGGGGAAGAGTTGAAGGCCAACACTGATCAGTTGGACACCAACCAAAAGGGAGTTATAGATGGGGGGATGCTTGGAACAGCATGGTGTTGAATGAGGAAGCCAGGATCTGGTGCTGACCAACACCATGCACTCACAGTTGGGACTGCTGTGGTGGACAGTGAAAAAAAGAATTGTAGAGAGGGGAAGAGACGAAATAATAGATATAAGCTGGGACCAGCAGCTATAAGATGGTGGGTTGGACACTCTACCAGAAATGGAAAGAGAAAACTGCCACATTTGTTTGGAGATTCTGGACAGCTTGCTGACATCATGGACCTCAAAGAAAAGTGCAGATTGTATGGTGGGCACAGAGCTACTTGTTTTCAGTGGACGGCTGATGTTGAAGAGGCAAGAAAGCTGCTCCAGTCCTATATGAACATGATGAATGTAAGGTCCCATTAACACCAAATGGAAAATACGTCCATCTGTAGAAAAGCTAAATGCAGAGTGCTAGAAAAGATGTGCACAATGCTGTGTTCAGACAGGGATATTTTATGCACTTTGAAGCAAAAGTGCAGGATTAGACTTTGATCACCATCTGAACTTCTGTTGAACAACACCTTTAATGATAATTCTCTGTATGTGTTCACACATGTTAAGAAAGTGTCTCTTCCATTGTAAAATTCAAGTTACCTAAAGACTTGCACAACAGAACCTTTTAGGTAAATTAAATGAGCCATGAGTCTGGCATTTTCTTGTAAACCACTACTACATTCCACTGAAATTAGGGCTTTAAATGATATGACCACAGATTTTTTAATTGGCCAAATGAAACTTTTTAGCAGAAAATAATGCACTAATAGTACATTGTTGTTAAGTATATTTTATTGCATTTCCTTATTATTTTACAGCTGCTTGTGTTATCCAGTTCTGACAGTGTAAAAGCAAGAAGATTATAAATTATTCAATGCTTTATCAGTGGAGTTATTATTTGTAGAATGGTTTCTGGATTATTACAACATAATGAGCAGATTCCCCACATCATCACTAGAAGGTTTAATATATAGTTAATAGCCCTACTGGTTTTAATCATTGTTCTTTTGCCTGCTTGATTAAAAAAATAGGATGATTATGAGGTTATTTTATTGTTCTGCTTAGGGTGGCCAAAATAGGAAAAGAAAATGAAAGGAATCGCTTTTGGTAGTGTATTTGGTTTTTCCATAGGTGACAAGAAATTTGGCAAAAGAGTATTAAACATGACTTTTGATGTTCTGAAACAGGGCTTATTATGGGAATCATAAAGACATTATTATTGAATCTCGAAGCCATGACTTGTACTGCTAATGCAGATTCAGATGTTTTTTCATGACACAATGACCTGACATATGATGTCCACACAATGTTCTTAACTGCAACCATTGTGGCTCTTCCATGCAATTGTCCATAAAGAAGATCAAAGTACAGGTAAACATGGCTTAAAGATCTAGACAGGCTGAATGTCTTCCCCTCTTCTGTAAACTTTCTTATATTCTTATGTTCCCTGGTGATCTAGAAAAAGACCATGTGTGTGCAATGAAAACTTAATGGTGGAAAGAAATGAGAAAAGACCGTGGCCTGTACCGCATTATAATCTTCCCCACATCGAGCTTGGAGATTATCCTTCCTGTGTACTTTAAGAGAAACCCCGGCGCGCTGCCTAATTGTTTACATCTTCAGAAACCCAAAAGGGCTGTGAGTGCAGTTTCTAACTGTTTGACTTAATGAATTATCCAAATATCTCCATTAGCCTAAACAACACATGTAGCTATAAGGGAAGAATTTGAACGCAGCATGAAACGTGATAAAGGATGCAGAGTGTGATAATATACAATTGAGATTATGATGCTGTGAATCTTAGTACCATTAACTCTACTCAATTAACATCTTTGTCACATACTTCAGTACGTCTCATGCAAAAGCTCAGATAGGTTTTGTCAGCATGAGATAGACAGAATAATAACCTTAACCAAGCAATATTGGTTAGATCCTAAAGAATACGATCAAGGTGGAAAATATGTAGAGAGTATTTAGCATGACTCGCCTAGCTGAGGAAATGGAAGCCTATCGGAGAGGATAAGCTATCCAAACCTCCCAAATGCCCCCCAAAATATACCAATACAGAATCTTTAGAATCTTAAACTACTAAGTTAATTATGCACAAGCTTAAACTGGCTAGATCAATTTGGATATGCAGTATCCGTCACACACTTCAGGAGACTATAGATCTAGCATTTGTTTGATTGAAATCGGTATTCCTCTATGAGCTGTGAAGGATGCACACCAACATTTGTAAAAGTGGCTGGAGTAAACAGGACTGAAGCCAGCTCAATTAACGTGCAGCAGTGTTGAGTTATGATTCAAATATTTTCCTTGATTCACAGAGTTTGATAAAATGGCGGATTGAGAAGAGTGAAAATATTAGTATGCAAAAAGCTTCGTAAGGGTGGATGATCTCGTAACAATGAATGAAAATATGCTGACCTGACTGGTCTTTCTTGTTTTAAGGTGGTCAGCATGTTTATTCTGAAGGCAGACAGGGATGTCTGAAAATGGGATGAAGTCAAGAGCAATAGGTATCTCTAGCAGCATAAATCCGTCCTGCCACAAGAAACCAAAATGAAAGCAAGAAATTAAACTTAGGAAGTCAGCCTTTGAAAAGAGAAAGGTTGCTGCTTTTGTAGAAAGCTAAAGTTCCCTAAGATTTCAGTGGTAATGGGTGGAGATTGGATTGAAAAGGCGATTCTACTTTAATGGCAGAGTGGCAGTGCAGAGTGCCATGACAGCAATGATAGATGAGTACGATATTGATGCTTTGGAGAATAGCATTCCAAGGAAATGATTAAAATGTGCAAAAAAATGGCAACATGAATATCGAATAAGGGCAATCATGATGCATGAGATGCATGAGAGCAAAACTGCAGGTTAAGCAAATTAAACTAGAAAGTCTGGCAGATGGGCAGCAACAGAGCTCGGTATCGGGCAACAGCAGGTAGAAGACATAGTTCACCTTTTACAGATGGGGCAGCAAGCAGGCAAGTCCTCTATAAACGTGGAGCCAGTGTCTGGGATACCGAATTGGATACAACAAAGCAAAAGTGAAGTTTGGGATGACAGATGTGGAAGACTTTGGTCAGGAAATGCGATACTTATCCCTGTATAAAAGCATGCAGAGTTTTCAGTACAGGAGGATGTGGGAGAGCTGGTATGATAGTAGGGAATGAGACTGCCAAAATGATTGAGCTGATGTATCCTTAGTATTTCATGCCTCATGCAAGGGTACAAGAAGCCTACGTTTTGGGGAAAACAGTAGTGTATATTATTGTCATGAATTGAGCATTTCATCTTGTTGTTTTAATCAGGTATTTGTTGTTCTTTAAACAGGTATAGCAAGAGTCATATTGTGTCATGAAAGACAGGTTGCTGTGCAACAGAGTGGCTGTTGGAGGAGAGGACGTGTTGTGAATGGACGTGAGTGTGGGGAACCAACTGCTGGGAGGAGTAGTCTGCTAAGGGCCCTCAAATATAACAGAGAGCATTACCGAAGTATAGAGCGGTTGACAGTGCAGCAATAAGATACCACAGCAGAGAGGAAAATAAAAACTCACAGTGGGAGAAACTTCACCTCTACGGGTCCTAACCAAATGGTTGCCCATGTGAGCCAGTTGCAAGGTCATCATTGTGCTTGTACTGACCGGTTGCCATGGTGTCGACAGTGATTTGCCTAAAATTGAGGTGATCTGTGGAACAGCATGCTTGTGAGGATAAAGGATTGCTTGTTTAGGACGCATTGGATTTTTATTTTAGATAATGTGACTGAGACAACATAAGAGTAGATGAATCAAACAGAGACAGGTAGGATTGATAGCGCAACTTCTTGGTGTGCAGAATATACAGTAAACGTGTTGACCTGTCTGGGCCGCTTGCTACTGGTGTATATAATAGGAGGCCTGAAATAGTGGAAGACAGCTGGTTTGAGGGTAGAACAATGATGGTGTAAAGGGACATAGAGGTTTCTATGGCCGTGTCCCAACTGTTGCCCTATCCCCCTCCTCCAAGTCAACACTTCTGAGGTGCACAAGCATTCGAGGGGCACCGTTACAAACAGAGTAATGGGACATCCTCACGTGATGTCACGGTCCAAATGCTTTCTGTTGCCAATTCTCCCAATGGCTAAGTGCAGGGCTGGCGCAACCCATACTTGTGCCCCGTGCAAGTCAATACAAAAGCCCCCCAGCTTCTTTCTCCCTCTGCCAGTGCACACAGAGCAAGAGAGCAGAATTAAAACGGGCTAACATACTGAACTTGATACTTAGTAACTGGTTATGTTAAAAGTTTACAACTTGACTCGTCGCGCTTTCGTCACAGCAGAATTAGCGATGATATCACTCAAATCCGCTTGCCTCGCGGTGCTGTGCTCTGTAGACAGCAAAGCCAGAGCTGACTGTCTTTCCTGTGACATGGTGGCCCTTGAAGTTTTGGTCAATTTCAGTTTGCTAAATGACCGTTCAGCACTGGTGACAGCAATTGGAATTGTTAAAAACACTTGACATGCTATCACTGTGTTTGGAAAAGTTGATTTCATATCTCTGTTGACCAAATACTGCAGTACTTCAGACAGAGTGTTGACTTCATTGGGGAGCAGATGAGACAGAAACTTTAATTCAGTTGCCAAATCTCCGCCATGGATGTCTCCTAAAAACAAGGCAAGTTTGTTGCAGGCTTCAGTTGAATTATCTCCGGTATTTTTTATGTCAAACAAAATGCCAGAAAGGCAGCTGAATTCGCTCAAGAAAGAAAAATGTTCTTCTGTGTCACTAATGACAGTGTCCAGTAAGCAACTGAAAAAGTTAACTTTAAACTTTTCCTCTCTAATTGTCTTTTCTGTTCTTTGCGTTTCTCGCCACCCGACTTACATTTCTGGATCGCTTTCATGTTGCACACTAACAAACACAGTTTGGCTAAATGTAAGTTTGTCTGTTGCTCAGTCTTGCAGGGGAACAGGGCGCGTTATCCAATTCTACATATTTTGTAATGAACGCGCCAATGACTGATTGCAAATCACCCGCACAGCTGTGTTTTCCAATAGATCATTGTGTTTTATTTTAAAATGCTAGACTAATATTGCTATTGGATAATGCACCGCGTTCCCCGCCCCTGACAAACGAACTCTCATTCGTTTATTTTACGGATGGTCTTTTCTAAAAAAAAATAAAAGCTGTCATTTTAATGACGTTAGCAATGGCCATTGCACCCCCTGTAGCTCCGGCCCTGGATAAGTGCAAGACATTTTTTAAAAGAGTTATTCGCAGTTTGACTAAATTGAATTTCATCTCGCCTGTCCCTGCACAAAAGTAGTTCCATATCATGTTCATTCATGTTGAGCAGGCTTGACTCAAAAAAAGTTAGGTTAAACTAAGGAAAACGTGGCATTACCACTGTCTGTTTATTCAAAACTTTGCACTATTAAATAAATTCCATGTCGTCTGTCCCAGTACAAAAATGACAGTCCGAGGAACATAACGTGTTCATTCATGTTCATAATACACTGCAGGTAAATAAATATTCATCAGTAGAGAAAAAAAGCTTTGTGTCAAACCTTCCTACCTAAAATAAATACAGTATGAATCTTAAGTAGCCCAATGGAATTTTGTTTTTACATTAAACACTATAAATTTTAAAACTGTAAAAAAGTTCAATTTTACTAACGCTAAAATATTTTCTTCTCCATGGCAACTCCTCTCCGCTTTGATAGGTTACAACTTGAAACGTCACCATTGTTAGGCTGGGGGCCCGCTCAGTTGACAAGTAATGAACCCTATGCGGGTGACAAGATAAATCAGCAAGCCTTAAAATTAGGATAATCCCAGGTCGAGGACTAGAAACTAGCAAAAGGTCCAAAAACCAGGAGAGAGACTAAGTGCAAAACACCAAAGACAAGATCTAGAAATCGAGGTCAAAAGACAGGCCAAAATCCAACAAGACATTCCAGGGAGAATAAGCAGAGGACGAGATACAGTTTTGAGCTCACGAGGTTGAAACCAATTCTGAGCAAAGTTAGGACTGAGAGCAGGGTTTAGGTACAGTAGGTTTAAGGAGGGGAGGCGTAGTGATGTAAAAATATTAGGCAGAACAGTTTTTGATGTCTGGTTGATTTATACTTCCTCTGAGTGGATGAGGTAGGCACCAGAGGTTTAGGTGCCCTCTGGTGGCAGGATGTTGGGACTGTAACAACCACTTCAATTGAACTGGGGAATTGGGGGTGATTTCCTTCAGCAGAGTCTGTTCAGGGCACACAAAGGGTGCATTGGGGCCGCTCTTGAGCACCCTTGTGAAACACAAATTTAGACATGGGGCACCCTAAGGCCTTGCAGACTTGAGCAAGAACGCGCATATGAAGGGTGCAAGACTGCAAGTGTGCATATTAAGACACGGCCTAACTTTTGTCACAGGTTTAATTTCAGCATGGTCAACAAAAATGGTAAAATCACCAACTTTGAACTGATTCTAGGAGTGTGTGAGCGTAACCTTGGTCTTGTCACAGTTTAGCTTTGGAACATTGTGCTCCATGTGATGGCATGCCATCAGACAGGCACCTGGGAACTGGATCTAAATCAACAGTATCTGATTTGGTCTGTGAGTAAATCTGAGTAAATCAAAAGTCTATGATTGTTCCGCTGGTGACCAGCTAGTTGCAAAGAATGGACCCTATACGGGTCACGAGATCACAAGTGACCCATTAACAGTATAAGCAGTGGAATCCAAGGTCGCAGTCTACAGACTATCAAAGGGTCGAAAAGCCAAAAAGGAGACAAAGCCTAAGAAATCCAAGAAAAAATCCAGAAATCGAGATCACAAAGTCAAGCCAAAAATCCAAAAACCAAGAAGGAGTCCAGGGAGAATATCATGGAGGGAAAGATGTGTAGCTCACAAGATACTGTAGAAAGGTCTCAACATGGAACCCTGTGGCAAGACTGAATAGCTTTCAAACAGCCAAGACTTTAGTCAACCAGGACCCAAACCAACAAGGATAAGCACCACTGATCCTTAGCTGATTTTCCATGGCTCTAGTGTGTTGCTGTGTTTAACACCATCAAAAGCAGCACGTACTGTACTGTATGTCCAGAAGAAGTGGCCACTTAAGTGGCCAGAGTGAGAAGTCATCCACAATCCTCTCTATCAGCACTGTGTCCATCTAGACCCTGGCTAAAAATATTATTAGTAGTAGTAGTTATTATTAAATTAGTTATTAGTTAATAATTTATTAGTCATTATTATTATTAATTATTAAAGATTCAATGAGCTCCTGAGGTGCAAACTGAGATTGTAATTGAGAACAGAAATTAGAAACAGGACAGTAGCTATTAGCAACTTGAGGGTCCATTCAAAAGCAAATAGGTGTGATAGCAGCAAATCTCATCCCTAATGGAAAAAACACTCCTAAATACAGTAGGTTCGTTTTACTGTTGGTGGAAAAACCTCTTTTTGGCGATTCGAAATTTGTTCATGTGTAAAATCTGCCAAACTACAAATATGTAGAAAATAATAATTTGCACTCTTCAAGTGCATTTCAATTTTGAGCTTTCTCCTTTTTATCCAGATTTTTATCAATATTCCTTAAAATGGGGATCAGCAGTGTTGATTTTTTCAGTGTTGATTTCTGCTTCATTTTTTATTCCTGACGAGAGCTAAACATGCTACACAATCTAAATGAACAATTTCAGGTTGAGTCTGTTAGTTAATTGCTTTTCAGCATTTGTCATCTTTTGAAGAAGGCAAGCAAATAGTAAAAAAGCCCAGCCAATTAAAAAATGAAAAATATATAGAAATGAGCAACAGCAGATTATGTGATGTAGAAAATTTCCAGTCCCCTGACTTCTTTCAAGAAACGGCTGGATGAGATCCTCAGATCAATTAGCTACTAACTATCACACGGCCTAGATGGATCGCATGCCCTCCTCTTATCTGTAAAAATTCTTGTGGTATTATGTCCTCATATAGTACAGTAACCAATAGAGTGAATTGTGTCAAGGATCAGCACGATTTACATGATGTAGATTTCTGATGTGCAAATAGGATATCTGTAGTGGAGCTACGTAGCTTCGACACGGTGACGTCACCGCCCTCCCTGTGCGCAGCAGGGACCTCAGCCGCCTGGGCTGGGGGAGGTCTCCTTTAGCTCATGCGGCTGGCTCCCTGTTGCGTTACGCCGGAGACCCGGGTTCGCGCCCCAGGTGTTGCGGGAGGAAACGGGTGGGGCGGAGCGGCGGAGGGCACGAGCCCACGCGGAACCGCGACGGTCACATATCCACCCATCCATTATCAGAAAGCCGGTGTTCAGTGTCACAGTAGCCCAGACTCTATCCAGGAAGCCCACCTTGTGTGACACGTCTACACCCTGGGCAGAACAGCAGCCCGTTGCAGGGCACATACACACACAGGAACAAATTAATTAAACATCAATTAACATAGCCATCTTTGGGAGGTGGGAGGAAACCAGAGCACCCTAATGTGAAAAGAGCATGCAAACTCTATACAAAGGTACTCCACACTCTAATCAAATCCAGTACATAAGAGGCATGCTAGTAGTTAGAGCTAGAGGCAGTAAATCACCACCACGCCACACAAGTATTACCTATGTTAACAGGGTGGTATGGTGGCTCTGTGGCTGAGGATCTGCGCCTGTGGCTGAAAGGTTGTAGGTTTTTTATCCCGCGGCCGGCAGAGGAATCCTACTCCGGTGTTATGGGAAAGCCTGATCATGACAAAGAAAAATAAAGCACCAACAGTGCACAAAAGAGCTGGATATGACTGCACATTTGCAGTGACTATTCATTAATTTAAGTACAAAAGAGAAACTACAGTATGTATCTCTTTTGTACTTAAATTAGTACAAAATGTACAGTAAATCAAATACTATGTAATGCTTTCTATACATTGCCCATATTCACATACAGTACAGTATATGGGGGAGTGGTGGCTCTGTGGCTAGGGATCTGCGCCTGTGGCTGGAAGGTTGCTGGTTCAAATCCCGTGGCCAGCAGAGAAATCTTACTCCGTTGGGCCCCTGAGCAAGGCCCTTAACACCAACTGCTCCAGGGATGCTGTATTAATGGCTGACCCTGCACTCTGACCCCCAGCTTCTCTACCTGTCTGTGTGTCTCATGGAGAGCAAGCTCCAAGAAAAGACAAATTCCTAATACAAGAAATGGTATACGGCCAACAAAGTGATCTGATCTGACAAAAACATCCAGTTAGTATGTAAGGACCACAAAAATTAAAAAGTCAGAAATACACATTTTCTTAAATTATACTTTAAAGGAAAAGGAAGGACCATAACCGGCCTATTTCTGCACACTAGACCCAGTGCCCCATGGCTGGGATTTTATGTCAACAGTGGAAAAGAAAATGCATGAGATGATGAGCTTTAGTTTGGTGACCTGTCTACTCAACTGCTAATGGACCAAGCATATCCAGTGTTACTAATCTAATAGCTGCTGTTGTCATGGATCTGCATTAACCCGCCCAAGGCCGTTAGCAAAGAACAAGACAATCGGAGCTCCCACTAAATTAGGTTAGGTATGATTAATGAAAGCTCTGTCTTTATGGGTTACAGGAGTTCTCGAATCCTTTAATCAGTTATCAGAAGTGCTTGCTTGCCAAAGTACAACAGGATCTCACAGTCTGAGGCTTCCCTTGTTCTTACGAGCTTTATCACAGTGTATGACAAATCAGGAGTAGATGCGTGCATGAGATAGCACATCAAGCATTTGCATAACCTAAGGAAAAATGTAGTAAAAGTGGAATGCTAAGTTTTACATATATTCAAAAAGAAACAAAAAATAAAACAAAACTTGATATATAACCCTATGCATTGTGATACATGCAAACTGCCTTGAAAATATTTCCCCGTCATATTGTTTCAGTGCATAAAATGACATATCTTTCAGAAATTTTAACTGCAGGATTTTTTGTTCAATTTTTTTGTGATTTAGCCAGTGAGTGGTTGAATTATAGGTTTTGTTTCATAAAAGAGATGGGAATAAATCTCTTCAACTTCTCTAACTTCTGTAGAATAAACCTTTTCATGCCACAGTAAATACAAAAAGTTGCTTTTTGACCTGGTGTGGTCATATACAATTGCTGTGTGATTCATGGTAATATGCTGCACCATTTTAAGGTATTTTTATCAATACCAATTCCAACTGTCTCAGCAAGAGCAGAAGAGGCTGTCCAGAGAAAACCTTGGGCCTTATATAGTAGTTCACACCGAGCATGATGGCACAGACATTACCAGTTCATATTAGTCATACCAAAAAATATTAATAATAATATTAAAATAGAAATATTAGTCACTAGCTATGACTGGGATACTCCGAGCAACACTGTTTGAGCACTAACTGGGTCAATGGGCTTCTTGCAGTCAGAGCATCTGCAGCTTTATGTGCAACAGGGGTCAAAGGGTCTTGCCAAGCTCCTGTGAGGTTGCAGTGCTCTCGGTGAGAGATGCAGAGCAGTATGAACATGAACAGGGCAGCTGTGAAAGGGGAGTGGTACTAGCAGTAACCCAGGTTGAGTAACAGCTGACAACTCAAAGCTGTGAAATGTAAGAACATAAAGTTCTTAAAAACAAGGCAAGACAATTCGGCCCATCCAGCCTGGATGGCAATTAGTTTGGTAATTGATCCAAGGATCAAGCATTGATCTGTGACGTGTCTGATTGTCTTATTCCACATCTCCGCTTTGAATGAAGTGCCTCCTGTTCTCAGTTTTGAATGCGTCCGTAGTCAAACCTTGCAGCTCATCAGACAGGAGATTTGACCGGTTTGTGTAGTACAATTTATTGTAGGTGCGAAAAACACTCAGAGTCGCCCCAGTCACTGAGAAAATGAGGGAATCGCGCCTGCGATGGTATGGACACGTGCTCCGCAGCAGCGACACATCAATGGCAGCTGGCCCCGTGGACGACCATTTACGCGCTGGCTGGATCGGCTGGAAGACGACATGCGTCTCGCAAAAGAAAATCGGTGCAAACAAGCAGACCCCACATAAGTGGGAAAATGCGAAGAAGAAGAAGTGTAGTACAATTTATTAGATCCCTGCTTGATCCATAATGTAGTGTATGTCTGCTACACGTCATCCAGGGTGACACAGCAGATCAGTGGAAGATGTAATAGAAATGTAATTTCTTCTTAACTCACAAACAGTTCAGTAGATTAGCAAATTCAAGCTGTTCAAGCATTCACAGAATACAGGTCCCCAACATCCCACAGATATGTCCAGTTGCCCTTTCAAGACATTTGTAATTGCTGTCCTTTAATTTTACTGTATATCTAAAGCAAATCTGAAACAATAAATGTGATACACATTTTAGCATAAGAAAGAGGGGGCTGCATGTTACTTTCCTGAAACAAATTTTCTTCTCACCTAATATTTGATTAGAGTCATACTTTATAACATGTCATTTGAGGAGCATCTCTCATTAGATATACTGTATGGCTTGGGGCCAGAAGTGGATGGCAACATTGAAACACCCTCATGATCAACCTTTGCAATTAGACAGCTCTTTTACAATATATAATGCACCTCCACATGGCACATTTAATCTATCCATCCATTATCAGAAAGCACTTATTCCTGCTAAGGGTCACAGCAACTTGGAGCCTATCCAAATGGTATAGATGACAATCTGGGACAATACCCTGGACAGCACTGCAGAGCTAACATACACAGAGAAACCATAGAGACACCAATTAATTATAGTAATAATTCTTACACTTATACAGTATAGAGCTTTTCTGGACACTCCAATCAAAGCACTTTACAGGTAATGTGGACTCTCCTCCACCACCAATGTGTAGCCCCACCTGGATGATGTGACGGCAGCCAAATTGCGCCAGTATGGTCGATTCACATGAGCCATCAGTGGGGAGGAGAACAAAGTGATGAAGCAGATTCATGGGGATTATTAGGAGGTCATGATTAGTAATAGCCAGCTGGAAATTTGACTAGGACACCAGGGTCACACCCCTACCCTTTCAGAGAAACCCCCTGGGATTTTTAATGACCACAGAGAGTCAGGACCTTGGTTTTATGTCTTATCTGGAGGACAGCACCCTTTTTTAAAGTATAGTGTCCCCGTCAATATACTGGGGCATTAGGAACCACACAGACCACAGGGAGAGTGCTCCCTACTGTTCCCACTAACCTAAGCAGTTACTGACCAGGTTCACACCTGCTGAGCTTTAGTGGGTTGCCAGTCGTGAGTTGCAGTGTAATATAGCTGCCAGCAGCCAGCATTATGTTTTTGCAGGGTGGGAGAAACTGAAGCACTAAAACAAATGATGCCGTCGCATCATCCAGGTGGGGCTGCACACTGGTGGTGGAGGGGAGTCCCCATTACCTGTAAAGCACTTTGAGTGAAGTGTCCAGAAAAGCGCTATATAAGTGTAAGCAATTATTATTATTATTAGCTGTTCTGTTTTCTGTACATGTGTTATAAGTTGTCACCAGTATGTGAATGACCTAAGTATAACCTCAGTAGTGTCCTCCATCACTTCTTTGCTGCCAAAACTGTGTCTGGCTCTCTTTTTACACGTCAGTTTCGGGAAAGAGCAGTCAGTCCAATCCTGTTTATGATTGCGTTTCTACCATACCTTTTCTTGCAAAGGATTACTAGTCACTTAATTGATAATTGCCCCAGCAAGCTGCGGCAGAGTTGTACTGTAATTATGCGTTAAGGATCGGTGCCATCTATGTGTGTTTCAGCCTGGAGGGAGCTGCATTTAAAATAAAATGAAACTGTTTTATCTGATTTTCTCCTCCTTCGTTCAGGTTCACTCTCGATGGGATGTCATAGGAAAGGAAATGATTGAACATTATTGTTTAACCTAAACGAAACCTGCATGAGTACCTTACCCATCCTGCCATTAGTGTCTCTTTGATGTGATGCATGTGTTGCGTTCCAAACGTCAGGCCTAATTTGTCACTGTCATACAGGAGAGCTCCTTGCGAAACACAGGTCTGATTCCTTTTAGATTAAGTTTTATTGGAACTCGGTTCATATTTGCCTTCATTACGTGGTCAAGCGTAACAGTATAACTTATCCTGTCAAAGCCTGCAAGGCAGAGATCGTATGTTTCAAAGTGGAGATAAACGACCTTGGAGTGTTTGAGTCAACAAGGCCTTGTCAGTTTCTCTGTATTAGACAGGTTTAAAAGTGTTCTTTGAATTATCTCACTTAGCAGCACTAAAAGACCTTGTATTCTATGTACAATTTAATGTTTTGTTTCATTAATGTTTTGTAATTATGATTATTTTAGCTTAATAGGCCAGGATAATCACATTTATTGGGTAGTTTAGCAAACTCAGGCATCAAAGTATGCAGATGCGTGTAACATATATACCATATTATGTAGTCAACACCTACTTCAAAATGTTTATATATAAATGCTATAAAGAATAGGGTAATGTTGTAACAGATGAAACATATCAAATGTAAAATGTTAAATCCTGCCTTTTTTCTTGAGCTCACAAAAAAGACAACATTCCTCATAAGTAAAAATACTCATTTTGAGTCATTTCAAAGCATGGCTGACTTGTTTTTTCTTTTTTTTGTCTTTTAATCCTTGCCAAAAAAATGTTCAACATTGTCTAAAATAACTCGGGTTACGTGCCACATTTTCTAAATGCTGTCTGGAGTTTGGCCTGTTCTTGTTCTGTTTGTTGTGTGCTTAGATTATTTTAGAATTAGCTTTATTTTAGAAACACAGAATGCAAGCCACACTGATAATACTGAGGACTCGATTAACCTACTTGGAAATAACACTTCCAAGTGTAAAAATCTATAAATTATATAATTTACATAAGCAAATGGCTTATGTAATTGAGAATTAATAAATGTAACCAGTAAGGTCTGCACTGCAATATTATCTGACTGGGTATACCCTTCATTGTCTGAATGAGCCTGATCCATGATACAGACATTGAGAGCTGAGTGTGAAACCTATAAAGCACACATAGGGACATCCTGACTTGAAATAGCATGTAATTCAAAACTGTGAGAACCTTAGAGGATCACCTATCTTGAAATAGGATCCTGGGGCAAAGTGAACATTGATTTGAAAAAGGTAGGTCTTGCTTAACTAACTTGTTAGAGTTCTTTGAACAAACAACAACAGATGTGTTAATCTCACGGAAGATTGATTCTCCAATTACAGCCAATAGGCAATGGGGAAACTGTGAGTGTCTGGATTGACAACTGGTTAACAAAAAACAGAGAACACTAATAAGGGGTGAATGCTCAATTTGGGGTGATACAATCAGTGGTGTGCTGCAGGAATCTGCCATGTCAATCTAGTTTCTGGTGTAACCAATAAACTGTTTGCAGATTATACCAAAACTGGAGGACTTGCAAATACTGTATGAAATTAAGGAAAATTCAAATTAAATTCAAGACTTGGAAAACAATATGAAGGAGAAGATGGAATACACCTTATAAAAAAGTGGTTCAGGTGGGTAGCTGCGTCGGTATGCGTAGGCTGCAAAAGAACAAGTAATAGGTTTATTCCATGCTGAAAAAAAGAACAAAGAAAACACAACGTTTCAGCCGTGGAGCCTTCTTCAGGTGTGAGCAACTGTGCGCAAAAGTGCACAGTGCAACAGTGCACAGTTTTTACAAATCCCTTCAGCAAGGATATTCCACCAGTGGAAGAGCATATTGAGCGCATGCAGAGTGGAGGAAGAGACACATACAGTAGAAGGCCCATCAATATGTTGTTTAAAAGAACATCAAAGCAGATGTTTCTAATTTCCGTTACACATTTTCTAATCTCAGAACGTATTTGATAAACCCTCTCATGCAAATACTAGATATGGAAGTGAGCTCGCTTGCTGTTTTTTTTCACTATTGCATTAATGGTGTTATTGAACAAAAGTTTGGATGGAGGTCAAATTCTAATCTCGCAGTTCCACTTCCCTGTGCATAAAAGCTCACAGTCTTAGCACCGGGCTGTGGGCGTCCTCTCTAGTGCCCCTCCCTCCACCCCAGCATCACCCTCCCTGGATCATACCTCATAAGCAAGGGGGGATGTGTCAACACTGATCTCCGGCCATCACTGTCATTTCCTCAGCCAGGAGAGTTAAAGCGAGAGTTAAAGTACTAAGTACTCATCTCTTTATATTCTTCAGCTTGTTTTGTCATTATTAGAATTTGACCAAACAACTGACCAAAAACTGACAAATACATAGGAAAGGTTGATGATACTCGAGCAACATTAGAGTTCTTTGTCAGAAAAGTAGAGGTCAGGTTTTGAAGTAAACACATACAGTTTTCCACAAATAATCATTTGCAGGACAAAGTGAGGTCTCTAGTTAAAAGTTTTAACTGAAGATGCTGAAGTCTCTATAAAGCTTTTTTGCAGCATCCTCTTCCCTTATTTCTTACTTATTGTGGAAAAGCTTAGTGTGATCTTAATAACTGACTCCTGTGAGTACTGCTAATATTATTTATGACCCCAACAATTTCAGCAAAAACAGCACGAATTTTAATACTTCCCCACTTAGAAACATCATTGCATAGTGCTTAACTCATGGGCTAAAGCTGAAGTTTTTCTAATCCTCTCTTCCTTGCATTGTGCCAACGGATTTTGGAAATTTAGGTGATAATAAGAAATTCACAGTAGTTTGTTGTCTGTTCCAGGAAACGAAAGCTCAAGAAGAGCAAATGAGGGAGGTACATATGTCAGTATTTTACTTGCTGTAGAACACGTTTGTTTTCACTGCATCTGTGAAGCATCATGACACTTCACAGTGTAATCAAAAACAACCACAGAAAATCACAAAGGGGTATGGGATAAAACCTGAAAATCTTCAAAATAAAGAGTTCAAACTGAGATTTCAATCAAGAGTTATAAATAATAACCTTCAAAGCATGGAGTCCTCTCTTTAAAATGTGAAGTTATTTAGATGAGCAATTTGGAATTGAACAGGAAAATAATCTATTTGTTACATACATTTGGATTTTGGAAAATGCTTTTCAAATTAACACTAAAACAAATTAACCAACTTAATGACTCACTGTATGTAGGAATAAAATGATATTAAAAATGTTAAGACGCATCCAAAAAAGCAAGACTGCTGAATATTGGGGAGGAAAGTTCCCTTTTGTTTTTGCTGTTTGACAGTTTCTGAGGGGCTGGAGGCCTTGTGGTGAGGTAGATTTTCCATTGTTATCTTATCCGCCCGAGTCAGGGGTGCATTAGCATGATTGTTTTCTCTTTACTGGTATCCCAATGTCCCTGCTGTCACAACACAGCTTCTATCCCTGAAATGAAGATAAATGAGTGACTCAGAGTCAGCACTTCACACACAGCATGAGCACAAGCTCGCTTCAACGGGAGCCCAGACAGGATGCAGAGAATTCCAGGGAGGGTTCATTCTGGTTTAAAGGCCTCAATATTGCTGGATTAGGTATAAAAACATGCACCCCTGCCCGCAAAGTGCTTCAGAAGTCAGTAGGTGTCTTTTAGGAGTTAAGGTTATTGGCTCCAATTACAACAACAACAGCAACAACAACAACAACAATAATAAATAATAATAATTTCTTACACTTATATTGTGTTTTTCTGGACACTCCACTCAGAGCACTGTACAGGTAATGGGGACTCCCCTCCACCATCCACCTGGATGATGCGACGGCAGCCATAGTGCACCAGTACGCTCACCACACATCAGCTCTCAGTGGGGAGGAAAACAGAGTGATGACACCAAGTCATAGATGGGGATTATACTAGGAGGCCATGATTGGTAAGGGCCAATGGGAACTTTGGCCAGGACACCAGGGTTACACCCCTACTCTTTTGGAGAAACACCCTGGGATTTTTAATGACCATAGAGAGTCAGGACCTTGGTTTTACAAGGACGACGCCTGTTTACAGTATAGTGTCCCCATCACTATCCTGGGGCATTAGGACCCACACAGACTGCAGGGTGAGCACCCCCTGCTGGCCCCACTAACACCTCTTTCAGCAGCAACTTTAGTGTTTCCCAGGAGGTCTCCCAACCAGGTACTGACCAGGCTCACACCTGCTGAGCTTCAGTGGGCTGCCAGATGTCAGTTGCACGGTGATATGGCTGCTGGCTACAATATAAACAATGTATGTAGTGCTATAACAATATTCTATCCATGCATCTTCTGACCGCTTCATCGAATTCGTGGTCGCAGGGGAGCCAGAGCCTATCATGGCAAGAAATGGGCACAACACACCCTGGGCATGACACCATTCCATCGCAGGGCAAACAAACACACACTCTCACACCAGGGCCTGTTTTCCCAGGAGCCAATTAACTGACGATTTTCTCAAGCACGTTATCTGGCACGTTTTTGAGCTGTGAGAGGAAACCAGAGCACCTGGAAGGAAATCCATGCAAACACAGGGAGAACATACAAACTCCACACAGACAGCGCCCCAGGTCTGGACTCAGGGCCTCAGCAATGCAAGGCAGCAAAGCTGACCACAGTGTCATCATGCCACATGCCAGTCATATATTGTATAGCAATATAAATGTATTTTAAAACAAAAGCCTGGGATAATAGTACTTATAAATATCAGTTCACTCGCTCATGTGTTTCATTATTTGCTTCCTTGCTCCACCCCATCTTCGCCTGTGCACAGCTCCCTGTCATTAAAGGGATTCTTGGGGATGGCTCCTCATTCTTCTCATAGCTCTCTGTTCGTATCGCGCCTCTTCTCCAGCTTAATTAGAGGTTGGCTGAAGTGAATATTGTCGAAACAATTGTTCCTTTTCACACAGCAGTCCAGAACAATAGAGGGCTTAAAACACAAGCGTGGTACCAGCTGAATCCTCCCAGCCTGGATACTGCCAGGGATCCAGCCGGGATTGGCAACATTCAGAAACACTTCATGCTTTTCTGCCAGTAAGTAACACTGTCTGGTCTGGACTTTTCACATTTATTGTGATCTCTTGGGCGCGGCTGGATCAGACACTAGGGAGATTCCCTTAATCTGATTTTTTTTTTAAAAAAGGAAATGATCTTCACCATAATAGAAAAACAAGAAAAATTGCTAACTAGGCCAACAGCAAAGTATTAAACTATGCTATCTTTCAGAGGATATGCAGATAACCTGCCTGAGAAAATCATCAGTTACAGTATGTCAGTCTAGTTCTTTTTTATATGTAGATTATTTTATGTCTGGAGACAATGAGAATCAGTAAGCCGTTCCACTGACATCCATCTCTTTGATGCAGTATAGAAACTGCTATAGTATTTAAACCAACAAAATCTATTCTTAGAATAAGCCTGCCAAAACTAAAAACTGAATGTTAATTTTATTTTATACTTTTGTCATTAGATTAAATGCCAGCTCTCCTGTTTTCTTCTGCCCTTTGTAGGGTTAGATTAGACAGAAGGACAACATTGTCAACATGTTGACAATGAATGTTGATGTCAGCATTCACCATATTCAAAGTAACAGTCGTGAACACTATGCCAGTCATAGATCAGACCCTTTAAACATGGTCAGAACACCACTGCAATGATTAGCCAAGTGTCCACAAATGGGATGGATTAAAAAATCTTACATTTTTTTAAGATTTAGAATAATTTGCATGACAATCTAGTCATTTTTTTTCCTGTCTTAAGTTCTTTATTACCTTGGAAATGAAATAAAACAAGCACACGCTGTACATGGAATTCAACTTGACATTTGTGTCATTTAGAAAAAAAAATAATTATCATCAGCTTTGTGCTTTTTAATATACGAATATTGACTGGGAACACATGGAATATCACTGCTTAATAGGTGGTCATTTTCCACCCAGACCTGTGCTTTAGCCTTTCCACACTTCATTGACTCCTGAGCAGGGCTCACAGCTTTTCCTACAGCACAAATGCAAAGGTTTGAAAAGACTTTGCAGGCACCTTAGATATTAATCTATCGGCTACTCAATCTATTATATTTATTTCAAGGAAAGAAGCATCTGTTTCAGATGTAATAGAAGATAAAGGGTCACTGATGGCATTAAGGAATCCAAGAAAATGTTGCTTTACCTGCGGCTGAGGAGTGAATTTTATCACCTTGCTTCTTCAATAATCTCTAATTATCCCCGAGGAAAGAATCTGAGACTCTTATTGACTCAACACCTGCCAGTGCCAAAGGTGCTTCTCAGAGGAAAAGAAGGTTTGCTTAATATTGATCTATATAGTTTGTAAACAGGTTGCCATGGCTGGGAGGTTTCTGGAAACTCATTACAGGTGTCCAAGGAATTTAAATGCTCTTCAGACTGCACAGATTTAGATTTATTTGTATTTATTTCATTAGGTTCGCTGAGGGGTTTTTATACAGATATTGCAGGGTTTGTAAGGAATGAAGGTTATTTTCCAGCTACAAAAAAACAAGTGAATACCTCTTTATCAAAGAGCCAGGAAACACGAAGCAAAACAAAGGACTGTACTTTTAAATCAGAATTGTCTTAGAATTGATCAGCTTTGCCCCTCAGTGGGAATCAACCTTCGTTATGCGCTTCTGTGATAAGAATATGAGAAAAGTTAAAAATGAGAAGAGGGCATTCAGCCCATCTAGCCTGTTTGGTAGTTATTTGCTATCAACCACCAGTTTCAAACTAGAGTATCGTTATTTTCTCGTACAACTAGGTCATTTCACTGACCATCACAAGTTTTAACCCACAATCAGTATTGGTGCTATAAAATGTTTACTTTCTGTAGACTGCTACTCACTGCTGGGGTAAATTCAATAAAATCAATGGAAATACTAGATTTGAAACTAGGTGAGTGCACTGCTGTGTGTCATGTACTTTATACAGTCTTTAATGTGAGCATGTCAATATATAAGATCAAAAGGCCTCTTATGGTTAAAATTGGGTGTGGGGCAATGTAAACATAGACACATGTAAACATAGACAAATCAGTGCAATTTAAATGTGATACAGGTCATAAAGCACAATACTAGGTTTTTGACAGTTGGGGGCACATTACTTTTTGAACAGCTTAACAGCAGTTGGGAAGAAGCTGTTCTTGAAACATGAAGTTTTGGATGTCAGTGATCTGAAACGTCTACCTGAGGGGAGCAGCTGAAATAAGTCGTGCGCAGGGTGAGATGGATCCGCAATAATCTTGTTAGCGCAGATGATGGTACATTGGGTGTACAAGGATTCAACTGAGGAGAGGGCGGTGCCAGTGATCTTAGAGGCCTTCATAGCAATGCGTTGATGTATTTTTCTCATTAGGATGTCCGTGCATCTGTACCACACAGAGATAGAAGATGTCAGAATGCTCTCTATAATGGCTGTGTAGAATCGGACAAGGAGGTGTTGACTGACTCCAAACTTCCTTTATTGTCTGAGGAAGTACAATCTCTGATGTGCCTTCATGATGAGATGGTCTGTGTTGATGTGCCACGTTAGAGATATAGGTGCCCAGCAGGAATTTAAATGAAAAAGAACAACAATTCTTAATGCAATGCTTTGTAAATTTTCATATCATGAAATTTGACTGTGATTTCCAATGAAACCTTTTTTTTCATCACGGTATTTTGTTCCATCTGCCATATTTCGACATCTTTTAATTACTGTTTATTTAAGAATTTACTATTCTTTTTTTTGTGCCTCAGTTAGGGCCGTCTGGTCGCTCAACACCTCAATCTCCTGCAATATACAGTAAATTACGAGGCTTGCTAAGTTGGTGGGTGCTCATGACATCGTGATCTCTACATACAGTAGCTCACATACCATTAACCCGAAAGGTGTCTGGCCCACTACAGCATTCTCTGGACTTCAACAATCTTAGAGTGTCCTACCAGACTTCCCCACTCAGTCCTAGCAATGCTCTGCCATGGGGCTCAACATACAGTACACTCCAGGCAGAAGTTTTAGCTGGACATGTTGGCAACAGAGGCTTCAGTGAAAAATTGAACTGTCAGCAGACCATGGACTGAGCTCCTGCTCTGCCTGAGCAGTTGCATTCCTAATGCAATGCAGAAGGGATTTTATTAAGTGCAGTCCCAGAAATCAGTACCAATTGTCTATTTTGCTGCCATTTTATTAACATATTTTATGCACATTGAAGCTTATCAGATATGAAATTTGTAATTGGATTTATAGCATATTATGCAACTTAACACAACTGAATGCTCCAGTTCAAAATGAATTTACTTGAATGCTATCATATTACAGGACTTTTTCTCATGCCATTAATTAAAAAAAATCTATTTGTCATTTGCAATAGTTGGCTCTGATTACATGAATTATGTCACATTGAAATGATACTGAATTGTATGATAATAAGCAATTTGTTTGTTTAGTATACTGAATCTGGATAAATTATTTTTCTATTGAATAACTTATATTTAGTTTATATTTAAACTATATTTAGTTTAACTATATAGAATAAACTATAATTCTATTTAATCCTATTGTGTCACATTAGAAAGTATCTTGTAAACGTGTTTATTAATGATCATCTTGCTAATTTGGTATCCTTGGTTGTGTTAAAACTAGGGGTCCAACTACTCAACTACTGCCAAATTAGAGCTGTTTAAAAGTTTAGAAAGGAAAAAAATATATATTTTTTTAGACGTTAGGTGCATGTTTCAAAAGAGGATGATAGGATCTGTTTTCAGCTTCTTGAATCTGCATATGAAGTAACATTACAAGGTCAATACAAGCACAGAGAAGAGGCCGGTGACATGGGAAGTGCTGCACATGCTGTAGGTCATGCTGGATTAAAAAGAACTATAGCAAACCACTCCACCTTAGAAAAGCAGAACGTTTCAAATTTGACTTTCAGTCAAATTTGACTTCAAGAGCACATCTCCCTTTTAAAGCCCATCCAAAAAGAAGAGTCGGAAGATAGGGGCAGGAGAGAGAGGAATTCAGTGGTGAAGGAGAGGAAGAAGCTCTGAAAAGAGAGAATAGCTTTTAAAAGGATTTTGTCAGTTATTGACTGGTTGCACTCTTCTGCTAATAGCCATTTAAAGATTATGAGCCTGCTGGTGGAAATCAAGGCCTTCATTGTTCTCTTTATTGCAGTCTGGCAGATGGGGACTGACACAACAACACACAGCCTCCCTCTGGGCACGCTTGCTGCTTACTGGCCTCCATCAGCAAATCTTCTATTGAACCAGCGCTAATAACTGGGTATGAATTATTAATTCACACACTGTACTGGAGGGGGATGGAAGAGATTGGCATTCAGGTGCCATCCCAGGAAAGGCCAGCCAAAAGAGTCCCTGAGAGGCCATTTCTCGGAATATCATGGACATTCCGATAACTGACAGAGAGAGATAAAATATATATTCATTAAAAGGCATCTTTTGATGAAATGAGATCTATCCATTAGTGGGCAGCGAACAGTCAAGCCATAATGTTTCCGAGTCTGCTGTTCAGTTAGCTTTTAGCACAGCCCTGAGCAGCACAGAACAAATACCTAAACTATCCTTTACTTTTTTTTTTATTTTGCTATTCTAAAAAGTCCTCTTAGTGCCGGTTGTATATAAGTTAGCGTTGGATAGATCTCCAATTAATTTGTGATGCAGAAAAGGGAAACGGTAAGGGTAAAACTACAGAAAAGGGAAGATTATGCTCTGTTATGGCCTCTGGGATTTGATAAATGTTTAAGGAAAATGTTTAACTTTATTGATTACAGATCGCATACTGTGCAAGCACCCGGTTTTTAGCGCTGTACATTTTCTGCCTGCAAAGTTTCCAAACAGCATGTTCATATAGCTTGGTCAATTCATGTTAAACTGAAAAACTGCAGCTGAGTCTCGTGAATGCATTCAGGGAAGGGAGGCACTAAGAAAAAAGAATGTAAAAAGCAAGGGGACAGCTCTCGACATTAACAGCAATAATAACAATTCCTTGCATTTCAAAGCCAGGGACTAAATTAACCAGGATACAAGGATTAGCATCCCTACTCTTATAAACAGTGTCATAGTATATTTAATTTAAATCCAGATCTCAGTTTTTCATCCACCAAGTGGTCAAGGTCTATCTCATTCAAAGGACAGCACCTTCCTGTTACCAGAGTGAGTCAATGATGTTAGAAACTCCTAGACCAGATGGAGGACTGCCACCAACTGGTCCATCAGTACCACCATAAACAGCAACCTGGGTTACCTTGAGATCTCTCCTTCCACTGCTGACCAAGCCGAGCCTTGCTCAGCTTCTGAGATCGCAAGGGTTCAAGCTCACAGATGGTGTACAGCATACGCAGTAGTGCTTAATTGTTTAGGTAAACAGAGAAGTATTGTGCGCATTAGTAAACATTACACTTGGAATTGAGAGCTTGGAGTATGTATTGTAGTGCAAAAGATACAGGTAAAAGATTTTTATTTAATAATATTATTAAAGTGCTATAAAGCAGCAGCAGTAGTCAATTATTATTAACTGTTATTTATAAGTTCTAATATTCTACCATTAGAGTGTTATAATAGATAATATACAGTATATGATATTATCACATTATGGAACTAGATTATATTAGTAGCAGTAAATGCAGAACTTGGATATTATACAAGAATGTCTGAACAGAACAAAAACTTGAGGAGACACAAAATTTAATGTCGTATCACAACAATGACTTTTAATGAAGTCCAGTAAGATCCCAGACAAGTGGCAAAAATGCTGATTTCTCCTTTTGCTTATTGTTTTTATCTCACTGATGAGGTGATGTGAAAATAAAGTTTTTTTCCCCTCTTAATATGCAGATAGAATGTGTCACATGCAGTCCCAACATCTTTTAATGTGGGTCAGGTTTACCAAAGTCTCACAACATCAAAAAACATCTATAATGCACTTGTCTGCAGTATTTGTAATAAATCTCAAACTTGGTCTGGGATTAAGACATAAATAGAATGCATAATATGAATTCACTTGTAATTTTTTCTTTATTTGTTTTCATCTTAATACAGACACACAAACACACATAAATATACATGTAGTCCAGTAGTACTGTCAAATACTTTGCACCTGCATTGTTCAGAGGACAGTGCAAAGATATCACTCCTTCTGCTTCTTCTTTCCAACCCCTAGATTAACAAATATCTTCTCATTCCCTCACCAGACAACTGTCTCCTATTTTATAACATACTACAGACATTGATGAGGAAGTTGTTCAAGTTTCATAGCAGCCCACTGTGTTTAACTGATTTACATGATGTAATTGGATGGAAGGAACAGTATTTGAGAACAGACTGATGATCATGACTCCAAAATTAATAATAATACAAAAGACTAGCCATACACAGAATACTCTGGACAAAACATGTACATTTTTGGAGAGTTTCCTGTGAGTACACTCTAGTGTGTATATGGAATTCAAGGGATCATTATAAGATTATTTTATATTCCCATCTCTTTCTGTTACGATTTCCCTCACTGATGCTCTCCAAAATCTTTTCTTCTTACTACAGTTCAGGAGCCTAGGAGCTAGGAACAGGAACTGTTCAGGTCAGGAGCAAGAGTGTATTATCCCTGCATCACCATTTTTACCATTGTTTCAGAAAGCAAAGGAAGGAATGAGCTGACACATCACTGGGATTTTTTTTTCCTTTTTTCATTTGCATGCTTTTTGACAGAAGGATAAACGAATGTGCGGAGAACAACGTCCAATGTGTTAAAATGCCTGTTTTGCCCTGATGGTAACATGAGTATATTCAAGTTGAGCCAAAAAATGAAGCACACTACATTGAATGCTGTATGCTGTAAAGCATGATGTATGCATTGTTTTATTATTTCTTTTACCACTTGAGTCCAGCAATGTATACATCTGTTAAAATATTTCAGTAAATATGAAGCTGTTACTAAGGACTAACATTATGTTGCTTGTTGGGATTGCAATGAATTAGACAGTGACCCAACACTAACAAATATAACTCAAAAGTATCCAATGACATTTTTCACTGACAGAATTCTCTACACATGATTGAACATTAGACATCTTATTATTGTAATATTTATACACTGCCTAGTGGATCACCAATTAACCTGATAAGTGTTCAGGAGTTGCACTGCAATGTGGTTGTAGTGGGTAAAATGTCTAAACTCCTTTGTTTTTAACTTGATCTGCATGATTTTGACTTCTTCCACAAAACATGATGAAAGGCATTCTTATCTTCCATTAGTGGATTTGTATTTTGCCATTCAATACCCAGCAGTTAATTCCTTAGATCTTGGGTTAAGAGATTGTATAGGGGATGAGTTAGAATTGGAAAGGGAGTCCTCTGATCGTTGTAGCGTCTCAAGTGTCAGTGTTGAGGACTAACTCACCTCTGTGCAGGGTAAGGAAATCTAAGCATTCTTTTAAAAAATGTATTTTTAACAGAACTGCTTTTGTGTAAAAATAACAGAGACACAGGAAGAGCGGACATTACAGGAAATGAAACAAGGGAAACTTCAATAAAAGTGTAGTTACTCCCGTGATGGGTAGTTACTCCCGTTGGGGCTGAAGAGATTGGAAAAACCGGACAGCGGGGTTTGTGAATGGACATGACCTGCTCCGCGTCTGGGTTGCTCACACAGAACACAGAGTGCCAGGAAGCACGCAGCTCTCTCCGTCCACAGAGAAAATAACATGCAACCATGCAAAGAGAAGCCTGAGGACATGAAAAAGTTGAAATTAACACCATCTGGGTTCATAAAAGGAAGAGAAAACAAACAACGCTGGAAACTGTCACTGGGTTATTGTTCTTTCTCCTCCCAAGTCAGGTGGCGGAGTAAAACGGCAGTCACTCATGAAAGGGACAGCGCTCTCTAGGGAGGTCACCATTGCCAAGAAGCTACAGGACACTTGCCGGCTGACAGTTACCACGGCTAATGGCTCAAGCTGTTTATTCTGCTCTCCCTGGGACTGGATTAGAGGGATAATTAAGGTTAATGATACTCTTGCATTGACTTGCTGTTCTATGGGTCATCCATTGTTGGTTCTGCACTACCAGTAGCTTACCTTTAGAGACAGGCATCCCACTGGGCAATATTCCTCTTCTTAGGACAAAATGGATTACAAGATTGCCCATTTCCTCACTTCCCCCCTGTTAACACTTTATGCTTTTCACTGACAGAATGCTGTATGCCTGACTGGATATTAGGCATCTGTACTATGAATACACTGCTTTGTGGACCAATTAACCTGATGAGTGTATGGGAGTTTTGCTGCTATGCGGTTGTTTTTAGATTTTTAATTTTCTGTTATTTATTTAACGTTATGCAATTTTATTATACCAGCCAGGTACTGCTTAGTTAATTTTTATTTGATCTGGAAAGTACACTCCATTATTGTGTTGGTCCTGCCCATATAGTGTATTTACCTTTGGGTCACTACGAAATTGCCAATGAATGTTTTTTTAATTAAAAAAAGCATTGGGATGAAACTCATTTTGTTGTATATCGCTGAGTCCTTTTGGAATTTAGTTCCTATAGTAAGCATTTATAGAGAAGTCCAAAAGAGCTCATATTGAGCGTCTTGATAATACAAGATATTAGGATGACGCTAATACTTACTCTTGCAAATGCTTTTCATCTGATACCTTATAAAAAGCGACTTGGTTGTGTGTCCTTTTTCTTCAGTTTTTTTTCTACAATTTTGATCAGGAGGGGAAACTATATACTTACCTGATTCATGAAATGAGTAACTTTGCAAAAAAGGTTTTAGGAAATGACTGATAATCAGATGATTATGAGAACTCTCCCAGTTGAGCTGTGCTGCTGATGGAAGAGACGAAAACACCTTCATTTCTCGGCATCTGAGAAATGTCCATAAGAGGTAAAGTTTTCATAATGTTAGATGGCCAACAATGATGTATAATTTAGCCGTGGTCATTTCCCATGTTTAAATTAGACATTCATTTTCATTGATATCAATCATTTCTTATCATTATATTTTTTGTGGGTGCCCTCTTTCTTTTTCTGCTCTTGTTATTTTAAACACCATGCAGGCCTTCACTTTCTTCAATCATGTAAATGTTTAAAGTTTTTTTTGTAACTTTGGGTTCTTAAAAATAAGTATTGTCTTAACAATATGTGCATAAACACCCCACATACAATATCTAATCGCATCTGTTTTTTTCATTAAGCCTTAGATTAAAATGTGTTATCACACATATCACAGCTTAATATGTTGCTTTAGTTTACACAATCATTTTTTGTGGGTGCCTGAAACAATTCTATTGAAGCTGATATCCTGAGATTATAAAGAGTTGAATGAGATCCTTGGATCAATTAGGTACTGGTAACCAAACTGAGATAGATAGACCTAAAAGATCTCCTCCTGTTTCTAACTTTCGTACATTCATACATTGTTCACAGTGAATAATCTGAAAGTTGAAAGAGCATAGAGAGTGGAAAAGTGGTAGACTCACATTTTTTAGACATTTTTGGCTAACATTATAAGAAGAGTGTGACAGTTTGTGTTCACGATAAAAGAGTTACTGTCGAGTCTTTTCTTCTATTGTGGCATCTGAAGATCAAAACTACCTTAATTCTCCAAATACTGCCTTTCTTTGTGACCAAAGGCTGCTTTAAATTTCTTTCATGCAACACCTTTTGTGTTACATGCCTTACTATGTGGTAAAATGGTAAAAACTATTTTTTTCCCTAAAGGGGGGGGGGGGGGCTTTTCAAAACAAACTTGTTATTCTTGTGGTATAAAATGATCAATTAAAAAAAGACAGAAAAATCATGTTTCAAAGTACTATACCATTCCCAAGCCTTACTTTGAGACTAACCAATAATAGCAACAAAGTGGATTTTCAAAATTCTAACTATTCCTAAATCAAATCACTGATCATAGAAACAAATTGCAGAGATGTGCAAATGACAGTGCATATCAGGAGTAAATAAATTAAATCCTGTTACTGGATATTAATGTCTCCATTTCTGACACATTTTACTGCTTTTTCCTGTAATTTTTGAAAGCCATTTGGTGTAATAAAATATCATTTTTTGTGCATTAAACGTTTAAAGCTTCCATGCATTTTTCTGATAATTGAATTTGCCCCTCCAAAAGCACTTTCCTCAATTTCCGATAAAACGACACTGCAATTTTAAAAGTTACAAATGGAATCTGTCCTCTGCCCCTTTGGAGAAGCCCCTGTGCTGTGATGTCACCTGTCTGAGAATAGTCCTTCGCACTGGGAAAGCCTTAAAGTGCTCTAATGCTCAGTAGTGCAGAACATCACGCAGAATTCCTCCAGTGTCCCAATTCAACCACATACAAGGAACAGAAACACCTTAAAAAGCAAACAGAAAACACCATTACTCCACTTAATATTGTCATATTTAATAAAAATGAATCAAACTGTTTCATTACATGAAGTCTTAAAATGCTATGTTAGTGTGAATATATGAAATGACAGCTCCTTATATTTTAAAATTGCAATACAAATATATCTATTAACACAATGCTATAGTAGAAGTGTTTGCTTCTTATTATAAGAAAATTACTACAAGAAAATTGTCTGTGATGGGCATAGTCAGGTGTAATTATTCAGTGAAATGATGGAGAAATAGAATATAAAATACTACAGCTTTCACTGCTAATACCAGTCCTACAGTGATTTCAGCAGTAAATATTAAAAGTCTTTGATCCCTGCTTGCGCACTTGTTCAATCTGATGCTAATCTTAATTATTTTAATTCTACTATCCGAAAACGTCTGTCTGCCCAGAATACACCTTATCTATGTTTCAGTCTTTTTAATTACTTTCAGCTGGAATACACAACCACGCCAGAAGAAATTCTATGACAATAACTGACAGGCACAATGATCTGCAGTAATTAAAAACCGGGGAGGAAGGCAACAAAAACAAGGAACTGCGTATCTAAGGAATTGTGTCAGGGGTTGTTGAATTTGAAGAGAAATTTTATTACCTCTGTGACAAGGGTGTCAGATTGAGCTGTTGTGGGATTTCATTCATGGTTTCCTTCCCTGACATTAAAATATTGAGAGAGTGCTCCAATAATTCACTGGATGACACTTCTGTATGGTTTTCACTTCACTATATAAGACAAGTCATCCTGCACAGCCTCTTCAGGGACAAAGCCCAGCAGATCCTCCAGCTACAGGAGCTTGAAGAGCATCATTCAAACACTGAGAGTCTAAAAAAAAACATTAGATCCGTCACTTGGAAGCTGTCCGCTCTTTTGAAAGAAGTGATTTGGTCTTTCGAATGTTATCCTTTCAAGTGCTTCATTCCAGATAGAAAATGATGTGCCTCTTTTGCAAGTTTTTTTTTCAGTTATAAGTTGGGTTGAGTTGAAGGCCTGCTGTGATGTTTTAGCAAAATCGTGAGAAATGATCTGGTTATGAAACATGCAGCATCATTATTGATTGGCACAAAGCTAACAACGCTCACTGTAACAATTTATAGTGACAAATGCAGTGATATACAAAAAGTCAACTGTTGCATGTGTTAAATTAATTGAATTATAATTCCCAAATAAAGGAACTAATCAAACAGATGAACTAAGAGTTTTTTCTGTTTGGGTGATTCTCTCCTGATGTCTGATGAATGCAACAGCTTGTTTATTAACTAGAAGTACAAATAAAAAAAAAATTCTTTTGGAAATATCATCGGAGAGGTAACCATTCCAAATGTTGTTTTTTTAGCTCAGTCGACTTTGTGTTCTTTGATAGCTGAAGTACCATACCCTCATACTGTATTTTAATTTTGAATCGCAAAGCAGTGTGTAAGAATAGAGGAGATTAGAAAATACCAGCATATCCACCACACGCACTTGTAATTGAATACATCTTTATCAGGTAAAGGTAATTCTACAGCTTACTTATGTACATTACTCCTTTACTCCTTCTCTGATTACATTTAAATTCCATTCGCCATAACGTTTTAGTATAGCATGTTGTGTGGATTTTCAATATCAAATAAACTCAGATTGTGATCTGAAAAAAATGAATAAACATATCAAACATTAAAACATTTGTAGGGATCTTTGTATGAATATATGACAATAATGGGTAAATACCATATTATAATGATATATTGCATAATGAAATTTAAATAATACATAATACTAATTTCCATCCTAAAATACCTGCAAATGTTTAACCGTTGAAGATTTCAAAATCTAAAACACGTATTTCTAACAAATGTTTAAGCAAATATTCTAACAATAAATTTTGTAATTTATTGTTCTGACCTAAGTAAATCAAAAAACACATTATTTTAAGATCAATGAAAAATAACCAATATTAAATAATAGTATGAAAACAGACTATTATACATACATACAAGAAGATCGTATCTTCTTCTATTCTGATATACTTAGCTTTAACATATCAATGTAGGTTTGATATTTACAATTTGTCTGATCTGTCTTCTTCTGTGCTGTATTGGACACTACATCTGAAAGAGAAATGACAGACTAGTTATTCGGCAGTGAGAGACACAAGTCATATTAAGGCAAAGCATTTATTCCAAAAACTTAAATATTTCAAGCACTTCACTTGAAATGTTTCTCTAAGTAGTTAAATTTTTCGACAGAAATAAAAAATAATCTTTGAATGTTAAATATTCTTCATATCATCTTAAAATATATTGATAATAGTTATTCATGTGCCCTTCAAATGAAATATTTACACGCTTGAAATAGATGGTTTTCCCAGATCTTTTGTTGGAATAACTGATGAAAGACAAAGATGGATTTTAAGGATTTTAGCATGAAGCCAAAATAATTAACAAATTATACATGCAGAGGATACAAAGAGTAAATCCACTTTAAACCATGCTTGTGATAATCATTACTAATAAGAGTTGAAATGCTATCCATCACTATCAGGAAATGCATCTAAAGTAATTATTGAAGATAAGATTGCTGTATAATTAGCAAATTGCCTGTTAATGCCTTTTAATCTATTAGTCAGCTATTTAGAATTCACAAATTGCCAAGAATCATTGACGAGCTGTTACATTCTAATTTGTCTGCAATTGATGTTTAAAGACTTTATTCCTTGTTTGCGTCGTTAAGACATTAATACATGAAAATCATCTCCTCACAAAGAATATAATGTATATGATCTGGTATTATAAAAGACATTGAAACCTTTTTATTTTTTTCTAAGTAGCAATTTGTCAATTAAACTCTCTTTTATACAGTCATGTGGTAACAAATTGTGTTACTGAACAGGGATCTCTTTATTGCCTTGAGAAGACAATGGACTTTAAGCGTGACAGAATCGTTTTACATTCAAGGTTTTGATATGAACATTAACAGTTCTTACAATCCGGACCTGGGGTGAAATGCTTTTGCAACACACGCCATCTAGTGGTGAGTTTATGCAAAGCTACTATGTTACGTTTGTTAATCCTTAGGTAGGTTTTCTTCTCGGGTTGCATCAACTCAGGAATTGTATTCCCTTCCTCCTAGACATCTAAATCTAAAATTAGAAATACTACCGTAAGATAACAAAGGAAAATATTCATCAGCTCGAATAAATAAGATAACACACCTTTCCCTAAAGTGTATTTAATGTGAATACATCCTACTTTATAGTCCTCTGTTAGCAGCTGACATGAGTCTGTTTTGCTGATGTAATTTCTAAGGAATTGTACAGTACCTCTGAGGATAAATTATTTTGTTTTTCTTTCTTTTTTTTAAATTAAGGATGCTATTAAGATAGTGTTTAATTATGAACAGTCGCCTGCAGTCACAGGTAAAAACTGATATGTCATTTGTCTTTTTCCCTTCTCAGTAATAAATAATTATAATTGAAATTATTTCAATGACAGAGTACACTATTATTAGTTTGCATTAATGATAATTTCATCATGAATACATTATTATTACTGAGTTTATTATTATTTAATAATAATAGTAATAATATTATTTAATAATAGTAATAATTATTATTACTGAGTTACCTACCTGACAACCCTGATGTTAACAGATACGTATATTTTTATTAGAACTATTATCAGTTGCTTCCTCTTTGAAGTACTCCTAACTACCACTGTGACTACTTCCAGTATTTTTAAACATAGAATAAACAATATCCATGGTTCAATAAACATTTTCCTTTCATCAGTGTTCCATAAGCAAATCTTGCTAAAGCAGGAGTCACTTATGGAACACAAACAGTCAATATGACTCCATTGATTTCTCAAGTGTATTTTCACAATGTATTGACCAATAAACATTAAAAGGCTTTCAGCGACATATTCGCCTCATTCGTCAGACCTGATATCATTTGTTGCCATTGCTGCTATTGAATACATTAGCTTTGATTTCATGGCCTAAAGGTCAGGTCCCCAGTTTTGCATTAAACCCAGCGAGCGCTAATTCGGAGGGCTGCCCCTCCACTAATGCAACACTCTCCGTAACCACTGCAGTATTCTTGAACTATTGTCAGAGCTTATTTATGAGAGACAGAGATTCCTGATCATCTTTCCACCAGTTCCTCAGCTGCTCATGTAACAGAGTGAGCAGTCTTCACTGGCTTAAAATAACAATAAATGCTGGTGCCACCCCTTGGTTCTCAAAAGCTGAAAATGTATTCAGCCTTATCAGTACTATTTTATTCATGGTTTTAACAATACACCCCGTTTCAATATCTGGTGCTGGAATAAGGAACAGGTGTAAACAATGGGAGAAACGAGGAAGGGCTGGAGCGCCCTTAAGAGGGGGAGTAGCGATCGTGACAGGCATATGTGGAATTTCATCTATACAGAATACAAACATAAATAAGCAGAAACTTTAAATACTTCTTCCAGATTTAGAAGGTATCTTACAGTAAATAGAATGGATCGTACATACTGCACACTTTATTGTGCATGTTAAAGAAAGTGTCAGCTTTTTCCCTGTAAGGAAACGGATGCTAATTTCATCACAGTCTGGACTGACACACGAGAACAAAAACTAAACAAAACTAATCTCACTAGGAATGACAAACACCCAAGATGAAATTGTCATGGTGCCAAAATCGTGGCTGAACCCGCTTGGCTGAGGGCTGGCCTCCCGGCCAGAGGGCAAGGAGACCAGGACCCCCCTGCAGGGTGACCGAGGGGCAGCTGCAGAGGTGGAGGTGGGATGCAAGAGAGAGAGAGAGGGGGATCTTGTAGGTATTTATAGTGTTCTGAGAGATTGGATGTCCTGCACGATTGCTAATTACTGACAACTGGGTCTGATTGAGCTTGGTTGTTGTCATCCCTCCCGAATTTTTGTTATAAACTCCATTTATAACAAGTTTGAGTACTTGCTTTAATGATCATCTGCCATCTGAATAACAGAAATTGATATTAGCATATGTAGCATCTTCTCATATTGGTATACTAGTTATACAAATAAATATGTTTATCCATTCTAAAATCTGTCAGTGTGGTAAGCATTTTATGTTCCAGTACTCAACAAATTAACCTTTTGTTCCAAAGACCTGCAGAAGCAATTTCCATATGGAGTGGTGTCCCCTCAAACATTTTGTAATTTAAGTTTATAAAGTAGAAGCCTGGTTTACAGTTTAAATTCAAGCTAATTATCTCAGTCCTCATGTCCCTAAGAAAACAGATGGAAAGTGTAAAGAAACTTTTTAACAACTGTTTCCATTTCACAATGACTATCAACAGAAGAGAAAACATTAATCTTGTCACGAGTCAAGGACAATTCCATTCAACACATTTGCAAAAAACTCACAGAGAGTTTAACAACAGCCTATTTCCACAGATGGCATCTTCTGTAATTTCATCAGAGAAATAAAGTTGCTATTATAGCTGTAAAGGTTACAATTATTATTCAAAAATAATTTTAAAAGTGATTATCTTCTAATTCAGTGCAGAGAACTGAAGAATGTCCATAGCATGTTGCTGGGGTCCTAGCCTTAGGGCTTCGTGGGTTTTCAAGTCTCAGAGAAGCAATTAAAAAACAAAGATAGTTAACATTTGCTTGCCTTTTAATATTGGAACTTTCTCTTCCATTTCTGATGGGTCAGACTTGAGAGGCAGTAATATAATCCTCCATTATTGGAACATCCATTAATCGAACTTCTCTCCTGCTGACCTCTGACCCCTCTGATCCTTGAACATCGTATTACCAGCAGAATGAGGGAGCCCCTTGGGTTTCTGCCCAAGCTGCTGACACCCCCTTTTGTAAGAGAATAATTAAGCCATTCGAAAATTCAGCTAAGACCGAAAAGAGGATCAAGGGACAATTTGGTATAATCAAAGACTGCTATAAATAATCTGGTGCAGATTTAAGGCAGCCTGCAGAACCAGCAACATGCCTGACAAAGGGAACAGAGACGTATCAATACTGAGGTTCTGGTCTTTATGATATTAAAAGGAAATGTGTTCCCATCTCCATTGTCTGAAAACATTCCCTTTTAATACGTTTGGCAGATAAAAATACTGGGCGAACACTAATAAACATAGATGTGCCAACACGTTAAGATGACACGTTTGTGGGCACCTGCCTCGTTTTTTTCAGGTTAACTAAAAAAAAAGTGATTTACAACAATATAAATTATAAAAACAAAATGGAAAACGCTGAGCTTGAAGGAAAAAAGGACAAGCAAAATGTTAGGTATACATACTTACAAGGGCAAAATTGAAATCAAGGGATGTTATGTTAAAATTACATTATGCACTGAAATAATGCATGTGGAATAAATTATTGCTGCTCTAGATTCAGTCTGGAGAAAAGAAAAAAGACACATTTATGGAAAGATCCCACAATGATAGGTTGAAGGAACTGAAAGTGGGAATCTTTATTCGTGTCCAACAGAGAAGATCATGAGGGGAGCTGATACAAGTGGTTTAAATCCTCAAAAGACTGACAAGTCAATCCAGTGAATTTCTTTACAATGAACATGAAACACAAACCAGAGGAAACCAATGCCAAGTGGGTTGTGAGAGTGTTCATCAAGCCCTCTTTCTGATACCCTGGCTTCTCTCAGGATTCGGGTAAATGACATCAATTAGCTGCTAGCTACCAAATGGGCTGAATGGGTTCCTCCTGTTTGAAAGTCAACTTATGTTTTAAAAGACAACATAATAATCTCTTGAGAGATTCCAATGCGCTAGTAAACCAATGATTAATAAGAAGTACCATGCTGACCCTCTGTAGGTTATCTCCAGCCTCAAGTCTGCTGACCTATTAGGAATATAGTAGAAATAAATAGGCTGTATATTTAAGTAGTACTCAGATATACACTAATGATAGTAAAGAAAAATACTTTCAATTAAATCAGGAAATTAGATAGAAAAATGTCCTAATGTGAGCTTCAAAATATGACTTCCAACTGTATTAGGTATTTGAGACCTAAATCTCATTGCTGTTTCCGTTTTAGACTGCAGATCTTAAGAAAGCCAGTGAAATGAAATATCTGATTGTATAAGGATATAGCCTTTAGGCTGTTGTTGCGTATCTCAGTTATTATGAGCAATCATCTCGCATGCAGTAATCCCCACTGAATAAATTAAATTCTTATTGATTTCTTCATGGGAAAATAGGAGCCTCTCTTTACTTCTGCAGTCTGTCATGGCTCCCTTTGGGAAGTTTTACAGGATAACAATCCTGCTCAGGTGTGGTCTAGTCAGGTGACAGTTTCCAGGCTCAGAGCTGCATCAAGTGCTTCCTGTCACATAATGTTACTGAAGCTGGGCTTTAATCAATAAACACATGCAAAATCAACGTCTAAACTTGGAAAATACCTCTTAAACACACAGCATTCACACCAAAACCTTTTTTATGCAGTTTTATCAGCACTGCCTCCACTTAAAGTACCAGATATGGTTTTACATTAGCAAGTTAGGGTTGATTAGTGGTAGACATTTGTTATGTTGTTTTGAAGTAGACCTTTTGCATGTAAGTGGCATATTCACTTTCCTAACATGCATTTTATCCTCTCATAATTCTGCAAATTAAATCAATCCGTTTCTCATTTGATTAATATTAATTTATTGCTTTTTAAATTTATTTTTCAGTGATGCAACACTGTAGTACAACAGTACAACAAAGTATTAAAAAAACATCACATAATGTGGCACTACAAAAACAGTCCTCTGGTTTGTATTTTGTGCAACTTATATTTCTGTATGTTTTTTTTACAGTCTGGCATTTTACTGGAGCAATCTGAGTTAAATGCCATGTTAAAGCATATTCTTTCAGTGCTTCGCCCAGTATTAGAACCCACACCTTTACAATAACGTGTCCAGGGACCTGACTACTACACACACCTGTCGTTTATACAAAAGAGGGATATTTGTAGAATACCGCAACATGTTCCATATGAGCCACCAGGTGTATATGAGAGCTGACCATGTTTTCTAGCAAATCAGTATGTTATTCAGACAAAAAAAATGTTTGTACAGCATTTGAATTCAGTACATACTGTAGAAAACCAGTAAGAGCTGGTTCTAATGAAATAACAGGCAGGGCACCAATAAAATTATACATCGAGCAGGTTTTTGTAATAAGCTTACATTATCCAATTTTATATTTATTTAAAAAAAATTTACATCCTAGGTTCTGCAGAATATTTTGTGTCTTTATTTCAGCAAATATAAAACAAGGAAAATGAAAGGAGAACATTCAGAAAGGTTTTGTTGTTGTTCAGTTTCCAGTAGTTTAAATTCTCAAGAATCTCATCAGGTTATTTCCTGACCCAAGAATAAACATATTAAAAATGTCCATTTTACAATTTGATTTATCCAAAGCTGACAAACATAATTCATAATGCATTTTACCTATATTGTTTTGTTTACACAAACACAGTCATTGCCAAATATGTTCCAGGTTAAGAAGAAAATACACTTAAATTTCTAGTATCTTCAATTTTCTGAACTCAAACTCCAGTTTAGCTACTACCTTGTTACTATTACTTAACTGTAATAGAAGAAATACTTAAACTGAACAAAACTACTGTTTGCACCACATCTCTAGTTTTGAATCTTCAGATTGATACATCACTGATGACTCGTTACAGTAATTAATGTAGAAAAACGAAGCCTGAAAGATCGTATATAAAAGGTATACTGTATGCTTTCAAATGTATTATGCACGTTGTGATTTAAGGCTTATTGCAGAATGGCGAAAGGTTAATAGTTCAATTTCAACATATTAGAAAAGCGTTTTCTTTCTATACTTCGAATAAATCTTATTTTTAGTACAGATGTCCACTAGGCATCCCCTCGTTGTCTTCTTCATCATCAATATCATCATCATCATCAGAGATGTCAAACACTCCCGTTATGTAAGGCTGTAACTGATGCGCCAGTGGAGAATCTGCAGAACAAGAAGGGATGGAATATTAACTACTGAAAATGCTCTAACAAAAAAACGGTCAAAGTAAAGAGCATATATTTGTGGAAATCAATGTAATTTTTATCACTTATTTTAAGATAAGCAGGTTTTTTGACCTGTCATAATATTAGCACTCAGATTTTTAGAGCCCTGTACAATCTTTAACATTAGTGTAAGGTTAGTCTTCAAAACAACATCACAGATTTTTCCTTGTAACTAAACACATAAGTTTACACTAACAAATGGGAAAGGTGAGCCTTTTAATTTCAAGGACCACAAACACCTACTGCAGTTAAAGCGTGTGCTTTGTTCTCGGCCAGTAGATATCAATAGATTTACAAGAAAACCTAGCGAGACAAATTCCAGGAAAAAAAGCAAAACTCCTTCAGAGAATCCAATCTGCACAGTTTTCTGCAAGGTTTGGATATATAACCTGACTGGATAAGAGATAGGAGGAATCAGACAGAGACAGTCATGATGGTGGTCTGCTACATAATACAAAAATCCACATGGTTAATCTGACATCAGGTTCAATCAGGTCAGACAGTCTGTCATCACTAATGCATTTGTTCTTGTATAAAAAGCACGAGACACATTAAGGTTATCTTTACTCTGAAATTTCTCGGAATCGCAAGTTCACCTATGCTTGCACTGAGATGTACAGTCCTGATAATAGGATCAATAAGCATTTGTATTGATATTGACATTTTTGGCCTAAAACTGAAACCAAACTTACCAGCTCATAATCTCACTGTGCAAGTCTAGCTCAGATCCTTTTTAACATAAGTTGTATTATGACATTTTTAGTTCCTCGCTGATCCTTGAACAATTGCTCAGATGTATTTACATTCTCAAATGTAGCTTTTATTTAAGGGCGGGCTTTTAAACTTTGATCTTGTATGGTATTTTATCTTAGAAATCTGACCCTCCATTGAAGTATAGAACTTTTTCAGCTAAACAGAATGCAATCAGTAAATTTCTAGAACAAACCTTCTGGCAACTACTGCTACGACTTCGAAAAAAATATTTTGAATTATCACTTGAATGTTGTTTTTAGATAGATTGCCTGATGTGTTCACAAGGCATTATTTTTTAAGAAAGGTTTATACCACCCAGTAATAAAATGCACAAAATTCCACAGAGACTCTACGAGAGCAGCAATAATTTTAGCAGTGGTGAAGACTGGACCAGAACGGAATAGACCCAGCTAACACAAAAGATAACAACAGCATTTCTAAAATTCTAGTTTTACATTCTTAATAGCGTATCCCCAGTTTGGTTGTGTAAGACATTCAGACATAATGCTGCAACTGTGTTAGGTCCACGTTTTGGTTATGGCAACAGCTTGAAAATGTTGCAGCAACATCCCTGTTCCCTATTCAGGACCCAGTTGTTCCCGTGGGTATTGAGGATACTGTGCTGTAAACCACTGGGGCATTAATTTGGCATTTTAGTTCAGGGGGAAGAGTGCCACCTACTGGTTTACCAACAGCACTTAGAACTAATTTTCCTTGGCGGTCTTCCAACCCAGTCTTGACCTGGCCCGGCCCTGCTGTTTTATTGTTCTGTGGGTGTCATCAGAATAACATATCAGTGAGGACTGGATAAAATAGCACGTGCTGACCGATCGATTCATTTAGCTATTTTGTTTGTGCTTTTACTGAAAAAAAAGGCAGAAGCAAAGGTTTTCTGCATTATTCAAAACAAGCTTCTTCCAGGAATCAGCCGTACCTCTCTCAACAACCTTCAGCTCTGCTGAGGCAGACGCTTCCCCGAACTCGTTTTTGGCAAAGCAGGTGTACACGCCTCCATCTTCCTTTTTGATATTCTGGATCTGGAGCCAGCCTGTGAGTTCAAAGCGCTGTGGTCCACCTCGGGCCTAATAATTACAAAGAACCAGAGACCATAAAACTCTTTAACCTTCTTTATGAAAGCAGAAGCCTCCGGGATCTCCCATTCTCGTACACTCAGTGTGTTATTACCGTTTTTCTCCACAAGACAAATTTAAGGTTGAAGTTTTTAAATGTCTCATTCATTAACTCAGCTTACCTTTTTTAGCAGTACTGAGCACACAAGCTATTGTTCACACCCTCTACATAGGCTTCCACTTATTTAACTGACTTTCTTCCACTGTAAGATCCTACTGGTTATTTCATGCTGATGTCTCTCAGACGAGAGGCAATTTTTTGCTGTGAATTTGCAAAATGAAAAACAAAAAAACGCTTCAAACGAGCCAAACTGTCCTTCTTGACATAAATTGCCGATGAGAAACGTGTTCCATTGCATTGCTCTCTGCCGTGAAACACAATGTTTGATACCAAAAAGTTATATGATAATGTAGAAAACATTTTTTTGCGATGCTGATTACTTTGCATTGCAAACTTTGAGTTGATTAGAATGCAAAGGTTCTATATAAAAAAAACTTTGTTACTTTAAATACCTATTGTTCTGTATGGGGATGTAATCACCTAAGTCTTTTATAATTATAGTGCCTAAAGGTTTCACGTTAATTTCTCCTTGTCTTATTTCAACACTAGTATACATACCTGCACAGCGATGTGGGAGTCGTCTGCTGGTAAGACAATACTCTTCCCTTCTTTCCTCCATTCAATGAGGGCAGTTGGGTAAGAGGACACTTCACAGCCAAATATGACGTCACTTCCTTCCATATTGATGATATCACGAGGTGAGGTTGTGATAAAGGGTTCTACAAGACATCATCCGCAATGATTATGATAAAATCTACTGAGTGCGGTTTAAATGAAAATGATTCATTTATTTGGCTAAGGTTTTCATCCAAAGCAGCTTTCATTTGTATCCATTTAACAGGTGAGCGACTGAGCTGCAGCAATTTAAGGATAGAACCTCACTCCAGGGTATAACATCATTGCCCCCTAACCTGTGATTAGTCCAAACTGCATCATTGAGTACAATGTAAAGTCAAATTGGATAAACACGTCAGGAAGCAAATTAATAAGAATAACTACTACTCAGTGCCACTGTCTAGCACATTGGTGTGGTGACAGCGCTGACAAATCTTTGATGAATGTGATACAGATAAATACAATATCTAGACCACCTCTGAATAACTTTCCAAAACAGAGTCCTTAATTAATACGTAATAACGAACTTATGCAAATGAAATAACATACTCACTAATGGAATTTATACCTGTGGTCATCACAACAATATTGTTGCCTTAACTAATTGGTTTCATGTCATTGTGTTTTAACAAGTAATCAAATTTACATGTACTGTATCTTCTACTGGAGATAAGCAGTTTGCTCATTTGCACTCTCATAGAGTGGTAATTAAGTTCCTGCTGTGAACGAAACTTGGCTATGTCTCAGAATCAAAGCAGCCTTTTGTCTCACCTGTTAAAAATGTAAATTCTCAAATTGGCAACACAACAAAGAAATATGTTGTTAAACAAAACATTTTGCTAGAAACACAGGTATTTTGATTAATGGAAAACAGGAGTCTGGGTGTTTGATTAGAAATCATCGTGTTTAGTCTTCACAGCTATTGTAATTGTTTAATGATTTCATTTTAAAAAAGTAAAGTGCTATGCTTTCCTTTTCTTTGCTGATCTGAACAACTGAGGAAGCTACAATGCTTTAAAAGTGGTTATTGATGTTTTATATTGGAGGAATTTCACATTGGGATGGCTGTTTCTCCTCAAAAACATGTGCTATAAGGTTTGGCACTGTGCATTTGCTTTTGTGTTTTCTTTATCTCAAATCAGTGCTGAACTAACTTGTCATTAGCCATCACAAGGAATGTAAAACATGCATATAACAGAGAATGTAAAATAAATAACACCAAACTGATAACAGCTTCAAATTATTATGATTTATAAATAGCCTTTTTAGTATTGTTTTCTATTTGAAATTAAGTTAATTTTCCCCTTCGACCTTTTAGGTCTAAAACTTCAAGTGTCTACCATTATTGTTTTTCTTAGTTATTTAAGATGGAAAATCAAACTTGATGACAAAGTAACAAAAAACAACACGCAGAGTGAAATAAAAGACAGCTGATTGTATTGGAATCTGCTGCTTGACACAGCTTCAGGACACTCATTAATGCAGAGGGACCTCTAACCTCGGTCCTGCAGAGCAGTTTTCATAGTTAACCACACATTCACCAACTTCTAAAGACTCTGAAGAACTTAATTGTGGTCAGTTGAGCACACAATTTGTGAAATGAAGGAATTTAGAGATCATCTGGGACTTAAGTCTGCAGCTAAGGGATCAGAGTTCTCCTAAAGGAACAGGTTTTCTTTTGTTCTTTTTTTAGATGCGTTCTTATCTCATATTCTACACACAAACCACAACATTGGTAAAAGCTCATTGAGCCTCTGATATGCTGCCCAATGTACAATTTTGAAAGAATCAGCAAGTACTGAAAATATATAGTGGGAGTAAATACACAGTGACTGAAGTGTTGGAGGTACAGTATGTATATAATACTCCACTCACCTGCACGACAAGGCCCACTGTGAACAACTGTGAGGACCTGTGTTTCCCTTGAATGGTACTGGGCTCCCCTGAACTGGCAGATGTTTCCATAGGTCTTCCTGTCGGAGCCGCAGATGACCTCCTGGCTGGAGCAGACACAGCGGGGCTCGGGGATCTTTCCGGATTTCATGTCCTCCTCCGGGATCCGGCATGCCAGGCCCTCCCCGCACCTCCCGTAGAAGTGGCTGGAGGGGCTGAGGTCACAGAGCTGCCCCTGGCTGTTCCCACACTCCCAGCAGCAGCCACAGCGGTCTCGCACCCGGCCTGCAGGGCATCGCGGGGGCAGGAGGCAGAGCTCAGGGCGGCACGCCACGCACCCCTCAGCTGCGGCCAGCGCCTGCTGCCAGTCCAGGTGTCCCAGGCTGTGTATAGGAAGGCTTCGGGCACAATCTGCAGCCAGCAGCGCCAGCAGAACTATCCTGCAAGCCATGGCCTCTTCGAAATTTCAGTCAAAGGAACTTAGTTACCTTTCCTGCTGTTCCAGCAAGTGTGATGTTTCCAGTCAGTGTAGTGCGTGTGTATGTTTCACACTTCTTCTCCTTTCCTAAAACTGCATGAGTAACTGACTCACTGTGTCCACGTGCTCTGTTTAAGCTGAGTTACCGGGGAAAGGACATGGTCTACTCCTTAAAGCAAAATGAGCCAAATCCAAGTTCAGTCCTTCTGTTTCCCTCGCAGCGTCTCCTGCTCCTGGAATTTAAATAACAGGGAAGACCTGGTGTTGTTCAGACGGGGCGGTGATTTACTGCCTCTCTTCGGCGTGCCGAAATCTTCAAGGATAGACAGAAAGCGGAAAAAAAAGAAAGGAGACGTCTGTTTGATTCACTGTGGTTTAAATTGCCAGGGCGCCTACAAGAACGCGCCTGGGGTGGAGCCAAGGACCTGTGGTATCCAATCGAAGCTTGTACTAAAACTTCACTTTGTTTGTTTTCTCTGCCTGTTGAAGCCACTCCTCCTCCAGCCCTGCATAAACAAACAAACTGTCTGAGGCCCCTGCCCAGCACTTCATAGATGCGCCCCCTTCATTTCACAGCGAAGAGCCTGCTGGTCGTGCATTTCGCACCAGGCCTGGCAGCAGAATCATGCCCACATGTGCCAGAAAGTGAATTGTGCCGATATTAAGATAAGATCAGATCACTTTATTGGCCACATACAATTTCTTGCATTAGGAATTTGTCTTTTCACATATCCCAGCTTGCTCTCCATGAGACACACAGACAGGGAGAGAAGCTTGGGGTCAGAGCGCAGGGTCAGCCATTTATACAGCGCCCCTGGAGCAGCTGGAGTTAAGGGCCTTGCGCAGGGGCCCAACAGAGTAGGATTCCTCTGCTGGCTGGAGGATTTGAACCAGCAACCTTCCAGCCACAGGCACAGATCCCTAGCCACAGGGCCACCACTCCGCCATATACTGTATGTGAATAAGGGCAATATGTAGAAAGCATTACATAGTATTTGATTTAGTTTCTCTTTTGTACTTAAATTAATGAATAGTCACTGCAAATGTGCAGTCATATCCAGCTCTTCCGTGCACTGTTGGTGCTTTATTTTTCTTTGTCATGATCAGGCTTTCCCATAACACCCAGCGCACACATGGAGTACTGTATATCCTCATTGCAGGTGTGAAGGAGTATTGTCACTGTATTCATTCGTAGCACAGAAAAAAAAAAAAACAGAGAAAACCTTGCAAGCCAAGGCATGCCTTTTTTCCCCCCTTATGCCCTTTTTTGCCTCCTTAGGAACACTTTGATAGTAACCTGTCTTGTGTCAGAGCCTGATTTTAATTTCAGACAGTCTTGTGTCAGCCAGTCACCACTGAAGCAAAACAAAATAGCGAACCCCTCAAACAAGCAGCAAAACACAGCCTTGGCTACGAGAATCTGTGAAAAGCAGCTGTGAACATCCTGGCCGTAATTTCTGAAGTGTGTGACAAACAGAAATGTGTTTTGGGAGCAAGTGTCAGAAACAGTGGTTTTGAAAATACTATATCGGTAGGACTTTTTTTAATATTGGTGGAAAGAAAGAATGTTGACAAATACAGGATAATGACTGTAGACAATAGCTAATTTCCTGCTCATCAGACCAGATATTTATTTTGGTTTCAATGGTGTTTAGCATATGACCCCCTCCTCCACACTGAATGATAGTCCATCAGAGAGCCTCACCCCCAGCACTTTAAGTCCCATCTTATACAGCTGCAGCAGCTCGGGTTTCCTCACTCCAGCTGTAACAGCATCATCTGCAGCAAGAACCCAGAGCCCACAGGGTATGAGTCCAGGACCTTACCCATTGTGCTACGCTGCCCCCCGTACCTCAGCCATACATGAAGAAATAAAGCCCACAGGTTTCTGCAGCAGACTGACATACAGCATAAGCCTACCACGGTGTGCTGAAAAACCTCAGTGTCTACCACCAAAAGAGTATGTTCCTCATATTTTGCTTTTACAGTTAAAAGCCCAGACTCATAACATTTCAACTGGATGATTATTAACCGGTTATTAAATCTCAGTAACGAAATAAATGAATTCATAGACAAAATCTATAGACAAAATTTACACAGGTGGAATTAAGAACAAAATCATGAACCTAATGAAAGTACTGTAAGCTGACATGTTGTTGCAAACCCCTGGTGTCGCCACGGGTGAGAGTGAGAGTTTGTGAGAATTGTGACGTGATGAGGCCCTTCCTGCTCAGTAGTCACTGCAATGAGTAATATAATGCGATATACAGTATGAGCAAATTAAGTGCAGGTTGTGCTGCAGATAGATATTTCACTGCACAAAGTTTCCAACGTAACCTGTGTCCATATTTTATTGTCTTTACAGTGACTATGATCATATTTTGCACACACCTATGTATTTATTTTTATTTATTTATTTTATATTTTATATTTATTTTGTATTACTGTACGTATTCTAATTTTCCGTCTATTCTGATGTATGTTTTTTTTTGCTTGTCTTGGGCTGGGCTGCTGTAACACATCAATTTCCCTTCAGGATCAATAAAGTCTTATCTATCTATCCAGGACCACTTCATATCACCGGACATTTTCTTGCCTCCTTCTCAATCACAGAACATGGCGTTGAACATAGCTGGGATGTTTTACAGGTTACTGTACATTTTACCTTTATCGTGGTTTTAAAGGCACGCAACAGAGCTGATTCTTTCTAACCTCAAAATATAAAAATACCATTGCAGTTCTCCTTTAATAATCCCTTGCATTTCCAGGCAAGATCCTTGCTTTATGGTCTCTCAGATGGGTCTGTGGTATTGCTTGCAGCAGAGGAAACTGGAAAAAAAACTGGAGAATAGGGGCACAGATGGATAGCAGAGAGCTTCAATGAAGGACCTGCCCTGTAGCAAAATTAATTCCAAGCATCAGCAAAACTTCAAACAAGGCTGGATCTGATAAATGTCTGGTCGCATGCGATCACCATGCTGTAACAGGTAAAATCGGGTTAACTAATGAAATTCTGGCTTTTGTTGAACATGACTCATAACCTGTGAAGTGTGCGCACATCAGGAGGAATGGATCTTGTCGCCCAAGCCTGTGCTGTACCCTGGGGTTTGGAATTGCAAAGTCTTTCAAGACTGTGATGTCTTCAGTTATAGCTCCTAAAATTCTTAGTTTTGTATAGACTTAAAATGTTTCCTTGTATAAATCAACTTGCATGACTTCATTGACATTTTACGCTCCTGGACTCCTTCACTCTACTGAATGTGCAAAAGCCTTCCAAAAAAGTAACTGCAAAGAAAGTGTTCAATTATTGTTACTACCTGCATCATCCTCATCTTCTTTCATTCTGAAAATTCATTTTTATAATGTTAAAGCAGCAAGCTCTGAAAGTAATTGTCAATATAGAAAAAAACGGGAATGACAATGAGGAGCTTTATTTTCATAAAATACTGTAAAAATCATAATGCTATTGAAAATAACATGGGGTCTGATGTTCTTACAGAACATCTATTTACGCTGTGTACTTTGGCCCTTTTATTTGAAATAAAATTACTGAGCAGGAGACAGCAGAAATGTCTAGCAAATTCAAAGAGCCTAATTCCTGTCCAGTGTTTGTCTAGTAATTCCAGCTATTAGTAAGTGTGAGATGCCAGACAAGTAATTATAGTCTATCGGCTATTCTGTTAACCTGGAACAGATAATGCTGTAGAGAACACTTACTCCCAAGATAAACACCAGGACCTTCAGTTACATTATCAGTACGAGCAATGATACTTATCTTTCAAAAGCTTTTTTTAACTTAATTTATCATAAATATTGGATGCCATTGTTTCGATTACAAATGACACGCAGACTTTTACACAGAGTAAAGTTACCATGTTTACAGTTTTTTATCTCTGTGATATGCAGTTAACTGGAGTTTACTCATTTTTTTTTTTAAATTGTAAACATGGCTCCTGGACATTGCATTGTGAATATTTGCTTAATAAATATGTATATTAACATTTAATAGGAAATGTCTGAGTTAATTTAACTTAGCATTTTCAGAATTAGGTTTGAGAGGGGAGCTGCATCAGCGTGTCTTGGATGAAAAGCAATAAGTAAAGGCTAATTCCCCACTGAAAAATAGACAAGAAAAAAACAATGTTTCAGCTATTGAGCTTTCTTCAGGAATTAACCTGGATTAACCTTAACTTGTTCATTTTTGGGAGTGGCTCAGTGCTGCAAGGGTTAGCATTGCTGCCTCACAGTGCTGGGGCCCTGGGGTGCTGTCTGTGTGGAGTTTGTATGTTCTGCCCGCGATCTCCTGGGCTTCCTCCAGGTGCTCTGGTTTCCTCCCACAGTCCAAAGACATGCTGGTAGGTTAGTTGGCTTCCAGGGAAAGTGGCCCTGGTGTGAGTGTGTGTCTGTGTCTGTGTGTGCCATGTGATGGACTGGCCTCCCATCCAAGGTGTATCCTGCCTTGTGCCCAATGCTTGCTGAAATAGGCTCCCTGAATTTGATGAAGCAGTTAGAAAATGGATGGATGGCTTGTTCATTTTCCGAATTAGCTTCTTTTGAAGTTCAAAACTAACTTGAGCTTGTTCGTTGTTGTTTGCTTCTTTATAGGTTCTCTGCCGGGTAGCTAAAGACCCCAATTCTTAATACTCTACATTATTTCTTAAAGAACATAGATAACTGTTTATATCCTGCAAAATGCGTAATCAGATGAGTTGTGAATTGTCTATGTATTAAAAAATAATAACAAATCATAATATTTTCAATTTTTGTTTTAAAATTTGTTTTGTAATGTACTTAGTCAAAGAGAACTCTCATAAATTAAGTTCTCAAGCATGCGTGTAACTACATGCAAGTCTGACTGCAGAGGATCGATGGTCTTTGTAATAGTCTTGAGGTTGAACGAATTCAATAGTGCTTAGGAATGAGATATAGGAAACAGTTTGAGTTTTATCACGGGTACAGCATGTCCTCTATGACTGCTCATTCCAAACCCTGTTATAGAGTCAGGGAAAGGGTAACAAGAGACACTCTCTCCTGATTCAATCTAATTTTACATATTTTTTCATTACAAATCTAGGAAATGAGCTTCCAGTCTTGCACAGCTGATATAGTCATAATCATGTTTTGAAAAAAAATTTTTTAGACATCAGACATCCCCTTTAGGTTTTTTAAATCCTTTAAGCCACCCTCCACTTAAAGTCTCAACACAAAATTACAAATAAACAATATGATTAATTGTTTTTAATCAAATATATCCTGAAACAATATTATATTAGCTTTCACCATAGCCTTTCAATTTGGCTGGAGAAATTAAGGATATGTCTTCTAGTTAAAGGGGAACTGCAGTCCCAATTTCTCAGACCGATTATCAAATCTCAAAATCAAAATAAATTAACTGACAGCATCTCAAAATTTGACATATTCTGAAGTAAACACAAAATCGTGAACTTTGTGAAAGTACTCTATAGTTGCCATGTTGCCAACAGTTCATGAGAATTATGACAAGAGGTGGCCTTTCTGCTCACTAGTCTCCGTAATGACTCGTGTACTGCGGTGTATGAGCGGATAAGCACAAGTAATGCAGCAGACATTTCACAGCAGGAATGTTCCAATGTGATCTGCATGCAGATTTAACAAGTAAATAGTGTCTTCCAATGTGTTGACAATGCACAGTATTTATCGACAAAAAAATCTCGAAATCAAGAGCAGTATTTTTATTGGATTAAAAGAGATGTATTCATAATCCTGTTTGTTTACAGTGCAATAGGACTGCTGTCACCGACAGTGATGGCAATATGGCGCTGCACATACAGTACCTGGAAATGTTGTGATGTATTTTGTGATGTAAATTGGAGGTTTTACAAGTTACTATGTACATTTTACTTTCATTGAGGTTTGAAAAGCACTCATCAGTGCTGATTGTTTCTAACCCCAAAATATAAAAATAGCATTGCAGTTCCCCTTAAATTAAGTAAATCTGCAAGTTAATCAGAAATCTTATTTTCAGTGATCATCGAACAGACATAACGTTGGGGTCTTTTTAAAAAATGATAAGTTAAAAGTTAAAAAACAAACGCATGACATTTTCATTTTTCATTCCCAGAAATTTAGCAACAGAGACAAACGTGTGCCCTTAAACGTGTGATATATTTTCCTGGGAGAGTGTTTCTACAGTATGTTTCTCTGTGTTAACACGCTGTCAAGCATATTTCACATGACCTATACAACACAGATGATGATTTAAGATGGCTGCGCTGATTGTATCAGAAGACAGACCCATTCTGGAAATGTCAACTCTCTTTGTCAGAAAATTTGAGCACAAAAATCCAAGACTATTACCAAAACAGCAAGGTGGAACAATGACAATAATGGCACTGATTTTCCCCACTATGCTTCAAGTATATTAGAATACTTAGTAAATATGGAATTTAAATCAAAAGAAACTTTTACTGAAAGTTCTCAGTTTTGGAATAGCATGCCACCTCTTGAATTTCTTCTTAGTATTGAACCATATGAACAGTTCCAAATCAGGAATCCATTCAGCCCATGTAGCCAGTTTGGTAATAGTTAATTGATCTGAGGACCTTCTTCAGCCATTTCTTGAAAGAAGCCAGGGTATCATCTTTAACATCTTGGCTGGGTAGCATGTTCCAAACTCTCACAACCCTCTGGGTGAAGCTGTGCCCCCCGTTCTCAATTTCAAATGTTCTTTCATGTCATTTCTGTTTATCTGTTCTGGTTTGTGTTTCACTGCTCATTCTTCAGCCTGTCAGTGTAGCTCAAGTGTCAGGAATTTAGAGGGCATAATTAACCAATGTTTATTTTATTTTACGAGTCACATTATGATTTTAGAAATATCCATCAGTTTGATTATAATCACTGTGCAGGAGGTATTTAAAGTGTATCATCACATGTGTATTTTCAGTTACACAATCTTAAAAACTGACACCCCTATAGCAGGTGACGATCATGGTCACAATAAGGATGGTCAGTTTTACCGTATGTTTGAAACTGGAACCAAAAATTGAGCTCATTTTCAAACAGCCAGTTTCGTGACTTTAACAAATCAGTTTTCAGAGATTTACTAACACTGACACGGATATGCTAACACCATCAAAAGTGTCTCTATGTGCTTCTCTGAGCTTGTTTATTGTTATCATCTAGAGCAAAGATCTTCATGGCCTAATTATAACTTTAGTTCTGTTACATCATTTATTGCACATTACAGTTCTTCAGGGATGGAGATCTACATTTATTTAGACACCCTTAAATGGTCTATTGAATAGCTCCGCATTAGTACAGAATCCTGGGACAGGCTGTTATTAAGAACTGCTGTTGTTTGCTTTGAAATACACATTGGTAGAGCCTGTTGCAACAAAGGGCAAAGACAATGAAGACCATCTTTCTGTCAGAGATGTTCCAGAAGTACACGTCAGAACGAACACCGCTGTCACAGAAGATACAACCAGGTACTAAAGCTGATTAGGAGAGAAAGCAATCCATCCATCAGTGAATCAACCCAACAAACCTGTTTGTTTTGGAGAGTATAGGGATTGGTGGTTTACTGTCAGGTAAATGATGGGCTTTGCCACAATTTGCTTGCTCATTTCCTTTCTGTCGCCATCTCCACAGCAAAAACAACCAAAAAGCCACCATCTCCTCCATTCCCAGATTCCTGAGGAATTCTAAACAGCCAGTGCTTTTCTTCATACTGTACCTCCAGGCAACATTTATTTCCAGTCCTGCAAAAGGGGTGAATTATAGTGAGGCACCTGGGCTCTAGTTAAGGTTGTGGGAGACGGCTGACCATTTTCCACCAATAGTTCAGGTGGGGAGCTGCGTCAGCATGCGTAGGCTGCAAAGGAACAAGTAAGAGGTTTATTCCGTGATGAAAAGAGAAGAAAAAGAAAACACAAAGTTTCGGCTGTGGAGCCTTCTTCAAGTGTAAGAAAGATAGGGCAATCAGCAAAGATAATATAGCGTGGGAAAACACAAGCCAGGAGAGAGGAGGAGACCACTTCAGAGAACATGTTCGGGCTGTGAAGATGAAAGATTTCTCCAAGCCCATAGTTCTCATTTCACCTCTGACGGCCATGATCACACTGATCTCTCCGTCTGCGTTCTCAAAGTAGGGTTTCCTAACTCCTATAGCAGAAAGACATCAGAAACTGAAATTATCCTGAAACTTGTTTCACACCTTCCCCCTTCTCTCAACGACAGACTTGTTTTCTTCTAGTTCTCTCTCTTCATTTGTAGTTTTCTTTCCCACCTCCCCTCACCTCTCTCGACCCCGCACCACTTGATTGGCCATTCTGCCTCTCCCCTGCTCCCATCTCCCCCTCTCTCCTGGCTTGTGTTTTCCCATCCTATATTACCTTTGCTGACTGCCCTATCTTTCTTACACCCGAAGAAGGCTCCACAGCTGAAATGTTGTGTTTTATTTCTTCTCTTTTCAGCTTGGAATAAACCTTGTATAAAACTTGTTTATTTTCCACCAATGGTCAATTTATCAGTTAGCATCTTTGAAGTGAGCAGGTGTGAGACAATAATGTCAGCAGACCTAGCTTTTTGGAATCAGGAACATCAACATTTTGTGCCTTGAGTAAATGAATGGCAGCAGCTGTCATGATGTCTGGTCAACACAGGTCGATGTCAAGTGGCCTGTTGATGCTAATCGTTGTGCTTATTAACAATGCATAGCACAAATCAATATAACACTTACTCAGAAATTTATATATGCCAACAAAATTGCTCTTGCTGTACACACCCACTGCCAGCCTCGAGATCCTTAGAGAACATTTCCATTAATGGGAGCTATAACTAAACCCAGCTAAAATGGTGGTAATGACATTTGACCTGAGCAACACCATAAATGAGCCATTGAATGTTTTCAATGAAGACAAACCCAAATAATTACACCTAACACCTGACAATAATCTGACTTTCAAAAGACACCGGGGGAAGATTAGGCTTCATACTTTGGCAGGTTATTAAATCAAATCAACTCAGCTGCTGAATGCTATGCCCCAGTATCAAATGTTCTCACACAAAGACCTTGGACTCCCAGCTAAATGCCATTATGCACAACATCAAGTGGGATGCTAATATCAAAGCCAGCCTATACGCCCCTAATGAATACCACAAGAGCAAATACGGTAGCAGGACAGTAAGCATCTTCTTGTAAAAGCCCAAAATAGCACTAAACGAGAACTTGCCACACACATGGCTCACTACACAAAGCCATTCACACAAAAAACAATATTCATGCAAATTACTCTTGTGTATGTGAACAGTGGTAAGAAGGATAGAGAATTGTACAAAAATATTCCTTTACCACAAAAGAGACATCTGACTAGAACTTCCCAGTGAGCGGCCTTCAGTCATCGCTGAACAATGCCCAAAAGATTAAACAAACCACTCCATTGGTGGACAATGAGTCAAAGGATACAGAGTGAGTCAAAAAGACTATTTAGAAGTGGGAGAGATTAGGGCTTGACCTCCTCCCAGGCTTTTGTTGAAAAAGTCCATAAATGGCTTGGCAGTTGTGATGTCTTTATTTACATTTTGCCACTTCATCTTACAAAGAGAAAAGGGTGGTTAAAACCTATCACGCCTATCTCTTAAAACCTCTCAAGAAAGTTATTCAACAAAGCTGTCCAGATAACCTCATTTCAATCACCTAATGAATAAACACTGATATAGCCTCCTACTTCTAAGAACTATAGATTCCTGTGTTTTAGCATCATTGCTGCGCCAAGGAATAGGTCATCACCAGGTGATCACCAGCAACAATTGGTGAGATTCCAATGGCATATTGACAAGGAAAAGGGTTCTGGCATTTACCATAGCATCTGTAGTCTGACTTTAAGCTTTACGTAATACAGTACTAATACTTTCAAAATAAACCGTACGTTTTTCACATTGTTTTTGTTGCGAACATTGCAGTGTGCTTGTGCAGTTACATAGGTATTTCTCCAGGTTTTCTGCCCAGCGCTCTGGAGGATGTGCTTAGGATGTTTTTATTTTGCTCCAATGTTGTCGGTTTTTCCTGTGTTCTCTTTTAAAAGGAAAGAAAGCACAATCCCATTAAGATCGATGGCCTTTTCCTTTAAAGGATTGCCTTTCGTTTGAAATGAGCCCCTTATGCTGGGAAAACAAGATCATTTAATAGCCATACACAAGAAGGCAAAAGGAGAACATTGCCACCCAGACATCCATTCTGCAAAAGAAATGTTCCCCTTGAAAACAGAATTATGAGGTAGCCTTCACGGAGCCTCGAAAATGGCAATTATTTTATTACATCACTGGAGAGAGGAAGTCATACGTGGAGATAATTCAAAGCAGAAGATGTTAAAAGCAATAAAAGGGTATTATTGCTTGAATGCTCATTGTATTATGGTAAGTGCTAACTGGGGAGGAATACACTCCACCTTGGGGAGCTTTCATAGTGGGTCTGATAATATAAAGAAGCTGATTTATTGCAGTATAAGGAGAACATAAACCCTTTTAGGACACTTATATTGCTGTTTACCTCCTCACCGCTCAAATGTCATCATTTGCCTGCAACATATAACCTTTCACGATAAAGATGGAAAATTTGTTCAGCCATTATCAAAACTCTGAAAAGAAATAAATCTACAATAAATGAAGAGTGATTGAGAAAATGGTTCTAATATAAATTCTGAGTTGATGTGTTTCCATCAGTCTGGACTGAGCACTGTACTGTACTTCAAGTCAGTATCTTCCACAGCAGACCGCCCTCCGCATGTAGAACCCCACATTATATCACTGTTTCTATCGGTCTGTTACATTTCCAGAAACTGATCATTTATTTCTCTGTGGAAACAGTATAATTAATCCTATTTCCAGATAATTTTTTCTATACAGTGTTATTATTCTACACCCAGATTTCACTCTGTATTATGTATTAGCATGTGTGTGTGAGTGAGAGGGAGAAAGATTATGTAATTGATTTCATTTTGAAGTGGATGTCTATTAGTAAGAAAACAGCATACAGTATGTATCGCAATCAATAATGAGATTGTGTTGTTATCTCTTTCAAATTGAGTCTGTCACACAACAGCCTTTAAGCAGGCAAAAAGGAAAAAAAAACATGGAAATTACATCATGCACTGTTTCCCAAAAGTCACGGTCTTTTCATACCTCAATCTGAATAATTAAAAACACTGTACATAATTCATTTTAAGTGTTTTCTCATTAGGATTCCCACTTGGGAACAGTAGCGGGAAACCATACACAGCATGCTCCGAAGTGATGCGTATTCCAAACAGAAATAACATGAATGTTTCACGAAGTTTGAAAGTCCGCTGGAGTGACGCAAGGTCCCACACAAAACTTTACCGATAAGGTTTGGACTTACAAATGATAGATTTGGCTTCCAAGTTTTCACTTCTTCAAAGCTCTCTCCTGGACCATGCCAAACATACAGTATCTGAAAACTAGACTTATCCAGACTAACTTGACTGGCACTTTTATCCCAAGTGACACAGGCATTCAGGAGATACAACCGAACCTCAACAGTGAGACTGCAGAAAAAAATCTTATTGGGTTTTTCGTGTGATGAACCACCACCTGGCTATGAGCCAACCCTCCCCCAATAAATCAAGAGGTTACTGCAGTGGTTATGGAGTTCAAGGCAAAGGAAGGTGGAGTGGGTCAAAGGGCTGGATTTATACCCTAGAACTGGACGGGTGGAGACCAGGGCTTGTCCTCCTCCAGGATTTCCTTTATAAACTTAATTTGCAACTCGATTTATCTAACTAGATTGATGTCTTTGTGTAGGGCAACTGCTATTGTGAAGACCAAAGGCCAAAGGCAAATGAGCAAATAAAACAAATCCAAAATGAATTGATCAGGTGTTCCAATATATGGGATTAATAATACATTTATGACCAACTCATACTATATTTGCTTTGTCTTTGGAATGAATTGTTTGTTTGTGGCCATTATTTTGCTGTGTTTCAATAAAGGGAAAACACGTGCTACATTACAGAATCTAAAACATGAAGTATGTGAAAAATATATTTTGTTTGTTTGCCTATGTCATGTCATGTCATTTGCCAAACCACTTTATACCATACGGTGTCAAGCCTACCGGGCAAGCAACAAGCGCAGGGCAGGGTACACCCTGGACAGGGCGCCAGTCCATCGCAGGGCAAGTGCAGGCCATCATACATGGGGACAATCTGGAGGCCACGGTAAAGGCTGAGGGGGGAAATATGGCCCGGACACCGGGACAACTCCCTACTCTTATCGAGAAATGCCCGGGGATCTGTAATGACCACTGAGAGTCAGGACCTCAGTTTAACGTCTCATCCGAAAGATGGTGTTTGCCTATGGTAAAAGTGTTTTACTCTTTTTTTATTAAAAACATCTGGATACTGGTGATATTTTTGTTTTGGTGTTGTTTTAACTAACAAATTCATATTTTGCAGTTTAAGGGGATCATCTAGATAAAAGTTTATTGTTAGAATTGTTATTTACAAATCTTTTGTTATATCAGTATTCCTATTTCACTGCCCATTTCAAAACTTTAATCTGTTTCACCCTCTGATATTTGCCATTCCTAGATTGTCTCAGAAATACAGGATGATAGAAGATCCTACTATCACAGGCATGAGCTGAAATGTTAACTCGACTTTGTTGCATGTTTTTGAGCCCACAACAGCAGATTAAAAACTGCATAGGTACATTCACAATAAATTTACCACCCTGCTTCTGGTTTTAAGTCAGGTGTGAGGTTTCAGTCATATTAAGTTTTCAGTTTGCACATACCTGTACCATAGGACCATCTTGGCAAAGCTTCTCATTAACCTTCACAGTGATTTGCACAAGCTAGAGTTTCAGAATCCAAGATGTTGCATGACAAAAAAAATACACAGGTCAAGAGCCAACACTTTCCAATTTGCTCACCCTCATCAAAATAAGATTTCAATTTCAAGATTTCAAGTAGATGTAGACAGTACTAATAGACAGTTTTATTGATTGCAGATCACATTATTTTATTCACTCAAGGAGAGAAGGTGTAACAACACACCCTAGTGGACTCAGTGAAAATGCATTCGAAAAAGCTGACTTCCATTTTTGTTTTATCCATATCATTACTTTCTTTTTTTCTGTTTTTATTTGAGAATTAAAAAACATTTTGACAAACGCATTGTGCACAGGTTAAATCACTCTGTGGCTTTGTCCTCCTTCTCTAACACAAACACTTCTGTGAATACTTACTGTAGAATTAAGTCTATTTGTTTCTCTATCTACTCATTTAAAACAAAAAAAATGCAGTTAGTATGGAGCTTTTGTGATAGTTTTGTTTTAAGTCTGGAGTTTGAAGAAAAAACTCTAAATGACCTTGAATGCTGATAAATGTCCTGTATATGTAATTGAGTTGATTGAACCTTTTGATTGAAAGGAATACCCCAAGACTCTACAGTCTGTCCTCAGTAACAGGTGTCCAAATGAAAGAAAACTGAACTGAGCTCCAGGAAAGGGCTGGTTGTACAGTGCAGCAAGCCATCCCAATGGCCATATACCACTCTGGAACTTAGCAGATGAGTAGCTGCTAATAGACCTTGTATGTGATGGGAACCTTGTTGCATTTCTTTACTGTAGAACAAAACTACAGAACATTTAGATCTGATACTGTCACAGACCTTCTATCAAAAACTAACTATTGCATATTGATAAGTGGCCTATAATTAATACATTATATTTCTTAGGAATATGTATTGTTTAGCTCTTACTGATTTGTCTTTCTAGTTGAAGGGTGATATGAGCACAGAAAAATGACTTATACAGGTGCACATTGTTTTCTGCCACTTGTTAATTTAATTAAAGTTTAAATAGCAAACAAAAAGATCGTCTTTGTTTGTGTTTGCCATTAAACCCATCAAGAGTAGATGGTCCAAAATTGTACTTTTAGTTTTACTTGAATCTTTCTTATTTGGCAGTGATTTGGGTAATTTAAGTCCAGTGTGACATAACCAGTGAACACTTGAGTCAGTGCAAGGTTTGTAACACAATATAACAACTTTATACCAGTACCACAGCGTATCTTGAACCTGATTACTTTTATTTGCTTTAGTAATGAAAGTTAATTGCTAGAGTTTCACATGGTTTTCAAAGGGGTTAAAAAGACAAGAGCTGGTATCAAATCATTATACTGTGCTTCAGCAAAACTGTAGGAGCTCTCCCAACAGTGCAGTATGTCGTGTATCCAGTATGAAAATGGTCTATTTACACAACCTGTAAAATATATTTAGGATGATGTTAAATTATTTGAATTGAAAAAATAAAACATGTATTTTGCACATTGAAACAATAAAAAGCTGCTGGTGCAAATTAATTCAGATCCATTGATGCACTAAATAAAGCACAGTCCAAGTTTTTGCCAAACTAACTTCTCAGATTTTCTTATTGTGGTAACAACAGCTAGAAACCATGAGAAACAGAATTGGGATAGCAGTTTTTCGAATGGAGAAACAGAAACACTTGAATGACTCTTTACATTCTAACACAATTGGCATGTAGACAAGCACTGGTTCATAAATTCACCTATTTTGACAGTCCAGACGTTGAGACAGCTAAACGAAAAATGGCACTAACAAGAAATTTCACCTTGATTTGTTTTCCTCTATTACAACAATTCACTGCCCAGCCTGCTCTCAGACAACGGCCCTCAGTTTTGCTGATTCCTGGGAGAAGGAAATGGAAGTCACCCATTCCGAAGAGTCTTTGGATTAGATGAAGCTCTTAACACGGAAACAAACCTCACGAATCTGAGAAGCTAAACTACTTTAGATACACAAACTTTATTTTCACTATCTATACATCAGATCCCTCTCATTCCATCTGCCATCTGCCTGTGAAGAATCTGTTTCACTCAACGAGCCAAACTCTGCCTTTATTGGCCCTAATGGTGCTATCAGCTGAGCCGGCAAACCCAATTACTGCTTAAAAAGGGAGGCATTCGGAGCTAATCATGGCTGCTTAACACGATTTAGCCGTGATGAAGAGACAGGATAAATGGCAGTTAATGGAGGGAGAATGATCTCACAAATACAAAAAACTCAATTCATTTCTCCGAGAGAGCAATCTGTCCAATTTAGTGCTAATGGAGTGCAGTTTCATTAGGGCTGCGGGCCGTGGTACAGCCATATCCCCTTTCAAAAACTAATGTTTGTCTGCCCTGAAATAATGATGATGAGAATAATAATGATATTGGAAGAGTAAATGGGCACGGGCACAGCCTCCCTATGAATCAATACACTGGAAGTAAAAGGTGAAAAGGAGTGAAAATACAACCTCCCATAGTCTTCGCCCATGCTGTTCTGTCTGTGACCTCATCTTACGAATATAAGAACGTGAAAATGGCTGAAAAGGATTGGTGGCCTTTCAGCCACCTCGGAAGTGATCTAATCAGAGACGCTTTTAGACAGCTCTGTTGGATTTAATTAAATGTCTTTCCAGTAGTCTAGGATTTAAATTGTCTAGCGTTTTCATCTTATTAATAGCAGAATTATGCGATGTCAACAAGCAGAGCTTGCAGTCTTAAACAAAGTGAACTAAAATCAATTTAAAAGACTTTTTGGGGAGTTCAACTAATCAGAGGCACCATTATCATTTCTGAATTATTCACTGTTATTTATTAAAAGTGTTAACACTAAGTATCATTGTGCTGCTCAGAGAATTTTATTTAATGCATATAGAAATACACATAATTTATGCAGTTTAAATGTGTTTGTTTTTGCAGAGGTGGATCTTTGTAACGCAACAAATATCTATGTAATATAAATATATATAATACATAATATTAGGTGCCAACGACTCCAATGAATTATGACTGGGTAATAACCTTCAATGATATATTTTTAAAACAGTCCAAGATGCTTGTATTATTGCTGTGCTTCTTTACTGTGGATTGTTTATCTGCCTCTAAGATAGATATATATATGATCAAGTCATATAATATTTATATATGATCATGATGCAGAAAAACAAGCCCGGATGCAATTTCCTACCACATGCTGGGTCAGCTCTGGCTGTATCATAAGGGACATCTAAACTAGGTACTGTACCAGGCATTCAGCAGCATTAAGTAGCAGGTGACTCCAGCCCCCGTCTAATGCAATTGTCAAGAAACAGGAGAGAAACCACCAGACACGGCCTCCCTCCTGATGAACCACGGAGAGAGGCTTCCCGAGCCCAACTCACTGCACTAGCAAAAATGGGAAGATGAACTGGAGTGAATGTAGTGAAACAGGCAGGTAATTCATTGATGGAGTCCCGTGGAAGACAAATGACCATATAAAAATGACCTGACAAGTGTGTTCTACCGCCTTTTATAAACAACTATTAAAGTGCCTTTGCAAATTGCATTTTGCTTCTCGCATGAGGTCATACTTTCTCTATATTTCATTTATATTTCTGTTTACCCACCCATCAGATTTCTCTTACAGCTGACTTTCTTTTAATGTCATGGCAACTTGCCTTTTTACCCAGCATGGGAAATCCCACACTGAAAGGACGCAAGAAATTAGGAGGTTATTCTTTTAATTTTCACTTGTCAAAATTTTCAGTTTTTCAATATTGTTTTTTTTTCCTTGGCTGATGTGCTTCAAGTTCCAGATGTAGCTATTCCTAAAGATAAAAAAAAGGTTTAACATGGTGAAGTTCAGGTCAGTGGCCATATGTAACCCTTTACGAAAATAAGGTTTCAGCAGAAATGCTCCAGTCCTCTATAGAAATCTATAGGCCATGTGTATGTTATTTTTCACAAGAGCAGGCACATGGGCAGTAAGCAGTTATTCAAGAAGCTAGTGCATTTTATCAAACATATGATGGAGTATTTCCCATTAAATTAAAAAGACACATTAAATTTGGGTCTGAGAGCACTGGGTAATAAGTACCAGCAGAGAGAGAGATTTGTGGCTCCGATGTGTCCTGTGCAGGTTGAGAGATTATTATTAAATGTCACCTGCAGAGCACAGAAATCTTCACATCCCTGTGAGAATGAGAATAAGTTATAATAAGTCACCTTTGCCACATTGTAGCAGCCATTTATACTCAGTGATTTACTTTACTTGTTTTTGTTCATCTGATCTTCTCTGTTTATTTTCATAGCTCATGTTTAATCCAGTTCCCAAGGACGATCGGAAATGAGGATGGGATAATGGAATTGCACATGTGGTTGATTTTGTTTGTAGTTCGTCTTTCATTTTTTAAATAAACTGGAAAACATGCACTACAGTGATGCCAAATGTGCTACAGAAAAATTCAGATGAAGCACTAAAAAAATGGGCATATTAGTGTCCTTAAGGAATTAGACCCTATATTGTTATATAGACAAGCACAGTACATTTTGTAAAGTATTTCTTCAGCTTTCTTCAGACCATAAACTGTTCCAATCCACAATTCTGTACCACATTTTACACTACATACTAAATATTATTCTTTTCTCCACCACAAATCTACATAGCATGGAATTGTAATTTCAAGTTCAAGTTCAAGTTTATTGTCATTACACTCATATACATGGTATATGGTATAACGAAATGCTATTTAGCTAGCTCTCAGACATAAGTAGTACAAAGAAAAAACAACAACAACAACAACAATACAATTGTGTAGCAAAAGAAAGACAGAGACAACAGGCAGTGTGCAAAAAACAATAACAGACGATGTGCAAAAAAACAACAACAGGCAATGTGCACAAAACAACAACAGGCAATGTGCAAAACAACAAAAAGGTAATAGGTTATGTGCAAAAATATGCATCAACAGAATAAAATAAAGGGATAGAAATTATGGGGAGTGAGCTTTTGACATGTGTGGTAGAGGTAGATTTTCAATGTGTGTTTGGGTTTTTGGTAAGAAAGAAAGGAAGAAGGCACTGTGTAAATTTGTTTCTACTACTGATCTGTGTGTAAAATATTATTTGAAACAAAACAGAAAATGTTCTTGTGTCAAAGAACCATGCTCTGCTAAAAAGTATTACATAATCATATGCGGTAAATAACAGTACTGAAACCTGTTATTTACTGTTACAATCTTGATAACATTCTTTTTCCCAATAAAGTTGAATACTTTATTCAACATCTCTCGAAGCAAGAGAACAACCTGAGTTGTAATGACTGTAAAATGTAGTATTGCAAGAATATGAATACAAACATAAAGGGAAGCAAACAATTGTGAATTATTTTAAATAGGTGACTTTTCCCTCTGACTTAATTCTCCGTTGCAAGGAAATCCCTGTTATGAACCTGCCACAAAGACAGAACTGTAGACTCACATCGGTATCGGCACAGGAATATTGCCCCATTCAATGTGTAGCTCAATTACCAGATTAGAGAGGCTCTTTGGTGATAGATGACTTGGTTCTTGTCATTGTGTGACTGATCCTGCTCACTCTGCGAAATCCTACTGTCCACCCCATGCAAAATAGAACCTACTCCTGTGCAGAACTGTTTCTGTAGATAGATGGATAATACTTTATTCATCCCGTAGGGAAATTGGTGAATGTGAGCCCTGTAGGGCTCACTGATCAAATCCGTTAGACACCCCATGATAGTTTTAAATATATTAAAGAGTTATTGTTTTTAATGCATAATTCCGTTTTACTTTTAGTTTCACAAACTCACTGTCCAACCTTCTTTTTGATTCTCTGGTGCAATCTGTACAGTAAATGACAATAAATGTCATCAAAAAATAAAGACAAAAAATACAGCATGTTGTTTACATTTAATGCATTCAAACGCATTACCTCAATGTTTGGAAGAAGCACTTTTGACAGTAATTACAACTGCAAGTCTTTTTTGAATAAGTCTCTAGCAGCTTCACAAACTTTGCCCAGTCTTCTTGATAAATCTGTTCAAGCTCGCCCAAGTTGTTTGGGTATTGCCTATGCACGTCACTTTTTGAGTCACAAGTCTTTCCACAGATTCACAATAGGATTCAAGTCAGGACCTTGATTGTGCCACTCAAGGACATTCACTTTCTGAGTCTTAAGCAACTCCAGTGTAGCTCTGGCCTTGAGCTTTAGATCATTGTCCTGCTGAAAGGTGTATTGTTGTCGCAGTCGATCTCAAGCAGGCTTTCCTTTAAGATTCCACCTGGATTTTGCTCCATCTCTATCAGACCATCAGACTTGATAAGCTTCCCAGTTCCTCTTGGTGAGGAGCACAGCTATAACACCATCAAGCCTGAAACAAGGGATTGCGTTGACAGATAATGCACTGTGCTGGAATTGCATCAGATATAATACTTTACATTTAGACCAAAAAGTTCTGATTGTGTAGTGTCTGACTACAGTACAAACATTTTGCCACGTGTTTGCAGTATCACATAGGTGCTTTGTTGCAATCTCCATGCAAAATTTGAGTTAAGTTTTTTTTCCAGTTCAATATAAACCCCCTTCAGAGTGATGGGGATCTTGTTGACCCTGAATATTTTCTTCAATGTTAGCCATTGAACTCTGTTACTCTTTCAAAGAGTTGGCTTCACAGTAGTATCTAGTTTCCTCTTTGACCAGCTTCTCAATTTGGAAGGACAGCCCAATCTAAGCATTTTCATGGTGTCGTCCACTTCTTAATGACCATATTCATCATGTTCAACGACATTTTAATCAATTTCAAAAGGTTTCATTACTTTTTTTATACAATGTCATGGAGTTTCTTAGGAGGCTCTTTGGTTTCCATCATTGAATCTTTGATTTAAATTCACTACCTGTCTGAGGAAATCATACAGAGGTTTATTTATTCCAAAAAAAAAAGCCCTTTTTTCACACAGATGCGCAACTAATTATGTGGCTTATTACGGTAATTTTAGTACTTAATGTAATATTTGTCACAGCAAAGTGTTTGAATACTTGATATAAAAATCATACTTTTTCCATTTTTCTCCCATGTAATCTCTTTATTTTTGTTTTGTTCTTTGAATGTGGGATCAAAGTATCATGACTGCAAGCTTTAAAGTTTAAAAAAGCTTTAAAGCAACAAAATATGAAAACTGTGCAAGTGTCTAAATACTATTGCAGGGCTCCGTAGGTCCCCTTGTATTGGTCCTTTTGTAATGTGACCTTATTGTACTGTGCTTCTATCATGATCATTATTATTATTATTATTACATCCGAAAAAGGCTCCACAGCCAAAATGTTGTGTTTCCTTTCTTCTCTTTTCAGCAGGGAATAAACCTTTACTTGTTCCTTTGCAGACTACGCATGCTGACGCAGCTACCCACCTGAACCAGTTCAGCTTATTATTATTATACAGAACTGTTGTATAAAAGGTTGTACAGTACAAAATGTATTACATTTCATCGGTCAGTGAAAAGGATGGAAATGGTAGGTATCAATCGCTATGTTTGATTTTGTAAACAGTCACTCTTCCGAAACCAGGAGACAAAACCAGCTTTGAAATACATTATTTTTGAATCCATAAACAAAAATAGATGAAATGCCTCTTTCTTCAAAGGAAAAAAAAAAAAATGGACCTAACCACAAAAAAACTGCTTCCCAATCCATTAAAGTTCTGGCCCCCTACCTGAGAAGATGCATGTGACAGAGATGAGAAGGAACGTGTGAGAGGGTTCGTACTTCCAGGTAGGTGCTTGTGTATGTTAGCAGGTGAGCTCCAACTTCATTGTTTAAAGGACACCTTTCAAAACGCCCAGCTCTTGAACTGTGTTCTGTGATTCTAGTATTTCTACACACAAACCTACTGTATATTCTTTCTAAAGCTAGCCTTTCCAAGTCAAACCTATCCAGGGTAAAACATAAATGTATCGGATGAAAGAAGAAGATTGGAATGTACTATCCTGCAGCATTGACTTGTAATTTTCCTATTTTAATAACCAGTGCTTCTTTAACAGGAGTTTAAAGCAGATCACCAAACCTGAACTCTTTCCTCAAGAGTACAAGGCTGGGTTCAAAGAGGCAGTGGTAGCCCCCTTTTTTCTGTTTATTAGTTCAATAAACAGTCTCTTCATAAATGACACTTGTGTTTATTTTCAATTAGGGGAGATGAATCATAGCTGCTCTCTGGAAACGCCATATCTTCTGAGGACAGCAGGGCTGCAGATATATTCCAGAAACACAGCAGCCGACAGCACGCAAGGATCCAGCAAGAGTTCGCAGACGGCTATTAGGGAACCCAGAGTTAAAATCCTATTAGTTTGAGTTGGAAATTGGATTATCATCGTCGAGAATCACCCGTCTGGCAACTAGGGGCTAATTTACGCCAATCAACAGCAATTATTGAGGGGAAGGGAGCTCTTATTAGGGAGCCTCATCCACTTAGACTAATGAATGGGGCAAATTTAATATCTGCTGTTGTGATGTATAGGGGCCAGCTGCTGGGGGCTACAAAGCAGAACCGAAATATGATGCTGTTATTTGGGAATAAAGAAGTGTGTGTGTAGTGGGGCGGGCTGTCTCATATGTAAAAGAAAACACTCACAGCTGGGTCACAGTGTGGGTGCTGGTATATCAGCCTCTGTTGACAGTCTCACTCCTCTCACCTTTCTTGTAACGAAATGTGGTCACAAAGACAGGCACTCAGAAGTCACCTCTTACGTTTTGGAGGTGGGATATTTTGGCCCGGGGTTGTTTTCAGATCCCGACGAGCTGGTTTCAAACTCTTGTGCGGCTCTCCCCGCCTCAGCTCGGTCGGCGGGCGGGGAGGTGCCCGGTGGAGACGGGAGGGTGCAGTGACTTGGGGCTCTTGTTCTGCTCCCCGCGACGCGACACCGGCTCATTGGGGAGTGACTGTGCGAGTGATCAACTCACCGATACTATATGTCGAGTCCATTATAGGCCGGGCGTCAGGCGTAGTAATGAAAGCACACGAAAAGAGATGAAATAAAATAGATTCAGATGTCAAGTGTTGCATTACACGGCCGTCATATTTTAAAGAATAGTTTGTTAAAAACAGCTACGGTATTATATCCCGATTGCCACTGGCAAGTAGAACGCGATACATCTGAATACTGATTGAAATAATTGAATCCATTTGTCGAGTATACAAAATTTCAGATGTTAAAAAGTAGAAAGACGGAGAGTCAAATCAGGTTTTAAAAAATTGTGCCTCTTTTGAAAACCACGCTGGTGGTGGCATATTCTAGAAGCATGTATTCCAATACGTGGCATTTAAATAATACTTTAATTAAATTTAAACAAAATACAAATTTTAGGTACCTTTTAAAACATACCAAAATACTCCTTAATACGTAATTCTATTGGTATTAGTTTATCTAATAGATTATCAGTATGGATGCTATCTCTAGATTTATATCGGTTTTTATATATGACTAAATGCTAAATATTCGTGGCGTTCCTGCATAGGAAACAGTGAAAACTAAAGGGTGGGCAAAAACTATTCATGTTTTTAATAGTTTCCAGCTGCAGTCATCATCATTTTTTTCATATCTATGTTATTTAAATTATATAGCTACTTGAATAAGCCATGATATATGCTAAACTTCACGAAACTTTTTTATTTTTTGTTTTTGCCTTTTTTTATTCGTTTGGTTTTTTCTTCGCTTTTTGTAAGGATTAGATTAGCATTTTTCAGTATCCCGGTCAGCAGATGGCGCCAAATGCTTTGTTTTTTATTTTATTTTTTATTATTATTTAAATACATCATTTTCTGGGTCTGAAGAAGAAAAATATTAAGTCTAATGAACATTTTCCCATGAGACGTTCAGGAACGTGCCCTACACAGAACAGTGTAATAGTCCTGAAATTTTCAAAACCACAGAATGAAAATAAGAGTGACTGAAATGGGAGTAGCGCCCCGGTAACTAAACGGTACAGTATCGTTACTGCTATAATAATAATAATAATAATAATAATAATAATAATAATAATAGTTCCTTACACTTATATAGCGCTTTTCTGGACACTCCACTCAAAGCGCTTTACAGGTAATAGGGATCCCCTCCACCACCACCAGTGTGCAGCCCCACCTGGATGATGCGACGGCAGCCATAGTGCGCCAGTACTCTCACCACGCACCAGCTCTCAGTGGGGAGGAGAGCAGAGTAATGAAGCCAGTTCATAGATGGGGATTATTAGGAGGCCATGATTGGTAAGGGCCAATGGCAAATTTGGCCAGGACGCCGGGTTTACACCCCTACTGTTTTCGAGAAACGCCCTGGGATTTTTAGTGACCACAGAGTCAGGACCTCGGTTTTACGTCTCATCCGATCTTCCAGCCCTCTGCTCCATCTGTCATACACGTGTTTTACGTAAAGCAAAATCCATCTGTGACGATCCTTCACACCCCTTGCTTAATAACTTCCAGCTACTCCCATCAGAACGCAGATACCGACTCCCCAGCTCCAAACCCAACGGATTCAAGTTCTCATTCATACCTGTAGCCATATCGTTACTTAACACTTGACTTTCTATGCAAATACGTCTGTATAATGTTGTTCCTGGCGTTTTTTTCCTTCTGTCCGTCTGTACACCAACACGGCTACTGTAAACAACTTGCCCCCCCCGGGGGGGTAATAAAGACTCTCTATAGTATAACAGCAGGAACACAATTCTTGCGGAGCTGTAGCTGTGGATCTGATGAAGGACTGGATTAAATCAAAACTAATTGTGATCGCTGGTGGCGTTTGTTCTTCAGAGGGCTCGCCACCGCGCTTTGGAAAGCCGGCGTCCTGTATCGGTTTGGGAATGTTTTTTTCCGATGGGTGGGTCAAAATGTTAACACAACGCACCGTAGACCCACATGCTTTTTCTGACAAGTAAACACTTCTGTTTCGGACTCACGGGGTGAAGCTAATTCCTCCCGAGGAGAAAACGGAGGTGTGAAACTGTAGTTCTGGCTGTCATTCTTTCCGAGTCCTTAACAACCAAATCGAGTTAATCGTTTGCTAAACGGCGCTAGCTTAACATCTTCGTCAGCTCCTAGTTAAAAGATTGAAAGCAGAAAAATGATGGCGTTATATGCTTTTCAGATCTCTGCCCATTGACCCCTCTATAAAAAATGAGAGGTCAAGGTTTGCAGCTCGCTGATATAATGCACAAATACACCGTCTCTGGTAGAGCCAGGAATGTAGGTTTTCTAGGTCTCTTGTTATTAACAGTTATTAATAATTGTTTATCCAAATATATCTTATATACAATTGATTAGATTGTCTTCAGCTTTTATAAAGATTTAGTTATGTAATACGTCTAAAATATATGATAATATCGCCCAACCTAGAAGGTTCACGAGCTTTCTGCACTGTGCAAGTCTGATTCTCATCAGACTAAACGGTACAAATGAACAGCCTTTCTTCTCTTTTCAGCATGTAATAAACCTGTCACTGGGAAAGCCAAGGTTGCTGCTGGAAGAGGTGTTAGTGGGGCCAGCAGGGGGCGCTCACCCTGCGGTCTGTGTGGGGCCTAATGCCCCAGTATAGTGATGGGGACACTATACTGTAAACAGGCGCCGTCCTTCGGATGAGACGTAAAACCGAGGTCCTGACTCTCTGTGGTCATTAAAAATCCCAGGGCGTTTCTCGAAAAGAGTAGGGGTGTTACCCACGGCGTCCTGGCCAAATTTCCCATTGGCCCTTACCAATCATGGCCTCCTAATAAACCCCATCTATGAACTGGCTTCATTACTCTGCTCTCCTCCCCACTGAGAGCTGGTGTGTGGTGAGAGTACTGGCGCACTATGGCTGCCGTCGCATCATCCAGGTGGGGCTGCACACTGGTGGTGGTGGAGGGGATCCCCATTACCTGTAAAGCGCTTTGAGTGGAGTGTCCAGAAAAGCGCTATATAAGTGTAAGGAACTATTATTTTTATTACTTATTCCTTTGCAGCCTACGCATGCTGACGCAGCTACCGACCTAAACTGTACAAATGCTGCCCTCTAGTGGAGAAAATGGGTTTGTAAAAATTCAGTGTATAGATTTGAAGCTACAATATTATGAGTGGTAAACTGCTGTATTTAATGGGTTTACTCCATGCTGAAAAGAGAAGAAATAAAACACAACGATAACACAAGGATATCGCCTGAAATTTAATACCTTTTCTTTTGACTCTGATACCACCCAGAATAACACTCGGAGACTTCTAAAACAGTTTTCTAGGAAACTAATGCTTTCTACCGTTTTCTCCCAGCTGAGAAAAACAGCTGATCCTTTCCGACAACAACATCAAAGAGGCTAAGGAATTTCTACGGCTGACAGCTCGACATCATCTTCCCTAACACACCTGAAGAAGGCTCTACTGCCGAAACGTTGTGTTTTCTTTCTTCTCTTTTCAGCAGGGAATAAACCTGTTACTTGTTCCTTTGCAGCCTACGCATGCGGACGCAGTTACGCACCTGAATTACAACTGCTGTATTTAGCTGTTTCTCGGGGAAAATGATTTCAACGTGAAGTTTCACATCTCATAAGTTTTACTCAATAGCTGATTGTTTGATTATTTTAATCTGAATTTTAACTAAGTTCATGTAAAGCTAACATAAGTAAGCAAGCTAAAATGAAAAAAACAAAGTCATTACTTAGGAACTGTTAACAGCTAGTGCAAAATTCTCCAAAGATTTCTGAAAATCCAACTGAAGAATATAGTTTAAACTGTCTCTTATCTTTACTTTTATATGATCGATATTGTTTAGCATTGATTGATTAGTGGTACAGTGGCACTACAACAGCATCTATACATCCTCTAATCAAACAAGACAGATTTTGCCTTTACCTTTTCTTGTAAAAGAAACACCTGGCTCTACAAAGTTCTGCAAAGTCCCAGCTTGCCCTGGTGCCCATGCTTCTGTAAGCCTGCATATTCCTAAAGGTTTTCTGACCAATTTATATTATTTGCCTTTAGGGTCAGGTAGGCTATAGAAGCTTAAGGACTCCATAAAGTTGTAAGGTTTCATTTCAGCGCCTGGCAATAATGATGATCCTCTCTTTGATGGTAGATCTAACAGAAAAGTGAGAAATCACTTTCATTAATCAATTAAACTTTAGGGAGGACAGACATTGTGCAAGCCTTGAGTGGAATTCTGCCAGAACTCCTGGGGTAACACAATTATCTTTGTAAACAGGGCCACAGATGATGATGATGCACTATTTTGCACTACGATGATGCACTATTTTTCTGTAAAACCTTAAAAAGCAATAATCTCTAAGAAGGTAAGAAAGGTTACAAACAAAGGAGGCCATCTTGCCCATTTGGTAGTTAGTAACTAAAAAGCAAAGTCAGATCTCAAAGAACTTCACAATATATACAGTAATAGACTATAGTAATATAGTAATATAGTTGTATGGTAGACTATAATAATAGACATAGAGTATTACATAGGTTATAGGTTATTACACAGCTTATTATGCAAAGTTAATAAAACCAAGCTAATGCAGAATACAATACAATCACAAGAATGTATTTTGTAAAATGCTATTAGTCAAGAATTAAGAGCACCCAATGTGGTCTAGACTATGGGAAGGTGTTCCAGAGCTTGGGGCACAGTAACAAAAGGCTCTATACCCCCAGAGTGTAAAAGAGTGACAATACCCAGTAAACCAGTGAGCATGAAGGAGTGTAAAGACAAAACATATTGGTCTGGGGTGGACAGCCATCTAGAGCCTTAGAAACAGGCAGAATGATTTTCTAATCAATTTAAAACATGACAGGAAGCCAGTGCCAGCCAGTGCCAGCCAGTTGGACTCAAGACAGGAATGATGAGATCACCTGGACGTGACCAGGATCAGGAGTCTCCTATCAGGATTCACTCTGCCCAATTCTGATCATATTGTATCTTGTTAAGTGCAGACTCCTGCATGTGGGGCCTTACAATTATCAGTTCTTGAAGAAATACGTGCATGAACCGATATTTCAGTTATAGAAACAGACGGTATAGGAAGCAACTTGGCGATATGTCTTCTTTACACTATTCTGCGTATGAAGTTAATTTCTTCATTGTGGATCAAAATTCAATTTCACTGTGCCATCACTTTGCCACTATTCAGTTAAATATGCCATCAATTGACTGTGCTATATGCGCCAATCTCTCGGGACACACACAGTACAGCAGACAACAATGAAAACAGCATGGTGGAACATGCAAAAAGTGCACAGGGCAGGTGTGCGTTGAGTTCTGAGGCCCTGCAGTCAGCTGTTGAGGATGCGTACTGCAGTGGGATGGGAGCTGTTCTTGAGTCTAGTGGCCCTTGCTTTAACAGTGCGGTACCGCCGGCCAGAGCACAGGGGGGAGATCAGATTGTGGCCGGGATGTATGGGATCCTGAATGATGGGTTGGGCTTTGTTGTGTGAATCTCACTGATTCATGGAGAATCACATCCTACAGTATAATCGCCTGTGCCAAAGCCACAGCCTTTTGTAGTGCATCTTTGACACACAGCTGTTTTCCAACCTTTTCCTTCCGTTTTTGTCATGCAACTTTGTTTTGGAACTAGAGAGATTCTGGCACGATCGCTTCCCTGCTCATGGATCCCCAGCTTCCCGCCTCACGCCCCCTTGCAGGGTGGGGCTCTAAGGTTACTGGGGAAACGCGCACTTCTGACCCCAGGTGACCTTAACTCCTCACCTCCCCTCCAGAACAGACGGGGATTTCCAGCCTCAGGATCTGCCACTCTTAGCTCCAGGATGAGTCCTTGACTCATGGAAGTGGAAGCCTCCGGTGGGGAAACCTTGATCCCTATAGTTAGATTATAATAGAATGCTGTATTTCCACACAACAATAGCTGGTGGGATTTGCTTTGTGGTACAGCAGGAGAACACCAGTGGAAAAGAAGCTAAGGTTGACTTAATACGTATATTTCAGAATTTCAAAAATTATGAATCCTCTTTTTCTGTAAGTGGAATACGAGCAGAGGTTGATCTCCATTTTTTTTTTCATTTTACTTTACAGCATCCAATTAAACCCCACTCGTGCATTTTGCAGCAGAAACTGGCTTAAAATTGTGCTGATGTCAGGAATTCGAGGTGAATGTGTCTTGTTTCACAATCCTGCAGACAAATTATGCTGCCTTGCAGCACATTCCTGATTATCAGCGGAACAGAAAGGAGAGATCAATCAGTGAAAAACAAGTGCCCTCTGCTCTTCTGCTCTTCATTTGTCAATATTGTGACTGTTGGCACCCAGCACCTTAGGTGGGAGAACATGAGACATTCTGCTCCACTCCTGTCATAATGACGCAGGGCATCCCTGCTTACAGACACCAATTAACCCAGAAGGCAGAGTATCTCACAACCCCTGTGACTTCTGGTTTAAGTTGCACTTCATAATTCTTTAAGCTTTCAACTGACTGACTGGATAACAGTAACTTTGATTTTATATAGAACATTTCTTGGTTCTTCATTCACGGCCCTCCACATTAAAACAATGAAGCGAAGAAGACAGGTATAGACAAAATCAAACAGTAAATTAAATGAACACTTAATGAAGACGACGATTTTTCGGATGCGTGTGCATGTGTACTTATTACCTATGAAAGCCAGACTTTTTTTAAGGTAGGATTCTGTGCAAAAATATAACAAACATGATTAAAGTTACAAAATTCTTCCAACAATGTTTTGATAAAATGAAGCAAACCACAGTTCAAATGCATCAAAAACAGGAGGGAATACGGGGTCTGAAGTACCAGTACTGAGAAACTGTACCATGAGGCCTCTGAGTCAGCCTGGGATTATTCACTCTGGGCAAAGCAAGCATGCGATGGGATGTCACTGTTACAATCTCAATACGTGGCTCACGTTAGGCGCCAACCTGGTTGTCCTCAGGTTAGAAGGAAATAACTGCAAAAGTTGCCAAAAATATTTATCTGAAACCTAAACATGCAAGACTCCTAAGTGTCACAATTAACAGTAATTAAGAGCCTGGAAATGAGCATGTGCTCTATAATTTGCTGACTGTGGTTACTGTGATCTCCCAAGCAGTGGTGCACCTCTGGCTAAGCAGTGAGTTAGCAGTGTGGAGTGGCGGGTGGGACTGCCGGGCTGTTAGACACAATCCTGGTTGGTACACTGAGCACTTGTGCACATTGGAGCAATCTACATCACTCAGATTGCTCCAGTCAAGGCCCTGCTGTATAGATGGGTTACTTCCAGGCAATGGCCGAAACCTTTTCTCAGTGAGCTTATTAGGTTAAATAGAGGATTGCAATACAATTAAACAATGAGTTCTCCAGGGGTAGCACCAGATTCCTGCGACGGGACACTTAGAAACTCATGGAGTTGTTTGTGAAGCCTACTGCAACTGATCTAACTGCCCTCTGAGTGCCTTAAGACTCACTGTGTGAAAATTAGCGATGACTCAACCAGTATTATAACAGAGCACAGTGCTTGGCCATCTTTCTAAGAGTAAGGCTTTTAATCGCATTTATGGCAAAATTCCACTTTGGGCTTCCCAATTAATTCAACTGTCTGTATTCCACCTGATAATATATACAAACCAGTGCTACTGTATACAGTATATAACCGGTGTGATACAAACTGGAGGCTGCTATTATTAGTAGTAGTATACAAAATAAGACAGTACGATTTTGCAGGAAAATCAATATTTATTTCCAGAACAGGGAAGCCTGAATTGTATTTTACCATAAGGAAATATTACCCCATTTTCATCAATTCCAGATATTCAGCATTTCTCATTCTGACTGAGCAGCCAAACAAAAATAAGCCTGTTTCTTGTTTCTTTTGTTGACATCTTACAACTACTGTTTTAATACTGTTACCTACACTATTACCTATTAATACATTTAGAGATTAGGGTTTACGTTATTTTTTAGTCCCAAAGTCCTTAAATTCCCTTTTAATTCAAACATAATTCCCCTGTAAAAAATTGGACCTGTTTTCATAAAAACAATTTTACCAATTCATTAGTTTACTACTTTTCTATTTTTTTTACAGTAAGTGCTTTTTATTCAATTCAGCATAAACTGAATATCACTTTATTTGTCCTTTTCAGTTAATGACCTTTATCCTTAACAAGGACTGTCAGTGATATCACTACTCAAGTCAATCAATTGCATAACAGCTAATACATTAGCAGTCAAACTTGTTTTGGCATTTCAAAAGAAATTGAAATGAGATTATATATATTTAAATGGAGAAAGAAAATTGTAATAAAATGGGACGTTTCATTTTCAGAATGTTCTTAGATCTTAGATGTAGAAATAGGAAACATTTACACCATTTTTTAAAAAGCAAATTAGCACATGTAGGTCTGTTGCCCAAACCTGGGATTTGACAAAAATGGGTCATCTCGTAATCTCACAGAGATATTTGTATTTTTTAATTCTTAAAAGGCAACAGTTGAGCTTTACAATATAATTTGTTTAATTAATATAAATGGATTTGCTTGGGAGTTTCAGTTAGTTCATTCTTTTGTAGATGGTGGTCAATTCGTGGTATCTGCTCCATGGTATGAAGTATCTGTACATAGTAATTTTACTCATATAGCTTACAGATGAACTGTATGCACATTATATTTTAACTTATAAAACAGCAGTTTAGGTGTGACAGTGTAAATTAGTAATGTTGCCTTACGGCTTTTGGCTTCTGGGCTCAGTTTGGGACTGGGGCACCTTCTATTTCGACTTTGTGTGATTGTTTATGTCTGTGAGGGTTTTTGTCTGCTGTTTCAGTTTCCTGTGCTGGCTAGATTAATTGGAGTCATTCAATTGTCTCTGTGTATTTGTGCGTATTTACATGCCCTGCAGTGGACTGCTGTCCCATGTTGTGCTCTTCCTGGGATAATGTCCAGGAAAGGTTCTGGGATGCTGCTGCCCTTACCAGGCCAAAGAGACTTCCTGCTAGTTCCTGGATGGTTCTAATACCTGTGCTTACAAAATTAATAACACACATTCGATTATATTTCAAGCTCAGTGGTATCCTGTGCCAGTTTTCAACAACCCAGTTTTCACCTTAGAGGAAATAGAATTTCAGTCAAGATTTAGAGCAGCTTGGATGTAAAGAATAAGTGTTTTTTTTTTTTTTTTTTAGAACGCTTTACATTAATATACATACTTAAAACAGTATATATGATCACATCTCATTACATTTTGACACGGTACCAGTTACATAGCAACAATTTCTTTTTTTCTGGTGCAAATCACATTCTTTACTTAAACATGATAATGTTTTTCACAGTTTCTTGAGATATTGACCTATGCTCTCTATTTCCCACAGATTTTCTGCTTCCTCCCTCCCTTCTCTCCACAGATCTCTGAGGTAATAGTTCTCTCGGGTGATGAACAGGGCCAGGCTACCTGCTGCCTTGACTGGGACCTCGATGCCTTTGAACAGCCCCATGTTCCTCACTCTCCACAGGGTGTCTTTCCCACTGTTCACCACGGCCCAGATCCTGTCAAACACGTCAGGAGGAAGTTTGACAGGAGAGATGCCGTATATGACGAAAGCAGCGGTCAGGGTAAATTAAGTTTAAAAGGGTAAAAGAATAAGTGTGGGTCTTCTGTGGTTATGTACAGTATGACGTTCTTCTCCGCAAACCTGACTCAGACTGTTCTGTGCTTGAGTCCCGTACGAGTGCCAGGTCAGGGTGAGACAGAAAAACGGTGTCAAGCAAATGTCGACAAAGCTGACAAGGATGAAAATGATATCTGGGTTGATTCATATGCAATAGACAAGCATAGGTACTGTATATAAAACAATATTTTTATTTTTTAGAAAGGTTTAGAGTTGGAAAGAGATTGCTGATGAAGAGCCAAAAACCAGAACCCTAACTCTCATTCTAACCACCACTGCAATTTGACATTTTCAGCTCAAGAAGTAAAACTCCATAAAAAAGCACAACAGCAGACTTTTTAACAAATTCAGATGATAATCATACACCTGAATGATGTTTATGATAGTTTCAATATTTTCTTAACGTTAATTCATTTTTAATATAAGTTGTAACAGTGCTCTGCTCTGATTTAGGATTGCTGGGATATGACAAAAACAATCTGGTGATAAAAACATATATTTTGCTGCTATATTATGATATATCACACATGGATTAATTGAAAATATTGTTACTATGTGTAAACTGCTAAAAATATGATAAATCATGTTAAAATCTCAAATATTCCAAACTCCCACCAATTGTTTTCAGACTGCAAAATATATATCCTGAAATAAACACAAAACAGCTAACTAAAATAGATAAATCTTATATTAAAGATTTGTACAACCTGTAGAGATATGTGTTCATTGTTTTGAGGTAAATTATGTTGTTTCAGACAGAATCATGTATCAAACAGTCATTACAAAATCAACCATTGAATGTATAATGTGTTACCATTACATTCTTCAGTAAAAATCAGTGCTTGATTGATAAAACAGGTGAAGTATTGCAGCTACAATTGGATACTCACTGCACACACATGTAAATCAAGGCTCAAAACATAGTTCAACTCCAAAAAGGGCATCAGTGCTTGTGTTAAATGCAATGACATTTTTCTTCCAGTGCAAAAATATGTAAACAGGCAGGACACAAGCCAGTATTAAGCATATTACTGCTATTTCTTGTGCTGTCTCCTTTTGAACACAACTTGCTCTACGTGTGTATTAATGAGCATAATGTGAGGGTTAACTCAAAGTCGAAATGCTGTGCAAATCTCAGCACTCAAGCATTTATCTAGGGTGAAGATTGTGGTAAATTTAAATCAGCATAACATATACAATTGCTAGAAATCAGCATCAACAGATAACAGAAATAAATATATTAACTGGATAAAAACTGGATAAAAATCAGTATGTCATGTCATTTACATTAGGAAGGATTTGATCTTACTGCATTAAAAATATGTTTTTTTGGCTAAATATGTGCACCCAGGTTTTGCATTACCAATTCAAAAACCAAGAGCTCAGTAAACCAGATTGACAAATGTTGGCACTGACGTGGTGCTGCTTGTCACAAACGGATAAACCGTCTCACCTCCTCCGCTCTGCTGAGCAGGTTAAACTGAGAAACAGTGAACGAATCTCTCCTCCCCTCTGCAGCATTTTCTCATTGGCTGGCTGTGCAATCGACTCCTGACTGCTGCATCTCCCAGGAGGACAGGAGCAGGCTGCAGTATAAAAGGCAGAGCTCTGCAGCATTTCTGAACTGGTGCAGTGCAAAGGGCTTGAGCAGCAAGGGTGTGCAGAACAAGGGGGACTAAAGAAAAAGCAACATTTCAAAAAGCTGAAAACATGAGCTACGACCCCTACAGCCCCCGCAGGCCCTGGGAGGACTTCAGGGGAGTGCGTTCCACGAAGTCCATCTCATCCTCTGTGTACTCCATTCACCGCTCGGTGCCCTCCGTCAAGAGGTCCACCCGTCTCACCTCCTCCCTGCCTGACTATGTGGAGAAGGTGGACCTGAGCCAGGTGAGCACTCTGAACACCGAGCTGCTCAGCCTGCGAGGCAAGGAGAAGGAGCAGCTGGTGGACCTCAACGACCGCTTCGCCACCTACATCGAGAAGGTCCACCACCTGGAGCAGCAGAACAAAGTCCTGCTGGTGGAGCTGGAAGCCCTCCGGCAGAAGCAGAGCGACCCCTCCCGCCTCCACCTCATCTACGAGCAGGAAGTTCGCAGCCTGAGGGCCCTGTTGGACTCGGAGGCCAATGAGAAGATGCGGATGGAGGCCGAGAGGGACCATCTGCGGGACGTCTATGCCCAGATGAAGGACAAGTATGAGGAGGAGGTGCGCCTCAGGATGGATGCAGAAGATGCCCTGCAGAAGATCCGAGAGGACGCCGATAAGGCGGTGCTGGCCAACAGCGACATCGATGGCAGCATCACCTCCCTGCTGGAGGAGATTGCCTTCCTCAAGAAGGTCTTCTCCGAGGAGAACAACGAGCTCTCTGCCCAAATCCAAGCCGCCAGCATCACCATAGACATGGAAGTCACCAAGCCTGATCTTTCCCTGGCTCTCAAAGAGATTCGGTCGCAGTATGAAAAGCTGGCCAACAAGAACATGCAGGCGGCCGAAGACTGGTACAGGACCAAGTTTGCCACTGTTGCCGAAATGGCCAGCAAAAACAACGAGGCCGTGCGCTCCATCCGAGAAGAGACATCCGAGTACAGGAGACTGCTCCAGTCCCGGTCCTCCGAGATTGAAGCCCTGAGGAACGTCATTGACTCCTTGAACAAGCAGCTGGAAAGCCTGGAGGAGAAGCAGTCCAGGGAAGTTGCCAAGTACCAGGTAAAGGGTTAATCTGAGCTTCTGCTGTGCCCCGCGTGCTTGACTGAAAATGGAGATAGAAATGCAGAGAGACGGGGAAAGGAGACAGATGCTGTAAGGCAAGAAATAAAGCAAACCAGAAACCACAAAGTACATAATATAGGTAATTCTTCGAACTGGAAAATAAGAATGTCTGCAGATTTATACACAGTGAAAAATTACATCTTTCTCACTGTGCAGCTTGCTAACATGATAATTGGTTTGAAATAAAGAGCTGCATAAGGACATGTTTATTATTTTGACATTGATTTAGAGTTCAGAATACAAAATAAAGTGTATGTCAAAATCTTTCAGTTCTGAGATCCACTTAGCTGCCTTACCTGCATTGCTCCTTTACTTTAAAAGTGACATTTCACCTGTTACAGAATGTTGATTGATGAAGTGTTGCCCGGGGACAGCTGTGTTATTATTATAGCCATGTTAAAACATTGCTCAGATGTACCTGAAGATTGTCATTGACTAGGAGGAGAAAATGAGAGATTGTACTCTACGCTTCCATAATTGCATGATTTTAGATGTTTTATCCCAGTGCAAACTGCAATTTAATGTGATACTCTTTTGTTTATTTTTAGGAAAGAATAAATGAATTAGAGAAGGAAATTAACGATGCCAAGCAGGAGATGGCCCGTTACCTGAGAGAATATCAAGATCTCCTGAATGTCAAGATGGCTCTTGACATTGAAATAGCTGCATACAGGTATCTGCTGCTGTGTGTTCTATGCTGTTGGCTAGTCATACTGTAAATACACATCACTTCAGAGGCAGGAGAGTGTTCCAGATGGCTTCGTAATTATGTCTTGGATCTAATTATTATTAAAGTCCATTACTAATTTGATTTTGAAAAGAATATGAGCTTTGGTCCTCACATTTATAACACTTTAGAAAATCCTATTTTGCTTCCCTGTTTTCTCCTTCCTCAGCACAAGATATTATGCCTACCTTTCTCACAACACATGATGTCATATGTTTACCTGCACGATTCAAAGATGTTATAAGTACCACCAAGTCTGAGAAGGGTGGACTATTGTTATATATGGGCCTGTGTTATCAGATAGGTCAACACAGGAACATTCAATTTTAGTTTTTTCATTTGCATGTGCTAATGTTTGAGAATGCATCGCTTCAGACACATACAGAGACACCATATCACACTAATCACCTGAATAATGCAGAGTATTACATTCATTGCATGCACATGAATAATGCATTATGCTTTTGTCCCAGGATGAGTCAGCACTGATGACATAAGATGAGGAACATGAAACTGATGTCTGTGTCTGGTGTTTCATGACCATGTCTGACGTCTGGTGTTCCATGTTGTTTATTTATGGTGCTCACTAATGTACTTAATATCCTAAATCATTTTTAATCACATAATACAGGTGATAATGTTTTTTATTTTGTAGCTATTATTAGTGTAGTGTAACCAATTTTTCTTTTTAGTGTTTTTAGTGAATTTAACTTGCTTTAAAAACATAAAGCATATTTCTGTTATTCTTTCTGAGCCAACATTTGCATTGTCCTCTAAAATAGACTGGAATTGTCCCATTTATACTAGTTACTTTACATACAGTACCTGTAAGTAGTCATTCAGAAACTGCTGTTATTTAGTCTGTTAGTTTGAGATGTTAGCTGGCAAGCATTTGGTTGAAGAGATACTGTAGATAGATCTGGGCCTCTGATGTGCTTATGCAGCCCAAGTATGTTCACTGGAGAGAGAGTCTTGTATTTCTGTTTTTCAAGTTACTACAGACAGCCCTACAGTTGTGTGCCATGCACTGTAAAATGCAGAAATGAATTTAGCTGCATACTGTAATTACAGAAAGCTAAACCTCTGCTTGTAGACCCAGTAAATATAACAGGATCTGGTTTTAGTGGCTTATTACAGTTATTTATTATTCAGTGCTTTAAATGGTTCATTTGGTGATGGAATCTATTGTTTTTTTCTTAAGACATGCCTGTGCCAGTACACAACAGCATATTCCATAATCTTTGCCCCTGCCATCCTGCATGTGGAGAGCAAATCCAGTCTATCACATCGCTGCAATCTGTGTTCCGTGAGCTGGCATCGTGCTGATCCAAGCAATGTTAGTCATGCACAGAGAAGTCAGAGTCCCTGGAGACAGTAATAAATTTGCACCATGAGAAGCTGTATTGTAAGCATTCTCAGTAGCCACTAAGGCTCAAGAGACTGCAGGTCTAACAACCCTGTAAGAACAATATTCTTAACAAGACTTAAGAATATAAGAAAGGTAACAAATGAGAGGAGACCTTTCAGACTATCTGGCCCATTTGGTAGCGAGTAGTTTATTGATCCAAGGATTTCATGCAGACATTTTTTGAAAGAAGACATCAGCTTCAGCAACATGGCTGGGTAGTTTGATTCCTACTCCCACAACCCTTTGTGAAAAGAAGAGCCCCTGGTCATGGCTAAACTCAAGCATATACTGTAACATAATGTCCACTCTGTGACATGTCTTTGTGAATCCGGTTTTCTGTTTTCTATGGAATATCACAGCGGATAATCAGTTGACACCTTCTTAGGAACTATCTTTAATACTCCAGGGCATGCAGTGGGTAAGGTCACGAGACAGCCTGGTGCATTTAAAACAAATTCATGAAGAGGAGCCCAGTGCAGTTGGTTATTAATCAAGGTTTACTAAAACCCAATGTTTTCATTCTTTTTCCTCAGAAAACTCCTGGAAGGGGAAGAGATCAGGCTGAGTTTTTCTTCTTTGCCCGCTCTCACCTAAACAAGACACCAGCCCAGCGTGGCCGTACAGAAGCCAGCCGTGCCCTTGTTTCAAACAAGAGGTCTGTTGCAGACTCCCCCTTCTTCTCCACACGCTCTCAACCTAAATGTAACACGCTGAAGGTACAGGCAAATCTGGACGACAGGAAGAACCCGAAAAGAAGCACCGAATGTACCAGGAATCTGAGCCAAGTCAGTGCGCAATATCCTTTTGGTAGTGCTATCTATTCAGATTATGATGAATTGAATTATTTGTTAGTAAATTAAATTGATCTAAGTCATTCTAAAACATTCTAATAAATATTATAGCTTTAAAACCAGAACATTCAAATCTAAATTGCATAAATACTATATTTTAAGTGTGTTTCAATCCTGCCAACAGGATATTGGCCGGCACCCTTGGTCCTATTGTATTTATCAGTAAGCCAGTAGCATTACATGTTTTGCTCTTCAAAATCATTTAATTTTGGGCAGTAGAAGTTTTCTTTTTCTTTTATCTTCTCTGATATTTGGATCTGTGCATTATGAGCTTCTGTTAAAAATAAATGATAATGCATAAATAAAAAATAATACATGTTCCTTAATACGATGAGAAATCAATTAAAACCATTGTGCAAAATGTCCTAAATCAAACTCTGTGACATAAATTATGTTTATGTAGAAACACAGTATAAGCAAAATGTCAAGGGGAATACCTGCATTAGTATGAAACTTAGGATATGGGTTACACCCTACTTTTTAAAAGTATGCATCTGTTATGTCTTTCCTATCTTTCTTGCTGATTTGCACATGTTCTTCAGCAATGGAAGCCCATAAGAAAGAAAACATAAACCATTAAGCGTTACCTTTAGGGAAAAAAAAGATGAAAGAGGAACAAAGTTTTTCAACAATCTGATCGGGGCTTTAAATCTGTAAAAATATATGAAATGTGCGCCTACTATAAAACTGATGTGTCTGTAAGTGGCAGTAACCTGGTAAATAAAAAAACAACGGCATTACTGATTAAAATTGACGTTTGTGAGTTCATTTGTTATGTGTTGCATTAAGAGAGCTTCTAATCGGTGATGAAAGCTCACACCATGTATATCACAATACATATTATTTTTTGCTCTTGGCAGAGCATGTGAGGAAAATGAAAAGCCTCTATTATCTTCATACACACTCCAAGAGAGCTGCAGTGTGTGGTAGGGGAACTGCTTAAAGCCTGAGAAATAAATATGTCGGAGTCGTGATAACGAGCACCTGCGCTTGATAAAAGAAGTGGGCTGGCAAAAAAGAAAGTCTTTAGATGCTGCTGCATTGCAGTTTGACATCCCCCCCGATGTCTTCCTGCAGCACTGCTATGACTGCAATGCAGCTGAAGTGAACCCAGGCAATAATTTCAGGAGTAATCTTTAACAGCAGAGGCAGCGCAGTTACTGTACACTGCAGCGGGAATATTCGCACTCGTCCATCTGCGACATGCTCAGTCACAATTGAATCTGCAACACCTGAGTCATTTCTGCGTTTTGCTGTGGAAGGCTCGGTTCTAAAATTAGACACAGTTTTCCTTTTGTGCATCTAAATCTAATTTTATGATTCTGTTGAAAAAAATTTGGTATTTTCCAGCACTGCCTCGTCAGGGTTTTGATGAATCAGCCTTCAGAATGTCAAAGCCCGTTTATACGCAAATACAGTAGAGGGCCAGACTGAATTTGGACTCTCCCAGTGACAGCGAACTTCAAACCAGTAGTAAATGCTTTCTATTTCTTACTTGTTAAAATGTCTCTGACTGAGCGAACTTTGGATCTGACTGGTACATTTGGCATTTGCAGTTGGCAGATAAGCAGAGCTTTTAAACTGAACAGGATCCACAATTTAAATTGAGACGGATCAGTATGAAAGCGTTTTCTGCTCTGTTAAAACTCCAAGAACATTGCTTAATACACAAAATCGTGATATTCTAAACATGCTATCTATAGGCTATTAATTTTTACATTTGAATGATAAAGTTTTACCATAGGAGTGATAAGCTTCATCTTACGTGAGCGGTGTAGTTAGTTACCGACACATAGTGGTTTCCAGTTTTCATTTCTCCACTTCTGGATTTGATGAAAATATTTTATATGAACCAGATATGAGATATTTTACAGGCATAATTGTAGACAACATTTGCCATCACTGCGAAATACTGCACATATCTATATATGAGCTATGAGCAACTACAGTACCTCTTTTCTTACTTTCAACAGCACAAAGTCATACTTGTTTCTACAGTATATCATGGCATTGCACCATATCCCATAATCCTTCACTTCTGGCAGATAATCAAACCTGAGCTTCGAGGCAGTAATTTACAGCACTGTTTTAACGAGCCCGCAAGTGTAGGAGTGTCGTGCTGCAGTACACGTAGTCTTCTGTTAGTGCAATCACCAAGTTAATTTATAGATTATACTGCAGTCCATACTAAGAAGATTCTGATCCACAGTATGTTCACTGATACCTACAAATATTAAGTGTTAAAAATTCAAACACTATGCCATATCTAAGATAAATGTTTCAAATAAGTGAATACAGATGAAGTGTGAGGGGGAAAAAAAGTTGAATTTTATGTAGGTTTTTCAAATATTTTTTTAAGATATCTCGTTATCAAAAATGCAGTTCATGAATAATCTACATTTTAGATGTCACACTCTCTTGGGTGAGGGATTTTAACTTCCAAAAACAAACTGAACAATGTATTTAGACTCACTTCACCTTCCCCAAGGAGTGAATGTCACTGCCCTACTGTAACTGGGCTTCTCTCCTCTTTAAATAACAGCAAAACTGTCCTCAAGTTGTAAACTGAACACATCTGTAGAAGCCTAGTGTCACGATCGTAATCCCTCCTCTTAAGGGCACTCCGGGCTCTTAAGGGCTCTTTCACATTTTAGTTGATTATGTGCACCTGCCTCCAATCCTGCCCCTCCTTATTTAAGCCAGACGCTCTCACTATTTTGGGCTCAGCGTTGGAAGATGGACGCCCGGAAACCTGCCTACCAGCAGGTCCTGGAGTGACCTGATGGCACCGGCTTCATCACGGCGTCCTGACCATCTGGGTCCGGGGCTCAGAGCGCCTGGCCTCGTTAACCCACTTGTATTCCCCGTCCCTGCACCGGATCCCATTCCGGTTTTTAAACCTTGTCTTGTCTTCGTTTGGATGGACAACCTGGCTCTGGACTTTGGGACTTCACCCTGAATTTCCCCCTGGTTTCCTCTGGACTTGTTCGCCCTGGCCCCGAGCACCAGTGCACTGTCGTCACGCCCCCCTGTTCTTCAACATGCCCAGTTCCTCGTCCTCTCCTCCTTGTGTCCGTTTCACTTACTTCCGGATTATACCATCTGCATAGGTATAACCTGACCAACGCATCATTACACCCAGTCTCTGAGTAGCAAAAGCAATTGCACAAAATCTCATGTATAACCTTAAGCTCTAGGTGTTACAGAACAAAATTAATTCCTGTGAAAAGCATGCAGAGGATGGACGGAAAGATGAATATATCTGCCCCGAATTTAACTTTGAACAGCTGAGCAGCTCTCAAATTCATGAGCTGCACGCTGCTGTACTGTCACATTTGTCTTCACTCCTCTTTGGGAACGAAGACTTTACAGGATCGACAACCTCACCTCCAAGACAAAGAGCGAGATACTGCAGTCAAACTATGAGAGAATGAATGAATGAATAATTCAGAGATTGCGGAATGGATTAGCTGCTGCTCTAGTCATCAGCGAATTTCCAGCTCATCCGGAAGTCCCAAACTGTTTTTCATTGTCAAGCTCATTAAACAGAATAACCTGTGTTTGGTAAACATAATAGTCATGTGTTTAGATTGTTCTACTAAATGTAAAAAAAAAGAATTTTAGAGTCCAATTCTCTGAATAAATGCAATGATTGTACACCACAGGCCTGTACCAGTCATACATGCCACATATATATACCTGTGAGAAATATTTCAATATATCTGTTTACTTGTACAGTGCTTTAATTTTTTTGTTGTTTTTTGTATTCTTTTGGGATGAATCAATACATTTCAAGAAATGGCTGGATGAGACCTTTGGATCAATTAACTATAAGGTACAGGTGGGTCCACAGCCATTTCTCGTTCATAACTTTCTGATGTTATGTGTTTTTGTGGTGATCATTATCCCCCAAGCACACAGCTACAAAAGAACACAACATTTTATGAACGTTTTCTTCATCTCAGGACTGGGGGAGCCACAGACACGTACAGTATTGAAAACATGTACCTGTACAGTTGTATGACGGGCGAAGTTTGATTTTAGCCAATTCAGCACCTCCTTGGGATACTAGACCAGGATTTCATCACATCACAGTCACTCCTGCAAATTGCAGACGGAAGATTGGCTCTGCTGTCGCGGGAGGTTATTTCATCACTGTGCTGCTACCTTCTGTAACAGGCTCATTACCACGGAGCTGTTAATATACAGTAGTGCCGTCAAGTTTCGGCGTTACCACTGTCATAAGAATCATGTGACAGATGGATACAAGGTGTTTTACGGGGCAATATTTTTTGGACTATATCCCCTTTTTTGCGCTTCGACGTCTTGGACGTTTTAACAGTGCGCGTAAAAAGAAAGGTTCGCACCTTGATTTGCTTTTCTCGATCTATTGTAGCAACTTGTGTATCACAAGCGACGTAGTTCCCCGGGTACACGGGAGGAAACCTCGATCAAACAACGTCGTGTTTTAATTAGAGGTTCTTATTCTCTTTATTTTTTTACATATTGTTTTAAGACCCTCTCTTGCTGTGTCCTCCTTCGAGCAAGCCAGAGATGCACTGACCACAGCTCTGACAGTTGCACCTGTACAGCACACACTTCAATATAGTCATTACAACCTTGCCTCAATGATTTGCAAAATAAGAAGACATTTTTTTTTCCTGGAACTGAAATAACCATAGAATGTCTATCCACGAGACAATTGTCAGCAATTAAAACATATGGTGAGCAACTCTGGAAACTTCCTTTCTGTTGCAGGCTCATTTGGAGGTATCATTTTTGGACTTTATGATTAAACAACTTATTTGTTTGCACTTGATGGTTTCTCAGCGTTATCGTGAGTTTTGCCGTTAGGTGGCAGTACAAGGCTTAGTTTCAAGGCAGACGGTTTCCAGACACACATCACGGGACGGTTAAGAAATATAATTTTGTCACTAAGCATAGTGTTAAAATGAACAATTATATATATATATTTCATCGTTTACACAAAATTAGAAAAAAATTGTCTTCACAGACCACATCAGCAGCATTACTTTGTCAAATGCAATGCTTTTAAAATACAAATTCCTCCTTCTGTGTCTACTAAATAAAGCCTGTGAAGCTTGATGTGTTCTTTCTATTTTCTTTAAAACCTATGATCCCTGTCCTTTCACCGTATGCAGCTAATCTTCAGTTATCTGTATTTCTTTATATATTTTGTATCTTCATTCACTGAATCTTGAATCTCTCGCAGTTACCTACACACAAAAGCTCCCTTTATTGACTTACTAATCAGAGCGGAGCACAAGATGAACAACTTAAACTGGAAACCACGTTCTGTCTCTGACTCTGCCCTGGCCATTCCCAGTCTTCAGTGGGCTGTTGTGAACTGCAACACCAAAGAATCTACAGTAACTGGCGATCATTTAAATCATTTGAGTGTGTTCCTTTCTTGTTTAAATTCCCTTTGTCATGCGAAGGCTTCACATCTTTGAAGAATCAGAGCACTCCCACACCATGATAGAATACTATACATTCCTCCCACGTTGGGGGAATTTTCATGCACTGGGATGAAGTTTTTATTTTATACAGACCACAAACTGGGGTCAACCACCAGTTCCTAATGCACCCTAAACCAGATATTCTTGGTCTGCCATGATGAAGGCATCTATTAACGTCAAGAAAAGAAACATAACGTTTCAGCTGTGGAGCCATCTTCGGGTGTTTCCTTTCTTCTCTTTTCAGCAGTGAATAAACCTTTACAGTACTTGTTCCTTTGCAGCCTATGCATGCTGACGCAGCTACCTACTTGAACTACATCTAACAACGAAACTGACTGCTGAAATATCTTTTAATTAACTTCATGTAATGGGCATTGCATTGTGCTCCATAATTACTCATGTATGTACTGTATAGTGAAACATTGCAGACTGGACATAAGGGAGTTACATGTAGTATCTTTGTGTTGTAGACCTCAGTTGCACTCAGTGAGTTACAGAGGTCACATCACCCCACCCTGAAAGCTAGGCAGTCAGTTTTAAGCTCTGTGGCAAGACAGAATCAGTCCCTAGCTGGAGTTATCTGCTGTCAAGCGGTTGGCGCTGTCCTTGCTCGAACCCTGTGAGTGACCGACATCCTGGCAGGGGCAGAGATAGCGGAACCTGTCACTCATCATTTAAACAACTTGACCATCTTCTCATTCAGTCAACTGAATATCAGCTGCAACAGACACTGCGTGAAAAGAGCAGAAAGAATGGCTTTGTGTTTAACTCTCTCAAAGAGATCTGTATTTAGATAAGGTCCTCCCGGAAAAATACTTCCTTTGCAATTTATGAGTCCTGGTTAATTCTTGTCTTAGCAACTAAAGAGCTACTAAGAGGTTGCTGAAAATGAGTAAAAGCTCTGTTGTCTGAAACAGCTTATGCTCTTTGTGAGTCTTGTACTAATAAAGCAAAATGTCTCTTGTGCTTCAAAATAAACTTAAAAATTTTGAGAAACATAATTTATTTTGCACTGCTAATCTGCCAACCTTTAAAAAACATTTATATTTTTAACAAAATGCTCAATTTTATTGTCACTTCAAATCACTCTTAAAATTCCTCTGAACAAGGCAAATAAAATAATCCTCCTTGTGACAGGTTGGTAGTTTAACCAGAACTGAGAATACAAAAACATATCCAAGTGTAGACAGCCACACCAGGTCTGTCAAAAGGTGGCCTGAGAGATTTCACCTATCACTGATTAAATATGAAAACACATAAATTCTCTGAATCTGGCAACATAGTGAAGAATATTCTGGTACCACTATTCAGTAAATTTTAAAACATTGACGCCTTATTTTACTATCAAAGTCTATTACTTGCCAATAAATACAGTGTCAGGTTTTTGATTAATATGTTTAGTCATCTAGTGAAATTTGTGTTGCTAAGAAATAGCGTTAGTCTAAATAGAGGTAGACTGAAACAAGAGCTGACAGAAAATTCATCTGCGCTTCATTCTGCAGCAGAAATATTTGGAACACATGCAAAATTAGTAAATCACTGTGACATTTGCAGACACAGGCAAAAGAATTCAGGCGCTTCAAAAAAATAATAATTTCTGCTGTACAGTATTGTATAAATTGCGTATTTAACTTCACAATAAACTAAATATTACAGAGTACTGATAAAATGAAAATTAAAATGCAAACTTCATACTTTCACAGATGTATTTGGAAATCTTCCTCTAAGAAATTGATGTGCATTTATGTGTAACTCCTGTTGCTCTGAATTCATTTTCTGGTGTCTTTCTGGATATATGTTTAACTACTCCTTAACCCATACATCTTTGGGTTATGGAAAAGATCTTGCTTTCCTGTTCATAGCAGCAACTTTCAAGTCCTTTCACAATACCTGGAAAGGATTCACCTCCTGGGGACAGAGATGGCTGCTTTCACAACTTAATTTTTTTTTTTCTTTCAGAAATTCCATCATAGTTACAGGGTTGCTATCTTGCATTCCAGCAGTTTTGCTTAAATTGGGAAATAATTTTAAATTGCATGTAATGTAATTGAAATTGGTGCTAGAAAACTGGAAATTCTACCTGGAACTGAATAAAAGTCAAGTTTTGGCTCCAGTATTCAACAGCGGCTTCCAGGGATACGATTTTATTAGAGCAATTTTTGTTTCATTAAAATGTGGTAAAGGATGAAAGTGACAATTTTGAAAATGTTCACACTGTATTTCTGAACTGGTTTGCAATATTTATACAACAACATGCAGGAAGTGTAAATGGATTTATGACTGCAGTCTTCTTGCACATAATTATTCTTAAATCATTTTTTTAATGTATTAAAAGGGAATGCAAGAAGCCAAGGAAAACATTTTTCTTGATCACAACTAAGGTTTCGAAGTCTTTTTCGCTCTCTCGGTATGAGAGGGTGTGACAGGTGGGTAATTTAACCAGCCGAGGGATTATCCCAGCCGGTGTTTGGGTATTCTCAGGGAAACCCAGCTGTGAGTAATCCTGCTTGAGCCCTTTCTGATTTGTGTCATGTACTTCATTACTCAACATACAGGATTGTCTCTGCTTTAGTAATTATTGTGCTCACCCCACTTGATCTTCAAGAAGGTTTCACTCATGGTTCACACCAACGTAACAGGATCATGAGTTGCACTATTCGTTTTTGTTGTGGTGTGCTTATTTTCACTGGTATACGTGGTCTTAAATTTATATAATTGCCAATTGACTAATGAAGCATTTTCTTCTCTCTTCTGCTGACCAATTAGCAGCAAATTCAGTGAAACAAAATGGACATAAGTGATTTGTTTGAAGATGGTCATTTACCCTGTGTTGAATCAGAAATCACATTAATTCTAAATGTGACCAGGGTGACCTGGTGTGAAAAGACCATTGTGACTTCAGAGATAAGATCACTTTATTGGCCATATTCAATTTATTGTATTAGAAATTTATCTTTTCACATACCCCCAACTTGCTCTCCATGAGACACACAGACAGGGAGAGAGAAGCTGGGGGTCAGAGTGCAGGGTCTGCCATTGTACAGCGCCCCTGGAGCAGTTGGGGTTAAGGGTTTTGCTCAGGAGCCCAAGGGAGTAGGATTCCTCTGCCAGCTGCGGGATACGAACCAGCAGCCTTCCTACCACAGGTGCAGATCCTGAGCCACCACCTGTGGCTCCAGCCACAGGTGGTGTCCAGATTAATATGAGAAGAAGTTCAGGTAGTGTGGAATTAAGGTTTGATTTTAGTCTGTGAGTTTTTAATTATGGATTATGTTAATGTGCTAGAAATGGATAGAAGAGTTGCACAGGAGTAGCAAAAATGTGAACCTTCCTCCCAAAATACCCTCCTTCTACAATCAGAATTTAAAATACATTTTAAAAAACAACAAAATATAAAATTGTGAAAATCCATATTCACAGTTTTGTATTTTAGTCCATTAGAAGGAGGGTTATCACTCTCAGGGTTATCTCTTCAGATATCACTCAGCCTACAGCTGGCTCGTAAGCACAGACTGTACACTACATGTCAACCTAAAACGGTCTGCAGTGATTTTTTGTTTTTTACTGATTTATCTTTATTATAACATGAAAATATTTTTCTCCATCTTTGGAATTAATTAGAATATAGTCTGACATGGAGGAGTCTGGGATGTGTGTGTAAAGGAAAAAGTGCTTATCACAGGAAATTTTAATTTTCCTCTTAGAGGTTGGACAAAGTGTGACTTTGAAGAATATTTTGGAATTGTACGGATAGAGTGCAAAACAAAGCTTTATAATTTCAGGAAAGCAGGCAATTAAAGAACGAGAGTGATCCTGAGCTTTGATTAATCAAATAGGTTAAGTGAATAAGGAGAAAATATAAAATTATTTAAAAAGAACAACTCCAGATAAAAAGCAATAAAGTACAGTAAATTGAAAGCATGGGTAACAAAAATAGGAGAAAGGCTGAAAGTGAGATAGATTATTACAATGGATGGTGAAATAAATGCTAAACATTTTTTCAGATTGCAAACTGTGAAAGCATGATCAAGAACGGCTAAGTTGTATCAGCCCAAAAAAAGAAAAATCTTTAGTCAATGAATGGAAAATGGCTAATATCCATTTTCCTCAGGCGAAGCAAAAGCTAGTTTCTGTATTAAACAGTATTTGCATAAAAGAGACAGATGTGTAACAGTTATTTAAAGCATTTAAGGAAAAAATATCTCCAGGGCCAGATGATATTCCATCATTTGTACTTATGAAACAGAAGTGTAACGAACAGTTCTTTCCGGACCCTATGCGGACGACACAATCCAAAGAAGTGGGGAAACACTGGGAAAACGTCATGCAGGAATACGGGGCTGAAAACAGGGGGGCGTGTCCAAAGTGCGCTGGTGCACGGGGGAGGTGTGGCCGAGGAACTAGGACTAGGAACAGGAACTAGGCGGACTAGGAACAGGAACAGAGGTAAAACCTTAACGGGACCAGGCGCTTCCAGGTCCCGAACTCGCATGATGCGGAAACCAGATGCAGAGCCAGGATGAGCGTCAGCGCCTGGCTTTTAAGGTGGGCTGGGTAAAAGGGATCAGGTGCACAGAATGAAGTCTAAAGTGAAAGGGCTGGAGCACCCTTAAGGAGGGGGGGCTATAATCGTGACAAGAAGATGTCATTAACAGCCTTTATCAAAACTTTCCACCAATTGTGGAGGTGGGTAATATAAAAAAATTACTTAACGTAGGACAAATCAATAAAAACAGAAAAAAAGAAATGAGTAAATATGAACCACTAAGTCTTACCTCTATTATATGTAACGTAATGGAAGTGATAAACTATCTATGTTCCTTGTATGGCAATAGGATTCAAGTGGATCTCCACCTTAGATATGGAAGAGACAGGTCTTGTTGTAGTGATACATGCAGACGGAGATTATGATGTAATAGATTCGATTTTAGAACACGTAATGCAGGGGTGATGCAATTAGTAGAGTACCAAAGGGATATGTATTGGAACCACTGCTGCTCTTCATTTGTATCAGTGGTCTGGATTCTGGCGTGCAGTAGTTCGTTAACTAGTCATGTTTGGAGATGGTTTCAAAAAGCAGGATTAGCAAACACTGTAGAATTTAGACAAATGCAGAGTGTTACATGCAGGCATCAAATATAGACTTTCAAAATAAGATGAGAAACACTGAGCTTGAAGAAGAAACCTAGGTAAAAGGTAATGTTCTCGTTATTTTAGCATTATTTTAGATAAATTAATTATTTTAGACCATGTGTTAAAACAACAAAAAAGGCAAACTGAATGTTCAGATATATGGTTAAAAATACAGAAGTTGAATTGGGATGTTCTGTTAAAATATGCAGTGTACTAGTAAGACCTAATTCAGAACACCATACACCTATAATTTCTTGTAGCGTATTGCAAACAAGATATCATAACTCTGGAATCAGTTCAAAGAAAAGCAGCCAGTTACGTTTCTGGGTTAAAAAGAATGTCCTACTCTAACAGGACATTAGAGTTTAGAGCTAAAGTGATGTAATATTTTGGTCTTGAGCAAAGACGATGATTCAAGAAGTCCAAATCCTCAAAGATATCAACAAAGTCAACCCAATGGACTTGTTCAAAATTGCCATTGATCCACAGCCCAGGGGATGCAAATGGAAATTAAGGGGTGTACATATCAACAGGAGGTGCTTTTTTAGGGCCGTGTGTGTCTGGAACAAGCAGCCCAGCCAAATTGCTGTCAAAGCTCATACTGACTGTCCCTTAGTTTTGCAGATTTTGTTCAGGATAAGTACTGTACTCATAGACCTGGCTGTGTGGAAGCTGGCCTGCTGAATGTGCCACAGTATATTTATTTCTTTGTGCTTTCTCTGTAAAGTACTCTGGATCTTTTCAAAAACAGCTCAAGCAATAAAGACACGAACCTTCCCTATTCAGTGTGTCAGTATGTTTTTTCACCCTCCTCAGTTGCAAGGACAGCATTTCATAAGAAAATATTATTTGGAGCAATGCCTTAAATACTGTGTTTCAAAAGAAAGAAAAATATTTTCCTATCCCCACCCCAAAATCTCACGTATTTTGAATCTAATTCTGTAAATATACAGTTATAGATGCTCACTGTACCTTTAACATTGTTTCATTTTTAATCTAAAATACTATATATTGTACAGAAATAGTGAATCCCAGGTTGTAGTTGAGATGGAGATGTAGTTCATTCGGGTTATTAAATAAACCTTATTAATACCATATGTAATGCCTGTCATATTATAGATAGTACTATATCACCATATGTCATAACCTAATAGCATAGTGGAATTCAACATGCATTAAGTGACATGTGAATGACCGGTATCCAACATACACCTAGCAACCAGACCTCATACACAAATAAAACTGTTCAGACCAGATTTAGGAGGTCGGCTGTCTTCAGCGTAATAAAATGCCGCATTACTTGAAGATTACTCATGAAAAACTGAACATGATATATGCTATTTATTAAGGCAACAGAATTTACTGGATGCTGGCTAGTTTAATTTTTGCGTGGACTATGTGTGGTATGAAATGCTGGTAAATGTAGCTGTTTATCTCTCAATTTATGGCCTCTTCTCTTCAATAGACCAATATCTCATTTCAAGAACAATTTTTTAGTCTCCTAAAAATTAAATTTCAGAACTTCCATCTTGCTTTCAAGACATAGAATAACTCCTGTGTTTCCATAATACAGTATTAAGAAAAACTATACAGTATGATGTGACAAATTAATTTAATTGAGAGTGTAAAATGAAAATCATATATAATGTACATTGAATTAATAACCACATAATTGTAAGATAATAAATATTGACTCAACAACAGTGGCAATGATTGGTTCTTTTGCCTTGATGCTGTTCACTTTTCTAATTAATGACTCACAGTGACATTTTAACAAACCTTTGTTAACATTTCATTTGTTTTCACAAACAGGCCTTTGCTATCCCTGATCTTTCTAAAGCAGCCTGTAATTGCATCATCTTCAGTGCTCAAAAACTGCTGTAACCCATCAACTCCTCACACCTAAAAACCCTGCAAATCAACATTTTATCACTCATCTTCTTAGTAATACACATACACAACACACAGTATCTTTGATCTATACAGTATTTCTATATAATAATATAGTATATATAATATACTATATATAATATAATAATTTTGAACTTGAATTTTGTGTAAAACCTAATTTTAGAGTCTTGCACCTTGTGCTGCACTGGCAAATGTCCTGGTTACTACTACAGTCACTATTACATTTCAACAATTCAAACAAAATTAGTAGAGGCTCACACAATCACTGAATCGTTGTTGGGTTAGGGGTTATTCTGCAAGTTTTTATGGCATAAAGCCTCTGGCAAGATGTGTCACCAGCATTCCCAAAAAGAATTCAATAACTGAAAAATGTGCCTCGTAATTTTATGGCAATAAACATATGTGAATGAGAGGAGGCTGTGCAGCCCATCTAGCATGAATATTCATTAATTTGATCATTTCACATCTAAAGAAGGCTTTGTAGCCAAAACATTGTGTCTCTTTTCTTTTGGTTTCAGCATGGAATAAACGTTTACTCATTCCTATTCATTTCATTTCTGTTCTACTCTATTAAACTTAAATATTTTCAAGAATTACCTGTCTTTATTTGATATTTGATTCTACCCAAAAAATCATAGCATTTTAAAGTTCATAATATCTTTTTATGAGGAATTAAATTCTGTAAATACACTACATTTTCCTTTCCATACATGCCTTTTTGAGTCTTTACCAGTAGTAAAGCTAAGAGAAATAGCACCCACAATTATAGAAAGAAATCCCGGCTGATTGATCCACTGATGGGCATCCAGTAAGAGGATTTAGGTGCATTTATCCTGTCAGATGAATGCACTGTGGAGAAGAAATGTTCATCTCATCAACCTGCTTGTGAAGAAAACTATACTCTGATTCTGGCCTAAAACAGTATGTAGAAAATGGGCGAACAAAGATTTTATTTTGAAGAAACAGAATAGAGGAGTGCAGCTTTGTTATATCATCATTAACAATGACTGAGTCTTATGTTGTTTCTTCCTGTCAATGTTTTCCCACTCCATGTATTAAAATGTGTTTAAAATTAAAATCTTTGTCAAGAATTTAGATCTAGGTGCAATAGGATATTTCACAGCAATTTCCAGATGAAAGATACGTAATAATAATAATAATATTAATAATAATAATAAGGAACAAGTAATAGGTTTATTCCATGCTGAAAAGAGAAGAAAGAAAACATAATGTTTTGGCTGTGGAGCCTTCTCCAGCACCCAGAGTGCACCAGAACGCTCACCACACACCAGCTCTCAGTGGGGAGGAGAGCAGAGTGATGAAGCCAGTTCATAGATGGGGGTTATTAGGAGGCCATGATTGGTAAAGGCCAATGGGACACCAGGGTTACACCCCTAATCTTTTTGAGAAATGCGCTCAGATCTTTAAGGACCACAGAGAGTCAGGACCTCAGTTTTACATCTCTTATGAGGGACGGCGCCTTTTTACAGTATAGTGTCCCCGTCACTATACTGGGGCATTAGGACCCACACAGACAGCAGGGTGAGCGCCCCCTGCTGGCCCCACTAACACCTCTTCCAACAGCAACCTTAGTGTTTCCCAGGAGGTCTCGCATCCAGGTACTGGCCAGGCTCACACCTGCTGAGCTTCAGTGGGCTGCCGCTTGTGAGTTGCAGGGTAAAACAGGGTAGTTCCTCCATTCTTTTAACCAGCAAAAAATATGAGTTTTTAGACATAACCTACAGTAGTTCAATCATTTGCACTGACCACATGAGTACTGAGCCATCAGTGAAATAGGCAAAAGTCTAAAGAAAAAATATTTTCAAATTCAAACAATTAACAAAAGAGAGAAAGCAGAGGACTATATTACACCTTGGTCACAATGACAGTAAATTGCAGGGCTCCTACTTCACACAAGAGCAATAGAGAGTTGCAAATTATCTGTATAAATGAGTTGAATAATATAAGTACAGTGATGTTTCAGTGCTCTTGAATAATCATGAGTAATACAGGGAATGAAGGGCAGCTACACCGTAGCCAGACCATAAACCATCTCTTCCTGATTTACAGACTAGTGTGTGTTTTGCGGAGAAAACATGAACAGAGGAAAGCATTCTTTGAATGTTTGTGACAGCTTTCTGGAAGCAGCTCAGACAAAGCTGCATAATCCAATTCCTTCGAAAGCATTTTAGAAAGAATTCAAAAGGTTAGTGCCTCAAGATTGCAACACATAGTAAATGTATTAGCACTGTCCCCTCATATTTACTATGAGAAATTATGGAAAAGAATGTAGTCAATGTTTCTGCTAGCATTTTTCTTTCAAGACAGTTTAACAGTGAGTAGAAACCTGCTGACATGTGAGCAATAATAGTAGTTGATACTTATAATTTACTATTGTTGTTCTTTGAAAAATATGGTTAAGTTTTCTTTTTACCCTAAAGTTTTCTTAATGCTGACTGTTTTGCCAAGATGATTCCCATATATGTTAGGTAAGCAAATGTGGTAAATATCTGATTAATGAAAGAGATTGCTTTGGACAGTTTGGCATTTGAAGATAAAGTACAGGCCAAAGTTAAAAGGCGTCACAATTTAAAGAATTAACACCAATTAAAAGAGCAAATGGTATGTTTGGATATATAATAGAATTGTTGTAATTTATGTTACATTATTATAACTATTATAATAAAAAATTACTGATGATTGAGTTCAGATTTAAGATTTGAGCACAATGGGTTAAATGACTTGAAGACTTGAGTTTTTGTCTTGGAAGGTAGAAAACCTCATAGAGATTTGACTGAGATGTTGTGTACAATTCTGGAAGTATATTTCAATATTTGGTAATACACTGCAACTATTTCATTAAAATATAAACATTTTTTGAAAAAAATGAAATATATAGCAATATACTGTACTAACAACCCTATTCTGCATCATTACCCATTATGCAATTTTCACTAAACATTGCAGGTCTGGTCAACCTATCTAGTGCAGGGAATTGGTGAAGTGAATATACTGGGTATATTTAAGTGTGATTGAACTTCATTTTAATATTACCAGGAATGGAGACTTAGGTACCTGAGACTTTCCTACAAAACAACTTTAAAGCATATATACTGTATAAGCAAAAGGCGCCATCCTTTGGATGAGACGTAAAACTGAGGTCCTGACTCTCTGTGCTTATTAAAAATCCCGGGGCATTTCTTTGAAAGAGTAGGGGTGTTACCCTGGTGTTCTGGTCAAATTTCCAGCAGGCCTTTACCAATCATGGCCTCCTAATTACCCCCATCATTGAACTGGCTTCATCACCATGTTCTGCTCCCCACTGAGAGCTGCCGTGTGGTGAGCGTACTGTGAACAGTACGGGCTGCTGTCGTATCACCATCAGGTGGGGCTGCACACTGGTGGTGGTAGAGGGGAGTCCCCATGACCTGTAAAGCACTTTGAGTGGAAAGCAGTGTAAGGATTGTTATCTTCTCTACTTTCTATAAAGTGATTCCTCAAACAGACTGCATTAACCCTCTCCCCAGCTCCCGTTCAGCCTTTACCAGAGCTCTATCTCCAGTGTGCGGACTGTACGCTTACTTAGTCTCCTTCCTGTCTGAGTCTGTCAGCCGACAATCTCCACAGCTCTCCTCTGCAGTTTTATCCTGGATAAACTCAATAACAATAAACTGTCAATAACAGCCTCGTGAAGACAGCAGTATTCTTCTGATTAGTCAGATGAACCTCCTCACCTGTTCTCCTTCCCATTTCTGTACTATACAGTATTTGTCACAAAACAGATTTTTAAACTGGGCGGAGCGGTGGCTCTGTGGCTAAGGATCTGCGCCTGTGGCTGGAAGTTTGCTAGTTTGTATCTCATGGCCGATAGAGGAATCCTACTTCGTTGGGGCCCCTGAGCAAGGCCCTAAACCCCAGCTTCTCCAGGGGTGCCGTGTAAATGGCTGACCCTGTGCTCTGACTCTAAGCTTCTCTCTCCCTGCCTGTGTGTCTCATGGAGAGCAAGCTGGGGTATGTGAAAAGACAAATTCCTAATACCAGAAATTGTATATGGTTAATATAGTGATCTTATATACAGTAAAGGTATGTATTCAATATAACATTTCTGAAAACATTTTGAACTGAATAGTATGGAGTCTTTCACTCCATTCAAATGCATCAATTAATTTAGCCGGTGTATCTTTGGCCCAAAAACAACCCTAGGCAGCTGTGACCCAGGTTTAAAAATGCAACCTCGTGCCAAAAAATCAGAATAATGGAACTGATGCCTTTTAAAGTTTTTTGTTGCAGTTGTTTTACCTCTTTAAAATAACTACAATAAAAGCATTTCATTCTGCTGCAGAATTATACACAGTACTGTATATCAACTGTTACATGTTTACATCTTACGAATAATGGATTCTGTCACGCCCGACATCCCTCCCTAGAGGGCGCTCCACTGCTCCCATTATTGTCCTTGTGATTGTTAAGCTCCCCAGGTGTACCCTCTTAGCTTTATTATTTAAAGACTAGCTCCTCCAGTCCTTGGGGCTCATCATTAGGGTAAAGACGTCGCGAGGCCCGCCTGGCACCAGGAAACCCTACGTCCGTCTCCTGAGGGCATAGGCCTCCTGCTTCCTGAGCCCGGGGTCTGGAGGATCTCGCCCCGTCACCCTTGGACCTCCATGTTTTGTCTGTCCGTGTGTTCCCCCCTCCCGGGGATTTTAACCTTGTCGCGTCCCAGGATGGATTCCTTGTTGATGGACTTTCGGACTGTACCCTGACCTGCTTTTGGACCCGTTTGGATTTGGATGCCGTTCTGTCTTCCTCATTCACTGTCTCACAGATTGTCACTATTATTTTGTGCACTATTAAACCCCTGCGTGTTCCCTTTTACCATGCCTCCTGTTTTCTCCAGCTCTTACCGCATCGCATAGGGTCTACTACAAGACCTGACACGGATCCCAGTCCGTGTCCGTGACAGATTCTGGGAGTATACAGTATGTTTTTGTTCTTAGAACATTTTGATTTAAACCATTTATCAAGAGACTGTGGCAAGTCTGGGAATCCTTAAAGCTGGGACTGATTATCTGGAAGGAATAAAATGATTAGAACATCATTCATGAGATATCGAAGAAATCTGTCTCCTCACCCGCTAAGACTATTAAGATTAATTGCTATTTTCCCTATAAAAGCATGGAGAGAAGTGTAGTGTTTATGGCCATGATGTGCCAGATGGGCTTTCTGTTATACACCCAGAGAGACGAACTTTTGGAATTATGTAATAGACTTAGTTCTGGATCCATCCGTGAACAGAAGTCTACAAATGCAGCTCTTGCATTTCTTTTGTAAGCAAAATATTTAAAATTAAAATATTGCTGACCTTTTTTACATATGAAGACCAATGTTTTGGATATGTCTTGCAGATTAAAATAAAATGTTGGTGCAGGTTGAGACAGTTTTTGAGTTCCTTGACCTGAGCAACGCCGTTGAGCTGTACTTTCCTCTTCAAGTATAATCGTCTATAACTGCATGCAGCCATATGAGATTTAAAGGGATCTTATTCTCGACTCAGCGCTACAAGACACAGTCGATTTCTTTTCTGATATTGGCTGACACAGGGGTGGCATGGCAGCACAGTGGTTAGCATTGCTACCTTGCGATGCTGGGGTCTTAGGTTAAATTCCAGACCCGAGGTGCTGTTTGCAGGTTTTCCTCCTGGTGCTCCGGTTTCCTCCCGCAGTCCAAAGACAAACTGGTAGATGAATTGGCTTCTGGAAAAGTGTTTCCAGCTGTGATTGTGTGCATGGAGGTGAGGACCTGTGTCCTGTCCTGGGTGAACCCCGCCTTGCACCCCTAGCTTGCCGAGCTGGGATCTGGCTCGGCCGCGACCCTGGATTGAATGAATCTACTACGAAAAGGATAGATGATGATATGATATATAATAATAAGAACCACTGGTCCCTGGGAACAGGAGATGTGACATTTGCCAGGGCTTCAGTGGAGCTCTTGTGGACTTGATTACCATGGTGGGAGCACAGTTTAGAGCAAGCTATTCAATTATTCCTGCCTTGTCTTATTGTGTGTTCCTGCTATATTTACTGTATTCTGCTTGCCTGTGCACTAAGACTCAGCGTGAACAGTATGGCATAGTAGTCTTTTAGTGGTGATGTGCTTGAAGGTTACAAGGAGTCTGGAAAAAAGCATTAAATAGGGGTCATTTCCCCTGTATTTTTGTTCTCTGCTGTCTAGAAGAACTACTTCTACGTGCTGTGATATTATTTGATGTGAACACTTTGTACATTGCATTTGATACTTTAAAACTGTAAGTGCAGTAAGGGTGGAGGAGGGGTGTTGTCTCACAGAATATTGACTCCAAGTCAAATACGAGTCAACTGTAAGTTTTCAAAGATACTAAAATCTAACTACCGATCTGACTGATAAAATCCAAAGTTATTATCCATCCCCTGAATGTTATGCACTAGGAACTGATTTACGTAATCGGTGTAATCATTCTTTGGCACATTTTTCCTTGCACATTTTCCATATGTCTTTGTCATACAGCGTCTGTTTTGAGTGGGTACTGTTTTTAATACTGTATGCCTTTTTTCAGCAGATACTGACCCATCTGCATCTGCAGGAATACTGCCCACTCAGAGTCCCTGAGGTTTGCTGAAATTAGTCACATTTTGAACAAAAGTGCATTTCCTGAGAAATCAGGTGAATAAGGTTCAGAGTCAAAGAATGTTACGTGCTGAGTCTTTTTACTGGCTTTTAACAGCCTTTCCCATCTACATAACAGTAAGGAGGAACTCTATACTGCAGTCTATAACACTCTATAGTGCTTTGCATTTGAGAGACTACAGCAAGTTATGGCTGTCACATCTTTAGAGGTTTATGGTATAATTACAAGTAGGATTATCATTAAGTTACCATAACTAATTGGTGCATTTTAATACAGAGGATGTACTGGTTTACAGTAGAATAGTTACAAATGATACAAAGCTACTTCGCTCACTACCACTCAGTTATCTTCAAGTAGGCCAGACCCATGTGTTACAGACAGCCACAGCCTTTTTTCTAATTTTATTCATAACTGGATCTCCTCTTAACTTCCACTAGTCACCTATTTTTTACATTGTTGTGTTTGGGATGCTCCCTTTGATCATTTGACTCGTTAGTTGTCTTATGAATATCAAATACACAGAGAGAAAGATGTCAGTTGACAAAAAAAATCTACATAATCAAATCAAATCAAATCAAAGTTTATTTATCAAATGCACAACAGTACAGTGCGCAGCAGAAGTTGCTGGCAATTAAATGTCTTTTCTGCGAGCTCACAAAAATCACAAAATAAAGGTTACAAAAATAAGGTTACATAATAATAAATAATAATGTAATAGAAATTTAATAAAACTCAATATGAATAGAGCTTCTATGTGTTCATGGTGTATGCAATATACAGTATTATGTCCAAGTAGTTCAGTATGCTGAATACAATGAAAACTGTATGTCCATGTAGCCATTACGGGTGATTTGCTAAAGGAGCTGCAGGTTGGAAGTTTAGCAGTCTTATTGCCCGGAGGTAGAAGCTGTTCCGTTATTATGTTCCGTAACTACATAATTGTAGTTATGCAATAAATAAATGCATGCATTAAGGATTAAAAAAACAATACTGACAAAGTGCGTTGGTTTGGGGGTAAGGCATATACAGTAAAAACAAATAATCATTGTTATGGTTTAGAATAATTTAACTAGTTTCAAAAGTGTTACTTTTAAAAAACCTCAGCCATCTAATCACTAAGTGACGTATTTATTGATTTTCAAAACATAAAGTGAAATAATGAAAACATTTTAATGAAACCTAACCTGGAGTTCTTGGGTTTTATAATCTGTTTCCCTAAATCTCGTACTTTGTGTGGATAACCACTCCTACGTCCCACTCCTTAGAAAGAGGTTAAAAAATCCACCTTCCCTTGGCTCTGAGGAAATTGAGCAGGACTCGCAGTGGCTTCCACTGCTCGGCTAAAACATACGATTATATTGTGTATCTTATTAAATAGCATTTTTGTCATTTTAATGACAAGGTAACACTTGTATTCTTGCAATTCTACCAGGTAGGGTGCGTTTCTTATAGACACTTCTATGGAATGCCGTTGTAGCACACTGAAATGCCAGGCAGTTTTGTCTTTTTCTACCTATAAGCATTTTCTCGTTTTTTCTTAGATCAGCCAAGCACTAAAACGACGTTTTGGAAATACTGATTTCCTTTACCGAATACTTAGTATTTTTGTTAAACGAAGGTAAATTTATTGTACTATTCGGCGAAATCTGACTGTTTTGTGTGGGAAAAGATGCGGGTGCTTCAAAGATTAATTTACAGTGCGTACAGTAACGCCAGACTTCCCCTTCAAAATGCGAGGTACGGCTGAGAGATTTAAAAATGCATTTTAAATTGTGAGAAAGCAAAATTTAAACGGAGAGAAAGATAACAGGAACGTGTATTAGACTATGGGATCAGTTAGACTGAGGCCAGAGTAAAAACATTGAGCAAAAGCCGAGGTTTTCTCCGATACGAAACGTGTCTCGTTATGAATGTTCTTTGGATTTACTTTTAAGTAGCGATGATGGTATATTTCCTATATGTTAAAACTGTCCTTGAACTCGAGATAATTTTCATGAATTTGAATGGTTACTGTAGCAGAGGAAAATCTCAAAAATTAAAAAAAAATACCACTGCACCCAAAATAATACCAAATAACATCTCTCTTCACTAGGGTCTCCTGACAAGGCTGATACGACGCTACCCAGGAGCTACAGGAAGAGGAACTCTTACTGGGACTATTGAGCACAGCATTCTTAAAGCAATATGGTTTTGGTCAGTCTCGTACTAAGCCACATGCTGCTGATGACTCTGGCTCAGGCAGAGAGGCTGTGTCACAACAGGGACTGCTCCAACCTGCAGTACCGTTCACAGAGTCAGGTGCATCCCATCCTGTCTCCACAGTCAGCGAAAGTAAGCATCTTTTCACGCTTGTGGCTAAGCAGAAGGTCTATTAAAATGGTTTACTACTTTTACTGAGCACATTGCGTTCATGTTATTTGAAGTCACTGTTTTTATTTTCTCATTAATCAGTTGCACTCTTTGCTACAGATGTTAAAATTTACTCCTCTATGCTCAAAGACTGTGACAGCCCTTCTTCATCTTTTTAAAACCATTCTAAAGTCCGGGCTTCTCACAGTTGGTGTACATATTTGGAGAATGGCACACATTTTGACAGCTTATTTTCCAAAATACAGCTGGCAAAACAAATAAAAATACAAAGAATAAGCTCTCCTGCAGAAATGTTGGGACACTGTATTTAAGCAGGGTTTAAAGGGCATTTGTTTGTATCTTTGACAATATTGGGAAAATATTTTGAAAATAAGAAAATAAAACAGCAAGATAACAGTTATGAAAGAAAGTTTTCTACCATAACTGTTATGTAACGTTCTGCACCATAATGTATTAATGTGCTCAGCTTATTCAGTGAGGTAAATGTTTTAAATTATTGCATAGTAGAAAGCTTTTATCAAAGGTAAAACACACCTAGAAATCTATCATTTTCAAACTTGGTATTCGAACACCAGCTTTTTCTGAATCTTTGTAAAGGAGTTCACCTTAATGTCTGTATAGGACTAACCAGCTCCTACAGTAGGTGACAGTCTCCGTTACTGTCGATTGGGTTGATGACCATGATATTGGTAGGAGATTAGCTCAAAATGTGCCAGAGTTGAGTTTTCTGTTGAGGTATTATTCCTGTGCTCACTTTATTAGTATTTTTATTAAATTAAAAATATTTGCTTAATAGTTAAAATCTTTTAAACCATTAAAACATTTTTCGCTCTACTCTCTCAAAACTATATCATAATATTTCTGGCATTGTTTTGAGCGAAGTTAAAGCACTTCAATGAATCCTGCGTATACCTTTCAGCAATTTCTTACAAGGTACGGTTGGATTAAGCCAGTGAATTGGGAATCTCTGCAACGCCACCGTGCTGCTGTGCCCCAGGAGGAAAGTCCTGATTCTCCCGAAAACCCACCCCAGGATGTCCCGGACAATTCGGGAAGCAGCAGCACAGAGGACAGTGCTCCCACTGAAACGGTTCCGGAATCGAGTTTCCTCCAGGCCCTCGAGCACTTTCAGCAAGCTAACAATCTTCCTGTGACCGGGGCTCTTGATGAGCCCACGCAGAAAACTATGACTCGGCCACGCTGTGGAGTCCCTGATTACAAATCCCCACACGGCGTCCAGGATCCAGAGGACACACCAAGAGCCAGGAGCAATTCTACAGTCAGTAACTCTAGCGCAGAGGCCACGCCACACAATAATGGGTCCCCTACTGACGCCAGCAGCAGTGGCACCAGGGCTGGCAGGCCCCGAGAGAAGCGCTTCCTGCAGCAGCTGGTGGAGCGCTCACAGAAACGGCGCAGAAGTGTGGTGTACGTTCGCAGCAGCGACTGGGGGATGGGGTTCTCCAAACTGACTCTGAAGTGGAGGCTCCTGGGAGAAGGCTATAGTTCCTGGCTGCCCATCGAGGACCAGAGGAAGATTCTGAAGCGGGCGTTCCGACTGTGGAGCGAGGTGATACCCCTGAACTTCCAGGAAGACCTGACCTCTCACGCCAGTGAGATAGATGTCAAGCTTGGTTTCGGAACCAGTAAGTACCTTTAAAGAGATTCCTGCCGGTATTGTAATCTGACTGGATTTCACAGGTATGGACGGGATTCTTTGAGAATAACGATAGTCACACTGTGTAGTTACTCAAGAGGAGGGGCAGGTTTCTCTCAGAACCTCTTGCCTTGTCTTATTTTGTGGAACATTTGTCTCTCATGCATGCTGGGGAGGAGAGCAGCTTCCATACAGTATATGATCAGCAAAGAGACAAGAAAAGGTTGATTGCTGTACACACTGAAAAGTAAAAAAAAAAGCACAAGCTTTTGTGTGTCATTCTTCAGGCATGTGAATAAAACAGATCTTTACTGACAAGTTTTACAAAGTAAAATAGTTCATTTTAAAAATTTGGTTTGCTTTAAAAAAATAGTATGGATGAAGAGTAACACAGTTCTTAGAGTATAGTTAATTAAATCCTAAATCTTTATTCACATGTCATGACGCTTTCTGAAAAAGAAATGGGAGGAAAATCTCACTTAAAAATATTTTTGCTACCTGCATGTAACACCCTGAACATCTACAATAAATGTGCAGGTGTTCTCCAAGTATTAAATGTAGTCTAAATCATTTTGAATTTCTTCTGCTACCTTTACAATGCTTGCTCATACTTTTGTTGGTATCATGTGCAAAACAGACGTTTACTTATTTTTCCAGAATCTATATAATTGATATAAACTTAGAATTGTTTTGGTTCTAATACAAAACCGTGAAGCACATCACTAAATGCATCACCTTATATTGAGCATCTGTATTCTGTTTTCTATGCAATAACAAGTGTTTACTCCAAATGCTTGTTTTTTCTTAAAACAACCTGTCTATAATTACAGAATTCTATGAGGAACTCATATTATAATCTAGAAATCTTAATATACCATATCAAATATTCTGTTTGTTCCCAATTATGCAGTTGCTTGTTTAAAGAACTCAAGTTAATTAAAAATGAACCTTTCCAATTCGGCAGGTATTCCCCCATAGAATTAATTACTATTCCATATTGATGATTATTATATCTAAGATGTAATTATCATGTAATTATGAAGTTTCCCTTTTCCTTTTATTCTACTGGTCTTTTGTCTCTTTTACTGAAAAACAATATTGTTTATTTTAGCTTTCATTCAAATATTGTTTTCTCTGCATTTCTTTCACATATTTTAATCTGTTTGCAAAGCACTATACTCATTTTCTTTAACAGGATTATTGTTTTCTTTGAACCATTTTATAGAGTGCTTTCTTCCTCTGTGTATTCTTCTTAAGAAATGTAGTAGTAAATGCTGTGGATGAGTGAGTGGAGGTACAAATCTTCTTCAGACTGGTGGATAGATCCTTCTGGCTGTGGGAGTCCCGGTGTCTGTGCGCTGCCTGGACTTTATCCCAGCCTGCAATGTTGACTTTGCTCTTGGAAAGATTGATGAGTATCCTTCACAGAGTGGGTTCCCTCAGAGTCCAAGTATTTTAATGATCTAGCATAAAATGTAAATGCTGAAATGATAAGTTGTGATTTTTGTTTCACGTTAAGTGAATTCTATAGTAGACTTTGAGTACATTTGGTGGCATTTATATGAAGAAAGGGATTTTTATTTATACATTTCATGCACAATGGACTTTTTTAATTGCATTTTGAAATTTCTTTTTTCCTTTATTAGGTCTGTTAGAAAAAAACATTTTTGGAAAAAACTGCTGCTAGCTATTTGGCTCATTACTGGCCTATTATTCTATGGACAAAAGATAAACATACAGGTGAAATGTGGTTAAAGTTTCAGCTCAGAACTGAGAACACAAGTAAGGTGAAGTATTTATGTTGAAGTTCAAAAAAGATAAATACAAGTACTTTTTGCATTTTTTTTTTAAAGTTATCCCACTTTTACTGTATTTTACATTATTCTTCTTTGTGACAACGATCAACATACACGTGATTTTCTGTGGTGTTCCATCAGAGAGACTGTCCTTGTGCAGTCCTTCGAGGGGTTTTTGTGAAGTGCTGAACAGAGTGGTCAGCAGGGCTACCAGCTGGCTGGATGGAGTTCGTGACCCCCTCTCCTCCTTCACAGGAAGACACCTGGGCTGCTCTCAGGCGTTCGATGGCGCAGGGCAGGAGCTTGCACACGCCTGGCACCTGGGAGACATCCACTTCAACGACGACAAGCACTTCGCGCCCCCGCGAAGCGAGCAAGGAATAAACCTCTTAACGGTAACTGGGAGATAGATGATGTGGGCTCACTTTAAAGCTGGGAGAAGGTTATGCTGAAAAGTGGAAAGAAAGAAGCATAAACTCAAAAGTTTCAGCTGTGGGGTCTTTCTGCTTTCCAGTGCGGATTTAACCGGATTCATTTTGCAACTCGCACGCTGATACCGCCCACCTCCCTCTCATGACATGCCTTATTTCCTGTCCTTATTATTTTTGTAATTCCAGACCGGCCTGAGAGGGACATTCACCATCGTTGTTCCACAGTATACACGTTAGCCTCTTTCCTTTAGAGATCAGTCTTACAGAGTATTCAGGGAATGAAGCCAGTTAACCTACCAGTGTGTCTTTGGACTGTGCAAGGATACTAGAGCACTCCGAGGACACCCACACAAACACAGGAAGGAGATACAAACTCCACACAGATAGCACACCAAGTCTGGAATTGAAACCAATACCCCAGTACTGTAAGGCAGTAGTGCTAACCACTTGAAAGAAAACAAAACGTTCCAAAATACATAAGTACTATTGTACTCTGAACAAGTGTGTAAGGTGATGTTTGAATCAGAAATCAGATGGACTTCTAATTTATCTCATTGACATCTAATAGGAATGCTCTGTTTCTTACTTTCTCACGTACAGGTAGCAGTGCATGAAATCGGTCACGTCCTGGGACTGCCCCACATCAGCAGAGTGGGGTCTGTAATGCAGGCCAGCTATAATTCCCAGAATGCCTATCTAGAGCTTGACCGGAAAGACAGAAACGCCATTCAGGGGATTTACGGTAATTTCCTGCATTTAAAGTGACCAAACATACAGTATGAGCAACTCAAATGTTTCTGTGGTCTAAACACCGGCATACTTAGTTGCAACATGCAGATAGCAGGACTTTGATGAGGTGATTAAGCATTGGACTAAATAGTTAATGCCTTTGTAAAACAGCTCATGTTTCTTTCTCAGACCTCCCTTGGAATAAACTAAAAGGTGTTCAGAGTGCAGTTTACTGGTCTTATGCACAAGTGCAATGAAATGCATGTATGCTCCATTACAAAGACATTACGGAATATCATAAAGAACACTCATAGCAGTGTGAGACAGTGGTGATTTATTTGCATACTGCTTGTGCTGTGTTTCCCAATATGTGATTCCCAATATGCTGGGATACTGTCTTGTAGCGGTAATTTGTTTTTGACCTAATGTCTTTACTCTTTTCATGCATAACATTCCCCTGAACCATTAAACCAAATGCCATTCCAATACATGTGTCCCCTGATTTTCATATTCTTGTGCAGCTCCCCCATAATTTCAGTAATGAGTTGAGAGCAGCGGATATTGAAGGCAAGCTGCAGTTCTTTCTTATCTTGTTATAAATGGAGATGTTGCATTATTATCCCTCCATAGACAGAATGAATAGCTCCAGTGGCATTGGTGTTTCTCACAGGTACTTGTGGACAACAGTTTGGCACCGTTTTTGACATGGTTTACAAAGGCGAGGATGAGGAGGGCCATGTGAAATACAAGTTCAGTACCTACTTCTTCCGCAGCAGCTGGTACTGGAGGTATGAGAATCAGTACAGCAGGCCCAGGTACCGAGACCCCATCCTCCTGCGAGTGGGCTGGCATGGTATACCCTCTGAGGGTATTGATGCATGTGTTCATGTCTGGACCACTGATAAGGATTCTGTTCTTTTTTTCAAAGGTAGGTAGGTTTAGTTTGCTGTCCATTTCAACCCTAGGAGGGCTATAGCTGAGAAGTACTGTGTAGCCTGAATGCCCAATATATATGATTTTAGTGTCAAGGAAATTCTATGATCAGCTCCCTGATTAGCTAATTCTATATTTTGTAGCTCGAAATCCAATCTGCTAAATCCTAGAATAGGCCATACTCCTGTATGTATTGCATATTTGTGTGGAAAATAGGTAAATCTGTTATTTGAAAAATGGTCAGGGTGTCAAAATGTAATATGACCGCAACATTTCTAGAGTTATCAGGTCCTTGCTCAGTTTATAATTAGACCATTTAATTATAATTTTAGAAACACATCGATATGTTAAATGACTGGCTCTTTAATAAATTGCTAGCTCATTGGTCTATTAATTAATAAAGTGGAAAAATTCTGAATAACAAAATATAAATTTACGAGTGTATCAGAAAGCAGAGACTCACTGAAGATGTCTGATCTAGCCCAGACATTTCTTCAAGCGCTCAGGCAGCTTTGGTAACAGCCTGTCTTCAAAACCCTAAAATATATGTGAAATCTGCCAGTACTGTTTATCCAAATACTGTATGATGAACACATTATTATTATCATTATTATTAAAATGGAAGGTTACAAAAATAGAGAAAAGCAGAAAATCTACGAGTAAATAAATCCATAAGTAAAATAAATAATCAACAACTGAGGGTTGGTATAGTTAGAGGCCTATGAATTATTTGTTCTCTCGCACAGCTTTGGTGCAAAGAGTAATAATTCAGGCACACTGGGGTCAACAAATATTTATTAATAGTGACATTACATACACTAAACTACACACAACATAAAAACACAACACACAAGCTACACTATTTCCAAGTTTACAAATAAGGCAAATAAAGTGCGATTATAAAAGTAAAACATCAAAGAAAGCTGATGTCCCCAGTTGTCTCCAGTCCCATCGACACAGCTTTCTTCGACATGCAGGATCACAACATCTGCTTCTTCTGAGGGAAAAATGTCCAGTAAGACTGCAGCTTCTATAAACACTTGTCTTGTCCTTCAGGTAGTCTGGTGCGCAGATCATTTGCAGATCATTATTTTTAAGATTCCACACTGGTCGGTGTAATTGCCAGCAGAAAGCCATACGATCACTGCATGAGGTTCTCATCCAGCCCAGTCTGCCCAGCAGCTCCGCAGACACAGAGTCACCGCTGCAGTCAAATGTCGTCCGCTCACCACAGGTCACGTGTGCTGCGCATCACGTTTTCAAACGCTGGGAATGCGTGACGATGATGATTGAGCTGAATTTAATTTTAAACATTTAATATTCAGTGGAGCAGAACAGCAGTGTATAGTCATATACTGGATGGCATGAAGACAGGGGCTTTTGTCCTTATCAATCAGGCTTATTCTGTATGCAAGATGAAATGTTAATGATTTTTTTATTGAACAAATCCTAATTTTAAAAACTCTGCTGATAGTTCCTAAGGTTTCTGCAGAGTCTTGCGCAAGTTGCCAGTGAATAATAACTGCAAAGGGATTCAATGTAGGGTAGCTACTAGTACTTTTGAAATAGGCTATAGTGTATACTGTCCGTCTTTGAATGCTGCCTGGATGCCTCAAGATGTGTTTGGGCTGGAACAGATGTTTTCTGCAATGCTCTGGTTTCTAATTAGCTCACCAATTTGTAAAAATTCTCTTTCTGTCTCTTTTGTACAGTAAATTGACTGACAAGCTGATAAATTCATACTGTAAATGTATTATTTTACAGATTGACACATGGTTAAATTTATAATATAATGATATTCAATTATATTTAGAATATAATTTATAATCATAACCAGCAACTCCATAGATTTAGATTTTCAACTTAAACCGTAATATATGCATTGCACAACCTGTGGAAAATCCTATGTCTTCATTGACTGCTTTTTTTTTATTTGAACCGAGGATTTTAATGGTATCTGTCACTCCCAGTAGCTGGTGCACACTGTGTGAAACGACGGTCTATGAATTCTACTTTTATCGCTCAGGCACACAGTTCTGGCAGTACGACACTGAGAATGACAGAGCATGCACTGAGGATTCCCAAGGCAGGCCCTTCCCCCAGCTCATTAAGGACAGATTCCCGGGGGTCCCCAGTCCCATCGACACGGCCTTCTTCGACAGGCGGGATCACAACATCTTCTTCTTCAGAGGGAACAATGTGAGCCTGCAGCTTCTGTAACATAGGCCCCTTCCCAACTGCCATCTGAGTTTCCCTCCATTTAATGTACAGACATATGGACAAGTTAAAGGTTTACTCCCTGCTGAGAAGAGAAGGAAGGAAACACAACGTTTCAGCTGTAGAGCCTTCATCGGGTGTGAATAAGAACATACCCGAAGAAGGCTCCACAGCCGAAACGTTGTGTTTGCTGTCTTCTCTTCTCCGAATGGAATAAACCTTTAACTTTTTCCTTTGCAGCCTATGCATGCTGACGCAGCTCCCTACTTGAACCAATACAGACATAGTGAAGTGTCTCTTAGAAACATCTTTAATTTATACTTTTTCCTCTCATAGAAGTCACTGAAAAAAAATCTGAACTTCACCACATTTACAGAGGAGTTTTTAAATTTTGTTCAGAAGTTTAGAAAGATATGACCAGGTTTTAAAAGGTCTTCAATAAAACATATTGGAAAAACTGTGAATTATGCATGCATAGAAAATTTGTATAGAACAGCAGATTTTGTCATATTTCAGCACATGTTGTCATTTGGATCAGAGAACTTCAGATGTTTTATGTTTCTTAGTCACCATGTCCATTCTGTCACTAAGCAATCCAGGTTAGATCCTCACATTCTACCACCCAAAACTAAAGACGTTGAGCACCTGTTTTGTAATTTCTGAAACATTTTAAACCTGCTATCACAAGACTAACAAAGACTGAGCTCCTATGAACCGGTTTCCACCACAGTATTTGTTTGTTCTATGTAACAGGACTTATTACTGAAGTCCAAAAGTTGTTCATTACCTCCTTTTACCTCAAAACTGATTCACATTATCGGTGGTGTATTTCAACAGAGGTGAACCCAAAATGGTGCTTGTTAAGGTCTGTGTTTTTCTGTGTTACTGACAGGTAACTGCCTTCAATGTTGATCTCAACAGAAAGGTTGATGGTTACCCCAAGCGGATAATTGATGTTTTTCCTGCAGTGGTGTCTGGTGATCACCCAGTGGGAAATCTGGATGCTGTCTACTTCTCCTACTACTACAACGCTACCTACATCTTCAAGGACCAAGACTATTGGAAAGTTGTGGATGAAAGGGACAGAAAGTCTAACTCTTCGCTGCCTTACAATGGCCTCTTTCCTCATCACAGTATCAGCAGCCAATGGTTAGACATCTGCGATGTTCATCCTTCCATGCTGAGCCCAGATAGATCTATTTAATTTATCCTTTTTTTTCAGTGCTGGTAAAATCAACACTGGGTACATACTGTGTTCCAACAGGAATGAAAAATATTGTTTGACTTCATCAGGAGGGAAACTACCACAAGGTAGAGATTTCAAAATTTTAAAAAATATAGATTTTGTTTTCACTATGGCACCTCAGAGAGATATTGTGCTTGTGTTCATGAGAGGATGGTGAGATATTCCTATCAATCTTTCTCCACTGAAGTGGAGTGTCAGCAACCAGTCAAACTGTGTGTGGATGTTACTGGCCAATATTACAGGCACGCAAAATACTCTGTGACTGAAACATGTAAGGTTCATATATACAGTGGTTGGCTCTTTTAAGTAGTTCAATAATGGTTAGCAAGACTATGCTTTAGAAAAGCAAGGGAGTGACTTTTTCAATGCTATGACCACTATATTTTCATTTTAGCATATCAGGCTCACAAGTCAAGAACAGACAGATCTCAGTCCATTTTTACCAAATAGTTTCACACATTCATACTGTTACCAAAATGTCTGGGCCCCACCCACATACTGTATCAACTGCTTCTGAACTCACTTTATGTAACGCTGAAACAATGTCTCAGTTTTGTTTTTCACGTAGAACAAACAGCCTATGTATTATTTTCATGGACTGGGTGCTTTTTTTGACACCATGAAGAAAACAACTACCAAAAATACATAATCTCATTTGTAGCTTTAAGAATAAAGAACAGTTACAAAGGAGAGACCATTTCGCCCATTTAGCCCAGTTGGTACAGTAGGTAGCAGTTAATTCATCGAAGGATCTCGTCCAGCTCTTTTGTCGAAAGAAGCCAGGGTATCAGCTTCAGCAGCTTGGTGGGTACCTTGTCATATACCCCCACAACACTGAAGTATCATCACTGTTTCCTAAAATGAAAACTGGGTGTGGCTGTGGAATGAGCTTTCTAAATATACAAAAGTATACAGTGCCTTCTGAAAGTATTGGGACTGCAAAGTCAAAGCTGCCATTACCATTTTGTAGATAATAAGTTCATATACTTACATGTACTCATGAGTTCAATATGAACAATATACAGTATTTTACAACTCATTTTATAGGGATGAGTTATTCACAGCTCTTTTATGAGCCTCATTTCAAATTCAAAATAAAGAGGTTCCACACTATCAATTTCTTTAATTGCCCCAAGAGAGCAGAACTGAACATTGACTTTAATAATAACTTTGGAGTTGTGCTTACCACTATTTTTTTTCACAAGGCATTATTATTTTTAGAATTCATTGTGAAAATCCCAGTTTACTCTAGATTCCATTGTCCCGAGGCACTGGGTGTACAAAAATGGTATTATGAAGAATCTCAGAGATCACTTCACATTTTTACATCTCACACAAGACAGATGTGTGAATTTCATTTTCACAGAGTGTTTTTGTTATCTGAACATCACACTACTTTGCAAGATATTAAACTACTGGGCATACTTGCACAACACCTTAATTCTGTGGTTTCAGAGTGTTTTCTGGTGCATAAATGACCATTTATCCCTTTTAAGCAAAAGGCACTCCTGTAGAGAAATCACTTAAGCAATTTAGTCATGAAAATTAAAACTAAAAACTAGATCAGTTTTTAAATTTAAATCAGTTAAATTAGCTTTAAAAATGTAAAAGCTGAAACAAAATTGAGCAGTATTGCATGCTTGCAGTTAACATGTTTGAAAATTCCAAATTTAATATGAACTTTGTTAAGTCTTAAATATACAAAACATCAAAAGAAATTCAAGAACACCTACAGGTATCAATAACATTTCATTTTAAGAGCTGAAAAGTCATCTATAAATAAATAACTAGTCTAATAAACTAAAGAACATTAATTGATGGTGAAGAACATGTAGCAAACTGATCCACATCATTTTTAAAGTTCTTAAGATTGTCCTCCTAGATTAATTAATGGCTACTTCAATGTTAATTGTTACACATCATAAAGAATGATTTACAATCCCACAATTAAAGTTAAAATAAAATTAACCTGTGTTACAGTCATTTGGCTCTTCTCTGCTTTCTAGATCTTTTTGAAGACATTACAAAACGAATATAATTTTTTTATGCTGTCTTGATTTCACTGATTTGGGATATCAGATTGTGGAATGAAACTTCTCTTGGCAAAACAATTAAGACTTACTTAAAAAAAATATGCTATTAAAAACACACAATACACAATTGACACATGACGCTTTAGGCTTGGAACACAAAAAAGGTCATTGAAGTAGTATTCTTGAAAGAGTCATAAAAATAAATCTTTGATATTTGAGCAGCTTGTTTGTGCCATTTTATGTGCTTTTTTCTCTGTGCTTGTGAATGTTTGAAATGTTTGCTGGTTTTATGTTTTACTATATGGACAACCACTTTCTGAAACAAGTGACTCAGATATTTTGAGTAACGCCTATAGAATTTACACATTTGTCAACGGACAACTTCAGTTGTTTTAAATTAGATATTGTCTTAAGTAATTAAAATGTGCAAGAGGCAATCTGACACCCACACCTGCTATAACAGAAAGTAAACTCTTGATCTGATGTGATCTGATCTTTTGTGGCTGGCTGCACTATTTTTTCATGTAGCTCAGCACTGAAAAGTACCCTTTCCTGTGTCTTATTTTCTACTGAAAAATCTGTCTCGCATTTCAAAAGGAACAGTGTCAAACCCATCCTAAGAAGCTTTTCTTTATACTAAATCACAAAAAACAATGAAGGACTCTTTTCTACTGAAAAGAAGAAAGGGGAAGATATTATAATTATTAATAAAAGATAAATCAAACACAAGCATTTGCAAATGCTTCAAGACTGAGTCTGAGTAAGATGTTGAATAGTTTTGACAGTTTTACAGTATTTCACTAAAACGTTACTCGTGACAATAGTAAATTACTTTATTAATTAATACTTTATTGGTTTTCTGCCTTCATCTGCCATTTAAGCATGTGTACTTGTGCTTTTGTTGCAGTAGATGAACTGTATTTAAAAATGTTACTATATATGCAATAACCATGGTTATAATTATACTGTATTTGCATTATATGCTATGTATTTGTGTAATCATAGCTATATGCATATGCTATGATATTTGTCATTGCTAGTGTTATTTGTCACTGTTCACTGTCATTTTACTTTGCCGGTGTTATTTTTACCCTTCTTTCTGAAACAAATCGGTTTCATAAAGACATTTAAACTGTATCATACCTGCTCCACCACCCCCGCCCCATCAAAAAAAAACAAAAGTAAGGAAACTCCGATATGTTTATGTACAGGCCTGGATGATTTTCCCTGTAGACAAATGACACATAAGTCATGCACATCTCTATGTACTTTGTTAATAAATTAAATACCTGATTTTTCTCTCTTTTGTCTGTTTGAAGCCTCTTTTACCCTTTATGGCCTGAGTTTTAATTTTTGGTTGGAACCCGTAATAAGTGCTCCTACTATATATTGTAAGTCACGATTCACCTCTGGCTCTTGGAGAAATGAACTCTGGCCAGTGTCCACTTTGAATATTCTGCAGGCATTCTAATGCCATTGAAAATCTTCCCTTTCTCCTCTTTGATGCCCAGTTTCTGAGTTTATAGTTGTTGTTTTTTTCACCAGGCAGTACTTTCCAATCTCAACAGGCGATAACGGGTTATAAGTTTCAGGTTCAGATGCTGTTAAAAAAAGAAAGCCTTAAGAACCAGCTCAGTGAAGTTCTGGTTCTCTGTGGTGTGAGTGGTTAGGAGCATTCAGCTTGCTGTTGGTTTTTAGTGGGGAACCGCAAGGAGCTCCACATTAGTCACTCACAGATCACAGATCACAGCTGCCAATTGAAGTACCTTACGCATCATGCCATCTGACTTCGTTATATTTGTTCTTCAGCATAGAGCTACCTTGTAAACTTATTCATCTGCAGATATTGCTGTACAGAGACATCTTACCAAGTTAATAGTGCAATAATATCATGATACTGATATAATATGTATGCATGCAGTATAATACACTATACAGTGAGGCTCATGACAATCATGGACACTTGTGAGATGACTTGAATGGAGCAATGCTTTAATGTGCCTGCATTTCAAAATGTTTATTAAATGTATCCGTACAATTCCATTTTTAGTCAAACATATCCTTTCATTAATCAGGTCAATTGAGGACACATTCTGGTTTCCAGTGACACCTTAAAGACAACCCACTTGCACAGCAGGGCATTAACTGGAGGAGTCTGAGGGACGTACCTTACTCCAGGTATAACAGCTGGGATTCGAACCCACAACAGAGCCACTGTTCTACATCACATTCTTACAGTATATTAAGCTTGAGGGGACGTTAAAAAGAGCATGGTGCTTTTAACCTGTTTTCTGTATGCGATGCGATCTGAATGCAGTGCAGCAAGAAAACCAGCTCCTCTGCCTGTCAGTGTTTGTGACTGTATGATATTGCCATATGGTATAAACAAAGTGAATAGTGAGGCTTGTCAGAAGGCGGCTTCCCCTCCTCCGGTGGCTGGCATTCTCAGAGCAGTGGGGTAGGGATGAGGCGATCAGGAAAACCAGCTCTAACACACTGTGCGGCCCGTGTCTCTCGGAAAGGTAGGCGATTTGAAGCAGTGCATGTAAAAAATCCACAGAAACATTAATGATAAAAATGTATTACAAAAAGTTTACATATCAGCGTAGGTGTTTACAAAATGTTAAAGGTTTTATTCCATGCTGAAGTGAAAGAGAAATAATGTATCGACTGTGAAGCCTTCTTCAGGTCAGCCGAAACTTTGTGTTTTTTTCAGCATGGAATAAAACCTTTCTTCTTGCTTTGCTGCCTACGCATGGGGACGCAGCTGCCTACTTGAACATCTTAAAAAAAATGTTATGTTTAGCTTCACTTTATTGCTGTTTGACAGGACTCCCAGATTTGATCCTTGTGACCCAACATCTTCCAGTTTTCATTGTGAAACTGGAATTTGAGCTGTTAAATTGAACCTTTAACAGCAGTAATTGTGTTTTGATCAGGATCAATGTACATGTCATAACATGCTTTTCTATTAGATTGTAAAAGTGATTTAATCTGTCACATTCATCAATAGCTAACATCTTACAAATAACTCAACTTCATTTTGAATGTCCCTTGTGGGAAAGTATTCATAAAACGGTTTCATAATTTATTTTTCTTATCTGTTTTAAAATAGTTTCATCAGTATGTAATTGTGTAGGCTATTTAACACAAACATTCACCAGACACACTAATCTGCTAGACAGGTGGCTTAGAAGGAGGCTGTCAGGTTTGACATTCCTTCATATCAGCAATGCTCAGTGTCTTTAAGATGTCATTTTCTCACCATGCTGGAACGTGTCTCAGACCTCTAATTCTGCTTTGACACAGACCGCTAACTCCAAAAATTAATAATAATTTCCATAATTCACAGTGACTGCTATCTCTTAAAAGATACTGTACCACAAACCTCAAAGATTTGAATTGTAAACTGTTCATACAGTATGTGCCCATTCCATAGGATAAGCCTTGAAAAAAATAATATATCTACAGTATTTGGATTTTATATGCGCTGAAGTGCTTTATATTTTTATTTTTGTGGTAATTGTGTTTCAGAGTTATTTGTTCTGCTTCACAATTGTTCAGTTCTTAAACAACGTCCACAGAATTATTGATGAATTTGGCACCTATAGATCTTCCTGTTACTGTTTTCTGTGATTTATACGATGGTCCTTATTTCCTATAGAGAACATAGCCTCCAGTCTTCATGTATTCCTCCTGGATGAGCCCAGACCTCTCGTTCCTACAGAGTTTCATTGTTGTTCAGCTTGAAGCTCATGTCTTTTCCTGACTGACGCAGCTCGGCCAACACAGATACGAGCTCTCCTTTCAGGGCCCAGCTGATCTGACTTCCTGCGAGACTGAAGTGAAGATACTGGAGTGAGAGGACCGTTACAAAGTGATTGGAATTTCATGTTTATACTGATTTATACCTCTATCATCACTGTAAAAAACATGTACACAACCCACTTAGTGGATCCAGAAACAAACAAGCTCATACAAATATGTACATTCCACGACCACAGTTGATTGTATATTGTAGCTGAAAAACATTTTGGCCTCAATACCTGACCTCTCAATACCAATCAATGAGAGGCATGACTGCTCAATACCTCTCAAAGCAGACATGAAGGAGCAGTTTGTATTATCAGTCTCAGTTTCTGCAACGCTGTGTCTGTTAATACCAATCCAACTAACTAATTAAACTAAGAACACCTACTGTATGTTGTCGAGAACCAAAAAGGAAGCAATGAGTTTAATCTTAATCTGGTTTTCGATTTGTACTGTCATGTCTGAGCAATGTTTGCCAACACTCTCAGGGTATTCCCTGAGAGAGTTGTTAAGGGAGTTTGTTTGCCTTAAAATGCAAATTGAATCATTTTTCATTTTTAGACAACAATCAGAAGCCCCTATCCAGTCACAGTATGAGTGTGCTTCTTCCTTCAATATTAACTTGTTTCACATCCTGCTATCTGTTTCCAACAGCTTAATTATTTCCTCTCCAAAAAATAGTTTCAGTAAAAAATTAGCTCCAGGGGCTCATTGAGTGTGATGCAGTCGGATGTGCCAATAAGGAATTTATTATTCCAATCTTCCTTCCTCTGCCCCCTGAATGCACACACACACAACATTGCTTTACACAGCACAGCAAAGGCACAAACATCACACACACAGCACCCCAGGAATTGGACCCAGGACCCCACCACTGCAAGCAGCAATGATAACCCCTCCACCATCATGCCACCCCCTGTTTCTCAATTAAATCTTTTCAATTTTATATTAATTCCTTTATATTACCTAAAAATCACACTTATAAGTGTAATTCAGATTTGAAAATAGGGAATAATTAAAGGTTAATTAAAGTATTAGAAATGCAACACCAGAAGGAGGCTCAACAGATGAAGCATTGGGTTTCTTCTTTGTACTTTTCAGTGTGGAATTAACCATGACTTTTTCTTTTGCAACCAATGCATGCTGACGCAGCTCCCCACTCAAAACCCTTCAATTAGATCTTAAAATTAGTCAGTTTCCCTTTCTAAAAGATACATTCAATAACCATACCTACCAGACATGCTGTAACTTGCAATTTGGGTTCTTCATTGCCACAGCCAGAAATTCCACCGCGTCATCCCCCATCTCATTACCACTGAGGTCCAGCTCTTTTAGCTTGGAGGCAAACATGCTGACAGCCAGGGCAAGATATTTACAGCTTTTGGAAGTCAGACCACAATTCCTCAATCTGGAAAACAAAAGCAATGAGCAACAGGCCGGGCATCTACTAGCAGTACTGCATGTTTTTGATCTCTTTTTTACGTGGGTCTTGAAGATGTCAAAACATTGCAGTTAGAGTCGGGTTCTGTCCAGTTGGACAACTTAAAAATGCAATAGCCCCATTGTAACTCATGCTAATCAGTGGTTTGGCTTACAGCAGAAGAAATGCAATCCTTACCTAAGCGTCTGTAGTCTACAGTTAGGGTTCTTCAGTCCAGCAGACAAAAACTCCACTCCAGAATCCCCCAGGTTGTTTGCATTCAGGTCCAGCTCTTGCAGATTTGACTGGGTGGCACTTAGAGCACAAACTAGAGACTCACAGCTCCTGGCTGTTAACCTGCAGAATTCTAACCTGCAGAGAGCATACCATACAGTGCATTAACCGGTGTTGTCCTGCACATCAAAAACAGCCAGGACCCTCAAAGGGCATTCATCTCATAATCACTTTTACTGCAAATAACTATCATGGCGGTGCTGATGACAAAAGATATTGCATAATATCAAATTATTCCATATTGGAATAATGTACCAAAGTACATTCCAATAAGACATTTACTAGATACCCAACATTGCGGCTTTCTCATTAGGGGTGAGAAACTTTGCCTGACTGATCCCACGCAATGAAGGTTACAAACCCCTGGTTCCATACTAGCTAACATGTGTGATCTTCAGTATTTTTCCAATATACTGCAAAACCGCATGCTGCAAGAAACTGTGGGCTGTTAAATCCTGAAAAGTTAAAGGTTTAACTGCTTCGTTCCTCTGTCCCTGCTGCTGAAAGAGTCTACTGCGGCAGCAACAGGACATTCACTAGGCAGTACTTTGTGCAGCTCATGGCAAAAGTAGTTACCTCTTACCCTCAGGATTTTTCATTGGTAGTAGAAGTGCTCATTTTTAATGAATAAGGAAAAGTAGAAAATACTACAGCCTGTCTTTTACCACTGTTATACCTTCTATACTGTTATAAAGTGTTACAGTAAGGTGAATAGTAATCATTATTGTCTGAAAAAACAGAACTTTCTCCTCTATGGTTAAAGCACTAAGATGTTTTTCGGTGATACTGGAAAATGATTCAGACCTAACTCTGGGCAGTGCCATTGTTAGATGTTGTACTGTATGCATGTTGTATGTATTGCTGCTGTTTGACAACAATATCTACTGTAACATCATTAAATCATTATTATTTACCTCAGGTTCTTTATTTTACAGTTGGGATTCCTGAGTCCCCAACACAAAATTTCCAGTCCTGAATCTTCCAACTCATTTATTTTAAGATCCAGCTCTGTCAAGCTTGAATGGTTTGTGCAGAAAACTGAGGCAATGTCTTCACAACATGCAGGGGTGAGCCCACATCCCTCTAACCTGGAGAAACAGGAGAAAGTCATTATACATCATAAGCATTTACAGTATTTCTGAACATAAAACTGCCTCACGACAGAACGATAAGTTACAGTTCGCAATATTTATAATCATAGCTTGACTAATTGTGCCTAATATGTGAGCAGTGAAACATTAAAGTCCACTTGAAATTAAAGAGGTCAATACCATTTACAAAGGATTGGAGCTACTATACAGTATATGCAGAAAAGGAAGAGAGTTATGTGCCGATACTAAGTTCTTTTATTTAACATGTGAGCCACAGAAATCTGTTCATATTGAGGGATATTTAGTACCTCAATAGATACATCAGTAGGAAAGCCATTGCAGTAGTCTAATCACTGAATTGGCTTAATCACTCTGTTCTTCTCCCCACTGATAGCTGACGTGTGATGAGTGTACTGGCGCACTATGGCTGCTGTCGCATCATCCAGGTGGGGGCTGGGGACTGGAGGGGAGTCCCCATTACCTCTAAAGCGCTTTGAGTGGAGTGTCCAGTAAAGAGCTATATAAGTGTAAGCAATTAATATTACTTATTATTGAATAAATGCCTGTAACACTTCACACAGATCCAGGATGTTCCCTAAGCAATGTTATGCAGAAAAACAAGAAAGCTCTGTCAAAACCTCCATCAAAGGTTCAGTTTCGGAACAGAATAACAACGCTATACTTACAAACTGGGAACTTGATGTTACACGCTTATAATTATAGTCTCAGTCTCATCACAGTACTGTACATCCTAAAAATGTTCTGTGCATATATGTTTTACCATCGATCTGCAAGTAAATCTGAGTGTCACAGCATACAGTACCTGTGAAACTCAAGCCCATGATGGTGAGTAGCCTAATCAAGAGGCAACATGTAGCTACAGAGTGATGAGCTAACTCTTGTGTAAACAGAGCAGTAAATGATGAGGTTCATGTTTTCTGGTTGGGGCAGGAGTGTCTCGCCACTGCAGAAATCCAGTTAAAGAATAAGAAGCTTGGCAAGTGAGGGGAGGTCATTCGTCTCATCTTTTTTAAAAGTGTATCAGCTACTGTTTCTTAAAAGGTGCCTGGCCTTCTTTGTCTGAAGAACTGTTTCTTATCCTCCATCTAAAATAGATTAACTTTTAGTTTCCAGCTGTGTCCTGGTGTCTGTATTAGTTATTGCTGAGTGTGAAATAGTCCCCTGAGCCTATTCTTTTAATACACCCTATATACTTTATATAGGATTCTATATACTTGAATTAACTCTCTTCCTTTCATTCTGTGTTGAATAATCTTTGGTCTGTTAAGCTGTACAGATACAATAACACTCTGAGACTATAAATATTATGAATGGTTATCAAAAATGAATATTGTTTCTTTATTATAATGAACACAATTGAACATTATATTCTTAATGTGGTCTTACTGGAGTATTGTGAAGTTTAAGCAGATCTTAAATGGATTTAATGTTGCTTTATTCTAAATACCTTTACCTACGAAAGGGGACTGACTCATTCTTCACTGAAGTCGTGCACCCACCTGAGTGATGTGCAGCAGCCATTACTGTATGTGCCAGATGTCCTACAACACAGCAGGTCAAGTAAAGAAGTGAGAAATTGCTTCGCCTATTGAATCACCGATTGAGGCCAGATTGTGTAAGCCCAGTGTGGAAATTCAGATTCAACACTTTCACTCTTAAAAGCTCTGCCATAGGATCTTCGATGGCTAAGAAAGAACCTTGTCTTACCTGATGAACAGCTCCACCAATAGCACAGTTTCCCAAGTCGTAATATTGGGACATTGGTATTTACTGTTTTTAGGAAATAAAGTCTCACCCCCTTACTTCAGTGTTTGTAGCTGACACTGTGGGTCCTTCAGTCCCTCTGACAGGATCTTTACTCCATCATCCCCCACAGTGTTCCTGCTCAGCCCTAACTCCCTCAGACTGGACTGGACTCTGCAGAGACTGCTGGACAGATACTGACAACAGCCAGCAGTAAGACCACAGTACCTTAACCTGGAGAAACAAGGAAAGAGCTCAGAATGTCTCTCTTTATAATCTTCAAACCACAGCTACATTTCAAAGAGAGAAAATGCTGATGCATTCTCTGAGTATGACATTAAACGCATTAATCACAACCTCTGCAATTCGTGGGACTATTTAGAGCTCACAGCAAATGATTCTGATTGAAAATTTGTATTAGTTTATTAATATAAACCTGACATGTGTACAATGTCCATGCGCTATGTACTAATCATGTAAATGAATGGTGATATGGGTATCGGGTGGTGCTGTGGGTTACACCGCCACTTTATAGCTCCAGGGTATTACATTAATAATTGTCTCTTAGTGGGTGGAGTCTGCATGTTCCCCTTGTATTTATTAACTCAGCTGGAGTTTTCTCTGGCTCCTCAGGTTTCCTCCCTTAGTCTTCAGAGATGCTTTCCAGGTTAACTGACCCAGTCCAGTAACAGACTCCAGTGCAGGTTGCCTGCAATAGGTGGGCACTTTGAGCCCTTCCATTCTGCCCTGTGTCTCCCTGGTTAGTCTCTAAGGATCACCACCCCTCTAAGGTTAAAGCAGGTACTGAAAATGAATGGAGCTTTTGACTAATTTGATTATTTAATTATATCATAAAGACTGCAGTGGGGGTTACTAGATCACCATGAAAACACTACCAATTACTTAAGGAATAGTTTAATGAAACTAAGTGAAAAATATATGGGAACTTCATATACAGTATAAATCATAATAAATAAATCAGAAAGAGTGTTTCTACAAAGCTGAATTTCAATTAAAACAATGAGCAATTTCAAAGACACCTTTGAAAATGTCAACAGCAGACACTGTTCTGAATTTCACAACTTCAGGTCAGTGGAATATCTACAATACCTCAAAGCAAATACTGGATATTACTACAATTGCGAACAATTATAAGTTCTTTAGTTTAGTAATGCTCCTGTTTTGTCTAAATAGAAGAACAGCATTTTTCTCTGCGTGCTGTACCCTCCTGGGAGGTCCAGAGAACAAAGGGTGCCTTGAGTTATATTGAGAGCACATGTTGATAGGATCCTTTTAAAGTATACTGCCTGGTTGCACCTGCCCTTGATCTGATTTCAGACAGTCTAGCTGACATACGTACTGTACATGAGAAAAGTATTTTTTTAAATACCTTTGGCTGTGATCTGGAAGAGCTGCTTTGTGCTTTGATTTGCTACACATTAACAAACAATTGACCGGGTCAGCCTTGAGTCAGCCTCGAGCACTGATACTCACCCCAGTTTCTGTAATTTGCAATTGGGATGTGTCAGACCAGTAGACAGTTTCTTTAAACCATCGTCTTCTATTTGATTCATCATGAGTTCCAGCTCCCTCAGACTTGAATGGTTTGTACAGAGAACGGACGCAAGATATTCACAGCTCCCTTTTGTCAGACCACACTGCTTTAGCCTGTAGGGATTGTGCGCTTGTTTCAAATACAGGTCTAGGTAAAGCATCATTTCAGGACTTAGATTCTAGGCTTTTGTTTTAAACAGATTTAATGTAAGGTTCCTTCTCAAATTTACTCTGATTAGTTGCATTTTGATTGAAAATTGTTTAAATGAATCATCTGAATAAGTGTAAAGCATAGCATACCCTTGTGTACATAATTTTATTTTGAAGACAGAACAGGAAATGAAATTTGGTGTCCTTGTGGTTTGTTACGTCTGCAACTCACAGATACTGTATGTTACTAATGCCCAAGCTTTGACTGCAATGTAATTTATTTAGAGAAGCAAATCAAATGGTATTGCAACAGAAAGCAAACCAACCCCTGAGTGCTGCATATTTTACTGGAATTTTTAAATGTTCATCCTCCACCCCCAGGGCTTGGAAAAGTACAGTATGTTAATCATGCAATTAATCTCAAATACATAAATGAGGCTAAACATAAAAAATTGAAATTTCATTCATTTCAACCTGCTTCACTCCTCCTACGATGAACAGATGTTATCTGTGAAAAGACCTTGCACCTCTTCAATCACTAGTAAAGGTATTTGAGCTAAAAGCTAAGCACAGGATTAATATGAAATGGAAAGTGAGAGGTGCAAAAGAGGAAAAATCAGGAAAAATCTGTCCGCATCCATTAGTAATTATATGAATAGCAAACAGCGGAGATCGCGTCCAGCCTGCTCCATATACTCACCCCAGTCTTCGTATCTTGCAGCTTGGATCCGCCAGCCCAGCACAGAGCAGCTTCACGCCAGAGTCCTGCAGGATATTCCAGCCCAGCTCCAGCTGTCTGAGCCGCGACTGGTGGGATCTGAGGACGAAGGCCAGATCCACGCAGCTTCTGGCCGTGAGGCAACACTGTTCCACACTGCACGGGCCGCAGGGGAAAACACAGGCTGATTAACTGTCTCTAGTAACACTAGCAACAGTTGCCGTTTTCTCATGAGGTTTAGGCTGACGTCTGCTGTGCAGATATGGTCTCCTTTTTAACGTGAATTAACTGCTACTGCCGTCTCGACAGTACCCAAGCTCACAACAGCAAAATGTACATACTTCGGAAGGGTTGAGACCCTTACAGTATATTATTTATACACTTGTAAAGACTCACAGACACAGACTGGAATATAATAATAATCCTAACATTTATATAATGCTTTTCTGGACACTCCATTCAAAGCACTTTATAGCTCATGGGGACTCCCCTCCACCACCACCAACATGCAGCACCCACCTGGATGATGCGACAGCAGCCCATACTGCGCTCACAGTACTCTCTCCACACAGCAGCTATCAGTGGGGAGGAGAGGAGAGTGATGAAGCCAATTAGGAGGCCATGACCCCTAGGAAGCCATGATTGGTAAAGGCCAAAGGGAAATTTGGTCAGGACACCAGAATAGCACCCCTACTTTTTCAGAAACACCCTGGGATTTTTAATGACCACAGAGAGTCAGGACCTCAGTTTTACGTCTCTTCCAAAGGACAGCACCTGTTTACAGTATAGTGTCCCCGTCACTATACTGCATCATTAGGACCCACACAGACCACAGGGTGAGCAACCCCTGCTGGCCCCACTAACACCTCTTTCAGCAGCAACCTTAGTTTTTCCCAGGAGGTCTCCCATCCAGGTACTGACCAGGCTCACACCTACTGAGCTTCAGTGGGCCACCAGTTGTGAGTTGCAGGGTGATATGGCTACTGGCATAAATATAACTTTATCATATAAAATATTATAATTTCGCTATACTATAATATTTTTCTATACTTTTGCTATACTAGAATATAATGTTGCTTGTTCTAAATGGCTTTGTATCCGGTTTGTGAATCTTTATCTTTTTTACCTCTCATCATGCAATACATTTGGATGACTCCAGACATTCAGTTTCGAAACACTAAATGTATGTATGTGAGCTTGGAGCATTTCTGTACTACAAACAGCAGCTCAAAATAATGATCCCTGATCCAGCAGTTTTCCATCAATGAAAAATGTTTACCTGTATCTGGAATTACATGCACAATACTTGCATTCATTTCTGGTTCGGGAGCAAAACTTACCTTAGTCTCTTGTAAAGCTTTGCAATGGGTAACATTCGGATAACACCTTCTTCGTGAAGGCGGTATTTGCGCAAGTTGAGTTCATCAGTTTCACCTGGGGACATTTGGAAGATATAGGCAAGCGCCGAGTACTGGGATGGTGAAAGCCTTGCCTTTGAAAGCTGTCCTGAGTTTAAGGACGTTTTCAGCTCCTCCACAAGAAAGTTGTCATTTAGCTCATTCAGGCAATGAAAAAGATTGATGTATCTTTCAGGAGAGATGTCGCTCCTAATTAAATCCTTGATGTATTCGGTGGTCTGACTAATGACATCAGAATTGTCTTCTGTGTTTAATAAAAGTCCATTTAATAGATTTTGGCTATGTTCTGTACTGACGCCTAACAGAAACCTGACAAAGACATCAAGATGACCACTTTTACTGAGGAGAGACTTTTTCAGTCCTATTCTAAACACATCCCGTAAACTAGGCTGTCCAGCAACACAGCTGAAAGTGTAATCTCTGGTCTTTCTTAGCACATTTAGCTTTTTATTTTGATAACTGGTGAACACATACAGGGCCGCAAAATATTCTTGGAGTGTCAGATGTGCAAATGAGTAGACGCTTTCCTGCAATGATACAGAGTTTTCAAGAAATATTTCTTTGCACACCCCAGTAAATACTGACGGCTGGCTCATATGAATGTCATATTTTATCAGATCCTGCTCATAAAAAATGACATTACTTTTTTCCAGATGTTCAAATGCCAGCCTTCCTAAATTAAGAATGGCATCTCTGTTAGACTCCAGTAAGCTGTAATCTGTCCATCTTCTCTGATCGTCGTATTTCTGATTCTGGAAAGTCAGAACAACTATCAAAAACTTTGTATATATTTCTGCCAAAGTTCTTGGAAGGTAACTGTTGCCATCTCTGGCAAGGGTTTGTTCAAAAACACAGGCTAGCACCCAGCAGAAAGAAGGCACATACTGTAGCACATTAGATACAGACTCCTGTGTGCCTTTATGTGTGCCACTATTTCGGCTGCCAAAATTGTGTTTTTGCACTTCTTCCTGAAGTACTCTTCTCTCTCCTTGTCATCGAATCCTTGTATCTCCGTCACCCTGTTTATGACATTAGCAGGAATCTGGTTTGCTGCAGAAGACCTGGAGGTTATCCAGATGGATGCCTGAGAAAGTAGGTTTCCCCGAATTATGTTTGTAAGCAAAACATCCATAGAGGCGGCTTTCCTCTCATCTTCCAATGGCGGACATTTATAAAAATCCAACTGATGTCTGCTCTCATCCAATCCGTCAAAGACAAACAGGAATTTGATCACGCTGTCAGCCAAAATATTTTCACACCTTTTCATGTGCGGGTAGTACTGCTGCATGAGCTCGACGAGGCTAATTTCTTTCCTGAGCAGATTGAGTTCACGAAAAGGAAAGACACATACAAAGTCAAATTCCTGGTTGCTCTCTCCAGAGGCCCAGTCAAAAATGAATTTCTGCACGTAGACAGTTTTACCAATCCCTGCTATCCCCTTTGTCAGTACAGTCCTAACATTTTTCCCTCCACACTCAGATGTGAAAATTTCATTGCGCTTTAAGGAACAGGACGTTTTCCTTTCTAATGTCTCATCATCACGTCCACTTTCAGTCACCAGAACATCGGTGAACAAGTCTTTGAGAAGGGGCTGTTTCCCGTATTTAGCAATGCAATCAGATACGTGTTCGAATTTGTTTATGAGCGCAGATTTGTGAACGTCTTTCAAATCCTCAAGGAGCTTATCTGAAATTAAGAAATGAAAACATTTATCACTTTCAGAAAACTGTAGAGCAAGCTGAGAAGTAGCAGTACTTTTAAAAGTACGGACAGTACAGTATGATAGTTATTAGCAGAGCTAACAGTTGTAGTACTTGTAAAAGAAGTTTTATATTACTGTTTATTTTTCAAGTTACACATGGGCATTAAAATTTTCTATAACATGTCTAGTTTGCCTCGCACTCTGTTGGGTTTTAGAAGGACCCCTAGTGTTAGTTGAAAGCTAAGAATAGTTGTGCTTTTGCCTCTGGACCTCTGAAGAATGTTAAAAGGAATTGAAACAACCTCATTGTGTTTATTATTCCTGCTTCATGACTGCGAGACAACTATGGGGCTGTCATTATTATGTATTTCTACTACTTACAAGTAATACATTTTAGGGTCATATTACATTAACTCTGTCCCAGAAGTATACTACGCAAAGAGGGACTGTACCTTTTCACAATACACCAGTCATTACTTAAGTCACTTTACTGTACATATAAAAAATGGAGAACTGATTAAAGTTGTGGGTTCAAATTTCAGATGAGATCCTGCTATTGCACCTTAAGCAAAGCACTTCACCGAAATAGTTCCAGTAAAACCCCCAACTGTATAAATGGGTGTAGATGTACCATAAGTTGCTTTTGATAAAAGTGGCGGCTGTATAGATATAAATCCAAGCATCTACTTAATTGGTTTCTGGATGTGCAGAGGTCATTCGTATACAGCTGTTCCATTTAAGAAGCTCAGAAAAATGTTTTATTTTAGAACCTTAACCTTAAAACATGCACATGGATTCACAGCCTGGATACAATGAATATAAAATATATTTCTTTTGCCCCTACTACTGTTTCCATTAAATCCTGAATTCATCATTATGTGGCCTGCTTACGAAAAAGATAGTTATGTAGCATTAATGCATTCAATAACAACAGAGGCTTCAGTGATTTATTTATCTGAAACCAGACTGGTTATTACCTGAAATCGTCAGTTGTTGTTCATCTGAAAGACAACAAAATGATAAATCTTACATGCTGATACAGTGCCTTCATTTTTGGAAGGAATTGTTCCTGAATTAATGATAATTACAATACGTGTTCAGACATAAATAATATAAAAGGTAACATTCTGCACAGTAAAAAAGTGAATACATAATATGAACACAATGTCTATTCTGCATGAATCTTTAATTAACCCAGTTTCATCTGCCCAGAATATAGAGATACTTTTGCCTTAGAACACAGACCTAGGATAGATATTTTTTTACAGAAAGGGGAAACAAACTTGATTCTTGAAGTCATAAAATCAATTAAAAGGTAAAGGATAACCTGACGTCTGTAGGCGTTGTGTTCATAACTATAAAGTTAAGAGTACTGAATTAACCATAAAAAGCTAAGACAAACAGTACTATTATCTCTTTTTTGATGCTGAAAAAAATCTAAAAAGGATATATTGTGCTTGTGAGGCATGTAACTTTAAAATATTACCTTTTTGAAGTTGAAATGTTAAAAGTAATGTGTCTTTTGGAGACTTCCAAGACATTGAATTACTGTCTTCATATAAATGATATATTGTGTATATACTACTACTACTACTAATAATAATAATAATAATAATAATAATAATAATAATAATAATTTATAGCTCCTTTTAAAAGTGGCTTCTCAAAGCGCTTTATTGAAAAAAAATATAGTTCTCTTTCACCTAATTAATAATCATGGGGCAGGTGGACACTGTCATACATCATGTAGTTAGGTCAGCACCACTATGATTTACTCACAAAGCCTAAATACTGTATACTGGCATTTCCTAATCCTACCCTAAACCTTAATCTTGCCCCAGCCTCTAATCCTACCAGGAAAACTAGCCATTCCAGGACTCAAAGGTTTACATGGTTTATTCTACAACAACCTTTTAAAACTTCTCTCTGCTCTTATTTCTGAATTTCCCCTTTATAATGTTTAATGCCAACAAGTACAATGTAAAACAGACATAAACATATTGAATTGTGTTCATTTCCCAATAAGATCTAAAGCTTTTTTCTGCAATTATTGGTTCAGAACTACCATCCACAGCAAGCTACTATGCCAATCAGAGCTAAATCATGTGTCTGCCTTTTTTACACATTTTCTCTGTACAACTCATAATAAGGGGCATGTGGTAGCCTAACTGTGTTGCTGTTTCAGTCTACAAGAGAAATGTTAACTAAAGTCTTGAAGGATGTAATAATATTCCTCATATCTCCCACCTCAGTGTATGAGCCTGAGATAGAAAGCATGTCAGTTACTATCAGTCAGCCTAAATTTGAAACAATGGAGAAAATAACCAAATTGTTCCTATGTTTTATTTACTTAACAGATTTTATAAGAGAAATTACCTGCACTCTCATTCAGTGTGCTTGCAATATTGATAGTTAAATTAGTGATGCTCTGCCCTTGAACGACTGGCGCGATGACAGTGGCTCCATCCCTGGCATTAGCTGAGGAGTGCAATTCCATAGAAGAACAGCCTTTATCACCTAAAAAAAAACAACACAGCACTGCACTGCAAGCATTTACAACAGAAGGAATATCTGAACAATTCCCAGCTGTCATGAAGGTCATGAAGTGAGAATCGGGCTATAAGTGTGGTAAGTGATGCTGCAGCCTTTGAGAGTACCAAGAGCAATACAGAGCTTTGACTTGGAAGGTGATTGTATAACAAGTATTACTGTAAGTGGTGCAAAAACAGCAATAGAGAATGCAGCAAGGCAGAACTCCATTTACACTGGGCAGGAGTCATCAAGTAGTTAAGGCATCCTTTATCCCTGCAGCGGTCCTGTACTACAAAATGCGTGGCACACCAAAGAGGAGAAAAGACATGGTATGAAAACTTTTGTGCTAACAAAAATCACATTTAAAGTAAACACGAAGGCCCAACGAGAGGCAGATACACATTTAGCAAAATAAAGGTAGGAGTGACCATGAAATGGAAGAGGTAATAAAAAATTAGCACTTGTTTTTACAGGAACAAATTCGATCAAGATATATCAGATTAGATAGATCCCCTCGCGTGGGAGAAGGTGGTACAGTAGGTTTATTATGAATTGCACACCTATAGACATTTTTCTAAACATTTCAACTCCGATTGCTATTTGGTATGGCAATAAAGCAAACAGTTGTTTAAAATTCTGAAACTTAATTTTCTTTGTACTTTGCAAATAAATGTTAAGATTAAAAAAATATATAGGCTTATTCAAATTTTAAATCATCTGAATACCAAACCACAGCTGTTTACCCATGTAAAAAATTTCTATACTCACCAGATTGCATGGCATCTAAAACAAGTTCTTCAATATAATTTCACTTCCTATTTGCTTCGGACACATCAAAACCTTAGAAAATACAATAAAAATGTTATTGAGACAATGTAAAGGTGAACTCCATTTTCTTCTCCATCTCCTCATTTCCTTTCTTTCCTGCTTGTTAACCAGCTCTCTATTTCTGAGAGGACATTACTTTGGCTTTTAATTTTAATAATGAATGATACATTTCAATATTTTTTATGAGGGACTTTATCTGACACTAAATATATCTCACTGTTGCTTTTTCATTCGTATTCAACGTGAGAGTTGCTAGGGGCCTATGAATAGCATTCATCATTTACATCACTTTAACTAGGAAAATGGCAAATTCATAGTTTTTAGTGGTCTTAAATCCAACAGTTATGCTAAAATTATCCAAAACAGATGAAGCGTATTCTATAAAATTGTTACACTACTTGCCGGATGGATTTTAGGACCCTTCGCGTAGCTGATCGAAAAGTTAAGGCGGTGTGGAGAAGAAAAGAGAATCCAAGCGTACTGTACGTATCCGAATCGTACATCAAAGGTGAAAACCAATCCTGAGCGTTGAAGTCTAGGTGATGAGGGCTTAAGTAATCCGGGAAGTGGAGGGTGTGACGATGGACGGAAGACCTGGTTAGTGGATTGATTATTACGGCGACGTTTGTTGGAATTGGAAAGCCCTGAAGTCTGATTGGGAACAATGCAGGGTCGTCTGCGAGAGGTTGGGAGTGGCCATAACAAAAATGAGGGGAAGCTCTCAATGTCTTCTAAAGCATGAAATATTATTTTAACATTCTATTCCTGATCTTCTGTTTTTGCTCATTTATCTCGTAAACTATTTTCTCTGACTTTTCCAGTTGTTCTAATATTCAGTACTGAATAAAATGCTTTGAATTTACTTGTATACTCTGTAAGAAGGCAGTAGGCAAAGACAAGATGGAGGTGCTTGTCTGAATCACATTCCCCAGAGAGCAATGCATCTGCCACCCTCAGTGACCTGACCAATTGGTGGGATGTCTTTTAAAACAAGGAAGCTAGGATTTCCAGGCTGGCTGTTGAGCTCTGTGTACTGGGAGGCTAGCAGAGCGTCTGTTATGTGCTGCACCAGAGGAAGAAGGGAGAAATGATTGAAGTGATAGATGTGATTGAAGAGTGTAGTGCAATTTTTGGAGGTTTTTTGGAAGAGTTTCAGATGAATATTGTAGTGAAGACAGTAAGCAGCTTACCTGCTTGTCTGTGTTTATACAGAGGACACTAAAGACAAGCAGGATAGAGCTCGGTGAATTTTTGTGGTGTTGGTGGTTTATTTCTTCACACTGTATAAGCTATGTTTTTCACTTTGCAACTGCCTTTCAGTATCTACAGTACTGTTCTGATATCCACCTAGTATTAAAAGATCCTGTTACACCACACTGCACCTGGCTGTCTATCTTCAAATCTTGAATGTTTTAATGTAGTCAGTAAAGTGCACTTTTGTTTCTAATCTCTCCATTAACCCACTTCACATACTCATTCAATTGAACTTTTTTAGGGATACATGTTTGACTCTTTAACACCAGATCTTTGAAGGGAACCCCACATTTGACTCTGAATCCATACGCTCCCAGTTTACTGATGGTAAACTGAGCCTAATTCCTTTATAACCTCCTTTTCTGAAATTCTAAATTCTTCATTTAAGTTTTAAAATATTCATTAAAGGATACCAGATTGTGGTTGCAATGTACAGTGGCTTTATTTTCTGTACCTTATTTATATCCTTGTTGGTTGAAAAAAACTAGTTTGATAAGTACCTTTGCAAACCAGATTAAAAAGAAATCAATAACCAACCATTAATCAACCATCGATTTTAGCTTCTTTATTGCCCATCACAATGTCCCAGTTTGTGTAGAAAGTTGTAATTTCCCAGTAAAACGTTTGCTACAGTGCATTTTCCTATACCATACTCGCATATGCCCAATGTTAATCCATTAGAATATCTACTTTTTAGTTTAAGGAGTATAGATTGTAAATTGCCTTTACCCTCTTGCTTCTGTTTTCTAGCTAGCAGGTTATTTTGATTGACCAGCATTACCACAACATCTGTCTGACCTGTTTTTGCACATTATCCTCCTCAAGCCATGTTTTGCTTCTGTTATAACTATAATGCTGTAGTTCCTTAATAATGGAGAAACCTCATGCTAGTGAATTCTCTCCATTACCCTTTCTGCCTGTACAGGTCCCATGTAATATCAGCATAGTAGTTGTGTTTCTGAAAATTACACTTTACTAACTTGCCTGTTAATTCTAAATAATTATAGAATCACTATTATATTATCATATGTAACCATTACAAATGTCTCCATGGTTGTCTCACTTTCTGCTTAGACGTCATGGTCCTGGGAATAATGCCAGTTTCACTTCCTCTCTAATCAAATCAAGTATAGATAAGGGTCAGATTCTCAAAAGAAAGGTTTTGTAAAGCTCAAGACAAAAATATTAGATATGAACAGCATAGACATCTCTACAGAATGGTGCTTCTAAAGACTGAACAAGATGCTGTACAGTAATCTATAATAGAAAGGAATTTGTAAATATATATATAAAGTATGTATCAGTACAGTTGCTGAGTGTTGTTATCTTCAGGAAGATGCGATGAAGCAGAGGAGATGTGATGGGTAAGGCAGAGGAATACGTACGGGCCCGTTTTTAAATTGAACCTCGGAGACTGTCTGAAAAGCTTTGGGCATCTAAGAATGTTCTAGAAGCTTCTGGCCTCAGGGAGTGTTCTAGAACACGTGTGTCAGGTCTGTACAAAAAAACGCACATGAGGAAGTAGAGGGGTACAATGCAGTTCATGGTGATAAAATTGCATTGCTACCTTATTTTTAACTTTCAGATCAAGAATTACAATTGTTTTAGTTTAGTAAAACTTTAGATTAACTGATAATAAAGTTTCAAGGTATTATACATAGAATGAAGTGGTAATATTTTCCAATGATTTCAAACTATTTCAACATATAATCTTCCGAAACACTTCACTATTAATATCTTAGCCTGTCATCTGTTAAACAATACCTAATTAATACTTAATCTTAACATCTTTATTTGCATTTAACTAATAATAAAAAATGAATAAGTCACACCAAGTGTTAAGGTCATTTTAAGTACTAGGAAAAGAAAGGACTGTAATTTCTAAAATTCTTTATCTTCTTCACAGATGCAATTAAAAATTAAATGTTATTGACCCAAGTCTTACCTGTACCGTTAATATAAAAATTCAGACTGTCTGCTTCTCTGACACAGTACAGATGTTCATCCTCCATCAAACTGAGATTTTCATTCTTGTCACTAATATTCCGAATCAAATCATCTCACAGATTGGACACATTTCTTTTGTTTTTTCCAAGTGTTGTGTAACCCGGGATGTGGTTCACAGTCATCACAGTTCCCTCTTGTGAAATCTTGTCACTTACACAATTCAATGCCTGACATGTTGACATGTTTTTCATTATATAATACCAGTATCTTCTTTGCGTTTGTGTGAACAGGAAAATTTAAATTTGTCTCCAATATTATACCCTAATCAGAAGAGTTGTGGATGTAGCCTTAAAAGGCGAATATTAGCAAGAAACTGCATGTTCTTACAATGAGGTTTTAACAAGCACGCCTCAATATTTCATAGCTGTGTCCCTTTTTAAAAATCTGAAGTAATCGGTTGACCTGGGTAGTTCATTACTCAACTGCAAAACAACATTGGAAACTCCACCATCTCACACATACAGACCTCAGACGTTACCAACACAGGTACTTTTAATTACTTGATGTAATGAAAACAACGGGTTTGCATTTTGTGCAATTTGAGTCTGGTATGTTTTGCATTTCAATATAGCGCCTCCCTTTTTGGTGTATGACGCAAATACAAAAGGATCACGACCACCAGATCATTCGTAAGTTGACCCCAGCGTTTAGAGCTTCTGCATCTCCAGCGAAGACCTCTTTGAAAGCTTCATTTGTCGAGAACGTTATTATGATCGTTACACATGCCAGTGAAACTTGAAAAATATTGTTACAGTTGTGAATATAGATTATAAGTGCAATTCACAAGAAGAAGATTGCACCGAAACATTGCACCCATTGTTTTCATCACATAGAGTAATTAAAAGTACCGAGTGTGTTGGCCCTTTTAAACTTCCTTGTAGACAGTCATGTTACTACCCGAAACAGCAAGACGCTGTATCTCGGTAATGAAAGCAGTACAAACGCTAGTTTCAACGGTACAAAACAGCACAAACGCAGCACTAACAGATGCGGTGGGTTTCATCGTTAGTGCCGCCTGCAGGGAGGACAGCTTCACGGAGCTCACAGAATGACTGGACCCGACGGTGAAACTAAAAGAAGCAGAGGAGACTTGGGGCAGATTTCGGGAATCTTCCGTCTAAAATGGAAGAGTTTTTTAAAGGACGATTGTAGAGGTGCGGGACTGAAACAGTTGAATCCCTGGCACACCAGAACAACTTGTTAGTGGAGCCGGCGTACAGCCAGCCAGCCGAGGACAGCCAGGCTAAATGAGCAGTATCACACTGAACGGTGGGGTTCGATCCAATGGCGTCAGAGGGAGACGGAGTTGCCTTTAAACCCAAGAGTCCCCAGTGGCTGAACCTCCAGAAAGGAGGGGAAATGAGTTGCCTTCACCTCTGAGGAAGAAGACCCCAGACCCCAGACCAGAGTAGGGACCCTCGGAGAAAAGCAGAGGACAACTAACCCCAGAGGAGCCTGCGCACAGAGACACCTGAGTAGAGGGCACTGCAGTCCTGGCCTGAAGTAGACAGAGATGACCCTGCGCTCGCACGGAGGACTATGAAAAACAGCAGTACTGAACCACTGCCTTGGCAAGGGTCTGTTGTTGCCAGTTGTGGAAGAAAAGTCTTAGGAAAAAAAAAAGGCGGGGCTGCCAGAGGTCCATGCAATGGAGAAAGATATGCCTGACAGCTCCCTTACACAGCAAGAAGTTGAGGGGCTGCCTGTTCAGATCCTCCGGCTTGTGCAGCATCAGAGAAAGAATGGAAGAAAGAAATCAAACCATCCAAAACAACCAACCCGAACCTCCGGGGACTGTGTGAGTGTTAGGAAGAGATTTTTGGAGTAAATGAGCAGCTTAACTGCAAATCTAGGGAATAGACTCTTGTGGAAGAGTAGGTGGAGCTCAGAGAGGTGCTGAAGTTTTGTTTGGTGTTTTTTGTTGTTTTCCTTCACAACACTTAAATTAAAGAGCCCTGTTTGTCTTACATGCGCATTTTTCAGTTCACTTCAGACTTCTTTTCCTTGTTTGCGTTACATGATTTGCTTTTTAATCTTACGTGTTTGATTTTTTTCACCGTATGTAATTTGCTATTGGCTCCCTGTATCTTTTCAATAAGAAAATCATGTAAATATAGTGGGACTGTGCACGCGTAGCCTAATTGGCTATCGTTGTCGTCAGACGCTCTTAGAGCTATCTAGCGCTAGGTTTTTGGTTTATTGGCCAACATGGCGAAACAAATGCATACAGTATATCTACGTTTTTCAAAAAGCCGCGTGTAGATGGCCAGACCAGTCCTGAAACAAATAAGACACATGAGATGCTACAGCCAGGCTTCCCGAATGCAAGTGTTTCTGGAACGCAAGGGGCAGCGCACGTGTTTGCTTGTAGCAGCTCGATACATGCTCGACCTGCAGGAGTTTAGCACGAAGAGGTTCTAAAATTTCTCCTGTAAAAACATTACAAGTTTTAGAATGCACGAATAACATTACGATGGTGTAGGTTGTTCGAGCCGGCTGACCAGGGCGGTGACTTCACCGCCCTTCCCTGTGTGACTCCCTGTTGAGTGACGCCGGAGGCCTGGGTTCGAATCCCCAGCGGTGGGGGGCCGACCTGAGGTGGCAGCGGCTAGGGTGCATACCCACGTGAACCCGAGAGTGCTACAATAGTATTGACAGATGCGAGTGTGTTTTTTACAGGTAACCATTCATATCGCCTCTAAATGCCCTGCAATATTTTTAAGTGAACGGCGTTTACAGAGCTAAAATACATCCAAAGTATGTATTTGACGCTTTTATTAGCAGACCATTCTTGCAATTAAAGGTACTATGGGCACTGTAATGCGACTATACCGATTCAGTGTTAAGTCTTGTGGGAAGTAAGTCACGGATTTCCAAAGTAGTTGTCTTTTGGCATCGAAAATAGTATACTAATTTTGAGGGGTTTCATACAAGTTTAAAAGCATCGTGAAGGAGCAAACAAGATCTTCAGAACTTAATATTTTAATACCTTCGCAGTTTTTATTCTCATGGCGCCTCACTCGATATTACCCTTGGGGCAATGCATTTACTCCAACCTCTGAAACCCATACGTGCGTGCACATTCTTCTGGTATGTCTAGTCTGCTGAATATTTAAAGGCAAGGTAAACCCTGCATGGTATTTTAAATACAATATTTCGGACGGATTTTGAATCTTGAGTTTTGCATTGTGTTCATTGTGTTTTGCAATAAAATATTAACTTCAGAGTAACTCGTAAAACTACTGAACAATCTAAAAGCAGGCATACGAAATACTTAGAACTGTTACAAGCAACAAATGAAAATGAGCTCTTGCACCTTTTCTTTAGCTAAAGACAAAGTCCTCATCTGAGTCCTACACCCCTGGGACACTATACTGTAAAAAGGTGCCGTCTTTCAGGTGAGAAGTAAAACCGAGGTCCTGACTCTCTGTGGTCATTAAAAATCAAAGGGCGATTCTTGAAAGGAGTAGGGTGTAACCCCGGCATCCTGGCCAAGTTTCCCATTGGCCCTTACCAATCATGGCCTCCTAATAATCCCCATCTATGAATTGGCTTCATTACTCTGCTCTCCTCCCCACTGAGAGCTGGTGTGTGGTGAGAGTACTGGCACACTATGGCTGCCGTTGCATCATCCAGGTGGGGCTGCAGATAGGTGGTGGTGGTGGTGGGGAGTCCCCATGAGCTGTAAAGCGCTTTGAGTGGAGTGTCCAGAAAAGCACTATATAAGTGTAAGCAATTATTGTTATTCATTATTATTAAAAAATAGCGTATATGACTGTTCTGTTAAAAGATCTCTTGTGTGCATCTCAAAGGCAAAAGTCTTCATCTACCTGAACAAACTACACAAGATAAAGAATATTTTCCAAAATATGTTCAAAGTTCAAAATCAAGTTCTTATGTTCAAATTTAAATCCAAACCCACAGTAAAACATCTATCCATCCATTCATTTATTTTCTAATTCTTTTTTTCCAATTAAGGGTCTTGGGAGCTGGAGCCTATCCTGGCAAGCGACAGGCACAAGGCAGGATACACCCTGGATGGGACACCAGTCCATCACAGGGCTCACACAGACACAAACACACACTCACACTTAGGGACTATTTTAACAGAGGCCAATGAACCTACAGTACCAGTCTGTCTATGGACAATGGGAAGAAACCGATGCAAACGGGGAAACCAGTCAACAGTAAGCCAATTAAACAACACTAAACTATGTATACAGTACATGTGCAAAAGTGTACATATATTTGTCAGCATGTGATGAATATCATATAGCAGACTTGTAGATGGACTGTTAGGCTATTGCTTGCATTGGATGAACTGGCTGTTTAACAGGGATGAGACTGTGAAGAAAGGAAAACTCCCACCTGGGACAGACAATACATCCTCCACATCAGACAAGAAGATAATTAGTTCTATTCCAGGATGGACAAGAGGTCATTTTGAGGCTCATTTTTGTTCTGTTTCTGTCGATCAATCTTTATTTATGTGGAAGCGTGTTTGTCTGTTTATTTCCGTTACGTCTGTGTTTATTTACATCATCCTATCATGTTTAAAGCCTGTTCCCAAGTCCCAGAGTCCCATACTGTATAATTCCTCTTTGCCAGAGGGAGAAACAGGGATAGGATGCGCAAAGACTGACAGGGAAAAACCTGCACAATCTCTCCCCCTTTGTTTACGGTTCCCAAGCTGGAACTTTTCAACCTTTGTTATATTCTGTGACATTGCTGATCCTGTACAATTGCACTAAATCCTTCCATAGAATCTTGGCCATGGTTCTGTCTCCAAGTTGTCGGCCACTTCTACTGTACCTGTAAGATGATAAGCTCTTAATGGATGACAGAAAACACTTTATGGAAGGTATAGAAAACTAACAGCTAATAATGTCTACCCTGGTACTGTTAACCTAGTTAGCTGGAAATGAAACACAACAATTAGGGGTTAAGTAGAGATTACCTTCCAAATACTTATGCATTTATTAGAAATGAGAAGTTCCACACTCTTGACTGTTATCTGGGAAATTATGAACCTGAGAATGGGAAAAATACCTTTTTCTCTACGTAGGCTATATTTGGCTTCAGATTTTATAAATGAGGAGTTAAATAGGTCTTGAAGAACGGAAAATGATTTTCACTTTTGCTTTTGTTTCTGATATGCACGTTAGACCTCTTCTGCACTAAATACTCATCGGGGATTTCTGTCCGACCTGGGATTTTAATAACATAACGCTTAAAATATATTTTGTGGATGGGATTTCACATCTAGGGAGTGAACCACCCTTTACTCACAAAAAAACAGGACTGTGAGACCTCATATAGAGTCATACAGTCTTTCACACTCCAGGTTAAAGTAGACCGGAAAGACACTGAGCTCAATAGTTAACAAGCCAGACTGTTACTGCTGCTATATGTGAATAATTCGGACAACAATATTACATCACACAAGATGAAAGTGTTTTAAACTCTGTTTTTTAAAAGATTTTCTACTGCAAAACACTATATAGTCCTGACTTTAAAAAGTATGTGTAAATCATAAAATAGTCAGCATTAACAGAACGCAACACAGGTGTGGAAAAAATATATTTTTAAGACTTATTAAACATAGTTTTATCAAGTGGGAATCATATATTCTATCATATTTTCTAAATCATGACCAAGACATCTTCGAAAAATTAGAATTCTCTCTAGTAATTTTTGCTCAATATGTTTACTGAACAAAAATTGACATAGCTTGAAAAGCTTTAAAATGCGTTGTTTATTATGAAGCCCAGATGAAACAGGTCTTAACCTGCTACAACAAATAGGTCTTGACATACCAAATATCTTATTGGGAAATATTGCCTTCATTTTCTCAACATCAGTTGAATCGGCAGAATCCTGAATTGCTTATAAATCATAAAAGGTTAAAATATTAATTTATGGGTTATGAATGACATTAGGTAGCAACAAGCTACCAATGAAATTTTTAGATGCTTTATGTGAGTACCATATGTTGCTTTATACTGTATATGTTGCTAGTATAGGTAGCTCAAAAATCTTAAGTAATAACACATATGTGTACTTCATCTTAGTGAACTGTGTGATGAAACATTGCTCAACAAAATGTCTTAAAGACACAGTGTAAGCAATCAAAACCTTCCTGAAATATAGTGGTGATTCACACAAGCAAACCAATCAGTCACAGGAAGAAATCACTGGATCCAAACCAAATACATCAGCATTTTCATACCAGCTTCACACAGTTTTAAAAACAGGTCAATCTTGAAGCATTAATTATTCTTTAAACAGACATCGTTTTCCACTCAATTTACCTTTGTTCTGTGCTTCTAACTAGTTAACTAGTGCCTGCCTTCCTTGTCATTTTTATTTTTCCTCTTTAATTGAGTTTTGTTGTATTTACCTTATGAATTGTTGTACTGTATATTTTTTACAAGCTGCCTCCGATAAAAGTATCTGCTGAACAAGTGACAGTATGTCACGATAATCACATACAACCGCTCCAGAGCTGACAAAACTGAAGAATTAATACACAGGTCACCTGAAGAAGGCTCAGCAGCTGAAAGATTGTGTTTCTTCCTTCTACTTTTCAGTGTGGAAGTAATCTTTACTTGTTCCTTTACAGCCACATGCAATCAGACGTAGCTCCCCGCTGGAACCTCTCCAATAAGGTCTTTGTACAAGGAATTTGAAGTAGGTTTAGTCACAAGGCTTCTGTATCACTTTGCAGTATAGTAACCTCAGAATTTAATACACTTTCGCCTAGTGATCCTTCATACTGTATCAGGATGTGGGAGTCCTCTAGTCAGGTCCTGCTGGATATTTTCAGACTCTTATCATTCTGAAGCCTCATACCAAAGGCTGTGCTCAAAGGGTGTGTTTCCAGATATACTACAGACAGTATTCTCTGCCGCGGTTGGTGTGCAGTGTGGGATGTGTAATGTATTAACTCAGTCACATTTATAGCTTTATGATCATGAAGCAGTAGCACATGTTTTACCATGATTCTCTCCTCTACTGCCTTCCACTTTGCCTCATTTTGTTTGATCAAACTGGCCTGACACTCCCACAGCACTGCAGTTCTGAGTTAAATACAGTCGGCGAGTAGGACACCCTTTGAACCGTGATCTTTGGACTTCTAACCAAACTCTTGTGTCAACTCCTGCAAGTCACTGAGCATAACAGTTGTTTGGACGCTTGCCAGTCTTTTCTAGGAGCTGAGTGGATTAGTTCTATTTGTACTAATCTTCAGAGCTAAAGTTTGGGGGCCACCCATCTTGCACAGACCTTTGGTTTATCCAAATGTTGCCTAAGGATCACTGAAACACAAAAATACAATTCTTTACCCATAGGGTGGTGAAAGCATGGAACAAACTACCTAGCTATGTTGTTGAAGCCAATACCCTGGCTTCTTTTAAGAAATAGCTGGATGAGGTCCTCTGATCAATTAACATCTTACAATTACAATACAATTGGGTCAGGTAGGCCAAATGGCCTCTTCTCATCTGCCATAAAGGAGCACTGAAACACAGCCGTGCAAAAATGCAGACTTTTGCAGTCATTTTATCAGTCTTAAATGCAGACATTTGCTATAATTAGCGTACTCATTTTTCAAGGGGCTCGTGCCCATGTGTGAGCTCAGCAGACCACTTTGCTACTGCTAATGTGGGCGTTTCATTGTCCCACACATTAGTTTGTGGATTTGACTAGAAACTAGATTACAGTTCTATGCCCAATTATAGACATTTGCTTTTCTTCTGTAGTTGAGAAAGTTTAGCAATCAATGTTAGAAACATCGATTACATGATTAATATTACAGGAATATTTGCAGAAAATCTGTGATCAAATAAACTTTCTAACATGATCAAAAATGGGGTGATAAATTTAAACACCTAGCTCTGTTGACCTCAGACTCTGTGCTTTTCTAAGCAGATGTTACAAGAATTTGTATTTGTGGTGTAACCAAACAATTTGTTTTCAAGAAACGGTGTGCATTCAAATTCCTAGTATTCACATTGAGCAAATTCTAGGGGGTTTCCTTTCAAGACAAATAGCTAAACATGTCACAGGTTGGTCAAGAGACTGAGATTTAACAAAACCACCTTTGAACTTTAGAATGGCAAGTAAGCACTCACTGCAACCTCTGTGGTTCAGTGCAGATGTGCCCGAAAATAATCTGCAGTGAGAAAACTTGGAAAGCTTCTTTCTGTCTTGTGATGTTTGAATTCATTGCCTTTCTCAAGTCAATATAATAAATACAGGAACAGTAGATAGGTTTGAGGGCCTGAAGTCTGTTCTCCAGCGTTCTGTTTCTAAATAAAAGGCAAAATAATTCTCAAAGTTCCACTAGGCACATCATATGAACTTAGACTAAAGCTGTTATTTAGCATTAGGAATAACTTATAGTATAGACCCCTGTAGCATTTTAGGGGCGAGGAGCATTAACAGAGGACTTCATTTCCGCAAGGCTTCATGTCTTCCCAATGAAAATCTCTCAGTGAAGATGAAAGATCTCAAAAAGATTTTAGATTTTAGAAGATCTGTCTCTCTATTAATAAACACAGATACTTTCTACAATCATATTTTGTATCCAGTTTGGTGACAAATGATATAGGGTTAACTTCAGAAGCTACAGTAGGTCTGCACCATGTCACGGGGCATAGCAGTTTATCAATACGTGCAGGCTTTACGGAGCTGTACCAGTTACAAATGATCTGTCCTGCTGTTAACATTATAAATTAAGACTTTAAGTGAATTCTGAATAACTTTGATGCCAGTGTATTTTAAACCTGCAACAGTCTGTGCACGCTTTTTATTGTTTACCCAAGACTGATTTTTGCACTGATAAAGTTTTTTCTGTGGGTGTAAATTATCTGGTATTTTTCTCACTTTCTTTGAGTTAAGAGGAAAAACCACAGGCTATATTCGTTAGCTCTTTGTATCTGTTATGGCAATTAAAAAGAAAAAGAGAAGTGCTGTGGTTACAGTTGGTTTGAGCTAGTTCAATCAGGTTGATTTTGAAAGTCTAATGACCTTAAAAAATATGTTACGCAGCAACTACTTTAAATTGACTGCAGTTGAATATCAATTTAATATCAACAACTTCATTGTTACTAATTTATTATAAATTACAATATTAATGAGTCATGATGAATATCAAAACAGGGCATTCCTCTGGCCAAACATTTTAGGGAAACAATGATTTGAAGTGTCTTTCACTGCTCTTGGCAGTTAAATCCTTTGTGTTTTTCTTTCTATTTATTTTACATATATAATATAGTATTTTAGTCTGTGAGATCACCAGAAGTTTATATAAATGTTTTCTCATTTAACACAAATTTCACAGCATCCGTTTTGTGTGTCAGTATTAAAGGACTTGCTGGTGACTGATGAACAGTTCAGACTTCGTGGTTTGATACTGTGCCGTTCTGAATAATTCTGAAGGCCATGCCAAAACGGCCTCATCACAGCCTCCTCTGTGTCTCTTAATCCCGGAAGTAAACAGGAATAAATCTTCCATCACTGGTCCTATGAATTTATTTATGACATTTATTATTTTAGAAATGCATTTATGTCCAAACTGTATAAAAATCCAGTTTCACATCCTCTGCAATCTGGAATCGCAACATTTTTAGACTGTAATGTCTGTATACTGAACATCAACAGGCACTTAGTGCATACAACTACAGCAAATTTGCAAGGTTGCTAGCAGGTTTGCTTCACAGTCACTGACATTGTGTTGTACAAGTATGACATGAAGTAGAGTAGATAAATTCATTATACTGATTAGAATTAGTCATTTACTGCATTTGGCTCAAAGTCAAAGGGCAGTAGTATGTGTAGTGTTGTGGACTTTTATCAAAGAAGAGCCAGGAGAGGTGTTCTCATACACTCAGTAAGGTCTTTATTCATATTGCAATATGGACAGACCTTTGGTTTATCCAAATGTTGCCTAAGGATCACTGAAACACAAAAATACAATTCTTTACCCATAGGGTGGTGAAAGCATGGAACAAACTACCTAGCTATGTTGTTGAAGCCAATACCCTGGCTTCTTTTAAGAAATAGCTGGATGAGGTCCTCTGATCAATTAACATCTTACAATTACAATACAATTGGGTCAGGTAGGCCAAATGGCCTCTTCTCATCTGCCATAAAGGAGCACTGAAACACAGCCGTGCAAAAATGCAGACTTTTGCAGTCATTTTATCAGTCTTAAATGCAGACATTTGCTATAATTAGCGTACTCATTTTTCAAGGGGCTCGTGCCCATGTGTGAGCTCAGCAGACCACTTTGCTACTGCTAATGTGGGCGTTTCATTGTCCCACACATTAGTTACTGAACTACTGAAATATGGGAAAGAGCCATCACCCATCTGTGCAGAGAAGTGAATGCTGATTCAAAAGCAAGCAAGTAGAGCCCCTTGTTTTATATCTTTTTTAAGCTGATGCAACACTTCAAGGACAGGCGAAGCAGTAATTTTCCATTCCTTATAGGTTTTTGCTATAAGCAAAGAAGAGCAGTTATTCAAATAGTTTCTCATACTCCTTTTTTCAAGCAGCAGAGATAAACATTATTAAAACATCCCTTGCCCTTGACGAGTTGGGTGCTATCACACTTTGTTCTAAGTATCCAGCTGCTTCTGCAGCACAGCTCTGTCCGTAAAAAAAACATTTTTAGGATAAAACACTTTTTCTCAGTAACTGATGCCGACTTGTAGACGTCTATCTCAGTTCTCTCATCGAGTGTGGACAAGCATGTGCCTGTTCTCGTTGGTGTCATGCTGTCACATTTCAGCCCACAGATGTTCAGAGGGGCTCGGATCTGGAAAGTAAGGGGTTCGCAGGACATCATACTCTCACCTCACAAGAGCGTTGTTTTTGCACGAGCAGGATGAGGATGTTCATTGTCCTGTTGAAATATTGACGAGCTCTGAGGACAGGATCCATTGCCATGTGGTCACTTCACCATCAAAGCTGCTGTTGTTCTCCTGAGTGACCTACTGTACGTTACTCAAATCGCTGTACGAAATGTACTGCAGTCCACATGGGTTTCCAGTTTGTCATTGTTAATGACAATTACTTCATTGCCTGGTCCGTCCACTTTCTAACTGGTATATCCTGCACAGGGTTGCAGGGGAGTTGGAGCCTATGAATGACAGTAAAGGCAAAGAAGGGGGAACAAAGCAGGGCACACCCTGGGTGGGAAGCCAGTCCATCACAGGACATACACAGGCACAAACATGCACACACTCACTCCAGGGCCAATTATTCCACAAGCCAGTTAACCTACCACTATGTTTTTTGTTTCATTGTGCAACTCCACTTGCGCTGATTGATGGAGTGATTGATAAAGGACAAGTTTTTACTTGATTAGCGTGTTATGTACTCCTAGGATGTGTAATTATTGTGAGACGTTTTCTTTGAAATAAAGTTTATTTTGATAGGAAAAAACAGTATGTTTTTGGACTGTGGGCGGAAACTGGAGCAACCAGAGGAAACCCAAACACGGGGAGATCATACAAACTCCACACAGACAGCACTCCAGGAATTGAGCCCAGGGTCCCCGTGGGGCAGCTAACGACTGCGCCACCTGCTACCCATTAACTGACTTAACTAAAGCTAGCTGGTTAAATAAAGGGTTAATAAATACATTAATAACAGAATGTACAGAATAAGTCCCACTGAAAGGTTTCAAAATGCAGTGATATTTCAGGGGTCGCCAGGCTTGATGCAGTTATTGTGTGCAAAGGATTTGCAACGAAATACCAAGTTTTATTTTTTTACTACTTCATTACATTCATACAACTTATTGTAAATACAATTTAATAATAATAATTGCTTACACTTATATAGTGCTTTTCTGGACACTCCACTCAAAGCACTTTACAGGTAATGGGGACTCCCCTCCACCACCACCAGTGTGCAGCCCCACCTGGATGATGCAATGGTAGCCATAGTGCACCAGAACGCTCACCACACACCAGCTCTCAGTGGGGAGGAGAGCAGAGTGATGAAGCCAGTTCATAGATGGGGATTATTAGGAGGCCATGATTGGTAAGGGCCAAGGGGAAATTTGGTTAAGACACCAGGGTTACACCCCTACTCTTTTCAAGAAACACCCTGGGATTTTTAATGACCACAGAGAGTCAGGACCTCGGTTTTACATCTCATCCAAAGGACAGCACCTGTTTACAGTGTAGTGTCCCCGTCACTATATTGGGGAATTAGGACCCACATGGACCACAGGGTGAGCGCCCCCTGCTGGCCCCACTAACAGCTTTTCCAGCAGCAACCTTAGTTTTTCCCAGGAGGTCTCCCATCCAGGTAGTGACCAGGCTCACACCTGCTGAGTTTCAGTGGGCTGCTAGTTGTGAGTTGCAGAGTGATATGGTTGCTGGTTTGTAAATAAATCAACTTTATTTACCTAAAGTTAATTTGCAACAATACTTGCTGCTCATCTGGTGTGGGGGATGGAACACAAAAAGTGGTAATATTTTGTAACCACAAAGTATATATGCACAGAAATACTAAGAAATAAATTCATATTCATCTTTTCATCTCAAGTCCAAATTGCTTGAGTATAGAGCAAAAATAGATTTTGGTGCAATTCTTCTTGGAAATGAAGGCAGTGTCTCTCTCGGTGAAGGTGTTGGTCTCCAGATCTTGACAGAAATCTCCCGTCTTGTGCTTTTTTTGTTTGCCCACAATCGTGTAGAAACTGTACAACGTGAGGGGGAGCCCCTGTGTGTGAACCATTATGTTTTTTTGTTCATAAAGTGTTGTTTCTCTTCTTAGAAATTCTGAGGCTTTGACACCTTAGGACCCACTGACAGGTGTTCCAGCTGTAACATATTTAAGGATAAGATTGCAAGGATCACAGTTAAAGAAATCAAAATATTGGCCACAAAAGCATTATACCTCAGTTGACTTTACCAGTACTGTGATTGTTCACATGCCTTTCAAAAGTACACTCTCACGGAGTTCACATCACTCTTCTGAGCATGTCTTCACCCCGCCAAATGGCTCATCTGGAGTGCAGTGTGTGCTCTGTGGTCCAGACATCAGTGGACTAGGAAAAAGAAAAGAATTTCCTCAACGAAACCAGCAGTAACCAGCAGCAGTGTGCTTGACGTTTATTTTTACAAAGCAAACACAGCAAGAACCACAGGACATTCATAATGGGGTGGTTTTCTGGTCTTGTGAGTCACTCGAATCTTCCTGCAGTCGGTCGATTTCACACCTTCCGCAGTTGTTCTCCTCGTCCGCCACGGCCGGCTCTTCTTCTCGTCTCGTTTTCCCTTTGCGAAGAAAACATCTTCTCATTAGCGCTTTGAGAAGCCACCTTTAAAGGCGCTATATAAAATAAAGTTTTTTATTATTATTATTATTATGTACGAAAGGGAGAGCTGCCACAGGCTTTGGAGCTCTTTGGTTTTTAACTCCTAATTTCAGGGGGCATTAAAGGTGAAGACAATTTTCAGTTCACAATGATCACAGTAATTTTCAAAGCTTTTCGTTCAAAAATGTCTCTCACAAGCGCGACAATGAAGCGTGGCCAAACCTCAGATTGAGTCCTAATGCCTTTATTTTCCTACACTTCACCCACCAGCTGAGACAGCAAAGATTAGAGCTGAACTGCTAGACCACATCACTTCAGATAGTTCAGCTACAGATGAACGGCTAATCCATCTAAGTGGTTGCACTGATTCCCCCATTAGTCCTCTGTGGATGTTCAGTCAGATATACCTATTTCTGAACTGTCACGAAAATGAAAAATTGTTCCCATTTGTAAGAGAAAATTAATTGTGTAACCCTTCACATAGCAGATTCTTAAACCCTCTCTTGCTATCAGGTACACATAACAACAATAAAACAAGTCATTAGGTTTATAAATTACATATAACAAAATTAAAATATATAACATTCTCTTGTTTTTTTAAACTTGTCTGTAAACTATTTTTTATTATGTTTAGTTGTGCTTTATGTAGATGTTTTCCTACAGCATTCAGCAAATACCGTTTTTAAAATCTTTTGTTCTTGTTAGTATCATATTTGAAACTGTAGAAATTACATTTGTTGAAGCGCAGTAAATTCATTTAATACTTAATCATTGTTTTTGGAACCTTTGTTGTGGGGTTTTTAAGGGTATTTAATAAACTGGGAAAATAAACATGTTGTGAGGCCGTTGCAGTGTGTTGTTTGCAGTATGCTCGGCTGTCTGGAAGGAGATGTCCAGGGAGAGCTCATCTATGAATCTGTCAGCAGCTTGAGCACTTTGAGCTCAAGATCTCTGAACCTCAGACACAGCTTTTTGACCTCTAGTGTAACACAAATGTAGCATTTCAGAACTAGATCACTTGTCTGATAGAAGTGAATACAGGAGGAGCAGGGAAGAAAGGGGCCTTCAGGGCAGAGAAGAGGCCATTCGACCTATTTAACCCATGTGGTAGTTAAGAGTTAATTGATCAAGGGATCTCATCCAGTCAATGATTGAAGGAAACTGCAGTGAATGCCGACCCCCCCAAGACACATGCTGGCTCGGGGCTAAAGTTTATGACCCACTTTAGGAGGGCGCGTTTCTGTGATTTGTCACTGTTGGCTGGCAGAACCCCTTCGGGCTCCTAAGATGTGTTATGGTTTTCTTTTCAGAGAAGCCTGCTCAGTCCCAGAAAAACAGTCCATCACAGAGGTATTAGACAGTAAAAGATTTTCAGCAAGATTTTCAGTTGTTCTTCTGTGGAACAACTCTTCAGTCCCTTGTAGGGACCTAGAAGAGCTGGAACTGGTGAATTCCTGTCAAACTCCTCTACTTTCTCCATCTCTCTTCCTTGCAAACTATACCTCTTTCCTTTCATGCCCTGGAACCCCTAGTACTCAACTGGGCACACCCATACACAATAAGTCCTCCCTTTACCGGGAGGAAACCTGTCTCATCCCTACTGTGGGACTCCTGGCACACTCAGTTATCTGCTGATATTAGAACAAAAGTTGGTGACTCCTATACTTTAACTAAACTCCCTACAGTTCATTCTTTGCCTCACATGCACTCTGAACTGTAGGAGCTTAGACACAACAGGACTCAAGGGTAGAGGCTGACTCCCGATATAAAGACTCCTGCTACTCCTGACAAAAGTCCCATTAAGCACACAATCAGATGATTTTCTGCCTGTGGAATTTCATTCTGTTTCCACAGGAGTCCAATTAGTCGATCAAGGCAGGTGTTTCCAATTTACTCCCAAGAAGGAAAAGGCTTTAAAGGGGAACTGCCGTCCCAGAGGTTATTAACTCTCGGTTACAAAACAAATTAATTGATAGTATCGCAAACTTTTACAAATGTCCAATTAAACACAAAATCCTGAACTTTGTGAAAGCACTGTATGGTCTCCATTTTGGCATGAACTGCTGGTCTCACCACGGGAGAGAGCAAGAGTTTGTGCAAAATGCGATGTGATGTGGCCCTTCCTGCTCACCAGGCTCCGTAATGATGAATGTGATATGAGGTACAGTACAAGCGAATAGGTAAAAGTTGTGCGGCAGAAATGTTCCAGCGTGATCTGCATGCAGAGTTAGCAAGTAGTATTTGGCGGTAAAATCGCCTCAAAGTCTAGAGCAATATTTCTATGGGATTAAAAGAGAAGTATTGACAAGCCTGCTTGTTTACAATGTAACTGGGCCTTTTCATGTCATTGGAAGTTTTGTTGCCTCATTCCGAGTTGCAGAATACGGCGCTGTGTGTACCTGGACATTTTTGCTATTTTGTGATGTGAAGTGAAGGTTTAACATGTTAATGTGCACATTTTACTTTCCATCCAGTTTGAACTGCACTCATCTATGCCGATTCTTTCTAACTGCCACATATAAATAAACAGTTACAGTTCCAATTTAACTAGCCTCAGCTTGCTCCATCACAGAAACAAGAGTACCAGCTACAACAATATACTGTAACTGGATATTGTTACATTCCACATTCCTCCTCTAGAGGGCGCTCCTACACATTTCTCATATTGATTCTGTTCCGTGATTCCCTGGTATGTCTTGTTAGTGTTTCCCTTCCCGGGGATTTTAACTGTCTTCGTCCCGGATGGATCTCCAGGTTTATGGAATATGGACTGTGCCCTGACAACCCTTTTGGACCTCCCTGAACTTGGTTGCTTCTGCTTTTCCCCCGAGCACCGGCTCACTACAGTCACCGCCCCCTGTCTATCAACCCATCTGGACCCTGCTGTATCTTCCCCTGATGTCCTTCTCCAGACTCTTCTGGATTATACCGTCACGCATAGGGTCTTTAACAACACACTTCACGGGAGTCAGAACCCATATTTTGTTCTATACTCCCACACTTGGCCCAAAGCAGTGCCTCCTGTCCTCAGTTTTCACTTCCCTAAAGTTGCCGCTTGTGTTCCCTGGCTAGTGTTGCGGTGTTGGTTCTGAAGCCATCCTCCAAACTGACTTAGTCAATGACCTTGGTCATCGCACCAGGAAGACATGTATCAGGTCCGCTCGTAGTCTTCTTCGTTAAAGACTGAAAAAGGCTCAGTAAACTTTCTGCAGCTCAAGACAAAAAGACATTGGAACTGCCAAGAGAAAGACAACACAAATCTATGGACATAATAAAAGAATTATAAAATCAGAAGTAGATAGTTCAAAAGATAATGTAATAAGTAACAGAACATGAAAAAGAAATGGTAAACATAATTTAAACAGGTTTCTAAAACAGAATATATTAGTAACATGTCCTATGTCATCGGTATTTTGTTACTGGATTCCTACAGGGACCAGGTTAACTTAATAAATCACCACGGGCTGAATTTTCTGAAGGAAATGAGGGAAGTTATTTGTAGAGTTCGGATACTTGCACTCTCATGTAAGATGGCAGCTACTGGAGAACTGAAGATGTAACACAAATTCACATAAACTGAATCAGGAGCCACTCAACCAGTCTTCCATTTCTTACTGGCAAAGTTATGGAAATGATAGACCTAAACCAAAATAATACTGTACTTGAAAAACAATGCCATTTTAAGACTTGGCAGAAAGGATTTAGGAAAGGAAAATATTATTTAACTACTGTAACTCAGTTGCATTAATTGAACAAGTAGTTGGACAGTTGATGACACTAAAACATACAGTACAACATGATATACAGTATTTAGACATCCAAAAAGTTTTGGATGAGATACTTTATAAAAGGTTTATCTGCAAATTAAGAGACTGAGAAAATCAATGATATATACAGATTATAGGATGAAGTAACAGCCTGATTTATTTCACGAAATGACTGGATGAGATCCCTGGATCAATTAGCTACATAAATCCAAACAAGCTAAATATGCCAAATGACTTTCTTTCATTTAGTCTTATTCTTCCATGACTATTACATTACAATAAACATGGACACAGGGTCACTTTTGGAAGCCAAAAGGGAATTAATTTAAGGATGCAGAAGCAGAACTGGTTCTCTACGCAAACAGCAGTAGATGCCTGGGACAGACAGGTTGAAACCTGAATTCTGGGCTTCTTTGGCAATCTCTGAAATTTTAGATTCACTTAACTGCTAAAGAGCACCTTACAGATTCCTCTCATTTGCAGGCTTATATTCTATACCTAGTTCTATATTTATTATGCACATAATATACTTGGCAATATGATTCAAGCAAGAGAGAGGACTACATAAACAGAATAAGTGTGAGGAGGCTGGGGCTGCATATGAAGACACCACAAATACAGATTTAATGGATGAATGGATTCTTCTTCTGAAATGCACTGATTTTCCAGGTTTAATTCCTATAAAGTGAGTAATTTCCTGAGCATTTCTACCACATTTCTTTTTCCTCTAAAAAGACAAAGCAGCCCTCAAACAAGTAGTGAAATGTGCTTTACTATGTTTAATCCAAAAGTATAAAAAAACACTTACAGGTCCAAACTTTGGTGTTAATCTGAAGTTATCCAAAGTTCTCCAATGCTTCTGTGCTATTGTTTATAACCTTCATCTGAAGTCACCTTTCTACAACAACATTTTAATTTTTAACCAATTGAATGTCTAACTTAAATCTCCCATGGCAATTGTACATTCTTATTTAAATACATTCAGTTGTCTCTTTTTGACAATTGTGTACAGTGGGGGCTACAATTAACAGTTCCACAGTTCACCTGTTTTGTAAAAAATTAGTTGTTCTTTGTTAAGAGATTTCTTTCTCATTTGCTCTGCTAAAACTCAAAGTAGATAGATTACTTACTTTTCAAGATCCAGATTATGAGAAAATGCATGAATAGTAACATTGGTAGCACGCAGGAGTAGATGTAAATGTCTTTCAGAGATTTCCAGCATTTTTCATCTGTAAGAATAAATCAAATTGAGCACACGTGTATATATTTCAATGAAATATGTCAATATAAACACAAATATATAGGATGCACTGCAATTCTGTCACTGTTTCCTCAAGTTATTTTATATTCACAAGAAGGGAAAATAATTCTAAATAGCTGTAGTAAAATCTCTGTGGCAGTGTTTATAACACTATCTACTGTTTTAATTTCAGTACAAAAAGTACAAAATTATCAAACTAGTAAATTACTTCTTAAGAAATCAATTTATTAATTGGTGTTGCATTGCATTAATTTAAACCCCAAACCAATGCTGAATAACATCAAAGACATTTCAAGGGAATGCATGTACGAATTCTGGAACCATCTCCGTGATAATGCCCATAGCAAAGAAACTGAGCATTTCTTACAAAGGATGAAGAAACAATGCAACATTTTCCAGGAATTACCACTCAAACACAAAGAAGGCAAAGGACAGCACACAGACAGCCCTAAAACAAGACCAGCATTTGAAACTGCTGAGATTGCAGGGCAGATGAAAGTTAATCAAGCATGTCTTTTCTCATAGAGGAGCTGCTGAATATTAGAAACAAGACTTCCACAGTCAGTCTAAGAAGCATAGAGATGGATCAGCTAAAGAGTGGACGTTGTGCTAAGAAAGGGAAAATACAGACACCACAGCATCCTGAAATAAAAACTCCTTCAGTTTCCGAAGCACACCATCCTAAAAGATTTGAACAAGTTGTTTACCTTATGGAAAAAATCCGGTAGCAGAAGGTGAGCGTAACCACACATTGCGCACATAAACCTGTGTTATAATTTTATATGTTCATAAAATGCAGACAGACAGTTCTGTTACTTACTGTTCAAGTGAAAAAAGATAAACCCAGAAGCTGTGGAGACATAGTGTAACACCCTCAGGATATAGCAATAATGTGACTTGCAACACCATGCACTTGACCCTGTGTGGTTAAAATAAATAAAATCAAGAGTTAAACGCAAAGTCAGAAGGACAGTCGCATGAAACGGTACAGCTTCCTGTTTTGTGCAGCAGTTCCCCTGCCAGGGATACTGAGGGAATTCAGAGTTTGTATACCCTTCTGTTCACATAGAACAGCAAATTAATATTTCCTCTTCTTTTTTATTCAGTTTTGGTTCCTTCCTTGCCTAACTTCCTATTTACCCCAGTGATCACACAGTACGTTCGCAAAGAGGTCATTCATTGAGGCGGCTTGTTGAAGTCTGAGTGAAAGAAGATACACTGTAGTATCAGAAAGCCTCCCAGCAAGTGCAGATTGAGCATTGTGATCCAGGAGTTGCAGGTTTGAGCCATGGACACATCTCTAGCTGACTGGGATTGCCTAAGTGGTAGAGCTGCTGAGGGTAGGGTTGGGGCAGTGAAGTGTTCAATCACACACAGGAGTTCAGCTCTCATTGTAAATGAAATCCACTGTGCAGCATTTAAAAGGCCAAAGCTGGCCATTCCTGACTTTACTGACCCAATGAACTGACCAAAACACAACAGACAGGCGTTCTAACTCTTCACAAACTGATGGGTTAAGAGTGACCTATAAGACCTGTGGGATCACGGCTCCTCAAGATCAGGGCTGGGTCTAGCTGAGATCATTGTTGAATCTACAAACATAAAGACAGAGTGAGTCTGGGCCCCATACTGAACTCAAGTCAGGTAACCTGTCTAAGTGATGAGTTCCTAGCGTGTCTACCCTTAGCTTGCACAGAACCCTGCAAACTGCCTGACATAGACTGGCAGTGTCAGTGCACATATCCAGTCAATCTTCAGATTCAATTCATCCAACGTTACATAGAAAGACTGCTATTAAATAGAATGACCAAACCACGTAGAGATGAGTATTATTTTGTCTTCCATTCACCCAAACTGACAGACAAGACAAATGTAGGATTTGCACACTCTCAGTGTACTTGTGCAAGAACATTACACTTACAGTGTAAAGCAAGAGCTATTTTCTACAGGTATATCACAGCCTCTCATTACAGCATATTCAAACAAGTTATTCAAACATGATTATGGGTGAAAATGTGTTGTGTGTCTACGGTGTTTTTTTACATCGAATGATTTATGCTTATTAAAAGGATGAGTATGAAATTTAAACAGCAAATTAATCAGAAAATGAAGAATAATTAAAATATTTGTAGCGGCACTGTGAACGGCTACTACGACAAATATGTTTCACATGTCCTTCCAGAGAGACAGTAGCTTGCTTCCACCTTCAGGTGGCAATGAAGAGCAGAGATTAAGGCAGTAGACTCTTGACGAGAGAGTAATGAGCTCAAATCCCACAAGCAATGACATCACTTTATCAGAGTGTGTGAATGGTTTCAGGCTGTATACAGGGGTACCACCACATGTAAGTTAAACACAATTAGGTCATTGTGATCTGTGGTTAAAACCACCTACAGTACCAAGTTAATTAATAATTACTACCTTTACTTTAATGTTCTATATTACTACTGTATAGCTCCCCAATTCAAAACAAGGTTCAGATTTTCTTAGTTTCCACGCTGTTATTCATGTGAATCGCTTTCATGAAATGTGTCAGACATACCCGATTTGATATGTCTCAGATTAATCAGCAGGCTGAGAGCAACTGTTACCAACATAACTGAGAGGTAAGCCAGAGTACCATCTGAAGTTACTGTGGAAGAAAAGATAAAGATGGTTAAAACACACCACACACTTATCCTCCAGCCACATTCCACACATATACTTCCAGAATATTGTATTCAGTTGGACAGTGATGTCAGCTGACTTTTAACATGCGCTCAAGTGTTTTTATAAGGTAGTATTTACAATACAGATTTTCCTGCTTCCTACATTAGTGTCATTACCTCAGTCTGCAGACAGAGTTCACCTACATGGAGGTGTGGTTAGTATTAAAATGGATTTTTTTCTCAATATTGTCATTATAAATTGCACTAGGTTGTTTTCTTAAAAAAAATAGTTTAAAAAATTAGTAATACTAATTTGTAGTATTACTGACTACAAATATCATAAAACATTAAGAAATCTACCTCATTCCCACCTGTCAGTGTAAGTGTTCATGACACAAAATATAAATTTAATTTAAGCTACCTTATGCTATAAATATTCATTCCCAGTAAAGTAGTGTATCCAAGGTATTACCTTCAGTTATCCAGAAGCCTACTCCAATAATAGTTAATATCGGGGACACAACATCTGTGGTAGCAAGAAAAGCATGTAAAACTGAAAAAAAAAAATAAAAGTTACATAAAGCTGTAGGATATTTCTTGCATGTTATCTATGTCTTTACAGGAATGATGGCAATATTAAGTTAATCCTTTATGTTTTGCTGATTTACTACACTTTCTGATCCAGACCAATAAAAAACACAAGAGCATAAGACTGTTAACAAACATGACGGGACCATTCAGCCCATTTGGTAGCTAGAGACTAATTGATCCCAAGATATCATCCAGATGTTTCTTGAAGGAAGCAAGGCTAATGGCCTCATCAACATGGCTGGGTAGCTTGTTCCACACTCCCGCAGCTCTTTGGGTAAAGAAGCACCTCCTTTGCTCAGTTTTAAATGCGCTTCCACAAACGAGTACTGCTTACTTTGCCATGCAGATCTGCAATACAGCGCAACCCAGGACAGAAATGAGAGGAGAACAAACAAAAACGCAGCACACAGAGGAAAGCCGACTTTCCAGGCCATATGTATATCTGAAAAAAAAGAAAATATTGACAACATACACACAAACTTCGAAACACATACAAAATGATTTGGAAAAAACTGAAACTGGTTTTGTTACTGTCTTTAAATTGTAACGTGTTTTCTTCCAATTCAAAAAGGAAAGCATCTCTAACTGCAATAAAATTAAAATTGAGTTCAATTCGAATTTTCAAAAACGTATTCATCATACAGCACACAAAAACATGGTTAATTCATTATTAAACAAGTTGTCATCAGTTTTATTTTATGATGCTATAGAGCATTCAATCAATTTTTATGCAAATACCTTCTGAATCTAACCAAGCTAGTGAACCCGAAAGTTCCCTTGTCCCTTGTTGTGACCGATGGGAAAGTGTCTTGTCACTGAGGTCATACTGAGCCCTTGTACCTAATTACCAGATACCCAGAGGACCCAGCCAAGTCATCTAGAGGCTTTTTCCCCTCCTGATGGTGGGATGACAGGACAGCTTGGCGCTAATGAGACTCACCTTTGGATTTGCATTCTTATTGTACTTTCCTTATAACTCCTTATAAATTTATACTGTATAGCGCTTTTCTGGACACTCCACTCAAAGTGCTTTACAGGTCATGGTTTCTCCCCTCCACCACCAGTGTGCAGCCCCACCTGGATAATGTGACAGCAGCCCGTACTGCGCTCACAGTACACTCACCACACCGCAGCTCTCAGTGGGGAGCAGAACATGATGATGAAGCCAATTCATAGATGGGGGTTATTAGGAGGCCATGATTGGTAAAGGCCAGATGGAAATTTGGCCAGGACGCTGGGGTAACAATCCTACTCTTTTCGAGAAACGCCCTGGGATTTTTAATGACCACAGAGAGTTAGGACCTCAGTTTTACATCTCATCCAAAGGACGGTACCTGTTTACAGTATAGTGTCCCCGTCACTATACTGGGGCATTAAGACCCACATTGACCGCAGGGTGAGCGCCCCCTGCTGGCCCCACTAACACCTCTTCTAGCAGCAACCTTAGTTTTCCCCAGGATCACACCTGCTGAGCTTCAGTGAGCTGCCAGTTGAGTTGCAGGGAGATATGGAGATATTGGCACAGTCTCAACCTAATCCTACTGAGAGCTAGATTTCATCGCCTCTGCCCGGCTGGTTGGATGGCCTGACTCATTTTCTCCCTTTATTTTTCACACTATTCCCACAGCCTCAAATGCTAGAAGTATTTTTTTTTGTCATTATTTCCGAGAAGGCATGGTACGACACGCTGCCTGCAGTCATCTCTCTGGTCTCTAGGACGCGAGCCCCGAGACGACGGTGTAGGAGGCTGTGTAGGAGGAGGCCGTCATGACATCTGCCCCCCTGCAACCCGGAATGCAACACTCCCAAAGCCCACTGCCAGTGTCATGTGTTTCTCATTGCAGCCACAACTAGCTTTAGAAAACCCACCAGCCGCCCTCCAGTCATCACCAGGTGCAGGGCTCTGCGTCTTACCACCTCCTCAGGGCACCGCTGTCCAAAAAGCACCTAACAGCAGCAGGGTCCACATCACCATAGTCACCAGCGCCAGCTGCTCAAGAATATTCTTATTACAGCTGGAGTGAACACACGTTTACCTTCCATGCTGAAAAGAGAAGAAAAGAAACACAATGTTTCGGCCGTGGAGCCTTCTTTGGGTGTGAGATAAGGATTAGTGGAGGTAGTGGGAGTGTTGACGGTTTTTTTTCTGTAAACGATGATTGCGTTTTTTATCCTTCTCTGCAGTGAGGAAGGGGTAAAGTCTGGAGTTGAGGGATCTGATGGGGTTAGTTATAAAGGGAAGATGATGTGGAGCTGCTAGCCATAACAATTCCTTAGCTTCTTTGATGTTGTTGGCAGAAAGATTAATCTGTGAAAATTGAAAATTGCTTGGAAATTGCTGTACACCCGCAGAAGGCTCCACAGCCAAAATGTTGTTTCTTTTCTTCTCTTTTCAGCATCGAATAAACTTTTCCTTCTTCCTTTGCAGCCTACGCATGCTGACGCAGCTACCTACTCGAACTCCATACTGTAGTCAATTTATATGACTGTTAGTTAAATACAGTACATGCAGCTAGGGTGGAGCGGTGGTTCTGTGGCTAAGGATCTGCGCCTGTGGCTGGAAGGTTGCTGGTTCAAATTCTGCGGCCGGCGGAGGAATCCTACTCCATTGGGCCCCTGAGCAAGGCCCTTAACCCCAGCTGCTCCAGGGGTGTCATATAAAAGACTGACCCTGTGCTCTGACCCCAAGCTTCTGCTCAGGAAAGCAAGCTGGGGTATGTAAAAAGACAAATTCCTAATGCAAGAAATTTTATACGGCTAATAAAGTGATCACTCTCTCTGATTTGGCACTGACAAAGTCAACAGTGAAACACAAACCACAGGACATAAGTGGAAACGAGGCAGAAGTGAATTTAAAACTGTTGTTGATGCCAATACCATGGTTTCTTAAAAAGAAATGGCTGGATGAAATCCTTGGGTCAGTTATTGCCAAATGACCTCCTTTCATTTGTAACCGTGCTTATGTCTTTACGTTCTTATCATTTATTTTTTCACAACTTATTAGTTCATCATACGCAGCTGCCATTTGGTCTGAAAAAGTGTCCATGCAGATCGCAGTACAGCCACACCAACGAGTAAATCTAACAGGAGCAACACAGTATGTTTCACAAATGTGTAAATTACATTAAAAATTCAGAAAACCAGCCTTTCCTAAGAAAATGAAATATTTTATTTTTGTTGTGTTAAGATGCTAGGTGAAGGAGCAGGCATTAAAAAATGCTTTCTTAATGTGGAAACATCTGCAGACGATCACCCCTGATAATTTTGTAAAGTTGTCGTCTACTGTATGCATGTCGCAGGCTGCTGTCCTCCTCACCAGAGCTATCACCCACAATTATTCACCCCTGACGTCCCCTTAAACAGATCCAGCTCCCTTCCACCCAGGCACAACTGCCCAGTGAGGAGAAAACAGGTTCAATCCCCAAGTTCAAGCGCCGCCTAGCCCCTGTGACTCCCTATTTGCCACCCTCAGAGAAAACTCGTTCAGCATCGTCCAGCACACTGGATCATGGATAGCATTCAGCTGGCTTGCAAGACATTACATTCCCCCCTCCAGAGTACCTCCAGGCACTTTCCTTCAGAGCCTTGGCCGGCTCCTAAGCACTTTTCCATGGCCCTCCCTGAGTGGGCACATTCACCGGATTCTGCCGCCTGAATGAGTGAGGATCCTGTGACAGGTCTCCCCTAGATGGTAGCTTATCGGGGGGTCAGACACCTGAGAACCCACACCACCTCAGGAGAACAATTGAACAGCACAAGAGCTGTACAATTGCGCGTGTATAAAACAATAGAGGAATAAAAAATCAAACTGACCAAACAAAGCCGTTTCAGTTGCAAAAATGAGCTTTTAAGCAAGTTTTAGAACAATTGCAGAGTCTATAATGGATTTGGGCAATGAATTCTACAGAATCGGTGTGGCATAAGGGAAGGTGCTGTTGGCCACTGTGTGCAGGCTTGTCTGCAGCACATTAAGACGGCCTGAACCAGCAGATCTGTTCTCATGGAAAAAGGCCGAAAGGCAATGTGGAGCTAGACTGCTCAGTGCCTTATCTGCTAGTAGGAGAAGCTTAAAATCCAGCCTAAAATTCACGAGGAGCCAAGTCAACTTCCGCAGGAAAGAAGTTAGACACTGAGGCAGAGAAGTTTTCATTAACATACAAGCTGCAGAATTGAATAAATCATGTTTAGTGTCTCAGTAAATACCCCAGTAACTGTATTACAATGGAGGTCATCGTAATAATTACTACAGACAGTTTGAGTCTGTTTCCTATCCTGAAAGTCGTAATGCCTGTGTGACCGTTGCAGTTCCGCGTGGGCTCGTGCCCTCGTGCCCTCGCTGCTCCACCTGGGCGCGAACCGCAACAGGGAACCAGCCGAGTGAGCTAAAGGAGACCTCCCCCAGCCCAGGCTGCTGAGGCCCCTGCTACCAATCCCATGTTCCCATCACAGGGAGGGCGATGGTGTCACCGTGTCCAAACTAGCTCCGCTACACCTGTATATTCCAGCACTATCCCTAACCCGCAGCAGGGGAAACACCCTCACCAGGTCGATTCTGTTTGGCCAGGTACGCTCATTAACCATCTTCCTTTAACCGGACTCCCGACACGGAAAGAGACCGCGGCTGACGCACAGGAGGTCAAGTCGTAACTTAGTGTAGACAGTAACGGAGTAGTTCGTCTTTAATAGAGCTGAACTTTCTCTTCCTCAGATATTTAGTGCTCCCTGCTCCCTGTAACCATGAGGGTCTCGCTAGGCCAACTCTGACTCGTCAGTCGATGCTTATGTGCAGCAGGGATCTGGCAATGCCAGGTGTAGCCAGTTTGCTGATTTCCTCGGGAGAATGCGTGGCATACTGTACATTTCTCAGATTCTCACGATGCTGGCCTCATGTGACTCAATCTTATTTATCTTGTCTGCAGCAGATCCACACTCCCCTTTGGTGGAAATGGAGTCCTAAGCGGTGGCTCTGTGGCTAAGGATCTGTGCCTGTAGCTAGAAGGTTGCTGGTTCGTATCCCACGGCTGGCAGAGGAATCCTACTATGTTAGGCCCCTGAGCAAGGCCCTTAACCCCAACTGCTCCAGAGGTACTGTACAACAGCTGACCCTGTGCTCTGACTCCCAGCTTCCCCCCCTGTCTGGGTGTCTCATGGACAGCAAGTTGGAGTATGTGAAAAGACAAATTCCTAATCCAAGAAATTGTATATGGCCACTGAGGTGATCTTATCTTATCTTAAGAACAGGGTACTTCCCACATGTCTCCATTGGCTCGTAGCTAATGCTATCAGTCATCTGCTCATGTCTTCATGGGCATTTCCCCCAATTGGTAATGACTGGTCTCATTCTTAAATCGGAGTGATGGGTTGACTGTACAACTAATAATAATAGTTCCTTACACTTATATAGCGTTTTTCTGGATACTCCACTCAAAGCGCTTTACAGGTAATGGGGATCCCCTCCACCCCCACCAGTGTGCAGCCCCACCTGGATGATTCGACAGCAGCCATAGTGCACCAGAACGCTCACCACCATCCACTATCAGTGGGGAAGAGAACAGAGTAATTCATAGATGGGGATTATTAGGAGGCCATGATTGGAAAAGGCTAAAGGGAAATTTGGCCAGGACACCGGGGTAACTGACCTGTCTGTGTACAAATATGGCCCCTGTCAGTCCAGTTTCAGGAGAAAGACCATGGGATTGCAAGGCCTGATCCCCACTACACTCATTTGGTCAGAGGTCTTACCATGACCTCAGCAACGAGACACTTCCCCAACAAGTGTTGACCACATTCCTTTCAGTGAACTGAAGTTGTGGAATCAACCATATTTTCTTTTCTGGAGTTCAAAACCAATTCTCGGGCCAGAAAAAAACAGCAGCAACAATGCAAATAATATACAGTATTGTCAATATCAGCAAAACACAATGCTAATGAAAGAGCTGTACATTTGCATATGTATAAAACAATGGAGAAAAAAATCAAACTGACCAAACAAAGCCGTTTCAGTAAAAAAATGAGCTTTTAAGCAAGTTTTATAACAATTGCAGAGTCTTAAATGGATTTGGGTAATGAATTCTACAGAATCGGTGTGGCATAAGGGAAGGTGCTGTTGGCCACTGTGTGCAGGCTTGTCTGCAGCACATTAAGACGGCCTGAACCAGCAGATCTGTTCTCATGGAAAAAGGCCGAAAGGCAATGTGGAGCTGACTGCTCAGTGCCTTATCTGCTAGTAGGAGAAGCTTAAAATCCAGCCTAAAATTCACAAGGAGCCAAGTCAACTTCCGCAGAAAAGAAGTTAGACACTGAGGCAGAGTAGTTTTCATTAACATACAAGCTGCAGAATTGAATAAATCATGTTTAGTGTCTCAGTAAATACCCCAGTAACTGTATTACAATAGCGGTAGTCATAATAATTACTACAGACAGGTTGAGCATCGGCCCTCTGTTATGCAGGTATTGTAAAGCAGACAGAAAAAAAAGAAATATTATCTGAAATGAAAACAAGGATGCAAATGAACACTTTAGTCCTAAAAAACCATCAAAAAGACGTTAGGAAATACTTACTGATCTCACTGAATTCTGCTTCTCCGCCCTGGAAATTATTCCCGGACTTGTAAGTGGGCTCGAGGCACTTGTATGTTTCACACATGAGATTTGTCCGTACCAGATCATCAGTGTTATTACAGTAATGCCCCGAAATATTGTTTGAGATTGACGAAGGGCCAGGAAGACGACCTAAAACAGTGAAACAGCCAGGTAACACTGTTATCTTCTGAATTGAGTGTGAAGCTTGCAGGTCTGATTTAGACACACTGCCTGTGCCTGTATATCTGACTGCACTTCATGGCTGAAGTAACTTTAACTCATGCCGAACCATGCAAGCAACATCGGGGGTTATTGTGTTAAATAACTGTAAAATGCACAAACCATATAAATGAAAAGGCAGTTGCAAAATAATTCCTTTAGAAGAACTGAAGGACACATGATCATTGTTTCTGAAATCATACAAAATATGAAAAGTATGACTAAACATAAATAGTTTCTCTTTGTTCTTCAAATATGATTATATTAAAAAGTGGTAGTATAGTCAAACAAATGACCTGCAGTCCATGGTTGAGCCAGCATTGAAACATACTGTATTTTTTCCTAATCATAAAGAGATTGTGCATACAGCACACAACAGACTTAAAGTAATTTTAGCAAATAAATAGGGTGAGAAACAAAATCAGCGAATAAAGAGTCTGGCACTCTCTGAGTCTGAAATGGTGAAATATTGTGCTCTGTTGCGTATTACCAATGTGTGTCATTATTGCTTTTTATGTTATAAAAGTCTACCATGCATCATGTCACAAATACGTGGTAAATGAAGCTTTCTAGAAAATGTATTCATAGAAATACATCTGATAATTTACGAAGTTCCAAAAATAATTCTGTTCATCACGGCTAAACCTCTTCTTTTCTCATTGTGTTGTTACCTGTCATGTTCAGTCGAAAGTATTCGCTGGTGCTTCGTTTACCCGTAGTCAGTCTTTCATAAATTCCTTCGTCACTCATCTCCAGGTTTCTGAGTATGATGGAGCCGTTCAGAAAGGCTGATGTGCGCTTGCTGTAGTTGCCATACATCAAGGGTTCGTTTGGAGAAGTAGTGTACAATGTCACAATGGGGGCTTTTTGTCCATCCCTGCCTATGTAATTCCATTCTATTAATCCTGCGAGGTCGTCCTCGTCCAGAAGGGCAGGCATTGAAATTGAACCTCCCAGGGTTCCTTGCAGCTCCTGAGCTGTCTCAAGTTGCTCATTTGTACCTGTCAAGACAGAGAAAAACACATGAGCAAATTCCATGGTATATCCTACTCCATATATTATACTGTTTCTGTCACAGAGTCACAACAACTGCGGGTAGGGCAGTCGCTTGAGGGCTAGATTGACTTAGAGTATACATATTTACAGTATACATATACAGATTTGTTGTGCTTCTCTTTCCTTACGTCTGCTTCCCTTCTCTTTTAATCAGGTTCTCTAGGCCTTTCTGGGGACAGCTGGGCATTAACACACCGTTTGCCTGGACGCCATTCAGTTACCACACAGCTGATGGTGATGTGTGAGACAGGCTGGGCCCGGAGGACAGGGAGGAGGCCCCAGCTCAACTGCACACTGTCAGCGCGTTGCACCTGATACCCCCCACCCCGAGCGATCACCAGTACACTACTGCCCCTCCGAAGATGCAATTAACAGCATCATGCATCTTGTTCTAAAACACCTAGAGGACACTCGGATGTTGTTTGTGGACTTCAGCTCTGAATTTAATACGCTGCACCCCTATTGATAAGCAAGTTGAAGCAAATGTCTGTTAACCATAACATTATCAGATGGTACCATTCATTTTTAAAAGTCGTACACAGTATGTCAGGGTAAACAAAACTCTTTCGGAGTCACGATCTATTAGCACAGGTACCCCTCAGGGCTGTGTGAGCTCTCCAGTTCAGTTCACATTTTATACAAATGATTGTACAAGCAGTAGTCAAAGCAACTTCATTTTCAAATTCTCAGATGATACAGCTGTTCTTGGCTTAATGCATGGAGGTAGCAGCTCATCTGTATACATGTCAGAAATCCAGAGATTTGTGCAATGGTGTGACAACAATAGCCTAATTCTGAATGTTAAAAAACAAAAGAAATAGTTTTTGATCCCAGAGCAGTTGGTGATCACTCACCTGTAGTAATCCACAACAAACTTGTCACTCAGGTTGATTCATATAAGTACTTAGGAGTACACATAGACAGTGAGAGTGTTGAGAGGGTTTGCTCCAAAGTTCAGCAGCGCTTATATTTCCTGCGAAGGCTAAGAGTGTTTGGGGTTTGACAGGAAGTAATGCTACTCTTTTACCGTGCTGTAATCGAGAGCATTATCAGATATGGTATTACAGTGTGGTTTGGTCATCTATCAGTTCATTTAAAATCACAAATTACCGCCTCATCCAGACAGTTTTGAAGGTCATGGGAGTGAAACAGCACCCCTCCCTGCAGAGAATCTGTGAAAAATCCCTAATCAAACAGGCAGGGAAAATTATATCAGATCCTTCCCACATCCTCAACTCTGAATACCAACTTCTTCCTTCTGGCAAACGTTTTAGGGCTCCCAAATGTAAGTCAAACAGATACAGTACAAACCTTCCTTTGTTCCACTCTCCATTAAAGTTGTCAACGCAAATGTCAAGGATAAACACAATTTTGACACTTACAACCCACTTGAGTGCAATATGTTTTGTGATGTGTTATAAATCTTACATGTTGTTATGTGTTATACATGTGCAAAAGAGTGATGAGCAATGTTTTTTTGTAATAGAATAATGTGCAATGTTTTTCTTTTTTTGTTTGTTTGCATTCTATTGAAATGTACAGGAGTGCTGTGTGTCCATAAAAAATTTCCCCAGGAGAGGACTGGAAAAACAAAGGATTTGAGACATGGACATTGCACCACTGGACACAGGAGAGGACTCAAAGAAAAAGCAGCAGAAGAAGACCCCAGCAACCTTCTCCCCCTCTCCTAGCCTGTATTTGCTGCAGAGGGAACAGGTGGACATACAATGGGACGTACTGTTTTGGAGCGGTAGACCTGAAGGAATAGGCAGGTTTTCATCTCTTCCTCCAGCGTGGTGGAACGCTACTGCATTTTCCTTTCCGGGAGATACATTTCGGGTTATGGTGACTATGGACCTCATTTATTTTGGGGTATGCATCCCTTGTGGGTGCTTTTCTGTCCTTGCGTTCTTTCTCTAGTCAGATAGTGATGTATTTGGAGTGTTAGAGTGATAACAAGGGCAGGTATGAAGTTCTGCTATCCTGTACCGGTCTGTGGGTGCACTGCTGGCTCTGGGGGATACAAAGAACCTCTAGAAGAAATGTTGAAAAGGCCTCTAAGTCTTCAATGAGTAACCTTTCTCAAATCCTGTTATGTTCAGTCGTTACTATATATAAACATGGTACCTTTTTCAATTAGTAAAAGGTGAGGCAGAGACACTAGTGGAAGACACATGAGAGTGCTTTTAAAGCCGAGAACAGGGGACAAATTCTTTGTAAAAAGGATGGTGGGAGTATAGGACAGCCATGGTGTGGAAGATGGTACACTGGGTTGTTTCAGGATATGGATCAAATAGCCACTAGCAACGTGTCTAATATAGAGGGCCCAAACTGGCTGCTGTTTGTAACCTTGATGTTCCTACTGTATGTACTTAAATTTTAAAATGTAAAATCGTTCTCTGGTTACAGTAGGAGCTGCCCCCTTCGAAAACTATTGCAGCGAACGGCGCCTTTTCGGCCGACCGCTCGCAAGCTCTCTGACGGTTTTATTGCACTGTTCGTGCCCGTGGGGCGCGCTGGTCACGGAGCAGGAAAACCCAGGAAGGTAGAGAGAAAGGAAGCGTCCACGCAGAGGGGAAAGAGCGCGCCGGGACCGCTCTTCGGTTTACAGGAGCGAAACGGCGAGGCCGGGGCGAAGCTGGCGTGAAAAAGGGACTGATCGTTGGGACGGTTCGACGCCGGGGGTACGGACTGCGACAATATACTAATAAAACTCCTGAGATGTTTATTTTTAAAGAAGAATGTGGTCGTGTAAAAAAAAAAAGCTTACACGGAGAAAAATGCACACTGTAGCTGTGCCCAGACGGGTCACGCGAGGGCAGCAAATTACAAGGTCCTAATTTATAACAACAATAACCGCTTGCGATATAAGTCGTGCCTTACAGCTGTATGATCTTGCCAGTCAGGTAAGCCGGCCTTTTTTTAAGAGCTGCATTTCTTAAAGAAGTAATCACTTAATTAAAACGGCGTATTTGTAGCTGCTTGCTCTGCTAACTTGCACTGCGAGTTCTGTAACGCGTGCTCCGTTATTGTGACTTTACATATTATTCTCAGGCTCGGTGAAGTGTGACGTTTTCGAAAGGTGAATGCTTACCATTTCCTCCCTAGCTACTCCTAAAAATAAAAGTAAAGACTTCACGGGTAAACAGATTTTCACTCTTCTTAAAGGTACAGTGCGATATATATTATTAAAAAGTTGACTGTGCAAAATGGTTTTTGAACGACGGCGACGGAGAACACCCGTATAAAATAGCCTTAAATGATGTTAACACGAAGTAGCGTTTAAAAGACCTCATTTAAATTTTTGACACTGGAAAAATGTGGCCAATCGTTCATTCGCCTCAATTTGCCTCAAGTACAATTCAATATACCTTAAGCGCTTCGAACAATGTCCTCATGTTGTCTAACGGAGCTCTCCGTTAGGAGTTCCCAGAGTGAATATCTTGTGTTGCGCCTTGGATGAAGTGTGAACAACATGGACTCTCGAAACAACTGTGGCGAACTTTAAACTGAAGAGTCTTTAATTAACCGAAACAATCCACAATAAAAAAACGTATTATAAAAGGTCAATTATCGGTTTTGCAAAGTGCCGCGGATTTGTTTTAATGCCGTCTGCTTGAACATCGGAAAATTAGAAAACAGCGCAGGCAGTTTCTTTCTGCAACAAAGCAAACATACTTTAATACAGACTAGTAATAAAAAACAGGTTAATAGAATCTAGATTGTGTCCAAACAATCTAGAGAAAACAAATCGATCTACAATCTAATTAAATTAATAAATTCAAGTAGGTAGCGTCAGCATGCGTAGGCTGCAAAGGAACAAGTAAATTTCAGCACGGAATAAACCTTTACTTGTTCCGTCTTAAATATACACGCGACGTTAAATAAGAAAGCGATCTTCTTTGTTGTAGCTTTGCCTCAAATGACTGCACCATGAAAGCGAGCAGCACGCTGAGATGAGTTGCATGCCCAACCACAGAGAAATGCAAAGATTAAAAATGCGTAAAAAATAAAATACCTACTTTGGATGAGGATAGCAGCAAAACAAAACAGAATAAACATTATTCGGTAGTCCATATAGACCACGAAGTAGTTTATCGTTACTGCCTTCCTGTGCAGAGTCACGAGTGTCGCACACAATTCATGATTTGAATTCTTTTTTGATGTTCAGGAATGCGCTGTCAAACTGCGAGTGAGACAGGTTATGATGCAGCATGACTCAATGCGGAAATAAGTCAAAAAACAGAATCGCCCCGGTGCACAGCTGTCCTGTTCTGTAAAAACAAAGCGCACTTTGTTAGCACTCTGCGAGAACCATAGAAAATCCGCACGCTGCTAGGGAGATATCGCCCCTAGAAACAGATCATCTTGATTTCCTGAACTGCGGTTGCAAATCAAGGGAGTAGATGTGTGAGAAGACTGACTTAAAAAAGGGTGTTTTGAAACATTCACACGACTACCCTAAAGTAAAACCAAATTGCAAAAGGTTCGACTACACCAATTCACTGCGCCGGTGCGCCAGTTAGTAACGTATAATAATCAACTTAATGTGGAGAAGGACGAAGCAAATGTTCAAATGCTTTTTTTTTTCTTATAATAAAAATGTTATTCAAAGAGTAGCAGCGACTTTTTACCAGCGCTTCTCGATGCTGCGAGACTGACGTGAGCTGTCTCCAGGCATCGCCACGCTGTATTCGGGCATTTTTCTTCGCACCAAGTACGGCTCCTGCTACACACAGGACAGGCGCGACAAGGCTTTCTCGAGGTTGGTTGTAAACTTTTTAGCGACGTGAAAATATGTAATCAGTGAAATTACACGCCGATCGGGGAAGACTGCGCAGCATACCACAGCACACCAAATACCACAGTGAATCCCTTTATTACGTTTCACAGCAACACAATGAATTGTCGAATCGTACTTCTGACATTTTTTTCTTCACTTTGCGGAAGGCGTACCCCTCTGCATTCCACTGGCTTTTGTAGCTGTGGTAGTGCGGGCTTCGGAAATTCCGCACTTCTCAGAATAAAACCTATTTTTACACCTATTGTAATGTTTATGAGGAATATTCACCTGACTCATTTCGAATATTCTGTGGGTCAGTCGTCAACACGTTGCCCAAAAGCTCTAGCTGATGCCCTGCGGTTGATCCGGCAAATCAAAGAGCTACCAGGTAGAGTACGCGCCACCCCCAGTACTCAAAGACTTGTAATCTGTTCGTGTGTTTTTGTGTACTTCAAGCTTTGCTTTTAACACTTTCATACAGTAAAGGCATTCACGGTACTGCAAAAGAATGTACAAAAACAAGCTACGAGAAAAACGTTAACGCGAAAATCCGACGATCCCCTTTCCTTCCCTACTAGGGCGTCGGATAATCACTGATCTGCTGCAGAAAAGAGGCCACAGCAAAGAGAGCAATCTTGACTTTAGTAAAAGTACACGGGTACATGAACTCTGGAGCGGATGACTCTTTGAATGACAGGAATTCAACAGTTTACAGTATATTAATTTGCAGCCCAAGGGCCCGCGGTACAGTAGTTACAGTACTGTACATGCATTAACATCACATCCAAATAATCTTAAATCCAAGTAATCTAATAATCTGATATGCATATGAATATAATAAAATGCTGTTAAGGGGTATACAGGGTATGTAGCGTTCTTTTTTAGAATGCAAAACATACAGTAATTGACGAAATGGAATCGATGGAGCTTGCACTGTAGAGAAATACAGTAGCTGACCTAAGAAATATATCTGGGATTCAACACTACATGTGTTCAAGACCCACTCCAGTCCCTCACATCACACACAATAACAGCCGAGAAAGAGCACCAATTATAACCATATCTATTTCCGGTACATTCTGTATAAAACAGAAGGCACTTTATAATTCTGTCGGACTGAGTGATAAGCTGAACAATGTGCTCTTGCAACTTCACTACTGTTCAGCGTCAGCATCAGCCCCAGCGTGAGGACAGGAAATCAGAAACCCGTCACGGCGTTCTGACAAAAGGCAGGATTCGTAAACTCTGTCATGAAAACGGAAGACACTGCTGTAGATGGTGAGAACCTCCACCCGCCCCGGATAAACACTTGAGCACCTTACCTTTCAGCCTTATAATTTAATTCAGGCACGGAGCTGTACGCGCAGAAGGTGTGACACGTGTATCGGCTGTAAATAGAGTACAAAGCCTTGAAATCGTGTGTCTCCAGCCCGAATGTCACGGAAAGGAGCACGAAATGGCTGTGATCCTTAGAACAGTTGAATCCAGATTTTTAAAAGCGTGTCCCTTTCCTTTCTCTCGGGATTTCCTTGTACTTTGCATACAGACAGTCGACGGAAGCGACAGTGATGCATGAGAACGAGAGTAGTAGTATAATGATGAATATAAGTGTTTTGCTTCAGAAAGACAGGACGATGCAGTAAGATGTTTAGTTTCACCTCCAGTCCAGAATTTTTAACTCCAATAATTTCACATTCCCATTTCCTGTAAAAGTAAAATTAGACTTTACTGTTTGATCTGTTTTCACTGGGGTTTTTTTTGCCTTCACTGTTTCTGATAGTTTCTTACTTGATTGGGTTTTTATTCTTGTGTATTCTTTATGATGTTTATAATCATATCAAATAATCTAAACATTTTCTTACGCATAGGAATTTTCTCAAGGTCATTTTACAGTTACTAACTCTAAACATTCTTTTAATTAGTTACTTATAAAACTAATTGGAGCTTGATTAGGAATATTAAATTTGTGCTGCTAATTGAATAACTAGACCCACTATTTGAGGGCTTTTGTGGAAGAGAAACCAGAGGACAGCACTCACTCCTGGAGCTGGGTCTGACACTCTGCACTAGATAAAATAAAGAGGATGATGCTGTTGATTATGTACTTTCCTTCAGAGTATGTTGTCCCCTTCTTCCAATTTCTTATCGGGAGCTTACTTTGAAATTGTTGTGAGTGTTTTAGGTTTTTGAATATAAATTTGAAACCCCCGGTCTTCTCATTCAAATATGAGACCAGATAAAATAAGAAATGGACGCTTGTTTTTGTAGCAACCTGATTCAAGGGTCTCATCCAGCCGATTCTTGAAAGAAGTTGGTTTCACTTATGAGTCTTTGCAACATGGCTGGGTAACTTTCTACATACAATGCTTTGTCTGAAAATATGACTTCTCACAATCATCCTTAGAAGAGTTTCTCAAGAGCTTACATAAAAGGAAGAAATGTAGGTTTGCCAAACTCCGGCTGTCTCATTTGACATCTGACGTTCCTCTCGTCCTGTTTATGTTGCATGTATTTTGATAGGGATGGGGATCTGTTAGCAACAGATTTTAACACGTCTTTTTTAAATATGCCCGTTATCATAAATTAATCAGCTTTGATTTCTCTTTGATTTGTACGGCTGAAACATTTTAGAATATCATTATTCCGTACATCACAAGTGATCGACAACTGAGAGAAAAGATTATTACTGTTATCATTATCATCACAAGGGTGGCACAGGGATGAGTGTGTGGAAATTGAGAGAGCCTTGAACCTTTCTGTACCTCTTTGCGATTACTAGGAATAGAATGATGTGTTGAAAGTCAGAGGGGAGTTTTTTTATGGAGGTGAATAAATCGGCCAGATTGGTGAGCCTGGCCTGACTAATATCAAACGTCTTATGGTGCTTTTGTTTTTCAAAAGCTGTTCAATGACACTGTCTTGGTGTTTTTAAGAAAGGAAAGCAAGAGAAGATTTTACTCATGAATAACAGGTGGCTATCAGCATGGGGGCTCTTGTGAGGCTCCAATGACCTCTGTGCTTTGATGTCTCCTCCATAGCTAGCTAGCAGAAATGCATTCTGTGCATCCAAGGTGAAACGTGCCGTCATTTAACTTTTTATTAGGGCAAAAGCACACGATAGACTTATATGAGCTAGCACTGACTGAAAGGATATATCAACATGCTACTGATACAAATGACTTTATTAATAGGCTAGTGATATAGATACGATGTCACAGTTTAAGTTACCATTCAGTTTAACTTGGTCTTTCTTTTGAGGAAATACATCCTTCTATAATGACTGTTTTACAAAGGACAGATTGTTTGAAAATTATTCCTCAACATATTGTAACGCTTACGACCGACAGGTACTGTGTAAGAGCCGGCTTACCAGAGCGGTGACGTCACCGCCCTTCCCTGTGATAGCAGGACCACAGCCGCTGGGCTGGAGAGAAATCTGGGTCCCTGTCGAGTGACACCGGAGGCCTGGGTTTGCGTCCCCGATGGTGTGGGGCCGACCGTAAGCGGCAACAGCAAGGGCGCCCGCCAGAACCCTGTTGTGTTACAATATTTTAATTACATGTTCTGTACATAAAAAGAAGTTAAATTGCCATGTAAATTATTTACTTGAATGCAGTATCACTAGATTACATGTATTCTTTAAGTTTCCTTTTTGAAACGAGGGTGCGGAGTGTTTTAGGCCTGTGAATGCAATGCAATGTTTTTTTAGACTTTTGAAAATACAAGAGAAAGAGTGTTTCCTCAACGTTCCACAGGTTTCTAAATCCAGGGTAAATCTAGCCTGGAACTCCCACAGGTGATGGGAGGCAGTTAACTGGATACCCCGCCCGACTGAAATGCAGGCAGCTCTAGTGACTGTCACGAGGCGTCTTTCAGGACCCGATGCAGATGGCAGAATCCGGAGGGGAGAGAGACAAACACTGGGAAAAAGACTTGGATAGGGGCTGGAAGAAGGACAGGGGGGTGTGTCCAAGGTGCGCTGGTGCTTGGGGGGGCGTGTCCAAGGCAAACAAGTCCAAAGGGAAATCCAGAGTAGCCAAAAGTCCAGAGCCGGGTGCTCCATCCGTGACGAAGACAAGACAAAGTTAAAAGCTGGAGTGGGATCCGGGGAAGGGTCAGGGGATTAAAAAGGGTTAAAGGGGCCAGGCGCCCCAAGCCCCGGACCCAGATGGTCAGGACGCCGTTGCGAAGCCTCTGCCGTCGAGCCTCTCCTGGACTCGCTGGTTGGCGGGCTTCCTGGCGTCCATCTTCCAAAGCTGAGCCTGGAATGGTGGGAGTGTCTGACTTTTAAAGGGAAGGCTGGAACTGGAGGTAGGTGCAGAAAATAAAACGTAAACAAGAAAGGGCTGGAGCATCCTTAAGAGGAGGGGCTTACTTCTGTGACAGTGACGTCGGGCCACTCTTCCATCACCACGAGGACACCCACGTGTCAAACTTCTGTGTTCACCCATCCTGCCAGTCAGAGCACTAACAGACATGAGATGGCACTTTTGTTCTTGTGAGACCTGCAGCACAAACAGACAATATGCAGTCCTATTTAAATTGCAATTTGTGTGGAAATTGGGCAGATTAACTGTGCTTCTGCCCCAGGAATACAGACTTTCCATTGGATTGCAGAGACAGTAAAATAACCACTTAAATGAAGAATTAACATAAATAAAAGTCCTTCCTCAGGTGATATAAACATTCAGTATAGAGGCTAGCATTACTGAAACAAGTACCGTCAAATGCACAATTGAATCAAGATGTACGATTACTTACAAGGCCAGGTTATTCGAGTTTGTGTTTGTGTCCGTTCTGTTTGTTATCTGGGATTGTGTCACACTTCCTAATGTCAAGACTGCTCATTCTGATCTGATAAAGTAAGACAGTGCTCACATACTTTAGTGTGGTTTCCTGTTCCAGGGTGTTGGACATAATAATAATAATTCTTTACACTTATATAGCACTTTTCTTATGTTCACTCCACTCAAAGTGCTTTACAGGTAATGGGGGCTCCCCTCTACCACCACCAGTGTGCAGCCCCACCTGGATGATGCGACGGCAGCCCATACTGCACTCACAGTACACTCACCACACAGCAGCTCTCAGTGGGGAGGAGAACAGAGTGATGAAGCCAGTTCATAGATGGGGGTTATTCGGAGGCCATGACTGGTAAAGGTCAATAGGAAATTTGGCCAGGATGCCAGGGTAACACCCCAACCCTTTCTGAGAAACCCTGGGATTTTTAATGACAGAAAGTCGGGACCTCAGTTTTACATTCATCCAAAGGACGGAGCCTTTTTTAACAGTATAGTGTTCGCGTCACTATACCAGGGCATTAGGACCAACACAGACCGCAGGGTGAGCACCCCCTACTGGCCTCACTAATACTTCTTCCAACAGCAACCTTAGTTTTTCCCAGGAGGTCTCCCATCCAGGTACTGACCAGGCTCACACCTGCTGAGCTTCAGTGGGTTATAGTTCTTAAAGGCTGAGTGGATGGTCAGTTCTTTCTCCTTTTGTTATTTAACTTACACATCTGTCTAAGTAGCAGACAGTACCTTTTGCCAATCTAGCTCATTAGTAGTAGTTGATGTGTAGTAGCTAATTGATCACCCAGCGATTTCTTGAAGGATGTTAGGGCAACGGTTTCAGTAGTGTGGATGGGTGGCATCCTCCAGGCTTTCACATCACTTTGTGTGAAGAAGTGCCTGCTGTCCTGAATAGAGGAACATTTCCAGATGTTTTGTGAAAGAATCCAGGGGTATCATCTTCTAAAACGTGACCGTTTAGCTCAAGCCACTCGCTGTAAAACCTCGGCTCTTCTTCCAAAGGAAGAGCACAGGGAGGTGCAGTTGCCGATAAGTAGTGTTGGCACGTATGTTCAGGGGATGCAGTTGCTAAGTGGAAAAGACAGGGCTGGAACCAGCAACAGCAACCTCTTCATGGTAACCATGTCCCACGTCTCCCAGCAGGAAATAACTTGGTAATATCAAAAGTGGGTTTAATGTCAGTGTAGAAGCAGCAAATGGAAAAAAAAAACATTCAAAAATCTTTACATAAAATTCAACTTTGGGAAAACATTTAGCAGATAACTGTGACAGGCTGGGTAAAAAAGTGTCAGCATGAAGTTCAAAATCAACGGGAGCTTCAGTACGATTTTTTTCCTTTCAATGGGAAAAATAGAAAATCCTTCTGTGGCTCGTTCTTCTCGCACTCTCGAGATCTGCCAGTCTCTTTCTCTCCCACAGCTCCCTGGTGAGCAGGGTTACTGCCTTCTCCCTGGCTGGCTCACACCTGCTGGAGGGGAACACGTTTAAATCAGACGAGCCCAGCTGTCAGGTGTCATGATCTTGAGGACCAAATGTTTGTCTCCTCCTAGCAGTGATTTCAGTTGGCTGCCTATCACAGTGACGTTTCATTGCCAGCAAAAGACGTTTCATTGCCAGCAACTACTGCTGCATGCTGTATTGTTGTGCATGTGATAAATAAACTTTGATTGATTCAACCTTGATGGACAAGGTTAGGATATGATATGGAGGCAGCAAAACATTAGACTGTAGATACAGACTGGGAAACATTGAGGTTAAAGAGGCTAATGATGAAAAGAAGACTTAGGTGTTTATGTTGAAATGATATGTACTGTACATTCTCTAGCCAACGTGGGCAAGCAATATAAAAGCAAATGAAATGTTAGGAAATGCTGTTAAAAGCATACATTGTAAATCGAGTAATGTTATGTAAAGATTGTTCAATGCACTAGTATGACCCCACTGTGTGGAAACCTCATTACATGCATTTTAAACTCGGAACAGGGGGCTTTTATTAATGCTCGGTGTTGTGAGAGAGTGGAACATGATAACCAGCCATGTTATTGAAGACCATACCCTGTCTTCTTTCAAAAAACATCTAGATGAGATCCGTGCATCAGTTAGCTACCAGCCACTACATGGGCTAGACGTGCTGAATGGCCTGCTATCATTTGTCCACCTTTATCATGTTCTTACATTCTTATTTTCATATCTACTGTATGTGAATCACTGCAAACATGAAAAAGTCAGATGTACTGTATGTATGAATAAGCACTAATTTGACAATGATAGCATAGAAGTTTTATAAAAGAATAGTTCCAAGGTAGGCCTCATCCCTATTTTTGAACACTTTTCACATTTTACATCTCACAATGTGACTCTTATATTACATTCCATTATTATATATAATATATTATAACATACATATGATAAATAAGAAGAACGAAATGACCTTACAATGCCTCTTCGTCTGGTAGGGGATTATCCATGGGTCTCATAGAATTAGTCAATTACAGTATATCCCTGCAGTAAATCAAAGTGAAACCTAACCACCCACCCCACAATACAAAGCAAATTAAAATGAACCCCTGTACTATGCACATCATAGGGGGCAGCAGATTGGCGGTGTTGCTGATTAACATGACTTTTGTCACTTAAAACCCCTTGGGGAAATTTTGGGAAACACAAAATGTACCTGCAAAAGGGTGAACAATATCTGTATCATAAAGCCATGCAGTATATTACTTTTTCATGAGGAAAAGGGGAATTTGAAGAGTGTGACTAAAGACTACTTATTTCTTTCTTGCATTGAAACAAACTTTGTGGCACATTTGCCATCAATCCGAAGAGCAGCAAGCCAGCTTTTGAAGACTCTCTCTTCAAAATGTCATGCTTTCATTTTTATTAAAAACAAAGGATGCAAAAACAGCCTCTTAAAGTCTGTAAACTAAAGGTGATAACAAGCAGCTGGCTTTGTGAGTGATGAGGTTTTGTTTTGTGTTAGTGGTTTCCTGTGACTCCTTTCCAGTAACACAAGGTATCTTACCACAGGTGTTTGTTTTTTAACTATTGCTTAATGTTTAAAAAAGTCGCAAAATCGGAACACAATCAAAATCAAAACGTTTTGCTCAGCGTTTATGCCAGCAATACTGCTGTCCAAGTCATGACAAATCCTTTCTGAAAAAGTGAACAACTTTGAAAAAAGTACAGTACATAGTGTGCATAGTGCAAAGAAACCAGTTGTGTTCATGCTTATTGATGTATTGTACAGTCTCAGGAAAGAAAAAATTCCCATGTCAGGCATTGAGCACATCAGTGGTGTAACTGATATGATGAATCAAGCAGATTACAGTGGTTAGAGTAGATTACAAGCAGAAGGCATAAGAAGCAGAAAACTTGTCAGATATCTCTGCTTGTTTATGGGGCAAATGTAGAGGTGTAAAAAAATATATCTAATCTGAGGTCAGATGTGGATGACCCTGTTTGGATCATTATTATCTAAAGTACAGCACTTTTGTAAGATGGCATTGCTTTGTTGTTGCACTAAAATAACATTAAACGTTGCTCTAAAATAGTGTATTTTTATGCAAGTGGATAGTTTGCTTCAGCAGTATCCTGCATTAACTTATTTTTAACAAATTGTGAAAGGAACATAGACAAAAAAGCCACACTGAAGAAATAGTTGCTATTCAAGTAAGACAGTGTGATTGTACTGTACCTTTGATCAAGGTACTGTAACCAGAATTGCCCAGTAAAAAATAATCATTTTGAATGTAATGTTCTGGATAAGTGAAAGCATATTTTTTTATTTCCGTTGCTTTGTTTTGCAGAGCATACCATTCTGTTTGACTGTGTGAAGAGAGGTTGTGACACAAATGAATGTTCTCTGGCCATCTTTTTTTAGGTTCTATAGTATGATTACTGTAATGTTATTTATGATAACAGATCTGAGATTATGCAATGCTGCAACAATGTGTCTCATGTTCCTCTGTGACAGCATCATGTTGTGTGGGAAATGATTTTACATTACATTATGTCATAATTTCTATATCACTCATCCTAAATAGTTATGGTCACGCACATCCTTTTGCAAAGTGTTTATAAAAGATTTAGAAGGTTTTAAATAGGGTATGGAGACTTTAATATAAATACAGTATTAAATTTATTAGAAGGAGTAATGTCAACTGATGCGTGTGTGTGTTTGGATGACTGAAGAAATGGAGGCAAGTAATTCAGATATTTTATTCAATATAGCTTAAAACACACTAAAATAAACAACTAAGTTTTTGCGCTGATTTTGAAACTTATAAATAACAGCCTGCAGAACTGGTACTCCAGTTATCACTGTTATGTACTGGTTGGCTCTTTGGAAACAAGAGCAATCCTTTGACTAAGCATTCGGGAAGGGATGGAAAGAACTGTGGACTTTTTTAGTCACTAAAAATAATTATCAGTTGTAAAACTAAAAATGAGGTACAGTAGATTTGTGGATGTACAGTATGATTTCCTTTTACTCTGCAGTACAGTGTAGTGTTCCACTTTTACGGTTGCACAATGTATTTCTCTATAAAAGATAACAGCCTATCTTTAGATTACATTTGCCTTAATATATTATGAAGTGTAAAATTAAGATAAAAACAACGCAGACTTTATTTGATTATATTACATTTTATTGTTACAAATTGGGGTGGTGATAAAATTACAAAATAAGGAGGTTACTCAACTACTCAGATATGCAAGCAAATAATAAAGATTAATAATGTCACCCCCTAAAGACAAGAATTAGTGTTTCACAGCACTTTGTCTTTTATACTCCAGCACAGTCTGATGATAGAGTAATAGCCAGGCCCAAATGTAGACAGGATAATATTTATTAAGATAAATAACAGGTAGTGCTGTACACACATTTCATTACTATTTACAGATAATAAGCGAATTAATATCAGAGACCTGTCTTCTTTAGACATAGAAAGGGTAGAATTCTAACCTTATAATCTGAAGACAACAAAATCTTAATTAGCCAAATAGAGAACCATTGTCCTAATACATAAAACAGATCCTAACCAGGACTAGATTTAAATAAAGAAATACATTTATTCTTTTCCCAAAACAGAGCTCCCATCGTAACTACAGTGATGTGAAAAAGAAAGTAGATCTCTTTACGATTCTACAGTTTTACATATTAAGACATATCTTACATATTTATATATCTGACCTTTATCTAGTCCCCACCAAGTCCTAAGAGTAGATAACTCTATCCTCATGTGACAGATAACACACATAAATTTTACTTTGTCATAATTTATTAAAACACAAAAGCCAACATCTAGTGGTCTTCTGTGAAAATGTAAGTGTGCCCCTCGATTCAGTGATATGTGGAACCCCCTTTAGCAGCAATAACTTTAAGTAAATGTTTTCTGTAAGAGTTTATCAGTCTCTCACGTCGCCTGGGAGGAATTCTGTCCCTCTCCTCCTAACTAAACTGCTTTGGCTCGGTGAAGCTTGAGGGCATTCGTTTGTGCACACTTCTCTTTAGGTCTCACCACAGAAATGGGGTCTCAACGGGGCTGCGGTCTGGACTTTGACTTGGCCATTGCAAAATACTGATTCTTTTCTTTTTCAGCCATTCAGTTGCAGCTTAACTGGTGGGTTTCGGATCATTGTCCTGTTGCACGATCCACTTTCGGCTAAGCTTTAGCTGTTGGACAGATGGTCTCGCATTGTCCTCTACAATGCACTGGTATAGAGAGGGATTCATGGTGGACTCAATGGCTCTGAGGCATCCAGGTCCTGTGGCTGCAAAGCAAGCCCAATATCATCACCCCTCCACCACCATGCTTGACAGCTGGTATGAGGTTCTTGTGGTGATGCACAGTGTTTGGTTTTCGCCTTTGCATCGTTTGTCATCACAGTCAGACAACTCTTTAAAACTAGCTTTAAAACTAATTAATTAGTTAACTTAATTAAGTTAATTAATTAAGATCACTTTATTGGCCACATACAATTTCTTGTATTAGGAATTTGTCTTTTCACATACCCCAACTTGCTCTCCATGAGACACACAGACAGGGAGAGAAGCGTGGGGTCAGAGCGCAGGGTCATTCATTTATACAGCGCCCCTGGAGCAGTTGGGGTGAAGGGCCTTCCTCAGGGGCCCAACAGATTAGGATTCCTCTGCCAGCCGCAGCCTCAGAGCCACCGCACCGCCCCTATTGTTAAATATATACACTATAGGTCCCTCTACTATCAAATGAAATTAAAACATTGTTAAAGAGGTTTGCATTTCTTGGTAGAGAAAGTCTCTGGTCCTTTTTCTGAGTGAGTTCTGATACAGGCACTCTGACAGACCTGTGAGAGCAGAGGGGTTTTCCAGCTGAACTGCAGATATTCTATGTAAGCACTTCTCAGCCTTCTAGAAGAATTCCTTTTTGGAACGTACAATATGTGAGTTTGTAACCAATGTGTCACCTTGCTGCAAATGAGAAACTGGGGTTTTCATCTGGGACTTTGCAGAAATTAGCTGGCTTTCTGACTTACAGTATATGCACATTCAATAGCTTTCAGGTGTTTTCAGCAAATGTGGCGTGTTTCATGTTTTAGAATGCAATCCTAGAAATCATTGATTATTTTAGCTTTGCAGAGACATTTTCCAGTAAAAATAAGTGTTTCTGAATATTTTAACTTTTTTGCTGTCTTTTCTTTAGTTCTTCAGGTAATGGAACACGATCTTTTCATGTGGAAAACAAAATCTAGTTTTTGGACAATGAATAAGGAGGAGAAAAGGGCCCTACTCACTTCTTCATTAATTCTGTAACCTTTTTAAATTGTAGTACTTCGATGTAGTAGTTTAGTACACTATTGGATACTCAAAATAGAGATAGTCTGAGAAAAATAATTACACATGTAAACTTGTTTTGCAAAAAATTTGGAAGGTTCACTTCTGCTGAAAATAATACAAGATGAAAATATCAAAGAGGAAGCAACAATTCATAATAGGAATATCCACTGAAAATAGTAAAGGGAACATTGTGCATTCATGTAATTCAAACACTGAGTAGGAACATCACTCTCATTACACCTTAAGACAAATTAAATTTGCTCAGATGTGCTTCAAGAGCACATACAGTAGAACATGAATGTAAGAGCATGAATATAGACAGAGATACAGTTTCAGGAACATTAATACTTTTTGGAAATGCAAAATGAAGTTGCATGTTTCTTGTTTGTGATACAGTCTGAGAAGATGTAATCAAATGCACTTTCATGATAAATAAAACACTGAGAATTTAGTGAGGGGAAGCAACCGTTTTGAACATTATTTTACAAGTTAAATTTAAAAATATACCAAATGCGCAACAAGCAGATATTTTAAATTTTACACCAGGCAAAAAAATTCCCTTTCATTGCTTCGCATGTTAAGTTTAAGTTTGTTAACCCTGCTTCTTGAAAAAAAACCTGTAGCAATCTCTCCCCAGCAATATTTGACTGGGAGCCCCTGCAGGCTTTGTGTTCCAGACAGGAATGAAATCAATTGGTGTCAGAACTGGACATTTCTCTACAAACCACAGGTGTGTTTGTGCGGGATTTTCTCTGGAAGCTAAACTGTTCAGACTGGTCTAGTTCGGTCTGGTTTTTTGTCTCGCTCCTCTTGAACCCAGTCCGGCCCTCCATTCCTCTACTCAATAAATCTTTTTTACCCCGGAGCAGGGGGTTACTCTCAGCCATGGACTCCCGGAGGTTTCCTTTCAGTTAAATGAGGTTTTTCCTCCCCTCCCAGTGCTGTGCAGCTCTTTTTTGGGTGTCAGGAGCCGCCCTTGTCATGCCTTGTGTACCTAGAGGGTGCTGCTCTTTTGTCCTGTTCGTAGTTCCCTGTGATTATTCATGTCTTTCCGGTGTGTCTTGTTGTGTAGCCTATTTACTTCCTGTGTCTGCTCTGCTCCTGGCTCAGCATTGAGTGTACGGATGTCCTGAGACCCGCCTAGCACCAGGTCGCCCCACGTCCGTGGCCTGAGGGCTTAGGTTTCTATACCGACATAATCTGACCCCCTGAGCCTGGGCAAACCTCCGTGTTGCCCCTTTGACCCCTACGCATAGGGTCTCTACTGCTCACATAGTCATTCCACGGCTTGCCCTTTCCGACATCCGTGACGGGAACAGTAATAGGTTTATTCCATGCTGAAAAGAGAAGAAAGGAAACACCCGAAGAAGGCTCCACAGCCAAAACGTTGTTTCCTTTCTTCTCTTTTCAGCATGGAATAAACCTTTCACTTGTTTCTATGCAGCGTACGCATGCTGACGCAGCTACCCACCTGGATTACTTGTTCTCTTGTGTCCTTGCTTTCTTGTGTTCTTATGTTCTTGTGGCCATGTGCTCTTGTGCTCTTGTGATAAATAGCTCCTTGACAAGAAAAGCTCTGTCACATCGGCTTTTACTCGAAACAAACTACCTGCTTTCCCAGAAACATGACAGTACAGGTGCACTTTTGTCATACGTGATTGTAAGTGAAGCACAAGAAATGGTTTCTGGAAATATCAGCTTTGATTCGTTAGAAAATGAGTCACTCTTCATACGTTCTTCCCAGAAGAACAGAGGAGCATGGCACGTGATGCTTGATAATAACAGAAATGACTTTAAAAATGAGATTTTTATTGACCTATTTAAATAGGTCACAGAAGTTAAACTAGTGTTCTCATGAATAAAAAAAAAATTACACAGAATACACAGCTTCCAATGCTTTTTTCACATATTCGATATTTGTCTTTGGGGTTAGTTAAGGCTAACTCACATTATCAGCAAACATATTTTAATTATGCTTAACAGTGTGTGAGTGCATGAGTTTCAGTCTGAGGTATCATATCATAGAATAAAGTACTCTGTTATGGTTCAGAAAGTGAACAAAATTACATCATTAGCTTTATTTCTTTTTAAACGTCACTGTTCACATGACAAATATTAGAGGACTTTTTTTAGGTTTACCTGATTTTAAGAAATAAAAACAATTACCTTCTTCCGCTATTTCCTTCTATGATAAGCATGTTTACGGTTGCTATATGATGTGTTGTGTGGTGCACTGGTTAGTATTGCTCCCTCACAGTGCTGGGCCCTAGGGTAAGGTTCAAATCCCAGGGTGCTGTCTGTGTAAAGTTTGTATGTTTCCCCCAGGTGCTCTGCTTTCTTCCCACAGTCCAAAGACATACTTCTGGGAAAACTAGTCGTGTTGTGAGTGTGTTTGAGTGCCCGTTGCTTGATAGGACAGGCTATGGCTTCTCTGAAACCCTCTATTTGATAAAATGGTTAAAAAAATGCAAGAATTCATATATTTCTTCCCTCATGAACATTTCTATGAATAAAGGCAGTAGTTGCAAACAGATGATTCAAGTACCACTAAGAAAACTATTTTAGTAAACGCACCACAATCGCATCAGAAGCACAAGCGGGCACATATGAAGTATCGTCTGCAATTGAATTCTCAGTCCCATATGGACTCCTACTTTGAAGCTCTAATGTCAGTCCTTCACAAAAAAGCTTGTTTCCCCCTTAACTGTAAATCTTAACAATGAGGGAAAATAACATTCAAAATGTCTTAAAATTATTTTATACTGATGCTTTCACCGGAACACAGGGATGCGGCAGGTTGATTTTTTGTGAGTAGAACAGAACCTACAGATGAAAGGTACCTTTTTGACTCTCCTGTAACAATAACATTGGTGACCACAAATTTCAAAAGTGGTCACCCATTCTTTTCATAAGTAGGTGTGATTGCAGAATACCAGGATGTCCGTTATTCATTGATGTGGTTAAAAACCATGACAGAGCTAGCGGGGGGCCTTAACAGTCATTTTAGAGCATATTGTTGTCTTCGGTTTTGAGTTCTGATGTGCATATTTCAATTACTGTCATTTTGAAAAAAACTCATTCTGTTGGGTGGGAGGCCAGTAAGCCAGTCTAGGGCATTTGGTAGTTAGTAATTAAAAACAAAGAAGTCTGTTTCACAGCTGGATGCTGAAGCAATGCTTAGTATTGCTGCCTACAGCACTGGGGCCCTGGGTTCGATTCTGGACCTGGGCTGCTGTCTGCATGGAGTTTGTATGATCTCCCCATGTACTCATGGCTTTCCTCTGGTTTCCTCCCACAGCCCGAAGACACACAGGTAGGTAAATTTACCAGTGAGAAAATTGGCCCTGGTGTGAGTTCGTGTGAGAGTGTGCCCTGCGATGGACTGGTGTACCCCTCCTTGTGCACTTTGCTTGCCAGGCTAGGCTCCAGCTCCCCTGCCACTCTGAAGTGGATAAATAGTTAGAAAATGGATGGAGTTTCACTGCCTGGTTTGGGAGCTGCTCCACCTTGGATCACAGACTTGGTGAAGTCAGCGTAGCTCATTACCGACTGTGAGCTACCAAACATCCAGGATATCTACTCAGCTAGATGTCTTGAGAAGTCCAGGTCTATTCTCAAGGATCCCAGTCACAAACTGTTTTCTCTCCTACCGTCCGGTAAACGGTACCGAAGCATTCGGTCAAAGTCCAACAGATTACAGAACAGCTTCTACCTCCAGGCAATAAGACTGCTAAACAGCCAACAGTCACCTTCAGCAACCACCCTAATGGTCTCTGTTAAATGGTCAGGCTACCTGGACATACAGTCTTCATTGTATTTGGCATACTGCATATTGCACTGTTTGGACATAATGTATTACATACACCTCTTCATATTAAGTTTTTGTAATTCAATTTTTATTGCACTATTTTTATGTAACTTCATTCTGTAACTTTTAATTTTGTGATTTTTATTCCCCCCAGTGAGCTTACAGAAAAGACCTTTCATTGCCAGCAATTACTGCTGCACACTGTATTGTTGTGCATTTGATTAAAAAACATTGGTTGATTGATTGAAAATCTAAATCTGTCAGTGTGTTTTATTAAATTAACTTATGAAATTCAGTACGAATGAAATTCTCCTTTTACAAGCTACTAAAAAACAAATAAGTATGACAAGTTAAAGGCTGTCCACAGATTTGTATTATTTCCTGATGACAGCCAGTATGCTTACAATGTAAAGACTTTGAAGAAATTCAATTAAGAAGGGAAAAAGAAGTACCGCCTTCACAGTGTGAAAAAATCACAGTGTCTCAATGAGGGTGGCGGATTTGTCATGTTCTTGAGCTTCCCATTGATCAAAGGTCCACCATGCACAGACATTTGTTAACTATCACACTGTGCAGAGGTGACATCTAACTAGGCCTCCCGGGCTCATGTTTGCAAGGAATGAGCCCGGGAGCTGCTGCAGGGGTGCAGAAGAGTTGGCAGAAGTGTTGCAAAAGAGATGTGCAAGGAGAACTTCGGGAGGTGAGATAGACATACGTGTAGGATGCCGAACTGGGTGAGATTAGGATCTGACCTTCTCACAGATTTATGATAAAAGAGTTCCCTAATAAGTCAATTGTGTTATAGCCAATTTACATTATGGAAACTCACATTCTAGCAGAAATAGATAGGTCTCTTTTTATACCTTGTGCATCAGAGCAATTAGTGGTTGTCTGTGTTTCATACTTTATGTGTGAGAGTGTTAACACTTAGGTAGTTACTAATATGTAAATCTGTACATGTTTTGCATATTTCGACAAGGAGCTGAAACTTGACAGGAAGTAGTTAAAGTTATGCACCAAAAGTTAAACTTACCAGGGCAATCACTTTTCTTTTTCTTCTAGAGTTATTCTAGCTTTTCTAGCTGTCTGGAAAACCTGCAAATCTTCAGGTATTAAAAAATCTACATGTCTTCATTTCAATGAGGAGGACACAGCACTTGAAATAATGTACTGTAGAGAACTGCAGCATGCTGTTGTTAACGTGTATGCGTGTGTGTATGCATGTCCTTGTGCAGCTGTGCATTCTGTGTGAGTGAAGTTTGGAAGATCTAGAGGTTCTGGGTGTAGTTTCTCTTGAGCCATTAAAAGAGAAAAACAGTTCAAATTCACCTGTCCTGTGTCACTTGTTAAGACCCCAAAGAAAAGGCTTGGCTTTACAGTATGTACATAACTCTCATGTTGCCAGTATAAACAGATATCAATTTGCCTGCTTCCTCTCAGCCCAGCATGTTTACTAGATACTATACACTTCTTGCCTGGTGTGAAGAACACCATTTAATACACCATTCATAATCTTTTGTATAAGTCACTAAGCTAAGTGGTTGTGCCAGTCATAGTAACTGCTAGCTAGCAGGATAAAAGTGTTCTGAGAAAACAGCTAGCAAACCTTTTCAATCTGGGCCATCTCAACCAAAATAGTTAGATAATAGTTAGAAACTAGTTTATTCAGGCTGTGATCACGTCCGAGATGATCGACTTTCTGCTAATTGCAATTAATGGCCAAAAAAACCCCCAACATTTTATTGTCTTGAAGGGAAACTGGAACCTTACAATCGTGAAAAGACGTGAGAGTGGAATGCTTTACTTCAGTAATGAAGCTACTGACAACTATCTTTACTATTTCATCAGCAGGCAGTTAGCATTACAATTAATTCTCCTTTAAGTAATTGTAACAGGGCGTAGTTTAGGACCCTGTGCAGACGGTATAATCCGGAAGCACCTGGAAAAGGGCTACGGGAAAACACAGTTAGGAATTGAAGGGATGGCGAACAGGGGGCGGTGCCGACAGTGGTCAGGTGCAAGGGGGGAGCGCAGGCAAGCTCAGGGACGTCCAATCAAGAAATCCAGGCGCAGCCCAAAATCCAAAGCCGGGTGATCCATCCAAGACAAGACAAGCAAGGTTAAAATCCGGGGCGGAATCCGGAACAGGACAGGAGGTTAAAACAGACTGACGAGGCCAGGCGCTCCGAGGCCCGGGCTCAGCAGGTCAATCGGAAGCCTGAGCCCTCAAGCCGCGGACGTAGGGCGACTTGATGCTAGGGGGGCCTCTGGGCTTCTGGGCCTCCGGGCGTCCATCTTCCACTGCAGAGCCCCGAGGTTCCGGAGCACCGGGTTTAAATAAAGGACGGAACAGGGGGCAGGGGAACGTGATGATGAAATTAACACAAAAGGGTCGGAGCGCCCTTTAGAGGAGGGATGATGATCGTGACGGTAATCACTACACGTGACCAACGTGACAAAAGTAATCACTACACTTTCCATTAAAATTGAAAGCTTTTTGACTTTAATAGCACAATTACTACAGTTAGGTCTTTAAAAGTTCCTAGTTATTATGAAATCGTATATGTTTACTTTTAGGGAGAAATGTGGCATTGAGGACTCTTACGCCCACCACAGGTTTGACGTATGAGGCCACATTGCAGTAAAGCTTTCTCGGTCATTTTTGTACCTTGCTGGCATTTTGGAATTTCTATACAAGTTTTCTTTCATTCATAGCACAGAACAATTTTTTGTCCAGGTAGGAGGATCAGGCTGCTAGCTGTCATGTCACATGCATATGCAAATATAATAGGCCAATTCGTCTTCTCCCACCTAGTGTCAGACTTTGGTAATTGCTTCCTTAAATTACTTGCAAGTGCTTGTATGTAATGGTTATAACTCATGTTCATCCAAACTGTCAACTGCTGGCCTCCATTGCCATCTGTCAGCTTGCGTGCATATTCAAATATAGTAAAATAATGAAAAACTAGTATTGGTGTTCAATATTGCATTTTCTTTGGTGCAAAACATTTCCTTTAGAGCCTGTACTGTACAGTATGTTAAACAGTTGATGGAAAGGAAATGGGATTAATTTTAAACTAATATAAATCCAGCTATAAAGTATATTTTTATGCCATAAATTTTATTTTGCATATTATAGCATATAATGTCATATTTAAGCATTTTAAACATGCCAAATATGCAGAAGTATTTTGCAATGTTATATTAATTAACTGTTATATTAACTAATCTTAACTCCAGATTGTTGTTGCTCACAGAATTGGACAATTCATGTTTCAGCAGTTTCTCTGTTAATCCACTGTCTAGGATCTGGAATTCAAGTTTACTTGACAATGGTTGACCTGAAGGTCATCGGTTATCTGTTTTTCAGCCAGCCTGACCTTCTTTTAGTTCCTAGTACAAGACTTCAAACACTGGGAGACTGTGCTCTCTGTTCTGTTGATCCAAGACTGCAAAATTATTTTCCAGGCCATTTTATACATTAGATAGCCAAGTCAGTCACCACTTTCAAATGCTGTCTTAAAACTAATTTCTATAGTTATTTTAATTTCTGATTAAGCCAACTCTTGCTTTTGTATGTGTTATTGTAGTGCCTTATGATGATGCCCCATGTAAATTAGCTTTACAGTAGAGAATTTATCCTGGAAACCATATGTCTATCTGTATCACCAGATGTTCTCCAGCATGTTGGTAAATCTGCTAATTCCCAAACCTGTAGGCTCATTAAAAATGACAATTATTGATCCCTTGGATACAGCAGCTCACTGGTCATTAATTAGAACTTAGCATGGCAAATAATTAATAGCTTAATGCTTACTTCCTAATAGTTATTCTACAAGTTGAAATTTCAGATATAAGCAGTGGCATGCATTGCACTTTTAGTGCACTCTTCAGCTACATGCTCACCCGACCCCCCAAAAGCTAACCTGCTGTGGCCCTTATACGTAAATATTTCACTTGAGTATATTTCCTGGTGTATCCTGGTGCAATTTAGCTGCCTTCGTCAAACAGTTTAAATGGTCAAAACCCAATTTTCTATTGAGGGCGTTGGTGGTTTGTCTGGCTGAACTGCCATAAAAAGGATGTCCCTGTCTTGCTAATAGTAAGGGTTGGCGTTGGTTGAACCCACTGAACAAGACGCAATTTATCATTGAATGATAGGTGTGAAAAAGGCTTTGCAATCAAGCTCGCCCGTCACGGATCTCACTAATCAGACACAAGCCCAGACTTTTTCCCACAAACGCCAACGCACAACCTAATTATCCAACCACGTCCCTCACCCTGCACCACTGACAACCACTACTTAAGGGCAACTCACCTGCACTCCCACGCTCACTATTGAGTTAACCCTCATTGAGCTACCTTCTCTTTAACTCCTACGTCTAAGAAACCCATCGTCTTGTGCATCTGGCTACTTGGCCCACGCTCCCTCCCCACCACGAATATTGACTGCACGACTAGGCTAAGTAAACCTGTCTTCTTCTCCACTTAATCTTTGTTTTCTCTCCTCAATCTTCGGCTGGCACAGCATAGGGTCCGATCTCTTTTTTGTCGTGACCAACTGCTCCCAACATTGCCACAGTATCATCCGTATTTCTACCATCCATCACCATTTTCACTTTTAAGAGGGAAAACTGGCAGGACCCACATAATGTCAATGGACATAAACGAAAACCCACCGAACGAGCTTGAGCCTGATTTTGATGTAAGCACCTACAACCCCTTCTCCGAGTCATTGAGAAGCCCTGTGGAGCCACCCCCGTACTAAAAAATTCCAAATCTGATCAGACAATTTTACTGTCATCTGCTTGATACAGTAACATTGAGAGATATTTTTTATTGAATATTATTTTTTTCTTTTTCCTTCTTTGCCATCCCTTCACAGAAGGGTTAAGGGGTGCTATCTGCACACAACTGGGTATAAGAGATTTTCTTTTTTTTTTTTACTTCTGTTTCATTTTGCACTTGCTACATATCCACTCCCTGCACAGTTGTGGTTTTACATTGACGTTTAATTTGATTTATAGACTACAGCTTTCAGCTGAAGCGGGGGGCAAATGTTGGGCTTCAGTGGCATTTCAAGTAGACATTGCAGAAACCTCTGACCACAAAAAAAAGCTGAAGGGAAGGTAAATATTAAATTCCCATGCCATGCATAATCTTTGTGATCATGTGGTGTGTTAAGTATATAAGAAACCAAACTGTGGTGAGGAAAGGAAGATAGTTTCAAGAACAAAAAGGTTATTAATGAGAGGAGCCCTTCCTGCCTGTTGGGTAGCTAGCAGTTAACTGATTCAAAGCTGGTTTTTGAGAGAAACCAGAAAACATGGCCGTGCAGCTTGTTCCACCCTACCATAACCCTCTGCCACCAGTTTCCTGCACTTCTGTGCAGTTTTCTCTTGTGCCCTGAGATTCATGTTTGAACTAAAAAACACAAAAGGTTTCTTCCATCATATTTAAGAAATGTATTGTCTATAGTGGGGTTCAGCAGAGCTCTACACTCGGGGACACCATCTTAGGGAGGGCAGCTAAGGGAGAGAACAAGAGAGATCACTTTATTGGCCATATACAATTTCTTGCATTAGGAATTCGTCCTTTTTTCGCATACCCCAGCTTGCTCTCTGTGAGACACACAGACAAGGAGAGAGAAGCTGGGGGTCAGAGTGCAGAGTCAGCCATTTATACAGCACCCCTGGAGCAGTTGGGGTGAAGGGCCTTCCTCAGGGGCCCAACGGAGTAGGATTCCTCTGCCAGCCGCGGGATAGAAACTGGAAGCCTTCCAGCCACAGGCGCAGATCCTCAGCCACAGAGCCACCGCATTGTCTCACACCGTTAACGTGAGATATTCTCAGACTGACTGGTGCAGTGTCATGGTGGATTGAATTGTGCAGTTTAGGATTTTTGTAAGTTGTAAGTTCTCAGTCAGGGCTAGGGTAGTGACATCTGTTCTGTTTCACAAAGGCCTCAAGTTTGCTTTTGACTATGTGATCTCGGAGGGTTTTGTTCTTTTTATATGCAGGAATGGTTTTACGTTCCTTTAATACTTCTGCGTTCTGCAGTGTGGTGGCAAATGTAGATTTTAAGTTTTGCTTTCTTGTTATGCTGAGTTGTGAATACAGTATGTTGTGACAAGGGGTATTGTGTTTCTGTTCTCAGAATTTTTCCTATTTAAAACTTTTCATGTCACATTTTTGAGAAAATTCCTTCTGAATCTCTGGAATGCAGTGTTCTGATTTAGTGTTTTTCTGGCTTTATCAAAATCCTGTTGTGTTCAGATTTTGTGAAAAGGTAAGAGTTGTCATTTGAAAGTAAGCTGTTCTTGTGTAGCAGGACGTGTGTCAGTGTCTTTGAAGCTCTGATGTCTGGTTTATCTGTCTTTGAAATTGGTGCCCTTGTATATTGTGGTGTCCTTTCATTTCCAAAAATGATGGTTTTTGATTGTTGTTGTTTGAATTCACGGTCGTTCTTGGCGAAGTTAACATCCAATAGTTTTAAGATTTGTGTGTCTGGTCTATTGTGGTCGAGATATTTGTGAAACCACTTGCCGACTGCTTTCAGTCGCTCCGTAGTTTTAATGTTGGCGCATAAACTGCCGATGTCTATGGCGAATAAAACAACTGTTACTTTTTGTGAAGCTGGTTTTATGAAAGTAGCATTTTCGAAAGCTTCACTGCTCTGCCAGTTCACACAAACGCACATCGCATTTCCAGCAGACCGCTCGACCGGGCGGATGAGTTTTGTCAGAGGAAAGCGTTTCTTTCTTTTAGTGTCAGCTTCGACTACTGGAGTCCACTATTCATATCTTCCTTTCGGTTCTTACTAGGCTTAGACTGTAAGGAGAAAGAACCGGAAAATCAGAAAAAAATACAGCGTGTGTATTAAAGATCTAAAGTATTTTATATTTCAGAAGGAAGGTGGCATTGCGCTGTGAAGCAAGTCAGGAATGGCGAGAGAACAGAGCAGAGGCATGTCTGAACATGTTGTGTTTTTTTTTTATTTCGGAACTAGCTGCAGGCGTTGTGGTTTTGACGCAGCGCTTTTACCACGGAGCATCACTGGCACTCAGCCTGCAGCTCTACCAGTGAATTTCGTCAAGACCTACCAAACACACGGTGATTCCTTTTACCGTCACGTTTACCCTGCGCAGAAGTAATAAACATGACAGCATTTCAAAGTTTTATTCTGTTGTTAGAATGCCAATTAAGACCTTGCTAGACAGATTCCTTTCACCGACTGAAACATTTCAAAAGGTAGTTAAAAGCATGTTGCATAAAGCAGACAATCCTGAATCCTTTCAGAGAACGTGCTTCAGCAAACAATGTTCCGGGCATTTAAAAGTGAAGCTCCATTTTAAAAGAAGTGCATAGCTCTCATTCACATACAATATAATTACTGATATAATTATAATTATAACCTACTGAGAGAAAATCTAAGATAAAATATTAAATAAGCTTGTTTCTTATCATGTTTTCATTAAAATAAAACAAGTCTGTGCACTGCAGGGACTTTACATGTTGTTGTACCGACAGATGTCAAAGAGAAACAATGTAATACATGCAAAGTCTTACATAAAACGTAGCACGTAAGAAAAAATCTGAAAGAAATATTTCAAATCTACTGTAACTTCCATACTTCCATTTTTACATCACTTCATGCAAAACAGGGTTGTGGGGGAGACATTGCCTATGCCAGGAAGCTATGGGCAGAAAGCAGAATACTGTACATCCTGAAGGGGACACCAGTCCATCGCAGGGATAGCAGATGTTTGATCTGGTCAACAAAATCAGGAGTTTCCTGGAGTGCACCCTGAGTGCACATGAGCTTATCAGTGGCTGCCCAGGACATACAGTGAGCTATAGGGGAGTCAGGGCATCTCAACACTCTAAATCGACACCTTAAAAATGGCAATCAAGTTCCCCACCGGAGATACTGAACACAAGCCAAGCTCCCCAATACTTACATGGCTGGGACACTCCAGAAAGCAGTGGGCCCATAGCCATCTCTTTGGAAAGTTGGTACGATGCAGGACGGATAAGACAGGAATCGTATGGTCACAGTTTTCGTCATAGGTTTGGCCAAGGGTAGATGACAAGGCAAAGAGTTAATGCTTAGTAGTTCAGGTGGGTAGCTGCGTCAGCATGCGTAGGCTGCAAAGGAACAAGTAATAGGTTTATTCCATGCTGAAAAAAAGAAGAGAACACAACGTTTCGGCCGTGGAGCCTTCTTCAGGTTAATGCTTATCCTACCATGTGTGCCAGTTTACTGCCAGAGACCACACCTACAAGTCCACCCAGGCCTCTGTAAGCTAGAATTAGGGGGTTTCCTGTCAAGTGCCTGCAGGAGCCCTGAATTCATCACCCAGATTGTGCAGAAGCCACTGTCACAGTACCTGCCCTGAGGGCAATCCTGTCACAGCTGCATGTTGTCACATAGTGTCTGGGCTTCTGTTTGTCTGCCCTGTACAGCAGGATCACTTCACCTCTCTGGACCCCCCGCACACACACACTTTCCTAACCCATTGGAGTCTGAGAAAGCGTGACGTCCACTTTTATTAAGTCAAAGTTAACAAAGATCTTTTGAGTGTCAGAGTGGTTGTTTTAGAAATAACATTCAGTTTTTAATGCTGACTGGCAGAAAAATGTGGCAAAGAGGAGTCTTGTCTGAGAAGTCTATGGACAGGTTTGTTATAAATAGTTATACATATATTAATATAGAAGCTGGTAGAGGGTGTATGAGGTGAAAAGAGAACTAGATAAAACGATAATACTGACAAGGTGAGGCTGTTTGCAAAAAGATTTTCAGTAGATATAAATACACAATTAAATCTATTGTAAATAAAAGTAATAATTATCTTTATTACACCTGAAGAAAATTAATAAAACCTTTTTGATCTACATGAAAAATATGCTTTCTTTGAATAGAATCACTTGCAGTATTAACATACCCCATGTCAACATATAACCTATGCAAACCTTTGAGTCTTTTATAGCTAACAACATGTGTAGAGCAAATGTTACCTTTAATTACTGAAAATGTAGACATTTGGAGTATAATCCACCTGTGAAACTGCTATTCAAATAACCAGAAATACATAGAAGAAACCATAAATTCATCTCTCGCCTTGTCTTGATAAAAAGCACACAGAGAGGTCATTAAGGTGAGAATAGTTTAATGAATACAAATATCTTTGTAACCTGACACAGGTACAACTTTACAAAAATGGACTGTTGACTATTGAAGTCATCGATACCCGTGTAAATAACAATAATGAACAAGTTATTCAAGTTCAATCAAAATGATCTGAAAAAATAATACATTCTGTAAGAAAATAGGTCTTACATGTTACAACCTGATTTAAACAGTGCTTCTTCTCTCACAGGTTTGAGCAAACTGACTGTTCCTCCTTGCAAAAATGGTTGTATCTGTATCAAGTGTGATTTTATCTCCTGCTCTACCCTGTGCACTGAGACTGGACTTAAAAGTGAGGATACGGCAGCTCTAATTCTCTGGCTCTCACAGAATGAAACCCATGATGACTAAGTCTTCTGACATGTCCACCGACACTCTCACTGTCACTGATGGTCAGTAAACTGGGCAGGACAGGTGGAGAATCCTGACAGGTTTTACACTGATTTGTTTTCCTAGAAAACTGCACTTTTTCCTGTTGCCAGAGCAAAACCTGTAGCATTGAATTTTCCTTGTATTCTTTACCATAACCAATATTCCCACTATGGATGTACCTTCCTGGGGTATTAGAGGTATTACTAAAGAACCCTGCACCCTCCCCCCCCAACTCCTCTACTGCACAGCACCCCTTCATTTTTCTGTAATTCGTAAGGGCAGAGGGAAGAGGGCACCCCCCAATCTCTTTCAGTCTCCCAAATCCCCCGGTCTCTCACTCTGATTCTGGGCTGACATGGTTTCTTCACCCTGAGCGTCCACCTCCACAGCCTTTCTTGATAAGCCTGCAGCAGAGGAAACACAGGGTTCATTGCTGACACTGAAGATTTTAACTCTCGATGATGAGAGATCAGTATTACTGGGGCAACTGCTCATTTTCTGAGGAATACAAACGCCCAAGAATTCTAGGTATTGAAAACGTTTATTAAGTGTTTCGTCATGACGAGATCTGAGACCCCCTTAAAGGGGAGAAGTGAACCAGGGAGTAGGTGGAAAGGTGGAGGCAGGGTGTAGGAGGGATTCAGAAGAATGTGAAGTTTAAAAGGACTTACAGTAGGTGCTCCAGTTTCCTCCCACAGCCCATTATATATGGCTGGTTATGCAAATATGGTAGGTTATATATGGTAAGGTAAGCAAAAACAGTATTTTTTAATTTAAGAAATGATACTTAGAATGATTATGAGTCAGGGCAGCTGAAGTGACAGCAAATTAGTCTGCTGTCATCCCTCCTGAGCTTTCATTATAAAACGTAGTACTGCTGCACAGCTGTTAGAGAAAAGGGCTATGCTTTACTCAATAGGGTTCCTAACTCCCTTCTGAACAGCAGACCAGATAGCATCATAGCAGCATGAAAACCATACAGCACAATAAAATTACATACAAACAGACCAGTATCCCTGTTACTGAACTGCATCTGCAGAAAGCTCTGATCAGGCCTCAAGTCCTTCTCAGTCTCTTCCATCATTTTCACTCTGCCTTAAGCGTTGTGTGTCTTGGTGTCTTGTTAGGAACCATTTGAAGAGATTGCGTGCTTGTGATGTCAGGTGCACAAGTGGTCGTGATGGACTACACAACGGGTATGCATTTTGCTACGTCATGTTGTGCTACCGATAAAATGAAATGGTCAATCGTAACATCTTACTCTAGAGTAGAAGGGCTCAGTAAATGAACAGGGACTGTTGTAGAAAGCAGTATTAAAGCTAGATTATTTAGAATTCAACACTGAGGAAAACATGCTGCAGTGAGGATGGCCACACTATAGGGACATCCTATCCTCTGGTCCAGCACCACAGACCAAGCACTGTTAACCTTTGTACCTTAAACTAGGTTTAGATTGAACTTGAATAAACTAGGCTTCAAGATACAGTATTCCTTTTATCTTCTGCCAGAAATACTACCTTCAAAGAAAAGATGACATTTCAACTCTTGTCTCCCCCAGTATGAAGCCCTTCATGGAAACACAGAGCCTCCAAATCCTAAGCCCTCGAACACCAAAATTAACAAACTAATTAGAATCTAATAATAAAAAATTGGTTGAATTTCTATAGTGCTTAAAGACGCAAAGTGATGGACTTTAGGGAGGCCAGATGGTCCAAGCCCAGAGTGGAGCATAGCCAGGGCACCAGGGTTAACAACCCCTGCTGCTATTAACACTGCCATGAGATCTTTAACCACTAAGTAGCCAGGACATGAGTTAAAATGTCTCATTTTAAGAACAGCACTTTTACAGCACAGTGTCCCCAGTCACTACACTGGGGCACTGGTTTTCTGGGAATTCTGGTCCAAACCAATGGCCCAGGATGTCACCAGGGAGACACACATTCATTCCACTGGGTTGTGGTTATTGTAAAGATTTGTCAAACTAAAAGCTATGCTTACAGTGAAAGATGAGGAGCATGACTGCAATCACAATAAATGGACTACCAAACACACACCAGATGAGGTGACTTCCTTCTCCGCAAATCCAGTCTGAAAGACACAAGGGAAGTAAAGAAAACTAAGCAGCAACAAACTTTAAATACTCTACAAGCACAGCTGTGTACATAATGCTCTGCTTTGTGCTTTTCATTTTTCATGCAGAGACACAATTCTATCAAGATCTTCTGCTGAAACTTCAGCAATTTTGCCTGTTTTGTTTGCATGTTAATAATTAATCCTGAATTATCTGCATTTTGTAATAGAAAAGTCGTCAGCCTTTTTGCTTTGTAGATGTATAGAAAGAAACAAATGATGTTAATAACAAGGAACACCTGAAAATGAATCAATTTGATCTGATGAGAAAATGGATCAGACGAATCAGCTACTGCATCTCACACTGCCTGCTCTTTTAGCAGTCATTATCAATGATTTATGATCATTGATAATGATTGCTAAATGACACGTTTGGATTGGAGTTCGTATTCATACTTAATTCTATTACCAACACTCAATGCTGTTATAATAGTAGGAGAAACTAGTGGTGACTTTGAGTAAATTGTTGATGCCCATAATACACATTTAGAAGCATGAGATATATGTTACAATATATTACAGCATATTTTAAAAATAATAAAAATAAGTAAATGGACCAGACAGGGAACAATAAACTAGAAATCTCTGCAGCTCTGGAGCACAATCAGGTGCCCCTATTCTATTCTTTTTCAATTCTGAGTGTATGGATATCTGTGGAAAGACTTGTTATAAACATCAGTAACAATAGTATTTTTTGCTGCTAATGATAGTAACCATATGGATCAATTAGTGTACAGAAATTAATGAATTATTACTATTAAGTACTTACAAGTCTTTCCATAAATAAAAGTCAGTGTAGCTGAAGAAAATATCACAACAATCCTGCTGACAATATTCCAGCCAGTCCTCCCTAGCAACAAGAAAATAAAGCATTATTGTACAGTTTTAAGGAGACAGGATATGACCAATTAAAGTGAACTATTAAGGCTAAACAGTTACAGTATATAGGAACAAGTAATAGGTTTATTCCATGCTGAAAAAAAGAAGAAAGAGAACACAACGTTTCGGCCGTGGAGCCTTCTTCAGGTGTGATGAGATCACACCTGAAGAAGGCTCCACGGCCGAAACGTTGTGTTCTCTTTCTTCTTTTTTTCAGCATGGAATAAACCTATTACTTGTTCCTTTGCAGCCTACGCATGCTGACGCAGCTACCCACCTGAACTACTAGTTACAGTATATAAACTAGTCATGTTACAGAAACAAAATCTAATATTAACTCTCTTTTAGCCTAGCTTCCTAATGAGGAAAATAATCACCTAAAAGTGGAATTTGTACAATTCAGAAACAAACAGACTCATACTTTACTTTTACATTTCTCTCCTGAGCAACCTACTGTATACAGTCACACAGCTCTCTAGGAAAAGAGAATGACATAATCATTCTCATTTTTAGACAAATTTGTAGTTGTGGAAAATTACGAGAATGGCACCATTCCGCTAGTTTGGCTTGACATGACTATGTCTTAAGCAATCCTGGAAACTTTCCATTCTTTAACTTGAACTTTAAGACAAATAGCTATGATACAGAAATGGGGATTTCCAAGTAAGGTTCACATGTATCAGCAATTGTATTGTTATTATGCATCAGGTTATTCATAAATATACTGCTGATACACTACCTCTTCACTCTTAACCTGACTAGTCTCCCACCTGCGCGTTCAAGGCTTTTATCTCCTCCTCCTGTCACTGAACGTTCACGGCAAAGGTTAAAACACAAAAATTGTAGTTTCACACCAGCAAAACGGATGCCTTAAAGAAAAACTGTTTGACAACCTTGTGCTGGCACTACCGCAAATGTGTTGTGAAAACAGGGAATACCTCCAAAGCCATTTGAAAATAAGGAACTGAAAATGCATTATCCTATAATCAGAGCTTATAACCATCCTGTTATTGTGATACATACACTTGTTTGTTTTCTGCTCTTCTCTATTTCTCCGTTTCCTCTGCTTCACTGTACACAGAAACAGCAGCACTCTCACGCTTAAAGTGATGCTCAAAAGCACTGCCATAGGAATTGCAAATGCAGCATGATCTGAAATGAGAGACACGAAATTAATCTGGCACAGGGCACAAAACACTCACTGAGACCCAGCTAACCAAATAACACTGTGGCAGCATCGTGACAAACCTGACAAATAATTGAACCAAAAGCCAAATCAATTTTCTTGGCTCCTGGGGTTTCTGTTGAAACATGCTTTACTGTGTTCTCACAAACAAAATCTAACATGAGCATGATCCTACCACAGGGCTCATGTTCCGACCATTCACAACCCCTGCAACTACTAATTACTCTCAGCACCCTGTTATCCAATCACGTCTCTCAACCCTCAGTCACCTCACGCTCAGTCTTAGGAGGCTCTCCATTCTGCGAGCTCACTGCCTCCTCGGCAGTTTCCCTAACTTTGATCTGTGACAACCGGCCGCCGACCTTTGACTTGTTGCTTCTCGACCTCACTACTAGTCTCTCCCTGGACGGATTAGTTTGCCTTGTTCGTCCACCTCGGCTCTCTTCCTGCATAGGGTCCTGTTACAGGTGCCGTACCAGCCCTGTTGCAGGCTCCTGACAGGGAGCCCAGTTCTGGTCTTGGAGGGCCTGTGCATCTGCAGGCTTTAAAGCTCTCTTTACAGCAGAAGCACCTCAAGAGCTGGGAGACGCTGTTCAATAGATCCAGGTAATCCAATAGCCAGTTGCTTTAGCTCTTTAAGAGTGGAGTTGGAATGAAAAGCTGCAGTTGTACTGGCCATGCAGGATCAGAACTGGACAGCTCTGGTGTAGGATTAAGTCTCTTGTTTAGCATATACAATGCTAAGTACTGCATACTGTATTATATAATGATATATTATGTATAATTCTTAGCATGTATAAAACATCTCCTAGCAGTGTATTCTAAAACACACACAAGATACAAGACTTCAATTTTGAATGTGACTACAGCATTGAGTCTCAGTTTCTAGAAAAACCAAATTATAGCTCTTCCTTGGCCTGTGAAAAGAATGCTTAAAAATGTGTCGAACACAACTAAACCACAACCTTTCCAGCAGCATTCGGTAACGTTGGTTATTTGATCAAACAGACAAAATAAAAATACACTTCCTGTTGAATTTACATAATCGAAATTTAACCTCAATTAACCTAACCTATTCCTTGAGTGTTTTAATTAAAACTCAAAATTCATTTCTATTTACGTGGCATCCAAGGTTTACACTATTAAAATGTGTTACTCACATTTATCTTGATAACTGTCTATCAATTTATGAGAAGCAACAATCATACTGATAGTTCATGCCATGTCTGGTAAAAAAAAGCACAGAAGTTTTTTAGTCAGCTTTTCTGTAATTTAAGTGTGTATTTCCACTTTAAACTCTGCTCTAAAACAATGCAGACAGTACTTTCTATCTGAGTCTATAGAATTATACGAGAATGAATCCCCTAGTCCAAAAAATATTGCAGAAATGCATGAAAAGTGACTGAAAATCTACAACAATAATACAATCTTAAATAAATACAAAAGGAAAACAGGAAATACCAGAGGTCTGCAACTCGACAAGGGATCCAAAGAGCACGATGATCAATGCAACGGTGTTGCATTTGTCACTGATCCAGCCCAAACACTTTGACTCTGAAGAGAGTGAGGAAAAAAACAGAAACAAACAAAAAAACAATAAATGAAGCACATCTTTACATTTTTTTCACTGTTAAACTATGCACTTTGACAGCATTTCTCTAAATTACATTGCTTGATACGTACAGGTCTTTTCACACACCCACCCCCACCAAAAAAAATCGCTAACATATTCTGTGGTCTTCAGAGTATAGAGACTTCAATAATATTCGTGACCTTTCACAGGAAACAGTAAAGAACATAAGTATAAGTGGTATAATAAATATATTAAATTTGTATTGAGGAAGTGGGGTGAGAAAATTAAAAATGGCCGAGAGTAAAAAATATTTTATGAAAGTAAAATATATCCTATAAAACCTTGGGGAACACATGGGGAACTTGACTGACCACTGCTCAGACATTGTTTCAAGAAGTAAAATATTCATATAACTTACTTTGCTTAAAGAACACACACAGGAGGAGTTGAAGTATTATTACCAGGACTTCAGTACCCAGGGCAGTGTACCCACATAATAAAACAGCAATATCTTGCCAGCAGAATCCTTAAAATAAAACAATAGTAAAGTCTTTTACCAAAATCAGCTTGAGACTGAGAAATGTTTTTGCTCCAAAAGCATCGCCTTAATATTATACATTTCTTCCAATATGTAATACCATCTATTGATTGCCCTTTATAAACAACTGTTGTGCACATTCTTAATGGTTCAAATGCCTTTCACACTCAGACTTGACTCAAGGGAGGACCACAGTGTCATCAGGTTTTTTTTTAAAACACTTCATCTAGAACAAGGGAAATCATGTACAGTACATACAGCACAATACAGTACAAGAAACATAAACAGATACTGTTTCAACTGAACAATTCATAATGTACGCTCTATGCCGTGAAGATTGAAGAAATTGTGCAGACTTTATAAATCTTCTGCTGTTCATTTTTCCTATTTTCTTTCACATACAAATCATTTTATTTATTTGGACTCATCATCAGGACCATGTTGTATTTTAAAGGAGAAAAAGACTGAAATATTCCATCTAATGGATAAGAAATAAATTATGAAAACATTAAAGTAAATACACACCTATTGATTTAAAGCATTATATAATCAGATATAGAGACATCTATATCACATCTTCTGTATATAGCACAGCAGTAGATTGGACAGCATAAAACACTTTTGGATACAGCTTTGTGCTCCTGCGGTTGAGAATGATGATGTGACAGTGAATGAACCCAAACTGCTGCAGAAGCATTGGTTTTGCATGTTAAAAGAAAAACAATAACGCATCATACCAGCTGCACACTTTCTACACTGCTTAATCCAATGAAACAGTCAAACTCCAGTGTTGGCTTTACAAAAGAAAATAAAAAATAACAACAGATAACCCAACAATGGATTAGTAAAAAAATGACACAAAAAGGTCCCATACTGTACCTCAAAAAACTCTGCTTTGGCTTCCAGTCCCTCTAGTGTAGCATGTTCAGATAATAAATGATACCAGTGAGACACTCAGACATTGATGCTTTTTTTACAGGTTCTAAAGCCACAGTTTTAGCAACTGCTAAAGGTAACATTGGCAGCTGTCAGTTTCTAAGAGCTGGATTAAAAACTGGTACAGTAGGTCTCCTAGGTGTTATGGGCAGATACAGTGGAACACTGCTTGGCTGCCATAAATTATCACAGAAAGTTGTATCCCTTTTCTTGAACAGTTTTAGAGGTGCCAATAGGGTGTTTTTCTCAACAAAAACAAATACTGTGCATTCTGAACCATAGCACCACATAACACGGGATGCAGAAAATAAAAAGTAGCTCACAATCAGTGTCTGAGAGAGAAGTATTGTACTGAGTATGTATTTCGTGTTTTCAGTTGCATTTGTCCTGTTGTAAATGATGACGCCGTCGGCAATATTAAAACGGAGAAAGAAATTCCCTGAACAATTACAATATGTTCTAAGGTTAACCAGCAATAACAAACTAAGGTCAGCCTCTGAGTGATTACCACTGTCGTGTTATGAACATATGAATAGTTAGAAATGAGAGGGGGGCATTTTGTTTTCTGAATTGTTTATGTGTTCAGTAAGTAAGAGCCTTCATGTTTCACTGTTGATTCTGAAGAAGTTCATAAAGCTCACTTTACCTTTGAGAATTGTGGTGTTATGAAGGAGTTTGTACAAGAAACACTAATAACTGAAAAAACATAATTGCATTTATATAACACTTTTCAACTGAAAGGATCCCAAAATACTTTAAATATAGGAGGAGACCCATTTCATCCACTTCATCCATTATGCACAACCATCCCCACGACCCAACAGATAAGGTAGCACAGTAAGAAATACCTGAGGCAGAACTCCAAGACTGACAGGCCTACTCTTACGGACAGTGCAATAGGACACTCAGTCAGGAGCTCCGTTTGACATTTCAGCTGAAGGAGATGGAACCTGCTGCAGCGCAGTGTCTCCAGGCACCTGTATGCCTGTACAGAGGAAAGAGTGCCACCTACTGGTCTACCTGCTCTATTTGAAAAAGGAAACTGTTTCTGGAGCTGTATTTTCCCACTCTAGTCCATGTCCAGCCAAGCTTAGCATATGAGTTCTGATGAAATTCCGAGGTGGTAAAACTTCAAAATTAAAAACTTTACAAATACGACCGCAAAGCAGTATAAGTGTAGCAAGTGTATTTGTGTACTATCAAACAGTGGATTAAAGCAACTAGCATCATCTTACAGTATCAGACCATAATAATAATAATAATAATTATTATTATTATTATTATTATTATTATTATTATTATTATTATTATTATTATTATTATTGCCCAGTTCCAGGGCAGAAGCTGAGAAGGAGGCAGCTTTCATATTTGCTTATGAAACTGAAACAAATCAGTAGATTCTGTAATTTTGCTCAAAACTGCTCTACTGGGGTTTTATGGGAGATATATACGTTGCATAAGTACAATTATTTATTGTCATGCACACACAACTGACCTGTCTGAAACAGGAAGAGTCTTGGAAGATGAATATGGAGAGCAATTAAAGATACAACACACCCCGTTTGTTCCAATAGTCCCCTGTTGGCTTGTAATGTCTCTCAGAATAAATATCCGTTAGTGTGGACAAACCCGACTGCGCCTTTGTGAAGACCCTGTTTTCTTTCCTGGAAATTGAAACACTATTCTCATTTTCAGTTTGACTGTAAGCTTGCATTTACATTTCAGTTATACTAAAGTTTTGAAAATGAGCTCTTACCAAAAGGCAAAAGGTGGTGATCTTCGTGGCTGCTGCTGACCTGGTTTTTCACTGTGCATGTATATTTTCCACATATGCTGGTTCTGTCCCCAGAAAGTACTAGGACGTGGTCTCTCACACTCTCTGGTGAAACTGTCCCCCTGTCGTTTGTCCAGGTGTAAAAGACTCCTTCCTGTCCTTGACAAGACATACTCACACTGACAGAGGCATTGTATCCAAAATCAGTCTGGATTACAGGCTTCTGTACTGGATCTAAAAAGAAAAAAAAAAGAAAAGTCAAGCACTTCTTTATTGAGCATGGAGACAATTTTTACCTTTGTTGAAGGCTGGCCCATGATATAGTTTCATGTGCTTAAGAAGTTCAAAAGGAAGAAATGTACATTTTCATCCACAGTAGAGTATCCATTAGAATCTCATGTTGATGTTTAAAAAAGACAGTTAATTAGGAGTGTCTCTTTTAATAATGTTTACATTGGCACACATGTTCTGACATTAAATGACATGAATACATGAAAACATAAGTTTATATAAGATAACTGGAACTAGTTAAATCTTACCAATCACATGCAAAGTGACTTTCCTCTTGTTTTCGTGATCCCACTCCATAGTGTAGATGCCTTCATCACTCTTCTTCAAGTGGTGTAAAACAAATGACATGTTTTGTTTAACAAAGGTAATTCGTTCCACATAAGGTCCATAGACATCAGGATCAGATCCTATGTAGTAGTGCACAACAGAGGTAGCTATGGATGTGTTTGTGTGTCTCTTGAATTCCCACTGTACAAAATGTTGTGGCTGTTCCATCTCAGCCCCGGGAATCAGAACTGAGCCTCCTCTAATACCGTACAGTGAGCTGTTGTCCTCGATGGAGTCTTCACCTGAAAAAATTGAACATCGCAGTATTCTGAACACCATATCTACTAAGCAGATTTAGGGAATTGTTCTTTTTTTCTACTGAAGAATAATATTGACATAAATCAAAAGGATCAAAGTAATAAAAAGTCAATTCCTAATGTGTGCAATCATTTAATATTTTGTTTATAAAATTAAAATAATTTTTCACTATTCCCTCTTGATAAACTATAACTTTACAATCATGGAGCAAAAACAAAAATGAACTTAAAGCTTTTGTTCTAATTACATTACATCTACATATATTTACTCACACTTTTACTGTGTGATACATGAAAAATACATGATGATCACTGTGACATTTTCAGTGATGCCCAATGTAAATCGATTAACGAAAGCTACAATGCCGTGACACAAATTCTACATCAAGTCGTGACACAAAAAACAGTTGCATGTTGCTGTTTCCATGTGCTCTGTATCCAAAGGCCTTGAAAGCTTCTACAAGACCACAAGTCAGTACACATTTGCGTATTGTTTTTTTTTGCAGCAAAACCTGAAACCAGTAAAAGTAAAAGGCAGAGGCCATTGCAAATTTATTCCCCAGTCGTTAAGAAGCAGCCTGAGCCCTCTATTTAATCATGAAAATCAAACTGCACATACAGTATGTGTCCCTTCAAATATCCAGGTGGAGAACACCCTGAGATCTTTTATCAAATTTAAAATAAAATAAAATAAAAGTCTCATCAGCTCCACATATATTAATATATAAATAAAAAAATTACACACTTTTTTAATTGCTTTCAAAGTGCTTTTTGTTTCCTTTCTATTTCTCTGCTTCTGTCTGTCTCTGGCTGGGAGTTAGTCAGGGCTGCAGTTTACTTGCCCCATCTTTTGTGTGCCCAGAGTGAACAGTAACTTGAAGTTGTAGTTCCAAAGTATTCTCCTTCACAATACTGTAGCTGATGTTAAAAAACCTGTCTAGAGTCAGCTGTCTGACCAAAACATGAATTCTACCTGCATGATTTATAACACAGTAAGGATTAAGCAAAATATGATAGAAACTGTAACCTACCTCTTGTTTCTTGCAGGAGACTCAACAGCAGCAAAGCCATTAATGATTTGAGGTCCATTTCTGTGTTTACTCAGATACTTTTTCCTGTCTGGAAGAACAACAGAAAAGCAAGTGGGCTGATCTCATTAGGTGTCAGCCTTGACAATGAATGAGAGCCTCTGGAGGAGCAGCTTTGTGTCACTATTCTCCTCCCACTTATCAGATTACCAGCCCTGGGGGTATGACAAGCGACAACAGAAAACACGAATGGCCACATGTCAGAGAGGCGGGGCTGAGCAGACTCTGCCGCACTCATTTCTAAGATTGAAACTGCTCACATCACGTGCTCTCTGCATTATCATTACAGATACGGTGTGGGGATTGTTTTCTATAAAGCTTAAAATGTGCCCTACTAATAGTTAAATAAAGTTGTGTTGATGGATGTTAAAAGTCTGTAACTCATGTCATGGACTGATGAACTGTATTGTTGAAAATTACACTTATTCTTTTGGGGAAAAAATGACCGAAGATGTTCAGGAGAAATTAGGTCAGCTTCGACCTTCCTGTTCCCTGACAGGCTACTACGTCTATACATTACTGTAGTATTTATACAGTGAATCTGTGCTCATTACTTGACATTGTACGATAAAATGTGACTCCCTGGCTACTTCATCACAGCATGTTTGTTTGTGTTTTTTAGATTCATTGAACAAAAACAAACAGCGTTAGTAAATTCACAAATTTCAATTTCAAGTAAAAAAAAATAACAGCACAAGGTCCCAGTTAACCGAGAAGAATGTGCACAGTGTATATGTAAAACACACATGTAAAAGTACTGCCCTCTTTGGCTGCTCAGCTGCTTCCTTGGCTGTCTGGGAGAGGTCGTTTGACTCTGCAGTCACTCTAGAGCTCCTCGGGATTCTGGTTCTGCGGCTCGGTCCTCCAGCTGGTTCGGATGCTTTCTCCAGAGCTCTCCCGCAGAGCTCCCTGAACTTGAACTTGAACTTTATTGCCATATGTAACTGGTACATGTACTGGTACAATGGAACTCTTACTTACAGAAAGTCTCTTGATTGTTAAAACAAGTGTAAAACACAAAGTGCAGACAGTGCATCAAGACAATATACCAACAAACAGTAGACAATGTACAAGTAAACAGTTCGAATGTTAACAATGCAGACATGTAAACAATGACTGTAGATGTGCAATAAATAATATTACAATGAGGTAGATGGTGTAGGTGTGGTCCGAGGGGCACGGCCAAATGTGTTCGCCAACCGCACCGCTTGTGGTTAGAAACGTTTGAAGAGTCTGGTGGTAAGTGTCCGTATGCTCTTATATCTCTTGCCTGAGGGCAGTGGGGTGAAGAGCTCATGCCCGCGGTGGTGTCTGTCCTCTGTGATGGTCAGAATTCTACCACGACAGCGGTCCTCGTACAACTGTTTAATCTCTATGAGACCACAGCTGAAGGTCTTCAGGCTTTGTCACCAGGTGATCTGCCGAGCAGCTCCTAGTGACTAGAGCTGACAGACCATCTTGTTTAGCCAAGACAGCCAAACCACCCTACTAAGCACAAAGCTCCTCCAACACCTGGAACCCCTGGTGCAGACCTGTCTCCCCCAAATCTAGATATTAATCCTCCTCCTTCCCACCAAATATCAACTTGAGCTGCCTGGCCATTTGCTGAAGATCCAACTCTTGCAGGTAGCCCTTTAACTGCAGCAGCACAGACATGCTTCTCAGGAAGATTCTCCTTCGCTTTGTCTTCAGAGGATTGTGCCAGTAGGACAGTAGACCCTGTCCAGATTTAAGGCTTTCAATCAAACAGATTACAGTAGCAGCAGTCGTAAGAAACCTGGAACACAACACTTCCTTCCTTGTATCAGAAACTGGCCAGTGACTTTATCAGAGTTAGTGGTGACTTCTCTTTCCCCAATTTCATGTCCTAGAGAATCAGTCTCCAAAACTATTTTTGTCTTTCCTGGGTGGGAATTTGAGCCAAAAACCCAGTGTAAGCTAACTTATCCAGTATTCTGCCTTTCCTCTTTTCTCATATTACCATGACTGCAATGCTGCCATCATCAAGTTCTACATCACACAATCCACAATTCATTGCAATAGACAGGTAATTGTAACTGCTTTGATTTGAGACACCTTCAGTTTCATGGTGATTTGATTTCTCTTCTGTTTCCAATCCATTCATCCAGACCACAGCTTCGTAATTCACCTGGTATGTCTTAGAGGATGATGTTCCATAACAAAGTTGCCTCCTCTCATCTCATATCTTTTGATTGGCAGATCTGAGACAGGATGTCATGGACTCTGGCACCTTCTGGGAATCCTCTGGCCCTCGTGTCACCATGGTGACCAGCAGAAGCCACTGTTACTCTTGGCTTTCATGCAGAAGTGCAGTCTTCTGAGTTTTGGCCATTGGACCTGTAGGAGACTGGAGATCAGCTCAGGGTGCCTGGAGCAGCAATACAAATTCCCCACAGCAATGATGCCCTCAGTCTCCTCAGGCTCACCAGCGTCCAGCAGAGGACCAGAATCAAAACGGACACTCGTAGAAATCGACACTGGTGGTGTTCCTGGTCCTAAAAAAAACGCAGGCCCCGTCAGCTCGGCTCTCATCTGCTCCAGGCTTTCGGCATCTCTCTGTACCCCTGCCCAGTCCTCACTACAGCTCTCCAGCATGGGGTGAGAAGACCAGGGAGGCTGCAAACACAGAATCAGCAGGGAGACACTAACCAGACATGCGCAGGATCCTTGCAAGAGATGAGGAGCAGCACAGCTCAACAAAGAACAATTAGGGCACATTTCAACCTCATCACTTACAACCCTAGCCAAAGAGTACTTAGTAAATGGAGTCTAACCTTCCCCAGGACAGAGGGGAACTGTAGATGGTGTTACAATATTCATTACATGGTAACACATTGATTTTAAACAGAAACAAAGAGTCATTTAAATGCTTGACATGTAAAGTAAGAGGGACCTGTGTCTATCGTTTAATAGCTTCATGAAAACGTTCCTGCCAGTTTAAAGGAAGAGGAATATTATTAGTTAGCTATTAAGTTACTCTTCCGCCCTAGAAAATTTCCAATTGTAAAGTGTTTGCTGTAGTATGGGGTTCCCCAGGAAATGTTGCGCCCTGAAACAAACAAACTTACTAAATGATAATACAAAGATAACATTCTGCCAAGTCACTTACAATAGGGGGGGGGGGGGGAACACCAAAATATCTTAGGCAGTGCTGCAATTAAACAAAATATGGAATATTATTTGCTTGTTTAAAAAATGTTAAAAAAGGGAATCATGCGTCCATTCAGAGAAAAGACTTAATCGCCCAAAAGCGTTGAACTAATTTAACAAATAGCACACATGAGATTCACAGATGTTTAGCTTTTCTAGAAAAGGGAGGAAAGGCTGAGCTTACAGCACAACTTCCTCATTGTCTTCAGTGCTTTTTAACAGGATATGGTTTGTCATTCAAGCAAATAAGATGATATATATAAAAATACTGTACATATACATTTAGTGAACACACGTTGCACAAAAACACAAGAACTAAATGAAAGCAATAATTCCAAAAATACAAACAAAAGCTTATACTACAATTCTTTCAACTAATGATATACAAACAACTGTACAACAATGGTAGACACATTTTCTTAAGTACAAAGTACATTCAAATTGTATTTATTCAATACTTAAAGAACTGAGGTGTGGAAAAAAAATGAAAGTAATACAAATGAGGCTTGTTGGCATGACATTACACCTACTGACTTACTGCCAAAGCATTTGTGCAAAAGTACAGTATTATAGGCTAAGCTAAAAGTGAAAGCAAACCATTCAGACTAGTGTACTAAATGCTAGTGACACTAAAAATTAGCAGTATGCAAAATATATTGCATTGCAGTACAATACAGAATGATACTGAGAGATACAATATCTACAATACTGTGCAGTGCAATACGAAGATATACAGTAGAACAATGTACATCAGAATACTGCACAGTACTGAACAGTATACTGCTGAGGGGAACAATACAGTACAATATGTAATATAATGCAATTCAACACAGAAAATAATAAAGGCTAAAGCCTGGAGAAAATTAAAATGAACAACTTGACACAATCATAATGAGAGATAAAAGAAAAATGTAGGAGATTGAAAAGCTGCATTTTAAATTATTTAAACTTTTTATTTCATTAGGATAAATTTCAACCTTGTCTCTTACAGCCCTAGCCAAAGAGTACTTACTGTACTGTAATAACTGGAGGCTAATCTTTCCCAGGACAGAAACCGATATAACTGGTTAAATTTGAGAATACTCACATAATACTGCACGAGTGTTTTACTCCACCAATGTGTGAAGATACAGAGTTTATATACTGTATGTTACTACATACCTCCCCACAATAAGCGTGATGAATATACTGTATAATTCAACAGCTCACACTCTGTAAATATCTCAAGCAGATATTTTAGCTTTTTTGCAGGATTGTGATTTTGTACCACATCTCCCTTTCTGTATTTTTTAACAGTGTGAGTATTTATTTATATAAAACGTATGTTTACAGTATGTTGACATTTTTTTTTTAAAAATAGCTACACATATTGAAAGGTACGTTGTGGTGCTTCTAATAATTCTTCTAATAATTATCACTTCCAGTACACATACAGACATTCAAGTGCTACTATATACTGTGGCCCAAAGTTGTCTGCACTCATTTAAGAGAGATAATGTAAAGCAAACCACAGAACTTACAAAGACCTTCACTCCAAAACAACTTACTTTAATTTCCAAATGATGACACTTCATGTGGAAAAAAATTGTGTAGTTTCTTATTAGGAAAATTAAGCTTAGCATAGCAGAAAGTTGTTTTATACATATGAAATGTGAGTATTCCGACTTTTCATTTCAATTGAGACTAATCTTCAGATTATCAGATGGTTACTTTAGCTATAGCAAAGTAACAGGTTCCTGCTTGAGGCAGACAAAATTTAATTGCAACTCACAACTCCACTGCAGTACAAAGAGTGGTTTAATAATCTTTAATTTCCACAAAATTAATATACTACTTACTTGCTTCACTTTATTGTCCCAGATGGGATCTTTGCTTTGCAGGCAGGTAAATTACACAACACAATACAAAATACATTTAAAATAACACAACATGAACCTATTAACAAAGAAGACATACATGCATGATGAGATGGAAAATATATATAAACGTGTAAAGTAAAATATACAATCAATTGTCCAAACTGAGCAGGTTAATAGCTGTGGGAATAAAAGATGACGTAGTTCTATTGCATTTGAATCTTGGTGGCCTAATTGACGCCCAGATGGAAGGAGATCAAATTCACAGTTCAAGGGGTGGTCAATAATTGCATTGGCCTTCCACTATTTGCCTGATGCCTGAAAGCTGGTGTTCTGCACCAGTAACTGTGCCAGCTACCTTCACAATCCTGCTCAGTGTGTTTTTGTTGTGTGTATTAAGGTTAACAAACTAGGCTACCGCAGTGAATGTTAGGACAGATTCAATGAAAATTCACCTTAGCTTTAAACAAGCAATGCATGTATAGTTCTACCAAATGGATCAAATTACTTCCTCTTGCAACATTTCTTATGTTCTTACAAATTAACACTGTATAATGGTAATGAAGATACACTGTAATTGTTTATACTTATACTATGAATCTGCATTTATTTTGACAATTAAATTAAAAGGATTGCATGATACGTTTTAAGAATGCAAGGAACTTAAGATATATGCATTAATATTATAATATATAATTGTGTGTTAAGTAGAGTAAATCAGAATTCGTTGCAGAAACCGAATTTCACTGAATACAGCTGTGATGTATGTTTTACCAGGAAATATCAAAATAACCACTTTCAGTTCAAAGCAGATTTTGAAAATGTAAATGTTTACTTTAACTGACTTTACAATTGGGTTCTGAGTTGACAAGAGCTAAAATCACACTGAAGAACCATAAGTCTGCATGAACTGCTGATTCCCAAAGTGCAAACAAATCTGTCATTTAACTGACCTGCAACATTTTTGCCAAGCCATTCTGTCAGTGTTGCACCTATTAGCGTTTACACATACATTCATCCACATATATTCTTTAGTATACAGACCCCCAGGACCATATGCATCATTTCTAGCTGAATTTGGTGAACTGCTCTCTGACTTAGTTATTAATTTAGACAAAGTTGTAATATTAGGTGACTTTAACATACATATCGACATAGAGACAGATGCTTTCAATAAAAACTTCTTTTTACACTCTGTGGGGTGTAGTCAGCATATAACAGGATCAAGACATGTGTACAATCATACACTAGACTTAATTATCACTTATAGAGCTGATATTCATCATATATTAGTCCATCCCATGGATAACTCATTTTCTTACCACTTTTTAATTACTTTAGAGATTCGACTACCCTCTGTAGTTGCCAAAGAGAAGATTATTATGACACGGCACATCAATAGGGGTACTTCTTTAAAATTTATGAACACGATAAATCAGGCTTCACCTCCAGTACTAATGTTGACGAAATCACACACAACTATAATACAGTGGTCAGACAGGCCCTCAATGAAATAGCCCAGTTAAAGACTAAGGTAGTCAAAACCACTAGACAGTCTCCATGGTATAATGATCACACACGATCTCTTAAACAGGAGTGCCCCAAACTAGATTCCAGTCGGCATGGACTGATATCCTGCAACAATATAAGAAAGCCCTATACAGAGCTCGTTCAGCTTACTACTCTGAACTTACTGTATAGAAAGCAATAAAAATAACCCTCACTACCTGTTCAGGACAATAGCGAATCTAACAAATAAGGCTGATATAACAGTACCAGCTAATTTTCATGGATTTCTTTAACAATAAAATTTACAACATCAGACTTCAGACACAATCAAACAGGCAGCAAATGAGTCTAGTACAAAAACAATATGCGCACCTTTTCAGTGTTTTTCAATTAGTTAATGAACATGAACTAAAGAAATTAATTATTAAGACAAAATCAACCACCTGTCCGCTATGCCATCCCCACCCAACTCATCAAAGATTCCCTGGCAGGGCCTATAATTAGTATGTTGAACATGTCCCTTGCAGCAGGCGTTGTACCTGACCAATTTAACAGGGGTTAGCCCAGGCTCAGCTGTTCAGGAAATGCTGTATAGAAACCTATGCCCTCAGGCCACTCACGTGGGTTGACCTGGTGCCAGGCGGGTCTCAGGACATCCAAACCTCAATGCTGAGCTAGGAGGAAAGCGTGACCCAGAAATATATAGCCCCAGACAGAGACACACCGGAAGGAGAAGCAAAGCACAGGAAACTAGGGACAGGAGCGCCCTCTAGCTGTAGAAGGTGTAACAGTAGTGGTTGTTAGACCGCTGCTTAAGAAACCAAATTTGGATCCACAAGTTCTCAACAACTACAGACCTATCTCAAATGTTCCATTTTTATCTAAAACTTTTGAGAGAATAGTTGCGGCCCAACTTCAGTCTAATCTGGATTCAAATGATATACTTGAAAAAATTCCAATCTGATTTCCACCCAGGCCACAGCACTGAAACTGCACTAACAAGAGTTATAAATGATTTTCTGATAGCAACTGACGCAGGGAATGCAACAGTGCCTGTGCTCCTAGATCTCAGTGCTGCCTTTGACACAGTTGACCATTCCGACAAAAAAGTCTGAGGTTGGCCTATGTGGAACCATCCTTAAGTGGTTTACCTCCTTTTTAACTAAGCAATTTCACTAAGTTCAAATATCTAATATTTGTACTGCTTCGTCACTGTCACCAGTCAAATTTGGGGTACCACAGGGATCAGGACTCGGACCAGTTTTGTTCTCTCTGTACATGTTACTGCTAGGTAGGATAATACTAAAGCATAATATAAACTTTAATTCCTATGCTTATGACACTCAAATATACATTTCATTTACACCTTTTTACAGCTCGTCAGTTGTCACTTTAGCTAATTGCATTAATGAAGTAAAGGAATTTTTTTGTCACTCAACTCTGATAAAACTGAGGTTCTGTTGTTTGGAGGCAACAGTGCGGATGGGACTGCTATAACCTCAGCACTCAACTCTGAGGGTTTAAAATTTTACCTCAAAGATTCATCATGTAACTTAGGCATCATCTTAGACATAAGGCTCTCATTTAACTCTCATGTTAATGCAGTATCAAAGGCATGCTCCCTACAGTTAAGAAATATTGCAAAACTAAGGTACTATCAGGGAGCACCTATCGAACACCTATTGAACACCTTACAGCAAATTCAAAAAGCAGCAGCTTGAATTGTTACCAGGAGTAGAAAGTACGCCCACATAACACCTACAATTAGCTCTCTCCATTGGCTTCCTATCAGGTACAGGGCAGCCTTCAAAATTCTTTTACTTACTTATAACGTTCTCTTATAAGGTACCTGTCTATTAAATGGAGCTGATTAATGTAATCCAAGTCTCTCACTTAAATCACAGAATGCAGATCTTCTTCTTCTTCCACATATTAATAAAAAACAGCTGGTGGTAAAGCCTTTAGCTACAGGGCCCCTAGTTTATGGAACAGTCTGCCAGCCTACGTATGGGATGCCGAGTCAGTCTCAGGATTGAAATCTAGACTGAAAACCTATTACTTCTGACACGAAGCGTTTTTTCAGGAACCTATACAGACAGCACAATCCGGAGAGGCTTTTATAGGACGGGGGCAGGAACCGGAGGCAGGTGCAGAAGATAACGAATAAACAAGGAAGGGCTGGAGCGTCCTTAAGAGGAGGGGTTTACAACTGTGACAACTTCAGCCTAGTCTACTCACACCTTACATCATAGCCTGTTGCAGCCCTGGCTGCTGGTGCTGCTGTCCATGCCATTGTGTGTCTCTGTGTTGGCCCACCAGGTAGATACATCTGTTCTGACCAAACTATCCTATTCTCCTCCCCTCCTCCGGATGGTGCCCAGGCTGGGCCCCATCTGAGTTGGATGCTGCATCACTGCCATGGATCCAAAAGGACACCATGAATACAGCTATCGTTTAGGAGGATTTTCTGGTCTTCAGAGAACTGCATGGAGTACTGGCGCACATACATACATGATGGAAAACTAAATACTACACCTTTAGTACTTTTTTACAATTGTATAATGTCAGCATGCCCAGCGGGGTTGGGCAGCCAGTTGACCTTGGACCCCTAGAGGTTTTTTCTCCTTACAGAGGAGTTTTTGGTTCCTCTCCTCCATTGTGTTCGGGCTTTTTCTTTTTCTGTATTGCAATGCCACGTACTGTCACACAGCTTTGTTAAGTGCCTTGGGGTAATTTTGTTGTGAAAGGTGCTATATAAAAATAAATTGAGTTGAATTGAATTTACATGTTATTTTCCTGCAGAGAATAATATGCTCCCTCAAATGTCACACTACAGTACACAATGAAAATTCAATGTGGGAGCAGGAAATGTGAGAGAGCTCCAAGTAAGGCGTGTGCAAGGTTGTGCAATGTCTGAATCTGCACCAACATGATTTCTGTAACAAGTGTTCACACATGGAAAAACACCTCTCACAAGACCAAATCGTGTGCGTTTCTCTGAAATTGGGGTTGTAAAACTATGCCGTTGATAAATGACCATGATCAGACAACATAAAATTGCCTGAGTGCTTTTAACTAAAACATCTATAAAACTGCTTTTAAGATAGATAAAATGGTGTTTGGCACAATTGAATGATATGGCAATATTTCATGAAAAAAAAAATAATATAAGGAGCTTAGAATAATACATCTGTGTTAAATTATGTGCTTCTCAGACAGGAAATAACAGTCTTGTGCTGAGATGATTTTGGCATATATTTGTATAGGGTCTTTTTGAATGTGTTTGGATGTTTCAGGAAAATCAAATCAGCACACACATGAACTTATAGGCTAACTGAGATGAGTCAAAAGTAATTAGCTATCAGCAGTAATATGTATCTACATAAAGGACTTTCACATAAACTAAATTATTGAGAATGAACAGACAAACTATGTCAAACCCTTCAACTTTTACTCTATGCAAGGAGTAAAATTGACAAACTGGACTTCATGCTAACTGTGGAACTGCCTTTTTAATATCCTTCGCTCAGAGCAGAAGACAGTATGGTCCTTTTCATGACAATTTACTACAAAGCTCATTTTGGAAGCAAGGAAAAATATTGTTTAGAGTGCAAACTGAGAGGCAAAAAAGACAATTCCAGGCAGTGTAACCATTTTATGAAGGCTCATGGGGCAAGTATATTGTCTGGTTCAGTTTATATACGTACAGTAATACACAATGGAAATTGATTTGGCAATGGATGCCATGAAAACACACAGGGGTCACTGATGCCTAATAATGGCCACAACGTCTGTATGCACTAAAGAGTACATGACTACAAAGCATTGTGTAAGAGCTGGTTAGAGAGAGGCAAGGCCTGCAGCCTCCGTGCAATGACTTCTGGGAGAGGATGATGCTGCTGAACGTCCAAGGGGCAGCCAAAAGCATTTGACTGGGTTCATATTGAGTGATGAAAACTCAATACTCTCAAGTGATCCCTCATTAGCATCTTAATTTATGTTATTTACATGTTAAATAGCAACAAGCGTGGTTTGCTTACAGTTTAATGATTAACATTATCATACAACCATTTCACATCTACTGTTAATTTGACTAATGCATTTATCTCACATTACATGGCACTTGTGAGATATAGTGCTCAAGGGTACAACAGCACTGTTGCAACTAGGATTTCAAGCCATAACCAGGCCAGAACACTAACCTCTGGATGGGCAATTCTAGTCCTGGGGGTGGAGCATGAAGAGACTTTCCAAATCTCTTCAAAACAACACCTAAAAACCTCTGAGAAGTTGTTTCCTATTACACAACGTATCCAAGCTCTTGTACAAAGCGCTTGTACATTATGCAGGAGAATTAAAATGTGTAGCACATTTTATTGTCTGAGAAACCTCTCTTTGTTATAGCTGGGTTATGATTGCCTGACTTTCACGATGTGGCTTGCTTTTCACAGAGTCTACTAAGTGTTGAAACAGAAGATCCAATTCTGTGGGCATCTTCTCAGCAACTAGGAAATCTACAATACTCAGCTAGGATATGGTCCTTTCTTTCCTTCAGCTGTTTTTAGTTATCTTAATGTAGCTGAAAATAATGTACAATGGGAACCCGGTGTTTTTATCAAATCACATGACTTGAGTTCACTATTTTGTTGGGAGTATGAAAGAGATTTGAGGCACTCCTGGTTCTGGTGGGCTGATGTCTGCAGGGTTTCATCTCAACTCAGCTTTTGATGACCTAAATAAGATTATTATTGGGTTAATGTGTGAAAGGGAGGGCCCACATAATTTGTAACTATGTTTACATACATCTGTTCAAATTCAATTAGCCTACATGACAGAATTCCACAGCCTGATTGTTCTATCAAATCTGCAATCAGATTTGTGAACAGGGTTTCGCCCCATAAAAAGATTTCAGGAAATCAGATTTGCCTATGTTTAAATCCAATCAAATTCAAGTTCAAAGATCTTTCTTGGCATGACAGATTAACTTCATTGTTGCCAAAGCAGATACAATGAACACAACATTTACAGTACAAATCCATCCATTTCTAACCACTTCATCCAAATCAGGGTCACAGGGAGCCTGAGTCTATCCTGGCAAGCAACGGGCACAAGGTGAGATACACCCTTGACAGGACACCACCTTGGAAATGCTATCAATACAAACATAGTATTGGACATTCACATACATCTCATAAACAAGAACTGGGAGACAGACTAACTGTCTGTTCCCCAGGCTGTGACAGCAGATCACATGCTGGGCTGCAGCTCTATTGAGTTCCCTCCCCCCTGCCCCAGTAGGATCAGAAGCCGTTCTGATTGTGACAGATCTTTCTGCAATTTAAACTGTGATTCCAGTACTTTCTCCGTGGAGTCAATTCCAGCTCATGTGAGACAGCACCCCTTCTCATCTACTGTTGTACGAACTTCTTAACTGCAACTCCTGGTCACCACATTTGGAATCATTTTGGAGAGAAGAAACTACTCTGTCAGACTTACAAGAATGGCCGAGCCTGATTTACTGAAAGCTATTAATATGTTCAGTACTGAAGAAAAAAGACTGGAGTTACACTGCACATGAGTCAGAACTGCAGTTACTGCAGGGGGGCTGTGGGAGAAAAAACTAGTCTGGAATCTGATTAAAAACTAAAACATCCACTGCACCAACCTGACATCCTGTCTTTGAAGTTAGCAAAACACTACCAGCAATCTGATTAATTACATTACTCGATTTATAAGCATTTACGCACATGCACTGCTTTTGAAATACTGTATATTTGTTCAGGCAATGAATGATAAACTCCTAATGTAAGGAGTGCTTTACACGTGTATACTGAGGGCAGGTCTTTATTACTTCAGATTTCCACCAATAATGGAGAGCAAAAATTAAACTAGCAGCATGTTTTGGATCTGTAAAATATTTAGAAAATTAAAAGGGTACACACACTGCAAACATTTGGAATGACTGTCTTACGGTTACATGATCTGAACATACATACCCCCCATCTGATTTCATGTTTTATGGGTCCTTGGTACTTTGGATCTTTCCATGTCAAATACTGAAGACGTCAACCTGGAATGACCTCAGGAAAAAACTAGAATAAAACTAGAATCTGAGGGCTCAAGCGGAAGCTAAAAGGGATTGTATTTAGCACTGAAATGGGGAAGTGTTTCATTAAACAAAGGGTAGCTGCTCTAGGTTAATCTTGAATTGTACCATCATCATCATCAATGTTAAAATGCACATTCTGGACAATGTGCTTTAGATGGACTCTTAGAAATGAAGCAACTGAAAATCTGCATACAGTTCATATTCTGGAATATGAATACAGTGGAATATCATTACTTTATGTTATGTATTCTTAAATGTGCTGATTGGATAGCATCTGGGAAAATATGTCAGCTGATATTGTCTGCTTATTCTCTCTTCATACCTTCTGGACTTGATACCTGATGGTCACAACCAGTTTCTCTTGTCAGCTGTTAACAGGACTTTTCCTTATCACACTTAGGTCAGAGTACCTACAGCATGGGAACTTTAAAAGGGAGTAAAACATACTGAAGCCATTAGTGAAAAGCAGGACAAAGCTGTTTGACTTTGTGTGGAATGATCCTGGTACCTGGTACAGTTGTGTACTATTGTGATACGACAGGAACACAACTAGGGTTTTCCCACAAGGGTGGGTCCAGCACAAGGAATTATTTGATGGTCTCGTTTGTCCATATATGCAGTGAAAAGCAAACGCTTCAAAGCTGGCATTACTGATATTGTGAAAACTAGTTCTGTGCTGTCTATGCTTCTTATTTTATGTCTGGGAGTATTGCTAAGGATGACAATCATCCTGGTTTCTCACTTTTCTCTCCCCTTCCTTCTGGTAATCGTTATAGGAGCATAAAGGCAAGAATGTCCAGATACAGAGAGACTTTCCTCCCACAAACTGTCAGATTACTGAACTCTACCCCTTCCACTGATGTTTTTATCTCTCCTCGCACTGCTTTTCTGACTTTTTTTGGTACATTTTGTAAGTTGTAAGTTATTTAACTTGTTGTTGTTGCTGCAGTTCTGTGTTTATGTTTTGGCGATTCCTAAATGTCTTTGTATCAGAGCATACCTGCAAATAAGCATTTCATTGCACTTTTGCATACCGTATGACAAATAAACTGAACTGAAGTGACAATACTCATTTTGAAACACAAATCTTAACGTTTTGCATGGATTTAAAATTAAAGCTTTAATAGTTATACAAATACTTTTGAACTAATAAAAATTTTAACTTACAGCTTCATCACCTGAACTACAGTATATGAATCGTAATCAGGAGAATGTGTTAGCTTTGACTTGAACACAAATGTTTTGCGGTGAGAATACAGAAACAAGACCTTGCAGAATTGCTGGATTTTTGGTGTCTTATTAATATGAGTTAGTATATTTGGTTCTTAGTTTAAGAATGGTATCAGATGTTTTGTCCCATATGAAGTCCTTTGTTTCTACTCACAGAGAGATAACAGTATAATTCTAGACAAGTTCTAGGTTTTATTTTGATAAAGTTACGATTCCCAAGAGTGTGTGGAATGTTCCTGTGACCTAATATTAAGGTAATATACTATTGGGATACTACAGGAGCCCCAAGAAAGGATACAGAACATTGCAAACTTCAGAAAACAAACACTACAGTGGTACTCTTCATTACAGAGTCATCAATGCAAATAATGGCTCACTGAGGACCGCAAAGCTCAAATGCTGATTTTTCAGTTCCCTTCTTTACAAGCATCTACCATGACGTCTGACTGAAATGTCCATTTATGCATAATCTAATTATTTGGACAAGACGTTCATCTAGCTGCTTTTCTAAGACTTAATCAGCTGCACTTATTACTTAGAAGACTAATTCTTCTGTGAAACATGCAGAATTCTGGTTTTGGAGACTGGATACACCCATCACTCATTTAGATCATAGATAGAAAATACAGGCTAAATAGACATTTCTCAGTCAGGAAGTGGTCAGTTCTACCTATGGTGGAACCAGCAGAAATGTGACTGTGACTCAAATGTGGCAGATTTGCAAAATCAAGAATGACAGTCCTCTTGAGGTTCAAAATGCAAGCACATCATGGCACGATTTTACTGCAAACACTAAAGACTCTTGCAAGCCTTGGCCAATTGGTCATATGGCTGGCACTTAAGACCAGCAAGCATACACAATGCACAGATGAGGAAATATAATTTCGTATAAGTTTACAATGTGCACAGGTAACTGCACCCAAGTCATCTATCAGCAATCACATCCTCTTCAGTATCAAACAAAATCAAACACAAGCTGGCTTCAAATTCTAACTCATCCATCCAAAGTTGCTTATTTTTGGTAAGGGTTACAGAAGCCTAAAGTCTAAAAAAGCACAGGACACAAGGTGAGACTATTCCCTGAGTTGGATGTCAGCTCAAAGCAGAGGACAGGGACAACCTAGAGCCATAAACTAACCGAATGAGTATATGGGACAAAACTGAAAAACCCAGAAAGGGCATGGTCTGGACTGGAATCAAACCTAGGACATAAGACCAGTGAGGCAGCAGTATTGCCCAAAATCCCCCTAATGATACCATAACTTCCGATCCTGCAGTACTGGATATATGGCTCACAAGGGCAACAGGACAGCTGTACAGTACAATCACGTTAATTTCAATCAATTGATCTATGCACATTATAATCAGTAGCCCAGAGTATCTATTAGCACGACAGTCAGGTGATGGGTCAGAGCTTTAGTGAGTCCTGGCAGAGTCTGAATGACCAGCAGGAGTCCTGGGCTTACGGCCACCCTGAACACGCCTGATCTTGTCTGATCTCGGAAGCTAAGCAGGGTCAGGCCTGGTTAGTACTTGGATGGGAGACCGCCTGGGAATACCAGGTGCTGTAAGCTTTTTGAAAGATGAAGCAGAACGCACAAGTGGAAACTGCATGGAAGTGCATTTAAACCTGAGAATAAGAATAGAGAGAAATGCTGCTTTATCCAAAGGGTTGTGGGAGGGTGGAACAAACTACCCAGCCATGTTGTTGAAATCGATACCTTGGCTTCTTTTAAGAAGTGGCCGAATGAGATCCCCTTCTCAGTTAACTACTAACAAACAAGCTACAGTGAATAACCCAAGTGTTTTCTCCTCTCTTCTTGCGGTTCTGCTGACAGAGGTATAAGTTTACTTGTGTGGTTTTCTATTAAGTAGCTTTTTAGAGACACTTAAAAGGAATAACAGTGTTTGTTAATTTTGCATAAAGAACAGTATAAGTATTGCTAAGAATGCTTACTGTTCTGCGAGGTGATTTTTTTATAGCATGTTTTTGTACTATACACCCAGGACTGAGCCAAATAGAAACTGATATGCTTGGTGTTTCAGCCAAGACTGAGGGAAAGACAGTTCTACATAATTATCTTTTTATCAATATATAATATATATACAGTATAATACTGGGATAAATCCATTATGGATTTCTGTTTTAATCCTCGTTTGACACACGTAGTGAATCTTATTTATATTTGTAATCAGCTTTTAGTTTTAATTTTATTTTTTAAGGTTTGGTTTATGGTGATTTATGTATGACTTTCAGATCCTAACAGGTTTTATAAAAAGCAGTTATTTTTAGTATAATACTGGTTTTTAATAGCAAATGCAACATTTTGCGTGGAGATTAAAGTATTAATTTGAATTTCTATTTCATCGTAATTTTAAAATTATCCGTATAAATTAAGTTAAATTCAACAGAATTTTAACTGATTAAATATTGAGCTTATAGCTTCATCGACTGAACTTGTTAGCTATGACTCCGACACAAGCAGGACTCACAGACTCTTCTAACGAATCTTCAGTGGTGAGACTGCAGAAACAAGACCTAACGTAATTTCTTTTTTTAGGGTTTTTATACAAACTCATTCAAAATAGAAAAAATTACCGGTTACTTTACAATGGATCGCTGAACAGATAATCGCGTGCCACATCACTTCAAATATTATTCAACTTTCGGTGCGCTAGTAAAAAAGCCACTCCTGTTCAACTGTCTTTAATGATTACGTTATGACGAAATGAAAAGGGAAAACGAAACGTAAAACAAAACCAAACACAATTGTAGTATTGAGTATTAAGGGCAGCATCTTTCGTTTCAACTGCAGTGCTCAAAACGATCAGTTTATCAGGATATCGATGGTTTTCCCGCAGTGTTGGTCAGCCAGGGGTGACGCCGCGTGCGTGCTTCGTGTGCGAAGGTGCTCAAACAACTTCTGCGAGAAAGTTAGCACTTATACTGCTGATTTATTCTCATACACCTGTTCATTCTCTCAAAATGTTTGGAAACAACTGAAATGCAGTTTAAGATTGAGCTTTCTTTTTTAGAAATAGGCACAATTACTATTATTAACATTATTATTATTTAGTAATAATACTGCAGTGAACGACTAGTCTCTTGTTCGGCTGGAAACAGGAGTTCAGTCCAAAGAACAGGGGTTTTAATGCCCTTTAGTTTGCAGTGGGCGAGCTAGTCACCAGGGAGAGAGACAGAAGGGCGACTGCAGTCTCCCGTAACGGGACTTGTGGCGAAAAAGGAGATGGGGGAGCCCCCTGTATACTGTAAGGCAGAGGAAGCAGACAGGGTCAAGGTTGAGATCGCAGAGATGTGGTCTAACACCAGGCGCGGTGGAACGCTTTATAGCCCCCGATACATCGCCCCTGAGGAAGACTTCGAAGTCCCAGGAGTGGACTGGCTGTCTTCTCCGCCTCTTGGAGCGTCGAGGATCTGAAACGTGCATGGCCCCACCCGCTTGGCCCTGAGCTTCGGCCAGCTCTGACCCGGTGCGGCCCGTTGGCCCAGACCCAGACCCAGGGGTCTGGACCCACCGGCCCCTCGACTTATCCAGACATCCATTTGGGGGGGGGGAGGGGTGCAGGTATCTTAGTGACGTCCCCCCCCATTAAAAGGCCTGACCGAGACGGTGGAGGGTCTTGGTCACCCCAAATTGGCCGACCCCCCGCGGTGGGGTGCGAGGAATTTGGACCACAGCGCAGAAGCAGCACTTGGCGCTGCGCGGCACTGGAGGCGGAGCCAGCGCCCCTGCAACCCCCCCGATCGACCCGCAGTCCAAGCCACTGCGCCCAGAGGGCCTTGGCAGACAAGGGGCGTCCCGTCGTCTCCACCCAGAGTTAGGGTTCCCTTTCGCACCCATTGTCGGGACCGTTGGAGCTGCAGGTCAGCCGTTCTCTGTCCGCGTGGGGGAAGCTGCTGACCAAAGCCTGGTGTACGGGCAGCCACGCTCCTCTTCTTCTGGGCTCCAGCCCCGCAGGGGAGTCCTGGCTCTCTCCTTGCTGCCTTCTGGAGTTTTCCATGCTGGCACTGGGTGAGGGAGGCTGGATTTATCCCCGCCGTACACCGGTGCAGCGAGCGGCCCTATTCTGTGGTTCGGCAGCTGGACAGTGGCACAGGGCAGGCTGGGGCAGGAGTTTGGTTCCAGCAAAAGGGAGTTTATTGCCCTTTAGTTTACAGTGGGCGTGCGAGAGAGGGGGGGGAATAGAGAGCAGAGGGCGACCGCAGTCTCCAGTAGTTCGACTTGTGGCGAGAGAGAAAGAGACGATGGGGGAGTCCCATTTGTATAGGCACCATATATAATGTGTTCTTTTCTAAATAATACAATGAGAATAACATTTTTTTTAAAGTATCATTTTAAGACTTTATTTTAATTTGCATACCATGATTAAATTCAACCTGAGCTTTATTATCCCATCAGAAAAAAATATTTTAGCTAGAGTTCAACACAACAAATATAACAAAAACAGACAAACAGCACTAACATCACCAATAAAGAATACGGTACCACAGTGTTACAGGAGATACTGTAAAGAGAGTTATTTTGCGATATGAATGAGATGGCAGAGGGAATGAAACACATTCCGAGCCGATTACTATTACTCCTAAGGAGACAGAGGCATCTTCCAGATGTAAGTTAATGGTATTACAGTACTCATCATAGTCTTATTAACACTTAACAAGGAATCTTTTTGTTCTATGCAGTCTATAAGATTTAGATGTTTTAAACACCAGGAATAAACGTTTATTAGTATAGAGTTTTTAACTAAAAAACGTTGTAGCCCTAGTACAGATCCCTGTGGTACACCACTAATTACATTGCCCCAGTCTGAGTATTCACCCCTTTTCTGTATCCTCTTTCTTTTCTATTTGATAATCGATTCTTAATCCAGACACGTTTCCCTGAATTCTTACCTCCTGCAATTTGAGAATTAAGCTTTCACAAGGAACTTATTCTGAAAATCTAAATGTACATTTAAAGTGGTCATAGAAATATAAAACAGTGAGGAGAAGCTGAGTTGGTTACTGGGCTTTACTAGGTGTTTTGAGGCTGGTGAAACTCAAAAAAGAAAATTCCGTAAAGACCTTCTGTGTCTCACTTATCTAAAGAGCACCTTTCGTGATTGTGACATCACTATGGAGCGGGCTGAAATGAGTCATGTCCGGTAGATTCGGCACCAGCGGAGTTGAGTTAGAAATGAATCAGGATTTTGTGTAGACCACCCTGAGAGATGTCAGCATGTGTGGCCAAGACAAACAGGTCCAGATGAGATGGCCCGGGTGGGAGTTTGTAGTCACTCCAGAACTCCGGGTTTCCTGCAAGACGAGAATGGGACACAGATAAAACTACTTTACTTGCCCAACATGAGCCCCATCAAACATTTGGTCCAGTGCTCGCGTACTCAGTGGGCTCTTGGCTCCTCAATGTTCCCAGGACTTCAAGTAGTACGTTGGAGTTCAGTCATAGCCCCTTGTCTTTGGAATACTTTCTGACCATAAAAAAGCACAGCTTCGGTTGCTCTGTATTGAAAGATGTTATATGAGAATAAAGCTGATTTGTGGGATGACCTGGGATGACATGTGGTATCTAGAGATTAGAGGCAAGTTAATGCACAGAAAACCACAACACAGCACCTGCAACCTGGAGCAAACAATGTGTTGCAGATTTATAGCTGATTTGGCTTTTAACGATGGCCACACATGCTACTAGCCTGTAACTTGCAGTAGATCTTCAATTAAATATCAGTGCACCCACAGCAAAAAGATTGCCATTTTCCTAATAATAACCTAATGAATTGTTGAAGTTATATTTCATTAATATAAATATAATTTTATCTTATATCATGTCTTATCTTACTTTTACTATTAGGTAAGTAGTTTTTAAAACGGCAAGCAAAAATAAATCAATATTTACTTTAGTGATATTATAGGCAAATGCATTTAAAATTGAGAGCACGGGTGCTTTTCAAGCAAAGCCATAGGAATCTGGATGAAACTCTCCGTCTATTTTGTTGAAGCAGCTACCCTGGATTCTCCAATAAATGGCTCAGTCAGATGCTCACATTTCTTAGCTACTAGCAACTAATCAAACACATTTTGGTCGATTAAATCTTGTTTGCAGCTTTCTAATGAATTTCATCTCAAATTGGATGTACTGTATTCTGTGGGCAGGACCTTTTCTGTGCCATGCAGGGATTTCACCAGTAGCTATATTTAACATTAACATGCAGAGTTGCTTGTACTCGTCCTGCCTGCATTAAAATAAGCTAAAAGACAGTTTGAAGTGGGATGAGACAAGAAAAGATGAAAACATGAGATGAGCTGATGTGATAAGGCGTGACTGTTTGTGCTCTTTCGTTTTCTTCATTGCTGTATTTTTTAACCCCTTCTTCATTTCTTCCACATAAAAAAACACAGCTTTTGTTTCACAAAACCTGTTTTGTCTTATATTTTTACTCAACCCCACAATATGAGCACACGTTTGTATCGTTTTATCCTGTCTTATCGGATTGTGATGGATGATTTGGCTGTACAATGTGTCTGTGAGTCCACACATGTCAGAAATACAAAGCCTGACTGAAGTCTTCCACAGTGGTATGATCTGTTAGCGCTAGTTCAATCTTCAGAGTGTGAGTTTTAAGAATAAAACATCATTAAGTTTCACATTACAGTCTTTAGCCTACGCATTTCAGTAGAAGACACACTAACAGCACAGTAACAACTTTTTAGAACAGAATACTACATGCCAATGTGTGCCTTAGAAGAATATTTTATCAGAGGTCGTTATACTGTGGTTTAGAAGTACAACGACATATACTAATTAGGTATGTTGTATGCTTTTATAATTCAACTAATGAATATTTGTCAATTTCTGAGATAAAACCAAGTCTGTAGACCAACATGTAGTTTAAAAACAAACACCTTGCTTAAACTGTGCTCCCCACCCCCCTCCCCACAAATAGTTAGAAATTACTAAGCAAGAAGTATCCCTAGCTACATCTGTGGTGTAAACACCTATTATTAGGTAATTGTGGCATCTACTACTCTGTGCATTTTAATATGTACACATATTCTGCAATTTTTCATTTGTTGATTCCAAACTTTCAGTTATAAGTCAATTTGTGCACTTTTTTGGCATTTCTTACAATTGACAGAGGATAAGATAAGATCACTTTATTGGCCCTATACAATTTCTTGTATTAGGAATTTGTCTTTTTGCATACCCCAGCTTGCTCTCCATGAGACACACAGACAGGGAGAGAGAAGCTGGGGGTCAGAGCGCAGGGTCAGCCATTTATACGGCGCCCCTGGAGCAGTTGGGGTTAAGGGCCTTGCTCAGGGGCCCAAGGGAGTAGGATTCCTCTGCCGGCTGCGGGATACGAACCAGCAACCTTCCAGCCACAGGGGCAGATCCTTATCCAGAGAGCCACCGCACCGCCCCTATTATAACTTAGATAACTTATACAAATGAAATTTGTCAAAAATGTCTCCCACATTGCAGTCATTGTAACTGCATTTGTAAAAACTAGAGAAGCAATTTCAAATAAGCATTACTGCCCTATGATGACAACACACTGATTTCTTATCATAATGTGATCTTTTAACTTCTTGTTCAAACTAATAAATGACAATGATTTGCGGTCACTGACATTTGCACATAGAAACAATGTATCTATTTTGGGAGATTCCAGTTTTGCTGAGCTTTTTATTTTGTTTTGAAGCAACATAATCTTGAACATAATCTGATAAAGACTGTTGAGTTCCAAATGTCATTTTGAGTGCCACTGCACAGCAATAACATAGAAACTAAGTGGTATTTGAAATTGGTGTCATCTTGATTGCAAAATAACTGCTAATAAGAAGTGTGATGGTCAGAACAATGTAAACCACTTAATAAAACTCAGTATGACTAATGGAGAACTAAAAATTCTGTGGTTTCCTGTTGTTTAAAATAGTTGTTTATTTATTTGAGTTTTAGAATTAACAGAATGATTTTTGATTCAAGCACTCACACAATTGTCTAATCACAGAATTATTGCTAATGTTAGTACTGTATTAATACTAGTAATAACTATACTGTTCCCACCAATATCAGGTCAAGAAACCATGGGAGTTCAAAGGCATGAACTGTTTAATTTGCCTGATAGTTTTGAGGTCATGAATATATATGTGTCCTCTGATGAGTGTACACAGTAGATGGAATCATTTGCATTAAAAAATAAATCTGCACCAGAGGTACAGATATTTTACCACTTTAGGTATTAATGAACAAAGGCGAGATTAATAAGTACAGTATATGGTGCATATTACAACATTTATAAGATTCTGAATCTGTAATCTGTATATGATAATAAAAATTCAGTACAAATACCAACATTGATTCTTTTAGATTTTGAAATACTGTCCTGTTATTGGATATGAAGAGGACCTTCACAGTGTTATCCACTTTGGAATAATTACTCTTTTTCTAAAGAAGAGGGAAACTGTACCAGAACTTATTCATTTTCTGACTGCTTTATCCTATACAGGATTGCAGGGGAGTTAGAGTCTATCCCGGCATAATACTTTTATTTCAGAGACTTCTAGAGACAAAACTCAGGTCTCAAGATGGCGAGCCACTGCCCTGTCTCAGTAGACAAAGAAAAGCTGTCTCCAAAAATCCTTTATATCTTTTCATCTTTTCAAAACTCTAAAAAATAAACTCTGAAGGTCATTGCCAGAGAGAATACTACATCACATCACTAGTTTTAAAAGTTCTTTGTCATTGAATAACTTTGTCACAAATACAAAAAAGAAGCAAAAAAATATTGTTCCATCAAGGCCATAGTTATCACTACAATGAAAAGCCTCACTGCTTTACTACAGCAACACCTGATCCAGAAACAAATGATTTGAGGGGATGAAAAAGATTCACAGACGATGTTAAGACATTCATGAGCAGTGTTTCCTTATCCTGGTGACCCTCACTCCTGCTGGTTTTCATTCCCTCTTACTTTCAGTAGATAACTGAAGCCTTAACTGATTTTAGAAGTTACTTCAATTGAAAATCTTCATTGTGTTTGTAGTCCCAACTTTGGGATTTAATTTCACTTGCAAAACACAACAGTTCCATCTCCAACATGTTTAAGAGCTGGGAACAAACAGTTCCAATTAATCTTATCGTTATGAGGTCAACGAAGGGATTGATTGTGTATCTGAGGTCTCGGCTGGAACAACAAGCAGCAGGTATGTGAGTCACCAGGATCAGGATTGGGAACCACTGCAGTGAAGGAACAAGTAAAACTGAGCTCCAGCCTGAGGAGTAAAAATAAAGGAGAAAGGGACGGCAGAAGAAGGCTCCACAGGTGAACGACTGTGGTTCTCCTTGTAAGATTGTAATCTGCTATAGGCAGGACTTTATTACAGGACTGTTTGACGTTTGAACAAAATCTGGCTTGTCATCCAGTCACTAAACTACATCACCTTGAGAAAACTGCAGGAGTCGATAAACGGCTAATCGAAAACAAAAAGGACGACAATTATTCCGACTTGCGTAACATTCTAAATGTAACAAAGTGTAAATACAACAAAACTGCTGTGTATACTGTAGATCTTTTTAAATCTTTGGATATTCCTGTTCACGATGGCGTCAGCAGGCGCGAGGGCGGCGCGGTGACGCAGTGGTCCACATCGCAGCCTGACAGGGCTGGGGCTCCAGGCTCAATTCCTGGGTCGAATCGGACTGGACTTTGTATTTGCTCCCCATGTTCACGTGGGTTTCCTCTGGGTGCTCCAGTTCCCTCCCACAGCCCACAGACAAACGGGCAGGTTAACGTGTTTGGGGGAAACTTTGCCTTGGTGTGAGTGTGTGTCCTGCGATGGACAGGTGTCTCGAAAATGTAAGGATGGATCTGAACAGCAAATATCCAATGCGAGATAGCCTCTTAACCAAGAGATCTGTACATTCAGTGAACTGTTAGAAATATGGTATATTTGGTGTATCTGCCTTGATTGTGTTATGATTAAGTGTAGCTAAATTACTTTCTTTCTGATGGACATGATATTTCCAATTAGACATACAGTATATACTGTAACATTACACATGTGTTATAAATGTTACATGTTGTTATGCGTTTTACATGTGCAATAGAGTGACCTGCAATGTTTTTCTTATTTTTTGTAAAGGAATAATGTGCAATGTTTTTCTTTTTTTTCTTTTTTTTTTGTTTGCATTCTATTTAAATGTACAGGAGTGCTGTGTGTCCATAAAAATTTCCCCAGGGAACAAATAAAATCTTATCTTACATAAAAGACATCAACCCATGCATAGATTCCTATAGGAATCCGTCCACGCAGCCACACCAGAACCTGTAAATTGGACATGGTTCCCCACACTGCGCACAACCCCACGACGCATCGACCAAACATCAGAAACACCCTCTTTTCCTTTTTACCCACAGTCGCACACTGTACACCACTTCCGAGATACAAGCCTACACGCAGCGACATCTTGGAGACCATATTCACAAATACGACTAATCTACTTGGATGTTAAATGTACAGTTTGCAATCTCGTTCTTCCGGCGATACAGTTCAACAATTTATTACGGACTGACGCCGCCGGCTAATTAATAAAACGAGTCTCGCAGCGGTATCTGTGACTGAACTGTTCAAAGCGCACAGGCAGAGCAATGTCCCTTTACAACTGCAATTTCTCTGCTAAGTAAATTTCAAAAGCAATATAGGACTGAAGCCGGCTTTTGTGGCAGTTCAGAACGACGTCGTCCTTAAACTTTACTGGGTTTTTTTATCCAAAGCTTACTGCGTGATTAAACAAGAAATTAGTTTTTAAAATTATGTCTAGCGGATTATCAACAAATCCAGTTAGGTTCTTGACAAAAATTTACACACTTTGACCAATGTTAGTGTAACATTCAAAACCACTGGCAAATTTTAGTCCCTTGTGAAACGGACCACCTCAGAATCAGTCACAACACACAACGCCAGACATCTGTAATCTAAAGAATGCAAATCTGAAAGAAAATAACCTTTATTTTTAAATCTTTACACTAGTAAAAAAAAACATAACTGTGAGGTTTAAAAGGGGCTCATTTCTCAGTTTCTCTTCGAGTATAAAATAACATCACAAGAGCAGATGGGGCTTTAAAAATATTAACCAAAAGCAGTCGAACAAGTACACCCTGCCGGACGGCCACAGAGGTGCAGCTAAACACAAGCATGCAAGTACATTTTTCTGTACTGTATTTTACTGTACAGGGAGGGCCAGGACATACAATATAAATATCTCCAATGCTTTGATCAATCCGATTAGGTACTGCGTGTATTTTTTTTTTCTAGCTGCCAGTACAAGGAGAAAATGTGTGTTTTGTATTAAAGCGTGAGAATTCGTTCGCGGTCCGCGGTGTCCTGGGACACTCGCTCACGCTTCAGACCAGCAGCCACACGCCCTGCCTCGCCTGGAAACTGTTTATTCGGTCCGTGTCCCACCTGTCCTGTTTCACACGACGTGCCGGCAACTCGTTTCCTTTAGTTTATTGGGTTTTCAGAATCTACTTCACCTGGAAATCGGAGCCACCCGATTCTTGAAAGAGCATCGACATGGGGTGAGGGGAGCCTACTGCACGCTTACGCTAAACAGGGAGTCAGATAGCCTTTCCTCCTTGCACTTGCTTTACTATATAATCGGGTTAATAACTTAAGTTGTTCCTTTCCCGTTATTCTATTGCTCTGGTTTTCACTCAGCGTCAAGTCCATCTTCTGTTTTCAAATTCGCACGTTCTGCATGCACAGGTGCATCCTGCCTCACTGCACTAACACGTGACGTGAGTGATCAGAATCTGGCACACAGCTGATGTTCAACTAATAAAGGAAACCAGCTAAGATTTTTCAACTTAGAAGAGAAAAAAAAAAGGCTTTTGTCCTGCCACGCAGAAAAGGGCATGCATTTCCTAACCCGGCATCTGCTTGAAGCGATTTTAGCTGCTGAGGGCGAGAATAATTTTGCAAACTGCGTCTTTTTAAATAAAATGTTGGTGCAACTTCTTCCCCTTGATTCTGCTGCTACTGCTGCTGTGTGCCTGCCGTGTACATCAGTCACTGACAAGCTGATTCGCACCGTGTTTTTCCGTTTACTTTCAAAACCAGACATAAAGGGAACAACGGCCAAATGTCTAAGATTAGAAATGAGTAATAGCACTGGTACTCGCACGAAAATGAAAGGATAACATTTTGTTCATTTCAAGCAAATGTTATTTTAATGCAATGCACTTAATATTTGCTGCATATGTTACATATGCAATGCCTTAAGTTTTGTAAAACATTAGTGTCCAGTATCATAATAAGCTTTTCATGTATTAAGATAACATTATCATCTAACAATCATTCTTTGTTATTACTTTAAAAAATAGTTTTCTATTGCATATTGTCCATGAAGAACTTTCAAAGGCTCTTATATATTACGCCTATATAATAATAATAATAATTGCTTAAACTTATATAGCGCTTTTCTGGACATTCCACTCAAAGTGCTTTACAGGTAATGGGGATCCCCTCCACCACCACCAATGTGCAGCCCCACCTGGATGCTGCGACGGCAGCCATAGTGCGCCAGTACTCTCACCACACACCAGCTCTCAGTGGGGAGGAGAGCAGAGTAATGAAGCCAGTTCAGAGATGGGGATTATTAGGAGGCCATGATTGGTAAGGGCCAATGGGAAATTTGGCCCAGACGCCGGTTTTGCACCCCTTCTCTTTTCAGAAACACCCTGGGATTTTTAATGACCACAGAGAGTCAGGACCTCGGTTTTACGTCTCATCCGAAGGACGGGATATATTATATGATATCTCCACCTTTCCAATAAACACTAGCATTTGGTATAAATCCTTCTGTCTAGATTTCTGTTTTGATGTGTGTGTATGCTAATTAAAACATTTGAAACTACTTTAAAAAATTAGATGCTTTGTCACGGATGTCGGAAAGGACGAACCGTGGAATGACAGGAGAGCGAGAAGACCCTATGTGTAGCGGCGAGATGGGGGTTAGCCCGGGCTCCGCTGTTCAGGGAATGCCGTATAGAAACCTATGCCCTCAGGTAGCGGACGTGGGGCGACCTGGTGCTAGGCGGGTCTCAGGACATCCGAACGTCAATGCTGAGCACAGACAGACTGAAAGACCTGGAAATATATAGCCCCAGAGAGAGAAACACCGGAAGGACAGCAGAGAACCGGAAATGAGAGACAGGACAGAGAAGGAGCGCCCTCTGGCTGCAGAGGGCGTGACAGTGTCTGAGCCATCTGGGAGGGCTCCTGGGTCCACCCCCTGATGGCAGGGTGCCATCCTGGGCAGCCCTACTCAGTGTCTCCTCACACTGTTCTAATGTGGGACTACAGTCCCTGGAAGCACGGGGCTGCCGAGACAGGGTGTCCATGATGAGGTGCTTGGCTCTGGCCCTGTGCTTATTGATGGAGTCACATTCTGCAACATTTCAACACATCTCACCATCTGTCCCCCTGGTTTCCATGAAACACAGCAACCGGAAGGAGGGTGAGTGATCAGCACAGAGAAGGAGCAGAAATACAGGTTCATTATATATCCTCCCGTTTCACAGCTTTCACAGCCGCTGGGGATGCATTCCTCTCTTCCTGCTGCCTCGTTCTGGGCTGACCTTCTGAATTGGCCTGCAGGGCAGGGAACATGCCAGGGAGTTTTCCACCTTCCTTCTGTTTTAATATGTGGATTAAAAGTGTATAGCCTATGATCTGACATCATAACAACAAATTTTGTTTGTTTTGCAAAGCTGAAACATACCAAATATTTTTTTGTTTTCCCATTACAGGGAAAGATGTACTGATTTTTCCCAGTCCCAATGCTTGAGTGCGTTGTGCGAAGCAAATACCTATAATGACCATATTTTTGTAATGACAATTACAATTATTTAGAAAACATCTTAGTGTCTGCTTAAGTTAATGGACAGCATATTTCCAGTTGTAACCCTCAGAAATTAAAAATTTTATCAAAGGAAAAAAAATAGAAGTTTAATTTCTGTTTTTCTGCTACGTGTCCTTTTTTTGGAAAATAACTAGTTGCAGATCAGGCATGTACTGTAGGAAATGGTCGGAGTTTCAATCTTTGCAGAAAATTTTGTAGTAAACTTCAGCTCAGCCATATGTTTTTTTCACAGGACCTAGCCTCTCTGTTGCCTCGTAACGCACAACAGCTGCCACTAAATACTACTTAAAAACCAAAATTATTCCACATGGTTAAAGGGGGTGAGGAGGTTGTGCTAATCTTAAGATGGGGGACTTCAAACAAAAAAACCTACAAACGGTATGACTACAGCATGTGTCCCTGATCCTGATCCTTTAGAGCCCAAATTACATCAGCCTCTATGATTTGTTATTTACAAGTTAGGAGCATTCATCACGTTAATAAACTGGAAATCTGTTTGAGAAAGGGGAGTCTAGACCTCAAGGGCGTAAGGGCAGTCTAACTTTTATTCATTGTGAAACTGTTACAGGTCATTTGAAATCAATGATGTAAAGTCCCGCTGGACTGATGCTTTCCAGAACCATGGTCGGAGACCCCTGGGTCTTGGCATCAGTCATAATGGTTCTGTCATGAACCAGTAGGGCTGATTCGCACCCTGTGCTGGGCAGGAGTGTGAAAGAGAGTGCATGTTCCGTTACCAAAATCCAAAATCATAAAGCAGTACCGTGGTCAGGAAGAAGGGTCGAGATCCGTAATCCAGAGACCAGAGTCCGAAAACCAAATCTGGTCAGTGAGGCGGGTCTGTAGTCAATGGGGAGGCAAAATCCATTAACCAAAAGTCGGGAGAGATTTCCAAGTCCAATTCGAAAGGCAGGTCAGTAATCGGTGGCAGTATCCGTTATCCAAAAAGCAGCGTGACAAACAGGCGGCGAAAGGCATAGCTCAATAGAACTCAATAGTGAGCATGGAGAGGTGAGGTAGAAAGGTTTAAGTAGAACGAAAGGGGAAAAGTGGTTGGATAATAGGTTAACTACAGTGAAGAGAACACGTTAGAATGTGACAGCGAGTGCGTGGCTGCATGGAAACTCTGACAGTAACCCCCCTTCAGGGGCGGCTCCTGACACCCAAATAGGATGCTCAGGAGAGGTGCCACGAAAGTCATCAATGAGATCACGGTCCAAAATGTCCTTTTCGGGAACCCAAGACCTCTCCTCTGGGCTGCATCCCTGCCAATCCACAAGGAATTGCCGAGAGCCTCTGAGGCAGCGAGCGTCCAGGATCTTGTTAATCGTGAAAGGAGGTATACCATCAATGAGCCAAGGGGGAGGAGGAGGCAGCTGCCACCTGGAAAGAGGTGATCTATGGTAAGGTTTTAGGAGGGAAATGTGAAGGTGGGGTGGATTCTGAGGGTTGGAGGCAGAGAGAGACAATATGTGATAGGAGTAATGCGGGAGAGGATCTGGAATGGGCCAATAAATCGAGACCCAAACTTGTGGGAGGGTTGCCATAGAGGGAGGTTCTTTGTGGAAAGCCAGACTAACTACTCTCCGCAGCCTAGGGTAGGGTCGTCGGCGGCGGTCAGCCAGGGTCTTATGTCGGTGAGAAGGGATCCTAGTGTGTCTCCAAATCTTCTGTAGAGTGGAGATGTATTGCAGTACGGAAGGAACATCAGAGTTGAGAGGGGTGACCGGGATTAGTGACGGCTGGTAGCCTAGAGAGCCTAGAGAGCAATAAAAGGGCATCATACCTGTGGAGGACGTGGAGAGGAAATTGTGTGTGTATTCTGCCCAGGGAAGTAGTGAAACCCAGTCGCCCTTGGACACGGAGACGTAGGCTCTCAGGAATGTCAGGAGATCCTGATTCATCCTCTCTGCCTGGCCATTAGCTTCTGGGTGATACCTCGAGGTGAGTGATGTGAAAGCTCCAGGGGCTTTGCAAAAGGCCCTCCAAAACCTGGAAATAAACTGAGGGCCTTGGTCGGATACCACATCCTTAGGAATGCCATGCAGCCTGAAGACATGGAGAATGAAGAGGTCAGCCATCTCCCGTGCAGAAGGTATGGCGGGGAGTGGAATGAAATGGGCAGAATTGGAAAAAACGATCAATTACAACCATAATGACAGTGTTGCCCTGACTTCTGGGAAGGTCAGTGAGGAGGTCCACAGAGAGGTGGGACCAGGGACGTTCGGGGACAGGGAGAGGTTGGAGGAGCCTGCCATCTTAAAACGAGGAGACTTGATCCTGGTGCATACAGGACAGGCCCTAACATATTGCATGACATCGGCCTTTAGGGAAGGCCACCAAAAGTCCCTGGAGATAAATTCAAGGGAACGATTAATGCCAGGGTGTCCGGCAAAGCGAGAATCATGACCCCACTGTAAGACTGCAGAACGGAGGGGATCGGTAACAAAAAGCTTGTATGGAGGACACTGGGGTGGTACAGGCTGGTCTTTCAAGGCATGCCTAACCTGACCCTCAATATCCAAACGGATGGCTGCGATGATGCTGTCAGGTGGGATAATGGGCTCAGGGGGGTAGTCAGACTCGGGTGGGTCATCGAAACAGGAGAGAGCGTCAGCCTTGACATTCTTGGAACCCGGGGTGTAGGTGATGAAGAAACGGAATCTTGCAAAAAACAAAGACCAGCGGGCTTGGCGAGGATAAAGTCGTTAGGCCGACCGGATATACGCGAGGTTCTTGTGGTCGGTGTGAATGGTGAAAAAATGTAGGGCTCCCTCCAGCCAGTGCCTTCATTCTTCCAGGGCAAGCTTGATGGCAAGAGGCTCCCTGTCCCCAACGTCATAATTAATTTCAGCAGGGGACATTCTCCTAGAAAAAAAAGCACACGGGTGTAGAATACCCTTATCCCCATGGCGTTGAGACAGGACAGTGGCAACCCCGTGGCTGGATGCATCTACTTCAAGTACGAAAGGGAGTGACGGGTCTGGATGACGGAGAAGGGCGGCTGTGTTAAAGAGCTGTTTGAGACGGAGGAAAGCCACGTCTGCCGCGGGGTTCCATTTCCCTGGGCCAGGACCCTTGCTCGTGAGGGCAGTTATGGGGGTGACCACAGAGCTGAAGTTTCTGATGAACTGTCGGTAGAAGTTAGCAAAGCCCAAGAAGCGTTGAATTTGTTTCAGATTTCTGGGGGTAGATCAATCCGTGATGGCAGGGGTCTTGGAGGAATCCATCTTGACTCCAGCAGGAGAGATTACATAACCCAAAAACTGAATCCTGGAGACATGAAAAATGCATTTTTCTAATTTAGCATAAAGTTTGTTCTGGATGAGACGGCCTCAAGGAACCGTCCTTCTTAGCCACAGATAAAAATCTGGCGCAGGCAGGTGAAGAGGAGGGACAAATAAAGCCAGGCTTTAGGGAGTCCTGAATGTAAGTCTCCAAAGTTTTGGATTGCTGTAAAGAAAGGGGGTAGATGCGTCCCCTGGAGGGTAGAGCTCCAGGGATCAAGTCGATGGCACAATCGTAAGGGCGATGTGGAAGGAGGGAGAGAGCCTTCTGCTTCCTAAACGCAAGATGAAGATTGGAGTATGGGGGGGGAATTGCCGAGGAGTCGTCTTGAGAAATTGAAGCAACTGTGAGTCTGCGGGGGGACTGGCAACAATGAGCGAGGCAGAGAGATCCCCAAGCAGTGAGTTCGTTCTTAGACCTGGAAATGTGTGGATTATGCTTCTGTAACCAGGGGTAACCAAGAACTAATGGGTGCAAAGGTGATTGGATGAGTAGGAATTGAATGACCTCCAGGTGGGTGGTGCCGACGTGGAGAGTGAGGGGTATAGTCTTCCATTCAACCAGGCCAGGAGACAAAGGGGAGCCATCTAGGGTGAGTCAACAAATGAGAGGGGAGACGGGCAGACGTGGGATGTTCCAGGAAGTGGCGAGTCCAGAATCTAAGAAGTTTTCCACTGCGCCTGAATCAACAAAAGCAGAAAGAGACTCCTGACCCGTGTCCCAGGTAATGATCGTTGGGAGAAAGAGCCCAGATGCAGGAGGGGAGGTAGGAATGACACTAACCTTAACCGTAGATGGAAAAGAGCGAGTAGGTTGGACAGGGCAGGAAGCTCTGAGGTGGTCGGAGGTCCCGCAGTAGAGGCGGTGCCCCTCACAGAGACAGCGATTACTTTCTTCAGAAGACAAACCAGTGCGGGAAGGAGCCTGAACAGGGGTGGAAAGGGGGGCAGGGGGGATAATAAACAGACTAGCATTCAAAGATATGTGAGATGATGGCCTCCAAAGAAGGAAAATCAAGTGCCAGGTGTGTGATGTGATCCTTTAGCTTGTAGCGGCGAGGCTTAATAATAAGGCAGAATTAAGTGTTTCTGAGCTTCCCAAATGAGGCCCCATTTCTCTGTTCATCTCTGTGGAGCAGCCACAGAGAGACCATTAGTGCAGGGTGATTTAAGGTTTCCTAGGACAGCTCCCAAAGGGGGATGCACTTAGCTAAGCCTGGCTATCATGATCAATGGTCATCCATTGGCGCCTATCTGTCTAGGGAGTGCCGAATGGACATCTGGACTGCATTACTAAGTGTCAGGACTAAGTGACTCATATCTCACCTTGATCAACCAATCAGGGACTGGTAGGGCTGAGTAACCCACGTGGGACTCTGATGCCCATGGAACTTTCAGCCAATCAACGAGCTGAAGTTCCTCCAGGTAAAAACAGGCAACACAGGCCTGGAGATTCAGATTCGGGAGATTCAGTAAGATTCTGGAGAGGATTCTGTGGACTGTTCTAAAGGGAATTCAAAGGAGAATTCCAGGGCAGGACGGCCCAGAAGCAGAAGGCTCCCAAGGGCAGGACATTCTCGCAGCGCGCCTCCTGACCATCCCGAGACTCAGCCCGGACAACCACGGAACGGCCAGTGTGTCCGAGTGCCAGAACTTTCCTTTGTTCTAAGAGTCTAGAGTGGAGGTTGCCAGAGAGTAACCAGCAGCAGGCCTCGTGAACAGGTCAGAACTGTGGACAGCTGAATCACTATTCAGAACTAGCTCTTCATCAGGAACGAACCGGTCCTCTTCCTGACTTGCTGGGATCCACAGTCATCTTTTCTCCTGTGCACAAACTTTGCTAGTTAAAGCCAACACTAACTAGCCGGTCAGTGAGCATCAGCAGCGCACCGTCGCAAGCCGCACAGCACAGCCTGGCACGGAGCCAGAGAGCGCGGATTGGACAGCAACAGCCTGCAACTGTTTCTTTGTGCCCGCAGGAGATCTGAATCCCCAGAAATTGGATGAGTATTCAACTTCAATGCATTACAGCTCGAGAATTCAATTGTTATCCCAACCAGTTGATATCAATTTAATTCCTAAGAGTTATGTACTTGTTTTGAGTATCTAATGTAGAAGTTATAACCAAGTTCATTTATGAAACGGTCTTAATGAATGATATACTGAACGTATGTCCTCTTGATATATGTAACTCTTCGTAACTGATTGAATATATACCTTTTGTATTCTGATAACCCTCTCGATAAGATCTGTTAGGTTTACATGCATATTCTATGTATTAATAAATGTATCCTCGTGTATTAGTACCTGTGTGTGCGCGTTGTTTGAGTTATGTCGCATGGTTGGATTCTAAAGCCATCAAAAGAATCAACTTTGTGATTTACTGCTACAATTGATAATTGTCTCAGTAAATGCCCAAACCCTACAGAACTGGTGCCTTCAGAGAGCCACAACGTTACATATTTGGCGTCCCTGAACGGCTATGAAACATTACAAGCTCGTTGGGTAATCTGTGGCGGAAATGGTGGATAAGAACTTCTTGATTCCAGGAAACTTGGGAGGCCAGGGAATGGACGTCGGACACATATTCCTGAAAAGGATGGGCTCCTTGAGTGAGGAAAGTGAGTTGCGAGATGGCCAGGTGGTGAGAATGAAACTGACCAAAGACGGATTGTAGAGCAGCCGCAAAAGAGTTGACATCACCGATCACAGGAAGGTTCCGGGTGATGGGGTTGGTTGCCCAATCCAGGGCTCATCCAGTAATGTAAGAAACCATGTAAGCTACCTTCTCCCTGTCAGTGGGAAAACAATCTGGACATAGGTGGTAGGCCATCCAACATTACGTCAAAAAGCCCTGACACGTCACTGAATCTCCATCAAATCTTTCTGGAGCAGGGAGGGGGAGAGGAGAGGTGGGTGCAGTGCGTGGCTGAGCTGGCATGGGCACTCCTGCTGAGGGGGTGGTAGACGAGTAACGTTGTCAACCAAACGTTGAACGGTCCCGGTCAGCTTGCCCAGTGTCTGAGAGTGTTGCTGGAGGATGGAGAAGGGGTCATTCTGGCCCGCTGGGTCCATGTTTGTGGCTCACTGTTCTGTGATGAACCAGTAGGGCTGATTCGGACCCTGTGTGGGGCAGTCATGAGAGAGAGTGTGGGTTCCGTTACCGAAATCCAAATCGTAAACCAGTACCGTGGTCAGGAAGGAGAGCCGTAGACAGTGGGAAGGCAAAATCCGTTAACCAAGAGTCGGGAAAGATTTCCAAGTCCAATTCGTAAGGCAGTCGGTAGTCGGTGGCAGTTAATGGTGGGCGATAATTCGATAACGATAATTATCACTATATAATTTTCCTCAATATAATTTTAACAAAAGTTCGATAAATGTTCGATATATATGTTTATGCTTTGCGCATGATATACGCATGCACACAAAATACTGCGTGAGTGCGCGTGTGTGTTGCAGACTGGGCAGCTAACGTGGTGTTGTTTACCCACGCGGTGGTGGCTGACAGGATTGTAGTTAGCCAATGTAGTGCTGCCAACGACCAGCTCGAAGGACGATGACATCGTCGACAGAAAAGGTCATTCAACTTCAGTAATTTGGAGATATTTTGGCTGTTTACGATCAGACATAAAACAGAGCAGCGTGCACAGCAAACTGTGCTGCAGATCCGTGCCAGCAAAGACAGGCAACACCACGAAATAAAGAGTTGTTTAATTTACCAATTAACTGTCTGGTTTCTTCAACTTTCACTCAGGAGAAAAAATCTGCCTTTAAACTTGAAAGAAATAATGATTTGACATTTATCGTGATAATTGTCGATATCGACTCATATGAACATTTTTATTGTGATAATGTTTTTGGCCATATCCCCCAGCCCTAGTGGCAGTATCCGTTATCCAAAAAGTAGCGAGACAAACAGGCGGCAAAAGGTACAGCTCAGGTGAGTAGAACTCAATAGTGAGCATGGAGAGGTGAGGTAGAAAGGTTTAAGTAGAACGAAAGGGGAAAAGTGGTTGGATAATAGGTTAACTGCAGTGAAGAGAGTGCGTTGGCGTTGGAATGTGACAGCGAGTGCGTGGATGCGTGGAAACTCTGACAGGTTCCTAACACCTGAAAATTGCATTTAATTACTTTTTTCTGTGGTGTGTTCTTTAAAATTCCACTGCATGCCAATCAATATTTGACAGCACATCACCGGCACATCACTGGTGTAGCAGACTCTACTGACATGCTAACTTGTTCACAAAATGAACAGGTATGAGTATTTAATGTATGAATCTTTTAAGTTAAAAATACAGTAAACCAGCATGTAACGTAAAAACAAATACAGTTCAGATGAAAAAAAATGGAAAAAGAAAAGAAGCAAAACATAGGTATTTAAAAAATGAAGGTAAGTGATTAAATCACATGCCACATAAAAAAAAACTTAAAACAAAAATTCTTGTGCCTGTTTTCACACTGGATTCTGTTATCATTTTTGCCCTCCCTGGAAGTTCTTGCGCTAGGAATTTTATCAAATAAAGTGATAGTAACAGAAATTATTTTCTAAATGCAATATTTATTTGTACACCTCTAGTAGTCTCTTGGTTTTTAAATACTTACACCAAAAATATTTTTTTGTAAAATTGTACAGGCTTGATGCAAATACCCGGTAACAATCTTTTTCTTTATTACAAACTAGCAGTGCAACCAATAAAGAACATCTACTACACTGATGACCAGTGTTTTTCAATCAAACACAAGCACTTCCAGCACTTATAAAACAAACCTGTTTACTCAGCCCCGGGCCAGATGACACTGCTGAATTTAGCCTACGCGATCAGTCTTTGTCCGATTAATTAGAACTGAAGACTCAACACCCACCAGTTTTTAATTACACTAACCACTGGTCTGATTACAAGAAATCTTTTCAGCTTCCAGCTAATGAAACCCCAGCGCCCACCACCCCACACCTCATTGGTACTAACAAAACATCACTAAAGTAAAGGGCTGTTAGAGGTATCATGTCTTCGTAGCTTTTCTGATTTTTTTTTCTTTTTTGGAAAAACGTCTAGCAGAGGACAGAAAGAGAAATTACCTTGTATGTAGACGGCGCTCAAATAATGTACAATGTAACAGGAGCTCTAAAATAATCAGTCTTTAATGTAATACTCTGGTTCAAATTGGATTCTTTCAACTCTATGGTTAGATTTAAGGTCATCAATAAGATTATCACTCAAGAAATCCTGTTTTATCCTCCTTTAACCTGAATAGAATGTTACTAACATTAAATAATACTTTTTTAAAAGATGTTACTACAAACACTTTTTAAAAAGGGTTTAACAGATTCATGGTTTTTTTTTTCTAAAATAGAGGGTAAAATAAATTTCTGTATATATTTTCATTATTAAATATTGGTGGTAAATGTATCTGTACTGATTTATTGCGACCTCTATTTTGTTTATTGAAAATAAATGTTAAAGTGCAAAGGAAATGCACCTCAATTTTCACCTATTACATATTATTTCATGCTCATTTTTATTCCGTATATGTCATGCTTTCTGTGATGCCAGAAATGGGATTTCATATTTAGTCATGAACTTTTCAAGCCACTTTCAGTTAATTATTAATTCAACTATTAATATAAGTAATGATGAACCATGCCTCACTTCCCCACAGGAGCTCTTACCTAAAATAGTAATTAAATAACCAAACAGAAGACTTAATCAACTAGAACCATGAGCTCTCCCTACACTGTAGTTTTACAGGAATAACAATCAGACTGAAAGATACACATACAGTACAGTGCCAATGGGAAGTCTACACTCCCTCTCCAAATTAACACACTTTGTGGCCTAACAACCTGAAATCTAGACACTTTAAATCAGAATTTATTTTACCTTCATTTACACACTGTGACACACAAACTCCCTTTGAAAAACAAATGCAGCACGCTCTGACATTTTGACAAGCAATTGGACATGAAAACCTGGAAACAAATGCGCATGTAGACTTGCTACTGTATAGGAGGACCTTGAGAAAATCACTGGTTCAGTTGCACACGTGTTTGGAATACAACTGTCACCTAAGGCACAACTCTAAGTGCGGGGGGATGAGAAATTTGGAAAACCCATAGGAGTGACATCATGGTACAAGTCAGTAAGAGGTTTATTCCCTGCTGAAAAGAGAAGAAAGGAAACACAACATTTCACCTGTAGAGCCTTCTTCAGGTGTGGCACCTTCTTCAGGTGTGAGGAACCTGAAGAAGGCTCCACGGCCGAAAGTTGCGTTTTCTTCCTTCTCCTTTCAGCAGGGAATAAACCTCTTACTTGTTCCTTTGTAGCCTACGCATGCTGACGCAGCTGCCCACCTGAACTACTAACAAGTTAAGAATACCACTGAAAAGAAATGAATCACCTATATCAATGAATACAGGTCTCCTAAATCTCCTGTTACAACAGATCCGTATCTCTTGAAAGCTAGTCACTAGACATTTTTTTTTCATTAGAAGGAAACCTTATCTTTGAAAGCTAAAGAGTTTGGTTAGAAACATTTAAAAAATCACATAATTTACCAAACCTTCTGCTTAACTGAAACAGAACTCAATTAAATTGTTCCACATTTTGCCCCGTGTTTCTAGGTTAGTCCCTGGCCTGGACTAAACAAGACTTGACAAGAATAACTGTCTTACTGATAACAGATAAATAAAAGGAAGGGAATTAAAAGTCACCCCATCTCAAGTTCTTGTTTTTTTTTTTTGCAAAAGCACTACTGTTTTTCAAAACAGATATCTATGAAGAGATTCAGGAACAATTAGTGAAAATCCGTGATTTTTATTTTTATTTGTGATTTATTTTTATAATTCTAGTTTAAGTTTGCTTGTGTAAATAATCACTAATGTTATAATATTGCAATACCATGTTTAATTCATAAATCAAGGGAATAACAGATTTAAAAACAGCTCCATTTCAAAGCCTGTGCCATACTGACTGATAAACTCACTCACTCGTGGTGTCCCAGGATCACGGAAGGAAATCTCACCCTTGCCAGGATGCATCTTTCATCAAATTAAGTCTAAGAGCCCCAAGTTTTCTTCATTAACTAGTAAATGTGCCAATTCGGATGACTTTTAACTGTGGTATACATTTTGTTCACTTTTTGCTTTCTTTTTTTTGCGGTTATTTAAAAAATAAATAACGCAGACAGCTTTTCACATGTGACTAAAAACTCACTCAAGGCTCCATCTAGAACACTCCCAAACAAACTTTTGCATATATTTTATTGTTTCTACAGTTATTTTTTTATCTATTTATTTTATATTTGTTTTGTTGTCTTCTGTTTTTATAACTATTCTGATGTCTGTTTTTGTTTGTCTAGGGCTGGACTGCTGTAACATATCAATTTCCCTACAGGATTAATAAAGTCTTATCTATCTATAAACATATCAGAGTCCCTGGGCATCGTGCTTCTGCAGCACACTCTGTTACAGCAGAGTCCTCCACAGACTCCACATTGCTTTTTCATCTACACACGTGGCCGAGGGTCCTGTACAACTACACCAAAGGCTTAATTAAACTGCCTGCAGCATTTACTGAATTATTTTATCATTATTATTGAAGATGATGATTTGAGGAATGTTATTACTTTTATTCATAGAAAAAAGGAACTATATGTAAACACCTACTGTTAGTACTGTACAAGCTAAAGAAAAGCTGTTTTAAGTATGTCATAAAATTCCTTACAAATTTGCTTTTTAATTCAAATGTAATATTAAGGGATTTTGTCATTTATGACAATTACATTTTGGCATTGTTTTACTTGACTCTGTTTAAGAAGCAATTTTGGATCGAACACAACACATCAGTCTGCAACTAGGCTCACATTTCCAGTGTGATAATGTACATTATATACAATAACAACCACGTGGCAGGGGAGAAAACCGAACATTACAGAGGAAAATCAAGCCAGACAGAAGGCCAGACACATCTTCCCTTTAAAGTTTCACCTCTCTGCCACTTCTTTTGTATTTAAACTTTAAAGGGCAGCAGGGTTAAGTGGGAAGCTTATTTGCAAATGTTGCAAAAACAAGTAGATAAACACATGTAATTTTACGAGAGTATAAAACGAAGTAATGTCACCTGCCTTTACTGTACAGTTTCAGTATTTGTGTACAATGATACACAAAGGCCCACTGGCTCTGCAATAACACTCTCCTTCTCACTTCTTTATCTCACTTTAAAATTTGTGGTTTCATCTCTTTTTTCCTTCCGGCTCACAAAAGTACCTGTAGATGGGGAAAAAATGAACTAAATGCTTTTAGAATACTTACAATATGCTGGTAGGAATTCCCCAGGAGGAATAGTCCAACTAATACATGTACCAGAAACCTTAATATCTGTCCTGTTTCTAAACATGTCATAGGATCTAGGGGCTGTTAAATAATTTAAAGTTTCCCAGTGGTCCTAGACATACTACATAATAGGCCCACAAGCCAGTGTAACTAAATGACAACTGTAGGAGTTTCAGAGGGATATCAAGCACACTATCAGATTACTGTTTGTTTACACTCGTTGCAGGTGCGTCTCAGTGCTGTGTGCAGCTCTACCCCCGCCAGTGTAGCAAACGACCCATCACCCCACGTTAAAGGACCGAAACGGAAAAGGAAATGGGGGAAAGACGGGTCGGATCTTGTAGAGAGACTGGGATCACCCTGCGGGGAACTCTCACACTGTGTCGGTTTTTGAGCAAAGGACCCATGAAATCACATTGAGAGGACAACACAGCAAGACCACCCCCCTCACACTTTTTAACAAAGAAACACCAAAAATGTCTCACTGGCTACCAATCTTTAATGAGATATGTAATAAGAGCATCTCCCTTGACTTAAGTTTAGGTTTCTGGGATAGGGAGAGGCTCATTTTTCTTTTTAATATCAATAATCTTGTACTCAATCAAAGTCCAGGACCCTGGCAGGAACAATTTGTATTGCCATTCTCCTCTACATCACTGTGCTTCCTCAAACAGTGGAATTCCCCTATGCCAAAAAGCCAACCCTCCTGCCATGGAAAATTCAATGCTATCCCATCTAGGAGGTTATGTTCTCTCTACATCTCAGACTCAATAAATCCAGTTACACTCTTTTACTCTAAATTACTCTAACCTAGTATTTTTCAGCCAGATAACTGTTATCTTTCACTTCCCTTTCTGCTCTCACTTCATCCCTCGGTATTCCTCAGACCCCTTCTCTGTGGCTGGACAGATTTAGTAAGTTGACCATAAGACACCTTTCCACTGGGACAAGAGGATATGATTTTAAAACAGAAACAGATTCAAGTACATTAACTTTTAAACCAAACACTACACTTTTGCTAGATTGACAAACATAGAGGACTTTATTAAAATAAAAAGTGTAAGTATATTATTGAATTACATTATACAGTATATTTTATTTTAATTATTTGTATTTTTAACCATTTTGTTGCTTTTTTTCATTTATTAATACAATGTATGACATTATACAGTGACTAGTTTTTTGTTAATAAGAAAGCATAGGTTTTATACTGTATATACTAATTCATTTAGTTTAAAGTTGACATTAATTTGTTTCAGGGCTATTTTAAAATTCAACCTGATATCAAAGCAGCCCCAACAAAACACAAAAGCCTTACCACAACGCTAGAGATTTTCAGCGATGTACAGTACAAAAATCTAAAATAATTATGAAAATTCAAGAATTTCTACATAATGTATATGCATAAACAAATAAAACAAATTGACAGTACGACTGAATTATACTGTTATAATTGTTTTCTAACTGTATAATATACCTGTTATAAGCAGGCTGATATGGCGGTACATGAATGACCGTTACCATGAACGTTTTCGGTTCACGATACAATGTAACAGGGTCGTCAGACTCCACTCCTGGAGGGCCCTGTGCCTTCTGGGTTCTGTTCCATCCTGGGCATATTCAAAATATTTACCTGGGGCCCACCTTGGATCCTGTTTAGAAATATTTCAATTTCCATAGCAAATTAACTAATTAGTCCTGCTCTGTAATTGAGAGCTCAGGGGGAACAAGGAATAAACAAAGAAGGCATCAGGTCCTCTAGGAAGTGAGTCTGAAACCCTGCTGTATGGGATTTCTTTTTGACCTGGATGCGTTTTTAGCATCACTTGGTTTGTCTTGAGAGATGCAGGCACAGCAGGAACGACGATCAATGCACAGAGCTTCTGGAAGAGGTGCAGAGCAGCGAAAATGCTACCTGGCCTCCTCCTGGCTGATTCAGCCTTGTAATACTAATCATGAACAAATTACACATTTCTGAGGGTCGTGCACTCCAGTGTCTATCTGATGTTTATGAAACAGTTTAATTATGTCATATTCAGTGGTAAAGGCAGAACGTATATCAGAACTTTGAAAGTACAAATTTGATTCATCTAAATACAGAAACCTGCCAAGTCTGACAAAAGGGTCTAAAACCCTCTTATGATTTTAGAAATACCCATTCTGCACTAGAACTAGATATGAAGTGTCCTGCTGCTGTGTGTTAAAAATAAATTTCCAAAAACTGGGATTTACTGTTTTTATTTTTACAGTAAAGGATAATTATATCACAGTGTCATTTTATGTATTTATGTAACATTTACTATAGCATATACATATAGAGGCATATACATGCTCTTGTTGTCACAGGATAATAATATATATAACTCAATGTATTAAAAAAACTAAAGATGGTCAGTCTTATCACTAGTTCATACAAGGGAGTTATTTTCTTAATATTGTGTGTGATTATATTAACACTGCATTCTGTGACACGAGGGTCTTCTTACACTAAACGCCCCCACAGGAAATACATATGAAATATTTAAGGCTCTTGTCCGCCATTAATTACACGGTCTTGATTACTGTATAAAATAACAAGGTGTAGGAGGGTAAGAATGGAAATAGGTTGTATTATACTAGATTGCATCACAGTCAATCATTAAAAAAGCTTCTAACCCCTAGTTCCAAGAACTAACTACTAAAAACTTCAGCACCAAAGACTTTAAATTAAGACTGCTTCTTTAGAAATACATTTCAGTACCTGGCAAAATATAACTAAATATAATGTTCACAGGGTTTCACATTAAAAAATTCTGCTAAGCCGAGAGACTTCAGATTCCACAAATGCTATGTCACTTACCATCTTTCCACAGAATAGTTATCTAAAACTAAACTAAAAGTTAATTTATATACCATACTTTTATATAACAGATTCAGATACAACAGATACAAACATGTAGTCTAGGAAGTATGAGTATACCAATTATTTTAACATTACCACTGCCTATACAAACATTCAGGAGTTTTAGCATTCTTAAACTGTGACTTTAAACTTCATCATAAAATGTGGTACAGTGCAATACCTAGAATAAAGCAAATCTCTTAGGGTATTTCTTTTCAATTGTAAATATGGTTATTTAATGTAACATTTGCATAGAAATTGAAGGGGATTACAGGTTTCAAGCTTTTTGTTTAGCATCGTGTTTTGTAAAAGAAGACTGAAGAACAAGGGGGTTTCACCGATGAGGTAATGTGAAAAACATATTTCAGAGAAACCAACACAAAACCCATCCAATGGTGAAGTGGTAAATACACACGTTCAGAATTTGTAATCGGAAATTCTCTTCTTACAGTAAGATGATGCCAACATGAAATGTTTAATCTCTAAATCTGCCTTACACACCGTACAAGGCCAAGATTACTATTTAGGCAATGACAGGAGATGTGATTATTCAAATTTCAAATTAGTCAAATCTTGTTTTACAATATCCATATTGCTTCACACCTTGTATCTATAACACTGCTTGTTTTTTCCCCTTATTTTAAACGACAGGAAAGATTTCTACTTTTGTGTACCACGCATTATCAGCCTTTACCATTAAATAAATACTGCAATTTATTTTAATTTCCTTTTCAATTTCATTTCCCAAACCACTCCTCTTGTGGAAACAAAGGAAACTGGCTCTCTTGGGGATCACCACTCCCTGGGCTCGTCGGTCTAGCTCAGTGCTGCCCTGCTGCTCTGGTGTCTCACCTATGGCAGGCATGCAGGAGCTGCAGACCTAACCTGCTTCAGCCCAGATGTAGACGAGATGACACGAGAGAAAGTGATGATCTGAAAGGTAGGCGTTAGGGTAAAGGGTTGAGGTTTTGCTTGTGACAAGTGCTGGAGACGAGGTTAATGAAAGGGGAGAAGTGCATTTAGGTAAGGTTCCCGGTAATCAAGTGATGTATTTGTAGTTGGTGTGGGTGATACTTGTCTGTAAGTGTTACGACCACGCACCGTAACTGGCTCAGTGGGCTGAGCCCTCCTGCTGCCCGGACATTAACACCACTCGTCAGTTCAGTCTTAATCAACTCCTAGAGAACAGGTCGACAGGCTTCATATCTTTCTGTGCCACTAGGGCCCCAGTGTTTAAGTGGGAAACATTTGTCCACATTAATTGCACTCGTTACCTCATTTTCCAATCACGTCCACTCCCAACACTATTTAAACTCCTAGTTCCCCCACACTTCCTCGCTCGGTATTTGAGTCACTGGCTTGTCAGTTTGCTGCTTGGTGGGTTACTCTCACCGTGCGCTTTACCTGGAACGATTATCCCGGATTTAGACCTCTCCCTTCGACCTTTGGATTCTGCCCTTTCAGATTACGCCTCTTGGACTTGTTTGCCTGCTCGGATTCTAATTCGTGCCGCACAGGGTCCAGCTTGTTTCTGGCCATACAGTCGTAACATAGGCTCGGTATTAGGTCTAAATCTGGGATAATCGTTCCAGGTAAAGTGCGCCACTAAAGCCACTAAAATTTTATTTTGGACCCTAAAATTTATCTGCCAGGCCCACACTAGTTGCACAGTAGCCTACCATCTGATGATACAATCACATCTAATGAACAAACCTTTCTAAAACCAATCTAATCAATGACGATTTGCACACGCACTAGACCAATCCAACATCAAGCATGTTAGATGAGCTGTGTCAAGGGACCTACTGATTCCATCCCCGCTACTCGTGGGCTGTGAGCGCACAGCGCCGCTCCAGCCGTGCGCATCCCCTGGCGCAGCGGAGTTGCGCAAGGTCTAGACTTCGGAGGAGAGTGACGTCACTCCCGCAACTGGCTCAGTGGGCTGAGCCCTCCTGCTGCCCGGACATTAACACCACTCGTCAGTTCAGTCTTAATCAACTCCTAGAGAACAGGTCGACAGGCTTCATATCTTTCTGTGCCACTGGGGCCCCAGTGTTTAAGTGGGAATATAGGCCACAGGTGTGTTTTTCAGGCACATACTTGGAGGGTGTGGTGTGTCAGTACAAGCTTTATTCAAATAAATTTAATACTATTACCGTTATAGAGAAAAAGAGAAAAAAAAACAAAGAGATAAACTTCAAGCTCATGCTAATGGATACCTTGAAGAGGACTACACCTTTCGAAGTACAAACCTGGTTCTGTCAGTGACATCAACCCCGAAGTCTTTCAACAACAGTGGTTAAACTCGCAGCCGTAAAAGACCAGTCATCTGACATTTTATAACCATTTTCGTCTAAATAACTGATGACTTATTTGTTTCTATGGGATGATATTTACAATATATACAATAAGTAAATATAATATGCAATGTATCGGTATTGTACATTTTGTTTTTTGGTATTTTTTTAAAACATCTCGAAACTATTACGTTGAAAAAAAGACCAGGTATTGGTATTAGTATTAGGTAAGAAAACAGGTTCTTACCCTCCATTAAGTCTTCCGTTGTGAAAATGTCCCTTGTATAAGCGTTTCCACCAAAACCACTCAAAAGTCTATTACACCATACTAACTGCTACTGATATTTTCCGTCGAAAAACAAAAATATATCCAACAGTCCGTTTCTTCCATGCGGTCAGTGGAAAACAGCGAACCACATTTCCCATAACTCCCGTCGGTAGGCGAAAAGCTCTTCCGGGTTACACTTGCGCAAGAGCACCGTGTGGCGCTACATGTGGGGTCAAGCGAGTGGAAAGCCTTAGTCCTTGTCGTCGGTTTTGTGCTCAGGACCTTGATACATTTTTTTGGGTGGGGGAAGGCGGAGAGGAGTAAAAAAATTTTTTTTTTTTAATATGTTTCACGCTGTTCGTGGAAATGTGGCGGCGGTGTCTCGCCTCCTCATTCCCCGGAACCGAGTGCTGGTCGAGGCCGTGAGAGGAAGAAAGTCCCGCAGCGACCCCAAGGCGAAATCCAAGGCCGGCAGGATCAAGGTGCCTCCGCCCGTCGACCCCGTGGAGATGCTCGTGCTCCAGGAGAGATTCACGCAGTATGACCTTATCATGAGAGCACTGCGGTCAGTAAAAAGACGCTTCTGCAAATCGAGTATTAATCACTGAGGTGATCGAGTACGTTCATCGTTACCAAAAGGTGCTGAGACAAAACAGTGGATTAAGCACGAGGGTCACTGTTCATTTTTGTATAAAATAAATACTCGTCTCCATTGGTTTACACAATATAAGACCCCAAGTGTTCTCTGCTCGATATGTTTTGTCAGGTACAGGGTGTCGTTAAATTGCCATTCATTTTCAAGTTGAGTGCTAGAGGCGGCTGTTGTGGGTCTCCTCTCGCCCATCGCAGTCCTGTTTCAAGAACGTATTAAATTGCATATCTTCTTTTGATGTAGTTTTCATCATTATGACTTTAAAGACCAACGTGATATTTATGTTAATGTACAGACGATTTTCAGAATATGTTACTTTAAAATCAGGAGGTCAGTATGAAAACTGAAGGTGTGCCCGTACAGACTAGAAGCCGGGGTGTCTGTACCCTAGCATGCAATCTTGGAGGATTTCCTTGAATCCTAAAAAAGGCTGCTTTTTTAATGTATCTTCTGTTCTGTATAGTTTTCTCCCCGCTTGACAGTTTACAGAACACAAGATAGGTGATGCGTTATGTGCAGTGTGTCCCCTTAGTCTTTTTCAACTCCCTATTTCTAAAGATTGGGAATACCTGTACCTTATTTAATTGGTTAAGTACATCTGTTCAATTAAGAACTCTGGTCATTGTTGGCTCAGAATACCCCATACAAATTAAACAGAGTTTGGACCCAAATGATCTCTAAATTTCTGGGTTTAACAAACCCAGTACTTAATGGTTCACTGTTTCTTCCCAGTCTTTAGATTCTGGTGGGTTAACGATGATCTTTGATAACCTTTACTTAATTTGAAAAGAGGCCTGATACAATACCTATAGAAAGTCTACACCCCCCTTGGACTTCACATTTTATTGTGTTACAGCATGGAGCCATGATGTATTTAACTGAGAATTTTTGCCACTCATCGACACAAAGTACTCTATAATGTCAAAGTGGAAAAAAAAATCCAGACATTTTACTAAATTAATTTAAAATAAAAAACAAAATAGTTGAATGCATAAGCATTCACGCCCCCACAGTTAATACTTGGTAAGACCACCCTTTGGCAGCAATTACAGCTGTGAGTCTCTTTGGATAAGTCTCTATCAGCACTGCACATCTTGACACTGGAAATTTGACCCATTCTTCTTGGCAAAATTGCTCAAGCTCCATCGGGTTGGATGGGGACTGTTTGTGAACAGCAGTTTTTAAGTCGTTCCACAGATGCTCAATTGGATTGAGGTCTGGGCTCTGACTGGGCCACTCCAGGACATTAACCTTTTTGGTTTTAAGCCACTCCAGTGTGGCTTTTGCTGCATGTTTTGGGTCATTGTCCCGTTGGAAAGGTGAATCGTCTTCCGAGTCCCAGTGCTCTTGCGGATCGCATCCATTTTTCCTTCTATCCTTGTGAGTTTTTCAATCCCTGCAGCAGAGAAGCATCCCCAAAGCATGATGCTGCTTCACTGTGGGGATGGTGCTCTCGGTGTGATGTGCTGCGTTAGGTTTGCGCCAAATATAAAGTTCAATTTTGGTCTCATCAGACCATAGAATCTTCCTCCAAATTGTTGAGTCTCTCACGTGCCTTTGGGCAAACTCCAGCCGAGATGTGATATTAATTTTTTTTAACAAAGGCTTTCTTCTTGCCACCATACAAGCCAGCTTTATGAAGTGTGCGTGGTATTGTTGTGTCATGCACAATTTCTCCCATCTCTGTCATGGAGGACGGTAAGCCCTTTAGAGTTGCTGTAGGCCTCTTGGTGGCCCTTACTACGGCTCTTCTTGCCTGGACACTCAGTTTTGGAGGACAGCCAGTTCTAGGCAGATTCACAGTTTTTCCATATTTTCTCACCTTTTTAATGATGGACCTCACAGTGCTTCGAGGTATATTCAATGCCTTGGAAATGTTCCTATATCCTTGCCCTGACTGGTATTTTTCAAGAATCTTGTCTTGGATCTGCTTGGAATGTTCCTTGGTCTTCATGGGGTAGTGTTTCCTTGGAAATGCACTAAGTGGGGAAGCTCCCAGACACAGGTGTGTTTATTCTGAAATCATGTGAAACACCTCAACTGCACACAGGTGGACTCCAGTCAAGTAATTCTGTGACTTGGAGAAGAGAGTTGGTCACTTCAGAGGTAATATAGGTGTGCCAAAGGAAGGGGGTGAATACTTATGCATTCTATTATTTTCTGTTCTTTATTTTAAATTAATTTAGTAAAATGTCTGGATGGTTTTTTTACTTTGACATTATAGAGTACTTTGTGTTGATGAGTGGCAAAGATTCTCAGTTAAATACATCATGGCTCCATGCTGTAACACAATAAAATGTGAACAAGTCCAAAGGGAGATGTAGACTCTCTATAGAAACTGTATAATACACAACTGGATTTGAATGATACAGACAGCTGTTTTGGGGTTATTCTTAGTTTCAAGGACATTTCGTATTTCCTCTCACATACAGTGAGGCACATTATTGCAAAGATGAAGCAGCTCTTGGGAGACCTGTGGCTCGGCTCAGGCGAGGGACTTGCCCAGGGTTTGTTCCGAGGCTCCAGAGCAGCCAGAAAGCCACAGGGCCTGGACAGCCGTCTGTCTGCAGGTTTTCTTGGTCTCTTTGAAGAGGCAGCAGCACCTGAAGAGCCAGGAGAAGCTGTTAAACTGGCCGAGTTGGGACAATAACAAGCTGGTTCAGTTCACGACGAGCCCATCTGGAAAACCTGAGGACATCCTCCAGTTTCAGGATTGGGGGGGATCCCTGTGTAAGGGTAATGGCCTTGAGGTGGGGTTTCCAGCTATGGTCTTCTGCGTTTGGAATCTAAAAGGTGTTTTCTGTCTCTTTAAATTTTGAACAGCCCTTCATCTGGGCCAATTAAGCTTTAAATGGCACAGTGTATCTGCCACTTCCATCCATCTATCCATTTTCTAAACCGCTTCATCCAGTACAGGGTTGCAGGGGAGCTGGAGTTTATCCCAGCAAGCAACCGGCACAAGGTGGAATACACCCAGGACAGGACATCTTTCATCAGTCCGTCAGAGGGCAGACAGACACACACACACACACACTCACACCAGTGCCAATTTTCCAAGAAGCCAGTCAACCTACAAATATGTCTTTAGACTGGGAGAAAATTTACACAAACATGGGGAGAACATGCAGACTCCACACAGAAAGCACCCCCTGTAGCCCAGGGCCGCAGTGCTACGAAGCAACAGTCCTAACGACTGTGTCAAACTGGTGACAATGTAAAGAGACACAGGAAACCTTGCTAGATTTTGGATTCCAAAAGCCAACATTTGGGAGTCTCTGGTTACAGTAAGTGACTCCGCAGGAGCTGTGGATGAATAACTCACTGCCTGGACCAGGGAGTCTCTAGCCCTCGTCCCTGATGGCTGCATCCCAGCTGGTTTTGTACTGTCTCTGTTATGCCACCAACTTCTGTAAACGTGGGAGAATTGTATTATGATTAAACAAGTGAATTGTTTACTTTACTTGATCATTTGGAACCAAAATCTGAGTACCCTAGACTCATTTTGTCTAAATTTGTCTCATTTGTTTTTTCAATTTCTTAATTGAACAGATTACTGGCTCAATTACAGGTTTTCTCTGTATTTTGAAACGGGTGACTTGGGATACTGTTTGAATTGTGGTAGTCCCTAGACGGGGGTCTCCGGCTCTGGTCCTAAAAATCCAAATCTGGTTGCAGATCACCCTAATTACCTGTTATTCAAGGATTAGAAGCTGTTTGTTAAGCAGTTGATCAAATAAGCAAATAATGTGTTAATGAGGGGAACACTGGTTATTGAGGAATTGAAGGATGATAATGATAATAATAATAAACTTTATTTTATATAGCGCCATTAAAGGTGGTTTCTCAAAGTGCTTTACAGAATGACAACAACAATAAATAAACACAATTACAATACACAGAGGAGACCGTGGATGGTGGTACTAAGTATAGTAGGAGCAGAGGGGTAAAGAATGGAACCAGTTAAGTAAAGGCTTTTCTGAAGAAGAGGGTTTTGAGTCTGGATTTGAAGGAGTTTAGAGAAGGTGACTCTCTGATATCCTTGGGGAGAGAGTTCCAGAGCTTGGGGTCATAACAGGAGAAGGCCCTGTCACCCATACAATGTAGACGGGCTTGGGGGACAGTAAGGAGAGCAGAATTAGAAGAGCGAAGGTTGCGAGGTGGGGAGTAGGGCGATAATAGTCCAGACAGGTACTGAGGTGCCAAGCCATGCAGAGCCTTATAGCGTGAGCATTTTAAAGTCCATACAGAATTTGACAGGAAGCCAGCGCAAGGACTCCAGGATAGGAGAAATGTGATCACTTGCACTAGAGCTGGTCAGGATTTTGGCTGCCAAATTTTGGACAGACTGCAGTTTGTTCAGTGTAGATTTAGATACCCCAGCGAGTAGAGCACTACAGTAGTCAATTTGGGAAAACACAAATGTGTTGATCAGCTTTTCAGCCATAGTTAGTGATAACATAGGGCGTAGTCGAGCAATATTTCTGAGGTGAATGATGTTTTGACAATATGCTGCACATGTGGGTCGAATGTCAAGCCTGAATCAAATATCACCCCAAGGTTTTTCAATTTAGAATGAAGCTCAAGTACAGAACCATCTACAGAAATGGTTACAGGATTGGCTTTACAAAGTTGATGGGGGGTGCCAATAAGCATGAGTTCAGTCTTGTCACGTTAAGATTAAGGAAATTTTGAGTCATCCAAGTTTTTATGTCAGAGATGCAATTAGATGGAATAGAGATAGCCACATCAGTGTCAGGTTTGGTATGAATGTATATTTGAGTATCATCAGCATAGAAATGATAGCTGAGGCCAAGAGATCTTAAAAGCTGACCAAGTGGAAACATGTAAATGCTGAAGAGCAAGGGGCCCAGTATTGAGCCCTGAGGAACACCAGACTTAACAAGACCAATGTCAGACCTGTACCCATTAAGAGAGACAAAGTGACAGTGATCAGTGAGGTAAGATTTGAACCGTTTGAGAGCAGTGTCAGAAACTCCAAACACAGTCTCAAGATGAGAAAGTAAGTTGTCATGGTCAACAGTGTGGAAAGCAGCACTGAGATCCAGAAGGATGAGTATAGAAAGAGAAGCAGAATCAGCAGCTATTAGAAGATCGTTGGTGACTTTGACCAGGGCAGTTTCTGTGTTGTGAAGTTGACGGAAGCCAGATTAGAGGGGTTCAAAAAGGTTGTTTGTCATGAGGTGGTTATGTAACTGAAGTGTGACAGCACATTCTAGAATTTTTGCAAGAAAGGGTAAGTTGGAGATGGGGCGAAAATTGTTAAGATTGTCGAGAGCCATGTTAGGGTTTTTTGGCAGAGGGGTAATGGCAGCAGTTTTGAGGACCGTTGGTACAATGCCAGTGCTCAAGGAATCATTTATAATATTGAGGATAATGGGACAGAGAGAAGAGAAGCAGGACTGAAATAAAGTGGTGGGAATGGGATCTAAAATAGATGTGGTGGGTTTCATGTGTGTAACTAGTTTATTGAGGGATGCTGAGTCACGAAGTCAGAGAGAAGGGAACCAGAAGGAAATTCTGCTTTTTGTTCAAGCTCATCTCTATATTTCTTAATTGAACCCACAGCTGGTTTAGTTGATCACAGATAAAAATTGCTTTAGGCTTTTATTACCTGATTAAAAGGCTACCTCTGAAACCTGTCGGATTGGGATTTTCCAGGACCAAGGCTGGAGAAACTTGCCTTCAACTATGAGTTTCTTTGGATAAAAGTGCCTTCTAGACTACTGATTATAAAGAAACATAAGGAAGACTGCAAACAAGAGGAGGCCTTTCAGCCTGTCTGACTCTTGAGCTTGATCTCATCCATTTCCTGAAAGAAGCCAAGACATCAGCTTTGACGGATAGCTTGTTCCAGACTCCCACAGCCCTTAGTGTAAATCAGTTTTTTTTGGTTATTGCTGTCTCTTTACAGTCAGATGTCATCAATTTTATTTTTGTACAAGAGAAATTTGTATTAAATTTTGACACACAGTTGGTTGGAATGAATCAGACTGAAAGAAAACGCTGTTCAGATGCTTATTGGAGAAAATGCTGTTTTTTTTTAATTAAAGCCTGATTTTCCTATTGTGCCAACTGATGCACCGATTCGATATCTTCTCAGTTTGTGATGGACAAAGTGTTTCAGCAAGGTGGAACCTGTAAGGAGCAGAGAGGTATTTGTAGCCTGCCGTGCACTCACAAGGGGATGTTGTTTGTTGGCACAGGGCAGAGTTCAAGGAGGAGTTGCTGTGGCGGAGGTACCAGGAGGAGGTGGGCACCCTGGCAGAGGAAAGAGCTAAACAGGAAGCCGAGGAGCACCAGGCTCTCATGGCTTGGAATGACGCCGAGAACCAGAGATTGCGCAAACTACGGTAAGTGCAGGCACCTGTCGGCGAACAGTGACGTGTTATTGCGTGACAAATGACCTGTCTGAAACATGTAGCACAGGCCCATATGGCTCCAAAGAAAGGCCCATAACAGTTGGACTTTTTTTTACTAAGTACGCAGACGTGATGCTCCCTGAGAGGTTCGTTCTGCCAAATCAAAGTTCACAGCTCTTTCTCATAACCACGCCTTCTTCTCAAAGTGCTTTACAGCATTTCTTGGCATGTGGTGAACCACAGCATTAGATTGAAATGTCAGTCCCTGTTAGATAAATGTCTGAAGCCGATAGTCACCGCGTGTTTTTTTTATCAGTCAGTCTTGGTTAGAGCAGAAGATGAAAATGGGGAAATAGGTGTTAAAGCGCCGAAGCCTGTGTACTGCAGTATTCCTGCCTTGCACGCAGCTCTCTGAATGAACAGCACAATGGTGACACCCACTGGGTGCAGGTGTTTCACCGGGGCAGTTTCCAGAGAAAATAATTAGATTATTGGTTGGACTAATTGCATGGTTCCTTTAAATGACTGTCTCACCAACTTCCATACTTGTCAGGGAGTAGTCCTGGTCTTGGTCACTGTCTGTGTTTTTTTTTCTCCTTTCATGTAAAACAGCGAGGCGCGGATCCAGAAGGAACTGGAGGAGAAAGAACTGAGGAGAGCCAAGGCAGCTATTTCAAGAGAGAAGAAAATGGAAACTTTTATCAAAGAAAAAGAACAGGAGATTCTAAAGCTACAGGTATAAAAAAAAAGTTATAAACTGGGCGCACAGTTTCTCTAGTTCGAGACAAGTTATTAACAGTTAACCCATTAATAGATTGGCATGTTTTCACCAAAGACAGCCTTTATCAAGACAGACATTTTGGGCTAAGCAGAGATCTTATGTAGACAAGACGTCCCTAACCACTGGCCTTCCACATAAAGGGAAGCCTCCTTTTTAATATGATAATTGTCAGAGAAATAGATCCCTCTGGCCATAAATACAATCAGCAGTTTGCAAAAATCCAGCGTTAAACATAAATAACAATAAATAAATAAACTGCTTTGGACTAAGGTTCATATATGCACCTGGTTCTTTCTACTGTTTGCTTTGGGGGTTTTTTGCTGCACAGCACCTCTGTGTTCTTCAGGTGAGCATTCTGTTTTCTTTTTGTAAAAAAATTAATAACACATTAATTACACCACAGCCTGAAAAAGAGCTTTAAAGCCTTCTGTGTATATTTGACTATTGTAATTTGTTGCTTTATTACACAATACTGTAGAATTGTTACTGTATCTGCAAAAAATATCAAATAGTGAAATGGTGTAATCACTAATAAAACATACAAAGGCTAACATTGGTCTTATTATTTTACAGAGATCATAGCTTTTACTGTTTTGACTAAAGTGCTGTTTTTTTTTTACTTTTAACACAGGAGGAAGCAAAGAACTTCATCACGTTAGAGAATTTAGACCAGCGAATTGAAGAAGCCCTCGACAATCCAAAGAATTATAATTTTGCGATTGATAAGGAAGGCAGAGTTGTAAAAAGGACTGTGCTACAGTGAGGACAGTATTGCAGAACAGCTGAAGCTGTTGTATAAAACGTTTTGGATTAAATATTATTAATAACATTTCCCCTCTCCACGGCTCCGATGTGTATATATTGCAGTTGAATTCAGGGGGTCCTGAACTCAGTTCCTGGAGGACGCAATGTTTTTTGGTGTTCATAACAACACTTACAGTCTGTTAAATAACTAATTATCTTCTTTCTATTGTCTACTTTTTACAACAACAAATTTGGATTGTTTTTTTTAATTATTAAAAACGCAACAAATCAGTTCTGGAAACCATAGCATTTATTGCATTTTTCATATTCTCTTTTCAAACACGTTTTTTCTTGTGTGCATTTGCTTACTCAATTAAAGGTACAGCTACCACCAAAATACATCTGAACCTGTTCAGAAATATTGCAATTATGTAATCAATTAAAAAGAAGAGCCTTATAATCGAAACGGAGCTGGAGACTCCTATTGCAAGTAAAAAGCAGAGCATAGACCTACAGATAATTGAATACACAATACATAATACTGTTTGCTTAGCACTGTAATGCCGTACGAAATTCGAAACCCACGGCAGTTCTGTGTGAACGTTACGAGTGGCTGAATGAAAAGAGTCGAATTAGCGAGAAAAGCAGCGTGTTACTGAGTGCCATGACTCAAAAAGTGGTAATGCTTAAATGATTCAGTACGTTTCTCGTTCATCCCTTAATTTCCTTGAATAATCCCATTGTCTTAATTGTTACTCATTACAAAATACCGTGTAATTGGTTTTGTTGCGTAGTTGGAAGATCACGAACTTCCTGCCTTCTTGACTTCCTAAGGCAGTACTTCTCATACGTGTTAACAGTACCCCACCCACATGGAATACAGTGTTACAGTGATTAATAATGAGCTCCAATGATGAGATTTAACTCTGACCTTTCAAGGATAAGCAGTACTCCTGGTCACTCACGGAAAGGATTTTAACACACTGTTCTCTTGCTGTGGTCTCACGATTATTCATACCTTGTTTTATTTCAATCTGTCAAAAAACGCATCTGTTTAAGTGTATATTTGTGTGTTCGTGTATAGTTAGGTTTTTCAAATTGATCTTTTTTTTTTAATGAGTTTAGGTCTGTTAAGCGCACCCTTTCTTTCTCTTTAATGTGAGCATTTTGAACTATATTAAACAACGATGGACCAAACTTAATTTTCTTTGAAAATGTTAGCCTTAAAACAACGTCCTCTTTGCAGTAAAACTGATAGAATAGAGATTTTAAGGTTTTTAAATATAATAAAATATTCAATTTTGTACGTGAGATTAGCTGTTAGGTTTTTTTTCCTCTGGTACTTGAGTTTTAACAGTTTTTTCGAGATGTTAATTTCCGGGGGAAAAAAAATAGTGGTGATTTATGACGTTTCAGAATTCATGTGCACTTACTGTAAAACATTTCAAATGCCTGCAAGCACCTGAAAGATTCAGAAACAGGGTGGTACAAATCCAGATTTTCACCCATTGCACGGATAGAGTGAAGTAGAATGGGGGTGGGCTAGTGAGGTTTCATGTTTAGAAATAATTTACTATCGGCACGTTCTTAAATTCCTGTTAGTGTTACTCGGTATTGAAATGAATCGACCGATTTACCGTTACTTGGTAGTAAATCAGATCATCATTGAAAATATCATAATCTAAAATGAACACTCCGGAAGCAGATTAAGCTCCCTCACCGTTCTCCCGCAGTCGGCGCAACACTGCTCGACGGTGCAGCAGGTTATCCCAGATAACCCACTATCACCGAAGAGGGCTCCACAGCCGAAACGTTATGTTTTTCTTCTCCTTTCAGCAGGGAATAAACCTTTACTTGTTCCGTCGCAGGTTATCCCAGATGTTGTGGGTGTTGGATGGAAAATAAAGTCCCGCTTTTATGTCGGCGCTTGCTTGGCTGAAAAGTAGAAAAGCGATCGGTCCTGTAGAATTAATTACTTCTGCTTTCATTTGCACATTTTGGGATACTCCCGCACCTCACTTAAAGTTTGAGGAAGATTTCTAAAACGTGGTTTAAATAAAAAGATAATTTTTTTTTGTATTTAATCTCTTGTCTACTGTTTTATTTTGTGGGGCTTTGTTGCTTCTGTTGTGTAGACAATTGCTGGACTGAAGTCCTTTATCGGAAAATCGGTTATTCCTCCGAATGGGGAGCTGTAGCAGCTTAAAGGCTTGGAACAGGGCGCCTAGTCATCTGAAATAAGGAATTGCGTTGGTCCAGTTCAGTCAATAATGATCTGATTTAGATCAGTTTGAATAAAATCCTACAGACACACTAGACTCCAGGACCAGGGTGGGACCAGCTCTGGGTTACAGGCACCAGTTATCCTAGTCAGTGTCTCTTTGGGAAATGGACATGGAAACCACATGGAAGCACAGAGAACATTCAAACTCCACCCAAAAGGCATCTAAGGCTGAATAAACCCAGGCTGCATCGTTAATTTTGTTCACCAATGATTGCATAAGCAAACACACAGATAGACATCTCATGAAGTTTGCTGATGACACAGCTCTGGCCAGTTTATTAAAGGACACAGAATACCATCATGGGCCCATTCTTAATGATTTTACTAACTGCTGCAATGAGTTCTCCCTAAACTACAAAATACCACACCTCCTCAACCCACTACAATTGATGGCCAGCCTGTTGAAATTGTCGATGACTATAAGTACTTGGGTCTGGTCATTGACAATAACCTAAAATGGGACAAATGTTGTGACACGTTCTATAAAAAAGGCCAACAGGGACTCTTCTTTCTTAGAAAACTCAGGTACTTTAAGGTGGATAAAACTATTCTTACACTTTTCTACAAGTCATTCATTGAAAGTGTCTTCACATCCTGCTTCACTTGTTGGTGTGGCAACATGAGTACCGGTAACTGTAATAGGCTGGTAAATCAGTGAATATAAGTGGCAAAATAATTGGGAATAATCAAATCAACTTGAGCATCTTTTACAAACAGGGTGACTAAGAAAGCCAAAAGCATCAGGGAGTGTGTGTCTCACCCCCTCCATTGCGAATTCACTTCTCCCAGCTGGGAGACGCCTCTGTGCCCCCAGGTGTAAAACCAACACACTCAGGAAATCTTTCATCCCCACTGCAATCACGGTCTTAAACAATGCAAAGTAACTACCTTGTCTCTTGTCTCTTGTTTCTTTCTCCTGTAACACTGCTGTATTATCTCCCCTTTTGATAATGTGTATTGTCATTGTGTTGTGTTTGACTGTGCCGTAAAACAAATTTCTCCTAGGGGACAATAACGCTCGAATTGAATTGAATTGAACCACAAAACAAGGTCCCCTCTAGTTTAAAAATCATGTTAATGATTATGCTTTCGCTGAAGTATCAAATGCTTTGCTCTCCTGCTGGTCTAATTGGAGTACCCAATTGTATATTTTCTGTATCTCCATAAACATAAAAATGAACGCACTAAAGAATTACTCATCCTTTCCGCAGACAAGAGATTGGCTGGTGTCGTTAGGCGTCTCGTTACAAGGTGCGTCTCAGATGAAATACTGTTTGTCCTGTTCTGCGACTCGTACATGCCCTCACGTGACGTCCCTTCAACCAATGACAACGTGCTACGTTTTTTCAACATGGCTCTCGTTTTAGCAGGGGGGGTGATGGCTTTTGAGAGTAAAGCAGCAGGTTAAACAAAATATAAAAATAGCATGCGGGGAATTAGACTTTCATCACTGGATTTAGTTTACAGAAATATTAAATAATGGCAACGCCAGGGATTGAACAGCTGTTTGACTTCCAGAGGTAATGCGACTTTTATTTTGGAATACCAAAGCAAGCCGAACGTGTGGTCAAGTTGAATTTGCTTAAGCTCGTCTTATTTCTTAAATTAGAGGTGACTTTACGTGCCAGCAGTATAGGAACATACGATTTGGAAATGCTCCAGAAACATTACTTTACAAGGCTTAACTGATGTAATGCCTGTGCTAATTTCGGAGGCAAAGAACTGAGTCAATGCATATGAGGAACCGAGTCTTAATTATTTATGGGAGTGAGGTTGTGTTTTCATTAAAAATAATATAGCGTGTTGTCTAATCGAAACAAAATAATACTATTTATTTTTAGCGTTGGACCATGCGTAAGTGAAATAATCGAATTCGCAAAGAGGAGATGATTTTATACGCGTGATATTATAATGGCTTCAAACTTTTTTCTAACCACTTCTGTCTTTCAATAATTTCAATACACAGGTGGCCACGCGATGGACTGCTTCTCTTCGTTTTTCTTTTGTACGCCCCAGTAGGATTGTGCTTGCTGCTGCTCAGGATATTTATCGGTGTGCACGTGTTTTTAGTGAGTTGTGCCCTGCCGGACAGCCTAGTCAGAAGGTAAGTACAGATTGACGCTGAACACCTAGACATCAGAATTTTGTTTTTACAAACCCTTCTATTTTTCACACGGTGCACCCACACGCAAGACGAAGCGTGTGTATATGAAGACGAAGATATGAATGGGCGATTATGAATGTTTTCTGATGCAGAGCAAAACAGGTTTATTTTGGAACCGAGATTATCTAAGATGATATACAGTACATTTGTAATCAGTGGTAAGTCGCGGCCAACATCCATAAGCATTTTTTAGTATCTGTAAATGTATGAAAAGTCATAAATGTAGACAGACACAGTGTTTGAAATGCATCTCATCCACAGGATTTAGTATACCAGGGAAGTTTACTAGAATTTAGGAATGTACGATAATGCCTTCATTTAGAGTAGGAAAACCACATGACAGGCTGTGGTTGATAGGATCTCTGGTTGATTGATGTTCTCCTGTATGTGATTATAGAGTGAAGCCAGGAGATTTGCATTTTGTGATTTAAGTCGGTGCAGTTCATGAGCTGAATTGTAATGACAAATATCCCCAGAACAAATTGTTCATTACTGTGATAACACTGATGAAAACTGTAATAATGATATAACCAGTTAGCTTCATTTTAAAATTACTTAGGATCTCTTTGGGGGACAAAATGGCCTATTTCTGCTTAGCATCACCCACAATTTACATCAGCAGGTTTCATCAGTTAGTATTGCTTTCTACAAGTAGTTTCAGTTTACTGATTTTAATAACAAACCCCTCCCCCCAGACCCTTCAGTACAGGATCAGCTCATTTTTCTTATCAGGGACAATCTGCCTTCTGTGGGAACTAGATTTTGTGTGTAGCACAAAAGACTTGAGTGAGATTATTCAAGAATGACAATCTTGGCCTACGTATCTTTGGCCGAGATAGATACATTTTATTCTGTAGGTGCTAGTGCCATAATACTTGGTCATTGTGTTTTATGGGTCCTATATTTTGAGGGAGAAAGCCTTTCTTTGGTGCTCTGTGCATTGTACGAACTGAACTTTAAGGGCTATTTTCATTATTTTTGTTTTCAAAGCGTAGCTCCGTCTTTTGCATTCCTTCAGTTATTTACCTAAATTCATAGCAAAAGCTTACTCCTCAGATATCTGAGCGCTGAGATGGCTGCCTTTCGTTGACCTTGCCAACCCAGAAGAAAGAAACGGAACAGGAGTGCAGTTTGGCGAAAAGACATCCTATAGCTCCCTGGCTGGAAACAACCGGGTTTTGGTTCTGCACTGCTGATAGCCAGTCCGCAGATCATTTCCTTCTCATCCGAACTAATGACAGTCACAGTTGAAGAAAGTGGAGGCTTGAAGTAATTTTTTTAAGCTAACAGATATAAGACTCTTGCATAGTAGTTGCTCAGTTTTGTGACATTGTCAGTTTTTTCACTCAAAGGAATTTCTCGATTGTCATCCGAAATGAGTGGAGGAAAGATTTTGCCAAGTTTCCTTTTTCTGTGCTTTCTGAGGGTTTTATTATTAAGTTCTTTTTGGTTCAATAAAGCTCTTTTCATTTACATTCTTGGCTTTAGCTAGTATTTCAAGGATGAATCATCCAAATCTTAGCTGAAAAACCGATCAGCAAGGTTGAAATGACGTCACAGTGTCTCGTGTGATTTTACTTTTCTGTTCAAGGGTTTGTTTTAGTCAAATTTCCCTCTCCATATCATAGTGACTTCAGTTTCACTTTACTGGAACTGTTCCATCTTTGATCAAATTCACTTGCATTACTAACAGATTACATGAAATATGGACCAAGACATTAATTTGCAATGAGTGTTTTTATTGAAAGAGGGGAGAGTTATTTATTAACAATTCATGACCGGTTCTCAAAAAAGTAAAAGTGGCACATTTTTATATCAGACTCCACTGTAAAGAAATTCTGATTTATTATTTTTTATACCTGTATCACTCAGTAGAGTTAACATTGTCCTTAATAACCAAATGGTTTTAATTTTTCTTTTAAAGCGGTACATCTTTTTTCTAATAGATGGTGATTCCACATCGCTTTCAGGAAGATTTAATCAATACAACACTTTCTCACATTCTGACATCTCAGACCTGACTGTATTGTGTGACATTGAAATGCTCAGTATGTCCAAACTTAATTGTTGTGTTTACAGCTTTCTTTCACCTCTTTATCTCTCACTTGTGAAATAATGCAGGCAGTGTGGTAAAGAAAGATGAAAAAAAAATGATAGGATCTTTTGATGTGTGACCTGTTCCTACTGTTTGTGTTTTTGAGTCTATCAACCATGTGTTACAGCTCCATATCTAAGAAAGAGTCCAAGACTACATTTTTTCTAACAATATAAATAACTAGTCAGTTTTAGTTATACTAAATGTACTAATTAATTAAAATTAAATTAATGAATTATTTTAATTTTTTTAAAGATTTGAGTTTCTTAAATGCATCTTCAAACAATAATCAATGTAAATTAGAAAAAGTGTGATAAAAACAGAAAATTTAGAAAACAATACCAAATTTTAGGATTACTTAATTTGGCATTCATTTATGCCCATTTAATTGAAGCGATTTGGAATGAAGTACCTTTCTCAAAGGTGTAATAGGAGTGTCCCTCCTAGAATTTCAGCCCACATCCTACCAGTGACGAGACCAGATCCCTAGATGCTCCTCCACATTGCTGCCTTACTAGTCCTCACTGCTGTCTTCAAATAATTCAGTACAAAATGGCTGTATTATAAAAACTATTTGCAGACATGATTTGGTGAAGCTCTGAAGAAAGGGATTAAAGAGTTTCGCTGTCTAGGCTAATTCTAACGAAAGGTGGCATCTCTCTTCCTGATGAGATTTATCCTTAGAATACAAAACAAGCAAGATAAATAGATCTTCAAGTACATTTGGTCTGATAAAATCAAGAACTGCGTTTAATCAGGAACCAAGGCATTCAACTGTACTAGCAAGAGAATTATAAAATTGTTTGTCAGCTGTGTATCATAACAAATACTACCAGTCTATCCTCTGCATTCTGTATTGGCTACGTGGAATAGCTTGAAATTAATTTTTTTTCAAAACCGGAAAATCACTTATTATTGGCAAAATTGTGCAGATGATGGAAAGTTTGGTGATATTTAATGTGAAATTCAAAGCACAGTTCAGAAGCAAAGATGACTTCCAGATTTGTTACTTTGGATTTAGCAGCTGAGATCAAGTCTAGCTTTGTCAGTTTTTTAGTTGTTGCTGTGAGCCGATTAGCATAACTTCTCGATTTAATTGTAAACTTGAGACATCCTTCATTGCACAGACTGCTGAACACAGCACTCAAAAAATCTAGTTGGTTTTGCATCCAGAGGATAAGTAGTTGATTTTATCTGCATTACAAATGTCGTGTTTAGTTGTTTTTTTTCCATGTTAATCAAAGATAGAAATACTTTTATTGATTCAGCAGGTCTCCCAGCCATATTGCTGGCTGTTTAAAATATCAAAGCTTCAGTAAAGTGAAAATAGCAAGCCAGCTTTTTTGCCCACTCCATAAGGGGAAAGTGCTGCAGACAGACTCAACAGCACACGAGTGTTCTTAATTAAACACCAAAGCAAGTCCACTGTTTGTATGTGCTAGACTGTGAGTTAGATTTTCTGGATACACATCAGTTATGCAAAAAATGTGATTGCTCTGTCTGTTGCATTTTTTTTTCATATCACTTCTTAATCAGCCTTATTGAATGATTCTTTTTCAGATTTATTGTGCGTGTCATGTGCTCAGTTCTGGGTATGTGTGTGAAACAGAGCAACCCTCGTCTGAGGGACAGAAATGTGAAATTGTACATCTCTAATCATGTGACACAGTTTGACCACAACATCATCAACCTCCTAACATCCTGCAACACGGTAAGTGTCGCGATGCTTCTTCTGCTTTATTGTATGACGCATGGAGGGTGAAGGCGTTCAACCGTTGTGTAGAAATGACATTTCTGATGCATTTACTTATGCTTAAGAGATCCCTTGTGGCCGCCTCTGTCACATTTAGCACAATTGCACCACACCGGTATTCTCCCTCTGGGTCTGAAAGTCCCACGAACCCGACCTTGAAACTCCTGTGCTTCCTCTCGCGTCTCTTCTCTCCCTGCTTCTTCTTAAACCAGCAACCCTTGAAACTGATTATCCTCATCTGTAGCCAGCCCTTCCTGGCTGATCCCACTTTCTCCAGGGATGCTTTACTGTAGCCCAGTCCCTTTCCCCAGTCTGGCTTGCTGCTCTGCTCCTCTCCCAGTCTGTTCGAATGGCTGATGGGGGTTCCTGACCACCCAACCTGGCTGCAGCCAGCACAACGTAGGCCTAGACCCAGAACCTTTATCCTGTGGAGTTCACCCAGTGGGGAACCATACTCCTTCCTTTCCATAACTATATGGATCACATCTTCTCTGTTGAGAGGGTCTTTGTGAACAAGCTACATATTTTTCTGCTGACGCTGCAGTATTTTTTAGGATGGACATGCAGAACTGGTTTGAACTGGAGTGGAAGAGTGCTGGGACACGAGGGCTGTAATGTTATTCTAGACTGTGTATTATAGAGACGTGCTATGCAACTACGTAGCCAGTTGTGTGAAAAGAAGTTGGCAAATAGGAAGAGGAAGATGAGTGTGGTCCTGGAATGCTACTAATCTGCTAAGCAGGGAGACACATGATAGATAACACAAAAGTATAAAAGGACTGTTGTAGTTTAAGCACATTGAGAAAAATACACCGAGCATCTCCATGTTTTTTTGCTCCTATGCACATGGAATAAATAGTTCTTTTAACTTCCGAGATGGGCTCCTGACTGTCTTTTAAGGGAAAGCGGAAAAATTTCTCCAATACCTTGGAGCGTGTTTCTCTGATGGTGACTCGAAATACCCACAGGAAGACTTTACCATGTATCTCCCCTCACCCCTCTCGCCTAACTAAACTGGTTGCAACCAGTCCCTTCCGGCCTTCTCAACCGAGAGACTGCTCTTATCTCTACTGCCAGTCATCCCTGGGAGATCTCCCCCATACATCAGGTGTCTCCTTCACCGTATTTAAAAGGAAACTTTAAGCACCAGCAGGTGCAGCTGAGTACAGTTGCTCCCACCAGCACATACACGCGCACAACTTGCACACTGGCTTCTGTCCCGATTTCATTTCAGATTGGCCACTGAAACCCTGAAACCCCTGTGTAGCCGCTAAAATGGATTAAAAATGCTAAAAGGGACATATGCCCCATAACAAGCAACAACAGCAAAGCATATGAAGGTTTATAAATAGTTTCTAGATTATGTCATTTATATGAAAGGGCTTGTGTTTGGTTAATATTGACTAGAATAAAAAATCTGGAATGAAATGTGACTTTGCTGCTCACAACCTGAGTGGCCGATCAAGTCTCCGGGGTTTTGAAGGTTTTGAGTCTGGACTGTGGGTCTGAACCTGCTTTCAGCCTTTGCTGGTTGACCGCTTGTCCTCCTTTGACATTTTAACCTTGGAAAAATAAAATAACGGCTCTTTCATTGGCCAGCAGTCAACGATGCAATCAGCAGATTTAACCAAGAACGGAAGTCTGCATGTGAGGTACATTTTCCAGATAACATTTCGAATCAAAATGACTCAATAAATTTCATCATCATCTTCAGTAATTAGGCAGTAAACTGCCTAAGAAGATGAACTAGACCTTTTATTAAGTATAATTTAGGATGTCTTTTGATATTAGGGCAAAGTCCTCTTTGTTAAATGGTGGACTGGGAGTTTTTTCTTAAAATATTTCCTGTGGAGGTTTAATAATAGGGATCTGAGATACTGTAATGCTTAACATGTTGCTGAGGTCTCACTGAAGAAATGTCACTTACAGCTACCAGGGTACAAAAAAAGATTTGAGGTTTAGATTCACTGTATCCACTATACATGTGGGCATGCTTCCTTTCACCATTTAATCTGTTGAAGTGCAGAAGTAACTTAAGTGCCTACTGTGTTACATTTAATTTATCTTCATCTTCATTATGTTGTAATTCTGGTTGTGAATAGTGCATTTTATCCTTTTAAAATAAGTACAACCAAGTTTTCTGTTTTAAGCTGAACGCCATTAGGGCCTTGTGTTCTTTGCTTGGCTGATGCCTTTATCCAGGCTTCATCATGATGTTGACTCGAGTCTCGTGCAGCCCCTGTGTGTTTCAATGATATCTGTTGTACTAATACAGAAGAGAGAAACTGAACTGTTTCAGTTCCAGAATAGATTGTTTGCCAGAGTTCAATATTATCATTACAATTGCTGATTTTTTTCCTAATCCTGAAATACAAAAATGGCGTTGCAGTTCCCCTTCAGTCTCAATTCGTGATCCTGCTGCAGCAGACCTGTTCTGTAACATGAGCACAAGGAAGTTTTTTGTTGGGAAGCAAGCAAGTGCGGTTGATTATCCTCATGAGGGAGATCAGCCACGTCGATCTCTGCTTCTGGGGACAGATCGCGCAATAATTTTGCATTGGTTTTTAACCCTTACAGACACACCCCTCGTCATGCCAGCAGGTTTTAATTTTGCATGAGCGCTTGTTTTGTAAATTTGATTTTAAAATCCAGAGAAGAAGAAAAGGCATAGCTGGTGTTAAATGTAACGTTTCGGGCTTGTTTTTAATTTTGTATAGCATTGGGGCTTTTGATTTTCATTTTTTAAACGGAAACATCCCTGAAGGATTTCTAAATAATATAAGTGTACGTATATCCAATAAACACCAAAAAGGGATAATTTGGTGGGGAAAACTTTCCTTGTGCAGTTTTAAAGACTTGCTGCTTTGTATATCATTGTGTGCCGAGGACATTGAAATCTAGCCCCAGTATCCCAGCTCAAGCTGAGTTACACTGAGGTCAGATTGGCAGGATGCATGAACCTGCAGCATTAATTGTGAAAGGAAAGAATGCTTACTCGCAAAACCCCCAGAAGTGTACCCTCGATCGCAGTTGCGTTATGGAAATTTATTGATGCTCTTTAAATACTGTTAAATTACCATTAACGTTACGCAAATATGCCACTAGACTTAATGAACACCTGCAGTCTGAAACGCAAGCAAGCCTTTAATAAATGTGAAGATGGATGAGTGTTTTTTAACTTCAGAATCATAAACATCACACGGTTTGATTAGTTGGTATTTTTAATGTAAAAGTAATATGTGATTATTTTTAATGGACATATCATCAAGTTTGTTTTTATTGGAAATGTTAATTGCACGAGACAGTTGCCAGAACACCATGCAGGGGAATGCACTGCTACAAGAACTAGATGACAAAGCTGTAGTAAAAATAAAAAATCAGAAATGAAACGATTGTGGAGAAAGCGTTTGAAAGTGACCAAGCTCAACACTGTTATTGCACTGCATTGGAAGCACATCTCCAAAAGGAAGGAGCACCTCCGCTTTGGTGTTGTGGAAATAACACTCCTAATTATTTAGAAACCAAAACGGAAACCAACGTTTTATTTGAAACTGTGTGGGTGTTGCCTTTTTTGTGTATTAAAGGCTGAAATCCAGAAAAGGGTGTTCAGATAAACCATAAAAGTAATTAGTGTGGAAGAGTTCACATGGCATACTTTGGATAAACAATTATATGCTCTTTTTTTCAGTTAATATTTAATGTAAGCTTATTAATATGCTTGCTTCTGGGTGCACTATATTTAGGTAACCATTGAAATTTTATATTAGAAATGTGTGCTTAAAAATACTATACATTAATGTGACTACTTGTATACAGATTTTATAGTAATGTTAATGAATATATAATTTATATGGGACTTAGTGCCTGGTATTTTACTTTCAATAGCATATGCAAGTACAAGTAGATTTCACCCTTTTAATATAGAAAATAATTCTTAGCATTGCTGTAACCGAAAATAAATCTTATTCAAATGAGAACAATTTGGACTCAAACATGAAATAACCAAAATCCAGCCCATTGTACTTTTTGACCTTTCTCAAAGAGTTATTGCTTTAGACTTGTATGCAAATTCTAATGGTTGGGGGCGCAAAAGGTTTCGTTTTTGCGTTTTAAAGACGAGGAGATATACGTTAACGTGACCTCTGCTTTTACTTTTATGTGGTTGAAAACATTATAATTTAAGTGCACAGATGTTGGGTAGATAACGGATTTAAATTAGCAATTTAAGAGTAACATAAGATGACAGTAAAACTTTGGTTTTTTATTATGATAAAGTCTGCTCTTTTTTTCTGTATATTTAATACACAAGTATGCTAAGTTTATATCAGGCAGGAAACAGGGATTTCCATCCTTAGATGTTCCAGTTTCCTCCTTAAAGTAAGATCGTTTGGGTCACACTTGCTGAAAGTGGTTATCTATTTATGGAAGCAAAGATATTACTGTGTTATGACCTTATGATAAAGAAGAATGAATAATTTTATTCTCTCCCCAGCGTCTTTTGAAATGACTTGTTCACACCCTCGTATGCATGGGTAATCGAAACGGAGGTATTGTAACATTTTGGTTTCTTTGGTTGTTTAGCCCATGCTGGATGGCTCTCCTGGTTTTGTGTGCTGGGCGCGTGGATTCATGGAGCTGGGGATGATGTCCAGCGGCTCAGAAATGGCCGAGTGCCTGAAGCAGTACTGTACTACTGAGGGCAACCTGCCCCTGCTGCTGTTCCCCGAGGAGGAAACTACCAACGGCCGGACAGGCCTCCTCAAATTCAGGTAAATGTCCCTTCCTATTGATGGTGAATCATCTGGTAAGATTAAGATCACTTTATTAGTCATATAGAATCTCTTGTATTAGGAATTTGTCTTTTCGCATACCCCAGCTTGCTCTCCATGAGACACACAGACAGGGAGAGAGAAGCTGGGGGTCAGAGCGCAGGGTCAGCCATTTATACAGCGCCCCTGGAGCAGTTGGGGTGAAGGGCCTTGCTCAGGGGTCCAACGGAGTAGGATTCCTCTGCCGGCCGCGGGATTCGAACCGTCAACCTTCCAGCCACAGGCGCAGATTCTTAGCCACAGAGCCACCGCACCGAGCATTAATATTAAAGTAGTGCTCCCAAGTGTTAACTCTTTCAGTTGTAGATTGGTACATTGTGCTTGAGGTAAATTTTGTAGCATTTTTTTCTCCATGTTTTAGATGTTGCTGAGGATGTTTGACAATATTTTAAAGGTTACTGTTACCTTATTAAAGTGCATTTTTGAATGTGAAAATCTTCAATTGAGCCAGCACTCGGCATCTCTTCTTTAAGGGAGAGTTTCAGGCTGGAAGGACACCAGAAGCCACTGCAGCCTCTGAGTTTTTCTTGCACAGGCTGCTTAATGTGCTTTCTTCTTGTTTCAGCTCCTGGCCTTTCGCTGTTACAGATTCTGTCCAGCCTGTGGCTTTGATTGTGAAGAGGCCATTCATACCAGCGGTAATTTTAACTCATTCTGTAAATGCTTATTTTAATGATCTTGAAGAATTCCAGATTATTAACACCTAATAGACAAGGATCTAAGACCCATTCTGATGTCCTCTGTGAATTCGGAGATGGTTCTATTCTGTGCTCTTGTTCCACACATTCATATGGTTTCTTTTTATCCCGTTGTAGTCAGGATTGTCTAGGTTAGAATTTGTGATTCTGTTGTATGTGAGGCAGTAAATGCAGTAAGTTTTCCTTCTTACCTTCTTGTGATTTGTTGTGAGATCTGGTGCAAATATTTCTGTCTGTATTTAAATTAGTGGTTTCTCTTCTTCAGAGCTTTGATGCATTTACCTCCTCGTCTTGAGTTTTCAAATTAACGTTTAGATGCTAACACTGCAGTGTGATTAAGATAAAGATTAAGAGTGGGGGTGGAGGTTGGGGTGTGTAGTAAAAATAGATGTTTTAGCACAGGGTTGCAAAATACCGTGATGTGCTAACACAGTTTGATACCTTTATTGATCTGCAGAATACTGAGGAGTCCTCTTGGATTCTTGAGCTGTTATGGACGCTCTTCATCCCGTTTACAGTGTATCAAGTAAGGTAGTATCTATTACTGTCTCTTGCTGGTGGGGTGACGCATAGTGGGCAATTAAATAAATTGGTACACCTAACATGTCCTTGTTTGGCAGCAAGTAGTGTTTATGTGATTACTTAATGCTTGAATGGTTAAGGTGGGTGGCCAGATATTGTAATTAAACTACTGCTTTTCAGGTGTGTAAAAAGTCCTAACTTCTCATATAGCAATTTGAAAAATGTTTTTAGAATTAAACCTTTATTGTTCCTTGATGTTGCTGTAGTAATTGAGAAATAGTTATATGATTCCTATATTATATATAGGAATTAAATTCCTATTAGAAATTAAAAATGAGTTGTTTATACATTTACTGAGGAGTGGTTTAGACTTACACCAAAGTATTGTCAGCAGATAAAACACACAATAGAGCTCTGTTTCATAACATTAAATTGCTTTTAACACATTGACATTTCCTACAATTCACACAACCAAACTACAATGAATCAGTAGAACATATCTAGCACAAACATCTTTTCAATAAACTAACCAGTTTAAAGATTATTTGTAGTGAAGCATCTTGCCAATGAGTAAAAATGGCACTTTATAATAATTGCTGTAGGTGCACTAATCAGAACAATAAAATTGACAGTGCTTTTGGTGCTTTTTTTTCCCCGTTTCCACAGGTGGCTTCCAGTGGTGCCACGACAGGATAGCGACACGAGCCAAGAGTTTGCTAATAAGGTCCAGGAGGTAACTGCAGCTCAGCACTAATTCTGACCAATATTCTCTTCGCTGTGGAACAGCAAATAGAGCAATGGAAGAAAATAATATAATGATATAATGAAAATAATATATTCATGAAAATATTCAAGCAAGCAGAGTGGATTAGAATGCTATAATAGCCAATCTATTTTTTTATAATAGATTTTAACATAACGTGCATTTTCAGTATTGAAGTTGTAATGCTGATCAGCTATTAACACATACCGGGATTTGGTCCAGAGGTAGGTTTTGATTGACTATATATAAAATCTATACATTTGTGTTAGAACAGATTCCAAACTTCTTCATTTAAGTAAGATCTGGGGATACGCTTCACTGCTTCAATTACTAATTTTTTTGGAAAACCCCTCCATTTTCTAAGTAGTCTTTAAAAGCAACGCCTACACTTTTCAGATAAATTTGCCTATACAAAGTGCCTACACAAAATGCAGAGAAGCATTTAGTTTTGGAAGTTTTGGACTTGGTTGTGATTAATGTTTTACACAACTGTGGTATTGGTACCACGCAAAGGCCAGTGTAGAGACATACAATTATTTCAAAAGCTGTGTTCATAGAATAAACAAAGTTTAACTCACAGCCTTGTGAGATGCTGACCACTGGAGTGGTAAAATGCCCGTGCACTGTGCAGCAGCACATAAAGAACACATCAGCATAATGACTAACAGATTCTTTAAACTAATAAAAACATGTGCTTTTCTTTCCTAGATGTTATCTAAGGAGCTAGGTGTTGCCTCGACGCAGATCACGCGGTCAGATAAAGCAGAGCTCATTAAGAGGAAAAGGCATGTTGCGCCTCAAACTACAAATTCAAGTAAGTATCCAGAAGTCGTATATAGCAGTTGTATGAAGCACGTCAATAAGATGTACTGTGGGATTAGGCCACTTTGAGATAATCTGGAATCTGCTTGTGGGCCTTGCCTTTTTAATGCAAGACTAGCTCTGACATTTGGTGCCGGTGCTAATGTCCCCAAAGGGATACCGCATAGTTGAAGTATGCAAATTGTCAATTAAGAGCCAATTCAGCTGTGGATGGCAGTCTGCTTTTATGTGTAACTGTGCTGCCATATTGAGGTAAGGACAAGCACAAGTAGTGAGACATGATACCGCCGGTCTTGGTAGTTTGTGTAAGTGTGTAAGACATACAGCTTCTCATGCTGCTCGTTCTCCACAGATCAGTCTTTAGGTGCTAGACCCAGAGCCAGTCCTGTGAGCTTCATGGCTCCTAACTCAGGGGTGGAGGATGTGAGGCTGGCCCAGATGATTCAGCAGGTGAAAGAAGTGCTTCCGGATGTCCCATTCAGCATCATCAAGAGAGACCTAGGTGTGTCCCTATTCCTCCCCCTCTTTAGTGCTTGGAACTTATGTATATAGTGGAAATTTTTGACTTTCCTTAAGTATGCTGTAGAGGCACATGCAATATGAGTATCTTGTGTGGGGGAACTCCATTATGATGGATCATGAGGTGTAAAAATACATTTTGCACACTGGTGGAATATCACTACTAGTTCACAAAGAAGCAGTGACTGATCGCCCTGTTAATAGATGCTTGAAATAGTCATTCAAAATAAAAACAATAAAGCTCAGTATTAAAAAAATCTTTTCAAGGCATTAATGTGTAAAACGCCTGAATTTCACCGATTGGATTGACCAGCTGCGTTGCTTATTGATAACTTTACCTTGTTCCTTGGATACCAGTTGTTTAGAACTCGTGTCTTGTAAATGCTTCCTGCTCAAACCATGGATTCTGCCTGTGTGGTGGGCTCCTGCAATGTGCTTCCCTGTGCTCCTTCAGTGCGGACAAACTGCGTGGACACCACGATCACCAATCTGCTCGAGGGAGCGGAGGAGCTGGTTCTAGATTCTGCGGGGGGGTCAGGCTCTGTGCCCACCCGGAGTCACGGCTCCGGCGTCACGGCTCCCAGGCCGCCTTTGAAGGTGAGGAGGAAGCGATGGTTTGGTTCCTAATGTTCCTAATTCAAATGCCTTTGTGCCTTTTTTTCCTTTTGTGGGGCATATTTGGAAAACAAAAGGGTTTGACTGGTTTACAGCAGGTCTGGACAGTTTTTTTTGTTAGTTGTCTGAGTATTATTATAAGCAGAGCCCACGGTATAGAGTTGTGCTTTCAATACCAAGGGATGAGCTGGAATTCATAGTGTTGGAGGTTCACAAGCTTCATGCGGTGACATTCGTAAAGGTTTTTTAAAGAAAATCTGATCTAACTGATAAGAAACATTTGAGAAGAGTGCTGTAGCTAGGCCTGTAGTATGACACATCAGGTTTTATTATTAATCAGTTTCTCATTTAATGCTTGTTTCCATTTTCCGACAGCCCACTGCTAAAACATTTGGGAAATCTCCAGCTGACAGACACATGTCTCTGCAGGAAAGAAAAGAGGCCCTCTATGACTACGCCAGAAGGTACATTTAAAAGACTGCATAAGACGGGTAAAAATGGAAGACTAGACTAAAAAATGGGAGATGAATTCATTTTAACTGCCAAATGGTCATTTACTGATATTGGTGGTTTCACCTGTATAGAGCCAGTAAAACAATAATTAAGGTGCAAAACAGTTGTTTGTAGAGATCACCTTGAGTTTCATTTTAAGCAAGTGCTGGAAAGTCCTTTTTTGCTTCACAGTTATGCTTCTTCAACGGCAGATTTTTCTCAGCCATCTGAACAAATGCACCCCGGATCGTTTTATATAACTTTATTGGGCGTAATATCAAGAGACTCTGGCCCAGATAAAAATAGGATATGGATTTAAGCACAGGAAAGGTAAATTTAGACTACCCTTTTTAGACATGCCATTCACTAGATGGGGGGGGCCTGCACTTTCTCTGGTTGGGGTAACCATTTGCAAGTTGTAGAATCAAAGAATAAATGATCAACTTGGCTCTGGTTCCTGACTGAAGAGTTTGCTTATCTGGCCTGAAATGCACGCAGGACTGATGAGCATCAGTAACTGTGGAATTTCTAACCTGCGTGTAAGCAGACCAGACGTCCTTGTCTGAGGCATGAAGGCTGGAAGGGCCACCCAAATTCAAGCCTGAGCAGTCTTCATCACGACCTCTGTGTTTTGTAGGACACTAATGTGCCGCTTTTATTTCTCTATAATGTTTGGGAGTATGGTGGCACAGTGGGTAGCATTGCTGCCTTGCAGCCCCAGATCCCCGAGTTCAATTCCTGGGGTGCCAGCTGTGTGGAGTCTGTATGTTCTCCTTGTTCAGTTCAGTTTTGTCTGAAAAAAAAACGTGCACAAGTGCAATGAAATGCTTGTTTGCATATATGCTCCAATGCAAAGACTTTAAAGGCATCATCAAAAACAAACACAGAACAGCAGCAGCAGCAGCAGCAACAAGTTAAATAACACTTAAAAAAAAAAAAGTCAGACAAACCGTGTGAGAAAAATCAATGTCAGTGTGAGCCAGTGGTAGGGGTACAGTTCAGTAATCTCATCAGGAGCCGCTGTGTTCATGTACAGTATACTGGCAGGTTAAAAGGCTTCTTGGAAAGTGTCTGTTTGCCCTGCAGTGGACAGGTGTCGCGTCTGGGGTGTATCCCCACTTGCACCACTTGCTTGCTGGGATAGACTCCAGCTCTGCCACGACCCCGAGCTGGATAAAGCAGTTATAGAGAAAATGGATGGATGGTTAGGAATCTGCCATCTTAGTTGAGATCAAATCTTTAAGCTAGACTGTGCACTTCACATAAGACTGCAAAAACCTGACATTGTTTTAATCAGATGGTGTTGCCTTCTCGCCGTTTTAAACTCAGTCATCTGTCCATAATTGCAACCGTATTCTCCTCCTTGGGATCCTTTCTACTTCCTTTGAGCAACTTTTAATTGCAGTGGCCGAGTATCAAATTAAAATGATTTGAAAACCTAGAACGCAGTCGTTAATCAGGTTTTCATTTGTTTTTTACTAGACGTTACATTGAGAAGCATGGACTGAATCAAGACACCGATAAAGCCCACTGATGCTGCACGGGGAAGAGAGAACAGATGAAACAGCCATTATTATCAGAATTGTATTGAACTCAGGCAAGGGGCCTTGGTGTCTGCAAACACTCATGTATATTACAGGAACAGGTGTGTGGAGAAGATTTACTTTCAAAGACTTAAATGGAAGGTTTTTTAAGCCTTTTGCACGGCAATCATGCATGTACCTTCTTTCTAATTATTTCTCTTTACAAAGAAAAATTATTTTGGTAAAGGTTTGTATTAAGATCCAGTTACAGTGATGCATCTTTTATTACTTTGTACAAGTTTAAAAGTGATTCGCAGATCGTAAAAGCAGAATTCATCTTATTTAATTTGAAAGGTTGAGACTTCTGTAGGTTCCTTACATTACAGTTATACGAATATTGCAATAACATACGGTATCGGCTTTTAAATAAATCCTGCCATTCAAGAAAGCAAGAAGGTAATCCTGTGTAATGTGTTTTCCATGTGTCACAGTGTTTAAGTACCACCAGAAAGAAGTTACTCTCCAGGTTCCCTGTTTCATTGGCCCCGTACACTGAATTTAGCTGATCTGTGTAGTGCAAAGCTACATTATGGCCCATATATTAACAATTATTCTAATGGCAAAAAGTATATTTTTACAAGTTCTGTACCTAACTGAATAATAGCTGTGCTGTGGTGCATGACTTGGTTTATAGAGGCAGTGTAATTGTCACTACCGATTATTACTCAGAGTGTCGGGTGTTTCCTGTCAAGTCCAGAGTAGATTATTTCTGAGGCCTGGGGATGATCATGATCCATCGCATAGGCAGTGTATTCACAAATTTCAACAAGTTATTGAGTACCTTTCTTCAGTATAAATTGCTTTGAGTCACCTACTTCAATTGAGATGAAAATGAGTTGTCCAATGATATGCTGGGAGCAAGAAAAATTGTGGTCAGCATTTCTTCTTTGCAGAAATGGTACTGGATTTTAAGGCAGATTTATACTTTTGTTAATTTGTCAGTTAAACGTTGGCATCTGTAATATTTTCCTGACTTGTACCTGCCTGAACTGTGCCGTTTTACCCATTGTTGAAGGCCGATTTATTTCTCCCAAGGAGTTCTATCGGTGTAGAAGAGTTTAATTTTCTATCAAATAACCTTGACCACATCTTAAATGAGTGAGCATTATCGGTCTACAAATGTACCTTCAGTGCCATTATGTACTATTGGCAGTGTTGACATATGTCCAACCTGTGAGCTGTTTAATAATTAAACTTTGATGCACCAAGTGTCTTAAATCGTTAGTAACACCATAAACATAAGTTTGTTACTTGACCCCAAGTGTATGATCTCTTCAAACCTTTATTTTACAGTTAAGTGCGCTATTCATCAGGTAGTGTGTGAAATCTGGTATTAACGGTGTGTGTGTGTAAAGCACTCCAGTTGAGACGAGTCCAGAGGCTTCTGTATCTCAGCTGCTTACAGCTATCCGTTTTATTTAATCTTAAATTCGAATGACATTTATCCTAGGGTTCATTTCCCAGTACTACTGTAGGTTTGCTAGGCTTAGTCTTCAGCTTATTGAAATTATGCAATCGAGTGCAAATGACTGTTTTGATAGCTCTCATTTCGGAGGAACAAATAAAAAGAAAGCGTGAGGATCTGTAATACATTATTTGTTTTCTTCCCTTCACCAGGTGCACCAGTCGCATTCACGTCATCCCCCAGATTTCTTATTGCTCAGATGTAGACTTACAGTACGTCTGTTCCTCTTTTTATTTTTACCGTGCCCTTTGCCTTTAATCAGTTCTGTTTCCAAGTAAAAGTTTGCATGACTGTTTCATACAATGCTAGTAGTCAAAGGTTGGGTAGGAATGACGTCGAGCAGTGGTGCCGAAGAGAGAGAGCGCTGAGAGAGTTCTCTTCCTTTCACTAGCATGGTCCAGGGGAACTCTTCAGTTTTTACACTCCATCGAACCTTTGTTTGCTTTATTGGAAATTGGGATTTCAAGGTGATACGTTTTTTATGAAGGTACTTGACCTTAAACTAGGAACTAGTAGGACTAACTGGCGGCCATATCACCCTGCAGCTACCAACTGGCAACCCACTGCAGCTCAGCAGGTGTGAGCCTGGTCAGTACCTGGATGGGAGACCTCCTGGGGAAGCTAAGGTTGATGCTGGAAGAGGTGTTAGTGGGGCCAGCAGGGGGCGCTCATCCTGTGGTCTGTGTGGGTCCTAATGCCCCAGTATAGCGATGGGACACTATACTGTTGCAACGCTCTGTGGAAAGTGAAGGGCATGACAAGGCACAGAAAGGCGTCATGGCCATCCGCTGCAACCAAGGGAGTCTGCAGTCGTGACGACTACTCGTACCGCTGGACCCAGGCTTCTGAGGTCGAGAGAGTGGGACTGCCCCAGGGCAACGACTTTCCCACTTCAAAAAGCTCTCCCACACAGGTTTCTTCGTGCAGCTCATCTTCCACACAGATGTACAACCGTCATTGTCAGTAGAACTAACTTCAGGAAAGTGGTTTTGAAAATGTAAATTATTCCTTAAAGCATTTATAAGGAATTTGTTATACCGATAGCCAGCAATACACACAGATTGTCAGGGTTGCAAAGTCCTCTAATGACTGATGATATACAAACTGCGAGTAGTTAACTATGATTCTGTGATATTGATGTACTTCTGTATTGACTACCCATGCTTAGAAAAGCAAACAATATTGTGGTTTTAACCCTGATCCGGGGGAGTTTCAGACCTTCAGATTGGTGATTGGCTAAAGGTCATATTAGTGTAGATGAGTTAAACTATTGGTTCAGCTGAGCACATGTGGATGAGACATGTAAGAATGTGGCTTTTCAGACCCAGGACTGGAAATAAATGAATAAATAAATATATGTGCGTTAGAATGAAAGACAGTAACTGTTACAGTGCTATCTGGAAATGAATGGTATGAATAGCTACAGAGAAATTAAGCCTGTTCACTTTGGGGGAAAAAAAAATCATATTCAGTAATATAACATTTTTCTATTCTTGAATACAGTCACAAAAAGGAGAAAGTGGCCAATATTTATAATTTCAATGTTACCTATCCTCATACGATCATATGGTCAAAATGTGATTGTATTTTGTAAAAAGGTTGAGTTAACATTTGCATATCCACGGATCTTTGTGCATAGCTGTACCTTTGCACCATAACCAGCTGAGCAACCACGACAGAGCCCTGTATTGTCCTGACAATTTCAAGACCTTGATGACAGTCACAGAATCAATTAGGCCTATGCTCTTTCTACTGCAAAACAGTTGAATTCTTGTCAGCCTCTCGGCAAACATAAGCTTTCATCAGGACAAACTAGACTAGAGTTCCCTTACTGCTGGCATTCCATGTGGAAAGATGATGGTGTTTATGGCCGGATGCATAATGATTATTTTAAAGACAGTTGGGGTTGGCTTTCTTTCATGCGACTCTTCAAAACACTTGCATCATCAGGCAGTTGCTTTCTTCTTCCTCTGGAGAAGTTTATAACTGAGGTCCCACTAACTCCCTTGCTTGCAGAAGGTGATGCCTCCTGTTTTAACCAGCAGCAGCTCCCTAGTTTTAAAAGGTCTTAAATGTCGCCTTTGACTATTTTGGCCAGGTTTTGGGAGGGCAGCAGGTCCTTCCCCACAGCTTGTTCCAACCAGGACTGCCATCTCTGAGCTGCTGTCCTGTCACCCTCGTCAAGCTAATTTTGCACGGGAACTAATTTAGGCTTGGCATAGTGAAAGTGGTTAATAGCTGTACAATCAGCAGATTTTAGTGTTTGTTTTTTCTTTGCAGTTTGGTTGGCTTTTGGGAGGTAGAGTGTTCAGAAGATGTCTTGTATGAAGCCGGAGTAATGTCATGTAAAATGAGTTGCATGTCCCCCTCATATAGAGTAAAGCTGGAGCCTAATACAGTTGCAGATATGTATGTACTGAGCAGCAAAAGAAACGTGTCCCGTGAACAGTTGTGCTGATTCATGATGCTGGTTAACGTTTGTCATTAACAGGGTGGATTAAAAGAATGTCTACTGTCAAAGTAGCAGGCTAGTTGTATATGAGGCCACCATTGAAAGCAGTACATGCTGCACATCTGCAACACGTTCTTTGCAGTTGTAGGATTCTGTCCCGTTCCTTTTGTAGACCGTGGACAAACTTGTGCCTGTTGACTGGTCTCTGACCCCTACTGCTGCACCTCATCCCGGAGGTGTTCAGCGGGGCTCAGGCCTGGTGAAAAGAGCAGCCTACTGTCCCATTCTCCCATCTGAAGACTGCCTCTGACAGCATGCCACGACACGAGCAGCGCGAGGATGTGCATCGTCTTCCTGGAGTGTTGTCGCAGCAGGAAGGGAATCAGGGGAGGTCTCGGGGCTTGACCATGCAATCAGGTTCCCCCAAATCACTACGGGTAGAGGGGTGCTCCTTGGGCCTCCACGTCACATGACCTCTTGAGCACAAAGGTGCATCGTCCTGCAGTGGACACACCATGCTGCCTGATGTCCAGCAGGCTACACGAAACCACGATCATCGCGAAAGAGAGGTTTGCTCCACTGCTGGCGAATCCGTCTGAGGTGTTGCCCTCGACACACCGATGACACAAAAGCTTTTTTCTTTGGGCAAGTGAGCAATATTGGTTCTTAGATTTTCACCAGCCTTGATATTCACCAGGGTAAATGACCTCGTCACCTGTACCTGAGGTGATTTCAGTGCTTATTCGTATCGAAATCTCTAGGGTGCATCACCAGTCGTGAGTGATCAATTAATCAAAATGACACCAAAACAATTCTGTATGCAAAATGTATACACTTTATTTTTCTTAAAACAAGCATGCATAAAGTGGTTCATTTAGATGCTCAGTAAGTTTTATGTACAGTAAACTGTTTCTGATCTTTACGCTATCTGGATAAATATTTCACCTTGTACATAACCATTTCCTAGCTCTCAAACAAATATGGCTACAATAACATTAAATCTGTAACTAACTCTTGGTTTGTATAAGTTAGTTTCTAACATTCAGCAGCAGACTGCTGAAACTTTAATGACAATGTTACAGACAGAGACTGAATGACATTGAGAGACAAGGAAACGTCATTTTAATTATTGAAATGAATTTAAAAAATATTTCTTTTCTGGTTCATTATTCCAATTTCTGTGCCCTAGCTGTAATGCTTTTGTTTCAGCTACTGCAAAGTTAAATGCAGAGTTTTATTTTTTTTATTTTATATATAACTTTTTTATCCCTGTGTACAATGTTGAAAGAAGATAGCGGTATATATCAGTCACTTCATTTTAATTATTTTTGGTACAAATATATATTTGTTGTCTGTTATAAAACATTTCCAGTATTGTGTCCTTGTATACGGGTCTTTATTTGGACTGCATATTTTAAATATACAAAGCGCAAACATACAGGGGTTTAGAAAAACATTTAATCCAATGTGTCATCTGTGGCAGTGCTCTAAAAAAGGAAAATAAACCTCAGAATCAGCCTCTTTCCTATTTCATTAAACATTCAGGAATATTAGTGTTAATTTACTCCTTTTAGCCTTAAATCTTTCAGATATCAGATTCTATTAAAGCACTTTGAGTGCTGTAGCCCACACATTTATCCAGTGTGTTCACTAAAACCTTATAAGTGGCACTATGCTTTGGAAGTGATGGCAGTTGCTTCACTTTGTGTTCATCATTATACCCAAGTACACTTGTCAAACTGTGTGATTTGTGCAATCTGAAGAATACATGTAGTTTGTGGTGTTTCCAGTGAAAATCATTCAGTCTGAACCCCAAAAAGCTTGGCCCATGCAGGATTTGGAGAGCGCCAGGGATTTTGCCTGTCTTCTTCTGTTCTTTTTAGTGGTAAACTAGTTGCGTCCTAATCTTCCCTTAGGCATATGGCTCTACTTTCCAACACCCACAGCGCTTCGGATATTATTTGACTGATGCTATTCAAGTACCAAAATTTACATTTTGTGAAGATTCAGCAGTAGACCCTGGGAAACGGATAATGAACCCAAACCTTATATGGTAACATAAAGCTGTCGGTAATACTGAGCAGTCAGTGTGCTTCAATAAAATAAGTCACAATGAAAAAACATTCGTCTTTTGGTGAGTGGAAAGTCCAGGTGGGTTTTCTGCGTTGATGCAGTCATGCAAGTGCCCCAGAAAAGAGACGTGCAAGGCGTTGCTCCTGTTCTGTCTCTTCGTGAAAGCAGAATTCTGTGAATCTGAATTTCCGCCTTAAAATCCATTTCTCTGAGCGCCGGGCCCGTTTCAGAGCTCGGGGGTTTCTGTAGGAGCCAGTGGGGCTCTTCCTCTTTGAAAAAGGTTTGAAAGACTTCCAGGCCGCCTGTCCCCTGCAGCAGGCAAAACACAAACAATTAAGCTTTTCTTTTCTCCTCTCTGAAATTGACAACAAAGGGTGTTCCCTCTCACCCTCTCTCTCTCAAATGCAATTTTTCATAACGTAATTCACAGATAACTTTTATTTTAAAAAATCTACTAGTAAGGCATGGTGAGTCCAAGTCAGTTCCTTCTCTATTGTTAGCAGTTATGCACCAATCACAGGCACAAGCAGCAGACACCTGACAGGTTTTCATCTTTGAACAAGACAGGGAGTATGACCTGCCGTGGGGCAGATGCATGGGTTCTGAGTTTCAGAGTTTCGTGGATTCAGACTGTGGGTTGGGTGCTGCTGTTGACCAAAGGTACTTCACTCGAATGGCTCCAATAAACGTTGTATAAGTGGGAACTCTCCACATTGTCATTGCAATGGTGAATCTGGTCTCAGTGCAATTATTTGGCTAATAAAACGATAAGGTATTAAAAATGACTTAAATTCCCTTTTGGCCATCTGTGTTCAATTGATTATTTTTTAATCACTTGATTTACAATGTGTTGAACACTACGTTGTTCCTGCGAAGATATTGTTGCAAGGAAAATGAGCTAAATGTGCCATCTTGAACTGATTTTTAAATATTTAGTGTGGAAAGAGGATTAATATTAATTTTGGATCATTCCTTTATCCCAAAGGATCCCAAAATGCTTTAGCTTTAGCATCACAGGGTGGTGGAATGAGCACTTCCTTCAGTTAACAGGAGACATTAGACAGGCCAAATTGTGCAAGCCCCGTGTGGAATTTAGCCTGGACATGGAGGGGTTAACATCTGTACTTTTACAAACAGAGCCATTGTCCCTGGTTAGCATAATGACACATTGCTTTTTGCACATTCTGTCTGTAGGGAAGAGCACCACCTATTGGTTCTCCAGCAACACTTACAACTTCTTTTTCCTAACACATGGTCTAGAGTTCTCCCATCCCCATATTGAACAGGCCCAACCTTGCATGGCTACTGTGATCTGACAAGTTACACTTGACCACAGTACCGGTTGGTAATGCTCCTTGCAAAGACGTATACGTTGCACTGCATTTGTCATTTAAAGAGATCCAAAATGTCACGTTTTGTTAGCAACCTTTTTTTCCTAGTTCCACTTGCTCTTTATTTCCTTCTGTGCACATGACTGCTCACTTCTAAATGATGAAATTGTCTCACTCAAAACCAAATACGACTATGTGAATCTAATTCAAAGGCAGTATCAAAAGGAAGGTTATTGGTTTATCCTGACAATGTGTATGTCTTTAAAAGGAAAACCAAAGGGATTGATGTCAAAAACAGTTCAGAGTAATTCTTTCGCAACAGGGAAACAGAATCTTAGAATCAAATAGAAACTTAGTACCATTACATGTTTCTCTGGACTGAACCCTGGTGTGCTTTCAATGTTTCACAAGTAAAAATTCCAATCTTTGGAAAGAGAAGGTCCTTCAATTCAGGCATGTGAGAAAACTGGAGAGTTTTTGTATTCATATTAGATATGAATATTTTAGTTATGCCTGTTTCGCAGCTAATATCTATATCAAATTAAAAACAAAACCTAACTAAGCCACGCTACAGTGAAAGGCTAGTTCTCACTTCAAATAAATCTCATCTGTTATGTTTCCAGCACATCACCACAGGGAAAGTAATACAGACAAAATGCCTTGAAGGTGTAGTAAAAGCAGGACACTTCTAGCCTTTCTAGTTTGTTAGCTCAAGATAGATGAGTGGTGCATGAAATTATTCAGCAGCAGCACTGCGAAAGGAGCGTGACAGGAACTTTTTGACTTTGAAAAAAGTCCCACCCAACACATCTTTCCGATGTCACCGGCATCAAAACGGACTCTGGAGCTGGGGTCACGGTGAATGGATCTCTGTCATGCGTTGTCCAGCCTGACAAGGAACGCACAGGTGTCCTAATGAATCGACCCTCCAGCCCTCCTCACAGCAATCCTTTTTTGACACTTCTGCTCTTTTTAACACTGTATGTCCACCTACTGTAATTGCGAATCTCAGATTGTTTCTTCACACTTCAGCTGACAGTAGCAGCAGCTGTGTGGCTCAGGGCCATGAGAAGGGCAAGCTCAGTCCTGATCTCACCCACACATCAGACCTCTCATTTTCCGACACCCTGCAAGCTGCGCAGTGGCTGAAAGGAGGGCTAGTGCCAACCAGAGAACAAGTGCATCTCTGTCTGACATCACTGCAGGCTTACAGCCTCTCTGGGTTTTATAGGAGGTGCTGTTCACCCAAAGCCAGACTCTGGTCAAATTTGTACACTGGCATTTCCCAAGTCTGAGCCCTAGTGTGTTAATAGCATGACGATCTGTTGACAACAGATCTGAACTTGTGCTCAGTGTGAAGCCACCCTGGAGTACCTGATATTCCTTTTGCCACTGAAAAACTGGTTAACTTAATATCATGTGCATTGTTCACATATACCTAAAACTATGCTGTGCCACTGCCAAATAGTAACAAACTAATCCTTTCTTAAACTGCTTAAGTTGAGTAAGCTATCCATCTATGAGGCTTCTGCTGTCCAGAGAGAGTAGAGAGAAAACCATGTTTTACATTATTATCTGGTTGTAGCTCTCACAGGCACATGCACATGCACAGAAGCAAATGTTGCACTGCACTCCAAGCCACGCAATCTCTTCTTTCACACAGCTGATGTCCAACCCCCCACTCCACGCCTCCCATTAGAAAACAGTATCTGAAGGTCGGCACTTTAACACGACAGTGGAATCCTCAGCAGCTGCTCCATCCAGACAGCCCCAGAATCTAAAACCGCACCCGAAACACAATCTGCACAGGGTCCTAAAATACCTTCAGAGCAACTTCCAGGATTAAAACAGGTTCTAGTGGCTATCCCCAAACCTTCCAGCTCTCAACTGGCACTAAAGGAAAACCACCCTCTGACCACAGATTTAAAAACTTGCTCACAAAATGAAAATGCACTTTTGCCTATTTGTGTAGGGAAATAAATGCTAAACTTGTTGATGTAACATGCTGCTCTTCAGCCACTTGAACGATCTAACAGCCTGGGCTGGGATATGCGCAGAGCTTCGTCCACTCAGCATATCCCAGTTGTCATTCTTATGAAGACACCCATAAGAAGGTTGGAAGGTGAGGACAGACAGAACAGACTTACAGAAAGGAGTTCTCATAAAATATATGGTGGTCCAAGGCTTAGACACAGCTCTAGTGGTGCAGATCACTTCATATCTTGTGAACCCCAATATTAAAATGAATATATTCCACAATATAGCTTCACAAGTGCTTTTTAACACTTGCTTTAGTAGATGTTTTCACCAGTCTTGCTTTTTCTGAAATTGTACATGTACATCTATGTATGATGTGACATGAAGTACAAGTATGTACTGTAAAGTGCTATTTCCCATCTAATATCTGGGATAATCCAGATAATACAAACTGGTTTGAGTACTTCTGGGTTCTTGCTCATGGGCTACATTTTTATACATACAATGTGACCTCTGACCTATAATGCAGCAAAGATGTGTTGCAAAAAGAACACAAAGAAAGTTCTCTTTTGAAGGAGAAGCAAACAGCAAAGGCAATTAGCTTGTGTATCTATACTGATGCACAAGAAAAGTGCAATACAAGTGAATTTAACACTAGTGTAAACATACTGCAGCTATAAAACAAAATCACAGATAACAATACACAATACATTCTCAGAGTGATGAAGGGCAATATTGCAGAGATGATATAGGAGGTGCCGCTATGAGCGTAAACTTAATTCTGGCAGTTTTGACACCTGGACCTGATCAGCCTCTGGACAGACTGCTGTGGGATATTCCATCAATCTGCCTGTACAACTACAGCCAGCAGACAAAGGTTTGCCTGAGGATGTCTCCAATAATGACTGTGGTATGTTAGTACCACAGACATTCTTCTGGATGCACGCCAGGTGAAAAGCTTTTATCTACTGTATGTTGCCTTGAAGTCATGCCAACATAATTCTACCACCGTCTGATCTTTGGCCTACTGGTAATTGGCCTTTCCAGATGGCACTAAAGAAAAGATGATCAGCCGGCTAAAGGACTTTTTCAATGTATCACTAGGGTTCTCATAGAAATGCTTTCTTGCGGTAAAGGCGATTCCTCCACTCTTGATTCCTGAAAAAAAACAGCTCATTCTCCTGTCACACAGCAGCCTGCCAACCTTCATTGCTCAAGCTGGGGAGATCATATTTTATCTATTTTTCTTGTGTTATTTGAAATCATGTCTTTTTGAATGGATTTAGCTACTAATTAAGTAGTTATGTACTCACTACTATATGAACTAGATGGGCCAAATGACCTTCTGTTGTTTGTAGCTCTTTCTTACATTCTTATGTTTCTGTGGAGATTTATATTTATATTTACAGATTCTTGAGCACCTCAATTTGGGAATTTTAGCTCATTTCAAATAGCATTCAGAGAACACCTGGCATTTGTATGAAATCGCATGACTGGACTTCAGCATTTTGTTATCCCAAGGACCACCAGTGAGCAACCCAGTGAGTTACTGATGTGAAAGGGTTACTTCTTCATAGTGAATCAGTATATAGGCAAGACTTTTTTAAGCATATTACAAGTGGTAATTAAACCCTCCAAACAACAACATCGGGATGGCTACGATTAATCCGCTATTTTATTTGATTATTTTTTTCTGTTCTGTTAGTATAAGCGTGATTCCTTTTTAAAGCCATGTTAGTAAAAGTGCAGCTCAAATCCCAGATCTATTTTTTTTTAAGTCAGAGCAGACAGTGTACTTACATGTGACTTAAGAACTGGCCAGTGTATTAGACCTCATACCCATTCTCTATTTCAAATAATCTCTTTCACTGCCATATTCCATAAAGGATCCCGTCAAATCTGCAAAGTCCTCCACTATCAGACTGGTAGAATCCTCACCAGGCAGCTCTGTGTCAGTGGGCTGAGGCCCAAAGTGAGGGTTGCTGACACCAGGCTCGGTGCTCTTCCTTGGGCCCGGCTGCGGTGGTGTCTTCTGGTTAGCGGGCGCGAAAGCCCCCGCGTGCTCGCTGTCGGCCTCACTGGTGGAGGGCGCCAGGACGTGGTAGAGACTGGGCAGGCGAATGTCCAGACGCACGCCACTCTTGGCAAAGAGCTTGTCGTTGAGGGAGTAGAGCTTGTCGGTGATGTCATTCCCCAGCATGACCGAGAAGAGACGGGCAATATAGCGCTCTCTGGACAGCAAGAGGTAGAGTTTCTTTCTCCTCCAGGTGATGTAGCGGCAGTCCGTCTCTGCGGTCAGAGTCACCTGGCGAAAGGGTCAAAGGTCAGAGGTCAAAGGCTAGAAGGACATTCAGATGCATATACCTTTTCCTTCACGTTATGTAGCTCATTAATACATTAAATTATATTATTCTGGGGGAATTAATCACTGTTTAACATTACAGGACTCAACATCTAAAACACCTTTGGATAACTGATAAGGTCTTTTGGCTTTCTTCTCACACAACATCATTACTTCCATTCATTTTCTTTGTTAGGTTTTATGTCTTTTTTTTGTTCTGACGGATAACATTATGTAAATATATATATGTAAAAATAACATTTCTACCCTACTGCAGTACGCATCCTCAACAGCTAAGTGCAGTTCCTCAGACTCAATTTACCTCTGCACTGTGCACGTTTCGCATGGTCTACCATGGTTTTTTTCACTACTACATATTTATTGCTCCTGTTGTTATTATTTATTCCGTTTGTAATGTACGGTCTACATTGTGTGGTGTCGTCTGCTGTACTGTGTCGATGTCCTGAGAGATCAGCGCGAATAAGAATTCCAATGCACATGTACATATGGCGAAAACCTCCTCTACTCATATGACTTTGTGTAGTGTATAACAATCTTTTAGACCCAAATCAGAGGAGAGCCACTGTACCATGAGGTACAGCACTCACGTGTGTGACCTGGTGCGGTCACTGTGGGTCAGGTGTGGAACTGACAAACCGATTTGCCAACTGAACTCAAGGAGTGTGCTAGCCAGGACGTGGAGGTTAACTCTCCAGCTTCTGTGCCATGAGATCCATAATGAACCAGACAGAACCTCAGTCTGACATCTCGTCCAAAGCACAGCTCTGTCTACAGCACAGTGTCCCTGCTATCCATAACAGGGCTTTGATTGGGGAATTTGGTCTCAATGGTAGAGCGCCACCTATGTTCCATCAACACCAACACCATAACTTGCCTTGGAGGTCTCCCATCTCGGGACTCTATAACACAAGTAAATGGAATTTCATTGAAGGCTGAGAATGGAATGTGCTTCATTACACAAGGGCATGTGGGAGTGTGGAACAAGCTACCCAGCCTCGGTGCTGAAGGCGATACTTTGACTTCCTTAAAGAAATGGTTGGATGAGATCCTTAGAGCAATCACCTACTAGAAACCAAACAAGCAAGGTGCAGCAAATGGATTTTTTTAGTTTGTAACATTTTTATTTGCTTGTGAGTACAGGATCAAGACTATCATATAGAAAACAAAGATCTAGAGCTGTCCTTGTTCCGGATGTTGTTCAGGACTGAGCAATTGAGGATACCAAATGTAGAAATGTGAAACCTATATTGAGGCACTGGGATGTAAGTAATAGTAGCTGATCTTTTATCTTTGAAAGTCTTTAAGAGGACTTTAATGGGTTTAATTGATCATTACTTCACTGCCTTCATAACAATCACTTTGAAATTAGGGCTTTTAAGTGAGTTATCGTGCTTGTGCGGTATGTTTTGAATGACAAAACAAATTGAATTGATTGATGCAGTCTAGTCACTCACTGATAAACACTGCGTGAGAAAAATAAGGGCAGATACAACACGTGGAGAGATGATGGCAACAGTGGAGTTACATTCCTCTTTATTTTAAAAGCTTGGATAAACTGCGAGTAAATTAACAAAAATAAAGACTGCAGCTTGAAAACCTATCTTATTTTTACTGCAAGGCGACGAGAAAGTTAAACCTACGTAGACAGAGTTCTAATAAGGCTGCCTGTTAAATCTTTAGTGTTTTTAATGACAGTAAAATGTTGAGATTTTTTCTGTGCTCACTTTGAGTATCTTGATGACATCACGCAGCTCTTTCTTCGCAAAGAGTGATACAATATTCAGTTTACTGTCAATATCTTTGCCAACCGCTCCTAACATCTAGGTTACCACTTGAACTGTGTTCAGAAAAAAATGCATTCACAGATAGTTGCCTTCAAGTCCTGTTCTGTACTTTTGGAAAAGTTGTTTTTCTGGAAGTCGCTAGTGTTATCAGAAAATTACTCCTGGCTGATGTTACTGTGTACATCCACATAATACTCAGAGACACAGGATAAAAACAGAAAGTTATGTTCTAAATGATTACAAATTGAATACCTTGCAGTAATGGTGAATAATGTACAATACCCATCTTACTCTAACCCATTAAGTCCTAACTTTTTCTGACATTCTAGATGTGGAAATGGAAATTAGTACGGTATGTATTAAACACATTGAGATTGAACAATTATTTACTAAACATTTGAACATAAGAAAGGTTTGAAATGAGAGTTGGGTATTTGGTCCATCTAACTTGTATGGATGCTAGAACCAAATTTCATCCAGCATAACAGCTTTGACAGCATGATGGGTTACTTGTTCCAGACTCCCACAACCCTTTGTGTAAAGATATGTCTCCTGCTCACGGTTTAAAATACACTTTCCTAGTTTCCACTTCCGTCCTCTGGTTAGAGTTTCACTGATGATTCCAAAGACGTCCTGGCTTGACTTTTCCTCAGTGCCTTTGATTTTGAATGGTTGAATCAGGTGCCCTAATAGATACATCTGTTTGTTCAAGACTAAAATAATTATTTTCTATTAACCAGTCGTGGTAGGACTGTCCTTCAAGACTGAAAATATAAACCCATATCATCCACATGGGAATATTAATGAATTATATGTGCCATGAGTGAAGCCCCCTAGTTTGTAAATATTAAGTATAATTTAATACAAAATCTCAAATTCCTTTTAGTCTTCCACAATGTAATTAATTTCCCTTAAGATGGTGTTTACCTGAAACTTTCCTTCTTCCGTGGGCCTCAAAGACTCCCACTCTGGAGAGTCGAGGAACTGATATGGGAAAATATAGTGAAGAAACTGGCCTTCCAGAGAGACGCGAATCCTTAGAGAAACAGCAACACCACATTATTAGTGAGACATTTCAATGAGGTTGTCCAGTGCAGGAGGTCAGATATCTGTGCAAGATCTCCTGGGTTGTATTTATATACTATAGCATTTTTGCATTATGTTTACTGTGTTCTACAGACTGAATAACTCCAGGGGCTGCAAAACCAAATAAATTAAGAACAAATAAATTGCCTTAAGGGATTCTTCGGTTTCTCACCTGAGAAATGTGAAAATATGTTTTGCAAACTAATTTCTGTTGGGGTTTTTTAAATGAAAACCTGCACAGTGCTACAAGTGTCTAGTAGCTGAGCTAAAGCAAACTCTGATTTGTGGTGTATTAGAGTAGACATTCCAAATTACTTGTATTATTGCACCTCACCACACACCTATTTAATCATGATATAGAGCAGATGGATCATCCTAAAGATTGTTTTTCACAGTATGACAAAGACAGTTTACTTATGCATTTGCTATTCTTGAATCAAGCTCCTCATCAGAAAAGCCCCCTTTAAAACCATACAAATTCTAAGCCTAGACATGAAATCATCTCTGTCTCCAATAATCTATCCCATGCGCTAACAGAATTCTGTGGATTTTTTTTTCTAGTATTAGTGTGAGATCGTCTTTTAACATTTTCCCAGTTATGTAACCGAGCTTATCATGAGTAAATTTGGGGATCAAACTTATTTATTTCCTCTAAGACTTTGCAGACTTCAGTAAAGTCACTTTTCAGACGTCTTTTGCTGAGACTAAAAATGAAGTTCCTCAGAACCACACAGCCCATTCCCCTTAGATGAGACTTTGCTTATCTGTGGACTTTCATTCTCCTTGATCCCTTTAGTAACCTGCTGTATTATTTTTGTATGAGTACTTATAGTTGTGGTTTCAGAAGAGTTTACATATTCCAATAGTAGTCATTCAATGTGAAAATAAATTTTCTTAGTCAGCCCACAAGAACGGATCGGCACAGTTATGACCTTTTCAATTGCAGAAATTATTTATTGTATTGTGCCCTAAATTCTAGTTTTTTTAAAATAATGCATTGTTTCAAAAATATACTTAGAAAGCTACTTAAAATATACTTAATAACTCATATCCATGATTTATGGAGAATTATGGAACATTATATCATAATACACAGACTTCTCAATTTCCAAATGTCTAACAGCTACCCCTGTGCAAGTAACAAGTACCATGTTCGATTTTGGCCTTTGTAATTTGTATGTTTCCTTCACCATCCAAAAATAGAAAAAGCCTTTCGTTTGTTTGAAAGCATGTTGCAGTGATAGTAGATGAGATCCTGTCTCACTGGGGAGTGCAGTTCACTCGGGCTTATGATGTGAAGCCACTGCCAAGATTTTTTAAATTCAAAGTCACTGAGACACTGAATGAAACTGTTTCGCCAAAGCTTGCCTTACACCAAGTGTTTAACCCTTAATAACCCACATTATTTCCTTATTTAACTAGATATCACCTTGAAAGACAGCTTCTAACCCTTTTTTCAACACATAGGTTCCCCTGACATCTTCGTCTCATCTCTTTCATAAACCAATATCTCTTTAATTAAACAAGCAGCAATCCCCTTACAGCAGTTGTATCCTACAGTACTGAGAAACAAAACAAGAACCTCATTCCCACCACATAATCATGGAGGAAAAGAAAGATTACTTACTAAACATTTAGGAGAACAAGTTAAAGAATGCAAATCAAATTTCACTCTAGTCATTGAACATCAACAGGAAACATTTTTTGCATAGATATTGCAAATTTAATTTTATTTAAATTTGAAATTTGAAATTGGTAACCATAAAGTATCATTAAGTCATTTTCAGAACAGCTAGTCTTGAACTGAATCATTTTTGTCTTCATGTTAGCTTTACAACAGTGCAGGCATGCTGGCTTGATGGGTCATTCAATTGATTTTTCAGGAAGATTCATAAGCTAGCTAAAATGTGGGAAACCTATCGGAAGACTGGAGGATAGGAAGCAGTAGCTTTTCAGTATTGCTAGAGTGACAGATTGGAGAGGAAAGGAGCTTGATCATGTAAATAAGGACAGTCATAGAGAGAGCAGCAGGTGGATTGAGTTAAAATGCAGTCATATAGCAAGATAGAAAACTGTCCCAGCTGCAGAGACTAGCATATGAATTCAGAAACATATTGTGAGCTAGAGACTTTGGCTACACATGGTTTTACTCATTCACAACCAGGCATCTATGCTGGTTCTCTTGCATTGCACTGCATGCATGAATGCATTGCATGATCAGGAGGCATGTCTTTTCACAAAGGGTCGAAGAAGTGTGGAACATGCTGCCCAACCAGCGTGATGAAGCTGATACTGTTGCTTCCTTCTATAAAGGGTTTTTGGCTATTTCAGATACCCTTGTTCAAAAAACATCAATCTTAGTTATCAGTAACAGGAAAACAGCAAAATGGTGTAATCTACAAGAATCGACATTCTCCATTCCAAGAATAAATTCTCACAGGAAATCAATAAAATGTTTGATGCTGTAAGATTTCACTTGGAAGAGCAATGTGCATAACATAACATAAATTTGCTGATACTATGAGAAAGTTTCACTTTTACTCAATACATTGTAACTGAGAAGAAAATAAAGTGTGGTGTGACTTTTGGGTTGAATCACTTACATTTCTGCTTGTCCAAAAGACATAAATCCTGCTATCTTTTAAGCCTATTTGGCTTCTACATGGAGATCGTATTCACTGTTAAAGCACAAAACAGCTGCTGTTTCATAGAAGCTTCTGTAAGCCAACTCATAACTCACGATACTGACATCTCCTTCAGACTTTAGAATGAAACAATTCTAAAAAATCTTTTCCTATTTGTAATGATAGGCTTAGCATTATATATCACTTATTCGGATAAGGTGAAATTAAACTTCTTGGTTAGATTTATCAATAATATCTGGTTTAGTTTTTCAATGTCCCCGGTCAAAGGGGAAACAGTTCCTCTTTTCTGCAAACAGCTGATGCTCTTTCTACTTCACGGCAACAATTCCTCTTCTCAAGAATCAAGCAACCTCATGATTTTCCTTTTTAACTGCTGTCCAGTTATTTCCGAGCTGGTGTTGATTAAAGTAGTGGCGGTTGTTTTTTATTTCTCTCAACTCCCATTCCTGTTCAGCGAGATTCTAATCTGTCAGCATCGGCCTTGGAAAGTGATACAGCATGTGTTTCAGATGACGGGGGCCTGCAGGAAGGTTTTGTTTTTCTCAATGGACGGCTACTTACCTCCCCGACAGCAGGAAGGACAGCCTGTCGATGGGGGTCTTCCCCTCCAGGGCGTAGTTCTGGTCCTTGTCCAGAGAGACGACCTGGTTCTCGCCAGCGGCGACGATCTCCTTGAAGACGAGCACGGGCACCTCCAGTGGCAGGTAGATGCCCTTGTAGAGGATGTCGAGCTCCTCCTCGAAGCTGTCCTTGCGGAGGCGGTAGATGAGGTGAGCCAGCTGCAGGAGACAGAGAAGCAGCAGCAGAATGCTCCAGAAGACAATATCGGCACCGCACGCGTCCAGCCAGCCCCACAGAGCGTAGCAGAGAAAGCCTGGGGCCAGGAGGCTGAAGATGTAGATCGTGCCGAAAACACCACTGCCCCCCATATACCCCAAGATAAACAGGATGTTGCCCAGCTGGTATACAGCCCCCTCTGTGCCGCTGCTCCACTCCTCACACTGAGGGTGCCCATAAAGCATGGTTGCAAACATCGTTGAGTTTTCCTTCCACATGTCTGTCTGCTGCACCTTCAGGATCCAAGTTCAAAAAAAGGTGAAAAAAATGACTAAAAGGCCTTTAGAAAAAAGTACACTAAAATACACTTCTCCAGGAACAAGGAATAAGAAACAGGAAAATAAACAAGTGTCTAAAGTAAAATTTGCTCCCTGATGTATTACTTGGATAGATCAAGTCCTGTGCTGGACAAAAGCAGTCCCTGAATTCATTTCTCCACTAGCCTGGTTCGGAACCTGCATCGATTTCTCCCTTCTGTTTTCTTACACTCTTTCCAGCCCCTCTCTCTGCCTGCCTGCTGCTCCCTCCCTCTCCGTCCCTCTCCCTCTGGTTCTTCGCCGAGTGTTTCATCTGGAATGTACGTCCCTTGGCAACAGGGAGCGCAGAGAGAGACCCCAGAAGGATAACCATGTTTGGAATTGAAACCCAAGGAGCAAAGAGCCATGGATGGAAAGCAGATGGGGCACTTAACATAACGGTGCCCGGCTGAGGTGATAAGAAGTGGCAGAGAGCCCTGCTTCCCTGTCATCAGCTCAGCTTTCGGTTCGTCCTGCTTGTGAGCCTGCTCTGGATTTCTGATGTCGTCCCCTGAAGCGGACAGACAACTGCCCGACCAGCGCTTCGAAATGGTTCCGGCGTGTTCGGGTGGGACTTTTCTTTTTTAGACGTTTAAATAGGTAGAATGACACGGCGGCTCGGATTTCAGCTCTGACCCCCGGCCCGTGGTTTGCATGCCAGCTCCTGCTCGTCACTCTCTGTTAAAGGTGGAGCCATGAGTTCGAGGGAGGCATGCGGCGCGAGAAGCTGCCCCAGCTGAATTCGATTGCCATTCAATCCATCTTCATACTTGAGCAGAGCTGGCGGCGGCAGACAGCTGTCCTCCGGCAGGCCGAAGCAGAACGTCACATGATGGACATCTTGTGAGGCGCTGTGTGATCATTGAAAGGCACTAATACACCACAACAAACTTGACAGCGTGTTTCCATTGTTTCCTGGCCTTTATGGGCTTCTACAGGTACATGTCCTTACTTACTGCTACAAATGTATCAGGGAAAAGCAAAGAGCTTCACTGGGGCAGCAGTAGGGAGCAAAATAGAAATGACAAAGAAATAGCGGTACACTGGAAGGCTGTGGTTAGAGTTATGGACGTGTACCTGGAAGTCTGTGAGCCCCAAATCCCAGGTGTGACACATATGTTTACCTTGAATAATTCACCCACTGTGTAAAATAAGCAGCTGTGCGAATTGGCCCCACTGTAAATTGATTTGAATAACAGCGTCGGCCAAAGAAAGTAGTCATGATCCGGGAAAAAGTCACCAAGCCAGAATGGGAAAGAAGACAACTGTTTTCCAGAATGACAGCTCCTGTGCAGTTTTTATAATTGAACTCCTTATACAGTGTTCCACATTGAACCATTAAAATCTCACATGCACTGTATCATCTCAGCGCATGTGCCGCAAAGCCTCTATTTTCAAAAATTTGCCCCTTAAATAACTTCTAACACAAGAGCACTTTTTATGACGTGCATTTTATTCAGTACAATAAGAAGCAAGACAAACATAAAACTGATTCATAAAATTCCTTATAAAGATGTAAATCATTATATACAAAACGTGCAAAAAAATTTTAATGTGCAAAACATTATGTTTTTCTCTGTTAGAAAACATCTCCTGTACATAAAGTATTTTGCTTTTGAAGATAACTGCTTAATTAGTAAGACTGCTGCAAATGACTAAGTCTTTCTCTTTGACTACTCCAAATATCCCATTCTTGCTACAGTAGCATCCTTTAAGCTGTATGGTTTGTTTTCTCTGATTCATAAAGTACTGGGTTGTTTAATACTTAAGATTAACAACCACTTAAAGATGCTATGCATTCTACTGACGTATATTGCAAATTATAGATATTTTCTGTATTGAAAATGTGATTACTGATCTTATTATTCTTGTCATATAAGAAAAGACAATTTTTTTAAAAAGCATGTAATATGAAAATAAAAGAATTCAATTAAGTCCAACACCGTAAAGCCTGTCATGGACAAAAATAACTGTAAAAGTGGGACACTCTGTAAAAAGGAAGTTTTCAGTGGATTGCACTGGGATTAATAATCTTTGTAGTCCAATCATTAAGAGCTACAGTAATTGGTTTAATAATGGTTATATCTTGAGAGCAAAAGTAGTCAAAAGTAGTTCAAGGAGTGAAGGGGATCAAGCATTTAAACATTTCATGTTAGAATTCAAGATTGTTCTCATTTTGCACTGTTATGTTTGCACTGTAAGAATTGTTTTTCCACTGAACACTTGAATAGCTGTAGGAATCCAGGTGCAAAGTGAAGGAAATACACCCAACGTACTGTAAGAACAAAGAAAACATGTATAAAGGAGAGGAGGCCATTTGGCCCCTTTAGCTTCATTCCTTGTTATTTGTTAATTGATCAGAGGATTTTATCCAGCCATTTTTTAATAGAAGGGTATTGAACAACATGACTGGGTAGCTTGTTCCAGTCTCCCACCACTCTTTGTGCAAAATAGTATCTGCCCTTTTCTGCTTTAAAAGCACATTCCCTTAGTTTCCATTTGTGTCCTCTAGTTCCTGTTTGATTCTGGATACTTGAATAACGTGCCCTTACAGCATTCTCTGTCTGAAACTGAATAATAAAATAAAATCCAAAGCAGGAATATCTTTTTTATATTGTGGTAATAAAAACATTATACACAATATTCTCAATTATCTTACTAGAGCATTTTATACTTTTAGCATGAAATCCACCAATCTGTTGTCAGAAAGTGGCTTATACCTGTTATACCCCTGAGTCAACCTGGAATTCTAGAAACCTGGCCTCACTTAAACAGAATTTTACGGTCTATAGCTAAATAGATAGAATTTAAGCTTGTCGATATTATAATTGTGCACTAGAAAAACTTTTTAGAATATTGCATATAATGCTGGACATAATGTTTAAAACAATGTTGCTGCTCCGAACTCATACATCAGAAAGACCACCGAAACTAAAATAATTCTGCAGCTAGGATCACACCTTCTCCCTTCCCTTAACGACAGACTACTGTTCTTTTAAATTTTCTCCATTCATTGGAAGTTTCATTTCACACCTCTCTGCACCCATTCTGACTTCACACCTCTTGATTGGCCTCTCTGTCTGTCCCCTGCTCCCGCCTCTCACTCCTCAAAAAAAAAAACACACCTGAAGAAGGCTCCACGGCCGAAACGTTGTGTTCTCTTTCTTCTTTTTTTCAGCATGGAATAAACCTATTACTTGTTCCTCTGGAATCAGGCCAAAGAGCAAAACACTCCTGGGCTTCTGTCAAGAAACGGCTGGATGATATCTCGCATCAGCAAGCTACCAACTTCCTAATGGGCTAGATTCACTGAAGGACCTCCTCTTTTATGTTACCTTAACTTCAAGTTAGTCGGGTAGGACTCATCTTCTCTAAAGGCAAATTCATTATACCCTAGAATTTTCTTGTCATAAAGGTGTCTCTAGTTTAGTTCTAATTGTAATTTTCTCATAACCTTACATGACTAAGGTTAGCTGAAAAGCAAAGATTGTCGGTTTGTAATTATTTGGTTCACTTTGTTACCTTTTTTATAGATGTGTGCTACATTACGTTTCCTGGTGAAAGGGTATAACTGCTGTTTTGAATGATATTAACAGCCAGTGAATGACATCCCTTGTATCTTTAAGGGAGTTCTAGGTGACAGATCAGGAGGATGTCTAACTCTAAAACTGAGGTCTTGACACTCCCAGGGCGTTTCTCGGAAAAGGTGGGGGTGTGACCCTGGTGCACTGGTCAAATTTCCAGCTGGCTTTTACCAGTCGTGGCCTCCTAATAACCCCCATCTCTGAACTGGCTTCATCAGCATGTTCTGCTCCTCACTGATAGCTGGTGTGTGGTGAGTGTACTGTGAGCGCAGTACGGGCTGCCACTACATCATCCAGGTGGGGCTGCACATAGGTGGTGGTGGAGGGGGGTCCCATTGACCTGTAAAGTGCTTTGAGTGGAGTGTCCAGAAAAGAGCTTTATAAGTGTAAGCAAATATTATTATCATCTCCTTCTACATGCTCTTTTTGTCACTGCTTTTTTCTTCAGATACTCCTTCCTTCCAGTCCAGTTTCAGAATTTCTCTGTAGATACAGTACTAACTGCACTCCTACTGACACCTAGAGCAAGCAGATCACGTCTGTGCATCAAAAAGTCTTCCAGTGGCCTTCTCTTCAGCATGCCATATCCTATTTATTAATATTTCCAGCTGTTTATATTTATAATATTTATTAATATTGCTTTAGGCAATATTCTTGCAAACAACCCTAATTTAGTCCAGCTCTTCAGTGTCTTTCAAGGTCTTTAAATTTAACACAAAAAGAGTGCTGTTGATGCCAGTTATGTTTGTCGCAATATAAAACAAACAACTATGGAGTCCTCAGGTAGAAGCCTGTTTATTATTTGCACAGTGTCAGCCAGTTCAGCTCCAGGGAAACAGCAGCCTGCTGATGACTCAGGCTCCTTCTCACTGCAGGGCTGTGGGGTGGCTCACTGGATAAGGATCTCCGCCTGTGGCTGGAAGGTTACCAGTTCGTATCCCGCAGCTGGCAGCAGAATCCTACTCTGTTTGGCCCCTAAGCAAGACCCTTAGCCCCAGCTGCTCCAGGGGCGCTGTACAATGGCTGACCCTGTGCTCTGACCCCCAGCTTCTCTCCCTGTCTGTGTGTCCCATGGAGAGCAAATTGGGGTATGTGAAAAGACAAATTCCTAATACAAGAAATTGTATAGGGCCAGTCAAGTGAGCTTATCTTTCAAGTATACAGTATCTCGCTTTCAGTGTTCCTGAAATTTGAGTCTTTCACAATCACTATTTCTCTTTTTCTTGGGTGTTTTGGTTGCAGTGGCAGTGTTTCATGTGGTTGTGACTGATATCTGAATATTATCTGTGACAGGAGAAATGAGAAGCTGCTGTCTTTCTCCTTTTATTAAAACATTAGCTTCTTCCGACCACTGATAACTTCTCAGCTCCAAATCAGTTAATAATTGCTGATGAAGTTGTACTGTTTTTTATTGGGAAACATTTCCTATAATATTAACCTACCTACTTCTTCTAGCTTTTTGCAAAGTAACTCCTCTTCTAAAACTGCATTGTTAAATGATCATCATCATTTGGCTGCTGTGTTTTTCTTAAGTGACATAATACCCTGGAAATTACTCAACAAAGGGAGTTTAACCGAATATAACTAATACAGTAACTACAGCCTTTTATAGAATTAAAATTCTGGATAAAAAAATCCAAAATATAATATAAAATATATGAATAGAAAGCACAACCACACAATACATCAAATTCAATAATGACGTGAGATTAGGAGTTTAGGGGACGATGCGAGATTAGGAGACCCATGTCATAGACGATCATACCACTGGGCACCAGAGATCCTTTCAGGAAGCTGGGGCACTCTCAAAATCAATAGCCTTGATTCCACCGTTCTGCAACACATGCTTCACCATCGACCCGCTGACAGATCCTGCTGCCTGGAAAGGAAGTTGTCTGAAGGTGAAAGAGATCAAGAGGTCAGGCGCACTGCTGTTCAGCCTGCCACATGAGATACGATGTAAAGGTTAAGCACTTGTGTTCTTTCTGAAGTGTGATCCTCTCGATATGAATTGTACTGTCCATACAAGGTCCTGGAGGGGAGGCACTGCTATTGAATGTCTAAAAGATTAGGAGCTCTGGAAGACTCTTCACCACAACCAATTTGACGATTATTCTTACAGTTTCCTCCAGATTTATTTTTCTGGCTTGCAAGCCATTCTGACTTGATTTTCTTTGCGTTGCAAAATTTCAGTTCCTCTAAAGATTTCTAATGAATTTATCATTGCTAAAAAGAATAACCTTTTGGTGTTTAAGATCAATCCTGATGCTGAAACTTGCAAGTTTGCAATGATTGCATATACTTATAAGTAACTGACATGTGCATTACAATGTATTTGAATAATTTCATGCTGAAAAATTTAACGCTTTTCTTGTGCAGTGCTTATATACTGTTTAAACTGTCTATGAACACCTACTCAAATTATGCAGAAGAATATCATTGGCATACATAGTTATTCATTGCAAAGAAGGAATGTTACAGGTGAGGTCACCTGAAGAAGGCTCCATGGCTGAAACGTTGCGTTTTCTTTCTTCTCTTTTCAGCAGGGAATAAACCTTTACTTGTTCCTTTGCAGCCTACGCATGCTGACGCAGCTACCCACCTGAACTACTTCAATGTTACAGGTATACCATTATCAAGAAGTACAATGTAATTTCTTAACTATATATCAAGGACTGTTCCTTTTAAGAGAGCAGGATCTTGCTCTGATAAGGATTCAGATTAGTTGGAAGTGCCGATTTAGAATGCCTGTTGTTCTATTTAAAGCAGCACATCATGTCTGCAGAAGCAGCTGTTGCCAACCAGATTCCAGCACACAATATCTGAAATCATTTGCTATATCCTTAAGAGTGCCAGCAATAAAGTACTACAGTTTCTGTACGCAAAGATATACATTAAGATTCCGTTTGGATCACTTAAACAACATTCCTAATATTTTATTATGGAAGTGATAGTAGAGGGAGCTCCTAAATAGTAATGAGTATTCATACTTCATTTATCCTCGTTTATCGCGTGACATGAGTAGAGCCATAAATTTGCACACTGGCTCAACTCTCTAACTTTACAGATACTGAATTCAGTAGTTGAATATGGTTTCCTAGAGCACAAAATCACTAAAGGTACAAATTCCCCTTTTCACATCACTATGGCAAGTTTTTTTTATTAAAATAGTTAAAAGTTTTTGTATAGTCCATCCCACATGTACGGAACAGTATTACTTTAGTTCAAATGGTTACATGTACAAATTGAACAGTAAGCCAACAGATGCAACGTAAAACTACAACAAAAAGGAATAAACCCTTACTCATTTCTAAACTGCAAAACCTTCTTCAAAGGAAATAATTAAAAGGTCGAACAGGCAGAAAAATCAGAAACCATTGTTTTTTTTTAAATAAAATCAAGCATTTTTGAAAAGAAACAATTTCTCAAAAAAATAAACTTTGCATTCAGAAAAGAACACCCTCTATAGTTAACGCCATCTTCTGTTCCAGTGAAAAAATAAATAAAGCTCAGAAGATCCTCCCCATAGCAGCTCAGCGACACCAGCCAGCAAAAACACACTAAAGAGGCAGAAAAAAAATTAACCACAGATTAGAACTGATTCAACAGCTGATCAACACCATGTTATAGTAATCAAGCTCCACATCTACAGTGCATACAGAAAGTTGGCACACCCTTTCCAAAATAACACATTTTGTGGCCTACAAAGCTGAAATCAAAACATCAAATCAGAATAAAAATGTATCCTTTATTAATACATTGCACTTTTGTTTTTCACTTGGGAGGTTGTGCATTACAAACATTCTGGCAAGTACAAATGGAAAAACCCAGAAAAATGGTTGGATAAGTATACACATCCTTAGTACCAGCAAAGGTAAATTAGCCCTGGCTTAAAAATTGCTTTCTAAATCACCCACTAAGCTACTTAGGCTCCACACCTACAGTATGTTCAACTGTAGAGATTGTGAAGATTCATTCAGAGTAAAATCAGCTCTTCCTGTAGCTCTCCTCTGCTGTGTGGTGCATCTCAAAGAGAACTATAGGCAACAAGGGGCTATCAAAAGGCCTCCAGGATAAAGTTGCAGAAAATCACAGAATAGGAGATGAATATGGAAATATTTTGAAGGCTTTAAATATCCCTTTGAGCATGGTCAAGAAGCCGAAGACACATGGCACCACCAAGACCATGCCTTGATTTGGTCATTCCTCCAAAATGGATGACGAGCAAAGAGGAGGAGGCTGGTCAGAGAGGCCTCCCAAGAATTCAATGACAACTATGAAGGACCTGCAGGCAATTATATCAGTCTTTATTGCCAGCAGCCATTATCACCCTGCAACTCACAACTGGCAGCCCACTGGAACTCAACAGGTGTGAGCCTGGCCAGTATCTGGATGGGAGACCTCCTGGGAAAAACTAAGGTTGCTGCTGGAAGAGGTGTTAATGGGGCCAGCAGGGGGTGCTCACCCTGTGGTCCACGTGGGCACTATACTGTAAACAGGCGCCGTCCTTCAGATGAGATGTAAAACAAGGTCCTGACTCTCTGTGGTCATTGAAAATTGAAAATCCCAGGGCATAGCGGCGTAACCCTGTCCAAAAAAGCGCTATATAAGTGTAAGCAGCCCCACCTGGATGATGCGACAGCAGCCATAGTGCGCCAGAATGCTCACCACACACCAGCTCTCAGTGGGGAGGAGAGCAGAGTAATGAAGCCAGTTCATAGATGGGGATTATTAGGAGGCCATGACTGGTAAGGGCCAATGGGAAATTTGGCCAGGACACCAGGGTTACATCCCTCCTCTCTTCGAGAAACACCCTGGGATTTTTAATGACCACGAGAGTCAGGACCTCAGTTTTACATCTCATTTGAAGGACGGCGCCTGTTTACAGTATAGTGTCCCCGTCACTATACTGGGGCATTAGGACCCACACAGACTGCAGGGTGAGCGCCCCCTGCTGGCCCCACTAACACCTCTTCCAGCAGCAGCCTTAATGTTTCCCAGGAGGTCTCCCATCCAGGTACTGACCAGGCTCACACCTGCTGAGCTTCAGTGGGCTGCCAGTTGTGAGTTGCAGAGTGATATTGCTGCATGCTCATACCCTTTTGCATTTGGGGTTGTGTGCTATAGTGAGCAAATAAAGGTAAAATAAATTGTTAATGTGTTTTGATTTCAGGCTGTTGGGCCACAAAATGTGAAAACTTTCAACAGGCACCGTACGCATGAGCACAACTAACCGTTTATCATTTTTAAAATGGAACAAAGGTAATTATTAATCAACTTTAAAACCAGATTCTGATTTGTCTTGAAATTCCGATTCTGTGGTAACAGGCGTCATTTAGAAAAATGTTACTTTTGACAAGTTAGGGGCAGAGCGGTGGCTCTGGGGCTCAGGATCTGCCCCTGTGGCTGGAAGGTTGCCAGTTCAAATCCCACAGCCGGCAGAGGAATCCTACTCCGCTGGGCTCCTGCGCAAGGCCCTTAACCCGAACTGCTCCAGGGGCACCGTACAATGGCTGACCCTGCGCTCTGACCTCAGGCTCTCTCCCTGTCTGTGTGTCTGTGTGTCTCATGGAGAGCAAGCTGGGGTATGCGAAAAGATAATTCCTAATGCCGAAATTGTAAAGGGTTAATAAAGTGATGATAATAATAATAATAATAATAATAATAATAATAATAATAAGTGATCTATGTAGCAACAGCAGAGCCAGACTTCTGAAGCTAAGCATGGTAAGGCCTGGTCAGTACAGGGGTGGAAGACCTCCAAGGACCAGTAAGTGGTGCTCATCCCCCTCGATCTGAATTTCCAGGCATCCAATTTCCACGTCTGGAGACGCTGTGCTATAGGAGGCGCTGACTACCAGATGAGACGTTAAACTCAGGTTCTTCCTTGTTAACCCCAGTGTCCTGGCTAACTTCCCCTCCGGATGTGCACTATCTAGCCCACCTCAAGCTAATATGGTAACCGCGCACCCCCCAGATGGGTGATCCACTTGAGTGGTGGATAAAACGTTACCCCTCTTTTGTGTAAAACTCTTGGGGATATTTTGGGATGAAATGCGCTATATAAATACATTCATTATTACTACTGAGCAATGGCACACCGTATGTTAATATGAGAGGTTGCATTAAATATAGGCAAGCAAGGCTTTATTAACAAGACTGGGGGATTTGGCCCAGTACTTCAGATCAAAACTTACCACAAACACTCAGTCACGCACATCCCTGAAAAACGTAATTAGATTTTAAATCCAAGTGCCCTCATGCAGTCCTTGTGAGCCTCAATCAGATCTTTGCAGCCTTCTTCACCTTTCTCCATGATGCTGAAAAAGCACACAGGAACACCAGCATGAGAAAAACCCTTATCAGCCTCCAAGTGCCTTTCATTATTACACAAACCTCAGGAACACTTGAAGCACGCAGTCTGGACAACCACTTAAAGGGCAACTGCAGTCCCAATTTCTCAGACCAGTCATTAAATCTCGGTAACAAAATAAATTCATTGACAGTATAGAAAAAAAACGACAAATTTCAAATTAAGCACAAAATCATGAACTTTGTGAAATTCCTGTAACTGGCCCCGTTGTTGCAAAGCCCCGGTCTCACCATGAGCGAGAGCTCACTTGAATTGTGACGTGAAGTGACCCTTCCTGCTCGCTAGTCACTGTACCGACTAATTCATGTGATGTACAATGGAATAATTACAGGTTGTGCAGCAGCTAGTTCACCACAGAAATGTTCCAGGGTGATCTGCAGGCAGAGTTAACAAGTAGTCTTTGTCTGCAAAACAGTCTTAAAATCTAGAGCAATATTTCTATCAGATTAGAAGAGATGTATTCACGAGCCTTCTTGTTTACAATGTCATAGAGTCACACAAATCACCAGAAGCTTTGTTGCCTTATTCTGAATCACAGAACATGGCGCTGCGCATACCTGGACATTCTGTGCTGGAAACTGGCGGTTTTACAAGTTACTGTGCACATTTTCCTTTTATTTGGTGCATAAAATGCACTTATCAGTGCTGATTATTTCTAACCCCAAAGTACAAAAACAGTGTTGCAGGAAATGTGAAAAAACCAAGAGTGGTCAGTAAAAGCATAACACAAGATGTCTGGCAACCAAATGCATAGTCCTGCACGAGACAGACTACAGTACAAAGTAAGGTTTGCGTTGTTTTTGATAAATTGCCTGGGGGAGCACTCAACTGATGAGCTTCCAGTTGACGTCAAGTTATGAAGGCCAAACTCAATTAATTCCAGTCCGTCACTCAGGCAGAACTAAACCATGCATAGCGACCGATTCCCGTAACAACAAAGTTCAGGAAAAACATTTTTCAGTGTCATTCATCAAGCTCAGCTAATATATTCTACATATTTGGGAGACTTTTCGTGTCCATATCCATGGGCATCTTTAGGCGACGTATTCCAGGTTTCTTCCAGGTCTACAAAAACTTTTTTTTTTAACTTTTCTTTAAACCCAGCACTTCCATGCCAGTGCAGCGAAAATGGCAGATTCTGCCAGAAAATAAAAAGCAGAGTTTAAGTAAAACGTTCATCTGGAGAAAAAAGGGTTTTCTTAATACTTCAGCACACTTCAGAAAAACTACAACCCTGTAGAACCCACAATCATTGAAGGGCTTGAAGGGAGACTGAGAAGGAAGGGCAGTGTCCTCACCAGGCGTCCCGGGCCTTCTTGGTCTCTGGACACGCACAGCACGGTTTCAGGGGCTTCTTTTCCTGCGGCTCCGTCACATCCTTAGTGGAGTCGCAGCTTGCTGCCGATAAACTCGACATCTTCGGCCTCTGGGTACCTGCTGCGGAAACTCGGGGGTCAAATACAAAAGGAGGAATTAAACTAGGCCGACATCCAAAATATAAGGAAGTAATAATCTCGCCAAGTTTTTTTTGCTACATTTATTCCTTTCGTTTTTCACACAATGAGCTCCAAAATATACTGAAACGCAGGGATCGACTTTGTTTTCGCATTTTTCTGCAACACAATTCGTTATTTTGTACGGCTGTGCGTTTATAAGCTTCTACACTTTTACAAATTAGCAGAATACAGTATACATCTATAAAAAGTTAACTTCATAAGGAACAGCTGCACTATTCAAATACCGCCACTGCCGTCCATTTAAATAAATTGATAATGTCTCTTAGATCATGTAAACTGCCCAGTTTATTACAAATCTCGTAACTATAACTATGTAGCAAAGTTACAACCCCGTAACGTAAGAAGTTTCAAACGTAATATCGCCCTTCACGTATTTTGCAAAGGTACTTTAGAATAAATTAAGTACTACAATAATCTGCACAATAAGTACAACTTAAAACCAATCGATATTAATGCTCCCCTTACTTTATTTCACCTCTTCCGGACGACTGCTACTTCACGTGTGTCCTTACTTGCATAAGATCAAACGTTTTTACTTAAACTTCGGCGCTTCCTGGGGTATGTAGTTTTATAGCGGCCTCCCCCGGGCCAGATCAAACAGATCAGTGGAACATTCTTCAATACATCTCCCAAAATGCAATGCAGGAGGACTATCGTAAACAGATTTTTCTGACGTGAAGTCACAGAATTAATTGCCAACATGGCGGCTTCCAGTCGCTTGCTTCGGCTGTTCAGGAATTGCCTGCAGGATTCCCGTCTTCCTCTACGAGCGCTGGGGCACACTCCCGGAGATCAAGTACGGGAGAAAACCAGTAACTGGAGCAATGGCTGTAATCGGACTGGTCGGTGCAGGACAGCCTGGGTTATTGGTCTGGGGATCGGAGGGGCTGCTCTGCTGTACTCCAGGGCAGATTCAGAGGATCAGTCATCACCTGGGACGAGTCCTTTGGGGATCCGTTTTACCGGCGCCTCCCTCCATAATCTGCTGCCAGTAGCGCAGTGTGCTACCCCGTTCAAACCGGATAGTCCCCGGTATACGTACAACTTCATTGCAGATGTCGTGGAAAAGTCGGCGCCTGCAGTTGTTTACATTGAGATTGTTGGAAGGTAAGAAATTCAATTGTAGGTTTTTAGATATGCAAGACGGATCAGCTGTTCGGTCTGTGACTGTAAATCACAAGTTTCAAATTAAGAACCGTCTTCAAAAAAATTCTCAAAGTCTTTACAGGTTTTCTAAAAGTTTTCATTAGCATTCTGTGTGTGTTTTGTAGTGTTACCCTGAGCCGAATAATATAACTCCCAGTTTTAAGTAGTCATCTTGTACTGTTGTAAACTCGTAACAAATGGGAGTGCAATTTTAAAAACGTAAAAAACAACAACAATGTTTTACCGTGTGAGCACACTGCACATGAAACACCGGTTTTCTTGTGAATGTCACAGCCTAAACACCTGTGAGTAATTTGATTTACAAAAACGACATGGATTGATTGTGAGACATTCTAACGAGGTTGTGCTGTTTTTTTTTTAAGCATGGTGTTTACCTTCATACAGCCTGCTGCATACTCGCAGCAGAGTTTCTGCTGAACTCTGTGTGTCACAGATAAATGGTTTGCTAGAGCAGTCACTCAGCAGTGATTCTACAGCATCATTCCAGCCCCTGAGACCACCTCTTATGTTGCCCTGCTACTCAAAGGTGAAGATTCTCTATGTCTGCTTGGACTGGATTGTGCTCTGCGGTCAGCAGAGGTCAGAAACCGTTATAGTCAAAGATGAGGCTTCTTTAAGGCTTGTGACAGTTGCTGCTTGCATGTTGCATGTGTTTATTCTGTGTTAGGCACCCGTATACACGCAGAGAGATTCCGATCTCCAACGGTTCGGGATTCATCATCAGCCAGGATGGGCTGATAGTAACGAATGCTCATGTGGTGGCCAACAAGCGAGGAGTGAGAGTCAAGCTGGCTAATGGTGAGACGTACAACGCGGTCGTGCAGGATGTGGACCAGGTAGCAGATATCGCCACTATCAAGATAAATGCAAAGGTAGGCAGGGGAACAGGGTCTGAGCTGGTCAGTTTTATATGTACACAGACATTTGCATGACTTGAAAAACTATTTTATGAAAGTCTATGGTATTGCCAATCTGTGTTCACAGCTAAGGCACAGATCTGTGTTTCCAGCATTATGGTCTGCTGGTTTTCCTGAATGGGCAGGTTTTGTGAAAGTTCCCAGCAGGAATCACACTTTAAGCGTCCCAGAAGAATAGCTCGCAGACAGACAATACGGGGTACAAAGATGGTCAGCTTTCCCTATTATTTAATGGCTCTCTTCTTGCATGATTTAATTCTCTTGCTTTGGTGGAAAAACAAGGTGTTTTTTTGGGGTGTATACATTTTTACCAACACACAACATTTACATGCATGGTGCAATGTGTAGCCTGCCTTTAGTGGTGTAATGGAAGAATTCGCCTTTTCTAAAGTAGCGATATCTTTTTGTCGTGAAAAGTAGGTCATGATGACATGGTTTAAACAATAGAAGTCAGAAAAACCTGTTCTGACAAAGAGGAGATTCCTTTGGTTTGAATCCATGAACAGATGTTGCAGAGCAGTGTAAGGAGCCTGCTTAGAGAAAGTTATGTTTTAGTCAACATCAGAAGGGAAATGCCAGTATATACCTGTACCAGTAGGCCCCTGGGGGAAACCCATGTAACCATGGGGGAACATTCAAACTCCACCCAGACCGCACCCCAGTTGGACCCAGGTCCCTGACACTGCAAGAGAGCAACGCTAACTACTGCACCACTGTGCCACCCCTAGGATAACACTAGCAACACTAGAATGGAAAAGATCTTGTTTGTATAAAGAAATGAGTGTCAGACCGCAAAGCACCAATATTGCAAAAGTTAAAAGATTCCAAAATTAAATATAATTGCTTCTGTCACCTTCCTGTGCTGACCTGAAATATGAACTGTGAATCTTTTGGATACAGTACGGTAAGGAGAGCGCTGTTATATTCAGAATTACTGCCAGGTGTTTCTCTGGTTGTGCAGAGGCGAGTTTTGAAAAGCACCGGCAGTATGAAATGGTTTTGCTTTATTATTCTTTCACCGCTGGTCGATCAAATGTCATCCCTTCAAGTCCTGTGGACAGCAGGGTGGCTGAGGAAGACAAATCCCCCACCCTTTCTGTCAGCTGGTGTGTAATGGGTGTCTCCCCCTCTGCAGCACCCCCTCCCGACTCTGCCCCTGGGTGTGTCTGCGGAGGTGCGGCAGGGGGAGTTTGTGGTCGCCATGGGAAGCCCCTTTGCTCTGCGCAACACTATCACATCCGGGATCGTGAGCTCGGTGCAGAGAGGCAGCCGGGAGCTGGGCCTTTCCAACACCAACATGGACTACATCCAGACGGACGCTGCCATCGACGTAGGTCCTGCGCCGTGCAGCTGTCTGTAGGCCTCTGCCCAGACTCGGAAGGTTGTCACACCAGCAAAAACATGGGGAATTCTACAGAAAGCACCCGTCAGTAAACAACCCCGACTGTGGCTCAGGAGCGTGGGTTGATATTGGGCCCTTTCCTTTCATAGCCTGCTCAACTTTCTTGCTCTTTGTTTTCATTTATTCCTTACACCTCACATTCATGTCCTCGGTTTTAGTTCACAATGGGTTAGTTTTCACCTTGAATTTGTTCTAACTTTTACCCTGATCTACTGGTTTGGCTGCCTGAATCTGAGAGGCAAGAACAAACTGGGCAGCCTGGTGAAAATATGTCCGAAGGTCACTGGGGCTGATCTTCCAGCCCTCTTCTCCATCTGTCATACACGTGTTTTACGTAAAGCAAAATCCATCTGTGATGATTCTTTACACCCCTTGTTTAATAACTTCCAGTTACTCCCATCAGAACGCAGATACCGACTCCCCAGCTCCAAACCCAATAGACTTAATCATTCATACCTGTAGCCATATCGTTACTTAACACTTGACTTTCTATGTATGTGTATCATTGTTGTTGTCGTGTTTTTTTTTCCTGTTTGTCTGTACACCAACACTGCTGCAGTAAAACAACTTTCACCCTCGGGGATAATAAAGACTCTCTTTTTAAATCAATTCTTGAAGTGTTTACATAGCTACTGTTTATTGTACAGTGAGAGGTATTTATCGTTTCTTTTACGTTTTTGTTTCACACTTACGAATTGTATAGTTCATGTTTTTATTGACTCACAAACTTAATGCATCATTTATCTTTTAAATCTAGGCTTGTGCTTGTTATTGTTTTGTTGCCGTTTTTGAAAAACATGTTTTGTTGTACTGTCTTGCAGTTTGGAAACTCTGGCGGGCCACTCATCAATCTGGTAAGTCCCAAAACTTCACAGCCTTCACACTAGTGATGTTGTTCCGGATTTGCCTAAGCTTGTCTTTCAGAGACAATGAACAACCCAAAAGTCCCTTTCAGAAAACAGTGTATGACTTTTTTAAAAAACTTTTTTTTCAGAGCTTGCCGGTTAAAACCTTGTTATAAATGCTCCAGTTTGTTGTTGTAAATTAATTGCAAAGTCATAATGCAAAGAACAGAAACACAATCTTGGGGAAAAAAAACCCAGCTAGCCATCGCATTTTACTGAAAGGACATGATAATGAGTTATATTCATTTTTTAAAATAATCACATGTAAAGGTCACAGGGAAAAATGTTCATTTGTTACTTTTGGATTAAAACACTGAAAAATCATTTACTTTTATCATTTTAGCAGATTTTTTTTCTAAGTGCATAGCGCTAGGCCCCTCCATTCTTACTCAGTAGCGTGATGAAGAATTCAAGTCTTTCCAAGAAATCCTGTATAACTCCCAGCAATTAAGTAGGTTTTAAGTAGGATATACTTGTATATAGTACAGTCGATCCCACAAATCTCAAGGTGCTATACTGTCCCTTTAGGTTATTTTTAGTTTTTTTCCATAAGTAATAAACACAGAGACATGTGACAGAAATAGTTATTCCCAGGAATAAAACTGTGGAAAATAAAAGAAACAAAGCTAAGAAGGGAAACGAATGGGAGTTAAGAGGTCACCATACTGCTTTATTTCTGTGACTCACGAATGTGAAATTGTGGGATCCCTCGGGCTATGTGGATCACGCCTCCTTGAAACTGTATGTAAACAGGCACAAGGTAACAAAATGGTTCAAGTGACTGGAATGCAAATCATGATGCTTTAAAGTTTTTGCTTAGTTTTTTCATTGGCTTGCTCATAAAAGCATCCGTCCACCTTATGACATCTACCTGAAAACCAGCCCTCGACCCAGTTTTTAGATCCTGAATGGCTCAGGTCAACGTGAGGTCAAGGCGCAGAACGGGCTGAAGGCAGGACATATCCAGGGCAGGATGCCAGCCGATTGCAGGGCACATATACTTTAATTCTAGGGGTGAATTTAAAGATGCCAGTTAAGTGGGAGGAAACTGGAAAAACCCATGTCGCTATGGGGAGAGCATGCAAACTCCACACAGAAGGCACCGCAGGCCACCGTGAATCCCAGGAGCCTGTGAGGCAGCATTGCCACTGTGCTGCCCATACTAGATCTTGTACTAAACGTTTTCTAGTATGATTCCCACACAAAGTTCAAGAAAACTGTCAGTATTTAATGTAAAATTTTTCCTGTACGGTATATGGCCTACTTCCGTTTTCTTAAAGCTTTCTGTTGTATTTGGCATGACATGAACTAGTTAAGTTGGCGCTGCTGGGATGTCATTCTGTAGTCATCTTGTCCTTTCTTGATTTTCCAAGCTAGTGCAAATGAGGGGGAAAAATGGAAAAAAAAACTGCAGAGGACAAGTTTTTTTAACCAGGCCGTAGCATATTGTAATACATTTGAGTCCTTCTCACTACGAGTTATTTTAATCCTGAACTTTAGTGAGTCTGGTCCCAGTTTTAATTATGTGTTACTGAAGACAAAGTAGCTCGCCCAACTGAGAGGGTTAGTCCTGGTGGTAGGAAGTTTGGAGGTCAGTATGATAGACAGCCGAGTGTGTCCACGCTTGCTTTAGTGGACCTTCTGTAGCTACAGTTGTTATAATGACACTGCAGCCACTCTGACTGCCTCTGATTTTGCCTCCAGGATGGGGAGGTGATTGGTATCAACACCATGAAAGTGACAGCAGGCATTTCCTTTGCCATTCCTTCAGACCATGTGAAGCATTTCCTCAACAGCACAGAGGAAAGGAAGAGTAAGTCCTTCGGTCCCGGCTGTTCTCTCTCGGAGCAGTCTGAGCAAGGCTTTGGGAAGAATGAGAGGTTACAGCTAAGTTGGGGGTTTGGTAAACGGCACAGTCACTAGGACAGGACGTACCAGTATTTCTTTCATCTCGGTTCACCCTTCGTGTTGAGCGCTGGCATATTCCCAAGAGCTAAAATACCTCCTCCCCAGATTTCACAGAAACCTTTGTTAAGTTAGAACTCTTTTTTTGAGGGACATGATCTTTTCAGCGCCAGGTCTTATTACTAAGTGAAAACAGCCATGAAACAAATATGAAATGGAGACCATGTTCCTCAATAAACCTGAAATTAACTATCAGAGGCTAAGAAGAATCACACAGAACTGCAACAACAAGTGTAGTGCTGATCTCTAAATGTACTGTTCCTAAAAGCTGAAGAAAGGAGAGGTCTGGGCAAAATACTGTAAAACTACGCCCACTTGTGGTTCCTCAGTAAAGCAGTGGTAATTAAACTCGTAGCTTTGACCTGGCTGGAAATGTAAGTGTTTTAGGGGTTGAAACCCAAAGGTTTGGTCCCTGGTGTTACTTAGATATGATACAGTATTCACAGGTTCTGACCTCTGAGAACATCCATCTGCCTGTTTTTAGTAATTACGGTCCTTAAAACCAGAGATTAGCCTGGCAGGCACAGGCACCAGGTTTGGCTGCCAGTCCATTACAGGGCACAAGCTTACAGTGCACATACTCTGTCAAGCATAGGGGGACAACATTCCCAGTTAACTTGGGAAAACATGTCATCGGACTGCAGGAGTCCAACTCGGAAACATCCAGCCACAAACTCACACATGGACACGGGGGTGACACGCAGACTCCACGCAGAAAGTACTCCAAATCGGAATCAAAGCAAGAAACCACGAGCTGTGGAGCTCTGTAGGCCCCACATCACGGGATCATCCTAATTCCATGTTCGCTGGTGTTTGTCCCGTGTGTGCTGTGTGCCTCCTGTGTGGTGTGTTCGGTGCTTTTATTCTGCAGCGGTATTGTTACTGGACTGTGTTAGAGAGAAGTCCTTAACTGGATCTGACTGGAATGTTGTGACTGTAAACTATTACATACTTCTATTTCATCTCTTCTGTTCTGCGCTGGGTGCTTCTGTGACATGTTAAGGATTTTCATTTTATTTTATTGTGGTTTTCCTCCAGAATCTTGGTTTGGTGAATCAGAAGCGAAGCGTCGCTATGTGGGTGTGATGATGCTGACACTAACTCCCAGGTAGGATACACTTCCATGTAAAAGTGATAATATTTTCTGCAACATTTTAACATCGATTGCCAATACAATCAGTTTTTTTCTATTTATAAAGGCAAATCCTTACTCTCAGTTATTAATACCATGCTCATACTTCTCATAGATCTATCTTTGTTTTTCCACATAGAGATATTTTTATATCTTTTACTAAATCAAATTGGTATTTTCCACTTTTGTACTTATGATACCAAACTGTTTTGAAAATGGCACATATGTATACGAAGAACACAGCCTTAAATATAGCACAAAAAATATTGCCATAGCCTGTATTGCAAATAATGTGTGCGTTAAAAATCTAATGAAATTATTTAAAATAGGAACTAAATGGCATACTTTAAGCACACAAATATAATTACAAGTCATTAATAAAAATTAGAGTAATTGTGCAATACATTAGTACTAAATATAGAACCTGGCAGATATTGTCAATTATTGTCAATTACTGTCTTTATCAGTGTATCAGTGAAGAATGTACAAACTTGCAGGTATGTTTCTGTGCATTTTTTACATTTTATTTAGCTCTCTCCCACAAATTTCAGTACTGATCGTGATGATACAGTATTAGACCCATCGCTCTGTATGTGACACTAATGGTTGCACCTCAGAGCAGCTTCTGAGCTGTCAATCCGGATTCCCATAATCTGACAAAGCGATCACAGGTATTTGTTCCTTGCTTTATGTTTTGAAATTATGGTGCTATATTTCTTGTGTACTTTTTTCCTCCTTTTTTTCCGATTACGTATGCGATATTAGGTAAGAAAAAAATCAAATATTGCCTCAGTCTTGTCAGAATGAAAGTGGTACGACGAAAGTGGTTTTCATTTTGAGTGTCGTTTTCATCTGTTAGATTTCCCCTTCTTTGATACCCAATAAATATATCTCGCATGTAGGAATTGATTAAGGTTTTTCCATTACCCATTGTTTGACAGTGTAAGTGCTGGCTTTAAAAAAACCTCTTTATTCTTAGTTAACTTCAGTTAAATTTCCACCAAACAGTTGTGCAATGTCTATTGCCTTTTTGAGAGCTTTTGTGAGTACTGTACGGTACCCTTAAACAATTTTTAAGGCACATTAATAACCCTTCATTTTTAAAAATCTGTATAACCTCAGACGTACCTGAAGATAAGTAAAGCTGGATTTCATTTTGACTGGTGCCAGTCACTTGAGCGGAACTTGCTATTTTTATTTTCAGAAGCATTTTAACTGGTCATTCCTTCTCGTTTCTGCTGAGGCTGTCACGAGTGTCCTGCCGCAGCAGACTCAGCCGCTGTGATGAGGGGGAACAGTATTGAGCAAGCTCGAGTGCACAGGGCTTTGCTAACTCCGCTGGGAGCCTTCTCATGCACTCAGTCCTGCTTGTAGATCAAATGTTAGTGTCACTGGCTAGCAATGCAAGTAACAGCCTAAGCAGAAAAATAACAGAGCCTACAATCGCCACCCCTTCCCACAAGGCCAGTACTACTGCCCTGTAATTGTTTTTTTTAATAAAAACTGTTTTAAAGCTGCAAAAATGGATCCTTTTGCGGATTAGTCACGAGCCGTGTTATAAAGCAGGGGGAGTGAGACTGAAAATAGCTCAACCGTCCTGTGACAAGCCAAATGCTGTCATGAGCAGAATCGCCCAGTGTTACCGGGTTCACAAACTGCCTGGTGCGGTGTTTCCTTTGTTGACGGGGGGAGTAGTTAGAGATGACGTGCTAGAAAATAAAGAGGTCCGCACTGCCTTCTGCTGTCTCTTTCCCAGCATCATCGCCGAACTGAAGCTCCGCGACCCCACTTTCCCAGACGTGACCCATGGGGTCTTGATTCACAGGGTCATCATGGGTTCGCCAGCGTACAGGTGAGTCTGTGAGATGGGAGCGGCGACTCCGGCCATGTGTCCCTGCTCGCTGCGAGCTGGATGTTTTGGAAAGTAGAGAAGTCTCCCAGCCATCATATCTCGCAACCATAGCGATATTGGGTTTTAGATGTTCTTCCCGATCCATTTCTTCTGTAATCCATCTTATTGATCATCATTAGTTTATCCCTCTTCCCATCGCTGTCTCCCAGGGCTGGCGTGAAACCAGGCGATGTAGTGCTGGAGATCAACGGCAAGCAGGTGAAGACAGCGGAAGAAATCTACAACGCAGTGCGCACCTCGGACAGCATTAACATGGTCGTGAAAAGACAAGACGACCTGCTTATTCTGCACATGACTCCCGAGGTCACAGAATAAACCTCATGAGCTCGGCAGGACACTTCATCAAGTAGCAAGAACACTTGGCGGATGTTATTTAAGAATGTTTGTGTTAAAAAACGCCTGAAAAAGACTTATTTTTTAATTCCCTTCATATCTTTTGCTCTGGAACTGGAGATGCATTGGACTTCAATTTTTTATGAATGTGGTCTTGCTTTAGCCTTAATGAATATGATCAAGATTAGAAACCATGTCTTCCCACTGTCTCATGCGTAATAGAATTGTATGTTTTCTGTGAGACCCACAGTGTTGAAAATATTCACCATGGTAAATATTCAAGATCCAAGAGTGTTTTTTTTCTCATTTGCCTAAATAACTTTAACAGTAAGAAAAAATAAATGTATTTGGTTTTGACTCAATATTTTTGTCACGTGACTGACAAGTGGTTTTGTAGGCAATTTGGTTGCCAGTTGCTAATTGATCTGAGGCTCTCATCAGTCATTTCTTGAAAGAAGCCGGCGTATCGGCTTCAACAACATGGCTGAGTAGCTCGTTCCGTACTCCCACCGCCCTCTGGGTAGAAAAAAACAACTTCTGTTCTGAGTTTTAAATGCACTTCCCCATAGATTCAACTTCTGGTCTTCAGGTTGAAGTTTCACTGTAGGTTCTGAAAGGGTTAAATCTGTCAGTGCCTTTGATGTTTTGGAATATTTGAATCACGTTTTTTCTCTTCAATACTAAAATGATTCAGTTATGTGAATCTGAAAGTGTAGGAATTTCCTCAAACCTTTAAGTGAGGAAACTTATTGATAAAGCAGCAAGAATGGATTGTGCTTTTTTAACAAAACATCCCTTAAATTTAAATTCTACACATTTAACTATACATCACCATAGGTCCAACACAGGTAACTTCTCCATATTAAGTATTTTTGTTCATATCTTTACAGCTAGTTTTTGCAAACTGCATGGCATGTATTTGGCTAGACTTCTGCTGTCACTAAACATTAATTAAATGCCCTTGCCATTTTTTCAGATCCATCTGTTTTGATATATACATCATTGATATTAATTAAATACACTAGTGGTCTTAATGAAAATGCTTGTGATAAACTTAGTTGTTACTCCAGTTTTGAGCTTTCACCCCTTAAATGGACGTATATGAGCATAAGAAAGGTTACAGATCAGGTGAGGCTGTGTGCCCCCCTTGCCTGTTTGGTAGTTAGTAGTTAATTGATCTAAAGATCTCATCCAGTTGTTTCCTGAAAGAAACCAGGGTATTTATTGACTCACAGACTTCCACAGCACATTAGGTAAAGGAATGCAAAGGAACAAGTAATAGGTTTATGCTGAAAAGAGGAGAAAGAGAAACAACATTTTGGCTGTGCTGTCCACACCTGAAGAGGGCTCCACAGCCGAAATGTTCCTTTCTTCTCTTTACAGCAGGGAATAAACCTCTTCCTTGTTCCTTTGCAGCCTACGCATGCTGACGCAGCTCCCCACCTGAACTACTTAGATAAAGGAATGCCTCCTTTTTTCAGTTTTAAATGTTTTTCATGATCTATACAGTTATTTTTTTATCCATTGACATGATTTTGGCCATTTGCTGTACAATCCCGAACACAGGTACCTTAAAACTTTGTGATAACTTCCTCAAATTGTCCTGTTCAAATCTGTAATTGTGTTCATTTCAAAATGTGGTTCTGGAATTGGTCCGCAGAAAGTATTTACAAGATAGTACTTCTGTAACAATTTTATCACTTTCTATTTATTTTTAAAAAGTAACAACTGCAATTTTTACTTGAGAGCAGGTGCAGTGCTCCAGATCACTGGAAAGACACCTGATATTCTTAACCTCGGGAGTAAATTGCTCTGCAGTGGTCGAACGTAACTGCAGAGTATTTATTTCTGTTTAGTCCTGTCTCCTATATTTTCTGTGTGGTTTTGATGGCTGGCACCTCGTCTGCATGCAGCTGAGACATGGAGGAGGGCTGTCTAGTAACTAAACACACCCGGTTTTGGCATTATCACCTCAGCTAAAATGTTAATCTTTTAACCAGCAGCGCTGATTATCAGTCTATAGTCACATTGATTAATGTAATGGCAAGTGCTTGTATTTGACTGCCCAGCAATCCCTTTACAAAAATACATACTTTAGAGTAATATACAAAAACTAACAGTTTTATACATTATTAAAAGTAGTTTACAAGAACTAACAGTTCTACAAAAATAGCTGATCTCTGATTTCAAATGTATTGTTCATAATAAGGGTGGATTTCATTTTTAGTATTTCTATTTTTTATTTAGGTTATTATATTTCTAACTTTTATGTATTATTTGCCTATTATTGGCAGGATTAATTATATTTAAGAAATTGATGTTATATGCGGGTTTTAACAAAAAGGCAGGAAGAATTAGTAATATGAACCTGTTGCATTTTGTCGTCTGCTGAATGAGGGGCTTTTTGGATGGAGATATCCGGAAGAGCTCATTAGTGAACTCTGCCTGAACCCCCACCGCAGTGCAGATTTAGCCGTTGCAGGAACTAGCTGGCACGCCCTCCAGGTCGACTGTGTGCAGCCACGAGCAGGGCAGCTGGAGCAATCGGACCAGAGAGACAGAGATGACTGTAAGATGCAGCTGCAGGAGGGGTGTGGACACCACAAAGGGGGGGCAATGGTTCTGAAAGGGTTAAATTTGTCAATTGCCTGAGCTAAGTGTGTCCCCCCTTATCCAGTCCTTACAGAAGACAGACAAGCCCCAGGACACGCAGGAGCAAAATTTACTCACTGTATGGACAGTAGTGTGCACAGGTGATGGGGAGGTCAGGAATCAGAGGTGTGGACTGCAGTGTGCACAGGCGATAGGGAGGTCAGGAATCAGAGGTATGGACACTCTAGTGTGCACAGGCTATGGGGAGGTCAGGTATCAGAGGTATGGACACTCTAGTGTGCACAGGCTATGGGGAGGTCAGGTATCAGAGGTATGGACACTAGTGTGCACAGGCTATGGGGAGGTCAGGTATCAGAGGTATGGACAGTGCAGTGTGCACAGGCAATAGGGAGGTCAGGAATCAGAGGTATGGACACTCTAGTGTGTACAGGCGATAGGGAGGTCAGGAATCAGAGGTATGGACACTAGTGTGCACAGGCTATGGGGAGGTCAGGTATCAGAGGTATGGACAGTGCAGTGTGTACAGGCGATAGGGAGGTCAGGAATCAGAGGTATGGACACTCTAGTGTGTACAGGCGATAGGGAGGTCAGGAATCAGAGGTATGGACACTAGTGTGCACAGGCTATGGGGAGGTCAGGAATCAGAGGTATGGACACTCTAGTGTGCACAGGCGATAGGGAGGTCAGGTATCAGAGGAATGGACAGTGCAGTGTGCATAGGCTATGGGGAGGTCAGGTATCAGAGGTATGGACAGTGCAGTGTGTACAGGCGATAGGGAGGTCAGGTATCAGAGGAATGGACAGTGCAGTGTGCACAGGCGATAGGGAGGTCAGGTATCAGAGGAATGGACAGTGCAGTGTGTACAAGCGATAGGGAGGTCAGGAATCAGAAGTATGGACAGTGCAGTGTGTACAGGCGATAGGGAGGTCAGGAATCAGAGGTATGGACAGTGCAGTGTGCACAGGCGATAGGGAGGTCAGGTATCAGATGTACGGACAGTGTGAATCCAATTATCAGAGTCCATGTCACAATAAATGCCATGAGAAAATGTAGGCTGATGATTTGGCACAACAAATATTGAATATGTATTATACTTCTGGAGGAGCAGACCGTCTCCAGTGGTCTTCACAGGAAATCTGTGAGAAGGAAGAATAGATATTTAACACAAATTGTGAGACGAAAAAACGCTTGCACGCTTTCTTGTGGAAAAAGGTATGAGTTTCACTTGAACCAGAAGGGCACTGATTGGAGTATGATGTAAAGTAGTTGATGAGTGCTTAACGTCCTAGGGCACTGGGATGCAGAAAGCCCACAACTACTCACAAATTCTCATTGGATGATAAATGCTCTGGTCAACAGTAAAAAAAACGAACATTCAGTCTTAAATGCTTACAGTGCACTCCAAAAGTATTGGTAAAGCAAATTCAACACTGTTTTTGCTTTACAGTCAAGCAGTTTCTATTAATTAGATTAACAGGAAAGATTAGTATAACACTGTATGTGTATGTATATGACTTGATTCTATAATTCCATGCATACATTTGATCATGCTAGACAAAAACTGTTTATTCCACCTAGTGATTTCAGTGACCACTTGTATTGGTACAGCCACTTCAGGAATGTTGAGAGTGCGGAAGTCAGTATTTAGTTGGGTATGTGTTTAACAACGTTAAGTCGGTGACCACTGTACTCACCTATCTCTGTGTGTGATCACTCGAGATGCTTTGCCGAGCCTCTCCATCTGCCACTTTGAGTTCTTGGCTATTCTTGACAGAATAAAGCAGGTGACGGTGTGGGACTTTATATTAAAACTAACTCAAAGCTAAGGAACTGAAACAAGAGGGTAGAGGCTGTTCAGAATCAGTAGAGAGTAGAAAATAGGATTTCTCAGGGCATAACACAAGTCAAAGGAAATAGGTCATGAAATAAACATATGAGCGCAAGCAGGTTGTGTATGATGAGATCAGGAAGGTATGCAGCAAAAGTGATATTGTGTTACTGGGAGATTTGAAATTTCCACAGAGAAGTTGGGATATTTTGGTAAAGAATACAGATGAAAATGATATGGTCGAAATGGTTAACAATTGCTTCTTGACCAACTATGGAGGATGGTCTTATTAACTAAATCTTTTCACACAACACGTATATAATTAAGGGTGCAGAGGTAATAGACCCTGCTGTAAAACATGAGATCAGGGTTTATGATTTTAGAAAAGCAGACTGTGGAATAAAGAAGGAAAATGGTAGAGCTTGCAGACTGTAAACAGGGAAAATAGGAATTAGTAGGATGGTCTTAATTAAAAACAACCAGGTTAAAGGCTCAAACACATTGGTCCCTAAAACAATTAAGTCCAGGTATAGGAAAATATTACTTTTTTGTAGTAAAGCAAAAAAAAAAAGTAAACAGTTCACAAAGCAATATCGTATTATAATAATTATAATAAGCTATAGCTTTATCATCTCCTAACACTTCAGTGTTCAGACTGTTTTTTACCATACCAGTCAAGAACACACCCTGTGTAAATGAAAACTGCAGCAGTAGCAAAGTTATCTGATCATGATTTATACTCAGGCTTTATAGGGGTGAGGATAATTAAATCCAAATGTAATGGCCCTGAGCCTTGATCTTTTTTTTATTCTTGATTTTTTTCCCAGTCATCCATGCAAGTTCATGAAAAGGAAACCTAAAGAAGGAAACTATAGACTTATCCATCTTACATCTGTTACTGGTAAAGTTACAGCAAGGATATGAATTGCGAAGTAAACTGATGACTACTAGCTGCACTACTAATTCAGAAGTGAAAGGTCAAGCACTTTGTATTGGCAAATGCAGAAAATGTGGCTAAGAAAGGTAAGACAGCTGAAAATGTCCACTGTGTAAAGAATTCTGGTATTAAAACAGGAAACATTTTGAGCCCAGCCTGACAAGTTTGAATACTAGAATACAAGAATAGACTCCTGTAATTTGCCCATATTGTTTCTATTTTTTATATGACATCATGCAAGCATTTTGGAATTGCTGGTATTTGTTTTAACAGAGCATGTGGTATATACAATATGTTTTATATGAACTCTAAATAAATTGTAATATTGCTTTACCATGACTCCGGTTTTCTACAGTAGCATTTGAAACTGTAAACTGTAAATGAAAACTGCCACCATGCTGCCCAGTAGTAAACATATGCATAGCGTCTTCTTGATGCCTCACAGAAAAAAAACCGGGAAACACAAGCGGGTACACATTCAAGACCCAAGCCATGCTTAAAAAAGCCCAGACGCTGACATGTTTACTGAAAGGATTAAGAGAAATATGGGCCTACATCAGGAGCAGTCATCCTCTCTGAAGTGGACAAAGCCAACATGTTTTAGGCATCACCGCCTAAACTGAAGTAAGGGTGGTTAAACATTCCAGGGGCAGATAATAAGGCAGAAACCTAAGTTTTCAACTAGTGGCTTTAACAACATGGCTAGGTAGCTTGTTCCATACTCCCACAACTCCCTACATAAATACTGTAATGACCTCCTATTTGAGATTTTAAATTCCATGTAATAGTTTCTGTAATAGCCAACAGCCATATCACCCCGCAGCTCTCAACTGGCTACCCACTGAAGCTAAGCAGCATTAAGCCTGGTCAGTACCTTGGTGGGAGAACTCCTGGGTTATTGCTGAAAATGGTGTTAGTGGGACGGTGGGTGGGCCATCTTTTGGATGAGATGTTAAATTGAGGTCCTGACTCTCAGTGGTCATTAAAGATCTGTGGCCATTTATCGATAAGAGTAGGGAGTTATCCCAGAGTCTGGGCCAAATTTACCCCCCTCACCCTTTACCATGGCCTCCAAATTCTCCCTATGTATGACTGGCTTGCACTTGCCCTGCGATGGACCGTCCAGGTTGAAGCCTGCCTTGAGCTCGTTGCTTGCTGGGTAGGCTCTGGCTTCCCGCAACACAGTATGGTATAAAGTGGTTTGGCAAATGACATAAAAGTTTCTGACATCCTACTTTCTCGTCTTGAGACTGTGTTTGGAGTTTCTGACACTGTTCTCAAATGGTTCAAGTCTTACCTCACTGATCGCTGTCACTTTGTCTCTCTTAACGGGCATAGGTCTGAAATTGGTCTTGTTAAGTCTGGTGTTCCTCAGGGCTAAATACTGGGCCCCTTGCTCTTCAGCATTTACATGTTTCCACTTGGTCAGCTTTTAAGATCACATGGCTTCAGCTATCATTTCTACGCTGATGATAATTAAATATACATCTATACCAAACCTGACACTGATGTGGCTGTCTCTATTTTATCCAATTGCATCTCTGACATAAAAACTTGGATGACTCAAAATTTCCTTCTTCTTAACTGTGACAAGACTGAACTCATGCTTATTGGCACCCCCCATCAACTTTGTAAAGCCAATCCTGTAACCATTTCTGTAGATGGCCCTGTACTTGAGCTTCATTCTAAATTGAAAAACCTTGGGGTGATATTTGATTCAGGTTTGACATTCGACCCACATGTGCAGCATATTGTCAAAACATCATTCACCTCAGAAATATTGCTCGACTACGCCCTATGTTATCACTAACTATGGCTGAAAAGCTGATCAACACATTTGTGTTTTCCCAAATTGACTACTGTAGTGCTCTACTCGCTGGGGTATCTAAATCTACACTGAACAAACTGCAGTATGTCCAAAATTCAGCAGCCAGAATCCTGAGCAGGTCTAGTGCAAGTGATCACATTACTCCTATCCTGGAGTCCTTGCACTGGCTTCCTGTCAAATTCTGTGTTGACTTTAAAATCCTCATGCTCAACTATAAGGCTCTGCATGGCTTGGCACCTCAGTACCTGTCTGAACTATTATCACCCTACTCCCCACCTCGCAACCTTCGCTCTTCAAATTTTGGTCTCCTTACTGTCCCCCAAGCCCGTCTACATTGTATGGGTGACAGGGCCTTCTTCTGGTATGCCCCCAAGCTCTGGAACTCTCTCCCCAAGGATATCAGAGAGTCACCTTCTCTAAACTCATTCAAATCCAGACTCAAGACCCTCTTCTTTAGAAAAGCCTTTACTTAACTGTTCCATTCTTCACCCCTCTGCTTTTCTTAGTACCACCATCCTTAGTTTATTGTAATTGTTTTATCTTATGTATTCTTTTTATTTATTGATGTTGACATTCTGTAAAGCGCTTTGAGAAGCCACCTGTCACGCCCTCTGCAGCCAGAGGGCGCTCCTTCTCTGTCCTGTCCCTGGTTTCCGGTCTGCTGTCCTTCCTGTCCCTCTCTTTCCCTTGGGCTATATATTTCCGGGTCTTGCACTCTGTCCTCGCTCAGCATTGACGTTTGGATGTCCTGAGACCCGCCTAGCACCAGGGCGCCCCACTGCCGCTACCTGAGGGCATTGGTTTCTATACGGCATTCCTGAACTCTTTGCACTAATGAGCCCGGGCCTTTTTCCCGTCTCGCCGCTACACATATGGGTCTTTTTCCGCTCTCCTGCTCCCAAAGGTTAGTCCCTTTGGACGTCCGTGACACCACCTTTAAAGGCGCTATATAAAATAAAGTTTATTATTATTATTCTGTAGTAACTCTGTCCTCACAGTTGCGGAGAAGTGGAAAACTGGAGACTAGATTCAAGTGCAGAAGTAGCAGGCAAGCAGTCAGGCACAAATGCCATCCGATGTCCTACACCAGGGACAGGCTTAAGTCAAATCCAGGAAGAGGTGGGAGTAAAGTACCACAGGGAAATACAGAATGGAAGCTGAAAAAGCAAGCCGGGGTCAGAGCCAGAAACAAACAATAGCGTTCAGCTTAGGGGACATCCAGGAGAGCAAAGTCAAAACGAACACGGTCACATCACGGAAGGTAAGAAATTTATAAGACTACTAACCAGAGGTAAGACTAGTAACCAGAGACTAAGACTAACCACCAGAGAATGGAGACAGGTCTTTAATTGCCAAGGAAGGTACAGCCTAACAGGTGGCACTGATTGTACACCCTAGTGCATTATCACGGTAACTAATTGATTGACTGGATTAGTGCTGTTAGTGGCGATTCTGGTGTGGGGATTGCTGGATCTGACAATTTCCACTTGTGTCCTCTGGGTCATGTTCCATTTTTGATAGTGTTTGTGCATTAATGAATTCAATGTGAAGAAATGTTCAGTCACCAAATGTTCTAAGGAACTCCATCTAAATGTCCAGAGTACTAATTGAGCTAAGATTGTACAGCTAACTGTTAATATTTCATGCCCTTGGTTGGAAGTATTAAACTAGCTCAGGCTTGTTTGAATGTGCTGAAAGTAATATCATTCCTGCTGGGAAAATGGGTATCCGTTTAGTATATTTATGGGGAATTTGTGTCTTTATATATACAAACATGTATATATAAATGGCCATTGCACACTGCTGGTGAAGCAGGAAGGTAAAGCTCTGAACAAGAGTGTAATTCACACCCCAGCAGTAAAACAAACCAACTCACTTTTAGAACTCAAGGCAGAGCTCACAAAGACACATTTCAGACGACACTCCAGCAAGACCTTGGGCTCAGTAGCTAAAGCAGTTGGGGATTATGTTCAATTCTGAAAAGCTTTTCATTACCTGTAATATCTGAATTCCCACTTGGTATTTTATAGAGTTGGGTTAAAGTGAACAAGTCAGTTACTTTACAAAGACTCTTTGAAGCCCAAGACTTAGGGAAGATTTTTTTTACACAGTTCTGGCTAAAAAGGAAAACACAGACACTCCTTGGTAAAATTTCTGAAATGAGAAAATCAAAATGCCTTTCCCCAATTCTTGCTTTCCTACGTTTCCTACCTCCACTCAGTTTCATCTTGACTGTCTCCAGAGGATGGCTCCTATCTATAGATTGCTCACTCACAATGAAACTTAGTTAATAATTATATTTAGCTTCCATGTATTTTCCATGTATTAGGTTAGATCTTTATGTGTAAATATTCCTATACTTGCTCTCTAGGTCCACCTGGTGACCCACTGTGGTTCTGGTCTGGAATTTACCTTTTACCTGCATTCCTAAACACAGGTCTGTATCTGAATATACCACTGAATACAGCAATAGGTCGCAAATAATTCAACATTTGTCAAGAAATATGAATTATAGATAAGTAGAAAAAATATTGTCCAGTATGAAGTAAAGAGCTGCATGATTTTCCTCAAACAATTCAGGTGATGGGTGTCTTGAACTAGTTTCCAAGGCATACTGTTGAAGCCGATTCCTCAGGAACACTGAAGACGTAACTGGATGAGACTTTCAATTAGCAACTAAAGAAGTGTGATGTTCCTCCTGGGTTTTTTAACCTGTCTTACCTTATTAAAGCATCAAGGCGGTAAAGGTTCCTGTAGTATTACACAAAATAACAACATGCTGTCAGTTTTAATGATGTAACACATTTAACATGATAACTTACATTCCTTTTGGGTTAGTTTTAAAAAAACTTGCCATGAGGTTTCAACTTATCTAGCAATTAGTAAGATTTTAAAGAGAACATAAAAAGGACAGAAATCTACATCAAGTTCGTGTCCACGATGTCATCTTTCTAAGATGTTTGAGCAGGAAGCTGCGTCAGCATGCGTAGGCTGGTGAACGTTCATCCCGAGCTGAAAGGTCAAGTAAAGAAGGACTACAGTACGTTTTAGTTATAGAGTCTTCTTCAGGTTAAAACAATTAACACACTCAAAACAGCTGGGCTTAATATCTGTGGGTCATTTTTGTTCTAAGCTTCATACCTGAAGACTCCACAGCTCAAACATTGTGTTTCTTTTCTTTACCTCACAGCATGAAACGAAGCACCACCTGGTCCTTTGCATCTTTCCAAGATGTTTCTTAAAGGTTTTGACTTCTATGATGCCACACATGGTGATACCATGCCACGGTTTCTTTTTCCATAAAAGCCTTATTTCCCCTCTTACTATAAGGCTCATAGATGTGCAGAATGAAAGTAAAAGGGAATCATGAAGCAAATTCAGATGGTTCCTGATTTTATTTTTCTTCGTTTTGAGCTGCGTACAGATGTACAATATGATACTCTCTTCCTTTGGCATAAATAGCACCTATGAACAACAATCATAATATATAGTCGATTTTAGAGTTGTACTGCACATTTTGAGCACCTTTAAAATAGACAATAAATAGTGCAATACAAAGTCAATAAGGAGTCTGTGTACATGAAAAGGAAAAAGTGGAGGTTCCTGTAGTAGCTCCCCTCCCATATCCCTATCCAAAAAAAGAAATCTTTGACATGAAAATAAAGGATATACGAAGCTCCAAAGTGGCAGAAGAAGATCCAAAGTAAAGCAAAAAAGAGCAGCGACACTTGCTTTTATATTTTAAACCAAATTGTGTTAGAATCATTTCCTGGCACCAAGCACAACATACAATTCCTCTTCTGCTACGACTGCTGCTGACAAACGGTTTGAACACTGATAACCTCCATGTCCATTAAAAAAACAGTCGTCGTTTCTTAAGAGTTTCAAAGGCTCTTCATCGCAGGCTGACACACGGGCAAAGGGACAGAACCGCATACTGAACCAAACCAGCATGGCCTGCCGCTGAAAACTGAAAAAAGTCTTCAATGTTTCTACAAACCTCAATGCAGGTATTTGACAGTGATCCAACCATGTTTTTTTTTTAACCAGAGGGGTGATCTATCTGTTAAAATTTGACTCCAGCTAATTAGGATACTGTGTTGTTGGAGTGAGTTTCCTGTAGCTGATTAAATAGATCGGTCTCCTGTCAGGAAGCTCTCATTGGGAGATTGTCAAGGTGTCTGATCACTTTCCAGCCACACAGGGGAATGAAGGTGGTTTGAACACTTATTTCCTAACGTGTTTCTACCGGTTCTTACCCAGGTACGATATTAAAGCAGCTGCACTCTGTAACTGTCCATCCCTTTTCTTCTAGGCTGTACAGTTACGGTGGAGGTTAAGTATTATTTTCTTAGATGAAACACCTTTTAACCCATATTAAAAGGTTTAAGTTGAATTTATACAAAGATGTAACTCCTGCATAAAGCAATTATTTATAGTAATTATATTGTATGTACTGTCCTGTCATGCCACTATTTGAAATATTTTTCAGTCATATTACTCCCTTCAGCATTTAACAATATATTAAAAAGAGACACACTTCTCTTTTACCATAGAAGATACTCAAATTACCATAGAACATGTTCAAATCAGACATTTTTGGTTTAAACACCAAATATGAGCAGTGCCAAAGAGCTGAAGATTTCAATGTCCTGACAGAGTTCACTTAGAAGCTTCCATTTCTTACGTTGAACATGTTAAAAGGGTATTTAACATACATTTGTTTACCTCCATCAATGGCATTTATCCCACTGATTTATCAAATTATGACCTTTTTAATCTCCAGAATTTAAATGGCATTACAGGTGAGTAGTGTCCTTTTTTGCTTTTTAAACTGAAAATCCACCAGTTCCAAATCTTAATGTGTTAAAAGTTGATCAGGAGTAAAACACAATTCATATTAGCTGTGCAGACACTAAAATCATTATTCAGAAAATAAAAAGTAACACAAGGTAGCATAAAGTCCTAAATATTTTTAGCTGTGATGCATATACAAAGCTGCCTGTTTTACATAATGAAGAAATAAAATCATTTTCAATAAGAAAGAGTCACTACATATTCAAGTATATACTGTACTGACAACTGTATAAAGCTATCACGTAGTCCTCTCGTAAGTCTTAGGTTTAGCTATAATACCAAAAATACGGTAAGTCTTGATGCGCCAAGATTGATCATCACTTCATCATCACATTCATTAGAAGTATCGGATAGACAAGCACTTAATGATGGTTTGGAAGTGTTGGGTCAACAGACACAAATGCAAATTTGGTGTCATGAATCCCCCTGCTCACAAGCTTGTCTGCATCTTTGAAGTCCCTGTGTTGGACACCCTGCAGAGTTAGGAGATCTGGTTGTTGAGCTGTCCAGGATACTGTTCGAACCTCCTCTCTGCCTCTTCACTGAAAGCATCCCCTGGAGACAAGAGTTAGGAACAATCATTTGCTTAAATGTCCAAATAATTATTTCATTACTCTGTTGGGGCTCCATGCTACCATTTTCATTTAAACAGTTAATTCAAAAGATCTCAGGTGCATTTATGACTTATAGTGCCACCTCCTGTCCCACTGTGCATTGGACACGCTATACAAAGTCGAAGAACACGCCATTAGAATGAATGGCTCCCTTTTGCCCGTCACGTCTTACCAATGTGGCAGTTGTGCAACCAGATCCGATGGCCGTCGTATTTGCAATTGCATTTCATGGCGTTGTTGGTGAAGTCACTCTCGGCCACTTCATAGTTTGGGTTTATAACAACCTGCGATTTGGAAATAAAAGCCAGGTCAAGAAGCAGGACATCCTTAGCACTATAACATTGGAGAACATCCTAGTGTTTTCTTTCCATAGCCTGCACTAAACCTTATTCCGGGCTCTCACTATGCTCGAGAGCCACCTTTTACTGTACATATCGATTCTATTCTTCTGTCTTTCATAGTTACCTGTAAGATGTAGTTCCCTGGCTTGACATCAGTCATGTCAATCCATTGGCAGTCAATATCATGGCGATACAAATCCCAGCAGCCCACTGTGATGCCCTGCTCGCCAAAGTTTGCGCACTCATACCGTTTAGAAACCCCTTGGAAGCAAACGTGAAAAGCAAGAGGGAAAAGGGAATCAGCTGTTGGCCTTGGACACCACTGAAATCCCAAATCCCAAAGCATATTCCGAAAAGACGAAATGATGCAACATCTGGCTTGCACACTTAGTTTGGACAACAAATCAAACTCTTCATAAAAAACATTCCACTGAGTTAAATGAACAGGTTAATACAGTATGTAAAGGATATCTATACCATGTACAGCTGGGGTTATTTAGCATTTTACAAATGAATGATTTCATTATTTCGATTGGATCCTGAAAAATGACAAGAGGTGGAGAGTATATTTTGCGTAGCTCAGCTGGCTCTGGAATGGCGAGGCTGCCCAGACCCCTCCTGTGCATTGCGATGACTGAGCCAAGAGATTCTGCAGGGGAGTGGATGGGGAGGCAGGAGAGGTATGAGACAGATGTGCTACGGGAAGCCTCAGGTGCGAGACAGAATGATTTCAGATGGTATGGAGGCGCACAGCTGCTGTCTTTAGAGACAAGCAGAAGAGTGGGGCTGAAGAGGCAAGAGGGAGTCCACTCCTGGAACAGCTCGATGAAGGTAAGGTAGGTGTCTCAGCAACACCCAACGCAAGACGCGGAGTGCTATGCAGAGATTCGCTACAAGAGTGCTAGATATTGAGGTGAGCAGAAGTGTGTGGGGTTAGGATCTGCCCTTCCTCACAAAGTTTTATTAGAACTTTGTTGTTATTTCATAAAGTAAACGTATTGTGGCATTACGCGGGAGTCCAGTGTGGAGATGGAGCCCTGGATTAAGGGCGACTTGTTGCCCTAGCAACCACAGCTGCCCTGGCTGATTTTGGATGAGCCGCAGCTGTGGGGGCCCTTTAAGACACACTGAGCACCCCCCCAGGTGATGAGCAGACCCCCGCAAGGGGAGAACCTTCCAGCGACAGTCCCGGAGGGGACAGTGAAGAGCGCGTGAGGCCTTCTTTTCCATTTCTTTTTATTTTCTTTTTCCTTTCTCCTGTCCCGCTGTGAGGATTCACCGGAGCGGGGGTTGAGTTTTCTTTTGTTTTGGCCACATTCCTTTTCCCCCGGGCTGGCCCCCGCTAAAGAGGGACAGTCCAGTCTGGACGCCGCTGTGCAAAGCAGTGTGCGTTTTTTCTGCTTCCTTTTTTGGTTGTCGCTGACCCCTCAGATGGGGCGTCGACTTTGACCGGCGCTCGCTGTGGCTCCTCCCACTGCCGCACTGTTACAGTAAATGTTATCTTCAGTCTACTTTCTGTATGATCTGATACACTGGACGATAACCCAGTCCTGGGCAGGTGTAAATCATGAAAGTCATGAAAATCATGAAGTTGCCCCCACAGCTGAAAAGTTGTCTCTCTTCTCTTCTCAGCATGGAATAAACCTTCACCTGTTCCATGTGTAAATCACGGATGCTTATGGAAACATATGATAATTAATGTGCCATTAAAGTACGTTTGATTCCTACTTTAGCTTTTGGGTTCAAATGAGTTCATTTTACCTGTCGTTCTTTCTAAACCTCAGGTTCCTACCTTCTTGACATTCTGTGTCTTCAAGGCAGAAGCTGGCCTTGTGTCCATCCGCCACCTTTGAGCCATTCACTGACAGGAGGTCATAATGAGTGAAGATGTCCATGCTGTGATAATGCCTGAAGAGTCAAGTACAGAAACTTAAAGCTTTCAAATGGAAAATGCCGTGGCCACATTACCATTCAACAGGCAGTACTGGAACATAAGACCACAAATGACAGGAGGCCATTTGCAGATCTCGCCTTTTCGGTATTTAGTAAATTAATTAATCCACAGATCTCACCTAGCTGTTTCTTGAAAGAAGCCAGGGTATTGGCTTCAACAACATAGCTGGGTGCCTTGAACTATACTCCTACTGACTTTTCAATGCCTTTCGGGATTTTGAATATTTGTATAATTCCCCCTCAAGTCTTCCCTCTTCCAGACTCTAAACAAGGTTCAATTCCTTCAGTCTGTCTGTGGAGCACATTTCCTTAAACATGCTAGAATATGTCTAGTTGCTCTTCCCTTTCCAGAGCAACATTCCACAATCCAGTTGGCTCAGTGAATCATAAGTGTACCCATTTTAACTACCTTTATCGAAGAAACCAAAGCAAAGTGCCTTGACTCCACTCAAGTTTTGAACACATAGCCTCCCAGTTATGAGTCCAGAGCACTACGATCTACTTACTGCAACACTAAGCCGTTTCTATATAACAGAACTGCCCAACAGCCCCTCAGTCAACAACAGTTTTTTTTCTTGGATCACACTTCTGACTCCCCGAAATGACTCAATCCCATGGATTATAAGAACATACTGTAAGGAAGACTGCAAATGAGAGGAATCTTTGTGGCTCATCTATCTCCACTGATAAGTTAGTGACCGAGTGAATCTAAAATTTTGTCCATCTGTTTCTTAACGGAGCCGAAGGTCTGGGACTCCTCCACCTAACTAGGAAAAATGGGATATGGATTATGGATTATGGATTATGAAACTGGTTGTGGATAGAATCCATGGAGCAAATACAGGGCACACTATGACTTGTAGCAACAAACCTGAAATGTCCCGTAAAAGGCTTTCAACATAATTCAGCAGCAGCAATGATAATTATTACTAAAAATACTGAGAACTCCTGCATGATCATAAAAGTAAACTTTGTGACCTGGTCCTCTACCTAGTAGCAGAATGACCCAACCACAAATATTTTTAAGCAGTTATGATAATTCAAAGAATGTAAAGTTTCTTATCTTTGAGCAATATAATAACAGTATGATTATTTTATTAGTTAAGAAGTTTAAAAATTAATTTGACTGGACTGCACAAGGCAATATCCTTTGTAGAAAGAATCTTTCACAGTTCACATGTTCTTTTGGATTTTTTTAAGTACCATTTCTAAAACATTATAGTGTCATTTTAAATGTGGAAAACGTTTTTGCATGATTCAAAATTATGAGATCCAGTATTACAGAAAACAGAACAAAATATACACTAAATATTACTTGTTAGATGAGGGACAGGATGAGTTAAATCTTCTTCGCCAAAAACTCACAGACATTCAAACATGACAAAAAACATGACTGGACAGCTGCCAGTATTTGAACAAAATTAGCTCATGGCCATGCCTCACAAGATATTAAGTTCACCAGCGCACCTGCACCTGCAACACAGAAACGACTCTCTGCCACAGAGCAGACAACAGCAGAGTGAAAACACTGGACAGTAAGTCAACCGCGCGAGACAGGGGCGTGTGCCACACTAGGATCATGCTGTAGTGCTGGAGCCTCTAACCCAGTTCTTGGGGGGCCTGTAGTGCCTTGGGGTTTGTGTTCCCACCACCCTCTCATTTACAAGAAGAAGAAGGAAAAGGAGGAGAAGGGGAAGGGGAAGAAGTTGAAGGAGGAGGAGGAGAAGAACGATATTTATATATACTGTACAATATAATTAGCTGAGCTGGTCTGATTATTTAATCAGATGTATAATTGTACCACTTCTAACCTGCAGCTTTAGTCAAGCGAAGCTGTTGTGTAACCAGCTGTAAAAGACCTGGAACCATCCTATCCTGTTGTCGAATTTAGAAAACAATGAGGCAGTGAGATTAATGCAGCTGCTCAGGTTGGAACAAGGCCCCCCAGGAAGGGAGTGGGAGACCCCTGCTGCAGGGGTCCATGCTGATGAGTTACACCGAGCCTCTCGAACATGCTGCGGGACACACAGGTTAGCAGACACCCACAAGCCATGATGGGCCCCCCATTTACCTATGGCACTCATGCCACACCCAGGAATGGCGGCCCGCCTTGGGGCGGAAGTCGGCGCGCCCGATGTTGTGGATCTGCGAGGAGAAGCGCAGCAGGCGGCGGTGCCCGTACGGCCAGTTGGCCTTGGCAGCCGACTTGGCCAGGCAGTCCTCCTCGGCAGCACAGTAGAGCATGTGCAGCGGCCGGTCCTCGATGTAGACGGTCTGCTGCACCAGGGGGGCATTCAGGATGAGGTCCGAGGCAGCTGGGACGGCAAAGGCAGGGATAGCAAGCAGAACCACTCAGGGCCAGGTATGAGCGATAGAGAGTAAGGCAGAAGACAAACGCATGACAAGTGTGTGTGGATTCCCACCCATCCGTTCATCCCTCTTCTAACCTCTTTATCCAGTACAGGGTTGCGGGGGAGCCAGAGCCTATCCTGGCAAGCAACAGGCACAAGGCAAGATGCAAGATTCATCCTAACGAGAGCGAATTTTCCCAGAAGCCAGTCAATCTTCCAGTATGTCTTTGGAAGCCAGCAGCCATATCACCCTGCAGCTCACAACTGGCAGCCCACTGCAGCTCAGCAGGTGTGAGCCTGGTCAGTACCTGGAATGGGAGACCTCCTGGGGAAAGCTAAGGTTGCTGCTGGAAGAGGTGTTAGTGTTAGTGCGGCCAATAGGGGGCGCTCACCCTGTGGTCTGTGTGGGTCCTAATACCCCAGTATAGCGATGGGACACTATACTGTTGCAACGCTCCGTAGAAAGTGAAGGACATGACAAGGCACAGAAAGGCGTCATGGCCATCCACTGCAACCAAGGGAGTCTCCAGTCGCGACGACTACTCGCACCGCTGGACCCAGGCTTCTGAGGTCGAGAGAGTGGGACTGCCCCAGGGCAACGGCTTTCCCACTTCAAAAAGCTCTCCCACACAGGTTTCTTCGTGCAGCTCATCTTCCAAACCAACGAGCTGCACAAAGTGCAATTGTCATCGTCGGACACGATAGACAACCATCATGTCTTTGGACTGCAGGAAGAAACTGGAGCAGCCAGGGCAAATCCACATGAACACAGGGAGAACATGCAAACTACACACCGATAACATGCCAGGAATTCAACCCAGTAATTCTAACCCCTGCACCAAATCCTACATATGAAGTATTTAATATGATAAGCCTCCTATAACACACTCACTCAGACAAAGATGTTGGCAGAGCAAATACTGTATATCATTTTTATTTCCTATTTTACCAGGTAAGTCATTTGAGAACAAAGTCTCATTGACAAATAATGACCTGGAGGCTTGTTTATACAGCAGCATTTTACTAGAGCAATCTGACTGAAGCACATTACGCCGGGGTACAACATAAGTGAGGGAAGAACAAACAGCTAAATAAATCTTCTCAGAAGTCCTGTGAAGGCACAGTGTCTCCTTTTGATTTGGGAGATGACCAGCAGTCACCTGGCTGATGCTCGGCAGCCATGGCTTGCCAAGACACAGCAGACGAGGTGGAGAGGTGAGAAACTAAACTAAGGGGGAACGTTAGAAAAGGGCAGTTTGTGCAGTCCCAGGGTGGGTGTCATGGGATCTTTGATGAGCAAGTAATCGGGATGCTAGCTCAACACCTCATCCAAAGGGTGACGCCTCCTACAGCACCTCCAGCGTCACCAGACGGGCACTGGTTTGGAAACTCTGTTCCAGAGGGCAGATCTCCACCTGCGGGTGCACCAACACCACTGACGGCGGCAACCTGTTTTTGTTTTTGTTTTCCCCCTGGAAGGTCCCCCATCCTAGAACTGAGCAGGCCCAACCTTGCTCAGCTCCTGAGAGCCGACGAGATCAGGCTGCAGCGCGGTAAGGCAGTAAGGAGCCGCGACAAACACCCTCCGTCACAATCCACCCGAGACAGATAACTCGATGTGAGGAAAGAAACAATGATCATTATTGCCACTACCACCCGTCCACAATAACCTCAGATCATGCCAACTTTTTTTAAAAACCAGAGGAAGCCCAGGAAGCGGCGTGCCGTCACCCATCTCCAACGGCCCCAGCGGGACGGCCTTCCCTCCCCTCCCACTCACTCTCGGAGCAGATGACGCCGGCGGCGAAGCGCGGGCTGGCCTTCTGGCACTGGACGCCGGCGTGGGCCTGGCAGTGGCTGAGCGCCATCTCGTCGCCCGTGCACCTCACCCCGCTCGTCACCATCTCCGTCACGTTGCTGCCGTCCCAGTACCACGTCTCCTTGGCGACGGGGACACACAGAGAGGGCAGGCGGGCGGTTAGGCGTGGCGGCAGAAAGAAATTACTTTTCATTTGGCCGCGGCAGTGAGGGAGAAATACTGTCCCGTGCTAACAGTATTAACATATGAATGTTTATATCATATTATTCATAATATGTCATTAAATATCAAATTATATCATACAAACTGCTCAGTCAATCCCACAGGCCTATCCCACCTGTCTACCATATTTATTTATTTTCACCTGACGTGTGCTTTAACTTTGTTTACGTTAGTGCCTTTGCATCCTCTAGTGCACAAGGCTTGAAATGATTTTCCACTCCAGCCGAGACCTTTTAGCTGGGGTCTCAGGACAATGTGAACTCATGTCACCTCAGAAACACGTGTCCTTAACAGCAAAACTCTAGGCAATATTTTCTTTTCTAAGAATGTTCTGACTATTTATTTGTCGGTTTATTTAATACGGGTTTCTGAAAGTTAAAAAAAGTGTTAAGCATTTCTGCATGAAAAACAGGAAAACAAAAAAAAAACAGTAACACACCCTAACATCTGATAATTCTTCCACAACATTGGGTTTCACCACAGCCAGTTTGCAATTTTAGGACAGAATTGAAGTAGTTTGCTAAATTAACTAAATGTAACTAATGTTTACTCAAAGGAGACAAAAAAAAAGTTGCACACAAAAGTTGGAAGCTGCAGCACAATTCTCCATAAAGCGGAATTCTTGGGAGAATTAAAGTGATTTAAATCAAATCTGTGCACAAATACGAAAAAAGGAAATAGTGATATATTTCCAATCAGTTTTCAACACTATTGGCTAAGGCTTTATCGTGAAATTAACAATTGTTAGGACTCCGAGATCAACAGTGATGTTTGTTAATTCGCCTTCCAAAAGGCAATATTTTGTACAAAAGTTTGTACCAGGAAGTGCAAAATCTCTAGGAAAAAAACAAAGGGCAAATGTCATTCTGGCAACTGTCAGAATCTTTTTCTCCTTTTGTAAAGGCAGAAAAGCTCTGGTTCAGCGTCTGTAGGTCCATCATGTAACTGACCTGTGCACCATGCAGAATCTAAAACAGGTCTTTATGCGTGGGCTGACACATACTCAAATTATGTAAATGCAATGTGAGAAAATGTGACATACTGGAAAAAAGTGTGGGCTCATTACAAAACTAGAGCATTTACGATGTTTGCGTCTAATGCATCTACTGTATTTTTTCTGCAGTCATGTGTGTAATGTGTTATTAGTTTACCAAATACATGTCTACAGTACATGTGTTATTTAAAGAAGGCCATTATCAATCACAATCCTACAGAAATACTGGTATATGCTGATTTTCTGCAGCTCAGATTTTACAGTTATTGGCAGTACAATGCAGAAGCTTCTATGAGAGAAGAGGATATTTTTTTCAAGGACACAGCTGGGCAAACAATACATTTCTGTGCGACTGAATAGTGTGATTTTCGCCTCATCGCATCAGAAAATGAACAAATGTATCAATTTAAACTTCAAAACTTTAATCAGAGGAACAAACTTCCAAAATTATAAATTGACGACGCAACATACTAATTTAGCATTCTTTGTTGTGAAAATGTTTTTTATTACATATAATACAGATTGTCCCATCTTTACGGCTCTCTGCTTTTACGCCATTGATTTTTTGCGACTGTGGAAGTAAAAATTCTCAGATGTAAAGAAAGTAAATTCCACTTTAAAAAGGAGTCCGGAGCCCAAAAAATAAAAGTTTTTAATAAAATTGTTGCAAAATTTCTTTGTATTATAGAAAAAACATACTCAAGTTCAGCAGGTGTGAGCCTGGTCAGTACCTGGATGGGAGACCTCCTGGGAAAAACTAAGGCTGCTGCTGGAAGAGGTGTTGGTGGAGCCAGCAGGGGGCGCTCACCCTGCGGTCCATGTGGGTTCAAATGCCCCAGTATAGCGACGGAGACACTATACTGTAAACAGGCGCCGTCCTTCAGATGAGACATAAAACCGAGGTCCTGACTCTCTGTAGTCATTAAAAATCCAAGGGTGTTTCTCAAAAAGAGTAGGGGTGTAACCCCGGTGTCCTGGCCAAATTTCCCATTGGCCCTTACCAATCATTGCCTCCTAATAATCCCCAGTCTTAACTGGCTTCATCACTCTGCTCTCCTCCCCACTGAGAGCTGGTGTGTGGGGAGCGTTCTGGCGCACTATGGCTGCCATCGCATCATCCAGGTGGGGCTGCACACTGGTGGTGGTGGAGGGGATCCCCATTACCTGTAAAGCACTTTGAGTGGAGTGTCCAGAAAAGCGCTATCTAAGTGTAAGCAATTATTATTATTATATATTGTAACGCATACGGCCGACATTACAGGTTGTGCGAGCTGGCTTGCCAGCGCGGTGACGTCACCGCCCTTCCCTGTGGATAGCAGGGACAGCAGCGGCCGGGCTGACGGGAGATTTCCCTTTGGCTCAAGAGGCTGGGTCCCTGTTGAGTGATGCCGGAGGCCAGGGTTTGAGTCCCCAGTGGTGGGGGGCTGACCTGAGGTGGCAGCGGCGAGGGTGCATACCCACGTGAACCCTAGAGCGCTACGATATGTTACTGTATTATTTTATAGTTTTATGTGTTTAGGATGATCCCTAACAAAGAGGTTGAGAGAATCTTCGAGAAGGGACATTATATTAGATACATTATATTAGACAACCTTATTTATCATATGTAAAGCATTTAATGTAATTTTTTCAGTAATAAAATGTACATAAAAGCAGACGTTAAAAGTATTGTAGCGTTCAGAAAGCGGACTGTCCTGTTAACCTGAGTACCTGACCCCGCTAGCCCCCTAATTCCTGCAGACTCGCTTCCCCGTTTCCTCTCTGTTGTAAGTGGGGGACCCCTTTCCCTCTGGTAGGCGCCAAGCCCCTAGCTAAGGCTAGCCTCCCCAAGCCAGTGAGCTGCAGCTCCGGTCTCCCAGATTCAGGGAGGACCACTACAGTAGTTTGCTGTGTGTTGCTTTCTTCAGGGTGTTTAGATTAAATAACATTTCGTGCTCAACTTAGTGGCTCACTTTATACAGAGAAAACGACATGAATGTACACTACTGCAGACTTAACGTCATGTCCTGGTCTCTATTACTATTGAAATATTTTGATTCTTGAAGGGGAAATATGTTGAACTTTGGCCTAAGGTAATAATTACTTCCTCCTCGTCTCATTAACCCCTATCTCCATCATTTCATAAGGGAAATATTTCCACATGTATACGGTTTATGTCCACATTAAGCACATCAATCAGGGACCCTCTGTATTACATTGTAATATAGTGTATAATCAGCCCAGATTCGTAACCACATACTCTCAAATAAAGGAAGTTGCAACATCTTAGAATGAATGTTTTTTCGGTTATTCTCTTACAGCAAGATCACTATTTGAAAATCATGTGGTTGCACTGCTCCCATCTTGCACTAGGTTAACCTGATCCCTTTTTTCATAATGTTGCTAAAATTATTTTTTTTTTCAACTACTACAGAGCAGTTAAATTGAGATGCTTCTTCTGCTTCAGCACCCAGGAGGGAGCTGCACTTCAATGGTTTGGGGATGGAAAGCGTTATATACAGAAAATGTAAGGGATTATTATTATTATTTAGGAGTGTCGCTTAATTTGCAAATGATAGGCGCACCCGTGGATGGATTACACAGAACACCGCCCTCTTCAGTACACACTAACCACGCCACGTCTTACTTACTGTGACGGCATGCAGGGAGTACCCCAGCCCTAGCTGGCGGCACGCTACCATTGCCTCTTTGGTTGTCCAGCCATCACTGCAAATAGTTCCCCACTTCGACCCCCTCTTAACCTCCACTCGGCCCTCGTAGGCAGACCGTCCGCCAACAAGCCGGATCTGTGGAAGAGCCCTGAGGGGTGTCAGTACGCAAAGGTGCAGGTCGGCTGCTGCCGGCCTCCTCCAGCCTGGATCGCAAACTCCTCTGCTGCCATTACAGCACAGCGACCAAAGCGACGCTTCTGTTGGCACAATTCTTTTATTTACCATTCCCGAGTGCCAGTTTGCCTGACGTCCGACAGCAGGAGACTGGTAATTAAAAGAATTTGTAGCCTTTAGATTTCTTTTCTTTTTCGAGAAAAGGCATCCCTTCGCTAAGCCCCCCTCTTCCGAAGGGATGTTCTGCAGGGGGCTGACGCAGCCCCATTTCCATCGTGAAGCCTCCCCGCTTTTGCTGTGTCATGCGAGCAGCTCGGCAGGACGATACGAGGTGGGGGAAGCCAGGCGTCTACAGTCAGTACCTACTTGCAAGCCGTGGTTAGCGAATCCCAGCCCAAGCTGGCGGCAGACCACCATGGCCTCTCGGGTACCCCAGCCTTCTCCGCAAACGAGCCCCCAGCTCTCCGTGCCATTGCCGTCCACCGTCACCACCTCCACTCTGCCCTCGTAGCGCGTACGCCCGCCAGACAGCCGGATCTGCGCGCCGCCGGGACAACGGGTTAGCGCTCGGAGAGCGGCTCCAGACTGAAACACGGCTCGGCTGCGGCGGACACTCAGCGCTGTCCGCTGCCTCCCTCAAGTGTTCAACACACCTGATCCCAAAGCAATACACAGTACATCTGGGTGTCTTGTGATTTCTTTATCTTTTATATGGAAAAAAAGTCTAGATCTTTTAGTCTACCCAAAGATCTAAGGTTAACAAAGATCTTTCGTGGGGCTACTGTTTCCACAATGATCAATGCACCATCTTCTTCTTTAAAGGGTATATTACGCACCGATCTGGGAAACTGGTCATCTGAAGAAAACAATGGAACCCAGGTGTCTGTGTCAGAGATATCTGAGTGTCCGCCAAGCGTGTTTACAATCCAATGTAAGCTCTACAGAAATGTTTGTTACATGTGCTTTTTTTTTTTTACTTTTGACAAGATGTTACTTGAAAGTTCAACCTTTTTCGGGACATCATGTGCTTCATGATTCTCTCCATTTTGGAAGAAGCCACTTTTAATACCCACACCGATCAAAACTGCACATGTAACAGTTGGTTTCTGCTCTACAAGCATTTCAGATTTTGCTCAGAAAACACAGGCCTGTGTTAACCAATACTTTAAATATTGGTGTTTTACAATTCTATGTATTTAAATGATCCATGCATTGTAAATAGTTAACATGAATTAGATTTAAATATTTAGGTTTAACAGCGTCTGGTCTGCTTCAGCGATGCCTGAACAACATATATTGTGGCCAATGGAGAATGTAATGACTTCCTGCTTTATTGCAAAATGGAAATGAACCTTTGACTCAATATCTGAGGCACTGGCATTGCTTAAAGCAGGACTAGAGGGCCACAGATAATTGACCAAAATGATTCATTGTGCTGCAAGAAGTACAGTAAATTGTTACTGCATTAAAAATCTAGAAGCAACTTTTTTAAAAAAATGTGTTAGTGCATCAGGCCTTTTACAGTTCTGGTATAATTATCAGAAGAGCACATGGTCTGTATTTATGCAAAGCAGGTTTCAGGTTCTGAAAATGAAACATTTCTTCAAAAAGAACAAACAAGTCTCACATAGTTAATGGTGAACTGTGTTCATTAAATGAATAGACAGAATTAGTTTTATAACCTAGAGGAATAGTGAACTGTACCAATTTTTTAGTGCAACCAGTTTGATGTTTTGTTAATTATACATTACCGCAGTGACCCTAACTCTTATACTGCATATACTGCATGTATATATTCTTATAGTAACAAAAAAAGGATAATCAAAATTATTTAAAACATTCATAGTATTTCATATACCAATTTAATTTCCTAATGATGTTTGCCTGTTATGCTTTGCTGGCAAAAAACATTGTTTTCATCCAAAACTATTCTTCTGATCAAATTAGCTATTTAAGAGTTTATCACATACAGTATTCCCCCCCATTTTAAGCAACAGGGCTCACAGATGCACAGTGAACTCCTGAAGTGAATTTAGTGGTCTATAAGAGGCACATACTGATCACTTGACTCACAGTCAAACTAACGACATAAATATAATGAAATCAAGATGTTTTGCAAATTTCATCTCCAACCGTCAAGAAAACAAAAGTCTATGATTTTTTTTACAATGCCCAAAAGTATCTCTAAAACAATCATTTAAATTGTTGTATAAAATACCTAAGGAAAGATTTTTTTAACATTCTCCTGAGTACTTTACTAGAGCAGCAGTTTGACTGGGTAGATAGAATCCTTCAAATAAATAAAAGAGTGAAGGTAAAAATATACATTTCAGCATTTGCTTTTCTAATCATCTTGGTTAGAAGTATAGTTTTCTATTCAGTTATCAGCTTGTGATCATTGTGGTTAAAGGGAAACTGCAGCTCTATTTTCACATGTCGGGTATAGGAAGAATCAGCATTGATGAGTGCATTTCAAACCACAATAACGGTAAAATGGACACAGTAACTTTTAAAACCTCCAATTTACATCACAAGATAAATTTTCCAGGCATGTGCAGCACCACGTTCTGCGATTCAGAACAAGGCAACAAAACTTCTGGGGACGTGTGCAGCCCTGTGACATTGTAAACAAGCAGGCCTGTGAATGTGTCTCTTTTAATCCAGTAGAAACATTGCTTTTGATTTTGACAAATACTACTTACTTGTTAACTCTGCATGTAGATCACATTGGAACATTTCTGCAGTGAAATGTCTTCTGCACAACCTGTACTTATTTGTTCGTATACGCATTACATTAGTCATTGCAGTGACTAGTGAGCAGGAAGGGCCACAGCAAGTCAAAATTTGCACAAGTCTCGCTCTCACCTGTGGCAAGACCAGCAGTTTGCTACAACATGGCAACTTACAGTACTGTCACAAAGTTCATGATTTTGTGCCTAATTATAAAAATTGGTCATTTTTTTTCTATAACATCAATGAATTTATTTTGTTACTGCAGTTCCCCTTTAGGCACACTTAGAAGTAAAACTCCACTTATGTCAGATGTTGTTTTTTTTAAATGGCTCTATTCTTCTGTGTCACTGTGCATCCTGCTTAAAAAAAACACAACAGAGCTGAACAAGCAAGTCTGTAATTCCTTTTAGAATTCCGACTGTACCATTTCACTCTGTTGTGTAAATCTGTGGGGATGTGATTCAGTATTTTGGATTCTACCTGCAGTTAAATTTCCAGGTGCTAATGTATTCCTTCCCTGCAGAACTGAGACTAAAACGTTTGAAATACATGAAAGAGCAGGATCTGACCGTGGTTTCATAGGCCATGTAGGGGACGTTGCACTTGACAGAGGCATCCTCCTGGTGCTGGCAGTCTTCAGCTGTGATGTTCTTGAACTGGCAGTCCCAGATTGACTTCTCGTGACCACTGCACTGAACCTCATTCATGTGGATGGGACCCATCCCTTCCCAGAACACAAAGAAAAACAGGACAGCTTTCATACGGGGGGCCTGACGGCTCTTAGTGTTGTCATCAACAGAGGTTCACCTACAGTGCGCTTGTACCAGGCATGGTTCTCTGTCCCTGGAGCCCCAGTCCTTGCTGACAGCAATTCCACCTCTTACATTGCCACTAAAGAGGTGCTGGAGGTGCACCCAGACAGACACCAGCTTGGTGGTAGAGGACAGAATGCCGTGAGCCCCAGGCTGTGCCTATTCTTCCCAAAATTAAGAGGGAGTGGGTAAAACTCTAGCTCGAATTAGCTGAACATGATTGATTCTCATCTCAGTGTTATTTGCAAACTTAAAATGTGTCTCAATTCTGATTTGCTTTCTCTTCCAGATTTATGGACCAATGCCTGGCTTGGTTTTAGGCAGTACAGCTCAGCCTCCTTAGAAGCTGCACTAACCAGGGTGCAGCCTCAGGCCCTTCAGAACCGAGAACTAAAATGCTTTATTGGATCTCGTGAATAATTATGTAATTAAGTACTTGTCATGCTTTGATCATGCCCTTTATTTTATTATCCAATACAGCCCATATAATGATAAGCTGAATGAAAAGTAGAATAAGGAATATACACTTGGAGTCAAAAAGTATTTTGAGTATTTTTTAGTATACATGCATGGAAAAACATCTTCACAAATTGCTTCTTTTCTGCATTTTGAGATATTGAAAAAGGTTCTGGAAGTCTTTGGCTGACTGATATTTGCTTACATAGAACAAATTCATCTTCTGCAGATTTTCCAGTTGCTGGCACCATTCCTGAAACAATCCCTTTCTGTCTGCACTAGCCGACCTCAGAACAGGACCCTTGTTCATTGCAAGGACCGGATCTCACCCTAGAGGAACTGGAATACCTGTGGCTTCACCAAAGAAGAACATTTTTGCAAGTAATGTGCCAACGCTAAGGGGAAAATCCTATGTGCCACTAACATGGAGGACATTTTCATTAACATTCTGTGTGAAGCTATTAGAATAAAACTATAAGCATCTGACAAACAGGACCACTGGAATACAGCAGCACAGAAACAGTGCAGGCTTTAATTTGAAACAAGCCATTTTTTCATTGAGTTGTACATACAGTAATACTGATTAGCTGCAATCCAGGCCATTGTAGTTCAATATGCTTTTTTCTGTCTTAAATTACTATTCTTACATTCTCTTTTCACTGTAGAATTACAAAATATTAGTATTTAGCTTTTAAGGTACTGTAGGACTTCAAAAGCAATGGTTGTCCTATAAGAGGCAATAATAATGATGAATCAAACTGATATGCAGCTATTCTCAACACTGAGAAGTTCCGTCTTAATTTCCTTCAGGTACGTGGTGCCCTCCAAAGCAAAGTCTACCGATTTTGCATGAACACTTTGTAGTGGAAATGCAACAGCTGGGAATTAATTTCTTTTCCTGTCACAGACATCCTTGGTGAGACCAACTGTGTGTGCCCGTGAGTTCATCCAGGAGCTGGCCAGAAAAATGTGTCTTTTCAGCCTGCCAGCTGTACTCTCTGCCTCCTAATAGGAGCAGACGTCTTCCTGAGAGCCTAACGATCAGAAGGAATCAACAAATCGGTTATTCAGCCATTTATCTGTACCTGGATATGTGATGTGTTTAGAGGATGTTGAGTTTTATAAAACTGTGTTAGGATGTTAATGAATATACTGTACTGTATGTTAACATTTTCTCCCTTCCTTTGTCGGGTCACCCAAGGAAACTTCTGGGCATTTTAAAATGTCATTTTTGTACATTAAACTTTTCATCATTATGTTGCACTTTACATTTCAAGGGATGGCTACTGTTTTTCTGGCAAAATAAAAACATCGGAGATGATAAAATGGCTCTGCTTAGATTTTAAGATGTTGATACTATAAAGAAGGGAAATTTTGAGGCGGATAAGAATCTCACTTTCAACAAAAACATTTTATGTAGGTTTGCGATTTATTAATTATTCGACCCCGTCCTTTCTCTCTCCACATTATCAGTTTGATCTTGTGATATCGGAGGGCTGCTCACCCTGTTCGTGCAAATCTGCATGTTTATTTTCGGCACCCTGGTTTGCACATCAATATACTGAACAAAACTGTTTCCTTTGTATCTCTGTCAAGCGGATGGGGGAGATTTTATTACAAGAGTGACTGCAGGAAAATGTGGTTGAGGAGCGAGTCCAAAATACCGTTGGCTGAAAGTCCCAGTAACCAGTAAGCCACTGAAGAAAGCATCATGAAACAGGAAAAAAAAAGTTGAAAATAGGTGCTACTGTACCTTTTTCAGAAACATGATGGGAATTTAAGGGTAGCATATTTGTGAACAAATGTTTGCACAGCTTTCATGGAAACGGAGAACACGTCTTCAAAAATAAAAGTGCATGAGAGCAGAAAATTATATAAGTATATATAAAACTTATAACAGTTAAAAAAAGGCATTACAGTGTTTTAAATTAATATTTTTATTTCATTTCAACTTTACTATTCTCTATTTAACGGTTCTTTTGTTGTACTGACAGACTTTTTTTTTCCTATTTATTTAAGGCTGCATTGCAATACTCCTCAATTTTCCTCAATTTTCCTCTCAACCTTTCTATCCCTTTTTTCCATGTTTGCAATTCTTTGTGCTTATTTTCTTCATCTGGATTCTTTTGAATCATTTAACAAAGCAGTTTATTTCCCCTCATATTTTCCTAATTGATTTCCTCCACCGGGGCGGAGCGGTGCCTCTGTGGCTGAGGATCTGCGCCTGTGGCTGGAAGGTTGCCAGTTCGTATCCCGCGGCCGGCAGAGGAATCCTGCTCCGTTGGGCCCCTGAGCAAGGCCCTTAACCCCAGCTGCTCCAGGGGCGCCGTATAAATGGCTGACCCTGCACTCTGACTCCCAGCTTCTCTCCCTGTCCGTGTGTCTCATGGAGAGCAAGTTGGGGAATTTGAAAAGACAAATTCCTAAATCAAGAAATTGTATAGGGCTAATAAAGTGATCAGATCTGATCTGATTTGGAAAGCCATTGTTTAGCTTTCGAATTGCTCACTCCATGTCGCGCCCGTCCTCAATTAGTGGAAACCCAATTAGACAGGAAGTTGGCTTCGCCTGTGAGCAATCACGTCATCCCCTACCTCCTGGTGAAGCAGACTATAAAAAGTCTTTATATACCATTACTCCCCTCAGTGATGGTCTTACGGCCCTCAAGCACACACTGGGCAAACACACAGTGCTTGATCCACCAGCCCATACTCTTGTATGTTTCGCGGAATTGGTCCTCACAAAGAACGCTTTTTCTGTCAATAACCACTTTCACCAGCAGGTCAGTGGAATTGCCATGGGATCCAGGATGGGACCCTGCTATGCAAATAATTTTGACAGCAGGGTAGAAGAAAGCTTTTTTGCTTCCTATACCAGATGTGTCCCTGAACTCTACAAGTGATAAATTCATGACTACAGCAGTACCGCCACATTTTCTAACAACCAGCTACAGCATTTCCTTTACCATTTTACCAACTTCTACCCATCCTTAATTATACAATTCACATATCTTTCACTGCTCTTCCATTTCTGAACATAAACCTCTCCATTAACCATCCATGACTCTATACTCCTGTCTATTACAAACACTGATTCACACAGCTGTCTCCTATAGAGCTCCTTCCACCCCACACATACTAAAAACTTGCGCTCTTTTTCAAAGTCTCTCAGTCTCTGACTGCTACTGTATGTAGGGATGACACGGACTTCCATAGCCAAGACCTACAATTGAACATCATTTCCTCGGATCATCAATCCAAATAGGAACTCCCAAATAGGAACTCCCCGACTCATAACTGCATTCCACTGGTGTTTCCCTACCATCCGAACACCCTTTTAATTCCCACTACTATTAAAGACAACTTCTCCATCTTACAGGATGACTCCGCTAGTACCTTCTTTTCTGACCAACCCATCATCTCATATTGCTGACCACCTAACCTACGCAATCTTTTTGTTCACAGCTCTCTTAACGGCCCACAGCAATCATCCACACTAGACACTTTTCCCTGCACTGCACGGCCTGCAAATATATATCCAATACCACACACATTTAATGTGTGGATCACCCAGATGACATCATGTATTTCAAGCAACCTCATTTATCATCTCATGCAGAAAACTCCCAGCCATTTACATCGGTGAGGCAGGAAGAAGACTTGCAGACTGTTTCAGGGAACATTTCAGAGCTGCGAGAATCAAAGATGTCTCCAAACCACTAGTTCCCCACTCCATCACTAACAGACCTGATATTTCTCATCTCTCTGCCCGCATCCTCACAGATGGTTTTCAGAACTCCTACTGCAGAAAGACATCCAAAACCAAAATTATCCTGAAGCTTGGATCACACCTTCCCCCTTCCCTAATTGATAGACTCATCTCCTTCTAAATCCTCTCTATTCATTTGCAGATTTCAGCTTTCCTGTGCTTGGACACTCATTCTCACCTGCTTCATGCCCATTTCCCTCCTGCTCCCCACCCCTTCTTACCTACTCTGTCTTGTGTTCTTCTGTGCCTTACCTGCTACTTCCCCTCTTTTCCTCACACCTGAAGAAGGCTCCACAGCCGAAACACTGTGTTGCTTTTCTTTACCAGTGTGCATGAAATTAACCTTTCCCTGATCCGTTTGTAAAGACCGAGCAGTGCTCTGGGCTCCGTTACAGAGTTTAGCACTAAGCCACTGCTGTGTTCCCCAGCTTAGTTTTGTTCTGGCCTTGACTCTGGCTTCAGATCACCCTCATACCCTTGTTACGTCAGTACACACAGAGACACATCAGGGCCAATTTTCCCAGAAGCCAATTAACCTGCCAGCAGTCTTTGGATCGTGGGAGGAAACAGGGGCTCCTAGAGGAAACCCACACAAACGCGGGGAGAACATACAAACTCCAAGGAGATACTCCATTAGGACCCCAGGTCCGGAATTGAACTTGGGGCCTGAGTACCGAGAGGCAGCAATGCTAACCACCGCGCCACTCTGCCTCTCTATCATGTGCACAGTTATAGCTCTCTGAAGACCCGTGGGGTCCGAGCTTCTGTAGGGGAGCTGGTTGCAGCGCGGTGACGTCACCGCCCTCCCTGCGCATCACAGGGAACCCAGCCACCTGGGCTGAGGGAGGTCTCCTTTAGCTCAGCTAGAGGCAGGTTCTCTGTTGCATGACGCCCAGGTGTTGGGGGACGAACCGGCAGGGTGGAGCGGTGAGGGCAGGAGCCCGCGCAGAACCGCGACGGTCACACTTCGTCGTGCTCTCTCACCTTGGCCCATCCTAGCCCCTGTGAGAGCCTCTTTGGCGCTGCCGAAGCCCAGCTCCCTGCAGACTACGCTAGCGGCTTGCAGGCTCCAGCGGTCATCACACACCGTGCCCCACTCGTTGTTCTTCAGGACCTCCACGCGCCCCTCGCCGGTCTTGGCGCCGCCCTTCAGCCGCACCCGGTACTGCAGGATTGACATGTCAGGGAGTCGTTTAGGTCGTCAGGCTGATGAGCGTCCCAAGGCAATTTCAGATACATATGCTTGATCATTTCCAGGTGTCATCCAGTTTTTAAAACAAAAAGTGACCTGAATAATTTTTTAAAAAGTCTTGAAAGATGAGCTGTTTGTCCTTTGGTAAAACTCAAGACTGCTGAAACCCTTTGGAGAACATACGCCAAGGAAAGCATATTGGTTTAGTCAAAAACATATGGTGGTATTATAATGTCATGTGTGGTTTTGTAATACTTTTCTAAATTCCCCATATGCTACTCAATACAAGATCTAAATGTTATTTTCTTCATATTTATGAGATATCATTTTAAAAAGTAAAACACCAAGGGCGGAAAACTCTCATAACATTTTCATGATGTTACCACCAGCAGCCACAAGCAAAGGGCAACCAGCCAGCAACACTGGGTTGTTGTCGAAGTGCATTTTTTTAGTCCGACTTGGACGCGTTGCAGAGCAAGGGGTTTTCCCTGTACGGACAGAATGACAAATTCTTCTAATCTGAAGCTCTTGAAAGACTCCCACACATTACCGTTGTCTTCTGTTTCTTTTTCTGGCTGCTGCCCACAGCGTACTGGGGGCCTGGAGTGCAGCTGACCACAGCAGGCATGCCTCCCTCACAGCTGGCCGTGGCATTACCCTCGTTGAACTGCAGGGGGCACACTGACAGGTGGACCTCGTTGCCAGTGCAAGCCACTGAGTGAACCAGGTAGTGGTTCTGTTGTCTCTCTGCATACAGCCTGGGTGAAGAGAGTTTACAGTCATCGCCTGGTCAGTACAAGACACTGGACAGCAAGCAGTGGGTCTTACAGACCTGATCCCATTTTCGGCCTCTTTCAGTCTCTCAACAACCTGCTTCCTTAAAAAAAAACTATTACATACATTAAACATTAAACATACATAGAACAGCACATTCTGGTAGTTATATTGTTTTTTTCTTTGTTTTTGAACTGAGACGCGACTAAAAACATCACATTATTGATGTTGACTGCACCCAAGATTTGTAATATTCCTGTTTTCTTAAATGTATAATCTGAACTAGGACACAAGCTGCTGCCTGTGAAGATAAAATACAGGCGAAAGACCAAAGTACTGTAAGTCTTTAAGGAAAACATAACATAAAACATAAAACAACATAAAAAAAGTAGTTTTTTAGCTAGTAGAATATTTACAGAAGTCGGTTCCCTCAAAAGTTAGTAAAGAACTACAGGAAGATGTTACAAATAGCCAAGTGATGGAGAGGCAATTTTCATATTCGGTTGACTGATGGCTCCAAAACGACTTAAATCAACTAAATGATTTCCACAGAATCATTTCCTTATAATTATATTGTAGTCTCCTTGTAGTTAGGTAGTTCCAATTGCCTTGTGCACACAAAAGAAAATCTTAAGGACTTAACTTCAGGGGCAGGAGGCTGTATCTGGGATTTTGCAGGACACCTTGCAAAACAAAGACTCAAGGAAAACCTACCTCTTTAACACAACTGAATACTCCAAGCAGCCAAACCTCACTACTTCCTAACCCAAACACCACTAACACCGTGCAAGCCTTTTTATACTTTAATAACCACTAATTATTCCCATGTGAGAATGTGCACCCTAACACAGTATTACAGTAATTAATAGACACCAGGCAAGGTGACAGACAAGAGCTACAGGCCTTTGCTGGCCCCTAGTGGCGGCTCTACTGTTACTCTTCAAATTCAACCAGCTTTATTGGCTGACTGATGAATGACAGCTTGGACAATACAATCGACCCGACATCTACAGACACTGACATTGCACAAACACATCATTGACATGTCAGTCACAAACATCACATAAAACATACTACACTCCCTCCACAAGGATTTGCGAACAGAAACTTCTGGGAAGACACTGGAAGCAATTTTCTGTTGCATTTTTAATATCTCTCAGAATATGATGAATTCTGCTAAGGAAGTCTGAGTAAATATATTAATCAAAGAATGCTATAATACACTATTGCCAGCCTATAAATGTAATTAATTTCTGCTCTACTATCATTATCTTGTGAAGGACCAATGTGATCTACATACCTTTTGAAGCCTTTGGAAACGTTGCTTTAAAAAAATACAGAAGTTGTCTCAATCAGTTTCTTTAAACAAGATTTTTTCCTTAAAAAACACAAAAGGCTCATGCCTAAATAGAGCACATCAGGAATAACAGATATGAGAAAAACATGAAACATAAAAGGAGACTTTAAGCAAAATGGGCAATCTTCAGGACTCCTAAAGCCACTGCATTTTTTCAATAAAATGCACTTAGACCAACTGTAACAAAACTGGCATCAACACTGATAAAAACAATAAATTCATACTCGTTAGTGAGAGGGTTCATTGTCAGCTACAACAAAAAATGCACCTCAGATGGCACAAACATTTGCATTTGCAACATGCCCACGTGGACAGTGCACAATGAAATGACGAGTTTCCAAAATAATCATCTTAGTTAAAAAAAGAAAACAAAGCAATACACACACGGTAAGGTAAACCTGACATCTTCAAGCGTGTCAGTTTCTAGTCTAATTAATTTAGTCATCTTTAAAAATAAGATCAGTAGCGTGTTGACTGATCGTGTTCTTAAAGATGGTGGATGTAAGCAGAATGCCGAAGAACAGCATTTTGCTGGTATCTATATCTACAGAACGCTGGGACTTGAAGTCTCAACACACACGACAGGGGTGTCCAGCGTGTGGTAGGTGAGGGCTGTGGCTCCTGTGGTTCTGAGAGAGACTATTAACACCAACAACGTAACTTATTTTATTCCTGCTCTTCTGACAGCTAATAGACATACCACTGCTGTAATGTACAATCCTAATATATTTATTACTGTTGATATTGAGACACATTTCCTACTTTTCCAAAATATGTAGGACATTCCAGGATTTGGTGCTCTAGACACATGTACAGTATAATTTTGCCCTTTGCTGTGAACAAGCTGGACACCCCTGGCACAACCGCAAGGAAGGCAGGGAAGGGGTTAATCAAGATTATCCAAAAAAAAAAAGCACAGCTCTTCAAGCAGCATCAGTCTTTCGGTCTCAGACATTCAGGGAAAATGACTGGCAAGACTTTTCCCCCTGATTACCTTGAGTCCTCATTCTGTTTAGATTTAGGTTTAGGTTTGGGTTTGGGTTTCTGCCTGTAAAGCAAAAGTTCATTAGGAATCCTTGAACATACACATGAGAGCACAGTAACATCTGAACAGCGGGAAAGAGAAAATCACACATTGACCTTAAACAGTAGGTTTTTCCCTTTACATGCTGATTATTCATATGTTCATAGTCATGTTCTTAGAATGATTACACTTTTAAACAAAAGACAACATACCGTGAAGCAGTCCCAATAATCATGAAGGAAAATAGAGTATGTAACTGGAACACAATAAGCTCTTGCAACATGCTTATAGCACTGCCCACTTTGTCAGAGATGATATCACATTATGTGAACACACATGCACCAACAGAAAACATGCATGCAAAACATCACTCAGTATTACTTTTACACCTTAGTTCCAGTGGGATTACATTACATTTTGCAACTAATCTCCTGATAGGTTTTAAGCATTTTAGAATTTCTTCATCCGCAAAGTTACAGATGGAATTGGACAGTCAATGTTTATACACTACACTGAGGTGATCTTTGTCCCAATCTAACAGGTTCTACCAGGGCAACAGACCTCAGCATGCTCTGCAGCCAGAGACAGCACCCTAGGCTGGATAAATGGAACAGCACTTACCGGTCTCCATCTCCCTCGTTGTTTTTAATTAAACCCAAACAAAACTCCAAAGGGATTTCTAATTTCTGTATGTCTCACAGTTTCTAAGAATTGGGAAAACAGGCGATGCAGCCGGTTTTGTAACAAAACAATAATCACCAAAAACTTTCTTTTCTGTGAGAGGTCATACCAAAGTTCCATACTCCAGTCAAGGCAGCCTCAAAAAGTTAAAAGGAAATGTACAATTAAACATCTTTTTTGGCCAATTTGTTTAACTTCCAAACATTTCACAAAAGCTTTACAAGAACACCTAAGCCAAATGCATTTGTTAGACTTGTTCCAGGTTTCCAAGGTATTTTACTTTAATTTAAATATTTTAATGGTGCTCACCAAACATCTAGCTGCTGAGCTCCAAGACAGCATTGTGAGATTTAAATGTAGTTTCCTTTTAACAAGCATGCAAGCAAGCAACCTCCATTCTTTTGTAACATAAGGTGAAAGTATGGTTATAAGAAACATCACCAGAGACGTTGTTAATGTTTATGACAGAGTTAATGCACTCCGTCAATACATATTACACCATATGGGGCAACAATAAATCATCAGCGCTCCTTCGCTTACAATTTCTTTTTTAGTGATTATTTTTGGGGGGATTCAGATTGGCTTCATCATCACGTTTAGAGTTTGGCATTCCTCTTTTAGGGGCCGTACCACAACCACAAAGTTCAATTTGGCAGAATGCGGCACAGCACGGAACTAAGAAAGAGCCTGGATTATTCTTGCCCCATTCCAAAGAGACTCTCAAAATATTACAATCAGATTGAACCTTACAAGGAAACTCAATGGTACGAGGGCACGGCTGATTCAAGCTTTTCCAGTATGTTGTGCAAGTTGTCTAGAGCCTCTTATGTAAAGGTCATTTAAAAAACTCCACTGGCAGATCATTCACCTGCAGCTGCCTCATTGTTGATGGGAGAATACAGCTGAGATTTTCGATGCCCATTTTGAACCCGTATGGGTAAGAAATTAAGAATTAATCCTTTGTTACCAGTACTGATCTGTTTTCACTCAATCAAATGTCCTGATGACGTAATTATTGGATTTTTTTCCAAGAGCCCTGGAGATGACAACCCTCTCCACAGAAGCTCAAGCCTTCACCGGATTGAATCTCAGTCTCTGACAACTGGCCAAGCTGATCGCGTCAATCCCACAAACACCTGTCGACACTCAGTTTTCACTGGTATTTTATTTGCAGCTGTGATCTCCTTTCGATCCAGATGCAATCGGCCATCAAGCAATGGGTTTCTGATCTGTGAAGGGCCATCTGGTGGAAACTGTTTTATGGGCCTGGCCTTAATCTGTTAACCAGCCCACATATTTTAATGGGGAAACTAGAAAATTCTGGAAGTTTAATTTAATCAGCAGCACCCAAATCAATATTTTTAACATTTGCACAGAACTAAAATAAATGCGTGATAAAGGGAACACGCTGAAAAATTGATTCATTCTCTATGAGTAGGTAATATTGATCTTCATAGTGCTTTGTGGTTATTGGAAGAAATCTAATTTTAAATTACAGATGGCTTTAAATTAAATCAAAATAATTTTAAGTGAGTAAAGTTAAGAAGGTAATTTAATTTCTGGTTATTGAACGGTAAAATTAGTTAAATGTAACTTTTGAAAATGAATAACTTTTAAACAACCAAACAAGTACAGTACCCTAAAACATTATTTTTCTGAGGAATTAGTTTACCTGTGTGACCTTTCACGTCACTTAACGTTATCACAGAACACCTTTCTCGTACAAATTGAGTTTCCAGCATGAGGTTCAAATGACGAAGAAAAAGTCTCTCGGTCCAACATGCTGGAGTTGTGACATACTTTGCCTGTGTTACCTAAACACAGACTCCACAAAACAAGGCAACACAGAGTTTTCTAGTGGGGAAATACGGTAACGGATTTTCCCTCACCAAATTACCTGAGTTTGGGCCCAACAATCTTTGGTTTTGCCTTAGCAGCCCTCTTTTTAATTCGTCTGCAACAGTGAAGAGGTAAAAACCTTGTCAATCGACGCAGCACACAGAAGCCATAGCAGTAGTGTCAAAAGTTCAGGAAGACTTGCAGCTCATGAATAGAGAATATGGATAACAACACTCAGGCCTACCTGCCATCTGCAAATCACAACCCCAGCAGAGGATGGTGGCCAGGTTGTCTAACACAAGTTTTTGTGTCTGTCCAGCTGAAGCCTACCCTCAACAACTGGGCTTGCGATTTACAGCTGACAGGCGGGCTGAAGTCTTGTTTTAATCCTTGCATGGGATGTCTCAGGCATCCCACGATATCTGCAAATCCATAAAGTCAACAAGAAACTAGCCAGGAACCAACCCACATCTCAGACACATAGAACATCTGAAAGTTTTTCTTGTTCTGTGAACTCCGGGTGGGGTGGGGTGGGGTTGTTTCTTCTGCTTAAATTAAACACCCACCTCCATCTGTTCAATGTTGCTGGACTCCAATGCAGCGAGCTATGCACGCCAACTTTAGGTGGGATCACACCATACAGTTTTATGATGACAACATTGTGAGACCCAAGTTCTACCAATTGTCACAGCAATGCCAACATTGATGTTGTGCCATAGTCTTTCATTAGGATAGCTCATGCCACCTGGTAACCACGTCTCAAATCTTTCTTCTTCGGGAAGTCATACAGACTGTATATCCCACTGTAGGTCCCACTGTACTGCCAGAACCTAACCCAGCTAAGCATCAGAAGTTAATGCTACTGGACTCATGTTTCCTTTATGGAATGAGAGGGAGACCAAGCTTGTGTGCCATGTCTGGCAGAAATCATTTGCAATCTTTTAATCAGCAGTGCACACACCAGGCATCAGTCACCTATACAGGGGTATCTCGTATGAATACACCAAGGGATCCGTACCACACTCGACTTTTGACTTTGTTATTTCAACAGATTTTACTATGATCAATTATAAAAAAATAACATTTTTATCCAACATGCATTATATCTGTACCCACATAAACAGCTAGGCATTTTTGTACTGTACATACTGTATCTTGCTCAACAATAGTAGTGACCACCAGTCAGAAAACCATTTTCACACGATCAGAAAAGGACATCATACTGTATACTGAGTATCTAAAGCGTTTCAGCGGACCCAAATTTAATCCATTGTTTTGCGGCAACATATTCCATTCCCGAACAATGCAAAAAGAAAATCTTCATCTGTCTTAGATCTTATGCGGTCCTGGCAGCTTATGATAGAGTCGCTAGGTCCTTTACAGACAACAGTGTACAAAATGGGAAACACATGCAGCAGATGCAGAGATGCAGAGCACTTTCTACAGTATATACAGTGACTTGCAAATGTATTCACCACCAATCACTAATGTCATTATTCTGATGAAATAAGGTACTTGTATGCATTTTTTTAAAGTGCAATTTTTTAAATTCAAAACTCTAATGAATATTGACTGCCTGCCTAAATATCCAGCTCCTTGAGTAGCAAAGAGAGGTGGGACTAAGAAGCTACCAAGTCCACGTTGTTGAAGCCCATATCCTGGCTTCTTAGACAAAACTGCAGGATGAGATCCTCAAATCAATAAGATAGGCCCAGTGCCCTCCTCTTGATTGCACTCTTCACAGTTCAGTATTTCTTAAAATTAGAAGGTAATTGCCCATTATTTGACAATGCTGGGATTATATCACGATAAATTTACAGACTAAGAGACCCACTACCTCATGATGAATATTTGTATTCAAAGATGTCAGAGTATTTAGATGCACTCTGGTGAAAAGCATTTGGAAACGTATACTTTTCTGTTCTCTTCTGGAATCTGTCCTGGAACTGAATAAACAACTATGTGTAGCCAGGAATGCAGAGACGGTTACTATAGGTTACAATTTATTATTGGAAGGAATACTCAATTGAAAGTACACTATTTACATTATACTTGCATTCTGCACCATTATTCATATACTAAGTTAAATATTATAGATAAGATAAGATCACTTTATTGGCCATATATAATTCCTTGCATTAGGAATCTGTCTTTTCGCATACCCCAGCTTGCTCTCCAGGAAACACACACAGGGAGAGAATCCTGGGGTCAGAGCACAGGGTCAGCCATTGTACAGCACCCCTGGAGCAGTGGGGGTGAAGGGCCTTGCTCAGGGGCCCAACAGAGTAGGATTCCTCTGCCGGCCAAGGGATTTGAACCAGCAACCTTCCAGTCACAGGCGCAGATCCTTAGCCACAGAGCCACCGTGAGGCTACTGGAAATGTGAACACACTAGGACAAAAATTGAATACCCTTAACTATTTACAGAGAACACTGAGCCCAAAGGAAATGACAGAAAAAGGCAACTGCCACAATATTATCATTTGGTTGTGGGAGAGAGGAACAAGCTACCCAGCCATGTTGTTGAAGCCGGTACCCCGGCTTCTTCCAAGAAATGACTGGATGAGATCCTCTGGTCAATTAATAATATCAGTCAATAATCTGATCAATATGATAATGAATGGTGCTATTCCAGCAAATGTGCTTTCTTCCCTGAACAGACAGGCATAATGTTTTTCCATCATTTTGCCATTTTTCACATTCATCAATATATTAGTCAGCGGGGCTTTAGTCCTTGGGGATAGTCATGCGATCTTAGATAATAGATTCTGAACATGTTATCAGAAAAAGGTTGGTAAGGTTCCTCACGAAAGACTTAATTCTCAAGTTGCAGGCAGCAAGCTTTCAAGTGTGCACGGACTGAGGACCAGAGGGTACAGATGAGGTAAACGTTCCAATGCATTGACAGAGGTACCCCTAAGAACGTCTTCAGAACAGTGCTAAAACACAAACCAGACATTACAAATGGAAACTATACATAAGTGCATTCGAAACTGAGATGAAACACAAAAGGTTAAGGCACAGAACAAGCTACCCAGCCAAACTGTTGAATCTGAAACTCTGGGTTCTTTTGAGAAACAGCTTGATCAATTAGCTACTAATTAACTAACAGGCTGGATGGGATGAACAGCGTCCTTTCATTTATAACCCTTTTTATGTTTTTATTCATATACACTGTCCCTAAATGTAACTTTCTTCTGCAATAACACTCCATACTTACAGTAGAAAAATATATCATTACCTCCCCAAAATAAACAGCAGACATAAACATTTGCTGGCCCCAAATTACACTTTATCTTTTCAGGTGCCTCTCAGAACTGACACTGAAAAAGACGAATTGTTTTTTTTTTTTGGAAAGGAAAGTTCGGAACACTTCATCATGAACTTTCCAGGTAAACCTCACCCCCATCTGCAGCGCAGATGATGAAGATGCTCTCCGGCTGTTTAGAGAGGATCAATCAGGGACTGATGCCTCACAGAGGAAAGATGTGAATGATCTTTTGATGTTTCAGTTTTAATGAAAAATAGGTTTGGTTACAGGAGAACCATTCTCAGGTTCTGCGGCTTTTATAGTCCTCTTAAGCTCTTCAAAATCTAAAGAGCTAGCTGGAGACTACATCAGATGAGACAGAGATAAATTATTGTTAAATACTTACACTAGTAAACAGAAAAAAAAACAAATGTGGATCTGCAGGTAATAAATATCACTGTTTTATATAGTTATTAAAGAAATAATTGGTCGTTTACTATGTGTGCACTTGTGAGCACAGCTGGTGTTTAGTTTTATTATCAGGCTGTGGTGCTGTACTTTCCAATCCTGTCCAGCTAATCTCAAACCCAGCACAACAAGGTTTTCAGTCCTGCACTTGATCATCTACTGTATTTTAGCTTTAATTCTGTATTACCCTACATTAGGGGGTCTCCAGCTCTGGCCCTGGAGAGCTCCAATCCAATTAACCTTATACAGTACATCACCTGTTCCTAAAAACAGGCAACAGTAATCAATCAAGTAAAAGGTTTAATTAAAAAATGATGGGCCATTAGCTTTGAAGTGTACTTAGTACACCTAAATTATCTTTAATGTAATGTAATGATTCTATATTTTAAGAATCCTGGGACAAGTGTTGGGAAACCCTACTGTATTTTATCAGAAAACATTTGGTAAAGTACTATGCTCTACACTAATCTACACTAACGTGATATATCTCTCTATAAGCCATGTAAGGTGTTTTAAAATATATAGTAAGCTGTACACAACCTCTTTTGTTTGGTTGTTTTATTGCACAGAACCCTAAGACAATGCATTGTGAAAGGCTCTACATAACAGGAAGTTTATTACTACAGTTTGGTTTCTTTAGAGACCAAATTTTAGTCTTACAGGTAAAATACAGGTATATTTTGTAATGACTACATCACGTTGAATTATTGTTGTGTTGAATACAACTGCACAGACCGGATTATGGTTATGCACAGTTATGCACAACGCGAGATATAATTCACATTTATAAATCAGTGTAGTATGTGTCTCTGAAACGTTTGTGGTCTATTTCAGAATTTATCTGTATTTAATGAGCTAGATTTTTAATTCAAAGGGCCACAAATAATTGGCTCTTAGTGAAAGAAACGAGCTGCTCCTCTATCAGCGAGATGCAAGCTGACAGCATGCTGTTAGCACTTCGGTGCTGTTGTAACGTCCAGATCTGGAATTAATTAATTCTGCCCTGGGTTTCATCATCTACACTGCAGCTGTTTTTCTTTTCCTTGGGGAGCTGCAAAGAAAAATCCCAATATTGGGTTTCTGTAAAAATAAATAAATTACTTTAAATTGCCGAGGTGGAGGTGCGATGACTTCAGAGGAAGGCTCGTGTGACTCAAAAGCCACCGAAGCTCTTCAGATCGCTCCTTGGTTCTCCTGAATTCGCAGTCTAGCAAAACGTGGGCAGCGCTTGACCTCTGAGTCCCTCTTGGTAGTGCTGACGCCCACCAGCTGGGGCAGTTTCAAGATGTGTCTGCTGCTCTCCCCCAGACCCCACACTGTCATCCATCACTGGTGATTTACTGAAACGCCAGGCCTTCACGAACACGTTTCTTCTCACACAGGTGCTAACCTGTGGCACAAGAGTCATAAAACCTCCCACCCGACAAGAGCAATGCCAGCTCCCTATAGTCAAACCAGAAGAAGAACACCCTTTTTGTACTTGAGAGACTCAATAATTCTTGCTAAAGCCTACAACACTGGTGAGCGCAGGCCTACTCAACTTTGTTTAAACTACAAATTCCAGTAGAGACATCTATACCAGGCTTCTCCCCAAGGAAAAATAAATATACTACTGCATTTCAGATGGGAGAAAAAAAATCCTAAATGATACTAACAAGAGCACACAATCACAATCGTTTTGTCAAGAATCATTGCCTTTTAGCACTGTGTAAAAAGACTAACATCAAAGTGGTTTATTAGAAGAGGGCTTACTGTATAACAGTCCTCATTGCTTTTAAAAACAAATCAAGGACGATTTGAAACAACATTTCTGCATCTGCTATCACTTCTGATGTATGAAAACCTCAAAATGTTAAATGTGGGTTTTCCTATGGCAAGTATGACAGTATCTTTATATACATTGGCATAAGAAGCCACCAAACAACTTATTAAACCTTCTGCAGAAAGTCTAATTGAGCTCCCTTTTGCCAAGAAGGAACTCTTCTAAGAGTTAGCTGTACTTGATTGGGCTGCCTTGTTTTTCAACTCAGCTGAAGTGATTAGCTGAGAGTGTAAAAACCCTTCAGAGCTGATCCACATATATTCCCTGGCAACAAGACAATATGTTGTAAACAGTTTCATGCTTTCATAACTACTTTTATGTCTGGAAAGAATAACGCTCTCTTGGTTTTCAATATATACAGCACAGCTGTGTGTGTAAGTGCGGTGACAGCAAATAATAATAAAGCAAAAACACATTCACAGTAAAGCTAGATTATGTAAGGTCAGCTCTTTATAGGTCCAGGTCACTGGTCAAGTGACTCTCTGAACAAATGTTTGACTCTAAACTCAAATTATAACTGTGAGAACTTATTTTGGGACCTTTCCATTTACTGCAAACAAGGAAAGAGCTTAAAGAGACAATTTGATTCAGACACTGGACTTTTATTCTGCTCTTATTAGGCAAAAAAAGTGGCTTGATGCTCCCAATGACTCTGCACAGAGAGTTCCTGTGCTCATGAAAGAATGTGGCTTTACTTTCTTTTCTCTATCTTTTGAATGAGAAATATACTTTACGACACTTTTACTCTGACACTAAAGGCATCTGATATCCTTTGTTATCATTTATTTTAGAAACCATAGGAATTCTTCAAACTACTGTAGATAAAATTACTGTAAATAATGGAAATGAACCACTGAGTGCACTTAAAACTGAGAACAAGAGGCACTTCGATACATTTAGGAATGACATTTCTCGATGGCTACAATAACCGTGTCACTGCTTTTAAATGGGTTCATGGCAGCAGGTCTAAATGTTGCACATTTTGCAACCAAAACTGGTAATTGATTAGTTATTCTGTTGTTTGCTGAAAACTGAATGAAGTATCTGAACATGAAATAGAGGAAGCTCCATCTGAAGCTTAATCTCTCCGTTCATCTGACCACAGCTGCATTTTATGTTGGTTCACTGCTCAAATTATCTATTGTAAGTCAGCAGACCGACTAACTTGATCCAAATGTCCAGACAAGTCTCAGGGTATAGCTTCTGGTGGTTGTTTTAATGTAAACCTTGTTCACAAAGCATGACCTGAACTGTCAGGACACCTTCCTTTCACATACGCTTGTGAAACCTCAATGACTGCTTTTTTTCCCCCTACAAGACCAGAGTACATAAATTTCCCATTTAACTGCTCTTTTGAAATATAGCCATGTGCAATGTGTTAGCACAGCACTGCATGTGGAAAGGTAATGGGAAGGTTCAACTCACTCTTTGCTGTTTGATATCTCCTGTTCCCAGAGTGAAAAATACTAACAAAAGATTATGGTCATTTCATTTATGACACCATAATGTTCCTCAGTGCAAGGGAAACAGATTTCCAAAGGGATTCATTAGTTTTACAAACATAATGAACTGGCCTTGTTCAACATGCATTTTATGAAACAGTTTATGAACAGCAGCAGTTTATATCACATTCCGATTAGTTTTAAAGGTTGCAGTTTTTGAAAACCTGAAACCTAATATTGCCAGGAATTACATCTGTAACATTTTGATTGAAATACCTGAAGTGTTGGTGACCAGAAGCAGTTTGAATCTTGAAAAATACTGTGGAGACAAGCCAGTCAGTTTGGTTTGTGTATGAATTACTTTTCATATTTCAAAAGTCATATTTTAGCTATAGAATAACACCTCTGAAGTTAATTACCCAAACATTTTGGTACAGTGGAAGTTTGTGGTTCAGGACACATACTGTATACAAACAATTTGACGTCCACCCTTGCGAACATAAATATGATTGCAGCAGCTAGCGAGGAGTAAATCAGGTTTGGGTTTTGAAGAAATCTGCTAAGTTTCAATTCAAGTTGTGCAACATTTTCCAAGAACTTTATTATAGGCTTGTCGCCACTATACATTTATCTTCTCTAACTATAAACTTTCACCCTTTGGCAACAGTTGGGTTTTATTTGACAAACTTACGTTTTTTTGGGTCTTTAGTCTGTTACAGTTTGTTGGATTCAAACAAAGCACAGACACCAGTCTGGTGGTGGTGGTGAACTCTTGCTCTGCTGAATCACAGCCCTGAAGGTTTTATTTTTTTTTTACATTAGTTTCTATTTCAGGACCAACAGTGAAGCAAATATGTAAAATTATAAGGGCATACTTATAGGACTGAAACCAAGGAACGTCTGACACAAGGATTCTTGTGGTCTGTCCAGCCATGCTGCTGAAGCTGATGTCCTGGCATCACTCAAGAAATGGGAGATAACATCCCCAGATCAACAAGCCACTAGTAACCAAGTGGGTACAATGAGTCACGCAGTATAGGACCTAAAAAAAACTAAAAAAGGTCAATCAGTCCATATAGGCAGTTTGGTCACTATAAACTAAGTTATCCAATGATTTGGGTGTTATTGTGGTTTTGGATTGAAGGCATTATTTTAAAACATTATTATTTTTTGTGTTCTGTTTACCAATGGAACGATGCATCCTACAGCAACAATACTGTTTTAAAACAATGTCGTAATTATTTGTCAATAACATTTTTGTCAACAATTATTAAGTCAATAAAGCTGCATAGCATCGTAGGCTGTCCTACCTTAGAATGAATATGAACGTTGTACGGTACTTTTTAAATTTAACTTTATTTCATTGTGTAGCTTTTTCACCTGTAAAAGTGTAAGATAGCAATTTGCAATGCAGATCTAAATCTGTAATAACTATTGATTAACCAAACACGGTGATGAATATTTTATTAATGTAACTCTGGTTATTCAATTGGACACAAAAGTGAAACAGTTTGATTTAATGGATCACTATGGTATTTTTTGCCACCTTAGGAATATAGTTCCCTCATAAAACTTATTTCCTTTATTGCTCCTAGACTGTATCTCTGTCCAAACTAAAGCTTATACAAAAATCAACCACAAAAACCATACAGTACCTGCATATGAAAAGCACATTAAGTTACGAAATTGGCATTGCCATCATAACCAGGCAAAAGCTTTATATACAGTATTAAAGTTTAATTTACTTTTTCTACGGGCAAATCTAATCTGTTTCCCATTTCTTTCTCTTGGCTTTCAACCAGATAATCCATATGGAAAAAATACTGACTCCAGTAACAGGGAATAGTTGTCTCTTCTGAACAGACATAATAATATATACAGTGGAAAACGTGGGATTTCAATTCCAGTCCTCAAACTTACCTGTATTTTATACAGAGTTATACTTTTGGTTCTGTGTTTTTTTAGTAAAAAAAAACAACTTAGCATTCATAAGGTATAAAATTGGTATAATGCCTCTATTGGTATAAACCCCACCACAGTATAGTTACACAAGAAGCTAAGTTGCATAACTTCATCGAGCTGGCTTGCGTAAGAACAGTTATGAAACCATTTTTGCCACTATAGAGAAATAACCACTATATACTATACATTAAGGTGGTGTTATCTTAAGCTGTAGTAACATTATGTTTTTCCTTCTAAATTGTACTTTTCATTTGGTTATGCACACATTTAAGAAAATAAGATTCTAACTAAAATATTACACATTATTTTACCCAGTTTAACAATTTTAGTGAAAATTCACATTATGACAGTTATTATTCTAGTTTGCTTATCCTCTTATTCAGAAAACTAAAGGATCTGTAACCCCCCCACCCTTAGAAAAAGGGGTGTCCATTGACAGGAAAAAGAACTGGATTTTTCACCCTTTAATAGAGACAACTACAAGATCACTTTATTGGCCATATACAATTTCTTGCAGTAGGAATTTGTCTTTTCACATACTCCAACTTGCTCTCCATGAGACACACAGACAGGGAGATAAGCTTGGGGTCAGAGCACAGGGTCAGCCATTTACACAGCACCCCTGGAGCAGTTGGGGTTAAGGGCCTTGCTCAGGGGCCCAACGGAGTAGGATTCCTCTGCCACAGGATTTGAACAGGCAACCTTCCAGCCACAGGCGCAGATCCTTAGCCACAGAGCCACCACTCCGCCCTAAATGACACTGCTCCAGGTGAGGCTTGAACTCACAACCTCGGCATGACTCCCCTGTGCACTGCTGTATTAGGCTGAACAAGCTCATCAGGAGAGCAAGCTCTGTCATTGGGTTTGACCTGGACTCCTTGGAGGTAGTGGCTGAGAGGAGAATGATGTCCAAACTAGAGGCCATCATGGACAACATCTCCCAGCCCCTCTATGACAGGCTTGCAGGAATGAAGAGCACGTTCAGCAATAGACTGATTCATCCACGGTGCGACAGGGAACGCTACAGGAGGTCATTCTTGCCGTCTGCCATAAGACTGTACAACGCATCCACCTTGCGTCTTGGCAGAGGCAACATCGACAGTGACCTGTTTCTGGACTAAACGCATCTACACATCTACTGCTACATCTGTTCTCTTTCTTTTTCTTTTTCTTTTTCCCGTTTACAACCACTTTTTGTGCAATATATGCCAGGGACCTGTGCAATACATTTATATTTATATCTATAGTTACATCTATATTTATATTCATATCTGTGATATGAGTGTGATACGATTTTCTGTGTACTGTTCTGTTCTAGTTTGTTCTTGTGCGTCCGGACTGTGAGTAACTCTTGTATTGTATTGTATGTATTGTACTATTATTATATAATTCGTTACACTGTGGCTGTGTTGTGTGTGTTAAGCTGCTGTTGCACTGCAATTTCCCTCACGGGATCAATAAAGTATCTATCTATATATAAGTACCGCGTGCTGACTGATTGCGCCACTAGAGCTGGATCAAGAATTCAAAATCTTCAAAGGCACAGACGACCCACTGCACTTCTTCAGAACCAGTAGATGTGTAAACACAAGCCAAAAGATGTGCATTTAATACTGAGAAAAGAAGTATATCAAGGGTTGTGTCTAAAACAAGAGTCCAGCCAGGCTGTTGCAGCCAATATTCAGGCTTTTTCCAAGAGAGGGCAGGATGGGATCCTTGGATTAATGAGCTACTGTCAGTCATACACGCTAGCTGATCCAAATGTCCTGCTCTCATTAGTAAGCTTTCTTACTGTTTGTTCCTATAATTTCTCATTCCAAAAGTGCTTTACGTTCAGGAGAGCTCCCTCTTCATCTGCCTCTGAGGTGCAGCACCCTAGTGGGTGAGCTGAGTGGGGCCCAGCAGCCACTATTTCCAGGAACCCCAGTACACAGCAGACCAGGTGATTCAATTCATTAACTGCAATTTAATTCATTAAATGCAATTTAAGATGGATACTGGGGTTGACACCCCTGTTCTACTAGACAGTTGCCATGGGATCTTCAACAAGTATCAACCTGACTTTCCTGAGGTCTCTCAACCCAGCACTGACCAGTTGTAGCCTTGCTTAGCTTCTGAGATCTGATAAGATCAGGGTACAAGGTGGTAATGCTAATATTGAAGGTCTTATACATATTGTACCTGGTAAACACCACTACATTCCATTCTCAGAGTCGGTTTTTGTTTTGCTCGACCCCAGCGAGTGCTCACTAGCAACAAGCACTCATACTGTATATATATAAAATAAATTAAGGTTCATGTCACCCAAAGAATGAATCAGATTTAACCTCTGTAGCACTTAATGTACTGCACACAGAAAAGATATCCTAGCATTCCTAACCAAGGCAGAGTAATTTAAGACAGGAGATTATATTGACTGCTGTAGGCATCTCAAACAGGGCTAGCAGGTTACGGAATATTTAGACCTAAAATTTTTATTCAACACTCAGGATCTCAATAATGGGTTAGAAAAGGGAGTGTGCAACTTCAGCTTCACAATAACATTGCACAGCAACAACTAGTAACAAGCCACAGATGAGGTAAGGAATGCTAACCTGCCAATAAGGATTATTTTGACTTGGTTCATTATGCCACAGGATCACCACACAACCTCAGGGACTCTAACTAGGCTCCCTAGACCTCAGGAGTAAGGAGGAACATTAAAAAGCCTTGGAAAGGTAAACTCAAGCTTTATAAGACTAGAAAATAAATGTAAGAACAAGATCCAAATATCAACCTATTTGTAACAGCAAATCTGAAGTGTAAACATAATATTCTTATTACTGTACATGTAAATTATCTTTAATATTTTTTTAGTATTTTCCTCTGTTTATAACACTATGTAATCATATCCAATGAAATAATCATATAAAAAGGGACATTTGCATATATTGTATTATTATATGTAACATAATGTGTATTCTATAGAATTATTTATTTTAATTCTTGACTTGAAGACCTTAATATCCCATGCTGCATAATACTTAAGAACTTATATAAACCCAGGCTTTTAAATTCAGTAAGAACACAGCTGTGACTGTACCATATTAAAAATATAATGACAGGGGTGAGGTACCATCTTTTAAATTCGAACACCCAGTCATTGTTAACTTGACTTAGTGCTTCAGCTCCTGCCCTTTGGAACAGGCGACTGCGTGGACAGAGGTAGTCCGAGATGTGCTTCACCATTCTATCTTGTTCTTCTTGCACTGTCGGCACAGAAGCAAGCAGCACATTCCTGGTGACAAGGAGAGACCGGGAGACATGCCTATCTCACAACACCTGGCATCACAGACGCCCAGCCAGCAGCAGGGATAACTGACACATGGTGAAATTAGGATTCCTCACATTCTACACTACAAGGATACATATTCAAAGGATAAAAATAATGAAAAATATTTTAATAAGATACACCGTACATTTCACTCCATAGGAAGAAAACAGATACTTAAATCCTAATTAGCTGATAAAAAGCTCACAAAATTCCCAGTCCTTTTTGCAAAAAAGTGAAAATCAGAACCATGAAACATTTGAATTCTGAAGTGTCTTCTTTTTGAGCGATATTTGTAAAACCCTTTAAACAATATTTCGTTGAAATCTCGTACATCTTATATGTACATACAGTATAACACATATGTTCGGCTATAGTGAAAAAGAAAGTGATTCAGCTGCAAAGCAAGTCAAATAAAAAAAACAGCAAGCAAGAACTGGGAAAGTCAGGCATAAGAGTTCTACCGACCAGAAAGGCCATTATCTCCGAGGTGTTGTTGCTGATTCGCAGGGAGTTAACGGTCCTCCTTCAGGCATCTGGCGAAGGCTGGAGTGTTTATTTAAAAGCCGCACCCTAATGAGCGACCGGTGACATGAAAGATAGCGTGCAAACAAAACACAAGCTACTGTGCACTGCCCAATCCGCCCCTGCGCTGGGTTATCACCATCGACCCTGGCCGAACCTTACTTGTAGAAGTTCTTGTTGGCCTTCCGCTCGTGTGGGAATCCCATCATGCCACAGATGACCCGAGAGTTCCTGGAGGTCCAGCCGACATCGCAGATCTGGGCCCAGCCGTCCTTGTGCTTGACCTCCACGATGCCCTCCGTGATGGGCATTCTCTTCCTGGCGTATGACACCACTGGCCTCAGCCTGACCTCCTCCACGCGGTTCTCCTCCACTTGCTAAAGGGCGGAGAATTCACGTTCAGCCAAGACGGCACAGTCCGAACAGTTGGACCCCCAGGTCCTCCACGGAATGAGGCTAAGCTCTAGTAGAACTTACAGTAGAATCTAGAGTAGAATCTTCCTCATTCCTTTGAGGTGGGTGCAATTATTAAAACCCTATTTGGTTAACACTTTTATTCTTTTATCCAATACGACTTGTCATTTATACAGCTGGGTGTTTCACTAAAGCAATCTCAGTGAAAGTCAATAACTGGTACGTGGACCCACAACCTTTGAATTTCAAATCCAGAGGCCTAAACACCACTCCTTAAGTGCTAGCTGTTAAGGGTACAACTGAGTGTAAAACAAGGGGTTCTTGTGAAATTCCTCATAATTATAATTAGGATTACAATTGTCAGAAAACTTCACATCACACTTCAATAACATTCAATATCAGTAAAAAAAGTCTAGATTTGAATAATTCCTGCTCTTCTTGAAAATCCTTTAATTTGCTACCCTGATTTTTCTTTTAATTTTAGAAGTACGCATATAATCCACTAGAATTGGGGTTAACGATGAACGTCATGCTAGTTTATGAAACAGACATTATGTCTGTCAGTCACACAGAAATATATTCACACTCATAAAGATCAAAAATAATAATTTTTATAAGAAATACCTTTGATTAACAGATTAATTCCAGTGCTTCTTTAAATGGTGTTTTATTGAGCATGAGATGCCACAGAGACAAGTTTAAAAAATACAGGGAGTGAAGATTTAAATAAAATGCTGTACCATACAGTACAACGTGAACGCTTACACGCCAGTACAAATATATATAAAAAAGTTTTTGTAACCTCAGACTAGAAAATGTCTAACCACAGGGGACACACCTACCCCAGCTCAGCAAAAGGCTGATTCATAGTGCTAGACTGTTTACCTAATGGTTAACATGATGCTTCACAGAGAAGTGTCTGACATCTGGCCATCTGAGTGCATCCCTGAACAAACCTGCTTCATTCCAGTGTCTCAGAGCTCCGGCTCTGGGCCAACACGGAGACAGCACCGGAAGAGAAGACCTTATCCCCGGAGACCAAATGGAAGGAATTCCACAGCTGACTTTCCATCCTTACTTCCTACGAGCGGCTTTCTTTGAACAGGCTCCTTTGATAAAGGGCAGGAAAGCTTCAAGAGTTCGCAGCTCAGCCAGAAACAGTATGTTTAAAAACTGCACATGCCCAGCATGGAAAAGGATCATTCTAAGGCAAAAAAGCACCATGCTGTACGTTCATTTCTGAAGAATTGTCCAGTAATGCTTTGAACTCAAACACCTTTAAGATATAGTCCTCAGACAGACATCAAACAGGGAAACTCTAGCTGCAAACTAACATGGCTGATTTAGCACCATCATGCTATTTGTCTTTAGGCAGTAAGGCAGCAGATGTAGCTCAGCCTCATTCAGCCTCCTGACAGGATGAACTATGATCCTTTTGTGGAGCCAGGAGCCTTATGGCAACTGTATTTCATCATTTCTTTCAAGGATATGACTGCATTCTCACAGAGAAAGGCTGGTTGCTGTGTGCGATCTGGGCCATATTAATTCCAAAGAGAATAAAAGATATTACAACACCTTGTTCAGGTGTTAGGGAGATTTTTTATTTCAGTTTATTTCAGTATTCCAACAAATATGAATCTGTCCTTGTTTTAAAAACCTAAAACATGCAAAATAACAGTTGAGAGCATCTTTTGGGGTGGTTATCCTGTGCAGACATTCAAACCCAACTCCAGCTGCATGTATTCTGTTTGGTCTCACCCAACAGTAAGCCTGAGGTTTTTATATTCGATTTGTCAGTCATGGTGTAATATTTTGATTTGCGTACAATGGAAAATGAAATACTGGGTGACAGCAAAACACCATCGGTATCAAACAAATCAGCTGTACTCAGGAGGTCAACACAGTATTAGAACGTGCCATGAGGGTGCAGTTCCACAGGTCACTGTGAGCGAACTGCTGCCTCAGCACATGTACTGTATCTCACTTATCTCTCTTCTTATTCCATTCAGGACTTCACCTGTGGGGTCTTGCAGGCATATGATAATCACAAGTCCCTATCGTAACAGATACATTACATTTAAAATAGCGTGCTGAATGAAGGGATGGTGTTTCATAGCACAATGCTGTTCTGTTGCATAGATTATACACCCTGCTGTGAAAAATTCTATATCTGACATAACCAGGAGTTACAATATAGAATATGGATGTTACAAGTGTTAACTATTTGCTCAGAGCTTTGATTAGTGTTTTATACCTTAGTATGGTATACTATAATCCACTAGAATTGGGGTATATTATACTTGTTCCTCTACTTGTCTGTAAAAGTAGTAGGCTACTTTTTTCCTAAAAGATACAGATCAGTCAGGATTAATTGCTTGTTTTGAACAACGTTTCAGCAGATTAACACAAATTGTTTTTTCTGCATAAAGAAGGAAGAGACAAAAGTAGAACAATGCAAATTTTTAAATAAAAAATACAGCTTCTCACATGCTCAACAGATGCCTATTTAAATGCTTCCAAAGCCAAAGAAAAGAACTGCACATGATGTACCGTGCACAAACACATGCAAGGAATTAAAATGGAATGTCTCTCTCCACAAAATCTGTAAAATATTCTTACTATTATCCAGAACAACTGGCTTGAATCCCATGCACTCATTGATAGCCATCCAAAAAAGCTTCAGAAAGATTAATCAACAAGCAAGAAGAAATTGTTTTAAGCAGAAGCCATGTGATGCATCAGTCACAATCCACTGATTCCCTTTACTAAGGGATTTTTTTCATTGTAAATTTGTTTGTGCTGCTGTTATTTAAGTGTAGTTATGATCATGCTTCATAAACTGTATGAACTAAAGTTTTACGTGTTTTCCATCCACCTTTCCATGTTCTAGCTGCTTTATTCACTTCAGGGTCGAGGGGGAGTCAGAGCCTATCCCAACAAAAAATGGCCACAGGCCAAGATGCACCCTGTGTGGGACACCAGTTCATGACAGGGCTCACACAGACACAAACACACTCACAGCAGGGCCACTATTCCCCGAAGCTAACCATCCCACCAGCCTGTCTCTGAACTGTGGAGAAAACGGACCCAGAGAATACCCACACGAACAAGGGGGGGAACATTCAAACTCCACACAGACAGCACTGCAGGAATTGAACCCAGGGTCCCAGCACTGTAAGGAGCAATTCTCACCCCTGCGCCACCGAGCCACCCTTTAATGTATTTTATTAAGCTATAATTTGTTATAAGTTCAGGTTTTAAACAATGTGAATGACCAAAACGCACCTATAGATTCGATAAGTATTAGGTTAATGTTAGTATGGTATAATATGTATAGTATAGGTATAGTATATATATATACATACTATAGGTATAGTATAGGTACAGTTGTAAGAAAAAGTTTGTGAACCCTTTGGAATTAGCTGGATTTCTGCATTAATTACTCATAAAAATGCGGTCTGATCTTCAGCTAAGTCACAATAATAGACAAACACAATTTTCTTAAACTAATAACACACACACAATTGTACTTCTTCTTGTCAATACTGAACACAGTGATTAAACATTCACAGTCTAGGTTGGAAAACGTATGTGAACCCTTGTGTTTAGTAACTGGTAGAACCTCCTTTAGCAGCAATAACCTCCACCAAACATTTCCTGTAGCTGCTGAAGAGACTTGCACAATGGTTAGGAGGAATACAAACACACAGCACAGAATAGTACAGTCTAAGTTACGATCATCCAAACTCCCCACCTCACAACCTTTGCTCATCTATTTCTGGTCTCCCATCTGTCCCCCAAGCCCAACTACACTCTGGACCCCCAACTGTGGAATTCCACCCCTAAAGATATCGGAGATAATTTATTATTATACTATATATATATACCGTAGAACATTATGCAATGGTAGAGTTGCATGATATATGTATTGTTAAACCATAACCATTTAAGTACGGTTAAAAGACTTCAGTAACCCTCCCTATATGATCATTAAAGTACATATACATTGGCTTTAAGTTAATTAAAATAACATTGATCAACTAAAACAAACAACAGTAATCACAAACTTATAATAATCAGCTAAAATAAACAACGTGAATCCCTCCTCTGGGTCCAGCAGATGCCTGCACTTTACCAGCTATTTCCCTGCATTGTGATCAGCATGCGCCACTGTAATGAAAAGGGCAACTAAACTGTCACCATGCAAGAAGGTAAAGTTGCCTCCAGCCGGTTACTCCGGCAGACACAGAATCAGGAGTGTTAGTTAAAATCCAACAACAAGACCATCTTCAGATGCGGACTCGGGGTAGCGGGTACTTGGACAGCCGGCAAGGACAGGCTTGCTTTCGCAATCCTAGTCTGTTATGTGGTTCATTTGAAAGTTGCTCTTAATAACCTTTCATTTCATTTTCATCCCATTCTGCAACACACTCTCAGCGGATTTTTAAGAAACAGAGGGAAAAAGCAAAACACGCAAGAGACTTGATCTTGCTTTTCCCAGGGGCATGCGGACGGGACCTACTTCAATGACGTTGGACTCCACGAACCCCGGCAGCCTCTCGTCTTTGCAGACGACCCCCGCGTCTTCATCGTGGGTGCAGTCGCTGTTCCCCCAGCCGCGGGACTTGCAGTCGCCGATACTCTTCTCGCTGCCGCTGCACTGCACGTTGTCCAGCCAGATCTTCCCTGCAGCCACATCCAGGAAACATGGGACTCAGGTAACGAGACAGCCACCCGCCCACTCCGGCCCCAGTCGGCAAAGTCAGGCTAACAAAACAAAGCATGCAAGTCCTCCTGCTCTGAAAACAGAGCAAAAGGCTTTGCAGCACTCTTCTGACCTTTTAACCTTTTTCAGTAGTTTGGATAGATCCTAATGAACGTGATAGTGGGATGAAACGCTTGGAGAGTATTTAGCGTAATTCGCCTAGCTGAGGGAATGACAGTCCAGCCATAAGAACAGGCTGCCCTAACCCCCTCTCACTACTGTGTAGATTGGGCTAGGGGGTTTGCTGCACGGGTGAAGACAGAGAGGCTTGGGGGGGGGGGTTCAGAGAGATACGCGAGGCAAGGACATCTGGGTGTGAATCTTAGATACCCAGGCAGAGCGGAGGTGTGTGAGATTAGGATCCATCCGAAAACACAATTTAAACACTCCATGACTCCATGACTATGGCTGGGTAAGGTTGGACGATGTCTCTCAGTAAAGCAGTACCCAAAATATACTACCTCCTAAGATACACAATGTTGCCTTTTCATTCATTATTTACAAAAAAGGTACCAGACTGTGCGCAAGAGCCATGGAATAAAGGGAGGAAATCAAGGCTTGGGTAATGATTCTGTGGATGGCTGGAAGGTTTCTTCTCAAGCTGCAGGCGGATTCCATTCGACACACATGGCTCACCTGTTCCTTTTCCGTACTTGGCGCTATGCGTCCACCCTGTGGCCGAGATGAAGCCCAGCTGCTTGCAGAGCACGTGGGCATTCTCCAGGGAGAAGTCGTCATCGCAGATGGTCCCCCACTCATCCTTGTAGAAGACCTCGATGCGGCCCTCGTTGTGCTTGCGGGGGTATCCGGCCAGGCGGAACTTGAGATTGCTGCTTTGCTGCGGGGAGGGAGTGGTCTGCTGGGATAAACAGCAGGGCAGCAAGACACTCACGAGCATGGCCAGGACCCCCCACTGTTGGTACAGCGCTGCCATCTTCATCGCAAGATCACAGCTTGCCTGTAGCCAAGACACAGAACAATTGAGGGTCAGCACTTGGACTAAACACAAAACACCTGAACGTAACCACGCTCAACAAAAAGAGGAACAAATGTTGCTCTATTGTACATCTAACAGAATAAGGTAAGTAGGTCCCTTTTCAGGCCATCAAGGCCCATGGGGAATGGGGGGCAAGGGCCACCATTTTTCTTGACCATCCGACACTGGAGGTGGAGGTGATGTGGTCAGCATCACACTCCGGCCGGCCTATTACCCCCAGAAGGATTAAACCCCGGTACTCATTAGGAAAGCAGGCTGAGTGGACCTGGGAGCCATCTGGGAGGAATTAGAGCCCCTACGTGGGATTGAACCAGGGCCCTTCCAGTCAGGAGCTAGACGCCCTTGCCGTCTGAGCTACCACGGCTTCAACAGAATAAGGTGCAGCCCAAAGATGGTTATATCGAAGCTGAAAATGTCGAGAAGCATTCATATAATGTCAACACATTCGGCTGATACTTTCAACCAAAGCTGCCATGCATGCCCCCGCTGGAGTGCCGTGGAGCGTTACCACACCAGCTGACCACATCTCTACTCACCTGTCAGTCAGTGCCAGTTGCCATGGCTACAAAATCAGACAAGAAGCCTGTTTCACCTGTGTGCAATTACAACCTTCCCCATCTCAGGTGGAACAGGGTACTTAAGGTCTCCTCAGGCAGTGCTCTGGGCTCTGTGATACAGTAGTGTTTGCTCGGAGCCTTCTAAGTTCCCAAGTCCTCTGTCTTGTGTTTTGCCTGGACTCTTGACCTTGCTTCAAAGTTATCTCATCTCCCAGACATGCACTTTGTGCTTTTAAACTGTGATTAATGCACTTTACTGGCTTGCCTCAACCCCGTTTGTGCTTTTGTTACATGTTGCCCAGCTTTGAACCCTGCCTGCTACTACTACGAATCTGAACTGTGCTTTGCCTGCTTCCCCTGCCCGCTTGCTACAGTTCCCTGCTGCTGTTCTCCCGTGTTTCCTTCGCTGGTTCATCTCATGACCCTTGGTCCGCTGATGTACTCCAGATTACACAGTGGCCATTAGAAAAATTACATACATTTCTATTACAGGGCATCTGCCCAAAGCAGCCTGAGCAAAGTAGAGCACAATAGCAATGTCCACTAGAGGTTTGAACCTATAACCTTCTAGTTACAAGTCCAAGGTCCTAATCAGTATACTACACTGCTTCCACATGAAGCACATCATGCTGTGATTTCCTTCAAGTCTCTACCAAGGATTTTAAATGGAACTTTACTCATCGGCTAATTTGCTGCTCAATATTGAACTTGAAACAAGACAACACTGGTGAATGTGAATCTTAAAGTATTTATATAAGCTTAGTCATTGTGAAATCATCTATTCTAAATCTTTAAATAGGAGACTTATATTTCTGCTGGCGATGTACTGGTCTTATGATTGACTACTGTATTTAGGGGACAGCCCGAGGAAACAGGTCTGCACAACAAGGAAGATGAAGCCTCCATCCCAGCTGGACCAAGCATGGACAAGGCAAAGTCTCGCGCCACAAAGGGGAAAAAGGGAAGAACACCAACCCCAAGATGACAGAGGTGAAAGGAAAGTCATGGAATCACAGAAAAGGGGGCTGTGCAACGCTAGCTAGCACTGTTTAAGGCCAATCCTACATGGCCCTGGAGAGGATTCACACATCTGATCAAGCTAACAAACAATCAAAGGCACGGAAAAGATGATTAAAACATTGGCTTCAAAATCCTTTTTCCACTTCCTCACCACCCCGTTATTTACGAGGTGTGATTTCAAGTGCAGTCGGAGGAGTTCTTCACAGGGTTACATGTAACCTGCTAAGTTTCCACCTTTTAAAATAGCTCAGCGTGTGATTTCGGTACGGAAATCTTTTCTCTTGTAGTGTTTATACAAAGACTGATCGTATTTTTCACATAACATGGATGACAAAGAATGTTATGGACTGCAATTCTCTAAATTTTCAAAAACGCAAAAATGACAATACTAATGAAATGTAGTACATACAGACTGTAGGTCTATTTATTCATAGTGCTTTAGCTTTATAATACTTGACGGAAGGGAAAATATCTCAATTAACACCCACTATTAAATTACTATTGAGTGTAGTCATATCCATACTATGAGTATACTCTTGAGTATGCTCATACTCAATAGTGGGAAATGTGTTAAATTATCATGTGTTCTGGCTGCAGAATCGTGTAAAATGTTCCGGGAAAAATCAAGCAAGGTTATGTTCTGCTGTCTCAACACCACTGGCTACTGCTTTGCTAAGGTAGAATTTCATCCTGTCCATTCGCAGTGAAAGTAGTGTGTACGAGGTGATACAGCCCAGGTCAAACATTCCTTGAATAGTTATTTAAACTCACAGCAGGGTCATTGACATCATTCCATCAGTTATCACCCTACCCCTGCCTTCATGAAAGCCCTCTACAGAACAGGCCATATCAGTCCCAGATGATTTTCATCATTGGAAAAGAAAGTGGCTTTACTCTTTACATTCTGTATGTGGAAAACTCTACAGTTATATTCTCTTATCATCTGGAGTTTGTTTTTTTCCCCTCAAAACAGAGTGAAACTTATTATAATGGATTGAGATTTCTCTGGGCAGAGCTTGCTCATTCTGAAGTGTCTCACGCATTTGCAGTCTTAACATTGGTTACAGAAAAAATTCTCCAGCCACAAACACAAGTGAGTCACAGCATAAGGAACGATCAAGTGTGGATTCTTGGCTATACTAGGAAGGCAATACTCTAAAATGATAAAAAAAAGAGTTCTAACATTACAATGCCCCCCACAGAAACAATGACTAATAACATTTTTAAAACCACCTTGGTAATATAATTGTTCTTATTATAAGAATAAAAAAACTGTTACTTATATCCAGATAGACTTTTGTAGGTCCACCTGCTTTACAGTTGGTTTCAATGAAAAATTCTTAGACAAGTACTGAAGGGTAACTGCAAAACAAAATGATGCCCCAAGAAATAATGAGTTTTTGTCTCATAACATAAACCTAGAAATACAATATTGTGTATTTACAAGATTTTGATTTATACTGTTTAATTTAGAACAAAATAGTTCTACATTTATAAAACTCATAGTTCATGTTTAACCACAAGTCCACAGAAACTGCATTAATTCTAACAGTATCAAAATTGCATGCAGCTATGCAATTAAAAATGACATACCTTGGAATGGAAATATTTTCTTATGCTGTACATTCTAATGCAACCAAATTTATACTGAAACGTGAGCACCAAAGAGTTACATCCAACCGTTTAATACATCCTGTACAGTGATTTGTTTATGGGAGAAAAAAAACAAATCAGTTCATGGAACAATTGCAAAGCTTTTGTGTTATAATTGTTAAACACGCCATTGAGACAAAGCAAAGGAAACTGACAGTAATTAAAAACCATAAAGCGAGACCGAGTGGTTGATTACTCAGTGAGGAAGCCGGTGATTTAGAAAGAGGTCATGCAGAACCTTGGTGCAGCCATAGGACCAGATGTGGAGTATAGGAATTTGTCAAGTGATTTTCAAGGAAGCAGACAGTCAATTGATCAATCATTTGAAGTCTGTGAGGGCTATGAAAAAAAATTCAGCTCCACTTACTGGCAGTGCAAACCAATGTCTCAGTTTCTCCATCTGATTAATACTTGAACAGCAACAGGCATAATGTCTTCATCAAACAGTTAAACTGTGCCAAGTTCCATCACAGCTGAAAATATCACTTCAGACTGGAATAATACTATGAAAATCGATTTTCCAATAAGTGTGCATATTATATTTACTGTTTAGATTTGGGGGACAGAACAGAAACAGCCCCAGCCCACTCACAAGTTTCTCATGCATAATGTTACGAGGACTGATTTTTTTCATGAAATATTCCAGAACCCCAGCAGTGACAACAGCACTCACTCAAAACGGCACTGGCCAGTGCATTCAGACGAGTGTTGATTGTAAAAATGACTGAAGAGGGCTTTCAACTCTGCAAACATACCTACTGCAAACTTTCATAGTGAGTACTGTATATCCTACTGGCAAATTCACACACAGGACTTCATCACGAAATACAGTTCTTTCAAATAGGCTTCCTGATATTCATGGGAGCAAATGAACGTTTATTCCATGCTGAAAAAAAAAGAAAAGAACCAACAAGTACCAACCCTGAATGGTCAGGTGCTCTCCGCTTAATTGAACGAGAATGGCTCCATCATGTGGTAAGGATGTTGTCAAGATTCATTTCTTCTTGAGATGCTTTTTCTTAAGCAAAGCAAAGTGTCTTGAGCCGAACTTTGAACCAAAGACAAAAATCACTATGGTGAGCAGCTTGTATTGCTATCCAAGCTTTAAAACAACAGTTGTGGCTACACATCTATATATATACACACTATAGAAAGGATAATTAGAGGAGGACCTGGCGAAAAGCTGATTCACGCTCCGAAAGTGATCTGTGACCCTGTTTCTCCACAGTTCTATTTAAGAAAACGTTGCAAAATATAATCCTACAATGATGTAACTACCAGTGAGCATAAGACTCCATTATTTAACTTAAAAGATCCCAGCACAAGCACAACTGCAGTATAGGTCATTCCTGATTTGCACAGTTTTGCGTTAATGCACCTAAAACCACTTCATACCACATCTTTAATTTAGGATTCTACTAGTCCTTACTTTAACATACTTGGGTGTGGCCAGCAACAGGCAACTTGATGGAGTGTTTGAGACAACAAATGCCATGTGTAGCCACTTGTGGCCGAATAGTGTCTCTTGGGGCTACAAACAGGCACCATTCATCTCCCATTATCTAAGGTTTACAAATAAATCTGTAAAATGCTGGTCTGAGTCTGTGTCTTAGAGTATGTTTATATTTCATAAAATCAACAAAACCCTAAAACAAAGCAAGCTGCTGTGTGAAAAAACACAAGAGAAAAAAAGCATTGTTAAATTTGAAGTCCAAAACAACAAAAAAGCAAAATTGTTTACCTTAATGTTAAACAAACAGAACCATTAAATAAAGCGAACTACAAGTGCTAATCAGCTAAAAACCTAAATAAGGAAAAAGATTTATCCAGTTACATGACTTTGAATTGGAAAGGCTGACCGGGCCTCAGTGAACAGAAGACAGCTGAGCCGTTTAGATGTGTCTGTGTGCATGACTCCACATGACGTTTCCCACACTGTTCACAGCTCACTCCCAACAACCCTCTTCCCTATTCATACCGTATAACATCCGTGTAAAACTTCTACACAAATACGTCAAATTGTATTTATTCAGGTGTTCAACCCACTAGTTGACTGAGGGTATTTGGGCATTTATTTCCATAATTATATTGAAAATATTTCAAGTTATGTCACTGGTGTATCATTCTTAAGTATATTTAGAAATGTAATTACATCCAAGTGAGGAGTCTCATCAACAGTAAATAACTAATAAGTGTTACTTGACTCATATTATGGTTGTGTGATATTTATTAAATAAACTTTTGCGTGTATGTGAGATCTGTAAAACGCAGACAGCGTTGCAAATGAATCATTAGGACAGGGTTACATAAGGCATTTAAAACATTTCAATCATCATTTGGCTTCAGATTTTGAAAAAGTGTTCCAATAGTTGGAATAGTGCTCAGATAAAAACAATCCTTTCAAAAAGCACTGACACTGTGAAATATGTCAAATAAATAATTTCAATATTTTAATAGATAAGTGGATGTCATTTTAGTTTGAGGATGTGGAGAATTTTCACCCCCAAATACACTCCATTCTTAAGTAACTGCATAAACTGTCCCTTTATATGATCATCTCAAATGAGACCAAAGATCTAGGTGAGCAAAGCAAATGGTAATAAGTGTTAATCTGATCCTTACGTCAGTCACCAGAGAACACGAATATTAAATTGTGACCAGATCATTCAGAGGGAGGTCATTCAGACAGTCTTCAAGGGGACATACTGTACATGGGACAAAGTAGGTCTCAAGTCAGAAAAATGAAGGCACACAATAAACAGAAAAGAGCTAGAGGGAGTAAGAAAAGAGGAAGACTTGAGGCGAAGTATCTGGGCCATGAGAGAGACACCTCCTTCATATACAGATCGATAGATCAGAATTTGTACAGGACATCTGAGCACAGGAAGAGTACTGTACTCTCAAGTAAAGGGAGTGGTTGGTCTCATATTTATGGAAATAATGATTGCCTATTTGTGGAATCTGCAGACTAAAGAAATCTCTCCTTTTTTAGAGATGCATTGTTTGGAATTTTGCAAAATTTCTGTTTGTTTAGCATTTGTTTAAGAGGGCGATTGAACACTGGGCAGGAACACTGTTTAATAGGACCCAGGTTCCCAGTATACTCTTTTAAGATACTTTGCAACTCAAGTTTCAGCTAGAATTCTATTCTTTCTCTGTCTCTAAAGGGCAAAGCTCACATAATCCAGGACTTGCAGTTATCATTATATAGTAGTGTGTTGTATTTGTATAAATTAATGCAGTAATTATTTTTCTTATCAAGCTTGTTGCCTGGCTATTAACTGCATTAATAAGCGGTATCTGAGAAGCCAATAACACAATTGCCAGGTAACACTCAGTATTTCCTAAATATAGGAGGTATAATTTTTTTTAAAATTTGCTTCAGTAGCAAGTTGATGTCAGGATTTTTATATTCATTATATTCTATTGATATCTCCTATTTTATCATTTTAACACACCACTATTTGCATCAGCATCAATGAAGACAATTTCTGAAGAATCCTGATATATAACTTAAGAGACCAGATTGTGCTGCTCCTAAACGATAATTAAAGCACTGTATTTCATGGGAAACAGAAAACATCTGAAGCTGTCTTGAAGGTTTTCCTTTGTGCTGTTTAGACAGGATTCTGTTCATAACGGTTACCCCATGTTTATTTCTTAACAAAGACAAGTTTATTTAGATCTTTGTAAAAATAAGACCCCAAGAGAAAGATGGAGGGCTGGAAGGAGATTCCTTTTCCCCCAACCACATTCGAGAGATTTTGCCAACACGCTGAATTCATTTCCGTTTTTGGCACCGTGTGCCAGAGACAGTGGAATTTCAGACACATTCCTGGTTGTTTCAGGGGAATGTTAGCAGCAGAGTGAGACTGAGTCAGAATAAGAGAGACTGTTGGAAGTCAGAATATAAAACAAGAGCATTTTGAAAGAATTGAAAACCACATCTGCTACACATCATCCTGTATTACTAGAAATAACACCTCCTTCTAGTACCCCTAACCTGTCAAGAGCTGTAATGCTCGGTCTGTGCACACTGATGAGACAGTTGAGTTTAGGATAAGTAACCAGAAAGAAAACCCAGCTTTGCATGAACTGAGGTAAAACTACATGACAAAGCCAATCATATTTATAGAATCTTCAGACCAGTAAAAGTATCTTACCCAATGCATATTTAATAACAGAAATGAGTCCCAAAAACAAGGCCTACTGCAAAATATCCCAGAATTGGATCTTTTTTTTGGTTTATTTTAAAGCCCTGTCTGTAAGTCTAACAAATCAAAGTCAACCCCCCCAAATGCACAAAAACCAGCAGCAGTGACAATTAACTTCAAGTATTGAAATTTCTGGTTACCTTGTCAGCGAGAACACCGAGAGCTCTGGAATTCATTCCCCGTGATATCAGAGAATCACTGTCCCCGAGCGCTTTCAAACCCAGACTCCAAACCTTCTTCTTCTGAAAGGCGTTTAATTAATGTCCGCCCCTGTGCTCTTCTGCCAAACTCAAAACCCCTGTTTTTTTATTTTAGGAACTCTTTTATCTCCTATTGTTGTTCATTATTATTATTATTATTATTATTTTTACTAAAAGAGAAATAGATTCCCTTGTTTCTCGTCTGTAGAACATAGAACTAGAATAGTGCGGGCTTGGTCAGGAGCTGAGAGTAGCTCGCTATACTACAAAATGTAATTCACAGGCCTGTGACACCAGCAAGGGGCCTGGAAGACATTTTGTAGCCAATCTGTTCCTGATTTTAAAAAGGCATTTGAACGCTGACCTTTTTCTTTATGGCACCTGAAAAACATGTCACGCCCTTTTTGCTTTTATTAACAGAGAGGGTGTAAAAGTGCCACTGAGCAGTTAGCGGTCAGTTCATTCACCGGTCATCTGATAGATAGCCCTCTGTAAACAAATACCAACAGACCTTTGCAAAAATTTCGAAAAGTGGAAGATTAATAGTACGTGCAAAGAATGGGTTCCGAAATAATGATCTATTTTAATTTTTTTTAAATATATATATTTTTTAAATATATCTACACCAGATCCAAAAATATAGGCTATTGTTCAACTCATTATGTTTACACTATGTTATAACGTTGGGTGAATTGCATTCCAATACTGAATGTTCATGGCCCAGACTGTATGAAAAGATCAAGTCAACCAAATAATTTGCCTTGTCATTGTCACTGTTTTGCAGCAAAATTCTCCGTGCATCAACGGTTATTTTCTTTGTCAGGACCTGTAGATTCCCTCAGAAAAAAAAGAACCTTTGACACAAACGCTTCAACAAAACAGTTCTGTCCTGATGCAGCACTGGGATTCTCAACTGCACTAGAAACACTTGGCAGGAGCGGTGTGCAGGCGTCATCACAAAATCACATACCACAGACATGAGGACAGACAGGAAATCCACAGGACCCAGCCGGCCTCCTCGGTCAGGAGCAGCTTGTTGACCTCATCGTGGACTGACCTTCAGGGTCATGGAATGACAACTTACAGTGTGGCTCTGCAGCTTGTGCCACATGCCCACAAGACAAGGAATAATATTTCAATTTTATTTCACCATGCTCGTTTTTATCATGTGTACTACTGCAATGGAGCCTGAATTATTATGTTGTAAAATCAGGAGATTCTCTTTATGCATTTCACCCACCATTCAGCCTGCAAATCAGTGCTGGCTCTAATAATAAACTTGTTTTTATACGGTACGGTCAACCTGGGAACAATGTCTCATTAAAAGGCTCATGACTCGTGTGTTGGCCCTTTTTTTAAAGGACTGGCCTGTCTTCCAAATGTTTTCAAATAAGATTTGGAAGCATTTCCAAGTTTTTTTTTTGCTAACTCCCTATGTCAGAGGTGAAACCCCAATCACTTCGACAAAGCCTTACGTTGTTCAAAGGAAGACACACATGGTGGTTTGCACGGATATCTAAACTTCACAGGACACAGGCATAACAAATGAATCAAGGAATGCATCTGCAGAAAACATTAAGCAGTTCACTGTACTGAAAAAGCATGCCGGATTTCTCTGAGGGTCGTAATGGTAGAGCACTGCATAACAACATAGCAAACACTTCCAGGCGGAGCAGTGGCTCTGTGGCTAAGGATCTGCGCCTGTGGCTGGACGGTTATCAGTTGAAATCCCGTAGCTGGCAGAGGAATCCTACTCCGTTGGGCCCCTGAGCAAGGCCCTTCGCCAGGGGTGCTGTATAAATGGCTGACCCTGCGCTCTGACCCCAAGCGTCTCCCCCTGTCTGTGTGTCTCATGGAGAGCAAGCTGGGGTCTGCGAAAAGACAAATTCCTAATGCAAGAAATTGTATAGGGCCAATAAAGTGATGTTATGTTATGTTCTTGCACTGCGTGAAGGACGTACAAAACATTTTTCATCCCACAGACTTAAAAATGTTTGTTTGGCACAGTTAACCAACTAACCATACAGTTAAGTACTGTATACTTAATACAGTATATGCTGTCTAATTGCTTATCACGATGTATGGATGTCTAGTGCTAGTCAACACCTGAAGAAGGCTCCACTGCCGAAACGTTGTTTTCTTTCTTCTCCTTTCAGCAGGGAATAAACCTCTTACTTGTTCCTTTGCAGCCTACGCATGCTGACGCAGCTACGCACCTGGACTACTACTGTTTACAGGAAGCTGCCTCCCATTATTCCACAGTGATGTGGTGGGCGAAGGAGAGCACTGATGGCAAAGATGACTGAACATGTCTCCAGGTCTGGATGACCCCTGGAAGAGACCTAATGTCACTCCAGAAATAACCCTTTTCTGTGGAAATTGTGATAACGTCATATGGCTAAAAGCAAGGTTGCTGAATCTGGAAAATAATTAATTTTAAATCAGAAGCAGTGAAACCATTGTCTAGGAACTGTTTGTAAAAGGTTTCTGCCACATGGGTGCCCTGAAAGTGTACAGAGGCAGGAACCCAGTGAAGAGCTGTTCCACTTCACTGACGCAGAAGTTTGTCTTTCATCTGCTGTCTGGCCACGAGCCATGGGTTCACCAGTGCTCAAGGCCTTAGAGATCAAAACCAGAGAAATGGCAGCAAGCAGTAAGAGGTCTGATCAATCTGATCCTCAGAAGGACCGATGTGCCACCGTCACTGCATTTAAACAGTAGAGAACATGGGGTAGGTGTTAGAAATGGGACACTTAAAAGATCTCACAGAAAACAACAGGACACAAGCATAACAAATGAATGAATGAATTTGATGCGACAAATCACCCACTTATCTCTCACCAAAAATCAAAGCGATAGGTGGTTTGTCGAACCGTAAATGAAAAAGCCTGCAGCTCATCTGCATAAATTCAATCTTGTGATCCGATGTTAAAACGCCAAACTGAAAACACTACTCAGCTAAAAAATGTAATGCATTTAAAGTATGGTTGCATTTTGCAGGGCTCTGCACATAGAGCTGGTACTGTGGAGCTGTATTTGTTTTATGTCGCTATTGATCCACTATCATTCTATTAAGATATAAAACAAAAGAGGACTCGTGTTTGAAGAAGAGTGGTGATAAATGCATTCATTTCTCTTCTATTGGTTGTAACAAGCCTTTTTGGATACTTTTCACTCCTGGAGCTGTGAGGGGATTTCTTAGGAAGATTATTAGGGAAACCGAACTGCCAGAAGAACAAAGACAAGAAGATAGATGTCACCACGAATGACATGGACAGAGTCACTGGAAAGGGAAGAAAGGGATTTCTCGACTCAATCCCCATTCAGGAAATGTTAAAATCGTATCTTCCTAATAACAAGGAGGAGGAGCAACACACTGAGCCAATGAAATCGCACAGATAACTGAAGAATGATCATTTCATTAAGAACTTCAAATCATACACGAATAATACTTTCATGCTCTTTATTTATAAAATGTAGCCGGAGCATTTACTGCTTTTTTAAAACTGCTTAGCCTAAATATTTAACAAGAAACAAGTAATGGGTTTATTCCATGCTGAAAAGAGAAGAAAGAAAACACAACGTTTCGGCCGTGGAGCCTTCTTCAGGTGTGGGAAAGAAAGAAAACTTGAAGAAGGCTCCACAGCCGAACGTTGTGTTCTCTTTCTTCTCTTTTCAGCACTGAATAAACCTGTTACTTGTTCCTTTGCAGCCTACGCATGCTGACGCAGCTACGCACCTGGACTACTAACAAGTTAAGGATACCACTGAGAAGAAATGAATCACCAACTGTGCAGTCGAAAGTCATGTTATTCACTGTTCTTGGATTTCACCTAATTAAACCTGGATGAAGACACTTCTGTCCCACACCCTTCTTAAACTCTCTAAGCTGGAGATCATAGACAACAGCAGCAGAAGAACCTGATTCTTTTATCAGATATGTAGAAAAGCGCAAAGCTTTGCTTAAAATGTCAAAAATGTAAGAACATTTCAACGGATTAAATCATACAGAGGAATTTTTCTCCCCCAAAAAAGCAAAAGCTCCTACTGTAATCCTGTATGAACTAAGTATTTTATATTGTTTTTTAAGTGATGGCAATAATTAAGCTAATTTAATAATTGTCAAACATTAGATGTCCATCTGTTACAGTCCATTCGCATGAATAGTTTCACTACTTTAGGTCAAGTGACACACCAATTCACTTCCAAACAAAATCCCAGTAAGGATTTTAAAACTTACAAAAATTCTGAAGAATTCTGAAGAATTCTGCTACTCTGTCTGGCACAAGATGTGTCTTGGATCTAGAATGTGATCCATTGGGACTGCTTCTTGCAGCCTTAAACTAATTTCAAATCCATTTGCTTTATGTGGAAAAACAAACTTACAAACTGTTCCCTCTTCACTTCTCTCTCTCTCTCCCCCTCCAGATGACTTCAGTGAGTCACATACATTTGTCATCTAGACTAGAGCCGTTAAGTGGCTGTAGTGAAATGAGCACAGGGCCATTTAAAATGGTCTTTCACCCTCAACAAACCCTAAAATCAATACATCTATAATATACATTGTAGGCATCTTTAGGAAGGATATGAGCAAGGAGACGTCACTACTCATTCATTCTCAAAACCTCGGATTAATGAGACAGTATGGAAAAAGGCTAATAACACGCCTTGGATAGTCCATCCCAGCCCCCAGATGTGACTGCTGTTCCCTGTCTACTTCATATCTTTCTCAAACTTTCTGTTGCGGCACTGCTGCGCAGATGAAACCAGCAAGTTTCAGCTCGATTTCCTCAACGTGAACTACCTGCAGACGATAGTACATTCACGTGCAAAAAACACCCCTCTGAGAATCGATCAATGATGATCCCCTTGACCACAGTAATGTTTGTTCTCCCGTAAAAAAAAAAAACAAAACACGTTATATTATCAGCAAAGGTGAACTGCTGGTGTTTTGGTATGAATCACCTCGCAGGATAGGTCCTAAAAGGTCGGGCTAATGCTTAATATTACGGTAGCACGATGACACTACTGCAGATGTGGCCAACGTGTCCACAACTTAATGCGTCGTTTCTCATCAGGTCGCTGACAAAACAATACAGTGAAAATAAACCAAATGACCGATGTCTATAGGACAGTTTATTTAAGTCCTCAGACGTTCAGCAGTCCCTTGACAATAGGTGAAGTTCACATAGCGTCATTCTGAACAAGAAACCTAAAATCTTTTTCCCCTGTTGCTGCATAGATTGTCCGAATGATTCTTCTTCCCACTCCGAAAGAAAATTAGGATTTTCACGCCAGTAATTTTAAAAAGCCACCGACCAGAACCGGCGTTTTCCAGACACCTTTCCGATTGAAAAAAATATGAGCATGAGGTGATACATACCAACCCAGCTGAATTCTGTCCGGTGAGATCGCTTTCACCTTCCACACAAGGATGGAGATGTCGTGCGAAAAACGTTTAAAGATGAAATAAATAAAAACGTAACATGTCCCCCCCAACCCTCGCTCTAAAGTTGAGAAGGCTTTGACGAGCTGAGCATCCGAGCGCAATACGGTATTTTCCTCTCAAGCTGCAAGCAGCGCTTCTGAAGTCTGCGGAGGGGGTGCGCTCGCTCAGCTGGAATTCTTGGAGTCTCCGGTGGGCCGACTCGTGGATCTCAGCACGATTTATAAAGGGGCGGGCCGAGCGGAGAAACACTACCTCTTTCATCGTTTCGAAGAACGTCGCTGCGTGACCACTGGAGAGCACATCATTCATTCTGAACGCCTTCTCCACTGCATGAGGAAACGCACTTCACTGGAAGGCCACCAAAGGCCTTCTGCGGAAACACTCAAAACGGGCTGCTGTAACAGGGGATGGAAGCAGGGTAGAGCCGGGACCGCTCTTTGAAGAACGCGTTGCAGTCCAAATGTTTTGAAACTTAATGCATAACTATAGCCAACTGAGAATTTGTCGGGGGAGACACCTAAACTACTGTGTCTTCACCAGAGTGTTGAACTATTGGAGATGTACAGGATTTAATGTAGATTAAGTTTTAGGAAGCTTGTATTCTGGTGAAGTATCCTCTTTTCTCTGCGAGATATGGTTGACCAGATCGCAAGCTGTATTTCTGCGAGGCAAAGAAACTGTTTCGCGTGGAGAGCGCCTCTGCTGGTTCACTAACTAAATTCCAGCTACAGTTACACTGAGGCCACTTAATGAATTACAGTATATCTCCCCAAAATGTAAAGCTTGGAACTGAAACCTCAATTGCAAAATGTAACTTTTAGATCTTAACTGCTTACATTCCTTCTGGGGCACGGTAATAAGTTTAAGAAAAACAAAGGGAGTTGTAGGGGGAAAAAAGCTTTTAATGAAAAAAAGACACAACAATTGATGCATCACAGACATGCATGTTCCATATTAAGATGTAGCTGTCATTCCCACAGAATAACATTTTCAAGCATTTTCTTTCATTTGCAGAATATACATCGTAAGCAAACATTTTATATTTCTTCCCATTATCTTAATTTTTAGGCACTTTGTTTCATTTTATCTTTGGAGACAATGGAAAACTAATGCAATACTACCATTAAGGTTATCACTGAAAGCTTAATTTTAAATCATATTATGGAATGTTTCAAAAATGGTTCTCTCTCAACATCAGGACTTTACACAACAGATTTATCCAATTAAATAAGTATATGACGATCTCAAAATGACAAGAAAAAGTCTTCAAATGAACCACAACACTTCCTTCCATAATCTGATAAATCTCACTTGAAAGAAATGCATTATCGATTTCTAAAGTGTGTATTTTCTTGCCCAGACAGGTTCAAATACATTATTGCTATTTCAGAACATAGAACATAAAATGCTATGTGGAAAAGGCCATACAACTAGTGTTTCACAAAGGCCAAAAACAGATCTGAAGATGTTTATCCAACCGGACATGACTAATTTAATTTTCCATTGCAATAACATCTTTGGAAAAAATGTATTTTACAAAAATACTTTTTTTTTTTACAGACTGCAGACCAGCTGTACATACTCATTAGAGCTACAGCCTTGAAGCTATTAAATAATTCAAAACCCTCAATGTTTCATCACATAAGAGATCTGTAAATGGCTCTGTTTAGTCATTTAAAGATTAGGTGGAAAAAGCACAAGACTCCTGGGTCCTTGTGGTTCTCCAGGCCCAGGGGAGATATTGCTATTGACGGATAATACACATTCCAAGCCTAGAGTAATTAAACACTCAGAACAGTACTTTTTTCCTTAAAGCTGAGAGCCTGAATCGAAGTTTTTAATAGTTCAAGCAACTGACAGAAATATGAGTATAAGACGCCCTTCAAACTATTATTCTACAACATATCTCAAGATTTACCAACACAAGTTATTTTTCGTTATGCAGCAGACGAAAACATTTCAAAGGACTAGTGGTGTACTATACTTCAAAAAAGACCAGAGAAAGACATGTTTTTAAAATTTTGAAACAAAGATGTTTTTAAAAGTTTAAAACAAAAGATCTTTTCTTCCCCTACTGTTTTAATGAGCGACATTACCAAACAAAGTATCGGATCTAACATATTTGATAAAAAAAGTTTCAGATAAATACTCCCTGAGAACACAACCCCAGAAACAATGTTATTCACATTAAATCAAGATTTCAAATGCGATTACCAGTCACAGCTTACTTTTCATATAAAAATTCAATTCATAACCTTAGGTACAGAAAAGAGCAATTCCAGAAGCTGTGTAATATGAACAGCACATCACATTACCTCTGGAACTGTAATCCACAGGCACACTGTCCGCACATTTCAGAAAATGTTTTGGAAGTAATTATCATTTGAACAAAGCCGACTCTATTGTGTACACCCACAACAATGCTCTTACAGTACAAAGGATCTAGCTCTTAGTATTGTGTCTGCAACCTCAGAATTACAACAAAAGACAGATGTGGTCCATGAAAGGTGGGTGTTTGGTTGATAGGAATACTCTTTCAGAGCATTACAATCCCCCTAATCATGCAATCTCCATTGAATTAAAGCCTAAGCTGCAAAATGTACCGTTTAGATTGTGGACTTTCACTTTTCACAGACAGAACAACAGACAAAGTGAAAAATAATTAGAACACTTCATTTCTGCTTCTTATTGCTGGACACCCATAGTTCCCAACTTAATACCACCTAGTAGGAGTGAAAGCGAGCACCAGAACCTCGGGTTCGAGCCCGAGTCATGGCACTGGCCAACTGTGAGCAGGATTCCCCAAGTGGAGGCGCTCAGTGTGTAGGGCGAGACTGAGGGTTCTGGGACACAGGAACCTCTGCACTCCCCCCCAGGAGCCAGCATGTGCATCAGGGAAGGACCCGCCTCTCCTCCAAATGGCGCTGAACACCACTACAGGGCTGTGGCCCCTGTGACGTGCAGGAGGGAGGAGCCCCTGCCTACATTTCCACGCTCTCCCCGTGTGTGGTCACAGGGTTTGCAGCCGTGAGCCGAGACACAAAGAACACATCAACGGCTAAACCGAATCGGGCGGGTAGAACACAAATAACTGACTCGCCAGCATTTTGTTTTTCCCTGAAAGAGGGAACGCAGTGTAAGTATTTCCATAAAGAAAAAATAAATGTGACCCTTTTACACTCTGTAACACTTGCCTGGTCACATTAGAACTGTGTAGAGGCTCCCCATGTGTTAAATAAATAAAACACATTTCAAAATAAAGGGGTATGGTAAAGATTGGACAATGGGCTCATTCAAGCCGTAAAGAATAACACGTGAACGCAACTATAATTAACAGGTTTCTTACATTCAAGAAAAGACACAGCCTTAAATACCTGTTAAAAGGCAGGTACAGTAAGTTGTTTAAAAAAAAAAACAAGGATTCTAAGTATAATTACTATAATCCAAATTATAAAGTTACTAACATCAAATTTGCAAATCATTGAGAGGTAAGGAAGTATACCTCTATTTAGACAAATGTTAATTAAAATGGAGATTAGTACTAACCTACATAAAACTGGACATGGGGTACTGTAACGTGCAATCTGACGGAGATACAAGGCAACATCAGTGTTTTAATGACAGGTTTGTAGGTTTGGAAACATATTTCAAAGAGAATGGAAAGGAAAACAATAACATCCTTTAAGGGCATTTTACTTTTTTTATACAGCCTTAGCATTTGTATATTTTTTACTGCCTTCTAACACCTGAGGGACTAGGTGTGGCACAGAAAATGTGGATAAGTTCCCAGAAATGGACCAAATGCTGCGAAGCCGTGGATGGCTTTTCCTTTACAAGCTTCTCTAAGTTACTTCCATCTACTTGTTTAAAACTGGATTACAATATCATTGCATTCCATGCCTTGATGTAATAAGTAAATAATTGTGCGCCCTACCTGGTCTTTAAAAAGATCACCTCAATTTACATAGCAAATAATAAACTAAGAAAACTATTCTCATTTGGAAAATAATAAAAAAGGAGGAGAAAGAATATTTTTTTACCAATTTCCCCTTAAAACCGCTGTTACACTCAGAAAGCCACAATAACTGAATAAATGTTTGATTAAAAAGTCTCTTGTGCACAGCAGTTGCTTCAAGCCAAGTGCCACAACTAATCTGCAGTAAAAACCTGGCTCAGTAGCTCAGCCTTTTACGAGAAGAATGTATGAGCTGCATCAGATACAAAGCCCTGTACTCAGCACTCGGTACATTAGCCTGGAGGCGTATTTACAAAACACAGCATCACAATGAGGGTGTACAGCCATGTCACATCACCAGAAGTGTCTGGCATACTCAGTAGAAACACCAGACTAACACATATCTGCAAGACAAGAAATATAAATACTCCAGCAACTTCGTCTTGGGGAGAGTAGATGTAGTGCTTATTCAAACATAGCTCTACAGCACTTACTAGACCTGCAGATTCAGCAATGATCAGAAAGGCGGAAACAGAACTACAGCAATTTCAAGATTCATAACGAACTGCCCCATACACAAAAACAGCTGAACAGATTTCCCCTTCCTGTTTGAAATATAGTATCTACATACTCCTCAGGCTAAAATTTGGGGCTTTCAAGTTTTAAAAAGGACCATTGCCTCATCATTTTAAACAGGAAACAAACAGAAGCCCAGTTAAAATAGTGCAGTTCACCAAGTTCAGGGCACTGTACTGAACTGCATCCCACATTCCAGCTTCTGTTAACCCCACTCTGCCTGCTGGGGAAGGAGCACACTATTATAATTAGGGACACAGTGGAATTGTGCACATAATGCCATTTTTCACAGAAATAGAAAGTGGACGTTCCTCCATAACATCTGAAGTCACGTTTCATTTCTTTGCTTATGATGGATTCAACAGCTCCAGAAGGGCACCCACTGCTCCAAAATAGCCCTACAAGAAAAAAACAAACAAACCACAGTCTTAAAGCATCAACGCGAGGTGTGAGAGCAGATCTGATCTCCAAAACTCTCTGAGTAACAGTGAAAGTAAAGTTCCACAAAGAACACAAAGATTGAAATAAAGTGTGAGAAGCAAAAACAAAGGCAGCTCTATGGCACCGTGCATTTCCTTTAAAGCCCCGAGAAAGACGAAACATTTTATGAACACCAAACACAATAAGCAATGTCTGAAGAGATCAGATTACTGCAGTCTACACTACTAATACCACATCATGCAAAAAAACTTCTCCAAAATCTTACCTCATGCTTCAGGAAAAGTGCTTTTAACTGTCCTTTTGACCAATAGTCCAATGCATACGCCAGGAGCTTCATGGAGAGGGTATTTATCCTCAGGAAGTTACCCACAAACACCACTCTGTCAATGTTCTTCACAAAGAATAAAAATGAATGTTACCACAGTCAATGCACAACATTCAACTACAGCTACAGTTACACATTAGGGCAGCTAAACTGACACTGCTTTTTACATTTCGTGAACGTTTTACATCTATACGTACTGTATATCAAAGCCACACACACAAAAGTATGTGAATTCCTCACCCCTACAGAAACAGAAAGTTTCAAATGTTGCAGTTTCATGCAATTTTTTTTATTAAAGCATATAATCAAAATGTACTTAAGAATTACATATATTATGCAAACTGCTTTATTAGAAAAAGATTAGAAAAACAGTGGGATGAAGACTATAAAGGCTTATCAGCACTTAAATACCTGTGTACTTCACAGAAGTACTTTAGTTAATGAGTACAGAATAAATGACTGCCCTGTATGTACTGCGGAAGTCAATGGGATATCAGCTGGTAATGCCATTTTGAAGCAGGTCTCTGTGCTGTCATAGCCCTGTACAATGCTGCTTGATAAGGATTCTACAAGGCAGCACTGTAAAGAAGCTGAAAGCAAAGAGCAAATCACTCCTCCATTTGAAGAAAACTGTTCATGCCTGGTAAGGGCTGCAACGTGAAACCTCTCCAGGTAGGTGGGACACCAGATCATTGCAGGACACATGCACGTGCATGCACACAGACACACAAGGACAATTCAGAGCAACAACTGCCCGAGCCAGAATGCCTCTGGAAGCTGGTAAACCCAAGAACATGAAGACTCCACACAAAGTACCCCTTCCAGAATCCATCCCAGTACCCAAGAGCTGTGACAGCAGCCAGCAGCCCTAGCCACTCTGCCTCACTTAGAGCGAACCGAGCAAATACATCAACGCTTGCAGAGCCTCTTCAGATTATTATTTGCTGCATTTCCTGAGCCACTGCCAAGTGTCCCACTGTCTCTCCGGCCGGAACACTTCTTTTGAAATGCCACACTTGCACTGTAGCCAGGGAATTCTCATTCACTCACAAGAGCAATACCTTCCCTTCAAAAGCATCCCATGTGTCCTAGATGTTTTCCAAAGCAAACAAATTCCCGGAATAATGCATTTAAAACACAAATTCCTATTCACGAGAAACCATCAATTGCATCACCTCTGACACGCCATGGAGTTAAGAAACTAGCCAATTCAGCTGGACTCTTGGTTCATGATGCAGTGCTGCAGAGGGAATGCTAACCTCATTCAGTGCGCACATCCTTGTTATCGAACCAATGTTATTGGTAATGGTGACCAATGTTGCTCTGGCCAGGTCCTCTTTAGAAACAGATTCCCGCTTCTCCTTGCACACCATGTTCCCAAAACTAAAGAAAAAATAAAACCAGGATTACAGTTTGTCGGTTCTGGTGAAAAAACTCCACTGTGCATGTTATTTACAGTATGTAGTCTTCATATCCTGTAAATCTATACTCAACATAAAAACCTTAAATCCCCCTTCTCTCAATAACCGACATTTTCGTGTAATTGTCTCTGTTCTCGTGCCGGTTCTGACTTCACACCTCCCTTCACCCATCTCCACTTTGCACTTCCTGGGTGGCCTCTCTGCCCCTCCTGCCTCCTCCCCTCTCCCAGCTTTTGTTCCTCTGTGCTATTTAATCTTTGCTGTCCGCCCTGTCTTTCTCACACCTGAAGAAGGCTTCACAGCCGAAACGTTGCGTTTCCTTTCTTCTCTTTTCAGCATGGAATAAACCTATTACTTGCTCCTTTGCAGACTACGCATGCTGACGCAGCTCCCCACGTGAACTACTAAAAATCTTAAATATTTCTTTTTAAGCTTTATTACTATAAAATACTTAAATTCATATTTCATCGATGTTTTTGCCCTACCGCATCTATTGTTCCTTTAAATACCTCACCTTGGCACAATTTGGAATTTCTATGCCTAATTGTGCTCCCATGAATTCCACAGAATATTTCATTTAATTCATCCTGAAGCAAAACATAGCTCAAGCCTTCATTTCTTCATCTAAACAGTATTAATTCACTTAATATGAAAGGAATGTGCTGCTCGGCAGGGATTCCTTCAGGCTAACATGCAAACTACAGCTCCTTGCTTGTGGTCTCAGTTACAGAAATAGTTTTCAAGGCTTCCAAAAGCTGTGATTGCTGCAGTGATTCACAGTTTGCACACTGTGTTACAGCTGATATCCTTACTGCAGCTGCAGTTTGTAGTCAGTCTGCTTTTTTCTCCACAGCACTGGGGATGTTTCTTTGACCCCTGTGCCAGGGGCGATACCCTACCATTGCCTTATGAATCTTTGCCCCAGTTAGTTCCTAATTAGCAAAGTTACTTTCAGCATTTGGGTTAATAAAGGAGTTATTGATCAATTCAGTAATTACTTCATTTAAAAGCTGCCAAAAATGTCTTTACACTTCCAGTTCTCTGCTTTCACTGCAATTCATTAACACTCTAAAGCACAACTTCAACCTGGCGGCCCAGTCTGCAAATACATCTTTGAACAACCTCTTAATATGCTGTTTCTGTTTTTCCAATTGGAATTTTTTTTTAATTTGGGGAGAAAAAAAGGATTGTGTTTCTAAAGCAATAAAAAAAAAGCATCAGCAAAGGACTACAAACTTCCAACAAACATTACATCGCGCCCATGAAGGCGGACTGTAGCTGCAACTGGCCTGGCAGCACCATGCGAGCAAGTAGAAAATTAATTTTGGAAGTTACACTTTGAAAAGGCTGTGAAATATTTTAAAAAGAAGAGCGCGCGAGCATGGGTCTTACTTACCTTGATGCCACAGCCCAGCCGGGGAGCCCAAACCTCTCGTAGTCCCCTCCGTAGATATCACGCACCAGCTTGTCCACCTTGGTGCTGTCCCCGCACAGGGCCATCTCCAGCGCCTCCTCGAACGTCGAGCAGCCAGTCAACAGGCAGCACAGGCCCAGAAAGGTCCCGCCTCCGAGACTGCAAACACAGCGTTAACGCGTATGGCACTCCAAACAACACAGATGCTTACAAGTCGCCCTCTTCGGTGAGATCTAGGAAAACCAGGGCAGCAAGCCTACAGATCAATGGATAATGAGTGCAAAAGTTGCCATTTTTTTATTGCAGATGAGTGAAAATGACACACAGGGGCTATGCCCAAATTAAAACAAACAGTATCGCCCCTTGCTCCTTATAAGAGTTTGCTCTCTGCTGACTATTGTAGTGTACACAGTCATCACACATTACGAAGTTCAAGCAGGAAGCCGAGTCAGCAGGCGTAGCCTGCAAAGGAACAGGTAAAGGTTTATCCCATGCCGAGAGGAAAAGAAAAGAGACATAGCGTGTGGACACCTGAAGAAGGTTCCACAGCCGAAACGTTGCACCTCTTTTCCTTCCAGCATGGAAGAAACCTTTTCCTTATCCATTATACATTATATGGGCTCTAAACACCTGAATAAAAGTGTGCTACCTATGTACCAAACATCATCACATGTCTCCTCAGCCTTTACACATGCCTGTCAGTGGACCTTCTGCCAACACCAACTGCCTATAGTGCTACAGGGCATCAGGCACTTAGACTATATAAAATCACTGTGGAAAACACATGGTCTGCCAGTGCAGTGTGGAGGAAAACTGTTTTCAGCTCCAATAAAACTCAACTGTAGCTCCAACAGGAAAGCTTTGATTATATACCTTGTGATCACGGATCATGCAAATGTTGTGCTGGAAACTCTGGCTGCACTTGTATAAAATCTGTGTACACCAAGCATCAAAAGAAAAATCACTTATGACTGCCACAAATTCATAAAGCTAGTATGGGGGGGGGGGGGGGGGGGGGAAATGATGTCTTTTTTGTAGATATGGATACATTCACTATGTTGATTGGCACTGGTCATCAAAAGGACTGATAAAAGAGACTGCTCCTGTGAAAGGCGTTGGCTAACAGCGTGAAGCCAGCTCTGGCTGGAACACAAGCTGAAGAACTGCGACTATTTATTTTATACCAGGTTGTAGATGCAGTTTTGTGGGATTGCCCATTCCTCTTGTAAATCGGGGTCAAGTACGGGCCTCCTTATTGGTTTCTGAGCCCTAGATGCCAAGCCACACGTCATCCCAGCTTGTTCTACAAATGTTCAATGGAGCTCACGCTTGGTCCAAACAGCAATACTGTCACACTCCCATCTCACAAGAAAGCTGTTGTCACACGAGGATGTAAACTGAACTCCTGGAAGGTTGTCACTATGAAACATTTCCTAGTAAAGTTCTGTAGCAAATACACACTCTTTCCCAGAACATCACAGATGGGAAAGTCCTTGTATTGTGGCAAAGCAGCATTATTGAGAGAAACCATGAATTAGTCTAACACTGCATTTGGCTGTAACATCTTACCAGGTTAGAACTGGTGGCTGTGAACACCCTAATTTGTAAGTAACCATTGGCTGACTTAATGGTCTACAATGTACAGATGGCATGAAAGCTCTGTTCTCTAGGTTAGTGGGGCATACAGCTTCCTAAAGGTGTCCTTCTTGATTTTCAGCAGGATAAATCACCCGTGCTCTCATTAACAAAGCAATTAACTGCTAATTCAACAAAGATGGTTTGTGTAGTCATAAATGATATGTTAATCAAAATTACACCAAAACCATTATAAAAATATCTATAGGCCAATATGTCATGTTTTAAAACATTCATAATGTTAAGTCTTTTGATGCTCAGTATATACATGAAAATCACACTATAAATCTTTCTGTTATGTGAAAGGAAAGGTAATCATAACAGCATTAAACAAGGCAATCACATTTGTCATAAAAATTTCAATTCCAGAAAGCAATTCATTCACACGCCTGTAGCTACAATTTTGTAAATCCTCCTCTGCCAGGGATAACACTGACACGACATCTCCTGCAGTGTTACGACATTCTGGGACTTCTGAGGGAATCTTCAGACCTTTCCTCCTCATGCAGAAATACTCAAGATCCTTCAGACCCCTGGGTTTCCACTTGTGAGCAGCCTCTCGGAGTTTGACTGGCCAGCTGGAATCCGAGGTGGCCAGCCAAGAGCGTTTATTTTGTGTGCAGGCAGTCAGTTATGTCAACTTGCACGCATGCTTTAGATCATTACTGTTTTTCAGCGAAACCAGAACGTCTTGGTTGAAAGAACCAGGAGTCTGGCCAAAGTGTCTTCCTGCATGTTGGAGTTCAAGATTTTCCCCATTGTAATATGGGCCAGGGATATAAAACTATCCCAAACCAGCTATAATTCATAGTGGAGATGTTTTCCTCAACATAAGCTTCAGCTTTTTTATGCATACGTATACATACAACGCTAATCATCTGACCAGAAGACACGGCCCCTGCTGTCATTCACATACACTATGGCCTGTTGTTCTGGTTTGCCCTGGAGCAGGTTTTCCTCGCTACCTGGCCATGACTGGCCGATTCACATGGGAAGGCCCCTGTAGGAAATTGTCAACATTAATCTTTACAGATGCCTTCTGAATCCCTGGTCTCACAGCCCACAACAGCAAGATACACTTGTGTCCTTTTCCTGGCGGGTTTCCCACTATACCAGTTGTTCTTAAGCATCACCATATATGCTACTACTAAACGCCTTCCATGCGTAACCTCCTTAGTTGTATACCCCAGGGAAACTGTCAGAAACCTCTATATGGTTCCAGAGGTTTCCACTGCATATCCAAAGGGCACAAGGGTTTCTAAAGGTTATTTCAGATTTTTGCTGCATTTTAAAAGATTACTTAGAGATGTGAATAAATGTGACTCATGTTTTTTTTGGCCTTCATGTTCGTGACAAATATAACTATGCTCTGAGTGATGCCATTAAAATTATACCACATTTTTAGATTTTTTTTAAGCAAGAGGCATGATCCATAGATCATTCTGATGTTTTAATCTGGAGATCACTGTGTATGCAAGCATGGTAAAGTAAGAAAGGGTTTTTACATAAGGATTTAAGGATTCTGTGAAATCCTTAGTTTCATGTATTTACTGTAACATGTCTCAGATGTATTGGTGTTCCAATAATTAAGGATTTTTTTAATTGTTAAATGGGATAGACTTCAAACCCTCAATCCAACTGAAAGTGGTTGCATTCACTATAAAAATCAGTCTGACCTTTGCTTCTTTCATTTTGAAGGAAGCACATCATTACATCAGCTGTATATACATTGCAGTTCACTTTTCTTACCACCACAGAACACTGCTGCCCTCTAGTGAGGACAAAGAAACGTTCTTTAACAATGGTTTGAGGCTTTCGTCCAGAACACTACACAGAGTGTAATTTTTTTCTTTTTAACAGAAAGATGTTGGCACCCCTTTAAACAGCTGTGCTTGCGAAGGAAATCTGGGATGCAATACAATGCAATTCACTGTTCAAGTATAGCAGCTACAGTGTACCCAGAAGGGATATGAACCACTGACCCTTGAGTCAGAAGTCCACAGTCCACTGCTGTAATACAGTCCTTTATTACACTTAAGACACACCTTCATAATTCTACAAACAGAACATCTGATAACAGGAATGAATGACTATGGTATTTATGGAATTTCTATATTTTGAGAGCAGCTGACTATGCAAATACTACCGACCAGAGAAGAATTTACTGTAGCACGACAAACCTAAATAATATCTTAGGACAACTAGTAATTTGCCTTTTAAGTATCATAGCATGTAAAGAAAAATTAAGTTATTTGACTAATGTGTTGTTTTTTATTGGAAAGTCATTTGCAATTTCAAAACAGTGCTATGTGTAGCAAAACAACTGAATTATTATTCTGAAGTTTTTTTTTTTTACAATGCAATCCTCAATTCTTTCAGATGCTGAAATGTATTCTTCTTCACTTCTCCGACATTTTATAAAGTGATGTTTCAAGGTCAACAGCATTATGCAGCTCTTTACAAAGTCCCTTTGATGTAATAATTCCTATACTACATGGCTTTTTTCCTGCCTAAGGAACCCAGAGCACATTACATACAGGAAGAACTATCACCCTCCACTGAAGGTGACACGCACCAGCTCCACTACAAAGCAGATGAGGTGGAAACATTCTGAGAAATTACTTCAGTTGAACTAAGAGGGCATTTACAGAAGACCCAATCAGTATAGACAGACTGGAACAAGTTGCATTTAGGCAGGACAAATGGTTTAACCCCCCTACTCTTTGGAAAACTACCACAATTACCAAGTAGTGAAGTAGCGAGTAGACATTAATTTAAAAGGGAACTGCAACATTATTTTTATGTTTCGGGGTTAGACAGAATCAGCTTTGATGAGTGAATTTTAAATCACAATGAAAGTAACATCTACACAGTAAAAGCTCCAGTTTACATAACAAAATAGAGGAAATAGATGTGTGGCACCATGTTCTGCAATTCAGAATAAGGCAACAAAACTTCCAGTGATGTGAAGTATCCTTTCTACATTGTAAACAAGCAGGCTTGTGAACACATCTCTGTTAATCCAATAGAAATAGTGCTTTCGACTTCAAGATGGTTTTGCCGACAAATACTACTTACTTGTTGACTCTGCATGCAGAAAACGTTGGAACATTTCTGTGGTGAAATGTGTGCTGCACAACCTGTACTTCTTCACTCATACATCACATTACACTAGTCTTTACAAGGACTATTGAGCAGGAAGGGCTGCATCACGTTGCACTTTGCGTGAACTCTAGCTCTTGCCCATGGCGAGACCAGGGGTTTGTGACAAGGTAACGTACAGTACTTTCACAAAGTTCACAATTTTGTGCTCAATCCAGAATTCATCGAATGCTTCTATACCATCAATTAATTTATTTTGTTACCGGTTTTTAAATCTCGGTCTGAGAAACTGGCACTACAGTTCAACTTTAACGCCTCATCCCAAAGTACGGCACTATGGCCCTGTCAGCTTAAGAGGCACTAGATTGAAAATTCTTGTCCAGTGGGAAGAGCTCCACCTACTGGTCTAGCAATACCACTTGCAGCAGCAACCTGCTATTCATAGTCAAGGCACCCTCTCCAACACTCACTAAAACCCTGCCTTGCTTACTTTCCGAAATATAACAACTGCGCACTACAAAGTCATAACTCTACTGTAGGGCAGAACTTTGACCACACAGATGCTCACCATTAATGAATGTAAATTAATTGTGCATATTTTAAATATTTTTTTTAACATTTTGCCAAAGATACAGAATCACAGCTCCTCATTCTTAAATCTAAAGTTTTAAGACAATGAATGAGTCCATTCTTTGCAAAAGCCTTTAATGTGCTCTTATGGTGTCTTAGGGGATTCCATTAAAGTCAGGAAATTAAAGCACTAATAGGATTCTATTCATAATAGATAAAGATATGTATATTGACTGCTTGCATATTTTTTGCACTTGTTAATTTTTTTTATGCAGCAGTTTACCATCCTTTTTATTTGCCAGCTACCTGTGCTTTTTATGCTTCATGCTTTTATACCATGGAGATTACTGTAACGTTCATTTCAACTAAACGCCCTGAAAATACATCCTAAAAATGCAAATGAAAAAAGCCAGTAAAATCTCACCTGGTCCCAGTGACCCGTTTGTAATGGTCTTTGGAATAGACAGCCAGAATGCTCACGCCAGAGCCGATGTTGACCAGCAGCAAGGGGAAAGGGTTCTCCAGATTGTAAGGCTTTTGATGACACAGGTCAGGATCTGTGGGGTTTTCAAAATAGTAGCACTCCGAGTGTCCGCCGAGCGAATCGACATAGAGCACCCCTTTAATGAGGCAGTCCAGTTCGTCCAGCTTATGCAGCTGGAGGTCAGCCATCTGGAAGAAAGCAGATGGGAAAAAAACCCAGGAGTCAGGAGCACCAAGGGGAACGTTTCTTTTATTAATAGAATTTGTTAAAAAGACACGGGGGAGGACCTACTGTGCGGAAGTCGGCCTCGAATTTGTACGCCCCCCCTCCGGTGGCACAGAGCGTGGTGTGCAGGCTGGAGAAGTGCTTGTCTCTGCCCATCTGGAGGAAGGCGGGCATGTCTTGGGTGGGGAACCGGATGAAGTGCAGGCTGCCCTTCCGCCCGCACAGGGTGAGGTCCTTGAGCTCCAGGTGGACGTCCCGGATGCCCGTGGAGCCGTAGGCCACGTTGGACGTGAGGTACCTGCGGATGCTCTTCAGGTTCTCCACCTCCTCTTCCTCCTCCTCCGCCGTGATGTCCTTGGGCTCGAAGTACACCAGCTTGACCAGGGTTCCTCCGATGTCCATGCCGAACCACGGGAACGCTGCACAAAGAGAGGCATTTGACACCATCTGCCTTCCGTTACGCGTCGCCACACGGGCACTGCCAACGAGAGGGAAAGCTGGCACAGATGGAAGGGAAATCACTTGGACTTCGCGGCGTGTATCATGACATCACCAGTTTGGGGCCGTTCTGAAAAGGGGAACGTGGGGTTTGCATTCAAGGAAATTCACACTTTGCATCCTTGAGGAATTTGATGTGATGGGGTCTAACACTAGGCGGCCCGGCAGCACTGTGGTCAGAATTGCTGCCTGGGGCCCCAAGTTCCATTCCCTGCACATTCTCCCTGCGTTCGCATGGCTTTCCTCCCACAGCCCAAAGGCATACTGGTAGGTTAACTGGTTTCTGGGGGAAAATGGCACAAATTGGTGCGAGTGTGTGTGTGTGTGCGTGTCTGTGGCTGTGTGTGTGCCCTGAGATGAGCTGGTGTCCCGACCAGGATGTATCCTGCCTTGTGCCCGCTGCTTGCCAGGACAGGCTCCAGCGCCCCCGCGACCCTAAATTGGCTAAAGCAGTTAGAAAACGGATGGATGCTTAACACCCACATTTTCCACACATTTTGTCCCACTAATTCTCCAAAGCATGTATACATCAGGACTAATCGGAAAGAGCCCCGAGGTCAACGGTGCCTCGGTGACAGTCTACACCTGTCTACACAACAGGATCAGATTCCCCAGCGATCTTTCCACTGGATCACAGGAGCAGCATGACAAAGCGCCACCTCTGGCAAAAGCATGTGCACTATGAATTATGCATAGCTGTCCCCCCCCAATTAGTTTACTGTACTGTTCTCCAAAGCCAGTGATGTAATCTGCGACACACCTTCTTTCCTAAGAAATGCTACCAATGTGTATAATCATCGAGAACACGTTAGCTAAGATTTTAGCGTCTACCTTACGGCGCCTATTTTTTTTTGTACATATAAATGCATCCTAAACAATTAAATGTAATGACATGCTTTTGATTAAACGGCCAATTCAATTACACAGCACCCCCGTGTCTATTTAGATAACTGCGTTGCCTATTTCAACATGAATGGTTAATGCTGAATTGAAGAAAGAAAGAAAAGGGGCCAAGCGGCTACCGCGGTCTCATACAGTCCAGCTCTGTCATGTCCCACTCCTGTTGTGCGAGGAAACGCGTCCCTGGTTCCCGTTCTCACGGTTTTCCACGTTAGAAAAGAAATAACAATCTCTAAACCTACGAGGCCTGTTCTTTTTCAGGGAGTCGAGCCTTTGCCTGGACCTGGAGTTCGACGGCAGCCGCTGCCTGGAGGCTGCTGCTCCGGCCGCGGGCGCCGCGCTCTCCGCGCCGCCATCCGCTCTCACGCCGCCCGCTGGCTCCGTCCTTGGCGTCCACCACTGCTTCCCCACCGCCGTCTCCTCCTCCTCCTCCCCTTCCTCTGCGGCTGCTTCGTCTTCACAGTGATAGCCATTCAGCTCCATGCCGAAACAATCGCGAAGAACCGAGACACGCCAAACAGCAAAACACACAGGTTCAGCCCTTACGAAACACCTTCTTTTACGCCAGACACTTCTGCTTTTCCACGCAAGGGCTGTTTACATGGCTGTTGCGAAGTGAAAGCGCCGATACGGTAAGGACGCTGGTGATGCAGTTGCAGTTGGATTGAAGACAAGTAGAACCAATCAGCGTCAAAATTAGGCATCGGTAATTTTTTTTTGGACCAATTATTTCTTTCTGCCTCCCCTCTCCTCCAAAGGCGGGTTTAAGCACGTCAGGTAGTCCTGTCATTGTACTGGCAATGCGAGAAGGAGTAGAATTATCCATCCATCCATTTTCTAACCGCTTTATCCGATACAGGGTCACGGCGGACGCGGTGCTTATCCGGGCAAGCAATGGGCACAAAACGGGGTACGCCCCGGACGGGACGCCAGTCCATCACAGGACACTCCAAGACACGCACACACTCATACCAAGGTCGATTAAAATGCCATTATGACTGGTCTGTGGGAGGAAACCCATGCAAATACACGGGGAACATTGACTCCATGTAGAGAGCACCCCAAAAATTGAACCCAGGGCCCCGTTTTTAAAATAAATCACACTAATCTAGAATTCTGCTGAGTTGTATATGGAAGCTGGCAATTACACTGGCTTCTTTTTACATGAAGGAACCATTTTTTTTAGGTTTGCTTTAGTAAAATATTTTGATTTTCATTTCAACAGGGCTTAGTCAGTACAGGGATGGGATGTCTGAGGAAAAGCATTCTGGTTGCTGCTGTAAGTGGTTTTGGTGGACCAGTAGGTTGTGCCATTTCACCTGGTCCAGATTTACCATACCAGTTTATCAGTGTAATGACTAGTGGTGCCGTCCTTCCAATGGCACATTAAACCTGGGTACTGTCTCCTTGATCTTTGGAAGCCAGTGGCACCTTTCGAAAGAGCAGAGGTGCTCACCCTAGTGTCCTTGTTAGAGTCGACTCTGGGCTTGTGCAGTCTGGCCTTTGAAGAGATTGGGTGGAGTGCTGGCTCTGTGGCTAAGGTACTGTGTCTGTGCCTGGAAGGTTGGCGGTTCAAATCCCGCAGCTGGCAGAGGAATCCTACTCCGTTGGACCCCTGAGCAAGGCCCTTCACCCCAACTGCTCCAGGGGTGCTGTATAAATGGCTGACCCTGCGCACTGACCCCAAGCTTCTCTCTCCCTGTCTGTGTGTCTCATAGAGAGCAAGCTGGGGTATGCGAAAAGACAAATTCCTAATACAAGAAATTGTATAGGGCCAATAAAGTGATCTTATCTTATCACAGGGATGATTAACAACTCCTAAAAGAAAACCCACACAGAGGTGCCCCCTATTACTGACCAGGATGGGGGCAGCAGCAAACACTGATGTACAGTAACAGTGTCTAGGGGGACGATCAAGAAGCCAAAGGTGTGAATAATATTTATCCTGACTGAATACCTCAATAGTACATTAGATGGATAAAACATTTTATAGCATGACTTGTCTAACCTATAAATACCTATTGTTCCATGGTCCTCTTTCAATTCTATTCAGCAATAAAATAATAAAAGTTTAAACATGGCAATATGTGCTTCTCATTCTACAAATTTAGTTTGAGGCAGATTATGGTTTTGTTAATGAACATGGTACACATAAAGCTCAAGAGCGTGATAATATTGGATGAAGCCGACCTCTTGTTTGCAGCTGGGACCCAGGCATCATGTTTCTTCCCTAAAAACTGGTACAGCTTAACTATTACAATGCTTTATTAATAATTAATAATGATAATTACAAATAATAATTTGTAATAATTACAAGAGAAGAAATTGAAATGGAGTTCTACCATCACACTGCACTTTTATCCCAAAGGGAGATCCTGGTGTCAATTAACTCTTCACTACTGTACCAAAGAGGTTATATTGGCCTCATTTAGATGGTAGTGTACAGAGTTTATGTTGAGTTAATGTTATAAAAAAAGATATTGCTGCTCAGGAATATCTCTGAACAGAGACTATGAGGCGGGCCCAATTCAAGTACTCAAAAGCCTCAAAGTGGACTTCATGAGCAGCTGTGAAGCGTAAACCAGAGAAATGTGTGTAAAACCTAAAACAGAAGGACCGTCCTTATGCAAAAGGTTGTGGGAGAAGGGAACAAGCTTCCCAGCCATGTTGTTGAAGCCGATTTAATGTGTGACAAAATATAGGGTAAAACTGACAAGGGCTTTACTAGGGGCCAAGAATTCTGTGCAGTCCATACCCTGTGTACGTTTCTGGGCTTCCATTTCAATTAGGAATGATAATTCACATATTCCTGAGACATTCTATACAGTAATTTTATAGCATTTTAATCCTGAAACATAAATCAAAATACAGTGTTAAATACATTTTGAGCTGTCTTATAACTGCAATGCAATACAATGCAATAAGCCAAGAAATTATTTCATTATTCATAATTCTCGTTTCAAAATGTGACATTATCCATTATGACACTCAATTGTGTTTTTAATGTACAGTGGATATCAGGTCTACACAACCTTATGGAAATTTCAGTTTTTGTTAATGTAAAGGCCTAAAACAAGACAAATCATGCCAGACATTTTTTCACCCTAAATAACATGTTGTAACCAACAATATGTACAATAAGTAAAAAACAAATTGAGGAAAAATTAAAACAAAAAAAAAACTTCCAATGTCTTGGTTGTGTAATTGTGCACACCTTTAACTAATGCTTTGTGGAAACACCTTTTGCTGTTATTACAGCAGCAAGTCTGTTTGGATAGGTCTCTATCAAGTCAGAACACCTGGATTTTGCAATTTTATCCCACTCTTCTTTGCAGAAGCTCAGTCAAATTGCAGGGGGCTCTCTTGTGCACAGCCCTCTTTAGCTCAGTCCACAGGTTTTATATAGGATTGAGGTCCAGGCTCTGACAGGGCCATTCCAGGACATTGATCTTCCTTTTTTAAGCCACTCGTTGGTTGGGTTAACTGTGTGCTTCAGACCATTGTCATGTTGAAAGGTCAAATTCTTTTTTAACTTCAGTTTTCTGGCAGAGGGCAGCAGGTTTTGCACCAGAATCTCTTGATATTTGGAGCTGGTCAATTTCCCCCATGTCCTGACCAGAGTCCCTGTCCCCACTGAAGAGAACCAGCCACCACCATGCTTGACTGTCCTGTAGGTCCTGTGTTTTTTGGGTGCTGAGCTGCGTTGGCTTTGCGCCAATCATATCTTTTGGAATTAAGGGCAAAAAAGTTGTACTTTGGTCTCATCATCATCATCTCACATGGTTCTGGGAGATTGAATGTGTGTTCTTGCAAAATCTTTACAGGTTTGGATGTTCTATTTTGTGAGAAACGGCTTCTGTCTTGCCACCCCACCCCCCAGCTCAGACTTGTGAAGAACACACGGAATGGTTGTAATAAGCAGGGAGTGGCCAGTTACTGCCATAAATTCCTGCAGATCCTCTAAGAGCCTCTTGGTAGCCTCCCTGATGAGCTTTCTCCTTGCCCGGTCATCAATTGTTGGAAGGATGTCCTGATCTTTGCAATGTCCTGATGGTGCCATATTTCCTCCACTTCTTAACGATGGTCTTCACAGTGTTCCATGATATATGTCACGCCTTCAAAAATCTTTTATGTCCCTCTCCTGATCTGTACCTTTCAACAATAAGATCCCATAAATCTTCTGTTAGCTCCTCGTGGACCATGGTTATCTCTGCACTAAGCAACCAAGAAACCTTCAGGGAAATTCCTACAGGAACAGCTGATTTTATTTAGGGCAATTACAGTCACTTCAGTTCATGTCAGGTGAAGGCAAATGACCTTTGTACATGATTTGAAATGTGATTGGTTAAATCTGAACACAGTTACAACCCCCTTTATAAAAGGTATGAACACTTATGCAACCAAGGCATTGAAACTTTTTTTTGTTAATTATTCTTCCTAAACATGATCCATTGGGTTTTCACTCAAATATTGTTGGTTACAAGATCTTATTAAAGGTGAAAAAAGGTCTGACATGATTTGTCTTGATTTCAGCCTTTACATCAACAAAAACTGAAATTTCAATAAGGGTGTGTAGACGTTTGATTTCCACTGTACTACAACAATTCAGCTGCAATTGTACAAAATCAATTACAATATCAATGACTTATACAGTATAATTCTAATGTTTAGAATTGAGCTTGGTATTTTGCGATTTCAAGTACGCAGATCTGATTGGCTTAATATAACTTCAAAAACTGAAAGAAAGCCATGTAAATAGCACAGCTGTACAAAAAAGACAACTCATTAAACAAAAAGACACTAACAAAGTCAACCTAGTGAATTTCTTCAGAATCAAAAGAAAAACACGAAGCAGAAGACACAAGTAGAAACTATGTAGAAATGCACTGGAAAGCAAGAATAGGAAGCACTTTTTTACCCAGAGAGTTTTAGCAGTATGGAACAAACTACCCTGCCGTGTTGTTGAAGCCGATACCCTGGCGTCTTTCAAGAACCAGCTAGTTGAGATTTTTAGATCAATGGAATATTAACCATGAAATGAGCTAGACAGGCCAAATGGACTCCTACCAACCATAGTGGTGATGTATGCACATACAGAACACAAACGTTCAGGCACTAATTGAAAGCCACGTGTTCATGTAATTAAATTGTTTCTGTAAGCCCCATAGTTAAAAAACAAAACCACTCTGGAAAACGTGGATGTTAAAGAAGCCCAAATCAAAATTTCAATTAAAACATGTAGATGAAGTGTTAGCTGGAAGGTTCATTTACAATTTAATTTTCCTTTTTGCTTCAGTGATAAATACCAGTGATTTTAGGTGCCTAAAACATGCATATGTGCATTTTCATCTGCATAAAACATTCTGGGACTCCCAGACTGAACACAGTGGCAGCGTCAAAATGAAAAAAAAAAAGCACCTTAACTTTAATGCATTTCTTCCTTTCATCCACAAACCCATGTTTTGTTTTGTTTTTTTAATTTGAAGACTTCCACTTCCCCATGTATCTCCAAAGCAGGAAAGATACAGCAACGATTCCGATGGCTCGGACATAGTGGTTTCCGAGCAGATCACGGGCACTACCCCCCCAGCCTCCGGGACGGCTCCCATGAGCCCGTCCTGGAGAGGATACTGAGCTTTCTGGCTCCCGAGACTCGGAGGTTCCCCTGAGCCTGTCGGGAGATCTCTCCAGAGACGTGCGGATTTGTCCTGCATAATTGTCAGCAAAGGAGGGCTGAAAGAGATGCACTACGTTCTCCCTCACATCAGAGAGAGACCGAGAGTGCAATTCATTATTTGTTCTATATACATTTGTACTTCTATTGGTCTCTGGAAACTCATTGTAAACAGCTGGCACATGACTCTGGGGCACGTCTGTTGTTAAGTTGGGGTTTTCTTCCGCACTTCTGGTATAGTTTTGTGTTGGCCAGCTTGCTGTACTGGGTGCAGCTCTTTCCATTGGCATCCTTGCAGCAGCAGCAAAAGAAGTATTGGGCAGGGCACTCTGAACAGGAGAGGAGACAGTGTTCAAAAAGGATGAGAAGTGATTCTCTTCAGGCTCATTGTGATGAGGCTCCTGTCCAGAGGCTCCAGCAGACCGGTTACAATCAGAGCAGGAGGTATGGCTTGAGCTAATCTGAAGACGAGCAGAATCACCAGAATACAGCTCCTCTGGGATTGGAGGATGATCCACCTGGTCGTTTGCAGCGTGAAGAACCTGTGCGTGAGCAAATGAATGCAGTGTCCCAGGTTTACTGAGGAACTCGCCATCGTATGGGTTGGCCGAAGCCCCAGTGCTTGATGGGAAGAGGGGAATGGTAGTGGCATCGATGGCAGCTGGTCTTGTCTTCACTTGAGGTGTCTGCTGACTTGTGATGCCCTGGGCTAATTGACTGTTTGTCCCCGCCTTAAAGACAAGAGACTCAGGATTAGACATATGCATGGATAATCATTTCAATTTATAACACATTATCAATCATGAAGCAACGCTGTCAAAACACTGATGCTCACATTTTGTGTAACAGTTATCTGACTAATCTAAAATTACATCTCCAGAAAGCTCAAAGAATCGCCTTATTGTGATTTACGATACAAACATACAGTAATATAAATTCTGGTGGCTTGTTCTGTTGTTCGTCAAATGTTCTTCCAAATCAGTAAAGTAAGGGCTTCTTGAAAAAAACATTTTGTTAAAAAAGTGCTCTTAAACACATGAGGCCAGTGCAGGCCTACCTTTTTATAGGAAAAGTATCAGAACATGCTTTTAGGAACTTAACGAGACAAGTCCACTCTGAGTGGGCTTTTAAAACAGAAGCTGAAAGCACTTCAATCGTTTATTAAAAGGTGAAATTTGTAGGCTATGGGTTTCAGAAGCTTTAGAACCCTGGCTGTCACACAGGGAAGGGACAGGGGGAAAGGACAGTCTCCATTCTTCTTTGCTATGTGTGTTCTGCTGTGGGAAAAGACATGGGCTGAACTAGGACGAAGTGGCACCTCTTTAATACACATGCATATATAGAGTACTGGAGAAATTTCAAGTGTTTTAATTTCAATTTAAAGTATTTTGATTCTTTAAAGAGAATATGAAAGGGTATTAGCACACGGGTGAAGGTCATGTATGCACACAAGGCAGCAACAGAGCTGTTATCAATGACCACTGTTTAAATGGGGGAGGAACTAATTAAAGAAGGAGTCTCTTGGCGAGAACATGGTTAGATCAATCCTCTGTTAGGACCAGTTATTGGGGGAAATGAAAGTCAGTGGCAGAAGGATAGGTGCTCGCTAGTCAACATAGCCGTTTAAGAACACTCTTTTCATCCTGGTTAGTATTTACGGTACCGGTTTGCTCCTTGGAAAGGAAGCACAGTTCACTCTCCCAAGGAACACTGCTCAGTTAGGAGGGTTGGGATGTTCCCAGAGCTTTATAAGGAACTGTCCGTTCCTGGAAAATAAGTAATAAGGGAAACCAAGTACAGTGGGGAGAGTTGAAGGCAATGGAAAACCTGGCTGCTACTGGTTATTGAGAAGGTGGTTATTGAGAAGCATCCCTGGCCAAACAGGATGAGTCAGGCAAGTTAAGGTCACGACAGGTTAAATAAGAATGAAGTAGAGAGGAGACCAGGGCAGATGTTCATCTCCCCTGAAAGGGGACAGTTGCATTTGGTAGAATCCAAGAAGAGGTTTGTGTGTTGAGGGTGGAAGACCCCCCTGGGCTCGTTATAAAAGATGTGACTTCTAGGGATTCTTGTGGGGTGTACATCTGCTGGTTAAAAGGCTGGAGGTCACCAGGGAACCCTGCATCGCACACGTTTGCTGGTTTTAAGAGAGCCGGTAGACAAGGACCAGTCCAGAAGGACAGAGCCGAGTTAAGGGACAACTCCTGTAAGACAGCCTGGGGAAAGTAACACCAGTCTCACCGCAGGTACCGAGACACTTCCTCATGAGGAGAAATACGGATAGCAATAACGCCAGGAGGGATATATGGAGAGAAAACAAAGGTTATACTGAGAGAGAAATGAATCTTCCTCAGCAACCAGTGAAGTTCAGGGCATCACTGAAGGCTGAAAGTCCGTTCCTGAAGGCAACGTGGCTCTACGCCATTGTGTTGGGAGATTTTGGGTTACGGCAGTGGTTCCCAGTCCTGGTCTGGGTGACCCACACTTCACTGGATTTCATCCCATCCCACCTTCATTCGATCACTGAAGCCTTACTTGACCAAAGAAGTTGCTGCAAGTTAATATTTACATTTTATTTCTAGTCACATATTTGGGATTTTATTTCACTTTAACAGTTAAAGCTGCAACATTTTTAAGACCCGGGAAGAAACAGTCCAAATCGTTCTTATTATTAAATCAATGAAGGGTCTGACTGTGTATCCAAGGGCTCGGCAACAACACAAGCCAACAGCCGTGTGGGTCACCAGGACAAGGATTGGGAACCACTGGGTTACAGTCTCCTGAACAAAGTTTCCCCACCTTTCATTGTTGTCTAGCACTTATGATCATCACGTTGTGGAAAGCTTGTCAGGAATGAGGAAAAAATAAATGATGCAAAGTACAGATGAATCCTAAAGGAAAACCTGCTTGAGATGCTCAAGAATCTAAAACTGGGTCAAAATGTCACATTTCTCCAAGGCAAAGACCTGACACACAAGGACATAGCCATTTTTCGGTAAGGGGTGAATACTCCTGCACGGCACTGTGTAAATATTCATGACACTAACACAGCGATTTTAAAATAACTGTCTTGCAGCAATACTCCTTCATGGCACTGTGTAAATATTAATTACACTAACACAGCGATTTTAAAATAACTGTCTTGCAGCAATACTCCTTCATGGCACTGTGTAAATATTCATGACACTAACACAGCAATTTTAAAATAACTGTCTTGCAGTAATACCCGCAATATGTCTCAACTGGCATGGTGAATGTCTTTAGTCTCACTGTATGATCAATAAAGAAAACTACACATCCCAGAGGACACCTCTGTCTCAATGAATCAGGAAAGACGACAAAGATCAGATTCAATACAATTAGTGCAGCTGAAACTATGCAGGAAAATGGTGAAAAGAACAACAAATGAGTGAAACCTACCACCTTTCCTCTGTCAGTGACATTCTTCGCAGGAGTGACCATCTCGTGTGCTGCAGCAGCCGGAGAGGCAGTTTCTTGAATGGAGGACTTCACTGCTGACTGATCCCGACAGACAGGGGGCGCCACCGAGCCAGGGGGAGCAGCAGCAGGGGGCAGGGGGAGGTCCGAGGGGAGGGGCATGTGGGTCTCAGCTGTGGAAACCAGTGACTGGACAGGGAGAGGGGGAGAGGCGACTGAAGGGTGGACCTCTTGTTGGGGTGCCGATGAGCTCTGGGGGGGCGAGAGAGCGGCTGCTGGAGCAGGTGGAGGGGCGTGGCGAGGAGGCGTCGCGCCGCTGACAGGAGTTTCAGCAGGGGGCGCCGCTGGGAACGGACCAGGGTTTCCAGTGGGCGCCTCAGGAGGCGGACTGGGGTGCTGGGGAGGAGGGGGGGGGCTCCCAGCTGCAGCAGCGGGCGGATGTGGCTTACGAGGAGCTATACAGTACAGGGGAGGAGATACCGTTACACTTCCAGGCAGAAATGGGAGAAATTAAATTAATTAAATAATTAAGACTAAAATGTTTGTTGATCGGGTAATTAACTGCTATAACAATATTTTAATCCCAAAATACTTTGCAAAAGACAAAGCCGCAAAGCAACTGCATTCTTCTAGATGTAAAGTAATTTGTTAAAAACCTTAAATGCTTTTGAATTATTTTTTGACTGCATACCTGCCCCTGTTTCCATCTATCTGTATGTCCGTCTCTGTGCGTTTCTGTGTCCACCTCTGTGGGTCTTTATCTCTGTGTGTGTCTTACCCTGGTGCTTCAGATTTTCACATTTGCTTTTTTTTCTTTTCATAACAGTTCTAAAAATAAAGTCGGGGGCTTAAGCATTTTCAAATTATTTAGTCCTAGAATGATTTTTTTTTAATTTGACCAATTCGGTAAAATGTGCCACTGCCTTATTTCAATGCATTTATTAACTGAAGCCCATTGTTAAAGGATGCCTTACTGGTTATTGCTTGAATGAAAAAATAATAACAATAATTAATAATTGCTTACACTTATACAGCGCTTTTCTGGACGCTCCACTCAAAGAGCTTTACAGGTAATGGGGACTCCCCTCCAGCCATAGTGTGCCAGAACGCTCACCACACACCAGCTCTCAGTGGGGAGGAGAGCAGAGTAATGAAGCCAGTTCATAGATGGGGATTATTAGGAGGCCATGAGTGGTAAGGGCCAATGGGAAACTTGGCCAGGACGCCAAATATTTTTCATCTCTTCTGCACTTCCAGCCAGTAGAGGCTATCAGAGCAAGTTCTAGGTTCTTAATTTTTTCAAACTATGAATGCCAGCACTACCTGTTAAGCAAGCAATTATGCAGTTGAGGCAGCTGTAATTATTGATGTACAGATGCAGCCATTCAAAATGCGCGGGCGATACCGCATTATTTTCCGGTACGCTGTACGCAGTCTACCGCGAGTTACCGGTAAATACCGCTAGCAAAATAATAGTATCCGGAATTTCCACAAGGTGGAGCTAATAAAGCTCAACCTCTCATGTTTGAGCTGTAGCCATCAAAGTCTTTAACGAAGATATTACTAATAGTATTAATAATAAATGACCTTGGACAAGCTGTAAACTCAAAGTATTGCCCTGGTGCACATTCTTTTTTTCATTGACCGTCTTTGTAAAAGTAACACCACAGCATTTCGCAATCACGCATTTTTTTCCAATCATGCAAAGTACAGTAATTTTTGAGAATCGATTCACCATGCCTTTCACATGCTCATAAAAGAGATTGATTTAGGAACATAAACATATTACCGTATGAAAACTGTACTGTATACAGTATGGATATGTATATTTAATGTCTTAACTGTGCCCGTTTAAGTATTGAATATTTATATGGAATTTTACCACTGAAGGGAAATCTTAGTGCCTGAGCATAAAAAGAATAGGAGCATACTGCAACGCGTGTGAAGGCCATAAACGATATTAATTTTGGAACATAAACATACAGTATATGGCTGGTCTCGGTACTTTAAAGAAAACATACACGAAACATGGTTTCATTATGACCAGAATCGGTCTTGAGATATTTTTAACTTGATTTACAGTATTTGAGAGGTATGTCTTGACACCGATACTACGTAAATACTGCTCACGTACTGTAGTTTATATTATGCATTTCATACGGTCAAATTACTTTTGAGCAACTGATAAGAAGCGCGAAACGGTATGCCCAGGGCGTTTTAGTTTCGTTTTGTGCGGGGACTGCTTTAACTATATCGCCGTGGATTGATTAGAGATATCAAGTACATACAAGTCATTTTTTAAATGTTGTAGTTCGTCTTGTAAAAATGTTACGAGAACATCATCTGTCAACAATTACACAGGTTCTGTTTCCATATTGCGGATTTTGGTTACGTAATATTATTTTCTAATTTCATGTTGTGAATATATGATTTGGGCAAACAGAGCCGCAAAGAAATACATTATGGGTTGTTGTTTTTTTTTTGCAGTTTTATCTAGAACAAGCGATGCTTAAACCTTTGTCTGATTCTTGTGAAACTATCCACACGACAGTTACCTACAGTAGGAGTTGACTTCAGTGATGTCACTGATGGGATGTTTCTAAAAATCCATCCTCTGTAAAACGTCTTCTCTAGTTGTCCTGCATATGTATTCGCTAATGAAGCTGTGTGTTCTGAGCCTGGATCTCTACATTTCTGTATAAACCAGCTTAGAGGGCTAAAGACAGCTTGTGTTTAAATTGAGTGTAAGGTAATTTATGCTTCTAAAGTCATGGTCAGCATTTGTTATTGTACTGTGCTGTAAACTTGTTCTGTGCCTAATTACATTATTTTATAGCGTTATCAAATCTGTACATTGTCTGTCAATAATGTTTCTGTGCTTTTTCAGCCCTCTGCATGTGACCGCGCTGGTGGCGCTGTGGGTTAGTTTCCTGACTCCCATGTCACATGGTCTGTGATTGAATCCCACGTAACTATGACTTTATTTTTTAACAAACATTTCTTTGAAAAAATGAAACGTTTCCCTTGGTCAGAGATTAAATAAAACCTCACTCGCACCAAACAAATTTATATTTCTAAATATCACAACATGATCGAATTTAAGTCTTTTTAATAACAATGAATAGTCACCTATGCGTTACAAAATAAACATTTATATTGATTTGAATCGCGTTTTGATTTAAATCGTAAACGCGTGTTTAAATATATGTGTTAAAAGGCGATATACTGTATAAAAGTGCTGATTCTTATGGAATGTGTTCCACCGGGGATTCAAAAAATTTATTTTTTTTAATCGCGTATCTAAGGAAAATTGCAGTATAACTTTGTTCATGCACAAACAGTGGCATGTTACATTATAATTTGGGTGTCTCCTCTTGCCAGAAAGCTCTAAATTGCATTTTGAGTGCGGTTTTTGACTTTTTCTAAATTGCAACCCATAAATAAAGCTGATACAGTTTAGACTTACTGTATTCTAAACTGTATTACAACAGCACATTGGACAATGCAACGTAAATTGCAAAAATGCACTTGGAATCTGTCCAAGCCCTACTACGAAAATTATTTAAACTGCGACACTTATCATTCATCTTTAAATAAACTTTATTTTATATAGCGTTTTAAGCGAATAGGTAATTCGATTGCTCATAAACTTAATCGCTTTTTCTACATAAACACAGCGTGATTGCTCTCTGAAAATGCTTTTCCTTTATATTTAGGCTCAGATTTCAACTATAGATCGTATTATTATAAACTTTCTTGGAAAAATGTCTTTTATGTAAACCATGTTTGCTATTAATTCATTTAGGGCTAAAATACGTTCATTGTCTTCCAATCGAGTCGAGTTGACATTGGAAGCTTGCCACGCCCGGACTGTTACACCAACGCATTAGCATGTTAAAGCGATTTCACTGAGGAGCCTAGCTACTAGTTAACACTGTACTTCCTACTTTGAAAATACCTGTGAAACCGGTTTAATTCGTCACAGCCAGCACTCCGGCAGAGAGGGGGTTGTACTCGTTAATGTCCGATGACATACAAGTGGAAAGATTACAGATTTTAATCGTCTTTTTTCTGAACCAGGGAAAATCTGATCATGTTTCTCTATAACAATAATAAAAAACTTTATTTTACATATCACCTTTAAAAGTGGCATCTCAAAACAATACAGTAGATGTAAACCACAGATTACAAGGTAAATACCCAGACAAACGCAAACGCGTTTTTAATAAAATGCTTTCATTCATTCAACAGAGAGAGAGCGTAAAACCTGGGTGTAACAGCTGTTCCTTTTTCTGATCACTCTCTGAGATACATGGGAATCCAGGCTTTTTTTATCATTTTTTTTTCTTTTCCCTATACCAGATCTTATGGAACCACTTCAGAAGGGTGTCAGCCAGTCAGATTCCAGGAATCGGTACTTTAAAGGAAAAATACACACCGGTATTCCATTTCTCCCTAAACATTTTAAGCATCGAAGTATTTAACTAACATGTGAAATAGCGTGTGAAAAAGTGGTAGTTTTAAGCTTTTCTGCTAATATAATATGGAATCGCGTATCTAAAGAATTTAATAACGATATGATTATATTCGTGTACTGCGACAGGGCTGTGTAGGGCTGTTTCGCCTCTCTCTTCATGCGACTGTACCGGGAAGAGGATTTCTTTCTATTCGAAACGTGTATTTTAAAAGTTTAAGAAGTAAAAACCTTACAGCGTACACAGATTTCTAAACTGATCAGGATCGTTATCTTTGTCTTATGCATAATAATGTTCACCGCTCTGTCCAGCAAATTAATAATAAACTTTATTTTATATAGCGTTTTAAACGAATAAGTAATTAGATTGCTCATAAACCTAATCACTTGCCTTTTCTTTTTATTTAGGCTCAGATTTCAACTATAGATCGTATTATTAATAATCATAATAACAACCAACCAACAAAAATAACCATATAAACATAATACCAACCAAAAACATAAATAACAACCACAATACAAAATCAAATATATCAAACCATTATACTCTAGCAAATTCCTCCAATTATCATAATCCCGCCCCTTATGCAAAACCAAACCCTCCTCCCATCCCAGTTTATCCTCTTTATCATAAACAAAATCCACCTCGATTTTCAACATAAAGCATTACACAAAATCAATACCTCAACACTCCATACTCAACAACGATAATTCACAAACAGCCAGAACATGTAACTCCACATTCCCAAACATACCTCATTTCCATAGCCCCGCCCCTTATGCAAAACCAACATCCCTCCCCTGTTCTCTCTCTCCCCTGGCGTTTGTAATCGTTTTTATTTTCAAATAAATTTTAGCAAAGTCATGTATTTTAAAAATCTTAAGATTTTTATATTTATGTCTTTATTTAGTGGTTTCATTACTGACAAAGGCTAAACTTTCATGGAAAAATGTCTTTTATGTAAACCATGTTTGCTATTAATTCATTCAGGGCTACAGTATGTTCATTGTCTACAAATGAAAGAAGGGTTCCTTTCGCCGTAGTCGGGTTGACATTAGAAGCTTGCCACGCTGTTACACCAACGTATTAGCATGTTAAAGCGATTTCATTGAGGAGCCTAGCCTTTCTTAACTAGCACTGTACTTACTGGGTTTTTGAGGGGGGGGAGGTGTCTTTCGCTGTGAAACCAGTTCAGAAAAAAGACGATTAAATTTAATAAATGATTAAGGGTATTTACCTTGTAATCTGTGGTTTACATCTACTGTATTGTTTTGAGATGCCACTTTTAAAGGTGATATGTAAAATAAAGTTTTTTATTATTGTTATAGAGAAACATGATCAGATTTTCCCTGGTTCAGAAAAAAGACGATTAAAATCTGTAATCTTTGCACTTGTACAGTATGTCATCGGAAAATACAATCAGTTTCTGCTTTGTGTAAGGATGGTTTCAAAAAGTAATCTAAGTGGTGAGAAAGCTGTGTTCCTCAAAGCGCTTTACAGGATAAAAACAATAACAACAATAGTGGCTGGGCAAACGATTTTTTTAATAGAAATACAAAATGAGATACTGTATAATGATGTGCATGAACAAAGTTACAAGTAATAGGTTTATTCCATGCTGAAAAAAAGAAGAAAGAGAACACAACGTTTCGGCCGTGGAGCCTTCTTCAGGTGTGACCACACCTGAAGAAGGCTCCACGGCCGAAACGTTGTGTTCTCTTTCTTCTTTTTTTCAGCATGGAATAAACCTATTACTTGTTCCTTTGCAGCCTACGCATGCTGACGCAGCTACCCACCTGAACTACATGAACAAAGTTATACTGCTATTTTCCTTAGATACGCGATTAAAAAAAATAAATTTTTTGAATCCCCAGCGGAACACATTCCATAAGAATCAGCGCTTTTATATATCACCTTTAAACACATATATTTAAACAAGCGTTTACGATTTAAATCAAAACGCGATTCAAAACAATATAAATGTTTATTTTGTAACGCATAGGTGACTATTCATTGTTATTAAAAAGACTTAAATCCGATCATGTTGTGATATTTAGAAATATAAATTTGTTTGGTGCAAGTGAGGTTTTATTTAATCTCTGACCAAGGGAAACGTTTCATTTTTTCAAAGAAATGTTTGTTAAAAAATAAAGTCATAGTTCCATGGGATTTGATCACAGACCGTGTGACATGGGAGTCAGGAACCTAACCCACAGCACCACCGGCAAGGTCACATGCAGAATGCTGAAAAAGCACTACAGAAACATTATCGACAGACAATGTACAGCGTGTACTATTCTTGTGTTGTGGTACATGAATATAATTATATCGTTATTAATTTCGTTAGATACGCGATTCCATATTATATTCCCTTTTAATCAAATTCTAAAAGTATGCTTGTTGACTCGGGTATCTTTTTAATTAAAGACTTTGATGCTTAAAATGTTTAGGGAGAAATGGAATACTGGTGTGTATTTTTTCTTTAAAGTACCAAGACCAGCCATATACTGTATGTTTATGTTCCAAAATTAATATCGTTTATGGCCTTCACACGCGTTACAGTATGCTCCTATTCTTTTTATGCTCAGCTACTAAGATTTCCCTTCAGTGGTAAAATTCAATATCTACAACGGGCACAGCAAAGACGTTTACTGTAAGTCTTTCTACAACAGACCAACGGACCACGAGTGCCCCTGTGGGTCAACCAATCACGTACCGCGGTACCGAGCGTCATCTTGCATCACAATGCACGACGCCACCTGCGGTACGTGTCTGTAACGCGCACTTTGAATGGCTGCATCTGTATATTACTTATACTATACTTACAGTACTTACTGTATCGAGCTAGAAGGGACTCATATTTGTCTTTCAGCCCCTGAGCAAGGATGCTTTGCTCGGTTCCCTCTAGTGCATGAATTAAAATGGGTGGCCAATTCTCCCGTCGTCTGAGGCAGTCCAGTAAATGCTGCATGGCGATGCGATCGCCTGAGCTATCTTTTTTGGCCACAATTTCTTCCTTAAAATAAACAAAAGTAGGCATTACTTGGGCTTTTGGATTATACAGTATATTGTATTGGATTAGATATGAATGACCAAAGAGCAAAAGAGCCAATGACCAGTTCCATGGAAGTTAAACTTATCAGAACAAGGTGCTGAAATTGCCGAAAGTGAAATGTAATTGTCATACACTGTAAATACAGTATTTAAAATGATTTTTATGCAAACGCGAAAACATTTTCATGTTAAATACTTTTTAAAACGTAAATTTGTTTTATAGCTTTATGTTTATGTTCTGTTTTTTGTTGGTTGATAAACATTTCTGCCAAAATTGTTATTCTGGACTTTCTGCTGGTTACAGCTCAATTACAGAGGCCCTGGTCAGTTCATGCAAAGCAATGATGGTGTTTTTTAGCCTCATATAATTAAACCTTGATCTTTTATGTTGATTTTGTAAACTGCAGTAAGTCTTCACTGTGAGGAAAAACGCTCTGCAGCCATGAAATGAATATTAAGTAATTAATGATTAATGAATCAACAGATAATTAAATGAAACGAATGGTAACTTAGTTTTTTTTAAATATATACTATATACAATTGAAAACTTACCTTATCTGACTCAGTAAGGCAGTAAAGAAAAGGCAGGATCTCCATCGGCTTGACTTTAGACACAATCGGCTCCATGTTGAGCCGAAGGTACTCTTTGTACAATTTGTCATTTACAAATGTCATCTTGAGTTACCTAAAATAACACAGCCTGAAAGAAAATACGAAAGATTGCTTAGTAACAGTAAATCATTCTGATAACCAATCGAACACAACTTTTCCCATAAATAAAACTCTACAATCAATAAACTTTATTTTGCGAAGTGGCTTTCACAGTCCATCATTTCAAGGCAGTGTACAATAAAACCATCAAACAAAATAATAAATATTATTATTATTATTAATAATAATAATAATAATTCCTTACACTTATATAGCTCTTTTCTGGACACCCCAAAAACGCAAAAAGGCGTTTATAGGTAATGGGGACTCCCCTCCACCACCACCTCTGTGCAGCCCCACCTGATATTGCGACAGCAGCCCATACTGCGCTCACAGTACACTCACCACACAGCAGCTCTCAGTGGGGAGGAGAGCAGTGTGATGAAGCCAGTTCATAGATGGGGATTGTTAGAAGACCCACTGGGAAATTTGGCCAGATTGCCAGGGTTACACCACTACTCTTTTCAAGAAATACCCTGGGATTTTTAACAACCACAGAGAGTCAGGACCTCGGTTTTATGTCTCATCTGAAGGACTGTGCCTTTTTACAGCACAGTGTCCTCCTCACTATACTGGGGCATTAGGACCCACATAGACTGCAGGGTGAGCACCCCCTACTGGCCACACTAACACCTCTTCCAGCAGCAACCTTAGTTTTTCCCAGGAGGTCTCGCGTCCAGGTACTGGCCAGGCTCACACCTGCTGGGCTTCAGTGGGTTGGCAGTTGTGAGTTGCTAGGTGACAATAGAGATAGGTGTCGACAATTTAAAACAGTAAATTAAAACCTAGAGGATAAAAGTGAGCCTGAAGATGGGATTTGAAAGTGGAGACTGACTTGCGAGATCTAACTGGTCTACCAGTGCCCGGAGCCTCGTGGGGGGAACTGGAAGAGTGCAGACAGTGTGCAGCTGTGGAGGGGGTTCAGCTCACTGCTGCAGTCAGGAGCCAAACTGTTCAAGACCTTAAAGGTGAGCAGCGGGATTGGGAATCTTATTCTGAGATCCACAGTGCAAGGAAATTAAAGCAGGTGATATAAATACTCATGCATTTGAATTTAAATTAAAATGTGAGCAACTGAACAAGCTGCAACTTGTTAAAAACCATGTGTGGAAACACCAACAAGATCTGCATTATTATAACCCAGCCAGCAAAAGACGAAAGCATGCATTCATTTTTCAGCATCAGACTGGGAAAGATAGTACGGATGCACAAAATATTACAAGACTTGTATTATTTTTATAAAACGATTTGTATTTATATTTATAAAACTGCACAAAATCAACTTGGACAACAGTCCAAATATAGGTTTCAAAAAGCAAACCACGATTCCTCACCTGAGTATCTGGATTGACACCAAAATCTGACTCAAAGTTAACATGTAGATATATTAAAATTAACTGGTCTACTGTACCAAGACCAGAGCCCAGTAAGACACCAAATATGACCAACTATGCAGAGAAGGAACAAACACATCTTTTATAGTTACGATTTAAATAACCACAAAGCAGATCTGACAATACCAAAAATCCTCTCTAATCTATGATCAACAGAGTGAAAGGCAGAATTCAAGTCCAACAGGACAAGAATGGATAAAAATAGTCATTTGTCATCAGTCATTAGCAAATAATTAGTAACCCTAACTAGTCTGAACCCTCATTACAAAGGCTCTCATGTTAGGTTTTATATCAGCTGATAACTGAAGGGCAGGCTAGACTATCTTTTTTAACAGTGGAGTAACAGATGCAAATTTTTAAGCTGTTAAGGGAACAATTATAGACCTTAATAATTCATTGATAATACCTGTAACTTTGCGAAAAAGATTATTGCAAAATTTGAATACAGCAGGATAGCGGAAATTCAACATACCAGGACAGAAATGCCAGTGATTTACAGTACCACCGAGACAACAGTTGTTTGTCTGAAAAGTGGTAGTTAATATGTCAGCTTAGTTTTTCCTGGAGTTTTTAAAAGTGTGCACTTCAAAAAATCTCAGTTCTGCATACTGATTACGTTTAATCATAAACATTTGGATAATTTTAGATTACAATTAAGGAAATGAGAGCACTCTAAATTATTTCCTCAACTGACCTTCCTATACTGATGTGCAGCCCTGGAGCGGGTTTCTTTACCTGGACAAAATCATAGGACCAGCAACACCTGACTGGGCCAAGACGTTACTTACACAGTTAAGGAAAAGAAGGATAAATCATTTCTATTAAAAGTAATTTGATCAGCTTGTTGAAGCCCAAGGAGCTCTGCAAGTGGAAGGGGTCTCACTCGATTGCCCACGGAAGTGCAGAATTCCCTGAGGCGTAGCACAGCTGCCATTTCGCAGCAGTAGATCACTAACAGCCTGCTGCAGTGAGGACATGTTGACCTACCGGGGAAAAGCAGGTACCCCAGGGCTGACGACAAAGGCTGGGTCATAAATTCAGCCCAGATATTTGGGTTAGCAATAGTGCTCTTTTTAGTAACATGGGTATTCAGGATCCTACTTTAAAAGCGCAACCCACAGACAGAACCTCCAACAGCAGTATCCACTATCACCCCACTTAAGGATTGGTCCGAATGTCCGGGGGGACCTGCCTACTGGCCCACTTTCTTTATCATGCTTCTAGAGTGACTTGGGTACCTCTGCCAAAATACTGAGAAGAAACAGCCTTACTGTGTTTTCAAATGATCAGGCCGTAGGCTTTTGATCTCTGTGCTTCCCCGTGTTTCTATCGGTTTCTGAGCAGAACTTGTCTATTCACGTTAACACTCAGTCATTTTATGTCAAGCAGGTTTTGTAACGCTTTTGTAGTCTAAAGGACCAAATACCGCATGATACAGACTCGTGTTATTTCCCTGCCTCACTGCAAGTGGGGCAGAATGGCAGGGATACACTTCTCTTGGAGCACGGAAGTAATAAAATGGATTTCTTCCATCGTTGAGGTATTTTATATGCAAAATGTTTTGTAAGTTTAAGTAAATACTCTTGGTCTCGCACGTAACCGCTACATTCTTGCAATTGTATTATACGGGGGGGGGGAAATCCCCACCAAAAATATTTTGAGCAGGAAACGGGACTTCAAAAGAGCCACATACAGAAAAAGGTCATGCACAAAATTTGCTGTGACTAAACTTGCTTGATTGCCTGCTCTGTGTGCACAGATACATGTTTTAAAGCGTTCGACTCATGAGTACCCGAATGGGCGTTTATCATTTTGTACCTAGTGAAACGAAGCTAAAAAACAATAATTTCTCACCCTCTTGTTGTCCGTAAACCGCTTCCTTCTCGCGTTTTAAGCACAAATCCCACCCATGAATCTTACTGGCTGGAGGGTGTACTGCTTCTGCAGCGTCGGCCCTACAGTGGAAGAGCGTCTTGTACGTCAAAATACATCATGCCGCACGCAAAAAATAGAAACTGCTGTAAGACGAAACTAGGTGTTCGTCTGTAGCCTAACTTTTTTATGGCCGCAGTGGGAGGGCGGTGTTAACTTTAATGGCTGTTAAAAAAAAAACAGTGACCTTCGGTTATTATTTGTTATACTATTGACTTGTATTTACGGTTCGTGTGTGCCGCATTAAACACTTTTTGCGCTACCGTAAAATATCTTATTTGCAAGTTCCAAAAAATGATAGATAGCATTAAAACGCACTGTGGACTCAGACTATAAGGGAATAACTTGTGCCTGTCGGCTGCTGAAGACTAGCCTGTTTTTGTGACAATTCAGAAACCACAGAGGTCATAATAATAATAATTACATTTTTTGCTATCAAAATAGACCTTATTTCCAAACCGACATCTCACGATAGAAAACATTCTCCCAATCAGTAAACATTCTAACCAGGTATGAACTTCACATGCACTAAAAACTTTCCGGACGGCGGTGATTGTCCATTATCTATCTGTGCAAGTGGATGATGGGGCTGGATTTGCACACTTAAAGAGTCCCTCCAAGCCCCACCACTTGCTTGTATCCATTAGTCCCTGTACAGGGCCCAGAGTCCTCTGCAGCGCCCCCTCGCCGTGGGGAAACCCCATTTGGCGACGTCGCGCTTCTCCTGAGGTCTGCCAGGATCCTCTCCTGCAGCTCCCTCGCTCCCCAGTCTGCGCTGTGCCGGATGAGAGTGCTCCTCGCGTCCCACAGTCCTTGCTTTGTCAGGGACAGCAGCAGCCACATCAGGAACTGCGTCCCCTTGTCCAATCCGGTGAGTGCCAGCCCCAGCAGGATGTACTGGGAACTGAGCACCGCTCCTGCTCCCAGGAGTTGCATGATGTTGTCCATTCTGCCCCACACCGCCTTGGCGAAGGGGCAGCTCCAGAACACGTGCTCCTGAGTCTCCTCGACGAAACACGTGTCCCGGGGGCAGTGCGGGTTCCTGGTGAGCGAGTGTCTGTAGAAGACCTCTCTGGTCACCAGCCTCTTGTGTACGGCCATGCAGTTGTGGTCCTTCAGCTTGTTGTCCAATCCCAAGACTTGTCTGGGAACCCGCAGCCTTTCGGCGGCGACCAGCTGTCCCCTCACCTCCTTGTACAGGGCTCTGTGGTTGGTGCAGAGCTCTGGCTGTCTTGTGGCCTCGTATCTCATATCTCATAGTTTTTTTTAGGACACAACCAATAAATAATTCTATTGGAATTCAATTTATAGCTTAAAATGTAATTATAAAAATTGATGTTGATGGATAAAATAATGTTTAAACTTTTAGTAGTTTATATTCAGATATTTCAAGAGATACCCAGTACATAATAATAATAATAATAATTATAATAATAATAATAGAGATATAATGCTTTATAAGACAAGTAAATCATCTATATCTTTTTAAGATGGCAGATGATAATTTCTAGCAGCTTTCTGAATATTTGTCCCACAATAGACACTTTTTGGGGAAAAAAAATCTTTGATGTGATGTGCTATCATGTGAACTCTTGCTCTTAAGATGGGAAGAGATTGCATTTGGTATTGCATGTAATTAGATGGTAATTCTTTTATTTGCTCTGTCCTCTTGCTAAGATGTATTATATCAGGAAAATAAAGTATATGCTCTGTAGAGGGGGTGTAATATCTTGTCTGTTAATCAAACATAATCAGCAATTATGAACAACCATTTGTTTTGCCGAGGTTGTGAATATTATAATGCCTCTGAAGTCACATCCAAACTTCCTATAAGATTAAAAAAAACATGGAAATTCAGGCGGGCACCAATTTGTGTCCAGGATACTCTAATGTAACAAATCCTGCCCCAGAAAGCGCCTCTTCTCCCGTTTTGAGCCACTGCGCACCAAAAGGTCTCTGTACGTCTCTATAGTGTCACCATCGCTACTGTAGACTGGGGCGCCAGTGAGCACCCCCTGCTGGCCACACTAACACCTCTTCCAGCAGCAGCCTTAGCTTTCCCAGCTACTGACCAGGCTCACACTTGCTGAGCTTCAGTGGGCTGCCAGTGAAACACCTGCTGCAATTTCATATGTGGATACTTACAGCATGATCCTCAAGAGACTGACATGATACAACATTTATTCATTCAGATATTTATTTTTTAATTTTCAAATACACCGGCTTTGTTCTTTTGACATAAACAATACATAATCAAAATAAAACTTTTATTTAAAACCCTTTTTAGTGCAAATAATACAGAACAACTGCATGAGTTAAAAGAATGGAACAGGGAATGATCATACTGTACAAAGAGACCTATGCAATAAACAAATGTAAAGTGCAGAATTTTTTTTAAACCGAGTATAAGTGGACACAATTGCCACGTTTTTTTTTAATTAGCGATTTGCGTTTAATAATAGATACACCGCTATACCGTCACTTAATGTACTACAATGATAATTAAAGTACTAATGCATTGGCTTTATGTTAAGTTAAATAATATGAATCAACTAAAACAACAGTAATCACAATCTTATAATTATCAATTAATTAAATCAACTTGAATCCATCCACTGGGCCTGTCATTCCCCACACCACAGACACAGACCGGGAGCGTTGGTTACAACACGCAACCAGACCGCACTGAGACGCGGAGGCTGGGTAGAGGGTACTTGGGCAGGGGGCAGAGGGCAGAGGGTAGAGGGCAGAAGGCAGAGGGCAGAGGTCAGGGGGAGGCTCACTCCCCAGCCAGCCTCGTCACTATCCTGGCCTTTTGCACTGTGGATTTGAAAGCTGCGCTTAACCGACCTCCAGCTCGGATGCATCCCGCTCTGCTCTGTGCTCTTCCGTCGAAGACAACGTCAGCCAGACTGAATGGCAAGAAAGCGACTTCGCGAATGTAAGATCCACAGAAGTCAGGACCCAACAGCGCTGCGTGAGAATGGATGACACGCAGTGACGTAAAGAGGTGAAGGTCATACCAGGTCACCCTGCAGAGTGGACCGAGAGCTTGTGACCCTCCTCTCAGAAGACACTGACACCTCACAAGCGTGACCCCCGATAGTGCTGGTCCCCATGGATACAGCCGGGCAAAACGGGGCTCAGTCAAAGTTTAACAGCAGAGTCTAAAAGGCCTCTGTGCTATTCAGAACTGAGTTATTGTGAAGTAAATGGATTCAGAAGAATAGAAACACAACACCATCGAGTCAACTAAACATCACCAAGAATAAAAAGTCTAAAAAGATCTTTAATCTCAAATTTTGTTTAATCTCAAAGTTTGTTAAAAGTTTATAAATAATATATGTACATTTTTTATATTTCAGTATCTTTCAGAGGAGGGTATGTTTATTTTATGAAAATCTGTAGCAAAAAATAATTTAACTGGTATGTTCTGTACACCAGTGTAAATGATAAATTGATTAGAAGGATTTTGTTTTATTAAAGTTCCACAAGTCACTGTTATTCAGAGAAAATAAACAACTCCATTTTATATTTACAACAGATTCTACTTGCCAAGTTGTGCAGATTCATCATAAAATCAGTATTCAGAATTGTGTGAAGTAATTTACTGGATTTGCACAGGAATAAAAAAATATGCTGAGCAACCCAAATTATATTAATTTAAGAGTGTCCTATGCTGAACCATACAGTAGTCACCCAGAGAAACGCACAACTTGTGTTGCAGGATTATTTCTCAATTTTGTTTGTCTATTAAATCCTGTTGATCCAGTCAATGTGATGAACCACCTGCACAGTCTGCAATCTCTGACCCATCATATCCAGAAAGTGAAAACTCGGAGAGCGTTTGAACTGGTGCGTAGCTTCGCTTTTCCTCTGAAATTCTGAAAAAAAAACAGGTGTGATCCTTCTTCAAAAAAATCTGTTTTGTGTTGTAAGTTACAGTCTGTAAGAAGGCCAAGTGTTCAGTTACAGATTCCAGTGTTTTGATCACATGGTCATTGTTCCATTCACCTGTTCTTGTGACAGTGATGTGCTTCATTGGACAGTGATGAAGCACATCACTGTCCAAAGGGTGGAGGCAGTGTGGAACGTGTTGAAGCCAATCCCTACTCCTTTCAAGAAAAAGCTGAATGAGGTCCAATTACCAATTAAAGTGGGCTAACTGGGCTGAATGGCCTCCTCTTTTTTGAAACCATTTCATATGTTCTTATGGTCATTAGAGAGCTATTTCAAATTAACATTAGTAAGACATAGATGTGGCCTACAAAGGTCAACAGCACAACAGAATATTCTCTATGGCTCTATAAATCAGACCGTGCAGACCGTGCAGTAGCTACAAGGGTCTTTCACAATTTGATTTTTGTCCCCATATCCCAGTGCTACAAACAAATAGCCTCTGGTACTTTTCTCAAATTAAAATGCCTGAAAATTCACAGATTTAGCAGTCTGAAAGCTAGTTTAAATGCTACAATTTGCAATCATCTCTTCCAATTGAGCAGTACCCTCTTGTTTCAGGTTCCCCCTGTGTTGTTATTTTCTTATTCAAAATACCACTACTTTCTCATGAATCCCCACACTACCAGGGTAGACAGAGCAGCAACCCCCGCTGCTTGAACATAGTAGTTTCCGAGCAGGTCACGGGCACTATGACCCCAGTCTCCCAGGTGGCTTTCGTGAGCCTGTGTCTGAGGGAATACCGACTTCTCTAGCTCCTGAGACTCTGAGGTGCCCCTGAGAGATTCTGGAGATCTCTCCAGAGACGTGTGGGAGATGTGTCCCGCATAATTGTCGCCAAAGGTGACTTGAGAGAGATGCACTTCATTCTCCCTGACATCAGAGACAGGCGAACGTTCCTCCAGGTCATTATCCAGCCATAATGCATTTTCACTCCCGTTCTTCCATGGAACCTCAGGTTCCTGAGGCATACAAAGAGGTGGAACTCCACCCTGGAAGACTTGCGGATTTATGGTGAGGTTCTTATCCTCAAAGGACGAGAAGTGATTCTCTTCAGGCTCGTTGTGAGGAGGCTCCTTAATGGAGACATTTCCAGGGGCACCAGCAGACTGGTTACAATCAGAGCAGGAGATGTGGCCTGAACTCCTCTCGAGATGATGAGAATGAACAGAAAAGGGCTCCTCTGGGATTGGAGGATGATCCACCTGGTCGTTTGCAGCGTGAAGAACCTGTGCATGAACAAACGAATGCAGTGTCCCAGGTTTACTGAGGAACTCGCCATCGTGTGGGTTGGCCGAAGCCCCAGTGCTTGATGGGAAGAGGGGAATGGTAGTGGCATCGATGGCAGCTGGTCTTGTCTTCACTTGAGGGGTCACCAGACCTGGGGTGCCCTGGGTCAGGTTTGTATGGAGTTCGTACATCTCGGCCTTAAAGAGTTGCGACACAGGATTAGACACAACAAATTCAATTATTAGCTTACAAGTCAGTTCAACAATAATATCATAATGAATGCCGACAGCAGAATGCACATACTAAAACTCACATTTTGTGAAATAATTATTTTTGTGTTTAACCCTAAAATTGTGTCACGGAAAACACTCACTAAATTTAAAGTGTGGACTTACTGTGAGGTGTGTTGGATGATACAAAACAGCTGTGTGGTGGAAAGGTACTTTATAAAATATCATTACAGCTACTTGCGTCAGGGTTTGACACTAACACAGACAAGCACCTGCTCTCTAGGCATGTTATCAAATGGGGGAGCAGATCTTAACAGGTTAAAAGCAAACATATCTTGATAAACTCTGAAGCAAGAATGGCAACTTCTGACTTTCAGTCCTCGAATGACAGTGCTAAGCAAATTACATCACACCAGGGCAAGAACCCACATAAACCCTCATCAGGAAGAGTCAGGACACGAAAGGCACAGTAATGACAGCAGCTTTGATGTGGATGATGATTTGCAACTACAGGAAACGTCCTACAGCTAAGTGGTTGCTGGTTCAAATACAGGCTGTGCCTACTCACGAGCTGTTGCCAGGAGGTGTTCCACGACTGGCTCAGAGCTGATTGCTGAATTAGTGTGCAGTCTGGTAGGGTGTCTTTAACGTGCTGCTCAACATGGATCCTGACTCAGGACGAGCACCTTTAGGAAGGGCTGTTTCGCGTATCGGTTCCCTGCTGCCTGTGTGGACTCAACTGCCCATGTCAAAAGGAGTCGAGGATTTGACAGGACATAATATGTCAAGGAGAACACATTTGTGTTGTCTTAATCTCTCACTGAGCCTGCCTTCATTTAATGAAAGTTGAAACTTGGTCATGTTAGTGACCACTTAATATTATCAATATAAAAATGCCATTGCATCTTTTGATGTTTAATTTCAATGCATATGAATTTACATCCTATTTTGTTTACTAGAACAATAAGAACATAAGGAAAGTTACAAACAAGGAGACAATTCTGCCCATCTGGCCCCTTGGGTAGAGGCTAATTGATCATTTTGTTAATTAATAGCTCATTGATCCAAGGGTAGCGTGAACCAGACACAAGCAGAAAATATGTGTTGGTGCAACCAAGAACAGGAGGCACTTCTTTCCTCAAAGGCTGGGGGGAGTCTGGGACAAGCTTCCCAGCCATCTTCTTGACGCCTGAGTGGGCAGCTTAATCAATTATTGACAAACGCTGGCCAGTCAGGAGGCCAGATGGATCAGATCTCCTCCTCTCCATTGCAACAGTTCGCACGTTCTTCTCAGCATCTCAACGAGACTGAGCAACTCATTCCATATGACCGAACGATGCGAAGCCATGCGAGAGCAGCTCGAGCTGTTTGTTTTAAGCTAAGGGCAGAGTGAAGGGAGACTGAACCTGGCTCACCGCACTGGAGCTCCTCGCAGGAGTGCCCATCTCCGGCACAGGAGAGAGACTGTCTTTGACGGGGGGCCTCACTTCCGCAGGCGCTGAGGGCAGGCTGGGCTCCTCCGAGCGGGAAGCCGGCAGCTGGACAGGGACAGGGAGAGGATGGGAAGGGACAGAGGGCTGGTCCGGTTGGGCAGGTGTGTCGCTGTGCGCGACCGGGGCCTGGCTGGTGTCCTCCGGGGCAGTGGCAGCTGACCGCTGAGGGGGAGGAGCAACCCTGCCACCTGCAGGGCGGGAGAGGGGGCAGTCCCACCTTCGGGTTAGATTTGGTCGTCATTCAATTCAACTCTATTTGTCATTATACTTACATTGGTGCATAGTTTAGTGAAAAGTGTTTCTCATTTACAGTATGTAGAACAGCAAACAAGACAATAGACAGAAAATAACAATAACAATAACAGTGACAACAACATTATGGTGCCAGTGCAAAATTGTCAAAAACTGTGCAAATACACAAACAGAGAAAAGTATACAAACAGGACAAAAACCGCAAAAGTAATACGGTGATTAATAAACAGTACAACTAGTACAGTTTTAAGTACGATTTCGGCGTACATTCAGTTGTCATGTATGTAGTGGTGTAGGAGTACAGTCACTGTGGGTACAGGAAGAAGTGAGGAGAGATCATAATATGATGGGAGGGAGTGGGGGCGTCACCAGCTTGATGGCTCTGGGGAAGAAACTATTTTGGAGTCTGGTTGTGTGCGACTGGAGCGTCCTGAACCTTCTACTACATGGTAAACAAGTTATGACTGGGGTGTGTGGGGTCAGACATAATTTTGGTAGCTTTTTTCAGACTCCTGGTGTTGTAGATTTCATAAATCATTTTATTGTTTTAGGACATAACCAACAGGGGGAGGGGGCTGCTTATAGTTGTTCTGCAGCACCCATCACACAAAAATGCAACAGACAACTAAAATTTAGAAGGCTGTGTTTTGGTTTCTATTACACAAAAAAGACATGGCTGCTCTCGAATCAGTCAGGAGAACAGCAGCCAGATGTGTTTCGCACTGTCAAGGAATGTCCTGCACTGACAGGCTGAAGGAACTAGACTTGTGTGTTGGTTTTTCAAGATCGTCTGGGAAGACTAGTATTTGGAGCAGACATTTTGTTTCGTGTTGCCTTGTTGAAGAAAAACACGAATAAAGCCTGGAGCTTTCATGTGCCACGTCTATCTCAAGTCACAGAACTGGGAGTTACGTGTCTTAACTCCTCTAATCATTAGTGGCCAAAAAACAAGCTACACTTCATTTATTTAAAGTGTCGAAATGCAGACGACAGGATTTAACTACAGTATACGTATATCTCTTCAATGTAAATCTAGGTAAATATTGGGCTAAATATACTTACAGTTGGAGGCCTGAAGAGACTCATACTCATCCCTGAGCTCTTTAGCGAGACTTGGGTGGTTATCCTCTTCAAGAGCATTAATGAAAAAAACATGCCAGTCTTCTCTTCGCCTGAGGCAATCCACAAGCAACTGCATGGCAATATAATTACCCGCGCTCTCCCTCTTGGCTGTGATTTCCTCCTTCAAACACAGGTGTATAACACAGGCCTATTTTAGCACTTCTTAGTACAAGAAATGATCATCTTAGAATCAGACAGTTCATAAAACAGAAACCATAATGTAACGAATACACCCCTGCGCATAACAGGGATCTTGGCCGCCCAGGCTGAGGAAGGTCTTCTTTAGCTAAGCCGGCAAGACCCCTGCGATGCCGGAGACCCGGGTTCGTACCCATGTAGTGAGGGATGGACTGGGGCAGGATGGGTAAGGGCACAAACCCGAGAACCCGAATGCGCTACATTAACCCTGCACCAACATGAATATTAATGTTCCTTATAGGTGCATTGCTGACATTGATAGTTATAGATGATTTGGGTTAGTTTCCAATACAGTGCTCTTCACACTCTTTCAGGTTTCGGACTGGGTCAGGACTCCCTAAGTAAAAAGGTAGAAAGGGGGGTTTCTGAGCATTTTCTTACAGCCTAGCTGGAAAATTGCTGACCAAGGAAAATTAAACATGCAGGCAAGGGAAAAGATTAACTCTTAGTTGAAAAAAAAGAACTTAGAATTTCCAAGCTTGCTTATGTGTGCTGACCCGCTGGGCCCAGAGTACCTCCTTTGCTTCGGGTTAATAATTTCTAAAATAATTTCTTCAGTTCATTTTGAAATGATGGCCTGCAGTCTTTCTGAGTCACTATCTGGCATCGCTGTGTTTGGTGAACTGGGATATTTCTTGCCATGCAAAAATGAATTAATAAATTGAGAGTGCATGATTTCTTTTCTTTTTACAATTTCTTTTCATGACTTTATTTGCAGAATGCTATCATTGCCATTGCACAGAGCAAAGATACCTATTCCCCCATCTAAAATATAAACAGGACCTTATACATTACAGTAGATGAATAAATATAGCTCTCAATAAAATCTGAAATATTAATAACAATCTGCTGACAAAAGTCCATACGATCAATGTTACCATATTACATGAAGAAAAACTCACCTTGTCGGAGTCAGTGAGACAGGACAGGTGAGGTAGGATGTTCATCACTTTGACTTTGGACACATACCGCGCCATATTCCTCCGCAGGTAGTCATTGTATAGCTTATCACCTGCCAAAGTCATTCTGAATTACCTAAAAAAATCACACAAAGCTGAATGACCATGTAATTGCCAATTCATCATCCCAAGATGATTCGTTTTCACAAGTGGTGCTTTTTACTTCCAGTGAGCAACTAGCGAAACTCCCTCCATACATCAGATCCAGTGAACACAAAAGGCAGATATCAGATAAGAACCAATGCAGAGTGATGAAGATCAAGAAGTAGCAGCTATACGGAAGTAAAGGTGATTTAGTTTCATGCACAACAATAAGCCTCACATTTATTTCAGGTGTTGCAGAGAGCAGGTGACACCAAGGGAACCTCACAAATCAGAAAGCACAAAAAAAAGCTCAGTACTATCCACAGACATGAACAATGAACTTCCCCAGAATCTATTAAAGTGCATTCCTTAGTGTATGTGTTCAAATAAAAGTGATTTTCCATTTACTGATATTTCCTGTTGCAGAAGAATACTGAATTTCAGGTTCCTGCGCAAAATATTCTTGGAGAAAAAAACATAACATTGGCGGAATTGTCACATTTCCCCCAAACACCGATGATATCATCTGATAAAGGAGACACACCTACTATTCCATCAATTCATTCATTTCTACATTTTAACATTTGTGATCTGCATCCTAACAGGTAACTATAGCACTATGGAAGAAGGAAACAAAAGCTATAATGATTTTTGCAAATAATCTCTAGGATGTCATTAAACATCTAAATCTCAGATAAAAATAAACAACATAAATCTGTCAAAAACTACTGTACTCTTACCTGTAAGTCAAGATGTTTTTAATTGTGCAGACACGTTATACTGTTCCTGGAAAAACAATAAAAGTAATTTTCAGTTGTAATGGATCCTGTTGACTGTTCACAAGTCTCAGCAATATGCATTTATAGTCTGAAGCAGTCGATAGGACAATCAGAGTGACTCACAGCATTATGTGTCTCTTACTGCCAGCTGCAGAGTGATTTCACAGTGATTTATAAGTGTGGGCAGGCACACCGCACCACTCTCGCTACTGCAGTCTATGTTACAGTTCATAAGAATGACGGTACAGATTAATGGGGGTTTCCATCAAGAGGAAGTCTGGCCCGCTTCACCATGAAAGTGGGAAATCCCTTTCAGGAGAAGCTGACAAAGCACTGTGTTTTCACCTTTTTTTAAAGTTGCACTTTCACTTTCACAAGAAATACGAATGATGAAATTCCTCAGAATACTCAGAAGTAATACAGACCAATTCAGGAGTCTGTCAATCATTTTAGACAATATTGACTGTTGGCTATTCTTATCTGTCAAATATTTATCATAATGATGATCATATTCTGTGCAGACCATTGAATTTTCAGGGCTGTTGCACCCCAATTGAAATCTATACTTTTACTTTTCTTGAACTAATTTTTTTTTATTTTATCATATATCTTAGATTTGTTTTTTTTATATCAATGGCATTTAAGATGTAAAAGTCTACTGGGTGTTCACAAAGCATTCTTACAGAACAGTTCTCTAAAAACCTTTGCTGGATGTCTACTCTTTGCAGTAGTTTATAGATATGTTCTGACTTTTGAACGAAAAATACAAGAGATTTATCCATACATACAATTCTGTGGATACACATGTTTGACCACACAGCCAGTGCTTGTGGGTGAGTTCAGATATCATTCGAAAGTTCATTTTCTCTGCAAGATTTATTATTTTCCTAGAACAGAACACAAAACAACTTTACTGCTAAAGCAAAACTGTTATCAACTCATTATGTACAAAAGTCAGTTACTTTTGCTTTTTTGTCCTCTATGGAAAAGAAGTTGAAAACCCTTCGGTCTCTAAAATAGAACCCATATATCATGGAAAGAGATAAAGCTGTAAAAGAATGGCTACATGTGTGAAAATGACAAAGGAGTGCACATATTAAAGAGGTCTGAGCAAGATTCAAGCAGATTAACTCTGTGTCATTCATATGGATAATCTGCATTTAGGAAAGCCAGTGAAATTGTGTGCTTTCTAATTTTTACCCATTCTTGGGGGATCTTATATAAAACTGTTTTTATTTTCCAAAGGAAATAATAAATGTGTTTATCATTTTAATCATGTTCCAAAAAAACATTAAAATCAGGCTTTGACCTCTGATTTAAATCAGAAGTTCAGATCTCAGGCCAAGACACTAAGAGCAGTGCTGAACCAGACCTGCTGAAAGACTTTTGCCTTTTTTTAGAAAACCTCTCATACAGTATTACATGAGATATAAAACAAGACCCAGAAAGTAAAGTGCATACTACAGAACACATACCATACTAAACATCTGAATGACTAACTTAACCTTGTGCATAATTATTTCCTAAGAAAAAAGTGTGGTTTGTACAAAAAAAAAATCAGGGTAAACTGTGTCCTAAAAACTGTTGTCTTTAAGACTTGTTACATGTTTGCAACAATTTACATTCTTTCAGACTAGGACCAGGAGTCTGTCCCTCAGTTCCCAGAGATCTGTGATATCTTTTCACTTTTCAGTACAAAGGCCAGGTTTTCAGTTTTCAGCTTAAATGGGAGTTTGAAATCTCACCACTGTCTTAATCAGTCTGATTGTTTAGATATTTACAAGCAAAAAGGTGAAAGTCCGTATCAGAGCCATTACAGCTCAGCTTAGACCAGAGCTCATCCTGGTTTCCGTAGCAATACAGAACTAGAGAGCATGTGACCCCCAACCTGGACACAGTTCTAGACAGGTTTCTTCTAGGCACAGTTCGAGTCTGGAAGTTTGCATCAATACTAATGTGATTATTCGGACTTCATTGACGATTGCTGATGCTGACATTTTTGCACAGGTTGCCCTGTGATACACTACAGAACTGCTGTTGTGTGCTTCCATTAACAACCACCCACCTAAAACTGAATGCACTACTGGAAAAACAGAAAACTTTTTTTCAAATAGCATCGGTATTTTCAGTTCCCTTCTGCTGCGTGAACTTGTGATGTCATCTAGAACTACATCACGAACAGTGATAAATACCACAGGCCATTCCTTCTTATCTCTTCCTTTCCTTCATGATGGCCAGGTTCTTGTCTCCCTGTGCTTGTGACAGGCTGTCTCGAGACAGGACAAGAGTAAGTTTCTGTGGAGAAGCGTGGTATTTTACACTGGTGTCCCTAAAACCACTCCAGTTAGATAACATAAGATCACATTATTGGCCACACACAGTTTCTTGCATTAGGCATTTGTTTTTTCGCATACCCCAGCTTGCTCTCCATGAGACACACAGACACAGACAGGGAGAGAGAAGCTGGGGGTCAGAGTCGGAGTAGGATTCCTGTGCCGGCCACGGGATTTGAGCTGGCAACCTTCCAGCCACAGAGCCACTGCTCCGCCCCTCCAAAACAATTGTGCCCGAACTGGCTATTGAACTCAGATCACCTAGACAGAACCCCTATCAGCTAACCCACTGTACCAACGGGCTGCTCAGAAGAGGAATGACGCTCGAAAGCATTATGGGATTGTGTTACTTTTTGCATCCTACAGTTTTCCAAAACACACAATGTTAAACAATATCCAGAGGCCATGTTCAAGATCACATTCATTTAACTCTGGAACACACTGTTTAACATTTAGTGCCAATGGGAACAATTCATGCCCTCGGAATGCTCTGAAGAGATAAGCTCTGCCAAGTAATACAAATATATCCTATTAAAGGACTTGTTTTCCATTTCGTTCATCATTTACCACAGGGCAGCTGTGCACCCTCTAACTAAAACTTAAATGTCAAGCAAAAGATTCAAAACCTTTAACATGAACTCTGCAAACTCAGTAAAAAAGAATTTAAAACAATAGCGGTGTACAATGGAAATGGAAAACATACAAATGTCATTTAAATTTCATTTTAAAGTGAAGTGTGAGCTCGTTAGTTGATTCTTCCAGGAGAAAAAATACGGAGCCCAAGTCATATGATTTCAGAGCAACGCTATGTGCTTCATGTGTGATACTGGAGTCAAGTTAAAACTGACTAAATTAATTGGTAAAGAGTATGCATTTAAACAGCTATTCGAAAAGGTGATTTTAATTACTGCAAGCACAGTAATTAATAGTAAACTGTAGCTGGTCATCAGCATGTAAGGGACAGGCCACAGCCTGGAGGGCAGTCTGTCACTCCACTGGCAAAGGATCCTATTCTGACATCAGTGGCTCTACAGCAGCACAAGAAATTCCAGGAAAGAAAACACACGCATTAGCAGAAGGCCTTCTGCTCCCTCTGGACAAGAGAAAGGCGCCATCTTCAGCGGGCCAGAGGCCATGTGAACATCTGCTGCCAAGACAGTATTGAAGTTTGGTGTGCACTGATGAATGGGTGTTCGGATATTTGCAGACTCGCTGTAAGACTGTGGAGATACCAGGGTGAGTGTGTAGCCGACTGTTGTGTTGTTCAAGGCAGCTGTGGAAGATCCCACCTTTTCTGACAAAAGACTTTTCAACAAACAAAAACCTTTAGAACAGAGTGACTGCCATTACCTACAGCCCCCAGTGACACTGACCCACATACACAAACAAACCAATGAAGAAGCCACGGGAACGCAGTTCTCCGAACTGTTATGTATTTATAGAATTACATCATCATTCTCAGGATGGGAACTTTTACTACATGCGTGTTTTGGTGGCCTCTAGTGGCCGATCCTTCAAAATTGCAGTCCGTTCACGGAGCAACCTACAGTATCACACAAGCAAAACCAAAATCACATCCTTACACTTATATAGCGCTTTCCTCTACACTCCACTCAGAGCGCTTTACAGGTCATGGGGAATCCCTTCCACCCCCACCGGTGTGCAGCCCCACCTGGATGATGTGACAGCAGCCATAGTGTGCCAGTACTCTCACCACACACCAGCTCTCAGTAGGGAGGAGAGTGATGAAGTGATTTTTAATGACCACAGAGAGTCAGGACCTCGGTTTTACGCCTCATCCGAAGGCAGGTCCCCTGTCTACAGTATAGAGTCCCTTTACTACACTGAGGCATTAGGACCCACACAGACCGCAGGGTGAGCGCCCCCTACTGGTCCCTCTAACACCTCTTCCAGCAGCAAACTGAGCTTTCCAAGCTACTGGCCAAACTCACACCTGCTGAGCTTCAGAGGTTTGCCTGTTGTGAGTTGCGGGGTGATACAGTATAATTTTTATTTTATTATAGCCCTTTCCATTCCACATCTTTACAATGAAATTAAATGAAGGCAAAAACAGTTTCCGAAATTTCATTACACCTGAATGCTGTGTTTTTTTGTGCCTCAAATTAAATAAGGTGGTCACCTCTAAGGCATGCCCACGTTCTGCAGGCAGATCCCAGATGTGCATAGACATGTGGCTGGAAACAACAGTTCACGTTTCTCAACATAGGAAACTGAGATCCTGTTAGTACGTGTTTGTGATCTCAGCTCATCGAGGAGCAGGTAACAGAGAGACAGAGAGAGCTTTCCCACAGTCATGCTCGCTACTGTAGCTCTGCTCTGAGGATGTGCTGGTTCACTGCTGTAACAAACTACAGCAAAGCTTAACTCCTTCTTTCCAAAGGTTCACTCTCACTCTCAGCCAAAATAAATGATCATAAAGGTCAATTAAAACAATTTTTACATATATTTCATATAGGTATTGTATATAATCACAGAATTATATCCACCCTCTTCAGCTTTGTAGCTTTTAACCCCCAATGACAGAATATTGCGATGCTTACGATGCAGCACAGTTGAAATAAAGGCACTACTCTGAACTGTAGCTAGGCTGCAAGCACATCCTCCTGAGGTAAAACAGAATAGGGATTAATAAGCAACTAATAACACAAATATTGGGACAACGATCCTGCAAATGAGATAAAAGTCAAATAATTGTCTTGGAACAAAGAGATCACCTTATTGGCCATATACAATTTCTTGAATTAGGAGTTTGTCTTTTCACAAACCCCAGCTTGCTCTCCATAAAACACACAGACAGGGAGAGAAGCTTGGGGTCAGAGCGCAGGGTCAGCAATTTATATGGCACCCCTGGAGCAGTTGGGGTTAAGGGCCTTGCTCAGGGGCCCAACGGAGTAGGATTCCTCTGCCAGCTGCAGGACACAAACCAGCAACTTTCCAGCCACAGGCGCAGATCCTTAGCCACAGAGCCACCGCACCACCCTATACTCAACTAACTTGAGTATATACTGTATATACCATGCACATAGTTCAGAACTTACTTTGCACTGCAGATAAAATTTTGTGGTTTTATTCTCACTAAACTTACAAAAAGTGACTGGGGACGGACTAATACTACGAAAGCAACTCTGAATGGAAACACATGTACTCAGGTGCAAAAGGGATTTGTTTTTTACCCAAGCAAGAGCGCATTAAGAAAGCTGGAATCCATCCAGCTATTTAATTCCATTTTCCTTGTTAGAACATTAACCACTAACTGAAAAGAATTCTACAACAAAAACACACAGCGCTCGAGCCTCTCTGACACTTAAAAACACTCTATCTGAATTACTTTCAATGTCACGAACAGAAATGATAAGAGCTGAAAAAAAAGACGTGTTGCTAACAACACTGCTACGAGCACGGACTTGGTTCATTCAGTTATTTCAACCGCAGGGCCGGGCAGGTCCCAATTTGCTGTACTTCACCATTCTCCATATTTCTGAGCCAAAAGAGTGTAGAAGGGTTCTGAAGATAGTCTGGATGTGTGCAGATAAAATATCAGTCGAGGCTCATTGTTGCAAAGAGCAACAATTCTCCATTATGCGCTTTTAATTGACTCACACACAGAGATAGGTGTGGAATATTTTTTTGCTAAACATTGGTAGTCTTCCATTCTGCATCTGTGATCAGAGCACAACAGATACAGTCAGCTAACAGGCATTGGGAAGCAAAGGCCAGGAAAACAGTTCGAAATAACTTGTGAAACCCAACCTGCATTCCTTTGGAAGGAACAAGTAATAGGTTTATTCCATGCTGAAAAAAAGAAGAAAGAGAACACAACGTTTCGGCCGTGGAGCCTTCTTCAGGTCCTTCCACACCTGAAGAAGGCTCCACGGCCGAAACGTTGTGTTCTCTTTCTTCTTTTTTTCAGCATGGAATAAATCTGTTACTTGTTCCTTTGCTACCCACCTGAACTACTACTTCCTTTGGAAGGTGGCAGTAAACTGGAATATCTAGGAAAAATCCACAGGAACACAAGTGGAATATGCAAACTACAAAAATATGGTATCCCCAAATTTAACCCAGGACCCCAGAGATACTGTATAAGGCAGATGCCCTATTCACTATGCCTATGCGTGGTGCAGAGATTACCCTTTAATTTATCAACTATTATTCCACAAACTTCAGCAATATAAAAATATTGTGACCAACTCATTGAAAGAGGTTCTTTCGTTGCTCACCTAATAGTGTCACTGACTAAGATGCCCAAAAACCCAAAACAGTCTGTGATATTCAAGGAACGGAAGCAACAGAGAGAAACATGCTTGATCATGCAAGAAGCACTGTCACACGAAAAAACCCGGTGTTCGCAAGGAACAGAAACCGAGGATCAGTGAGGATTTCAAGAGGAAACAACTGATTCCAGGTTAGAACAAATGCACAGTACTGTAAACTGCTAATTAAAATTCTGACATTTCTGGGTGGTCATGGAAGCTTATATTCTTAAAAACAGTAGCAGCTTGGAATGATTCCATAAGTTGAATGAGCACCACGGTGCAGTAAGCTTTATTGCTGTCGAAACAATAACTTTTGCAATAAAGCGAACAGGACCAACCTGACTACCGGCTGAATTCTGAAACCCCCTGGCAGTCTTAAACATTAATTTTCATTCTGAACGCACCAGGAAAAAAAAATAACGTTGTGTGCCACATTATCGGGGCTTCATTTAATTTGAACTGCATTACATTTTTTTTTCCTCGAGCAACTAAGCAAATGTCATAATATACTATAGAACAAATTGCCTGCTCTCGTCAAAAATAAGATCAGGGAATGTCAACAGTTTCTTTTCATTGGCGGAACAGATGTACAATAGGTGCTCCATCCGTCATTGTAGTCATCTTCCCTCTACATTATTTTTTGCGCTATTTGACCACTGTCAATACCAGTGTTTCTTTACCTGAGTCTTACGAAGCTGTAAACAATATCGCTAGCGTACACCTGCTCTTGGCATTGAAGCGTGTTAAAATTACGACCTGACCCTGAGAAAAAAAAAAGTTCAAGTTCAAAGCTCAACTGCGTATTTATTTTTACAGCACCTCAAAATAAGTCATCAGCTAAGAGTTATCTCTTTGCACAGACAAGTGGCCTTCTCTCGCGAAATCGAGTGTTTGCGGAGCCGTCTAATATTTATTTTGAAGAAGGAACTTCAGGGGAAATAAGAAACATTAAAACTGATTCAGTAGTTTCTTTTGGGAGAACCTACTGCTGTGCTGTCTGCTATGTACAGTAAGTATGGGATCTAATCTGATACACTTGGAATCCGCTACTTAATAGCCTACAGAACTAAGTAAAACTGCACTTTGCTATATAAACAAGTATATTTTATACTGGTGGCGACTTTAGCGAACATTACTACTCACAGCTAAATATAAGCGTTTTCCTTTTCGTACAATGATGTCGAAACTTGTTTCATAAACCTTTACAATATCATACAGTAGGTTTCTAAGGTCACATTAGATTATTTTTAATTATTAACGCCAGCATATCGGAATTAAATCACTGCCACTTTGTCTCCCGAAATGTCGGGCGCCCGTAATGCCCTTGCAATCGTCCAACCTAAAACTGTTGAAATTCGCAAATAGAGAAAAACAATACACTTTACAGTTTGACAGTAAGAAAACGCACAGCAGGTCCCGGCGTACACGGGGGGAAAAAACACGCTGTCAACTACATAAACTGAAATTAACTGCGGAAATCATTTTCGAAAATGTGCGTCCGGCAGCATTAGAAGACAATATGAATGAAGCCGCATTTTGTTCATGATCTCCTACCTTACAAGACTCGAAGAGCAACGCTAAGTCTTGCTTACCTGATGCTGGCAGACGCCCGGAGCTTTGACTTTGCCTGTGCCCGAGCTGCGGCGCTCTCTTGCTCCGCCCAGCGCTCCTGCCGTCTGGCTGCGGCGTGGGAGTGGAGCAGACTGCTGTCGGTCAAAAGTTGTTGTGAGCCTCGAGGCTAAGGACAAGCGAATGTAACTTTCCTGGAAAGTTTCCGGCGGCTGCGACCAAAATGTTTAGCTCTGTAAAAGTATTACGGTTCTCGAGAACCTCGAAGAGACAAATAAGTTGCAAGGTGTAAGGTAAGAAAACAAGGAGCCGATCCCCCACGAGAATCGGGCCATAAACCCCCACAAGGTGACCTTAAAGTCTCAGTGACCTCCAGCACCCGTGCCAGGATCTATTCATGAGGACCAGAAGCGAACATGTAACAAGGACTAGTTTTAGGAGACCAGTATACGCCCCTGAGTTGTGGGGCTTCGTGGTTATTTCTTTTCTTTTCAGTTTGAATCGCGGAATAGTGGCGCAAAAGAAAATGTATCTCGAAAAGATGAGTGAACGAAAACGCACAAGGCAACACGCTGTCTTGGAGCTCAGCAGTGAAATAATGGCTAACAACAAGGCGTAGGAAGCACTTTACAAAAAGAGCAAGGTAATGTAGAAAAAGTGACCCAACCACGCTGAAAATGACTCTCTGGAAAAGTTTCAGGAAAATCTGGAACCGGTTTTCTGCCAGCTATCAAATAACCAAGCAGGGCTGGTCTCTTCTCATTCGCCAGTTTATCCTCCTGTCTTTGGATTAGGCACCTGAGATAGCTGTTTCTACTGTTTGGAAAATCGTTCCCTAAAAAGGCAGAAAAGGCCGAACCAGGGAGCTACACAAACTACAGTTGGCATTACTTCTGTTTCATGTGAATTATGAAGATTATGAATATGACGGCAATATTAGGTATAAGAAAGAGTGAAACATGCAGATTTCCTGTTCGGTCTGGCAAAATTGGTCATAAGAATAGGGAAAAATAAACTTTTACTAGTGATGTTGTAGTAATTTTGAATGTTGAATGTACTCTTCATAAATTAACTCACAAGTTGGAAATCTTTCAAAAGCATTTGGGGGGGGGTGGACAGTGTTTTGTGTGTGATTAAGGATAGGAATTGCAAAATTAATTTTAAAATTATGTAGCAAACATGTATATGAATGTAATGTATTTTTTGAAGGTTAAACATGTTTTCTCTTTTTGTAAATAATGTAATTCACTGTATAATGTGTTTTAATGTAATTTTTTAATGTTTTTTATTTTAAAAATGTGATGATTAAAGATCATTTAAAAAAAAGGTTTTGTATTTTTGTTAAACAAACTTGGTGATTAAAGTAGTACACACCACGTACGCATTACACTGTATTAACTACCATATATATACACTGTACATAATAGGCGACCCCTGCTGGCCGAGAGAGCAAAAGCTTACAGCACCTGGTATTCCCAGGCGGTCTCCCATCCAAGTACTAACCAGGCCCGACCCTGCTTAGCTTCCGAGATCAGACGAGATCGGGCGTGTTCAGGGTGGTGTGGCCGTAAGCGAAAGCCGGGGCGCCGGACTCGCTACTTGAAGCTGTGTGGCGGGGGCGCCGTGCCCCCTGGGCGGGACTGAGGGATCGTTCATGTGCGATTCTTTGGAAAGGAGCCGCTTTCGAACTCAGTGCGTGCCTGGATGTTGGCGAATGTGCTCCCTTCAGTTGGCTTGCCCTGCTCTTGTCCCGCACTGGAGCAGGACAAACAAACTGCACGGAGGAGCACAAGGCAAGTGTTCACAAGACAGAAACCTCCAGTGCACAGCACTCTGAAAACATTTCTGGGCTGTCGCGTTTTATTTCGGCACATAAAGCGCACCGGCCCTACACGTCGGCCAGACGCGCGGCGCCTCCGCCCTCTTGTGGCCTTGCGGCGTCAGAGCAAGAGGCTCCTTCTCGCTGCCTTTCCGCTGTCCCGGCGGCCGGCGAGGAGGAAGCGCCGGGACGCTGTGCTGCAGAGCCCCGAGAGGGAACCTGGAGCGCACACTTTGTCAATGTCAATGAGGACTTCACCTAAGTTATGATGTCTTTATTTTTTTCTCTCAGATGCTAAGACTTTTGTTGTGTTAAAATGAAAAAAAAACTTCAAGTTTAAAATAGGGCTATATTTTTGTTTTTTCCTTCTTTGCCATTATGGAACAGAAATAGCAACCTTGCAACTGTTTAAAAGTTTACTAAGAAGTTTAATAAAAACTAGAGAGTTTAAATTGATTTTTTTAAATTAGAAATAGTAATAAAAATTCATTACTTTGGAGGCATGTGTCCAGTGTCGATTACCCCCCCCCCCCCCCATCTTCTTTTTTGAAAACCAAAATATGGTCATCCCAACTAATAGCTTTCTGTCTAATCCAATTTAGACATTAACCACAGCCTTAGACAAAGATGAAAAACGATACGAACAGAAAATGTCACCATTGTCAATTTTGCATTTTATAAAGCAAAACGTGTAACTGGTATTTTTGGTCTCTGAGAATTTTCCTGTGTGGGCCAGAGGACTGTGCTACAAATACACAGACTTCCTGCTAATATTTGCTAATTCTTCCTTACATTCAGTAAAATGCCCAGGTGTCCTCATGTGTTTATTCTCCATTGGGGACATATGAAGTTAACCTGTTGATATTGTAGAAACAATGTGTTTCACCCCCCATTTAAATTTTTAAACTGGTGAAAAATTAATTTTCCACCTTCACTGTCTTTTCCTTTATGAAGCTTTAATATGGAACATGACAAGCCTGTCAGAGTTTTGTCAATCTAAACTTTTTTCTCAGTAGAGTCAACTGGGCATTTATCTGAATTTAACTGACATCACAAAAAGAATAACAAACAGGCCTGAAGGTTTCTGCCTTCATCAAGAGCAGACACTTCAATTCAATGAAAAGTGTGAGATACTGTACTCAAGAGCTCACAGTACAAGGAGCCTGAGGCAGTTTACTATTCCTGCTGGCGCTGAGAGCCAGAGGTGTAACAGGGTCAATGCTGTAGATACATCCAGATTTGTGTTATTTAATAATTCCTTTTTATTTTTTATCCCACTAAAATAAAATCACAAACTTTCACAAAACAGTTCATCAGCACATGACAAGTGTTAGCTTTGAGAAGGAAAAAAGGGAACTACTTTGCAGCACTTTTCAGCTAAGTAGAACACCCACAATGTCTTATTTCAGAACATAAGTACAGTAACAAACTATAGTAATCTAATGCAATAATATATTTCAAACCCAAACCCCATGTTATTATTATCAGTACCTTTTTAAATGACACAGTATTGTACATGCTTCTGAATTTCTTCCAACTATCCAATTATAGTTGAAGACTGGCAATTATCTGTGTCAGAGACAAGGAACAAATAACAGAATGCTCTTCAGAGGAAACAATAAATTATTAAAATTATAAAGTGAAATCAGAATGCACACCTGAGCATGACAGTAACAGTTTTAGAGTCTAAAATAATGAGTCATCTCCCTGTGAAGAACGGTGTGGCTTTCTCCACCCTGAGAAGATTCACTTCGTTCATCCCTGTGGAAACCCTAAAACAATAAAATAGCACGATATTCGAAACAGTATATACCGTAGCGGTCGAACATGTTTAATTAAAGGACGTAAAAGTAAGAAAAAAATAGCTACTTCTCATATTATTTCTTTCTAAAATAAGAGAAGAAATGAATCAAAACGTAGAATTTCTTATTTTTGAAACTCTAAAAAAATATAAACTACTACTATGAACTCTGCTTCCCCAGTAGCGTCCCCAGTAGATGACTCTGTATTCACAGAGACACCCCGGAACTGGAACAGCTCGTTTCCCCGGTAACCTCAAGACGCCACGCCCACCGGGGTGGGGGGGTCCTACTGAGACTTTTATTTTGAAAGGTGCAAGCCAGTTCACGTTACAGTTGCCGACTTCACACTGCTCTACTGCTACAGTAGCATTAGTAGCTGCAAACACAGGGGTGTTTTCCCCACTTTTTCTCTGAAAATGTCAGCCTTCGTTGGAGTTCTCGGTTTGATTGTTTGTTGTAAGAAGTTAAGAGCATAACCCCCGTAACAATGCAGATTTCCTAAATCAGTACCCCGGAATCTTTTTGGTAACCTCACGCTCCCACTCTTTACATCTATTGACATTCTTCTGCAAGCACAGCTAGGAAAACAATACCGCTCATCTGACTACGTTGGGAAATGTTTATTGTAGCAAGAGGCATGTAACTGTGATATCAATATTTCACTGTTCTAGAGATGTTTCACAAAACAGTGAGTGTGATAAATGCTGCGAGTGAGTCCCTAAGATGGGGGATTGATGTAAATATGTGAATACTGAATCTCAATTGTGTGCGTGTTCCACTCAGAATGTGTATATTGGATGAGAAAGCCTTATATAAACGGCTATCTTGGACAGATACACCTCAGAGCACTGGACTCACCACCAGTCTTCAGTCTCTTGTGATTGCGGTGGCTCTGTGGCTGGAAGGTTGCAAGTTCCTATCCTGCAGCCGGCAGAGGAATCCTACTCTGTTGGGCCTCTGAGCAAGGCCCTTAACCCCAGCTGCTCCAGGGGTGCTGTCACGATTGTAATCCCTCCTCTTTCTTATTTTCTAATTACGTGCACCTGCCCCCAGTCCTGCCCCTCCTTATTTAGGCCTGGTGCTCTCACTACTCTGGGCTCTGCATTGGAAGACAGATGCCCAGAGGCCCGCCTACCATCAAGTCGCCCTACGTCCGTGGCTTGAGGGCACAGGTCTCCTACCGGCGTCCTGACCCAGCTGAGTCCGGGGCTCAGAGCGCCTGGCCTCGTCATCCCGTTTTTATTCCTGGTCTCTGCACCGGATCCCGTTCCGGCTTTTAACTCTGTCTTGTCTTGTCTCGATTGGATCACCCGGATTTGGACTTTTGGACTTCACCACAGATTGCCCCTCTGGATTCCTTAGACTTGTTCGCCCTGGCTACGCCCCCCGAGCACCAGCCTACCATCATCATGCCCCCCCGTCTGTTGACCCCTCCTGATTCTCGTCGTCTCCTCCCCATTGTCCTTTTCCATTTACTTCTGGATTATACCGTCTGCACAGGGTGCAGAACTACTCTTCACGGGAGCCTGGACTGGCTCCCGTTACAGGTGCCATATACATGGCTGACCCTGCGCTCTGACCCCAAGCCTCTCCCTGTCTGTCTCTCTCATGGAGAGCAAGTTGCGAAAAGACAAATTCCTAAGACAAGAAGTTTTATATGGCCAATAAAGTGATCTTACCTTAGTTGTTCTGAGCTTATGTGCATTAAAACATTGTGACTGACCCCACTCTTATTACACAAGGTGGCTCCGGGAAAGTAAGACAATAAAAAAGTAGTCTGGAGGTTTTGGAGTTTCCACAGGCTTACACACTAAAGACTTAAGGAAGCTCTCTTCTTCACTAGCACACTCCTCAGCAGTCTCCCCAGACTGCTTCCTAAAATCCAGCCTCCTCTAATATCGTGAAATTACACAGTACATATCCAAACAGATCACTAATTAGGACTCACATGAGATGTGGAAACTACCAATAACTAACTGACACCCACTGACACTATTGAGGTGCCATGGTGGTATAGTGATTAGCACTGCTGCCTCACAGCACTGGGGCCCTGAGTTCAATTTCCTGGGGTGCTGTCTGTGTGGAGTTCGTATGTTCTCCCTGTGTTCGTGTGCGTGTTTCCTCCAAACACGCAGTCCAACGATACACTGGTAGGTCATTGGTTTCTGGGGAAATTGGCCCTGGTGTGAGTGTGTGCATGTTTGTGTATGTGTCCTGTGACTATCTTCATAGTCGTCCCGCAGTGAGAAAATGGATTGATATATTAAATAAAGCTCAATATAGTGTGTTATTTTTAAATGAAAAAGTGAAAGCTTTTGAGCTTACCTTTTTACATTGTTAAAATGACAAGGCTGTAATGCAGTCAGTACCTTTCACAGCTCATCCTTTATGTCTTGAGCATAAACACATTCTCTTACGGATCTAAGGCAGGCATAGAAAGACTCAGCAGCACCTAAAAAGAAAAAAAACCCAAAATAATCAAGCCTCAAAATAATTAGCAATAATAAGTGTTTCAAGATAAAAAAGAAAAAATCTTACCTGATTTATACTGCATAGAGTTTGTCCTCAGACGGTTTAAAGTGTCCTTAACTCCATCAAGGCACTGATCAATTGCACATTCTACAAGATCTGTGAAAGAGTGGATAGGTTCAATGGTTTGGCCTTTTATATAAAAGGACACCCGTACACATCCTGGTATTAAGGTGTATTTGGTGTACCTGTCTGAAACCAATGGTGTGTAGTGTAAAATGAAGACTATATTTTACTCTGAATTTCATGAGATTAAGATCAAATTGGGATTCAGTGTAATAGCTGGGATACAGCTCCTTTCTTCCTATACAAGGAAAGATCACACATGAATGCTGGTCAAGAGCGTTTGTCTGACTTAGGATGCAAGGCCTGGGCATCCCACATATGATGTCATTATTCTAATTCCTTGGACTTATGCATATCTTTTCTGGACACTCCTCTCAAAGTGCTTTGATGTGTGATGACATCACAATGGAAACAATGGAAAACCATCATCTCAGCAGAGTGAAAGTAGGCCATGTGGTAGGTGTCTCTGAGCATTAATAAAGAGATATGGTTTTATGAAGAAAGGCCTGAGCTGTTAAGTGACACTTTTATCTTTACTGATATAAACTGCGAGGCCCAGGCCCAGTCCACTGACCCTCCTGCTGTGTGTTCTGCAGATTGTGTTCAATTGCCTGGTGTCTCTTCTGGGAAAAGGTGATCCTTAGCCACCAGGTTAGACATTAATGCTCTAACGTGTTAAGAACCATAGCAGTTTATTGGCTCCTGGTTTCTGTTGCACAGGTTTGGTGCGGATTGTCTTTCCACATTAAAATGGCTCGTTCAGATTCCTTCTGCTTCATTTGTAAAAAATATAATAAAACAATTTAGTTCAAAAGATCAGACTTTACCGTACACAGAGAAGTCCTTCTTCTTGTGGTAACCTTCAAAGCAAAACAAATATCAACAAACTTGTACAAGTGCCAATACTAGAACTATTCTTGTTACTGCTGCTACTAGCATGACTAACAATGTTCTATGTGGCATGTACCTGTATGTTGTATAAAGAACTGCAAGGCAGAGAACAAAACATACACAATGTTCAAGTTACTGAAGTATGTTATTAGCCTGAGGATCACCCAGTCATGTCTTGGCGTTTTCACCTGCAGGCTGGGTGCCTGGATTCAGACACACACCAGACTTTGCTTAACGAGAGTGTCCTACCCTCAGTTCACTTCCAGTCGTCTCCACAACAGCTTGTGTTGCAGCCGAGCATGAAAGAAGCAGTTTGATTGGCTTGAATCAAGAATCCCCTCGTAATATCCACCTCTCGAGACTGGAGAATCGGTTTCTTTGACCTCTCCATATATGACACATCTTTCTAAGTCGGAAAAATCGTTTTTTCACTGCGGTAACCTCGAGGGTACAGAGCATGTGTATGAAGTGAGGAGTAAATAGTGCTTTGTATAATCTTAATATTACTTTTCCCTCTGAAACGTAGTCCTTTTGTTGTCTTTTTTTTCGCTTCTACCCAGCGGAAAGAGAAGAACATAATTCCTAGTTTCTTTTATACCTGTGAGTGAGCTCCTCTACTTCAATGACCCATCTGATATGTACAGAAGAAGTTTTTTTTGACCTGATTGTTACCTTATATGTCAGCATATAGTTAATTTTCCAGGTGTCTATCCAGTCATGAATAGAGTCTGAGTGATTTTTTTTCCTTTATCCCTTTTATTGTTTGCCATCCAAAGACCTGGTGCCAAAGTCTATTAACTATTCCAAAATCAAAATCATTCCTATAAGGTGAAGAGAGCAGCAGACCTAATACAGATCTCTTAGAACATAAGGACAGTTACAAAAGAGAGGAGGCAATATAGCTAATTTAGCCTGTTTGGTAGTTAGTAGCTAGTTGCCCCCAGGATCTCATCCAGCTGTTTTAATGAAAGAAGCCAGGATATAGATTTCAACAAATTGGCTGGGAATGTTCTTCCAGACTCCTACAACCCTTTGTATAAAGATGTGCCTCCTCTTTCTCTTTGGTGCTTCTCTAATTACACAGCTACCCATATTGCTGCTGTTTTCTATGGCTTGACCACTTCTCAATGTGTTTATACTCCCTTTGACTCCTACATTTCTCAGTTTCAGGAATAAAACGTTATGCCTCCTTAAGTTCTGGGCGCATCTGCCACTGTTGTTGCAATGTAACCTAACAAATGAGCTCAACAGGATCTGCCTTTTCTACACCCCAAATTCTTTTCATTCTTTACTTAATATTATATATGACAGGGGTTATGATTTATGGGTCTGTAGTTCCCTGGCTTTGCTTTGTCCCTGTTGTAATGTATGCTGTTGGGCACTTGTTGCAGTTCTTCCCTTAATGGGTACAGCTGCTGTTTTGGCTCTTGAAAGATCCGAGTTAATATTTCATGCTTGTTTGTTTTGGAACATAAGAATAGTTACAAACGAGGACAGGCCATTTAGCCCACCTAATCCATCTGGGAGATCAATGGAGAAAAAAACTTCAGATCGTGGTGATTTATTCCGTTTATTTATTTATTTATTGATTTATTTATTCCGTGTGTCTTACATTTCCACCTCTGATGTACAAGGACTGCTCAGAACAGAGCCACAACATCAGCGTCTTCCTTAGGGAACACGCAGTAGTACACATTCGCCTGATTACTGATCGGATTAATATTCAGCCTGAAAACATCCCAGAACTGCCAAGAGAATAGCCAAGTAAAAAAAGCAATATATTAAAAAGCAGTTTTTGCCATGAGGTACTCTTTAATTTTTGTGCTAAGCTGATGCTGAAATGTGAGAATAAAATAATGTAAATTCACTTACTGGAATTTTCATAAAGTAAATTAAATCCATACATTAAACAAACTTTAATCCCATCATTGCATTCTTCTGTATAGCATTCTGAAAAAAATAAAATACGTTTGTTTATTTAATATAGGCTATCATGCCAGTCCAAACTTATATCAGCTATTAATCCTGTAATACACCTGGCAGGGAGAAAGGAGGAGTTCAAGGTTATACTGTACATTATTATATAATCTATAATATATTTTACATATTATTATAGGTTATACAGTAGCATTAAGATTAAAAAAGGCTACAAATGATTTCTTATGGATGTACTTTAAATATAGCATTTATAGCATGTTCAGCCTTTGGTTCAGAAGAAATCAGTAGTGTTATTTTATTCATTACACAAAGATCTCAGTAGGTTACATTTTTACTCAAAACTGCTAGTTCAACTGTAGCCATCCTTACCATGATTCAGACCACAGTGTCTTGAGGCTTCACTGCATTCTTTTTTCATGCAAGCTGCAAGGTAAGATGCGCTTCATGTGTAAAGCTGGTTCTCTTACAACTGTCTTGAGTTTCAGTCTTTAGCCAGATTGTTCCAGGGGATCACATCAGACCAGACAAGTGTATAAACATGGATTTAGGAAAGGTAGGCCTTGCTTAACTATCTTACTAAGAATTATTTCAACAAGCAGGAGTAGTAGGAGTTACAAACAGAGCATACTCTATATATTGAAAAATAGGAAAGGTTTGATGCAAGTACTTCTAAATTGTTAGGTCTAATACTTAAACTGCAGGCTGTAGGCATTCAAAGTACTGTATGTGGACTGAGAACTAATGGACAAAAATCAGGACTGATCAAACACCTGGCAGATGGCCTTTAATGTTAGTATCTGCAGAGGTCTACATGCACCTGGCAAAAATATGACATATAAATACGTAAATACAAGCTGGGAAACATGAAGCTTGAAGAAGTTATCCATGAACAAGAGTTAGATATTTATATTGGCACATCATTTACAGTATATCGTCTAGTCAATGTGGGGATAGAGTAGAAAAAGCAAGCAGAATGTTAGAATAAATAGCTAAATCTGCAGAATTTAAGGGACGTTACCATTCCGCCCCCAGCGTTGGACTCTTTGACCTTCCACCTATGACCTTTACACCCTTTATATATGACAAGGGAGGTTTCCTTTCTTTCCCTCTGTACCTCCTGCACTGCTAGCAGAAGCTTTGCTCTCTCCTGCCCTGCCTTCTGCCCTCAGGGGTGATCGCTGCAGGAGGTTAAAAGTGAACTGGTGGCGATTTATAAAACTCAAACGATATAATCCAAAAAACACCCTTTGAGGCAGGGCCCAAACCTGGCCGATTCGATACAAGACCGACAGGAGCAAAGTAAAGCAGCTGTGAGGGCAGTGGAGCAGCGGAAGGCACTGGCGTGGATTCACACCCTGGGGTGGGACGCGTCAGCGACGCTATTGGCATGGTGCTGAGAAGTGCTAAATAAGCCACAGCCTGTCAGCATAAACAGCAGCCTTAGTCACGGGGAGTACAGTGTGTTGAAATAATATGGTGCAGGAAAATAACAACTGACATCATTGTGCACAGCAGTGTACAACTGGAACAAGGCATGAGATGAGTGACGGGAAAATCCCAGGGGGACTCAGCACCCAGGCAGCCGTGAGAACTGTCCTGTAACGAGCAATTCGGGTTTCCGTCATGAACATACAGTCTTCGGAGGAGGAAGAATTGTTCTTTATTTTGGTTAGGTCATCTTTAGATAAGGGTAACAGTCTAAAATCCTATCAATAATTACCTATAATTTCTTTCACTGGTATTGTACTACTGCATTGCCCAGTCAGGATACCTGTAAAAAAATGAATGCATCTTAGCACCATGTTAACACATTTGATAACAGGAGCTCCATTTATCACAAAAAAAGTGTCCTTTCCTTTATTTCTGTTTCAATGCCTTATCCTTAAACACAACTGTTCTTACCACTAACACCACACAATATGAATAATACTGATTGGAGTTATTTGGTTTCTCTTTATTATACCAAAGAGCAGTGAATAAGTTATTATACTTTATATTTATAGAGAGATGAGATCTTACTTGATAAGATTTTAGGAAGCTTTGAGAAATGAAAAACACAAACCCCTGTCACCTTTTTTTTCATATTCCCTGGATACAGGTACACCTTTTCTTAGCCTTGTGCCCAGACTGGAACATCATTTAAACAATAAAAATATTGGTCTCAGGTCCCGACATGCTTTTAACTAAAGCTGGATATAAGACAACGTTATGCAATATTACACTATTAACTATAACTATTAACACTATTAATGAACACTTTGTAACATCTTTCAAACACGACTTTCTTGGAATTGTTTGAAAATAAGGGTTTCAACTGTGAACTGACTATCTCTTCAGCCACGAAGTATGTATATTTTTTTCAAATGGAATTGAAAACTTTCATTTACCAAGAATACTAACAATTATTAGATATAGTGACCAGCAAACTATAACAGAAAGATCTTTTTTATATATGAAAAAATATAAATATATAATGACAAATGCCTTTAACGTTTTATGTTCACTTTTTTCTTAAAAGCATTTTAATTTAAACATGGTTCCATGATTCGTCCTAACCTATGAAAGGTATTCAAAATGCTATACAAGCTAACCAAAAGAAAATTCTGCTTTAAATACATAAAAACACCGAGCCTACCGGAAAACAGTACCAAGGACATTACGGCAAACGTGGACGTAGTCATTGTTTGGTGTCACAGAAGCTTCCAAGAAGTGTTTGTTAAACGTTGTCCTGGCACTTCAAACTTTCTTTGAGGAAGTTTTCCCGTGGTTAGCAACCAGTTTAGTGATGAGATTCCCAGTGATGAAACTCCAATACAGCAGATGTAGGAGTAGGAGGTAATTTACGGGAATTCAAACCCTAAGGAGAAAATGAAAGTGAAAATAAATTAACACCAGTAGGTAGAGAACAAATGAGTTTTAGTTGAGACTTCTATCAACTTGTCTTCACAACTTGTCTGATCTCAAAGGTACTGTTCATTTTTTATTTTACCGATTTTTGAGTAAATGTTACGAGAGCCGAGTCGCTCTCCCGTGGGAGGGGAGGGGAGGGGGGGGGTGTTTAGACCCTGTGCGAGGCGGCGAGTCCGGAAACAGGACCACACACAGGGTTTATTGTGAAGGCAGTGAGGGGCTACAGCTCGCGATCCGGAGCGCAGGGGAAAGCAGCCTTAGGCAGCCAAGTCCACACAGGTAGTCCAAGATCCGAAAAGCCAGGTAATCCGTCCGGGACAGACACAGAATAAAATCTCGGGAGGGAGGGAAGCGGAACACAGACACTTTGAACCTGCGGATTTACAGGTGCTATGTCCCCCCGAAACACCCGAGGCTCAGCGTTTAAATAACAGTACGCAAACAAGACACACCAGATAGTTATAAAGTCTATGAGGCTAGCCAATTAGAGCACACACTAGGGGTGGGATGTCGACCGCGACAGTAAGCAATGAACTAAAGATTTTAAAAGTAAAGGAACCTTAGTCGGTGCATTTTTTTTTTTAGAAATGATGTTCCCAATTTTTATTTTGCAGATGTTTCCAAAGAATAAGAATAGTTAACATCTGCTAAATTCTGTCTGAGAAAAATGCGAAAGGAGTCTTGGCTTTACCAATTCACCAAATAGGTATAAATTAATACCGAAAAGGAATCCATTATTCAGGAAACAACCTCTTGTTTATTGTTGTGAAGCTGCTACTAGGGAGAAAGTGGGGTTTAGGTGAGGGACGTTAAAAAGAAACACAAATGAGTCAGCAAGAAGCAGGAAATGAAGACAATGGTGATAGCCTGAAGTGGGGGAGATTAGGATTCAGCCTCCTCCAAAAGCTTTGTTTTATGCTCCATTAATTAAGGACAATGTTAAAAGCACTTTTGATATTTTCTCCTTGTATTTTAGGAGAAGGAAACAGTAAAATGTTTGAGAGAGGTGTGCTTTTCTTAGTTTTGCTTCTCGGTAAGTATTTTGCTCTTACTGCCCTGCTACGTCACTGAATCTTGGACCGGCACACTTGCACCTGTGTAAACCACACAGATGAATTATGTAAAGTTCAGATGTTTTCAAAATCAGGGTTTCCTATAACTTATGAAAAAATTGTTTAAAAAAAAGTGTACTTGATAGGTGCTCTTATAACACTTGTGAGAGCTCTCAGGATCTCAGCTCAAAGGCCATTCATGCACATGAGAAGCACCAGATGTAATCCAAGGCTCAGGTGCTAACTCTAACCAACCAACATTTCCCAGACTCAAACTCTGATTTATGAATTTCCTTCACTTTGCTCTGTCTGTCACTGTCCTTTCTCTTCCTCAGTCAATTCAAATTCAGATTCAGAGAATTTTATTGCCACAACAGATAAATCACAGTGTTGCCAAAGCGATAAGAATTGACAAACACATTTACAAATATTGAGGCTCAGGCTGTGATAAGAGAGCAGTAGGATTTGAAGCTGTCCTGATTCTGGGAGGAGCTGGAATAATGGACTTAGATCTGGTATTTATGGAATAATATCTTTCAAATTCCAGAATAGTTCTAGCAGTGGAGCTTTATTTTGTAAACTCTTTTGTTGCAGTTGAAAGTTCATCTCTGTTTCTGCTTCTCCCATCTCTGTTGGGTGAGGTTTGAGGTTTAAAATGAAATATCAAGCTGAAATGAATGGGGAAAAGCACCTCAGTCTGTGACATAACTCCAACAAAGCTGTTCACTAATCATTAGGTCTAATACATGTTTATTTGTTAAACTACACATTTATTAACAAGGCCATCTCTTCCAGGAGTTTTGAAGGCTTGTTAAAGCAAGCAGGGGAGTTATGATATTCTTGAGAAATACCGAAGAACATCTGCTTTTATATAAATAACTCACTGACATTGATTAAACACATAGAGACACAATGTGATTAGGCACCTATTGTTTTACTTTTTAAAATGAATGCTTAAGGTCTGATAGCTACAGCTCCTTTGCTTTTTTCACTCTTCACTTACCCTCTTTTTGAAGAAAAAAATGAGCTTTACGAGATTCTTTCATCTTTTGTGTGTTTCATTTTCTGTCAAGTCATTATGAAATAGTTGAGCTTATTTTTCTGAATAATAACGTCTTCAGGATAACCAGGGATAAATAGTTTTCCTTTGGAATTGAGTGTGCAGTGACCATAGACTGTTAATTAAACTTTGTCAATGTAGCTGTCCCTGTATGCTTTACCTGCATGTCATAAAACTAGAGGTTGTGATTGCTTTTTATTTTTAGGGAATTGCTTTGATGAATTCCAGGGAATTACAATTGATGTTGAAAGTAAGTATTTTTAAAACCACAGTAGCACAAAACAATACTGTACTCTGCTTTTAAATTAAGGAGTGTTTCAGCTACTTCAGGTATTTTATATTTCATTGTGCAGTTTATGTGTGTTTTTAAAACCTTTTGATGTCTTAAAGCTCCTGGAATAAGTACACTTATTAGACAGCCTTTGGAATCTATAGGTTTCATTCAAAAAACGTTTTATGAAAGAAAGAACAAGGCTTAAATATGATCTGTTTTAGGTCTGAAGTGGACATATTCATGACATTAATGGGTGTTTGATATTCCTTTTAGCCTGCTTTCAACTTCAGTTGAAAAGTGCCCTTCTGGAAGGTATATCCCAAAACGCAGAGGAGAGCGATACAGAATTTTTGGGTAAATGTATTCTAATTTTCATTCTATTCAAACTTTTCTTTTGTCAGCTGAAACAGGAGATGATTCATTAAAACCAACAAGAACCACAGGACCATCGCTGTCTAGAGCCACTAATTTGGATGCTAAATAACCCGCAGCTTTTGGCTTTACTAAGTTTGATTGTTTCACAAGTGTAATCGTTTTCGACGGTTAATGTTCCTGCCCCATGTTCCCTGTAAAGACGTGTCTTTCTCCTTGCAGGGCGTTTTGTTCATGGAGTTAAGGAGCACGCTGTGCAGTGTGTGAAGCTGCAGTCTGCTGAAGTGTCAAAGGATAAAGGTGACGTTTTACATTCTCTCTCCCGTTAGTCGTTTTCAGAAGGTAGGAGTAGTTAATCAATATCCGTTCTCTTCTTCTCTAAAGTATATAGTAAATAAAGAAAATGGAAACCACAAAGAAGATTTGGTTATCTCTTTTCAATATCTCCACAGATGAACAGGCTGAGCTCTTTGTTGCTATTCTGATATTTGTTTGGGTTGCTACCAGTTGCTTCAAAATATACGAAATATTATATTAAGGGCTTCACCAATCCTAAATGCAGTAGTACTAAATAGTCACAAGTATTCAAAGTGTTTGATTATATCAAAAAATGGGCTGAATAATAAAGTAATTTTGCTAATTATTTTCCCTGATCATCTATGAGATTACTGAAGATTATTCCATTATTCGATTCCGTATGTGTGTTTATTCTGTATGTGTATATATATTATGGTTATCTTGATTTAGAATTTAACATTAAATTTATTATGTGTTCCAAGAAAATACTCCTACACTTCCTGACTTAAAGGATACCACGTCCAGTAGGTGATAAGCACAGGTGGTGAGACACGTTCTTGCTATGATGTTCTTTATCCGGTGTCGTTTGAATGTATTTAATCCTGGGTAAGAAGTACATAGTGACCAAGTGTGTCATAGTAGTGCCCCCCTAATGACAGTAATTGATAACTCCAGTGTTTGAATGCCTTGCTTCCCTTCAGTTGGATGCAATTTCCAGTTCCAGTGCTGTGTTGTTGGCAAGATATAGTGCACTGATGTAGTTAATGCTACTTTCCAATCAGCCTGTGTAAACACATATATAATACGTACTCAAGTACAAATCCTGAAAATGAGTAAATTGCTCCCAGTTTCAAGTACACCTGTCTGGTATAAGAACCGGGTAGAGATGTTCGTGCAGCTCTTCCGTGCCTGTCGGGCAGCAGGTCTGATGGTGAAGCAGGTTGCAGCCTGTGCGGAGTGAGCCGGGTGCCACACGCATACTGACACACACACACGCTCTGACTCCGGGGCCCGGGCTGCTCCTTCGCCTGAGCACTGCAATAGTTAAACCTGTGCAAGGCCCTGAATAACCACGTGCGGCCCCCTGCTGGTAACACGGAAGAAGAAAGAAACAAGTCTCGATTTGAAAGTAAATGTGGCGAATCGGCTTAAACCCGGTTCGGGGGGGGAGAGGACGGCGACAGGGAAGGGGGCAGGAGACAGGTGTGCAGCTTCGCCAAGACAGAGGGTTTGTTGTCCCTTTGCGAGCAGAGGCCTGCTTTTCACCAGGGCGAGACCGAGACTGCAGATTGAGAGAAACGGGGAGCGCAGGTTCCCGTCAAGCGGTGCACAGAAAACGGGAGTAACAGGGGCCTGCTTTTTAGAGGGAGCAGTGGGGAAGAACAAGCTGCTGCAACACAATGTCGAGGGGTCCATAACTCCCCTGGAGGGAGCGGAACGCTCCGGGGAAAAAATCTCCTGGCTTTCTGGGCACAATCGCTTCAAGAAGAGACGAGAGAGTTTCTGCCCCGACATGCCTTTTTCTAACGCGAATTAATTACCTTCCAAACAGTTTGTGCTTGAAGCGGGGATATGTCCCAGACAAATGACAGAAACCGGAAAGACGGGGGGCTGATTTTTGTTTATGAAATAATAAATCAATAATCAGTGTGACTTATGAGTATTGCTTTTTTAAAAAAAGTAATTAGTCAAGCACAAACTAAAACAGGTAAAAATGTAAGACACTAAATCCAGCTGTGTGACAACGTTGCTTTTTTTCCCCTGGAGATGCGGAAAAAAAAAGATGAAAGTGAAATGTATTCTCCCAGCTCACATCATTTTGCGCAAAATAAATGTTAAAATTGTGATGAATTCCACACTTAAAAGAAACAGAGATGCTCATGATCTCCTGAGTGTTATAGAGCAGTACTGAAGGATTTTTTTCTATCAAAATATACTTTATTTCCGAAAGCAACATTTCACAACAGAAACATTCTTACAAAATTAATAAACATTCTAACCAGGTATGAGCTCCGCATGCAGTAGAACATTTCGGAACGGGGGTGATTGTTCATTTTCAAGCCGTGCAAGTGGATGATGGGCCAGGATTTGCGCCTTTACTGATATTCATAAGAATATTCATTTCTATTTAAAGACCTCAGATTCACATTGTCCTGTTTCACTGACTTTGGGCTGCGATGATGTGAATGAGATATATGGTATAATCTTAAACTTTAAGGTCTTTGCTGTTAAATGTGGGGATTCTGTAACGGTGTTAATCTATATAACCTTCTTCTGAGTAATTTTCCCTCTGCGCTTTACCAAAGTGGTATGAAACAACAAACAGTGACTCTACTACTTGTACTTATTTCTAGGGTCCTGTTTTGCAGAAAGTTTGGGAATCAGCATTTTCTTTGGACGTAAGTCGTTTAACCCCATGATGTAAAACAACAGTTTGTTTCCTTAAATGATGCTTTTATAAAGGTCAATGTGAGATTATATATTTCTCCAAACAAAGCTTTTGAAAGCATACGTCAGCGACTTTCTCATTTGTTTTTTAAGAATGTACAGGTATCAACCACGTAGTTATATTCTCCATTGGTGCATACTTGTGACACTAAAATTATTTTGCCACAAAATATAAAGCATTTATTGAAGTTGCATACGATAATAAAGCTTAAACGTATTATTACTTATGTTTCTCCCAAGAAAGACTTATTGAAGAAAAAAGATTCTAATATTTTAGGTTTCTTTATTCTGAGGACGACATGTTGTTGACACAAACATGAATTCAATATTCCTGTTTAGTCTGCCTGCAGCATAAGCTCAATACTGCAATACTGAAGTGTGGAAATGAAATTCTGGAGGACGGTGAACATTTTAAAGGTATGAATAACCTTCATTTTTGTTTTAAAGCTCTTCTTTAGATTAAATAATAATAAATAAACCATCTTTAGAGGTGAGAAGGAATTATCATTGAAGGTTAAGAGGGTTAATGACAGCCAATTTCCCAGCTATTTTAAATCATGATTCTTACTGTCTTGCTATGTACAGTATAACTCAGACATACCTTGGTTACCCCCTCTCTCTAAATAGGAGTTTGAGCCTCCTCGTCCTATGGCCAGGAGGCAGCCTCTTAACCAAGCAGGTTAAGCCAGGACTTATTACTGTATATTTAAATACTCAATAAACATTCGCAAACCCTCTGATGCTTGGATGCTTGGCACGTTAGTCCTTGTGAAATTGAATAAATCAATTTGAGGCTTTGAGCAAGCACACAATGGATTCATAGAAAATAGCAAAAACTGTAGGACTGTTGCTGTAATCCAGGCTAGTGGACTGCTGCCACTAGTTCAGATATTGAATGACCCATTAGCTAATCTGTAATTATTTTTGGCTCTCAGAGTTTCTGCCTTTTTTCTTGCAGACTGTTTCCTGTATGAAGCAACAGAGCATGCTGTACAGTGTGCAGACCTGCTGACAGGTGAACCTGTAAAGCTTTTTTTAACTCCTCTTTTCCTGGCTGTAATGATTTAGAAAATGATAGATCAGCAGTATTTATGCACTATTTCCAGTTTAGGGCTAGAAAGTTGCCAAAATATCCTGATAATTCTTACTTACAATGTTTTTTACATCATGCACTTTGTTTTTAAATATACCTTTTTGCGATCAGGCCTATGCAGAGCAGCTAAGGTACAGGTATGCCTTCTGTCTCCTCTCACCTTGATTTCTTTGAGTGTTTGCTAGTGTTCATGGGTCGGAGCCCGAACAGAAGACAGCAGCCATACTACTAACTCACACACATCTCTCTCAGTGCGATTCTCTAGGTACCAAGGGAAATCCATTTGCTCGGACAAGACCAGGCCTTTCTTCAACTGTCTCTGACTTTGATAATTTGTACAAATTATTCTAACTTCAATTTTAAGAACTTATTACCACTTACATCTTTAATGTAAATATAAAGCACACATCTGTCCACACAAAGCAGGGTACACCTGCACGTACAATTGCTTCATTGTGTTACAGGCAGGAGATCGAAAGGGTAGATTTATTGTGTCCACAGGGTAGATGAGCTCTTTCTGTTCTCAAACTCATCAAAGTCTCTCTCCCTCATTCCATCATCCTCTCAGATGGTTTTCACCTTATTGCCCGATTACTAAAATTGCCTTAATACCGCTATGTGCCAGCTGTTATACAACAACAGTAGTCTTGATCCAATTTAATAATAAAACATAAATATTTAAATTTGTATGAACATCTGCCTCTCGTCCAATTTATGTCTTCTGTTCCATTTTTTACTTTCCCTGGTTGAAATTTCTCAAATCACACATCAATGTTTAACACTTTAGTGGATTAAGGTTCCAAGGGAAATCCATTGACTATGACACATCCTGTCTCACTGCCTCTTTCGTGCACTGAAATATTGCTGTTTGAATGTGTAATAGAAATACTAGCACAGTAATAGCACAGTATGGAGTCTTCAGCATGACCAGTGGTAAACTGTTAAATTGGGGATACTGGAACAAAATCCTTCCTGAATGTTGCCTAAGTTGCTGTTCTTGTATGCTTTCCCTAAATCATATAAAACACACAGTGATTTCTGTCTTGATCTTATTTCCAGGACACTGCTATGACAAAGACCAGGGAATCACCTTAGATGCAGAGAGTAAGTCTGAAAGTGGTGTGGAGGAGTTGGTAGGGCTCTGCACCCACAAGGGGAAGGTTATGGGTTCAAATCTTAAGTGTCATTGCTGTTATAACTTTGAGCGCTGGTATGTTTCTCAGATTGCTCCTGGAAGTTGTCCAAGTGAATATGTAGGTCCAAACGTGAGTCACTTTAGACAAAAACACCAAACAACTTAGTGAAAAAAGCTGTTCCATAGAGCAGTAGTTCTTGCTCCTATTAAATGTGACCTGTTTTGTTTGAAAGGCTCCTGATATCTTATGCTACATTGTCAAATACAAAGAGTTACAATTCATACAATAAAGGATTTTTTGGCTTTCAGCTTTTTAAATCATTCTGTAAAATTATTTGATTCCAGTTATGCATTTAATCTGCATTTGTTATGCTTTAGCCACTGTTGTACTCATTTACAATTCTCAATGATTTTGCATACGATAAAAATATTCTTGTGTACACTGAGCATAAGTATGTTAATTTAACGGTCTAAAATTATTTCTATAATGTGTCCATTAGGAAACACCCATTATTAGAGTAAAGGATTTAAATTAAACTGAAACCAGGAGGACATTAACACATTTGGTTTTTTTTGTGTAGCTTGCACACAACTTCAGTGGAGACAAACCCTTTGGGACTGTGCAGTTGAAAACCTAGTGAATACAGAATTTTATAAAGGTACAAATATAACTTATCAATAATCAGAATTACAGCCTTGCAGATCAAGCACATCAAAAATGTTCTTTTAATTAAATATATCTCTATGTAGTAGTGAATAAATGCATCCATGTTTTTGCAAATTAAGAACCACTATCATACGCTGAATAAAACTATTTGGATTTTTAAAATTGTGTCCTCTGTGCTGGAGCCTGTTGCTCAGGGAAGAATGCTTTGGAGTTTTCAATGCTTCTGTCATGTACTTTCTCCAAGTAAAGCATCAGTGATTTCTTGCAGAATGCTTCAGGAATGAGGGGAGAGAGAATGCCATGCAGTGCATAAAAGCAGAGTTAACAGAGGATGTAAAGGATGATGGTGATCTCTTTTTACTTTTATATAATCGATATGCACACCATACATGTGTTTTATCATGAATGACTTTACTGAATAATCCTGATAATTGCAACCATTTTCTTTCCTACTGCATATAAATGCAGCTTTTGCCGATAAGAAGGATGTAGAGGCGTCAGTGCATGTCAAGTTTAAACAAATGAATCCATGATTTAGTGGTTCCTTTTAGCTGGCACTGTATGCCTTAGAGTAAAGTGAATGAACTCCAGCTTGTCTAGAAGGCTGCTGCTATCTGGGTGGCAAGTGTTTTTCTGGAACGTTCCCAGTCATTTTCATTGTGTCTTTCCCAGTTGGTTTTGAATTTAATGTAATAAGGTCTTTATGGGCTGAAGTCAGGCCCTTTTGCAAAGGAACAAGTAAAGGTTTATTCCATGCTGAAAAGAGAAGAAAAGAAACACAACGTCTTCAGCATGGAATAAACCTTCAATTGTTCCTTTGCAATCTTGTATTATATACATGTATGGCATGTTAAGATAGTGTCTTACTGCAATTTCAATGTCATTTGATTTTCTTTTTAGGCATTGGGATTTTACTAGCCATCAAAGAATACAAAATAAAAGGTAACATTCCCTAAAGCCCTTTATGCCTTCTTACTTTTCCATTTCATCTTTAGTAAAGCCACTTTCCCAGACAAAACAAAATATTATCAGTGTTATCACAACCTCCTAAAACATCATCTGTGATATAGAAATTGTAACTTGCTTTGTAGTATTAGCAATGCTTTCAGCATGGTAACTTTCAGCTACGGTATTACCTGAGAAGTGTTAGCAGCTGCATTTGAATATCCAATGATGAAATGTTTACCATCTTGATACACCTGAACTTCTTCCATGGTTGAGTTACGTACAGTGATAATCCAGTTAAAATCAAGTGAATTATGATGTAAAAAAGCTTAAATAGAAAATCCACAGATAAAGGAAAAGAGCGCAATTGTACACTGTTTTTTAAAAATACATTTATTTGTAACCACAATCTTCAAAAACAATGGAAGAATCTTAAGCCATGCAAGTAGTACATTTTTCTCTTTATTGCTCTTCCTGTTTTTGTGACTTCCTGCCTATTGAATGATTTTCCACAGAGTTTCTGATTTCTCAGCTGACAGAGGCAGTGGCTGACTGTATGCTTGACGCAGACATAGTGGAGGACTCAGATAATACTGACTTGGTTACAGGTAAGCAGTTTTCTGGCCACTGAAGTGTTTCATTGAAAAGTTTATTTCAATCATTAATTTTAGAACTATGCATTGCATTTTATTACTGAGGCATTCCATACTACTGTACATGTGGCAGTATTGTGTTGTATTTTCTTCCTGTTTGTGCAAGGTATTGCCAGGTGCTCTGATTTCCTCTTGATTTCTCCAGGCACTCTGGCTGCATTAAACGTTGTTTGTAGATTTTGTCTGTGTCCTCGTGTGTGCGTGCGTGCCCTGATAGGCAAAGGTACAGATGCAGCCATTCAAAATGCGTGCGTTATTTTGCGGCATACCCCGGTGGGCGTGTCGCGGCATCACGCAGTGTCACGCAGTGTGACGTGGTTAATCGCGCGTCATTTGACGCTCTGCCGGAAACTATCCGGCGTCACCTTGTAAAACCGCCAGGGGGAGCTTAACCTCTCATGTACAGCATTTGAGCCTTTAATTTTGAACAGTGTATTACAGCATGTTAATCTTCAGTCATTAAAATGTTGGTATATTTTATGAAAGCAAGATTGCTCAGTTGGACAAAAGTACACAACCTACCTTTATCAGAAATATTTATGCATCAAAGCCTTTACCGAAGATATTACTAATAGTATTAATAATGGATGACTTTGGACAAGCTGTATACTCAAAGTATAATTTCTTTAGCACATTTGTACAAGCACTTGGAATCTGTCCAAGCCATACTTTGTCAGGCATTTTGTTTTACTTCAACGGGCATAAAAACTTCCTTGCTTTTAACAGGGCGTTTCATAATTTCTAACTACGAAAATGATTTAAAATGCGACACCTATCATTCAACTAGAGCTTAAAATATCACAAGGAAAAATACACACCGGTATTCCATTTCTCCCTAAACATTGTAAGCTTCGAAGTCTTTAACTAACGTGATACCGGAGTCAACAAGCATACTTTTAGAATTTGATTAAAAGGGAATATAATATGGAATCGCGTATCTCAAGAATTTAATAACGGTATGATTATATCCGTGTACTGCGGCAGGGCTGTGTAGGGCTGTTTCGCCTGCTTGCTCATGCGAGCTGACTGTAGCCGACTGGTCTAGGTGCGTGCCTGCCAACGGGCAGGTTGTGTGCTCGAATCCAGCTGGTGCTGAACCTTCCAGTTTTATTTATTTATTTTTTAATCGCGTAACATATTACCGTATGCAAACTGTACTGTATACAGTATGTATATGTATATTTAATGTCTTAACTGTGCCCGTTTAATTGAATTTTAAAAAATTATTTAACACGAACATTAAGCTGTTTACATCTTCCGCCTGAGAACAGTCACCCGTTGCTACCCAACGCAGAATGGTGATTGGCTGACACCATCTGACACCCCTCTGATTGGAGAAAAAAGACGTGCTAGTTTGCTATACATACTGTAACAGGAAGAGGATTTCTTTCTATTCAAAACGTGTATTTTAAAAGTTTAAGAAGTAAAAACCTTACAGCGTACACAGATTTCTAAACTGATCAGGATCGTTATCTTTGTCTTATGCATAATAATATTCACCGCTCTGTGCAGCAAATTAATAATAAACTTTATTTTATATAGCGTTTTAAACGAATAAGTAATTAGATTGCTCATAAACCTAATCACTTGCTTTTTCTTTTTATTTAGGCTCAGATTTCAACTATAGATCGTATTATTAATAACCATAATAACAACCAACCAACAAAAACAACCATATAAACATAATACCAACCAAAAACATAGATAACAACCACAATACAAAATCAAATATATCAAACCATCTTACTCTCGCAAAGTCCTCCAATTATCATAATCCCGCCCCTTATGCAAAACCAAACCTTCCTCCCATCCCAGTTTATCCTGTTTATCATAAACAAAATCCACCTCAATTTTCAACATAAAGCATTACACAAAATCAATACCTCAACACTCCATACTCAACAACGATAATTCACAAACAGCCAGAACATGTAACTACACATTCCCAAACAGACCTAATTTCCATAGCCCCGCCCCTTATGCAAAACCAACATCCCTCCCCTGTTCTCTCTCTCCCCTGGCGGTTGTAATTGTTTTTATTTTCAAATAAATTTTAGCAAAGTCATGCATTTTAAAAATCTTAAGATTTTTATATTTATGTCTTTATTTAGTGGTTTCATTAGTGACAAAGGCTAAACTTTCTTGGAAAAATGTCTTTTATGTAAACCATGTTTGCTATTTATTCATTCAGGGCTAAAATATGTTCATTGTATTCTAATGAAAGAAGGGTTCCTTTCGCCGTAGTCGGGAGCCTAGCCTTTAACTAGTAAGTACTGTACTTACTGGGTTTTTGAGGGGGGGGGGAGAAAAATCGTTTTCCCAGCCTAACAGTATTGTTTTTAACCTGTAAATTTGCTGGACAGAGAGGTGAACATTATTACACAGAAGACAAAGATAGCGATTTACGTTGCATTGTGTATCGTGCTGCTTTAATACAGTTTTAAATAATTGGAAGTCTAAACAGTATCAGCTTTATTTATGGGTTTTAAATAAAGGTGATTTAAACGCGATTTAAATCAATATAAATGTTTATATTGTAACGCATAGGTGACTATTCATTGTTATTAAAATGACTTAAATTCGATCATGTTGTGATATTTAGAAATATACATTTGTTTGGTGCGAGTGAAGTTTTATTTAATCTCTGAGCCATACTGATTCTTCTGGAAGCCAGTTTCCGCCAGGGAGTAAAAAAAAACACACTATGGTATTCTCTCCAATGCAGTGCAGTTAAAAACATACCTCTGATGCTGCTCCTAAATGAATATCGTTTATGACCATCAGAAGCTTTATGCTCCTTTTCTTTTTTCCAGTGGATTGAACAGGGAGAGGCATTTCATGATGTACTTTTCACTGATGAAACAACAGTGGCTCTGGAACAGTTTTCAACCATGTCGTTTTATAAAAAGGGGAGATATGTACACGTTACTGAAGCTAAACGTTTAGCCTTTGTCACTAATGTAACCACTAAATAAAGACGTATAGAAATCCCTACGTTACAGACTGTATATGGCTGGTATTGGTAGTTTAAAGAAAAAATACACACCAGTATTCCACTTTCTCCCTAAACATTTTAAGCATCAGAGTCTTACATGTGGTTATTTATTGCATAATTTAATTTTGAAAGCCACTGAGACATCAGGTACTACTGTTGTATGGTACAAGTGTGGTACTTTTAGGGGTACCACGGTACAGAACACTAGTTATTTAAATATGATTGATAGATAAATAGGCCCACTTTATTCATCCTGAAGAAGATAGAAGACATCCTGATGTCTTAACACAGATACTACAGTGCTTAAGTACTACTCACGTATATGTTTCTAGGTTTATATTATGCATTTCATACGGTCAAATTACTTTTGAGCAACTAATAAGAAGCGCGAAACGGTATGCGTTTTAGTTTCGTTTCGTGCTGGGACCCGTGGATTGATTAGAGATATCAAGTACATACAAGTCATTTTTTAAATGTTGTAGTTCGTCTTGAAAAAATGTTACGAGTACATCATCTATCAACAATTACACAGGTTCTGTTTCCATATTGCGGATTTTGGTTACGTAATATTATGTTCTAGATTTCACGTTGTGAATATATGATTTGGGCAAATAGAGCTGCAAAGAAGTACATTATGGGTGGTTGTTTTTTTTTTGCAGTTTTATCTAGAACAAGCGATGCTTAAACCTTTGTCTGATTCTTGTGAAACTATCCACACGACAGTTACAGTACCTAGGAGTTGACTTCAGTGATGTCACTGATGGGATGTTTCTAAAAATCCATCCTCTGTAAAACGTCTTCTCTAGTTGTCCTGCATATGTATTCGCTAATGAAGCTGTGTGTTCTGAGCCTGGATCTCTACATTTGTGTATGAACCAGCTTAGAGGGCTAAAGACAGCTTGTGTTTAAATTGAGTGTAAGGCAATTTATGCTTCTAAAGTCATGGTCAGCATTTTTGTACTGTGCTGTAAACTTGTTCTGTGCCAAGTCACATTATTTTATAGCGTTTTAATAGCGTTATCAAATCCGGTGGCGCGGTGTTAGTTTCCTGACTCCCATGTCACATGGTCTGTGATTGAAACCTGTAATACCGGTTTAATTCGTCACAGCCAGCACTCCGGTTGTAAAGTAGAAGCAGGCGAGATTTCCAGCGAAAAACACCTCCCCCTTCTTCAGGTGTGAAGGTCTTCTGCTCAGAATGAAACGCTAAAATGTAATGTAGGCTCTGAATGGGTTCAATTGTGATTTGGGCTTGATTAAGGTCGCTGCCTTTCATCTAAAACCCTACTTGAATCCTTCTAAACTAAAAATCAGTGTTAGTGAGTTCTAAATAAAGAGGTATCCAGGTAACAGTGAAACGGGCGGACAGTCTGGGGAGATCGCCCGTTTTCCATGTAAATAGTTCCCTGGTTCCGCACCCCTTGGTGTTTCTCTCGCTCTCTCTCGGGTCACCTGATCATTAGCTCGAAAGATTTGAGTGCTTTGTGTATATTCTAATGGTAGTGGGGGCAGGGTGTGTGGGAACAGGTTTGGTTGAAATTGCATTGGAGATCTATGTTCTTCACACCTGAAACATTTTCTCTGAAAGCATTTTCTTCGCTGTTTAACCGATCTTGTTACAGCATGTTACAGTTTACTATTATTAACCATATTAATTTTAAGTGCTTAATGTAAAATCTTGTAAAAATATATTTTCATTGTTCAAATATACATTAAGTCTGACTATCATATAATAAGTTAAATACAAAACTAAAGAAAAAATAGGGTTAAATATAATTCAAAATATTTTGCTAACAATGTTAACTGTTTATGAATAATAAAATGTATTAGCTAAGGAGTAGGATGGCACAGTTGTTAGTATGTTTTTTGTTTTGTTTCTTTTTCATAAATACAACAGTAGTACCTGATGTCTCAGTGGCTTTCAAAATTAAATTATGCATGCAAACCTGTGAACTAGAAAGATAACTAAGATATCCATCCATTTATAATGGTGGCAAAGTGGTTAGCATTGCTATCTTGCAGCACTGGGGTCCTAGGTTCAATTCCTGCTATCCTGTGTGTGTGGGGTTTACATGTTCTCTCTGGGTTACATTGTTTTTCTCCATATGTGTGATATGACTCCCTCTCGCACTCCAAAACATACTGGTAAGTTAATTAGTTTATGGGAAACCTGGTCCTGGTCTGTGTGTGTTTGTGTCTGTCTGTCCTGTGATGGACTGGCGCTATGTCCAGGGTGTATTCTGCCTTGTGTCCGTTGCTTACTGGGATAGGCTCCAAATCCTCTGTACTGGATAAAGAGATTAGAAATGGAAGTAAAGGCACTGTGTGGATGGAACTATACACAGTGTTAGAAACCCACTATGAAATGGCAGCATCTCACTGAGAATAAAATATTTTATACTGCTGGCTTAAGGAAACAGCCTTTCCACCTCTCTTGCACATCAGTATCCATACCTAGTTATTTAAACAAATTGCCTCTAATTATAAACATCTTAATATGCTGGCTCTGTGGATCCGCATCAGCTATGTTTGCCCATTCCTTCAATTCATGTGCATCCAACACACAGTTCAATGCCAGCAACTACACATAATCTAAAATACAATCCTTATTTCAGTATCTATGTAAACATATAGTCTGTTAACTTCATCATCTTCATCAAAAGTATGCCTAACCCCATTAGGAAGTGTTCTTGTTATAAGTGTATTCCTCAGCTTTCCCCAAACTATCTTCTTCTTGCCAACATCTCTAGTCTTTTATCTTGCAATAACTCAGCCAACACTTAAATCTCCAAAAGCTGCTTGTGTTAATTTCTTTAAATCACAAATATAATGTGTAAATACTGGCCACGTAATACTCTGCATTGTGGAATAATAGTTTATTTTAAAGGGAACTAGAGAAACTAAGAACTAGAGAAATCAAGAAAGGCTTTTTTTCTAGAATTAATAAATGCACATCCTGTTCACTGGGGAAATTAAATCCACACTGAGCAATCTTCAATATGTTCACAATATGACAGCAAGAATCCTATCAGGGATGCATTACACCTGTTTTCAAGTCCTTGCACTGGTTACCTATCAGATTTCGAGTCAACTTCAAAATCCTTATCCTCCTTATGTACTGTCCTACAACTGGTATTATTGATCTCCGAATTATTGTACTTGACATGACTTCATTCAGCCTTTCCTGAACGTCTATGACAGGCAGAGAGAGTGCTGTTTCTGGTGCGATCTTTTACAGCTGACATTTCACTGTTTTAAACGAACAAGAAATTAGATTGCTCATAAATCACTTATTCTATATAAACACAGCGTAATTGCCCTCCGAAAATCTTCTTTTTCTTGTTCGTTTTAGAGACCTTGATCGAAACTGATTTTAGATGTCAGAAAGGATTTATTTTCTCTGTATTTCCTACATTGCTTTGTCGAGATTTTAACTTTATATCTAGGCTCAGATTTCAACTATAAATCGTACAGTAATTAATAGCAGTAAACACTGATGTTTATACATAAAAAAGTCATGCCTTGGAGTATAGACCCCCAAAGGAATGCCATAGACTCAAACTGCAAAATAAACACATACAGAAAGAAAGTATTTGTATTGTAATTGCAAATCCTGGTACTGTATGAGTGATTGGTATGACTTTCCTCATTACAAATCTCTTATTAGAATTTAAATTTCTCTGTAACTCCAGGTCAGAACAGAGAAAATGTAACTGCCTTAAGGAGTTTACGATTATGAAAAATAGAAGGATAAGCATGATACGTATGTCTTCTGTCATTTTCTAAGTCATGTTACTGAGCACCAAATCTTATTGAGAATATGAATCCATTTAAGGTTTATACCATTAAAGTAACGGTTTATTCCATGCTGAAAATGTTTGTACCAGACTTTTTTGAGGCCTGTTTAATTGTGTCTGAAGTCTGATGTTGTAAATTTTATTGTTAAAAAGATCCATGAAAATGTCACTACTAAAGTTAGCTGGTACTGTTGGTACTGTAAGTGGCAAGTAGAGCTCATATTTTAGATTTTGTGTAGTTGCTAGCGTTGAACTGTGTGTTGGATGCACATGAATGAAGCGACGGACACAAGGCAGAATACACCCTGGACATAGCGCCAGTCCATCACAGGACAGACACAAACACACACACACCAGGGCCAGTTTAAATCTAACCTCAGAACCTTTCTTTTCAGAAGACTTAGTGTCTGTATCTGCTTCATTTTCTAATTTTGGTAGCACCTCTACCTGCTTGTCTTTCTTATATGCATTTACTTTGTAATCTGTGGTCCTTTTATCTGTTTTTACATCTACTGTATTGCTTTGAGATGCCACCTTTAATGGTGATATATCAAATAAAGTTTTTTATTATTGTTATAGGGAAACATGATCAGATTGTCCCTGGTTCAGAAAAAAAAGATCTAAAGTATACTAGTTTGTCACTCTTCTAATTCCCTTTGCTAAATGACTTTTCATACTAATCTGATCAATCTAACTGCCAGTTTTCTGTGCTTTCTCTATCCTGCTAGATTTGCAATTATTCTGAAAATTTTCATCTTGAAATAACTCATTTCTAAATACCTTTTTCACTGTTAACATCTTGCAGCAACTCTGCGACAAAATATACACTCTGACAGTTCATCCTGCTACCAACATTAAATAAAACAAATCTTAAGATTTCTATATTTATGTCTTTATTTAGTGGTTTCATTAGTGACAAAGGCTAAACTTTCTTGGAAAAATGTCTTTTATGTGTTGCGGAAAAAACTGACTTGCTTTAACAAAATATGTTTACAAATCCTTTCACCTGGCATTTTCGTAGTTAGAAATTATGGAACGCTCTATTAAAAGCAAGGGAGTTTTTATGTCCGTTGCAGTTCTTTTGCAACATGAATATAATTATATCGTTATTAATTTCTTGAGATACGCGATTCCATATTATATTCCCTTTTAATCAAATTCTAAAAGTATGCTTGTTGACTCCGGTATCGCGGTAGTTAAAGACTTCGATGCTTAAAATGTTTAGGGAGAAATGGAATACTGGTGTGTATGTTTTCTTTAAAGTACCGATACCAGCCATATACTGTATGTTTAAGTTCCAAAATTAATATCGTTTATGGACTTCACACGCGTTGCAGTATGCTCCTATTCTTTTTATGCTCAGGCACAAAGTAAAAGGGGATGCTTCATATTGCTTGACTAATTTTAAAAACTAAGTTAGAAATGCAGACGCTCCCTCGGTGCGCTGCTCTGGTGCGCCGGCTCTTACACAGTGCCTGTCTGCCGTAAGCGTTACAATATACATACCCAACACTGCTTGTACCCATCTGTCATGCAAATAAAACACCTTGAATTGAATTGAATTGAGGGGGGAGGGGGGGAATACTAAAGCCAATACTGGCTCAATACCCTCGATGGGCTTTGACGTGCTAATGCGTTGGTTTAAGAGTCCGGGTGTGGCAGGCTTCCAATGTCAACTCGACTCGATTGGAAGACAATGAACGTATTTTGTGATATTTAGAAATATAAATTTGTTTGGTGCGAGTGAGGTTTTATTTAATCTCTGACCAAGGGAAACGTTTCATTTTTTTCAAAGAAATGTTTGTTAAAAAATAAAGTCATAGTTCTATGGGATTCAATCACAGACCATGTGACATGGGAGTCACGAAACTACTGTAACACACAGCGCCACCAGATTTAATAACGCAATAAAAACGCTATAAAATAATGTGACTAGGCACAGAAAAAGTTTACAGCACAGTACGATAATAAATGCTGACCATGACTTTAGAAGCATAAATTACCTTACACTCAATTTAAACACAAGCTGTCTTTCTGTATGAACCTCTAAGCTGGTTCATACAGAAAATGTAGAAATGCATTAGCCTGATTATGATTAAAAAACACATAATTAAACACGCGTTTGCGATTTAAATCAGAACACGATTTAAATCAATATAAATGTTTATATTGTAACGCATACTGTCCAGCCTCCATTTCTCTATAAAAAATTACTCTGTTGCACACACACACACAATAGAAGGAGGAACCGCTGTCAGAAGGGAAGATATGTTCAAAATATCGCAAATATCGATCATGTTGCGATATTTTGAAATATAAAAGTCAATTGATTGTCCATAATATCGCTATTCTATTTTTTCGAAGAAATGTTTGTTAAAAGAAAAGTCCGGTACCAGCTGGATTTGAACACACAACCTACCAGTTGCTAGGCACGCACCTAGACCAGTCGGCTACAACACAGCTCGCATGAACAGGCAGGCGAAACAGCCCTACACAGCCCTGTCACAGCACACGAATACCATTATTAAATTCCTTAGATACGCGATTCCATATTATATTCCCTTTTAATCAAATTCTAAAAGTATGCTTGTTGACTCCGGTATCACGTTAGTTAAAGACTTCAAAGCTTAAAATGTTTAGGGAGAAATGGAATACTGGTGTGTATTTTTTTCTTTAAAGTACCAAGACCAGCTATATACTGTATGTTTATGTTCCAAAATTAATATCGTTTATGGCCTTCACACGCGTTACAGTATGCTCCTATTCTTTTTATGCTCAGCTACTAAGATTTCCCTTCATTGGTAAATTCAATATCTACAACGGGCACAGCAAAGACGTTTTTACTGTAAGTCTTTCTACGACAGACCAACGGACCACGAGTGCCCCTGTCGGTCAACCAATCGCTTACTGCGGTGCCACGCGTCATCTTGCGTCATACTGAGCGACGTCACCTGCGGTACGTGTCTGTGACGCACACTTTGAATGGCTGCATCTGTATAGTTCCCACCAAGGGTAGATGTCTACCCTGTGTTTCCAGCTTTGTCTCCCTGTTAGACCCTTATCCAGCATTCAGTGGTTTTGTGATAAATAAGGATGACGTTTGTGTAATGCCAAGAAGGTTTCATTGTTTCTTTTGTGCATGAAATTGAGTCAATGCATTCTTTGTATGAGTGAGATTGCATACTATATTTCCTTGCACTTCCAGAAATGCTAGGTCAAGTATAATTACACTCATTGGCATTATGTGTAATATCTTTCCAGGATGCATACTTGATTTGATTATTAAGAGAACAATGGAGTTCCTTAAACCCATGGTGCTTGACATGTTTCAGGACTCAGGTAAAAACCATATTAAATGATATGTTTACATGCACAAATGTAGAAGCCACACCACATTTGCCACGCTATGGTGTAAAACATGTAAAACCCACTACAACATGTTCTTGTTGAAGTTTTAACATATTTTCAAACTACTGACTTCTGCTGTTCAAAAAACAGTTGGGTGATTAGTTGTTATAAACTTGTCACACATCATTCATGGATGGATTTAATTCACAAATTAAGTGTGAAGTTACTTCATTAATAAATAAATAAATAAATAAATACATTTGAATTCAAATCCACTTTTACTGAAAATTTAAACCCACTGTTAATTATAATTGAGGCAATTATCTCTGAAGTCTAAATTCTATTTAGACTTTGAAAAATGATAATACATTTAAGCATCTCTTTTCTGCAACTAACATTCAAAGCCTGGCTTTACAGGACAATAATAATTCATTACATTTACATTTACTCCATTCATCCCAAAGGAATCAAAGCACCATAAACATACAAGGGGACCCAATTCATTCACATCAGGGTAAACCAAGTTGACAGGGACTTCGTCAGCCCCTTTTGCAATGCCTTTGTCCCTGCATTGGCAAATTGTTACAATGCCATTCACCTGTTTAGTGCAGTATCTGCCTGGGTGACATGCAGCAGGCACCACTGCACAGTGGATCGGCTACTTAAGTAAGCAAGTGCTTCACTAGTTGAATGATGGGGGAAAATGTAGAGAGGCCAGATCATAAAAGCTCAAAGTAGTCTTTAGCATGGACATTGGATTAAGACCAAGTACTTCAGGGTCTCAGATTGACATCTCATCTGAAGAATGACCTGCTATAATTCCAGCACCCCAGTGCTGTGACAGGGATCACCATGCTATAGGAGGTACCGTCCTTCAGAACGAGGTTCTGACTGCATTAAAGTGTCATGGCTAAACCCCACGTTTGGCTTCACATCTGACGTTCCTCCTTGATTCAACCAATGAACGAATTTCTCACATAATTGCAGTAGTTGGGTAGCTGGCATGTAATCACTGCTACATGTTACCTAGCTGGATACTACACTTCTGTGGGGAACAAAGTGAGTCCCCTCATGCATTTGAAGCCCTGTGGGATCCTTTGGAATGAAACGTACTGAGAAAATACAGGGAATTATCAAGTTCATCATGGAGACACTTGTAGAAACAAAACAAGTTGAAGTACTTAGTACTTTGGCTTTAACTCACCTGGCTGAGGAAATGACTGTGATGGCCGGAGATCAGTGCTGACACATCTCCCCTTGCTTACGAGGTATGATCCAGAGAGGATTTCTGACCGGTGATGCTAGGGTGGAGGGAGGGGTACTAGAGAGAATGTGCAGCACGGTGCTCAGTGAGCTTTTTTGCACAGACAATAGAAGTGCGAGATTAGAATTTGACCTCCACCCAAACATCTGTTCATTAACATCCTTAGTGGCCACATAGTGTATTAGTACTGATAAAATGATCCTCACGAATCTTTAAGCATTAGACTTTGACTAGAAATTCAAATATTCGATCGTATTCAAGAAAGTTACACATTGCAATATATCAAAGGAACTTTTATTTGTCAATGAGACTTTCATTATAGTAATGTATCCTGAATCATCCGACTTTCACATTTATTATATTTTCTTAATTTGATCTTATAGTATTTCTTTTGTGCCATAATTTTAATTATTCAGTTCTACTGCCAATTGTGATCAGTTTCATAGAAAATATTGTACTCATTTTAATGCCCACTGTGTTTACAGACATACACTATGCTTAATAGATCTTAACTGAGTTTGTTCTGCTCACTCAGAATCTATTTTTACTCATTTTCTTCAAGAATATATGCTCTGTTGGATACAAAGGGCCTTGGATGGTTTTGAAGAATGCATTCATCCTCTAGACCACCACGTGTCAATAACAGGTAATTATAAATAGGAAAGACTCCTTATAATTTAAGATCTGTTAAATATTTATTATTAAATGATACTGGTTCTGAGAGAAGTTCATGGTTAGATTCTACTAGGACTGAAAAGACAATGGTTAGCTAAGGAATAATAACCAAAAGAAATCACAAAAACAGATTCAAAATATTATTTCCCAAGCTTAGTACCTCTGCATCTTCCGGTTTTCAATCCAAGCAAGCTCTTAGTCATTTACACTTATTGAGCAAATTGGTTGGTATTTAATTGTTTTCTGCACCCAGCAGATAGTTTCAGAAATACAAGGAGCAGAACCCTATTTCAGTTTCTTTTAAAATTGCGAGTCCCCTATAGCTTACTAAACACTTCATTGTTTATCACTTCTCCATGAATGATCTGCAGACATCTGTCATGCAGACTGCGTCAACACTCTGAAATCCCACTGTCCTGATTTAACTCAAGCCACCATTTTTCATAACAATATCTAATCTTGTTCTATTACTTCAAAACTGACTAACAACGTTTTATTTTCAGTAGTTTTAAAATGTAGCTGAACTAACACATTTGATTTGGAATGGAAATGAGAAAAGACAGGCAGAGTCCAGGACTCAAGGAATGCACTCAAGAAGGAAAAAAGGAAGACTACTGGCTTTGTTTTCAATTCTTAAGGACAATTTCAAAATGTAGGACCATTTTAGGAGTGTCAGATTTAATTTTGGGGATTCTTCCTTTCCCAGCAGCTAAATATGATTCACTACCCAGAATTTTTCCCATTTCAGCAAAGGTCCCATCTTAACAGACCTTTTGTCGATGCAGGTTTTTCCTCGCAGCAACAGCAGGAAAGAAGCGGTAAGAAATCTTGCTAAGTACTCTGGCACATCTTGAAAAGTTGTGGTGAATAGTCTTAACCCAGCAGAATGAACTATAATAAAAATAAACAAAGAATCTGTGAGAAGTAGAAATTAATGATCCTTCAGACGTGTTCTGAATATTTCCCCCTTTGTTCATTTCTGTATCACTTTGTTTCTAGATTTTGTTTTCTGCCTTTTGAAGCACGGTCTGAATGCTACAGCGGAATGTTAATGGATCTGTCCTCAGACCAGGTAACTCGAAGTTCACATAGTGCTGTTAATGTTGTTTTAATGTCAGCATGATTTACCCACTAAAACCCACATTGTTGTATATGTTTTAATGGTCCTATATTTTATCTTCTCTTCTCATAATCCCCTCGCACTCAGTTTCTGTTGTGCTGACTGGACCTCTCGGGACACAGCCGTATGGAAAGCCTTCAGCTTTTCTGTTTGGCTGTAGCTGTTGTAGAGGCGGTTCAACTGGCTCTCACCCCCTAAGCCTCAACTTAGTAGCAGAGACTACTACCCAGCATGAGGGTTTCACAGCTACTGCAGCACAAGCCCTACAAAATACAATCTTTCTTCTGGTTATACACGTTAAATGTTCACCTCATGATAAGGTACTTAATTTGTGATCTTTCAGCTTGTCTGACCTTGGTGGTCTGACTGATTCTTGCTTTCTCCTGCTCTCTGTCCAGGTACAGTAATCCTTTATTGTTTTTCTCACACTCCATCAGTTTGACTTTGGAGTTCAGTCTATTGCAGTGTGTGTACCAGTTTGTAGTGCAATGTCACCTGACTACTTTTCGTCCTGCACTTCCTGTCCTTAGTTTTTCCAAGGTACAAAACCAGCAGTGTAAGTGGTTACTGGAATATCTTGTAAAACTACTTCATAATATATATATATAAATACTGTATATATTAAGAACAAAATCCAACACTAAAAACTCTCCATGAGTCATTATACCCCAGCATTGAAACTGAGTTCTTGCCAGCATGCAACACATCGCTAATCCAACCAGAAGATCAAGGTGTGAGGTCGACTTGAAGTGCATGAAGTAGGAGTACAACAATGTACCCCGAAGCAGGGCCACAATTCGAAAGGAGTCGATGACACTATTTCTATATATTTTTTAGTTATAGGTATATATAAGTATTTTGAACTAATCACACTACTCCTTCTGGAAATTCCCTTTTCAAAGTGAGTCTTTTTTGCTATAGTTTGCATTATTTGGGATTATTATCAAGGTTAGCCTTTATTTCTAATGGGAGCCTCGGTACTATATTTGATAAGCTCCAATTAAAGCATATTCTCAGCTTAAATTATGTTCCTTAACCCAGCTACATTATTTCTTCTGGGAAAAGCCTCCTGCTTTAAGTTGGACAAAGTGTAAGCTCTTACAACCCTCCATGTTTAGGACTTGTCTTTTATCTGTCACATTATGTATTCAGCCAATGGCTAAGAAAAGGTAGCTTCTGATGTACATGGGATCTGTTCTACGAGACTTGTAGAATCAGACCCTTAGCTAACAAAGGGAGTGGCTCTGTATCAAAACCTCTGAACCTGTAACTTGGGTCTTTCTTCTGCTGTGTAACCCAATTCTCAGAGCTTAGACTTGTCTAATGTAAAGAGAGTTTTCCCTTGGCCTCTAATTCTAAAGACAGTTCACCAGTTTTCTGATTGTTAGGTTCTGTATCAGTGCAGAAATGTCAAATAGTGAATGGCTGTACCTCTGTTGTATCCGTGCTCAATGAATGAAATCAGTAATAAATGAATATATGTATATATATGAAAAACAAGTTGTTTATTGAATGATCTTCATTTGCAGATTTAGAGGCAGCTTCAATATTATTTTTACAAACGTTTTTTTATCTGAATCACACACAGGCCCTAAAAAACACCTTTAGAGATCAGGATATTGATCATTTTTGTTGAGCATCTGAAGGGATGTGAGGGAGCTTCTCTTTCTGAACTGGCATGCCTAGAAAGTGGACGACCGTCGCGATACCGTTTGCCAGTCAGCGTTGCCGAAGGAAACAAAAGTGGGAAGATTGAAATGTTTGGTATTTTCGGGAAATAAATGTCCATACTCGAGTTCTTCCTCCCAAAGCCTACGGCACCAACGGCGACCCCTGCTGGCCGAGAGAGCAGAAGCTTACAGCACCTGGTATTCCCAGGCGGTCTCCCATCCAAGTACTAACCAGGCCCGACCCTGCTTAGCTTCCGAGATCAGACGAGATCGGGCGTGTTCAGGGTGGTGTGGCCGTAAGCGAAAGCCGGGGCGCCGGACTCGCTACTTGAAGCTGTGTGGCGGGGGCGCCGTGCCCCCTGGGCGGGACTGAGGGATCGTTCATGTGCGATTCTTTGGAAAGGAGCCGCTTTCGAACTCAGTGCGTGCCTGGATGTTGGCGAATGTGCTCCCTTCAGTTGGCTTGCCCTGCTCTTGTCCCGCACTGGAGCAGGACAAACAAACTGCACGGAGGAGCACAAGGCAAGTGTTCACAAGACAGAAACCTCCAGTGCACAGCACTCTGAAAACATTTCTGGGCTGTCGCGTTTTATTTCGGCACATAAAGCGCACCGGCCCTACACGTCGGCCAGACGCGCGGCGCCTCCGCCCTCTTGTGGCCTTGCGGCGTCAGAGCAAGAGGCTCCTTCTCGCTGCCTTTCCGCTGTCCCGGCGGCCGGCGAGAGGGAACCTGGAGCGCACTGTTATATACATTTAAAGTAATATACAATACTACTGTGGACGCTGTTTCCCCACCAATCATCTGTTTTTAGAGCACAGTGAAGACACAATACAAAGAACACAAGCTGTTCCTGCTGATAATATATAAACGCTAGCAGAGCTATTACTCTAGACGGCTGGTGTTTAAAGAGCTAGAGTGTACAGACTCAATCCGGCAGATAGACGTAGGCTCTTCAAGCCACCGGTGACCAACAACTCTAGAAATGTTCAGAACTATGGGAACATGTTTTGCTAAGTAACCATTAACACAACCCTGAAAAATAATAAGCATTTTTATATGAGCACCGTACATAATATAAAATTATATCAATAACTTCGTTTCTTGAGTTTGCTTCTGTTTTTATTGCTTAGTAAATAAGATGACAGAGCATTTGGTCTAAAACAGCACATTAAAGCTATCTTGTTTCCCAGACATTATATTAAGTAATAATAGCATAATAATAGCATTATGAGATCACTTACCATAATGCAAATACAATCACTGTAGTGGATCATCTGTGTTTACTACAGTGTGAATTCATGCAAGGTTTTTGTACAGCTCTGTATCACTGTGAAGGGCTGTGCTTGTATTGCCCACAATAGTACATCCCTGCATCTTGAACTTCAACATTGCTTATGAAAAAAGTGAAATCCTTTGAATCTTTTTGCCATTTACCACTGTAATGGGTTCCAGTGAAACTGGCAGTGTACAGCTCATACATTATAAGTTTTGGTGCCTGCCCGGGTTTAAAGAAATAAAACCCCACATCATCGTCGATATACTCTGAAGCTCTGCATTGCACTGTAATGGTGTCACCTGTCCGGACAGACACAGAGGCGGGGGACTGATCTATGGAGATCTGGGCACTGGATTCTGAAAAACAAAGTAACCACAAACATCGGGCTGAAGGCATTTCAATACATAATTTGTCACTTATAATTACCTGTATTTAATCTGTACTAATTTGCCATGAGGAAACATATATAAATAACTATGAATTTAAATGGTGGGTAAATCGTCAGCGTGCGTAGGCTGCAAAGGAACAAGTAATAGGTTTATTCCATGCTGAAAAAAAGAAGAAAGAGAACACAACGTTTCGGCCGTGGAGCCTTCTTCAGGTGTGTGTGTTCTTCCTCAATAAGGCTCCGAAACGTTGTGTTTTCTCTCTTCTTTTTTTCAGCATGGAATAAACCTATTACTTGTTCCTATGAGTTTAAATGATCACTCTGTTGACAGATATTAATTAAAAGCTGTAATCATACCATTTCCTTGAATCCAGAGAGCCAGTATGAAGACAAGTTGAAAAAGGGTCTTCATGGTGCCAGGCTGAGGTTTCTGAGCTTGTAGAAAAGGGTTTCTTTTTTAAAGCTGGTGAAAAGGAAAAATTCACAGAAGAGCGGTTTATGCAAAGTGGTCTGTTATGCAAATATAGTTGCAGGTGATGAAACTGACAGATGGTGCAATGTGAATCTTAATAAAATATTCATTGCACTTAAAAACAGATGTTAGGATATTGTGGTATAAAATCATCAACAAGTGGCACTTGTGATGTCTTCCGTACTAACTTAGAACATTCTAAATTAGTATTACCAAAATGCATTCTATTTAATAATCCCATTTAGCATAAAGATTTTTCAAGAGGTTTTGAAATCCTTCTGCTAGTTAGAACTTCCTTGAAGCACAATTTCAGAACATAAGAACAGTGACAGCCTATAATACAATGAAGATGGATTTCATACCACAAATCCCATTTAATTATTATCAGTAGATTTTTAATAACACAGTATTGTAAATGTCATGTGAATGTCAGACCACTTAAAACAAGCAACTCTCTTACTGTCAGAGACAGAGAGCAAATATTACAATCTTCTTCAGAGTAAATAAATTGCAATTATTGCAGTAATAAATTAAAATTGGGGGGCCAACGCGATTATGAAAATTAACAGTTTCCTCGTGAAGCAATATTTTAATTAAGATGCTCCTAATGCGGTTGTAAAGAGAAGGAGTGATTAGTTATCACTAACAGGTTGAGCCTGTCACATACTACATGAGGCTGCACTGTATATGGAAAAACGTGTTTAAACCTGACTTGGTTTAAAAGAATTAACTGGGTAGAACTAACCTGATAACTGGCTACAGGCTAGCTCTAGTTTCAGTTATCCGGTCATAGCAAGTAAGGCTAAAGCAATCGGACTACCTACACGGTAAACCACACTACAGTAGACAGGAGGCTCAATCATTGAATCCTTCACCTGCAGAGGCAAAAAAGAACTTAAGTCTTGGTCCAGGGATCATTAATTACAGCTCCTTGAAGAAAACTAAGACAGAAAAAATCCCAAGTCACCATACTGTAGCTCCTACAAAAGTCTGAACAGACACCTGGTAAAGCATCGTCGATAAATTGTATGAATATGGATATGAAACGAACAGGCTTCATCAGCAAGTTCTGCTCCTAGGGGGGCTACTGAGCGCGGAAGCCCAGCACAGCTCCCTAGCAGACAGCAAAGCCGCCTGCACTGCTGCATCTGTTATTGGACCAAGCACACCTGTAACAATCAATGATGAGGCCCCCTGTCCCGCGATATTGTACTTGTCTCCTGGCCGCTGGCTGGCGCCGTGAGATTTAGTGCTCGCGCAAGAGACCGGGGCAGGGCGCGAACGCGGCCCCCCGCCCCCCACCCCCCACAAAGTGTGCGCTCCAGGTTCCCTCTCGGGGCTCTGCAGCACAGCGTCCCGGCGCTTCCTCCTCGCCGGCCGCCGGGACAGCGGAAAGGCAGCGAGAAGGAGCCTCTTGCTCTGACGCCGCAAGGCCACAAGAGGGCGGAGGCGCCGCGCGTCTGGCCGACGTGTAGGGCCGGTGCGCTTTATGTGCCGAAATAAAACGCGACAGCCCAGAAATGTTTTCAGAGTGCTCTGCACTGGAGGTTTCTGTCTTGTGAAGACTTGCCTTGTGCTCCTCCGTGCAGTTTGTTTGTCCTGCTCCAGTGCGGGACAAGAGCAGGGCAAGCCAAGTGAAGGGAGCACATTCGCCAACATCCAGGCACGCACTGAGTTCAAAAGCGGCTCCTTTCCAAAGAATCGCACATGAACGATCCCTCAGTCCCGCCCAGGGGGCACGGCGCCCCCGCCACACAGCTTCAAGTAGCGAGTCCGGCGCCCCTGCTTTCGCTTACGGCCACACCACCCTGAACACGCCCGATCTCGTCTGATCTCGGAAGCTAAGCAGGGTCGGGCCTGGTTAGTACTTGGATGGGAGACCGCCTGGGAATACCAGGTGCTGTAAGCTTTTGCTCTCTCGGCCAGCGGGGGTCACCGTTGGTGCCGTAGGCTTTGGGAGGAAGAACTCGAGTATGGACATTTATTTCCCGAAAATACCAAACATTTCAATCTTCCCACTTTTGTTTCCTTCGGCAACGCTGACTGGCAAACGGTATCGCGACGGTCGTCCACTTTCTAGGCATGCCAGTTCAGAAAGAGAAGCTCCCTCACATCCCTTCAGATGCTCAAGAAAAATGATCAATATCCTGATTTTTAAAGATGGCTCTTTTAATGGCATGCGTGTGATTCGTATTAGGAAAAAAACACGTTTGTAAAACGAATATCGAAGCTGCCTCTAAATCTGCAATTGAAGGTCAGTCAATAAACAACTCGTTTTTCGTAGAAATATACATATATTCATTTATAACCCATTTCATTCATTGAGCACAGATTCTCCAACAAAATGAGCAGGGATGGATTCAGAGTGAGCAGAAAAAAAGGGAAAAACCGAGTTAAGAACAAGAAAGCATAGCGTATGTCTGTAACGGGCACTAAAACGAGTACCATGTCGTCTGCCGGTGCTCGTGAAAAACCCCAGGGCGTCTTTCTAATAACCCCCCTCTATGAAGCGGTTTCACCAGCATGTTGTGCTGCTCACGGGGGGGGGGGGCTGCCGAGCGCGGAAGCCCAGCACAGCTCCCCAGCACACAGCAAAGCCGCCTGCACTGCCGCATCTGTTATTGGACCAGGCACACCAGGGGAGAGCGCGAACGCAGTCCCCCACTACCAGAAATTATGCAGTCGAGATTCCCACATTTGGGGAATTCGCAGGGGTCAGCACAGCCGGAGTGCAATGGCCGAGCCTCGCCCTGGGTGAACCAATTCAATTTTTAAGAACTTTATTTTCTTTTCACAAAAAAGTACAGGACATCACAATTTAGAAAGCTTTACATTAATATACATATTTAAAACAGTATAAATGATCACATCTCATTACATTTTGACACGGTACCAGTTACATAGCAACAATTTCTTTTTTTCTGGTGCAAATCACATTCTTTACTTAAACATGATAATGTTTTTCACAGTTTCTTGAGATATTGACCTATGCTCTCTATTTCCCACAGATTTTCTGCTTCCTCCCTCCCTTCTCTCCACAGATCTCTGAGGTAATAGTTCTCTCGGGTGATGAACAGGGCCAGGCTACCTGCTGCCTTGACTGGGACCTCGATGCCTTTGAACAGCCCCATGTTCCTCACTCTCCACAGGGCGTCTTTCCCACTGTTCACCACGGCCCAGATCCTGTCAAACACGTCAGGAGGAAGTTTGACAGGAGAGATGCCGTATATGACGAAAGCAGCGGTCAGGGTAAATTGGGGCGAGAGAGCTTGCAACCAATCTTCAAACTGTGCCCAGAAGGCCTTAGCAAAAAAGCAGGACCACAGGAGATGGGTCACAGTCTCCTCCTCGCCGCAGCCCACCCTAACGCAGCGAGGGCTGGGGGTGAGGCCCCTACGGTACAAGAAAGTTCGTACCGGTAAGCACTGGTGGACGACACTCCAGGCTAAATCTCTGTGAATGTTGCACAGAAACTTAGAGGATGTGTGTTTCCACACCTTCCTTGTTTGGGCTGGTGTTAAAATGCCCACAGGGGTCTGCCTATTGTTCTGGGGTGCAACGAAATCTTCCAGTTTTTGGACGCTGACATCTCGGAGGGGAATATGGCCAATTGGGTGAGATCTTAGAAAACTTTTAACTGTCCCATAAATTGCAGGGCATGTGTCAGAGAGTGGGACATCCAGCTTGGGTCTGACACCCCACACTTTGAACACCTCCCTACCTATCCAGAGCCTGGAAAAATAAGTCCAGGTACGCGCTGCAGGTGCTGTTGCAAAGCCTCTCAGCACAGAGGCCAGGAAAATGCACAGCAGCTTCGTAGCAATATCTGGGACAGACTTCCCCCCTGAGGGTAGCGGCCTGTACATTATTTCCCTTCTGAGTCTTTCCTGCTTCCCACCCCATAGAAATTGAAACATCAATCTCCTCAGCACCGCCGCAACACGGTGTGGGATTGGGAAGGTAGAAGCCAGAAAATTCAAGACAGGCAAGAGCTCAGCTTTGATGACCAGCACCTTCCCTGTCATGGTGAGGTCTCGGTCCTTCCATTGCATCAGTTTTTTGTTTAAGATTGGCAATTTGTTCTGCCAATTTACTGTTCCCATCTCTTCTCCAAAATACACCCCCAGGACCTTAATTCTCTTCTCTTGCAGCCTGAGATCATGTCCTTCTTTTGGCTCCCTCCAGTTCTGATAAAAAATCTCACTCTTAGATTTGTTAATTTTTGCAGAGGAAGCCAAAGAGAAACGATCACAGCACTGCAGAGCTCTGCTAATTGAGGCATTGTCAGAGAGGAGCAGGGTGACGTCATCCATGTATAGAGATGTCTTTACCTCTCCTCCCCCACTTCCAGGCACTGGTATCCCATTAATGGCCTGATCCTGGCGCAAGGCACAGGCTAAGGGCTCCATAGCCAAAACGAATAACAAGGGGGATAATGGGCAGCCCTGCCTCACCCCTGAACAGACTTCAAAGGGGCGTGATCTATTGCCATTAACCATTACTCTGCTGTTGCTACCTGTGTACAGCAGGTTAATCCACTTTCTCATGATGGGGCCAAACTTCATGTGCTCAAGTACCGATGTTAAGTACTGCCGGTTTAGGCGGTCAAAGGCCTTTTCTAGGTCTACACCTAAAATGCACAGAGGGAGGGAGCGATCCTCCGAGTACAGACAGACATCCCTCAACAAGGCCAGGTTGTCGCTCATCAGGCGTCCTGCTATCCCACAAGTCTGTTCTTTCCTTACCAGTGAGGCCACTACATTTTGTAGGCGCAGGAAAAGGGCTTTGGACAGGATCTTAGTGTCCACGCCTAACAGGCTGAGGGGTCTCCAGTTCTTTATGTCATTCTTTGCTCCTTTCTTAAACAAGAGAGAGATAGTGCCTTCTCTTAAGGAGTCAGGCAGCAATTCTGTCTTATAGCTTTCCTCGAAAAGGAGCAGTAGCGGATCCTGAAGCAGATCCCAAAAGGTGCAATAAAATTCTTTAGGGAGCCCGTCAGCACCCGGAGTTTTCCCCTTCTGTAAGCTCTCCATAGCCTGTCTCAGCTCTTCTACTGTCAAATCCCTCTCAAGTACTTCCCTATCTTCTTCACTCAAAACGTTTTCTAGCTTTGAGGTGAAAAAATGAATTTCTTCATCCTTTACCTCTGTAGAGCTGTACAGTCTTGAGTAGAAGGCCTCGGTGCAGGAGAGGATAGCACTCGGCTCTGTTCTCTCTCGTCCCTCCTCATCAACTACACTTTCCATGACAGACTTGGAGCCTACCACTTTCCTGAAAAAGAAGCGAGTACACTTCTCATTTTCTTCCAAGAACTGCACTCTGCTTCTTAACAGCACTCCTCGACTACTTTCTTCGGCTATGCTCCGGATGTCCTTTTTTAAAAGGGTGATATCCTCGAGCACATCGAAGCCACTGTGCAGCATCGTGTAGAGACGCTGCAGCTGCCTCTGTTTCCTGGCTAGCACTCCTCTCCGTCTGGCAGCAGCCTTCCTTCCCTCAGCCATGAAAAAGGCCTTTGTCCTCACCTTCACCTCCTCCCACCACTCTCCTACTGACCCGTACAAACACTGCAAGGACAGCCACTGTGATAGTTTCTCCTTGTAGCGGGATACTACCCCCTCGTTCTCTAGCAGCTTTGTGTTGAGTTTCCAGAGGCCTGGGCCAAAGACAGTCCCGCCCTGGAGTTCCACTCTACACCCTAAAGCCTGATGATCTGAGAAGAAGACAGGCTGAAGAGTGACCCCAACAACTTTCACTCTCGCTGAGACAAAGCAATAGTCAATTCTGGAGCTGCTATTCCTCCCTGACCATGTATATCCTGCTGTTGTGGGATATATACATCTATATGTGTCTGAGAGTTTAAAGTCTTGAACTAAGTTTTGCAGGGCCAGTGAGCTGGAATCCAATTTTATCGAAGAGCTAGACTGCCTGTCTGTGTGCTCTAAGATACAATTAAAATCCCCTCCCACTATCACGTCTGTGCTACATAACAATAGGGGAGAGAGTGCCTTGAGTAGCTCCACCCTTCCTCCCACGTCAGTAGGACAATACACATTGATTAGCCGCAGGTTAACGGTCCCCCATTCCACATCCACACACAGCAACCTGCCATCTATGACCCTCTGAATACTTTTCAATTTGAAAGCCCATCCTTTGAAAAGAATGGCCACGCCAGAGGCTCTGTTGTTATTGTCCCCTGACCAAACAGAAGGCCCTTTATCCCACCTATCTTCAAAGCTTTTATACCTCTCTTGATAGGCTAAAGCACACTCCTGCAACATCAACACATCTCCCTCTCTCTGCTGGAGGTAATCAAAGACAGACTGACATTTAACTCTGTCATTGATACCTCTGGTGTTAAGAGAAATTATGTTTAGAGCCATATTACATAAGAAAGTGGAACCAGTCTTTACAAAACACATTTCTCTTCTGTCTCACCTGTTACCTTCTTCTTTTTCTTTTTCTTCTTACCAATTTCCTGCCAGCCATCCTCTGAATGAGCCTTCATCAGGGTGGCAGCAGTAAAAGCGTTCACAGAGTCCATTTCAAGGAAGGGGCTAGAGGGAGGGGTGGAGGGGTTCCAGCTGTCCCCATCGCCATGCTCTCCTTCCTCCTCGCTCGGGGAGAAAACAGAGTCATTTTTCCTTTTCCTCACGTCCAGCTCCTGGGAGCACTGAGGGGAAAGGGGTGCAGCCGATGCACCAGTCTCCTCTTCCCCCTCACCCACCAGCTGCTGCAGATCCTCCGTGATGGACTGGATGGAGGAGAGGAGGGCATCTGTAGCACTTGCAGAGTCTGGGAAAAGCAGCTCCGCTGAATCCTGGGTATCCTCGCTGGACCCGCTCCACCGGGGGGCCCCACACTGGCCCTCGTTCTGAGGAGCAGGAGTGGGGGAGGGGTCCTCGCTGTTCTCGGGGGTTTTCAAACCCTCGTGCTTGTCTGGTGCAGTCTGTGGTTGTGGGGGCGTAGTGGATCTTTCTTCCACCGGCCCCGGAGCCACAGCAGGACTGATCCTGGCTGGAGGCTGAGAGTCTTTGTCCAACAAGGGTTCTTTGTTTGACTTGTTGTTTGCTTTGGCTTTTCGGGCCGGTTTGGCTGAAACAAGCACTGCCTCATCCTTTCTCATTTTGAGTTTATTGGCGTAGGCGTGAGGGCAGTTCTTAAAAACGTGTCCTTCCGAGCCACATAAATTGCACTTTGGCAGCATTGAACAGTCAGAGGCTAAATGTCCCTGTTTGCCACAGGTCTTGCAGCATTTCACAGTGCAGGACGATGCCAGGTGTCCCACAGCACCACAGCGCCGACACACCTTTGGTTGTCCCACATAAAAAACATAGCCATTGCAGGCGCCCAGCCGGATTGTAGAGGGCAGGTGCCTTAAGCCTCCATTTACATTGTCCGGTAGCAAGCGAACCTCGAATTTCCTTGCTCCTGTTTTTATACCGTCAACATCTCTAACCTCAGTTCCATGGTGGACGGTGCAGTACTGGTTAAGCCAGGTGTGAATGTCCTCCGTCTTTGACAGTTCCGAGAACACAACAACATGCACGGTTTTCCTCTCTCTCTGTATCAAAGGCTGCAAGTTGATCTTCTCAAGAGCAGGAACTTTCCCTCTTTTTGCCTCAAACACATCCACACATTGTTCAAACAGAGGATAGGTAGCAAATACAACCTCAAATGCTTTCTGACCTGGGAGAGCGAAGATGAAATCCAAGTGCCGAGGTTCAAAGCCAAGTTCCTTCTGCAACACTTTTCTGCTGAACTGCATACGATCCATGAAGAGGTCATCCAAAAGCTCAAAACGCACAGCATTCTTGCGGGATCCAAAAGTTGCCATTTCGTAAACTGCAAAACAAACACTGCTTCCACAAAACAAAAAAAACAATCCAACAACTCCATCTACAAGCTGATCAAGGTATCTCCCCTGCCAGGTAAGTATGAGTTGTACAGGCCCCTGCAAGCGGCCCGCACCCACAGCACAGCACTCGCAGCCTAGGCCAGCTCCTCGCCCTGCACGCCACCGCCTCCTGCTGGGCCCACTCTTTCGCACACTCACACGCCACACCAACACTCAAAAGTGTGGGCAAAACGAGAAAACGAGCGCGCCGTTTCCTACACATCTGCAGTCGCCATTTCGCCATCGCAGCATGTCCCGGGATGCAATTCGGCCTCATTTACATATCACCAGACCGGCAGATCGCTACGCAAGCTCGCGACGTGCGCCTGCCACACACCGAACAAACACCGGAGCCTCTTCAGCAATTTCCGAAAAACGCGCCTGCTCGCCTGCCCCCAAGGCTCCGTCTCTTACCTGCTCTCCAGAGCCTGCTGCCTTCCGTGCTTTTCCCTCGGCACCGCTGCACCGCACCGCACACAGCTCCTGCAGCGGGGGGAGAAAGTTTCCACGCTCCGCCGCAGGGAAGGCTCGCTCCGTGCGCACACGTCCTTTCAATGCCAGTTCAACAAGTGCTCCGCATTAGCAGCGTCGGGGCTCCGGCGTGTCGCGCCTCACCTCACCTCGCACAGCCCCCTTCCTTCAATGTCTGGCGCTGGGCACGCCCCGCTCTCCTCCACCTCATCTTATCGCGTGTGACCTCCGACAATGGCCACAATGCCGGGGAATGGCACCTGTAAAGTGTTAATTGGGGCACAGGAACAGCCCGCCTCGTCTCGGGGGCCGGCTTCAAAGACAATACAGCAAGCACAGCGGGGCGGGGGAAGAAGACGACACGACACTCGCAGGCACATTCAGCTCCGGCGGGAACGAGTCCTCCGTCGGTCTTTTCAAGTGCTGAGAGCCGAGTAATCCCCGGTGACTAGGTCTCACCCTGCGACTCTCGACTGGGCTCACCCACGGCAGCCCAGCAGGTGTGAGCCCGGCCGGCACCCGGATGGGAGATTCCCCCCGGGAAAGCTCAGGTTGCTGCTGCTGCTCCTGCGAGAGGGGTGACTGGGACCAGTAGGGAGCGCTCACCCTGCGGGCTGTGTGGCTCTCTTATGCCCCAGCATCCTCATGGCGACACTCTGCTGCACAAACAGGCGCCGTCCTTCGGGGGAGGCGTAAAACCGAGGTGTCCTGACCCTCCTTGGCCATTCCAAATCCCAGGGCGTCTCTCAAGAAAGAGTCACGGGGGTGTTACCCATCAGTCGGGCTCTCCTCCTAATCCCCGTCTCACCTGTAACAATCAATGATGAGGCCCCCTGTCCCGTGATATTGTACTTGTCTCCTGGCCGCTGGCTGGCGCCGTGAGATTTAGTGCTCGCGCAAGAGACCGGGGCAGGGCGCGAACGCGGCCCCCCGCCCCCCACAAAGTGTGCGCTCCAGGTTCCCTCTCGGGGCTCTGCAGCACAGCGTCCCGGCGCTTCCTCCTCGCCGGCCGCCGGGACAGCGGAAAGGCAGCGAGAAGGAGCCTCTTGCTCTGACGCCGCAAGGCCACAAGAGGGCGGAGGCGCCGCGCGTCTGGCCGACGTGTAGGGCCGGTGCGCTTTATGTGCCGAAATAAAACGCGACAGCCCAGAAATGTTTTCAGAGTGCTGTGCACTGGAGGTTTCTGTCTTGTGAACACTTGCCTTGTGCTCCTCCGTGCAGTTTGTTTGTCCTGCTCCAGTGCGGGACAAGAGCAGGGCAAGCCAACTGAAGGGAGCACATTCGCCAACATCCAGGCACGCACTGAGTTCGAAAGCGGCTCCTTTCCAAAGAATCGCACATGAACGATCCCTCAGTCCCGCCCAGGGGGCACGGCGCCCCCGCCACACAGCTTCAAGTAGCGAGTCCGGCGCCCCGGCTTGCGCTTACGGCCACACCACCCTGAACACGCCCGATCTCGTCTGATCTCGGAAGCTAAGCAGGGTCGGGCCTGGTTAGTACTTGGATGGGAGACCGCCTGGGAATACCAGGTGCTGTAAGCTTTTGCTCTCTCGGCCAGCGGGGGTCGCCGTTGGTGCCGTAGGCTTTGGGAGGAAGAACTCGAGTATGGACATTTATTTCCCGAAAATACCAAACATTTCAATCTTCCCACTTTTGTTTCCTTCGGCAACGCTGACTGGCAAACGGTATCGCGACGGTCGTCCACTTTCTAGGCATGCCAGTTCAGAAAGAGAAGCTCCCTCACATCCCTTCAGATGCTCAAGAAAAATGATCGATATCCTGATCTCTAAAGATGGCTCTTTTAATGGCATGCGTGTGATTCGTATTAGGAAAAAAACACGTTTGTAAAACGAATATCGAAGCTGCCTCTAAATCTGCAATTGAAGGTCAGTCAATAAACAACTCGTTTTTCGTAGAAATATACATATATTCATTTATAACCCATTTCATTCATTGAGCACAGATTCTCCAACAAAATGAGCAGGGATGGATTCAGAGTGAGCAGAAAAAAAGGGAAAAACCGAGTTAAGAACAAGAAAGCATAGCGTATGTCTGTAACGGGCACTAAAACGAGTACCATGTCGTCTGCCGGTGCTCGTGAATAACCCCAGGGCGTCTTTCTAATAACCCCCCTCTATGAAGCGGTTTCACCAGCATGTTGTGCTGCTCACGGGGGGGGGGGGCTGCCGAGCGCGGAAGCCCAGCACAGCTCCCCAGCACACAGCAAAGCCGCCTGCACTGCCGCATCTGTTATTGGACCAAGCACACCAGGGGAGAGCGCGAACGCAGTCCCCCACTACCAGAAATTATGCAGTCGAGATTCCCACATTTGGGGAATTCGCAGGGGTCAGCACAGCCGGAGTGCAATGGCCGAGCCTCGCCCTGGGTCAACCAATTTCAATTTTTAAGAACTTTATTTTCTTTTCACAAAAAAGTACAGGACATCACAATTTAGAACGCTTTACATTAATATACATACTTAAAACAGTATATATGATCACATCTCATTACATTTTGACACGGTACCAGTTACATAGCAACAATTTCTTTTTTTCTGGTGCAAATCACATTCTTTACTTAAACATGATAATGTTTTTCACAGTTTCTTGAGATATTGACCTATGCTCTCTATTTCCCACAGATTTTCTGCTTCCTCCCTCCCTTCTCTCCACAGATCTCTGAGGTAATAGTTCTCTCGGGTGATGAACAGGGCCAGGCTACTTGCTGCCTTGACTGGGACCTCGATGCCTTTGAACAGCCCCATGTTCCTCACTCTCCACAGGGCGTCTTTCCCACTGTTCACCACGGCCCAGATCCTGTCAAACACGTCAGGAGGAAGTTTGACAGGAGAGATGCCGTATATGACGAAAGCAGCGGTCAGGGTAAATTGGGGCGAGAGAGCTTGCAACCAATTTTCAAACTGTGCCCAGAAGGCCTTAGCAAAAAAGCAGGACCACAGGAGATGGGTCACAGTCTCCTCCTCGCCGCAGCCCACCCTAACGCAGCGAGGGCTGGGGGTGAGGCCCCTACGGTACAAGAAAGTTCGTACCGGTAAGCACTGGTGGACGACACTCCAGGCTAAATCTCTGTGAATGTTGCACAGAAACTTAGAGGATGTGTGTTTCCACACCTTCCTTGTTTGGGCTGATGTTAAAATGCCCACAGGGGTCTGCCTATTGTTCTGGGGTGCAACGAAATCTTCCAGTTTTTGGACGCTGACATCTCGGAGGGGAATATGGCCAATTGGGTGAGATCTTAGAAAACTTTTAACTGTCCCATAAATTGCAGGGCATGTGTCAGAGAGTGGGACATCCAGCTTGGGTCTGACACCCCACACTCTGAACACCTCCCTACCTATCCAGAGCCTGGAAAAATAAGTCCAGGTACGCGCTGCAGGTGCTGTTGCAAAGCCTCTCAGCACAGAGGCCAGGAAAATGCACAGCAGCTTCGTAGCAATATCTGGGACAGACTTCCCCCCTGAGGGTAGCGGCCTGTACATTATTTCCCTTCTGAGTCTTTCCTGCTTCCCACCCCATAGAAATTGAAACATCAATCTCCTCAGCACCGCCGCAACACGGTGTGGGATTGGGAAGGTAGAAGCCAGAAAATTCAAGACAGGCAAGAGCTCAGCTTTGATGACCAGCACCTTCCCTGTCATGGTGAGGTCTCGGTCCTTCCATTGCATCAGTTTTTTGTTTAAGATTGGCAATTTGTTCTGCCAATTTACTGTTCCCATCTCTTCTCCAAAATACACCCCCAGGACCTTAATTCTCTTCTCTTGCAGCCTGAGATCATGTCCTTCTTTTGGCTCCCTCCAGTTCTGATAAAAAATCTCACTCTTAGATTTGTTAATTTTTGCAGAGGAAGCCAAAGAGAAACGATCACAGCACTGCAGAGCTCTGCTAATTGAGGCATTGTCAGAGAGGAGCAGGGTGACGTCATCCATGTATAGAGATGTCTTTACCTCTCCTCCCCCACTTCCAGGCACTGGTATCCCATTAATGGCCTGATCCTGGCGCAAGGCACAGGCTAAGGGCTCCATAGCCAAAACGAATAACAAGGGGGATAATGGGCAGCCCTGCCTCACCCCTGAACAGACTTCAAAGGGGCGTGATCTATTGCCATTAACCATTACTCTGCTGTTGCTACCTGTGTACAGCAGGTTAATCCACTTTCTCATGATGGGGCCAAACTTCATGTGCTCAAGTACCGATGTCAAGTACTGCCGGTTTAGGCGGTCAAAGGCCTTTTCTAGGTCTACACCTAAAATGCACAGAGGGAGGGAGCGATCCTCCGAGTACAGACAGACATCCCTCAACAAGGCCAGGTTGTCGCTCATCAGGCGTCCTGCTATCCCACAAGTCTGTTCTTTCCCTACCAGTGAGGCCACTACATTTTGTAGGCGCAGGAAAAGGGCTTTGGACAGGATCTTAGTGTCCACGCCTAACAGGCTGAGGGGTCTCCAGTTCTTTATGTCATTCTTTGCTCCTTTCTTAAACAAGAGAGAGATAGTGCCTTCTCTTAAGGAGTCAGGCAGCAATTCTGTCTTATAGCTTTCCTCAAATAGGAGCAGTAGCGGATCCTGAAGCAGATCCCAAAAGGTGCAATAAAATTCTTTAGGGAGCCCGTCAGCACCCGGAGTTTTCCCCTTCTGTAAGCTCTCCATAGCCTGTCTCAGCTCTTCTACTGTCAAATCCCTCTCAAGTACTTCCCTATCTTCTTCACTCAAAACGTTTTCTAGCTTTGAGGTGAAAAAATGAATTTCTTCATCCTTTACCTCTGTAGAGCTGTACAGTCTTGAGTAGAAGGCCTCGGTGCAGGAGAGGATAGCACTCGGCTCTGTTCTCTCTCGTCCCTCCTCATCAACTACACTTTCCATGACAGACTTGGAGCCTACCACTTTCCTGAAAAAGAAGCGAGTACACTTCTCATTTTCTTCCAAGAACTGCACTCTGCTTCTTAACAGCACTCCTCGACTACTTTCTTCGGCTATGCTCCGGATGTCCTTTTTTAAAAGGGTGATATCCTCGAGCACATCGAAGCCACTGTGCAGCATCGTGTAGAGACGCTGCAGCTGCCTCCGTTTCCTGGCTAGCACTCCTCTCCGTCTGGCAGCAGCCTTCCTTCCCTCAGCCATGAAAAAGGCCTTTGTCCTCACCTTCACCTCCTCCCACCACTCTCCTACTGACCCGTACAGACACTGCAAGGACAGCCACTGTGATAGTTTCTCCTTGTAGCGGGATACTACCCCCTCGTTCTCTAGCAGCTTTGTGTTGAGTTTCCAGAGGCCTGGGCCAAAGACAGTCCCGCCCTGGAGTTCCACTCTACACCCTAAAGCCTGATGATCTGAGAAGAAGACAGGCTGAAGAGTGACCCCAACAACTTTCACTCTCGCTGAGACAAAGCAATAGTCAATTCTGGAGCTGCTATTCCTCCCTGACCATGTATATCCTGCTGTTGTGGGATATATACATCTATATGTGTCTGAGAGTTTAAAGTCTTGAACTAAGTTTTGCAGGGCCAGTGAGCTGGAATCCAATTTTATCGGAGAGCTAGACTGCCTGTCTGTGTGCTCTAAGATACAATTAAAATCCCCTCCCACTATCACGTCTGTGCTACATAACAATAGGGGAGAGAGTGCCTTGAGTAGCTCCACCCTTCCTCCCACGTCGGTAGGACAATACACATTGATTAGCCGCAGGTTAACGGTCCCCCATTCCACATCCACACACAGCAACCTGCCATCTATGACCCTCTGAATACTTTTCAATTTGAAAGCCCATCCTTTGAAAAGAATGGCCACGCCAGAGGCTCTGTTGTTATTGTCCCCTGACCAAACAGAAGGCCCTTTATCCCACCTATCTTCAAAGCTTTTATACCTCTCTTGATAGGCTAAAGCACACTCCTGCAACATCAACACATCTCCCTCTCTCTGCTGGAGGTAATCAAAGACAGACTGACATTTAACTCTGTCATTGATACCTCTGGTGTTAAGAGAAATTATGTTTAGAGCCATATTACATAAGAAAGTGGAACCAGTCTTTACAAAACACATTTCTCTTCTGTCTCACCTGTTACCTTCTTCTTTTTCTTTTTCTTCTTACCAATTTCCTGCCAGCCATCCTCTGAATGAGCCTTCATCAGGGTGGCAGCAGTAAAAGCGTTCACAGAGTCCATTTCAAGGAAGGGGCTAGAGGGAGGGGTGGAGGGGTTCCAGCTGTCCCCATCGCCATGCTCTCCTTCCTCCTCGCTCGGGGAGAAAACAGAGTCATTTTTCCTTTTCCTCACGTCCAGCTCCTGGGAGCACTGAGGGGAAAGGGGTGCAGCCGATGCACCAGTCTCCTCTTCCCCCTCACCCACCAGCTGCTGCAGATCCTCCGTGATGGACTGGATGGAGGAGAGGAGGGCATCTGTAGCACTTGCAGAGTCTGAGAAAAGCAGCTCCGCTGAATCCTGGGTATCCTCGCTGGACCCGCTCCACCGGGGGGCCCCACACTGGCCCTCGTTCTGAGGAGCAGGAGTGGGGGAGGGGTCCTCGCTGTTCTCGGGGGTTTTCAAACCCTCGTGCTTGTCTGGTGCAGTCTGCGGTTGTGGGGGCGTAGTGGATCTTTCTTCCACCGGCCCCGGAGCCACAGCAGGACTGATCCTGGCTGGAGGCTGAGAGTCTTTGTCCAACAAGGGTTCTTTGTTTGACTTGTTGTTTGCTTTGGCTTTTCGGGCCGGTTTGGCTGAAACAAGCACTGCCTCATCCTTTCTCATTTTGAGTTTATTGGCGTAGGCGTGAGGGCAGTTCTTAAAAACGTGTCCTTCCGAGCCACATAAATTGCACTTTGGCAGCATTGAACAGTCAGAGGCTAAATGTCCCTGTTTGCCACAGGTCTTGCAGCATTTCACAGTGCAGGACGATGCCAGGTGTCCCACAGCACCACAGCGCCGACACACCTTTGGTTGTCCCACATAAAAAACATAGCCATTGCAGGCGCCCAGCCGGATTGTAGAGGGCAGGTGCCTTAAGCCTCCATTTACATTGTCCGGTAGCAAGCGAACCTCGAATTTCCTTGCTCCTGTTTTTATACCGTCAACATCTCTAACCTCAGTTCCATGGTGGACGGTGCAGTACTGGTTAAGCCAGGTGTGAATGTCCTCCGTCTTTGCCAGTTCCGAGAACATAACAACATGCACGGTTTTCCTCTCTCTCTGTGTCAAAGGCTGCAAGTTGATCTTCTCAAGAGCAGGAACTTTCCCTCTTTTTGCCTCAAACACATCCACACATTGTTCAAACAGAGGATAGGTAGCAAATACAACCTCAAATGCTTTCTGACCTGGGAGAGCGAAGATGAAATCCAAGTGCCGAGGTTCAAAGCCAAGTTCCTTCTGCAACACTTTTCTGCTGAACTGCATACGATCCATGAAGAGGTCATCCAAAAGCTCAAAACGCACAGCATTCTTGCGGGATCCAAAAGTTGCCATTTCGTAAACTGCTAAACAAACACTGCTTCTACAAAACAAGAAAACAATCCAACAACTCCACCTACAGGCTGATCAAGGTATCTCCCCTGCCAGGTAAGTATGAGTTGTACAGGCCCCTGCAAGCGGCCCGCACCCACAGCACAGCACTCGCAGCCTAGGCCAGCTCCTCGCCCTGCACGCCACCGCCTCCTGCTGGGCCCACTCTTTCGCACACTCACACGCCACACCAACACTCAAAAGTGTGGGGAAAACGAGAAAACGAGCGCGCCGTTTCCTACACATCTGCAGTCGCCATTTCGCCATCGCAGCATGTCCCGGGATGCAATTCGGCCTCATTTACATATCACCAGACCGGCAGATCGCTACGCAAGCTCGCGACGTGCGCCTGCCACACACCGAACAAACACCGGAGCCTCTTCAGCAATTTCCGAAAAACGCGCCTGCTCGCCTGCCCCCAAGGCTCCGTCTCTTACCTGCTCTCCAGAGCCTGCTGCCTTCCGTGCTTTTCCCTCGGCACCGCTGCACCGCACCGCACACAGCTCCTGCAGCGGGGGGAGAAAGTTTCCACGCTCCGCCGCAGGGAAGGCTCGCTCCGTGCGCACACGTCCTTTCAATGCCAGTTCAACAAGTGCTCCGCATTAGCAGCGTCGGGGCTCCGGCGTGTCGCGCCTCACCTCACCTCGCACAGCCCCCTTCCTTCAATGTCTGGCGCTGGGCACGCCCCGCTCTCCTCCACCTCATCTTATCGCGTGTGACCTCCGACAATGGCCACAATGCCGGGGAATGGCACCTGTAAAGTGTTAATTGGGGCACAGGAACAGCCCGCCTCGTCTCGGGGGCCGGCTTCAAAGACAATACAGCAAGCACAGCGGGGCGGGGGAAGAAGACGACACGACACTCGCAGGCACATTCAGCTCCGGCGGGAACGAGTCCTCCGTCGGTCTTTTCAAGTGCTGAGAGCCGAGTAATCCCCGGTGACTAGGTCTCACCCTGCGACTCTCGACTGGGCTCACCCACGGCAGCCCAGCAGGTGTGAGCCCGGCCGGCACCCGGATGGGAGATTCCCCCCGGGAAAGCTCAGGTTGCTGCTGCTGCTCCTGCGAGAGGGGTGACTGGGACCAGTAGGGAGCGCTCACCCTGCGGGCTGTGTGGCTCTCTTATGCCCCAGCATCCTCATGGCGACACTCTGCTGCACAAACAGGCGCCGTCCTTCGGGGGAGGCGTAAAACCGAGGTGTCCTGACCCTCCTTGGCCATTCCAAATCCCAGGGCGTCTCTCAAGAAAGAGTCACGGGGGTGTTACCCATCAGTCGGGCTCTCCTCCTAATCCCCGTCTCACCTGTAACAATCAATGATGAGGCCCCCTGTCCCGTGATATTGTACTTGTCTCCTGGCCGCTGGCTGGCGCCGTGAGATTTAGTGCTCGCGCAAGAGACCGGGGCAGGGCGCGAACGCGGCCCCCCGCCCCCCACAAAGTGTGCGCTCCAGGTTCCCTCTCGGGGCTCTGCAGCACAGCGTCCCGGCGCTTCCTCCTCGCCGGCTGCCGGGACAGCGGAAAGGCAGCGAGAAGGAGCCTCTTGCTCTGACGCCGCAAGGCCACAAGAGGGCGGAGGCGCCGCGCGTCTGGCCGACGTGTAGGGCCGGTGCGCTTTATGTGCCGAAATAAAACGCGACAGCCCAGAAATGTTTTCAGAGTGCTGTGCACTGGAGGTTTCTGTCTTGTGAACACTTGCCTTGTGCTCCTCCGTGCAGTTTGTTTGTCCTGCTCCAGTGCGGGACAAGAGCAGGGCAAGCCAACTGAAGGGAGCACATTCGCCAACATCCAGGCACGCACTGAGTTCGAAAGCGGCTCCTTTCCAAAGAATCGCACATGAACGATCCCTCAGTCCCGCCCAGGGGGCACGGCGCCCCCGCCACACAGCTTCAAGTAGCGAGTCCGGCGCCCCGGCTTGCGCTTACGGCCACACCACCCTGAACACGCCCGATCTTGTCTGATCTCGGAAGCTAAGCAGGGTCGGGCCTGGTTAGTACTTGGATGGGAGACCGCCTGGGAATACCAGGTGCTGTAAGCTTTTGCTCTCTCGGCCAGCGGGGGTCGCCGTTGGTGCCGTAGGCTTTGGGAGGAAGAACTCGAGTATGGACATTTATTTCCCGAAAATACCAAACATTTCAATCTTCCCACTTTTGTTTCCTTCGGCAACGCTGACTGGCAAACGGTATCGCGACGGTCGTCCACTTTCTAGGCATGCCAGTTCAGAAAGAGAAGCTCCCTCACATCCCTTCAGATGCTCAAGAAAAATGATCGATATCCTGATCTCTAAAGATGGCTCTTTTAATGGCATGCGTGTGATTCGTATTAGGAAAAAAACACGTTTGTAAAACGAATATCGAAGCTGCCTCTAAATCTGCAATTGAAGGTCAGTCAATAAACAACTCGTTTTTCGTAGAAATATACATATATTCATTTATAACCCATTTCATTCATTGAGCACAGATTCTCCAACAAAATGAGCAGGGATGGATTCAGAGTGAGCAGAAAAAAAGGGAAAAACCGAGTTAAGAACAAGAAAGCATAGCGTATGTCTGTAACGGGCACTAAAACGAGTACCATGTCGTCTGCCGGTGCTCGTGAATAACCCCAGGGCGTCTTTCTAATAACCCCCCTCTATGAAGCGGTTTCACCAGCATGTTGTGCTGCTCACGGGGGGGGGGGGCTGCCGAGCGCGGAAGCCCAGCACAGCTCCCCAGCACACAGCAAAGCCGCCTGCACTGCCGCATCTGTTATTGGACCAAGCACACCAGGGGAGAGCGCGAACGCAGTCCCCCACTACCAGAAATTATGCAGTCGAGATTCCCACATTTGGGGAATTCGCAGGGGTCAGCACAGCCGGAGTGCAATGGCCGAGCCTCGCCCTGGGTCAACCAATTTCAATTTTTAAGAACTTTATTTTCTTTTCACAAAAAAGTACAGGACATCACAATTTAGAACGCTTTACATTAATATACATACTTAAAACAGTATATATGATCACATCTCATTACATTTTGACACGGTACCAGTTACATAGCAACAATTTCTTTTTTTCTGGTGCAAATCACATTCTTTACTTAAACATGATAATGTTTTTCACAGTTTCTTGAGATATTGACCTATGCTCTCTATTTCCCACAGATTTTCTGCTTCCTCCCTCCCTTCTCTCCACAGATCTCTGAGGTAATAGTTCTCTCGGGTGATGAACAGGGCCAGGCTACCTGCTGCCTTGACTGGGACCTCGATGCCTTTGAACAGCCCCATGTTCCTCACTCTCCACAGGGCGTCTTTCCCACTGTTCACCACGGCCCAGATCCTGTCAAACACGTCAGGAGGAAGTTTGACAGGAGAGATGCCGTATATGACGAAAGCAGCGGTCAGGGTAAATTGGGGCGAGAGAGCTTGCAACCAATTTTCAAACTGTGCCCAGAAGGCCTTAGCAAAAAAGCAGGACCACAGGAGATGGGTCACAGTCTCCTCCTCGCCGCAGCCCACCCTAACGCAGCGAGGGCTGGGGGTGAGGCCCCTACGGTACAAGAAAGTTCGTACCGGTAAGCACTGGTGGACGACACTCCAGGCTAAATCTCTGTGAATGTTGCACAGAAACTTAGAGGATGTGTGTTTCCACACCTTCCTTGTTTGGGCTGATGTTAAAATGCCCACAGGGGTCTGCCTATTGTTCTGGGGTGCAACGAAATCTTCCAGTTTTTGGACGCTGACATCTCGGAGGGGAATATGGCCAATTGGGTGAGATCTTAGAAAACTTTTAACTGTCCCATAAATTGCAGGGCATGTGTCAGAGAGTGGGACATCCAGCTTGGGTCTGACACCCCACACTCTGAACACCTCCCTACCTATCCAGAGCCTGGAAAAATAAGTCCAGGTACGCGCTGCAGGTGCTGTTGCAAAGCCTCTCAGCACAGAGGCCAGGAAAATGCACAGCAGCTTCGTAGCAATATCTGGGACAGACTTCCCCCCTGAGGGTAGCGGCCTGTACATTATTTCCCTTCTGAGTCTTTCCTGCTTCCCACCCCATAGAAATTGAAACATCAATCTCCTCAGCACCGCCGCAACACGGTGTGGGATTGGGAAGGTAGAAGCCAGAAAATTCAAGACAGGCAAGAGCTCAGCTTTGATGACCAGCACCTTCCCTGTCATGGTGAGGTCTCGGTCCTTCCATTGCATCAGTTTTTTGTTTAAGATTGGCAATTTGTTCTGCCAATTTACTGTTCCCATCTCTTCTCCAAAATACACCCCCAGGACCTTAATTCTCTTCTCTTGCAGCCTGAGATCATGTCCTTCTTTTGGCTCCCTCCAGTTCTGATAAAAAATCTCACTCTTAGATTTGTTAATTTTTGCAGAGGAAGCCAAAGAGAAACGATCACAGCACTGCAGAGCTCTGCTAATTGAGGCATTGTCAGAGAGGAGCAGGGTGACGTCATCCATGTATAGAGATGTCTTTACCTCTCCTCCCCCACTTCCAGGCACTGGTATCCCATTAATGGCCTGATCCTGGCGCAAGGCACAGGCTAAGGGCTCCATAGCCAAAACGAATAACAAGGGGGATAATGGGCAGCCCTGCCTCACCCCTGAACAGACTTCAAAGGGGCGTGATCTATTGCCATTAACCATTACTCTGCTGTTGCTACCTGTGTACAGCAGGTTAATCCACTTTCTCATGATGGGGCCAAACTTCATGTGCTCAAGTACCGATGTCAAGTACTGCCGGTTTAGGCGGTCAAAGGCCTTTTCTAGGTCTACACCTAAAATGCACAGAGGGAGGGAGCGATCCTCCGAGTACAGACAGACATCCCTCAACAAGGCCAGGTTGTCGCTCATCAGGCGTCCTGCTATCCCACAAGTCTGTTCTTTCCCTACCAGTGAGGCCACTACATTTTGTAGGCGCAGGAAAAGGGCTTTGGACAGGATCTTAGTGTCCACGCCTAACAGGCTGAGGGGTCTCCAGTTCTTTATGTCATTCTTTGCTCCTTTCTTAAACAAGAGAGAGATAGTGCCTTCTCTTAAGGAGTCAGGCAGCAATTCTGTCTTATAGCTTTCCTCAAATAGGAGCAGTAGCGGATCCTGAAGCAGATCCCAAAAGGTGCAATAAAATTCTTTAGGGAGCCCGTCAGCACCCGGAGTTTTCCCCTTCTGTAAGCTCTCCATAGCCTGTCTCAGCTCTTCTACTGTCAAATCCCTCTCAAGTACTTCCCTATCTTCTTCACTCAAAACGTTTTCTAGCTTTGAGGTGAAAAAATGAATTTCTTCATCCTTTACCTCTGTAGAGCTGTACAGTCTTGAGTAGAAGGCCTCGGTGCAGGAGAGGATAGCACTCGGCTCTGTTCTCTCTCGTCCCTCCTCATCAACTACACTTTCCATGACAGACTTGGAGCCTACCACTTTCCTGAAAAAGAAGCGAGTACACTTCTCATTTTCTTCCAAGAACTGCACTCTGCTTCTTAACAGCACTCCTCGACTACTTTCTTCGGCTATGCTCCGGATGTCCTTTTTTAAAAGGGTGATATCCTCGAGCACATCGAAGCCACTGTGCAGCATCGTGTAGAGACGCTGCAGCTGCCTCCGTTTCCTGGCTAGCACTCCTCTCCGTCTGGCAGCAGCCTTCCTTCCCTCAGCCATGAAAAAGGCCTTTGTCCTCACCTTCACCTCCTCCCACCACTCTCCTACTGACCCGTACAGACACTGCAAGGACAGCCACTGTGATAGTTTCTCCTTGTAGCGGGATACTACCCCCTCGTTCTCTAGCAGCTTTGTGTTGAGTTTCCAGAGGCCTGGGCCAAAGACAGTCCCGCCCTGGAGTTCCACTCTACACCCTAAAGCCTGATGATCTGAGAAGAAGACAGGCTGAAGAGTGACCCCAACAACTTTCACTCTCGCTGAGACAAAGCAATAGTCAATTCTGGAGCTGCTATTCCTCCCTGACCATGTATATCCTGCTGTTGTGGGATATATACATCTATATGTGTCTGAGAGTTTAAAGTCTTGAACTAAGTTTTGCAGGGCCAGTGAGCTGGAATCCAATTTTATCGGAGAGCTAGACTGCCTGTCTGTGTGCTCTAAGATACAATTAAAATCCCCTCCCACTATCACGTCTGTGCTACATAACAATAGGGGAGAGAGTGCCTTGAGTAGCTCCACCCTTCCTCCCACGTCGGTAGGACAATACACATTGATTAGCCGCAGGTTAACGGTCCCCCATTCCACATCCACACACAGCAACCTGCCATCTATGACCCTCTGAATACTTTTCAATTTGAAAGCCCATCCTTTGAAAAGAATGGCCACGCCAGAGGCTCTGTTGTTATTGTCCCCTGACCAAACAGAAGGCCCTTTATCCCACCTATCTTCAAAGCTTTTATACCTCTCTTGATAGGCTAAAGCACACTCCTGCAACATCAACACATCTCCCTCTCTCTGCTGGAGGTAATCAAAGACAGACTGACATTTAACTCTGTCATTGATACCTCTGGTGTTAAGAGAAATTATGTTTAGAGCCATATTACATAAGAAAGTGGAACCAGTCTTTACAAAACACATTTCTCTTCTGTCTCACCTGTTACCTTCTTCTTTTTCTTTTTCTTCTTACCAATTTCCTGCCAGCCATCCTCTGAATGAGCCTTCATCAGGGTGGCAGCAGTAAAAGCGTTCACAGAGTCCATTTCAAGGAAGGGGCTAGAGGGAGGGGTGGAGGGGTTCCAGCTGTCCCCATCGCCATGCTCTCCTTCCTCCTCGCTCGGGGAGAAAACAGAGTCATTTTTCCTTTTCCTCACGTCCAGCTCCTGGGAGCACTGAGGGGAAAGGGGTGCAGCCGATGCACCAGTCTCCTCTTCCCCCTCACCCACCAGCTGCTGCAGATCCTCCGTGATGGACTGGATGGAGGAGAGGAGGGCATCTGTAGCACTTGCAGAGTCTGAGAAAAGCAGCTCCGCTGAATCCTGGGTATCCTCGCTGGACCCGCTCCACCGGGGGGCCCCACACTGGCCCTCGTTCTGAGGAGCAGGAGTGGGGGAGGGGTCCTCGCTGTTCTCGGGGGTTTTCAAACCCTCGTGCTTGTCTGGTGCAGTCTGCGGTTGTGGGGGCGTAGTGGATCTTTCTTCCACCGGCCCCGGAGCCACAGCAGGACTGATCCTGGCTGGAGGCTGAGAGTCTTTGTCCAACAAGGGTTCTTTGTTTGACTTGTTGTTTGCTTTGGCTTTTCGGGCCGGTTTGGCTGAAACAAGCACTGCCTCATCCTTTCTCATTTTGAGTTTATTGGCGTAGGCGTGAGGGCAGTTCTTAAAAACGTGTCCTTCCGAGCCACATAAATTGCACTTTGGCAGCATTGAACAGTCAGAGGCTAAATGTCCCTGTTTGCCACAGGTCTTGCAGCATTTCACAGTGCAGGACGATGCCAGGTGTCCCACAGCACCACAGCGCCGACACACCTTTGGTTGTCCCACATAAAAAACATAGCCATTGCAGGCGCCCAGCCGGATTGTAGAGGGCAGGTGCCTTAAGCCTCCATTTACATTGTCCGGTAGCAAGCGAACCTCGAATTTCCTTGCTCCTGTTTTTATACCGTCAACATCTCTAACCTCAGTTCCATGGTGGACGGTGCAGTACTGGTTAAGCCAGGTGTGAATGTCCTCCGTCTTTGCCAGTTCCGAGAACATAACAACATGCACGGTTTTCCTCTCTCTCTGTGTCAAAGGCTGCAAGTTGATCTTCTCAAGAGCAGGAACTTTCCCTCTTTTTGCCTCAAACACATCCACACATTGTTCAAACAGAGGATAGGTAGCAAATACAACCTCAAATGCTTTCTGACCTGGGAGAGCGAAGATGAAATCCAAGTGCCGAGGTTCAAAGCCAAGTTCCTTCTGCAACACTTTTCTGCTGAACTGCATACGATCCATGAAGAGGTCATCCAAAAGCTCAAAACGCACAGCATTCTTGCGGGATCCAAAAGTTGCCATTTCGTAAACTGCTAAACAAACACTGCTTCTACAAAACAAGAAAACAATCCAACAACTCCACCTACAGGCTGATCAAGGTATCTCCCCTGCCAGGTAAGTATGAGTTGTACAGGCCCCTGCAAGCGGCCCGCACCCACAGCACAGCACTCGCAGCCTAGGCCAGCTCCTCGCCCTGCACGCCACCGCCTCCTGCTGGGCCCACTCTTTCGCACACTCACACGCCACACCAACACTCAAAAGTGTGGGGAAAACGAGAAAACGAGCGCGCCGTTTCCTACACATCTGCAGTCGCCATTTCGCCATCGCAGCATGTCCCGGGATGCAATTCGGCCTCATTTACATATCACCAGACCGGCAGATCGCTACGCAAGCTCGCGACGTGCGCCTGCCACACACCGAACAAACACCGGAGCCTCTTCAGCAATTTCCGAAAAACGCGCCTGCTCGCCTGCCCCCAAGGCTCCGTCTCTTACCTGCTCTCCAGAGCCTGCTGCCTTCCGTGCTTTTCCCTCGGCACCGCTGCACCGCACCGCACACAGCTCCTGCAGCGGGGGGAGAAAGTTTCCACGCTCCGCCGCAGGGAAGGCTCGCTCCGTGCGCACACGTCCTTTCAATGCCAGTTCAACAAGTGCTCCGCATTAGCAGCGTCGGGGCTCCGGCGTGTCGCGCCTCACCTCACCTCGCACAGCCCCCTTCCTTCAATGTCTGGCGCTGGGCACGCCCCGCTCTCCTCCACCTCATCTTATCGCGTGTGACCTCCGACAATGGCCACAATGCCGGGGAATGGCACCTGTAAAGTGTTAATTGGGGCACAGGAACAGCCCGCCTCGTCTCGGGGGCCGGCTTCAAAGACAATACAGCAAGCACAGCGGGGCGGGGGAAGAAGACGACACGACACTCGCAGGCACATTCAGCTCCGGCGGGAACGAGTCCTCCGTCGGTCTTTTCAAGTGCTGAGAGCCGAGTAATCCCCGGTGACTAGGTCTCACCCTGCGACTCTCGACTGGGCTCACCCACGGCAGCCCAGCAGGTGTGAGCCCGGCCGGCACCCGGATGGGAGATTCCCCCCGGGAAAGCTCAGGTTGCTGCTGCTGCTCCTGCGAGAGGGGTGACTGGGACCAGTAGGGAGCGCTCACCCTGCGGGCTGTGTGGCTCTCTTATGCCCCAGCATCCTCATGGCGACACTCTGCTGCACAAACAGGCGCCGTCCTTCGGGGGAGGCGTAAAACCGAGGTGTCCTGACCCTCCTTGGCCATTCCAAATCCCAGGGCGTCTCTCAAGAAAGAGTCACGGGGGTGTTACCCATCAGTCGGGCTCTCCTCCTAATCCCCGTCTCACCTGTAACAATCAATGATGAGGCCCCCTGTCCCGTGATATTGTACTTGTCTCCTGGCCGCTGGCTGGCGCCGTGAGATTTAGTGCTCGCGCAAGAGACCGGGGCAGGGCGCGAACGCGGCCCCCCGCCCCCCACAAAGTGTGCGCTCCAGGTTCCCTCTCGGGGCTCTGCAGCACAGCGTCCCGGCGCTTCCTCCTCGCCGGCTGCCGGGACAGCGGAAAGGCAGCGAGAAGGAGCCTCTTGCTCTGACGCCGCAAGGCCACAAGAGGGCGGAGGCGCCGCGCGTCTGGCCGACGTGTAGGGCCGGTGCGCTTTATGTGCCGAAATAAAACGCGACAGCCCAGAAATGTTTTCAGAGTGCTGTGCACTGGAGGTTTCTGTCTTGTGAACACTTGCCTTGTGCTCCTCCGTGCAGTTTGTTTGTCCTGCTCCAGTGCGGGACAAGAGCAGGGCAAGCCAACTGAAGGGAGCACATTCGCCAACATCCAGGCACGCACTGAGTTCGAAAGCGGCTCCTTTCCAAAGAATCGCACATGAACGATCCCTCAGTCCCGCCCAGGGGGCACGGCGCCCCCGCCACACAGCTTCAAGTAGCGAGTCCGGCGCCCCGGCTTGCGCTTACGGCCACACCACCCTGAACACGCCCGATCTTGTCTGATCTCGGAAGCTAAGCAGGGTCGGGCCTGGTTAGTACTTGGATGGGAGACCGCCTGGGAATACCAGGTGCTGTAAGCTTTTGCTCTCTCGGCCAGCGGGGGTCGCCGTTGGTGCCGTAGGCTTTGGGAGGAAGAACTCGAGTATGGACATTTATTTCCCGAAAATACCAAACATTTCAATCTTCCCACTTTTGTTTCCTTCGGCAACGCTGACTGGCAAACGGTATCGCGACGGTCGTCCACTTTCTAGGCATGCCAGTTCAGAAAGAGAAGCTCCCTCACATCCCTTCAGATGCTCAAGAAAAATGATCGATATCCTGATCTCTAAAGATGGCTCTTTTAATGGCATGCGTGTGATTCGTATTAGGAAAAAAACACGTTTGTAAAACGAATATCGAAGCTGCCTCTAAATCTGCAATTGAAGGTCAGTCAATAAACAACTCGTTTTTCGTAGAAATATACATATATTCATTTATAACCCATTTCATTCATTGAGCACAGATTCTCCAACAAAATGAGCAGGGATGGATTCAGAGTGAGCAGAAAAAAAGGGAAAAACCGAGTTAAGAACAAGAAAGCATAGCGTATGTCTGTAACGGGCACTAAAACGAGTACCATGTCGTCTGCCGGTGCTCGTGAATAACCCCAGGGCGTCTTTCTAATAACCCCCCTCTATGAAGCGGTTTCACCAGCATGTTGTGCTGCTCACGGGGGGGGGGGGCTGCCGAGCGCGGAAGCCCAGCACAGCTCCCCAGCACACAGCAAAGCCGCCTGCACTGCCGCATCTGTTATTGGACCAAGCACACCAGGGGAGAGCGCGAACGCAGTCCCCCACTACCAGAAATTATGCAGTCGAGATTCCCACATTTGGGGAATTCGCAGGGGTCAGCACAGCCGGAGTGCAATGGCCGAGCCTCGCCCTGGGTCAACCAATTTCAATTTTTAAGAACTTTATTTTCTTTTCACAAAAAAGTACAGGACATCACAATTTAGAACGCTTTACATTAATATACATACTTAAAACAGTATATATGATCACATCTCATTACATTTTGACACGGTACCAGTTACATAGCAACAATTTCTTTTTTTCTGGTGCAAATCACATTCTTTACTTAAACATGATAATGTTTTTCACAGTTTCTTGAGATATTGACCTATGCTCTCTATTTCCCACAGATTTTCTGCTTCCTCCCTCCCTTCTCTCCACAGATCTCTGAGGTAATAGTTCTCTCGGGTGATGAACAGGGCCAGGCTACCTGCTGCCTTGACTGGGACCTCGATGCCTTTGAACAGCCCCATGTTCCTCACTCTCCACAGGGCGTCTTTCCCACTGTTCACCACGGCCCAGATCCTGTCAAACACGTCAGGAGGAAGTTTGACAGGAGAGATGCCGTATATGACGAAAGCAGCGGTCAGGGTAAATTGGGGCGAGAGAGCTTGCAACCAATTTTCAAACTGTGCCCAGAAGGCCTTAGCAAAAAAGCAGGACCACAGGAGATGGGTCACAGTCTCCTCCTCGCCGCAGCCCACCCTAACGCAGCGAGGGCTGGGGGTGAGGCCCCTACGGTACAAGAAAGTTCGTACCGGTAAGCACTGGTGGACGACACTCCAGGCTAAATCTCTGTGAATGTTGCACAGAAACTTAGAGGATGTGTGTTTCCACACCTTCCTTGTTTGGGCTGATGTTAAAATGCCCACAGGGGTCTGCCTATTGTTCTGGGGTGCAACGAAATCTTCCAGTTTTTGGACGCTGACATCTCGGAGGGGAATATGGCCAATTGGGTGAGATCTTAGAAAACTTTTAACTGTCCCATAAATTGCAGGGCATGTGTCAGAGAGTGGGACATCCAGCTTGGGTCTGACACCCCACACTCTGAACACCTCCCTACCTATCCAGAGCCTGGAAAAATAAGTCCAGGTACGCGCTGCAGGTGCTGTTGCAAAGCCTCTCAGCACAGAGGCCAGGAAAATGCACAGCAGCTTCGTAGCAATATCTGGGACAGACTTCCCCCCTGAGGGTAGCGGCCTGTACATTATTTCCCTTCTGAGTCTTTCCTGCTTCCCACCCCATAGAAATTGAAACATCAATCTCCTCAGCACCGCCGCAACACGGTGTGGGATTGGGAAGGTAGAAGCCAGAAAATTCAAGACAGGCAAGAGCTCAGCTTTGATGACCAGCACCTTCCCTGTCATGGTGAGGTCTCGGTCCTTCCATTGCATCAGTTTTTTGTTTAAGATTGGCAATTTGTTCTGCCAATTTACTGTTCCCATCTCTTCTCCAAAATACACCCCCAGGACCTTAATTCTCTTCTCTTGCAGCCTGAGATCATGTCCTTCTTTTGGCTCCCTCCAGTTCTGATAAAAAATCTCACTCTTAGATTTGTTAATTTTTGCAGAGGAAGCCAAAGAGAAACGATCACAGCACTGCAGAGCTCTGCTAATTGAGGCATTGTCAGAGAGGAGCAGGGTGACGTCATCCATGTATAGAGATGTCTTTACCTCTCCTCCCCCACTTCCAGGCACTGGTATCCCATTAATGGCCTGATCCTGGCGCAAGGCACAGGCTAAGGGCTCCATAGCCAAAACGAATAACAAGGGGGATAATGGGCAGCCCTGCCTCACCCCTGAACAGACTTCAAAGGGGCGTGATCTATTGCCATTAACCATTACTCTGCTGTTGCTACCTGTGTACAGCAGGTTAATCCACTTTCTCATGATGGGGCCAAACTTCATGTGCTCAAGTACCGATGTCAAGTACTGCCGGTTTAGGCGGTCAAAGGCCTTTTCTAGGTCTACACCTAAAATGCACAGAGGGAGGGAGCGATCCTCCGAGTACAGACAGACATCCCTCAACAAGGCCAGGTTGTCGCTCATCAGGCGTCCTGCTATCCCACAAGTCTGTTCTTTCCCTACCAGTGAGGCCACTACATTTTGTAGGCGCAGGAAAAGGGCTTTGGACAGGATCTTAGTGTCCACGCCTAACAGGCTGAGGGGTCTCCAGTTCTTTATGTCATTCTTTGCTCCTTTCTTAAACAAGAGAGAGATAGTGCCTTCTCTTAAGGAGTCAGGCAGCAATTCTGTCTTATAGCTTTCCTCAAATAGGAGCAGTAGCGGATCCTGAAGCAGATCCCAAAAGGTGCAATAAAATTCTTTAGGGAGCCCGTCAGCACCCGGAGTTTTCCCCTTCTGTAAGCTCTCCATAGCCTGTCTCAGCTCTTCTACTGTCAAATCCCTCTCAAGTACTTCCCTATCTTCTTCACTCAAAACGTTTTCTAGCTTTGAGGTGAAAAAATGAATTTCTTCATCCTTTACCTCTGTAGAGCTGTACAGTCTTGAGTAGAAGGCCTCGGTGCAGGAGAGGATAGCACTCGGCTCTGTTCTCTCTCGTCCCTCCTCATCAACTACACTTTCCATGACAGACTTGGAGCCTACCACTTTCCTGAAAAAGAAGCGAGTACACTTCTCATTTTCTTCCAAGAACTGCACTCTGCTTCTTAACAGCACTCCTCGACTACTTTCTTCGGCTATGCTCCGGATGTCCTTTTTTAAAAGGGTGATATCCTCGAGCACATCGAAGCCACTGTGCAGCATCGTGTAGAGACGCTGCAGCTGCCTCCGTTTCCTGGCTAGCACTCCTCTCCGTCTGGCAGCAGCCTTCCTTCCCTCAGCCATGAAAAAGGCCTTTGTCCTCACCTTCACCTCCTCCCACCACTCTCCTACTGACCCGTACAGACACTGCAAGGACAGCCACTGTGATAGTTTCTCCTTGTAGCGGGATACTACCCCCTCGTTCTCTAGCAGCTTTGTGTTGAGTTTCCAGAGGCCTGGGCCAAAGACAGTCCCGCCCTGGAGTTCCACTCTACACCCTAAAGCCTGATGATCTGAGAAGAAGACAGGCTGAAGAGTGACCCCAACAACTTTCACTCTCGCTGAGACAAAGCAATAGTCAATTCTGGAGCTGCTATTCCTCCCTGACCATGTATATCCTGCTGTTGTGGGATATATACATCTATATGTGTCTGAGAGTTTAAAGTCTTGAACTAAGTTTTGCAGGGCCAGTGAGCTGGAATCCAATTTTATCGGAGAGCTAGACTGCCTGTCTGTGTGCTCTAAGATACAATTAAAATCCCCTCCCACTATCACGTCTGTGCTACATAACAATAGGGGAGAGAGTGCCTTGAGTAGCTCCACCCTTCCTCCCACGTCGGTAGGACAATACACATTGATTAGCCGCAGGTTAACGGTCCCCCATTCCACATCCACACACAGCAACCTGCCATCTATGACCCTCTGAATACTTTTCAATTTGAAAGCCCATCCTTTGAAAAGAATGGCCACGCCAGAGGCTCTGTTGTTATTGTCCCCTGACCAAACAGAAGGCCCTTTATCCCACCTATCTTCAAAGCTTTTATACCTCTCTTGATAGGCTAAAGCACACTCCTGCAACATCAACACATCTCCCTCTCTCTGCTGGAGGTAATCAAAGACAGACTGACATTTAACTCTGTCATTGATACCTCTGGTGTTAAGAGAAATTATGTTTAGAGCCATATTACATAAGAAAGTGGAACCAGTCTTTACAAAACACATTTCTCTTCTGTCTCACCTGTTACCTTCTTCTTTTTCTTTTTCTTCTTACCAATTTCCTGCCAGCCATCCTCTGAATGAGCCTTCATCAGGGTGGCAGCAGTAAAAGCGTTCACAGAGTCCATTTCAAGGAAGGGGCTAGAGGGAGGGGTGGAGGGGTTCCAGCTGTCCCCATCGCCATGCTCTCCTTCCTCCTCGCTCGGGGAGAAAACAGAGTCATTTTTCCTTTTCCTCACGTCCAGCTCCTGGGAGCACTGAGGGGAAAGGGGTGCAGCCGATGCACCAGTCTCCTCTTCCCCCTCACCCACCAGCTGCTGCAGATCCTCCGTGATGGACTGGATGGAGGAGAGGAGGGCATCTGTAGCACTTGCAGAGTCTGAGAAAAGCAGCTCCGCTGAATCCTGGGTATCCTCGCTGGACCCGCTCCACCGGGGGGCCCCACACTGGCCCTCGTTCTGAGGAGCAGGAGTGGGGGAGGGGTCCTCGCTGTTCTCGGGGGTTTTCAAACCCTCGTGCTTGTCTGGTGCAGTCTGCGGTTGTGGGGGCGTAGTGGATCTTTCTTCCACCGGCCCCGGAGCCACAGCAGGACTGATCCTGGCTGGAGGCTGAGAGTCTTTGTCCAACAAGGGTTCTTTGTTTGACTTGTTGTTTGCTTTGGCTTTTCGGGCCGGTTTGGCTGAAACAAGCACTGCCTCATCCTTTCTCATTTTGAGTTTATTGGCGTAGGCGTGAGGGCAGTTCTTAAAAACGTGTCCTTCCGAGCCACATAAATTGCACTTTGGCAGCATTGAACAGTCAGAGGCTAAATGTCCCTGTTTGCCACAGGTCTTGCAGCATTTCACAGTGCAGGACGATGCCAGGTGTCCCACAGCACCACAGCGCCGACACACCTTTGGTTGTCCCACATAAAAAACATAGCCATTGCAGGCGCCCAGCCGGATTGTAGAGGGCAGGTGCCTTAAGCCTCCATTTACATTGTCCGGTAGCAAGCGAACCTCGAATTTCCTTGCTCCTGTTTTTATACCGTCAACATCTCTAACCTCAGTTCCATGGTGGACGGTGCAGTACTGGTTAAGCCAGGTGTGAATGTCCTCCGTCTTTGCCAGTTCCGAGAACATAACAACATGCACGGTTTTCCTCTCTCTCTGTGTCAAAGGCTGCAAGTTGATCTTCTCAAGAGCAGGAACTTTCCCTCTTTTTGCCTCAAACACATCCACACATTGTTCAAACAGAGGATAGGTAGCAAATACAACCTCAAATGCTTTCTGACCTGGGAGAGCGAAGATGAAATCCAAGTGCCGAAGTTCAAAGCCAAGTTCCTTCTGCAACACTTTTCTGCTGAACTGCATACGATCCATGAAGAGGTCATCCAAAAGCTCAAAACGCACAGCATTCTTGCGGGATCCAAAAGTTGCCATTTCGTAAACTGCTAAACAAACACTGCTTCTACAAAACAAGAAAACAATCCAACAACTCCACCTACAGGCTGATCAAGGTATCTCCCCTGCCAGGTAAGTATGAGTTGTACAGGCCCCTGCAAGCGGCCCGCACCCACAGCACAGCACTCGCAGCCTAGGCCAGCTCCTCGCCCTGCACGCCACCGCCTCCTGCTGGGCCCACTCTTTCGCACACTCACACGCCACACCAACACTCAAAAGTGTGGGGAAAACGAGAAAACGAGCGCGCCGTTTCCTACACATCTGCAGTCGCCATTTCGCCATCGCAGCATGTCCCGGGATGCAATTCGGCCTCATTTACATATCACCAGACCGGCAGATCGCTACGCAAGCTCGCGACGTGCGCCTGCCACACACCGAACAAACACCGGAGCCTCTTCAGCAATTTCCGAAAAACGCGCCTGCTCGCCTGCCCCCAAGGCTCCGTCTCTTACCTGCTCTCCAGAGCCTGCTGCCTTCCGTGCTTTTCCCTCGGCACCGCTGCACCGCACCGCACACAGCTCCTGCAGCGGGGGGAGAAAGTTTCCACGCTCCGCCGCAGGGAAGGCTCGCTCCGTGCGCACACGTCCTTTCAATGCCAGTTCAACAAGTGCTCCGCATTAGCAGCGTCGGGGCTCCGGCGTGTCGCGCCTCACCTCACCTCGCACAGCCCCCTTCCTTCAATGTCTGGCGCTGGGCACGCCCCGCTCTCCTCCACCTCATCTTATCGCGTGTGACCTCCGACAATGGCCACAATGCCGGGGAATGGCACCTGTAAAGTGTTAATTGGGGCACAGGAACAGCCCGCCTCGTCTCGGGGGCCGGCTTCAAAGACAATACAGCAAGCACAGCGGGGCGGGGGAAGAAGACGACACGACACTCGCAGGCACATTCAGCTCCGGCGGGAACGAGTCCTCCGTCGGTCTTTTCAAGTGCTGAGAGCCGAGTAATCCCCGGTGACTAGGTCTCACCCTGCGACTCTCGACTGGGCTCACCCACGGCAGCCCAGCAGGTGTGAGCCCGGCCGGCACCCGGATGGGAGATTCCCCCCGGGAAAGCTCAGGTTGCTGCTGCTGCTGCTCCTGCGAGAGGGGTGACTGGGACCAGTAGGGAGCGCTCACCCTGCGGGCTGTGTGGCTCTCTTATGCCCCAGCATCCTCATGGCGACACTCTGCTGCACAAACAGGCGCCGTCCTTCGGGGGAGGCGTAAAACCGAGGTGTCCTGACCCTCCTTGGCCATTCCAAATCCCAGGGCGTCTCTCAAGAAAGAGTCACGGGGGTGTTACCCATCAGTCGGGCTCTCCTCCTAATCCCCGTCTCACCTGTAACAATCAATGATGAGGCCCCCTGTCCCGTGATATTGTACTTGTCTCCTGGCCGCTGGCTGGCGCCGTGAGATTTAGTGCTCGCGCAAGAGACCGGGGCAGGGCGCGAACGCGGCCCCCCGCCCCCCGCCCCCCACAAAGTGTGCGCTCCAGGTTCCCTCTCGGGGCTCTGCAGCACAGCGTCCCGGCGCTTCCTCCTCGCCGGCCGCCGGGACAGCGGAAAGGCAGCGAGAAGGAGCCTCTTGCTCTGACGCCGCAAGGGCACAAGAGGGCGGAGGCGCCGCGCGTCTGGCCGACGTGTAGGGCCGGTGCGCTTTATGTGCCGAAATAAAACGCGACAGCCCAGAAATGTTTTCAGAGTGCTGTGCACTGGAGGTTTCTGTCTTGTGAACACTTGCCTTGTGCTCCTCCGTGCAGTTTGTTTGTCCTGCTCCAGTGCGGGACAAGAGCAGGGCAAGCCAACTGAAGGGAGCACATTCGCCAACATCCAGGCACGCACTGAGTTCGAAAGCGGCTCCTTTCCAAAGAATCGCACATGAACGATCCCTCAGTCCCGCCCAGAGGGCACGGCGCCCCCGCCACACAGCTTCAAGTAGCGAGTCCGGCGGCCCGGCTTGCGCTTACGGCCACACCACCCTGAACACGCCCGATCTCGTCTGATCTCGGAAGCTAAGCAGGGTCGGGCCTGGTTAGTACTTGGATGGGAGACCGCCTGGGAATACCAGGTGCTGTAAGCTTTTGCTCTCTCGGCCAGCGGGGGTCGCCGTTGGTGCCGTAGGCTTTGGGAGGAAGAACTCGAGTATGGACATTTATTTCCCAAAAATACCAAACATTTCAATCTTCCCACTTTTGTTTCCTTCGGCAACGCTGACTGGCAAACGGTATCGCGACGGTCGTCCACTTTCTAGGCATGCCAGTTCAGAAAGAGAAGCTCCCTCACATCCCTTCAGATGCTCAAGAAAAATGATCGATATCCTGATCTCTAAAGATGGCTCTTTTAATGGCATGCGTGTGATTCGTATTAGGAAAAAAACACGTTTGTAAAACGAATATCGAAGCTGCCTCTAAATCTGCAATTGAAGGTCAGTCAATAAACAACTCGTTTTTCGTAGAAATATACATATATTCATTTATAACCCATTTCATTCATTGAGCACAGATTCTCCAACAAAATGAGCAGGGATGGATTCAGAGTGAGCAGAAAAAAAGGGAAAAACCGAGTTAAGAACAAGAAAGCATAGCGTATGTCTGTAACGGGCACTAAAACGAGTACCGTGTCGTCTGCCGGTGCTCGTGAATAACCCCAGGGCGTCTTTCTAATAACCCCCCTCTATGAAGCGGTTTCACCAGCATGTTGTGCTGCTCACGGGGGGGGGGGGCTGCCGAGCGCGGAAGCCCAGCACAGCTCCCCAGCACACAGCAAAGCCGCCTGCACTGCCGCATCTGTTATTGGACCAAGCACACCAGGGGAGAGCGCGAACGCAGTCCCCCACTACCAGAAATTATGCAGTCGAGATTCCCACATTTGGGGAATTCGCAGGGGTCAGCACAGCCGGAGTGCAATGGCCGAGCCTCGCCCTGGGTCAACCAATTTCAATTTTTAAGAACTTTATTTTCTTTTCACAAAAAAGTACAGGACATCACAATTTAGAACGCTTTACATTAATATACATACTTAAAACAGTATATATGATCACATCTCATTACATTTTGACACGGTACCAGTTACATAGCAACAATTTCTTTTTTTCTGGTGCAAATCACATTCTTTACTTAAACATGATAATGTTTTTCACAGTTTCTTGAGATATTGACCTATGCTCTCTATTTCCCACAGATTTTCTGCTTCCTCCCTCCCTTCTCTCCACAGATCTCTGAGGTAATAGTTCTCTCGGGTGATGAACAGGGCCAGGCTACCTGCTGCCTTGACTGGGACCTCGATGCCTTTGAACAGCCCCATGTTCCTCACTCTCCACAGGGCGTCTTTCCCACTGTTCACCACGGCCCAGATCCTGTCAAACACGTCAGGAGGAAGTTTGACAGGAGAGATGCCGTATATGACGAAAGCAGCGGTCAGGGTAAATTGGGGCGAGAGAGCTTGCAACCAATTTTCAAACTGTGCCCAGAAGGCCTTAGCAAAAAAGCAGGACCACAGGAGATGGGTCACAGTCTCCTCCTCGCCGCAGCCCACCCTAACGCAGCGAGGGCTGGGGGTGAGGCCCCTACGGTACAAGAAAGTTCGTACCGGTAAGCACTGGTGGACGACACTCCAGGCTAAATCTCTGTGAATGTTGCACAGAAACTTAGAGGATGTGTGTTTCCACACCTTCCTTGTTTGGGCTGATGTTAAAATGCCCACAGGGGTCTGCCTATTGTTCTGGGGTGCAACGAAATCTTCCAGTTTTTGGACGCTGACATCTCGGAGGGGAATATGGCCAATTGGGTGAGATCTTAGAAAACTTTTAACTGTCCCATAAATTGCAGGGCATGTGTCAGAGAGTGGGACATCCAGCTTGGGTCTGACACCCCACACTCTGAACACCTCCCTACCTATCCAGAGCCTGGAAAAATAAGTCCAGGTACGCGCTGCAGGTGCTGTTGCAAAGCCTCTCAGCACAGAGGCCAGGAAAATGCACAGCAGCTTCGTAGCAATATCTGGGACAGACTTCCCCCCTGAGGGTAGCGGCCTGTACATTATTTCCCTTCTGAGTCTTTCCTGCTTCCCACCCCATAGAAATTGAAACATCAATCTCCTCAGCACCGCCGCAACACGGTGTGGGATTGGGAAGGTAGAAGCCAGAAAATTCAAGACAGGCAAGAGCTCAGCTTTGATGACCAGCACCTTCCCTGTCATGGTGAGGTCTCGGTCCTTCCATTGCATCAGTTTTTTGTTTAAGATTGGCAATTTGTTCTGCCAATTTACTGTTCCCATCTCTTCTCCAAAATACACCCCCAGGACCTTAATTCTCTTCTCTTGCAGCCTGAGATCATGTCCTTCTTTTGGCTCCCTCCAGTTCTGATAAAAAATCTCACTCTTAGATTTGTTAATTTTTGCAGAGGAAGCCAAAGAGAAACGATCACAGCACTGCAGAGCTCTGCTAATTGAGGCATTGTCAGAGAGGAGCAGGGTGACGTCATCCATGTATAGAGATGTCTTTACCTCTCCTCCCCCACTTCCAGGCACTGGTATCCCATTAATGGCCTGATCCTGGCGCAAGGCACAGGCTAAGGGCTCCATAGCCAAAACGAATAACAAGGGGGATAATGGGCAGCCCTGCCTCACCCCTGAACAGACTTCAAAGGGGCGTGATCTATTGCCATTAACCATTACTCTGCTGTTGCTACCTGTGTACAGCAGGTTAATCCACTTTCTCATGATGGGGCCAAACTTCATGTGCTCAAGTACCGATGTCAAGTACTGCCGGTTTAGGCGGTCAAAGGCCTTTTCTAGGTCTACACCTAAAATGCACAGAGGGAGGGAGCGATCCTCCGAGTACAGACAGACATCCCTCAACAAGGCCAGGTTGTCGCTCATCAGGCGTCCTGCTATCCCACAAGTCTGTTCTTTCCCTACCAGTGAGGCCACTACATTTTGTAGGCGCAGGAAAAGGGCTTTGGACAGGATCTTAGTGTCCACGCCTAACAGGCTGAGGGGTCTCCAGTTCTTTATGTCATTCTTTGCTCCTTTCTTAAACAAGAGAGAGATAGTGCCTTCTCTTAAGGAGTCAGGCAGCAATTCTGTCTTATAGCTTTCCTCAAATAGGAGCAGTAGCGGATCCTGAAGCAGATCCCAAAAGGTGCAATAAAATTCTTTAGGGAGCCCGTCAGCACCCGGAGTTTTCCCCTTCTGTAAGCTCTCCATAGCCTGTCTCAGCTCTTCTACTGTCAAATCCCTCTCAAGTACTTCCCTATCTTCTTCACTGAAAACGTTTTCTAGCTTTGAGGTGAAAAAATGAATTTCTTCATCCTTTACCTCTGTAGAGCTGTACAGTCTTGAGTAGAAGGCCTCGGTGCAGGAGAGGATAGCACTCGGCTCTGTTCTCTCTCGTCCCTCCTCATCAACTACACTTTCCATGACAGACTTGGAGCCTACCACTTTCCTGAAAAAGAAGCGAGTACACTTCTCATTTTCTTCCAAGAACTGCACTCTGCTTCTTAACAGCACTCCTCGACTACTTTCTTCGGCTATGCTCCGGATGTCCTTTTTTAAAAGGGTGATATCCTCGAGCACATCGAAGCCACTGTGCAGCATCGTGTAGAGACGCTGCAGCTGCCTCCGTTTCCTGGCTAGCACTCCTCTCCGTCTGGCAGCAGCCTTCCTTCCCTCAGCCATGAAAAAGGCCTTTGTCCTCACCTTCACCTCCTCCCACCACTCTCCTACTGACCCGTACAGACACTGCAAGGACAGCCACTGTGATAGTTTCTCCTTGTAGCGGGATACTACCCCCTCGTTCTCTAGCAGCTTTGTGTTGAGTTTCCAGAGGCCTGGGCCAAAGACAGTCCCGCCCTGGAGTTCTACTCTACACCCTAAAGCCTGGTGATCTGAGAAGAAGACAGGCTGAAGAGTGACCCCAACAACTTTCACTCTCGCTGAGACAAAGCAATAGTCAATTCTGGAGCTGCTATTCCTCCCTGACCATGTATATCCTGCTGTTGTGGGATATATACATCTATATGTGTCTGAGAGTTTAAAGTCTTGAACTAAGTTTTGCAGGGCCAGTGAGCTGGAATCCAATTTTATCGGAGAGCTAGACTGCCTGTCTGTGTGCTCTAAGATACAATTAAAATCCCCTCCCACTATCACGTCTGTGCTACATAACAATAGGGGAGAGAGTGCCTTGAGTAGCTCCACCCTTCCTCCCACGTCAGTAGGACAATACACATTGATTAGCCGCAGGTTAACGGTCCCCCATTCCACATCCACACACAGCAACCTGCCATCTATGACCCTCTGAATACTTTTCAATTTGAAAGCCCATCCTTTGAAAAGAATGGCCACGCCAGAGGCTCTGTTGTTATTGTCCCCTGACCAAACAGAAGGCCCTTTATCCCACCTATCTTCAAAGCTTTTATACCTCTCTTGATAGGCTAAAGCACACTCCTGCAACATCAACACATCTCCCTCTCTCTGCTGGAGGTAATCAAAGACAGACTGACATTTAACTCTGTCATTGATACCTCTGGTGTTAAGAGAAATTATGTTTAGAGCCATATTACATAAGAAAGTGGAACCAGTCTTTACAAAACACATTTCTCTTCTGTCTCACCTGTTACCTTCTTCTTTTTCTTTTTCTTCTTACCAATTTCCTGCCAGCCATCCTCTGAATGAGCCTTCATCAGGGTGGCAGCAGTAAAAGCGTTCACAGAGTCCATTTCAAGGAAGGGGCTAGAGGGAGGGGTGGAGGGGTTCCAGCTGTCCCCATCGCCATGCTCTCCTTCCTCCTCGCTCGGGGAGAAAACAGAGTCATTTTTCCTTTTCCTCACGTCCAGCTCCTGGGAGCACTGAGGGGAAAGGGGTGCAGCCGATGCACCAGTCTCCTCCTCCCCCTCACCCACCAGCTGCTGCAGATCCTCCGTGATGGACTGGATGGAGGAGAGGAGGGCATCTGTAGCACTTGCAGAGTCTGGGAAAAGCAGCTCCGCTGAATCCTGGTTATCCTCGCTGGACCCGCTCCACCGGGGGGCCCCACACTGGCCCTCGTTCTGAGGAGCAGGAGTGGGGGAGGGGTCCTCGCTGTTCTCGGGGGTTTTCAAACCCTCGTGCTTGTCTGGTGCAGTCTGCGGTTGTGGGGGCGTAGTGGATCTTTCTTCCACCGGCCCCGGAGCCACAGCAGGACTGATCCTGGCTGGAGGCTGAGAGTCTTTGTCCAACAAGGGTTCTTTGTTTGACTTGTTGTTTGCTTTGGCTTTTCGGGCCGGTTTGGCTGAAACAAGCACTGCCTCATCCTTTCTCATTTTGAGTTTATTGGCGTAGGCGTGAGGGCAGTTCTTAAAAACGTGTCCTTCCGAGCCACATAAATTGCACTTTGGCAGCATTGAACAGTCAGAGGCTAAATGTCCCTGTTTGCCACAGGTCTTGCAGCATTTCACAGTGCAGGACGATGCCAGGTGTCCCACAGCACCACAGCGCCGACACACCTTTGGTTGTCCCACATAAAAAAACATAGCCATTGCAGGCGCCCAGCCGGATTGTAGAGGGCAGGTGCCTTAAGCCTCCATTTACATTGTCCGGTAGCAAGCGAACCTCGAATTTCCTTGCTCCTGTTTTTATACCGTCAACATCTCTAACCTCAGTTCCATGGTGGACGGTGCAGTACTGGTTAAGCCAGGTGTGAATGTCCTCCGTCTTTGCCAGTTCCGAGAACATAACAACATGCACGGTTTTCCTCTCTCTCTGTGTCAAAGGCTGCAAGTTGATCTTCTCAAGAGCAGGAACTTTCCCTCTTTTTGCCTCAAACACATCCACACATTGTTCAAACAGAGGATAGGTAGCAAATACAACCTCAAATGCTTTCTGACCTGGGAGAGCGAAGATGAAATCCAAGTGCCGAGGTTCAAAGCCAAGTTCCTTCTGCAACACTTTTCTGCTGAACTGCATACGATCCATGAAGAGGTCATCCAAAAGCTCAAAACGCAGAGCATTCTTGCGGGATCCAAAAGTTGCCATTTCGTAAACTGCTAAACAAACACTGCTTCTACAAAACAAGAAAACAATCCAACAACTCCACCTACAGGCTGATCAAGGTATCTCCCCTGCCAGGTAAGTATGAGTTGTACAGGCCCCTGCAAGCGGCCCGCACCCACAGCACAGCACTCGCAGCCTAGGCCAGCTCCTCGCCCTGCACGCCACCGCCTCCTGCTGGGCCCACTCTTTCGCACACTCACACGCCACACCAACACTCAAAAGTGTGGGGAAAACGAGAAAACGAGCGCGCCGTTTCCTACACATCTGCAGTCGCCATTTCGCCATCGCAGCATGTCCCGGGATGCAATTCGGCCTCATTTACATATCACCAGACCGGCAGATCGCTACGCAAGCTCGCGACGTGCGCCTGCCACACACCGAACAAACACCGGAGCCTCTTCAGCAATTTCCGAAAAACGCGCCTGCTCGCCTGCCCCCAAGGCTCCGTCTCTTACCTGCTCTCCAGAGCCTGCTGCCTTCCGTGCTTTTCCCTCGGCACCGCTGCACCGCACCGCACACAGCTCCTGCAGCGGGGGGAGAAAGTTTCCACGCTCCGCCGCAGGGAAGGCTCGCTCCGTGCGCACACGTCCTTTCAATGCCAGTTCAACAAGTGCTCCGCATTAGCAGCGTCGGGGCTCCGGCGTGTCGCGCCTCACCTCACCTCGCACAGCCCCCTTCCTTCAATGTCTGGCGCTGGGCACGCCCCGCTCTCCTCCACCTCATCTTATCGCGTGTGACCTCCGACAATGGCCACAATGCCGGGGAATGGCACCTGTAAAGTGTTAATTGGGGCACAGGAACAGCCCGCCTCGTCTCGGGGGCCGGCTTCAAAGACAATACAGCAAGCACAGCGGGGCGGGGGAAGAAGACGACACGACACTCGCAGGCACATTCAGCTCCGGCGGGAACGAGTCCTCCGTCGGTCTTTTCAAGTGCTGAGAGCCGAGTAATCCCCGGTGACTAGGTCTCACCCTGCGACTCTCGACTGGGCTCACCCACGGCAGCCCAGCAGGTGTGAGCCCGGCCGGCACCCGGATGGGAGATTCCCCCCGGGAAAGCTCAGGTTGCTGCTGCTGCTCCTGCGAGAGGGGTGACTGGGACCAGTAGGGAGCGCTCACCCTGCGGGCTGTGTGGCTCTCTTATGCCCCAGCATCCTCATGGCGACACTCTGCTGCACAAACAGGCGCCGTCCTTCGGGGGAGGCGTAAAACCGAGGTGTCCTGACCCTCCTTGGCCATTCCAAATCCCAGGGCGTCTCTCAAGAAAGAGTCACGGGGGTGTTACCCATCAGTCGGGCTCTCCTCCTAATCCCCGTCTCACCTGTAACAATCAATGATGAGGCCCCCTGTCCCGTGATATTGTACTTGTCTCCTGGCCGCTGGCTGGCGCCGTGAGATTTAGTGCTCGCGCAAGAGACCGGGGCAGGGCGCGAACGCGGCCCCCCGCCCCCCGCAAAGTGTGCGCTCCAGGTTCCCTCTCGGGGCTCTGCAGCACAGCGTCCCGGCGCTTCCTCCTCGCCGGCCGCCGGGACAGCGGAAAGGCAGCGAGAAGGAGCCTCTTGCTCTGACGCCGCAAGGCCACAAGAGGGCGGAGGCGCCGCGCGTCTGGCCGACGTGTAGGGCCGGTGCGCTTTATGTGCCGAAATAAAACGCGACAGCCCAGAAATGTTTTCAGAGTGCTGTGCACTGGAGGTTTCTGTCTTGTGAACACTTGCCTTGTGCTCCTCCGTGCAGTTTGTTTGTCCTGCTCCAGTGCGGGACAAGAGCAGGGCAAGCCAACTGAAGGGAGCACATTCGCCAACATCCAGGCACGCACTGAGTTCGAAAGCGGCTCCTTTCCAAAGAATCGCACATGAACGATCCCTCAGTCCCGCCCAGGGGGCACGGCGCCCCCGCCACACAGCTTCAAGTAGCGAGTCCGGCGCCCCGGCTTGCGCTTACGGCCACACCACCCTGAACACGCCCGATCTCGTCTGATCTCGGAAGCTAAGCAGGGTCGGGCCTGGTTAGTACTTGGATGGGAGACCGCCTGGGAATACCAGGTGCTGTAAGCTTTTGCTCTCTCGGCCAGCGGGGGTCGCCGTTGGTGCCGTAGGCTTTGGGAGGAAGAACTCGAGTATGGACATTTATTTCCCAAAAATACCAAACATTTCAATCTTCCCACTTTTGTTTCCTTCGGCAACGCTGACTGGCAAACGGTATCGCGACGGTCGTCCACTTTCTAGGCATGCCAGTTCAGAAAGAGAAGCTCCCTCACATCCCTTCAGATGCTCAAGAAAAATGATCGATATCCTGATCTCTAAAGATGGCTCTTTTAATGGCATGCGTGTGATTCGTATTAGGAAAAAAACACGTTTGTAAAACGAATATCGAAGCTGCCTCTAAATCTGCAATTGAAGGTCAGTCAATAAACAACTCGTTTTTCGTAGAAATATACATATATTCATTTATAACCCATTTCATTCATTGAGCACAGATTCTCCAACAAAATGAGCAGGGATGGATTCAGAGTGAGCAGAAAAAAAGGGAAAAACCGAGTTAAGAACAAGAAAGCATAGCGTATGTCTGTAACGGGCACTAAAACGAGTACCGTGTCGTCTGCCGGTGCTCGTGAATAACCCCAGGGCGTCTTTCTAATAACCCCCCTCTATGAAGCGGTTTCACCAGCATGTTGTGCTGCTCACGGGGGGGGGGGGCTGCCGAGCGCGGAAGCCCAGCACAGCTCCCCAGCACACAGCAAAGCCGCCTGCACTGCCGCATCTGTTATTGGACCAAGCACACCAGGGGAGAGCGCGAACGCAGTCCCCCACTACCAGAAATTATGCAGTCGAGATTCCCACATTTGGGGAATTCGCAGGGGTCAGCACAGCCGGAGTGCAATGGCCGAGCCTCGCCCTGGGTCAACCAATTTCAATTTTTAAGAACTTTATTTTCTTTTCACAAAAAAGTACAGGACATCACAATTTAGAACGCTTTACATTAATATACATACTTAAAACAGTATATATGATCACATCTCATTACATTTTGACACGGTACCAGTTACATAGCAACAATTTCTTTTTTTCTGGTGCAAATCACATTCTTTACTTAAACATGATAATGTTTTTCACAGTTTCTTGAGATATTGACCTATGCTCTCTATTTCCCACAGATTTTCTGCTTCCTCCCTCCCTTCTCTCCACAGATCTCTGAGGTAATAGTTCTCTCGGGTGATGAACAGGGCCAGGCTACCTGCTGCCTTGACTGGGACCTCGATGCCTTTGAACAGCCCCATGTTCCTCACTCTCCACAGGGCGTCTTTCCCACTGTTCACCACGGCCCAGATCCTGTCAAACACGTCAGGAGGAAGTTTGACAGGAGAGATGCCGTATATGACGAAAGCAGCGGTCAGGGTAAATTGGGGCGAGAGAGCTTGCAACCAATTTTCAAACTGTGCCCAGAAGGCCTTAGCAAAAAAGCAGGACCACAGGAGATGGGTCACAGTCTCCTCCTCGCCGCAGCCCACCCTAACGCAGCGAGGGCTGGGGGTGAGGCCCCTACGGTACAAGAAAGTTCGTACCGGTAAGCACTGGTGGACGACACTCCAGGCTAAATCTCTGTGAATGTTGCACAGAAACTTAGAGGATGTGTGTTTCCACACCTTCCTTGTTTGGGCTGATGTTAAAATGCCCACAGGGGTCTGCCTATTGTTCTGGGGTGCAACGAAATCTTCCAGTTTTTGGACGCTGACATCTCGGAGGGGAATATGGCCAATTGGGTGAGATCTTAGAAAACTTTTAACTGTCCCATAAATTGCAGGGCATGTGTCAGAGAGTGGGACATCCAGCTTGGGTCTGACACCCCACACTCTGAACACCTCCCTACCTATCCAGAGCCTGGAAAAATAAGTCCAGGTACGCGCTGCAGGTGCTGTTGCAAAGCCTCTCAGCACAGAGGCCAGGAAAATGCACAGCAGCTTCGTAGCAATATCTGGGACAGACTTCCCCCCTGAGGGTAGCGGCCTGTACATTATTTCCCTTCTGAGTCTTTCCTGCTTCCCACCCCATAGAAATTGAAACATCAATCTCCTCAGCACCGCCGCAACACGGTGTGGGATTGGGAAGGTAGAAGCCAGAAAATTCAAGACAGGCAAGAGCTCAGCTTTGATGACCAGCACCTTCCCTGTCATGGTGAGGTCTCGGTCCTTCCATTGCATCAGTTTTTTGTTTAAGATTGGCAATTTGTTCTGCCAATTTACTGTTCCCATCTCTTCTCCAAAATACACCCCCAGGACCTTAATTCTCTTCTCTTGCAGCCTGAGATCATGTCCTTCTTTTGGCTCCCTCCAGTTCTGATAAAAAATCTCACTCTTAGATTTGTTAATTTTTGCAGAGGAAGCCAAAGAGAAACGATCACAGCACTGCAGAGCTCTGCTAATTGAGGCATTGTCAGAGAGGAGCAGGGTGACGTCATCCATGTATAGAGATGTCTTTACCTCTCCTCCCCCACTTCCAGGCACTGGTATCCCATTAATGGCCTGATCCTGGCGCAAGGCACAGGCTAAGGGCTCCATAGCCAAAACGAATAACAAGGGGGATAATGGGCAGCCCTGCCTCACCCCTGAACAGACTTCAAAGGGGCGTGATCTATTGCCATTAACCATTACTCTGCTGTTGCTACCTGTGTACAGCAGGTTAATCCACTTTCTCATGATGGGGCCAAACTTCATGTGCTCAAGTACCGATGTCAAGTACTGCCGGTTTAGGCGGTCAAAGGCCTTTTCTAGGTCTACACCTAAAATGCACAGAGGGAGGGAGCGATCCTCCGAGTACAGACAGACATCCCTCAACAAGGCCAGGTTGTCGCTCATCAGGCGTCCTGCTATCCCACAAGTCTGTTCTTTCCCTACCAGTGAGGCCACTACATTTTGTAGGCGCAGGAAAAGGGCTTTGGACAGGATCTTAGTGTCCACGCCTAACAGGCTGAGGGGTCTCCAGTTCTTTATGTCATTCTTTGCTCCTTTCTTAAACAAGAGAGAGATAGTGCCTTCTCTTAAGGAGTCAGGCAGCAATTCTGTCTTATAGCTTTCCTCAAATAGGAGCAGTAGCGGATCCTGAAGCAGATCCCAAAAGGTGCAATAAAATTCTTTAGGGAGCCCGTCAGCACCCGGAGTTTTCCCCTTCTGTAAGCTCTCCATAGCCTGTCTCAGCTCTTCTACTGTCAAATCCCTCTCAAGTACTTCCCTATCTTCTTCACTGAAAACGTTTTCTAGCTTTGAGGTGAAAAAATGAATTTCTTCATCCTTTACCTCTGTAGAGCTGTACAGTCTTGAGTAGAAGGCCTCGGTGCAGGAGAGGATAGCACTCGGCTCTGTTCTCTCTCGTCCCTCCTCATCAACTACACTTTCCATGACAGACTTGGAGCCTACCACTTTCCTGAAAAAGAAGCGAGTACACTTCTCATTTTCTTCCAAGAACTGCACTCTGCTTCTTAACAGCACTCCTCGACTACTTTCTTCGGCTATGCTCCGGATGTCCTTTTTTAAAAGGGTGATATCCTCGAGCACATCGAAGCCACTGTGCAGCATCGTGTAGAGACGCTGCAGCTGCCTCCGTTTCCTGGCTAGCACTCCTCTCCGTCTGGCAGCAGCCTTCCTTCCCTCAGCCATGAAAAAGGCCTTTGTCCTCACCTTCACCTCCTCCCACCACTCTCCTACTGACCCGTACAGACACTGCAAGGACAGCCACTGTGATAGTTTCTCCTTGTAGCGGGATACTACCCCCTCGTTCTCTAGCAGCTTTGTGTTGAGTTTCCAGAGGCCTGGGCCAAAGACAGTCCCGCCCTGGAGTTCTACTCTACACCCTAAAGCCTGGTGATCTGAGAAGAAGACAGGCTGAAGAGTGACCCCAACAACTTTCACTCTCGCTGAGACAAAGCAATAGTCAATTCTGGAGCTGCTATTCCTCCCTGACCATGTATATCCTGCTGTTGTGGGATATATACATCTATATGTGTCTGAGAGTTTAAAGTCTTGAACTAAGTTTTGCAGGGCCAGTGAGCTGGAATCCAATTTTATCGGAGAGCTAGACTGCCTGTCTGTGTGCTCTAAGATACAATTAAAATCCCCTCCCACTATCACGTCTGTGCTACATAACAATAGGGGAGAGAGTGCCTTGAGTAGCTCCACCCTTCCTCCCACGTCAGTAGGACAATACACATTGATTAGCCGCAGGTTAACGGTCCCCCATTCCACATCCACACACAGCAACCTGCCATCTATGACCCTCTGAATACTTTTCAATTTGAAAGCCCATCCTTTGAAAAGAATGGCCACGCCAGAGGCTCTGTTGTTATTGTCCCCTGACCAAACAGAAGGCCCTTTATCCCACCTATCTTCAAAGCTTTTATACCTCTCTTGATAGGCTAAAGCACACTCCTGCAACATCAACACATCTCCCTCTCTCTGCTGGAGGTAATCAAAGACAGACTGACATTTAACTCTGTCATTGATACCTCTGGTGTTAAGAGAAATTATGTTTAGAGCCATATTACATAAGAAAGTGGAACCAGTCTTTACAAAACACATTTCTCTTCTGTCTCACCTGTTACCTTCTTCTTTTTCTTTTTCTTCTTACCAATTTCCTGCCAGCCATCCTCTGAATGAGCCTTCATCAGGGTGGCAGCAGTAAAAGCGTTCACAGAGTCCATTTCAAGGAAGGGGCTAGAGGGAGGGGTGGAGGGGTTCCAGCTGTCCCCATCGCCATGCTCTCCTTCCTCCTCGCTCGGGGAGAAAACAGAGTCATTTTTCCTTTTCCTCACGTCCAGCTCCTGGGAGCACTGAGGGGAAAGGGGTGCAGCCGATGCACCAGTCTCCTCCTCCCCCTCACCCACCAGCTGCTGCAGATCCTCCGTGATGGACTGGATGGAGGAGAGGAGGGCATCTGTAGCACTTGCAGAGTCTGGGAAAAGCAGCTCCGCTGAATCCTGGTTATCCTCGCTGGACCCGCTCCACCGGGGGGCCCCACACTGGCCCTCGTTCTGAGGAGCAGGAGTGGGGGAGGGGTCCTCGCTGTTCTCGGGGGTTTTCAAACCCTCGTGCTTGTCTGGTGCAGTCTGCGGTTGTGGGGGCGTAGTGGATCTTTCTTCCACCGGCCCCGGAGCCACAGCAGGACTGATCCTGGCTGGAGGCTGAGAGTCTTTGTCCAACAAGGGTTCTTTGTTTGACTTGTTGTTTGCTTTGGCTTTTCGGGCCGGTTTGGCTGAAACAAGCACTGCCTCATCCTTTCTCATTTTGAGTTTATTGGCGTAGGCGTGAGGGCAGTTCTTAAAAACGTGTCCTTCCGAGCCACATAAATTGCACTTTGGCAGCATTGAACAGTCAGAGGCTAAATGTCCCTGTTTGCCACAGGTCTTGCAGCATTTCACAGTGCAGGACGATGCCAGGTGTCCCACAGCACCACAGCGCCGACACACCTTTGGTTGTCCCACATAAAAAAACATAGCCATTGCAGGCGCCCAGCCGGATTGTAGAGGGCAGGTGCCTTAAGCCTCCATTTACATTGTCCGGTAGCAAGCGAACCTCGAATTTCCTTGCTCCTGTTTTTATACCGTCAACATCTCTAACCTCAGTTCCATGGTGGACGGTGCAGTACTGGTTAAGCCAGGTGTGAATGTCCTCCGTCTTTGCCAGTTCCGAGAACATAACAACATGCACGGTTTTCCTCTCTCTCTGTGTCAAAGGCTGCAAGTTGATCTTCTCAAGAGCAGGAACTTTCCCTCTTTTTGCCTCAAACACATCCACACATTGTTCAAACAGAGGATAGGTAGCAAATACAACCTCAAATGCTTTCTGACCTGGGAGAGCGAAGATGAAATCCAAGTGCCGAGGTTCAAAGCCAAGTTCCTTCTGCAACACTTTTCTGCTGAACTGCATACGATCCATGAAGAGGTCATCCAAAAGCTCAAAACGCAGAGCATTCTTGCGGGATCCAAAAGTTGCCATTTCGTAAACTGCTAAACAAACACTGCTTCTACAAAACAAGAAAACAATCCAACAACTCCACCTACAGGCTGATCAAGGTATCTCCCCTGCCAGGTAAGTATGAGTTGTACAGGCCCCTGCAAGCGGCCCGCACCCACAGCACAGCACTCGCAGCCTAGGCCAGCTCCTCGCCCTGCACGCCACCGCCTCCTGCTGGGCCCACTCTTTCGCACACTCACACGCCACACCAACACTCAAAAGTGTGGGGAAAACGAGAAAACGAGCGCGCCGTTTCCTACACATCTGCAGTCGCCATTTCGCCATCGCAGCATGTCCCGGGATGCAATTCGGCCTCATTTACATATCACCAGACCGGCAGATCGCTACGCAAGCTCGCGACGTGCGCCTGCCACACACCGAACAAACACCGGAGCCTCTTCAGCAATTTCCGAAAAACGCGCCTGCTCGCCTGCCCCCAAGGCTCCGTCTCTTACCTGCTCTCCAGAGCCTGCTGCCTTCCGTGCTTTTCCCTCGGCACCGCTGCACCGCACCGCACACAGCTCCTGCAGCGGGGGGAGAAAGTTTCCACGCTCCGCCGCAGGGAAGGCTCGCTCCGTGCGCACACGTCCTTTCAATGCCAGTTCAACAAGTGCTCCGCATTAGCAGCGTCGGGGCTCCGGCGTGTCGCGCCTCACCTCACCTCGCACAGCCCCCTTCCTTCAATGTCTGGCGCTGGGCACGCCCCGCTCTCCTCCACCTCATCTTATCGCGTGTGACCTCCGACAATGGCCACAATGCCGGGGAATGGCACCTGTAAAGTGTTAATTGGGGCACAGGAACAGCCCGCCTCGTCTCGGGGGCCGGCTTCAAAGACAATACAGCAAGCACAGCGGGGCGGGGGAAGAAGACGACACGACACTCGCAGGCACATTCAGCTCCGGCGGGAACGAGTCCTCCGTCGGTCTTTTCAAGTGCTGAGAGCCGAGTAATCCCCGGTGACTAGGTCTCACCCTGCGACTCTCGACTGGGCTCACCCACGGCAGCCCAGCAGGTGTGAGCCCGGCCGGCACCCGGATGGGAGATTCCCCCCGGGAAAGCTCAGGTTGCTGCTGCTGCTCCTGCGAGAGGGGTGACTGGGACCAGTAGGGAGCGCTCACCCTGCGGGCTGTGTGGCTCTCTTATGCCCCAGCATCCTCATGGCGACACTCTGCTGCACAAACAGGCGCCGTCCTTCGGGGGAGGCGTAAAACCGAGGTGTCCTGACCCTCCTTGGCCATTCCAAATCCCAGGGCGTCTCTCAAGAAAGAGTCACGGGGGTGTTACCCATCAGTCGGGCTCTCCTCCTAATCCCCGTCTCACCTGTAACAATCAATGATGAGGCCCCCTGTCCCGTGATATTGTACTTGTCTCCTGGCCGCTGGCTGGCGCCGTGAGATTTAGTGCTCGCGCAAGAGACCGGGGCAGGGCGCGAACGCGGCCCCCCGCCCCCCGCCCCCCGCAAAGTGTGCGCTCCAGGTTCCCTCTCGGGGCTCTGCAGCACAGCGTCCCGGCGCTTCCTCCTCGCCGGCCGCCGGGACAGCGGAAAGGCAGCGAGAAGGAGCCTCTTGCTCTGACGCCGCAAGGCCACAAGAGGGCGGAGGCGCCGCGCGTCTGGCCGACGTGTAGGGCCGGTGCGCTTTATGTGCCGAAATAAAACGCGACAGCCCAGAAATGTTTTCAGAGTGCTGTGCACTGGAGGTTTCTGTCTTGTGAACACTTGCCTTGTGCTCCTCCGTGCAGTTTGTTTGTCCTGCTCCAGTGCGGGACAAGAGCAGGGCAAGCCAACTGAAGGGAGCACATTCGCCAACATCCAGGCACGCACTGAGTTCGAAAGCGGCTCCTTTCCAAAGAATCGCACATGAACGATCCCTCAGTCCCGCCCAGGGGGCACGGCGCCCCCGCCACACAGCTTCAAGTAGCGAGTCCGGCGCCCCGGCTTGCGCTTACGGCCACACCACCCTGAACACGCCCGATCTCGTCTGATCTCGGAAGCTAAGCAGGGTCGGGCCTGGTTAGTACTTGGATGGGAGACCGCCTGGGAATACCAGGTGCTGTAAGCTTTTGCTCTCTCGGCCAGCGGGGGTCGCCGTTGGTGCCGTAGGCTTTGGGAGGAAGAACTCGAGTATGGACATTTATTTCCCGAAAATACCAAACATTTCAATCTTCCCACTTTTGTTTCCTTCGGCAACGCTGACTGGCAAACGGTATCGCGACGGTCGTCCACTTTCTAGGCATGCCAGTTCAGAAAGAGAAGCTCCCTCACATCCCTTCAGATGCTCAAGAAAAATGATCGATATCCTGATCTCTAAAGATGGCTCTTTTAATGGCATGCGTGTGATTCGTATTAGGAAAAAAACACGTTTGTAAAACGAATATCGAAGCTGCCTCTAAATCTGCAATTGAAGGTCAGTCAATAAACAACTCGTTTTTCGTAGAAATATACATATATTCATTTATAACCCATTTCATTCATTGAGCACAGATTCTCCAACAAAATGAGCAGGGATGGATTCAGAGTGAGCAGAAAAAAAGGGAAAAACCGAGTTAAGAACAAGAAAGCATAGCGTATGTCTGTAACGGGCACTAAAACGAGTACCATGTCGTCTGCCGGTGCTCGTGAATAACCCCAGGGCATCTTTCTAATAACCCCCCTCTATGAAGCGGTTTCACCAGCATGTTGTGCTGCTCACGGGGGGGGGCTGCCGAGCGCGGAAGCCCAGCACAGCTCCCCAGCACACAGCAAAGCCGCCTGCACTGCCGCATCTGTTATTGGACCAAGCACACCAGGGGAGAGCGCGAACGCAGTCCCCCACTATCAGAAATTATGCAGTCGAGATTCCCACATTTGGGGAATTCGCAGGGGTCAGCACAGCCGGAGTGCAATGGCCGAGCCTCGCCCTGGGTGAATCTCCTTCTTGATGAAGGTATCTCCCCTGCCAGGTAAGTATGAGTTGTACAGGCCCCTGCAAGCGGCCCGCACCCACAGCACAGCACTCACAGCCTAGGCCAGCTCCTCGCCCTGCACGCCACCGCCTCCTGCTGGGCCCACTCTTTCGCACACTCACACGCCACACCAACACTCAAAAGTGTGGGGAAAACGAGAAAACGAGCGCGCCGTTTCCTACACATCTGCAGTCGCCATTTCGCCATCGCAGCATGTCCCGGGATGCAATTCGGCCTCATTTACATATCACCAGACCGGCAGATCGCTACGCAAGCTCGCGACGTGCGCCTGCCACACACCGAACAAACACCGGAGCCTCTTCAGCAATTTCCGAAAAACGCGCCTGCTCGCCTGCCCCCAAGGCTCCGTCTCTTACCTGCTCTCCAGAGCCTGCTGCCTTCCGTGCTTTTCCCTCGGCACCGCTGCACCGCACCGCACACAGCTCCTGCAGCGGGGGGAGAAAGTTTCCACGCTCCGCCGCAGGGAAGGCTCGCTCCGTGCGCACACGTCCTTTCAATGCCAGTTCAACAAGTGCTCCGCATTAGCAGCGTCGGGGCTCCGGCGTATCGCGCCTCACCTCACCTCGCACAGCCCCCTTCCTTCAATGTCTGGCGCTGGGCACGCCCCGCTCTCCTCCACCTCATCTTATCGCGTGTGACCTCCGACAATGGCCACAATGCCGGGGAATGGCACCTGTAAAGTGTTAATTGGGGCACAGGAACAGCCCGCCTCGTCTCGGGGGCCGGCTTCAAAGACAATACAGCAAGCACAGCGGGGCGGGGGAAGAAGACGACACGACACTCGCAGGCACATTCAGCTCCGGCGGGAACGAGTCCTCCGTCGGTCTTTTCAAGTGCTGAGAGCCGAGTAATCCCCGGTGACTAGGTCTCACCCTGCGACTCTCGACTGGGCTCACCCACGGCAGCCCAGCAGGTGTGAGCCCGGCCGGCACCCGGATGGGAGATTCCCCCCGGGAAAGCTCAGGTTGCTGCTGCTGCTCCTGCGAGAGGGGTGACTGGGACCAGTAGGGAGCGCTCACCCTGCGGGCTGTGTGGCTCTCTTATGCCCCAGCATCCTCATGGCGACACTCTGCTGCACAAACAGGCGCCGTCCTTCGGGGGAGGCGTAAAACCGAGGTGTCCTGACCCTCCTTGGCCATTCCAAATCCCAGGGCGTCTCTCAAGAAAGAGTCACGGGGGTGTTACCCATCAGTCGGGCTCTCCTCCTAATCCCCGTCTCACCTGTAACAATCAATGATGAGGCCCCCTGTCCCGTGATATTGTACTTGTCTCCTGGCCGCTGGCTGGCGCCGTGAGATTTAGTGCTCGCGCAAGAGACCGGGGCAGGGCGCGAACGCGGCCCCCCGCCCCCCGCCCCCCACAAAGTGTGCGCTCCAGGTTCCCTCTCGGGGCTCTGCAGCACAGCGTCCCGGCGCTTCCTCCTCGCCGGCCGCCGGGACAGCGGAAAGGCAGCGAGAAGGAGCCTCTTGCTCTGACGCCGCAAGGCCACAAGAGGGCGGAGGCGCCGCGCGTCTGGCCGACGTGTAGGGCCGGTGCGCTTTATGTGCCGAAATAAAACGCGACAGCCCAGAAATGTTTTCAGAGTGCTGTGCACTGGAGGTTTCTGTCTTGTGAACACTTGCCTTGTGCTCCTCCGTGCAGTTTGTTTGTCCTGCTCCAGTGCGGGACAAGAGCAGGGCAAGCCAACTGAAGGGAGCACATTCGCCAACATCCAGGCACGCACTGAGTTCGAAAGCGGCTCCTTTCCAAAGAATCGCACATGAACGATCCCTCAGTCCCGCCCAGGGGGCACGGCGCCCCCGCCACACAGCTTCAAGTAGCGAGTCCGGCGCCCCGGCTTGCGCTTACGGCCACACCACCCTGAACACGCCCGATCTCGTCTGATCTCGGAAGCTAAGCAGGGTCGGGCCTGGTTAGTACTTGGATGGGAGACCGCCTGGGAATACCAGGTGCTGTAAGCTTTTGCTCTCTCTTTGGGAGGAAGAACTCGAGTATGGACATTTATTTCCCGAAAATACCAAACATTTCAATCTTCCCACTTTTGTTTCCTTCGGCAACGCTGACTGGCAAACGGTATCGCGACGGTCGTCCACTTTCTAGGCATGCCAGTTCAGAAAGAGAAGCTCCCTCACATCCCTTCAGATGCTCAAGAAAAATGATCGATATCCTGATCTCTAAAGATGGCTCTTTTAATGGCATGCGTGTGATTCGTATTAGGAAAAAAACACGTTTGTAAAACGAATATCGAAGCTGCCTCTAAATCTGCAATTGAAGGTCAGTCAATAAACAACTCGTTTTTCGTAGAAATATACATATATTCATTTATAACCCATTTCATTCATTGAGCACAGATTCTCCAACAAAATGAGCAGGGATGGATTCAGAGTGAGCAGAAAAAAAGGGAAAAACCGAGTTAAGAACAAGAAAGCATAGCGTATGTCTGTAACGGGCACTAAAACGAGTACCATGTCGTCTGCCGGTGCTCGTGAATAACCCCCCTCTATGAAGCGGTTTCACCAGCATGTTGTGCTGCTCACGGGGGGGGGCTGCCGAGCGCGGAAGCCCAGCACAGCTCCCCAGCACACAGCAAAGCCGCCTGCACTGCCGCATCTGTTATTGGACCAAGCACACCAGGGGAGAGCGCGAACGCAGTCCCCCACTATCAGAAATTATGCAGTCGAGATTCCCACATTTGGGGAATTCGCAGGGGTCAGCACAGCCGGAGTGCAATGGCCGAGCCTCGCCCTGGGTGAACCTCCTTCTTGATCAAGGTATCTCCCCTGCCAGGTAAGTATGAGTTGTACAGGCCCCTGCAAGCGGCCCGCACCCACAGCACAGCACTCACAGCCTAGGCCAGCTCCTCGCCCTGCACGCCACCGCCTCCTGCTGGGCCCACTCTTTCGCACACTCACACGCCACACCAACACTCAAAAGTGTGGGGAAAACGAGAAAACGAGCGCGCCGTTTCCTACACATCTGCAGTCGCCATTTCGCCATCGCAGCATGTCCCGGGATGCAATTCGGCCTCATTTACATATCACCAGACCGGCAGATCGCTACGCAAGCTCGCGACGTGCGCCTGCCACACACCGAACAAACACCGGAGCCTCTTCAGCAATTTCCGAAAAACGCGCCTGCTCGCCTGCCCCCAAGGCTCCGTCTCTTACCTGCTCTCCAGAGCCTGCTGCCTTCCGTGCTTTTCCCTCGGCACCGCTGCACCGCACCGCACACAGCTCCTGCAGCGGGGGGAGAAAGTTTCCACGCTCCGCCGCAGGGAAGGCTCGCTCCGTGCGCACACGTCCTTTCAATGCCAGTTCAACAAGTGCTCCGCATTAGCAGCGTCGGGGCTCCGGCGTGTCGCGCCTCACCTCACCTCGCACAGCCCCCTTCCTTCAATGTCTGGCGCTGGGCACGCCCCGCTCTCCTCCACCTCATCTTATCGCGTGTGACCTCCGACAATGGCCACAATGCCGGGGAATGGCACCTGTAAAGTGTTAATTGGGGCACAGGAACAGCCCGCCTCGTCTCGGGGGCCGGCTTCAAAGACAATACAGCAAGCACAGCGGGGCGGGGGAAGAAGACGACACGACACTCGCAGGCACATTCAGCTCCGGCGGGAACGAGTCCTCCGTCGGTCTTTTCAAGTGCTGAGAGCCGAGTAATCCCCGGTGACTAGGTCTCACCCTGCGACTCTCGACTGGGCTCACCCACGGCAGCCCAGCAGGTGTGAGCCCGGCCGGCACCCGGATGGGAGATTCCTCCCGGGAAAGCTCAGGTTGCTGCTGCTGCTCCTGCGAGAGGGGTGACTGGGACCAGTAGGGAGCGCTCACCCTGCGGGCTGTGTGGCTCTCTTATGCCCCAGCATCCTCATGGCGACACTCTGCTGCACAAACAGGCGCCGTCCTTCGGGGGAGGCGTAAAACCGAGGTGTCCTGACCCTCCTTGGCCATTCCAAATCCCAGGGCGTCTCTCAAGAAAGAGTCACGGGGGTGTTACCCATCAGTCGGGCTCTCCTCCTAATCCCCGTCTCACCTGTAACAATCAATGATGAGGCCCCCTGTCCCGTGATATTGTACTTGTCTCCTGGCCGCTGGCTGGCGCCGTGAGATTTAGTGCTCGCGCAAGAGACCGGGGCAGGGCGCGAACGCGGCCCCCCGCCCCCCGCCCCCCGCCCCCCACAAAGTGTGCGCTCCAGGTTCCCTCTCGGGGCTCTGCAGCACAGCGTCCCGGCGCTTCCTCCTCGCCGGCCGCCGGGACAGCGGAAAGGCAGCGAGAAGGAGCCTCTTGCTCTGACGCCGCAAGGCCACAAGAGGGCGGAGGCGCCGCGCGTCTGGCCGACGTGTAGGGCCGGTGCGCTTTATGTGCCGAAATAAAACGCGACAGCCCAGAAATGTTTTCAGAGTGCTGTGCACTGGAGGTTTCTGTCTTGTGAACACTTGCCTTGTGCTCCTCCGTGCAGTTTGTTTGTCCTGCTCCAGTGCGGGACAAGAGCAGGGCAAGCCAACTGAAGGGAGCACATTCGCCAACATCCAGGCACGCACTGAGTTCGAAAGCGGCTCCTTTCCAAAGAATCGCACATGAACGATCCCTCAGTCCCGCCCAGGGGGCACGGCGCCCCCGCCACACAGCTTCAAGTAGCGAGTCCGGCGCCCCGGCTTGCGCTTACGGCCACACCACCCTGAACACGCCCGATCTCGTCTGATCTCGGAAGCTAAGCAGGGTCGGGCCTGGTTAGTACTTGGATGGGAGACCGCCTGGGAATACCAGGTGCTGTAAGCCTTTGCTCTCTCGGCCAGCGGGGGTCGCCGTTGGTGCCGTAGGCTTTGGGAGGAAGAACTCGAGTATGGACATTTATTTCCCGAAAATACCAAACATTTCAATCTTCCCACTTTTGTTTCCTTCGGCAACGCTGACTGGCAAACGGTATCGCGACGGTCGTCCACTTTCTAGGCATGCCAGTTCAGAAAGAGAAGCTCCCTCACATCCCTTCAGATGCTCAAGAAAAATGATCGATATCCTGATCTCTAAAGATGGCTCTTTTAATGGCATGCGTGTGATTCGTATTAGGAAAAAAACACGTTTGTAAAACGAATATCAAAGCTGCCTCTAAATCTGCAATTGAAGGTCAGTCAATAAACAACTCGTTTTTCGTAGAAATATACATATATTCATTTATAACCCATTTCATTCATTGAGCACAGATTCTCCAACAAAATGAGCAGGGATGGATTCAGAGTGAGCAGAAAAAAAGGGAAAAACCGAGTTAAGAACAAGAAAGCATAGCGTATGTCTGTAACGGGCACTAAAACGAGTACCATGTCGTCTGCCGGTGCTCGTGAATAACCCCCCTCTATGAAGCGGTTTCACCAGCATGTTGTGCTGCTCACGGGGGGGGGCTGCCGAGCGCGGAAGCCCAGCACAGCTCCCCAGCACACAGCAAAGCCGCCTGCACTGCCGCATCTGTTATTGGACGAAGCACACCAGGGGAGAGCGCGAACGCAGTCCCCCACTACCAGAAATTATGCAGTCGAGATTCCCACATTTGGGGAATTCGCAGGGGTCAGCACAGCCGGAGTGCAATGGCCGAGCCTCACCCTGGGTGAACCTCCTTCTTGATCAAGGTATCTCCCCTGCCAGGTAAGTATGAGTTGTACAGGCCCCTGCAAGCGGCCCGCACCCACAGCACAGCACTCGCAGCCTAGGCCAGCTCCTCGCCCTGCACGCCACCGCCTCCTGCTGGGCCCACTCTTTCGCACACTCACACGCCACACCAACACTCAAAAGTGTGGGGAAAACGAGAAAACGAGCGCGCCGTTTCCTACACATCTGCAGTCGCCATTTCGCCATCGCAGCATGTCCCGGGATGCAATTCGGCCTCATTTACATATCACCAGACCGGCAGATCGCTACGCAAGCTCGCGACGTGCGCCTGCCACACACCGAACAAACACCGGAGCCTCTTCAGCAATTTCCGAAAAACGCGCCTGCTCGCCTGCCCCCAAGGCTCCGTCTCTTACCTGCTCTCCAGAGCCTGCTGCCTTCCGTGCTTTTCCCTCGGCACCGCTGCACCGCACCGCACACAGCTCCTGCAGCGGGGGGAGAAAGTTTCCACGCTCCGCCGCAGGGAAGGCTCGCTCCGTGCGCACACGTCCTTTCAATGCCAGTTCAACAAGTGCTCCGCATTAGCAGCGTCGGGGCTCCGGCGTGTCGCGCCTCACCTCACCTCGCACAGCCCCCTTCCTTCAATGTCTGGCGCTGGGCACGCCCCGCTCTCCTCCACCTCATCTTATCGCGTGTGACCTCCGACAATGGCCACAATGCCGGGGAATGGCACGTGTAAAGTGTTAATTGGGGCACAGGAACAGCCCGCCTCGTCTCGGGGGCCGGCTTCAAAGACAATACAGCAAGCACAGCGGGGCGGGGGAAGAAGACGACACGACACTCGCAGGCACATTCAGCTCCGGCGGGAACGAGTCCTCCGTCGGTCTTTTCAAGTGCTGAGAGCCGAGTAATCCCCGGTGACTAGGTCTCACCCTGCGACTCTCGACTGGGCTCACCCACGGCAGCCCAGCAGGTGTGAGCCCGGCCGGCACCCGGATGGGAGATTCCCCCCGGGAAAGCTCAGGTTGCTGCTGCTGCTCCTGCGAGAGGGGTGACTGGGACCAGTAGGGAGCGCTCACCCTGCGGGCTGTGTGGCTCTCTTATGCCCCAGCATCCTCATGGCGACACTCTGCTGCACAAACAGGCGCCGTCCTTCGGGGGAGGCGTAAAACCGAGGTGTCCTGACCCTCCTTGGCCATTCCAAATCCCAGGGCGTCTCTCAAGAAAGAGTCACGGGGGTGTTACCCATCAGTCGGGCTCTCCTCCTAATCCCCGTCTCACCTGTAACAATCAATGATGAGGCCCCCTGTCCCGTGATATTGTACTTGTCTCCTGGCCGCTGGCTGGCGCCGTGAGATTTAGTGCTCGCGCAAGAGACCGGGGCAGGGCGCGAACGCGGCCCCCCGCCCCCCGCCCCCCACAAAGTGTGCGCTCCAGGTTCCCTCTCGGGGCTCTGCAGCACAGCGTCCCGGCGCTTCCTCCTCGCCGGCCGCCGGGACAGCGGAAAGGCAGCGAGAAGGAGCCTCTTGCTCTGACGCCGCAAGGCCACAAGAGGGCGGAGGCGCCGCGCGTCTGGCCGACGTGTAGGGCCGGTGCGCTTTATGTGCCGAAATAAAACGCGACAGCCCAGAAATGTTTTCAGAGTGCTGTGCACTGGAGGTTTCTGTCTTGTGAACACTTGCCTTGTGCTCCTCCGTGCAGTTTGTTTGTCCTGCTCCAGTGCGGGACAAGAGCAGGGCAAGCCAACTGAAGGGAGCACATTCGCCAACATCCAGGCACGCACTGAGTTCGAAAGCGGCTCCTTTCCAAAGAATCGCACATGAACGATCCCTCAGTCCCGCCCAGGGGGCACGGCGCCCCCGCCACACAGCTTCAAGTAGCGAGTCCGGCGCCCCGGCTTGCGCTTACGGCCACACCACCCTGAACACGCCCGATCTCGTCTGATCTCGGAAGCTAAGCAGGGTCGGGCCTGGTTAGTACTTGGATGGGAGACCGCCTGGGAATACCAGGTGCTGTAAGCTTTTGCTCTCTCGGCCAGCGGGGGTCGCCGTTGGTGCCGTAGGCTTTGGGAGGAAGAACTCGAGTATGGACATTTATTTCCCGAAAATACCAAACATTTCAATCTTCCCACTTTTGTTTCCTTCGGCAACGCTGACTGGCAAACGGTATCGCGACGGTCGTCCACTTTCTAGGCATGCCAGTTCAGAAAGAGAAGCTCCCTCACATCCCTTCAGATGCTCAAGAAAAATGATCGATATCCTGATCTCTAAAGATGGCTCTTTTAATGGCATGCGTGTGATTCGTATTAGGAAAAAAACACGTTTGTAAAACGAATATCAAAGCTGCCTCTAAATCTGCAATTGAAGGTCAGTCAATAAACAACTCGTTTTTCGTAGAAATATACATATATTCATTTATAACCCATTTCATTCATTGAGCACAGATTCTCCAACAAAATGAGCAGGGATGGATTCAGAGTGAGCAGAAAAAAAGGGAAAAACCGAGTTAAGAACAAGAAAGCATAGCGTATGTCTGTAACGGGCACTAAAACGAGTACCATGTCGTCTGCCGGTGCTCGTGAATAACCCCAGGGCATCTTTCTAATAACCCCCCTCTATGAAGCGGTTTCACCAGCATGTTGTGCTGCTCACGGGGGGGGACTGCCGAGCGCGGAAGCCCAGCACAGCTCCCCAGCACACAGCAAAGCCGCCTGCACTGCCGCATCTGTTATTGGACCAAGCACACCAGGGGAGAGCGCGAACGCAGTCCCCCACTACCAGAAATTATGCAGTCGAGATTCCCACATTTGGGGAATTCGCAGGGGTCAGCACAGCCGGAGTGCAATGGCCGAGCCTCGCCCTGGGTGAACCTCCTTCTTGATCAAGGTATCTCCCCTGCCAGGTAAGTATGAGTTGTACAGGCCCCTGCAAGCGGCCCGCACCCACAGCACAGCACTCGCAGCCTAGGCCAGCTCCTCGCCCTGCACGCCACCGCCTCCTGCTGGGCCCACTCTTTCGCACACTCACACGCCACACCAACACTCAAAAGTGTGGGGAAAACGAGAAAACGAGCGCGCCGTTTCCTACACATCTGCAGTCGCCATTTCGCCATCGCAGCATGTCCCGGGATGCAATTCGGCCTCATTTACATATCACCAGACCGGCAGATCGCTACGCAAGCTCGCGACGTGCGCCTGCCACACACCGAACAAACACCGGAGCCTCTTCAGCAATTTCCGAAAAACGCGCCTGCTCGCCTGCCCCCAAGGCTCCGTCTCTTACCTGCTCTCCAGAGCCTGCTGCCTTCCGTGCTTTTCCCTCGGCACCGCTGCACCGCACCGCACACAGCTCCTGCAGCGGGGGGAGAAAGTTTCCACGCTCCGCCGCAGGGAAGGCTCGCTCCGTGCGCACACGTCCTTTCAATGCCAGTTCAACAAGTGCTCCGCATTAGCAGCGTCGGGGCTCCGGCGTGTCGCGCCTCACCTCACCTCGCACAGCCCCCTTCCTTCAATGTCTGGCGCTGGGCACGCCCCGCTCTCCTCCACCTCATCTTATCGCGTGTGACCTCCGACAATGGCCACAATGCCGGGGAATGGCACCTGTAAAGTGTTAATTGGGGCACAGGAACAGCCCGCCTCGTCTCGGGGGCCGGCTTCAAAGACAATACAGCAAGCACAGCGGGGCGGGGGAAGAAGACGACACGACACTCGCAGGCACATTCAGCTCCGGCGGGAACGAGTCCTCCGTCGGTCTTTTCAAGTGCTGAGAGCCGAGTAATCCCCGGTGACTAGGTCTCACCCTGCGACTCTCGACTGGGCTCAACCACGGCAGCCCAGCAGGTGTGAGCCCGGCCGGCACCCGGATGGGAGATTCCCCCCGGGAAAGCTCAGGTTGCTGCTGCTGCTCCTGCGAGAGGGGTGACTGGGACCAGTAGGGAGCGCTCACCCTGCGGGCTGTGTGGCTCTCTTATGCCCCAGCATCCTCATGGCGACACTCTGCTGCACAAACAGGCGCCGTCCTTCGGGGGAGGCGTAAAACCGAGGTGTCCTGACCCTCCTTGGCCATTCCAAATCCCAGGGCGTCTCTCAAGAAAGAGTCACGGGGGTGTTACCCATCAGTCGGGCTCTCCTCCTAATCCCCGTCTCACCTGTAACAATCAATGATGAGGCCCCCTGTCCCGTGATATTGTACTTGTCTCCTGGCCGCTGGCTGGCGCCGTGAGATTTAGTGCTCGCGCAAGAGACCGGGGCAGGGCGCGAACGCGGCCCCCCGCCCCCCACAAAGTGTGCGCTCCAGGTTCCCTCTCGGGGCTCTGCAGCACAGCGTCCCGGCGCTTCCTCCTCGCCGGCCGCCGGGACAGCGGAAAGGCAGCGAGAAGGAGCCTCTTGCTCTGACGCCGCAAGGCCACAAGAGGGCGGAGGCGCCGCGCGTCTGGCCGACGTGTAGGGCCGGTGCGCTTTATGTGCCGAAATAAAACGCGACAGCCCAGAAATGTTTTCAGAGTGCTGTGCACTGGAGGTTTCTGTCTTGTGAACACTTGCCTTGTGCTCCTCCGTGCAGTTTGTTTGTCCTGCTCCAGTGCGGGACAAGAGCAGGGCAAGCCAACTGAAGGGAGCACATTCGCCAACATCCAGGCACGCACTGAGTTCGAAAGCGGCTCCTTTCCAAAGAATCGCACATGAACGATCCCTCAGTCCCGCCCAGGGGGCACGGCGCCCCCGCCACACAGCTTCAAGTAGCGAGTCCGGCGCCCCGGCTTGCGCTTACGGCCACACCACCCTGAACACGCCCGATCTCGTCTGATCTCGGAAGCTAAGCAGGGTCGGGCCTGGTTAGTACTTGGATGGGAGACCGCCTGGGAATACCAGGTGCTGTAAGCTTTTGCTCTCTCGGCCAGCGGGGGTCGCCGTTGGTGCCGTAGGCTTTGGGAGGAAGAACTCGAGTATGGACATTTATTTCCCGAAAATACCAAACATTTCAATCTTCCCACTTTTGTTTCCTTCGGCAACGCTGACTGGCAAACGGTATCGCGACGGTCGTCCACTTTCTAGGCATGCCAGTTCAGAAAGAGAAGCTCCCTCACATCCCTTCAGATGCTCAAGAAAAATGATCGATATCCTGATCTCTAAAGATGGCTCTTTTAATGGCATGCGTGTGATTCGTATTAGGAAAAAAACACGTTTGTAAAACGAATATCAAAGCTGCCTCTAAATCTGCAATTGAAGGTCAGTCAATAAACAACTCGTTTTTCGTAGAAATATACATATATTCATTTATAACCCATTTCATTCATTGAGCACAGATTCTCCAACAAAATGAGCAGGGATGGATTCAGAGTGAGCAGAAAAAAAGGGAAAAACCGAGTTAAGAACAAGAAAGCATAGCGTATGTCTGTAACGGGCACTAAAACGAGTACCATGTCGTCTGCCGGTGCTCGTGAATAACCCCAGGGCATCTTTCTAATAACCCCCCTCTATGAAGCGGTTTCACCAGCATGTTGTGCTGCTCACGGGGGGGGACTGCCGAGCGCGGAAGCCCAGCACAGCTCCCCAGCACACAGCAAAGCCGCCTGCACTGCCGCATCTGTTATTGGACCAAGCACACCAGGGGAGAGCGCGAACGCAGTCCCCCACTACCAGAAATTATGCAGTCGAGATTCCCACATTTGGGGAATTCGCAGGGGTCAGCACAGCCGGAGTGCAATGGCCGAGCCTCGCCCTGGGTGAACCTCCTTCTTGATCAAGGTATCTCCCCTGCCAGGTAAGTATGAGTTGTACAGGCCCCTGCAAGCGGCCCGCACCCACAGCACAGCACTCGCAGCCTAGGCCAGCTCCTCGCCCTGCACGCCACCGCCTCCTGCTGGGCCCACTCTTTCGCACACTCACACGCCACACCAACACTCAAAAGTGTGGGGAAAACGAGAAAACGAGCGCGCCGTTTCCTACACATCTGCAGTCGCCATTTCGCCATCGCAGCATGTCCCGGGATGCAATTCGGCCTCATTTACATATCACCAGACCGGCAGATCGCTACGCAAGCTCGCGACGTGCGCCTGCCACACACCGAACAAACACCGGAGCCTCTTCAGCAATTTCCGAAAAACGCGCCTGCTCGCCTGCCCCCAAGGCTCCGTCTCTTACCTGCTCTCCAGAGCCTGCTGCCTTCCGTGCTTTTCCCTCGGCACCGCTGCACCGCACCGCACACAGCTCCTGCAGCGGGGGGAGAAAGTTTCCACGCTCCGCCGCAGGGAAGGCTCGCTCCGTGCGCACACGTCCTTTCAATGCCAGTTCAACAAGTGCTCCGCATTAGCAGCGTCGGGGCTCCGGCGTGTCGCGCCTCACCTCACCTCGCACAGCCCCCTTCCTTCAATGTCTGGCGCTGGGCACGCCCCGCTCTCCTCCACCTCATCTTATCGCGTGTGACCTCCGACAATGGCCACAATGCCGGGGAATGGCACCTGTAAAGTGTTAATTGGGGCACAGGAACAGCCCGCCTCGTCTCGGGGGCCGGCTTCAAAGACAATACAGCAAGCACAGCGGGGCGGGGGAAGAAGACGACACGACACTCGCAGGCACATTCAGCTCCGGCGGGAACGAGTCCTCCGTCGGTCTTTTCAAGTGCTGAGAGCCGAGTAATCCCCGGTGACTAGGTCTCACCCTGCGACTCTCGACTGGGCTCAACCACGGCAGCCCAGCAGGTGTGAGCCCGGCCGGCACCCGGATGGGAGATTCCCCCCGGGAAAGCTCAGGTTGCTGCTGCTGCTCCTGCGAGAGGGGTGACTGGGACCAGTAGGGAGCGCTCACCCTGCGGGCTGTGTGGCTCTCTTATGCCCCAGCATCCTCATGGCGACACTCTGCTGCACAAACAGGCGCCGTCCTTCGGGGGAGGCGTAAAACCGAGGTGTCCTGACCCTCCTTGGCCATTCCAAATCCCAGGGCGTCTCTCAAGAAAGAGTCACGGGGGTGTTACCCATCAGTCGGGCTCTCCTCCTAATCCCCGTCTCACCTGTAACAATCAATGATGAGGCCCCCTGTCCCGTGATATTGTACTTGTCTCCTGGCCGCTGGCTGGCGCCGTGAGATTTAGTGCTCGCGCAAGAGACCGGGGCAGGGCGCGAACGCGGCCCCCCGCCCCCCACAAAGTGTGCGCTCCAGGTTCCCTCTCGGGGCTCTGCAGCACAGCGTCCCGGCGCTTCCTCCTCGCCGGCCGCCGGGACAGCGGAAAGGCAGCGAGAAGGAGCCTCTTGCTCTGACGCCGCAAGGCCACAAGAGGGCGGAGGCGCCGCGCGTCTGGCCGACGTGTAGGGCCGGTGCGCTTTATGTGCCGAAATAAAACGCGACAGCCCAGAAATGTTTTCAGAGTGCTGTGCACTGGAGGTTTCTGTCTTGTGAACACTTGCCTTGTGCTCCTCCGTGCAGTTTGTTTGTCCTGCTCCAGTGCGGGACAAGAGCAGGGCAAGCCAACTGAAGGGAGCACATTCGCCAACATCCAGGCACGCACTGAGTTCGAAAGCGGCTCCTTTCCAAAGAATCGCACATGAACGATCCCTCAGTCCCGCCCAGGGGGCACGGCGCCCCCGCCACACAGCTTCAAGTAGCGAGTCCGGCGCCCCGGCTTGCGCTTACGGCCACACCACCCTGAACACGCCCGATCTCGTCTGATCTCGGAAGCTAAGCAGGGTCGGGCCTGGTTAGTACTTGGATGGGAGACCGCCTGGGAATACCAGGTGCTGTAAGCTTTTGCTCTCTCGGCCAGCGGGGGTCGCCGTTGGTGCCGTAGGCTTTGGGAGGAAGAACTCGAGTATGGACATTTATTTCCCGAAAATACCAAACATTTCAATCTTCCCACTTTTGTTTCCTTCGGCAACGCTGACTGGCAAACGGTATCGCGACGGTCGTCCACTTTCTAGGCATGCCAGTTCAGAAAGAGAAGCTCCCTCACATCCCTTCAGATGCTCAAGAAAAATGATCGATATCCTGATCTCTAAAGATGGCTCTTTTAATGGCATGCATGTGATTCGTATTAGGAAAAAAACACGTTTGTAAAACGAATATCGAAGCTGCCTCTAAATCTGCAATTGAAGGTCAGTCAATAAACAACTCGTTTTTCGTAGAAATATACATATATTCATTTATAACCCATTTCATTCATTGAGCACAGATTCTCCAACAAAATGAGCAGGGATGGATTCAGAGTGAGCAGAAAAAAAGGGAAAAACCGAGTTAAGAACAAGAAAGCATAGCGTATGTCTGTAACGGGCACTAAAACGAGTACCATGTCGTCTGCCGGTGCTCGTGAATAACCCCAGGGCATCTTTCTAATAACCCCCCTCTATGAAGCGGTTTCACCAGCATGTTGTGCTGCTCACGGGGGGGGGCTGCCGAGCGCGGAAGCCCAGCACAGCTCCCCAGCACACAGCAAAGCCGCCTGCACTGCCGCATCTGTTATTGGACCAAGCACACCAGGGGAGAGCGCGAACGCAGTCCCCCACTACCAGAAATTATGCAGTCGAGATTCCCACATTTGGGGAATTCGCAGGGGTCAGCACAGCCGGAGTGCAATGGCCGAGCCTCGCCCTGGGTGAACCTCCTTCTTGATCAAGGTATCTCCCCTGCCAGGTAAGTATGAGTTGTACAGGCCCCTGCAAGCGGCCCGCACCCACAGCACAGCACTCGCAGCCTAGGCCAGCTCCTCGCCCTGCACGCCACCGCCTCCTGCTGGGCCCACTCTTTCGCACACTCACACGCCACACCAACACTCAAAAGTGTGGGGAAAACGAGAAAACGAGCGCGCCGTTTCCTACACATCTGCAGTCGCCATTTCGCCATCGCAGCATGTCCCGGGATGCAATTCGGCCTCATTTACATATCACCAGACCGGCAGATCGCTACGCAAGCTCGCGACGTGCGCCTGCCACACACCGAACAAACACCGGAGCCTCTTCAGCAATTTCCGAAAAACGCGCCTGCTCGCCTGCCCCCAAGGCTCCGTCTCTTACCTGCTCTCCAGAGCCTGCTGCCTTCCGTGCTTTTCCCTCGGCACCGCTGCACCGCACCGCACACAGCTCCTGCAGCGGGGGGAGAAAGTTTCCACGCTCCGCCGCAGGGAAGGCTCGCTCCGTGCGCACACGTCCTTTCAATGCCAGTTCAACAAGTGCTCCGCATTAGCAGCGTCGGGGCTCCGGCGTGTCGCGCCTCACCTCACCTCGCACAGCCCCCTTCCTTCAATGTCTGGCGCTGGGCACGCCCCGCTCTCCTCCACCTCATCTTATCGCGTGTGACCTCCGACAATGGCCACAATGCCGGGGAATGGCACCTGTAAAGTGTTAATTGGGGCACAGGAACAGCCCGCCTCGTCTCGGGGGCCGGCTTCAAAGACAATACAGCAAGCACAGCGGGGCGGGGGAAGAAGACGACACGACACTCGCAGGCACATTCAGCTCCGGCGGGAACGAGTCCTCCGTCGGTCTTTTCAAGTGCTGAGAGCCGAGTAATCCCCGGTGACTAGGTCTCACCCTGCGACTCTCGACTGGGCTCACCCACGGCAGCCCAGCAGGTGTGAGCCCGGCCGGCACCCGGATGGGAGATTCCCCCCGGGAAAGCTCAGGTTGCTGCTGCTGCTCCTGCGAGAGGGGTGACTGGGACCAGTAGGGAGCGCTCACCCTGCGGGCTGTGTGGCTCTCTTATGCCCCAGCATCCTCATGGCGACACTCTGCTGCACAAACAGGCGCCGTCCTTCGGGGGAGGCGTAAAACCGAGGTGTCCTGACCCTCCTTGGCCATTCCAAATCCCAGGGCGTCTCTCAAGAAAGAGTCACGGGGGTGTTACCCATCAGTCGGGCTCTCCTCCTAATCCCCGTCTCACCTGTAACAATCAATGATGAGGCCCCCTGTCCCGTGATATTGTACTTGTCTCCTGGCCGCTGGCTGGCGCCGTGAGATTTAGTGCTCGCGCAAGAGACCGGGGCAGGGCGCGAACGCGGCCCCCCGCCCCCCGCCCCCCACAAAGTGTGCGCTCCAGGTTCCCTCTCGGGGCTCTGCAGCACAGCGTCCCGGCGCTTCCTCCTCGCCGGCCGCCGGGACAGCGGAAAGGCAGCGAGAAGGAGCCTCTTGCTCTGACGCCGCAAGGCCACAAGAGGGCGGAGGCGCCGCGCGTCTGGCCGACGTGTAGGGCCGGTGCGCTTTATGTGCCGAAATAAAACGCGACAGCCCAGAAATGTTTTCAGAGTGCTGTGCACTGGAGGTTTCTGTCTTGTGAACACTTGCCTTGTGCTCCTCCGTGCAGTTTGTTTGTCCTGCTCCAGTGCGGGACAAGAGCAGGGCAAGCCAACTGAAGGGAGCACATTCGCCAACATCCAGGCACGCACTGAGTTCGAAAGCGGCTCCTTTCCAAAGAATCGCACATGAACGATCCCTCAGTCCCGCCCAGGGGGCACGGCGCCCCCGCCACACAGCTTCAAGTAGCGAGTCCGGCGCCCCGGCTTGCGCTTACGGCCACACCACCCTGAACACGCCCGATCTCGTCTGATCTCGGAAGCTAAGCAGGGTCGGGCCTGGTTAGTACTTGGATGGGAGACCGCCTGGGAATACCAGGTGCTGTAAGCTTTTGCTCTCTCGGCCAGCGGGGGTCGCCGTTGGTGCCGTAGGCTTTGGGAGGAAGAACTCGAGTATGGACATTTATTTCCCGAAAATACCAAACATTTCAATCTTCCCACTTTTGTTTCCTTCGGCAACGCTGACTGGCAAACGGTATCGCGACGGTCGTCCACTTTCTAGGCATGCCAGTTCAGAAAGAGAAGCTCCCTCACATCCCTTCAGATGCTCAAGAAAAATGATCGATATCCTGATCTCTAAAGATGGCTCTTTTAATGGCATGCGTGTGATTCGTATTAGGAAAAAAACACGTTTGTAAAACGAATATCGAAGCTGCCTCTAAATCTGCAATTGAAGGTCAGTCAATAAACAACTCGTTTTTCGTAGAAATATACATATATTCATTTATAACCCATTTCATTCATTGAGCACAGATTCTCCAACAAAATGAGCAGGGATGGATTCAGAGTGAGCAGAAAAAAAGGGAAAAACCGAGTTAAGAACAAGAAAGCATAGCGTATGTCTGTAACGGGCACTAAAACGAGTACCATGTCGTCTGCCGGTGCTCGTGAATAACCCCCCTCTATGAAGCGGTTTCACCAGCATGTTGTGCTGCTCACGGGGGGGGGCTGCCGAGCGCGGAAGCCCAGCACAGCTCCCCAGCACACAGCAAAGCCGCCTGCACTGCCGCATCTGTTATTGGACCAAGCACACCAGGGGAGAGCGCGAACGCAGTCCCCCACTACCAGAAATTATGCAGTCGAGATTCCCACATTTGGGGAATTCGCAGGGGTCAGCACAGCCGGAGTGCAATGGCCGAGCCTCGCCCTGGGTGAACCTCCTTCTTGATCAAGGTATCTCCCCTGCCAGGTAAGTATGAGTTGTACAGGCCCCTGCAAGCGGCCCGCACCCACAGCACAGCACTCGCAGCCTAGGCCAGCTCCTCGCCCTGCACGCCACCGCCTCCTGCTGGGCCCACTCTTTCGCACACTCACACGCCACACCAACACTCAAAAGTGTGGGGAAAACGAGAAAACGAGCGCGCCGTTTCCTACACATCTGCAGTCGCCATTTCGCCATCGCAGCATGTCCCGGGATGCAATTCGGCCTCATTTACATATCACCAGACCGGCAGATCGCTACGCAAGCTCGCGACGTGCGCCTGCCACACACCGAACAAACACCGGAGCCTCTTCAGCAATTTCCGAAAAACGCGCCTGCTCGCCTGCCCCCAAGGCTCCGTCTCTTACCTGCTCTCCAGAGCCTGCTGCCTTCCGTGCTTTTCCCTCGGCACCGCTGCACCGCACCGCACACAGCTCCTGCAGCGGGGGGAGAAAGTTTCCACGCTCCGCCGCAGGGAAGGCTCGCTCCGTGCGCACACGTCCTTTCAATGCCAGTTCAACAAGTGCTCCGCATTAGCAGCGTCGGGGCTCCGGCGTGTCGCGCCTCACCTCACCTCGCACAGCCCCCTTCCTTCAATGTCTGGCGCTGGGCACGCCCCGCTCTCCTCCACCTCATCTTATCGCGTGTGACCTCCGACAATGGCCACAATGCCGGGGAATGGCACGTGTAAAGTGTTAATTGGGGCACAGGAACAGCCCGCCTCGTCTCGGGGGCCGGCTTCAAAGACAATACAGCAAGCACAGCGGGGCGGGGGAAGAAGACGACACGACACTCGCAGGCACATTCAGCTCCGGCGGGAACGAGTCCTCCGTCGGTCTTTTCAAGTGCTGAGAGCCGAGTAATCCCCGGTGACTAGGTCTCACCCTGCGACTCTCGACTGGGCTCACCCACGGCAGCCCAGCAGGTGTGAGCCCGGCCGGCACCCGGATGGGAGATTCCCCCCGGGAAAGCTCAGGTTGCTGCTGCTGCTCCTGCGAGAGGGGTGACTGGGACCAGTAGGGAGCGCTCACCCTGCGGGCTGTGTGGCTCTCTTATGCCCCAGCATCCTCATGGCGACACTCTGCTGCACAAACAGGCGCCGTCCTTCGGGGGAGGCGTAAAACCGAGGTGTCCTGACCCTCCTTGGCCATTCCAAATCCCAGGGCGTCTCTCAAGAAAGAGTCACGGGGGTGTTACCCATCAGTCGGGCTCTCCTCCTAATCCCCGTCTCACCTGTAACAATCAATGATGAGGCCCCCTGTCCCGTGATATTGTACTTGTCTCCTGGCCGCTGGCTGGCGCCGTGAGATTTAGTGCTCGCGCAAGAGACCGGGGCAGGGCGCGAACGCGGCCCCCCGCCCCCCACAAAGTGTGCGCTCCAGGTTCCCTCTCGGGGCTCTGCAGCACAGCGTCCCGGCGCTTCCTCCTCGCCGGCCGCCGGGACAGCGGAAAGGCAGCGAGAAGGAGCCTCTTGCTCTGACGCCGCAAGGCCACAAGAGGGCGGAGGCGCCGCGCGTCTGGCCGACGTGTAGGGCCGGTGCGCTTTATGTGCCGAAATAAAACGCGACAGCCCAGAAATGTTTTCAGAGTGCTGTGCACTGGAGGTTTCTGTCTTGTGAACACTTGCCTTGTGCTCCTCCGTGCAGTTTGTTTGTCCTGCTCCAGTGCGGGACAAGAGCAGGGCAAGCCAACTGAAGGGAGCACATTCGCCAACATCCAGGCACGCACTGAGTTCGAAAGCGGCTCCTTTCCAAAGAATCGCACATGAACGATCCCTCAGTCCCGCCCAGGGGGCACGGCGCCCCCGCCACACAGCTTCAAGTAGCGAGTCCGGCGCCCCGGCTTGCGCTTACGGCCACACCACCCTGAACACGCCCGATCTCGTCTGATCTCGGAAGCTAAGCAGGGTCGGGCCTGGTTAGTACTTGGATGGGAGACCGCCTGGGAATACCAGGTGCTGTAAGCTTTTGCTCTCTCGGCCAGCGGGGGTCGCCGTTGGTGCCGTAGGCTTTGGGAGGAAGAACTCGAGTATGGACATTTATTTCCCGAAAATACCAAACATTTCAATCTTCCCACTTTTGTTTCCTTCGGCAACGCTGACTGGCAAACGGTATCGCGACGGTCGTCCACTTTCTAGGCATGCCAGTTCAGAAAGAGAAGCTCCCTCACATCCCTTCAGATGCTCAAGAAAAATGATCGATATCCTGATCTCTAAAGATGGCTCTTTTAATGGCATGCGTGTGATTCGTATTAGGAAAAAAACACGTTTGTAAAACGAATATCGAAGCTGCCTCTAAATCTGCAATTGAAGGTCAGTCAATAAACAACTCGTTTTTCGTAGAAATATACATATATTCATTTATAACCCATTTCATTCATTGAGCACAGATTCTCCAACAAAATGAGCAGGGATGGATTCAGAGTGAGCAGAAAAAAAGGGAAAAACCGAGTTAAGAACAAGAAAGCATAGCGTATGTCTGTAACGGGCACTAAAACGAGTACCATGTCGTCTGCCGGTGCTCGTGAATAACCCCAGGGCATCTTTCTAATAACCCCCCTCTATGAAGCGGTTTCACCAGCATGTTGTGCTGCTCACGGGGGGGGGCTGCCGAGCGCGGAAGCCCAGCACAGCTCCCCAGCACACAGCAAAGCCGCCTGCACTGCCGCATCTGTTATTGGACCAAGCACACCAGGGGAGAGCGCGAACGCAGTCCCCCACTACCAGAAATTATGCAGTCGAGATTCCCACATTTGGGGAATTCGCAGGGGTCAGCACAGCCGGAGTGCAATGGCCGAGCCTCGCCCTGGGTGAACCTCCTTCTTGATCAAGGTATCTCCCCTGCCAGGTAAGTATGAGTTGTACAGGCCCCTGCAAGCGGCCCGCACCCACAGCACAGCACTCGCAGCCTAGGCCAGCTCCTCGCCCTGCACGCCACCGCCTCCTGCTGGGCCCACTCTTTCGCACACTCACACGCCACACCAACACTCAAAAGTGTGGGGAAAACGAGAAAACGAGCGCGCCGTTTCCTACACATCTGCAGTCGCCATTTCGCCATCGCAGCATGTCCCGGGATGCAATTCGGCCTCATTTACATATCACCAGACCGGCAGATCGCTACGCAAGCTCGCGACGTGCGCCTGCCACACACCGAACAAACACCGGAGCCTCTTCAGCAATTTCCGAAAAACGCGCCTGCTCGCCTGCCCCCAAGGCTCCGTCTCTTACCTGCTCTCCAGAGCCTGCTGCCTTCCGTGCTTTTCCCTCGGCACCGCTGCACCGCACCGCACACAGCTCCTGCAGCGGGGGGAGAAAGTTTCCACGCTCCGCCGCAGGGAAGGCTCGCTCCGTGCGCACACGTCCTTTCAATGCCAGTTCAACAAGTGCTCCGCATTAGCAGCGTCGGGGCTCCGGCGTGTCGCGCCTCACCTCACCTCGCACAGCCCCCTTCCTTCAATGTCTGGCGCTGGGCACGCCCCGCTCTCCTCCACCTCATCTTATCGCGTGTGACCTCCGACAATGGCCACAATGCCGGGGAATGGCACGTGTAAAGTGTTAATTGGGGCACAGGAACAGCCCGCCTCGTCTCGGGGGCCGGCTTCAAAGACAATACAGCAAGCACAGCGGGGCGGGGGAAGAAGACGACACGACACTCGCAGGCACATTCAGCTCCGGCGGGAACGAGTCCTCCGTCGGTCTTTTCAAGTGCTGAGAGCCGAGTAATCCCCGGTGACTAGGTCTCACCCTGCGACTCTCGACTGGGCTCACCCACGGCAGCCCAGCAGGTGTGAGCCCGGCCGGCACCCGGATGGGAGATTCCCCCCGGGAAAGCTCAGGTTGCTGCTGCTGCTCCTGCGAGAGGGGTGACTGGGACCAGTAGGGAGCGCTCACCCTGCGGGCTGTGTGGCTCTCTTATGCCCCAGCATCCTCATGGCGACACTCTGCTGCACAAACAGGCGCCGTCCTTCGGGGGAGGCGTAAAACCGAGGTGTCCTGACCCTCCTTGGCCATTCCAAATCCCAGGGCGTCTCTCAAGAAAGAGTCACGGGGGTGTTACCCATCAGTCGGGCTCTCCTCCTAATCCCCGTCTCACCTGTAACAATCAATGATGAGGCCCCCTGTCCCGTGATATTGTACTTGTCTCCTGGCCGCTGGCTGGCGCCGTGAGATTTAGTGCTCGCGCAAGAGACCGGGGCAGGGCGCGAACGCGGCCCCCCGCCCCCCGCCCCCCACAAAGTGTGCGCTCCAGGTTCCCTCTCGGGGCTCTGCAGCACAGCGTCCCGGCGCTTCCTCCTCGCCGGCCGCCGGGACAGCGGAAAGGCAGCGAGAAGGAGCCTCTTGCTCTGACGCCGCAAGGCCACAAGAGGGCGGAGGCGCCGCGCGTCTGGCCGACGTGTAGGGCCGGTGCGCTTTATGTGCCGAAATAAAACGCGACAGCCCAGAAATGTTTTCAGAGTGCTGTGCACTGGAGGTTTCTGTCTTGTGAACACTTGCCTTGTGCTCCTCCGTGCAGTTTGTTTGTCCTGCTCCAGTGCGGGACAAGAGCAGGGCAAGCCAACTGAAGGGAGCACATTCGCCAACATCCAGGCACGCACTGAGTTCGAAAGCGGCTCCTTTCCAAAGAATCGCACATGAACGATCCCTCAGTCCCGCCCAGGGGGCACGGCGCCCCCGCCACACAGCTTCAAGTAGCGAGTCCGGCGCCCCGGCTTGCGCTTACGGCCACACCACCCTGAACACGCCCGATCTCGTCTGATCTCGGAAGCTAAGCAGGGTCGGGCCTGGTTAGTACTTGGATGGGAGACCGCCTGGGAATACCAGGTGCTGTAAGCTTTTGCTCTCTCGGCCAGCGGGGGTCGCCGTTGGTGCCGTAGGCTTTGGGAGGAAGAACTCGAGTATGGACATTTATTTCCCGAAAATACCAAACATTTCAATCTTCCCACTTTTGTTTCCTTCGGCAACGCTGACTGGCAAACGGTATCGCGACGGTCGTCCACTTTCTAGGCATGCCAGTTCAGAAAGAGAAGCTCCCTCACATCCCTTCAGATGCTCAAGAAAAATGATCGATATCCTGATCTCTAAAGATGGCTCTTTTAATGGCATGCGTGTGATTCGTATTAGGAAAAAAACACGTTTGTAAAACGAATATCGAAGCTGCCTCTAAATCTGCAATTGAAGGTCAGTCAATAAACAACTCGTTTTTCGTAGAAATATACATATATTCATTTATAACCCATTTCATTCATTGAGCACAGATTCTCCAACAAAATGAGCAGGGATGGATTCAGAGTGAGCAGAAAAAAAGGGAAAAACCGAGTTAAGAACAAGAAAGCATAGCGTATGTCTGTAACGGGCACTAAAACGAGTACCATGTCGTCTGCCGGTGCTCGTGAATAACCCCAGGGCATCTTTCTAATAACCCCCCTCTATGAAGCGGTTTCACCAGCATGTTGTGCTGCTCACGGGGGGGGGCTGCCGAGCGCGGAAGCCCAGCACAGCTCCCCAGCACACAGCAAAGCCGCCTGCACTGCCGCATCTGTTATTGGACCAAGCACACCAGGGGAGAGCGCGAACGCAGTCCCCCACTATCAGAAATTATGCAGTCGAGATTCCCACATTTGGGGAATTCGCAGGGGTCAGCACAGCCGGAGTGCAATGGCCGAGCCTCGCCCTGGGTGAATCTCCTTCTTGATCAAGGTATCTCCCCTGCCAGGTAAGTATGAGTTGTACAGGCCCCTGCAAGCGGCCCGCACCCACAGCACAGCACTCGCAGCCTAGGCCAGCTCCTCGCCCTGCACGCCACCGCCTCCTGCTGGGCCCACTCTTTCGCACACTCACACGCCACACCAACACTCAAAAGTGTGGGGAAAACGAGAAAACGAGCGCGCCGTTTCCTACACATCTGCAGTCGCCATTTCGCCATCGCAGCATGTCCCGGGATGCAATTCGGCCTCATTTACATATCACCAGACCGGCAGATCGCTACGCAAGCTCGCGACGTGCGCCTGCCACACACCGAACAAACACCGGAGCCTCTTCAGCAATTTCCGAAAAACGCGCCTGCTCGCCTGCCCCCAAGGCTCCGTCTCTTACCTGCTCTCCAGAGCCTGCTGCCTTCCGTGCTTTTCCCTCGGCACCGCTGCACCGCACCGCACACAGCTCCTGCAGCGGGGGGAGAAAGTTTCCACGCTCCGCCGCAGGGAAGGCTCGCTCCGTGCGCACACGTCCTTTCAATGCCAGTTCAACAAGTGCTCCGCATTAGCAGCGTCGGGGCTCCGGCGTGTCGCGCCTCACCTCACCTCGCACAGCCCCCTTCCTTCAATGTCTGGCGCTGGGCACGCCCCGCTCTCCTCCACCTCATCTTATCGCGTGTGACCTCCGACAATGGCCACAATGCCGGGGAATGGCACCTGTAAAGTGTTAATTGGGGCACAGGAACAGCCCGCCTCGTCTCGGGGGCCGGCTTCAAAGACAATACAGCAAGCACAGCGGGGCGGGGGAAGAAGACGACACGACACTCGCAGGCACATTCAGCTCCGGCGGGAACGAGTCCTCCGTCGGTCTTTTCAAGTGCTGAGAGCCGAGTAATCCCCGGTGACTAGGTCTCACCCTGCGACTCTCGACTGGGCTCACCCACGGCAGCCCAGCAGGTGTGAGCCCGGCCGGCACCCGGATGGGAGATTCCCCCCGGGAAAGCTCAGGTTGCTGCTGCTGCTCCTGCGAGAGGGGTGACTGGGACCAGTAGGGAGCGCTCACCCTGCGGGCTGTGTGGCTCTCTTATGCCCCAGCATCCTCATGGCGACACTCTGCTGCACAAACAGGCGCCGTCCTTCGGGGGAGGCGTAAAACCGAGGTGTCCTGACCCTCCTTGGCCATTCCAAATCCCAGGGCGTCTCTCAAGAAAGAGTCACGGGGGTGTTACCCATCAGTCGGGCTCTCCTCCTAATCCCCGTCTCACCTGTAACAATCAATGATGAGGCCCCCTGTCCCGTGATATTGTACTTGTCTCCTGGCCGCTGGCTGGCGCCGTGAGATTTAGTGCTCGCGCAAGAGACCGGGGCAGGGCGCGAACGCGGCCCCCCGCCCCCCGCCCCCCACAAAGTGTGCGCTCCAGGTTCCCTCTCGGGGCTCTGCAGCACAGCGTCCCGGCGCTTCCTCCTCGCCGGCCGCCGGGACAGCGGAAAGGCAGCGAGAAGGAGCCTCTTGCTCTGACGCCGCAAGGCCACAAGAGGGCGGAGGCGCCGCGCGTCTGGCCGACGTGTAGGGCCGGTGCGCTTTATGTGCCGAAATAAAACGCGACAGCCCAGAAATGTTTTCAGAGTGCTGTGCACTGGAGGTTTCTGTCTTGTGAACACTTGCCTTGTGCTCCTCCGTGCAGTTTGTTTGTCCTGCTCCAGTGCGGGACAAGAGCAGGGCAAGCCAACTGAAGGGAGCACATTCGCCAACATCCAGGCACGCACTGAGTTCGAAAGCGGCTCCTTTCCAAAGAATCGCACATGAACGATCCCTCAGTCCCGCCCAGGGGGCACGGCGCCCCCGCCACACAGCTTCAAGTAGCGAGTCCGGCGCCCCGGCTTGCGCTTACGGCCACACCACCCTGAACACGCCCGATCTCGTCTGATCTCGGAAGCTAAGCAGGGTCGGGCCTGGTTAGTACTTGGATGGGAGACCGCCTGGGAATACCAGGTGCTGTAAGCTTTTGCTCTCTCGGCCAGCGGGGGTCGCCGTTGGTGCCGTAGGCTTTGGGAGGAAGAACTCGAGTATGGACATTTATTTCCCGAAAATACCAAACATTTCAATCTTCCCACTTTTGTTTCCTTCGGCAACGCTGACTGGCAAACGGTATCGCGACGGTCGTCCACTTTCTAGGCATGCCAGTTCAGAAAGAGAAGCTCCCTCACATCCCTTCAGATGCTCAAGAAAAATGATCGATATCCTGATCTCTAAAGATGGCTCTTTTAATGGCATGCATGTGATTCGTATTAGGAAAAAAACACGTTTGTAAAACGAATATCGAAGCTGCCTCTAAATCTGCAATTGAAGGTCAGTCAATAAACAACTCGTTTTTCGTAGAAATATACATATATTCATTTATAACCCATTTCATTCATTGAGCACAGATTCTCCAACAAAATGAGCAGGGATGGATTCAGAGTGAGCAGAAAAAAAGGGAAAAACCGAGTTAAGAACAAGAAAGCATAGCGTATGTCTGTAACGGGCACTAAAACGAGTACCATGTCGTCTGCCGGTGCTCGTGAATAACCCCAGGGCATCTTTCTAATAACCCCCCTCTATGAAGCGGTTTCACCAGCATGTTGTGCTGCTCACGGGGGGGGGCTGCCGAGCGCGGAAGCCCAGCACAGCTCCCCAGCACACAGCAAAGCCGCCTGCACTGCCGCATCTGTTATTGGACCAAGCACACCAGGGGAGAGCGCGAATGCAGTCCCCCACTATCAGAAATTATGCAGTCGAGATTCCCACATTTGGGGAATTCGCAGGGGTCAGCACAGCCGGAGTGCAATGGCCGAGCCTCGCCCTGGGTGAACCTCCTTCTTGATCAAGGTATCTCCCCTGCCAGGTAAGTATGAGTTGTACAGGCCCCTGCAAGCGGCCCGCACCCACAGCACAGCACTCGCAGCCTAGGCCAGCTCCTCGCCCTGCACGCCACCGCCTCCTGCTGGGCCCACTCTTTCGCACACTCACACGCCACACCAACACTCAAAAGTGTGGGGAAAACGAGAAAACGAGCGCGCCGTTTCCTACACATCTGCAGTCGCCATTTCGCCATCGCAGCATGTCCCGGGATGCAATTCGGCCTCATTTACATATCACCAGACCGGCAGATCGCTACGCAAGCTCGCGACGTGCGCCTGCCACACACCGAACAAACACCGGAGCCTCTTCAGCAATTTCCGAAAAACGCGCCTGCTCGCCTGCCCCCAAGGCTCCGTCTCTTACCTGCTCTCCAGAGCCTGCTGCCTTCCGTGCTTTTCCCTCGGCACCGCTGCACCGCACCGCACACAGCTCCTGCAGCGGGGGGAGAAAGTTTCCACGCTCCGCCGCAGGGAAGGCTCGCTCCGTGCGCACACGTCCTTTCAATGCCAGTTCAACAAGTGCTCCGCATTAGCAGCGTCGGGGCTCCGGCGTGTCGCGCCTCACCTCACCTCGCACAGCCCCCTTCCTTCAATGTCTGGCGCTGGGCACGCCCCGCTCTCCTCCACCTCATCTTATCGCGTGTGACCTCCGACAATGGCCACAATGCCGGGGAATGGCACCTGTAAAGTGTTAATTGGGGCACAGGAACAGCCCGCCTCGTCTCGGGGGCCGGCTTCAAAGACAATACAGCAAGCACAGCGGGGCGGGGGAAGAAGACGACACGACACTCGCAGGCACATTCAGCTCCGGCGGGAACGAGTCCTCCGTCGGTCTTTTCAAGTGCTGAGAGCCGAGTAATCCCCGGTGACTAGGTCTCACCCTGCGACTCTCGACTGGGCTCACCCACGGCAGCCCAGCAGGTGTGAGCCCGGCCGGCACCCGGATGGGAGATTCCCCCCGGGAAAGCTCAGGTTGCTGCTGCTGCTCCTGCGAGAGGGGTGACTGGGACCAGTAGGGAGCGCTCACCCTGCGGGCTGTGTGGCTCTCTTATGCCCCAGCATCCTCATGGCGACACTCTGCTGCACAAACAGGCGCCGTCCTTCGGGGGAGGCGTAAAACCGAGGTGTCCTGACCCTCCTTGGCCATTCCAAATCCCAGGGCGTCTCTCAAGAAAGAGTCACGGGGGTGTTACCCATCAGTCGGGCTCTCCTCCTAATCCCCGTCTCACCTGTAACAATCAATGATGAGGCCCCCTGTCCCGTGATATTGTACTTGTCTCCTGGCCGCTGGCTGGCGCCGTGAGATTTAGTGCTCGCGCAAGAGACCGGGGCAGGGCGCGAACGCGGCCCCCCGCCCCCCACAAAGTGTGCGCTCCAGGTTCCCTCTCGGGGCTCTGCAGCACAGCGTCCCGGCGCTTCCTCCTCGCCGGCCGCCGGGACAGCGGAAAGGCAGCGAGAAGGAGCCTCTTGCTCTGACGCCGCAAGGCCACAAGAGGGCGGAGGCGCCGCGCGTCTGGCCGACGTGTAGGGCCGGTGCGCTTTATGTGCCGAAATAAAACGCGACAGCCCAGAAATGTTTTCAGAGTGCTGTGCACTGGAGGTTTCTGTCTTGTGAACACTTGCCTTGTGCTCCTCCGTGCAGTTTGTTTGTCCTGCTCCAGTGCGGGACAAGAGCAGGGCAAGCCAACTGAAGGGAGCACATTCGCCAACATCCAGGCACGCACTGAGTTCGAAAGCGGCTCCTTTCCAAAGAATCGCACATGAACGATCCCTCAGTCCCGCCCAGGGGGCACGGCGCCCCCGCCACACAGCTTCAAGTAGCGAGTCCGGCGCCCCGGCTTGCGCTTACGGCCACACAACCCTGAACACGCCCGATCTCGTCTGATCTCGGAAGCTAAGCAGGGTCGGGCCTGGTTAGTACTTGGATGGGAGACCGCCTGGGAATACCAGGTGCTGTAAGCTTTTGCTCTCTCGGCCAGCGGGGGTCGCCGTTGGTGCCGTAGGCTTTGGGAGGAAGAACTCGAGTATGGACATTTATTTCCCGAAAATACCAAACATTTCAATCTTCCCACTTTTGTTTCCTTCGGCAACGCTGACTGGCAAACGGTATCGCGACGGTCGTCCACTTTCTAGGCATGCCAGTTCAGAAAGAGAAGCTCCCTCACATCCCTTCAGATGCTCAAGAAAAATGATCGATATCCTGATCTCTAAAGATGGCTCTTTTAATGGCATGCGTGTGATTCGTATTAGGAAAAAAACACGTTTGTAAAACGAATATCGAAGCTGCCTCTAAATCTGCAATTGAAGGTCAGTCAATAAACAACTCGTTTTTCGTAGAAATATACATATATTCATTTATAACCCATTTCATTCATTGAGCACAGATTCTCCAACAAAATGAGCAGGGATGGATTCAGAGTGAGCAGAAAAAAAGGGAAAAACCGAGTTAAGAACAAGAAAGCATAGCGTATGTCTGTAACGGGCACTAAAACGAGTACCATGTCGTCTGCCGGTGCTCGTGAATAACCCCAGGGCATCTTTCTAATAACCCCCCTCTATGAAGCGGTTTCACCAGCATGTTGTGCTGCTCACGGGGGGGGACTGCCGAGCGCGGAAGCCCAGCACAGCTCCCCAGCACACAGCAAAGCCGCCTGCACTGCCGCATCTGTTATTGGACCAAGCACACCAGGGGAGAGCGCGAACGCAGTCCCCCACTACCAGAAATTATGCAGTCGAGATTCCCACATTTGGGGAATTCGCAGGGGTCAGCACAGCCGGAGTGCAATGGCCGAGCCTCGCCCTGGGTGAACGTCCTTCTTGATCAAGGTATCTCCCCTGCCAGGTAAGTATGAGTTGTACAGGCCCCTGCAAGCGGCCCGCACCCACAGCACAGCACTCGCAGCCTAGGCCAGCTCCTCGCCCTGCACGCCACCGCCTCCTGCTGGGCCCACTCTTTCGCACACTCACACGCCACACCAACACTCAAAAGTGTGGGGAAAACGAGAAAACGAGCGCGCCGTTTCCTACACATCTGCAGTCGCCATTTCGCCATCGCAGCATGTCCCGGGATGCAATTCGGCCTCATTTACATATCACCAGACCGGCAGATCGCTACGCAAGCTCGCGACGTGCGCCTGCCACACACCGAACAAACACCGGAGCCTCTTCAGCAATTTCCGAAAAACGCGCCTGCTCGCCTGCCCCCAAGGCTCCGTCTCTTACCTGCTCTCCAGAGCCTGCTGCCTTCCGTGCTTTTCCCTCGGCACCGCTGCACCGCACCGCACACAGCTCCTGCAGCGGGGGGAGAAAGTTTCCACGCTCCGCCGCAGGGAAGGCTCGCTCCGTGCGCACACGTCCTTTCAATGCCAGTTCAACAAGTGCTCCGCATTAGCAGCGTCGGGGCTCCGGCGTGTCGCGCCTCACCTCACCTCGCACAGCCCCCTTCCTTCAATGTCTGGCGCTGGGCACGCCCCGCTCTCCTCCACCTCATCTTATCGCGTGTGACCTCCGACAATGGCCACAATGCCGGGGAATGGCACCTGTAAAGTGTTAATTGGGGCACAGGAACAGCCCGCCTCGTCTCGGGGGCCGGCTTCAAAGACAATACAGCAAGCACAGCGGGGCGGGGGAAGAAGACGACACGACACTCGCAGGCACATTCAGCTCCGGCGGGAACGAGTCCTCCGTCGGTCTTTTCAAGTGCTGAGAGCCGAGTAATCCCCGGTGACTAGGTCTCACCCTGCGACTCTCGACTGGGCTCACCCACGGCAGCCCAGCAGGTGTGAGCCCGGCCGGCACCCGGATGGGAGATTCCCCCCGGGAAAGCTCAGGTTGCTGCTGCTGCTCCTGCGAGAGGGGTGACTGGGACCAGTAGGGAGCGCTCACCCTGCGGGCTGTGTGGCTCTCTTATGCCCCAGCATCCTCATGGCGACACTCTGCTGCACAAACAGGCGCCGTCCTTCGGGGGAGGCGTAAAACCGAGGTGTCCTGACCCTCCTTGGCCATTCCAAATCCCAGGGCGTCTCTCAAGAAAGAGTCACGGGGGTGTTACCCATCAGTCGGGCTCTCCTCCTAATCCCCGTCTCACCTGTAACAATCAATGATGAGGCCCCCTGTCCCGTGATATTGTACTTGTCTCCTGGCCGCTGGCTGGCGCCGTGAGATTTAGTGCTCGCGCAAGAGACCGGGGCAGGGCGCGAACGCGGCCCCCCGCCCCCCGCCCCCCGCCCCCCACAAAGTGTGCGCTCCAGGTTCCCTCTCGGGGCTCTGCAGCACAGCGTCCCGGCGCTTCCTCCTCGCCGGCCGCCGGGACAGCGGAAAGGCAGCGAGAAGGAGCCTCTTGCTCTGACGCCGCAAGGCCACAAGAGGGCGGAGGCGCCGCGCGTCTGGCCGACGTGTAGGGCCGGTGCGCTTTATGTGCCGAAATAAAACGCGACAGCCCAGAAATGTTTTCAGAGTGCTGTGCACTGGAGGTTTCTGTCTTGTGAACACTTGCCTTGTGCTCCTCCGTGCAGTTTGTTTGTCCTGCTCCAGTGCGGGACAAGAGCAGGGCAAGCCAACTGAAGGGAGCACATTCGCCAACATCCAGGCACGCACTGAGTTCGAAAGCGGCTCCTTTCCAAAGAATCGCACATGAACGATCCCTCAGTCCCGCCCAGGGGGCACGGCGCCCCCGCCACACAGCTTCAAGTAGCGAGTCCGGCGCCCCGGCTTGCGCTTACGGCCACACCACCCTGAACACGCCCGATCTCGTCTGATCTCGGAAGCTAAGCAGGGTCGGGCCTGGTTAGTACTTGGATGGGAGACCGCCTGGGAATACCAGGTGCTGTAAGCTTTTGCTCTCTCGGCCAGCGGGGGTCGCCGTTGGTGCCGTAGGCTTTGGGAGGAAGAACTCGAGTATGGACATTTATTTCCCGAAAATACCAAACATTTCAATCTTCCCACTTTTGTTTCCTTCGGCAACGCTGACTGGCAAACGGTATCGCGACGGTCGTCCACTTTCTAGGCATGCCAGTTCAGAAAGAGAAGCTCCCTCACATCCCTTCAGATGCTCAAGAAAAATGATCGATATCCTGATCTCTAAAGATGGCTCTTTTAATGGCATGCGTGTGATTCGTATTAGGAAAAAAACACGTTTGTAAAACGAATATCGAAGCTGCCTCTAAATCTGCAATTGAAGGTCAGTCAATAAACAACTCGTTTTTCGTAGAAATATACATATATTCATTTATAACCCATTTCATTCATTGAGCACAGATTCTCCAACAAAATGAGCAGGGATGGATTCAGAGTGAGCAGAAAAAAAGGGAAAAACCGAGTTAAGAACAAGAAAGCATAGCGTATGTCTGTAACGGGCACTAAAACGAGTACCATGTCGTCTGCCGGTGCTCGTGAATAACCCCAGGGCATCTTTCTAATAACCCCCCTCTATGAAGCGGTTTCACCAGCATGTTGTGCTGCTCACGGGGGGGGGCTGCCGAGCGCGGAAGCCCAGCACAGCTCCCCAGCACACAGCAAAGCCGCCTGCACTGCCGCATCTGTTATTGGACCAAGCACACCAGGGGAGAGCGCGAACGCAGTCCCCCACTACCAGAAATTATGCAGTCGAGATTCCCACATTTGGGGAATTCGCAGGGGTCAGCACAGCCGGAGTGCAATGGCCGAGCCTCGCCCTGGGTGAACCTCCTTCTTGATCAAGGTATCTCCCCTGCCAGGTAAGTATGAGTTGTACAGGCCCCTGCAAGCGGCCCGCACCCACAGCACAGCACTCGCAGCCTAGGCCAGCTCCTCGCCCTGCACGCCACCGCCTCCTGCTGGGCCCACTCTTTCGCACACTCACACGCCACACCAACACTCAAAAGTGTGGGGAAAACGAGAAAACGAGCGCGCCGTTTCCTACACATCTGCAGTCGCCATTTCGCCATCGCAGCATGTCCCGGGATGCAATTCGGCCTCATTTACATATCACCAGACCGGCAGATCGCTACGCAAGCTCGCGACGTGCGCCTGCCACACACCGAACAAACACCGGAGCCTCTTCAGCAATTTCCGAAAAACGCGCCTGCTCGCCTGCCCCCAAGGCTCCGTCTCTTACCTGCTCTCCAGAGCCTGCTGCCTTCCGTGCTTTTCCCTCGGCACCGCTGCACCGCACCGCACACAGCTCCTGCAGCGGGGGGAGAAAGTTTCCACGCTCCGCCGCAGGGAAGGCTCGCTCCGTGCGCACACGTCCTTTCAATGCCAGTTCAACAAGTGCTCCGCATTAGCAGCGTCGGGGCTCCGGCGTGTCGCGCCTCACCTCACCTCGCACAGCCCCCTTCCTTCAATGTCTGGCGCTGGGCACGCCCCGCTCTCCTCCACCTCATCTTATCGCGTGTGACCTCCGACAATGGCCACAATGCCGGGGAATGGCACCTGTAAAGTGTTAATTGGGGCACAGGAACAGCCCGCCTCGTCTCGGGGGCCGGCTTCAAAGACAATACAGCAAGCACAGCGGGGCGGGGGAAGAAGACGACACGACACTCGCAGGCACATTCAGCTCCGGCGGGAACGAGTCCTCCGTCGGTCTTTTCAAGTGCTGAGAGCCGAGTAATCCCCGGTGACTAGGTCTCACCCTGCGACTCTCGACTGGGCTCACCCACGGCAGCCCAGCAGGTGTGAGCCCGGCCGGCACCCGGATGGGAGATTCCCCCCGGGAAAGCTCAGGTTGCTGCTGCTGCTCCTGCGAGAGGGGTGACTGGGACCAGTAGGGAGCGCTCACCCTGCGGGCTGTGTGGCTCTCTTATGCCCCAGCATCCTCATGGCGACACTCTGCTGCACAAACAGGCGCCGTCCTTCGGGGGAGGCGTAAAACCGAGGTGTCCTGACCCTCCTTGGCCATTCCAAATCCCAGGGCGTCTCTCAAGAAAGAGTCACGGGGGTGTTACCCATCAGTCGGGCTCTCCTCCTAATCCCCGTCTCACCTGTAACAATCAATGATGAGGCCCCCTGTCCCGTGATATTGTACTTGTCTCCTGGCCGCTGGCTGGCGCCGTGAGATTTAGTGCTCGCGCAAGAGACCGGGGCAGGGCGCGTACGCGGCCCCCCGCCCCCCACAAAGTGTGCGCTCCAGGTTCCCTCTCGGGGCTCTGCAGCACAGCGTCCCGGCGCTTCCTCCTCGCCGGCCGCCGGGACAGCGGAAAGGCAGCGAGAAGGAGCCTCTTGCTCTGACGCCGCAAGGCCACAAGAGGGCGGAGGCGCCGCGCGTCTGGCCGACGTGTAGGGCCGGTGCGCTTTATGTGCCGAAATAAAACGCGACAGCCCAGAAATGTTTTCAGAGTGCTGTGCACTGGAGGTTTCTGTCTTGTGAACACTTGCCTTGTGCTCCTCCGTGCAGTTTGTTTGTCCTGCTCCAGTGCGGGACAAGAGCAGGGCAAGCCAACTGAAGGGAGCACATTCGCCAACATCCAGGCACGCACTGAGTTCGAAAGCGGCTCCTTTCCAAAGAATCGCACATGAACGATCCCTCAGTCCCGCCCAGGGGGCACGGCGCCCCCGCCACACAGCTTCAAGTAGCGAGTCCGGCGCCCCGGCTTGCGCTTACGGCCACACCACCCTGAACACGCCCGATCTCGTCTGATCTCGGAAGCTAAGCAGGGTCGGGCCTGGTTAGTACTTGGATGGGAGACCACCTGGGAATACCAGGTGCTGTAAGCTTTTGCTCTCTCGGCCAGCGGGGGTCGCCGTTGGTGCCGTAGGCTTTGGGAGGAAGAACTCGAGTATGGACATTTATTTCCCGAAAATACCAAACATTTCAATCTTCCCACTTTTGTTTCCTTCGGCAACGCTGACTGGCAAACGGTATCGCGACGGTCGTCCACTTTCTAGGCATGCCAGTTCAGAAAGAGAAGCTCCCTCACATCCCTTCAGATGCTCAAGAAAAATGATCGATATCCTGATCTCTAAAGATGGCTCTTTTAATGGCATGCGTGTGATTCGTATTAGGAAAAAAACACGTTTGTAAAACGAATATCAAAGCTGCCTCTAAATCTGCAATTGAAGGTCAGTCAATAAACAACTCGTTTTTCGTAGAAATATACATATATTCATTTATAACCCATTTCATTCATTGAGCACAGATTCTCCAACAAAATGAGCAGGGATGGATTCAGAGTGAGCAGAAAAAAAGGGAAAAACCGAGTTAAGAACAAGAAAGCATAGCGTATGTCTGTAACGGGCACTAAAACGAGTACCATGTCGTCTGCCGGTGCTCGTGAATAACCCCAGGGCATCTTTCTAATAACCCCCCTCTATGAAGCGGTTTCACCAGCATGTTGTGCTGCTCACGGGGGGGGGCTGCCGAGCGCGGAAGCCCAGCACAGCTCCCCAGCACACAGCAAAGCCGCCTGCACTGCCGCATCTGTTATTGGACCAAGCACACCAGGGGAGAGCGCGAACGCAGTCCCCCACTACCAGAAATTATGCAGTCGAGATTCCCACATTTGGGGAATTCGCAGGGGTCAGCACAGCCGGAGTGCAATGGCCGAGCCTCGCCCTGGGTGAACCTCCTTCTTGATCAAGGTATCTCCCCTGCCAGGTAAGTATGAGTTGTACAGGCCCCTGCAAGCGGCCCGCACCCACAGCACAGCACTCGCAGCCTAGGCCAGCTCCTCGCCCTGCACGCCACCGCCTCCTGCTGGGCCCACTCTTTCGCACACTCACACGCCACACCAACACTCAAAAGTGTGGGGAAAACGAGAAAACGAGCGCGCCGTTTCCTACACATCTGCAGTCGCCATTTCGCCATCGCAGCATGTCCCGGGATGCAATTCGGCCTCATTTACATATCACCAGACCGGCAGATCGCTACGCAAGCTCGCGACGTGCGCCTGCCACACACCGAACAAACACCGGAGCCTCTTCAGCAATTTCCGAAAAACGCGCCTGCTCGCCTGCCCCCAAGGCTCCGTCTCTTACCTGCTCTCCAGAGCCTGCTGCCTTCCGTGCTTTTCCCTCGGCACCGCTGCACCGCACCGCACACAGCTCCTGCAGCGGGGGGAGAAAGTTTCCACGCTCCGCCGCAGGGAAGGCTCGCTCCGTGCGCACACGTCCTTTCAATGCCAGTTCAACAAGTGCTCCGCATTAGCAGCGTCGGGGCTCCGGCGTGTCGCGCCTCACCTCACCTCGCACAGCCCCCTTCCTTCAATGTCTGGCGCTGGGCACGCCCCGCTCTCCTCCACCTCATCTTATCGCGTGTGACCTCCGACAATGGCCACAATGCCGGGGAATGGCACCTGTAAAGTGTTAATTGGGGCACAGGAACAGCCCGCCTCGTCTCGGGGGCCGGCTTCAAAGACAATACAGCAAGCACAGCGGGGCGGGGGAAGAAGACGACACGACACTCGCAGGCACATTCAGCTCCGGCGGGAACGAGTCCTCCGTCGGTCTTTTCAAGTGCTGAGAGCCGAGTAATCCCCGGTGACTAGGTCTCACCCTGCGACTCTCGACTGGGCTCACCCACGGCAGCCCAGCAGGTGTGAGCCCGGCCGGCACCCGGATGGGAGATTCCCCCCGGGAAAGCTCAGGTTGCTGCTGCTGCTCCTGCGAGAGGGGTGACTGGGACCAGTAGGGAGCGCTCACCCTGCGGGCTGTGTGGCTCTCTTATGCCCCAGCATCCTCATGGCGACACTCTGCTGCACAAACAGGCGCCGTCCTTCGGGGGAGGCGTAAAACCGAGGTGTCCTGACCCTCCTTGGCCATTCCAAATCCCAGGGCGTCTCTCAAGAAAGAGTCACGGGGGTGTTACCCATCAGTCGGGCTCTCCTCCTAATCCCCGTCTCACCTGTAACAATCAATGATGAGGCCCCCTGTCCCGTGATATTGTACTTGTCTCCTGGCCGCTGGCTGGCGCCGTGAGATTTAGTGCTCGCGCAAGAGACCGGGGCAGGGCGCGAACGCGGCCCCCCGCCCCCCGCCCCCCACAAAGTGTGCGCTCCAGGTTCCCTCTCGGGGCTCTGCAGCACAGCGTCCCGGCGCTTCCTCCTCGCCGGCCGCCGGGACAGCGGAAAGGCAGCGAGAAGGAGCCTCTTGCTCTGACGCCGCAAGGCCACAAGAGGGCGGAGGCGCCGCGCGTCTGGCCGACGTGTAGGGCCGGTGCGCTTTATGTGCCGAAATAAAACGCGACAGCCCAGAAATGTTTTCAGAGTGCTGTGCACTGGAGGTTTCTGTCTTGTGAACACTTGCCTTGTGCTCCTCCGTGCAGTTTGTTTGTCCTGCTCCAGTGCGGGACAAGAGCAGGGCAAGCCAACTGAAGGGAGCACATTCGCCAACATCCAGGCACGCACTGAGTTCGAAAGCGGCTCCTTTCCAAAGAATCGCACATGAACGATCCCTCAGTCCCGCCCAGGGGGCACGGCGCCCCCGCCACACAGCTTCAAGTAGCGAGTCCGGCGCCCCGGCTTGCGCTTACGGCCACACCACCCTGAACACGCCCGATCTCGTCTGATCTCGGAAGCTAAGCAGGGTCGGGCCTGGTTAGTACTTGGATGGGAGACCGCCTGGGAATACCAGGTGCTGTAAGCTTTTGCTCTCTCGGCCAGCGGGGGTCGCCGTTGGTGCCGTAGGCTTTGGGAGGAAGAACTCGAGTATGGACATTTATTTCCCGAAAATACCAAACATTTCAATCTTCCCACTTTTGTTTCCTTCGGCAACGCTGACTGGCAAACGGTATCGCGACGGTCGTCCACTTTCTAGGCATGCCAGTTCAGAAAGAGAAGCTCCCTCACATCCCTTCAGATGCTCAAGAAAAATGATCGATATCCTGATCTCTAAAGATGGCTCTTTTAATGGCATGCGTGTGATTCGTATTAGGAAAAAAACACGTTTGTAAAACGAATATCGAAGCTGCCTCTAAATCTGCAATTGAAGGTCAGTCAATAAACAACTCGTTTTTCGTAGAAATATACATATATTCATTTATAACCCATTTCATTCATTGAGCACAGATTCTCCAACAAAATGAGCAGGGATGGATTCAGAGTGAGCAGAAAAAAAGGGAAAAACCGAGTTAAGAACAAGAAAGCATAGCGTATGTCTGTAACGGGCACTAAAACGAGTACCATGTCGTCTGCCGGTGCTCGTGAATAACCCCAGGGCATCTTTCTAATAACCCCCCTCTATGAAGCGGTTTCACCAGCATGTTGTGCTGCTCACGGGGGGGGGCTGCCGAGCGCGGAAGCCCAGCACAGCTCCCCAGCACACAGCAAAGCCGCCTGCACTGCCGCATCTGTTATTGGACCAAGCACACCAGGGGAGAGCGCGAACGCAGTCCCCCACTACCAGAAATTATGCAGTCGAGATTCCCACATTTGGGGAATTCGCAGGGGTCAGCACAGCCGGAGTGCAATGGCCGAGCCTCGCCCTGGGTGAACCTCCTTCTTGATCAAGGTATCTCCCCTGCCAGGTAAGTATGAGTTGTACAGGCCCCTGCAAGCGGCCCGCACCCACAGCACAGCACTCGCAGCCTAGGCCAGCTCCTCGCCCTGCACGCCACCGCCTCCTGCTGGGCCCACTCTTTCGCACACTCACACGCCACACCAACACTCAAAAGTGTGGGGAAAACGAGAAAACGAGCGCGCCGTTTCCTACACATCTGCAGTCGCCATTTCGCCATCGCAGCATGTCCCGGGATGCAATTCGGCCTCATTTACATATCACCAGACCGGCAGATCGCTACGCAAGCTCGCGACGTGCGCCTGCCACACACCGAACAAACACCGGAGCCTCTTCAGCAATTTCCGAAAAACGCGCCTGCTCGCCTGCCCCCAAGGCTCCGTCTCTTACCTGCTCTCCAGAGCCTGCTGCCTTCCGTGCTTTTCCCTCGGCACCGCTGCACCGCACCGCACACAGCTCCTGCAGCGGGGGGAGAAAGTTTCCACGCTCCGCCGCAGGGAAGGCTCGCTCCGTGCGCACACGTCCTTTCAATGCCAGTTCAACAAGTGCTCCGCATTAGCAGCGTCGGGGCTCCGGCGTGTCGCGCCTCACCTCACCTCGCACAGCCCCCTTCCTTCAATGTCTGGCGCTGGGCACGCCCCGCTCTCCTCCACCTCATCTTATCGCGTGTGACCTCCGACAATGGCCACAATGCCGGGGAATGGCACCTGTAAAGTGTTAATTGGGGCACAGGAACAGCCCGCCTCGTCTCGGGGGCCGGCTTCAAAGACAATACAGCAAGCACAGCGGGGCGGGGGAAGAAGACGACACGACACTCGCAGGCACATTCAGCTCCGGCGGGAACGAGTCCTCCGTCGGTCTTTTCAAGTGCTGAGAGCCGAGTAATCCCCGGTGACTAGGTCTCACCCTGCGACTCTCGACTGGGCTCACCCACGGCAGCCCAGCAGGTGTGAGCCCGGCCGGCACCCGGATGGGAGATTCCCCCCGGGAAAGCTCAGGTTGCTGCTGCTGCTCCTGCGAGAGGGGTGACTGGGACCAGTAGGGAGCGCTCACCCTGCGGGCTGTGTGGCTCTCTTATGCCCCAGCATCCTCATGGCGACACTCTGCTGCACAAACAGGCGCCGTCCTTCGGGGGAGGCGTAAAACCGAGGTGTCCTGACCCTCCTTGGCCATTCCAAATCCCAGGGCGTCTCTCAAGAAAGAGTCACGGGGGTGTTACCCATCAGTCGGGCTCTCCTCCTAATCCCCGTCTCACCTGTAACAATCAATGATGAGGCCCCCTGTCCCGTGATATTGTACTTGTCTCCTGGCCGCTGGCTGGCGCCGTGAGATTTAGTGCTCGCGCAAGAGACCGGGGCAGGGCGCGTACGCGGCCCCCCGCCCCCCACAAAGTGTGCGCTCCAGGTTCCCTCTCGGGGCTCTGCAGCACAGCGTCCCGGCGCTTCCTCCTCGCCGGCCGCCGGGACAGCGGAAAGGCAGCGAGAAGGAGCCTCTTGCTCTGACGCCGCAAGGCCACAAGAGGGCGGAGGCGCCGCGCGTCTGGCCGACGTGTAGGGCCGGTGCGCTTTATGTGCCGAAATAAAACGCGACAGCCCAGAAATGTTTTCAGAGTGCTGTGCACTGGAGGTTTCTGTCTTGTGAACACTTGCCTTGTGCTCCTCCGTGCAGTTTGTTTGTCCTGCTCCAGTGCGGGACAAGAGCAGGGCAAGCCAACTGAAGGGAGCACATTCGCCAACATCCAGGCACGCACTGAGTTCGAAAGCGGCTCCTTTCCAAAGAATCGCACATGAACGATCCCTCAGTCCCGCCCAGGGGGCACGGCGCCCCCGCCACACAGCTTCAAGTAGCGAGTCCGGCGCCCCGGCTTGCGCTTACGGCCACACCACCCTGAACACGCCCGATCTCGTCTGATCTCGGAAGCTAAGCAGGGTCGGGCCTGGTTAGTACTTGGATGGGAGACCACCTGGGAATACCAGGTGCTGTAAGCTTTTGCTCTCTCGGCCAGCGGGGGTCGCCGTTGGTGCCGTAGGCTTTGGGAGGAAGAACTCGAGTATGGACATTTATTTCCCGAAAATACCAAACATTTCAATCTTCCCACTTTTGTTTCCTTCGGCAACGCTGACTGGCAAACGGTATCGCGACGGTCGTCCACTTTCTAGGCATGCCAGTTCAGAAAGAGAAGCTCCCTCACATCCCTTCAGATGCTCAAGAAAAATGATCGATATCCTGATCTCTAAAGATGGCTCTTTTAATGGCATGCGTGTGATTCGTATTAGGAAAAAAACACGTTTGTAAAACGAATATCAAAGCTGCCTCTAAATCTGCAATTGAAGGTCAGTCAATAAACAACTCGTTTTTCGTAGAAATATACATATATTCATTTATAACCCATTTCATTCATTGAGCACAGATTCTCCAACAAAATGAGCAGGGATGGATTCAGAGTGAGCAGAAAAAAAGGGAAAAACCGAGTTAAGAACAAGAAAGCATAGCGTATGTCTGTAACGGGCACTAAAACGAGTACCATGTCGTCTGCCGGTGCTCGTGAATAACCCCAGGGCATCTTTCTAATAACCCCCCTCTATGAAGCGGTTTCACCAGCATGTTGTGCTGCTCACGGGGGGGGGCTGCCGAGCGCGGAAGCCCAGCACAGCTCCCCAGCACACAGCAAAGCCGCCTGCACTGCCGCATCTGTTATTGGACCAAGCACACCAGGGGAGAGCGCGAACGCAGTCCCCCACTACCAGAAATTATGCAGTCGAGATTCCCACATTTGGGGAATTCGCAGGGGTCAGCACAGCCGGAGTGCAATGGCCGAGCCTCGCCCTGGGTGAACCTCCTTCTTGATCAAGGTATCTCCCCTGCCAGGTAAGTATGAGTTGTACAGGCCCCTGCAAGCGGCCCGCACCCACAGCACAGCACTCGCAGCCTAGGCCAGCTCCTCGCCCTGCACGCCACCGCCTCCTGCTGGGCCCACTCTTTCGCACACTCACACGCCACACCAACACTCAAAAGTGTGGGGAAAACGAGAAAACGAGCGCGCCGTTTCCTACACATCTGCAGTCGCCATTTCGCCATCGCAGCATGTCCCGGGATGCAATTCGGCCTCATTTACATATCACCAGACCGGCAGATCGCTACGCAAGCTCGCGACGTGCGCCTGCCACACACCGAACAAACACCGGAGCCTCTTCAGCAATTTCCGAAAAACGCGCCTGCTCGCCTGCCCCCAAGGCTCCGTCTCTTACCTGCTCTCCAGAGCCTGCTGCCTTCCGTGCTTTTCCCTCGGCACCGCTGCACCGCACCGCACACAGCTCCTGCAGCGGGGGGAGAAAGTTTCCACGCTCCGCCGCAGGGAAGGCTCGCTCCGTGCGCACACGTCCTTTCAATGCCAGTTCAACAAGTGCTCCGCATTAGCAGCGTCGGGGCTCCGGCGTGTCGCGCCTCACCTCACCTCGCACAGCCCCCTTCCTTCAATGTCTGGCGCTGGGCACGCCCCGCTCTCCTCCACCTCATCTTATCGCGTGTGACCTCCGACAATGGCCACAATGCCGGGGAATGGCACCTGTAAAGTGTTAATTGGGGCACAGGAACAGCCCGCCTCGTCTCGGGGGCCGGCTTCAAAGACAATACAGCAAGCACAGCGGGGCGGGGGAAGAAGACGACACGACACTCGCAGGCACATTCAGCTCCGGCGGGAACGAGTCCTCCGTCGGTCTTTTCAAGTGCTGAGAGCCGAGTAATCCCCGGTGACTAGGTCTCACCCTGCGACTCTCGACTGGGCTCACCCACGGCAGCCCAGCAGGTGTGAGCCCGGCCGGCACCCGGATGGGAGATTCCCCCCGGGAAAGCTCAGGTTGCTGCTGCTGCTCCTGCGAGAGGGGTGACTGGGACCAGTAGGGAGCGCTCACCCTGCGGGCTGTGTGGCTCTCTTATGCCCCAGCATCCTCATGGCGACACTCTGCTGCACAAACAGGCGCCGTCCTTCGGGGGAGGCGTAAAACCGAGGTGTCCTGACCCTCCTTGGCCATTCCAAATCCCAGGGCGTCTCTCAAGAAAGAGTCACGGGGGTGTTACCCATCAGTCGGGCTCTCCTCCTAATCCCCGTCTCACCTGTAACAATCAATGATGAGGCCCCCTGTCCCGTGATATTGTACTTGTCTCCTGGCCGCTGGCTGGCGCCGTGAGATTTAGTGCTCGCGCAAGAGACCGGGGCAGGGCGCGAACGCGGCCCCCCGCCCCCCGCCCCCCACAAAGTGTGCGCTCCAGGTTCCCTCTCGGGGCTCTGCAGCACAGCGTCCCGGCGCTTCCTCCTCGCCGGCCGCCGGGACAGCGGAAAGGCAGCGAGAAGGAGCCTCTTGCTCTGACGCCGCAAGGCCACAAGAGGGCGGAGGCGCCGCGCGTCTGGCCGACGTGTAGGGCCGGTGCGCTTTATGTGCCGAAATAAAACGCGACAGCCCAGAAATGTTTTCAGAGTGCTGTGCACTGGAGGTTTCTGTCTTGTGAACACTTGCCTTGTGCTCCTCCGTGCAGTTTGTTTGTCCTGCTCCAGTGCGGGACAAGAGCAGGGCAAGCCAACTGAAGGGAGCACATTCGCCAACATCCAGGCACGCACTGAGTTCGAAAGCGGCTCCTTTCCAAAGAATCGCACATGAACGATCCCTCAGTCCCGCCCAGGGGGCACGGCGCCCCCGCCACACAGCTTCAAGTAGCGAGTCCGGCGCCCCGGCTTGCGCTTACGGCCACACCACCCTGAACACGCCCGATCTCGTCTGATCTCGGAAGCTAAGCAGGGTCGGGCCTGGTTAGTACTTGGATGGGAGACCGCCTGGGAATACCAGGTGCTGTAAGCTTTTGCTCTCTCGGCCAGCGGGGGTCGCCGTTGGTGCCGTAGGCTTTGGGAGGAAGAACTCGAGTATGGACATTTATTTCCCGAAAATACCAAACATTTCAATCTTCCCACTTTTGTTTCCTTCGGCAACGCTGACTGGCAAACGGTATCGCGACGGTCGTCCACTTTCTAGGCATGCCAGTTCAGAAAGAGAAGCTCCCTCACATCCCTTCAGATGCTCAAGAAAAATGATCGATATCCTGATCTCTAAAGATGGCTCTTTTAATGGCATGCGTGTGATTCGTATTAGGAAAAAAACACGTTTGTAAAACGAATATCGAAGCTGCCTCTAAATCTGCAATTGAAGGTCAGTCAATAAACAACTCGTTTTTCGTAGAAATATACATATATTCATTTATAACCCATTTCATTCATTGAGCACAGATTCTCCAACAAAATGAGCAGGGATGGATTCAGAGTGAGCAGAAAAAAAGGGAAAAACCGAGTTAAGAACAAGAAAGCATAGCGTATGTCTGTAACGGGCACTAAAACGAGTACCATGTCGTCTGCCGGTGCTCGTGAATAACCCCAGGGCATCTTTCTAATAACCCCCCTCTATGAAGCGGTTTCACCAGCATGTTGTGCTGCTCACGGGGGGGGGCTGCCGAGCGCGGAAGCCCAGCACAGCTCCCCAGCACACAGCAAAGCCGCCTGCACTGCCGCATCTGTTATTGGACCAAGCACACCAGGGGAGAGCGCGAACGCAGTCCCCCACTACCAGAAATTATGCAGTCGAGATTCCCACATTTGGGGAATTCGCAGGGGTCAGCACAGCCGGAGTGCAATGGCCGAGCCTCGCCCTGGGTGAACCTCCTTCTTGATCAAGGTATCTCCCCTGCCAGGTAAGTATGAGTTGTACAGGCCCCTGCAAGCGGCCCGCACCCACAGCACAGCACTCGCAGCCTAGGCCAGCTCCTCGCCCTGCACGCCACCGCCTCCTGCTGGGCCCACTCTTTCGCACACTCACACGCCACACCAACACTCAAAAGTGTGGGGAAAACGAGAAAACGAGCGCGCCGTTTCCTACACATCTGCAGTCGCCATTTCGCCATCGCAGCATGTCCCGGGATGCAATTCGGCCTCATTTACATATCACCAGACCGGCAGATCGCTACGCAAGCTCGCGACGTGCGCCTGCCACACACCGAACAAACACCGGAGCCTCTTCAGCAATTTCCGAAAAACGCGCCTGCTCGCCTGCCCCCAAGGCTCCGTCTCTTACCTGCTCTCCAGAGCCTGCTGCCTTCCGTGCTTTTCCCTCGGCACCGCTGCACCGCACCGCACACAGCTCCTGCAGCGGGGGGAGAAAGTTTCCACGCTCCGCCGCAGGGAAGGCTCGCTCCGTGCGCACACGTCCTTTCAATGCCAGTTCAACAAGTGCTCCGCATTAGCAGCGTCGGGGCTCCGGCGTGTCGCGCCTCACCTCACCTCGCACAGCCCCCTTCCTTCAATGTCTGGCGCTGGGCACGCCCCGCTCTCCTCCACCTCATCTTATCGCGTGTGACCTCCGACAATGGCCACAATGCCGGGGAATGGCACCTGTAAAGTGTTAATTGGGGCACAGGAACAGCCCGCCTCGTCTCGGGGGCCGGCTTCAAAGACAATACAGCAAGCACAGCGGGGCGGGGGAAGAAGACGACACGACACTCGCAGGCACATTCAGCTCCGGCGGGAACGAGTCCTCCGTCGGTCTTTTCAAGTGCTGAGAGCCGAGTAATCCCCGGTGACTAGGTCTCACCCTGCGACTCTCGACTGGGCTCACCCACGGCAGCCCAGCAGGTGTGAGCCCGGCCGGCACCCGGATGGGAGATTCCCCCCGGGAAAGCTCAGGTTGCTGCTGCTGCTCCTGCGAGAGGGGTGACTGGGACCAGTAGGGAGCGCTCACCCTGCGGGCTGTGTGGCTCTCTTATGCCCCAGCATCCTCATGGCGACACTCTGCTGCACAAACAGGCGCCGTCCTTCGGGGGAGGCGTAAAACCGAGGTGTCCTGACCCTCCTTGGCCATTCCAAATCCCAGGGCGTCTCTCAAGAAAGAGTCACGGGGGTGTTACCCATCAGTCGGGCTCTCCTCCTAATCCCCGTCTCACCTGTAACAATCAATGATGAGGCCCCCTGTCCCGTGATATTGTACTTGTCTCCTGGCCGCTGGCTGGCGCCGTGAGATTTAGTGCTCGCGCAAGAGACCGGGGCAGGGCGCGAACGCGGCCCCCCGCCCCCCGCCCCCCACAAAGTGTGCGCTCCAGGTTCCCTCTCGGGGCTCTGCAGCACAGCGTCCCGGCGCTTCCTCCTCGCCGGCCGCCGGGACAGCGGAAAGGCAGCGAGAAGGAGCCTCTTGCTCTGACGCCGCAAGGCCACAAGAGGGCGGAGGCGCCGCGCGTCTGGCCGACGTGTAGGGCCGGTGCGCTTTATGTGCCGAAATAAAACGCGACAGCCCAGAAATGTTTTCAGAGTGCTGTGCACTGGAGGTTTCTGTCTTGTGAACACTTGCCTTGTGCTCCTCCGTGCAGTTTGTTTGTCCTGCTCCAGTGCGGGACAAGAGCAGGGCAAGCCAACTGAAGGGAGCACATTCGCCAACATCCAGGCACGCACTGAGTTCGAAAGCGGCTCCTTTCCAAAGAATCGCACATGAACGATCCCTCAGTCCCGCCCAGGGGGCACGGCGCCCCCGCCACACAGCTTCAAGTAGCGAGTCCGGCGCCCCGGCTTGCGCTTACGGCCACACCACCCTGAACACGCCCGATCTCGTCTGATCTCGGAAGCTAAGCAGGGTCGGGCCTGGTTAGTACTTGGATGGGAGACCGCCTGGGAATACCAGGTGCTGTAAGCTTTTGCTCTCTCGGCCAGCGGGGGTCGCCGTTGGTGCCGTAGGCTTTGGGAGGAAGAACTCGAGTATGGACATTTATTTCCCGAAAATACCAAACATTTCAATCTTCCCACTTTTGTTTCCTTCGGCAACGCTGACTGGCAAACGGTATCGCGACGGTCGTCCACTTTCTAGGCATGCCAGTTCAGAAAGAGAAGCTCCCTCACATCCCTTCAGATGCTCAAGAAAAATGATCGATATCCTGATCTCTAAAGATGGCTCTTTTAATGGCATGCGTGTGATTCGTATTAGGAAAAAAACACGTTTGTAAAACGAATATCGAAGCTGCCTCTAAATCTGCAATTGAAGGTCAGTCAATAAACAACTCGTTTTTCGTAGAAATATACATATATTCATTTATAACCCATTTCATTCATTGAGCACAGATTCTCCAACAAAATGAGCAGGGATGGATTCAGAGTGAGCAGAAAAAAAGGGAAAAACCGAGTTAAGAACAAGAAAGCATAGCGTATGTCTGTAACGGGCACTAAAACGAGTACCATGTCGTCTGCCGGTGCTCGTGAATAACCCCAGGGCATCTTTCTAATAACCCCCCTCTATGAAGCGGTTTCACCAGCATGTTGTGCTGCTCACGGGGGGGGGCTGCCGAGCGCGGAAGCCCAGCACAGCTCCCCAGCACACAGCAAAGCCGCCTGCACTGCCGCATCTGTTATTGGACCAAGCACACCAGGGGAGAGCGCGAACGCAGTCCCCCACTACCAGAAATTATGCAGTCGAGATTCCCACATTTGGGGAATTCGCAGGGGTCAGCACAGCCGGAGTGCAATGGCCGAGCCTCGCCCTGGGTGAACCTCCTTCTTGATCAAGGTATCTCCCCTGCCAGGTAAGTATGAGTTGTACAGGCCCCTGCAAGCGGCCCGCACCCACAGCACAGCACTCGCAGCCTAGGCCAGCTCCTCGCCCTGCACGCCACCGCCTCCTGCTGGGCCCACTCTTTCGCACACTCACACGCCACACCAACACTCAAAAGTGTGGGGAAAACGAGAAAACGAGCGCGCCGTTTCCTACACATCTGCAGTCGCCATTTCGCCATCGCAGCATGTCCCGGGATGCAATTCGGCCTCATTTACATATCACCAGACCGGCAGATCGCTACGCAAGCTCGCGACGTGCGCCTGCCACACACCGAACAAACACCGGAGCCTCTTCAGCAATTTCCGAAAAACGCGCCTGCTCGCCTGCCCCCAAGGCTCCGTCTCTTACCTGCTCTCCAGAGCCTGCTGCCTTCCGTGCTTTTCCCTCGGCACCGCTGCACCGCACCGCACACAGCTCCTGCAGCGGGGGGAGAAAGTTTCCACGCTCCGCCGCAGGGAAGGCTCGCTCCGTGCGCACACGTCCTTTCAATGCCAGTTCAACAAGTGCTCCGCATTAGCAGCGTCGGGGCTCCGGCGTGTCGCGCCTCACCTCACCTCGCACAGCCCCCTTCCTTCAATGTCTGGCGCTGGGCACGCCCCGCTCTCCTCCACCTCATCTTATCGCGTGTGACCTCCGACAATGGCCACAATGCCGGGGAATGGCACCTGTAAAGTGTTAATTGGGGCACAGGAACAGCCCGCCTCGTCTCGGGGGCCGGCTTCAAAGACAATACAGCAAGCACAGCGGGGCGGGGGAAGAAGACGACACGACACTCGCAGGCACATTCAGCTCCGGCGGGAACGAGTCCTCCGTCGGTCTTTTCAAGTGCTGAGAGCCGAGTAATCCCCGGTGACTAGGTCTCACCCTGCGACTCTCGACTGGGCTCAACCACGGCAGCCCAGCAGGTGTGAGCCCGGCCGGCACCCGGATGGGAGATTCCCCCCGGGAAAGCTCAGGTTGCTGCTGCTGCTCCTGCGAGAGGGGTGACTGGGACCAGTAGGGAGCGCTCACCCTGCGGGCTGTGTGGCTCTCTTATGCCCCAGCATCCTCATGGCGACACTCTGCTGCACAAACAGGCGCCGTCCTTCGGGGGAGGCGTAAAACCGAGGTGTCCTGACCCTCCTTGGCCATTCCAAATCCCAGGGCGTCTCTCAAGAAAGAGTCACGGGGGTGTTACCCATCAGTCGGGCTCTCCTCCTAATCCCCGTCTCACCTGTAACAATCAATGATGAGGCCCCCTGTCCCGTGATATTGTACTTGTCTCCTGGCCGCTGGCTGGCGCCGTGAGATTTAGTGCTCGCGCAAGAGACCGGGGCAGGGCGCGAACGCGGCCCCCCGCCCCCCGCCCCCCACAAAGTGTGCGCTCCAGGTTCCCTCTCGGGGCTCTGCAGCACAGCGTCCCGGCGCTTCCTCCTCGCCGGCCGCCGGGACAGCGGAAAGGCAGCGAGAAGGAGCCTCTTGCTCTGACGCCGCAAGGCCACAAGAGGGCGGAGGCGCCGCGCGTCTGGCCGACGTGTAGGGCCGGTGCGCTTTATGTGCCGAAATAAAACGCGACAGCCCAGAAATGTTTTCAGAGTGCTGTGCACTGGAGGTTTCTGTCTTGTGAACACTTGCCTTGTGCTCCTCCGTGCAGTTTGTTTGTCCTGCTCCAGTGCGGGACAAGAGCAGGGCAAGCCAACTGAAGGGAGCACATTCGCCAACATCCAGGCACGCACTGAGTTCGAAAGCGGCTCCTTTCCAAAGAATCGCACATGAACGATCCCTCAGTCCCGCCCAGGGGGCACGGCGCCCCCGCCACACAGCTTCAAGTAGCGAGTCCGGCGCCCCGGCTTGCGCTTACGGCCACACCACCCTGAACACGCCCGATCTCGTCTGATCTCGGAAGCTAAGCAGGGTCGGGCCTGGTTAGTACTTGGATGGGAGACCGCCTGGGAATACCAGGTGCTGTAAGCTTTTGCTCTCTCGGCCAGCGGGGGTCGCCGTTGGTGCCGTAGGCTTTGGGAGGAAGAACTCGAGTATGGACATTTATTTCCCGAAAATACCAAACATTTCAATCTTCCCACTTTTGTTTCCTTCGGCAACGCTGACTGGCAAACGGTATCGCGACGGTCGTCCACTTTCTAGGCATGCCAGTTCAGAAAGAGAAGCTCCCTCACATCCCTTCAGATGCTCAAGAAAAATGATCGATATCCTGATCTCTAAAGATGGCTCTTTTAATGGCATGCGTGTGATTCGTATTAGGAAAAAAACACGTTTGTAAAACGAATATCAAAGCTGCCTCTAAATCTGCAATTGAAGGTCAGTCAATAAACAACTCGTTTTTCGTAGAAATATACATATATTCATTTATAACCCATTTCATTCATTGAGCACAGATTCTCCAACAAAATGAGCAGGGATGGATTCAGAGTGAGCAGAAAAAAAGGGAAAAACCGAGTTAAGAACAAGAAAGCATAGCGTATGTCTGTAACGGGCACTAAAACGAGTACCATGTCGTCTGCCGGTGCTCGTGAATAACCCCAGGGCATCTTTCTAATAACCCCCCTCTATGAAGCGGTTTCACCAGCATGTTGTGCTGCTCACGGGGGGGGACTGCCGAGCGCGGAAGCCCAGCACAGCTCCCCAGCACACAGCAAAGCCGCCTGCACTGCCGCATCTGTTATTGGACCAAGCACACCAGGGGAGAGCGCGAACGCAGTCCCCCACTACCAGAAATTATGCAGTCGAGATTCCCACATTTGGGGAATTCGCAGGGGTCAGCACAGCCGGAGTGCAATGGCCGAGCCTCGCCCTGGGTGAACCTCCTTCTTGATCAAGGTATCTCCCCTGCCAGGTAAGTATGAGTTGTACAGGCCCCTGCAAGCGGCCCGCACCCACAGCACAGCACTCGCAGCCTAGGCCAGCTCCTCGCCCTGCACGCCACCGCCTCCTGCTGGGCCCACTCTTTCGCACACTCACACGCCACACCAACACTCAAAAGTGTGGGGAAAACGAGAAAACGAGCGCGCCGTTTCCTACACATCTGCAGTCGCCATTTCGCCATCGCAGCATGTCCCGGGATGCAATTCGGCCTCATTTACATATCACCAGACCGGCAGATCGCTACGCAAGCTCGCGACGTGCGCCTGCCACACACCGAACAAACACCGGAGCCTCTTCAGCAATTTCCGAAAAACGCGCCTGCTCGCCTGCCCCCAAGGCTCCGTCTCTTACCTGCTCTCCAGAGCCTGCTGCCTTCCGTGCTTTTCCCTCGGCACCGCTGCACCGCACCGCACACAGCTCCTGCAGCGGGGGGAGAAAGTTTCCACGCTCCGCCGCAGGGAAGGCTCGCTCCGTGCGCACACGTCCTTTCAATGCCAGTTCAACAAGTGCTCCGCATTAGCAGCGTCGGGGCTCCGGCGTGTCGCGCCTCACCTCACCTCGCACAGCCCCCTTCCTTCAATGTCTGGCGCTGGGCACGCCCCGCTCTCCTCCACCTCATCTTATCGCGTGTGACCTCCGACAATGGCCACAATGCCGGGGAATGGCACCTGTAAAGTGTTAATTGGGGCACAGGAACAGCCCGCCTCGTCTCGGGGGCCGGCTTCAAAGACAATACAGCAAGCACAGCGGGGCGGGGGAAGAAGACGACACGACACTCGCAGGCACATTCAGCTCCGGCGGGAACGAGTCCTCCGTCGGTCTTTTCAAGTGCTGAGAGCCGAGTAATCCCCGGTGACTAGGTCTCACCCTGCGACTCTCGACTGGGCTCAACCACGGCAGCCCAGCAGGTGTGAGCCCGGCCGGCACCCGGATGGGAGATTCCCCCCGGGAAAGCTCAGGTTGCTGCTGCTGCTCCTGCGAGAGGGGTGACTGGGACCAGTAGGGAGCGCTCACCCTGCGGGCTGTGTGGCTCTCTTATGCCCCAGCATCCTCATGGCGACACTCTGCTGCACAAACAGGCGCCGTCCTTCGGGGGAGGCGTAAAACCGAGGTGTCCTGACCCTCCTTGGCCATTCCAAATCCCAGGGCGTCTCTCAAGAAAGAGTCACGGGGGTGTTACCCATCAGTCGGGCTCTCCTCCTAATCCCCGTCTCACCTGTAACAATCAATGATGAGGCCCCCTGTCCCGTGATATTGTACTTGTCTCCTGGCCGCTGGCTGGCGCCGTGAGATTTAGTGCTCGCGCAAGAGACCGGGGCAGGGCGCGAACGCGGCCCCCCGCCCCCCGCCCCCCGCCCCCCACAAAGTGTGCGCTCCAGGTTCCCTCTCGGGGCTCTGCAGCACAGCGTCCCGGCGCTTCCTCCTCGCCGGCCGCCGGGACAGCGGAAAGGCAGCGAGAAGGAGCCTCTTGCTCTGACGCCGCAAGGCCACAAGAGGGCGGAGGCGCCGCGCGTCTGGCCGACGTGTAGGGCCGGTGCGCTTTATGTGCCGAAATAAAACGCGACAGCCCAGAAATGTTTTCAGAGTGCTGTGCACTGGAGGTTTCTGTCTTGTGAACACTTGCCTTGTGCTCCTCCGTGCAGTTTGTTTGTCCTGCTCCAGTGCGGGACAAGAGCAGGGCAAGCCAACTGAAGGGAGCACATTCGCCAACATCCAGGCACGCACTGAGTTCGAAAGCGGCTCCTTTCCAAAGAATCGCACATGAACGATCCCTCAGTCCCGCCCAGGGGGCACGGCGCCCCCGCCACACAGCTTCAAGTAGCGAGTCCGGCGCCCCGGCTTGCGCTTACGGCCACACCACCCTGAACACGCCCGATCTCGTCTGATCTCGGAAGCTAAGCAGGGTCGGGCCTGGTTAGTACTTGGATGGGAGACCGCCTGGGAATACCAGGTGCTGTAAGCTTTTGCTCTCTCGGCCAGCGGGGGTCGCCGTTGGTGCCGTAGGCTTTGGGAGGAAGAACTCGAGTATGGACATTTATTTCCCGAAAATACCAAACATTTCAATCTTCCCACTTTTGTTTCCTTCGGCAACGCTGACTGGCAAACGGTATCGCGACGGTCGTCCACTTTCTAGGCATGCCAGTTCAGAAAGAGAAGCTCCCTCACATCCCTTCAGATGCTCAAGAAAAATGATCGATATCCTGATCTCTAAAGATGGCTCTTTTAATGGCATGCGTGTGATTCGTATTAGGAAAAAAACACGTTTGTAAAACGAATATCAAAGCTGCCTCTAAATCTGCAATTGAAGGTCAGTCAATAAACAACTCGTTTTTCGTAGAAATATACATATATTCATTTATAACCCATTTCATTCATTGAGCACAGATTCTCCAACAAAATGAGCAGGGATGGATTCAGAGTGAGCAGAAAAAAAGGGAAAAACCGAGTTAAGAACAAGAAAGCATAGCGTATGTCTGTAACGGGCACTAAAACGAGTACCATGTCGTCTGCCGGTGCTCGTGAATAACCCCAGGGCATCTTTCTAATAACCCCCGTCTATGAAGCGGTTTCACCAGCATGTTGTGCTGCTCACGGGGGGGGACTGCCGAGCGCGGAAGCCCAGCACAGCTCCCCAGCACACAGCAAAGCCGCCTGCACTGCCGCATCTGTTATTGGACCAAGCACACCAGGGGAGAGCGCGAACGCAGTCCCCCACTACCAGAAATTATGCAGTCGAGATTCCCACATTTGGGGAATTCGCAGGGGTCAGCACAGCCGGAGTGCAATGGCCGAGCCTCGCCCTGGGTGAACCTCCTTCTTGATCAAGGTATCTCCCCTGCCAGGTAAGTATGAGTTGTACAGGCCCCTGCAAGCGGCCCGCACCCACAGCACAGCACTCGCAGCCTAGGCCAGCTCCTCGCCCTGCACGCCACCGCCTCCTGCTGGGCCCACTCTTTCGCACACTCACACGCCACACCAACACTCAAAAGTGTGGGGAAAACGAGAAAACGAGCGCGCCGTTTCCTACACATCTGCAGTCGCCATTTCGCCATCGCAGCATGTCCCGGGATGCAATTCGGCCTCATTTACATATCACCAGACCGGCAGATCGCTACGCAAGCTCGCGACGTGCGCCTGCCACACACCGAACAAACACCGGAGCCTCTTCAGCAATTTCCGAAAAACGCGCCTGCTCGCCTGCCCCCAAGGCTCCGTCTCTTACCTGCTCTCCAGAGCCTGCTGCCTTCCGTGCTTTTCCCTCGGCACCGCTGCACCGCACCGCACACAGCTCCTGCAGCGGGGGGAGAAAGTTTCCACGCTCCGCCGCAGGGAAGGCTCGCTCCGTGCGCACACGTCCTTTCAATGCCAGTTCAACAAGTGCTCCGCATTAGCAGCGTCGGGGCTCCGGCGTGTCGCGCCTCACCTCACCTCGCACAGCCCCCTTCCTTCAATGTCTGGCGCTGGGCACGCCCCGCTCTCCTCCACCTCATCTTATCGCGTGTGACCTCCGACAATGGCCACAATGCCGGGGAATGGCACCTGTAAAGTGTTAATTGGGGCACAGGAACAGCCCGCCTCGTCTCGGGGGCCGGCTTCAAAGACAATACAGCAAGCACAGCGGGGCGGGGGAAGAAGACGACACGACACTCGCAGGCACATTCAGCTCCGGCGGGAACGAGTCCTCCGTCGGTCTTTTCAAGTGCTGAGAGCCGAGTAATCCCCGGTGACTAGGTCTCACCCTGCGACTCTCGACTGGGCTCAACCACGGCAGCCCAGCAGGTGTGAGCCCGGCCGGCACCCGGATGGGAGATTCCCCCCGGGAAAGCTCAGGTTGCTGCTGCTGCTCCTGCGAGAGGGGTGACTGGGACCAGTAGGGAGCGCTCACCCTGCGGGCTGTGTGGCTCTCTTATGCCCCAGCATCCTCATGGCGACACTCTGCTGCACAAACAGGCGCCGTCCTTCGGGGGAGGCGTAAAACCGAGGTGTCCTGACCCTCCTTGGCCATTCCAAATCCCAGGGCGTCTCTCAAGAAAGAGTCACGGGGGTGTTACCCATCAGTCGGGCTCTCCTCCTAATCCCCGTCTCACCTGTAACAATCAATGATGAGGCCCCCTGTCCCGTGATATTGTACTTGTCTCCTGGCCGCTGGCTGGCGCCGTGAGATTTAGTGCTCGCGCAAGAGACCGGGGCAGGGCGCGAACGCGGCCCCCCGCCCCCCGCCCCCCACAAAGTGTGCGCTCCAGGTTCCCTCTCGGGGCTCTGCAGCACAGCGTCCCGGCGCTTCCTCCTCGCCGGCCGCCGGGACAGCGGAAAGGCAGCGAGAAGGAGCCTCTTGCTCTGACGCCGCAAGGCCACAAGAGGGCGGAGGCGCCGCGCGTCTGGCCGACGTGTAGGGCCGGTGCGCTTTATGTGCCGAAATAAAACGCGACAGCCCAGAAATGTTTTCAGAGTGCTGTGCACTGGAGGTTTCTGTCTTGTGAACACTTGCCTTGTGCTCCTCCGTGCAGTTTGTTTGTCCTGCTCCAGTGCGGGACAAGAGCAGGGCAAGCCAACTGAAGGGAGCACATTCGCCAACATCCAGGCACGCACTGAGTTCGAAAGCGGCTCCTTTCCAAAGAATCGCACATGAACGATCCCTCAGTCCCGCCCAGGGGGCACGGCGCCCCCGCCACACAGCTTCAAGTAGCGAGTCCGGCGCCCCGGCTTGCGCTTACGGCCACACCACCCTGAACACGCCCGATCTCGTCTGATCTCGGAAGCTAAGCAGGGTCGGGCCTGGTTAGTACTTGGATGGGAGACCGCCTGGGAATACCAGGTGCTGTAAGCTTTTGCTCTCTCGGCCAGCGGGGGTCGCCGTTGGTGCCGTAGGCTTTGGGAGGAAGAACTCGAGTATGGACATTTATTTCCCGAAAATACCAAACATTTCAATCTTCCCACTTTTGTTTCCTTCGGCAACGCTGACTGGCAAACGGTATCGCGACGGTCGTCCACTTTCTAGGCATGCCAGTTCAGAAAGAGAAGCTCCCTCACATCCCTTCAGATGCTCAAGAAAAATGATCGATATCCTGATCTCTAAAGATGGCTCTTTTAATGGCATGCGTGTGATTCGTATTAGGAAAAAAACACGTTTGTAAAACGAATATCAAAGCTGCCTCTAAATCTGCAATTGAAGGTCAGTCAATAAACAACTCGTTTTTCGTAGAAATATACATATATTCATTTATAACCCATTTCATTCATTGAGCACAGATTCTCCAACAAAATGAGCAGGGATGGATTCAGAGTGAGCAGAAAAAAAGGGAAAAACCGAGTTAAGAACAAGAAAGCATAGCGTATGTCTGTAACGGGCACTAAAACGAGTACCATGTCGTCTGCCGGTGCTCGTGAATAACCCCAGGGCATCTTTCTAATAACCCCCCTCTATGAAGCGGTTTCACCAGCATGTTGTGCTGCTCACGGGGGGGGACTGCCGAGCGCGGAAGCCCAGCACAGCTCCCCAGCACACAGCAAAGCCGCCTGCACTGCCGCATCTGTTATTGGACCAAGCACACCAGGGGAGAGCGCGAACGCAGTCCCCCACTACCAGAAATTATGCAGTCGAGATTCCCACATTTGGGGAATTCGCAGGGGTCAGCACAGCCGGAGTGCAATGGCCGAGCCTCGCCCTGGGTGAACCTCCTTCTTGATCAAGGTATCTCCCCTGCCAGGTAAGTATGAGTTGTACAGGCCCCTGCAAGCGGCCCGCACCCACAGCACAGCACTCGCAGCCTAGGCCAGCTCCTCGCCCTGCACGCCACCGCCTCCTGCTGGGCCCACTCTTTCGCACACTCACACGCCACACCAACACTCAAAAGTGTGGGGAAAACGAGAAAACGAGCGCGCCGTTTCCTACACATCTGCAGTCGCCATTTCGCCATCGCAGCATGTCCCGGGATGCAATTCGGCCTCATTTACATATCACCAGACCGGCAGATCGCTACGCAAGCTCGCGACGTGCGCCTGCCACACACCGAACAAACACCGGAGCCTCTTCAGCAATTTCCGAAAAACGCGCCTGCTCGCCTGCCCCCAAGGCTCCGTCTCTTACCTGCTCTCCAGAGCCTGCTGCCTTCCGTGCTTTTCCCTCGGCACCGCTGCACCGCACCGCACACAGCTCCTGCAGCGGGGGGAGAAAGTTTCCACGCTCCGCCGCAGGGAAGGCTCGCTCCGTGCGCACACGTCCTTTCAATGCCAGTTCAACAAGTGCTCCGCATTAGCAGCGTCGGGGCTCCGGCGTGTCGCGCCTCACCTCACCTCGCACAGCCCCCTTCCTTCAATGTCTGGCGCTGGGCACGCCCCGCTCTCCTCCACCTCATCTTATCGCGTGTGACCTCCGACAATGGCCACAATGCCGGGGAATGGCACCTGTAAAGTGTTAATTGGGGCACAGGAACAGCCCGCCTCGTCTCGGGGGCCGGCTTCAAAGACAATACAGCAAGCACAGCGGGGCGGGGGAAGAAGACGACACGACACTCGCAGGCACATTCAGCTCCGGCGGGAACGAGTCCTCCGTCGGTCTTTTCAAGTGCTGAGAGCCGAGTAATCCCCGGTGACTAGGTCTCACCCTGCGACTCTCGACTGGGCTCAACCACGGCAGCCCAGCAGGTGTGAGCCCGGCCGGCACCCGGATGGGAGATTCCCCCCGGGAAAGCTCAGGTTGCTGCTGCTGCTCCTGCGAGAGGGGTGACTGGGACCAGTAGGGAGCGCTCACCCTGCGGGCTGTGTGGCTCTCTTATGCCCCAGCATCCTCATGGCGACACTCTGCTGCACAAACAGGCGCCGTCCTTCGGGGGAGGCGTAAAACCGAGGTGTCCTGACCCTCCTTGGCCATTCCAAATCCCAGGGCGTCTCTCAAGAAAGAGTCACGGGGGTGTTACCCATCAGTCGGGCTCTCCTCCTAATCCCCGTCTCACCTGTAACAATCAATGATGAGGCCCCCTGTCCCGTGATATTGTACTTGTCTCCTGGCCGCTGGCTGGCGCCGTGAGATTTAGTGCTCGCGCAAGAGACCGGGGCAGGGCGCGAACGCGGCCCCCCGCCCCCCGCCCCCCACAAAGTGTGCGCTCCAGGTTCCCTCTCGGGGCTCTGCAGCACAGCGTCCCGGCGCTTCCTCCTCGCCGGCCGCCGGGACAGCGGAAAGGCAGCGAGAAGGAGCCTCTTGCTCTGACGCCGCAAGGCCACAAGAGGGCGGAGGCGCCGCGCGTCTGGCCGACGTGTAGGGCCGGTGCGCTTTATGTGCCGAAATAAAACGCGACAGCCCAGAAATGTTTTCAGAGTGCTGTGCACTGGAGGTTTCTGTCTTGTGAACACTTGCCTTGTGCTCCTCCGTGCAGTTTGTTTGTCCTGCTCCAGTGCGGGACAAGAGCAGGGCAAGCCAACTGAAGGGAGCACATTCGCCAACATCCAGGCACGCACTGAGTTCGAAAGCGGCTCCTTTCCAAAGAATCGCACATGAACGATCCCTCAGTCCCGCCCAGGGGGCACGGCGCCCCCGCCACACAGCTTCAAGTAGCGAGTCCGGCGCCCCGGCTTGCGCTTACGGCCACACCACCCTGAACACGCCCGATCTCGTCTGATCTCGGAAACTAAGCAGGGTCGGGCCTGGTTAGTACTTGGATGGGAGACCGCCTGGGAATACCAGGTGCTGTAAGCTTTTGCTCTCTCGGCCAGCGGGGGTCGCCGTTGGTGCCGTAGGCTTTGGGAGGAAGAACTCGAGTATGGACATTTATTTCCCGAAAATACCAAACATTTCAATCTTCCCACTTTTGTTTCCTTCGGCAACGCTGACTGGCAAACGGTATCGCGACGGTCGTCCACTTTCTAGGCATGCCAGTTCAGAAAGAGAAGCTCCCTCACATCCCTTCAGATGCTCAAGAAAAATGATCGATATCCTGATCTCTAAAGATGGCTCTTTTAATGGCATGCGTGTGATTCGTATTAGGAAAAAAACACGTTTGTAAAACGAATATCGAAGCTGCCTCTAAATCTGCAATTGAAGGTCAGTCAATAAACAACTCGTTTTTCGTAGAAATATACATATATTCATTTATAACCCATTTCATTCATTGAGCACAGATTCTCCAACAAAATGAGCAGGGATGGATTCAGAGTGAGCAGAAAAAAAGGGAAAAACCGAGTTAAGAACAAGAAAGCATAGCGTATGTCTGTAACGGGCACTAAAACGAGTACCATGTCGTCTGCCGGTGCTCGTGAATAACCCCCCTCTATGAAGCGGTTTCACCAGCATGTTGTGCTGCTCACGGGGGGGGGCTGCCGAGCGCGGAAGCCCAGCACAGCTCCCCAGCACACAGCAAAGCCGCCTGCACTGCCGCATCTGTTATTGGACCAAGCACACCAGGGGAGAGCGCGAACGCAGTCCCCCACTACCAGAAATTATGCAGTCGAGATTCCCACATTTGGGGAATTCGCAGGGGTCAGCACAGCCGGAGTGCAATGGCCGAGCCTCGCCCTGGGTGAACCTCCTTCTTGATCAAGGTATCTCCCCTGCCAGGTAAGTATGAGTTGTACAGGCCCCTGCAAGCGGCCCGCACCCACAGCACAGCACTCGCAGCCTAGGCCAGCTCCTCGCCCTGCACGCCACCGCCTCCTGCTGGGCCCACTCTTTCGCACACTCACACGCCACACCAACACTCAAAAGTGTGGGGAAAACGAGAAAACGAGCGCGCCGTTTCCTACACATCTGCAGTCGCCATTTCGCCATCGCAGCATGTCCCGGGATGCAATTCGGCCTCATTTACATATCACCAGACCGGCAGATCGCTACGCAAGCTCGCGACGTGCGCCTGCCACACACCGAACAAACACCGGAGCCTCTTCAGCAATTTCCGAAAAACGCGCCTGCTCGCCTGCCCCCAAGGCTCCGTCTCTTACCTGCTCTCCAGAGCCTGCTGCCTTCCGTGCTTTTCCCTCGGCACCGCTGCACCGCACCGCACACAGCTCCTGCAGCGGGGGGAGAAAGTTTCCACGCTCCGCCGCAGGGAAGGCTCGCTCCGTGCGCACACGTCCTTTCAATGCCAGTTCAACAAGTGCTCCGCATTAGCAGCGTCGGGGCTCCGGCGTGTCGCGCCTCACCTCACCTCGCACAGCCCCCTTCCTTCAATGTCTGGCGCTGGGCACGCCCCGCTCTCCTCCACCTCATCTTATCGCGTGTGACCTCCGACAATGGCCACAATGCCGGGGAATGGCACCTGTAAAGTGTTAATTGGGGCACAGGAACAGCCCGCCTCGTCTCGGGGGCCGTCTTCAAAGACAATACAGCAAGCACAGCGGGGCGGGGGAAGAAGACGACACGACACTCGCAGGCACATTCAGCTCCGGCGGGAACGAGTCCTCCGTCGGTCTTTTCAAGTGCTGAGAGCCGAGTAATCCCCGGTGACTAGGTCTCACCCTGCGACTCTCGACTGGGCTCAACCACGGCAGCCCAGCAGGTGTGAGCCCGGCCGGCACCCGGATGGGAGATTCCCCCCGGGAAAGCTCAGGTTGCTGCTGCTGCTCCTGCGAGAGGGGTGACTGGGACCAGTAGGGAGCGCTCACCCTGCGGGCTGTGTGGCTCTCTTATGCCCCAGCATCCTCATGGCGACACTCTGCTGCACAAACAGGCGCCGTCCTTCGGGGGAGGCGTAAAACCGAGGTGTCCTGACCCTCCTTGGCCATTCCAAATCCCAGGGCGTCTCTCAAGAAAGAGTCACGGGGGTGTTACCCATCAGTCGGGCTCTCCTCCTAATCCCCGTCTCACCTGTAACAATCAATGATGAGGCCCCCTGTCCCGTGATATTGTACTTGTCTCCTGGCCGCTGGCTGGCGCCGTGAGATTTAGTGCTCGCGCAAGAGACCGGGGCAGGGCGCGAACGCGGCCCCCCGCCCCCCGCCCCCCACAAAGTGTGCGCTCCAGGTTCCCTCTCGGGGCTCTGCAGCACAGCGTCCCGGCGCTTCCTCCTCGCCGGCCGCCGGGACAGCGGAAAGGCAGCGAGAAGGAGCCTCTTGCTCTGACGCCGCAAGGCCACAAGAGGGCGGAGGCGCCGCGCGTCTGGCCGACGTGTAGGGCCGGTGCGCTTTATGTGCCGAAATAAAACGCGACAGCCCAGAAATGTTTTCAGAGTGCTGTGCACTGGAGGTTTCTGTCTTGTGAACACTTGCCTTGTGCTCCTCCGTGCAGTTTGTTTGTCCTGCTCCAGTGCGGGACAAGAGCAGGGCAAGCCAACTGAAGGGAGCACATTCGCCAACATCCAGGCACGCACTGAGTTCGAAAGCGGCTCCTTTCCAAAGAATCGCACATGAACGATCCCTCAGTCCCGCCCAGGGGGCACGGCGCCCCCGCCACACAGCTTCAAGTAGCGAGTCCGGCGCCCCGGCTTGCGCTTACGGCCACACCACCCTGAACACGCCCGATCTCGTCTGATCTCGGAAGCTAAGCAGGGTCGGGCCTGGTTAGTACTTGGATGGGAGACCGCCTGGGAATACCAGGTGCTGTAAGCTTTTGCTCTCTCGGCCAGCGGGGGTCGCCGTTGGTGCCGTAGGCTTTGGGAGGAAGAACTCGAGTATGGACATTTATTTCCCGAAAATACCAAACATTTCAATCTTCCCACTTTTGTTTCCTTCGGCAACGCTGACTGGCAAACGGTATCGCGACGGTCGTCCACTTTCTAGGCATGCCAGTTCAGAAAGAGAAGCTCCCTCACATCCCTTCAGATGCTCAAGAAAAATGATCGATATCCTGATCTCTAAAGATGGCTCTTTTAATGGCATGCGTGTGATTCGTATTAGGAAAAAAACACGTTTGTAAAACGAATATCAAAGCTGCCTCTAAATCTGCAATTGAAGGTCAGTCAATAAACAACTCGTTTTTCGTAGAAATATACATATATTCATTTATAACCCATTTCATTCATTGAGCACAGATTCTCCAACAAAATGAGCAGGGATGGATTCAGAGTGAGCAGAAAAAAAGGGAAAAACCGAGTTAAGAACAAGAAAGCATAGCGTATGTCTGTAACGGGCACTAAAACGAGTACCATGTCGTCTGCCGGTGCTCGTGAATAACCCCAGGGCATCTTTCTAATAACCCCCCTCTATGAAGCGGTTTCACCAGCATGTTGTGCTGCTCACGGGGGGGGACTGCCGAGCGCGGAAGCCCAGCACAGCTCCCCAGCACACAGCAAAGCCGCCTGCACTGCCGCATCTGTTATTGGACCAAGCACACCAGGGGAGAGCGCGAACGCAGTCCCCCACTACCAGAAATTATGCAGTCGAGATTCCCACATTTGGGGAATTCGCAGGGGTCAGCACAGCCGGAGTGCAATGGCCGAGCCTCGCCCTGGGTGAACCTCCTTCTTGATCAAGGTATCTCCCCTGCCAGGTAAGTATGAGTTGTACAGGCCCCTGCAAGCGGCCCGCACCCACAGCACAGCACTCGCAGCCTAGGCCAGCTCCTCGCCCTGCACGCCACCGCCTCCTGCTGGGCCCACTCTTTCGCACACTCACACGCCACACCAACACTCAAAAGTGTGGGGAAAACGAGAAAACGAGCGCGCCGTTTCCTACACATCTGCAGTCGCCATTTCGCCATCGCAGCATGTCCCGGGATGCAATTCGGCCTCATTTACATATCACCAGACCGGCAGATCGCTACGCAAGCTCGCGACGTGCGCCTGCCACACACCGAACAAACACCGGAGCCTCTTCAGCAATTTCCGAAAAACGCGCCTGCTCGCCTGCCCCCAAGGCTCCGTCTCTTACCTGCTCTCCAGAGCCTGCTGCCTTCCGTGCTTTTCCCTCGGCACCGCTGCACCGCACCGCACACAGCTCCTGCAGCGGGGGGAGAAAGTTTCCACGCTCCGCCGCAGGGAAGGCTCGCTCCGTGCGCACACGTCCTTTCAATGCCAGTTCAACAAGTGCTCCGCATTAGCAGCGTCGGGGCTCCGGCGTGTCGCGCCTCACCTCACCTCGCACAGCCCCCTTCCTTCAATGTCTGGCGCTGGGCACGCCCCGCTCTCCTCCACCTCATCTTATCGCGTGTGACCTCCGACAATGGCCACAATGCCGGGGAATGGCACCTGTAAAGTGTTAATTGGGGCACAGGAACAGCCCGCCTCGTCTCGGGGGCCGGCTTCAAAGACAATACAGCAAGCACAGCGGGGCGGGGGAAGAAGACGACACGACACTCGCAGGCACATTCAGCTCCGGCGGGAACGAGTCCTCCGTCGGTCTTTTCAAGTGCTGAGAGCCGAGTAATCCCCGGTGACTAGGTCTCACCCTGCGACTCTCGACTGGGCTCAACCACGGCAGCCCAGCAGGTGTGAGCCCGGCCGGCACCCGGATGGGAGATTCCCCCCGGGAAAGCTCAGGTTGCTGCTGCTGCTCCTGCGAGAGGGGTGACTGGGACCAGTAGGGAGCGCTCACCCTGCGGGCTGTGTGGCTCTCTTATGCCCCAGCATCCTCATGGCGACACTCTGCTGCACAAACAGGCGCCGTCCTTCGGGGGAGGCGTAAAACCGAGGTGTCCTGACCCTCCTTGGCCATTCCAAATCCCAGGGCGTCTCTCAAGAAAGAGTCACGGGGGTGTTACCCATCAGTCGGGCTCTCCTCCTAATCCCCGTCTCACCTGTAACAATCAATGATGAGGCCCCCTGTCCCGTGATATTGTACTTGTCTCCTGGCCGCTGGCTGGCGCCGTGAGATTTAGTGCTCGCGCAAGAGACCGGGGCAGGGCGCGAACGCGGCCCCCCGCCCCCCACAAAGTGTGCGCTCCAGGTTCCCTCTCGGGGCTCTGCAGCACAGCGTCCCGGCGCTTCCTCCTCGCCGGCCGCCGGGACAGCGGAAAGGCAGCGAGAAGGAGCCTCTTGCTCTGACGCCGCAAGGCCACAAGAGGGCGGAGGCGCCGCGCGTCTGGCCGACGTGTAGGGCCGGTGCGCTTTATGTGCCGAAATAAAACGCGACAGCCCAGAAATGTTTTCAGAGTGCTGTGCACTGGAGGTTTCTGTCTTGTGAACACTTGCCTTGTGCTCCTCCGTGCAGTTTGTTTGTCCTGCTCCAGTGCGGGACAAGAGCAGGGCAAGCCAACTGAAGGGAGCACATTCGCCAACATCCAGGCACGCACTGAGTTCGAAAGCGGCTCCTTTCCAAAGAATCGCACATGAACGATCCCTCAGTCCCGCCCAGGGGGCACGGCGCCCCCGCCACACAGCTTCAAGTAGCGAGTCCGGCGCCCCGGCTTGCGCTTACGGCCACACCACCCTGAACACGCCCGATCTCGTCTGATCTCGGAAACTAAGCAGGGTCGGGCCTGGTTAGTACTTGGATGGGAGACCGCCTGGGAATACCAGGTGCTGTAAGCTTTTGCTCTCTCGGCCAGCGGGGGTCGCCGTTGGTGCCGTAGGCTTTGGGAGGAAGAACTCGAGTATGGACATTTATTTCCCGAAAATACCAAACATTTCAATCTTCCCACTTTTGTTTCCTTCGGCAACGCTGACTGGCAAACGGTATCGCGACGGTCGTCCACTTTCTAGGCATGCCAGTTCAGAAAGAGAAGCTCCCTCACATCCCTTCAGATGCTCAAGAAAAATGATCGATATCCTGATCTCTAAAGATGGCTCTTTTAATGGCATGCGTGTGATTCGTATTAGGAAAAAAACACGTTTGTAAAACGAATATCGAAGCTGCCTCTAAATCTGCAATTGAAGGTCAGTCAATAAACAACTCGTTTTTCGTAGAAATATACATATATTCATTTATAACCCATTTCATTCATTGAGCACAGATTCTCCAACAAAATGAGCAGGGATGGATTCAGAGTGAGCAGAAAAAAAGGGAAAAACCGAGTTAAGAACAAGAAAGCATAGCGTATGTCTGTAACGGGCACTAAAACGAGTACCATGTCGTCTGCCGGTGCTCGTGAATAACCCCCCTCTATGAAGCGGTTTCACCAGCATGTTGTGCTGCTCACGGGGGGGGGCTGCCGAGCGCGGAAGCCCAGCACAGCTCCCCAGCACACAGCAAAGCCGCCTGCACTGCCGCATCTGTTATTGGACCAAGCACACCAGGGGAGAGCGCGAACGCAGTCCCCCACTACCAGAAATTATGCAGTCGAGATTCCCACATTTGGGGAATTCGCAGGGGTCAGCACAGCCGGAGTGCAATGGCCGAGCCTCGCCCTGGGTGAACCTCCTTCTTGATCAAGGTATCTCCCCTGCCAGGTAAGTATGAGTTGTACAGGCCCCTGCAAGCGGCCCGCACCCACAGCACAGCACTCGCAGCCTAGGCCAGCTCCTCGCCCTGCACGCCACCGCCTCCTGCTGGGCCCACTCTTTCGCACACTCACACGCCACACCAACACTCAAAAGTGTGGGGAAAACGAGAAAACGAGCGCGCCGTTTCCTACACATCTGCAGTCGCCATTTCGCCATCGCAGCATGTCCCGGGATGCAATTCGGCCTCATTTACATATCACCAGACCGGCAGATCGCTACGCAAGCTCGCGACGTGCGCCTGCCACACACCGAACAAACACCGGAGCCTCTTCAGCAATTTCCGAAAAACGCGCCTGCTCGCCTGCCCCCAAGGCTCCGTCTCTTACCTGCTCTCCAGAGCCTGCTGCCTTCCGTGCTTTTCCCTCGGCACCGCTGCACCGCACCGCACACAGCTCCTGCAGCGGGGGGAGAAAGTTTCCACGCTCCGCCGCAGGGAAGGCTCGCTCCGTGCGCACACGTCCTTTCAATGCCAGTTCAACAAGTGCTCCGCATTAGCAGCGTCGGGGCTCCGGCGTGTCGCGCCTCACCTCACCTCGCACAGCCCCCTTCCTTCAATGTCTGGCGCTGGGCACGCCCCGCTCTCCTCCACCTCATCTTATCGCGTGTGACCTCCGACAATGGCCACAATGCCGGGGAATGGCACCTGTAAAGTGTTAATTGGGGCACAGGAACAGCCCGCCTCGTCTCGGGGGCCGTCTTCAAAGACAATACAGCAAGCACAGCGGGGCGGGGGAAGAAGACGACACGACACTCGCAGGCACATTCAGCTCCGGCGGGAACGAGTCCTCCGTCGGTCTTTTCAAGTGCTGAGAGCCGAGTAATCCCCGGTGACTAGGTCTCACCCTGCGACTCTCGACTGGGCTCAACCACGGCAGCCCAGCAGGTGTGAGCCCGGCCGGCACCCGGATGGGAGATTCCCCCCGGGAAAGCTCAGGTTGCTGCTGCTGCTCCTGCGAGAGGGGTGACTGGGACCAGTAGGGAGCGCTCACCCTGCGGGCTGTGTGGCTCTCTTATGCCCCAGCATCCTCATGGCGACACTCTGCTGCACAAACAGGCGCCGTCCTTCGGGGGAGGCGTAAAACCGAGGTGTCCTGACCCTCCTTGGCCATTCCAAATCCCAGGGCGTCTCTCAAGAAAGAGTCACGGGGGTGTTACCCATCAGTCGGGCTCTCCTCCTAATCCCCGTCTCACCTGTAACAATCAATGATGAGGCCCCCTGTCCCGTGATATTGTACTTGTCTCCTGGCCGCTGGCTGGCGCCGTGAGATTTAGTGCTCGCGCAAGAGACCGGGGCAGGGCGCGAACGCGGCCCCCCGCCCCCCGCCCCCCACAAAGTGTGCGCTCCAGGTTCCCTCTCGGGGCTCTGCAGCACAGCGTCCCGGCGCTTCCTCCTCGCCGGCCGCCGGGACAGCGGAAAGGCAGCGAGAAGGAGCCTCTTGCTCTGACGCCGCAAGGCCACAAGAGGGCGGAGGCGCCGCGCGTCTGGCCGACGTGTAGGGCCGGTGCGCTTTATGTGCCGAAATAAAACGCGACAGCCCAGAAATGTTTTCAGAGTGCTGTGCACTGGAGGTTTCTGTCTTGTGAACACTTGCCTTGTGCTCCTCCGTGCAGTTTGTTTGTCCTGCTCCAGTGCGGGACAAGAGCAGGGCAAGCCAACTGAAGGGAGCACATTCGCCAACATCCAGGCACGCACTGAGTTCGAAAGCGGCTCCTTTCCAAAGAATCGCACATGAACGATCCCTCAGTCCCGCCCAGGGGGCACGGCGCCCCCGCCACACAGCTTCAAGTAGCGAGTCCGGCGCCCCGGCTTGCGCTTACGGCCACACCACCCTGAACACGCCCGATCTCGTCTGATCTCGGAAGCTAAGCAGGGTCGGGCCTGGTTAGTACTTGGATGGGAGACCGCCTGGGAATACCAGGTGCTGTAAGCTTTTGCTCTCTCGGCCAGCGGGGGTCGCCGTTGGTGCCGTAGGCTTTGGGAGGAAGAACTCGAGTATGGACATTTATTTCCCGAAAATACCAAACATTTCAATCTTCCCACTTTTGTTTCCTTCGGCAACGCTGACTGGCAAACGGTATCGCGACGGTCGTCCACTTTCTAGGCATGCCAGTTCAGAAAGAGAAGCTCCCTCACATCCCTTCAGATGCTCAAGAAAAATGATCGATATCCTGATCTCTAAAGATGGCTCTTTTAATGGCATGCGTGTGATTCGTATTAGGAAAAAAACACGTTTGTAAAACGAATATCAAAGCTGCCTCTAAATCTGCAATTGAAGGTCAGTCAATAAACAACTCGTTTTTCGTAGAAATATACATATATTCATTTATAACCCATTTCATTCATTGAGCACAGATTCTCCAACAAAATGAGCAGGGATGGATTCAGAGTGAGCAGAAAAAAAGGGAAAAACCGAGTTAAGAACAAGAAAGCATAGCGTATGTCTGTAACGGGCACTAAAACGAGTACCATGTCGTCTGCCGGTGCTCGTGAATAACCCCAGGGCATCTTTCTAATAACCCCCCTCTATGAAGCGGTTTCACCAGCATGTTGTGCTGCTCACGGGGGGGGACTGCCGAGCGCGGAAGCCCAGCACAGCTCCCCAGCACACAGCAAAGCCGCCTGCACTGCCGCATCTGTTATTGGACCAAGCACACCAGGGGAGAGCGCGAACGCAGTCCCCCACTACCAGAAATTATGCAGTCGAGATTCCCACATTTGGGGAATTCGCAGGGGTCAGCACAGCCGGAGTGCAATGGCCGAGCCTCGCCCTGGGTGAACCAATTTCAATTTTTAAGAACTTTATTTTCTTTTCACAAAAAAGTACAGGACATCACAATTTAGAACGCTTTACATTAATATACATACTTAAAACAGTATATATGATCACATCTCATTACATTTTGACACGGTACCAGTTACATAGCAACAATTTCTTTTTTTCTGGTGCAAATCACATTCTTTACTTAAACATGATAATGTTTTTCACAGTTTCTTGAGATATTGACCTATGCTCTCTATTTCCCACAGATTTTCTGCTTCCTCCCTCCCTTCTCTCCACAGATCTCTGAGGTAATAGTTCTCTCGGGTGATGAACAGGGCCAGGCTACCTGCTGCCTTGACTGGGACCTCGATGCCTTTGAACAGCCCCATGTTCCTCACTCTCCACAGGGCGTCTTTCCCACTGTTCACCACGGCCCAGATCCTGTCAAACACGTCAGGAGGAAGTTTGACAGGAGAGATGCCGTATATGACGAAAGCAGCGGTCAGGGTAAATTGGGGCGAGAGAGCTTGCAACCAATTTTCAAACTGTGCCCAGAAGGCCTTAGCAAAAAAGCAGGACCACAGGAGATGGGTCACAGTCTCCTCCTCGCCGCAGCCCACCCTAACGCAGCGAGGGCTGGGGGTGAGGCCCCTACGGTACAAGAAAGTTCGTACCGGTAAGCACTGGTGGACGACACTCCAGGCTAAATCTCTGTGAATGTTGCACAGAAACTTAGAGGATGTGTGTTTCCACACCTTCCTTGTTTGGGCTGATGTTAAAATGCCCACAGGGGTCTGCCTATTGTTCTGGGGTGCAACGAAATCTTCCAGTTTTTGGACGCTGACATCTCGGAGGGGAATATGGCCAATTGGGTGAGATCTTAGAAAACTTTTAACTGTCCCATAAATTGCAGGGCATGTGTCAGAGAGTGGGACATCCAGCTTGGGTCTGACACCCCACACTCTGAACACCTCCCTACCTATCCAGAGCCTGGAAAAATAAGTCCAGGTACGCGCTGCAGGTGCTGTTGCAAAGCCTCTCAGCACAGAGGCCAGGAAAATGCACAGCAGCTTCGTAGCAATATCTGGGACAGACTTCCCCCCTGAGGGTAGCGGCCTGTACATTATTTCCCTTCTGAGTCTTTCCTGCTTCCCACCCCATAGAAATTGAAACATCAATCTCCTCAGCACCGCCGCAACACGGTGTGGGATTGGGAAGGTAGAAGCCAGAAAATTCAAGACAGGCAAGAGCTCAGCTTTGATGACCAGCACCTTCCCTGTCATGGTGAGGTCTCGGTCCTTCCATTGCATCAGTTTTTTGTTTAAGATTGGCAATTTGTTCTGCCAATTTACTGTTCCCATCTCTTCTCCAAAATACACCCCCAGGACCTTAATTCTCTTCTCTTGCAGCCTGAGATCATGTCCTTCTTTTGGCTCCCTCCAGTTCTGATAAAAAATCTCACTCTTAGATTTGTTAATTTTTGCAGAGGAAGCCAAAGAGAAACGATCACAGCACTGCAGAGCTCTGCTAATTGAGGCATTGTCAGAGAGGAGCAGGGTGACGTCATCCATGTATAGAGATGTCTTTACCTCTCCTCCCCCACTTCCAGGCACTGGTATCCCATTAATGGCCTGATCCTGGCGCAAGGCACAGGCTAAGGGCTCCATAGCCAAAACGAATAACAAGGGGGATAATGGGCAGCCCTGCCTCACCCCTGAACAGACTTCAAAGGGGCGTGATCTATTGCCATTAACCATTACTCTGCTGTTGCTACCTGTGTACAGCAGGTTAATCCACTTTCTCATGATGGGGCCAAACTTCATGTGCTCAAGTACCGATGTCAAGTACTGCCGGTTTAGGCGGTCAAAGGCCTTTTCTAGGTCTACACCTAAAATGCACAGAGGGAGGGAGCGATCCTCCGAGTACAGACAGACATCCCTCAACAAGGCCAGGTTGTCGCTCATCAGGCGTCCTGCTATCCCACAAGTCTGTTCTTTCCCTACCAGTGAGGCCACTACATTTTGTAGGCGCAGGAAAAGGGCTTTGGACAGGATCTTAGTGTCCACGCCTAACAGGCTGAGGGGTCTCCAGTTCTTTATGTCATTCTTTGCTCCTTTCTTAAACAAGAGAGAGATAGTGCCTTCTCTTAAGGAGTCAGGCAGCAATTCTGTCTTATAGCTTTCCTCAAATAGGAGCAGTAGCGGATCCTGAAGCAGATCCCAAAAGGTGCAATAAAATTCTTTAGGGAGCCCGTCAGCACCCGGAGTTTTCCCCTTCTGTAAGCTCTCCATAGCCTGTCTCAGCTCTTCTACTGTCAAATCCCTCTCAAGTACTTCCCTATCTTCTTCACTCAAAACGTTTTCTAGCTTTGAGGTGAAAAAATGAATTTCTTCATCCTTTACCTCTGTAGAGCTGTACAGTCTTGAGTAGAAGGCCTCGGTGCAGGAGAGGATAGCACTCGGCTCTGTTCTCTCTCGTCCCTCCTCATCAACTACACTTTCCATGACAGACTTGGAGCCTACCACTTTCCTGAAAAAGAAGCGAGTACACTTCTCATTTTCTTCCAAGAACTGCACTCTGCTTCTTAACAGCACTCCTCGACTACTTTCTTCGGCTATGCTCCGGATGTCCTTTTTTAAAAGGGTGATATCCTCGAGCACATCGAAGCCACTGTGCAGCATCGTGTAGAGACGCTGCAGCTGCCTCCGTTTCCTGGCTAGCACTCCTCTCCGTCTGGCAGCAGCCTTCCTTCCCTCAGCCATGAAAAAGGCCTTTGTCCTCACCTTCACCTCCTCCCACCACTCTCCTACTGACCCGTACAGACACTGCAAGGACAGCCACTGTGATAGTTTCTCCTTGTAGCGGGATACTACCCCCTCGTTCTCTAGCAGCTTTGTGTTGAGTTTCCAGAGGCCTGGGCCAAAGACAGTCCCGCCCTGGAGTTCCACTCTACACCCTAAAGCCTGATGATCTGAGAAGAAGACAGGCTGAAGAGTGACCCCAACAACTTTCACTCTCGCTGAGACAAAGCAATAGTCAATTCTGGAGCTGCTATTCCTCCCTGACCATGTATATCCTGCTGTTGTGGGATATATACATCTATATGTGTCTGAGAGTTTAAAGTCTTGAACTAAGTTTTGCAGGGCCAGTGAGCTGGAATCCAATTTTATCGGAGAGCTAGACTGCCTGTCTGTGTGCTCTAAGATACAATTAAAATCCCCTCCCACTATCACGTCTGTGCTACATAACAATAGGGGAGAGAGTGCCTTGAGTAGCTCCACCCTTCCTCCCACGTCGGTAGGACAATACACATTGATTAGCCGCAGGTTAACGGTCCCCCATTCCACATCCACACACAGCAACCTGCCATCTATGACCCTCTGAATACTTTTCAATTTGAAAGCCCATCCTTTGAAAAGAATGGCCACGCCAGAGGCTCTGTTGTTATTGTCCCCTGACCAAACAGAAGGCCCTTTATCCCACCTATCTTCAAAGCTTTTATACCTCTCTTGATAGGCTAAAGCACACTCCTGCAACATCAACACATCTCCCTCTCTCTGCTGGAGGTAATCAAAGACAGACTGACATTTAACTCTGTCATTGATACCTCTGGTGTTAAGAGAAATTATGTTTAGAGCCATATTACATAAGAAAGTGGAACCAGTCTTTACAAAACACATTTCTCTTCTGTCTCACCTGTTACCTTCTTCTTTTTCTTTTTCTTCTTACCAATTTCCTGCCAGCCATCCTCTGAATGAGCCTTCATCAGGGTGGCAGCAGTAAAAGCGTTCACAGAGTCCATTTCAAGGAAGGGGCTAGAGGGAGGGGTGGAGGGGTTCCAGCTGTCCCCATCGCCATGCTCTCCTTCCTCCTCGCTCGGGGAGAAAACAGAGTCATTTTTCCTTTTCCTCACGTCCAGCTCCTGGGAGCACTGAGGGGAAAGGGGTGCAGCCGATGCACCAGTCTCCTCTTCCCCCTCACCCACCAGCTGCTGCAGATCCTCCGTGATGGACTGGATGGAGGAGAGGAGGGCATCTGTAGCACTTGCAGAGTCTGAGAAAAGCAGCTCCGCTGAATCCTGGGTATCCTCGCTGGACCCGCTCCACCGGGGGGCCCCACACTGGCCCTCGTTCTGAGGAGCAGGAGTGGGGGAGGGGTCCTCGCTGTTCTCGGGGGTTTTCAAACCCTCGTGCTTGTCTGGTGCAGTCTGCGGTTGTGGGGGCGTAGTGGATCTTTCTTCCACCGGCCCCGGAGCCACAGCAGGACTGATCCTGGCTGGAGGCTGAGAGTCTTTGTCCAACAAGGGTTCTTTGTTTGACTTGTTGTTTGCTTTGGCTTTTCGGGCCGGTTTGGCTGAAACAAGCACTGCCTCATCCTTTCTCATTTTGAGTTTATTGGCGTAGGCGTGAGGGCAGTTCTTAAAAACGTGTCCTTCCGAGCCACATAAATTGCACTTTGGCAGCATTGAACAGTCAGAGGCTAAATGTCCCTGTTTGCCACAGGTCTTGCAGCATTTCACAGTGCAGGACGATGCCAGGTGTCCCACAGCACCACAGCGCCGACACACCTTTGGTTGTCCCACATAAAAAACATAGCCATTGCAGGCGCCCAGCCGGATTGTAGAGGGCAGGTGCCTTAAGCCTCCATTTACATTGTCCGGTAGCAAGCGAACCTCGAATTTCCTTGCTCCTGTTTTTATACCGTCAACATCTCTAACCTCAGTTCCATGGTGGACGGTGCAGTACTGGTTAAGCCAGGTGTGAATGTCCTCCGTCTTTGCCAGTTCCGAGAACATAACAACATGCACGGTTTTCCTCTCTCTCTGTGTCAAAGGCTGCAAGTTGATCTTCTCAAGAGCAGGAACTTTCCCTCTTTTTGCCTCAAACACATCCACACATTGTTCAAACAGAGGATAGGTAGCAAATACAACCTCAAATGCTTTCTGACCTGGGAGAGCGAAGATGAAATCCAAGTGCCGAGGTTCAAAGCCAAGTTCCTTCTGCAACACTTTTCTGCTGAACTGCATACGATCCATGAAGAGGTCATCCAAAAGCTCAAAACGCACAGCATTCTTGCGGGATCCAAAAGTTGCCATTTCGTAAACTGCTAAACAAACACTGCTTCTACAAAACAAGAAAACAATCCAACAACTCCACCTACAGGCTGATCAAGGTATCTCCCCTGCCAGGTAAGTATGAGTTGTACAGGCCCCTGCAAGCGGCCCGCACCCACAGCACAGCACTCGCAGCCTAGGCCAGCTCCTCGCCCTGCACGCCACCGCCTCCTGCTGGGCCCACTCTTTCGCACACTCACACGCCACACCAACACTCAAAAGTGTGGGGAAAACGAGAAAACGAGCGCGCCGTTTCCTACACATCTGCAGTCGCCATTTCGCCATCGCAGCATGTCCCGGGATGCAATTCGGCCTCATTTACATATCACCAGACCGGCAGATCGCTACGCAAGCTCGCGACGTGCGCCTGCCACACACCGAACAAACACCGGAGCCTCTTCAGCAATTTCCGAAAAACGCGCCTGCTCGCCTGCCCCCAAGGCTCCGTCTCTTACCTGCTCTCCAGAGCCTGCTGCCTTCCGTGCTTTTCCCTCGGCACCGCTGCACCGCACCGCACACAGCTCCTGCAGCGGGGGGAGAAAGTTTCCACGCTCCGCCGCAGGGAAGGCTCGCTCCGTGCGCACACGTCCTTTCAATGCCAGTTCAACAAGTGCTCCGCATTAGCAGCGTCGGGGCTCCGGCGTGTCGCGCCTCACCTCACCTCGCACAGCCCCCTTCCTTCAATGTCTGGCGCTGGGCACGCCCCGCTCTCCTCCACCTCATCTTATCGCGTGTGACCTCCGACAATGGCCACAATGCCGGGGAATGGCACCTGTAAAGTGTTAATTGGGGCACAGGAACAGCCCGCCTCGTCTCGGGGGCCGGCTTCAAAGACAATACAGCAAGCACAGCGGGGCGGGGGAAGAAGACGACACGACACTCGCAGGCACATTCAGCTCCGGCGGGAACGAGTCCTCCGTCGGTCTTTTCAAGTGCTGAGAGCCGAGTAATCCCCGGTGACTAGGTCTCACCCTGCGACTCTCGACTGGGCTCAACCACGGCAGCCCAGCAGGTGTGAGCCCGGCCGGCACCCGGATGGGAGATTCCCCCCGGGAAAGCTCAGGTTGCTGCTGCTGCTCCTGCGAGAGGGGTGACTGGGACCAGTAGGGAGCGCTCACCCTGCGGGCTGTGTGGCTCTCTTATGCCCCAGCATCCTCATGGCGACACTCTGCTGCACAAACAGGCGCCGTCCTTCGGGGGAGGCGTAAAACCGAGGTGTCCTGACCCTCCTTGGCCATTCCAAATCCCAGGGCGTCTCTCAAGAAAGAGTCACGGGGGTGTTACCCATCAGTCGGGCTCTCCTCCTAATCCCCGTCTCACCTGTAACAATCAATGATGAGGCCCCCTGTCCCGTGATATTGTACTTGTCTCCTGGCCGCTGGCTGGCGCCGTGAGATTTAGTGCTCGCGCAAGAGACCGGGGCAGGGCGCGAACGCGGCCCCCCGCCCCCCACAAAGTGTGCGCTCCAGGTTCCCTCTCGGGGCTCTGCAGCACAGCGTCCCGGCGCTTCCTCCTCGCCGGCCGCCGGGACAGCGGAAAGGCAGCGAGAAGGAGCCTCTTGCTCTGACGCCGCAAGGCCACAAGAGGGCGGAGGCGCCGCGCGTCTGGCCGACGTGTAGGGCCGGTGCGCTTTATGTGCCGAAATAAAACGCGACAGCCCAGAAATGTTTTCAGAGTGCTGTGCACTGGAGGTTTCTGTCTTGTGAACACTTGCCTTGTGCTCCTCCGTGCAGTTTGTTTGTCCTGCTCCAGTGCGGGACAAGAGCAGGGCAAGCCAACTGAAGGGAGCACATTCGCCAACATCCAGGCACGCACTGAGTTCGAAAGCGGCTCCTTTCCAAAGAATCGCACATGAACGATCCCTCAGTCCCGCCCAGGGGGCACGGCGCCCCCGCCACACAGCTTCAAGTAGCGAGTCCGGCGCCCCGGCTTGCGCTTACGGCCACACCACCCTGAACACGCCCGATCTCGTCTGATCTCGGAAGCTAAGCAGGGTCGGGCCTGGTTAGTACTTGGATGGGAGACCGCCTGGGAATACCAGGTGCTGTAAGCTTTTGCTCTCTCGGCCAGCGGGGGTCGCCGTTGGTGCCGTAGGCTTTGGGAGGAAGAACTCGAGTATGGACATTTATTTCCCGAAAATACCAAACATTTCAATCTTCCCACTTTTGTTTCCTTCGGCAACGCTGACTGGCAAACGGTATCGCGACGGTCGTCCACTTTCTAGGCATGCCAGTTCAGAAAGAGAAGCTCCCTCACATCCCTTCAGATGCTCAAGAAAAATGATCGATATCCTGATCTCTAAAGATGGCTCTTTTAATGGCATGCGTGTGATTCGTATTAGGAAAAAAACACGTTTGTAAAACGAATATCGAAGCTGCCTCTAAATCTGCAATTGAAGGTCAGTCAATAAACAACTCGTTTTTCGTAGAAATATACATATATTCATTTATAACCCATTTCATTCATTGAGCACAGATTCTCCAACAAAATGAGCAGGGATGGATTCAGAGTGAGCAGAAAAAAAGGGAAAAACCGAGTTAAGAACAAGAAAGCATAGCGTATGTCTGTAACGGGCACTAAAACGAGTACCATGTCGTCTGCCGGTGCTCGTGAATAACCCCCCTCTATGAAGCGGTTTCACCAGCATGTTGTGCTGCTCACGGGGGGGGGCTGCCGAGCGCGGAAGCCCAGCACAGCTCCCCAGCACACAGCAAAGCCGCCTGCACTGCCGCATCTGTTATTGGACCAAGCACACCAGGGGAGAGCGCGAACGCAGTCCCCCACTACCAGAAATTATGCAGTCGAGATTCCCACATTTGGGGAATTCGCAGGGGTCAGCACAGCCGGAGTGCAATGGCCGAGCCTCGCCCTGGGTGAACCTCCTTCTTGATCAAGGTATCTCCCCTGCCAGGTAAGTATGAGTTGTACAGGCCCCTGCAAGCGGCCCGCACCCACAGCACAGCACTCGCAGCCTAGGCCAGCTCCTCGCCCTGCACGCCACCGCCTCCTGCTGGGCCCACTCTTTCGCACACTCACACGCCACACCAACACTCAAAAGTGTGGGGAAAACGAGAAAACGAGCGCGCCGTTTCCTACACATCTGCAGTCGCCATTTCGCCATCGCAGCATGTCCCGGGATGCAATTCGGCCTCATTTACATATCACCAGACCGGCAGATCGCTACGCAAGCTCGCGACGTGCGCCTGCCACACACCGAACAAACACCGGAGCCTCTTCAGCAATTTCCGAAAAACGCGCCTGCTCGCCTGCCCCCAAGGCTCCGTCTCTTACCTGCTCTCCAGAGCCTGCTGCCTTCCGTGCTTTTCCCTCGGCACCGCTGCACCGCACCGCACACAGCTCCTGCAGCGGGGGGAGAAAGTTTCCACGCTCCGCCGCAGGGAAGGCTCGCTCCGTGCGCACACGTCCTTTCAATGCCAGTTCAACAAGTGCTCCGCATTAGCAGCGTCGGGGCTCCGGCGTGTCGCGCCTCACCTCACCTCGCACAGCCCCCTTCCTTCAATGTCTGGCGCTGGGCACGCCCCGCTCTCCTCCACCTCATCTTATCGCGTGTGACCTCCGACAATGGCCACAATGCCGGGGAATGGCACGTGTAAAGTGTTAATTGGGGCACAGGAACAGCCCGCCTCGTCTCGGGGGCCGGCTTCAAAGACAATACAGCAAGCACAGCGGGGCGGGGGAAGAAGACGACACGACACTCGCAGGCACATTCAGCTCCGGCGGGAACGAGTCCTCCGTCGGTCTTTTCAAGTGCTGAGAGCCGAGTAATCCCCGGTGACTAGGTCTCACCCTGCGACTCTCGACTGGGCTCATCCACGGCAGCCCAGCAGGTGTGAGCCCGGCCGGCACCCGGATGGGAGATTCCCCCCGGGAAAGCTCAGGTTGCTGCTGCTGCTCCTGCGAGAGGGGTGACTGGGACCAGTAGGGAGCGCTCACCCTGCGGGCTGTGTGGCTCTCTTATGCCCCAGCATCCTCATGGCGACACTCTGCTGCACAAACAGGCGCCGTCCTTCGGGGGAGGCGTAAAACCGAGGTGTCCTGACCCTCCTTGGCCATTCCAAATCCCAGGGCTTCTCTCAAGAAAGAGTCACAGGGGTGTTACCCATCAGTCGGGCTCTCCTCCTAATCCCCGTCTCACCTGTAACAATCAATGATGAGGCCCCCTGTCCCGTGATATTGTACTTGTCTCCTGGCCGCTGGCTGGCGCCGTGAGATTTAGTGCTCGCGCAAGAGACCGGGGCAGGGCGCGAACGCGGCCCCCCGCCCCCCGCCCCCCACAAAGTGTGCGCTCCAGGTTCCCTCTCGGGGCTCTGCAGCACAGCGTCCCGGCGCTTCCTCCTCGCCGGCCGCCGGGACAGCGGAAAGGCAGCGAGAAGGAGCCTCTTGCTCTGACGCCGCAAGGCCACAAGAGGGCGGAGGCGCCGCGCGTCTGGCCGACGTGTAGGGCCGGTGCGCTTTATGTGCCGAAATAAAACGCGACAGCCCAGAAATGTTTTCAGAGTGCTGTGCACTGGAGGTTTCTGTCTTGTGAACACTTGCCTTGTGCTCCTCCGTGCAGTTTGTTTGTCCTGCTCCAGTGCGGGACAAGAGCAGGGCAAGCCAACTGAAGGGAGCACATTCGCCAACATCCAGGCACGCACTGAGTTCGAAAGCGGCTCCTTTCCAAAGAATCGCACATGAACGATCCCTCAGTCCCGCCCAGGGGGCACGGCGCCCCCGCCACACAGCTTCAAGTAGCGAGTCCGGCGCCCCGGCTTGCGCTTACGGCCACACCACCCTGAACACGCCCGATCTCGTCTGATCTCGGAAGCTAAGCAGGGTCGGGCCTGGTTAGTACTTGGATGGGAGACCGCCTGGGAATACCAGGTGCTGTAAGCTTTTGCTCTCTCGGCCAGCGGGGGTCGCCGTTGGTGCCGTAGGCTTTGGGAGGAAGAACTCGAGTATGGACATTTATTTCCCGAAAATACCAAACATTTCAATCTTCCCACTTTTGTTTCCTTCGGCAACGCTGACTGGCAAACGGTATCGCGACGGTCGTCCACTTTCTAGGCATGCCAGTTCAGAAAGAGAAGCTCCCTCACATCCCTTCAGATGCTCAAGAAAAATGATCGATATCCTGATCTCTAAAGATGGCTCTTTTAATGGCATGCGTGTGATTCGTATTAGGAAAAAAACACGTTTGTAAAACGAATATCGAAGCTGCCTCTAAATCTGCAATTGAAGGTCAGTCAATAAACAACTCGTTTTTCGTAGAAATATACATATATTCATTTATAACCCATTTCATTCATTGAGCACAGATTCTCCAACAAAATGAGCAGGGATGGATTCAGAGTGAGCAGAAAAAAAGGGAAAAACCGAGTTAAGAACAAGAAAGCATAGCGTATGTCTGTAACGGGCACTAAAACGAGTACCATGTCGTCTGCCGGTGCTCGTGAATAACCCCAGGGCATCTTTCTAATAACCCCCCTCTATGAAGCGGTTTCACCAGCATGTTGTGCTGCTCACGGGGGGGGGCTGCCGAGCGCGGAAGCCCAGCACAGCTCCCCAGCACACAGCAAAGCCGCCTGCACTGCCGCATCTGTTATTGGACCAAGCACACCAGGGGAGAGCGCGAACGCAGTCCCCCACTACCAGAAATTATGCAGTCGAGATTCCCACATTTGGGGAATTCGCAGGGGTCAGCACAGCCGGAGTGCAATGGCCGAGCCTCGCCCTGGGTGAACCTCCTTCTTGATCAAGGTATCTCCCCTGCCAGGTAAGTATGAGTTGTACAGGCCCCTGCAAGCGGCCCGCACCCACAGCACAGCACTCGCAGCCTAGGCCAGCTCCTCGCCCTGCACGCCACCGCCTCCTGCTGGGCCCACTCTTTCGCACACTCACACGCCACACCAACACTCAAAAGTGTGGGGAAAACGAGAAAACGAGCGCGCCGTTTCCTACACATCTGCAGTCGCCATTTCGCCATCGCAGCATGTCCCGGGATGCAATTCGGCCTCATTTACATATCACCAGACCGGCAGATCGCTACGCAAGCTCGCGACGTGCGCCTGCCACACACCGAACAAACACCGGAGCCTCTTCAGCAATTTCCGAAAAACGCGCCTGCTCGCCTGCCCCCAAGGCTCCGTCTCTTACCTGCTCTCCAGAGCCTGCTGCCTTCCGTGCTTTTCCCTCGGCACCGCTGCACCGCACCGCACACAGCTCCTGCAGCGGGGGGAGAAAGTTTCCACGCTCCGCCGCAGGGAAGGCTCGCTCCGTGCGCACACGTCCTTTCAATGCCAGTTCAACAAGTGCTCCGCATTAGCAGCGTCGGGGCTCCGGCGTGTCGCGCCTCACCTCACCTCGCACAGCCCCCTTCCTTCAATGTCTGGCGCTGGGCACGCCCCGCTCTCCTCCACCTCATCTTATCGCGTGTGACCTCCGACAATGGCCACAATGCCGGGGAATGGCACCTGTAAAGTGTTAATTGGGGCACAGGAACAGCCCGCCTCGTCTCGGGGGCCGGCTTCAAAGACAATACAGCAAGCACAGCGGGGCGGGGGAAGAAGACGACACGACACTCGCAGGCACATTCAGCTCCGGCGGGAACGAGTCCTCCGTCGGTCTTTTCAAGTGCTGAGAGCCGAGTAATCCCCGGTGACTAGGTCTCACCCTGCGACTCTCGACTGGGCTCACCCACGGCAGCCCAGCAGGTGTGAGCCCGGCCGGCACCCGGATGGGAGATTCCCCCCGGGAAAGCTCAGGTTGCTGCTGCTGCTCCTGCGAGAGGGGTGACTGGGACCAGTAGGGAGCGCTCACCCTGCGGGCTGTGTGGCTCTCTTATGCCCCAGCATCCTCATGGCGACACTCTGCTGCACAAACAGGCGCCGTCCTTCGGGGGAGGCGTAAAACCGAGGTGTCCTGACCCTCCTTGGCCATTCCAAATCCCAGGGCGTCTCTCAAGAAAGAGTCACGGGGGTGTTACCCATCAGTCGGGCTCTCCTCCTAATCCCCGTCTCACCTGTAACAATCAATGATGAGGCCCCCTGTCCCGTGATATTGTACTTGTCTCCTGGCCGCTGGCTGGCGCCGTGAGATTTAGTGCTCGCGCAAGAGACCGGGGCAGGGCGCGAACGCGGCCCCCCGCCCCCCGCCCCCCACAAAGTGTGCGCTCCAGGTTCCCTCTCGGGGCTCTGCAGCACAGCGTCCCGGCGCTTCCTCCTCGCCGGCCGCCGGGACAGCGGAAAGGCAGCGAGAAGGAGCCTCTTGCTCTGACGCCGCAAGGCCACAAGAGGGCGGAGGCGCCGCGCGTCTGGCCGACGTGTAGGGCCGGTGCGCTTTATGTGCCGAAATAAAACGCGACAGCCCAGAAATGTTTTCAGAGTGCTGTGCACTGGAGGTTTCTGTCTTGTGAACACTTGCCTTGTGCTCCTCCGTGCAGTTTGTTTGTCCTGCTCCAGTGCGGGACAAGAGCAGGGCAAGCCAACTGAAGGGAGCACATTCGCCAACATCCAGGCACGCACTGAGTTCGAAAGCGGCTCCTTTCCAAAGAATCGCACATGAACGATCCCTCAGTCCCGCCCAGGGGGCACGGCGCCCCCGCCACACAGCTTCAAGTAGCGAGTCCGGCGCCCCGGCTTGCGCTTACGGCCACACCACCCTGAACACGCCCGATCTCGTCTGATCTCGGAAGCTAAGCAGGGTCGGGCCTGGTTAGTACTTGGATGGGAGACCGCCTGGGAATACCAGGTGCTGTAAGCTTTTGCTCTCTCGGCCAGCGGGGGTCGCCGTTGGTGCCGTAGGCTTTGGGAGGAAGAACTCGAGTATGGACATTTATTTCCCGAAAATACCAAACATTTCAATCTTCCCACTTTTGTTTCCTTCGGCAACGCTGACTGGCAAACGGTATCGCGACGGTCGTCCACTTTCTAGGCATGCCAGTTCAGAAAGAGAAGCTCCCTCACATCCCTTCAGATGCTCAAGAAAAATGATCGATATCCTGATCTCTAAAGATGGCTCTTTTAATGGCATGCGTGTGATTCGTATTAGGAAAAAAACACGTTTGTAAAACGAATATCAAAGCTGCCTCTAAATCTGCAATTGAAGGTCAGTCAATAAACAACTCGTTTTTCGTAGAAATATACATATATTCATTTATAACCCATTTCATTCATTGAGCACAGATTCTCCAACAAAATGAGCAGGGATGGATTCAGAGTGAGCAGAAAAAAAGGGAAAAACCGAGTTAAGAACAAGAAAGCATAGCGTATGTCTGTAACGGGCACTAAAACGAGTACCATGTCGTCTGCCGGTGCTCGTGAATAACCCCAGGGCATCTTTCTAATAACCCCCCTCTATGAAGCGGTTTCACCAGCATGTTGTGCTGCTCACGGGGGGGGACTGCCGAGCGCAGAAGCCCAGCACAGCTCCCCAGCACACAGCAAAGCCGCCTGCACTGCCGCATCTGTTATTGGACCAAGCACACCAGGGGAGAGCGCGAACGCAGTCCCCCACTACCAGAAATTATGCAGTCGAGATTCCCACATTTGGGGAATTCGCAGGGGTCAGCACAGCCGGAGTGCAATGGCCGAGCCTCGCCCTGGGTGAACCTCCTTCTTGATCAAGGTATCTCCCCTGCCAGGTAAGTATGAGTTGTACAGGCCCCTGCAAGCGGCCCGCACCCACAGCACAGCACTCGCAGCCTAGGCCAGCTCCTCGCCCTGCACGCCACCGCCTCCTGCTGGGCCCACTCTTTCGCACACTCACACGCCACACCAACACTCAAAAGTGTGGGGAAAACGAGAAAACGAGCGCGCCGTTTCCTACACATCTGCAGTCGCCATTTCGCCATCGCAGCATGTCCCGGGATGCAATTCGGCCTCATTTACATATCACCAGACCGGCAGATCGCTACGCAAGCTCGCGACGTGCGCCTGCCACACACCGAACAAACACCGGAGCCTCTTCAGCAATTTCCGAAAAACGCGCCTGCTCGCCTGCCCCCAAGGCTCCGTCTCTTACCTGCTCTCCAGAGCCTGCTGCCTTCCGTGCTTTTCCCTCGGCACCGCTGCACCGCACCGCACACAGCTCCTGCAGCGGGGGGAGAAAGTTTCCACGCTCCGCCGCAGGGAAGGCTCGCTCCGTGCGCACACGTCCTTTCAATGCCAGTTCAACAAGTGCTCCGCATTAGCAGCGTCGGGGCTCCGGCGTGTCGCGCCTCACCTCACCTCGCACAGCCCCCTTCCTTCAATGTCTGGCGCTGGGCACGCCCCGCTCTCCTCCACCTCATCTTATCGCGTGTGACCTCCGACAATGGCCACAATGCCGGGGAATGGCACCTGTAAAGTGTTAATTGGGGCACAGGAACAGCCCGCCTCGTCTCGGGGGCCGGCTTCAAAGACAATACAGCAAGCACAGCGGGGCGGGGGAAGAAGACGACACGACACTCGCAGGCACATTCAGCTCCGGCGGGAACGAGTCCTCCGTCGGTCTTTTCAAGTGCTGAGAGCCGAGTAATCCCCGGTGACTAGGTCTCACCCTGCGACTCTCGACTGGGCTCACCCACGGCAGCCCAGCAGGTGTGAGCCCGGCCGGCACCCGGATGGGAGATTCCCCCCGGGAAAGCTCAGGTTGCTGCTGCTGCTCCTGCGAGAGGGGTGACTGGGACCAGTAGGGAGCGCTCACCCTGCGGGCTGTGTGGCTCTCTTATGCCCCAGCATCCTCATGGCGACACTCTGCTGCACAAACAGGCGCCGTCCTTCGGGGGAGGCGTAAAACCGAGGTGTCCTGACCCTCCTTGGCCATTCCAAATCCCAGGGCGTCTCTCAAGAAAGAGTCACGGGGGTGTTACCCATCAGTCGGGCTCTCCTCCTAATCCCCGTCTCACCTGTAACAATCAATGATGAGGCCCCCTGTCCCGTGATATTGTACTTGTCTCCTGGCCGCTGGCTGGCGCCGTGAGATTTAGTGCTCGCGCAAGAGACCGGGGCAGGGCGCGAACGCGGCCCCCCGCCCCCCGCCCCCCACAAAGTGTGCGCTCCAGGTTCCCTCTCGGGGCTCTGCAGCACAGCGTCCCGGCGCTTCCTCCTCGCCGGCCGCCGGGACAGCGGAAAGGCAGCGAGAAGGAGCCTCTTGCTCTGACGCCGCAAGGCCACAAGAGGGCGGAGGCGCCGCGCGTCTGGCCGACGTGTAGGGCCGGTGCGCTTTATGTGCCGAAATAAAACGCGACAGCCCAGAAATGTTTTCAGAGTGCTGTGCACTGGAGGTTTCTGTCTTGTGAACACTTGCCTTGTGCTCCTCCGTGCAGTTTGTTTGTCCTGCTCCAGTGCGGGACAAGAGCAGGGCAAGCCAACTGAAGGGAGCACATTCGCCAACATCCAGGCACGCACTGAGTTCGAAAGCGGCTCCTTTCCAAAGAATCGCACATGAACGATCCCTCAGTCCCGCCCAGGGGGCACGGCGCCCCCGCCACACAGCTTCAAGTAGCGAGTCCGGCGCCCCGGCTTGCGCTTACGGCCACACCACCCTGAACACGCCCGATCTCGTCTGATCTCGGAAGCTAAGCAGGGTCGGGCCTGGTTAGTACTTGGATGGGAGACCGCCTGGGAATACCAGGTGCTGTAAGCTTTTGCTCTCTCGGCCAGCGGGGGTCGCCGTTGGTGCCGTAGGCTTTGGGAGGAAGAACTCGAGTATGGACATTTATTTCCCGAAAATACCAAACATTTCAATCTTCCCACTTTTGTTTCCTTCGGCAACGCTGACTGGCAAACGGTATCGCGACGGTCGTCCACTTTCTAGGCATGCCAGTTCAGAAAGAGAAGCTCCCTCACATCCCTTCAGATGCTCAAGAAAAATGATCGATATCCTGATCTCTAAAGATGGCTCTTTTAATGGCATGCGTGTGATTCGTATTAGGAAAAAAACACGTTTGTAAAACGAATATCAAAGCTGCCTCTAAATCTGCAATTGAAGGTCAGTCAATAAACAACTCGTTTTTCGTAGAAATATACATATATTCATTTATAACCCATTTCATTCATTGAGCACAGATTCTCCAACAAAATGAGCAGGGATGGATTCAGAGTGAGCAGAAAAAAAGGGAAAAACCGAGTTAAGAACAAGAAAGCATAGCGTATGTCTGTAACGGGCACTAAAACGAGTACCATGTCGTCTGCCGGTGCTCGTGAATAACCCCAGGGCATCTTTCTAATAACCCCCCTCTATGAAGCGGTTTCACCAGCATGTTGTGCTGCTCACGGGGGGGGACTGCCGAGCGCGGAAGCCCAGCACAGCTCCCCAGCACACAGCAAAGCCGCCTGCACTGCCGCATCTGTTATTGGACCAAGCACACCAGGGGAGAGCGCGAACGCAGTCCCCCACTACCAGAAATTATGCAGTCGAGATTCCCACATTTGGGGAATTCGCAGGGGTCAGCACAGCCGGAGTGCAATGGCCGAGCCTCGCCCTGGGTGAACCTCCTTCTTGATCAAGGTATCTCCCCTGCCAGGTAAGTATGAGTTGTACAGGCCCCTGCAAGCGGCCCGCACCCACAGCACAGCACTCGCAGCCTAGGCCAGCTCCTCGCCCTGCACGCCACCGCCTCCTGCTGGGCCCACTCTTTCGCACACTCACACGCCACACCAACACTCAAAAGTGTGGGGAAAACGAGAAAACGAGCGCGCCGTTTCCTACACATCTGCAGTCGCCATTTCGCCATCGCAGCATGTCCCGGGATGCAATTCGGCCTCATTTACATATCACCAGACCGGCAGATCGCTACGCAAGCTCGCGACGTGCGCCTGCCACACACCGAACAAACACCGGAGCCTCTTCAGCAATTTCCGAAAAACGCGCCTGCTCGCCTGCCCCCAAGGCTCCGTCTCTTACCTGCTCTCCAGAGCCTGCTGCCTTCCGTGCTTTTCCCTCGGCACCGCTGCACCGCACCGCACACAGCTCCTGCAGCGGGGGGAGAAAGTTTCCACGCTCCGCCGCAGGGAAGGCTCGCTCCGTGCGCACACGTCCTTTCAATGCCAGTTCAACAAGTGCTCCGCATTAGCAGCGTCGGGGCTCCGGCGTGTCGCGCCTCACCTCACCTCGCACAGCCCCCTTCCTTCAATGTCTGGCGCTGGGCACGCCCCGCTCTCCTCCACCTCATCTTATCGCGTGTGACCTCCGACAATGGCCACAATGCCGGGGAATGGCACCTGTAAAGTGTTAATTGGGGCACAGGAACAGCCCGCCTCGTCTCGGGGGCCGGCTTCAAAGACAATACAGCAAGCACAGCGGGGCGGGGGAAGAAGACGACACGACACTCGCAGGCACATTCAGCTCCGGCGGGAACGAGTCCTCCGTCGGTCTTTTCAAGTGCTGAGAGCCGAGTAATCCCCGGTGACTAGGTCTCACCCTGCGACTCTCGACTGGGCTCACCCACGGCAGCCCAGCAGGTGTGAGCCCGGCCGGCACCCGGATGGGAGATTCCCCCCGGGAAAGCTCAGGTTGCTGCTGCTGCTCCTGCGAGAGGGGTGACTGGGACCAGTAGGGAGCGCTCACCCTGCGGGCTGTGTGGCTCTCTTATGCCCCAGCATCCTCATGGCGACACTCTGCTGCACAAACAGGCGCCGTCCTTCGGGGGAGGCGTAAAACCGAGGTGTCCTGACCCTCCTTGGCCATTCCAAATCCCAGGGCGTCTCTCAAGAAAGAGTCACGGGGGTGTTACCCATCAGTCGGGCTCTCCTCCTAATCCCCGTCTCACCTGTAACAATCAATGATGAGGCCCCCTGTCCCGTGATATTGTACTTGTCTCCTGGCCGCTGGCTGGCGCCGTGAGATTTAGTGCTCGCGCAAGAGACCGGGGCAGGGCGCGAACGCGGCCCCCCGCCCCCCGCCCCCCACAAAGTGTGCGCTCCAGGTTCCCTCTCGGGGCTCTGCAGCACAGCGTCCCGGCGCTTCCTCCTCGCCGGCCGCCGGGACAGCGGAAAGGCAGCGAGAAGGAGCCTCTTGCTCTGACGCCGCAAGGCCACAAGAGGGCGGAGGCGCCGCGCGTCTGGCCGACGTGTAGGGCCGGTGCGCTTTATGTGCCGAAATAAAACGCGACAGCCCAGAAATGTTTTCAGAGTGCTGTGCACTGGAGGTTTCTGTCTTGTGAACACTTGCCTTGTGCTCCTCCGTGCAGTTTGTTTGTCCTGCTCCAGTGCGGGACAAGAGCAGGGCAAGCCAACTGAAGGGAGCACATTCGCCAACATCCAGGCACGCACTGAGTTCGAAAGCGGCTCCTTTCCAAAGAATCGCACATGAACGATCCCTCAGTCCCGCCCAGGGGGCACGGCGCCCCCGCCACACAGCTTCAAGTAGCGAGTCCGGCGCCCCGGCTTGCGCTTACGGCCACACCACCCTGAACACGCCCGATCCCGTCTGATCTCGGAAGCTAAGCAGGGTCGGGCCTGGTTAGTACTTGGATGGGAGACCGCCTGGGAATACCAGGTGCTGTAAGCTTTTGCTCTCTCGGCCAGCGGGGGTCGCCGTTGGTGCCGTAGGCTTTGGGAGGAAGAACTCGAGTATGGACATTTATTTCCCGAAAATACCAAACATTTCAATCTTCCCACTTTTGTTTCCTTCGGCAACGCTGACTGGCAAACGGTATCGCGACGGTCGTCCACTTTCTAGGCATGCCAGTTCAGAAAGAGAAGCTCCCTCACATCCCTTCAGATGCTCAAGAAAAATGATCGATATCCTGATCTCTAAAGATGGCTCTTTTAATGGCATGCGTGTGATTCGTATTAGGAAAAAAACACGTTTGTAAAACGAATATCAAAGCTGCCTCTAAATCTGCAATTGAAGGTCAGTCAATAAACAACTCGTTTTTCGTAGAAATATACATATATTCATTTATAACCCATTTCATTCATTGAGCACAGATTCTCCAACAAAATGAGCAGGGATGGATTCAGAGTGAGCAGAAAAAAAGGGAAAAACCGAGTTAAGAACAAGAAAGCATAGCGTATGTCTGTAACGGGCACTAAAACGAGTACCATGTCGTCTGCCGGTGCTCGTGAATAACCCCAGGGCATCTTTCTAATAACCCCCCTCTATGAAGCGGTTTCACCAGCATGTTGTGCTGCTCACGGGGGGGGGCTGCCGAGCGCGGAAGCCCAGCACAGCTCCCCAGCACACAGCAAAGCCGCCTGCACTGCCGCATCTGTTATTGGACCAAGCACACCAGGGGAGAGCGCGAACGCAGTCCCCCACTACCAGAAATTATGCAGTCGAGATTCCCACATTTGGGGAATTCGCAGGGGTCAGCACAGCCGGAGTGCAATGGCCGAGCCTCGCCCTGGGTGAACCTCCTTCTTGATCAAGGTATCTCCCCTGCCAGGTAAGTATGAGTTGTACAGGCCCCTGCAAGCGGCCCGCACCCACAGCACAGCACTCGCAGCCTAGGCCAGCTCCTCGCCCTGCACGCCACCGCCTCCTGCTGGGCCCACTCTTTCGCACACTCACACGCCACACCAACACTCAAAAGTGTGGGGAAAACGAGAAAACGAGCGCGCCGTTTCCTACACATCTGCAGTCGCCATTTCGCCATCGCAGCATGTCCCGGGATGCAATTCGGCCTCATTTACATATCACCAGACCGGCAGATCGCTACGCAAGCTCGCGACGTGCGCCTGCCACACACCGAACAAACACCGGAGCCTCTTCAGCAATTTCCGAAAAACGCGCCTGCTCGCCTGCCCCCAAGGCTCCGTCTCTTACCTGCTCTCCAGAGCCTGCTGCCTTCCGTGCTTTTCCCTCGGCACCGCTGCACCGCACCGCACACAGCTCCTGCAGCGGGGGGAGAAAGTTTCCACGCTCCGCCGCAGGGAAGGCTCGCTCCGTGCGCACACGTCCTTTCAATGCCAGTTCAACAAGTGCTCCGCATTAGCAGCGTCGGGGCTCCGGCGTGTCGCGCCTCACCTCACCTCGCACAGCCCCCTTCCTTCAATGTCTGGCGCTGGGCACGCCCCGCTCTCCTCCACCTCATCTTATCGCGTGTGACCTCCGACAATGGCCACAATGCCGGGGAATGGCACCTGTAAAGTGTTAATTGGGGCACAGGAACAGCCCGCCTCGTCTCGGGGGCCGGCTTCAAAGACAATACAGCAAGCACAGCGGGGCGGGGGAAGAAGACGACACGACACTCGCAGGCACATTCAGCTCCGGCGGGAACGAGTCCTCCGTCGGTCTTTTCAAGTGCTGAGAGCCGAGTAATCCCCGGTGACTAGGTCTCACCCTGCGACTCTCGACTGGGCTCAACCACGGCAGCCCAGCAGGTGTGAGCCCGGCCGGCACCCGGATGGGAGATTCCCCCCGGGAAAGCTCAGGTTGCTGCTGCTGCTCCTGCGAGAGGGGTGACTGGGACCAGTAGGGAGCGCTCACCCTGCGGGCTGTGTGGCTCTCTTATGCCCCAGCATCCTCATGGCGACACTCTGCTGCACAAACAGGCGCCGTCCTTCGGGGGAGGCGTAAAACCGAGGTGTCCTGACCCTCCTTGGCCATTCCAAATCCCAGGGCGTCTCTCAAGAAAGAGTCACGGGGGTGTTACCCATCAGTCGGGCTCTCCTCCTAATCCCCGTCTCACCTGTAACAATCAATGATGAGGCCCCCTGTCCCGTGATATTGTACTTGTCTCCTGGCCGCTGGCTGGCGCCGTGAGATTTAGTGCTCGCGCAAGAGACCGGGGCAGGGCGCGAACGCGGCCCCCCGCCCCCCGCCCCCCACAAAGTGTGCGCTCCAGGTTCCCTCTCGGGGCTCTGCAGCACAGCGTCCCGGCGCTTCCTCCTCGCCGGCCGCCGGGACAGCGGAAAGGCAGCGAGAAGGAGCCTCTTGCTCTGACGCCGCAAGGCCACAAGAGGGCGGAGGCGCCGCGCGTCTGGCCGACGTGTAGGGCCGGTGCGCTTTATGTGCCGAAATAAAACGCGACAGCCCAGAAATGTTTTCAGAGTGCTGTGCACTGGAGGTTTCTGTCTTGTGAACACTTGCCTTGTGCTCCTCCGTGCAGTTTGTTTGTCCTGCTCCAGTGCGGGACAAGAGCAGGGCAAGCCAACTGAAGGGAGCACATTCGCCAACATCCAGGCACGCACTGAGTTCGAAAGCGGCTCCTTTCCAAAGAATCGCACATGAACGATCCCTCAGTCCCGCCCAGGGGGCACGGCGCCCCCGCCACACAGCTTCAAGTAGCGAGTCCGGCGCACCGGCTTGCGCTTACGGCCACACCACCCTGAACACGCCCGATCTCGTCTGATCTCGGAAGCTAAGCAGGGTCGGGCCTGGTTAGTACTTGGATGGGAGACCGCCTGGGAATACCAGGTGCTGTAAGCTTTTGCTCTCTCGGCCAGCGGGGGTCGCCGTTGGTGCCGTAGGCTTTGGGAGGAAGAACTCGAGTATGGACATTTATTTCCCGAAAATACCAAACATTTCAATCTTCCCACTTTTGTTTCCTTCGGCAACGCTGACTGGCAAACGGTATCGCGACGGTCGTCCACTTTCTAGGCATGCCAGTTCAGAAAGAGAAGCTCCCTCACATCCCTTCAGATGCTCAAGAAAAATGATCGATATCCTGATCTCTAAAGATGGCTCTTTTAATGGCATGCGTGTGATTCGTATTAGGAAAAAAACACGTTTGTAAAACGAATATCGAAGCTGCCTCTAAATCTGCAATTGAAGGTCAGTCAATAAACAACTCGTTTTTCGTAGAAATATACATATATTCATTTATAACCCATTTCATTCATTGAGCACAGATTCTCCAACAAAATGAGCAGGGATGGATTCAGAGTGAGCAGAAAAAAAGGGAAAAACCGAGTTAAGAACAAGAAAGCATAGCGTATGTCTGTAACGGGCACTAAAACGAGTACCATGTCGTCTGCCGGTGCTCGTGAATAACCCCCCTCTATGAAGCGGTTTCACCAGCATGTTGTGCTGCTCACGGGGGGGGGCTGCCGAGCGCGGAAGCCCAGCACAGCTCCCCAGCACACAGCAAAGCCGCCTGCACTGCCGCATCTGTTATTGGACCAAGCACACCAGGGGAGAGCGCGAACGCAGTCCCCCACTACCAGAAATTATGCAGTCGAGATTCCCACATTTGGGGAATTCGCAGGGGTCAGCACAGCCGGAGTGCAATGGCCGAGCCTCGCCCTGGGTGAACCTCCTTCTTGATCAAGGTATCTCCCCTGCCAGGTAAGTATGAGTTGTACAGGCCCCTGCAAGCGGCCCGCACCCACAGCACAGCACTCGCAGCCTAGGCCAGCTCCTCGCCCTGCACGCCACCGCCTCCTGCTGGGCCCACTCTTTCGCACACTCACACGCCACACCAACACTCAAAAGTGTGGGGAAAACGAGAAAACGAGCGCGCCGTTTCCTACACATCTGCAGTCGCCATTTCGCCATCGCAGCATGTCCCGGGATGCAATTCGGCCTCATTTACATATCACCAGACCGGCAGATCGCTACGCAAGCTCGCGACGTGCGCCTGCCACACACCGAACAAACACCGGAGCCTCTTCAGCAATTTCCGAAAAACGCGCCTGCTCGCCTGCCCCCAAGGCTCCGTCTCTTACCTGCTCTCCAGAGCCTGCTGCCTTCCGTGCTTTTCCCTCGGCACCGCTGCACCGCACCGCACACAGCTCCTGCAGCGGGGGGAGAAAGTTTCCACGCTCCGCCGCAGGGAAGGCTCGCTCCGTGCGCACACGTCCTTTCAATGCCAGTTCAACAAGTGCTCCGCATTAGCAGCGTCGGGGCTCCGGCGTGTCGCGCCTCACCTCACCTCGCACAGCCCCCTTCCTTCAATGTCTGGCGCTGGGCACGCCCCGCTCTCCTCCACCTCATCTTATCGCGTGTGACCTCCGACAATGGCCACAATGCCGGGGAATGGCACCTGTAAAGTGTTAATTGGGGCACAGGAACAGCCCGCCTCGTCTCGGGGGCCGGCTTCAAAGACAATACAGCAAGCACAGCGGGGCGGGGGAAGAAGACGACACGACACTCGCAGGCACATTCAGCTCCGGCGGGAACGAGTCCTCCGTCGGTCTTTTCAAGTGCTGAGAGCCGAGTAATCCCCGGTGACTAGGTCTCACCCTGCGACTCTCGACTGGGCTCAACCACGGCAGCCCAGCAGGTGTGAGCCCGGCCGGCACCCGGATGGGAGATTCCCCCCGGGAAAGCTCAGGTTGCTGCTGCTGCTCCTGCGAGAGGGGTGACTGGGACCAGTAGGGAGCGCTCACCCTGCGGGCTGTGTGGCTCTCTTATGCCCCAGCATCCTCATGGCGACACTCTGCTGCACAAACAGGCGCCGTCCTTCGGGGGAGGCGTAAAACCGAGGTGTCCTGACCCTCCTTGGCCATTCCAAATCCCAGGGCGTCTCTCAAGAAAGAGTCACGGGGGTGTTACCCATCAGTCGGGCTCTCCTCCTAATCCCCGTCTCACCTGTAACAATCAATGATGAGGCCCCCTGTCCCGTGATATTGTACTTGTCTCCTGGCCGCTGGCTGGCGCCGTGAGATTTAGTGCTCGCGCAAGAGACCGGGGCAGGGCGCGAACGCGGCCCCCCGCCCCCCGCCCCCCACAAAGTGTGCGCTCCAGGTTCCCTCTCGGGGCTCTGCAGCACAGCGTCCCGGCGCTTCCTCCTCGCCGGCCGCCGGGACAGCGGAAAGGCAGCGAGAAGGAGCCTCTTGCTCTGACGCCGCAAGGCCACAAGAGGGCGGAGGCGCCGCGCGTCTGGCCGACGTGTAGGGCCGGTGCGCTTTATGTGCCGAAATAAAACGCGACAGCCCCGAAATGTTTTCAGAGTGCTGTGCACTGGAGGTTTCTGTCTTGTGAACACTTGCCTTGTGCTCCTCCGTGCAGTTTGTTTGTCCTGCTCCAGTGCGGGACAAGAGCAGGGCAAGCCAACTGAAGGGAGCACATTCGCCAACATCCAGGCACGCACTGAGTTCGAAAGCGGCTCCTTTCCAAAGAATCGCACATGAACGATCCCTCAGTCCCGCCCAGGGGGCACGGCGCCCCCGCCACACAGCTTCAAGTAGCGAGTCCGGCGCGCCGGCTTGCGCTTACGGCCACACCACCCTGAACACGCCCGATCTCGTCTGATCTCGGAAGCTAAGCAGGGTCGGGCCTGGTTAGTACTTGGATGGGAGACCGCCTGGGAATACCAGGTGCTGTAAGCTTTTGCTCTCTCGGCCAGCGGGGGTCGCCGTTGGTGCCGTAGGCTTTGGGAGGAAGAACTCGAGTATGGACATTTATTTCCCGAAAATACCAAACATTTAAATCTTCCCACTTTTGTTTCCTTCGGCAACGCTGACTGGCAAACGGTATCGCGACGGTCGTCCACTTTCTAGGCATGCCAGTTCAGAAAGAGAAGCTCCCTCACATCCCTTCAGATGCTCAAGAAAAATGATCGATATCCTGATCTCTAAAGATGGCTCTTTTAATGGCATGCGTGTGATTCGTATTAGGAAAAAAACACGTTTGTAAAACGAATATCGAAGCTGCCTCTAAATCTGCAATTGAAGGTCAGTCAATAAACAACTCGTTTTTCGTAGAAATATACATATATTCATTTATAACCCATTTCATTCATTGAGCACAGATTCTCCAACAAAATGAGCAGGGATGGATTCAGAGTGAGCAGAAAAAAAGGGAAAAACCGAGTTAAGAACAAGAAAGCATAGCGTATGTCTGTAACGGGCACTAAAACGAGTACCATGTCGTCTGCCGGTGCTCGTGAATAACCCCCCTCTATGAAGCGGTTTCACCAGCATGTTGTGCTGCTCACGGGGGGGGGCTGCCGAGCGCGGAAGCCCAGCACAGCTCCCCAGCACACAGCAAAGCCGCCTGCACTGCCGCATCTGTTATTGGACCAAGCACACCAGGGGAGAGCGCGAACGCAGTCCCCCACTACCAGAAATTATGCAGTCGAGATTCCCACATTTGGGGAATTCGCAGGGGTCAGCACAGCCGGAGTGCAATGGCCGAGCCTCGCCCTGGGTGAACCAATTCCAATTTTTAAGAACTTTATTTTCTTTTCACAAAAAAGTACAGGACATCACAATTTAGAACGCTTTACATTAGTATACATACTTAAAACAGTATATATGATCACATCTCATTACATTTTGACACGGTACCAGTTACATAGCAACAATTTCTTTTTTTCTGGTGCAAATCACATTCTTTACTTAAACATGATAATGTTTTTCACAGTTTCTTGAGATATTGACCTATGCTCTCTATTTCCCACAGATTTTCTGCTTCCTCCCTCCCTTCTCTCCACAGATCTCTGAGGTAATAGTTCTCTCGGGTGATGAACAGGGCCAGGCTACCTGCTGCCTTGACTGGGACCTCGATGCCTTTGAACAGCCCCATGTTCCTCACTCTCCACAGGGCGTCTTTCCCACTGTTCACCACGGCCCAGATCCTGTCAAACACGTCAGGAGGAAGTTTGACAGGAGAGATGCCGTATATGACGAAAGCAGCGGTCAGGGTAAATTGGGGCGAGAGAGCTTGCAACCAATCTTCAAACTGTGCCCAGAAGGCCTTAGCAAAAAAGCAGGACCACAGGAGATGGGTCACAGTCTCCTCCTCGCCGCAGCCCACCCTAATGCAGCGAGGGCTGGGGGTGAGGCCCCTACGGTACAAGAAAGTTCGTACCGGTAAGCACTGGTGGACGACACTCCAGGCTAAATCTCTGTGAATGTTGCACAGAAACTTAGAGGATGTGTGTTTCCACACCTTCCTTGTTTGGGCTGATGTTAAAATGCCCACAGGGGTCTGCCTATTGTTCTGGGGTGCAACGAAATCTTCCAGTTTTTGGACGCTGACATCTCGGAGGGGAATATGGCCAATTGGGTGAGATCTTAGAAAACTTTTAACTGTCCCATAAATTGCAGGGCATGTGTCAGAGAGTGGGACATCCAGCTTGGGTCTGACACCCCACACTCTGAACACCTCCCTACCTATCCAGAGCCTGGAAAAATAAGTCCAGGTACGCGCTGCAGGTGCTGTTGCAAAGCCTCTCAGCACAGAGGCCAGGAAAATGCACAGCAGCTTCGTAGCAATATCTGGGACAGACTTCCCCCCTGAGGGTAGCGGCCTGTACATTATTTCCCTTCTGAGTCTTTCCTGCTTCCCACCCCATAGAAATTGAAACATCAATCTCCTCAGCACCGCCGCAACACGGTGTGGGTGAACCAATTCAATTTTTAAGAACTTTATTTTCTTTTCACAAAAAAGTACAGGACATCACAATTTAGAACGCTTTACATTAATATACATACTTAAAACAGTATATATGATCACATCTCATTACATTTTGACACGGTACCAGTTACATAGCAACAATTTCTTTTTTTCTGGTGCAAATCACATTCTTTACTTAAACATGATAATGTTTTTCACAGTTTCTTGAGATATTGACCTATGCTCTCTATTTCCCACAGATTTTCTGCTTCCTCCCTCCCTTCTCTCCACAGATCTCTGAGGTAATAGTTCTCTCGGGTGATGAACAGGGCCAGGCTACCTGCTGCCTTGACTGGGACCTCGATGCCTTTGAACAGCCCCATGTTCCTCACTCTCCACAGGGCGTCTTTCCCACTGTTCACCATGGCCCAGATCCTGTCAAACACGTCAGGAGGAAGTTTGACAGGAGAAATGCCGTATATGACGAAAGCAGCGGTCAGGGTAAATTGGGGCGAGAGAGCTTGCAACCAATTTTCAAACTGTGCCCAGAAGGCCTTAGCAAAAAAGCAGGACCACAGGAGATGGGTCACATTCTCCTCCTCGCCGCAGCCCACCCTAACGCAGCGAGGGCTGGGGGTGAGGCCCCTACGGTACAAGAAAGTTCGTACCGGTAAGCACTGGTGGACGACACTCCAGGCTAAATCTCTGTGAATGTTGCACAGAAACTTAGAGGATGTGTGTTTCCACACCTTCCTTGTTTGGGCTGATGTTAAAATGCCCACAGGGGTCTGCCTATTGTTCTGGGGTGCAACGAAATCTTCCAGTTTTTGGACGCTGACATCTCGGAGGGGAATATGGCCAATTGGGTGAGATCTTAGAAAACTTTTAACTGTCCCATAAATTGCAGGGCATGTGTCAGAGAGTGGGACATCCAGCTTGGGTCTGACACCCCACACTCTGAACACCTCCCTACCTATCCAGAGCCTGGAAAAATAAGTCCAGGTACGCGCTGCAGGTGCTGTTGCAAAGCCTCTCAGCACAGAGGCCAGGAAAATGCACAGCAGCTTCGTAGTAATATCTGGGACAGACTTCCCCCCTGAGGGTAGCGGCCTGTACATTATTTCCCTTCTGAGTCTTTCCTGCTTCCCACCCCATAGAAATTGAAACATCAATCTCCTCAGCACCGCCGCAACACGGTGTGGGATTGGGAAGGTAGAAGCCAGAAAATTCAAGACAGGCAAGAGCTCAGCTTTGATGACCAGCACCTTCCCTGTCATGGTGAGGTCTCGGTCCTTCCATTGCATCAGTTTTTTGTTTAAGATTGGCAATTTGTTCTGCCAATTTACTGTTCCCATCTCTTCTCCAAAATACACCCCCAGGACCTTAATTCTCTTCTCTTGCAGCCTGAGATCATGTCCTTCTTTTGGCTCCCTCCAGTTCTGATAAAAAATCTCACTCTTAGATTTGTTAATTTTTGCAGAGGAAGCCAAAGAGAAACGATCACAGCACTGCAGAGCTCTGCTAATTGAGGCATTGTCAGAGAGGAGCAGGGTGACGTCATCCATGTATAGAGATGTCTTTACCTCTCCTCCCCCACTTCCAGGCACTGGTATCCCATTAATGGCCTGATCCTGGCGCAAGGCACAGGCTAAGGGCTCCATAGCCAAAACGAATAACAAGGGGGATAATGGGCAGCCCTGCCTCACCCCTGAACAGACTTCAAAGGGGCGTGATCTATTGCCATTAACCATTACTCTGCTGTTGCTACCTGTGTACAGCAGGTTAATCCACTTTCTCATGATGGGGCCAAACTTCATGTGCTCAAGTACCGATGTCAAGTACTGCCGGTTTAGGCGGTCAAAGGCCTTTTCTAGGTCTACACCTAAAATGCACAGAGGGAGGGAGCGGTCCTCCGAGTACAGACAGACATCCCTCAACAAGGCCAGGTTGTCGCTCATCAGGCGTCCTGCTATCCCACAAGTCTGTTCTTTCCCTACCAGTGAGGCCACTACATTTTGTAGGCGCAGGAAAAGGGCTTTGGACAGGATCTTAGTGTCCACGCCTAACAGGCTGAGGGGTCTCCAGTTCTTTATGTCATTCTTTGCTCCTTTCTTAAACAAGAGAGAGATAGTGCCTTCTCTTAAGGAGTCAGGCAGCAATTCTGTCTTATAGCTTTCCTCGAATAGGAGCAGTAGCGGATCCTGAAGCAGATCCCAAAAGGTGCAATAAAATTCTTTAGGGAGCCCGTCAGCACCCGGAGTTTTCCCCTTCTGTAAGCTCTCCATAGCCTGTCTCAGCTCTTCTACTGTCAAATCCCTCTCAAGTACTTCCCTATCTTCTTCACTCAAAACGTTTTCTAGCTTTGAGGTGAAAAAATGAATTTCTTCATCCTTTACCTCTGTAGAGCTGTACAGTCTTGAGTAGAAGGCCTCGGTGCAGGAGAGGATAGCACTCGGCTCTGTTCTCTCTCGTCCCTCCTCATCAACTACACTTTCCATGACAGACTTGGAGCCTACCACTTTCCTGAAAAAGAAGCGAGTACACTTCTCATTTTCTTCCAAGAACTGCACTCTGCTTCTTAACAGCACTCCTCGACTACTTTCTTCGGCTATGCTCCGGATGTCCTTTTTTAAAAGGGTGATATCCTCGAGCACATCGAAGCCACTGTGCAGCATCGTGTAGAGACGCTGCAGCTGCCTCTGTTTCCTGGCTAGCACTCCTCTCCGTCTGGCAGCAGCCTTCCTTCCCTCAGCCATGAAAAAGGCCTTTGTCCTCACCTTCACCTCCTCCCACCACTCTCCTACTGACCCGTACAGACACTGCAAGGACAGCCACTGTGATAGTTTCTCCTTGTAGCGGGATACTACCCCCTCGTTCTCTAGCAGCTTTGTGTTGAGTTTCCAGAGGCCTGGGCCAAAGACAGTCCCGCCCTGGAGTTCCACTCTACACCCTAAAGCCTGATGATCTGAGAAGAAGACAGGCTGAAGAGTGACCCCAACAACTTTCACTCTCGCTGAGACAAAGCAATAGTCAATTCTGGAGCTGCTATTCCTCCCTGACCATGTATATCCTGCTGTTGTGGGATATATACATCTATATGTGTCTGAGAGTTTAAAGTCTTGAACTAAGTTTTGCAGGGCCAGTGAGCTGGAATCCAATTTTATCGGAGAGCTAGACTGCCTGTCTGTGTGCTCTAAGATACAATTAAAATCCCCTCCCACTATCACGTCTGTGCTACATAACAATAGGGGAGAGAGTGCCTTGAGTAGCTCCACCCTTCCTCCCACGTCGGTAGGACAATACACATTGATTAGCCGCAGGTTAACGGTCCCCCATTCCACATCCACACACAGCAACCTGCCATCTATGACCCTCTGAATACTTTTCAATTTGAAAGCCCATCCTTTGAAAAGAATGGCCACGCCAGAGGCTCTGTTGTTATTGTCCCCTGACCAAACAGAAGGCCCTTTATCCCACCTATCTTCAAAGCTTTTATACCTCTCTTGATAGGCTAAAGCACACTCCTGCAACATCAACACATCTCCCTCTCTCTGCTGGAGGTAATCAAAGACAGACTGACATTTAACTCTGTCATTGATACCTCTGGTGTTAAGAGAAATTATGTTTAGAGCCATATTACATAAGAAAGTGGAACCAGTCTTTACAAAACACATTTCTCTTCTGTCTCACCTGTTACCTTCTTCTTTTTCTTTTTCTTCTTACCAATTTCCTGCCAGCCATCCTCTGAATGAGCCTTCATCAGGGTGGCAGCAGTAAAAGCGTTCACAGAGTCCATTTCAAGGAAGGGGCTAGAGGGAGGGGTGGAGGGGTTCCAGCTGTCCCCATCGCCATGCTCTCCTTCCTCCTCGCTCGGGGAGAAAACAGAGTCATTTTTCCTTTTCCTCACGTCCAGCTCCTGGGAGCACTGAGGGGAAAGGGGTGCAGCCGATGCACCAGTCTCCTCTTCCCCCTCACCCACCAGCTGCTGCAGATCCTCCGTGATGGACTGGATGGAGGAGAGGAGGGCATCTGTAGCACTTGCAGAGTCTGGGAAAAGCAGCTCCGCTGAATCCTGGTTATCCTCGCTGGACCCGCTCCACCGGGGGGCCCCACACTGGCCCTCGTTCTGAGGAGCAGGAGTGGGGGAGGGGTCCTCGCTGTTCTCGGGGGTTTTCAAACCCTCGTGCTTGTCTGGTGCAGTCTGCGGTTGTGGGGGCGTAGTGGATCTTTCTTCCACCGGCCCCGGAGCCACAGCAGGACTGATCCTGGCTGGAGGCTGAGAGTCTTTGTCCAACAAGGGTTCTTTGTTTGACTTGTTGTTTGCTTTGGCTTTTCGGGCCGGTTTGGCTGAAACAAGCACTGCCTCATCCTTTCTCATTTTGAGTTTATTGGCGTAGGCGTGAGGGCAGTTCTTAAAAACGTGTCCTTCCGAGCCACATAAATTGCACTTTGGCAGCATTGAACAGTCAGAGGCTAAATGTCCCTGTTTGCCACAGGTCTTGCAGCATTTCACAGTGCAGGACGATGCCAGGTGTCCCACAGCACCACAGCGCCGACACACCTTTGGTTGTCCCACATAAAAAACATAGCCATTGCAGGCGCCCAGCCGGATTGTAGAGGGCAGGTGCCTTAAGCCTCCATTTACATTGTCCGGTAGCAAGCGAACCTCGAATTTCCTTGCTCCTGTTTTTATACCGTCAACATCTCTAACCTCAGTTCCATGGTGGACGGTGCAGTACTGGTTAAGCCAGGTGTGAATGTCCTCCGTCTTTGCCAGTTCCGAGAACATAACAACATGCACGGTTTTCCTCTCTCTCTGTGTCAAAGGCTGCAAGTTGATCTTCTCAAGAGCAGGAACTTTCCCTCTTTTTGCCTCAAACACATCCACACATTGTTCAAACAGAGGATAGGTAGCAAATACAACCTCAAATGCTTTCTGACCTGGGAGAGCGAAGATGAAATCCAAGTGCCGAGGTTCAAAGCCAAGTTCCTTCTGCAACACTTTTCTGCTGAACTGCATACGATCCATGAAGAGGTCATCCAAAAGCTCAAAACGCACAGCATTCTTGCGGGATCCAAAAGTTGCCATTTCGTAAACTGCTAAACAAACACTGCTTCCACAAAACAAGAAAACAATCCAACAACTCCACCTACAGGCTGATCAAGGTATCTCCCCTGCCAGGTAAGTATGAATTGTACAGGCCCCTGCAAGCGGCCCGCACCCACAGCACAGCACTCGCAGCCTAGGCCAGCTCCTCGCCCTGCACGCCACCGCCTCCTGCTGGGCCCACTCTTTCACACACTCACACGCCACACCAACACTCAAAAGTGTGGGCAAAACGAGAAAACGAGCGCGCCGTTTCCTACACATCTGCAGTCGCCATTTCGCCATCGCAGCATGTCCCGGGATGCAATTCGGCCTCATTTACATATCACCAGACCGGCAGATCGCTACGCAAGCTCGCGACGTGCGCCTGCCACACACCGAACAAACACCGGAGCCTCTTCAGCAATTTCCGAAAAACGCGCCTGCTCGCCTGCCCCCAAGGCTCCGTCTCTTACCTGCTCTCCAGAGCCTGCTGCCTTCCGTGCTTTTCCCTCGGCACCGCTGCACCGCACCGCACACAGCTCCTGCAGCGGGGGGAGAAAGTTTCCACGCTCCGCCGCAGAGAAGGCTCGCTCCGTGCGCACACGTCCTTTCAATGCCAGTTCAACAAGTGCTCCGCATTAGCAGCGTCGGGGCTCCGGCGTGTCGCGCCTCACCTCACCTCGCACAGCCCCCTTCCTTCAATGTCTGGCGCTGGGCACGCCCCGCTCTCCTCCACCTCATCTTATCGCGTGTGACCTCCGACAATGGCCACAATGCCGGGGAATGGCACCTGTAAAGTGTTAATTGGGGCACAGGAACAGCCCGCCTCGTCTCGGGGGCCGGCTTCAAAGACAATACAGCAAGCACAGCGGGGCGGGGGAAGAAGACGACACGACACTCGCAGGCACATTCAGCTCCGGCGGGAACGAGTCCTCCGTCGGTCTTTTCAAGTGCTGAGAGCCGAGTAATCCCCGGTGACTAGGTCTCACCCTGCGACTCTCGACTGGGCTCAACCACGGCAGCCCAGCAGGTGTGAGCCCGGCCGGCACCCGGATGGGAGATTCCCCCCGGGAAAGCTCAGGTTGCTGCTGCTGCTCCTGCGAGAGGGGTGACTGGGACCAGTAGGGAGCGCTCACCCTGCGGGCTGTGTGGCTCTCTTATGCCCCAGCATCCTCATGGCGACACTCTGCTGCACAAACAGGCGCCGTCCTTCGGGGGAGGCGTAAAACCGAGGTGTCCTGACCCTCCTTGGCCATTCCAAATCCCAGGGCGTCTCTCAAGAAAGAGTCACGGGGGTGTTACCCATCAGTCGGGCTCTCCTCCTAATCCCCGTCTCACCTGTAACAATCAATGATGAGGCCCCCTGTCCCGTGATATTGTACTTGTCTCCTGGCCGCTGGCTGGCGCCGTGAGATTTAGTGCTCGCGCAAGAGACCGGGGCAGGGCGCGAACGCGGCCCCCCGCCCCCCACAAAGTGTGCGCTCCAGGTTCCCTCTCGGGGCTCTGCAGCACAGCGTCCCGGCGCTTCCTCCTCGCCGGCCGCCGGGACAGCGGAAAGGCAGCGAGAAGGAGCCTCTTGCTCTGACGCCGCAAGGCCACAAGAGGGCGGAGGCGCCGCGCGTCTGGCCGACGTGTAGGGCCGGTGCGCTTTATGTGCCGAAATAAAACGCGACAGCCCCGAAATGTTTTCAGAGTGCTGTGCACTGGAGGTTTCTGTCTTGTGAACACTTGCCTTGTGCTCCTCCGTGCAGTTTGTTTGTCCTGCTCCAGTGCGGGACAAGAGCAGGGCAAGCCAACTGAAGGGAGCACATTCGCCAACATCCAGGCACGCACTGAGTTCGAAAGCGGCTCCTTTCCAAAGAATCGCACATGAACGATCCCTCAGTCCCGCCCAGGGGGCACGGCGCCCCCGCCACACAGCTTCAAGTAGCGAGTCCGGCGCGCCGGCTTGCGCTTACGGCCACACCACCCTGAACACGCCCGATCTCGTCTGATCTCGGAAGCTAAGCAGGGTCGGGCCTGGTTAGTACTTGGATGGGAGACCGCCTGGGAATACCAGGTGCTGTAAGCTTTTGCTCTCTCGGCCAGCGGGGGTCGCCGTTGGTGCCGTAGGCTTTGGGAGGAAGAACTCGAGTATGGACATTTATTTCCCGAAAATACCAAACATTTCAATCTTCCCACTTTTGTTTCCTTCGGCAACGCTGACTGGCAAACGGTATCGCGACGGTCGTCCACTTTCTAGGCATGCCAGTTCAGAAAGAGAAGCTCCCTCACATCCCTTCAGATGCTCAAGAAAAATGATCGATATCCTGATCTCTAAAGATGGCTCTTTTAATGGCATGCGTGTGATTCGTATTAGGAAAAAAACACGTTTGTAAAACGAATATCGAAGCTGCCTCTAAATCTGCAATTGAAGGTCAGTCAATAAACAACTCGTTTTTCGTAGAAATATACATATATTCATTTATAACCCATTTCATTCATTGAGCACAGATTCTCCAACAAAATGAGCAGGGATGGATTCAGAGTGAGCAGAAAAAAAGGGAAAAACCGAGTTAAGAACAAGAAAGCATAGCGTATGTCTGTAACGGGCACTAAAACGAGTACCATGTCGTCTGCCGGTGCTCGTGAATAACCCCCCTCTATGAAGCGGTTTCACCAGCATGTTGTGCTGCTCACGGGGGGGGGCTGCCGAGCGCGGAAGCCCAGCACAGCTCCCCAGCACACAGCAAAGCCGCCTGCACTGCCGCATCTGTTATTGGACCAAGCACACCAGGGGAGAGCGCGAACGCAGTCCCCCACTACCAGAAATTATGCAGTCGAGATTCCCACATTTGGGGAATTCGCAGGGGTCAGCACAGCCGGAGTGCAATGGCCGAGCCTCGCCCTGGGTGAACCTCCTTCTTGATCAAGGTATCTCCCCTGCCAGGTAAGTATGAGTTGTACAGGCCCCTGCAAGCGGCCCGCACCCACAGCACAGCACTCGCAGCCTAGGCCAGCTCCTCGCCCTGCACGCCACCGCCTCCTGCTGGGCCCACTCTTTCGCACACTCACACGCCACACCAACACTCAAAAGTGTGGGGAAAACGAGAAAACGAGCGCGCCGTTTCCTACACATCTGCAGTCGCCATTTCGCCATCGCAGCATGTCCCGGGATGCAATTCGGCCTCATTTACATATCACCAGACCGGCAGATCGCTACGCAAGCTCGCGACGTGCGCCTGCCACACACCGAACAAACACCGGAGCCTCTTCAGCAATTTCCGAAAAACGCGCCTGCTCGCCTGCCCCCAAGGCTCCGTCTCTTACCTGCTCTCCAGAGCCTGCTGCCTTCCGTGCTTTTCCCTCGGCACCGCTGCACCGCACCGCACACAGCTCCTGCAGCGGGGGGAGAAAGTTTCCACGCTCCGCCGCAGGGAAGGCTCGCTCCGTGCGCACACGTCCTTTCAATGCCAGTTCAACAAGTGCTCCGCATTAGCAGCGTCGGGGCTCCGGCGTGTCGCGCCTCACCTCACCTCGCACAGCCCCCTTCCTTCAATGTCTGGCGCTGGGCACGCCCCGCTCTCCTCCACCTCATCTTATCGCGTGTGACCTCCGACAATGGCCACAATGCCGGGGAATGGCACCTGTAAAGTGTTAATTGGGGCACAGGAACAGCCCGCCTCGTCTCGGGGGCCGGCTTCAAAGACAATACAGCAAGCACAGCGGGGCGGGGGAAGAAGACGACACGACACTCGCAGGCACATTCAGCTCCGGCGGGAACGAGTCCTCCGTCGGTCTTTTCAAGTGCTGAGAGCCGAGTAATCCCCGGTGACTAGGTCTCACCCTGCGACTCTCGACTGGGCTCACCCACGGCAGCCCAGCAGGTGTGAGCCCGGCCGGCACCCGGATGGGAGATTCCCCCCGGGAAAGCTCAGGTTGCTGCTGCTGCTCCTGCGAGAGGGGTGACTGGGACCAGTAGGGAGCGCTCACCCTGCGGGCTGTGTGGCTCTCTTATGCCCCAGCATCCTCATGGCGACACTCTGCTGCACAAACAGGCGCCGTCCTTCGGGGGAGGCGTAAAACCGAGGTGTCCTGACCCTCCTTGGCCATTCCAAATCCCAGGGCGTCTCTCAAGAAAGAGTCACGGGGGTGTTACCCATCAGTCGGGCTCTCCTCCTAATCCCCGTCTCACCTGTAACAATCAATGATGAGGCCCCCTGTCCCGTGATATTGTACTTGTCTCCTGGCCGCTGGCTGGCGCCGTGAGATTTAGTGCTCGCGCAAGAGACCGGGGCAGGGCGCGAACGCGGCCCCCCGCCCCCCGCCCCCCACAAAGTGTGCGCTCCAGGTTCCCTCTCGGGGCTCTGCAGCACAGCGTCCCGGCGCTTCCTCCTCGCCGGCCGCCGGGACAGCGGAAAGGCAGCGAGAAGGAGCCTCTTGCTCTGACGCCGCAAGGCCACAAGAGGGCGGAGGCGCCGCGCGTCTGGCCGACGTGTAGGGCCGGTGCGCTTTATGTGCCGAAATAAAACGCGACAGCCCAGAAATGTTTTCAGAGTGCTGTGCACTGGAGGTTTCTGTCTTGTGAACACTTGCCTTGTGCTCCTCCGTGCAGTTTGTTTGTCCTGCTCCAGTGCGGGACAAGAGCAGGGCAAGCCAACTGAAGGGAGCACATTCGCCAACATCCAGGCACGCACTGAGTTCGAAAGCGGCTCCTTTCCAAAGAATCGCACATGAACGATCCCTCAGTCCCGCCCAGGGGGCACGGCGCCCCCGCCACACAGCTTCAAGTAGCGAGTCCGGCGCCCCGGCTTGCGCTTACGGCCACACCACCCTGAACACGCCCGATCTCGTCTGATCTCGGAAGCTAAGCAGGGTCGGGCCTGGTTAGTACTTGGATGGGAGACCGCCTGGGAATACCAGGTGCTGTAAGCTTTTGCTCTCTCGGCCAGCGGGGGTCGCCGTTGGTGCCGTAGGCTTTGGGAGGAAGAACTCGAGTATGGACATTTATTTCCCGAAAATACCAAACATTTCAATCTTCCCACTTTTGTTTCCTTCGGCAACGCTGACTGGCAAACGGTATCGCGACGGTCGTCCACTTTCTAGGCATGCCAGTTCAGAAAGAGAAGCTCCCTCACATCCCTTCAGATGCTCAAGAAAAATGATCGATATCCTGATCTCTAAAGATGGCTCTTTTAATGGCATGCGTGTGATTCGTATTAGGAAAAAAACACGTTTGTAAAACGAATATCGAAGCTGCCTCTAAATCTGCAATTGAAGGTCAGTCAATAAACAACTCGTTTTTCGTAGAAATATACATATATTCATTTATAACCCATTTCATTCATTGAGCACAGATTCTCCAACAAAATGAGCAGGGATGGATTCAGAGTGAGCAGAAAAAAAGGGAAAAACCGAGTTAAGAACAAGAAAGCATAGCGTATGTCTGTAACGGGCACTAAAACGAGTACCATGTCGTCTGCCGGTGCTCGTGAATAACCCCAGGGCATCTTTCTAATAACCCCCCTCCATGAAGCGGTTTCACCAGCATGTTGTGCTGCTCACGGGGGGGGGCTGCCGAGCGCGGAAGCCCAGCACAGCTCCCCAGCACACAGCAAAGCCGCCTGCACTGCCGCATCTGTTATTGGACCAAGCACACCAGGGGAGAGCGCGAACGCAGTCCCCCACTACCAGAAATTATGCAGTCGAGATTCCCACATTTGGGGAATTCGCAGGGGTCAGCACAGCCGGAGTGCAATGGCCGAGCCTCGCCCTGGGTGAACCTCCTTCTTGATCAAGGTATCTCCCCTGCCAGGTAAGTATGAGTTGTACAGGCCCCTGCAAGCGGCCCGCACCCACAGCACAGCACTCGCAGCCTAGGCCAGCTCCTCGCCCTGCACGCCACCGCCTCCTGCTGGGCCCACTCTTTCGCACACTCACACGCCACACCAACACTCAAAAGTGTGGGGAAAACGAGAAAACGAGCGCGCCGTTTCCTACACATCTGCAGTCGCCATTTCGCCATCGCAGCATGTCCCGGGATGCAATTCGGCCTCATTTACATATCACCAGACCGGCAGATCGCTACGCAAGCTCGCGACGTGCGCCTGCCACACACCGAACAAACACCGGAGCCTCTTCAGCAATTTCCGAAAAACGCGCCTGCTCGCCTGCCCCCAAGGCTCCGTCTCTTACCTGCTCTCCAGAGCCTGCTGCCTTCCGTGCTTTTCCCTCGGCACCGCTGCACCGCACCGCACACAGCTCCTGCAGCGGGGGGAGAAAGTTTCCACGCTCCGCCGCAGGGAAGGCTCGCTCCGTGCGCACACGTCCTTTCAATGCCAGTTCAACAAGTGCTCCGCATTAGCAGCGTCGGGGCTCCGGCGTGTCGCGCCTCACCTCACCTCGCACAGCCCCCTTCCTTCAATGTCTGGCGCTGGGCACGCCCCGCTCTCCTCCACCTCATCTTATCGCGTGTGACCTCCGACAATGGCCACAATGCCGGGGAATGGCACCTGTAAAGTGTTAATTGGGGCACAGGAACAGCCCGCCTCGTCTCGGGGGCCGGCTTCAAAGACAATACAGCAAGCACAGCGGGGCGGGGGAAGAAGACGACACGACACTCGCAGGCACATTCAGCTCCGGCGGGAACGAGTCCTCCGTCGGTCTTTTCAAGTGCTGAGAGCCGAGTAATCCCCGGTGACTAGGTCTCACCCTGCGACTCTCGACTGGGCTCACCCACGGCAGCCCAGCAGGTGTGAGCCCGGCCGGCACCCGGATGGGAGATTCCCCCCGGGAAAGCTCAGGTTGCTGCTGCTGCTCCTGCGAGAGGGGTGACTGGGACCAGTAGGGAGCGCTCACCCTGCGGGCTGTGTGGCTCTCTTATGCCCCAGCATCCTCATGGCGACACTCTGCTGCACAAACAGGCGCCGTCCTTCGGGGGAGGCGTAAAACCGAGGTGTCCTGACCCTCCTTGGCCATTCCAAATCCCAGGGCGTCTCTCAAGAAAGAGTCACGGGGGTGTTACCCATCAGTCGGGCTCTCCTCCTAATCCCCGTCTCACCTGTAACAATCAATGATGAGGCCCCCTGTCCCGTGATATTGTACTTGTCTCCTGGCCGCTGGCTGGCGCCGTGAGATTTAGTGCTCGCGCAAGAGACCGGGGCAGGGCGCGAACGCGGCCCCCCGCCCCCCGCCCCCCACAAAGTGTGCGCTCCAGGTTCCCTCTCGGGGCTCTGCAGCACAGCGTCCCGGCGCTTCCTCCTCGCCGGCCGCCGGGACAGCGGAAAGGCAGCGAGAAGGAGCCTCTTGCTCTGACGCCGCAAGGCCACAAGAGGGCGGAGGCGCCGCGCGTCTGGCCGACGTGTAGGGCCGGTGCGCTTTATGTGCCGAAATAAAACGCGACAGCCCAGAAATGTTTTCAGAGTGCTGTGCACTGGAGGTTTCTGTCTTGTGAACACTTGCCTTGTGCTCCTCCGTGCAGTTTGTTTGTCCTGCTCCAGTGCGGGACAAGAGCAGGGCAAGCCAACTGAAGGGAGCACATTCGCCAACATCCAGGCACGCACTGAGTTCGAAAGCGGCTCCTTTCCAAAGAATCGCACATGAACGATCCCTCAGTCCCGCCCAGGGGGCACGGCGCCCCCGCCACACAGCTTCAAGTAGCGAGTCCGGCGCCCCGGCTTGCGCTTACGGCCACACCACCCTGAACACGCCCGATCTCGTCTGATCTCGGAAGCTAAGCAGGGTCGGGCCTGGTTAGTACTTGGATGGGAGACCGCCTGGGAATACCAGGTGCTGTAAGCTTTTGCTCTCTCGGCCAGCGGGGGTCGCCGTTGGTGCCGTAGGCTTTGGGAGGAAGAACTCGAGTATGGACATTTATTTCCCGAAAATACCAAACATTTCAATCTTCCCACTTTTGTTTCCTTCGGCAACGCTGACTGGCAAACGGTATCGCGACGGTCGTCCACTTTCTAGGCATGCCAGTTCAGAAAGAGAAGCTCCCTCACATCCCTTCAGATGCTCAAGAAAAATGATCGATATCCTGATCTCTAAAGATGGCTCTTTTAATGGCATGCGTGTGATTCGTATTAGGAAAAAAACACGTTTGTAAAACGAATATCAAAGCTGCCTCTAAATCTGCAATTGAAGGTCAGTCAATAAACAACTCGTTTTTCGTAGAAATATACATATATTCATTTATAACCCATTTCATTCATTGAGCACAGATTCTCCAACAAAATGAGCAGGGATGGATTCAGAGTGAGCAGAAAAAAAGGGAAAAACCGAGTTAAGAACAAGAAAGCATAGCGTATGTCTGTAACGGGCACTAAAACGAGTACCATGTCGTCTGCCGGTGCTCGTGAATAACCCCAGGGCATCTTTCTAATAACCCCCCTCTATGAAGCGGTTTCACCAGCATGTTGTGCTGCTCACGGGGGGGGACTGCCGAGCGCGGAAGCCCAGCACAGCTCCCCAGCACACAGCAAAGCCGCCTGCACTGCCGCATCTGTTATTGGACCAAGCACACCAGGGGAGAGCGAGAACGCAGTCCCCCACTACCAGAAATTATGCAGTCGAGATTCCCACATTTGGGGAATTCGCAGGGGTCAGCACAGCCGGAGTGCAATGGCCGAGCCTCGCCCTGGGTGAATCTCCTTCTTGATCAAGGTATCTCCCCTGCCAGGTAAGTATGAGTTGTACAGGCCCCTGCAAGCGGCCCGCACCCACAGCACAGCACTCGCAGCCTAGGCCAGCTCCTCGCCCTGCACGCCACCGCCTCCTGCTGGGCCCACTCTTTCGCACACTCACACGCCACACCAACACTCAAAAGTGTGGGGAAAACGAGAAAACGAGCGCGCCGTTTCCTACACATCTGCAGTCGCCATTTCGCCATCGCAGCATGTCCCGGGATGCAATTCGGCCTCATTTACATATCACCAGACCGGCAGATCGCTACGCAAGCTCGCGACGTGCGCCTGCCACACACCGAACAAACACCGGAGCCTCTTCAGCAATTTCCGAAAAACGCGCCTGCTCGCCTGCCCCCAAGGCTCCGTCTCTTACCTGCTCTCCAGAGCCTGCTGCCTTCCGTGCTTTTCCCTCGGCACCGCTGCACCGCACCGCACACAGCTCCTGCAGCGGGGGGAGAAAGTTTCCACGCTCCGCCGCAGGGAAGGCTCGCTCCGTGCGCACACGTCCTTTCAATGCCAGTTCAACAAGTGCTCCGCATTAGCAGCGTCGGGGCTCCGGCGTGTCGCGCCTCACCTCACCTCGCACAGCCCCCTTCCTTCAATGTCTGGCGCTGGGCACGCCCCGCTCTCCTCCACCTCATCTTATCGCGTGTGACCTCCGACAATGGCCACAATGCCGGGGAATGGCACCTGTAAAGTGTTAATTGGGGCACAGGAACAGCCCGCCTCGTCTCGGGGGCCGGCTTCAAAGACAATACAGCAAGCACAGCGGGGCGGGGGAAGAAGACGACACGACACTCGCAGGCACATTCAGCTCCGGCGGGAACGAGTCCTCCGTCGGTCTTTTCAAGTGCTGAGAGCCGAGTAATCCCCGGTGACTAGGTCTCACCCTGCGACTCTCGACTGGGCTCACCCACGGCAGCCCAGCAGGTGTGAGCCCGGCCGGCACCCGGATGGGAGATTCCCCCCGGGAAAGCTCAGGTTGCTGCTGCTGCTCCTGCGAGAGGGGTGACTGGGACCAGTAGGGAGCGCTCACCCTGCGGGCTGTGTGGCTCTCTTATGCCCCAGCATCCTCATGGCGACACTCTGCTGCACAAACAGGCGCCGTCCTTCGGGGGAGGCGTAAAACCGAGGTGTCCTGACCCTCCTTGGCCATTCCAAATCCCAGGGCGTCTCTCAAGAAAGAGTCACGGGGGTGTTACCCATCAGTCGGGCTCTCCTCCTAATCCCCGTCTCACCTGTAACAATCAATGATGAGGCCCCCTGTCCCGTGATATTGTACTTGTCTCCTGGCCGCTGGCTGGCGCCGTGAGATTTAGTGCTCGCGCAAGAGACCGGGGCAGGGCGCGAACGCGGCCCCCCGCCCCCCGCCCCCCACAAAGTGTGCGCTCCAGGTTCCCTCTCGGGGCTCTGCAGCACAGCGTCCCGGCGCTTCCTCCTCGCCGGCCGCCGGGACAGCGGAAAGGCAGCGAGAAGGAGCCTCTTGCTCTGACGCCGCAAGGCCACAAGAGGGCGGAGGCGCCGCGCGTCTGGCCGACGTGTAGGGCCGGTGCGCTTTATGTGCCGAAATAAAACGCGACAGCCCAGAAATGTTTTCAGAGTGCTGTGCACTGGAGGTTTCTGTCTTGTGAACACTTGCCTTGTGCTCCTCCGTGCAGTTTGTTTGTCCTGCTCCAGTGCGGGACAAGAGCAGGGCAAGCCAACTGAAGGGAGCACATTCGCCAACATCCAGGCACGCACTGAGTTCGAAAGCGGCTCCTTTCCAAAGAATCGCACATGAACGATCCCTCAGTCCCGCCCAGGGGGCACGGCGCCCCCGCCACACAGCTTCAAGTAGCGAGTCCGGCGCCCCGGCTTGCGCTTACGGCCACACCACCCTGAACACGCCCGATCTCGTCTGATCTCGGAAGCTAAGCAGGGTCGGGCCTGGTTAGTACTTGGATGGGAGACCGCCTGGGAATACCAGGTGCTGTAAGCTTTTGCTCTCTCGGCCAGCGGGGGTCGCCGTTGGTGCCGTAGGCTTTGGGAGGAAGAACTCGAGTATGGACATTTATTTCCCGAAAATACCAAACATTTCAATCTTCCCACTTTTGTTTCCTTCGGCAACGCTGACTGGCAAACGGTATCGCGACGGTCGTCCACTTTCTAGGCATGCCAGTTCAGAAAGAGAAGCTCCCTCACATCCCTTCAGATGCTCAAGAAAAATGATCGATATCCTGATCTCTAAAGATGGCTCTTTTAATGGCATGCGTGTGATTCGTATTAGGAAAAAAACACGTTTGTAAAACGAATATCGAAGCTGCCTCTAAATCTGCAATTGAAGGTCAGTCAATAAACAACTCGTTTTTCGTAGAAATATACATATATTCATTTATAACCCATTTCATTCATTGAGCACAGATTCTCCAACAAAATGAGCAGGGATGGATTCAGAGTGAGCAGAAAAAAAGGGAAAAACCGAGTTAAGAACAAGAAAGCATAGCGTATGTCTGTAACGGGCACTAAAACGAGTACCATGTCGTCTGCCGGTGCTCGTGAATAACCCCAGGGCATCTTTCTAATAACCCCCCTCTATGAAGCGGTTTCACCAGCATGTTGTGCTGCTCACGGGGGGGGGCTGCCGAGCGCGGAAGCCCAGCACAGCTCCCCAGCACACAGCAAAGCCGCCTGCACTGCCGCATCTGTTATTGGACCAAGCACACCAGGGGAGAGCGCGAACGCAGTCCCCCACTACCAGAAATTATGCAGTCGAGATTCCCACATTTGGGGAATTCGCAGGGGTCAGCACAGCCGGAGTGCAATGGCCGAGCCTCGCCCTGGGTGAACCTCCTTCTTGATCAAGGTATCTCCCCTGCCAGGTAAGTATGAGTTGTACAGGCCCCTGCAAGCGGCCCGCACCCACAGCACAGCACTCGCAGCCTAGGCCAGCTCCTCGCCCTGCACGCCACCGCCTCCTGCTGGGCCCACTCTTTCGCACACTCACACGCCACACCAACACTCAAAAGTGTGGGGAAAACGAGAAAACGAGCGCGCCGTTTCCTACACATCTGCAGTCGCCATTTCGCCATCGCAGCATGTCCCGGGATGCAATTCGGCCTCATTTACATATCACCAGACCGGCAGATCGCTACGCAAGCTCGCGACGTGCGCCTGCCACACACCGAACAAACACCGGAGCCTCTTCAGCAATTTCCGAAAAACGCGCCTGCTCGCCTGCCCCCAAGGCTCCGTCTCTTACCTGCTCTCCAGAGCCTGCTGCCTTCCGTGCTTTTCCCTCGGCACCGCTGCACCGCACCGCACACAGCTCCTGCAGCGGGGGGAGAAAGTTTCCACGCTCCGCCGCAGGGAAGGCTCGCTCCGTGCGCACACGTCCTTTCAATGCCAGTTCAACAAGTGCTCCGCATTAGCAGCGTCGGGGCTCCGGCGTGTCGCGCCTCACCTCACCTCGCACAGCCCCCTTCCTTCAATGTCTGGCGCTGGGCACGCCCCGCTCTCCTCCACCTCATCTTATCGCGTGTGACCTCCGACAATGGCCACAATGCCGGGGAATGGCACCTGTAAAGTGTTAATTGGGGCACAGGAACAGCCCGCCTCGTCTCGGGGGCCGGCTTCAAAGACAATACAGCAAGCACAGCGGGGCGGGGGAAGAAGACGACACGACACTCGCAGGCACATTCAGCTCCGGCGGGAACGAGTCCTCCGTCGGTCTTTTCAAGTGCTGAGAGCCGAGTAATCCCCGGTGACTAGGTCTCACCCTGCGACTCTCGACTGGGCTCACCCACGGCAGCCCAGCAGGTGTGAGCCCGGCCGGCACCCGGATGGGAGATTCCCCCCGGGAAAGCTCAGGTTGCTGCTGCTGCTCCTGCGAGAGGGGTGACTGGGACCAGTAGGGAGCGCTCACCCTGCGGGCTGTGTGGCTCTCTTATGCCCCAGCATCCTCATGGCGACACTCTGCTGCACAAACAGGCGCCGTCCTTCGGGGGAGGCGTAAAACCGAGGTGTCCTGACCCTCCTTGGCCATTCCAAATCCCAGGGCGTCTCTCAAGAAAGAGTCACGGGGGTGTTACCCATCAGTCGGGCTCTCCTCCTAATCCCCGTCTCACCTGTAACAATCAATGATGAGGCCCCCTGTCCCGTGATATTGTACTTGTCTCCTGGCCGCTGGCTGGCGCCGTGAGATTTAGTGCTCGCGCAAGAGACCGGGGCAGGGCGCGAACGCGGCCCCCCGCCCCCCGCCCCCCACAAAGTGTGCGCTCCAGGTTCCCTCTCGGGGCTCTGCAGCACAGCGTCCCGGCGCTTCCTCCTCGCCGGCCGCCGGGACAGCGGAAAGGCAGCGAGAAGGAGCCTCTTGCTCTGACGCCGCAAGGCCACAAGAGGGCGGAGGCGCCGCGCGTCTGGCCGACGTGTAGGGCCGGTGCGCTTTATGTGCCGAAATAAAACGCGACAGCCCAGAAATGTTTTCAGAGTGCTGTGCACTGGAGGTTTCTGTCTTGTGAACACTTGCCTTGTGCTCCTCCGTGCAGTTTGTTTGTCCTGCTCCAGTGCGGGACAAGAGCAGGGCAAGCCAACTGAAGGGAGCACATTCGCCAACATCCAGGCACGCACTGAGTTCGAAAGCGGCTCCTTTCCAAAGAATCGCACATGAACGATCCCTCAGTCCCGCCCAGGGGGCACGGCGCCCCCGCCACACAGCTTCAAGTAGCGAGTCCGGCGCCCCGGCTTGCGCTTACGGCCACACCACCCTGAACACGCCCGATCTCGTCTGATCTCGGAAGCTAAGCAGGGTCGGGCCTGGTTAGTACTTGGATGGGAGACCGCCTGGGAATACCAGGTGCTGTAAGCTTTTGCTCTCTCGGCCAGCGGGGGTCGCCGTTGGTGCCGTAGGCTTTGGGAGGAAGAACTCGAGTATGGACATTTATTTCCCGAAAATACCAAACATTTCAATCTTCCCACTTTTGTTTCCTTCGGCAACGCTGACTGGCAAACGGTATCGCGACGGTCGTCCACTTTCTAGGCATGCCAGTTCAGAAAGAGAAGCTCCCTCACATCCCTTCAGATGCTCAAGAAAAATGATCGATATCCTGATCTCTAAAGATGGCTCTTTTAATGGCATGCGTGTGATTCGTATTAGGAAAAAAACACGTTTGTAAAACGAATATCAAAGCTGCCTCTAAATCTGCAATTGAAGGTCAGTCAATAAACAACTCGTTTTTCGTAGAAATATACATATATTCATTTATAACCCATTTCATTCATTGAGCACAGATTCTCCAACAAAATGAGCAGGGATGGATTCAGAGTGAGCAGAAAAAAAGGGAAAAACCGAGTTAAGAACAAGAAAGCATAGCGTATGTCTGTAACGGGCACTAAAACGAGTACCATGTCGTCTGCCGGTGCTCGTGAATAACCCCAGGGCATCTTTCTAATAACCCCCCTCTATGAAGCGGTTTCACCAGCATGTTGTGCTGCTCACGGGGGGGGACTGCCGAGCGCGGAAGCCCAGCACAGCTCCCCAGCACACAGCAAAGCCGCCTGCACTGCCGCATCTGTTATTGGACCAAGCACACCAGGGGAGAGCGAGAACGCAGTCCCCCACTACCAGAAATTATGCAGTCGAGATTCCCACATTTGGGGAATTCGCAGGGGTCAGCACAGCCGGAGTGCAATGGCCGAGCCTCGCCCTGGGTGAACCTCCTTCTTGATCAAGGTATCTCCCCTGCCAGGTAAGTATGAGTTGTACAGGCCCCTGCAAGCGGCCCGCACCCACAGCACAGCACTCGCAGCCTAGGCCAGCTCCTCGCCCTGCACGCCACCGCCTCCTGCTGGGCCCACTCTTTCGCGCACTCACACGCCACACCAACACTCAAAAGTGTGGGGAAAACGAGAAAACGAGCGCGCCGTTTCCTACACATCTGCAGTCGCCATTTCGCCATCGCAGCATGTCCCGGGATGCAATTCGGCCTCATTTACATATCACCAGACCGGCAGATCGCTACGCAAGCTCGCGACGTGCGCCTGCCACACACCGAACAAACACCGGAGCCTCTTCAGCAATTTCCGAAAAACGCGCCTGCTCGCCTGCCCCCAAGGCTCCGTCTCTTACCTGCTCTCCAGAGCCTGCTGCCTTCCGTGCTTTTCCCTCGGCACCGCTGCACCGCACCGCACACAGCTCCTGCAGCGGGGGGAGAAAGTTTCCACGCTCCGCCGCAGGGAAGGCTCGCTCCGTGCGCACACGTCCTTTCAATGCCAGTTCAACAAGTGCTCCGCATTAGCAGCGTCGGGGCTCCGGCGTGTCGCGCCTCACCTCACCTCGCACAGCCCCCTTCCTTCAATGTCTGGCGCTGGGCACGCCCCGCTCTCCTCCACCTCATCTTATCGCGTGTGACCTCCGACAATGGCCACAATGCCGGGGAATGGCACCTGTAAAGTGTTAATTGGGGCACAGGAACAGCCCGCCTCGTCTCGGGGGCCGGCTTCAAAGACAATACAGCAAGCACAGCGGGGCGGGGGAAGAAGACGACACGACACTCGCAGGCACATTCAGCTCCGGCGGGAACGAGTCCTCCGTCGGTCTTTTCAAGTGCTGAGAGCCGAGTAATCCCCGGTGACTAGGTCTCACCCTGCGACTCTCGACTGGGCTCACCCACGGCAGCCCAGCAGGTGTGAGCCCGGCCGGCACCCGGATGGGAGATTCCCCCCGGGAAAGCTCAGGTTGCTGCTGCTGCTCCTGCGAGAGGGGTGACTGGGACCAGTAGGGAGCGCTCACCCTGCGGGCTGTGTGGCTCTCTTATGCCCCAGCATCCTCATGGCGACACTCTGCTGCACAAACAGGCGCCGTCCTTCGGGGGAGGCGTAAAACCGAGGTGTCCTGACCCTCCTTGGCCATTCCAAATCCCAGGGCGTCTCTCAAGAAAGAGTCACGGGGGTGTTACCCATCAGTCGGGCTCTCCTCCTAATCCCCGTCTCACCTGTAACAATCAATGATGAGGCCCCCTGTCCCGTGATATTGTACTTGTCTCCTGGCCGCTGGCTGGCGCCGTGAGATTTAGTGCTCGCGCAAGAGACCGGGGCAGGGCGCGAACGCGGCCCCCCGCCCCCCGCCCCCCACAAAGTGTGCGCTCCAGGTTCCCTCTCGGGGCTCTGCAGCACAGCGTCCCGGCGCTTCCTCCTCGCCGGCCGCCGGGACAGCGGAAAGGCAGCGAGAAGGAGCCTCTTGCTCTGACGCCGCAAGGCCACAAGAGGGCGGAGGCGCCGCGCGTCTGGCCGACGTGTAGGGCCGGTGCGCTTTATGTGCCGAAATAAAACGCGACAGCCCAGAAATGTTTTCAGAGTGCTGTGCACTGGAGGTTTCTGTCTTGTGAACACTTGCCTTGTGCTCCTCCGTGCAGTTTGTTTGTCCTGCTCCAGTGCGGGACAAGAGCAGGGCAAGCCAACTGAAGGGAGCACATTCGCCAACATCCAGGCACGCACTGAGTTCGAAAGCGGCTCCTTTCCAAAGAATCGCACATGAACGATCCCTCAGTCCCGCCCAGGGGGCACGGCGCCCCCGCCACACAGCTTCAAGTAGCGAGTCCGGCGCCCCGGCTTGCGCTTACGGCCACACCACCCTGAACACGCCCGATCTCGTCTGATCTCGGAAGCTAAGCAGGGTCGGGCCTGGTTAGTACTTGGATGGGAGACCGCCTGGGAATACCAGGTGCTGTAAGCTTTTGCTCTCTCGGCCAGCGGGGGTCGCCGTTGGTGCCGTAGGCTTTGGGAGGAAGAACTCGAGTATGGACATTTATTTCCCGAAAATACCAAACATTTCAATCTTCCCACTTTTGTTTCCTTCGGCAACGCTGACTGGCAAACGGTATCGCGACGGTCGTCCACTTTCTAGGCATGCCAGTTCAGAAAGAGAAGCTCCCTCACATCCCTTCAGATGCTCAAGAAAAATGATCGATATCCTGATCTCTAAAGATGGCTCTTTTAATGGCATGCGTGTGATTCGTATTAGGAAAAAAACACGTTTGTAAAACGAATATCGAAGCTGCCTCTAAATCTGCAATTGAAGGTCAGTCAATAAACAACTCGTTTTTCGTAGAAATATACATATATTCATTTATAACCCATTTCATTCATTGAGCACAGATTCTCCAACAAAATGAGCAGGGATGGATTCAGAGTGAGCAGAAAAAAAGGGAAAAACCGAGTTAAGAACAAGAAAGCATAGCGTATGTCTGTAACGGGCACTAAAACGAGTACCATGTCGTCTGCCGGTGCTCGTGAATAACCCCAGGGCATCTTTCTAATAACCCCCCTCTATGAAGCGGTTTCACCAGCATGTTGTGCTGCTCACGGGGGGGGGCTGCCGAGCGCGGAAGCCCAGCACAGCTCCCCAGCACACAGCAAAGCCGCCTGCACTGCCGCATCTGTTATTGGACCAAGCACACCAGGGGAGAGCGCGAACGCAGTCCCCCACTACCAGAAATTATGCAGTCAAGATTCCCACATTTGGGGAATTCGCAGGGGTCAGCACAGCCGGAGTGCAATGGCCGAGCCTCGCCCTGGGTGAACCTCCTTCTTGATCAAGGTATCTCCCCTGCCAGGTAAGTATGAGTTGTACAGGCCCCTGCAAGCGGCCCGCACCCACAGCACAGCACTCGCAGCCTAGGCCAGCTCCTCGCCCTGCACGCCACCGCCTCCTGCTGGGCCCACTCTTTCGCACACTCACACGCCACACCAACACTCAAAAGTGTGGGGAAAACGAGAAAACGAGCGCGCCGTTTCCTACACATCTGCAGTCGCCATTTCGCCATCGCAGCATGTCCCGGGATGCAATTCGGCCTCATTTACATATCACCAGACCGGCAGATCGCTACGCAAGCTCGCGACGTGCGCCTGCCACACACCGAACAAACACCGGAGCCTCTTCAGCAATTTCCGAAAAACGCGCCTGCTCGCCTGCCCCCAAGGCTCCGTCTCTTACCTGCTCTCCAGAGCCTGCTGCCTTCCGTGCTTTTCCCTCGGCACCGCTGCACCGCACCGCACACAGCTCCTGCAGCGGGGGGAGAAAGTTTCCACGCTCCGCCGCAGGGAAGGCTCGCTCCGTGCGCACACGTCCTTTCAATGCCAGTTCAACAAGTGCTCCGCATTAGCAGCGTCGGGGCTCCGGCGTGTCGCGCCTCACCTCACCTCGCACAGCCCCCTTCCTTCAATGTCTGGCGCTGGGCACGCCCCGCTCTCCTCCACCTCATCTTATCGCGTGTGACCTCCGACAATGGCCACAATGCCGGGGAATGGCACCTGTAAAGTGTTAATTGGGGCACAGGAACAGCCCGCCTCGTCTCGGGGGCCGGCTTCAAAGACAATACAGCAAGCACAGCGGGGCGGGGGAAGAAGACGACACGACACTCGCAGGCACATTCAGCTCCGGCGGGAACGAGTCCTCCGTCGGTCTTTTCAAGTGCTGAGAGCCGAGTAATCCCCGGTGACTAGGTCTCACCCTGCGACTCTCGACTGGGCTCACCCACGGCAGCCCAGCAGGTGTGAGCCCGGCCGGCACCCGGATGGGAGATTCCCCCCGGGAAAGCTCAGGTTGCTGCTGCTGCTCCTGCGAGAGGGGTGACTGGGACCAGTAGGGAGCGCTCACCCTGCGGGCTGTGTGGCTCTCTTATGCCCCAGCATCCTCATGGCGACACTCTGCTGCACAAACAGGCGCCGTCCTTCGGGGGAGGCGTAAAACCGAGGTGTCCTGACCCTCCTTGGCCATTCCAAATCCCAGGGCGTCTCTCAAGAAAGAGTCACGGGGGTGTTACCCATCAGTCGGGCTCTCCTCCTAATCCCCGTCTCACCTGTAACAATCAATGATGAGGCCCCCTGTCCCGTGATATTGTACTTGTCTCCTGGCCGCTGGCTGGCGCCGTGAGATTTAGTGCTCGCGCAAGAGACCGGGGCAGGGCGCGAACGCGGCCCCCCGCCCCCCGCCCCCCACAAAGTGTGCGCTCCAGGTTCCCTCTCGGGGCTCTGCAGCACAGCGTCCCGGCGCTTCCTCCTCGCCGGCCGCCGGGACAGCGGAAAGGCAGCGAGAAGGAGCCTCTTGCTCTGACGCCGCAAGGCCACAAGAGGGCGGAGGCGCCGCGCGTCTGGCCGACGTGTAGGGCCGGTGCGCTTTATGTGCCGAAATAAAACGCGACAGCCCAGAAATGTTTTCAGAGTGCTGTGCACTGGAGGTTTCTGTCTTGTGAACACTTGCCTTGTGCTCCTCCGTGCAGTTTGTTTGTCCTGCTCCAGTGCGGGACAAGAGCAGGGCAAGCCAACTGAAGGGAGCACATTCGCCAACATCCAGGCACGCACTGAGTTCGAAAGCGGCTCCTTTCCAAAGAATCGCACATGAACGATCCCTCAGTCCCGCCCAGGGGGCACGGCGCCCCCGCCACACAGCTTCAAGTAGCGAGTCCGGCGCCCCGGCTTGCGCTTACGGCCACACCACCCTGAACACGCCCGATCTCGTCTGATCTCGGAAGCTAAGCAGGGTCGGGCCTGGTTAGTACTTGGATGGGAGACCGCCTGGGAATACCAGGTGCTGTAAGCTTTTGCTCTCTCGGCCAGCGGGGGTCGCCGTTGGTGCCGTAGGCTTTGGGAGGAAGAACTCGAGTATGGACATTTATTTCCCGAAAATACCAAACATTTCAATCTTCCCACTTTTGTTTCCTTCGGCAACGCTGACTGGCAAACGGTATCGCGACGGTCGTCCACTTTCTAGGCATGCCAGTTCAGAAAGAGAAGCTCCCTCACATCCCTTCAGATGCTCAAGAAAAATGATCGATATCCTGATCTCTAAAGATGGCTCTTTTAATGGCATGCGTGTGATTCGTATTAGGAAAAAAACACGTTTGTAAAACGAATATCGAAGCTGCCTCTAAATCTGCAATTGAAGGTCAGTCAATAAACAACTCGTTTTTCGTAGAAATATACATATATTCATTTATAACCCATTTCATTCATTGAGCACAGATTCTCCAACAAAATGAGCAGGGATGGATTCAGAGTGAGCAGAAAAAAAGGGAAAAACCGAGTTAAGAACAAGAAAGCATAGCGTATGTCTGTAACGGGCACTAAAACGAGTACCATGTCGTCTGCCGGTGCTCGTGAATAACCCCAGGGCATCTTTCTAATAACCCCCCTCTATGAAGCGGTTTCACCAGCATGTTGTGCTGCTCACGGGGGGGGGCTGCCGAGCGCGGAAGCCCAGCACAGCTCCCCAGCACACAGCAAAGCCGCCTGCACTGCCGCATCTGTTATTGGACCAAGCACACCAGGGGAGAGCGCGAACGCAGTCCCCCACTACCAGAAATTATGCAGTCGAGATTCCCACATTTGGGGAATTCGCAGGGGTCAGCACAGCCGGAGTGCAATGGCCGAGCCTCGCCCTGGGTGAACCTCCTTCTTGATCAAGGTATCTCCCCTGCCAGGTAAGTATGAGTTGTACAGGCCCCTGCAAGCGGCCCGCACCCACAGCACAGCACTCGCAGCCTAGGCCAGCTCCTCGCCCTGCACGCCACCGCCTCCTGCTGGGCCCACTCTTTCGCACACTCACACGCCACACCAACACTCAAAAGTGTGGGGAAAACGAGAAAACGAGCGCGCCGTTTCCTACACATCTGCAGTCGCCATTTCGCCATCGCAGCATGTCCCGGGATGCAATTCGGCCTCATTTACATATCACCAGACCGGCAGATCGCTACGCAAGCTCGCGACGTGCGCCTGCCACACACCGAACAAACACCGGAGCCTCTTCAGCAATTTCCGAAAAACGCGCCTGCTCGCCTGCCCCCAAGGCTCCGTCTCTTACCTGCTCTCCAGAGCCTGCTGCCTTCCGTGCTTTTCCCTCGGCACCGCTGCACCGCACCGCACACAGCTCCTGCAGCGGGGGGAGAAAGTTTCCACGCTCCGCCGCAGGGAAGGCTCGCTCCGTGCGCACACGTCCTTTCAATGCCAGTTCAACAAGTGCTCCGCATTAGCAGCGTCGGGGCTCCGGCGTGTCGCGCCTCACCTCACCTCGCACAGCCCCCTTCCTTCAATGTCTGGCGCTGGGCACGCCCCGCTCTCCTCCACCTCATCTTATCGCGTGTGACCTCCGACAATGGCCACAATGCCGGGGAATGGCACCTGTAAAGTGTTAATTGGGGCACAGGAACAGCCCGCCTCGTCTCGGGGGCCGGCTTCAAAGACAATACAGCAAGCACAGCGGGGCGGGGGAAGAAGACGACACGACACTCGCAGGCACATTCAGCTCCGGCGGGAACGAGTCCTCCGTCGGTCTTTTCAAGTGCTGAGAGCCGAGTAATCCCCGGTGACTAGGTCTCACCCTGCGACTCTCGACTGGGCTCAACCACGGCAGCCCAGCAGGTGTGAGCCCGGCCGGCACCCGGATGGGAGATTCCCCCCGGGAAAGCTCAGGTTGCTGCTGCTGCTCCTGCGAGAGGGGTGACTGGGACCAGTAGGGAGCGCTCACCCTGCGGGCTGTGTGGCTCTCTTATGCCCCAGCATCCTCATGGCGACACTCTGCTGCACAAACAGGCGCCGTCCTTCGGGGGAGGCGTAAAACCGAGGTGTCCTGACCCTCCTTGGCCATTCCAAATCCCAGGGCGTCTCTCAAGAAAGAGTCACGGGGGTGTTACCCATCAGTCGGGCTCTCCTCCTAATCCCCGTCTCACCTGTAACAATCAATGATGAGGCCCCCTGTCCCGTGATATTGTACTTGTCTCCTGGCCGCTGGCTGGCGCCGTGAGATTTAGTGCTCGCGCAAGAGACCGGGGCAGGGCGCGAACGCGGCCCCCCGCCCCCCGCCCCCCACAAAGTGTGCGCTCCAGGTTCCCTCTCGGGGCTCTGCAGCACAGCGTCCCGGCGCTTCCTCCTCGCCGGCCGCCGGGACAGCGGAAAGGCAGCGAGAAGGAGCCTCTTGCTCTGACGCCGCAAGGCCACAAGAGGGCGGAGGCGCCGCGCGTCTGGCCGACGTGTAGGGCCGGTGCGCTTTATGTGCCGAAATAAAACGCGACAGCCCAGAAATGTTTTCAGAGTGCTGTGCACTGGAGGTTTCTGTCTTGTGAACACTTGCCTTGTGCTCCTCCGTGCAGTTTGTTTGTCCTGCTCCAGTGCGGGACAAGAGCAGGGCAAGCCAACTGAAGGGAGCACATTCGCCAACATCCAGGCACGCACTGAGTTCGAAAGCGGCTCCTTTCCAAAGAATCGCACATGAACGATCCCTCAGTCCCGCCCAGGGGGCACGGCGCCCCCGCCACACAGCTTCAAGTAGCGAGTCCGGCGCCCCGGCTTGCGCTTACGGCCACACCACCCTGAACACGCCCGATCTCGTCTGATCTCGGAAGCTAAGCAGGGTCGGGCCTGGTTAGTACTTGGATGGGAGACCGCCTGGGAATACCAGGTGCTGTAAGCTTTTGCTCTCTCGGCCAGCGGGGGTCGCCGTTGGTGCCGTAGGCTTTGGGAGGAAGAACTCGAGTATGGACATTTATTTCCCGAAAATACCAAACATTTCAATCTTCCCACTTTTGTTTCCTTCGGCAACGCTGACTGGCAAACGGTATCGCGACGGTCGTCCACTTTCTAGGCATGCCAGTTCAGAAAGAGAAGCTCCCTCACATCCCTTCAGATGCTCAAGAAAAATGATCGATATCCTGATCTCTAAAGATGGCTCTTTTAATGGCATGCGTGTGATTCGTATTAGGAAAAAAACACGTTTGTAAAACGAATATCGAAGCTGCCTCTAAATCTGCAATTGAAGGTCAGTCAATAAACAACTCGTTTTTCGTAGAAATATACATATATTCATTTATAACCCATTTCATTCATTGAGCACAGATTCTCCAACAAAATGAGCAGGGATGGATTCAGAGTGAGCAGAAAAAAAGGGAAAAACCGAGTTAAGAACAAGAAAGCATAGCGTATGTCTGTAACGGGCACTAAAACGAGTACCATGTCGTCTGCCGGTGCTCGTGAATAACCCCCCTCTATGAAGCGGTTTCACCAGCATGTTGTGCTGCTCACGGGGGGGGGCTGCCGAGCGCGGAAGCCCAGCACAGCTCCCCAGCACACAGCAAAGCCGCCTGCACTGCCGCATCTGTTATTGGACCAAGCACACCAGGGGAGAGCGCGAACGCAGTCCCCCACTACCAGAAATTATGCAGTCGAGATTCCCACATTTGGGGAATTCGCAGGGGTCAGCACAGCCGGAGTGCAATGGCCGAGCCTCGCCCTGGGTGAACCTCCTTCTTGATCAAGGTATCTCCCCTGCCAGGTAAGTATGAGTTGTACAGGCCCCTGCAAGCGGCCCGCACCCACAGCACAGCACTCGCAGCCTAGGCCAGCTCCTCGCCCTGCACGCCACCGCCTCCTGCTGGGCCCACTCTTTCGCACACTCACACGCCACACCAACACTCAAAAGTGTGGGGAAAACGAGAAAACGAGCGCGCCGTTTCCTACACATCTGCAGTCGCCATTTCGCCATCGCAGCATGTCCCGGGATGCAATTCGGCCTCATTTACATATCACCAGACCGGCAGATCGCTACGCAAGCTCGCGACGTGCGCCTGCCACACACCGAACAAACACCGGAGCCTCTTCAGCAATTTCCGAAAAACGCGCCTGCTCGCCTGCCCCCAAGGCTCCGTCTCTTACCTGCTCTCCAGAGCCTGCTGCCTTCCGTGCTTTTCCCTCGGCACCGCTGCACCGCACCGCACACAGCTCCTGCAGCGGGGGGAGAAAGTTTCCACGCTCCGCCGCAGGGAAGGCTCGCTCCGTGCGCACACGTCCTTTCAATGCCAGTTCAACAAGTGCTCCGCATTAGCAGCGTCGGGGCTCCGGCGTGTCGCGCCTCACCTCACCTCGCACAGCCCCCTTCCTTCAATGTCTGGCGCTGGGCACGCCCCGCTCTCCTCCACCTCATCTTATCGCGTGTGACCTCCGACAATGGCCACAATGCCGGGGAATGGCACCTGTAAAGTGTTAATTGGGGCACAGGAACAGCCCGCCTCGTCTCGGGGGCCGGCTTCAAAGACAATACAGCAAGCACAGCGGGGCGGGGGAAGAAGACGACACGACACTCGCAGGCACATTCAGCTCCGGCGGGAACGAGTCCTCCGTCGGTCTTTTCAAGTGCTGAGAGCCGAGTAATCCCCGGTGACTAGGTCTCACCCTGCGACTCTCGACTGGGCTCACCCACGGCAGCCCAGCAGGTGTGAGCCCGGCCGGCACCCGGATGGGAGATTCCCCCCGGGAAAGCTCAGGTTGCTGCTGCTGCTCCTGCGAGAGGGGTGACTGGGACCAGTAGGGAGCGCTCACCCTGCGGGCTGTGTGGCTCTCTTATGCCCCAGCATCCTCATGGCGACACTCTGCTGCACAAACAGGCGCCGTCCTTCGGGGGAGGCGTAAAACCGAGGTGTCCTGACCCTCCTTGGCCATTCCAAATCCCAGGGCGTCTCTCAAGAAAGAGTCACGGGGGTGTTACCCATCAGTCGGGCTCTCCTCCTAATCCCCGTCTCACCTGTAACAATCAATGATGAGGCCCCCTGTCCCGTGATATTGTACTTGTCTCCTGGCCGCTGGCTGGCGCCGTGAGATTTAGTGCTCGCGCAAGAGACCGGGGCAGGGCGCGAACGCGGCCCCCCGCCCCCCGCCCCCCACAAAGTGTGCGCTCCAGGTTCCCTCTCGGGGCTCTGCAGCACAGCGTCCCGGCGCTTCCTCCTCGCCGGCCGCCGGGACAGCGGAAAGGCAGCGAGAAGGAGCCTCTTGCTCTGACGCCGCAAGGCCACAAGAGGGCGGAGGCGCCGCGCGTCTGGCCGACGTGTAGGGCCGGTGCGCTTTATGTGCCGAAATAAAACGCGACAGCCCAGAAATGTTTTCAGAGTGCTGTGCACTGGAGGTTTCTGTCTTGTGAACACTTGCCTTGTGCTCCTCCGTGCAGTTTGTTTGTCCTGCTCCAGTGCGGGACAAGAGCAGGGCAAGCCAACTGAAGGGAGCACATTCGCCAACATCCAGGCACGCACTGAGTTCGAAAGCGGCTCCTTTCCAAAGAATCGCACATGAACGATCCCTCAGTCCCGCCCAGGGGGCACGGCGCCCCCGCCACACAGCTTCAAGTAGCGAGTCCGGCGCCCCGGCTTGCGCTTACGGCCACACCACCCTGAACACGCCCGATCTCGTCTGATCTCGGAAGCTAAGCAGGGTCGGGCCTGGTTAGTACTTGGATGGGAGACCGCCTGGGAATACCAGGTGCTGTAAGCTTTTGCTCTCTCGGCCAGCGGGGGTCGCCGTTGGTGCCGTAGGCTTTGGGAGGAAGAACTCGAGTATGGACATTTATTTCCCGAAAATACCAAACATTTCAATCTTCCCACTTTTGTTTCCTTCGGCAACGCTGACTGGCAAACGGTATCGCGACGGTCGTCCACTTTCTAGGCATGCCAGTTCAGAAAGAGAAGCTCCCTCACATCCCTTCAGATGCTCAAGAAAAATGATCGATATCCTGATCTCCAAAGATGGCTCTTTTAATGGCATGCGTGTGATTCGTATTAGGAAAAAAACACGTTTGTAAAACGAATATCGAAGCTGCCTCTAAATCTGCAATTGAAGGTCAGTCAATAAACAACTCGTTTTTCGTAGAAATATACATATATTCATTTATAACCCATTTCATTCATTGAGCACAGATTCTCCAACAAAATGAGCAGGGATGGATTCAGAGTGAGCAGAAAAAAAGGGAAAAACCGAGTTAAGAACAAGAAAGCATAGCGTATGTCTGTAACGGGCACTAAAACGAGTACCATGTCGTCTGCCGGTGCTCGTGAATAACCCCCCTCTATGAAGCGGTTTCACCAGCATGTTGTGCTGCTCACGGGGGGGGGCTGCCGAGCGCGGAAGCCCAGCACAGCTCCCCAGCACACAGCAAAGCCGCCTGCACTGCCGCATCTGTTATTGGACCAAGCACACCAGGGGAGAGCGCGAACGCAGTCCCCCACTACCAGAAATTATGCAGTCGAGATTCCCACATTTGGGGAATTCGCAGGGGTCAGCACAGCCGGAGTGCAATGGCCGAGCCTCGCCCTGGGTGAACCTCCTTCTTGATCAAGGTATCTCCCCTGCCAGGTAAGTATGAGTTGTACAGGCCCCTGCAAGCGGCCCGCACCCACAGCACAGCACTCGCAGCCTAGGCCAGCTCCTCGCCCTGCACGCCACCGCCTCCTGCTGGGCCCACTCTTTCGCACACTCACACGCCACACCAACACTCAAAAGTGTGGGGAAAACGAGAAAACGAGCGCGCCGTTTCCTACACATCTGCAGTCGCCATTTCGCCATCGCAGCATGTCCCGGGATGCAATTCGGCCTCATTTACATATCACCAGACCGGCAGATCGCTACGCAAGCTCGCGACGTGCGCCTGCCACACACCGAACAAACACCGGAGCCTCTTCAGCAATTTCCGAAAAACGCGCCTGCTCGCCTGCCCCCAAGGCTCCGTCTCTTACCTGCTCTCCAGAGCCTGCTGCCTTCCGTGCTTTTCCCTCGGCACCGCTGCACCGCACCGCACACAGCTCCTGCAGCGGGGGGAGAAAGTTTCCACGCTCCGCCGCAGGGAAGGCTCGCTCCGTGCGCACACGTCCTTTCAATGCCAGTTCAACAAGTGCTCCGCATTAGCAGCGTCGGGGCTCCGGCGTGTCGCGCCTCACCTCACCTCGCACAGCCCCCTTCCTTCAATGTCTGGCGCTGGGCACGCCCCGCTCTCCTCCACCTCATCTTATCGCGTGTGACCTCCGACAATGGCCACAATGCCGGGGAATGGCACCTGTAAAGTGTTAATTGGGGCACAGGAACAGCCCGCCTCGTCTCGGGGGCCGGCTTCAAAGACAATACAGCAAGCACAGCGGGGCGGGGGAAGAAGACGACACGACACTCGCAGGCACATTCAGCTCCGGCGGGAACGAGTCCTCCGTCGGTCTTTTCAAGTGCTGAGAGCCGAGTAATCCCCGGTGACTAGGTCTCACCCTGCGACTCTCGACTGGGCTCACCCACGGCAGCCCAGCAGGTGTGAGCCCGGCCGGCACCCGGATGGGAGATTCCCCCCGGGAAAGCTCAGGTTGCTGCTGCTGCTCCTGCGAGAGGGGTGACTGGGACCAGTAGGGAGCGCTCACCCTGCGGGCTGTGTGGCTCTCTTATGCCCCAGCATCCTCATGGCGACACTCTGCTGCACAAACAGGCGCCGTCCTTCGGGGGAGGCGTAAAACCGAGGTGTCCTGACCCTCCTTGGCCATTCCAAATCCCAGGGCGTCTCTCAAGAAAGAGTCACGGGGGTGTTACCCATCAGTCGGGCTCTCCTCCTAATCCCCGTCTCACCTGTAACAATCAATGATGAGGCCCCCTGTCCCGTGATATTGTACTTGTCTCCTGGCCGCTGGCTGGCGCCGTGAGATTTAGTGCTCGCGCAAGAGACCGGGGCAGGGCGCGAACGCGGCCCCCCGCCCCCCGCCCCCCACAAAGTGTGCGCTCCAGGTTCCCTCTCGGGGCTCTGCAGCACAGCGTCCCGGCGCTTCCTCCTCGCCGGCCGCCGGGACAGCGGAAAGGCAGCGAGAAGGAGCCTCTTGCTCTGACGCCGCAAGGCCACAAGAGGGCGGAGGCGCCGCGCGTCTGGCCGACGTGTAGGGCCGGTGCGCTTTATGTGCCGAAATAAAACGCGACAGCCCAGAAATGTTTTCAGAGTGCTGTGCACTGGAGGTTTCTGTCTTGTGAACACTTGCCTTGTGCTCCTCCGTGCAGTTTGTTTGTCCTGCTCCAGTGCGGGACAAGAGCAGGGCAAGCCAACTGAAGGGAGCACATTCGCCAACATCCAGGCACGCACTGAGTTCGAAAGCGGCTCCTTTCCAAAGAATCGCACATGAACGATCCCTCAGTCCCGCCCAGGGGGCACGGCGCCCCCGCCACACAGCTTCAAGTAGCGAGTCCGGCGCCCCGGCTTGCGCTTACGGCCACACCACCCTGAACACGCCCGATCTCGTCTGATCTCGGAAGCTAAGCAGGGTCGGGCCTGGTTAGTACTTGGATGGGAGACCGCCTGGGAATACCAGGTGCTGTAAGCTGTTGCTCTCTTGGCCAGCGGGGGTCGCCGTTGGTGCCGTAGGCTTTGGGAGGAAGAACTCGAGTATGGACATTTATTTCCCGAAAATACCAAACATTTCAATCTTCCCACTTTTGTTTCCTTCGGCAACGCTGACTGGCAAACGGTATCGCGACGGTCGTCCACTTTCTAGGCATGCCAGTTCAGAAAGAGAAGCTCCCTCACATCCCTTCAGATGCTCAAGAAAAATGATCGATATCCTGATCTCTAAAGATGGCTCTTTTAATGGCATGCGTGTGATTCGTATTAGGAAAAAAACACGTTTGTAAAACGAATATCGAAGCTGCCTCTAAATCTGCAATTGAAGGTCAGTCAATAAACAACTCGTTTTTCGTAGAAATATACATATATTCATTTATAACCCATTTCATTCATTGAGCACAGATTCTCCAACAAAATGAGCAGGGATGGATTCAGAGTGAGCAGAAAAAAAGGGAAAAACCGAGTTAAGAACAAGAAAGCATAGCGTATGTCTGTAACGGGCACTAAAACGAGTACCATGTCGTCTGCCGGTGCTCGTGAATAACCCCAGGGCATCTTTCTAATAACCCCCCTCTATGAAGCGGTTTCACCAGCATGTTGTGCTGCTCACGGGGGGGGGCTGCCGAGCGCGGAAGCCCAGCACAGCTCCCCAGCACACAGCAAAGCCGCCTGCACTGCCGCATCTGTTATTGGACCAAGCACACCAGGGGAGAGCGCGAACGCAGTCCCCCACTACCAGAAATTATGCAGTCGAGATTCCCACATTTGGGGAATTCGCAGGGGTCAGCACAGCCGGAGTGCAATGGCCGAGCCTCGCCCTGGGTGAACCTCCTTCTTGATCAAGGTATCTCCCCTGCCAGGTAAGTATGAGTTGTACAGGCCCCTGCAACCGGCCCGCACCCACAGCACAGCACTCGCAGCCTAGGCCAGCTCCTCGCCCTGCACGCCACCGCCTCCTGCTGGGCCCACTCTTTCGCACACTCACACGCCACACCAACACTCAAAAGTGTGGGGAAAACGAGAAAACGAGCGCGCCGTTTCCTACACATCTGCAGTCGCCATTTCGCCATCGCAGCATGTCCCGGGATGCAATTCGGCCTCATTTACATATCACCAGACCGGCAGATCGCTACGCAAGCTCGCGACGTGCGCCTGCCACACACCGAACAAACACCGGAGCCTCTTCAGCAATTTCCGAAAAACGCGCCTGCTCGCCTGCCCCCAAGGCTCCGTCTCTTACCTGCTCTCCAGAGCCTGCTGCCTTCCGTGCTTTTCCCTCGGCACCGCTGCACCGCACCGCACACAGCTCCTGCAGCGGGGGGAGAAAGTTTCCACGCTCCGCCGCAGGGAAGGCTCGCTCCGTGCGCACACGTCCTTTCAATGCCAGTTCAACAAGTGCTCCGCATTAGCAGCGTCGGGGCTCCGGCGTGTCGCGCCTCACCTCACCTCGCACAGCCCCCTTCCTTCAATGTCTGGCGCTGGGCACGCCCCGCTCTCCTCCACCTCATCTTATCGCGTGTGACCTCCGACAATGGCCACAATGCCGGGGAATGGCACCTGTAAAGTGTTAATTGGGGCACAGGAACAGCCCGCCTCGTCTCGGGGGCCGGCTTCAAAGACAATACAGCAAGCACAGCGGGGCGGGGGAAGAAGACGACACGACACTCGCAGGCACATTCAGCTCCGGCGGGAACGAGTCCTCCGTCGGTCTTTTCAAGTGCTGAGAGCCGAGTAATCCCCGGTGACTAGGTCTCACCCTGCGACTCTCGACTGGGCTCACCCACGGCAGCCCAGCAGGTGTGAGCCCGGCCGGCACCCGGATGGGAGATTCCCCCCGGGAAAGCTCAGGTTGCTGCTGCTGCTCCTGCGAGAGGGGTGACTGGGACCAGTAGGGAGCGCTCACCCTGCGGGCTGTGTGGCTCTCTTATGCCCCAGCATCCTCATGGCGACACTCTGCTGCACAAACAGGCGCCGTCCTTCGGGGGAGGCGTAAAACCGAGGTGTCCTGACCCTCCTTGGCCATTCCAAATCCCAGGGCGTCTCTCAAGAAAGAGTCACGGGGGTGTTACCCATCAGTCGGGCTCTCCTCCTAATCCCCGTCTCACCTGTAACAATCAATGATGAGGCCCCCTGTCCCGTGATATTGTACTTGTCTCCTGGCCGCTGGCTGGCGCCGTGAGATTTAGTGCTCGCGCAAGAGACCGGGGCAGGGCGCGAACGCGGCCCCCCGCCCCCCACAAAGTGTGCGCTCCAGGTTCCCTCTCGGGGCTCTGCAGCACAGCGTCCCGGCGCTTCCTCCTCGCCGGCCGCCGGGACAGCGGAAAGGCAGCGAGAAGGAGCCTCTTGCTCTGACGCCGCAAGGCCACAAGAGGGCGGAGGCGCCGCGCGTCTGGCCGACGTGTAGGGCCGGTGCGCTTTATGTGCCGAAATAAAACGCGACAGCCCAGAAATGTTTTCAGAGTGCTGTGCACTGGAGGTTTCTGTCTTGTGAACACTTGCCTTGTGCTCCTCCGTGCAGTTTGTTTGTCCTGCTCCAGTGCGGGACAAGAGCAGGGCAAGCCAACTGAAGGGAGCACATTCGCCAACATCCAGGCACGCACTGAGTTCGAAAGCGGCTCCTTTCCAAAGAATCGCACATGAACGATCCCTCAGTCCCGCCCAGGGGGCACGGCGCCCCCGCCACACAGCTTCAAGTAGCGAGTCCGGCGCCCCGGCTTGCGCTTACGGCCACACCACCCTGAACACGCCCGATCTCGTCTGATCTCGGAAGCTAAGCAGGGTCGGGCCTGGTTAGTACTTGGATGGGAGACCGCCTGGGAATACCAGGTGCTGTAAGCTGTTGCTCTCTCGGCCAGCGGGGGTCGCCGTTGGTGCCGTAGGCTTTGGGAGGAAGAACTCGAGTATGGACATTTATTTCCCGAAAATACCAAACATTTCAATCTTCCCACTTTTGTTTCCTTCGGCAACGCTGACTGGCAAACGGTATCGCGACGGTCGTCCACTTTCTAGGCATGCCAGTTCAGAAAGAGAAGCTCCCTCACATCCCTTCAGATGCTCAAGAAAAATGATCGATATCCTGATCTCTAAAGATGGCTCTTTTAATGGCATGCGTGTGATTCGTATTAGGAAAAAAACACGTTTGTAAAACGAATATCGAAGCTGCCTCTAAATCTGCAATTGAAGGTCAGTCAATAAACAACTCGTTTTTCGTAGAAATATACATATATTCATTTATAACCCATTTCATTCATTGAGCACAGATTCTCCAACAAAATGAGCAGGGATGGATTCAGAGTGAGCAGAAAAAAAGGGAAAAACCGAGTTAAGAACAAGAAAGCATAGCGTATGTCTGTAACGGGCACTAAAACGAGTACCATGTCGTCTGCCGGTGCTCGTGAATAACCCCAGGGCATCTTTCTAATAACCCCCCTCTATGAAGCGGTTTCACCAGCATGTTGTGCTGCTCACGGGGGGGGGCTGCCGAGCGCGGAAGCCCAGCACAGCTCCCCAGCACACAGCAAAGCCGCCTGCACTGCCGCATCTGTTATTGGACCAAGCACACCAGGGGAGAGCGCGAACGCAGTCCCCCACTACCAGAAATTATGCAGTCCAGATTCCCACATTTGGGGAATTCGCAGGGGTCAGCACAGCCGGAGTGCAATGGCCGAGCCTCGCCCTGGGTGAACCTCCTTCTTGATCAAGGTATCTCCCCTGCCAGGTAAGTATGAGTTGTACAGGCCCCTGCAAGCGGCCCGCACCCACAGCACAGCACTCGCAGCCTAGGCCAGCTCCTCGCCCTGCACGCCACCGCCTCCTGCTGGGCCCACTCTTTCGCACACTCACACGCCACACCAACACTCAAAAGTGTGGGGAAAACGAGAAAACGAGCGCGCCGTTTCCTACACATCTGCAGTCGCCATTTCGCCATCGCAGCATGTCCCGGGATGCAATTCGGCCTCATTTACATATCACCAGACCGGCAGATCGCTACGCAAGCTCGCGACGTGCGCCTGCCACACACCGAACAAACACCGGAGCCTCTTCAGCAATTTCCGAAAAACGCGCCTGCTCGCCTGCCCCCAAGGCTCCGTCTCTTACCTGCTCTCCAGAGCCTGCTGCCTTCCGTGCTTTTCCCTCGGCACCGCTGCACCGCACCGCACACAGCTCCTGCAGCGGGGGGAGAAAGTTTCCACGCTCCGCCGCAGGGAAGGCTCGCTCCGTGCGCACACGTCCTTTCAATGCCAGTTCAACAAGTGCTCCGCATTAGTAGCGTCGGGGCTCCGGCGTGTCGCGCCTCACCTCACCTCGCACAGCCCCCTTCCTTCAATGTCTGGCGCTGGGCACGCCCCGCTCTCCTCCACCTCATCTTATCGCGTGTGACCTCCGACAATGGCCACAATGCCGGGGAATGGCACCTGTAAAGTGTTAATTGGGGCACAGGAACAGCCCGCCTCGTCTCGGGGGCCGGCTTCAAAGACAATACAGCAAGCACAGCGGGGCGGGGGAAGAAGACGACACGACACTCGCAGGCACATTCAGCTCCGGCGGGAACGAGTCCTCCGTCGGTCTTTTCAAGTGCTGAGAGCCGAGTAATCCCCGGTGACTAGGTCTCACCCTGCGACTCTCGACTGGGCTCACCCACGGCAGCCCAGCAGGTGTGAGCCCGGCCGGCACCCGGATGGGAGATTCCCCCCGGGAAAGCTCAGGTTGCTGCTGCTGCTCCTGCGAGAGGGGTGACTGGGACCAGTAGGGAGCGCTCACCCTGCGGGCTGTGTGGCTCTCTTATGCCCCAGCATCCTCATGGCGACACTCTGCTGCACAAACAGGCGCCGTCCTTCGGGGGAGGCGTAAAACCGAGGTGTCCTGACCCTCCTTGGCCATTCCAAATCCCAGGGCGTCTCTCAAGAAAGAGTCACGGGGGTGTTACCCATCAGTCGGGCTCTCCTCCTAATCCCCGTCTCACCTGTAACAATCAATGATGAGGCCCCCTGTCCCGTGATATTGTACTTGTCTCCTGGCCGCTGGCTGGCGCCGTGAGATTTAGTGCTCGCGCAAGAGACCGGGGCAGGGCGCGAACGCGGCCCCCCGCCCCCCGCCCCCCACAAAGTGTGCGCTCCAGGTTCCCTCTCGGGGCTCTGCAGCACAGCGTCCCGGCGCTTCCTCCTCGCCGGCCGCCGGGACAGCGGAAAGGCAGCGAGAAGGAGCCTCTTGCTCTGACGCCGCAAGGCCACAAGAGGGCGGAGGCGCCGCGCGTCTGGCCGACGTGTAGGGCCGGTGCGCTTTATGTGCCGAAATAAAACGCGACAGCCCAGAAATGTTTTCAGAGTGCTGTGCACTGGAGGTTTCTGTCTTGTGAACACTTGCCTTGTGCTCCTCCGTGCAGTTTGTTTGTCCTGCTCCAGTGCGGGACAAGAGCAGGGCAAGCCAACTGAAGGGAGCACATTCGCCAACATCCAGGCACGCACTGAGTTCGAAAGCGGCTCCTTTCCAAAGAATCGCACATGAACGATCCCTCAGTCCCGCCCAGGGGGCACGGCGCCCCCGCCACACAGCTTCAAGTAGCGAGTCCGGCGCCCCGGCTTGCGCTTACGGCCACACCACCCTGAACACGCCCGATCTCGTCTGATCTCGGAAGCTAAGCAGGGTCGGGCCTGGTTAGTACTTGGATGGGAGACCGCCTGGGAATACCAGGTGCTGTAAGCTTTTGCTCTCTCGGCCAGCGGGGGTCGCCGTTGGTGCCGTAGGCTTTGGGAGGAAGAACTCGAGTATGGACATTTATTTCCCGAAAATACCAAACATTTCAATCTTCCCACTTTTGTTTCCTTCGGCAACGCTGACTGGCAAACGGTATCGCGACGGTCGTCCACTTTCTAGGCATGCCAGTTCAGAAAGAGAAGCTCCCTCACATCCCTTCAGATGCTCAAGAAAAATGATCGATATCCTGATCTCTAAAGATGGCTCTTTTAATGGCATGCGTGTGATTCGTATTAGGAAAAAAACACGTTTGTAAAACGAATATCGAAGCTGCCTCTAAATCTGCAATTGAAGGTCAGTCAATAAACAACTCGTTTTTCGTAGAAATATACATATATTCATTTATAACCCATTTCATTCATTGAGCACAGATTCTCCAACAAAATGAGCAGGGATGGATTCAGAGTGAGCAGAAAAAAAGGGAAAAACCGAGTTAAGAACAAGAAAGCATAGCGTATGTCTGTAACGGGCACTAAAACGAGTACCATGTCGTCTGCCGGTGCTCGTGAATAACCCCAGGGCATCTTTCTAATAACCCCCCTCTATGAAGCGGTTTCACCAGCATGTTGTGCTGCTCACGGGGGGGGCTGCCGAGCGCGGAAGCCCAGCACAGCTCCCCAGCACACAGCAAAGCCGCCTGCACTGCCGCATCTGTTATTGGACCAAGCACACCAGGGGAGAGCGCGAACTCAGTCCCCCACTACCAGAAATTATGCAGTCGAGATTCCCACATTTGGGGAATTCGCAGGGGTCAGCACAGCCGGAGTGCAATGGCCGAGCCTCGCCCTGGGTGAACCTCCTTCTTGATCAAGGTATCTCCCCTGCCAGGTAAGTATGAGTTGTACAGGCCCCTGCAAGCGGCCCGCACCCACAGCACAGCACTCGCAGCCTAGGCCAGCTCCTCGCCCTGCACGCCACCGCCTCCTGCTGGGCCCACTCTTTCGCACACTCACACGCCACACCAACACTCAAAAGTGTGGGGAAAACGAGAAAACGAGCGCGCCGTTTCCTACACATCTGCAGTCGCCATTTCGCCATCGCAGCATGTCCCGGGATGCAATTCGGCCTCATTTACATATCACCAGACCGGCAGATCGCTACGCAAGCTCGCGACGTGCGCCTGCCACACACCGAACAAACACCGGAGCCTCTTCAGCAATTTCCGAAAAACGCGCCTGCTCGCCTGCCCCCAAGGCTCCGTCTCTTACCTGCTCTCCAGAGCCTGCTGCCTTCCGTGCTTTTCCCTCGGCACCGCTGCACCGCACCGCACACAGCTCCTGCAGCGGGGGGAGAAAGTTTCCACGCTCCGCCGCAGGGAAGGCTCGCTCCGTGCGCACACGTCCTTTCAATGCCAGTTCAACAAGTGCTCCGCATTAGCAGCGTCGGGGCTCCGGCGTGTCGCGCCTCACCTCACCTCGCACAGCCCCCTTCCTTCAATGTCTGGCGCTGGGCACGCCCCGCTCTCCTCCACCTCATCTTATCGCGTGTGACCTCCGACAATGGCCACAATGCCGGGGAATGGCACCTGTAAAGTGTTAATTGGGGCACAGGAACAGCCCGCCTCGTCTCGGGGGCCGGCTTCAAAGACAATACAGCAAGCACAGCGGGGCGGGGGAAGAAGACGACACGACACTCGCAGGCACATTCAGCTCCGGCGGGAACGAGTCCTCCGTCGGTCTTTTCAAGTGCTGAGAGCCGAGTAATCCCCGGTGACTAGGTCTCACCCTGCGACTCTCGACTGGGCTCACCCACGGCAGCCCAGCAGGTGTGAGCCCGGCCGGCACCCGGATGGGAGATTCCCCCCGGGAAAGCTCAGGTTGCTGCTGCTGCTCCTGCGAGAGGGGTGACTGGGACCAGTAGGGAGCGCTCACCCTGCGGGCTGTGTGGCTCTCTTATGCCCCAGCATCCTCATGGCGACACTCTGCTGCACAAACAGGCGCCGTCCTTCGGGGGAGGCGTAAAACCGAGGTGTCCTGACCCTCCTTGGCCATTCCAAATCCCAGGGCGTCTCTCAAGAAAGAGTCACGGGGGTGTTACCCATCAGTCGGGCTCTCCTCCTAATCCCCGTCTCACCTGTAACAATCAATGATGAGGCCCCCTGTCCCGTGATATTGTACTTGTCTCCTGGCCGCTGGCTGGCGCCGTGAGATTTAGTGCTCGCGCAAGAGACCGGGGCAGGGCGCGAACGCGGCCCCCCGCCCCCCGCCCCCCACAAAGTGTGCGCTCCAGGTTCCCTCTCGGGGCTCTGCAGCACAGCGTCCCGGCGCTTCCTCCTCGCCGGCCGCCGGGACAGCGGAAAGGCAGCGAGAAGGAGCCTCTTGCTCTGACGCCGCAAGGCCACAAGAGGGCGGAGGCGCCGCGCGTCTGGCCGACGTGTAGGGCCGGTGCGCTTTATGTGCCGAAATAAAACGCGACAGCCCAGAAATGTTTTCAGAGTGCTGTGCACTGGAGGTTTCTGTCTTGTGAACACTTGCCTTGTGCTCCTCCGTGCAGTTTGTTTGTCCTGCTCCAGTGCGGGACAAGAGCAGGGCAAGCCAACTGAAGGGAGCACATTCGCCAACATCCAGGCACGCACTGAGTTCGAAAGCGGCTCCTTTCCAAAGAATCGCACATGAACGATCCCTCAGTCCCGCCCAGGGGGCACGGCGCCCCCGCCACACAGCTTCAAGTAGCGAGTCCGGCGCCCCGGCTTGCGCTTACGGCCACACCACCCTGAACACGCCCGATCTCGTCTGATCTCGGAAGCTAAGCAGGGTCGGGCCTGGTTAGTACTTGGATGGGAGACCGCCTGGGAATACCAGGTGCTGTAAGCTTTTGCTCTCGGCCAGCGGGGGTCGCCGTTGGTGCCGTAGGCTTTGGGAGGAAGAACTCGAGTATGGACATTTATTTCCCGAAAATACCAAACATTTCAATCTTCCCACTTTTGTTTCCTTCGGCAACGCTGACTGGCAAACGGTATCGCGACGGTCGTCCACTTTCTAGGCATGCCAGTTCAGAAAGAGAAGCTCCCTCACATCCCTTCAGATGCTCAAGAAAAATGATCGATATCCTGATCTCTAAAGATGGCTCTTTTAATGGCATGCGTGTGATTCGTATTAGGAAAAAAACACGTTTGTAAAACGAATATCGAAGCTGCCTCTAAATCTGCAATTGAAGGTCAGTCAATAAACAACTCGTTTTTCGCAGAAATATACATATATTCATTTATAACCCATTTCATTCATTGAGCACAGATTCTCCAACAAAATGAGCAGGGATGGATTCAGAGTGAGCAGAAAAAAAGGGAAAAACCGAGTTAAGAACAAGAAAGCATAGCGTATGTCTGTAACGGGCACTAAAACGAGTACCATGTCGTCTGCCGGTGCTCGTGAATAACCCCAGGGCATCTTTCTAATAACCCCCCTCTATGAAGCGGTTTCACCAGCATGTTGTGCTGCTCACGGGGGGGGCTGCCGAGCGCGGAAGCCCAGCACAGCTCCCCAGCACACAGCAAAGCCGCCTGCACTGCCGCATCTGTTATTGGACCAAGCACACCAGGGGAGAGCGCGAACGCAGTCCCCCACTACCAGAAATTATGCAGTCGAGATTCCCACATTTGGGGAATTCGCAGGGGTCAGCACAGCCGGAGTGCAATGGCCGAGCCTCGCCCTGGGTGAACCTCCTTCTTGATCAAGGTATCTCCCCTGCCAGGTAAGTATGAGTTGTACAGGCCCCTGCAAGCGGCCCGCACCCACAGCACAGCACTCGCAGCCTAGGCCAGCTCCTCGCCCTGCACGCCACCGCCTCCTGCTGGGCCCACTCTTTCGCACACTCACACGCCACACCAACACTCAAAAGTGTGGGGAAAACGAGAAAACGAGCGCGCCGTTTCCTACACATCTGCAGTCGCCATTTCGCCATCGCAGCATGTCCCGGGATGCAATTCGGCCTCATTTACATATCACCAGACCGGCAGATCGCTACGCAAGCTCGCGACGTGCGCCTGCCACACACCGAACAAACACCGGAGCCTCTTCAGCAATTTCCGAAAAACGCGCCTGCTCGCCTGCCCCCAAGGCTCCGTCTCTTACCTGCTCTCCAGAGCCTGCTGCCTTCCGTGCTTTTCCCTCGGCACCGCTGCACCGCACCGCACACAGCTCCTGCAGCGGGGGGAGAAAGTTTCCACGCTCCGCCGCAGGGAAGGCTCGCTCCGTGCGCACACGTCCTTTCAATGCCAGTTCAACAAGTGCTCCGCATTAGCAGCGTCGGGGCTCCGGCGTGTCGCGCCTCACCTCACCTCGCACAGCCCCCTTCCTTCAATGTCTGGCGCTGGGCACGCCCCGCTCTCCTCCACCTCATCTTATCGCGTGTGACCTCCGACAATGGCCACAATGCCGGGGAATGGCACCTGTAAAGTGTTAATTGGGGCACAGGAACAGCCCGCCTCGTCTCGGGGGCCGGCTTCAAAGACAATACAGCAAGCACAGCGGGGCGGGGGAAGAAGACGACACGACACTCGCAGGCACATTCAGCTCCGGCGGGAACGAGTCCTCCGTCGGTCTTTTCAAGTGCTGAGAGCCGAGTAATCCCCGGTGACTAGGTCTCACCCTGCGACTCTCGACTGGGCTCACCCACGGCAGCCCAGCAGGTGTGAGCCCGGCCGGCACCCGGATGGGAGATTCCCCCCGGGAAAGCTCAGGTTGCTGCTGCTGCTCCTGCGAGAGGGGTGACTGGGACCAGTAGGGAGCGCTCACCCTGCGGGCTGTGTGGCTCTCTTATGCCCCAGCATCCTCATGGCGACACTCTGCTGCACAAACAGGCGCCGTCCTTCGGGGGAGGCGTAAAACCGAGGTGTCCTGACCCTCCTTGGCCATTCCAAATCCCAGGGCGTCTCTCAAGAAAGAGTCACGGGGGTGTTACCCATCAGTCGGGCTCTCCTCCTAATCCCCGTCTCACCTGTAACAATCAATGATGAGGCCCCCTGTCCCGTGATATTGTACTTGTCTCCTGGCCGCTGGCTGGCGCCGTGAGATTTAGTGCTCGCGCAAGAGACCGGGGCAGGGCGCGAACGCGGCCCCCCGCCCCCCGCCCCCCACAAAGTGTGCGCTCCAGGTTCCCTCTCGGGGCTCTGCAGCACAGCGTCCCGGCGCTTCCTCCTCGCCGGCCGCCGGGACAGCGGAAAGGCAGCGAGAAGGAGCCTCTTGCTCTGACGCCGCAAGGCCACAAGAGGGCGGAGGCGCCGCGCGTCTGGCCGACGTGTAGGGCCGGTGCGCTTTATGTGCCGAAATAAAACGCGACAGCCCAGAAATGTTTTCAGAGTGCTGTGCACTGGAGGTTTCTGTCTTGTGAACACTTGCCTTGTGCTCCTCCGTGCAGTTTGTTTGTCCTGCTCCAGTGCGGGACAAGAGCAGGGCAAGCCAACTGAAGGGAGCACATTCGCCAACATCCAGGCACGCACTGAGTTCGAAAGCGGCTCCTTTCCAAAGAATCGCACATGAACGATCCCTCAGTCCCGCCCAGGGGGCACGGCGCCCCCGCCACACAGCTTCAAGTAGCGAGTCCGGCGCCCCGGCTTGCGCTTACGGCCACACCACCCTGAACACGCCCGATCTCGTCTGATCTCGGAAGCTAAGCAGGGTCGGGCCTGGTTAGTACTTGGATGGGAGACCGCCTGGGAATACCAGGTGCTGTAAGCTTTTGCTCTCTCGGCCAGCGGGGGTCGCCGTTGGTGCCGTAGGCTTTGGGAGGAAGAACTCGAGTATGGACATTTATTTCCCGAAAATACCAAACATTTCAATCTTCCCACTTTTGTTTCCTTCGGCAACGCTGACTGGCAAACGGTATCGCGACGGTCGTCCACTTTCTAGGCATGCCAGTTCAGAAAGAGAAGCTCCCTCACATCCCTTCAGATGCTCAAGAAAAATGATCGATATCCTGATCTCTAAAGATGGCTCTTTTAATGGCATGCGTGTGATTCGTATTAGGAAAAAAACACGTTTGTAAAACGAATATCGAAGCTGCCTCTAAATCTGCAATTGAAGGTCAGTCAATAAACAACTCGTTTTTCGTAGAAATATACATATATTCATTTATAACCCATTTCATTCATTGAGCACAGATTCTCCAACAAAATGAGCAGGGATGGATTCAGAGTGAGCAGAAAAAAAGGGAAAAACCGAGTTAAGAACAAGAAAGCATAGCGTATGTCTGTAACGGGCACTAAAACGAGTACCATGTCGTCTGCCGGTGCTCGTGAATAACCCCAGGGCATCTTTCTAATAACCCCCCTCTATGAAGCGGTTTCACCAGCATGTTGTGCTGCTCACGGGGGGGGGCTGCCGAGCGCGGAAGCCCAGCACAGCTCCCCAGCACACAGCAAAGCCGCCTGCACTGCCGCATCTGTTATTGGACCAAGCACACCAGGGGAGAGCGCGAACGCAGTCCCCCACTACCAGAAATTATGCAGTCGAGATTCCCACATTTGGGGAATTCGCAGGGGTCAGCACAGCCGGAGTGCAATGGCCGAGCCTCGCCCTGGGTGAACCTCCTTCTTGATCAAGGTATCTCCCCTGCCAGGTAAGTATGAGTTGTACAGGCCCCTGCAAGCGGCCCGCACCCACAGCACAGCACTCGCAGCCTAGGCCAGCTCCTCGCCCTGCACGCCACCGCCTCCTGCTGGGCCCACTCTTTCGCACACTCACACGCCACACCAACACTCAAAAGTGTGGGGAAAACGAGAAAACGAGCGCGCCGTTTCCTACACATCTGCAGTCGCCATTTCGCCATCGCAGCATGTCCCGGGATGCAATTCGGCCTCATTTACATATCACCAGACCGGCAGATCGCTACGCAAGCTCGCGACGTGCGCCTGCCACACACCGAACAAACACCGGAGCCTCTTCAGCAATTTCCGAAAAACGCGCCTGCTCGCCTGCCCCCAAGGCTCCGTCTCTTACCTGCTCTCCAGAGCCTGCTGCCTTCCGTGCTTTTCCCTCGGCACCGCTGCACCGCACCGCACACAGCTCCTGCAGCGGGGGGAGAAAGTTTCCACGCTCCGCCGCAGGGAAGGCTCGCTCCGTGCGCACACGTCCTTTCAATGCCAGTTCAACAAGTGCTCCGCATTAGCAGCGTCGGGGCTCCGGCGTGTCGCGCCTCACCTCACCTCGCACAGCCCCCTTCCTTCAATGTCTGGCGCTGGGCACGCCCCGCTCTCCTCCACCTCATCTTATCGCGTGTGACCTCCGACAATGGCCACAATGCCGGGGAATGGCACCTGTAAAGTGTTAATTGGGGCACAGGAACAGCCCGCCTCGTCTCGGGGGCCGGCTTCAAAGACAATACAGCAAGCACAGCGGGGCGGGGGAAGAAGACGACACGACACTCGCAGGCACATTCAGCTCCGGCGGGAACGAGTCCTCCGTCGGTCTTTTCAAGTGCTGAGAGCCGAGTAATCCCCGGTGACTAGGTCTCACCCTGCGACTCTCGACTGGGCTCACCCACGGCAGCCCAGCAGGTGTGAGCCCGGCCGGCACCCGGATGGGAGATTCCCCCCGGGAAAGCTCAGGTTGCTGCTGCTGCTCCTGCGAGAGGGGTGACTGGGACCAGTAGGGAGCGCTCACCCTGCGGGCTGTGTGGCTCTCTTATGCCCCAGCATCCTCATGGCGACACTCTGCTGCACAAACAGGCGCCGTCCTTCGGGGGAGGCGTAAAACCGAGGTGTCCTGACCCTCCTTGGCCATTCCAAATCCCAGGGCGTCTCTCAAGAAAGAGTCACGGGGGTGTTACCCATCAGTCGGGCTCTCCTCCTAATCCCCGTCTCACCTGTAACAATCAATGATGAGGCCCCCTGTCCCGTGATATTGTACTTGTCTCCTGGCCGCTGGCTGGCGCCGTGAGATTTAGTGCTCGCGCAAGAGACCGGGGCAGGGCGCGAACGCGGCCCCCCGCCCCCCGCCCCCCACAAAGTGTGCGCTCCAGGTTCCCTCTCGGGGCTCTGCAGCACAGCGTCCCGGCGCTTCCTCCTCGCCGGCCGCCGGGACAGCGGAAAGGCAGCGAGAAGGAGCCTCTTGCTCTGACGCCGCAAGGCCACAAGAGGGCGGAGGCGCCGCGCGTCTGGCCGACGTGTAGGGCCGGTGCGCTTTATGTGCCGAAATAAAACGCGACAGCCCAGAAATGTTTTCAGAGTGCTGTGCACTGGAGGTTTCTGTCTTGTGAACACTTGCCTTGTGCTCCTCCGTGCAGTTTGTTTGTCCTGCTCCAGTGCGGGACAAGAGCAGGGCAAGCCAACTGAAGGGAGCACATTCGCCAACATCCAGGCACGCACTGAGTTCGAAAGCGGCTCCTTTCCAAAGAATCGCACATGAACGATCCCTCAGTCCCGCCCAGGGGGCACGGCGCCCCCGCCACACAGCTTCAAGTAGCGAGTCCGGCGCCCCGGCTTGCGCTTACGGCCACACCACCCTGAACACGCCCGATCTCGTCTGATCTCGGAAGCTAAGCAGGGTCGGGCCTGGTTAGTACTTGGATGGGAGACCGCCTGGGAATACCAGGTGCTGTAAGCTGTTGCTCTCTCGGCCAGCGGGGGTCGCCGTTGGTGCCGTAGGCTTTGGGAGGAAGAACTCGAGTATGGACATTTATTTCCCGAAAATACCAAACATTTCAATCTTCCCACTTTTGTTTCCTTCGGCAACGCTGACTGGCAAACGGTATCGCGACGGTCGTCCACTTTCTAGGCATGCCAGTTCAGAAAGAGAAGCTCCCTCACATCCCTTCAGATGCTCAAGAAAAATGATCGATATCCTGATCTCTAAAGATGGCTCTTTTAATGGCATGCGTGTGATTCGTATTAGGAAAAAAACACGTTTGTAAAACGAATATCGAAGCTGCCTCTAAATCTGCAATTGAAGGTCAGTCAATAAACAACTCGTTTTTCGTAGAAATATACATATATTCATTTATAACCCATTTCATTCATTGAGCACAGATTCTCCAACAAAATGAGCAGGGATGGATTCAGAGTGAGCAGAAAAAAAGGGAAAAACCGAGTTAAGAACAAGAAAGCATAGCGTATGTCTGTAACGGGCACTAAAACGAGTACCATGTCGTCTGCCGGTGCTCGTGAATAACCCCAGGGCATCTTTCTAATAACCCCCCTCTATGAAGCGGTTTCACCAGCATGTTGTGCTGCTCACGGGGGGGGGCTGCCGAGCGCGGAAGCCCAGCACAGCTCCCCAGCACACAGCAAAGCCGCCTGCACTGCCGCATCTGTTATTGGACCAAGCACACCAGGGGAGAGCGCGAACGCAGTCCCCCACTACCAGAAATTATGCAGTCGAGATTCCCACATTTGGGGAATTCGCAGGGGTCAGCACAGCCGGAGTGCAATGGCCGAGCCTCGCCCTGGGTGAACCTCCTTCTTGATCAAGGTATCTCCCCTGCCAGGTAAGTATGAGTTGTACAGGCCCCTGCAAGCGGCCCGCACCCACAGCACAGCACTCGCAGCCTAAGCCAGCTCCTCGCCCTGCACGCCACCGCCTCCTGCTGGGCCCACTCTTTCGCACACTCACACGCCACACCAACACTCAAAAGTGTGGGGAAAACGAGAAAACGAGCGCGCCGTTTCCTACACATCTGCAGTCGCCATTTCGCCATCGCAGCATGTCCCGGGATGCAATTCGGCCTCATTTACATATCACCAGACCGGCAGATCGCTACGCAAGCTCGCGACGTGCGCCTGCCACACACCGAACAAACACCGGAGCCTCTTCAGCAATTTCCGAAAAACGCGCCTGCTCGCCTGCCCCCAAGGCTCCGTCTCTTACCTGCTCTCCAGAGCCTGCTGCCTTCCGTGCTTTTCCCTCGGCACCGCTGCACCGCACCGCACACAGCTCCTGCAGCGGGGGGAGAAAGTTTCCACGCTCCGCCGCAGGGAAGGCTCGCTCCGTGCGCACACGTCCTTTCAATGCCAGTTCAACAAGTGCTCCGCATTAGCAGCGTCGGGGCTCCGGCGTGTCGCGCCTCACCTCACCTCGCACAGCCCCCTTCCTTCAATGTCTGGCGCTGGGCACGCCCCGCTCTCCTCCACCTCATCTTATCGCGTGTGACCTCCGACAATGGCCACAATGCCGGGGAATGGCACCTGTAAAGTGTTAATTGGGGCACAGGAACAGCCCGCCTCGTCTCGGGGGCCGGCTTCAAAGACAATACAGCAAGCACAGCGGGGCGGGGGAAGAAGACGACACGACACTCGCAGGCACATTCAGCTCCGGCGGGAACGAGTCCTCCGTCGGTCTTTTCAAGTGCTGAGAGCCGAGTAATCCCCGGTGACTAGGTCTCACCCTGCGACTCTCGACTGGGCTCACCCACGGCAGCCCAGCAGGTGTGAGCCCGGCCGGCACCCGGATGGGAGATTCCCCCCGGGAAAGCTCAGGTTGCTGCTGCTGCTCCTGCGAGAGGGGTGACTGGGACCAGTAGGGAGCGCTCACCCTGCGGGCTGTGTGGCTCTCTTATGCCCCAGCATCCTCATGGCGACACTCTGCTGCACAAACAGGCGCCGTCCTTCGGGGGAGGCGTAAAACCGAGGTGTCCTGACCCTCCTTGGCCATTCCAAATCCCAGGGCGTCTCTCAAGAAAGAGTCACGGGGGTGTTACCCATCAGTCGGGCTCTCCTCCTAATCCCCGTCTCACCTGTAACAATCAATGATGAGGCCCCCTGTCCCGTGATATTGTACTTGTCTCCTGGCCGCTGGCTGGCGCCGTGAGATTTAGTGCTCGCGCAAGAGACCGGGGCAGGGCGCGAACGCGGCCCCCCGCCCCCCGCCCCCCACAAAGTGTGCGCTCCAGGTTCCCTCTCGGGGCTCTGCAGCACAGCGTCCCGGCGCTTCCTCCTCGCCGGCCGCCGGGACAGCGGAAAGGCAGCGAGAAGGAGCCTCTTGCTCTGACGCCGCAAGGCCACAAGAGGGCGGAGGCGCCGCGCGTCTGGCCGACGTGTAGGGCCGGTGCGCTTTATGTGCCGAAATAAAACGCGACAGCCCAGAAATGTTTTCAGAGTGCTGTGCACTGGAGGTTTCTGTCTTGTGAACACTTGCCTTGTGCTCCTCCGTGCAGTTTGTTTGTCCTGCTCCAGTGCGGGACAAGAGCAGGGCAAGCCAACTGAAGGGAGCACATTCGCCAACATCCAGGCACGCACTGAGTTCGAAAGCGGCTCCTTTCCAAAGAATCGCACATGAACGATCCCTCAGTCCCGCCCAGGGGGCACGGCGCCCCCGCCACACAGCTTCAAGTAGCGAGTCCGGCGCCCCGGCTTGCGCTTACGGCCACACCACCCTGAACACGCCCGATCTCGTCTGATCTCGGAAGCTAAGCAGGGTCGGGCCTGGTTAGTACTTGGATGGGAGACCGCCTGGGAATACCAGGTGCTGTAAGCTTTTGCTCTCTCGGCCAGCGGGGGTCGCCGTTGGTGCCGTAGGCTTTGGGAGGAAGAACTCGAGTATGGACATTTATTTCCCGAAAATACCAAACATTTCAATCTTCCCACTTTTGTTTCCTTCGGCAACGCTGACTGGCAAACGGTATCGCGACGGTCGTCCACTTTCTAGGCATGCCAGTTCAGAAAGAGAAGCTCCCTCACATCCCTTCAGATGCTCAAGAAAAATGATCGATATCCTGATCTCTAAAGATGGCTCTTTTAATGGCATGCGTGTGATTCGTATTAGGAAAAAAACACGTTTGTAAAACGAATATCGAAGCTGCCTCTAAATCTGCAATTGAAGGTCAGTCAATAAACAACTCGTTTTTCGTAGAAATATACATATATTCATTTATAACCCATTTCATTCATTGAGCACAGATTCTCCAACAAAATGAGCAGGGATGGATTCAGAGTGAGCAGAAAAAAAGGGAAAAACCGAGTTAAGAACAAGAAAGCATAGCGTATGTCTGTAACGGGCACTAAAACGAGTACCATGTCGTCTGCCGGTGCTCGTGAATAACCCCAGGGCATCTTTCTAATAACCCCCCTCTATGAAGCGGTTTCACCAGCATGTTGTGCTGCTCACGGGGGGGGGCTGCCGAGCGCGGAAGCCCAGCACAGCTCCCCAGCACACAGCAAAGCCGCCTGCACTGCCGCATCTGTTATTGGACCAAGCACACCAGGGGAGAGCGCGAACGCAGTCCCCCACTACCAGAAATTATGCAGTCGAGATTCCCACATTTGGGGAATTCGCAGGGGTCAGCACAGCCGGAGTGCAATGGCCGAGCCTCGCCCTGGGTGAACCTCCTTCTTGATCAAGGTATCTTCCCTGCCAGGTAAGTATGAGTTGTACAGGCCCCTGCAAGCGGCCCGCACCCACAGCACAGCACTCGCAGCCTAGGCCAGCTCCTCGCCCTGCACGCCACCGCCTCCTGCTGGGCCCACTCTTTCGCACACTCACACGCCACACCAACACTCAAAAGTGTGGGGAAAACGAGAAAACGAGCGCGCCGTTTCCTACACATCTGCAGTCGCCATTTCGCCATCGCAGCATGTCCCGGGATGCAATTCGGCCTCATTTACATATCACCAGACCGGCAGATCGCTACGCAAGCTCGCGACGTGCGCCTGCCACACACCGAACAAACACCGGAGCCTCTTCAGCAATTTCCGAAAAACGCGCCTGCTCGCCTGCCCCCAAGGCTCCGTCTCTTACCTGCTCTCCAGAGCCTGCTGCCTTCCGTGCTTTTCCCTCGGCACCGCTGCACCGCACCGCACACAGCTCCTGCAGCGGGGGGAGAAAGTTTCCACGCTCCGCCGCAGGGAAGGCTCGCTCCGTGCGCACACGTCCTTTCAATGCCAGTTCAACAAGTGCTCCGCATTAGCAGCGTCGGGGCTCCGGCGTGTCGCGCCTCACCTCACCTCGCACAGCCCCCTTCCTTCAATGTCTGGCGCTGGGCACGCCCCGCTCTCCTCCACCTCATCTTATCGCGTGTGACCTCCGACAATGGCCACAATGCCGGGGAATGGCACCTGTAAAGTGTTAATTGGGGCACAGGAACAGCCCGCCTCGTCTCGGGGGCCGGCTTCAAAGACAATACAGCAAGCACAGCGGGGCGGGGGAAGAAGACGACACGACACTCGCAGGCACATTCAGCTCCGGCGGGAACGAGTCCTCCGTCGGTCTTTTCAAGTGCTGAGAGCCGAGTAATCCCCGGTGACTAGGTCTCACCCTGCGACTCTCGACTGGGCTCACCCACGGCAGCCCAGCAGGTGTGAGCCCGGCCGGCACCCGGATGGGAGATTCCCCCCGGGAAAGCTCAGGTTGCTGCTGCTGCTCCTGCGAGAGGGGTGACTGGGACCAGTAGGGAGCGCTCACCCTGCGGGCTGTGTGGCTCTCTTATGCCCCAGCATCCTCATGGCGACACTCTGCTGCACAAACAGGCGCCGTCCTTCGGGGGAGGCGTAAAACCGAGGTGTCCTGACCCTCCTTGGCCATTCCAAATCCCAGGGCGTCTCTCAAGAAAGAGTCACGGGGGTGTTACCCATCAGTCGGGCTCTCCTCCTAATCCCCGTCTCACCTGTAACAATCAATGATGAGGCCCCCTGTCCCGTGATATTGTACTTGTCTCCTGGCCGCTGGCTGGCGCCGTGAGATTTAGTGCTCGCGCAAGAGACCGGGGCAGGGCGCGAACGCGGCCCCCCGCCCCCCGCCCCCCACAAAGTGTGCGCTCCAGGTTCCCTCTCGGGGCTCTGCAGCACAGCGTCCCGGCGCTTCCTCCTCGCCGGCCGCCGGGACAGCGGAAAGGCAGCGAGAAGGAGCCTCTTGCTCTGACGCCGCAAGGCCACAAGAGGGCGGAGGCGCCGCGCGTCTGGCCGACGTGTAGGGCCGGTGCGCTTTATGTGCCGAAATAAAACGCGACAGCCCAGAAATGTTTTCAGAGTGCTGTGCACTGGAGGTTTCTGTCTTGTGAACACTTGCCTTGTGCTCCTCCGTGCAGTTTGTTTGTCCTGCTCCAGTGCGGGACAAGAGCAGGGCAAGCCAACTGAAGGGAGCACATTCGCCAACATCCAGGCACGCACTGAGTTCGAAAGCGGCTCCTTTCCAAAGAATCGCACATGAACGATCCCTCAGTCCCGCCCAGGGGGCACGGCGCCCCCGCCACACAGCTTCAAGTAGCGAGTCCGGCGCCCCGGCTTGCGCTTACGGCCACACCACCCTGAACACGCCCGATCTCGTCTGATCTCGGAAGCTAAGCAGGGTCGGGCCTGGTTAGTACTTGGATGGGAGACCGCCTGGGAATACCAGGTGCTGTAAGCTGTTGCTCTCTCGGCCAGCGGGGGTCGCCGTTGGTGCCGTAGGCTTTGGGAGGAAGAACTCGAGTATGGACATTTATTTCCCGAAAATACCAAACATTTCAATCTTCCCACTTTTGTTTCCTTCGGCAACGCTGACTGGCAAACGGTATCGCGACGGTCGTCCACTTTCTAGGCATGCCAGTTCAGAAAGAGAAGCTCCCTCACATCCCTTCAGATGCTCAAGAAAAATGATCGATATCCTGATCTCTAAAGATGGCTCTTTTAATGGCATGCGTGTGATTCGTATTAGGAAAAAAACACGTTTGTAAAACGAATATCGAAGCTGCCTCTAAATCTGCAATTGAAGGTCAGTCAATAAACAACTCGTTTTTCGTAGAAATATACATATATTCATTTATAACCCATTTCATTCATTGAGCACAGATTCTCCAACAAAATGAGCAGGGATGGATTCAGAGTGAGCAGAAAAAAAGGGAAAAACCGAGTTAAGAACAAGAAAGCATAGCGTATGTCTGTAACGGGCACTAAAACGAGTACCATGTCGTCTGCCGGTGCTCGTGAATAACCCCAGGGCATCTTTCTAATAACCCCCCTCTATGAAGCGGTTTCACCAGCATGTTGTGCTGCTCACGGGGGGGGGCTGCCGAGCGCGGAAGCCCAGCACAGCTCCCCAGCACACAGCAAAGCCGCCTGCACTGCCGCATCTGTTATTGGACCAAGCACACCAGGGGAGAGCGCGAACGCAGTCCCCCACTACCAGAAATTATGCAGTCGAGATTCCCACATTTGGGGAATTCGCAGGGGTCAGCACAGCCGGAGTGCAATGGCCGAGCCTCGCCCTGGGTGAACCTCCTTCTTGATCAAGGTATCTTCCCTGCCAGGTAAGTATGAGTTGTACAGGCCCCTGCAAGCGGCCCGCACCCACAGCACAGCACTCGCAGCCTAGGCCAGCTCCTCGCCCTGCACGCCACCGCCTCCTGCTGGGCCCACTCTTTCGCACACTCACACGCCACACCAACACTCAAAAGTGTGGGGAAAACGAGAAAACGAGCGCGCCGTTTCCTACACATCTGCAGTCGCCATTTCGCCATCGCAGCATGTCCCGGGATGCAATTCGGCCTCATTTACATATCACCAGACCGGCAGATCGCTACGCAAGCTCGCGACGTGCGCCTGCCACACACCGAACAAACACCGGAGCCTCTTCAGCAATTTCCGAAAAACGCGCCTGCTCGCCTGCCCCCAAGGCTCCGTCTCTTACCTGCTCTCCAGAGCCTGCTGCCTTCCGTGCTTTTCCCTCGGCACCGCTGCACCGCACCGCACACAGCTCCTGCAGCGGGGGGAGAAAGTTTCCACGCTCCGCCGCAGGGAAGGCTCGCTCCGTGCGCACACGTCCTTTCAATGCCAGTTCAACAAGTGCTCCGCATTAGCAGCGTCGGGGCTCCGGCGTGTCGCGCCTCACCTCACCTCGCACAGCCCCCTTCCTTCAATGTCTGGCGCTGGGCACGCCCCGCTCTCCTCCACCTCATCTTATCGCGTGTGACCTCCGACAATGGCCACAATGCCGGGGAATGGCACCTGTAAAGTGTTAATTGGGGCACAGGAACAGCCCGCCTCGTCTCGGGGGCCGGCTTCAAAGACAATACAGCAAGCACAGCGGGGCGGGGGAAGAAGACGACACGACACTCGCAGGCACATTCAGCTCCGGCGGGAACGAGTCCTCCGTCGGTCTTTTCAAGTGCTGAGAGCCGAGTAATCCCCGGTGACTAGGTCTCACCCTGCGACTCTCGACTGGGCTCACCCACGGCAGCCCAGCAGGTGTGAGCCCGGCCGGCACCCGGATGGGAGATTCCCCCCGGGAAAGCTCAGGTTGCTGCTGCTGCTCCTGCGAGAGGGGTGACTGGGACCAGTAGGGAGCGCTCACCCTGCGGGCTGTGTGGCTCTCTTATGCCCCAGCATCCTCATGGCGACACTCTGCTGCACAAACAGGCGCCGTCCTTCGGGGGAGGCGTAAAACCGAGGTGTCCTGACCCTCCTTGGCCATTCCAAATCCCAGGGCGTCTCTCAAGAAAGAGTCACGGGGGTGTTACCCATCAGTCGGGCTCTCCTCCTAATCCCCGTCTCACCTGTAACAATCAATGATGAGGCCCCCTGTCCCGTGATATTGTACTTGTCTCCTGGCCGCTGGCTGGCGCCGTGAGATTTAGTGCTCGCGCAAGAGACCGGGGCAGGGCGCGAACGCGGCCCCCCGCCCCCCACAAAGTGTGCGCTCCAGGTTCACTCTCGGGGCTCTGCAGCACAGCGTCCCGGCGCTTCCTCCTCGCCGGCCGCCGGGACAGCGGAAAGGCAGCGAGAAGGAGCCTCTTGCTCTGACGCCGCAAGGCCACAAGAGGGCGGAGGCGCCGCGCGTCTGGCCGATGTGTAGGGCCGGTGCGCTTTATGTGCCGAAATAAAACGCGACAGCCCAGAAATGTTTTCAGAGTGCTGTGCACTGGAGGTTTCTGTCTTGTGAACACTTGCCTTGTGCTCCTCCGTGCAGTTTGTTTGTCCTGCTCCAGTGCGGGACAAGAGCAGGGCAAGCCAACTGAAGGGAGCACATTCGCCAACATCCAGGCACGCACTGAGTTCGAAAGCGGCTCCTTTCCAAAGAATCGCACATGAACGATCCCTCAGTCCCGCCCAGGGGGCACGGCGCCCCCGCCACACAGCTTCAAGTAGCGAGTCCGGCGCCCCGGCTTGCGCTTACGGCCACACCACCCTGAACACGCCCGATCTCGTCTGATCTCGGAAGCTAAGCAGGGTCGGGCCTGGTTAGTACTTGGATGGGAGACCGCCTGGGAATACCAGGTGCTGTAAGCTGTTGCTCTCTCGGCCAGCGGGGGTCGCCGTTGGTGCCGTAGGCTTTGGGAGGAAGAACTCGAGTATGGACATTTATTTCCCGAAAATACCAAACATTTCAATCTTCCCACTTTTGTTTCCTTCGGCAACGCTGACTGGCAAACGGTATCGCGACGGTCGTCCACTTTCTAGGCATGCCAGTTCAGAAAGAGAAGCTCCCTCACATCCCTTCAGATGCTCAAGAAAAATGATCGATATCCTGATCTCTAAAGATGGCTCTTTTAATGGCATGCGTGTGATTCGTATTAGGAAAAAAACACGTTTGTAAAACGAATATCGAAGCTGCCTCTAAATCTGCAATTGAAGGTCAGTCAATAAACAACTCGTTTTTCGTAGAAATATACATATATTCATTTATAACCCATTTCATTCATTGAGCACAGATTCTCCAACAAAATGAGCAGGGATGGATTCAGAGTGAGCAGAAAAAAAGGGAAAAACCGAGTTAAGAACAAGAAAGCATAGCGTATGTCTGTAACGGGCACTAAAACGAGTACCATGTCGTCTGCCGGTGCTCGTGAATAACCCCCCTCTATGAAGCGGTTTCACCAGCATGTTGTGCTGCTCACGGGGGGGGGCTGCCGAGCGCGGAAGCCCAGCACAGCTCCCCAGCACACAGCAAAGCCGCCTGCACTGCCGCATCTGTTATTGGACCAAGCACACCAGGGGAGAGCGCGAACGCAGTCCCCCACTACCAGAAATTATGCAGTCGAGATTCCCACATTTGGGGAATTCGCAGGGGTCAGCACAGCCGGAGTGCAATGGCCGAGCCTCGCCCTGGGTGAACCTCCTTCTTGATCAAGGTATCTCCCCTGCCAGGTAAGTATGAGTTGTACAGGCCCCTGCAAGCGGCCCGCACCCACAGCACAGCACTCGCAGCCTAGGCCAGCTCCTCGCCCTGCACGCCACCGCCTCCTGCTGGGCCCACTCTTTCGCACACTCACACGCCACACCAACACTCAAAAGTGTGGGGAAAACGAGCGCGCCGTTTCCTACACATCTGCAGTCGCCATTTCGCCATCGCAGCATGTCCCGGGATGCAATTCGGCCTCATTTACATATCACCAGACCGGCAGATCGCTACGCAAGCTCGCGACGTGCGCCTGCCACACACCGAACAAACACCGGAGCCTCTTCAGCAATTTCCGAAAAACGCGCCTGCTCGCCTGCCCCCAAGGCTCCGTCTCTTACCTGCTCTCCAGAGCCTGCTGCCTTCCGTGCTTTTCCCTCGGCACCGCTGCACCGCACCGCACACAGCTCCTGCAGCGGGGGGAGAAAGTTTCCACGCTCCGCCGCAGGGAAGGCTCGCTCCGTGCGCACACGTCCTTTCAATGCCAGTTCAACAAGTGCTCCGCATTAGCAGCGTCGGGGCTCCGGCGTGTCGCGCCTCACCTCACCTCGCACAGCCCCCTTCCTTCAATGTCTGGCGCTGGGCACGCCCCGCTCTCCTCCACCTCATCTTATCGCGTGTGACCTCCGACAATGGCCACAATGCCGGGGAATGGCACCTGTAAAGTGTTAATTGGGGCACAGGAACAGCCCGCCTCGTCTCGGGGGCCGGCTTCAAAGACAATACAGCAAGCACAGCGGGGCGGGGGAAGAAGACGACACGACACTCGCAGGCACATTCAGCTCCGGCGGGAACGAGTCCTCCGTCGGTCTTTTCAAGTGCTGAGAGCCGAGTAATCCCCGGTGACTAGGTCTCACCCTGCGACTCTCGACTGGGCTCACCCACGGCAGCCCAGCAGGTGTGAGCCCGGCCGGCACCCGGATGGGAGATTCCCCCCGGGAAAGCTCAGGTTGCTGCTGCTGCTCCTGCGAGAGGGGTGACTGGGACCAGTAGGGAGCGCTCACCCTGCGGGCTGTGTGGCTCTCTTATGCCCCAGCATCCTCATGGCGACACTCTGCTGCACAAACAGGCGCCGTCCTTCGGGGGAGGCGTAAAACCGAGGTGTCCTGACCCTCCTTGGCCATTCCAAATCCCAGGGCGTCTCTCAAGAAAGAGTCACGGGGGTGTTACCCATCAGTCGGGCTCTCCTCCTAATCCCCGTCTCACCTGTAACAATCAATGATGAGGCCCCCTGTCCCGTGATATTGTACTTGTCTCCTGGCCGCTGGCTGGCGCCGTGAGATTTAGTGCTCGCGCAAGAGACCGGGGCAGGGCGCGAACGCGGCCCCCCGCCCCCCGCCCCCCACAAAGTGTGCGCTCCAGGTTCCCTCTCGGGGCTCTGCAGCACAGCGTCCCGGCGCTTCCTCCTCGCCGGCCGCCGGGACAGCGGAAAGGCAGCGAGAAGGAGCCTCTTGCTCTGACGCCGCAAGGCCACAAGAGGGCGGAGGCGCTGCGCGTCTGGCCGACGTGTAGGGCCGGTGCGCTTTATGTGCCGAAATAAAACGCGACAGCCCAGAAATGTTTTCAGAGTGCTGTGCACTGGAGGTTTCTGTCTTGTGAACACTTGCCTTGTGCTCCTCCGTGCAGTTTGTTTGTCCTGCTCCAGTGCGGGACAAGAGCAGGGCAAGCCAACTGAAGGGAGCACATTCGCCAACATCCAGGCACGCACTGAGTTCGAAAGCGGCTCCTTTCCAAAGAATCGCACATGAACGATCCCTCAGTCCCGCCCAGGGGGCACGGCGCCCCCGCCACACAGCTTCAAGTAGCGAGTCCGGCGCCCCGGCTTGCGCTTACGGCCACACCACCCTGAACACGCCCGATCTCGTCTGATCTCGGAAGCTAAGCAGGGTCGGGCCTGGTTAGTACTTGGATGGGAGACCGCCTGGGAATACCAGGTGCTGTAAGCTTTTGCTCTCTCGGCCAGCGGGGGTCGCCGTTGGTGCCGTAGGCTTTGGGAGGAAGAACTCGAGTATGGACATTTATTTCCCGAAAATACCAAACATTTCAATCTTCCCACTTTTGTTTCCTTCGGCAACGCTGACTGGCAAACGGTATCGCGACGGTCGTCCACTTTCTAGGCATGCCAGTTCAGAAAGAGAAGCTCCCTCACATCCCTTCAGATGCTCAAGAAAAATGATCGATATCCTGATCTCTAAAGATGGCTCTTTTAATGGCATGCGTGTGATTCGTATTAGGAAAAAAACACGTTTGTAAAACGAATATCGAAGCTGCCTCTAAATCTGCAATTGAAGGTCAGTCAATAAACAACTCGTTTTTCGTAGAAATATACATATATTCATTTATAACCCATTTCATTCATTGAGCACAGATTCTCCAACAAAATGAGCAGGGATGGATTCAGAGTGAGCAGAAAAAAAGGGAAAAACCGAGTTAAGAACAAGAAAGCATAGCGTATGTCTGTAACGGGCACTAAAACGAGTACCATGTCGTCTGCCGGTGCTCGTGAATAACCCCAGGGCATCTTTCTAATAACCCCCCTCTATGAAGCGGTTTCACCAGCATGTTGTGCTGCTCACGGGGGGGGGCTGCCGAGCGCGGAAGCCCAGCACAGCTCCCCAGCACACAGCAAAGCCGCCTGCACTGCCGCATCTGTTATTGGACCAAGCACACCAGGGGAGAGCGCGAACGCAGTCCCCCACTACCAGAAATTATGCAGTCGAGATTCCCACATTTGGGGAATTCGCAGGGGTCAGCACAGCCGGAGTGCAATGGCCGAGCCTCGCCCTGGGTGAACCTCCTTCTTGATCAAGGTATCTCCCCTGCCAGGTAAGTATGAGTTGTACAGGCCCCTGCAAGCGGCCCGCACCCACAGCACAGCACTCGCAGCCTAGGCCAGCTCCTCGCCCTGCACGCCACCGCCTCCTGCTGGGCCCACTCTTTCGCACACTCACACGCCACACCAACACTCAAAAGTGTGGGGAAAACGAGAAAACGAGCGCGCCGTTTCCTACACATCTGCAGTCGCCATTTCGCCATTGCAGCATGTCCCGGGATGCAATTCGGCCTCATTTACATATCACCAGACCGGCAGATCGCTACAAAAGCTCGCGACGTGCGCCTGCCACACACCGAACAAACACCGGAGCCTCTTCAGCAATTTCCGAAAAACGCGCCTGCTCGCCTGCCCCCAAGGCTCCGTCTCTTACCTGCTCTCCAGAGCCTGCTGCCTTCCGTGCTTTTCCCTCGGCACCGCTGCACCGCACCGCACACAGCTCCTGCAGCGGGGGGAGAAAGTTTCCACGCTCCGCCGCAGGGAAGGCTCGCTCCGTGCGCACACGTCCTTTCAATGCCAGTTCAACAAGTGCTCCGCATTAGCAGCGTCGGGGCTCCGGCGTGTCGCGCCTCACCTCACCTCGCACAGCCCCCTTCCTTCAATGTCTGGCGCTGGGCACGCCCCGCTCTCCTCCACCTCATCTTATCGCGTGTGACCTCCGACAATGGCCACAATGCCGGGGAATGGCACCTGTAAAGTGTTAATTGGGGCACAGGAACAGCCCGCCTCGTCTCGGGGGCCGGCTTCAAAGACAATACAGCAAGCACAGCGGGGCGGGGGAAGAAGACGACACGACACTCGCAGGCACATTCAGCTCCGGCGGGAACGAGTCCTCCGTCGGTCTTTTCAAGTGCTGAGAGCCGAGTAATCCCCGGTGACTAGGTCTCACCCTGCGACTCTCGACTGGGCTCACCCACGGCAGCCCAGCAGGTGTGAGCCCGGCCGGCACCCGGATGGGAGATTCCCCCCGGGAAAGCTCAGGTTGCTGCTGCTGCTCCTGCGAGAGGGGTGACTGGGACCAGTAGGGAGCGCTCACCCTGCGGGCTGTGTGGCTCTCTTATGCCCCAGCATCCTCATGGCGACACTCTGCTGCACAAACAGGCGCCGTCCTTCGGGGGAGGCGTAAAACCGAGGTGTCCTGACCCTCCTTGGCCATTCCAAATCCCAGGGCGTCTCTCAAGAAAGAGTCACGGGGGTGTTACCCATCAGTCGGGCTCTCCTCCTAATCCCCGTCTCACCTGTAACAATCAATGATGAGGCCCCCTGTCCCGTGATATTGTACTTGTCTCCTGGCCGCTGGCTGGCGCCGTGAGATTTAGTGCTCGCGCAAGAGACCGGGGCAGGGCGCGAACGCGGCCCCCCGCCCCCCGCCCCCCACAAAGTGTGCGCTCCAGGTTCCCTCTCGGGGCTCTGCAGCACAGCGTCCCGGCGCTTCCTCCTCGCCGGCCGCCGGGACAGCGGAAAGGCAGCGAGAAGGAGCCTCTTGCTCTGACGCCGCAAGGCCACAAGAGGGCGGAGGCGCCGCGCGTCTGGCCGACGTGTAGGGCCGGTGCGCTTTATGTGCCGAAATAAAACGCGACAGCCCAGAAATGTTTTCAGAGTGCTGTGCACTGGAGGTTTCTGTCTTGTGAACACTTGCCTTGTGCTCCTCCGTGCAGTTTGTTTGTCCTGCTCCAGTGCGGGACAAGAGCAGGGCAAGCCAACTGAAGGGAGCACATTCGCCAACATCCAGGCACGCACTGAGTTCGAAAGCGGCTCCTTTCCAAAGAATCGCACATGAACGATCCCTCAGTCCCGCCCAGGGGGCACGGCGCCCCCGCCACACAGCTTCAAGTAGCGAGTCCGGCGCCCCGGCTTGCGCTTACGGCCACACCACCCTGAACACGCCCGATCTCGTCTGATCTCGGAAGCTAAGCAGGGTCGGGCCTGGTTAGTACTTGGATGGGAGACCGCCTGGGAATACCAGGTGCTGTAAGCTTTTGCTCTCTCGGCCAGCGGGGGTCGCCGTTGGTGCCGTAGGCTTTGGGAGGAAGAACTCGAGTATGGACATTTATTTCCCGAAAATACCAAACATTTCAATCTTCCCACTTTTGTTTCCTTCGGCAACGCTGACTGGCAAACGGTATCGCGACGGTCGTCCACTTTCTAGGCATGCCAGTTCAGAAAGAGAAGCTCCCTCACATCCCTTCAGATGCTCAAGAAAAATGATCGATATCCTGATCTCTAAAGATGGCTCTTTTAATGGCATGCGTGTGATTCGTATTAGGAAAAAAACACGTTTGTAAAACGAATATCGAAGCTGCCTCTAAATCTGCAATTGAAGGTCAGTCAATAAACAACTCGTTTTTCGTAGAAATATACATATATTCATTTATAACCCATTTCATTCATTGAGCACAGATTCTCCAACAAAATGAGCAGGGATGGATTCAGAGTGAGCAGAAAAAAAGGGAAAAACCGAGTTAAGAACAAGAAAGCATAGCGTATGTCTGTAACGGGCACTAAAACGAGTACCATGTCGTCTGCCGGTGCTCGTGAATAACCCCAGGGCATCTTTCTAATAACCCCCCTCTATGAAGCGGTTTCACCAGCATGTTGTGCTGCTCACGGGGGGGGGCTGCCGAGCGCGGAAGCCCAGCACAGCTCCCCAGCACACAGCAAAGCCGCCTGCACTGCCGCATCTGTTATTGGACCAAGCACACCAGGGGAGAGCGCGAACGCAGTCCCCCACTACCAGAAATTATGCAGTCGAGATTCCCACATTTGGGGAATTCGCAGGGGTCAGCACAGCCGGAGTGCAATGGCCGAGCCTCGCCCTGGGTGAACCTCCTTCTTGATCAAGGTATCTTCCCTGCCAGGTAAGTATGAGTTGTACAGGCCCCTGCAAGCGGCCCGCACCCACAGCACAGCACTCGCAGCCTAGGCCAGCTCCTCGCCCTGCACGCCACCGCCTCCTGCTGGGCCCACTCTTTCGCACACTCACACGCCACACCAACACTCAAAAGTGTGGGGAAAACGAGAAAACGAGCGCGCCGTTTCCTACACATCTGCAGTCGCCATTTCGCCATCGCAGCATGTCCCGGGATGCAATTCGGCCTCATTTACATATCACCAGACCGGCAGATCGCTACGCAAGCTCGCGACGTGCGCCTGCCACACACCGAACAAACACCGGAGCCTCTTCAGCAATTTCCGAAAAACGCGCCTGCTCGCCTGCCCCCAAGGCTCCGTCTCTTACCTGCTCTCCAGAGCCTGCTGCCTTCCGTGCTTTTCCCTCGGCACCGCTGCACCGCACCGCACACAGCTCCTGCAGCGGGGGGAGAAAGTTTCCACGCTCCGCCGCAGGGAAGGCTCGCTCCGTGCGCACACGTCCTTTCAATGCCAGTTCAACAAGTGCTCCGCATTAGCAGCGTCGGGGCTCCGGCGTGTCGCGCCTCACCTCACCTCGCACAGCCCCCTTCCTTCAATGTCTGGCGCTGGGCACGCCCCGCTCTCCTCCACCTCATCTTATCGCGTGTGACCTCCGACAATGGCCACAATGCCGGGGAATGGCACCTGTAAAGTGTTAATTGGGGCACAGGAACAGCCCGCCTCGTCTCGGGGGCCGGCTTCAAAGACAATACAGCAAGCACAGCGGGGCGGGGGAAGAAGACGACACGACACTCGCAGGCACATTCAGCTCCGGCGGGAACGAGTCCTCCGTCGGTCTTTTCAAGTGCTGAGAGCCGAGTAATCCCCGGTGACTAGGTCTCACCCTGCGACTCTCGACTGGGCTCACCCACGGCAGCCCAGCAGGTGTGAGCCCGGCCGGCACCCGGATGGGAGATTCCCCCCGGGAAAGCTCAGGTTGCTGCTGCTGCTCCTGCGAGAGGGGTGACTGGGACCAGTAGGGAGCGCTCACCCTGCGGGCTGTGTGGCTCTCTTATGCCCCAGCATCCTCATGGCGACACTCTGCTGCACAAACAGGCGCCGTCCTTCGGGGGAGGCGTAAAACCGAGGTGTCCTGACCCTCCTTGGCCATTCCAAATCCCAGGGCGTCTCTCAAGAAAGAGTCACGGGGGTGTTACCCATCAGTCGGGCTCTCCTCCTAATCCCCGTCTCACCTGTAACAATCAATGATGAGGCCCCCTGTCCCGTGATATTGTACTTGTCTCCTGGCCGCTGGCTGGCGCCGTGAGATTTAGTGCTCGCGCAAGAGACCGGGGCAGGGCGCGAACGCGGCCCCCCGCCCCCCGCCCCCCACAAAGTGTGCGCTCCAGGTTCCCTCTCGGGGCTCTGCAGCACAGCGTCCCGGCGCTTCCTCCTCGCCGGCCGCCGGGACAGCGGAAAGGCAGCGAGAAGGAGCCTCTTGCTCTGACGCCGCAAGGCCACAAGAGGGCGGAGGCGCCGCGCGTCTGGCCGACGTGTAGGGCCGGTGCGCTTTATGTGCCGAAATAAAACGCGACAGCCCAGAAATGTTTTCAGAGTGCTGTGCACTGGAGGTTTCTGTCTTGTGAACACTTGCCTTGTGCTCCTCCGTGCAGTTTGTTTGTCCTGCTCCAGTGCGGGACAAGAGCAGGGCAAGCCAACTGAAGGGAGCACATTCGCCAACATCCAGGCACGCACTGAGTTCGAAAGCGGCTCCTTTCCAAAGAATCGCACATGAACGATCCCTCAGTCCCGCCCAGGGGGCACGGCGCCCCCGCCACACAGCTTCAAGTAGCGAGTCCGGCGCCCCGGCTTGCGCTTACGGCCACACCACCCTGAACACGCCCGATCTCGTCTGATCTCGGAAGCTAAGCAGGGTCGGGCCTGGTTAGTACTTGGATGGGAGACCGCCTGGGAATACCAGGTGCTGTAAGCTGTTGCTCTCTCGGCCAGCGGGGGTCGCCGTTGGTGCCGTAGGCTTTGGGAGGAAGAACTCGAGTATGGACATTTATTTCCCGAAAATACCAAACATTTCAATCTTCCCACTTTTGTTTCCTTCGGCAACGCTGACTGGCAAACGGTATCGCGACGGTCGTCCACTTTCTAGGCATGCCAGTTCAGAAAGAGAAGCTCCCTCACATCCCTTCAGATGCTCAAGAAAAATGATCGATATCCTGATCTCTAAAGATGGCTCTTTTAATGGCATGCGTGTGATTCGTATTAGGAAAAAAACACGTTTGTAAAACGAATATCGAAGCTGCCTCTAAATCTGCAATTGAAGGTCAGTCAATAAACAACTCGTTTTTCGTAGAAATATACATATATTCATTTATAACCCATTTCATTCATTGAGCACAGATTCTCCAACAAAATGAGCAGGGATGGATTCAGAGTGAGCAGAAAAAAAGGGAAAAACCGAGTTAAGAACAAGAAAGCATAGCGTATGTCTGTAACGGGCACTAAAACGAGTACCATGTCGTCTGCCGGTGCTCGTGAATAACCCCAGGGCATCTTTCTAATAACCCCCCTCTATGAAGCGGTTTCACCAGCATGTTGTGCTGCTCACGGGGGGGGGCTGCCGAGCGCGGAAGCCCAGCACAGCTCCCCAGCACACAGCAAAGCCGCCTGCACTGCCGCATCTGTTATTGGACCAAGCACACCAGGGGAGAGCGCGAACGCAGTCCCCCACTACCAGAAATTATGCAGTCGAGATTCCCACATTTGGGGAATTCGCAGGGGTCAGCACAGCCGGAGTGCAATGGCCGAGCCTCGCCCTGGGTGAACCTCCTTCTTGATCAAGGTATCTTCCCTGCCAGGTAAGTATGAGTTGTACAGGCCCCTGCAAGCGGCCCGCACCCACAGCACAGCACTCGCAGCCTAGGCCAGCTCCTCGCCCTGCACGCCACCGCCTCCTGCTGGGCCCACTCTTTCGCACACTCACACGCCACACCAACACTCAAAAGTGTGGGGAAAACGAGAAAACGAGCGCGCCGTTTCCTACACATCTGCAGTCGCCATTTCGCCATCGCAGCATGTCCCGGGATGCAATTCGGCCTCATTTACATATCACCAGACCGGCAGATCGCTACGCAAGCTCGCGACGTGCGCCTGCCACACACCGAACAAACACCGGAGCCTCTTCAGCAATTTCCGAAAAACGCGCCTGCTCGCCTGCCCCCAAGGCTCCGTCTCTTACCTGCTCTCCAGAGCCTGCTGCCTTCCGTGCTTTTCCCTCGGCACCGCTGCACCGCACCGCACACAGCTCCTGCAGCGGGGGGAGAAAGTTTCCACGCTCCGCCGCAGGGAAGGCTCGCTCCGTGCGCACACGTCCTTTCAATGCCAGTTCAACAAGTGCTCCGCATTAGCAGCGTCGGGGCTCCGGCGTGTCGCGCCTCACCTCACCTCGCACAGCCCCCTTCCTTCAATGTCTGGCGCTGGGCACGCCCCGCTCTCCTCCACCTCATCTTATCGCGTGTGACCTCCGACAATGGCCACAATGCCGGGGAATGGCACCTGTAAAGTGTTAATTGGGGCACAGGAACAGCCCGCCTCGTCTCGGGGGCCGGCTTCAAAGACAATACAGCAAGCACAGCGGGGCGGGGGAAGAAGACGACACGACACTCGCAGGCACATTCAGCTCCGGCGGGAACGAGTCCTCCGTCGGTCTTTTCAAGTGCTGAGAGCCGAGTAATCCCCGGTGACTAGGTCTCACCCTGCGACTCTCGACTGGGCTCACCCACGGCAGCCCAGCAGGTGTGAGCCCGGCCGGCACCCGGATGGGAGATTCCCCCCGGGAAAGCTCAGGTTGCTGCTGCTGCTCCTGCGAGAGGGGTGACTGGGACCAGTAGGGAGCGCTCACCCTGCGGGCTGTGTGGCTCTCTTATGCCCCAGCATCCTCATGGCGACACTCTGCTGCACAAACAGGCGCCGTCCTTCGGGGGAGGCGTAAAACCGAGGTGTCCTGACCCTCCTTGGCCATTCCAAATCCCAGGGCGTCTCTCAAGAAAGAGTCACGGGGGTGTTACCCATCAGTCGGGCTCTCCTCCTAATCCCCGTCTCACCTGTAACAATCAATGATGAGGCCCCCTGTCCCGTGATATTGTACTTGTCTCCTGGCCGCTGGCTGGCGCCGTGAGATTTAGTGCTCGCGCAAGAGACCGGGGCAGGGCGCGAACGCGGCCCCCCGCCCCCCGCCCCCCACAAAGTGTGCGCTCCAGGTTCCCTCTCGGGGCTCTGCAGCACAGCGTCCCGGCGCTTCCTCCTCGCCGGCCGCCGGGACAGCGGAAAGGCAGCGAGAAGGAGCCTCTTGCTCTGACGCCGCAAGGCCACAAGAGGGCGGAGGCGCCGCGCGTCTGGCCGACGTGTAGGGCCGGTGCGCTTTATGTGCCGAAATAAAACGCGACAGCCCAGAAATGTTTTCAGAGTGCTGTGCACTGGAGGTTTCTGTCTTGTGAACACTTGCCTTGTGCTCCTCCGTGCAGTTTGTTTGTCCTGCTCCAGTGCGGGACAAGAGCAGGGCAAGCCAACTGAAGGGAGCACATTCGCCAACATCCAGGCACGCACTGAGTTCGAAAGCGGCTCCTTTCCAAAGAATCGCACATGAACGATCCCTCAGTCCCGCCCAGGGGGCACGGCGCCCCCGCCACACAGCTTCAAGTAGCGAGTCCGGCGCCCCGGCTTGCGCTTACGGCCACACCACCCTGAACACGCCCGATCTCGTCTGATCTCGGAAGCTAAGCAGGGTCGGGCCTGGTTAGTACTTGGATGGGAGACCGCCTGGGAATACCAGGTGCTGTAAGCTGTTGCTCTCTCGGCCAGCGGGGGTCGCCGTTGGTGCCGTAGGCTTTGGGAGGAAGAACTCGAGTATGGACATTTATTTCCCGAAAATACCAAACATTTCAATCTTCCCACTTTTGTTTCCTTCGGCAACGCTGACTGGCAAACGGTATCGCGACGGTCGTCCACTTTCTAGGCATGCCAGTTCAGAAAGAGAAGCTCCCTCACATCCCTTCAGATGCTCAAGAAAAATGATCGATATCCTGATCTCTAAAGATGGCTCTTTTAATGGCATGCGTGTGATTCGTATTAGGAAAAAAACACGTTTGTAAAACGAATATCGAAGCTGCCTCTAAATCTGCAATTGAAGGTCAGTCAATAAACAACTCGTTTTTCGTAGAAATATACATATATTCATTTATAACCCATTTCATTCATTGAGCACAGATTCTCCAACAAAATGAGCAGGGATGGATTCAGAGTGAGCAGAAAAAAAGGGAAAAACCGAGTTAAGAACAAGAAAGCATAGCGTATGTCTGTAACGGGCACTAAAACGAGTACCATGTCGTCTGCCGGTGCTCGTGAATAACCCCAGGGCATCTTTCTAATAACCCCCCTCTATGAAGCGGTTTCACCAGCATGTTGTGCTGCTCACGGGGGGGGGCTGCCGAGCGCGGAAGCCCAGCACAGCTCCCCAGCACACAGCAAAGCCGCCTGCACTGCCGCATCTGTTATTGGACCAAGCACACCAGGGGAGAGCGCGAACGCAGTCCCCCACTACCAGAAATTATGCAGTCGAGATTCCCACATTTGGGGAATTCGCAGGGGTCAGCACAGCCGGAGTGCAATGGCCGAGCCTCGCCCTGGGTGAACCTCCTTCTTGATCAAGGTATCTCCCCTGCCAGGTAAGTATGAGTTGTACAGGCCCCTGCAAGCGGCCCGCACCCACAGCACAGCACTCGCAGCCTAGGCCAGCTCCTCGCCCTGCACGCCACCGCCTCCTGCTGGGCCCACTCTTTCGCACACTCACACGCCACACCAACACTCAAAAGTGTGGGGAAAACGAGAAAACGAGCGCGCCGTTTCCTACACATCTGCAGTCGCCATTTCGCCATCGCAGCATGTCCCGGGATGCAATTCGGCCTCATTTACATATCACCAGACCGGCAGATCGCTACGCAAGCTCGCGACGTGCGCCTGCCACACACCGAACAAACACCGGAGCCTCTTCAGCAATTTCCGAAAAACGCGCCTGCTCGCCTGCCCCCAAGGCTCCGTCTCTTACCTGCTCTCCAGAGCCTGCTGCCTTCCGTGCTTTTCCCTCGGCACCGCTGCACCGCACCGCACACAGCTCCTGCAGCGGGGGGAGAAAGTTTCCACGCTCCGCCGCAGGGAAGGCTCGCTCCGTGCGCACACGTCCTTTCAATGCCAGTTCAACAAGTGCTCCGCATTAGCAGCGTCGGGGCTCCGGCGTGTCGCGCCTCACCTCACCTCGCACAGCCCCCTTCCTTCAATGTCTGGCGCTGGGCACGCCCCGCTCTCCTCCACCTCATCTTATCGCGTGTGACCTCCGACAATGGCCACAATGCCGGGGAATGGCACCTGTAAAGTGTTAATTGGGGCACAGGAACAGCCCGCCTCGTCTCGGGGGCCGGCTTCAAAGACAATACAGCAAGCACAGCGGGGCGGGGGAAGAAGACGACACGACACTCGCAGGCACATTCAGCTCCGGCGGGAACGAGTCCTCCGTCGGTCTTTTCAAGTGCTGAGAGCCGAGTAATCCCCGGTGACTAGGTCTCACCCTGCGACTCTCGACTGGGCTCACCCACGGCAGCCCAGCAGGTGTGAGCCCGGCCGGCACCCGGATGGGAGATTCCCCCCGGGAAAGCTCAGGTTGCTGCTGCTGCTCCTGCGAGAGGGGTGACTGGGACCAGTAGGGAGCGCTCACCCTGCGGGCTGTGTGGCTCTCTTATGCCCCAGCATCCTCATGGCGACACTCTGCTGCACAAACAGGCGCCGTCCTTCGGGGGAGGCGTAAAACCGAGGTGTCCTGACCCTCCTTGGCCATTCCAAATCCCAGGGCGTCTCTCAAGAAAGAGTCACGGGGGTGTTACCCATCAGTCGGGCTCTCCTCCTAATCCCCGTCTCACCTGTAACAATCAATGATGAGGCCCCCTGTCCCGTGATATTGTACTTGTCTCCTGGCCGCTGGCTGGCGCCGTGAGATTTAGTGCTCGCGCAAGAGACCGGGGCAGGGCGCGAACGCGGCCCCCCGCCCCCCACAAAGTGTGCGCTCCAGGTTCACTCTCGGGGCTCTGCAGCACAGCGTCCCGGCGCTTCCTCCTCGCCGGCCGCCGGGACAGCGGAAAGGCAGCGAGAAGGAGCCTCTTGCTCTGACGCCGCAAGGCCACAAGAGGGCGGAGGCGCCGCGCGTCTGGCCGATGTGTAGGGCCGGTGCGCTTTATGTGCCGAAATAAAACGCGACAGCCCAGAAATGTTTTCAGAGTGCTGTGCACTGGAGGTTTCTGTCTTGTGAACACTTGCCTTGTGCTCCTCCGTGCAGTTTGTTTGTCCTGCTCCAGTGCGGGACAAGAGCAGGGCAAGCCAACTGAAGGGAGCACATTCGCCAACATCCAGGCACGCACTGAGTTCGAAAGCGGCTCCTTTCCAAAGAATCGCACATGAACGATCCCTCAGTCCCGCCCAGGGGGCACGGCGCCCCCGCCACACAGCTTCAAGTAGCGAGTCCGGCGCCCCGGCTTGCGCTTACGGCCACACCACCCTGAACACGCCCGATCTCGTCTGATCTCGGAAGCTAAGCAGGGTCGGGCCTGGTTAGTACTTGGATGGGAGACCGCCTGGGAATACCAGGTGCTGTAAGCTGTTGCTCTCTCGGCCAGCGGGGGTCGCCGTTGGTGCCGTAGGCTTTGGGAGGAAGAACTCGAGTATGGACATTTATTTCCCGAAAATACCAAACATTTCAATCTTCCCACTTTTGTTTCCTTCGGCAACGCTGACTGGCAAACGGTATCGCGACGGTCGTCCACTTTCTAGGCATGCCAGTTCAGAAAGAGAAGCTCCCTCACATCCCTTCAGATGCTCAAGAAAAATGATCGATATCCTGATCTCTAAAGATGGCTCTTTTAATGGCATGCGTGTGATTCGTATTAGGAAAAAAACACGTTTGTAAAACGAATATCGAAGCTGCCTCTAAATCTGCAATTGAAGGTCAGTCAATAAACAACTCGTTTTTCGTAGAAATATACATATATTCATTTATAACCCATTTCATTCATTGAGCACAGATTCTCCAACAAAATGAGCAGGGATGGATTCAGAGTGAGCAGAAAAAAAGGGAAAAACCGAGTTAAGAACAAGAAAGCATAGCGTATGTCTGTAACGGGCACTAAAACGAGTACCATGTCGTCTGCCGGTGCTCGTGAATAACCCCCCTCTATGAAGCGGTTTCACCAGCATGTTGTGCTGCTCACGGGGGGGGGCTGCCGAGCGCGGAAGCCCAGCACAGCTCCCCAGCACACAGCAAAGCCGCCTGCACTGCCGCATCTGTTATTGGACCAAGCACACCAGGGGAGAGCGCGAACGCAGTCCCCCACTACCAGAAATTATGCAGTCGAGATTCCCACATTTGGGGAATTCGCAGGGGTCAGCACAGCCGGAGTGCAATGGCCGAGCCTCGCCCTGGGTGAACCTCCTTCTTGATCAAGGTATCTCCCCTGCCAGGTAAGTATGAGTTGTACAGGCCCCTGCAAGCGGCCCGCACCCACAGCACAGCACTCGCAGCCTAGGCCAGCTCCTCGCCCTGCACGCCACCGCCTCCTGCTGGGCCCACTCTTTCGCACACTCACACGCCACACCAACACTCAAAAGTGTGGGGAAAACGAGCGCGCCGTTTCCTACACATCTGCAGTCGCCATTTCGCCATCGCAGCATGTCCCGGGATGCAATTCGGCCTCATTTACATATCACCAGACCGGCAGATCGCTACGCAAGCTCGCGACGTGCGCCTGCCACACACCGAACAAACACCGGAGCCTCTTCAGCAATTTCCGAAAAACGCGCCTGCTCGCCTGCCCCCAAGGCTCCGTCTCTTACCTGCTCTCCAGAGCCTGCTGCCTTCCGTGCTTTTCCCTCGGCACCGCTGCACCGCACCGCACACAGCTCCTGCAGCGGGGGGAGAAAGTTTCCACGCTCCGCCGCAGGGAAGGCTCGCTCCGTGCGCACACGTCCTTTCAATGCCAGTTCAACAAGTGCTCCGCATTAGCAGCGTCGGGGCTCCGGCGTGTCGCGCCTCACCTCACCTCGCACAGCCCCCTTCCTTCAATGTCTGGCGCTGGGCACGCCCCGCTCTCCTCCACCTCATCTTATCGCGTGTGACCTCCGACAATGGCCACAATGCCGGGGAATGGCACCTGTAAAGTGTTAATTGGGGCACAGGAACAGCCCGCCTCGTCTCGGGGGCCGGCTTCAAAGACAATACAGCAAGCACAGCGGGGCGGGGGAAGAAGACGACACGACACTCGCAGGCACATTCAGCTCCGGCGGGAACGAGTCCTCCGTCGGTCTTTTCAAGTGCTGAGAGCCGAGTAATCCCCGGTGACTAGGTCTCACCCTGCGACTCTCGACTGGGCTCACCCACGGCAGCCCAGCAGGTGTGAGCCCGGCCGGCACCCGGATGGGAGATTCCCCCCGGGAAAGCTCAGGTTGCTGCTGCTGCTCCTGCGAGAGGGGTGACTGGGACCAGTAGGGAGCGCTCACCCTGCGGGCTGTGTGGCTCTCTTATGCCCCAGCATCCTCATGGCGACACTCTGCTGCACAAACAGGCGCCGTCCTTCGGGGGAGGCGTAAAACCGAGGTGTCCTGACCCTCCTTGGCCATTCCAAATCCCAGGGCGTCTCTCAAGAAAGAGTCACGGGGGTGTTACCCATCAGTCGGGCTCTCCTCCTAATCCCCGTCTCACCTGTAACAATCAATGATGAGGCCCCCTGTCCCGTGATATTGTACTTGTCTCCTGGCCGCTGGCTGGCGCCGTGAGATTTAGTGCTCGCGCAAGAGACCGGGGCAGGGCGCGAACGCGGCCCCCCGCCCCCCGCCCCCCACAAAGTGTGCGCTCCAGGTTCCCTCTCGGGGCTCTGCAGCACAGCGTCCCGGCGCTTCCTCCTCGCCGGCCGCCGGGACAGCGGAAAGGCAGCGAGAAGGAGCCTCTTGCTCTGACGCCGCAAGGCCACAAGAGGGCGGAGGCGCTGCGCGTCTGGCCGACGTGTAGGGCCGGTGCGCTTTATGTGCCGAAATAAAACGCGACAGCCCAGAAATGTTTTCAGAGTGCTGTGCACTGGAGGTTTCTGTCTTGTGAACACTTGCCTTGTGCTCCTCCGTGCAGTTTGTTTGTCCTGCTCCAGTGCGGGACAAGAGCAGGGCAAGCCAACTGAAGGGAGCACATTCGCCAACATCCAGGCACGCACTGAGTTCGAAAGCGGCTCCTTTCCAAAGAATCGCACATGAACGATCCCTCAGTCCCGCCCAGGGGGCACGGCGCCCCCGCCACACAGCTTCAAGTAGCGAGTCCGGCGCCCCGGCTTGCGCTTACGGCCACACCACCCTGAACACGCCCGATCTCGTCTGATCTCGGAAGCTAAGCAGGGTCGGGCCTGGTTAGTACTTGGATGGGAGACCGCCTGGGAATACCAGGTGCTGTAAGCTTTTGCTCTCTCGGCCAGCGGGGGTCGCCGTTGGTGCCGTAGGCTTTGGGAGGAAGAACTCGAGTATGGACATTTATTTCCCGAAAATACCAAACATTTCAATCTTCCCACTTTTGTTTCCTTCGGCAACGCTGACTGGCAAACGGTATCGCGACGGTCGTCCACTTTCTAGGCATGCCAGTTCAGAAAGAGAAGCTCCCTCACATCCCTTCAGATGCTCAAGAAAAATGATCGATATCCTGATCTCTAAAGATGGCTCTTTTAATGGCATGCGTGTGATTCGTATTAGGAAAAAAACACGTTTGTAAAACGAATATCGAAGCTGCCTCTAAATCTGCAATTGAAGGTCAGTCAATAAACAACTCGTTTTTCGTAGAAATATACATATATTCATTTATAACCCATTTCATTCATTGAGCACAGATTCTCCAACAAAATGAGCAGGGATGGATTCAGAGTGAGCAGAAAAAAAGGGAAAAACCGAGTTAAGAACAAGAAAGCATAGCGTATGTCTGTAACGGGCACTAAAACGAGTACCATGTCGTCTGCCGGTGCTCGTGAATAACCCCAGGGCATCTTTCTAATAACCCCCCTCTATGAAGCGGTTTCACCAGCATGTTGTGCTGCTCACGGGGGGGGGCTGCCGAGCGCGGAAGCCCAGCACAGCTCCCCAGCACACAGCAAAGCCGCCTGCACTGCCGCATCTGTTATTGGACCAAGCACACCAGGGGAGAGCGCGAACGCAGTCCCCCACTACCAGAAATTATGCAGTCGAGATTCCCACATTTGGGGAATTCGCAGGGGTCAGCACAGCCGGAGTGCAATGGCCGAGCCTCGCCCTGGGTGAACCTCCTTCTTGATCAAGGTATCTCCCCTGCCAGGTAAGTATGAGTTGTACAGGCCCCTGCAAGCGGCCCGCACCCACAGCACAGCACTCGCAGCCTAGGCCAGCTCCTCGCCCTGCACGCCACCGCCTCCTGCTGGGCCCACTCTTTCGCACACTCACACGCCACACCAACACTCAAAAGTGTGGGGAAAACGAGAAAACGAGCGCGCCGTTTCCTACACATCTGCAGTCGCCATTTCGCCATTGCAGCATGTCCCGGGATGCAATTCGGCCTCATTTACATATCACCAGACCGGCAGATCGCTACAAAAGCTCGCGACGTGCGCCTGCCACACACCGAACAAACACCGGAGCCTCTTCAGCAATTTCCGAAAAACGCGCCTGCTCGCCTGCCCCCAAGGCTCCGTCTCTTACCTGCTCTCCAGAGCCTGCTGCCTTCCGTGCTTTTCCCTCGGCACCGCTGCACCGCACCGCACACAGCTCCTGCAGCGGGGGGAGAAAGTTTCCACGCTCCGCCGCAGGGAAGGCTCGCTCCGTGCGCACACGTCCTTTCAATGCCAGTTCAACAAGTGCTCCGCATTAGCAGCGTCGGGGCTCCGGCGTGTCGCGCCTCACCTCACCTCGCACAGCCCCCTTCCTTCAATGTCTGGCGCTGGGCACGCCCCGCTCTCCTCCACCTCATCTTATCGCGTGTGACCTCCGACAATGGCCACAATGCCGGGGAATGGCACCTGTAAAGTGTTAATTGGGGCACAGGAACAGCCCGCCTCGTCTCGGGGGCCGGCTTCAAAGACAATACAGCAAGCACAGCGGGGCGGGGGAAGAAGACGACACGACACTCGCAGGCACATTCAGCTCCGGCGGGAACGAGTCCTCCGTCGGTCTTTTCAAGTGCTGAGAGCCGAGTAATCCCCGGTGACTAGGTCTCACCCTGCGACTCTCGACTGGGCTCACCCACGGCAGCCCAGCAGGTGTGAGCCCGGCCGGCACCCGGATGGGAGATTCCCCCCGGGAAAGCTCAGGTTGCTGCTGCTGCTCCTGCGAGAGGGGTGACTGGGACCAGTAGGGAGCGCTCACCCTGCGGGCTGTGTGGCTCTCTTATGCCCCAGCATCCTCATGGCGACACTCTGCTGCACAAACAGGCGCCGTCCTTCGGGGGAGGCGTAAAACCGAGGTGTCCTGACCCTCCTTGGCCATTCCAAATCCCAGGGCGTCTCTCAAGAAAGAGTCACGGGGGTGTTACCCATCAGTCGGGCTCTCCTCCTAATCCCCGTCTCACCTGTAACAATCAATGATGAGGCCCCCTGTCCCGTGATATTGTACTTGTCTCCTGGCCGCTGGCTGGCGCCGTGAGATTTAGTGCTCGCGCAAGAGACCGGGGCAGGGCGCGAACGCGGCCCCCCGCCCCCCGCCCCCCACAAAGTGTGCGCTCCAGGTTCCCTCTCGGGGCTCTGCAGCACAGCGTCCCGGCGCTTCCTCCTCGCCGGCCGCCGGGACAGCGGAAAGGCAGCGAGAAGGAGCCTCTTGCTCTGACGCCGCAAGGCCACAAGAGGGCGGAGGCGCCGCGCGTCTGGCCGACGTGTAGGGCCGGTGCGCTTTATGTGCCGAAATAAAACGCGACAGCCCAGAAATGTTTTCAGAGTGCTGTGCACTGGAGGTTTCTGTCTTGTGAACACTTGCCTTGTGCTCCTCCGTGCAGTTTGTTTGTCCTGCTCCAGTGCGGGACAAGAGCAGGGCAAGCCAACTGAAGGGAGCACATTCGCCAACATCCAGGCACGCACTGAGTTCGAAAGCGGCTCCTTTCCAAAGAATCGCACATGAACGATCCCTCAGTCCCGCCCAGGGGGCACGGCGCCCCCGCCACACAGCTTCAAGTAGCGAGTCCGGCGCCCCGGCTTGCGCTTACGGCCACACCACCCTGAACACGCCCGATCTCGTCTGATCTCGGAAGCTAAGCAGGGTCGGGCCTGGTTAGTACTTGGATGGGAGACCGCCTGGGAATACCAGGTGCTGTAAGCCTTTGCTCTCTCGGCCAGCGGGGGTCGCCGTTGGTGCCGTAGGCTTTGGGAGGAAGAACTCGAGTATGGACATTTATTTCCCGAAAATACCAAACATTTCAATCTTCCCACTTTTGTTTCCTTCGGCAACGCTGACTGGCAAACGGTATCGCGACGGTCGTCCACTTTCTAGGCATGCCAGTTCAGAAAGAGAAGCTCCCTCACATCCCTTCAGATGCTCAAGAAAAATGATCGATATCCTGATCTCTAAAGATGGCTCTTTTAATGGCATGCGTGTGATTCGTATTAGGAAAAAAACACGTTTGTAAAACGAATATCGAAGCTGCCTCTAAATCTGCAATTGAAGGTCAGTCAATAAACAACTCGTTTTTCGTAGAAATATACATATATTCATTTATAACCCATTTCATTCATTGAGCACAGATTCTCCAACAAAATGAGCAGGGATGGATTCAGAGTGAGCAGAAAAAAAGGGAAAAACCGAGTTAAGAACAAGAAAGCATAGCGTATGTCTGTAACGGGCACTAAAACGAGTACCATGTCGTCTGCCGGTGCTCGTGAATAACCCCAGGGCATCTTTCTAATAACCCCCCTCTATGAAGCGGTTTCACCAGCATGTTGTGCTGCTCACGGGGGGGGGCTGCCGAGCGCGGAAGCCCAGCACAGCTCCCCAGCACACAGCAAAGCCGCCTGCACTGCCGCATCTGTTATTGGACCAAGCACACCAGGGGAGAGCGCGAACGCAGTCCCCCACTACCAGAAATTATGCAGTCGAGATTCCCACATTTGGGGAATTCGCAGGGGTCAGCACAGCCGGAGTGCAATGGCCGAGCCTCGCCCTGGGTGAACCTCCTTCTTGATCAAGGTATCTCCCCTGCCAGGTAAGTATGAGTTGTACAGGCCCCTGCAAGCGGCCCGCACCCACAGCACAGCACTCGCAGCCTAGGCCAGCTCCTCGCCCTGCACGCCACCGCCTCCTGCTGGGCCCACTCTTTCGCACACTCACACGCCACACCAACACTCAAAAGTGTGGGGAAAACGAGAAAACGAGCGCGCCGTTTCCTACACATCTGCAGTCGCCATTTCGCCATCGCAGCATGTCCCGGGATGCAATTCGGCCTCATTTACATATCACCAGACCGGCAGATCGCTACGCAAGCTCGCGACGTGCGCCTGCCACACACCGAACAAACACCGGAGCCTCTTCAGCAATTTCCGAAAAACGCGCCTGCTCGCCTGCCCCCAAGGCTCCGTCTCTTACCTGCTCTCCAGAGCCTGCTGCCTTCCGTGCTTTTCCCTCGGCACCGCTGCACCGCACCGCACACAGCTCCTGCAGCGGGGGGAGAAAGTTTCCACGCTCCGCCGCAGGGAAGGCTCGCTCCGTGCGCACACGTCCTTTCAATGCCAGTTCAACAAGTGCTCAGCATTAGCAGCGTCGGGGCTCCGGCGTGTCGCGCCTCACCTCACCTCGCACAGCCCCCTTCCTTCAATGTCTGGCGCTGGGCACGCCCCGCTCTCCTCCACCTCATCTTATCGCGTGTGACCTCCGACAATGGCCACAATGCCGGGGAATGGCACCTGTAAAGTGTTAATTGGGGCACAGGAACAGCCCGCCTCGTCTCGGGGGCCGGCTTCAAAGACAATACAGCAAGCACAGCGGGGCGGGGGAAGAAGACGACACGACACTCGCAGGCACATTCAGCTCCGGCGGGAACGAGTCCTCCGTCGGTCTTTTCAAGTGCTGAGAGCCGAGTAATCCCCGGTGACTAGGTCTCACCCTGCGACTCTCGACTGGGCTCACCCACGGCAGCCCAGCAGGTGTGAGCCCGGCCGGCACCCGGATGGGAGATTCCCCCCGGGAAAGCTCAGGTTGCTGCTGCTGCTCCTGCGAGAGGGGTGACTGGGACCAGTAGGGAGCGCTCACCCTGCGGGCTGTGTGGCTCTCTTATGCCCCAGCATCCTCATGGCGACACTCTGCTGCACAAACAGGCGCCGTCCTTCGGGGGAGGCGTAAAACCGAGGTGTCCTGACCCTCCTTGGCCATTCCAAATCCCAGGGCGTCTCTCAAGAAAGAGTCACGGGGGTGTTACCCATCAGTCGGGCTCTCCTCCTAATCCCCGTCTCACCTGTAACAATCAATGATGAGGCCCCCTGTCCCGTGATATTGTACTTGTCTCCTGGCCGCTGGCTGGCGCCGTGAGATTTAGTGCTCGCGCAAGAGACCGGGGCAGGGCGCGAACGCGGCCCCCCGCCCCCCGCCCCCCACAAAGTGTGCGCTCCAGGTTCCCTCTCGGGGCTCTGCAGCACAGCGTCCCGGCGCTTCCTCCTCGCCGGCCGCCGGGACAGCGGAAAGGCAGCGAGAAGGAGCCTCTTGCTCTGACGCCGCAAGGCCACAAGAGGGCGGAGGCGCCGCGCGTCTGGCCGACGTGTAGGGCCGGTGCGCTTTATGTGCCGAAATAAAACGCGACAGCCCAGAAATGTTTTCAGAGTGCTGTGCACTGGAGGTTTCTGTCTTGTGAACACTTGCCTTGTGCTCCTCCGTGCAGTTTGTTTGTCCTGCTCCAGTGCGGGACAAGAGCAGGGCAAGCCAACTGAAGGGAGCACATTCGCCAACATCCAGGCACGCACTGAGTTCGAAAGCGGCTCCTTTCCAAAGAATCGCACATGAACGATCCCTCAGTCCCGCCCAGGGGGCACGGCGCCCCCGCCACACAGCTTCAAGTAGCGAGTCCGGCGCCCCGGCTTGCGCTTACGGCCACACCACCCTGAACACGCCCGATCTCGTCTGATCTCGGAAGCTAAGCAGGGTCGGGCCTGGTTAGTACTTGGATGGGAGACCGCCTGGGAATACCAGGTGCTGTAAGCTTTTGCTCTCTCGGCCAGCGGGGGTCGCCGTTGGTGCCGTAGGCTTTGGGAGGAAGAACTCGAGTATGGACATTTATTTCCCGAAAATACCAAACATTTCAATCTTCCCACTTTTGTTTCCTTCGGCAACGCTGACTGGCAAACGGTATCGCGACGGTCGTCCACTTTCTAGGCATGCCAGTTCAGAAAGAGAAGCTCCCTCACATCCCTTCAGATGCTCAAGAAAAATGATCGATATCCTGATCTCTAAAGATGGCTCTTTTAATGGCATGCGTGTGATTCGTATTAGGAAAAAAACACGTTTGTAAAACGAATATCGAAGCTGCCTCTAAATCTGCAATTGAAGGTCAGTCAATAAACAACTCGTTTTTCGTAGAAATATACATATATTCATTTATAACCCATTTCATTCATTGAGCACAGATTCTCCAACAAAATGAGCAGGGATGGATTCAGAGTGAGCAGAAAAAAAGGGAAAAACCGAGTTAAGAACAAGAAAGCATAGCGTATGTCTGTAACGGGCACTAAAACGAGTACCATGTCGTCTGCCGGTGCTCGTGAATAACCCCAGGGCATCTTTCTAATAACCCCCCTCTATGAAGCGGTTTCACCAGCATGTTGTGCTGCTCACGGGGGGGGGCTGCCGAGCGCGGAAGCCCAGCACAGCTCCCCAGCACACAGCAAAGCCGCCTGCACTGCCGCATCTGTTATTGGACCAAGCACACCAGGGGAGAGCGCGAACGCAGTCCCCCACTACCAGAAATTATGCAGTCGAGATTCCCACATTTGGGGAATTCGCAGGGGTCAGCACAGCCGGAGTGCAATGGCCGAGCCTCGCTCTGGGTGAACCTCCTTCTTGATCAAGGTATCTCCCCTGCCAGGTAAGTATGAGTTGTACAGGCCCCTGCAAGCGGCCCGCACCCACAGCACAGCACTCGCAGCCTAGGCCAGCTCCTCGCCCTGCACGCCACCGCCTCCTGCTGGGCCCACTCTTTCGCACACTCACACGCCACACCAACACTCAAAAGTGTGGGGAAAACGAGAAAACGAGCGCGCCGTTTCCTACACATCTGCAGTCGCCATTTCGCCATCGCAGCATGTCCCGGGATGCAATTCGGCCTCATTTACATATCACCAGACCGGCAGATCGCTACGCAAGCTCGCGACGTGCGCCTGCCACACACCGAACAAACACCGGAGCCTCTTCAGCAATTTCCGAAAAACGCGCCTGCTCGCCTGCCCCCAAGGCTCCGTCTCTTACCTGCTCTCCAGAGCCTGCTGCCTTCCGTGCTTTTCCCTCGGCACCGCTGCACCGCACCGCACACAGCTCCTGCAGCGGGGGGAGAAAGTTTCCACGCTCCGCCGCAGGGAAGGCTCGCTCCGTGCGCACACGTCCTTTCAATGCCAGTTCAACAAGTGCTCCGCATTAGCAGCGTCGGGGCTCCGGCGTGTCGCGCCTCACCTCACCTCGCACAGCCCCCTTCCTTCAATGTCTGGCGCTGGGCACGCCCCGCTCTCCTCCACCTCATCTTATCGCGTGTGACCTCCGACAATGGCCACAATGCCGGGGAATGGCACCTGTAAAGTGTTAATTGGGGCACAGGAACAGCCCGCCTCGTCTCGGGGGCCGGCTTCAAAGACAATACAGCAAGCACAGCGGGGCGGGGGAAGAAGACGACACGACACTCGCAGGCACATTCAGCTCCGGCGGGAACGAGTCCTCCGTCGGTCTTTTCAAGTGCTGAGAGCCGAGTAATCCCCGGTGACTAGGTCTCACCCTGCGACTCTCGACTGGGCTCACCCACGGCAGCCCAGCAGGTGTGAGCCCGGCCGGCACCCGGATGGGAGATTCCCCCCGGGAAAGCTCAGGTTGCTGCTGCTGCTCCTGCGAGAGGGGTGACTGGGACCAGTAGGGAGCGCTCACCCTGCGGGCTGTGTGGCTCTCTTATGCCCCAGCATCCTCATGGCGACACTCTGCTGCACAAACAGGCGCCGTCCTTCGGGGGAGGCGTAAAACCGAGGTGTCCTGACCCTCCTTGGCCATTCCAAATCCCAGGGCGTCTCTCAAGAAAGAGTCACGGGGGTGTTACCCATCAGTCGGGCTCTCCTCCTAATCCCCGTCTCACCTGTAACAATCAATGATGAGGCCCCCTGTCCCGTGATATTGTACTTGTCTCCTGGCCGCTGGCTGGCGCCGTGAGATTTAGTGCTCGCGCAAGAGACCGGGGCAGGGCGCGAACGCGGCCCCCCGCCCCCCGCCCCCCACAAAGTGTGCGCTCCAGGTTCCCTCTCGGGGCTCTGCAGCACAGCGTCCCGGCGCTTCCTCCTCGCCGGCCGCCGGGACAGCGGAAAGGCAGCGAGAAGGAGCCTCTTGCTCTGACGCCGCAAGGCCACAAGAGGGCGGAGGCGCCGCGCGTCTGGCCGACGTGTAGGGCCGGTGCGCTTTATGTGCCGAAATAAAACGCGACAGCCCAGAAATGTTTTCAGAGTGCTGTGCACTGGAGGTTTCTGTCTTGTGAACACTTGCCTTGTGCTCCTCCGTGCAGTTTGTTTGTCCTGCTCCAGTGCGGGACAAGAGCAGGGCAAGCCAACTGAAGGGAGCACATTCGCCAACATCCAGGCACGCACTGAGTTCGAAAGCGGCTCCTTTCCAAAGAATCGCACATGAACGATCCCTCAGTCCCGCCCAGGGGGCACGGCGCCCCCGCCACACAGCTTCAAGTAGCGAGTCCGGCGCCCCGGCTTGCGCTTACGGCCACACCACCCTGAACACGCCCGATCTCGTCTGATCTCGGAAGCTAAGCAGGGTCGGGCCTGGTTAGTACTTGGATGGGAGACCGCCTGGGAATACCAGGTGCTGTAAGCTTTTGCTCTCTCGGCCAGCGGGGGTCGCCGTTGGTGCCGTAGGCTTTGGGAGGAAGAACTCGAGTATGGACATTTATTTCCCGAAAATACCAAACATTTCAATCTTCCCACTTTTGTTTCCTTCGGCAACGCTGACTGGCAAACGGTATCGCGACGGTCGTCCACTTTCTAGGCATGCCAGTTCAGAAAGAGAAGCTCCCTCACATCCCTTCAGATGCTCAAGAAAAATGATCGATATCCTGATCTCTAAAGATGGCTCTTTTAATGGCATGCGTGTGATTCGTATTAGGAAAAAAACACGTTTGTAAAACGAATATCGAAGCTGCCTCTAAATCTGCAATTGAAGGTCAGTCAATAAACAACTCGTTTTTCGTAGAAATATACATATATTCATTTATAACCCATTTCATTCATTGAGCACAGATTCTCCAACAAAATGAGCAGGGATGGATTCAGAGTGAGCAGAAAAAAAGGGAAAAACCGAGTTAAGAACAAGAAAGCATAGCGTATGTCTGTAACGGGCACTAAAACGAGTACCATGTCGTCTGCCGGTGCTCGTGAATAACCCCAGGGCATCTTTCTAATAACCCCCCTCTATGAAGCGGTTTCACCAGCATGTTGTGCTGCTCACGGGGGGGGGCTGCCGAGCGCGGAAGCCCAGCACAGCTCCCCAGCACACAGCAAAGCCGCCTGCACTGCCGCATCTGTTATTGGACCAAGCACACCAGGGGAGAGCGCGAACGCAGTCCCCCACTACCAGAAATTATGCAGTCGAGATTCCCACATTTGGGGAATTCGCAGGGGTCAGCACAGCCGGAGTGCAATGGCCGAGCCTCGCCCTGGGTGAACCTCCTTCTTGATCAAGGTATCTCCCCTGCCAGGTAAGTATGAGTTGTACAGGCCCCTGCAAGCGGCCCGCACCCACAGCACAGCACTCGCAGCCTAGGCCAGCTCCTCGCCCTGCACGCCACCGCCTCCTGCTGGGCCCACTCTTTCGCACACTCACACGCCACACCAACACTCAAAAGTGTGGGGAAAACGAGAAAACGAGCGCGCCGTTTCCTACACATCTGCAGTCGCCATTTCGCCATCGCAGCATGTCCCGGGATGCAATTCGGCCTCATTTACATATCACCAGACCGGCAGATCGCTACGCAAGCTCGCGACGTGCGCCTGCCACACACCGAACAAACACCGGAGCCTCTTCAGCAATTTCCGAAAAACGCGCCTGCTCGCCTGCCCCCAAGGCTCCGTCTCTTACCTGCTCTCCAGAGCCTGCTGCCTTCCGTGCTTTTCCCTCGGCACCGCTGCACCGCACCGCACACAGCTCCTGCAGCGGGGGGAGAAAGTTTCCACGCTCCGCCGCAGGGAAGGCTCGCTCCGTGCGCACACGTCCTTTCAATGCCAGTTCAACAAGTGCTCCGCATTAGCAGCGTCGGGGCTCCGGCGTGTCGCGCCTCACCTCACCTCGCACAGCCCCCTTCCTTCAATGTCTGGCGCTGGGCACGCCCCGCTCTCCTCCACCTCATCTTATCGCGTGTGACCTCCGACAATGGCCACAATGCCGGGGAATGGCACCTGTAAAGTGTTAATTGGGGCACAGGAACAGCCCGCCTCGTCTCGGGGGCCGGCTTCAAAGACAATACAGCAAGCACAGCGGGGCGGGGGAAGAAGACGACACGACACTCGCAGGCACATTCAGCTCCGGCGGGAACGAGTCCTCCGTCGGTCTTTTCAAGTGCTGAGAGCCGAGTAATCCCCGGTGACTAGGTCTCACCCTGCGACTCTCGACTGGGCTCACCCACGGCAGCCCAGCAGGTGTGAGCCCGGCCGGCACCCGGATGGGAGATTCCCCCCGGGAAAGCTCAGGTTGCTGCTGCTGCTCCTGCGAGAGGGGTGACTGGGACCAGTAGGGAGCGCTCACCCTGCGGGCTGTGTGGCTCTCTTATGCCCCAGCATCCTCATGGCGACACTCTGCTGCACAAACAGGCGCCGTCCTTCGGGGGAGGCGTAAAACCGAGGTGTCCTGACCCTCCTTGGCCATTCCAAATCCCAGGGCGTCTCTCAAGAAAGAGTCACGGGGGTGTTACCCATCAGTCGGGCTCTCCTCCTAATCCCCGTCTCACCTGTAACAATCAATGATGAGGCCCCCTGTCCCGTGATATTGTACTTGTCTCCTGGCCGCTGGCTGGCGCCGTGAGATTTAGTGCTCGCGCAAGAGACCGGGGCAGGGCGCGAACGCGGCCCCCCGCCCCCCGCCCCCCACAAAGTGTGCGCTCCAGGTTCCCTCTCGGGGCTCTGCAGCACAGCGTCCCGGCGCTTCCTCCTCGCCGGCCGCCGGGACAGCGGAAAGGCAGCGAGAAGGAGCCTCTTGCTCTGACGCCGCAAGGCCACAAGAGGGCGGAGGCGCCGCGCGTCTGGCCGACGTGTAGGGCCGGTGCGCTTTATGTGCCGAAATAAAACGCGACAGCCCAGAAATGTTTTCAGAGTGCTGTGCACTGGAGGTTTCTGTCTTGTGAACACTTGCCTTGTGCTCCTCCGTGCAGTTTGTTTGTCCTGCTCCAGTGCGGGACAAGAGCAGGGCAAGCCAACTGAAGGGAGCACATTCGCCAACATCCAGGCACGCACTGAGTTCGAAAGCGGCTCCTTTCCAAAGAATCGCACATGAACGATCCCTCAGTCCCGCCCAGGGGGCACGGCGCCCCCGCCACACAGCTTCAAGTAGCGAGTCCGGCGCCCCGGCTTGCGCTTACGGCCACACCACCCTGAACACGCCCGATCTCGTCTGATCTCGGAAGCTAAGCAGGGTCGGGCCTGGTTAGTACTTGGATGGGAGACCGCCTGGGAATACCAGGTGCTGTAAGCTTTTGCTCTCTCGGCCAGCGGGGGTCGCCGTTGGTGCCGTAGGCTTTGGGAGGAAGAACTCGAGTATGGACATTTATTTCCCGAAAATACCAAACATTTCAATCTTCCCACTTTTGTTTCCTTCGGCAACGCTGACTGGCAAACGGTATCGCGACGGTCGTCCACTTTCTAGGCATGCCAGTTCAGAAAGAGAAGCTCCCTCACATCCCTTCAGATGCTCAAGAAAAATGATCGATATCCTGATCTCTAAAGATGGCTCTTTTAATGGCATGCGTGTGATTCGTATTAGGAAAAAAACACGTTTGTAAAACGAATATCAAAGCTGCCTCTAAATCTGCAATTGAAGGTCAGTCAATAAACAACTCGTTTTTCGTAGAAATATACATATATTCATTTATAACCCATTTCATTCATTGAGCACAGATTCTCCAACAAAATGAGCAGGGATGGATTCAGAGTGAGCAGAAAAAAAGGGAAAAACCGAGTTAAGAACAAGAAAGCATAGCGTATGTCTGTAACGGGCACTAAAACGAGTACCATGTCGTCTGCCGGTGCTCGTGAATAACCCCAGGGCATCTTTCTAATAACCCCCCTCTATGAAGCGGTTTCACCAGCATGTTGTGCTGCTCACGGGGGGGGGCTGCCGAGCGCGGAAGCCCAGCACAGCTCCCCAGCACACAGCAAAGCCGCCTGCACTGCCGCATCTGTTATTGGACCAAGCACACCAGGGGAGAGCGCGAACGCAGTCCCCCACTACCAGAAATTATGCAGTCGAGATTCCCACATTTGGGGAATTCGCAGGGGTCAGCACAGCCGGAGTGCAATGGCCGAGCCTCGCCCTGGGTGAACCTCCTTCTTGATCAAGGTATCTCCCCTGCCAGGTAAGTATGAGTTGTACAGGCCCCTGCAAGCGGCCCGCACCCACAGCACAGCACTCGCAGCCTAGGCCAGCTCCTCGCCCTGCACGCCACCGCCTCCTGCTGGGCCCACTCTTTCGCACACTCACACGCCACACCAACACTCAAAAGTGTGGGGAAAACGAGAAAACGAGCGCGCCGTTTCCTACACATCTGCAGTCGCCATTTCGCCATCGCAGCATGTCCCGGGATGCAATTCGGCCTCATTTACATATCACCAGACCGGCAGATCGCTACGCAAGCTCGCGACGTGCGCCTGCCACACACCGAACAAACACCGGAGCCTCTTCAGCAATTTCCGAAAAACGCGCCTGCTCGCCTGCCCCCAAGGCTCCGTCTCTTACCTGCTCTCCAGAGCCTGCTGCCTTCCGTGCTTTTCCCTCGGCACCGCTGCACCGCACCGCACACAGCTCCTGCAGCGGGGGGAGAAAGTTTCCACGCTCCGCCGCAGGGAAGGCTCGCTCCGTGCGCACACGTCCTTTCAATGCCAGTTCAACAAGTGCTCCGCATTAGCAGCGTCGGGGCTCCGGCGTGTCGCGCCTCACCTCACCTCGCACAGCCCCCTTCCTTCAATGTCTGGCGCTGGGCACGCCCCGCTCTCCTCCACCTCATCTTATCGCGTGTGACCTCCGACAATGGCCACAATGCCGGGGAATGGCACCTGTAAAGTGTTAATTGGGGCACAGGAACAGCCCGCCTCGTCTCGGGGGCCGGCTTCAAAGACAATACAGCAAGCACAGCGGGGCGGGGGAAGAAGACGACACGACACTCGCAGGCACATTCAGCTCCGGCGGGAACGAGTCCTCCGTCGGTCTTTTCAAGTGCTGAGAGCCGAGTAATCCCCGGTGACTAGGTCTCACCCTGCGACTCTCGACTGGGCTCACCCACGGCAGCCCAGCAGGTGTGAGCCCGGCCGGCACCCGGATGGGAGATTCCCCCCGGGAAAGCTCAGGTTGCTGCTGCTGCTCCTGCGAGAGGGGTGACTGAGACCAGTAGGGAGCGCTCACCCTGCGGGCTGTGTGGCTCTCTTATGCCCCAGCATCCTCATGGCGACACTCTGCTGCACAAACAGGCGCCGTCCTTCGGGGGAGGCGTAAAACCGAGGTGTCCTGACCCTCCTTGGCCATTCCAAATCCCAGGGCGTCTCTCAAGAAAGAGTCACGGGGGTGTTACCCATCAGTCGGGCTCTCCTCCTAATCCCCGTCTCACCTGTAACAATCAATGATGAGGCCCCCTGTCCCGTGATATTGTACTTGTCTCCTGGCCGCTGGCTGGCGCCGTGAGATTTAGTGCTCGCGCAAGAGACCGGGGCAGGGCGCGAACGCGGCCCCCCGCCCCCCGCCCCCCACAAAGTGTGCGCTCCAGGTTCCCTCTCGGGGCTCTGCAGCACAGCGTCCCGGCGCTTCCTCCTCGCCGGCCGCCGGGACAGCGGAAAGGCAGCGAGAAGGAGCCTCTTGCTCTGACGCCGCAAGGCCACAAGAGGGCGGAGGCGCCGCGCGTCTGGCCGACGTGTAGGGCCGGTGCGCTTTATGTGCCGAAATAAAACGCGACAGCCCAGAAATGTTTTCAGAGTGCTGTGCACTGGAGGTTTCTGTCTTGTGAACACTTGCCTTGTGCTCCTCCGTGCAGTTTGTTTGTCCTGCTCCAGTGCGGGACAAGAGCAGGGCAAGCCAACTGAAGGGAGCACATTCGCCAACATCCAGGCACGCACTGAGTTCGAAAGCGGCTCCTTTCCAAAGAATCGCACATGAACGATCCCTCAGTCCCGCCCAGGGGGCACGGCGCCCCCGCCACACAGCTTCAAGTAGCGAGTCCGGCGCCCCGGCTTGCGCTTACGGCCACACCACCCTGAACACGCCCGATCTCGTCTGATCTCGGAAGCTAAGCAGGGTCGGGCCTGGTTAGTACTTGGATGGGAGACCGCCTGGGAATACCAGGTGCTGTAAGCTTTTGCTCTCTCGGCCAGCGGGGGTCGCCGTTGGTGCCGTAGGCTTTGGGAGGAAGAACTCGAGTATGGACATTTATTTCCCGAAAATACCAAACATTTCAATCTTCCCACTTTTGTTTCCTTCGGCAACGCTGACTGGCAAACGGTATCGCGACGGTCGTCCACTTTCTAGGCATGCCAGTTCAGAAAGAGAAGCTCCCTCACATCCCTTCAGATGCTCAAGAAAAATGATCGATATCCTGATCTCTAAAGATGGCTCTTTTAATGGCATGCGTGTGATTCGTATTAGGAAAAAAACACGTTTGTAAAACGAATATCAAAGCTGCCTCTAAATCTGCAATTGAAGGTCAGTCAATAAACAACTCGTTTTTCGTAGAAATATACATATATTCATTTATAACCCATTTCATTCATTGAGCACAGATTCTCCAACAAAATGAGCAGGGATGGATTCAGAGTGAGCAGAAAAAAAGGGAAAAACCGAGTTAAGAACAAGAAAGCATAGCGTATGTCTGTAACGGGCACTAAAACGAGTACCATGTCGTCTGCCGGTGCTCGTGAATAACCCCAGGGCATCTTTCTAATAACCCCCCTCTATGAAGCGGTTTCACCAGCATGTTGTGCTGCTCACGGGGGGGGGCTGCCGAGCGCGGAAGCCCAGCACAGCTCCCCAGCACACAGCAAAGCCGCCTGCACTGCCGCATCTGTTATTGGACCAAGCACACCAGGGGAGAGCGCGAACGCAGTCCCCCACTACCAGAAATTATGCAGTCGAGATTCCCACATTTGGGGAATTCGCAGGGGTCAGCACAGCCGGAGTGCAATGGCCGAGCCTCGCCCTGGGTGAACCTCCTTCTTGATCAAGGTATCTCCCCTGCCAGGTAAGTATGAGTTGTACAGGCCCCTGCAAGCGGCCCGCACCCACAGCACAGCACTCGCAGCCTAGGCCAGCTCCTCGCCCTGCACGCCACCGCCTCCTGCTGGGCCCACTCTTTCGCACACTCACACGCCACACCAACACTCAAAAGTGTGGGGAAAACGAGAAAACGAGCGCGCCGTTTCCTACACATCTGCAGTCGCCATTTCGCCATCGCAGCATGTCCCGGGATGCAATTCGGCCTCATTTACATATCACCAGACCGGCAGATCGCTACGCAAGCTCGCGACGTGCGCCTGCCACACACCGAACAAACACCGGAGCCTCTTCAGCAATTTCCGAAAAACGCGCCTGCTCGCCTGCCCCCAAGGCTCCGTCTCTTACCTGCTCTCCAGAGCCTGCTGCCTTCCGTGCTTTTCCCTCGGCACCGCTGCACCGCACCGCACACAGCTCCTGCAGCGGGGGGAGAAAGTTTCCACGCTCCGCCGCAGGGAAGGCTCGCTCCGTGCGCACACGTCCTTTCAATGCCAGTTCAACAAGTGCTCCGCATTAGCAGCGTCGGGGCTCCGGCGTGTCGCGCCTCACCTCACCTCGCACAGCCCCCTTCCTTCAATGTCTGGCGCTGGGCACGCCCCGCTCTCCTCCACCTCATCTTATCGCGTGTGACCTCCGACAATGGCCACAATGCCGGGGAATGGCACCTGTAAAGTGTTAATTGGGGCACAGGAACAGCCCGCCTCGTCTCGGGGGCCGGCTTCAAAGACAATACAGCAAGCACAGCGGGGCGGGGGAAGAAGACGACACGACACTCGCAGGCACATTCAGCTCCGGCGGGAACGAGTCCTCCGTCGGTCTTTTCAAGTGCTGAGAGCCGAGTAATCCCCGGTGACTAGGTCTCACCCTGCGACTCTCGACTGGGCTCACCCACGGCAGCCCAGCAGGTGTGAGCCCGGCCGGCACCCGGATGGGAGATTCCCCCCGGGAAAGCTCAGGTTGCTGCTGCTGCTCCTGCGAGAGGGGTGACTGGGACCAGTAGGGAGCGCTCACCCTGCGGGCTGTGTGGCTCTCTTATGCCCCAGCATCCTCATGGCGACACTCTGCTGCACAAACAGGCGCCGTCCTTCGGGGGAGGCGTAAAACCGAGGTGTCCTGACCCTCCTTGGCCATTCCAAATCCCAGGGCGTCTCTCAAGAAAGAGTCACGGGGGTGTTACCCATCAGTCGGGCTCTCCTCCTAATCCCCGTCTCACCTGTAACAATCAATGATGAGGCCCCCTGTCCCGTGATATTGTACTTGTCTCCTGGCCGCTGGCTGGCGCCGTGAGATTTAGTGCTCGCGCAAGAGACCGGGGCAGGGCGCGAACGCGGCCCCCCGCCCCCCGCCCCCCACAAAGTGTGCGCTCCAGGTTCCCTCTCGGGGCTCTGCAGCACAGCGTCCCGGCGCTTCCTCCTCGCCGGCCGCCGGGACAGCGGAAAGGCAGCGAGAAGGAGCCTCTTGCTCTGACGCCGCAAGGCCACAAGAGGGCGGAGGCGCCGCGCGTCTGGCCGACGTGTAGGGCCGGTGCGCTTTATGTGCCGAAATAAAACGCGACAGCCCAGAAATGTTTTCAGAGTGCTGTGCACTGGAGGTTTCTGTCTTGTGAACACTTGCCTTGTGCTCCTCCGTGCAGTTTGTTTGTCCTGCTCCAGTGCGGGACAAGAGCAGGGCAAGCCAACTGAAGGGAGCACATTCGCCAACATCCAGGCACGCACTGAGTTCGAAAGCGGCTCCTTTCCAAAGAATCGCACATGAACGATCCCTCAGTCCCGCCCAGGGGGCACGGCGCCCCCGCCACACAGCTTCAAGTAGCGAGTCCGGCGCCCCGGCTTGCGCTTACGGCCACACCACCCTGAACACGCCCGATCTCGTCTGATCTCGGAAGCTAAGCAGGGTCGGGCCTGGTTAGTACTTGGATGGGAGACCGCCTGGGAATACCAGGTGCTGTAAGCTTTTGCTCTCTCGGCCAGCGGGGGTCGCCGTTGGTGCCGTAGGCTTTGGGAGGAAGAACTCGAGTATGGACATTTATTTCCCGAAAATACCAAACATTTCAATCTTCCCACTTTTGTTTCCTTCGGCAACGCTGACTGGCAAACGGTATCGCGACGGTCGTCCACTTTCTAGGCATGCCAGTTCAGAAAGAGAAGCTCCCTCACATCCCTTCAGATGCTCAAGAAAAATGATCGATATCCTGATCTCTAAAGATGGCTCTTTTAATGGCATGCGTGTGATTCGTATTAGGAAAAAAACACGTTTGTAAAACGAATATCAAAGCTGCCTCTAAATCTGCAATTGAAGGTCAGTCAATAAACAACTCGTTTTTCGTAGAAATATACATATATTCATTTATAACCCATTTCATTCATTGAGCACAGATTCTCCAACAAAATGAGCAGGGATGGATTCAGAGTGAGCAGAAAAAAAGGGAAAAACCGAGTTAAGAACAAGAAAGCATAGCGTATGTCTGTAACGGGCACTAAAACGAGTACCATGTCGTCTGCCGGTGCTCGTGAATAACCCCAGGGCATCTTTCTAATAACCCCCCTCTATGAAGCGGTTTCACCAGCATGTTGTGCTGCTCACGGGGGGGGGCTGCCGAGCGCGGAAGCCCAGCACAGCTCCCCAGCACACAGCAAAGCCGCCTGCACTGCCGCATCTGTTATTGGACCAAGCACACCAGGGGAGAGCGCGAACGCAGTCCCCCACTACCAGAAATTATGCAGTCGAGATTCCCACATTTGGGGAATTCGCAGGGGTCAGCACAGCCGGAGTGCAATGGCCGAGCCTCGCCCTGGGTGAACCTCCTTCTTGATCAAGGTATCTCCCCTGCCAGGTAAGTATGAGTTGTACAGGCCCCTGCAAGCGGCCCGCACCCACAGCACAGCACTCGCAGCCTAGGCCAGCTCCTCGCCCTGCACGCCACCGCCTCCTGCTGGGCCCACTCTTTCGCACACTCACACGCCACACCAACACTCAAAAGTGTGGGGAAAACGAGAAAACGAGCGCGCCGTTTCCTACACATCTGCAGTCGCCATTTCGCCATCGCAGCATGTCCCGGGATGCAATTCGGCCTCATTTACATATCACCAGACCGGCAGATCGCTACGCAAGCTCGCGACGTGCGCCTGCCACACACCGAACAAACACCGGAGCCTCTTCAGCAATTTCCGAAAAACGCGCCTGCTCGCCTGCCCCCAAGGCTCCGTCTCTTACCTGCTCTCCAGAGCCTGCTGCCTTCCGTGCTTTTCCCTCGGCACCGCTGCACCGCACCGCACACAGCTCCTGCAGCGGGGGGAGAAAGTTTCCACGCTCCGCCGCAGGGAAGGCTCGCTCCGTGCGCACACGTCCTTTCAATGCCAGTTCAACAAGTGCTCCGCATTAGCAGCGTCGGGGCTCCGGCGTGTCGCGCCTCACCTCACCTCGCACAGCCCCCTTCCTTCAATGTCTGGCGCTGGGCACGCCCCGCTCTCCTCCACCTCATCTTATCGCGTGTGACCTCCGACAATGGCCACAATGCCGGGGAATGGCACCTGTAAAGTGTTAATTGGGGCACAGGAACAGCCCGCCTCGTCTCGGGGGCCGGCTTCAAAGACAATACAGCAAGCACAGCGGGGCGGGGGAAGAAGACGACACGACACTCGCAGGCACATTCAGCTCCGGCGGGAACGAGTCCTCCGTCGGTCTTTTCAAGTGCTGAGAGCCGAGTAATCCCCGGTGACTAGGTCTCACCCTGCGACTCTCGACTGGGCTCACCCACGGCAGCCCAGCAGGTGTGAGCCCGGCCGGCACCCGGATGGGAGATTCCCCCCGGGAAAGCTCAGGTTGCTGCTGCTGCTCCTGCGAGAGGGGTGACTGGGACCAGTAGGGAGCGCTCACCCTGCGGGCTGTGTGGCTCTCTTATGCCCCAGCATCCTCATGGCGACACTCTGCTGCACAAACAGGCGCCGTCCTTCGGGGGAGGCGTAAAACCGAGGTGTCCTGACCCTCCTTGGCCATTCCAAATCCCAGGGCGTCTCTCAAGAAAGAGTCACGGGGGTGTTACCCATCAGTCGGGCTCTCCTCCTAATCCCCGTCTCACCTGTAACAATCAATGATGAGGCCCCCTGTCCCGTGATATTGTACTTGTCTCCTGGCCGCTGGCTGGCGCCGTGAGATTTAGTGCTCGCGCAAGAGACCGGGGCAGGGCGCGAACGCGGCCCCCCGCCCCCCGCCCCCCACAAAGTGTGCGCTCCAGGTTCCCTCTCGGGGCTCTGCAGCACAGCGTCCCGGCGCTTCCTCCTCGCCGGCCGCCGGGACAGCGGAAAGGCAGCGAGAAGGAGCCTCTTGCTCTGACGCCGCAAGGCCACAAGAGGGCGGAGGCGCCGCGCGTCTGGCCGACGTGTAGGGCCGGTGCGCTTTATGTGCCGAAATAAAACGCGACAGCCCAGAAATGTTTTCAGAGTGCTGTGCACTGGAGGTTTCTGTCTTGTGAACACTTGCCTTGTGCTCCTCCGTGCAGTTTGTTTGTCCTGCTCCAGTGCGGGACAAGAGCAGGGCAAGCCAACTGAAGGGAGCACATTCGCCAACATCCAGGCACGCACTGAGTTCGAAAGCGGCTCCTTTCCAAAGAATCGCACATGAACGATCCCTCAGTCCCGCCCAGGGGGCACGGCGCCCCCGCCACACAGCTTCAAGTAGCGAGTCCGGCGCCCCGGCTTGCGCTTACGGCCACACCACCCTGAACACGCCCGATCTCGTCTGATCTCGGAAGCTAAGCAGGGTCGGGCCTGGTTAGTACTTGGATGGGAGACCGCCTGGGAATACCAGGTGCTGTAAGCTTTTGCTCTCTCGGCCAGCGGGGGTCGCCGTTGGTGCCGTAGGCTTTGGGAGGAAGAACTCGAGTATGGACATTTATTTCCCGAAAATACCAAACATTTCAATCTTCCCACTTTTGTTTCCTTCGGCAACGCTGACTGGCAAACGGTATCGCGACGGTCGTCCACTTTCTAGGCATGCCAGTTCAGAAAGAGAAGCTCCCTCACATCCCTTCAGATGCTCAAGAAAAATGATCGATATCCTGATCTCTAAAGATGGCTCTTTTAATGGCATGCGTGTGATTCGTATTAGGAAAAAAACACGTTTGTAAAACGAATATCAAAGCTGCCTCTAAATCTGCAATTGAAGGTCAGTCAATAAACAACTCGTTTTTCGTAGAAATATACATATATTCATTTATAACCCATTTCATTCATTGAGCACAGATTCTCCAACAAAATGAGCAGGGATGGATTCAGAGTGAGCAGAAAAAAAGGGAAAAACCGAGTTAAGAACAAGAAAGCATAGCGTATGTCTGTAACGGGCACTAAAACGAGTACCATGTCGTCTGCCGGTGCTCGTGAATAACCCCAGGGCATCTTTCTAATAACCCCCCTCTATGAAGCGGTTTCACCAGCATGTTGTGCTGCTCACGGGGGGGGGCTGCCGAGCGCGGAAGCCCAGCACAGCTCCCCAGCACACAGCAAAGCCGCCTGCACTGCCGCATCTGTTATTGGACCAAGCACACCAGGGGAGAGCGCGAACGCAGTCCCCCACTACCAGAAATTATGCAGTCGAGATTCCCACATTTGGGGAATTCGCAGGGGTCAGCACAGCCGGAGTGCAATGGCCGAGCCTCGCCCTGGGTGAACCTCCTTCTTGATCAAGGTATCTCCCCTGCCAGGTAAGTATGAGTTGTACAGGTCCCTGCAAGCGGCCCGCACCCACAGCACAGCACTCGCAGCCTAGGCCAGCTCCTCGCCCTGCACGCCACCGCCTCCTGCTGGGCCCACTCTTTCGCACACTCACACGCCACACCAACACTCAAAAGTGTGGGGAAAACGAGAAAACGAGCGCGCCGTTTCCTACACATCTGCAGTCGCCATTTCGCCATCGCAGCATGTCCCGGGATGCAATTCGGCCTCATTTACATATCACCAGACCGGCAGATCGCTACGCAAGCTCGCGACGTGCGCCTGCCACACACCGAACAAACACCGGAGCCTCTTCAGCAATTTCCGAAAAACGCGCCTGCTCGCCTGCCCCCAAGGCTCCGTCTCTTACCTGCTCTCCAGAGCCTGCTGCCTTCCGTGCTTTTCCCTCGGCACCGCTGCACCGCACCGCACACAGCTCCTGCAGCGGGGGGAGAAAGTTTCCACGCTCCGCCGCAGGGAAGGCTCGCTCCGTGCGCACACGTCCTTTCAATGCCAGTTCAACAAGTGCTCCGCATTAGCAGCGTCGGGGCTCCGGCGTGTCGCGCCTCACCTCACCTCGCACAGCCCCCTTCCTTCAATGTCTGGCGCTGGGCACGCCCCGCTCTCCTCCACCTCATCTTATCGCGTGTGACCTCCGACAATGGCCACAATGCCGGGGAATGGCACCTGTAAAGTGTTAATTGGGGCACAGGAACAGCCCGCCTCGTCTCGGGGGCCGGCTTCAAAGACAATACAGCAAGCACAGCGGGGCGGGGGAAGAAGACGACACGACACTCGCAGGCACATTCAGCTCCGGCGGGAACGAGTCCTCCGTCGGTCTTTTCAAGTGCTGAGAGCCGAGTAATCCCCGGTGACTAGGTCTCACCCTGCGACTCTCGACTGGGCTCACCCACGGCAGCCCAGCAGGTGTGAGCCCGGCCGGCACCCGGATGGGAGATTCCCCCCGGGAAAGCTCAGGTTGCTGCTGCTGCTCCTGCGAGAGGGGTGACTGGGACCAGTAGGGAGCGCTCACCCTGCGGGCTGTGTGGCTCTCTTATGCCCCAGCATCCTCATGGCGACACTCTGCTGCACAAACAGGCGCCGTCCTTCGGGGGAGGCGTAAAACCGAGGTGTCCTGACCCTCCTTGGCCATTCCAAATCCCAGGGCGTCTCTCAAGAAAGAGTCACGGGGGTGTTACCCATCAGTCGGGCTCTCCTCCTAATCCCCGTCTCACCTGTAACAATCAATGATGAGGCCCCCTGTCCCGTGATATTGTACTTGTCTCCTGGCCGCTGGCTGGCGCCGTGAGATTTAGTGCTCGCGCAAGAGACCGGGGCAGGGCGCGAACGCGGCCCCCCGCCCCCCGCCCCCCACAAAGTGTGCGCTCCAGGTTCCCTCTCGGGGCTCTGCAGCACAGCGTCCCGGCGCTTCCTCCTCGCCGGCCGCCGGGACAGCGGAAAGGCAGCGAGAAGGAGCCTCTTGCTCTGACGCCGCAAGGCCACAAGAGGGCGGAGGCGCCGCGCGTCTGGCCGACGTGTAGGGCCGGTGCGCTTTATGTGCCGAAATAAAACGCGACAGCCCAGAAATGTTTTCAGAGTGCTGTGCACTGGAGGTTTCTGTCTTGTGAACACTTGCCTTGTGCTCCTCCGTGCAGTTTGTTTGTCCTGCTCCAGTGCGGGACAAGAGCAGGGCAAGCCAACTGAAGGGAGCACATTCGCCAACATCCAGGCACGCACTGAGTTCGAAAGCGGCTCCTTTCCAAAGAATCGCACATGAACGATCCCTCAGTCCCGCCCAGGGGGCACGGCGCCCCCGCCACACAGCTTCAAGTAGCGAGTCCGGCGCCCCGGCTTGCGCTTACGGCCACACCACCCTGAACACGCCCGATCTCGTCTGATCTCGGAAGCTAAGCAGGGTCGGGCCTGGTTAGTACTTGGATGGGAGACCGCCTGGGAATACCAGGTGCTGTAAGCTTTTGCTCTCTCGGCCAGCGGGGGTCGCCGTTGGTGCCGTAGGCTTTGGGAGGAAGAACTCGAGTATGGACATTTATTTCCCGAAAATACCAAACATTTCAATCTTCCCACTTTTGTTTCCTTCGGCAACGCTGACTGGCAAACGGTATCGCGACGGTCGTCCACTTTCTAGGCATGCCAGTTCAGAAAGAGAAGCTCCCTCACATCCCTTCAGATGCTCAAGAAAAATGATCGATATCCTGATCTCTAAAGATGGCTCTTTTAATGGCATGCGTGTGATTCGTATTAGGAAAAAAACACGTTTGTAAAACGAATATCAAAGCTGCCTCTAAATCTGCAATTGAAGGTCAGTCAATAAACAACTCGTTTTTCGTAGAAATATACATATATTCATTTATAACCCATTTCATTCATTGAGCACAGATTCTCCAACAAAATGAGCAGGGATGGATTCAGAGTGAGCAGAAAAAAAGGGAAAAACCGAGTTAAGAACAAGAAAGCATAGCGTATGTCTGTAACGGGCACTAAAACGAGTACCATGTCGTCTGCCGGTGCTCGTGAATAACCCCAGGGCATCTTTCTAATAACCCCCCTCTATGAAGCGGTTTCACCAGCATGTTGTGCTGCTCACGGGGGGGGGCTGCCGAGCGCGGAAGCCCAGCACAGCTCCCCAGCACACAGCAAAGCCGCCTGCACTGCCGCATCTGTTATTGGACCAAGCACACCAGGGGAGAGCGCGAACGCAGTCCCCCACTACCAGAAATTATGCAGTCGAGATTCCCACATTTGGGGAATTCGCAGGGGTCAGCACAGCCGGAGTGCAATGGCCGAGCCTCGCCCTGGGTGAACCGATTTCGATTTTTAAGAACTTTATTTTCTTTTCACAAAAAAGTATAGGACATCACAATTTAGAAAGCTTTACATTAATATACATACTTAAAACAGTATATATGATCACATCTCATTACATTTGGACACGGTACCAGTTACATAGCAACAATTTCTTTTTTTCTGGTGCAAATCACATTCTTTACTTAAACATGATAATGTTTTTCACAGTTTCTTGAGATATTGACCTATGCTCTCTATTTCCCACAGATTTTCTGCTTCCTCCCTCACTTCTCTCCATAGATCTCTGAGGTAATAGTTCTCTCGGGTGATGAACAGGGCCAGGCTACCTGCTGCCTTGACTGGGACCTCGATGCCTTTGAACAGCCCCATGTTCCTCACTCTCCACAGGGCGTCTTTCCCACTGTTCACCACGGCCCAGATCCTGTCAAACACGTCAGGAGGAAGTTTGACAGGAGAGATGCCGTATATGACGAAAGCAGCGGTCAGGGTAAATTGGGGCGAGAGAGCTTGCAACCAATCTTCAAACTGTGCCCAGAAGGCCTTAGCAAAAAAGCAGGACCACAGGAGATGGGTCACAGTCTCCTCCTCGCCGCAGCCCACCCTAACGCAGCGAGGGCTGGGGGTGAGGCCCCTACGGTACAAGAAAGTTCGTACCGGTAAGCACTGGTGGACGACACTCCAGGCTAAATCTCTGTGAATGTTGCACAGAAACTTAGCAGATGTGTGTTTCCACACCTTCCTTGTTTGGGCTGATGTTAAAATGCCCACAGGGGTCTGCCTATTGTTCTGGGGTGCAACGAAATCTTCCAATTTTTGGACGCTGACATCTCGGAGAGGAATATGGCCAATTGGGTGAGATCTTAGAAAACTTTTAACTGTCCCATAAATTGCAGGGCATGTGTCAGAGAGTGGGACATCCAGCCGGGGTCTGACACCCCACACTCTGAACACCTCCCTACCTATCCAGAGCCTGGAAAAATAAGTCCAGGTACGCGCTGCAGGTGCTGTTGCAAAGCCTCTCAGCACAGAGGCCAGGAAAATGCACAGCAGCTTCGTAGCAATATCTGGGACAGACTTCCCCCCTGAGGGTAGCGGCCTGTACATTATTTCCCTTCTGAGTCTTTCCTGCTTCCCACCCCATAGAAATTGAAACATCAATCTCCTCAGCACCGCAGCAACACGGTGTGGGATTGGGAAGGTAGAAGCCAGAAAATTCAAGACAGGCAAGAGCTCAGCTTTGATGACCAGCACCTTCCCTGTCATGGTGAGGTCTCGGTCCTTCCATTGCATCAGTTTTTTGTTTAAGATTGGCAATTTGTTCTGCCAATTTACTGTTCCCATCTCTTCTCCAAAATACACCCCCAGGACCTTAATTCTCTTCTCTTGCAGCCTGAGATCATGTCCTTCTTTTGGTTCCCTCCAGTTCTGATAAAAAATCTCACTCTTAGATTTGTTAATTTTTGCAGAGGAAGCCAAAGAGAAACGATCACAGCACTGCAGAGCTCTGCTAATTGAGGCATTGTCAGAGAGGAGCAGGGTGACGTCATCCATGTATAGAGATGTCTTTACCTCTCCTCCCCCACTTCCAGGCACTGGTATCCCATTAATGGCCTGATCCTGGCGCAAGGCACAGGCTAAGGGCTCCATAGCCAAAACGAATAACAAGGGGGATAATGGGCAGCCCTGCCTCACCCCTGAACAGACTTCAAAGGGGCGTGATCTATTGCCATTAACCATTACTCTGCTGTTGCTACCTGTGTACAGCAGGTTAATCCACTTTCTCATGATGGGGCCAAACTTCATGTGCTCAAGTACCGATGTTAAGTACTGCCGGTTTAGGCGGTCAAAGGCCTTTTCTAGGTCTACACCTAAAATGCACAGAGGGAGGGAGCGATCCTCCGAGTACAGACAGACATCCCTCAACAAGGCCAGGTTGTCGCTCATCAGGCGTCCTGCTATCCCACAAGTCTGTTCTTTCCCTACCAGTGAGGCCACTACATTTTGTAGGCGCAGGAAAAGGGCTTTGGACAGGATCTTAGTGTCCACGCCTAACAGGCTGAGGGGTCTCCAGTTCTTTATGTCATTCTTTGCTCCTTTCTTAAACAAGAGAGAGATAGTGCCTTCTCTTAAGGAGTCAGGCAGCAATTCTGTCTTATAGCTTTCCTCGAATAGGAGCAGTAGCGGATCCTGAAGCAGATCCCAAAAGGTGCAATAAAATTCTTTAGGGAGCCCGTCAGCACCCGGAGTTTTCCCCTTCTGTAAGCTCTCCATAGCCTGTCTCAGCTCTTCTACTGTCAAATCCCTCTCTAGTACTTCCCTATCTTCTTCACTCAAAACGTTTTCTAGCTTTGAGGTGAAAAAATGAATTTCTTCATCCTTTACCTCTGTAGAGCTGTACAGTCTTGAGTAGAAGGCCTCGGTGCAGGAGAGGATAGCACTCGGCTCTGTTCTCTCTCGTCCCTCCTCATCAACTACACTTTCCATGACTGACTTGGAGCCTACCACTTTCCTGAAAAAGAAGCGAGTACACTTCTCATTTTCTTCCAAGAACTGCACTCTGCTTCTTAACAGCACTCCTCGACTACTTTCTTCGGCTATGCTCCGGATGTCCTTTTTTAAAAGAGTGATATCCTCGAGCACATCGAAGCCACTGTGCAGCATCGTGTAGAGACGCTGCAGCTGCCTCTGTTTCCTGGCTAGCACTCCTCTCCGTCTGGCAGCAGCCTTCCTTCCCTCAGCCATGAAAAAGGCCTTTGTCCTCACCTTCACCTCCTCCCACCACTCTCCTACTGACCCGTACAGACACTGCAAGGACAGCCACTGTGATAGTTTCTCCTTGTAGCGGGATACTACCCCCTCGTTCTCTAGCAGCTTTGTGTTGAGTTTCCAGAGGCCTGGGCCAAAGACAGTCCCGCCCTGGAGTTCCACTCTACACCCTAAAGCCTGATGATCTGAGAAGAAGACAGGCTGAAGAGTGACCCCAACAACTTTCACTCTCGCTGAGACAAAGCAATAGTCAATTCTGGAGCTGCTATTCCTCCCTGACCATGTATATCCTGCTGTTGTGGGATATATACATCTATATGTGTCTGAGAGTTTAAAGTCTTGAACTAAGTTTTGCAGGGCCAGTGAGCTGGAATCCAATTTTATCGGAGAGCTAGACTGCCTGTCTGTGTGCTCTAAGATACAATTAAAATCCCCTCCCACTATCACGTCTGTGCTACATAACAATAGGGGAGAGAGTGCCTTGAGTAGCTCCACCCTTCCTCCCACGTCAGTAGGACAATACACATTGATTAGCCGCAGGTTAACGGTCCCCCATTCCACATCCACACACAGCAACCTGCCATCTATGACCCTCTGAATACTTTTCAATTTGAAAGCCCATCCTTTGAAAAGAATGGCCACGCCAGAGGCTCTGTTGTTATTGTCCCCTGACCAAACAGAAAGCCCTTTATCCCACCTATCTTCAAAGCTTTTATACCTCTCTTGATAGGCTAAAGCACACTCCTGCAACATCAACACATCTCCCTCTCTCTGCTGGAGGTAATCAAAGACAGACTGACATTTAACTCTGTCATTGATACCTCTGGTGTTAAGAGAAATTATGTTTAGAGCCATATTACATAAGAAAGTGGAACCAGTCTTTACAAAACACATTTCTCTTCTGTCTCACCTGTTACCTTCTTCTTTTTCTTTTTCTTCTTACCAATTTCCTGCCAGCCATCCTCTGAAAGAGCCTTCATCAGGGTGGCAGCAGTAAAAGCGTTCACGGAGTCCGTTTCAAGGAAGGGGGTAGAGGGAGGGGTGGAGGGGTTCCAGCTGTCCCCATCACCATGCTCTCCTTCCTCCTCGCTCGGGGAGAAAACAGAGTCATTTTTCCTTTTCCTCACGTCCAGCTCCTGGGAGCACTGAGGGGAAAGGGGTGCAGCCGATGCACCAGTCTCCTCTTCCCCCTCACCCACCAGCTGCTGCAGATCCTCCGTGATGGACTGGATGGAGGAGAGGAGGGCGTCTGTAGCACTTGCAGAGTCTGGGAAAAGCAGCTCCGCTGAATCCTGGGTATCCTCGCTGGACCCGCTCCACCGGGGGGCCCCACACTGGCCCTCGTTCTGAGGAGCAGGAGTGGGGGAGGGGTCCTCGCTGTTCTCGGGGGTTTTCAAACCCTCGTGCTTGTCTGGTGCAGTCTGCGGTTGTGGGGGCGTAGTGGATCTCTCTTCCACCGGCCCCGGAGCCACAGCAGGACTGATCCTGGCTGGAGGCTGAGAGTCTTTGTCCAACAAGGGTTCTTTGTTTGACTTGTTGTTTGCTTTGGCTTTTCGGGCCGGTTTGGCTGAAACAAGCACTGCCTCATCCTTTCTCATTTTGAGTTTATTGGCGTAGGCGTGAGGGCAGTTCTTAAAAACGTGTCCTTCCGAGCCACATAAATTGCACTTTGGCAGCATTGAACAGTCAGAGGCTAAATGTCCCTGTTTGCCACAGGTCTTGCAGCATTTCACAGTGCAGGACGATGCCAGGTGTCCCACAGCACCACAGCGCCGACACACCTTTGGTTGTCCCACATAAAAAACATAGCCATTGCAGGCGCCCAGCCGGATTGTAGAGGGCAGGTGCCTTAAGCCTCCATTTACATTGTCCGGTAGCAAGCGAACCTCGAATTTCCTTGCTCCTGTTTTTATACCGTCAACATCTCTAACCTCAGTTCCATGGTGGACGGTGCAGTACTGGTTAAGCCAGGTGTGAATGTCCTCCGTCTTTGCCAGTTCCGAGAACATAACAACATGCACCGTTTTCCTCTCTCTCTGTGTCAAAGGCTGCAAGTTGATCTTCTCAAGGGCAGGAACTTTCCCTCTTTTTGCCTCAAACACATCCACACATTGTTCAAACAGAGGATAGGTAGCAAATACAACCTCAAAAGCTTTCTGACCTGGGAGAGCGAAGATGAAATCCAAGTGCCGAGGTTCAAAGCCAAGTTCCTTCTGCAACACTTTTCTGCTGAACTGCATACGATCCATGAAGAGGTCATCCAAAAGCTCAAAACGCACAGCATTCTTGCGGGACCCAAAAGTTGCCATTTCGTAAACTACAAAACAAACACTGCTTCCACAAAACAAGAAAACAATCCAACAACTCCACCTACAGGCTGATCAAGGTATCTCCCCTGCCAGGTAAGTATGAGTTGTACAGGCCCCTGCAAGCGGCCCGCACCCACAGCACAGCACTCGCAGCCTAGGCCAGCTCCTCGCCCTGCACGCCACCGCCTCCTGCTGGGCCCACTCTTTCGCACACTCACACGCCACACCAACACTCAAAAGTGTGGGGAAAACGAGAAAACGAGCGCGCCGTTTCCTACACATCTGCAGTCGCCATTTCGCCATCGCAGCATGTCCCGGGATGCAATTCGGCCTCATTTACATATCACCAGACCGGCAGATCGCTACGCAAGCTCGCGACGTGCGCCTGCCACACACCGAACAAACACCGGAGCCTCTTCAGCAATTTCCGAAAAACGCGCCTGCTCGCCTGCCCCCAAGGCTCCGTCTCTTACCTGCTCTCCAGAGCCTGCTGCCTTCCGTGCTTTTCCCTCGGCACCGCTGCACCGCACCGCACACAGCTCCTGCAGCGGGGGGAGAAAGTTTCCACGCTCCGCCGCAGGGAAGGCTCGCTCCGTGCGCACACGTCCTTTCAATGCCAGTTCAACAAGTGCTCCGCATTAGCAGCGTCGGGGCTCCGGCGTGTCGCGCCTCACCTCACCTCGCACAGCCCCCTTCCTTCAATGTCTGGCGCTGGGCACGCCCCGCTCTCCTCCACCTCATCTTATCGCGTGTGACCTCCGACAATGGCCACAATGCCGGGGAATGGCACCTGTAAAGTGTTAATTGGGGCACAGGAACAGCCCGCCTCGTCTCGGGGGCCGGCTTCAAAGACAATACAGCAAGCACAGCGGGGCGGGGGAAGAAGACGACACGACACTCGCAGGCACATTCAGCTCCGGCGGGAACGAGTCCTCCGTCGGTCTTTTCAAGTGCTGAGAGCCGAGTAATCCCCGGTGACTAGGTCTCACCCTGCGACTCTCGACTGGGCTCACCCACGGCAGCCCAGCAGGTGTGAGCCCGGCCGGCACCCGGATGGGAGATTCCCCCCGGGAAAGCTCAGGTTGCTGCTGCTGCTCCTGCGAGAGGGGTGACTGGGACCAGTAGGGAGCGCTCACCCTGCGGGCTGTGTGGCTCTCTTATGCCCCAGCATCCTCATGGCGACACTCTGCTGCACAAACAGGCGCCGTCCTTCGGGGGAGGCGTAAAACCGAGGTGTCCTGACCCTCCTTGGCCATTCCAAATCCCAGGGCGTCTCTCAAGAAAGAGTCACGGGGGTGTTACCCATCAGTCGGGCTCTCCTCCTAATCCCCGTCTCACCTGTAACAATCAATGATGAGGCCCCCTGTCCCGTGATATTGTACTTGTCTCCTGGCCGCTGGCTGGCGCCGTGAGATTTAGTGCTCGCGCAAGAGACCGGGGCAGGGCGCGAACGCGGCCCCCCGCCCCCCGCCCCCCACAAAGTGTGCGCTCCAGGTTCCCTCTCGGGGCTCTGCAGCACAGCGTCCCGGCGCTTCCTCCTCGCCGGCCGCCGGGACAGCGGAAAGGCAGCGAGAAGGAGCCTCTTGCTCTGACGCCGCAAGGCCACAAGAGGGCGGAGGCGCCGCGCGTCTGGCCGACGTGTAGGGCCGGTGCGCTTTATGTGCCGAAATAAAACGCGACAGCCCAGAAATGTTTTCAGAGTGCTGTGCACTGGAGGTTTCTGTCTTGTGAACACTTGCCTTGTGCTCCTCCGTGCAGTTTGTTTGTCCTGCTCCAGTGCGGGACAAGAGCAGGGCAAGCCAACTGAAGGGAGCACATTCGCCAACATCCAGGCACGCACTGAGTTCGAAAGCGGCTCCTTTCCAAAGAATCGCACATGAACGATCCCTCAGTCCCGCCCAGGGGGCACGGCGCCCCCGCCACACAGCTTCAAGTAGCGAGTCCGGCGCCCCGGCTTGCGCTTACGGCCACACCACCCTGAACACGCCCGATCTCGTCTGATCTCGGAAGCTAAGCAGGGTCGGGCCTGGTTAGTACTTGGATGGGAGACCGCCTGGGAATACCAGGTGCTGTAAGCTTTTGCTCTCTCGGCCAGCGGGGGTCGCCGTTGGTGCCGTAGGCTTTGGGAGGAAGAACTCGAGTATGGACATTTATTTCCCGAAAATACCAAACATTTCAATCTTCCCACTTTTGTTTCCTTCGGCAACGCTGACTGGCAAACGGTATCGCGACGGTCGTCCACTTTCTAGGCATGCCAGTTCAGAAAGAGAAGCTCCCTCACATCCCTTCAGATGCTCAAGAAAAATGATCGATATCCTGATCTCTAAAGATGGCTCTTTTAATGGCATGCGTGTGATTCGTATTAGGAAAAAAACACGTTTGTAAAACGAATATCAAAGCTGCCTCTAAATCTGCAATTGAAGGTCAGTCAATAAACAACTCGTTTTTCGTAGAAATATACATATATTCATTTATAACCCATTTCATTCATTGAGCACAGATTCTCCAACAAAATGAGCAGGGATGGATTCAGAGTGAGCAGAAAAAAAGGGAAAAACCGAGTTAAGAACAAGAAAGCATAGCGTATGTCTGTAACGGGCACTAAAACGAGTACCATGTCGTCTGCCGGTGCTCGTGAATAACCCCAGGGCATCTTTCTAATAACCCCCCTCTATGAAGCGGTTTCACCAGCATGTTGTGCTGCTCACGGGGGGGGGCTGCCGAGCGCGGAAGCCCAGCACAGCTCCCCAGCACACAGCAAAGCTGCCTGCACTGCCGCATCTGTTATTGGACCAAGCACACCAGGGGAGAGCGCGAACGCAGTCCCCCACTACCAGAAATTATGCAGTCGAGATTCCCACATTTGGGGAATTCGCAGGGGTCAGCACAGCCGGAGTGCAATGGCTGAGCCTCGCCCTGGGTGAACCTCCTTCTTGATCAAGGTATCTCCCCTGCCAGGTAAGTATGAGTTGTACAGGCCCCTGCAAGCGGCCCGCACCCACAGCACAGCACTCGCAGCCTAGGCCAGCTCCTCGCCCTGCACGCCACCGCCTCCTGCTGGGCCCACTCTTTCGCACACTCACACGCCACACCAACACTCAAAAGTGTGGGGAAAACGAGAAAACGAGCGCGCCGTTTCCTACACATCTGCAGTCGCCATTTCGCCATCGCAGCATGTCCCGGGATGCAATTCGGCCTCATTTACATATCACCAGACCGGCAGATCGCTACGCAAGCTCGCGACGTGCGCCTGCCACACACCGAACAAACACCGGAGCCTCTTCAGCAATTTCCGAAAAACGCGCCTGCTCGCCTGCCCCCAAGGCTCCGTCTCTTACCTGCTCTCCAGAGCCTGCTGCCTTCCGTGCTTTTCCCTCGGCACCGCTGCACCGCACCGCACACAGCTCCTGCAGCGGGGGGAGAAAGTTTCCACGCTCCGCCGCAGGGAAGGCTCGCTCCGTGCGCACACGTCCTTTCAATGCCAGTTCAACAAGTGCTCCGCATTAGCAGCGTCGGGGCTCCGGCGTGTCGCGCCTCACCTCACCTCGCACAGCCCCCTTCCTTCAATGTCTGGCGCTGGGCACGCCCCGCTCTCCTCCACCTCATCTTATCGCGTGTGACCTCCGACAATGGCCACAATGCCGGGGAATGGCACCTGTAAAGTGTTAATTGGGGCACAGGAACAGCCCGCCTCGTCTCGGGGGCCGGCTTCAAAGACAATACAGCAAGCACAGCGGGGCGGGGGAAGAAGACGACACGACACTCGCAGGCACATTCAGCTCCGGCGGGAACGAGTCCTCCGTCGGTCTTTTCAAGTGCTGAGAGCCGAGTAATCCCCGGTGACTAGGTCTCACCCTGCGACTCTCGACTGGGCTCACCCACGGCAGCCCAGCAGGTGTGAGCCCGGCCGGCACCCGGATGGGAGATTCCCCCCGGGAAAGCTCAGGTTGCTGCTGCTGCTCCTGCGAGAGGGGTGACTGGGACCAGTAGGGAGCGCTCACCCTGCGGGCTGTGTGGCTCTCTTATGCCCCAGCATCCTCATGGCGACACTCTGCTGCACAAACAGGCGCCGTCCTTCGGGGGAGGCGTAAAACCGAGGTGTCCTGACCCTCCTTGGCCATTCCAAATCCCAGGGCGTCTCTCAAGAAAGAGTCACGGGGGTGTTACCCATCAGTCGGGCTCTCCTCCTAATCCCCGTCTCACCTGTAACAATCAATGATGAGGCCCCCTGTCCCGTGATATTGTACTTGTCTCCTGGCCGCTGGCTGGCGCCGTGAGATTTAGTGCTCGCGCAAGAGACCGGGGCAGGGCGCGAACGCGGCCCCCCGCCCCCCGCCCCCCACAAAGTGTGCGCTCCAGGTTCCCTCTCGGGGCTCTGCAGCACAGCGTCCCGGCGCTTCCTCCTCGCCGGCCGCCGGGACAGCGGAAAGGCAGCGAGAAGGAGCCTCTTGCTCTGACGCCGCAAGGCCACAAGAGGGCGGAGGCGCCGCGCGTCTGGCCGACGTGTAGGGCCGGTGCGCTTTATGTGCCGAAATAAAACGCGACAGCCCAGAAATGTTTTCAGAGTGCTGTGCACTGGAGGTTTCTGTCTTGTGAACACTTGCCTTGTGCTCCTCCGTGCAGTTTGTTTGTCCTGCTCCAGTGCGGGACAAGAGCAGGGCAAGCCAACTGAAGGGAGCACATTCGCCAACATCCAGGCACGCACTGAGTTCGAAAGCGGCTCCTTTCCAAAGAATCGCACATGAACGATCCCTCAGTCCCGCCCAGGGGGCACGGCGCCCCCGCCACACAGCTTCAAGTAGCGAGTCCGGCGCCCCGGCTTGCGCTTACGGCCACACCACCCTGAACACGCCCGATCTCGTCTGATCTCGGAAGCTAAGCAGGGTCGGGCCTGGTTAGTACTTGGATGGGAGACCGCCTGGGAATACCAGGTGCTGTAAGCTTTTGCTCTCTCGGCCAGCGGGGGTCGCCGTTGGTGCCGTAGGCTTTGGGAGGAAGAACTCGAGTATGGACATTTATTTCCCGAAAATACCAAACATTTCAATCTTCCCACTTTTGTTTCCTTCGGCAACGCTGACTGGCAAACGGTATCGCGACGGTCGTCCACTTTCTAGGCATGCCAGTTCAGAAAGAGAAGCTCCCTCACATCCCTTCAGATGCTCAAGAAAAATGATCGATATCCTGATCTCTAAAGATGGCTCTTTTAATGGCATGCGTGTGATTCGTATTAGGAAAAAAACACGTTTGTAAAACGAATATCGAAGCTGCCTCTAAATCTGCAATTGAAGGTCAGTCAATAAACAACTCGTTTTTCGTAGAAATATACATATATTCATTTATAACCCATTTCATTCATTGAGCACAGATTCTCCAACAAAATGAGCAGGGATGGATTCAGAGTGAGCAGAAAAAAAGGGAAAAACCGAGTTAAGAACAAGAAAGCATAGCGTATGTCTGTAACGGGCACTAAAACGAGTACCATGTCGTCTGCCGGTGCTCGTGAATAACCCCAGGGCATCTTTCTAATAACCCCCCTCTATGAAGCGGTTTCACCAGCATGTTGTGCTGCTCACGGGGGGGGGCTGCCGAGCGCGGAAGCCCAGCACAGCTCCCCAGCACACAGCAAAGCCGCCTGCACTGCCGCATCTGTTATTGGACCAAGCACACCAGGGGAGAGCGCGAACGCAGTCCCCCACTACCAGAAATTATGCAGTCGAGATTCCCACATTTGGGGAATTCGCAGGGGTCAGCACAGCCGGAGTGCAATGGCCGAGCCTCGCCCTGGGTGAACCTCCTTCTTGATCAAGGTATCTCCCCTGCCAGGTAAGTATGAGTTGTACAGGCCCCTGCAAGCGGCCCGCACCCACAGCACAGCACTCGCAGCCTAGGCCAGCTCCTCGCCCTGCACGCCACCGCCTCCTGCTGGGCCCACTCTTTCGCACACTCACACGCCACACCAACACTCAAAAGTGTGGGGAAAACGAGAAAACGAGCGCGCCGTTTCCTACACATCTGCAGTCGCCATTTCGCCATCGCAGCATGTCCCGGGATGCAATTCGGCCTCATTTACATATCACCAGACCGGCAGATCGCTACGCCTGCCACACACCGAACAAACACCGGAGCCTCTTCAGCAATTTCCGAAAAACACGCCTGCTCGCCTGCCCCCAAGGCTCCGTCTCTTACCTGCTCTCCAGAGCCTGCTGCCTTCCGTGCTTTTCCCTCGGCACCGCTGCACCGCACCGCACACAGCTCCTGCAGCGGGGGGAGAAAGTTTCCACACTCCGCCGCAGGGAAGGCTCGCTCCGTGCGCACACGTCCTTTCAATGCCAGTTCAACAAGTGCTCCGCATTAGCAGCGTCGGGGCTCCGGCGTGTCGCGCCTCACCTCACCTCGCACAGCCCCCTTCCTTCAATGTCTGGCGCTGGGCACGCCCCGCTCTCCTCCACCTCATCTTATCGCGTGTGACCTCCGACAATGGCCACAATGCCGGGGAATGGCACCTGTAAAGTGTTAATTGGGGCACAGGAACAGCCCGCCTCGTCTCGGGGGCCGGCTTCAAAGACAATACAGCAAGCACAGCGGGGCGGGGGAAGAAGACGACACGACACTCGCAGGCACATTCAGCTCCGGCGGGAACGAGTCCTCCGTCGGTCTTTTCAAGTGCTGAGAGCCGAGTAATCCCCGGTGACTAGGTCTCACCCTGCGACTCTCGACTGGGCTCAACCACGGCAGCCCAGCAGGTGTGAGCCCGGCCGGCACCCGGATGGGAGATTCCCCCCGGGAAAGCTCAGGTTGCTGCTGCTGCTCCTGCGAGAGGGGTGACTGGGACCAGTAGGGAGCGCTCACCCTGCGGGCTGTGTGGCTCTCTTATGCCCCAGCATCCTCATGGCGACACTCTGCTGCACAAACAGGCGCCGTCCTTCGGGGGAGGCGTAAAACCGAGGTGTCCTGACCCTCCTTGGCCATTCCAAATCCCAGGGCGTCTCTCAAGAAAGAGTCACGGGGGTGTTACCCATCAGTCGGGCTCTCCTCCTAATCCCCGTCTCACCTGTAACAATCAATGATGAGGCCCCCTGTCCCGTGATATTGTACTTGTCTCCTGGCCGCTGGCTGGCGCCGTGAGATTTAGTGCTCGCGCAAGAGACCGGGGCAGGGCGCGAACGCGGCCCCCCGCCCCCCGCCCCCCACAAAGTGTGCGCTCCAGGTTCCCTCTCGGGGCTCTGCAGCACAGCGTCCCGGCGCTTCCTCCTCGCCGGCCGCCGGGACAGCGGAAAGGCAGCGAGAAGGAGCCTCTTGCTCTGACGCCGCAAGGCCACAAGAGGGCGGAGGCGCCGCGCGTCTGGCCGACGTGTAGGGCCGGTGCGCTTTATGTGCCGAAATAAAACGCGACAGCCCAGAAATGTTTTCAGAGTGCTGTGCACTGGAGGTTTCTGTCTTGTGAACACTTGCCTTGTGCTCCTCCGTGCAGTTTGTTTGTCCTGCTCCAGTGTGGGACAAGAGCAGGGCAAGCCAACTGAAGGGAGCACATTCGCCAACATCCAGGCACGCACTGAGTTCGAAAGCGGCTCCTTTCCAAAGAATCGCACATGAACGATCCCTCAGTCCCGCCCAGGGGGCACGGCGCCCCCGCCACACAGCTTCAAGTAGCGAGTCCGGCGCCCCGGCTTGCGCTTACGGCCACACCACCCTGAACACGCCCGATCTCGTCTGATCTCGGAAGCTAAGCAGGGTCGGGCCTGGTTAGTACTTGGATGGGAGACCGCCTGGGAATACCAGGTGCTGTAAGCTTTTGCTCTCTCGGCCAGCGGGGGTCGCCGTTGGTGCCGTAGGCTTTGGGAGGAAGAACTCGAGTATGGACATTTATTTCCCGAAAATACCAAACATTTCAATCTTCCCACTTTTGTTTCCTTCGGCAACGCTGACTGGCAAACGGTATCGCGACGGTCGTCCACTTTCTAGGCATGCCAGTTCAGAAAGAGAAGCTCCCTCACATCCCTTCAGATGCTCAAGAAAAATGATCGATATCCTGATCTCTAAAGATGGCTCTTTTAATGGCATGCGTGTGATTCGTATTAGGAAAAAAACACGTTTGTAAAACGAATATCAAAGCTGCCTCTAAATCTGCAATTGAAGGTCAGTCAATAAACAACTCGTTTTTCGTAGAAATATACATATATTCATTTATAACCCATTTCATTCATTGAGCACAGATTCTCCAACAAAATGAGCAGGGATGGATTCAGAGTGAGCAGAAAAAAAGGGAAAAACCGAGTTAAGAACAAGAAAGCATAGCGTATGTCTGTAACGGGCACTAAAACGAGTACCATGTCGTCTGCCGGTGCTCGTGAATAACCCCAGGGCATCTTTCTAATAACCCCCCTCTATGAAGCGGTTTCACCAGCATGTTGTGCTGCTCACGGGGGGGGACTGCCGAGCGCGGAAGCCCAGCACAGCTCCCCAGCACACAGCAAAGCCGCCTGCACTGCCGCATCTGTTATTGGACCAAGCACACCAGGGGAGAGCGCGAACGCAGTCCCCCACTACCAGAAATTATGCAGTCGAGATTCCCACATTTGGGGAATTCGCAGGGGTCAGCACAGCCGGAGTGCAATGGCCGAGCCTCGCCCTGGGTGAACCTCCTTCTTGATCAAGGTATCTCCCCTGCCAGGTAAGTATGAGTTGTACAGGCCCCTGCAAGCGGCCCGCACCCACAGCACAGCACTCGCAGCCTAGGCCAGCTCCTCGCCCTGCACGCCACCGCCTCCTGCTGGGCCCACTCTTTCGCACACTCACACGCCACACCAACACTCAAAAGTGTGGGGAAAACGAGAAAACGAGCGCGCCGTTTCCTACACATCTGCAGTCGCCATTTCGCCATCGCAGCATGTCCCGGGATGCAATTCGGCCTCATTTACATATCACCAGACCGGCAGATCGCTACGCAAGCTCGCGACGTGCGCCTGCCACACACCGAACAAACACCGGAGCCTCTTCAGCAATTTCCGAAAAACGCGCCTGCTCGCCTGCCCCCAAGGCTCCGTCTCTTACCTGCTCTCCAGAGCCTGCTGCCTTCCGTGCTTTTCCCTCGGCACCGCTGCACCGCACCGCACACAGCTCCTGCAGCGGGGGGAGAAAGTTTCCACGCTCCGCCGCAGGGAAGGCTCGCTCCGTGCGCACACGTCCTTTCAATGCCAGTTCAACAAGTGCTCCGCATTAGCAGCGTCGGGGCTCCGGCGTGTCGCGCCTCACCTCACCTCGCACAGCCCCCTTCCTTCAATGTCTGGCGCTGGGCACGCCCCGCTCTCCTCCACCTCATCTTATCGCGTGTGACCTCCGACAATGGCCACAATGCCGGGGAATGGCACCTGTAAAGTGTTAATTGGGGCACAGGAACAGCCCGCCTCGTCTCGGGGGCCGGCTTCAAAGACAATACAGCAAGCACAGCGGGGCGGGGGAAGAAGACGACACGACACTCGCAGGCACATTCAGCTCCGGCGGGAACGAGTCCTCCGTCGGTCTTTTCAAGTGCTGAGAGCCGAGTAATCCCCGGTGACTAGGTCTCACCCTGCGACTCTCGACTGGGCTCACCCACGGCAGCCCAGCAGGTGTGAGCCCGGCCGGCACCCGGATGGGAGATTCCCCCCGGGAAAGCTCAGGTTGCTGCTGCTGCTCCTGCGAGAGGGGTGACTGGGACCAGTAGGGAGCGCTCACCCTGCGGGCTGTGTGGCTCTCTTATGCCCCAGCATCCTCATGGCGACACTCTGCTGCACAAACAGGCGCCGTCCTTCGGGGGAGGCGTAAAACCGAGGTGTCCTGACCCTCCTTGGCCATTCCAAATCCCAGGGCGTCTCTCAAGAAAGAGTCACGGGGGTGTTACCCATCAGTCGGGCTCTCCTCCTAATCCCCGTCTCACCTGTAACAATCAATGATGAGGCCCCCTGTCCCGTGATATTGTACTTGTCTCCTGGCCGCTGGCTGGCGCCGTGAGATTTAGTGCTCGCGCAAGAGACCGGGGCAGGGCGCGAACGCGGCCCCCCGCCCCCCGCCCCCCACAAAGTGTGCGCTCCAGGTTCCCTCTCGGGGCTCTGCAGCACAGCGTCCCGGCGCTTCCTCCTCGCCGGCCGCCGGGACAGCGGAAAGGCAGCGAGAAGGAGCCTCTTGCTCTGACGCCGCAAGGCCACAAGAGGGCGGAGGCGCCGCGCGTCTGGCCGACGTGTAGGGCCGGTGCGCTTTATGTGCCGAAATAAAACGCGACAGCCCAGAAATGTTTTCAGAGTGCTGTGCACTGGAGGTTTCTGTCTTGTGAACACTTGCCTTGTGCTCCTCCGTGCAGTTTGTTTGTCCTGCTCCAGTGCGGGACAAGAGCAGGGCAAGCCAACTGAAGGGAGCACATTCGCCAACATCCAGGCACGCACTGAGTTCGAAAGCGGCTCCTTTCCAAAGAATCGCACATGAACGATCCCTCACTCCCGCCCAGGGGGCACGGCGCCCCCGCCACACAGCTTCAAGTAGCGAGTCCGGCGCCCCAGCTTGCGCTTACGGCCACACCACCCTGAACACGCCCGATCTCGTCTGATCTCGGAAGCTAAGCAGGGTCGGGCCTGGTTAGTACTTGGATGGGAGACCGCCTGGGAATACCAGGTGCTGTAAGCCTTTGCTCTCTCGGCCAGCGGGGGTCGCCGTTGGTGCCGTAGGCTTTGGGAGGAAGAACTCGAGTATGGACATTTATTTCCCGAAAATACCAAACATTTCAATCTTCCCACTTTTGTTTCCTTCGGCAACGCTGACTGGCAAACGGTATCGCGACGGTCGTCCACTTTCTAGGCATGCCAGTTCAGAAAGAGAAGCTCCCTCACATCCCTTCAGATGCTCAAGAAAAATGATCGATATCCTGATCTCTAAAGATGGCTCTTTTAATGGCATGCGTGTGATTCGTATTAGGAAAAAAACACGTTTGTAAAACGAATATCGAAGCTGCCTCTAAATCTGCAATTGAAGGTCAGTCAATAAACAACTCGTTTTTCGTAGAAATATACATATATTCATTTATAACCCATTTCATTCATTGAGCACAGATTCTCCAACAAAATGAGCAGGGATGGATTCAGAGTGAGCAGAAAAAAAGGGAAAAACCGAGTTAAGAACAAGAAAGCATAGCGTATGTCTGTAACGGGCACTAAAACGAGTACCATGTCGTCTGCCGGTGCTCGTGAATAACCCCAGGGCATCTTTCTAATAACCCCCCTCTATGAAGCGGTTTCACCAGCATGTTGTGCTGCTCACGGGGGGGGGCTGCCGAGCGCGGAAGCCCAGCACAGCTCCCCAGCACACAGCAAAGCCGCCTGCACTGCCGCATCTGTTATTGGACCAAGCACACCAGGGGAGAGCGCGAACGCAGTCCCCCACTACCAGAAATTATGCAGTCGAGATTCCCACATTTGGGGAATTCGCAGGGGTCAGCACAGCCGGAGTGCAATGGCCGAGCCTCGCCCTGGGTGAACCTCCTTCTTGATCAAGGTATCTCCCCTGCCAGGTAAGTATGAGTTGTACAGGCCCCTGCAAGCGGCCCGCACCCACAGCACAGCACTCGCAGCCTAGGCCAGCTCCTCGCCCTGCACGCCACCGCCTCCTGCTGGGCCCACTCTTTCGCACACTCACACGCCACACCAACACTCAAAAGTGTGGGGAAAACGAGAAAACGAGCGCGCCGTTTCCTACACATCTGCAGTCGCCATTTCGCCATCGCAGCATGTCCCGGGATGCAATTCGGCCTCATTTACATATCACCAGACCGGCAGATCGCTACGCAAGCTCGCGACGTGCGCCTGCCACACACCGAACAAACACCGGAGCCTCTTCAGCAATTTCCGAAAAACGCGCCTGCTCGCCTGCCCCCAAGGCTCCGTCTCTTACCTGCTCTCCAGAGCCTGCTGCCTTCCGTGCTTTTCCCTCGGCACCGCTGCACCGCACCGCACACAGCTCCTGCAGCGGGGGGAGAAAGTTTCCACGCTCCGCCGCAGGGAAGGCTCGCTCCGTGCGCACACGTCCTTTCAATGCCAGTTCAACAAGTGCTCCGCATTAGCAGCGTCGGGGCTCCGGCGTGTCGCGCCTCACCTCACCTCGCACAGCCCCCTTCCTTCAATGTCTGGCGCTGGGCACGCCCCGCTCTCCTCCACCTCATCTTATCGCGTGTGACCTCCGACAATGGCCACAATGCCGGGGAATGGCACCTGTAAAGTGTTAATTGGGGCACAGGAACAGCCCGCCTCGTCTCGGGGGCCGGCTTCAAAGACAATACAGCAAGCACAGCGGGGCGGGGGAAGAAGACGACACGACACTCGCAGGCACATTCAGCTCCGGCGGGAACGAGTCCTCCGTCGGTCTTTTCAAGTGCTGAGAGCCGAGTAATCCCCGGTGACTAGGTCTCACCCTGCGACTCTCGACTGGGCTCAACCACGGCAGCCCAGCAGGTGTGAGCCCGGCCGGCACCCGGATGGGAGATTCCCCCCGGGAAAGCTCAGGTTGCTGCTGCTGCTCCTGCGAGAGGGGTGACTGGGACCAGTAGGGAGCGCTCACCCTGCGGGCTGTGTGGCTCTCTTATGCCCCAGCATCCTCATGGCGACACTCTGCTGCACAAACAGGCGCCGTCCTTCGGGGGAGGCGTAAAACCGAGGTGTCCTGACCCTCCTTGGCCATTCCAAATCCCAGGGCGTCTCTCAAGAAAGAGTCACGGGGGTGTTACCCATCAGTCGGGCTCTCCTCCTAATCCCCGTCTCACCTGTAACAATCAATGATGAGGCCCCCTGTCCCGTGATATTGTACTTGTCTCCTGGCCGCTGGCTGGCGCCGTGAGATTTAGTGCTCGCGCAAGAGACCGGGGCAGGGCGCGAACGCGGCCCCCCGCCCCCCGCCCCCCACAAAGTGTGCGCTCCAGGTTCCCTCTCGGGGCTCTGCAGCACAGCGTCCCGGCGCTTCCTCCTCGCTGGCCGCCGGGACAGCGGAAAGGCAGCGAGAAGGAGCCTCTTGCTCTGACGCCGCAAGGCCACAAGAGGGCGGAGGCGCCGCGCGTCTGGCCGACGTGTAGGGCCGGTGCGCTTTATGTGCCGAAATAAAACGCGACAGCCCAGAAATGTTTTCAGAGTGCTGTGCACTGGAGGTTTCTGTCTTGTGAACACTTGCCTTGTGCTCCTCCGTGCAGTTTGTTTGTCCTGCTCCAGTGCGGGACAAGAGCAGGGCAAGCCAACTGAAGGGAGCACATTCGCCAACATCCAGGCACGCACTGAGTTCGAAAGCGGCTCCTTTCCAAAGAATCGCACATGAACGATCCCTCAGTCCCGCCCAGGGGGCACGGCGCCCCCGCCACACAGCTTCAAGTAGCGAGTCCGGCGCCCCGGCTTGCGCTTACGGCCACACCACCCTGAACACGCCCGATCTCGTCTGATCTCGGAAGCTAAGCAGGGTCGGGCCTGGTTAGTACTTGGATGGGAGACCGCCTGGGAATACCAGGTGCTGTAAGCTTTTGCTCTCTCGGCCAGCGGGGGTCGCCGTTGATGCCGTAGGCTTTGGGAGGAAGAACTCGAGTATGGACATTTATTTCCCGAAAATACCAAACATTTCAATCTTCCCACTTTTGTTTCCTTCGGCAACGCTGACTGGCAAACGGTATCGCGACGGTCGTCCACTTTCTAGGCATGCCAGTTCAGAAAGAGAAGCTCCCTCACATCCCTTCAGATGCTCAAGAAAAATGATCGATATCCTGATCTCTAAAGATGGCTCTTTTAATGGCATGCGTGTGATTCGTATTAGGAAAAAAACACGTTTGTAAAACGAATATCAAAGCTGCCTCTAAATCTGCAATTGAAGGTCAGTCAATAAACAACTCGTTTTTCGTAGAAATATACATATATTCATTTATAACCCATTTCATTCATTGAGCACAGATTCTCCAACAAAATGAGCAGGGATGGATTCAGAGTGAGCAGAAAAAAAGGGAAAAACCGAGTTAAGAACAAGAAAGCATAGCGTATGTCTGTAACGGGCACTAAAACGAGTACCATGTCGTCTGCCGGTGCTCGTGAATAACCCCCCTCTATGAAGCGGTTTCACCAGCATGTTGTGCTGCTCACGGGGGGGGACTGCCGAGCGCGGAAGCCCAGCACAGCTCCCCAGCACACAGCAAAGCCGCCTGCACTGCCGCATCTGTTATTGGACCAAGCACACCAGGGGAGAGCGCGAACGCAGTCCCCCACTACCAGAAATTATGCAGTCGAGATTCCCACATTTGGGGAATTCGCAGGGGTCAGCACAGCCGGAGTGCAATGGCCGAGCCTCGCCCTGGGTGAACCTCCTTCTTGATCAAGGTATCTCCCCTGCCAGGTAAGTATGAGTTGTACAGGCCCCTGCAAGCGGCCCGCACCCACAGCACAGCACTCGCAGCCTAGGCCAGCTCCTCGCCCTGCACGCCACCGCCTCCTGCTGGGCCCACTCTTTCGCACACTCACACGCCACACCAACACTCAAAAGTGTGGGGAAAACGAGAAAACGAGCGCGCCGTTTCCTACACATCTGCAGTCGCCATTTCGCCATCGCAGCATGTCCCGGGATGCAATTCGGCCTCATTTACATATCACCAGACCGGCAGATCGCTACGCAAGCTCGCGACGTGCGCCTGCCACACACCGAACAAACACCGGAGCCTCTTCAGCAATTTCCGAAAAACGCGCCTGCTCGCCTGCCCCCAAGGCTCCGTCTCTTACCTGCTCTCCAGAGCCTGCTGCCTTCCGTGCTTTTCCCTCGGCACCGCTGCACCGCACCGCACACAGCTCCTGCAGCGGGGGGAGAAAGTTTCCACGCTCCGCCGCAGGGAAGGCTCGCTCCGTGCGCACACGTCCTTTCAATGCCAGTTCAACAAGTGCTCCGCATTAGCAGCGTCGGGGCTCCGGCGTGTCGCGCCTCACCTCACCTCGCACAGCCCCCTTCCTTCAATGTCTGGCGCTGGGCACGCCCCGCTCTCCTCCACCTCATCTTATCGCGTGTGACCTCCGACAATGGCCACAATGCCGGGGAATGGCACCTGTAAAGTGTTAATTGGGGCACAGGAACAGCCCGCCTCGTCTCGGGGGCCGGCTTCAAAGACAATACAGCAAGCACAGCGGGGCGGGGGAAGAAGACGACACGACACTCGCAGGCACATTCAGCTCCGGCGGGAACGAGTCCTCCGTCGGTCTTTTCAAGTGCTGAGAGCCGAGTAATCCCCGGTGACTAGGTCTCACCCTGCGACTCTCGACTGGGCTCACCCACGGCAGCCCAGCAGGTGTGAGCCCGGCCGGCACCCGGATGGGAGATTCCCCCCGGGAAAGCTCAGGTTGCTGCTGCTGCTCCTGCGAGAGGGGTGACTGGGACCAGTAGGGAGCGCTCACCCTGCGGGCTGTGTGGCTCTCTTATGCCCCAGCATCCTCATGGCGACACTCTGCTGCACAAACAGGCGCCGTCCTTCGGGGGAGGCGTAAAACCGAGGTGTCCTGACCCTCCTTGGCCATTCCAAATCCCAGGGCGTCTCTCAAGAAAGAGTCACGGGGGTGTTACCCATCAGTCGGGCTCTCCTCCTAATCCCCGTCTCACCTGTAACAATCAATGATGAGGCCCCCTGTCCCGTGATATTGTACTTGTCTCCTGGCCGCTGGCTGGCGCCGTGAGATTTAGTGCTCGCGCAAGAGACCGGGGCAGGGCGCGAACGCGGCCCCCCGCCCCCCGCCCCCCACAAAGTGTGCGCTCCAGGTTCCCTCTCGGGGCTCTGCAGCACAGCGTCCCGGCGCTTCCTCCTCGCCGGCCGCCGGGACAGCGGAAAGGCAGCGAGAAGGAGCCTCTTGCTCTGACGCCGCAAGGCCACAAGAGGGCGGAGGCGCCGCGCGTCTGGCCGACGTGTAGGGCCGGTGCGCTTTATGTGCCGAAATAAAACGCGACAGCCCAGAAATGTTTTCAGAGTGCTGTGCACTGGAGGTTTCTGTCTTGTGAACACTTGCCTTGTGCTCCTCCGTGCAGTTTGTTTGTCCTGCTCCAGTGCGGGACAAGAGCAGGGCAAGCCAACTGAAGGGAGCACATTCGCCAACATCCAGGCACGCACTGAGTTCGAAAGCGGCTCCTTTCCAAAGAATCGCACATGAACGATCCCTCAGTCCCGCCCAGGGGGCACGGCGCCCCCGCCACACAGCTTCAAGTAGCGAGTCCGGCGCCCCGGCTTGCGCTTACGGCCACACCACCCTGAACACGCCCGATCTCGTCTGATCTCGGAAGCTAAGCAGGGTCGGGCCTGGTTAGTACTTGGATGGGAGACCGCCTGGGAATACCAGGTGCTGTAAGCTTTTGCTCTCTCGGCCAGCGGGGGTCGCCGTTGGTGCCGTAGGCTTTGGGAGGAAGAACTCGAGTATGGACATTTATTTCCCGAAAATACCAAACATTTCAATCTTCCCACTTTTGTTTCCTTCGGCAACGCTGACTGGCAAACGGTATCGCGACGGTCGTCCACTTTCTAGGCATGCCAGTTCAGAAAGAGAAGCTCCCTCACATCCCTTCAGATGCTCAAGAAAAATGATCGATATCCTGATCTCTAAAGATGGCTCTTTTAATGGCATGCGTGTGATTCGTATTAGGAAAAAAACACGTTTGTAAAACGAATATCAAAGCTGCCTCTAAATCTGCAATTGAAGGTCAGTCAATAAACAACTCGTTTTTCGTAGAAATATACATATATTCATTTATAACCCATTTCATTCATTGAGCACAGATTCTCCAACAAAATGAGCAGGGATGGATTCAGAGTGAGCAGAAAAAAAGGGAAAAACCGAGTTAAGAACAAGAAAGCATAGCGTATGTCTGTAACGGGCACTAAAACGAGTACCATGTCGTCTGCCGGTGCTCGTGAATAACCCCCCTCTATGAAGCGGTTTCACCAGCATGTTGTGCTGCTCACGGGGGGGGACTGCCGAGCGCGGAAGCCCAGCACAGCTCCCCAGCACACAGCAAAGCCGCCTGCACTGCCGCATCTGTTATTGGACCAAGCACACCAGGGGAGAGCGCGAACGCAGTCCCCCACTACCAGAAATTATGCAGTCGAGATTCCCACATTTGGGGAATTCGCAGGGGTCAGCACAGCCGGAGTGCAATGGCCGAGCCTCGCCCTGGGTGAACCTCCTTCTTGATCAAGGTATCTCCCCTGCCAGGTAAGTATGAGTTGTACAGGCCCCTGCAAGCGGCCCGCACCCACAGCACAGCACTCGCAGCCTAGGCCAGCTCCTCGCCCTGCACGCCACCGCCTCCTGCTGGGCCCACTCTTTCGCACACTCACACGCCACACCAACACTCAAAAGTGTGGGGAAAACGAGAAAACGAGCGCGCCGTTTCCTACACATCTGCAGTCGCCATTTCGCCATCGCAGCATGTCCCGGGATGCAATTCGGCCTCATTTACATATCACCAGACCGGCAGATCGCTACGCAAGCTCGCGACGTGCGCCTGCCACACACCGAACAAACACCGGAGCCTCTTCAGCAATTTCCGAAAAACGCGCCTGCTCGCCTGCCCCCAAGGCTCCGTCTCTTACCTGCTCTCCAGAGCCTGCTGCCTTCCGTGCTTTTCCCTCGGCACCGCTGCACCGCACCGCACACAGCTCCTGCAGCGGGGGGAGAAAGTTTCCACGCTCCGCCGCAGGGAAGGCTCGCTCCGTGCGCACACGTCCTTTCAATGCCAGTTCAACAAGTGCTCCGCATTAGCAGCGTCGGGGCTCCGGCGTGTCGCGCCTCACCTCACCTCGCACAGCCCCCTTCCTTCAATGTCTGGCGCTGGGCACGCCCCGCTCTCCTCCACCTCATCTTATCGCGTGTGACCTCCGACAATGGCCACAATGCCGGGGAATGGCACCTGTAAAGTGTTAATTGGGGCACAGGAACAGCCCGCCTCGTCTCGGGGGCCGGCTTCAAAGACAATACAGCAAGCACAGCGGGGCGGGGGAAGAAGACGACACGACACTCGCAGGCACATTCAGCTCCGGCGGGAACGAGTCCTCCGTCGGTCTTTTCAAGTGCTGAGAGCCGAGTAATCCCCGGTGACTAGGTCTCACCCTGCGACTCTCGACTGGGCTCACCCACGGCAGCCCAGCAGGTGTGAGCCCGGCCGGCACCCGGATGGGAGATTCCCCCCGGGAAAGCTCAGGTTGCTGCTGCTGCTCCTGCGAGAGGGGTGACTGGGACCAGTAGGGAGCGCTCACCCTGCGGGCTGTGTGGCTCTCTTATGCCCCAGCATCCTCATGGCGACACTCTGCTGCACAAACAGGCGCCGTCCTTCGGGGGAGGCGTAAAACCGAGGTGTCCTGACCCTCCTTGGCCATTCCAAATCCCAGGGCGTCTCTCAAGAAAGAGTCACGGGGGTGTTACCCATCAGTCGGGCTCTCCTCCTAATCCCCGTCTCACCTGTAACAATCAATGATGAGGCCCCCTGTCCCGTGATATTGTACTTGTCTCCTGGCCGCTGGCTGGCGCCGTGAGATTTAGTGCTCGCGCAAGAGACCGGGGCAGGGCGCGAACGCGGCCCCCCGCCCCCCGCCCCCCACAAAGTGTGCGCTCCAGGTTCCCTCTCGGGGCTCTGCAGCACAGCGTCCCGGCGCTTCCTCCTCGCCGGCCGCCGGGACAGCGGAAAGGCAGCGAGAAGGAGCCTCTTGCTCTGACGCCGCAAGGCCACAAGAGGGCGGAGGCGCCGCGCGTCTGGCCGACGTGTAGGGCCGGTGCGCTTTATGTGCCGAAATAAAACGCGACAGCCCAGAAATGTTTTCAGAGTGCTGTGCACTGGAGGTTTCTGTCTTGTGAACACTTGCCTTGTGCTCCTCCGTGCAGTTTGTTTGTCCTGCTCCAGTGCGGGACAAGAGCAGGGCAAGCCAACTGAAGGGAGCACATTCGCCAACATCCAGGCACGCACTGAGTTCGAAAGCGGCTCCTTTCCAAAGAATCGCACATGAACGATCCCTCAGTCCCGCCCAGGGGGCACGGCGCCCCCGCCACACAGCTTCAAGTAGCGAGTCCGGCGCCCCGGCTTGCGCTTACGGCCACACCACCCTGAACACGCCCGATCTCGTCTGATCTCGGAAGCTAAGCAGGGTCGGGCCTGGTTAGTACTTGGATGGGAGACCGCCTGGGAATACCAGGTGCTGTAAGCTTTTGCTCTCTCGGCCAGCGGGGGTCGCCGTTGGTGCCGTAGGCTTTGGGAGGAAGAACTCGAGTATGGACATTTATTTCCCGAAAATACCAAACATTTCAATCTTCCCACTTTTGTTTCCTTCGGCAACGCTGACTGGCAAACGGTATCGCGACGGTCGTCCACTTTCTAGGCATGCCAGTTCAGAAAGAGAAGCTCCCTCACATCCCTTCAGATGCTCAAGAAAAATGATCGATATCCTGATCTCTAAAGATGGCTCTTTTAATGGCATGCGTGTGATTCGTATTAGGAAAAAAACACGTTTGTAAAACGAATATCAAAGCTGCCTCTAAATCTGCAATTGAAGGTCAGTCAATAAACAACTCGTTTTTCGTAGAAATATACATATATTCATTTATAACCCATTTCATTCATTGAGCACAGATTCTCCAACAAAATGAGCAGGGATGGATTCAGAGTGAGCAGAAAAAAAGGGAAAAACCGAGTTAAGAACAAGAAAGCATAGCGTATGTCTGTAACGGGCACTAAAACGAGTACCATGTCGTCTGCCGGTGCTCGTGAATAACCCCAGGGCATCTTTCTAATAACCCCCCTCTATGAAGCGGTTTCACCAGCATGTTGTGCTGCTCACGGGGGGGGACTGCCGAGCGCGGAAGCCCAGCACAGCTCCCCAGCACACAGCAAAGCCACCTGCACTGCCGCATCTGTTATTGGACCAAGCACACCAGGGGAGAGCGCGAACGCAGTCCCCCACTACCAGAAATTATGCAGTCGAGATTCCCACATTTGGGGAATTCGCAGGGGTCAGCACAGCCGGAGTGCAATGGCCGAGCCTCGCCCTGGGTGAACCTCCTTCTTGATCAAGGTATCTCCCCTGCCAGGTAAGTATGAGTTGTACAGGCCCCTGCAAGCGGCCCGCACCCACAGCACAGCACTCGCAGCCTAGGCCAGCTCCTCGCCCTGCACGCCACCGCCTCCTGCTGGGCCCACTCTTTCGCACACTCACACGCCACACCAACACTCAAAAGTGTGGGGAAAACGAGAAAACGAGCGCGCCGTTTCCTACACATCTGCAGTCGCCATTTCGCCATCGCAGCATGTCCCGGGATGCAATTCGGCCTCATTTACATATCACCAGACCGGCAGATCGCTACGCAAGCTCGCGACGTGCGCCTGCCACACACCGAACAAACACCGGAGCCTCTTCAGCAATTTCCGAAAAACACGCCTGCTCGCCTGCCCCCAAGGCTCCGTCTCTTACCTGCTCTCCAGAGCCTGCTGCCTTCCGTGCTTTTCCCTCGGCACCGCTGCACCGCACCGCACACAGCTCCTGCAGCGGGGGGAGAAAGTTTCCACACTCCGCCGCAGGGAAGGCTCGCTCCGTGCGCACACGTCCTTTCAATGCCAGTTCAACAAGTGCTCCGCATTAGCAGCGTCGGGGCTCCGGCGTGTCGCGCCTCACCTCACCTCGCACAGCCCCCTTCCTTCAATGTCTGGCGCTGGGCACGCCCCGCTCTCCTCCACCTCATCTTATCGCGTGTGACCTCCGACAATGGCCACAATGCCGGGGAATGGCACCTGTAAAGTGTTAATTGGGGCACAGGAACAGCCCGCCTCGTCTCGGGGGCCGGCTTCAAAGACAATACAGCAAGCACAGCGGGGCGGGGGAAGAAGACGACACGACACTCGCAGGCACATTCAGCTCCGGCGGGAACGAGTCCTCCGTCGGTCTTTTCAAGTGCTGAGAGCCGAGTAATCCCCGGTGACTAGGTCTCACCCTGCGACTCTCGACTGGGCTCAACCACGGCAGCCCAGCAGGTGTGAGCCCGGCCGGCACCCGGATGGGAGATTCCCCCCGGGAAAGCTCAGGTTGCTGCTGCTGCTCCTGCGAGAGGGGTGACTGGGACCAGTAGGGAGCGCTCACCCTGCGGGCTGTGTGGCTCTCTTATGCCCCAGCATCCTCATGGCGACACTCTGCTGCACAAACAGGCGCCGTCCTTCGGGGGAGGCGTAAAACCGAGGTGTCCTGACCCTCCTTGGCCATTCCAAATCCCAGGGCGTCTCTCAAGAAAGAGTCACGGGGGTGTTACCCATCAGTCGGGCTCTCCTCCTAATCCCCGTCTCACCTGTAACAATCAATGATGAGGCCCCCTGTCCCGTGATATTGTACTTGTCTCCTGGCCGCTGGCTGGCGCCGTGAGATTTAGTGCTCGCGCAAGAGACCGGGGCAGGGCGCGAACGCGGCCCCCCGCCCCCCGCCCCCCACAAAGTGTGCGCTCCAGGTTCCCTCTCGGGGCTCTGCAGCACAGCGTCCCGGCGCTTCCTCCTCGCCGGCCGCCGGGACAGCGGAAAGGCAGCGAGAAGGAGCCTCTTGCTCTGACGCCGCAAGGCCACAAGAGGGCGGAGGCGCCGCGCGTCTGGCCGACGTGTAGGGCCGGTGCGCTTTATGTGCCGAAATAAAACGCGACAGCCCAGAAATGTTTTCAGAGTGCTGTGCACTGGAGGTTTCTGTCTTGTGAACACTTGCCTTGTGCTCCTCCGTGCAGTTTGTTTGTCCTGCTCCAGTGTGGGACAAGAGCAGGGCAAGCCAACTGAAGGGAGCACATTCGCCAACATCCAGGCACGCACTGAGTTCGAAAGCGGCTCCTTTCCAAAGAATCGCACATGAACGATCCCTCAGTCCCGCCCAGGGGGCACGGCGCCCCCGCCACACAGCTTCAAGTAGCGAGTCCGGCGCCCCGGCTTGCGCTTACGGCCACACCACCCTGAACACGCCCGATCTCGTCTGATCTCGGAAGCTAAGCAGGGTCGGGCCTGGTTAGTACTTGGATGGGAGACCGCCTGGGAATACCAGGTGCTGTAAGCTTTTGCTCTCTCGGCCAGCGGGGGTCGCCGTTGGTGCCGTAGGCTTTGGGAGGAAGAACTCGAGTATGGACATTTATTTCCCGAAAATACCAAACATTTCAATCTTCCCACTTTTGTTTCCTTCGGCAACGCTGACTGGCAAACGGTATCGCGACGGTCGTCCACTTTCTAGGCATGCCAGTTCAGAAAGAGAAGCTCCCTCACATCCCTTCAGATGCTCAAGAAAAATGATCGATATCCTGATCTCTAAAGATGGCTCTTTTAATGGCATGCGTGTGATTCGTATTAGGAAAAAAACACGTTTGTAAAACGAATATCAAAGCTGCCTCTAAATCTGCAATTGAAGGTCAGTCAATAAACAACTCGTTTTTCGTAGAAATATACATATATTCATTTATAACCCATTTCATTCATTGAGCACAGATTCTCCAACAAAATGAGCAGGGATGGATTCAGAGTGAGCAGAAAAAAAGGGAAAAACCGAGTTAAGAACAAGAAAGCATAGCGTATGTCTGTAACGGGCACTAAAACGAGTACCATGTCGTCTGCCGGTGCTCGTGAATAACCCCAGGGCATCTTTCTAATAACCCCCCTCTATGAAGCGGTTTCACCAGCATGTTGTGCTGCTCACGGGGGGGGACTGCCGAGCGCGGAAGCCCAGCACAGCTCCCCAGCACACAGCAAAGCCGCCTGCACTGCCGCATCTGTTATTGGACCAAGCACACCAGGGGAGAGCGCGAACGCAGTCCCCCACTACCAGAAATTATGCAGTCAAGATTCCCACATTTGGGGAATTCGCAGGGGTCAGCACAGCCAGAGTGCAATGGCCGAGCCTCGCCCTGGGTGAACCTCCTTCTTGATCAAGGTATCTCCCCTGCCAGGTAAGTATGAGTTGTACAGGCCCCTGCAAGCGGCCCGCACCCACAGCACAGCACTCGCAGCCTAGGCCAGCTCCTCGCCCTGCACGCCACCGCCTCCTGCTGGGCCCACTCTTTCGCACACTCACACGCCACACCAACACTCAAAAGTGTGGGGAAAACGAGAAAACGAGCGCGCCGTTTCCTACACATCTGCAGTCGCCATTTCGCCATCGCAGCATGTCCCGGGATGCAATTCGGCCTCATTTACATATCACCAGACCGGCAGATCGCTACGCAAGCTCGCGACGTGCGCCTGCCACACACCGAACAAACACCGGAGCCTCTTCAGCAATTTCCGAAAAACACGCCTGCTCGCCTGCCCCCAAGGCTCCGTCTCTTACCTGCTCTCCAGAGCCTGCTGCCTTCCGTGCTTTTCCCTCGGCACCGCTGCACCGCACCGCACACAGCTCCTGCAGCGGGGGGAGAAAGTTTCCACACTCCGCCGCAGGGAAGGCTCGCTCCGTGCGCACACGTCCTTTCAATGCCAGTTCAACAAGTGCTCCGCATTAGCAGCGTCGGGGCTCCGGCGTGTCGCGCCTCACCTCACCTCGCACAGCCCCCTTCCTTCAATGTCTGGCGCTGGGCACGCCCCGCTCTCCTCCACCTCATCTTATCGCGTGTGACCTCCGACAATGGCCACAATGCCGGGGAATGGCACCTGTAAAGTGTTAATTGGGGCACAGGAACAGCCCGCCTCGTCTCGGGGGCCGGCTTCAAAGACAATACAGCAAGCACAGCGGGGCGGGGGAAGAAGACGACACGACACTCGCAGGCACATTCAGCTCCGGCGGGAACGAGTCCTCCGTCGGTCTTTTCAAGTGCTGAGAGCCGAGTAATCCCCGGTGACTAGGTCTCACCCTGCGACTCTCGACTGGGCTCAACCACGGCAGCCCAGCAGGTGTGAGCCCGGCCGGCACCCGGATGGGAGATTCCCCCCGGGAAAGCTCAGGTTGCTGCTGCTGCTCCTGCGAGAGGGGTGACTGGGACCAGTAGGGAGCGCTCACCCTGCGGGCTGTGTGGCTCTCTTATGCCCCAGCATCCTCATGGCGACACTCTGCTGCACAAACAGGCGCCGTCCTTCGGGGGAGGCGTAAAACCGAGGTGTCCTGACCCTCCTTGGCCATTCCAAATCCCAGGGCGTCTCTCAAGAAAGAGTCACGGGGGTGTTACCCATCAGTCGGGCTCTCCTCCTAATCCCCGTCTCACCTGTAACAATCAATGATGAGGCCCCCTGTCCCGTGATATTGTACTTGTCTCCTGGCCGCTGGCTGGCGCCGTGAGATTTAGTGCTCGCGCAAGAGACCGGGGCAGGGCGCGAACGCGGCCCCCCGCCCCCCGCCCCCCACAAAGTGTGCGCTCCAGGTTCCCTCTCGGGGCTCTGCAGCACAGCGTCCCGGCGCTTCCTCCTCGCCGGCCGCCGGGACAGCGGAAAGGCAGCGAGAAGGAGCCTCTTGCTCTGACGCCGCAAGGCCACAAGAGGGCGGAGGCGCCGCGCGTCTGGCCGACGTGTAGGGCCGGTGCGCTTTATGTGCCGAAATAAAACGCGACAGCCCAGAAATGTTTTCAGAGTGCTGTGCACTGGAGGTTTCTGTCTTGTGAACACTTGCCTTGTGCTCCTCCGTGCAGTTTGTTTGTCCTGCTCCAGTGTGGGACAAGAGCAGGGCAAGCCAACTGAAGGGAGCACATTCGCCAACATCCAGGCACGCACTGAGTTCGAAAGCGGCTCCTTTCCAAAGAATCGCACATGAACGATCCCTCAGTCCCGCCCAGGGGGCACGGCGCCCCCGCCACACAGCTTCAAGTAGCGAGTCCGGCGCCCCGGCTTGCGCTTACGGCCACACCACCCTGAACACGCCCGATCTCGTCTGATCTCGGAAGCTAAGCAGGGTCGGGCCTGGTTAGTACTTGGATGGGAGACCGCCTGGGAATACCAGGTGCTGTAAGCTTTTGCTCTCTCGGCCAGCGGGGGTCGCCGTTGGTGCCGTAGGCTTTGGGAGGAAGAACTCGAGTATGGACATTTATTTCCCGAAAATACCAAACATTTCAATCTTCCCACTTTTGTTTCCTTCGGCAACGCTGACTGGCAAACGGTATCGCGACGGTCGTCCACTTTCTAGGCATGCCAGTTCAGAAAGAGAAGCTCCCTCACATCCCTTCAGATGCTCAAGAAAAATGATCGATATCCTGATCTCTAAAGATGGCTCTTTTAATGGCATGCGTGTGATTCGTATTAGGAAAAAAACACGTTTGTAAAACGAATATCAAAGCTGCCTCTAAATCTGCAATTGAAGGTCAGTCAATAAACAACTCGTTTTTCGTAGAAATATACATATATTCATTTATAACCCATTTCATTCATTGAGCACAGATTCTCCAACAAAATGAGCAGGGATGGATTCAGAGTGAGCAGAAAAAAAGGGAAAAACCGAGTTAAGAACAAGAAAGCATAGCGTATGTCTGTAACGGGCACTAAAACGAGTACCATGTCGTCTGCCGGTGCTCGTGAATAACCCCAGGGCATCTTTCTAATAACCCCCCTCTATGAAGCGGTTTCACCAGCATGTTGTGCTGCTCACGGGGGGGGACTGCCGAGCGCGGAAGCCCAGCACAGCTCCCCAGCACACAGCAAAGCCGCCTGCACTGCCGCATCTGTTATTGGACCAAGCACACCAGGGGAGAGCGCGAACGCAGTCCCCCACTACCAGAAATTATGCAGTCGAGATTCCCACATTTGGGGAATTCGCAGGGGTCAGCACAGCCAGAGTGCAATGGCCGAGCCTCGCCCTGGGTGAACCTCCTTCTTGATCAAGGTATCTCCCCTGCCAGGTAAGTATGAGTTGTACAGGCCCCTGCAAGCGGCCCGCACCCACAGCACAGCACTCGCAGCCTAGGCCAGCTCCTCGCCCTGCACGCCACCGCCTCCTGCTGGGCCCACTCTTTCGCACACTCACACGCCACACCAACACTCAAAAGTGTGGGGAAAACGAGAAAACGAGCGCGCCGTTTCCTACACATCTGCAGTCGCCATTTCGCCATCGCAGCATGTCCCGGGATGCAATTCGGCCTCATTTACATATCACCAGACCGGCAGATCGCTACGCAAGCTCGCGACGTGCGCCTGCCACACACCGAACAAACACCGGAGCCTCTTCAGCAATTTCCGAAAAACGCGCCTGCTCGCCTGCCCCCAAGGCTCCGTCTCTTACCTGCTCTCCAGAGCCTGCTGCCTTCCGTGCTTTTCCCTCGGCACCGCTGCACCGCACCGCACACAGCTCCTGCAGCGGGGGGAGAAAGTTTCCACGCTCCGCCGCAGGGAAGGCTCGCTCCGTGCGCACACGTCCTTTCAATGCCAGTTCAACAAGTGCTCCGCATTAGCAGCGTCGGGGCTCCGGCGTGTCGCGCCTCACCTCACCTCGCACAGCCCCCTTCCTTCAATGTCTGGCGCTGGGCACGCCCCGCTCTCCTCCACCTCATCTTATCGCGTGTGACCTCCGACAATGGCCACAATGCCGGGGAATGGCACCTGTAAAGTGTTAATTGGGGCACAGGAACAGCCCGCCTCGTCTCGGGGGCCGGCTTCAAAGACAATACAGCAAGCACAGCGGGGCGGGGGAAGAAGACGACACGACACTCGCAGGCACATTCAGCTCCGGCGGGAACGAGTCCTCCGTCGGTCTTTTCAAGTGCTGAGAGCCGAGTAATCCCCGGTGACTAGGTCTCACCCTGCGACTCTCGACTGGGCTCACCCACGGCAGCCCAGCAGGTGTGAGCCCGGCCGGCACCCGGATGGGAGATTCCCCCCGGGAAAGCTCAGGTTGCTGCTGCTGCTCCTGCGAGAGGGGTGACTGGGACCAGTAGGGAGCGCTCACCCTGCGGGCTGTGTGGCTCTCTTATGCCCCAGCATCCTCATGGCGACACTCTGCTGCACAAACAGGCGCCGTCCTTCGGGGGAGGCGTAAAACCGAGGTGTCCTGACCCTCCTTGGCCATTCCAAATCCCAGGGCGTCTCTCAAGAAAGAGTCACGGGGGTGTTACCCATCAGTCGGGCTCTCCTCCTAATCCCCGTCTCACCTGTAACAATCAATGATGAGGCCCCCTGTCCCGTGATATTGTACTTGTCTCCTGGCCGCTGGCTGGCGCCGTGAGATTTAGTGCTCGCGCAAGAGACCGGGGCAGGGCGCGAACGCGGCCCCCCGCCCCCCACAAAGTGTGCGCTCCAGGTTCCCTCTCGGGGCTCTGCAGCACAGCGTCCCGGCGCTTCCTCCTCGCCGGCCGCCGGGACAGCGGAAAGGCAGCGAGAAGGAGCCTCTTGCTCTGACGCCGCAAGGCCACAAGAGGGCGGAGGCGCCGCGCGTCTGGCCGACGTGTAGGGCCGGTGCGCTTTATGTGCCGAAATAAAACGCGACAGCCCAGAAATGTTTTCAGAGTGCTGTGCACTGGAGGTTTCTGTCTTGTGAACACTTGCCTTGTGCTCCTCCGTGCAGTTTGTTTGTCCTGCTCCAGTGCGGGACAAGAGCAGGGCAAGCCAACTGAAGGGAGCACATTCGCCAACATCCAGGCACGCACTGAGTTCGAAAGCGGCTCCTTTCCAAAGAATCGCACATGAACGATCCCTCACTCCCGCCCAGGGGGCACGGCGCCCCCGCCACACAGCTTCAAGTAGCGAGTCCGGCGCCCCAGCTTGCGCTTACGGCCACACCACCCTGAACACGCCCGATCTCGTCTGATCTCGGAAGCTAAGCAGGGTCGGGCCTGGTTAGTACTTGGATGGGAGACCGCCTGGGAATACCAGGTGCTGTAAGCCTTTGCTCTCTCGGCCAGCGGGGGTCGCCGTTGGTGCCGTAGGCTTTGGGAGGAAGAACTCGAGTATGGACATTTATTTCCCGAAAATACCAAACATTTCAATCTTCCCACTTTTGTTTCCTTCGGCAACGCTGACTGGCAAACGGTATCGCGACGGTCGTCCACTTTCTAGGCATGCCAGTTCAGAAAGAGAAGCTCCCTCACATCCCTTCAGATGCTCAAGAAAAATGATCGATATCCTGATCTCTAAAGATGGCTCTTTTAATGGCATGCGTGTGATTCGTATTAGGAAAAAAACACGTTTGTAAAACGAATATCGAAGCTGCCTCTAAATCTGCAATTGAAGGTCAGTCAATAAACAACTCGTTTTTCGTAGAAATATACATATATTCATTTATAACCCATTTCATTCATTGAGCACAGATTCTCCAACAAAATGAGCAGGGATGGATTCAGAGTGAGCAGAAAAAAAGGGAAAAACCGAGTTAAGAACAAGAAAGCATAGCGTATGTCTGTAACGGGCACTAAAACGAGTACCATGTCGTCTGCCGGTGCTCGTGAATAACCCCAGGGCATCTTTCTAATAACCCCCCTCTATGAAGCGGTTTCACCAGCATGTTGTGCTGCTCACGGGGGGGGGCTGCCGAGCGCGGAAGCCCAGCACAGCTCCCCAGCACACAGCAAAGCCGCCTGCACTGCCGCATCTGTTATTGGACCAAGCACACCAGGGGAGAGCGCGAACGCAGTCCCCCACTACCAGAAATTATGCAGTCGAGATTCCCACATTTGGGGAATTCGCAGGGGTCAGCACAGCCGGAGTGCAATGGCCGAGCCTCGCCCTGGGTGAACCTCCTTCTTGATCAAGGTATCTCCCCTGCCAGGTAAGTATGAGTTGTACAGGCCCCTGCAAGCGGCCCGCACCCACAGCACAGCACTCGCAGCCTAGGCCAGCTCCTCGCCCTGCACGCCACCGCCTCCTGCTGGGCCCACTCTTTCGCACACTCACACGCCACACCAACACTCAAAAGTGTGGGGAAAACGAGAAAACGAGCGCGCCGTTTCCTACACATCTGCAGTCGCCATTTCGCCATCGCAGCATGTCCCGGGATGCAATTCGGCCTCATTTACATATCACCAGACCGGCAGATCGCTACGCAAGCTCGCGACGTGCGCCTGCCACACACCGAACAAACACCGGAGCCTCTTCAGCAATTTCCGAAAAACGCGCCTGCTCGCCTGCCCCCAAGGCTCCGTCTCTTACCTGCTCTCCAGAGCCTGCTGCCTTCCGTGCTTTTCCCTCGGCACCGCTGCACCGCACCGCACACAGCTCCTGCAGCGGGGGGAGAAAGTTTCCACGCTCCGCCGCAGGGAAGGCTCGCTCCGTGCGCACACGTCCTTTCAATGCCAGTTCAACAAGTGCTCCGCATTAGCAGCGTCGGGGCTCCGGCGTGTCGCGCCTCACCTCACCTCGCACAGCCCCCTTCCTTCAATGTCTGGCGCTGGGCACGCCCCGCTCTCCTCCACCTCATCTTATCGCGTGTGACCTCCGACAATGGCCACAATGCCGGGGAATGGCACCTGTAAAGTGTTAATTGGGGCACAGGAACAGCCCGCCTCGTCTCGGGGGCCGGCTTCAAAGACAATACAGCAAGCACAGCGGGGCGGGGGAAGAAGACGACACGACACTCGCAGGCACATTCAGCTCCGGCGGGAACGAGTCCTCCGTCGGTCTTTTCAAGTGCTGAGAGCCGAGTAATCCCCGGTGACTAGGTCTCACCCTGCGACTCTCGACTGGGCTCAACCACGGCAGCCCAGCAGGTGTGAGCCCGGCCGGCACCCGGATGGGAGATTCCCCCCGGGAAAGCTCAGGTTGCTGCTGCTGCTCCTGCGAGAGGGGTGACTGGGACCAGTAGGGAGCGCTCACCCTGCGGGCTGTGTGGCTCTCTTATGCCCCAGCATCCTCATGGCGACACTCTGCTGCACAAACAGGCGCCGTCCTTCGGGGGAGGCGTAAAACCGAGGTGTCCTGACCCTCCTTGGCCATTCCAAATCCCAGGGCGTCTCTCAAGAAAGAGTCACGGGGGTGTTACCCATCAGTCGGGCTCTCCTCCTAATCCCCGTCTCACCTGTAACAATCAATGATGAGGCCCCCTGTCCCGTGATATTGTACTTGTCTCCTGGCCGCTGGCTGGCGCCGTGAGATTTAGTGCTCGCGCAAGAGACCGGGGCAGGGCGCGAACGCGGCCCCCCGCCCCCCGCCCCCCACAAAGTGTGCGCTCCAGGTTCCCTCTCGGGGCTCTGCAGCACAGCGTCCCGGCGCTTCCTCCTCGCCGGCCGCCGGGACAGCGGAAAGGCAGCGAGAAGGAGCCTCTTGCTCTGACGCCGCAAGGCCACAAGAGGGCGGAGGCGCCGCGCGTCTGGCCGACGTGTAGGGCCGGTGCGCTTTATGTGCCGAAATAAAACGCGACAGCCCAGAAATGTTTTCAGAGTGCTGTGCACTGGAGGTTTCTGTCTTGTGAACACTTGCCTTGTGCTCCTCCGTGCAGTTTGTTTGTCCTGCTCCAGTGCGGGACAAGAGCAGGGCAAGCCAACTGAAGGGAGCACATTCGCCAACATCCAGGCACGCACTGAGTTCGAAAGCGGCTCCTTTCCAAAGAATCGCACATGAACGATCCCTCAGTCCCGCCCAGGGGGCACGGCGCCCCCGCCACACAGCTTCAAGTAGCGAGTCCGGCGCCCCGGCTTGCGCTTACGGCCACACCACCCTGAACACGCCCGATCTCGTCTGATCTCGGAAGCTAAGCAGGGTCGGGCCTGGTTAGTACTTGGATGGGAGACCGCCTGGGAATACCAGGTGCTGTAAGCTTTTGCTCTCTCGGCCAGCGGGGGTCGCCGTTGATGCCGTAGGCTTTGGGAGGAAGAACTCGAGTATGGACATTTATTTCCCGAAAATACCAAACATTTCAATCTTCCCACTTTTGTTTCCTTCGGCAACGCTGACTGGCAAACGGTATCGCGACGGTCGTCCACTTTCTAGGCATGCCAGTTCAGAAAGAGAAGCTCCCTCACATCCCTTCAGATGCTCAAGAAAAATGATCGATATCCTGATCTCTAAAGATGGCTCTTTTAATGGCATGCGTGTGATTCGTATTAGGAAAAAAACACGTTTGTAAAACGAATATCAAAGCTGCCTCTAAATCTGCAATTGAAGGTCAGTCAATAAACAACTCGTTTTTCGTAGAAATATACATATATTCATTTATAACCCATTTCATTCATTGAGCACAGATTCTCCAACAAAATGAGCAGGGATGGATTCAGAGTGAGCAGAAAAAAAGGGAAAAACCGAGTTAAGAACAAGAAAGCATAGCGTATGTCTGTAACGGGCACTAAAACGAGTACCATGTCGTCTGCCGGTGCTCGTGAATAACCCCCCTCTATGAAGCGGTTTCACCAGCATGTTGTGCTGCTCACGGGGGGGGACTGCCGAGCGCGGAAGCCCAGCACAGCTCCCCAGCACACAGCAAAGCCGCCTGCACTGCCGCATCTGTTATTGGACCAAGCACACCAGGGGAGAGCGCGAACGCAGTCCCCCACTACCAGAAATTATGCAGTCGAGATTCCCACATTTGGGGAATTCGCAGGGGTCAGCACAGCCGGAGTGCAATGGCCGAGCCTCGGCCTGGGTGAACCTCCTTCTTGATCAAGGTATCTCCCCTGTCAGGTAAGTATGAGTTGTACAGGCCCCTGCAAGCGGCCCGCACCCACAGCACAGCACTCGCAGCCTAGGCCAGCTCCTCGCCCTGCACGCCACCTCCTCCTGCTGGGCCCACTCTTTCGCACACTCACACGCCACACCAACACTCAAAAGTGTGGGGAAAACGAGAAAACGAGCGCGCCGTTTCCTACACATCTGCAGTCGCCATTTCGCCATCGCAGCATGTCCCGGGATGCAATTCGGCCTCATTTACATATCACCAGACCGGCAGATCGCTACGCAAGCTCGCGACGTGCGCCTGCCACACACCGAACAAACACCGGAGCCTCTTCAGCAATTTCCGAAAAACGCGCCTGCTCGCCTGCCCCCAAGGCTCCGTCTCTTACCTGCTCTCCAGAGCCTGCTGCCTTCCGTGCTTTTCCCTCGGCACCGCTGCACCGCACCGCACACAGCTCCTGCAGCGGGGGGAGAAAGTTTCCACGCTCCGCCGCAGGGAAGGCTCGCTCCGTGCGCACACGTCCTTTCAATGCCAGTTCAACAAGTGCTCCGCATTAGCAGCGTCGGGGCTCCGGCGTGTCGCGCCTCACCTCACCTCGCACAGCCCCCTTCCTTCAATGTCTGGCGCTGGGCACGCCCCGCTCTCCTCCACCTCATCTTATCGCGTGTGACCTCCGACAATGGCCACAATGCCGGGGAATGGCACCTGTAAAGTGTTAATTGGGGCACAGGAACAGCCCGCCTCGTCTCGGGGGCCGGCTTCAAAGACAATACAGCAAGCACAGCGGGGCGGGGGAAGAAGACGACACGACACTCGCAGGCACATTCAGCTCCGGCGGGAACGAGTCCTCCGTCGGTCTTTTCAAGTGCTGAGAGCCGAGTAATCCCCGGTGACTAGGTCTCACCCTGCGACTCTCGACTGGGCTCACCCACGGCAGCCCAGCAGGTGTGAGCCCGGCCGGCACCCGGATGGGAGATTCCCCCCGGGAAAGCTCAGGTTGCTGCTGCTGCTCCTGCGAGAGGGGTGACTGGGACCAGTAGGGAGCGCTCACCCTGCGGGCTGTGTGGCTCTCTTATGCCCCAGCATCCTCATGGCGACACTCTGCTGCACAAACAGGCGCCGTCCTTCGGGGGAGGCGTAAAACCGAGGTGTCCTGACCCTCCTTGGCCATTCCAAATCCCAGGGCGTCTCTCAAGAAAGAGTCACGGGGGTGTTACCCATCAGTCGGGCTCTCCTCCTAATCCCCGTCTCACCTGTAACAATCAATGATGAGGCCCCCTGTCCCGTGATATTGTACTTGTCTCCTGGCCGCTGGCTGGCGCCGTGAGATTTAGTGCTCGCGCAAGAGACCGGGGCAGGGCGCGAACGCGGCCCCCCGCCCCCCACAAAGTGTGCGCTCCAGGTTCCCTCTCGGGGCTCTGCAGCACAGCGTCCCGGCGCTTCCTCCTCGCCGGCCGCCGGGACAGCGGAAAGGCAGCGAGAAGGAGCCTCTTGCTCTGACGCCGCAAGGCCACAAGAGGGCGGAGGCGCCGCGCGTCTGGCCGACGTGTAGGGCCGGTGCGCTTTATGTGCCGAAATAAAACGCGACAGCCCAGAAATGTTTTCAGAGTGCTGTGCACTGGAGGTTTCTGTCTTGTGAACACTTGCCTTGTGCTCCTCCGTGCAGTTTGTTTGTCCTGCTCCAGTGCGGGACAAGAGCAGGGCAAGCCAACTGAAGGGAGCACATTCGCCAACATCCAGGCACGCACTGAGTTCGAAAGCGGCTCCTTTCCAAAGAATCGCACATGAACGATCCCTCAGTCCCGCCCAGGGGGCACGGCGCCCCCGCCACACAGCTTCAAGTAGCGAGTCCGGCGCCCCGGCTTGCGCTTACGGCCACACCACCCTGAACACGCCCGATCTCGTCTGATCTCGGAAGCTAAGCAGGGTCGGGCCTGGTTAGTACTTGGATGGGAGACCGCCTGGGAATACCAGGTGCTGTAAGCTTTTGCTCTCTCGGCCAGCGGGGGTCGCCGTTGGTGCCGTAGGCTTTGGGAGGAAGAACTCGAGTATGGACATTTATTTCCCGAAAATACCAAACATTTCAATCTTCCCACTTTTGTTTCCTTCGGCAACGCTGACTGGCAAACGGTATCGCGACGGTCGTCCACTTTCTAGGCATGCCAGTTCAGAAAGAGAAGCTCCCTCACATCCCTTCAGATGCTCAAGAAAAATGATCGATATCCTGATCTCTAAAGATGGCTCTTTTAATGGCATGCGTGTGATTCGTATTAGGAAAAAAACACGTTTGTAAAACGAATATCGAAGCTGCCTCTAAATCTGCAATTGAAGGTCAGTCAATAAACAACTCGTTTTTCGTAGAAATATACATATATTCATTTATAACCCATTTCATTCATTGAGCACAGATTCTCCAACAAAATGAGCAGGGATGGATTCAGAGTGAGCAGAAAAAAAGGGAAAAACCGAGTTAAGAACAAGAAAGCATAGCGTATGTCTGTAACGGGCACTAAAACGAGTACCATGTCGTCTGCCGGTGCTCGTGAATAACCCCAGGGCATCTTTCTAATAACCCCCCTCTATGAAGCGGTTTCACCAGCATGTTGTGCTGCTCACGGGGGGGGGCTGCCGAGCGCGGAAGCCCAGCACAGCTCCCCAGCACACAGCAAAGCCGCCTGCACTGCCGCATCTGTTATTGGACCAAGCACACCAGGGGAGAGCGCGAACGCAGTCCCCCACTACCAGAAATTATGCAGTCGAGATTCCCACATTTGGGGAATTCGCAGGGGTCAGCACAGCCGGAGTGCAATGGCCGAGCCTCGCCCTGGGTGAACCTCCTTCTTGATCAAGGTATCTCCCCTGCCAGGTAAGTATGAGTTGTACAGGCCCCTGCAAGCGGCCCGCACCCACAGCACAGCACTCGCAGCCTAGGCCAGCTCCTCGCCCTGCACGCCACCGCCTCCTGCTGGGCCCACTCTTTCACACACTCACACGCCACACCAACACTCAAAAGTGTGGGGAAAACGAGAAAACGAGCGCGCCGTTTCCTACACATCTGCAGTCGCCATTTCGCCATCGCAGCATGTCCCGGGATGCAATTCGGCCTCATTTACATATCACCAGACCGGCAGATCGCTACGCAAGCTCGCGACGTGCGCCTGCCACACACCGAACAAACACCGGAGCCTCTTCAGCAATTTCCGAAAAACGCGCCTGCTCGCCTGCCCCCAAGGCTCCGTCTCTTACCTGCTCTCCAGAGCCTGCTGCCTTCCGTGCTTTTCCCTCGGCACCGCTGCACCGCACCGCACACAGCTCCTGCAGCGGGGGGAGAAAGTTTCCACGCTCCGCCGCAGGGAAGGCTCGCTCCGTGCGCACACGTCCTTTCAATGCCAGTTCAACAAGTGCTCCGCATTAGCAGCGTCGGGGCTCCGGCGTGTCGCGCCTCACCTCACCTCGCACAGCCCCCTTCCTTCAATGTCTGGCGCTGGGCACGCCCCGCTCTCCTCCACCTCATCTTATCGCGTGTGACCTCCGACAATGGCCACAATGCCGGGGAATGGCACCTGTAAAGTGTTAATTGGGGCACAGGAACAGCCCGCCTCGTCTCGGGGGCCGGCTTCAAAGACAATACAGCAAGCACAGCGGGGCGGGGGAAGAAGACGACACGACACTCGCAGGCACATTCAGCTCCGGCGGGAACGAGTCCTCCGTCGGTCTTTTCAAGTGCTGAGAGCCGAGTAATCCCCGGTGACTAGGTCTCACCCTGCGACTCTCGACTGGGCTCACCCACGGCAGCCCAGCAGGTGTGAGCCCGGCCGGCACCCGGATGGGAGATTCCCCCCGGGAAAGCTCAGGTTGCTGCTGCTGCTCCTGCGAGAGGGGTGACTGGGACCAGTAGGGAGCGCTCACCCTGCGGGCTGTGTGGCTCTCTTATGCCCCAGCATCCTCATGGCGACACTCTGCTGCACAAACAGGCGCCGTCCTTCGGGGGAGGCGTAAAACCGAGGTGTCCTGACCCTCCTTGGCCATTCCAAATCCCAGGGCGTCTCTCAAGAAAGAGTCACGGGGGTGTTACCCATCAGTCGGGCTCTCCTCCTAATCCCCGTCTCACCTGTAACAATCAATGATGAGGCCCCCTGTCCCGTGATATTGTACTTGTCTCCTGGCCGCTGGCTGGCGCCGTGAGATTTAGTGCTCGCGCAAGAGACCGGGGCAGGGCGCGAACGCGGCCCCCCGCCCCCCGCCCCCCACAAAGTGTGCGCTCCAGGTTCCCTCTCGGGGCTCTGCAGCACAGCGTCCCGGCGCTTCCTCCTCGCCGGCCGCCGGGACAGCGGAAAGGCAGCGAGAAGGAGCCTCTTGCTCTGACGCCGCAAGGCCACAAGAGGGCGGAGGCGCCGCGCGTCTGGCCGACGTGTAGGGCCGGTGCGCTTTATGTGCCGAAATAAAACGCGACAGCCCAGAAATGTTTTCAGAGTGCTGTGCACTGGAGGTTTCTGTCTTGTGAACACTTGCCTTGTGCTCCTCCGTGCAGTTTGTTTGTCCTGCTCCAGTGCGGGACAAGAGCAGGGCAAGCCAACTGAAGGGAGCACATTCGCCAACATCCAGGCACGCACTGAGTTCGAAAGCGGCTCCTTTCCAAAGAATCGCACATGAACGATCCCTCAGTCCCGCCCAGGGGGCACGGCGCCCCCGCCACACAGCTTCAAGTAGCGAGTCCGGCGCCCCGGCTTGCGCTTACGGCCACACCACCCTGAACACGCCCGATCTCGTCTGATCTCGGAAGCTAAGCAGGGTCGGGCCTGGTTAGTACTTGGATGGGAGACCGCCTGGGAATACCAGGTGCTGTAAGCTTTTGCTCTCTCGGCCAGCGGGGGTCGCCGTTGGTGCCGTAGGCTTTGGGAGGAAGAACTCGAGTATGGACATTTATTTCCCGAAAATACCAAACATTTCAATCTTCCCACTTTTGTTTCCTTCGGCAACGCTGACTGGCAAACGGTATCGCGACGGTCGTCCACTTTCTAGGCATGCCAGTTCAGAAAGAGAAGCTCCCTCACATCCCTTCAGATGCTCAAGAAAAATGATCGATATCCTGATCTCTAAAGATGGCTCTTTTAATGGCATGCGTGTGATTCGTATTAGGAAAAAAACACGTTTGTAAAACGAATATCGAAGCTGCCTCTAAATCTGCAATTGAAGGTCAGTCAATAAACAACTCGTTTTTCGTAGAAATATACATATATTCATTTATAACCCATTTCATTCATTGAGCACAGATTCTCCAACAAAATGAGCAGGGATGGATTCAGAGTGAGCAGAAAAAAAGGGAAAAACCGAGTTAAGAACAAGAAAGCATAGCGTATGTCTGTAACGGGCACTAAAACGAGTACCATGTCGTCTGCCGGTGCTCGTGAATAACCCCAGGGCATCTTTCTAATAACCCCCCTCTATGAAGCGGTTTCACCAGCATGTTGTGCTGCTCACGGGGGGGGGCTGCCGAGCGCGGAAGCCCAGCACAGCTCCCCAGCACACAGCAAAGCCGCCTGCACTGCCGCATCTGTTATTGGACCAAGCACACCAGGGGAGAGCGCGAACGCAGTCCCCCACTACCAGAAATTATGCAGTCGAGATTCCCACATTTGGGGAATTCGCAGGGGTCAGCACAGCCGGAGTGCAATGGCCGAGCCTCGCCCTGGGTGAACCTCCTTCTTGATCAAGGTATCTCCCCTGCCAGGTAAGTATGAGTTGTACAGGCCCCTGCAAGCGGCCCGCACCCACAGCACAGCACTCGCAGCCTAGGCCAGCTCCTCGCCCTGCACGCCACCGCCTCCTGCTGGGCCCACTCTTTCGCACACTCACACGCCACACCAACACTCAAAAGTGTGGGGAAAACGAGAAAACGAGCGCGCCGTTTCCTACACATCTGCAGTCGCCATTTCGCCATCGCAGCATGTCCCGGGATGCAATTCGGCCTCATTTACATATCACCAGACCGGCAGATCGCTACGCAAGCTCGCGACGTGCGCCTGCCACACACCGAACAAACACCGGAGCCTCTTCAGCAATTTCCGAAAAACGCGCCTGCTCGCCTGCCCCCAAGGCTCCGTCTCTTACCTGCTCTCCAGAGCCTGCTGCCTTCCGTGCTTTTCCCTCGGCACCGCTGCACCGCACCGCACACAGCTCCTGCAGCGGGGGGAGAAAGTTTCCACGCTCCGCCGCAGGGAAGGCTCGCTCCGTGCGCACACGTCCTTTCAATGCCAGTTCAACAAGTGCTCCGCATTAGCAGCGTCGGGGCTCCGGCGTGTCGCGCCTCACCTCACCTCGCACAGCCCCCTTCCTTCAATGTCTGGCGCTGGGCACGCCCCGCTCTCCTCCACCTCATCTTATCGCGTGTGACCTCCGACAATGGCCACAATGCCGGGGAATGGCACCTGTAAAGTGTTAATTGGGGCACAGGAACAGCCCGCCTCGTCTCGGGGGCCGGCTTCAAAGACAATACAGCAAGCACAGCGGGGCGGGGGAAGAAGACGACACGACACTCGCAGGCACATTCAGCTCCGGCGGGAACGAGTCCTCCGTCGGTCTTTTCAAGTGCTGAGAGCCGAGTAATCCCCGGTGACTAGGTCTCACCCTGCGACTCTCGACTGGGCTCACCCACGGCAGCCCAGCAGGTGTGAGCCCGGCCGGCACCCGGATGGGAGATTCCCCCCGGGAAAGCTCAGGTTGCTGCTGCTGCTCCTGCGAGAGGGGTGACTGGGACCAGTAGGGAGCGCTCACCCTGCGGGCTGTGTGGCTCTCTTATGCCCCAGCATCCTCATGGCGACACTCTGCTGCACAAACAGGCGCCGTCCTTCGGGGGAGGCGTAAAACCGAGGTGTCCTGACCCTCCTTGGCCATTCCAAATCCCAGGGCGTCTCTCAAGAAAGAGTCACGGGGGTGTTACCCATCAGTCGGGCTCTCCTCCTAATCCCCGTCTCACCTGTAACAATCAATGATGAGGCCCCCTGTCCCGTGATATTGTACTTGTCTCCTGGCCGCTGGCTGGCGCCGTGAGATTTAGTGCTCGCGCAAGAGACCGGGGCAGGGCGCGAACGCGGCCCCCCGCCCCCCACAAAGTGTGCGCTCCAGGTTCCCTCTCGGGGCTCTGCAGCACAGCGTCCCGGCGCTTCCTCCTCGCCGGCCGCCGGGACAGCGGAAAGGCAGCGAGAAGGAGCCTCTTGCTCTGACGCCGCAAGGCCACAAGAGGGCGGAGGCGCCGCGCGTCTGGCCGACGTGTAGGGCCGGTGCGCTTTATGTGCCGAAATAAAACGCGACAGCCCAGAAATGTTTTCAGAGTGCTGTGCACTGGAGGTTTCTGTCTTGTGAACACTTGCCTTGTGCTCCTCCGTGCAGTTTGTTTGTCCTGCTCCAGTGCGGGACAAGAGCAGGGCAAGCCAACTGAAGGGAGCACATTCGCCAACATCCAGGCACGCACTGAGTTCGAAAGCGGCTCCTTTCCAAAGAATCGCACATGAACGATCCCTCAGTCCCGCCCAGGGGGCACGGCGCCCCCGCCACACAGCTTCAAGTAGCGAGTCCGGCGCCCCGGCTTGCGCTTACGGCCACACCACCCTGAACACGCCCGATCTCGTCTGATCTCGGAAGCTAAGCAGGGTCGGGCCTGGTTAGTACTTGGATGGGAATACCAGGTGCTGTAAGCTTTTGCTCTCTCGGCCAGCGGGGGTCGCCGTTGGTGCCGTAGGCTTTGGGAGGAAGAACTCGAGTATGGACATTTATTTCCCGAAAATACCAAACATTTCAATCTTCCCACTTTTGTTTCCTTCGGCAACGCTGACTGGCAAACGGTATCGCGACGGTCGTCCACTTTCTAGGCATGCCAGTTCAGAAAGAGAAGCTCCCTCACATCCCTTCAGATGCTCAAGAAAAATGATCGATATCCTGATCTCTAAAGATGGCTCTTTTAATGGCATGCGTGTGATTCGTATTAGGAAAAAAACACGTTTGTAAAACGAATATCAAAGCTGCCTCTAAATCTGCAATTGAAGGTCAGTCAATAAACAACTCGTTTTTCGTAGAAATATACATATATTCATTTATAACCCATTTCATTCATTGAGCACAGATTCTCCAACAAAATGAGCAGGGATGGATTCAGAGTGAGCAGAAAAAAAGGGAAAAACCGAGTTAAGAACAAGAAAGCATAGCGTATGTCTGTAACGGGCACTAAAACGAGTACCATGTCGTCTGCCGGTGCTCGTGAATAACCCCAGGGCATCTTTCTAATAACCCCCCTCTATGAAGCGGTTTCACCAGCATGTTGTGCTGCTCACGGGGGGGAACTGCCGAGCGCGGAAGCCCAGCACAGCTCCCCAGCACACAGCAAAGCCGCCTGCACTGCCGCATCTGTTATTGGACCAAGCACACCAGGGGAGAGCGCGAACGCAGTCCCCCACTACCAGAAATTATGCAGTCGAGATTCCCACATTTGGGGAATTCGCAGGGGTCAGCACAGCCGGAGTGCAATGGCCGAGCCTCGCCCTGGGTGAACCTCCTTCTTGATCAAGGTATCTCTCCTGCCAGGTAAGTATGAGTTATACAGGCCCCTGCAAGCGGCCCGCACCCACAGCACAGCACTCGCAGCCTAGGCCAGCTCCTCGCCCTGCACGCCACCGCCTCCTGCTGGGCCCACTCTTTCGCACACTCACACGCCACACCAACACTCAAAAGTGTGGGGAAAACGAGAAAACGAGCGCGCCGTTTCCTACACATCTGCAGTCGCCATTTCGCCATCGCAGCATGTCCCGGGATGCAATTCGGCCTCATTTACATATCACCAGACCGGCAGATCGCTACGCAAGCTCGCGACGTGCGCCTGCCACACACCGAACAAACACCGGAGCCTCTTCAGCAATTTCCGAAAAACGCGCCTGCTCGCCTGCCCCCAAGGCTCCGTCTCTTACCTGCTCTCCAGAGCCTGCTGCCTTCCGTGCTTTTCCCTCGGCACCGCTGCACCGCACCGCACACAGCTCCTGCAGCGGGGGGAGAAAGTTTCCACGCTCCGCCGCAGGGAAGGCTCGCTCCGTGCGCACACGTCCTTTCAATGCCAGTTCAACAAGTGCTCCGCATTAGCAGCGTCGGGGCTCCGGCGTGTCGCGCCTCACCTCACCTCGCACAGCCCCCTTCCTTCAATGTCTGGCGCTGGGCACGCCCCGCTCTCCTCCACCTCATCTTATCGCGTGTGACCTCCGACAATGGCCACAATGCCGGGGAATGGCACCTGTAAAGTGTTAATTGGGGCACAGGAACAGCCCGCCTCGTCTCGGGGGCCGGCTTCAAAGACAATACAGCAAGCACAGCGGGGCGGGGGAAGAAGACGACACGACACTCGCAGGCACATTCAGCTCCGGCGGGAACGAGTCCTCCGTCGGTCTTTTCAAGTGCTGAGAGCCGAGTAATCCCCGGTGACTAGGTCTCACCCTGCGACTCTCGACTGGGCTCAACCACGGCAGCCCAGCAGGTGTGAGCCCGGCCGGCACCCGGATGGGAGATTCCCCCCGGGAAAGCTCAGGTTGCTGCTGCTGCTCCTGCGAGAGGGGTGACTGGGACCAGTAGGGAGCGCTCACCCTGCGGGCTGTGTGGCTCTCTTATGCCCCAGCATCCTCATGGCGACACTCTGCTGCACAAACAGGCGCCGTCCTTCGGGGGAGGCGTAAAACCGAGGTGTCCTGACCCTCCTTGGCCATTCCAAATCCCAGGGCGTCTCTCAAGAAAGAGTCACGGGGGTGTTACCCATCAGTCGGGCTCTCCTCCTAATCCCCGTCTCACCTGTAACAATCAATGATGAGGCCCCCTGTCCCGTGATATTGTACTTGTCTCCTGGCCGCTGGCTGGCGCCGTGAGATTTAGTGCTCGCGCAAGAGACCGGGGCAGGGCGCGAACGCGGCCCCCCGCCCCCCGCCCCCCACAAAGTGTGCGCTCCAGGTTCCCTCTCGGGGCTCTGCAGCACAGCGTCCCGGTGCTTCCTCCTCGCCGGCCGCCGGGACAGCGGAAAGGCAGCGAGAAGGAGCCTCTTGCTCTGACGCCGCAAGGCCACAAGAGGGCGGAGGCGCCGCGCGTCTGGCCGACGTGTAGGGCCGGTGCGCTTTATGTGCCGAAATAAAACGCGACAGCCCAGAAATGTTTTCAGAGTGCTGTGCACTGGAGGTTTCTGTCTTGTGAACACTTGCCTTGTGCTCCTCCGTGCAGTTTGTTTGTCCTGCTCCAGTGCGGGACAAGAGCAGGGCAAGCCAACTGAAGGGAGCACATTCGCCAACATCCAGGCACGCACTGAGTTCGAAAGCGGCTCCTTTCCAAAGAATCGCACATGAACGATCCCTCAGTCCCGCCCAGGGGGCACGGCGCCCCCGCCACACAGCTTCAAGTAGCGAGTCCGGCGCCCCGGCTTGCGCTTACGGCCACACCACCCTGAACACGCCCGATCTCGTCTGATCTCGGAAGCTAAGCAGGGTCGGGCCTGGTTAGTACTTGGATGGGAGACCGCCTGGGAATACCAGGTGCTGTAAGCTTTTGCTCTCTCGGCCAGCGGGGGTCGCCGTTGGTGCCGTAGGCTTTGGGAGGAAGAACTCGAGTATGGACATTTATTTCCCGAAAATACCAAACATTTCAATCTTCCCACTTTTGTTTCCTTCGGCAACGCTGACTGGCAAACAGTATCGCGACGGTCGTCCACTTTCTAGGCATGCCAGTTCAGAAAGAGAAGCTCCCTCACATCCCTTCAGATGCTCAAGAAAAATGATCGATATCCTGATCTCTAAAGATGGCTCTTTTAATGGCATGCGTGTGATTCGTATTAGGAAAAAAACACGTTTGTAAAACGAATATCAAAGCTGCCTCTAAATCTGCAATTGAAGGTCAGTCAATAAACAACTCGTTTTTCGTAGAAATATACATATATTCATTTATAACCCATTTCATTCATTGAGCACAGATTCTCCAACAAAATGAGCAGGGATGGATTCAGAGTGAGCAGAAAAAAAGGGAAAAACCGAGTTAAGAACAAGAAAGCATAGCGTATGTCTGTAACGGGCACTAAAACGAGTACCATGTCGTCTGCCGGTGCTCGTGAATAACCCCCCTCTATGAAGCGGTTTCACCAGCATGTTGTGCTGCTCACGGGGGGGGACTGCCGAGCGCGGAAGCCCAGCACAGCTCCCCAGCACACAGCAAAGCCGCCTGCACTGCCGCATCTGTTATTGGACCAAGCACACCAGGGGAGAGCGCGAACGCAGTCCCCCACTACCAGAAATTATGCAGTCGAGATTCCCACATTTGGGGAATTCGCAGGGGTCAGCACAGCCGGAGTGCAATGGCCGAGCCTCGCCCTGGGTGAACCTCCTTCTTGATCAAGGTATCTCCCCTGCCAGGTAAGTATGAGTTGTACAGGCCCCTGCAAGCGGCCCGCACCCACAGCACAGCACTCGCAGCCTAGGCCAGCTCCTCGCCCTGCACGCCACCGCCTCCTGCTGGGCCCACTCTTTCGCACACTCACACGCCACACCAACACTCAAAAGTGTGGGGAAAACGAGAAAACGAGCGCGCCGTTTCCTACACATCTGCAGTCGCCATTTCGCCATCGCAGCATGTCCCGGGATGCAATTCGGCCTCATTTACATATCACCAGA